>NC_137283.1:0-2812500 GCF_054371585.1 Giraffa tippelskirchi
AACCCTAACCCTAACCCTAACCCTAATTTTAACCCTAACCCTAACCCTAACCCTAACCCTAACCCTAACCCTAACCCTAACCCTAACCCTAACCCTAACCCTAACCCTAACCCTAACCCTAACCCTAACCCTAACCCTAACCCTAACCCTAACCCTAACCCTAACCCTAACCCTAACCCTAACCCTAACCCTAACCCTAACCCTAACCCTAACCCTAACCCTAACCCTAACCCTAACCCTAACCCTAACCCTAACCCTAACCCTAACCCTAACCCTAACCCTAACCCTAACCCTAACCCTAACCCTAACCCTAACCCTAACCCTAACCCTAACCCTAACCCTAACCCTAACCCTAACCCTAACCCTAACCCTAACCCTAACCCTAACCCTAACCCTAACCCTAACCCTAACCCTAACCCTAACCCTAACCCTAACCCTAACCCTAACCCTAACCCTAACCCTAACCCTAACCCTAACCCTAACCCTAACCCTAACCCTAACCCTAACCCTAACCCTAACCCTAACCCTAACCCTAACCCTAACCCTAACCCTAACCCTAACCCTAACCCTAACCCTAACCCTAACCCTAACCCTAACCCTAACCCTAACCCTAACCCTAACCCTAACCCTAACCCTAACCCTAACCCTAACCCTAACCCTAACCCTAACCCTAACCCTAACCCTAACCCTAACCCTAACCCTAACCCTAACCCTAACCCTAACCCTAACCCTAACCCTAACCCTAACCCTAACCCTAACCCTAACCCTAACCCTAACCCTAACCCTAACCCTAACCCTAACCCTAACCCTAACCCTAACCCTAACCCTAACCCTAACCCTAACCCTAACCCTAACCCTAACCCTAACCCTAACCCTAACCCTAACCCTAACCCTAACCCTAACCCTAACCCTAACCCTAACCCTAACCCTAACCCTAACCCTAACCCTAACCCTAACCCTAACCCTAACCCCTAACCCTAACCCTAACCCTAACCCTAACCCTAACCCTAACCCTAACCCTAACCCTAACCCTAACCCTAACCCTAACCCTAACCCTAACCCTAACCCTAACCCTAACCCTAACCCTAACCCTAACCCTAACCCTAACCCTAACCCTAACCCTAACCCTAACCCTAACCCTAACCCTAACCCTAACCCTAACCCTAACCCTAACCCTAACCCTAACCCTAACCCTAACCCTAACCCTAACCCTAACCCTAACCCTAACCCTAACCCTAACCCTAACCCTAACCCTAACCCTAACCCTAACCCTAACCCTAACCCTAACCCTAACCCTAACCCTAACCCTAACCCTAACCCTAACCCTAACCCTAACCCTAACCCTAACCCTAACCCTAACCCTAACCCTAACCCTAACCCTAACCCTAACCCTAACCCTAACCCTAACCCTAACCCTAACCCTAACCCTAACCCTAACCCTAACCCTAACCCTAACCCTAACCCTAACCCTAACCCTAACCCTAACCCTAACCCTAACCCTAACCCTAACCCTAACCCTAACCCTAACCCTAACCCTAACCCTAACCCTAACCCTAACCCTAACCCTAACCCTAACCCTAACCCTAACCCTAACCCTAACCCTAACCCTAACCCTAACCCTAACCCTAACCCTAACCCTAACCCTAACCCTAACCCTAACCCTAACCCTAACCCTAACCCTAACCCTAACCCTAACCCTAACCCTAACCCTAACCCTAACCCTAACCCTAACCCTAACCCTAACCCTAACCCTAACCCTAACCCTAACCCTAACCCTAACCCTAACCCTAACCCTAACCCTAACCCTAACCCTAACCCTAACCCTAACCCTAACCCTAACCCTAACCCTAACCCTAACCCTAACCCTAACCCTAACCCTAACCCTAACCCTAACCCTAACCCTAACCCTAACCCTAACCCTAACCCTAACCCTAACCCTAACCCTAACCCTAACCCTAACCCTAACCCTAACCCTAACCCTAACCCTAACCCTAACCCTAACCCTAACCCTAACCCTAACCCTAACCCTAACCCTAACCCTAACCCTAACCCTAACCCTAACCCTAACCCTAACCCTAACCCTAACCCTAACCCTAACCCTAACCCTAACCCTAACCCTAACCCTAACCCTAACCCTAACCCTAACCCTAACCCTAACCCTAACCCTAACCCTAACCCTAACCCTAACCCTAACCCTAACCCTAACCCTAACCCTAACCCTAACCCTAACCCTAACCCTAACCCTAACCCTAACCCTAACCCTAACCCTAACCCTAACCCTAACCCTAACCCTAACCCTAACCCTAACCCTAACCCTAACCCTAACCCTAACCCTAACCCTAACCCTAACCCTAACCCTAACCCTAACCCTAACCCTAACCCTAACCCTAACCCTAACCCTAACCCTAACCCTAACCCTAACCCTAACCCTAACCCTAACCCTAACCCTAACCCTAACCCTAACCCTAACCCTAACCCTAACCCTAACCCTAACCCTAACCCTAACCCTAACCCTAACCCTAACCCTAACCCTAACCCTAACCCTAACCCTAACCCTAACCCTAACCCTAACCCTAACCCTAACCCTAACCCTAACCCTAACCCTAACCCTAACCCTAACCCTAACCCTAACCCTAACCCTAACCCTAACCCTAACCCTAACCCTAACCCTAACCCTAACCCTAACCCTAACCCTAACCCTAACCCTAACCCTAACCCTAACCCTAACCCTAACCCTAACCCTAACCCTAACCCTAACCCTAACCCTAACCCTAACCCTAACCCTAACCCTAACCCTAACCCTAACCCTAACCCTAACCCTAACCCTAACCCTAACCCTAACCCTAACCCTAACCCTAACCCTAACCCTAACCCTAACCCTAACCCTAACCCTAACCCTAACCCTAACCCTAACCCTAACCCTAACCCTAACCCTAACCCTAACCCTAACCCTAACCCTAACCCTAACCCTAACCCTAACCCTAACCCTAACCCTAACCCTAACCCTAACCCTAACCCTAACCCTAACCCTAACCCTAACCCTAACCCTAACCCTAACCCTAACCCTAACCCTAACCCTAACCCTAACCCTAACCCTAACCCTAACCCTAACCCTAACCCTAACCCTAACCCTAACCCTAACCCTAACCCTAACCCTAACCCTAACCCTAACCCTAACCCTAACCCTAACCCTAACCCTAACCCTAACCCTAACCCTAACCCTAACCCTAACCCTAACCCTAACCCTAACCCTAACCCTAACCCTAACCCTAACCCTAACCCTAACCCTAACCCTAACCCTAACCCTAACCCTAACCCTAACCCTAACCCTAACCCTAACCCTAACCCTAACCCTAACCCTAACCCTAACCCTAACCCTAACCCTAACCCTAACCCTAACCCTAACCCTAACCCTAACCCTAACCCTAACCCTAACCCTAACCCTAACCCTAACCCTAACCCTAACCCTAACCCTAACCCTAACCCTAACCCTAACCCTAACCCTAACCCTAACCCTAACCCTAACCCTAACCCTAACCCTAACCCTAACCCTAACCCTAACCCTAACCCTAACCCTAACCCTAACCCTAACCCTAACCCTAACCCTAACCCTAACCCTAACCCTAACCCTAACCCTAACCCTAACCCTAACCCTAACCCTAACCCTAACCCTAACCCTAACCCTAACCCTAACCCTAACCCTAACCCTAACCCTAACCCTAACCCTAACCCTAACCCTAACCCTAACCCTAACCCTAACCCTAACCCTAACCCTAACCCTAACCCTAACCCTAACCCTAACCCTAACCCTAACCCTAACCCTAACCCTAACCCTAACCCTAACCCTAACCCTAACCCTAACCCTAACCCTAACCCTAACCCTAACCCTAACCCTAACCCTAACCCTAACCCTAACCCTAACCCTAACCCTAACCCTAACCCTAACCCTAACCCTAACCCTAACCCTAACCCTAACCCTAACCCTAACCCTAACCCTAACCCTAACCCTAACCCTAACCCTAACCCTAACCCTAACCCTAACCCTAACCCTAACCCTAACCCTAACCCTAACCCTAACCCTAACCCTAACCCTAACCCTAACCCTAACCCTAACCCTAACCCTAACCCTAACCCTAACCCTAACCCTAACCCTAACCCTAACCCTAACCCTAACCCTAACCCTAACCCTAACCCTAACCCTAACCCTAACCCTAACCCTAACCCTAACCCTAACCCTAACCCTAACCCTAACCCTAACCCTAACCCTAACCCTAACCCTAACCCTAACCCTAACCCTAACCCTAACCCTAACCCTAACCCTAACCCTAACCCTAACCCTAACCCTAACCCTAACCCTAACCCTAACCCTAACCCTAACCCTAACCCTAACCCTAACCCTAACCCTAACCCTAACCCTAACCCTAACCCTAACCCTAACCCTAACCCTAACCCTAACCCTAACCCTAACCCTAACCCTAACCCTAACCCTAACCCTAACCCTAACCCTAACCCTAACCCTAACCCTAACCCTAACCCTAACCCTAACCCTAACCCTAACCCTAACCCTAACCCTAACCCTAACCCTAACCCTAACCCTAACCCTAACCCTAACCCTAACCCTAACCCTAACCCTAACCCTAACCCTAACCCTAACCCTAACCCTAACCCTAACCCTAACCCTAACCCTAACCCTAACCCTAACCCTAACCCTAACCCTAACCCTAACCCTAACCCTAACCCTAACCCTAACCCTAACCCTAACCCTAACCCTAACCCTAACCCTAACCCTAACCCTAACCCTAACCCTAACCCTAACCCTAACCCTAACCCTAACCCTAACCCTAACCCTAACCCTAACCCTAACCCTAACCCTAACCCTAACCCTAACCCTAACCCTAACCCTAACCCTAACCCTAACCCTAACCCTAACCCTAACCCTAACCCTAACCCTAACCCTAACCCTAACCCTAACCCTAACCCTAACCCTAACCCTAACCCTAACCCTAACCCTAACCCTAACCCTAACCCTAACCCTAACCCTAACCCTAACCCTAACCCTAACCCTAACCCTAACCCTAACCCTAACCCTAACCCTAACCCTAACCCTAACCCTAACCCTAACCCTAACCCTAACCCTAACCCTAACCCTAACCCTAACCCTAACCCTAACCCTAACCCTAACCCTAACCCTAACCCTAACCCTAACCCTAACCCTAACCCTAACCCTAACCCTAACCCTAACCCTAACCCTAACCCTAACCCTAACCCTAACCCTAACCCTAACCCTAACCCTAACCCTAACCCTAACCCTAACCCTAACCCTAACCCTAACCCTAACCCTAACCCTAACCCTAACCCTAACCCTAACCCTAACCCTAACCCTAACCCTAACCCTAACCCTAACCCTAACCCTAACCCTAACCCTAACCCTAACCCTAACCCTAACCCTAACCCTAACCCTAACCCTAACCCTAACCCTAACCCTAACCCTAACCCTAACCCTAACCCTAACCCTAACCCTAACCCTAACCCTAACCCTAACCCTAACCCTAACCCTAACCCTAACCCTAACCCTAACCCTAACCCTAACCCTAACCCTAACCCTAACCCTAACCCTAACCCTAACCCTAACCCTAACCCTAACCCTAACCCTAACCCTAACCCTAACCCTAACCCTAACCCTAACCCTAACCCTAACCCTAACCCTAACCCTAACCCTAACCCTAACCCTAACCCTAACCCTAACCCTAACCCTAACCCTAACCCTAACCCTAACCCTAACCCTAACCCTAACCCTAACCCTAACCCTAACCCTAACCCTAACCCTAACCCTAACCCTAACCCTAACCCTAACCCTAACCCTAACCCTAACCCTAACCCTAACCCTAACCCTAACCCTAACCCTAACCCTAACCCTAACCCTAACCCTAACCCTAACCCTAACCCTAACCCTAACCCTAACCCTAACCCTAACCCTAACCCTAACCCTAACCCTAACCCTAACCCTAACCCTAACCCTAACCCTAACCCTAACCCTAACCCTAACCCTAACCCTAACCCTAACCCTAACCCTAACCCTAACCCTAACCCTAACCCTAACCCTAACCCTAACCCTAACCCTAACCCTAACCCTAACCCTAACCCTAACCCTAACCCTAACCCTAACCCTAACCCTAACCCTAACCCTAACCCTAACCCTAACCCTAACCCTAACCCTAACCCTAACCCTAACCCTAACCCTAACCCTAACCCTAACCCTAACCCTAACCCTAACCCTAACCCTAACCCTAACCCTAACCCTAACCCTAACCCTAACCCTAACCCTAACCCTAACCCTAACCCTAACCCTAACCCTAACCCTAACCCTAACCCTAACCCTAACCCTAACCCTAACCCTAACCCTAACCCTAACCCTAACCCTAACCCTAACCCTAACCCTAACCCTAACCCTAACCCTAACCCTAACCCTAACCCTAACCCTAACCCTAACCCTAACCCTAACCCTAACCCTAACCCTAACCCTAACCCTAACCCTAACCCTAACCCTAACCCTAACCCTAACCCTAACCCTAACCCTAACCCTAACCCTAACCCTAACCCTAACCCTAACCCTAACCCTAACCCTAACCCTAACCCTAACCCTAACCCTAACCCTAACCCTAACCCTAACCCTAACCCTAACCCTAACCCTAACCCTAACCCTAACCCTAACCCTAACCCTAACCCTAACCCTAACCCTAACCCTAACCCTAACCCTAACCCTAACCCTAACCCTAACCCTAACCCTAACCCTAACCCTAACCCTAACCCTAACCCTAACCCTAACCCTAACCCTAACCCTAACCCTAACCCTAACCCTAACCCTAACCCTAACCCTAACCCTAACCCTAACCCTAACCCTAACCCTAACCCTAACCCTAACCCTAACCCTAACCCTAACCCTAACCCTAACCCTAACCCTAACCCTAACCCTAACCCTAACCCTAACCCTAACCCTAACCCTAACCCTAACCCTAACCCTAACCCTAACCCTAACCCTAACCCTAACCCTAACCCTAACCCTAACCCTAACCCTAACCCTAACCCTAACCCTAACCCTAACCCTAACCCTAACCCTAACCCTAACCCTAACCCTAACCCTAACCCTAACCCTAACCCTAACCCTAACCCTAACCCTAACCCTAACCCTAACCCTAACCCTAACCCTAACCCTAACCCTAACCCTAACCCTAACCCTAACCCTAACCCTAACCCTAACCCTAACCCTAACCCTAACCCTAACCCTAACCCTAACCCTAACCCTAACCCTAACCCTAACCCTAACCCTAACCCTAACCCTAACCCTAACCCTAACCCTAACCCTAACCCTAACCCTAACCCTAACCCTAACCCTAACCCTAACCCTAACCCTAACCCTAACCCTAACCCTAACCCTAACCCTAACCCTAACCCTAACCCTAACCCTAACCCTAACCCTAACCCTAACCCTAACCCTAACCCTAACCCTAACCCTAACCCTAACCCTAACCCTAACCCTAACCCTAACCCTAACCCTAACCCTAACCCTAACCCTAACCCTAACCCTAACCCTAACCCTAACCCTAACCCTAACCCTAACCCTAACCCTAACCCTAACCCTAACCCTAACCCTAACCCTAACCCTAACCCTAACCCTAACCCTAACCCTAACCCTAACCCTAACCCTAACCCTAACCCTAACCCTAACCCTAACCCTAACCCTAACCCTAACCCTAACCCTAACCCTAACCCTAACCCTAACCCTAACCCTAACCCTAACCCTAACCCTAACCCTAACCCTAACCCTAACCCTAACCCTAACCCTAACCCTAACCCTAACCCTAACCCTAACCCTAACCCTAACCCTAACCCTAACCCTAACCCTAACCCTAACCCTAACCCTAACCCTAACCCTAACCCTAACCCTAACCCTAACCCTAACCCTAACCCTAACCCTAACCCTAACCCTAACCCTAACCCTAACCCTAACCCTAACCCTAACCCTAACCCTAACCCTAACCCTAACCCTAACCCTAACCCTAACCCTAACCCTAACCCTAACCCTAACCCTAACCCTAACCCTAACCCTAACCCTAACCCTAACCCTAACCCTAACCCTAACCCTAACCCTAACCCTAACCCTAACCCTAACCCTAACCCTAACCCTAACCCTAACCCTAACCCTAACCCTAACCCTAACCCTAACCCTAACCCTAACCCTAACCCTAACCCTAACCCTAACCCTAACCCTAACCCTAACCCTAACCCTAACCCTAACCCTAACCCTAACCCTAACCCTAACCCTAACCCTAACCCTAACCCTAACCCTAACCCTAACCCTAACCCTAACCCTAACCCTAACCCTAACCCTAACCCTAACCCTAACCCTAACCCTAACCCTAACCCTAACCCTAACCCTAACCCTAACCCTAACCCTAACCCTAACCCTAACCCTAACCCTAACCCTAACCCTAACCCTAACCCTAACCCTAACCCTAACCCTAACCCTAACCCTAACCCTAACCCTAACCCTAACCCTAACCCTAACCCTAACCCTAACCCTAACCCTAACCCTAACCCTAACCCTAACCCTAACCCTAACCCTAACCCTAACCCTAACCCTAACCCTAACCCTAACCCTAACCCTAACCCTAACCCTAACCCTAACCCTAACCCTAACCCTAACCCTAACCCTAACCCTAACCCTAACCCTAACCCTAACCCTAACCCTAACCCTAACCCTAACCCTAACCCTAACCCTAACCCTAACCCTAACCCTAACCCTAACCCTAACCCTAACCCTAACCCTAACCCTAACCCTAACCCTAACCCTAACCCTAACCCTAACCCTAACCCTAACCCTAACCCTAACCCTAACCCTAACCCTAACCCTAACCCTAACCCTAACCCTAACCCTAACCCTAACCCTAACCCTAACCCTAACCCTAACCCTAACCCTAACCCTAACCCTAACCCTAACCCTAACCCTAACCCTAACCCTAACCCTAACCCTAACCCTAACCCTAACCCTAACCCTAACCCTAACCCTAACCCTAACCCTAACCCTAACCCTAACCCTAACCCTAACCCTAACCCTAACCCTAACCCTAACCCTAACCCTAACCCTAACCCTAACCCTAACCCTAACCCTAACCCTAACCCTAACCCTAACCCTAACCCTAACCCTAACCCTAACCCTAACCCTAACCCTAACCCTAACCCTAACCCTAACCCTAACCCTAACCCTAACCCTAACCCTAACCCTAACCCTAACCCTAACCCTAACCCTAACCCTAACCCTAACCCTAACCCTAACCCTAACCCTAACCCTAACCCTAACCCTAACCCTAACCCTAACCCTAACCCTAACCCTAACCCTAACCCTAACCCTAACCCTAACCCTAACCCTAACCCTAACCCTAACCCTAACCCTAACCCTAACCCTAACCCTAACCCTAACCCTAACCCTAACCCTAACCCTAACCCTAACCCTAACCCTAACCCTAACCCTAACCCTAACCCTAACCCTAACCCTAACCCTAACCCTAACCCTAACCCTAACCCTAACCCTAACCCTAACCCTAACCCTAACCCTAACCCTAACCCTAACCCTAACCCTAACCCTAACCCTAACCCTAACCCTAACCCTAACCCTAACCCTAACCCTAACCCTAACCCTAACCCTAACCCTAACCCTAACCCTAACCCTAACCCTAACCCTAACCCTAACCCTAACCCTAACCCTAACCCTAACCCTAACCCTAACCCTAACCCTAACCCTAACCCTAACCCTAACCCTAACCCTAACCCTAACCCTAACCCTAACCCTAACCCTAACCCTAACCCTAACCCTAACCCTAACCCTAACCCTAACCCTAACCCTAACCCTAACCCTAACCCTAACCCTAACCCTAACCCTAACCCTAACCCTAACCCTAACCCTAACCCTAACCCTAACCCTAACCCTAACCCTAACCCTAACCCTAACCCTAACCCTAACCCTAACCCTAACCCTAACCCTAACCCTAACCCTAACCCTAACCCTAACCCGACACCCTAACCCTAACCCGACACCCTAACCCTAACCCTAACCCGACACCCTAACCCTAACCCTAACCCTAACCCGACACCCTAACCCTAACCCGACACCCTAACCCTAACCCGACACCCTAACCCGACACCCTAACCCTAACCCTAACCCGACACCCTAACCCTAACCCGACACCCTAACCCGACACCCTAACCCGACACCCTAACCCGACACCCTAACCCGACACCCTAACCCGACACCCTAACCCTAACCCGACACCCTAACCCTAACCCGACACCCTAACCCTAACCCGACACCCTAACCCGACACCCTAACCCGACACCCTAACCCGACACCCTAACCCGACACCCTAACCCTAACCCGACACCCTAACCCTAACCCGACACCCTAACCCGACACCCTAACCCTAACCCTAACCCTAACCCGACACCCTAACCCTAACCCGACACCCTAACCCGACACCCTAACCCGACACCCTAACCCGACACCCTAACCCGACACCCTAACCCGACACCCTAACCCTAACCCTAACCCGACACCCTAACCCGACACCCTAACCCGACACCCTAACCCGACACCCTAACCCTAACCCTAACCCGACACCCTAACCCGACACCCTAACCCGACACCCTAACCCGACACCCTAACCCGACACCCTAACCCGACACCCTAACCCTAACCCGACACCCTAACCCGACACCCTAACCCGACACCCTAACCCGACACCCTAACCCGACACCCTAACCCTAACCCTAACCCGACACCCTAACCCTAACCCTAACCCGACACCCTAACCCTAACCCTAACCCGACACCCTAACCCTAACCCTAACCCTAACCCTAACCCTAACCCTAACCCCTAACCCTAACCCTAACCCTAACCCTAACCCTAACCCTAACCCGACACCCTAACCCGACACCCTAACCCGACACCCTAACCCTAACCCGACACCCTAACCCGACACCCTAACCCGACACCCTAACCCTAACCCGACACCCTAACCCGACACCCTAACCCGACACCCTAACCCGACACCCTAACCCTAACCCGACACCCTAACCCGACACCCTAACCCTAACCCGACACCCTAACCCTAACCCGACACCCTAACCCTAACCCGACACCCTAACCCGACACCCTAACCCGACACCCTAACCCGACACCCTAACCCGACACCCTAACCCTAACCCGACACCCTAACCCGACACCCTAACCCGACACCCTAACCCGACACCCTAACCCGACACCCTAACCCGACACCCTAACCCGACACCCTAACCCGACACCCTAACCCTAACCCTAACACCCTAACCCTAACCCGACACCCTAACCCTAACCCGACACCCTAACCCTAACCCTAACCCGACACCCTAACCCTAACCCTAACCCTAACCCTAACCCGACACCCTAACCCTAACCCGACACCCTAACCCTAACCCTAACCCGACACCCTAACCCGACACCCTAACCCTAACCCGACACCCTAACCCGACACCCTAACCCGACACCCTAACCCGACACCCTAACCCGACACCCTAACCCTAACCCGACACCCTAACCCGACACCCTAACCCGACACCCTAACCCGACACCCTAACCCGACACCCTAACCCGACACCCTAACCCTAACCCGACACCCTAACCCTAACCCGACACCCTAACCCTAACCCTAACCCGACACCCTAACCCTAACCCGACACCCTAACCCTAACCCGACACCCTAACCCTAACCCGACACCCTAACCCGACACCCTAACCCTAACCCGACACCCTAACCCTAACCCGACACCCTAACCCTAACCCTAACCCGACACCCTAACCCTAACCCTAACCCGACACCCTAACCCTAACCCTAACCCGACACCCTAACCCTAACCCGACACCCTAACCCTAACCCGACACCCTAACCCTAACCCTAACCCGACACCCTAACCCTAACCCTAACCCGACACCCTAACCCTAACCCGACACCCTAACCCTAACCCTAACCCGACACCCTAACCCGACACCCTAACCCGACACCCTAACCCGACACCCTAACCCGACACCCTAACCCTAACCCGACACCCTAACCCGACACCCTAACCCTAACCCGACACCCTAACCCGACACCCTAACCCGACACCCTAACCCGACACCCTAACCCGACACCCTAACCCTGACCCTGACCCTGACCCTGACCCTGACCCTAACCCGACACCCTAACCCGACACCCTAACCCGACACCCTAACCCGACACCCTAATCCGACACCCTAACCCGACACCCTAACCCTAACCCGACACCCTAACCCGACACCCTAACCCGACACCCTAACCCGACACCCTAACCCTAACCCGACACCCTAACCCTAACCCGACACCCTAACCCGACACCCTAACCCGACACCCTAACCCTAACCCGACACCCTAACTCGACACCCTAACCCTAACCCTAACCCGACACCCTAACCCGACACCCTAACCCTAACCCGACACCCTAACCCGACACCCTAACCCGACACCCTAACCCGACACCCTAACCCTAACCCGACACCCTAACCCGACACCCTAACCCGACACCCTAACCCGACACCCTAACCCGACACCCTAACCCTAACCCGACACCCTAACCCTAACCCGACACCCTAACCCTAACCCGACACCCTAACCCGACACCCTAACCCTAACCCTAACCCTAACCCTAACCCTAACCCGACACCCTAACCCTAACCCGACACCCTAACCCGACACCCTAACCCGACACCCTAACCCGACATCCTAACCCTAACCCGACACCCTAACCCTAACCCGACACCCTAACCCGACTCCCTAACCCGACACCCTAACCCTAACCCGACACCCTAACCCGACACCCTAACCCGACACCCTAACACTGTACCGACACCCTATCCCACACCCTAAACCTATCCCACACTCTTCACACCCTCAACCCTACACTTACCTTTTGAAGTACATACCTGCATCATCTTCACTTTTGGTTCTTCACATGCATAACAAAAGACAGGGGAGTAATATTTAAACATGGGACCAAGACCCATTACCTGTATAACAGGAATATAAACACTCTGAACACATTATTTAAATGGCTCGCATCACCAAAATATCTCTCCACCACATTTCCAATGGATAAGAGTGGAAGACACGTTTGTGATACACATTGTAACATAGTAGTCTAACACCGAACAGTAATCTGGCTAATTATATACACAAGATATATTTAAACCACAAATAGCTCTACAAATTCCAGTTGCTACAATCGTTTCTATCTTCACAAAGGTAGGATTAACAGCACGTTTTTCCATAGGATCCGAGGCATGGCGCAAAATGACAGTACAAATGTCATGCTCATCATTGACGATGAAAATCTTAATTATGACCGTCAGAAGAAAGGTCAGCATGGTTGCTCTAACAGATTTTTCAGTGTTCCAATACAAGTTCTACCCAAATCCATAAAGAAAGACATACGCATAGGAAACTACACATTGAAAGCAAGTCTATTCAGATAAATATTGGACATCATCTGTATCAATATTTAAGGCATAAACAACTTCAAACATTCTTCAAATTCACAGAATGACAACAAGAAAGTATGGCTACACACAGTCCGTTCAGTTTTATAAACTGCCAATGAATAACCTCCCAAGAAATTTAAAGGCTGGTGACCATTTCAACTGTCATTTTCAATTTTTAATAGCTTTGATCTATGAGCAAAACTGTAAGACAGAAAATTAAACAAGTATGACCGAAATAAATGAAGTAAATCCTCAATTGATATGAAAACATTCCATGGTAGTGAAATCAATTCACATAGTTATTAGGACTTTAATGCACAGACATATCTCCAGATTCAATGTGATCAGAATTCATATCTGGCAAAGATACAAAAGCTGATTTGAACAGTCATATTATTTTTCTTTGTACCCCTAAAAAGAAAAACAACCTTCAAAAGCAAAATCGAACTTGGAGACTCACATTTCCCTATGTCATATGTCAGTATACAAAGCAACAGCATATCAAACTTTGCAATACTACCATGAACATACGCATTTAAATGAAATTGGCTGAAATACCCCAAAATAAACACATACTTCTAGACTCAGTGTTTCACAAGGCAGATAACATTCAATTAATGAAACTGAGAGGGTAACAGACAGGAAGGCCAGGGGTCTCCAAAGGGAGGAATTAGGCTGCAAATGTCAGACATTTTTTCTCTCTCTCTCTTAAGAGGCAGGAGGAAACAAGCTAGTGCTATCTTTTTTCCCCTTCTCTACACAAATTTAAAAAGAGTTTTTCTCTAAAAAATCTGTGTCCCTTTAATGACACCTGGTTCCCCCTGAACTTAACTTTTCTCAAACCATGAGCTAACCAATGCATTTTTCTTTTGGAAATGTTTGCTTTAAGCTATGTGAATGTACGATGTATTTACCCTAGACTCTATCTTCAAGTAGGTTCTGCCTAAAGGCTCAAAACTGACTTGACAAACCAATATGCTTTATTCATACACTGTCCTCCTAATCTATGGGAATGAAGCTATATATTTGCTCATGTCAAATGTTTTATGGCCCAGGATGACTCACCCGGTGCCAGGGTTATCTCCATGTAGCTTGTGGGTGAGGGGCCTGCTGCCATTCCTTTCTCTAATTAGTAGACTGCTAGTAGCTATATAACATCTAGCTAAAGACGAGCAGGGGGAGTACTCTCTTGCATTGGCAGGTGGGTTCTTTACCACTAGCACCACCTGGGAAGCACCAAGACACATGAACATCAGTGGATTTTGGGATCCACGGGGCATATACAGAACCATTCCTCAGAGAAAACTGAAGAAGGACTTTAACATCTCAAACAAAACATAAGTAGACGTGTTCACAACCTTGACGTAGCAAGGGTTTCTTCAATCTGACAAGTGCCATGGACCGATGAAGGACTATGTGAAGAATACTTCAAAGTCTATTTGGCAAACACAGCATAGGTTGGCTATATTTAGTCCTCAAGTGAATGAAAATGTCATTAATAGTGGTCATTTCAAATAGGTAGCGTGGGAAGCTGTTTACACTTATTGTGATTCGCGGTATACCACATTCACAAATGTCAGTGGCATTGGTGCAAAATCTATACATGTCTCAGTGGAAGCTTCTACATGGACTGTTGGGATCAGAGCTCTAACTCATACAGGCATACTTTGACTTGTAAAATGATCCTGCATGATAATCAAACAAAACACTGGATTAACACCTAGACAGTGTTTGAGCTCTGCACTAAATGATTTTAAAGCTAGTAGATGGAATGTACTGATGAGGAAGACTATGAACGAGTCACGTTCTTCAACTTGGTCAAACTGCTGATAGTCATACAAGTTAATGAAAAGTTAAGCCTGTTGTCATTAAATCGGTTCAAAAGAAATAGAATAATAAAACAAAGTAGTAAATCTTGTTTTCTTAATAAACATTGTATTATTTCTGGACAGGTTTGTTATTGGCATTAATAGAATACCTTAAATAATAACAGTGAAACGGATCCACATCTTTAATTGATGCCATTGCTGTTTGATACTATTGCTTGAATGAACAGCATGATTCACACTGGCCAACAAACAGAAGCAATCTAAGTGTTCATGGCAGCCAATTCCATAAACAAACTGTGGTATACACACAATGGAATATGATTCATCCCTTCAAAGTCGGTCATTCTGACAATGCTACAATGTGGACGAACCTTATGGTCATTATATTAAGTGAAATAAACCAGACCAAAACGGGACAAACGTTCTGTGATTCCACTAGTATGAGATAGCCAAACAAGTCAAATCCAAAGCCAGAAAAAGCAGAAAGTGATTCCCAGGGATAGAAGACACTTCATGTTTCATGGACCCCACCCAGTTTCCCTTGGGGAAACTGACTTCCCATGACATCGCCAAAACCAATTATACAAATAATTGGAAGCCATATCCAATCAAATGAATGTAGACATAATTTTACAGTGTATACCAACCTCACTCAAACTTCTCAATAGGCAAAAGCCAAAACTGTATCTATGGTAGCTCAGCTTTGCTTAAAACTGTATCTACAGTACCTCAGTTTTGCTTATGAAATTTAACAACAAAAAAACCACTAAAGTCTATCCAAAAAAGGATATAAAACATATATAACATGAACTTTAAAAAATTAGAAGTTTAAACTGTGAAAAACCTTATTCACAAAACTTAAACACAAACCACATAAAAATACATTTACAAAATACATATCTGATCAAGGATTGTACTCCAACTATAACAAAAAATCTGGAACAAACAACCTCATTAAAAATGTATAAATCTGAACACCTGGCCAAAGAAAATATACAGATAGTAAATAAGCATGTCAAAAATACTCAAAATCATATATCATTAGGAAATTACAAACTAAAACAACAGTGAAGTAGCACTGCACATCTGTTAGATCCAGTAAACTCAAAAAAGGGCTGGGGGGGGGCACTTCTCTGGTGGCTCAGTGGTAAGGAATCTGCCTGACAATGCAAGAGACTCAAGTTCGATCCCTTACCCAGGAAGATCCCACAGGCCACAGAGAAACATAGCTGGATTTTTCCACAGCTAAACAAGGCTCACCTGTGACCTGAACACTACACATCTAGTACTTAGTAAACAGCTTTGAAAAAGTGTCCAGGCAAAAACTATCACACAATTATACACAACAGCTCTACTTGTAATAGCTAAAAACTTTCAAATATCACGATGTCTTCAGTAGATGACTGTGTCAACAAATGGGGATACTTTCAAAGTGAAGGGGGGCAAATGCTACCCCAAAATATACCGCTTCAGCATGAGAATTAGTTGGACCTAATTAACTTTTTTTTTTTTAAGAGGACACATGATCATCTCTGAAACCGAAGTTCAGGACGGCTCTTCTGTGAGTCACATTTACCAGAGAAATCTCATTTCAAAGGAATCTTCTGTATATACCAGATAGAAGGATGACAGTCTGTGAAACTATTTTTTATCAATAGGGAAAGCTAAGACGTAAATCTGTACAACAACCAGACCCTTCCTTTCCTTTGGTTTTATTTTTTTAATATTTATTTGTTTTTTATTTGGCTGTGCCAGGTCGACCTTCGTTGAGGCAAGCCAGATATTTAGCTACAGCATGCAAACTCTTCGTTGTGGCATGGGAGATCTAGTTCTCTGATCAGGGATTGAACCTGGGCCTCCTTCTTTGGGAGTGTCCAGTCTTAACCACTGGACCACCAGGAAGCCCCGGTTTTGTTTTTAGATGAAGATAGTACCTAAGGTAATATCTTGGGCCACTTCAGTCACTGGCTCAGCTTCCTGAGTTTCTCCAAAGCACACACAAGGTACACATTATTAAACTGGTTGGCAAAACAAGTAAAGGTAGTTCATACTACAACACTGTATGCTTACAAAGATCTAAATGGTAAATGGCATGTTATTTATTTTTATTTACTACGGGGAAAAAAGAATGCAGTATTCGTACATGTCACAACATGAATAAACATTAAAACCATGTTTAGTGGAAAAAATCTATATAGAAAAGACCACCCAGATCCCATATTCACCATGTCTGCTTTAAATCCATCAAGTTTGTCCAAATACCTGAAAATCTCAGTAACACTCTAAAGAAAGAAAAAAGGATGAGGATGGAAAAAAAGATATAGTCATACAATTGAACAATTGCTGAAAGTGGAAGTGGGGTTGTGGATTACATTATAATGGAGAAACCATATGATTTCCTGATTTTGAAGGTTATGTGCTGGTTCTGCAAGAGAATTCACCCATTTTGGATAAAACACAGAGTATTTCAGATGATGCGGCAAATGTGAGTACTTTTTCCCATTGCTAGGAGTTTTCTGTACATTTTAAATTACCGGAAAGTAAATTATCTTTCAAAACAACCATGTCAATACCACAAAAGAAAATTAGATCAGAAAGGAATGAAACTTTCTTATACAGACCAAGACTTACCCAGACGAGGTTCAAGGGAAGCTGTGATACTCACTGCCATTGTAGGAGTCCACATGGAATGAAGAAGTACTGTGGGAAGTCTATTAGTAACCACCATGTCTTGGGTCCTCTGCATGACCTACTGCAGGAGAAACAGATTTTACAAATAAACTTTTCCACATAACTTCACAAAAAGTTGTTAGACTATATTCAGTAAAG
This sequence comes from Giraffa tippelskirchi, assembly GCF_054371585.1. Taxonomy (NCBI): domain Eukaryota; kingdom Metazoa; phylum Chordata; class Mammalia; order Artiodactyla; family Giraffidae; genus Giraffa; species Giraffa tippelskirchi. The sequence goes on from NC_137283.1 coordinate 18,241, forward strand.
CTGAATAATTTCAGATCAATTTACAACCATATAAAATATTATAATTTACAATCCCAATCAATATGCAAAAATCAGTTGCGTTTCTGTACACTAATAACAATCAGAAACAAAATAAAGAAAATCCCACTTATATTTGCATCAAACAGAATAAAACATCTAGCAACAAACTTAATCAAGGACATAAAAGACCAGTAGTCAGAAAACTAGAAAGCACTGATAAAGAAACCAAGAAAACATAAATACACAGAAAACTCCTCCACGCTCATGCACGGAAACAATGAGGAATTAAAGTGTCCATTCCAGCCAAAGCCATCAACAAATACACTGACTGCAATCACAAAATAATATTCAATGGCATTTTTCACAGAAATAGAAATATGCCTAATATTAGCCTGCTAATATTGAACAGGACTTTAAACAGCCAACAAGACTGAGAAAAAAGAACACAGCTGGAGGCATCTTCCTCTCCGACTTCAAACTACATCACGGAGCTGTAGTAACCACCACAGTGAGGACCTGGCACGAACACAGACACACGGACTCGAGGAAAGAACAGAGAGCCCAGGAGCGAACCCACATGTACTGGTCAGTTCATGAAAATCAAACCAGGAACGAGCAAAGAGGAAAGGACAGTCTTCTCGAGAGACAGTGACAGGAAAACTGGCCACCTACACTAAAGAACATCACTGGTCACCCTCTAGATCATCTAACAGAAATCTAACTAAAAACCCACCATTTTGCACATGGAGCTCTTTCCCCCCTGAGTCCTCTGAGATGGACCTCCAGTCAGCGCTCAGCTGGACACAGGAAATGTCTACTTCACCCTCATTTTTCCCTCTTGCAACACCTCCCTGCTGGTGGGCACAGAGGCGACCCCGCTCCTCTCAGCCTGGACGCAGCCCCGTTATCCAGAAGCCAGAGCCCTGACGGCCCTGAGGAGACAAACCTCCCGCCAGCTGGTCACCAATCCGAGTCTGAAGGCAAAGCGTCCTGTGCCCGCGGGTCAGAGGGGCGTATGGTGCCCACTGTGGGCCGCCAGAGAAGAGCGGGCAGCCCCGCGCTCACAGAGCCCAGAGCGCTCACCCAGAAGCAGCTGTGCTGTGAGCACTCAGACTGGAAGCCCAAACTGAAATGGAGCAGAATATCTCCATGACCCTCCTCAAAACAAGTCTAAGGAACAATTAGAGCCTAAGGAACACATTTGAGTCAGTTCTAATGAAGTGGATGGACGTAGAGCGTATTAAACAGGGAAGTCAGTCAGAAAGAGAAAAATATGGAATCTAGAAGGACGGTACTGACGAATCTGTTCACACAGCAGCAATGGAGATACAGACATAGAGAACAGATTTACAGACAAGGGTGGGGAACAAGAGGGAGAGGGTGGGATGGATGGAGAGAGTGGCATGGATGCATGTGCACCAACATCTGTAAACAGACAACCAATGGGAATTTGCGGTATGACTCAGGGAACTCAAACTGGCGCTCTGTAATAACCTAGAGAGGTGGGAATGGGTGGGATGTGGGACGGAGATTCAAGAGCAAGGGGACACACATACCCCTACGGTTAATTCATGTTGATGTATGACAAAGCAAACCAATATTGTAAAACAACGATCAATCAACTAAAAATAAATAACTTAAAAAAACATATGGAATGAAATGAACATAAACACAAACTTTACAACACTGTAATTCAATTTTAAAAACTATAAAAATTTTAGAAAACAACAAAAGACCTACATGACCTTTGGTCTGGTGATGAGTTCTAACACACAACAAAAAAGTCAACTTACCAAATTATTAACATAAATTACTTACAACATTGACTTTTACAATATTATACAATTACTCTGTGAAGGACCTTACTCGAGAGAACCAAAAGACAAACTGTTAAACGAACCACTGACCACCCGCCCTTGCCAGGCCCCAGAGAAGAGAAAACACTTGCAGGAGTCGTCTTACAACAGGAGGTCCTGGTAAGGAGCCAGGAACTAACCAGCTACCACCAACCAGGATTCTGGAGAGGTCAAAAGGAGATGGGAGACTCCAGTCCAGAGGTCCTACCAACCACCCAGGATCCTCCTCGCTGGAATCCATCTCAGCTGAGGGACGCGTGTGCCCCCAGGAAGGATCCCAATTCAGAATGACGGGCAACAGACAAACCAGAAACTAACCCAATGACCATAAAACCTGAGACTGTGAGCCGCGTGGCAGAGCAGTTGTCTCCGTTTCCCTCGCCCTCCCGCCCTCCGCCCCGGTAGCCCTTCCCAATAAAGCCTCTCGCTTGGACAGCACTCCGGCCTCGGACAACTCACTTCCAAGTGTCAGACAAGAACCCACTCTCAAGCCCTGGAAGGGATCCCCTTTCCTTCATCAAAACCAATATCCAAGAGAAAATATCTTCAAAATGCTGTCTTGTGGAGAAGGAAATGGCACCCCCTCCAGTATTCCGGCCTCAGAAATCCCAGGGACAGAGGAGCTTGGTGGCTACAGTCCAACAGCAGGGCATTTCTGAGGGGAGGAAACAGCCCCAGGAAAGCTGAGGCGCTCGCCAAAGGCCCCAGAGCTTTTGATAGCACAGCCAGAACTGTGGCTGAGGATTCCCAGCTGCCAGGCCTCTTGATCCTGGCCTCTTTCACCACATACATGTGTGGAAAACTAGAATCTAAAATATGCCCTGGTGGCTCCGTGGTAAAGAATCCGCCTGCCAGTGCTGGAGATGCAGGTGTGATCCCTGGTGTGGGACGACCCCACATGCTATGGAGCAACTAAGCCCGTGTGCCGCAACTGCTGAGCCTGTGCTCTAGATCCTGGAAGCCACAGCGCAGAGCTCACATCCTGCAACTACTGAAGCCCGTGAGCCTGTGCCCCACAACAAGAGGAGCCACTGCAGTGAGAAGCCCGCACACCACTAAATTATGGCCCATGCTCACCAAAACTAGAGAAAAGCCCACACACGAAGACCCAACTCAGCCAAAAATAAATAAAATCATTTTCCTAAAAAATGCATATCTGACAAAGAATCTGTACTCAAATTGTCCAAGAACGCTAGAGCAAACAAGCCCATTCATAGTTGATAAAGACTGAGATAGACACCTGGCCACGGAGGGTATACTGATAGTAAACGATCAGACAAAAACACACTCAAGACACTGGTGGGATGCATGCGCAGCCCCCTTTGGAAGACAGTCTGACAGTTTTTTCAGCAACCCCATCGGACAAGCACTGAATTCAATACATAACAAGTGGTGGAAGTCAGGTATCTTACCATTGGAATGTGACGTTACAGATACACAAAAGGAAAGGTTACAACATCCATGTCATGGTGGATCAGGTTGGAGACATCATCACAAATTACCTTTAACTGAATATGTTCAGAGGTAAGCTGGAATACATGTATATATTTCCATGTATTGTCAGCTGAGTATATGTAGCTCCTACATGTATGTTTTAAATATCATTCTGTAATAAAAAGGAACAGGAAACATCCCTGGTGGCCGGGTGGTAAAGAATCTGCCTACCAATGCAGGGAACACGGGTTCAATCCCTGGTCCTGGAAGATTCCACAGGCCCAGGGACAACTAAGCCCCCATACAACTATTGAAGCTTGCATGCTCCAGAGCCCAAGTTCTGCAACCAGAGAAAGCACTGCAATGAGAAGCCATGGGACAGAAACTAGAGGGTAGCCTCTGCTCACTACAACTAGACATCTAGCAACAAAGACCCAGCATAGTCAAAAATAATTTAATGTTAAAAAAAAAAAAAAAGGACAGAAGTTCTTTGAAGAAATGACTGAGACTAGGGGTGAGACAGTAAATATATAAGCCAGGCTAATCTTAAATTATGAGAAAGTAAAGAATGTAAAGACAACTATTAAGCTGTCCAAACTGATAAAAATGAATGATTACACAGTTCTATCTGTATACACTAGCAAATAACAATCTGAAAAGGAGTTTAAAAAAACAATTCCCTTTCAATAATGCCAGCATTAATAAAATACTTTGCCACGGATGTAATGAGGATGACAAGACTGGCACACTGGAAATTATACAATCCAGGGCCAGTGACAAAGCTTGATTGCTCAGGGCTTTTGTGTCATAAAGTTTTATTAAAGGATAAAAGAGATAGAGAAAGCTGCTGACACAGACATCAGAAGGGGGCAGAAAGAGTACCCCCTGCTAGTCTTTAGCCAGATGTTATACAGCCACTAGCAGTCTGCTAATTAAATAAAGACAACGTATCAGAAAATAGCACCAGGCCCCTTACCCACAACATGCATGAGATAACATTGGCAGCAGGTGAGCCATCCCAGGCCATAAAATGATTGACATGAATCTTGAAGAAAGGCAGATTTCCAAGCAAATATATAGTTTCATTAACGTAGATTAGGAGAACAAGGTACGAGTAAAACATACTGGTTTGTCAAGTCAGTTCTGAGCCTTTAGGAGGAACCGACTTGAAGACAGAGTCTAGGGTAAATACATAGCACATTAACATAGCTTAAGACAAACATTTCCATAAGAAAAATGCATTGCTTAGCTCAAGGTTTGAGAAAAGTTAAGTTCAGGTGGAGCCAGGAGTCGTCATGGCAACACAGGTTTTTAAGAGAAACCTCCTTTTAAATTTGTATCAAGAAGGGGAAAAAATGTAACACTAGTTTGTTTCCTCCTGCCTTTTAAGAGAGAGATAAAAACGTCTGACACTTGCAGCCTATTCCCTCTGTCTGGAGACCCCTGGCCTTCCTGCCTGTTACCCTCTGAGGCCTTTAGGAAGCAATACACAAGCTGACCCTAACATACACGTGGAGTGACAAGGGACTCCAAGGAGCCAAAACAATCACATGAGTCTGCAGTTCAAAGGTCCTCCGGTGTGCTGTGCTAAGTCGCTTCAGTCATGTCTGACTGTCAGAGCCCGCCAGGCTCCTCTGTCCATGGGAATTTCCCAGGCAAGCGTACTGGAGTGGGTTGTCGTGCCTTCCTCCAGGGGATCTTCCCAACCCAGGGATTGAATTCCTGCATTGGCAGGTAGGTTCTTTGCCACTAGCACCACCTGGGGCAAAACTGCCTAAATGGAGATCAGGGAAACCCAGCTAGGAGATGAGAGGAGGCTCAGAGAAAAGGAAGTGAGGGAAGGAGACTCCTAGTCACATTCAGAGAAGCCCAGCAGGTAGTTCTCCAGGAGGTAGAGGAGGGGGAAGCAGGCTGGAGCTACGTAGAAGACGAAAGAGGGAACTAAAGCAGGGGCCCCCAACCTCTAGGATCTGATGCCTGATGATCTGAGGTGGCGCTGATGAAATAATAACAGAAACAAGTGTTCGCTCACTCAGCCAACCCTTTGTGACCCTATGGACTGTAGCCCACAAGACTCCTCAGTCCATTGAATTCTTCAGCCAGTTCTGGAGTGGGCTGTCATTTCCTTCCCCAGGACATCTTCCCGACCCAGGGATTGAACTCGGGTCTCCGCATTGCAGGCAGACTCTTTACCAACTGAGCCACCAGGGAACAGAAATAGAAACAGAGCGCACGGGAAACGGACGGCACTTGACACATGCTGGGGAGGAGGCTCCTTACAAACCCCGGAGCCAGGGTTCCCGGAAGGATATCCCATTCTCCCCTGGACCGTCCACCCTCTCTGGGTCTCAGTTTCCTCATCTGTAAAATCACGGACAACTGACTATAATTCATTCCTGGAACCTAAGCCCATTGAGAGGGATGGGAAATATTACTCCAAGGCCTGGATGATAGACCAGATTTAAAGAAAAATATGGCATTGCTGCTTTTCAGTCAAACAGACAAATACAATCCAGGAAGGAGTCCCTGGCCCTGCGGGATTTGCCTAGGGGTCTAGTCTGGGAAATCCTTACACATCAGGAGATGGCTCCGAGCTGGATTTCCACAAACAAGAATATCCATGCGAAGGACAAGCCTGTAGAGCTCTGTGCCCATCAGCCACGGGAAGAGACTGCCTCCCGACAGCCAGCAGCATTTACGAGTGACCTCCTAAGGCCTTCACCACACTACAGGGGCACCTCTGGGTTTTCTGTTTCCCTCACTTTTCTGACTCTTTTCTTAAAAACACGCACATTTCTTCATAGAATGCCACAGTGGAAGGAAAATAGGCCTTCAATTTTTAGACCTCAATTTGCAAAAAACTTGGAGCTTTTTTGTTTTTTTTTAATTAAAGCACCACATAATTTAAAAATTTTACACGTTCTAATTATTCAGTTCCAAAACACCACACTTATTGTACGGGGTCCCCATGGAAAGGCCCCGTCTCAGCAGCAGGACAGCCACAGATGCCACCATGAAAGGGCAGCCAGGTGCCCTCCTCCCTTCTTTTCCGCCTGGGTGGCCGCCAGGTTTTTAAATCCACGCACCCTACTAAGTTTCTAGGGTGCAATACGTGGACCCCTCCCTTTCCCATCCCAGAAGGTGGTCAAGGGCCCGCTGGGCTGCAAACTGCCGGAAGCAGGGCTGGGCCAGCCGGCCAGAGGAAGGGTTGTGGAGTCCCAGCAGGTGAAATCACCAGGCAGGATAAATCCCTTGGACTTCCTGGGGACCTCGCTGAGGGCACTAGGCTGCTTGGGAAAACCGCGCGGGTCTGAGCTTTAGGCGACGGGGTAAAGTGGTAAAGGCCCTAACCCTAACCTTAACCCCAATGGCGAGGCCTTTTTGCGACCACCAGGTTAGGGGGCTCCGAGGCTGTGCCAACAGACAGGGCGGAATACGTGGTTCCCTGCTCCACCCTGCGCCAGAGCCGCAGTTCCCTTACCTGTGGTCCGCAGCCCTCCGCTCCGCTCACTGGATGCCAATCGATGCGGACCCAGGAGCCCACGAAATGGGCGTTCCCAGCCGCAATGGAGACCCCTGAGACCCGGGGCCCACTACCTAGGAGCTCGGAGGAGGCGCGCTCCGCCCCCGACGCGGCCAGGTGTGCTCCGCCCATACGCCCGCTCCCAGGAGAGGCCCGCGGGCCTCACTACTGCCGCCAGGTGACATCCATCCACGGGCAAATCCACCCCGCCGAGACAACCCGAGCTTTCTATCAACTGATCTGTCTATAATTCAGGGATAAAACTGTGACTACAGAAAGGAAAGATGACCTGACCTAGGATGGCCATGATATTCTATAGAACCAGAGAAAATTGGTTAAAAAAAAAAAATTTCTTGGAAATTGTAAAGCTGGTTGTTTTGCATATGCAATTAAGAACAATTAGCTTGTTAAAAGGCCTGCCTAGGGCAAAGCTTGAAGTTAACCCTTTCCTTGAAAAACACTGCCCACTTTGCCGGAGATCTCAGCCTTGGGCAAATGAGAACTTCAAGCCCCCCTCCCCCCCCCAAAAAAGGAGGTCAAAGAGATATTTTAAATCTTAGGTGGAAAACTACAAGATCTGTCTGTCTGTCTGTATGGATTTATGTATGTCTCAGTGTGAGTCTTCTGTTTTTTGATAATATTGCTGAAGTTGTGAGTTCTTATTTAAATAATCTAAAGAAAAGGAAGCCCTTACAAATCAAACAGTTCTAAATACAGGAAAAAATTGACCTAAATGAATTTTAGATTCATGTGAACTGGGAAATAGTCAATATTAAATATCTAGTATTTTTTTTTTTGCTACTCTAATATAGACATGTCTAAGAGTCATTAACATTAAGCATAAATTTTCTATAGTGTCTAGGATTACTATAAGTTAAATTGTAAGTTAAGTATTGCTATATTGTTATATCTGTCACAAGCTTGTCAACAAAGAAAGTACCTCTAAAAACAAACAAACAAAAAACTCCTAAAAAATGTAAATGCGATATGAGCTTTTAGATAAACTATTAAAAATAATTATGCTTTAAAATATCTGTCTATAATAGTCTTGATTGAAGGCAGAGGAGAAGGGGAGGACAGAGGATAAGATGGTTGGATGGCGTCACTGACTCGATGGACATGAGTTTGAGCAAGCCCAGGGAGTTGGTGATGGACAGGGAAGCCTGTTATCCTGCAGTCCATGGGGTCGCAAAGAGTCAGACACGACTGAGCAACTGAACTGAACTGAATTTACAATAGTTTCTCCAGATTTTGGTTACCTGAATTTCTATTGTTGTGCTAAACTAAGTGATGACAGTGTATTGAATAGCTAGGTCATTTCCAAATAAATTAAGGTTCTGAAACATTCACTAGTTGACAGGACCTTCCTCTTACACAGAAACTGAAGAGATGTTTGACTATCCATGAATAGTGGCTGGTGCCATCCTGAGATGTTCACTATAAGAAAGCAAAATTTTTTTTAGATATTATCACTGATAAAGTATGTTCACCAATCTATAGAATGCCAATATAAAAGTCAGTTCTTGGTTGCTTAAGGAAAATGTATGTCTTGTTATTAAAGAAGGTATGAGGAATGAAATCCCATTTTATGAAGGAAAAAGAAGTAGTTCTGACTTACAGGTGGCAGTTTCAGGATGGGAGAAGCAAAGGAATGTGTACACAAAGGGATAAGGAGGTTTTATGGAAAGTGGGCCCCCAGAAAAGAGCTTTGTGCGTAGTACAAGTTTTCCTGAGATGTTGAACTGCCTTTGCTGATGGATTTTAAGTTTCTTTACCTCTTAAGTGATCTGTTCTAGGTTTACCTTTGAAATCTTTTGTTAACTTTGGCTAAGTGGCTAAGTATTGTTTCACAGTGACTTATGTGATTCCTACCTGACTGTTATAAACCCTTTGGATATTTATGAACAAACCTTCCTAAATAATTGACTTCTAGCTAACTTTGGGATGCTTCAAAGGGCCCCTGAGACCTCCCAAAGAGAGATATTAAACAACCTGAGTTCATTTGGCCTGTTAAACTACATGGGAAGTGTTGTCAGAAGGAGTGATGAATCTTCTCAAGTTACATTGTATGGTTGATGATACTAATATAGATATCCTAGAAATTATGTGACATTCATGAAAATCTGATATGTTCTGGTAAAAGGCTGTCAGTTATAATTCTAGTTATCATATTAAAGTGTTTCAAGTCACAGCAATGACCAGATTACTTTGTCAATTTCAATTTAATCAGGTTTTAAACATGCCTTCTATGATTTCGCACGGATGCCTTTGTAAAAATACTGCTACTTCAAGATATATGGAAAAGACTTTTCTAAGCTTACCCGTAAACAACTTTTTTGTTTGTTATCTGGTAAACTGGTACCAGACTGGAATTTAGCCTAGTCTCTAGGTTAAGAGAACACAGTTTTCTTAGAATGCAGCTTTCGATCACAGATTATGACTTTCTTTACCTTTCAGTGATTTATATTTGTTTTTATCATCTTTTTTTTACTTCGGTAAAGTAAATAAACATTATTTTAAGATTATGGTACATGTAGGATGGACCAAGCTTTCCCCACTCCTGCAAATTCCCTTAAGCCCTCAGATTCTTCTGATGGGACCAAGGTCTCACTTCCCTCCAGAGGGACAATCTAAGCTTTTTATCAGCTGACCTGCCCCTGATAGCAGAGTCAATTTGAGCACTATTTGGTCTATAATTTAGGCATGAAACTATGACTCCATAAAGGAAAGATGACTTTTTGATGCAGGATGGCCATGATATTCCTTGGACTTCAGAGAAAATTGGTTACATTGACACTTTTTCTCTTGGAAACTGCAAAGCTGGTTCTTTTAGCATATGCAATTGAAAACATCTAGGTGGTTTGGTCAGTTTTCATTCCAGTCCCAAAGAAAGGCAATGACAAAGAATGTTCAAACTGCCGCACGATTGCACTCATCTCATACGCTAGTAAAGTAATGCTCAAAATTCTCCAAGCCAGACTTCAACAATACATGAACTGTGAACTTCCAGATATTCAAGCTGGATTTAGAAAAGGCGGAGGAACCAGAGACCAAATTGCCAACATCCACTAGATCAAGGAAAAAGCAAGAGAGTTCCAGAAAAATATCTATTTCTGCTTTATTGACTATGCCAAAGCCTTTGACTGTGTGGATCACAATAAACTGGGGAAAATTCTGAAAGAGATAGGAATACCACACCACCTGACCTGCCTCTTGAGAAATCTGTATGCACGTCAGGAAGCAACAGTTAGAACTGGACATGGAACAACAGACTGGTTCCAAATAGGAAAAAGAATATGTCAAGGCTTTATATTGTCACCCTGCTTATTTAACTTATATGCAGAGTACATCCTGAGAAATGCTGGGCTGGATGAAGCACAAGCTGGAATCAAAATTGCCGGGAGAAATATCAATAACCTCAGATATGCAGATGACACCAGCCTTATGGCAGAAAGGGAGGAAGAACTAAAGAGCCTCTTGATGAAAGCAGTTGAATCCATGCAGGCTGAAGAGCACCAATGACAGCAGAGAGAAATAGTTCTTCTATTGCTTCCTACCAAATAAAAAAGAGAGAAGAAAACTTGTAACTCTTTTTCTGACACTCAGATCACCAAAGGGAGAAACTGCTATGAGTATGTGGATGGAAAGGACACGTCTTTGGCCAACTGGATGAGGTGAGTGCAGTGAGTCTGCAGTTTGTAGATGTCCCTCTTCCCTCAAGCCCACACCCCTTTATTTCTCAACCTGTCTCCCTCAATAGCTTTCACATCTTCTTTCCTCTTTTCCCTCCATATCACACTCTCTCATTTCAAAAGACATTAGAAAGAAAGAACTAAAAATATAGCATGTGCCCTCAAAACACAAGTCTATATACTGAACAAAACTGGGGGACTTGAAAACAACTTGAGGAGTCTAGATTCACCAGGGACAGTTTAACTCACTTAATTGACACTTACCAAGCACTTTATGTTTCAGTTTAGACAGTGAACTTCATTACTGAAGCAGATCACACAACCCATGTCCTTTTGGAGAACATACTGCAGAGAGACATTAGCCAATTGATTTTAGAAACTGCAAGAAGATCCAACCAGTCCATCCTAAAGGAGATCAGTCCTGGTTGTTCATTGGAAACACTGATGTTGAAGCTGAAACTCCAATACTTTGGCCACCTCATGCGAAGAGTTGACTCATTGGAAAAGACCCTGATGCTGGGAAGGATTGGGGACAGGAGGAGAAGGGGACGACAGAGGATGAGATGGTTGGATGGCATCACCGACTCGATGGACATGGGTTTGGGTAAACTCTACGAGTTGGTGGTGGACAGGGAGGCCTGGCGTGCTGCGATTCATGGGGTCGCAAGGAGTCGAACACGACTGAGCGACTGAACTGAACTGAACTTTAATTTTTCTATCTTTGAGTAACTGCACAGTGCCAGGATAACCTAACATGGGAGACCTTGAGCCCATGTGGGCAACAAGCTCCCCAGGCTTGGTTCCAGTGAGAAGTGAGCCCTGAGGCCTGGGAAGGAATGAGGGGCAGGATGGCCGTGAGCATGGCCATTCTCTGAGGGCCTCTCCTTTCATCAGGGCAGGCAGAAAGTGAATGAACTATTACTGTTCTGGGTCTCAAGCTATGTCAGAGCACTCTCCAAGTTTCAATGGGAGAGGGTAGGCAAGTAAATAGGACCCTGGCTACACGTGGGGAGATTGAAGAAAAGCCTCGAGAGAGAAGGCAGGCTGGGGTGAGCGCTGAGGGCTGTGTGTTAGCCTAGAAGCACCAAGTCCTGTGGAATGAAAGAGAACTTAATTTAGAGTTTAGGGGAGCTGGAGGTCACCAGCCTCATGGACAGTCCAGGTGGAGACGAGTCTGGAACTGGGCTCTGGAAAATGGCTAATTAGGTAAGGAGAGAAAAGCATTCCAGCCAGGAAGAGGACCAGAAACAGGATCTGGAAATAGGAATTCATACGGCCTGGTCGAAGGTGTGAACAGAAGGTCCCCATGAGGGGCGGTGGGAGCCACAGCGGCCTCAGAGCCTGAAGGCAAGGAGCTGGGCATGGTCCGACCGTGGAGGGCACTCGTCACCTGAGGTTTCTTTCCCTCTCCCGGCCTCGACCCCAGGTACGTGAACTGTGCCCAGGACGACGAGGAGCAGAACCTGGTGGCCTTCCAGTATCACGGGCAGATCTTCTACCGAACCTGCCAGGTGGTCAGGCTGGGCTGGGAGCTGCTGGTCTGGTATGGGGAGGAGTATGGCCAGGACCTCGGCATCAAGTGGCACAGCAGGGGGAAGAGCGAGCTCCCGGCCGGGAGAGGTGAGCGCCACCCCTCTTCCAGGGCCCCAGCCCATCCTGGGGAGCCTCCCTGGTCCGATTCCGAAGCAGAGTACAATTCAGTCTACGGTCAGTCAAGTCGCAATTAAAATGCCTCAGAATTTGATTCATTTCATATGACTGTTAGAAAAGATTTCTATATTAAAAATGTTAGTTCTACTTTTCAATATTTCACGCAAAAACTATGCCACATCACCTTCTGCTGAAAGGCTCAGAGACAAACAGCAAGTTTCCCAGCACCGACCCGCCCTCTCACCTCTCCCAGTTTCTCCCTCATTTCCTCCCATTTCTAAGCGACACGTGTACAGTGATTTGCATTCAGTCACTGTTTCAGTTTGTTGTCACGTGAGCTCATACTCTATGCCAGACAGGGCTGCACGCACCGAAACAGACAGAACCACTGCCCTGGGGCAGCACGGGCTTCATACCAGACAGGGGCTGGTGCTCTGAGGAAAACAGCGCAGGAAAACTGCCTCGGATCAGTGTGAGCAGAGGGTGGGGTGTGGCGCAGGATGGTGGGGCAGGGTCTCTGCAGAGATAACACCCCTGGGAAAGGATTCAGGCAGGGGAGCAGCCAGTGCCGCAGCCCCAGGGCCGGGAAGAGAGCCCATGCCAGTGGTCGCAGGAGGAAGCACAGAGGGCAAGAAAGGAGCTGGACGGGACACAGAAACCTCAGGGCCTGTGTCCACGTGCAGGCCCCAGGGGTCTTCCTGGGTGACACAGAACAACCGTGAGGCTTTCAGCTGCAAGCGGCATGTTCTCTGTTCTGTGACGATGCTTTGGCTCATTTTTGGGAAGAGACAGTAGCGGGGAGTCTCCTCAGAAGTCAGTTCACTCCCAGACATGAAGGGAGAGTGGGCTGGCTGAAGATGCACGGGAGTGAGGGTGTGAGGAGTCTGGCTGGAGGTGTATTTTTAAACAGGAATTCCTAGTGCATGTTAAATGAGCTAAGACTGAATGAAATAAATGAGGTATGAATACTGGTGAGGCTTGAGAAAGGACATGTCTTTATTTTCTGATTTATGGAAAACTGAGAGAGGAGCAATTTGTGAACCAGTTAGGGCAGCAGGAGCCAGAGATCTGTTGTCAGTGGGAACTAGGCCACTCGGTCTCGTCCAGTCTGAAACCCACTTCCTGCAGAGATCGGCACAAAAGCTGCTCTTTGAACCAGGAGCTGCAAAGTCACCTTTACTCACACCTGCTCTAACCACCCCCTGTGCTGCCTCCCATATGCAGAGAGCTCCAGGCCAGGCGCCCCTAACTTAATAGACCCTCTCCCCTCACAGGGAGCCACTCAGGAAGATTCCACCTAAGTCATCAAGAGTCTTATCTCTCAGTAGGGTAAAACACCTGTGGACACGGTGACATGACTTTTCAGATACTTACATGCAGGGAAAGGTCCCTGCAGATCCACCTCTCTCAGGAGAGACGCTGCCTCCGATGCTGCTGGAAGGTCCCTAGTCTGGGTGATGTGTAGAAAAGGCCCTTGACACAAGCTTCCTGGATTTCTCTAGATGTAGAGAATAAGAATGGAATGAAAAGTGGACTGTAAAGACACACTTGATGGGAGACAAATCGTGAGCTGTCAACCCTAAGATGATTAGTGGGCAGGCCTTGCCATGGCAAACCAGCTACCTGACCAAAAGCTTCCTCTTTCAGGAGAACCGAAGCCCAAGATCCACCCACGTGCCTCCTGCTCTCTGGCCTTCTCCAGTCAGAAATTCTTCAGCGAACACGTCCAACACAGTCACCCCTCTCAGACGCTCCTGAGACCATCTGAAAGAGACCACCTCCAAGCAGAGGATCTCTGCCCAAGGAATCAAAATCAGCAGCAGCGATATTCCGATCCACACAGCCCAAGTGACAAACCTGAGGGTCACGAGGCAAAGAAAAGGCCCCAACCTTTGCTGAAAAGCATAAGGCTGAAGAGGATTTCAAGGGCCTCTTCCTACTCACCCAGAGGACAAATAGGGGGTTCTGGGGTGCATGAGAGAATGACAGAAGAGCCCAGCACAAGCCAGAAACTGAATCCAGAGGACACAGGCAAATTATTCATGGGGGCAGGGGTCGCAGGGATTATAAAAGCCAAATACAGAGAGTGTGGGCAAGTCTCCAAGGATAGGTCAAGTCTCATCACAAACCAGAGGACACACACAGGGGAGAAGCCTATGTGTGCAGGGGGTGTGAGTGAGTCATGACCAACAAACCACATCTTAGCCACAGGAAGATTACTGCAGCCACCCCATGCCTCAGCTCTAAGGGGGCCTCAGAGGAGGTGGTCTATGACCTGTTACTGTCCCCAAGAGTATGAGGAGAGACTTCCCAGGTGGTCTAGTAGCCAAGATTCCAATGCAGAGACCCATGTTCAATACCTGATTGGGGAACTAACTCCCACATGCTGCAACTAAGACGTAGTGCAGCCGAATAAATAAATACATAAATAAACATTTTAAAGAAAGAGTGTGATAAACACAGAATTAATTGATTAAATAGACCTTCCACTTTCATGACAGGAGAGGAAGTAGATAAACAGCAGAGGGTTTCTTAAGTGTTCTGGAGATGTTCATGCCAATTGCCTTCGTGGTTTTTTGTACTCCTAATACATTTTGTCTCCAAACAAATCTGAAGCCCAGACTATGTACTTATTCCCCGCTTATTACTGAGAGCAGTGGGGTCCAGTGGTAGCTGAACCCCTGGGAAGGCATAATTCTGGAGCCAACTCAGTTAGGTCATGGGACAGTCGGTTCTTGGGTCCAGGAAGAGGAATCTAGGGTTTGAGACAGACTCACCAGGGAAGAGAATTCCTCGGCCTCCTGGGAAGTGTGGTCTCTCCTCCTTATAGACCTCGACTTTCCTTTGGCCTCTCCTGGTTGCCCTCTGGTTTCCTCTGACTTCTGTGGCCTCAAAGGTGAAGGCCTCATGCATGTGTGTGTGTGTGTATGTGTGCCTTGCTCAGCCTGGACCATCTGGTCTTTGCCACTCCCTCAGGGTCATCACAGCATCTGGACTCCAGATTCAACCACAGGGATCCAGTTCTCAGCCCTGCCCTCAGCAGCTCTGTGACCTGGGGCAAGATGCTCAGCCTCTCTGTGTCTCTGTTCTTATCTGTGATACGCGGTGGAGTCAGCAGCATTTTAGTCTGATGCATGAGCACAGGGAGAATCTGGCAGAGGCTGGATGAGAAGGCAAGCCCCACCTTTGCTGTTCTTTGTGTTTTTTTAACTTTTTCTTATTTTTTAATTGAAGGATAATTGCTTTACAGAATTTTGTTTTCTGCATGTCCTTCAGCCCCCACACCTTCCAGGTTTTCAGAACTAGACGAGGAAGGGGCCATTTAGGCACTTGGCTGCCCTGAGGAGTGGGTGTGAGGTCAGGGATGCTAAGGGAGGGTGACCTCCCTTCCCACCACTGCCGTTCCTGCTGAGCTGGGCAGCCCCATAGCCCCTCCACAGACAGGCAGTGCCGACAGTCGTCCGCCTGCCAAGAACAGAGCCTGGAGCCGCGTGTGAAGGAAGTCCCTGTCCGGCCCCCATCCCACCCCCACACGGAGGGTCCTCAAAGCCCACACAGTGGCTTCTCTATACACGGGCCTCGTACCTGTGTCCACATGCTCTGGCCAACGGTGTCATGACCTTGAAATTCTTAACTATGGAATAGTTCATCCTTACACGTCCCTTTTATGAGTGAAGTCTGATGGACCCGGGGTGAGCAGAGCAGATACGCACAGCACGGGTCCCAAGGGTGACCAGGCTGCACGAAGGGACAAGGTGGACACAAAGACCCCGCGGTGAGTGAAGGTGGGGACCGCATCAGGAAGCTACTCTTGCTTAGACCCAGAACTGAGTTCAGACAGAGAGTGGAGACAATGGCGTTCTAAAGAGTCGACCACACCCTCCCCTCTGTGAATGACCTCTGCCCTGGCCTCATCCTTCCAGGATGTGTTTAGGAGGCTGAAGTCCGCCCAGTCACCAGAAGACACCAAGGGGAGAGTGGGCCATGGGGCAGGGGGCGGAGGGTGCAAACTCCAGGACTGGGGGCGATGGCCCTCAGTTCCCTCCCTGTGCCAGGCTTCTGAAGCGTCTCTACATGAACCATGTCAGTAATAACCACCCACTATTATTTTCTCGTTTCTTTCATGCTTTCTCAAAGGAACACGTTTGTCTGTGGCTTGATTTCCCTACAGGAAGGGAAGCCATATAGACTCCCCATCTTCTGCGGCTTTAGGCAGGGGCCACGGGAGGGAGAGTTAAGGGTGGTGCAGGCAGAGGGGCTTCAACTGAAATACGGTGGGGACCGAGCAACTTGCAGGGGCTTCTCACCTGCACCTCCCACCGGAGCTGGGCCTGGAATCCCCTGGGAGCCTGAGCAATTCATAGCTTCTCCCTCCCCTCTGGTCCCCTCTCTTCCCCTCAAAAAGCTGGCTCCTGGGCCAGCCCACAACACCCCCAAATCCCCCATCACCCACAGCCCCGCACAGGCCCTCCCTCACAGAAGTGGGACGACCTGCATGGTGGCGGGGACGGTGTGTGACCCCAGAGCTTGGGGTCTCAGCTGACCTTGAGCAATGGGACTGGTGCTTTACACAGCCTCCCAGCCCAGGGAGCTGACAGCAGCCACAAGCCACGATCTGAAGCGGGGGGTGGGGTGGGGATGTGAGCTGTCTGAGGTCCCATCCTGTCCCCACGACAGCGGCCAGGCCTCACCTGACACCATGACTGCCCTGCACGGGCACACAGGACAGCAGCAGTCACGGGAACGGAGAGCCAGCTGCCTCCACCGCAGGCTCCACTCTGACAGCAGCGGTCCCACGGCTGTACCAGCCCCACCTGTGCGCCGCTCTGCTTGGCTGCCAGGGCTCGGGGACCCTACGTGAGTCGGTGTGGGCAGAGGTCCAGAGGCCAAGCCTGTCTTCAGCCACCAGACCCACCCTGGTTGCCAGACTCATGAGCCCAACCGGTATCTGAAGCCTTTGGGAGAATGACACCACAGACGCTGACCTCAGAGCTCAGACCCCTGAAAACTTACTAAACAGGTTGCTTTTAGTCTTTTTTTAAAGGAGGAGGTTGGCAGGAAGGAGGGAGGGGAATGACTTCCTTGGTGGTTAAGAATCCACCTGCCAATGCAGGAGACATGGGTTCAATCCCTGATCTGGGAAGATCCCGCCTGCCATGGAGCAACTAAGCCCATGCACAACTATTGCAGCCATGAAATTAAGATGCTTTCTCCTTAGAAGAAAAGTTATGACCAACCTAGCATATTAAAAAGCAGAGACATTACTTTGCCAACAAAGGTCCATCTAGTCAAGGCTATGGTTTTTCCACTAGTCATGTACGGATGTGAGAGTTGGACTATAAGGAAAGCTGAGCACCAAAGAATTGATGCTTTTCAACTGTGGTGTTGGAGAAGGCTCTTGAGAGTCCAGTAGTCTTCAAGGAGCACGAACCAGTCCATCCAAAAGGAAATCAGTCCTGAAATATTTATTGGAAGGACTGATGCTGAAGCTGAAACTCCAATCCTTTGGCCACCTGATGCCAAGAGCTGACTCATTTGAAAAGACCCTGATGCTGGGAAAGATTGGAGGTGGGAGGAGAAGGGGACGACAGAGGATGAGATGGTTGGATGGCATCACTGACTCAATGGACATGAGTTTGAGTAAACTCCGGGAGTTGGTGATGGACAGGGAGGCCTGATGTGCTGCAGTCCATGGGGCCACAAAGAGTCAGACAAGATTGAGCGACTGAACTGAACTGAACTGATTCTTAAAGATCTTATTCAGAAAATCAAAAGACAAGCCACAATCTGGGAGAGAAGTATTTGCAAAACTCATATCTGATGAAGGATTTGGACTCAAAATAGACAAAGACCTCTTGAACAACCCCATAAAAAATAAGTAAAGATCTGAACAGACAAACAGCCAAAAAAAGGTATACAGATAGTCAAAAACAAAAACATGCTCAACATCATACACCATTAGGGAATTAGAAATTAAAATCATGAGATATCACATCACACATAGTATTAGGACTGTAAATTCTAAATATATGACAATACCAATTACTGGAGGCTGAGGAACAGCAGGAATGCCCCCTCACTGCTGGTAGGCTGCATGCATAGCCACTTTGTAACACAGTTGGGCAGTTTTCTCCGAAGCTAAACAAACCTCACCTTGGGATCCAACAATCATTATTTCCAGTATTTAAGAAACTGCTTTGAAAAATCCATGCCCAAATGCAAACAAAGATGAACTTAGGCACAGCAGCGCTATTCATAATAGTCAAAAACTTGAAGGCAAGTAGAGTAGGCCACCCCAAAATAAGCCTCTCTGGTGTGAGGATTATTTACATCAGCTTCAAGGGGAAAAAAAGAGGACTCCCAGTAAACTAAGTAGCAATTGCCTTTTGTGAAGGACATTTACAACAGAGAAATCTCTGCATTTAAGGGTTGCCCCTGTTTGCACCAGAAATAGAAGGATAATTAACTCAAGTAACTTATCAGTGGAAAGGTCCTATCTTAAATCTACCAACAATCATCCTTCTTTACTGTGTCTTGATGATAACCTTCCATAACTGGCTTCTCTCATTCCCCAAGGTCTTACTTCTGTCTTCAGCTGAAGATGGTATTTAAGGTGATGGCTTAGGACATTTCAGGGAGTGACTCAGTTTTCTTTGGTAGCTCCCCTGTATACAGTAGGCATTTGTTGTTTTAGTCACTAAGTCATGTTCAACTCTGGGATCCCATGGACTGTAGCCCCCCAGGCTCCTCTGTCTATTGGATTCCCCAGGCAAGAATACTGGAGTGGGTTGCCAATTCCTTCTCCAGGGGATCTTCACAACCCAGAAATCAAACCCATCTCCCCTGTTCTGCAAGCCATCAGGGAAACATAGAGGAGGTATGCTTCTGTTTTTTCTCCTGGTGATTTGTCTTTTATTATGGAAGGGCAGAATGAAAATTGTTTTTCCTCCCATACACATGCAATGGAGTATTACTCATCAGTAGAAAGGAATGAACCACCAACCCTCAAAAGGCATGGTTAAATCTCACGTGCATATTACGCAGTGAAAGAACACAGTCTGAAGAGACAGCATGAAGCCTGACCTCATTTATGAGGGATGGGCTCGGTTTGGTGGGTCCTCCTGTTTCCTGGATCTCAGAGGGAGCAGGCCCCAGGGGGCCATGGAGCAGATATGTGGGGTTCTGCTGCAGATAAGCAATTCAAACTGAAATAGAGATGAATATCTTATGATTTCTCCAAAATAGTTACAGAACAATCAACTGGAAACCATATGAAATGAAATGACTGTAAACACAAACTGTAAAACTTACACCAAATTCACTCAGATTCATTAACAGACATTTAAAATGCAAAACAATCAAAATTACTTGTATATATAAGAAAATATACATGACTGGCTTTGGTCTGCATATCATGAGCTTTGAGTTGTAACACAGAAAACGCCAATACACAAAAGAAAAAAATATGTGGACTTTATAAAATAAAAGATTTCTCCCCTGAAAGACCTTATTCAGAAAGTCTAAAGACAAGCCACACACTGGGAGAATAATATTTGCAAACACATATCTAATAAAGGATTTGGACCTAAAATAGACAAAGACCTCTAAAACAGCCCCAGTTTAAATTAAAAAAAAAAAAAAATGGGTAAGGATCTAAACAGAAACACCTGGCCAAAGGAGATATGCAGATGCTCAATATCATAGAAAAATTATACAAAAGTATCATACTACTAGGGAATAACAATTAAAATCATGAGTTAACACACTGCACCTATTAGCACTGCTGAGCTCCGAATATATGACAGTAGCGATTGCTGGAGTGTGAGGAACAACAAAAGCTCTCCTTCATTGCTGGTGGTGTTGAAGGAAGGGGGACCCCTTCCAGGCCCCGAAATTGGGCTCTTGTCTAACACTCGGAAATGAATTGTCCGAGGAGACACACGTGCTGACAAAGAAAGAGATTTTATTGGGAAGGGCGCCCAGGTGGAGAGCAGTAGGGGAAGGGAACCCAGGTTTTATGGTGATGGGATTAGTTTCCAGGTTGTCTTTAGCCAATCATTCTGACTCAGAGTCCTGCCTGGTAGTGCTGAAGGAGGAAAGTAGGCCAAACAGAGTCCATCTTGAAAATCAGTCTCCGTCATGAAACCACTGTGAAATTTGGACTATATGCCTGGGTGCTCACCCGATGGACACTAAATTATATGCCCAGTATCCATGGAGACGACGTATCAATTGGAAAACTGACCCCCGGATAAAAGGCCTTCAGGACTGTCACCAAGGGAGTGTATTAATTTACCCCAAAGCAAAACAAATTATCTGTACAATATCTATTGATATATGTTACCCTGTTTATCCAACTAAGACTTACTGCATATAAATCACAGCTAGCCTTGATTATATCTCTCCTTTACACTATCCAGACTAGTTTCAAGGAATCTGGGGATGTGGGTTTAGACACGTACACTTATGGTATATAAGGTTGTCACACAAACTGGTCAGGGTCCTTGGCTAAGAGGAGACTCTGTAATAAATTGCACTCCACTATTTGCGTTGTCCTTCTGAGTGAGTTTGCTTCCTGGAGAACATGGCTACAACAGTGCACACCCTGTTCAGCCAAGATGGATGCCAGCGAGGATTCTAGGAGGTGGTTGGACATATGGTGTCTCCTTTTGACCTTTCCCGAACTCTTTCGGTTGGTGGTGGCTTATGAGTTCCATGTTCCTTACCAGGACCTCCAGTCATAAAACAACTCATGCAAATGGTTACCATGGTGCCTGGGCAGGGTGGGCGGTCTCAGTCAGTGTGCTTCCCCTAACAGTGGGATGCCTGTACAGCCACTTTGTAAGACAGCTGGGCATTTTGTTCCAAAGCTAAACAAGTCTCACCTTGGGATGCTCAGTATTTAGTCAACTGCTTTGAAAACCTATCTCCAAATTCAAACAAGGAGGAAATTATGCACAGCAGCACTATTAATAATAGCTAAAAACTTGAACAAATAAGGATATCCTTGAATGCACAAGCAAAGTGGGATACATCCATGTCAAGGCAAACAGAATACGCCGCCCCAAGAAATGCCTTTCTGGCATAAGGAATATTTCAGTCTCATTAAAAAAAAAAAAAAACAGGAATCTCAGAAAACTGTATGGAGATGAAGGACATTTACAATAGAAAAATTTCCATATATAAGGGCTATCCCTCTTTGCACCAGAAATAGAAGGATGATTAAACCTCCAGTAGCTCTTTTCAATGATGGAGCCCTGACTTAAATCTGCAAACAATCATACATTTCTTTACTGTGTTTTGCGTGATAACCTCCCCCAAGGACTTTCTCCTATTGTTTTTATCTGAAGATAGTATTTTAAATAATGGCCTTGGACGTTACAGGGAGTACCTCACTTTTTCTGGGTAGCTCTTGTATATACAGGAGGTAGGTGCTTAGTCGCTCAGTCATGTCCGACTCTTTGCGACCCCATGGACTGTAACCTGCCAGGCTCCTCTGTCCAGGGGGGCTCTCCAGGCAAGAATACTGAAGTGAGTTGCTGTGCCCTCCTCCAGGGGATCTTCCCAACCCAGGGATCGAACCCAGGTCTCCCGCATTGCAGGTGGATTCTTTACCATCTGAGCTGCCAGGAAAACCCATACAGGAGGTATACAGGTTATTAAACTTCTGTTTTTCTCCTGGTAATCTGTTTTTTCTTTTTTACAGGGGAAGTCTCTACCAAAAATCTGGAAGGGTAAAAGGAAAATTGTTTTTCTTTACAAGCATAAGCAATAGAACACCACTTAGCAATAGAACGGAATGAACCATCAGCTCATACACTGTTAGTGAAAGAATCCAGTGTAAAGAAGCTGCACACACTATTGAACTCAACGAGGCAGCAGTTGTAACCAGGGAGGGTTAATTTTAAATTTACACTGGCTCTGCTTCTATGACTGTAAGTCTTTTTTGTTATAATAAATATACATAATGGCCTGCCTCTGGGAGATAATCTGAGCCCCCTATGAAGGACTGTAAGGAAGTGAGACTAACACATCCCCCTGCCTGAGGCTTGCCATTCTAGGAGACATCTGCAAGGATTGAAAAGTCTTCTTGTTTTGTTTCCTCACCTCCCTCCATTTCTGACCCATAAAAAAGCGTGGCCACCAGGCCCTGACAAGATGGATATTTTGAGGCACTAGCCTGCCATCTTCTCGGTCAGCTGGTTCCCCAATTAAAGTCTCTTCCTTGCCTCGACACTTTGGATTCATTGGCCTGTTGTGAGACGAGCAGAGTGAGCTTGGACTTGGTAAGACAGTGAGCAGGGCATGAAGCGGGATCTTAATTCCCTGCCCAGGAACTGAACCCGGCCAGCCTGGATGAAAACCAGGAATCCTAGACACCAGAGCAGCAAGGGCTACAGGCTAGAAGATGTTTTCCCTTCACTCTTTGTCCCAGGGAAAAACGCATTTATCCCGGAGGCAGAGACTGTAAATGCAAGTATAAAATTCATTATCATAGACATAGCGTAACAACAAGTGGGAGAGCACAGAGAGAAACAATTTGTTGAGACAGAAGCAAGGCAGAGACGCACATCTGGAGAGAAAGTGTGTGGACAGCCCCCCTGGTGAGGAGGAGCACAGTAAAGAGGCGATTAAGTCATTCATACAGGTCGGATCTTCCGGGTCTTTGTCTTCCTTCAGCCAGTTATCTGGTTTCTTTTTCAACCTGATCTAAGCTGGGACCCTCCCCTTGGTGTGCACACATCCCTCAGCCAAGATGGACCTCAAAGTGAAGGGAGGCGCAAGACTCATTCTGGCCTGGCACTGTCCCCAGACTTTCAACCCACAAAGAGCCTTCCTGTGCATGTGGAGTATCTCCTTTGTCACAAAAGACGGGGAGCAGCAATTCCTGACTCCTTTTCTCACACAGGGTTTTGCGCCCCTTTGTCCTTGCCTTGACTATTACCTTGACTATTGCCATAACTGTTACTTGAACGTGTTTCCAAGTGACAAACCCTGGCTATTTACCCTGTTTCTGTTGTTACTTCCATTTCAGAAGGCAAAAGAGGCTGATTGTAAATGCCTTAACTGGCGTCCAGCTATCTCTTGTCTCAGGAAATGCTAACCGTTGTGAGTATCCAGCTGAAGCCCACTTCTTCATGCCCTGTGAAATGCAAACAGGAGGCCAGTTGCTAGTGTCTAACCTGGAGCCCAGCTATCTCCTACATCAGTGTGACCCCATTTATGACATCCTGGATGAGGCAAAGCTACACAAATAATAAGCAGATCATGGGGTGGGGGTTTAAAAGATTCCATGTGATACTTTAGAATGGATACCTGTCACTATGCATTTGCTGAGCCTGCAGATGTGTATAGCCCAAGGGGTCGATTATAATCTATTTGATTTTGGTTATTTTGGGTGTAGGAGTGGAACACACAATGGGACACCGCATCTGACTGTAGTAGAACTACATAGAAAAACCTCACTGTGCGGGATGAGGCAAAAGGCGCTGACAGCTTTGGAAATGAGCAGAATCTGTAGACTAAAGGCAAAATGGAGCTTTCATAAACAGTGGGCTTGATTTTATAGAGGTCTCTCCAGGGTGTGGCAGCTGAGAATGCTCAAACCTCTGAACATGTCATCTGGAAAGGAGCAGCACACAGAGAAACGGCGGAGGGTGGGCACCGGGTTCCTCACTGTGGGACTGACAGCTACACATAAAGGGAGAGAGGGCCTCTGCCCTGGTGACCCTGGGTCTGGGCTTCCTGGGAGGATGACGTGGGGAGCTGGCTGGCCGGGGAAACGCACAGACCTCTGCACTGGGAAGGCCCTGCACACGCAGGAACCTCACGCCCCATGGTTTCCCCATACCCGCTGGAAACACTCAGCCCTCCATGATATGCGAGGTGCAGATTTTAAGACATTCTTGACCCCAGGCAGGTACAGGAGTGTGAGGGTCTTCCTTACCCTTAAACTATCACAGAAGCCAGGCCCTGGAGCCTGGAGCCAGGATGGGGATGCCTGGGCCTCTAACCAGCAGCTGGTTGGAAGGAGGAGCCAGTCCTGAGGGCAAGAGCTCCCTGTCGTCTGTGAGCCTCGGGGCCCTGATGGGGCTCATGGCCAGTGAGGACACGGGCAGGGCCGGCAGTGGTTCTGTTTTCCCAGGGACCCTTTGATGAAAAGGCTTCCCGGGTGGCTCAGTGGTAAAGAACCCACCTGCCAATACAGGAGACACAGGAGAAGGGGATTCGATCCCTGGGTTGGGAAGATTCTCTGGAGGAGGAAATGGCAGTCCACTCCAGCATTCTTGCCTGAAAAATTCCAAGGGCAGAGGAGCCTGGCAGGCTACAGTCCCCAGGGTCAGACATGACTGAGCATGGTCACATGCCCTTTGATGAAACCATGCAACACTGGGCTCAGAAGTCTCCTGACAGGGTTTCAGACTCTGACACGGGGGTTTTATAGGAACAGAGAAAGAAGCTGAGCTCCTGACAGGCAGCCCTTTCTGGCTGTGAGTTGATTCCACCAGGACTGCACCACAGTCACCCGCGTGGAGTCTGCTATGACCCACATGCGCCTGCCCGGCCTCTCCTCTTCCTGCAACGATTCCAGTGATATTTCCAGCCTGGACCCTCTCCCAGACCAGGTGCATCTGTCCAGCCACCGCATCCCCGTCTCACCTTGAGGGCCAAGAGGCCTCACAGAGGACTGTGATCCCGCTGCTCCCACACCCAGGAGGCAGCCTGACCTCCCCTGGTTGCTGAGCCCAGATGCCCAGGGCCTCCCAGTCTTCCACTTCCTTGTGCCCCAGCGACTGCCAGTTCCCCCTCCAGAGCCTATGGCCAGTCCCCACACTGATTTCCCTCTAGGGCCATAACCTTGGCTCAAGCCTGATCCCTCCATCAGGCCCTAACAAAGCTCCCTGCCCCCACGGTGAATCTTACACCCCATCTCAACATGGTCTTTCTAAAGCATAAACTATGGAACCACATGCTGGGGTCATAGGGCAATATTTCCAGAATTAGCTAAGCTCCATGGCAACCACTGTCATGGGCCATTCTGTTTGTCATTCGTCATTCTGGCCCTTGGACTTCCCTGGTGGCTCAGACGGTAAACTGTCTGCTTACAATGTAGGAGACCCAGGTTCAATCCCTGGGTCAGGAAGATCTTCTGGAGAAGGAAATGGCAACCCACTCCAGTATTCTCGCCTGGAAAATCCCATGGACAGAGGAGCCTGGTAGGCTACAGTCTATGGGGTCGCGAAGAGTCAGACACGACTGAGCGACTTCACTTCACTTTTCACTTCACATTCTGTCCCTAAATAGCAAGTTCCAACCTCCATATTAGGCAAGGTGGACAATCAAAAGACCCCCAACCAATGAGAACACCATCCCATTTCATAGGAACTTTCTTTGTCCTGAGACTATAAACATTAGCTCAAGCCCATGAAAGAGATCAGCTCTTCCTGGTCGGTCAGGAAGTCCGCCTGCTCTCTCATCAGTGGCCCTCCCTACCTCAATCCTCTGTTCTCAGCAAATTCTCTCTAAAAGACTGTCTGCTCTGCCTGTGTGTCTCTCTGTCTCTCTCCCTGCCATGTAAGGACACAGTGTTGCACATCTTATCCTTTGCTTATACTCACAACACTCCCTTTCCCTTGTAGTTACATATCAGAAAGGCCATAGAGTCACTGAACTGCTAGACTCAATTACTGGGCTATTGACACCAGCCCAGCACTGTTTTTGACAAGATCTTAACACCTCTGTTCCCCATCTCTAAGTCCTGACTGCAAGCCCTCGTCTTATATAAGCCCCTGGACTCCTCATGGGAGGGGGTGCAGTTCTCAAAGCATGACCCTACAGGGTTTCCCTCTTCACTGGCTGGAAATTTCTTTTAGGAAGTTCTATGTTCTGTAACTTCAGAGTTAAATTTTTATGCCTTCAAAGATTGTATAAGGTATTCAGCACAGACCTTTTTCAATTTATAAATCGAGCCAAAGCAAAATTCCTATTTTTAAATAAGAGGTTCTGGGATCACCAGAGTAGGGTAAAGCTGAGGAAGTCAGGCCCTTTTTGCCTCAGTTTCGTTCAGTTCAGTCACTCAGTCATGTCCGACTCTGCAACCCCATGGACTGCAGCACACCAGGCCTCCCTGTCCATCACCAACACCTGGAGCTAACTCAAACTCAAGTCCATTGAGTCGGTGATGCCATCCAACCATCTCATCCTCTGTCATCCCCTTCTCCTCCTGCCTTCAATCCTTCCCAGCATCAGGGTCTTTCTCAGTGAGTCAGGATTCCCATCAGGTGGCCAAAGTATTGGAGCTTCAACTTCAGCATCAGTCCTTCCAATGAATATTCAGAGCTGATTTCCTTTAGGATGGACTCGTTGGATCTCCTTCCAGTCCAAGAGACTCTGAAGAGTCTTCTCCAACACCACAGTTCAAAAGCATCAATTCCACAGCGCTCAGTTTTTTTAAGGTCCAACTCTCATGTCCATACATGACTACTGGAAAAACCATAGCTCTGACTAGACAGAACTTTGTCAGCAAAATATGTCTGTTCTTTTTAATGTGCTGTCTAGGTTGGTCATAGCTTTTCTTCCAAGGAGGAAGCGTCTTTTAATTTCATGGCTGCAGTCACCAACTGCAGTGATTTTGGAGCTCAAGGGAAAAAAAAAAAAAAAAAAACACTCTCACTGCTTCCACTGATTCCTCATCTATTTGTCATGAAGTGATGGGACCGAATGCCAAGATCTTCGTTTTTTCAATGTTGAATTTTAAGCTAGCTTTTTCACTCCTCTTTCACTTTCATCAAGACGCTATTTAGTTCTTCGCTTTCTGCCATAAGGGTGCTGTCATCTGTGTAACTGGGGTTATTCAGGCAGCCTCTCCCTCTCTTGGTGCTGGGAAGCCCAGTTCCAGCCTCCTGCCTGAGAATGCAGCCTTCTAACTCCTGAGAACCCCCAGCAGTGCACTGTGGACCCTGAAGGGACTCGTCTAGAAGGGCTGTTTGTGAGATGCTGTAGGGGGAAAGGGGTGAGACTCAGGCCAATCTTCTTTGCTCAGGCACATCCCACTCATTTATTACACAGCCAGGAAGCCAGCTGGCCCTAAGGCTCCGCTTGCCCCCAGGATCCAAAGGTGGGCATGGGAAAGTGCTACCACCTTGTGGCCATTTTCTGTAACTACAACATGACAACAGGAACCTCAGCTCAATCCACAAGGCCTGGGCTTCCCTTCCAGCCAGCTGCCCCCACGGAATGGCAGCTGATGTTTAGAAAGCCAACTGCCAAAGGAAAATCGCCCTGACACCCTTAAAGGAGAAGAAAGAAAGAAAAAACCAGAAAGCACAGACGCATTCAACCTCCCCCACCAAACAAGGCGCTCATCATCCCTGATTAACTCAGGAATGCCAATGGAAAGGACAATGGGAAGTCACATTGCAACACTCACAAATGCCAACATGGCAAGGCTATAGGCAATCAACATGGCAGAGAGTCTGGAGGAAGAAGAACCACCCTGGACTGTGGCTGGGAGCACCCATTGACAGCAGCCGCTAGAAGGGAGACAGCAGACTCTGAACGCCTGAAAGAAACACTCTCAAGTCAGGCCTTATGTCATTCCCGCACCTTGGCCTGTATCCTGAGAGCTCCATCGATCAAAAGGCACATGCACCCCAACAGACCGCCAGCACTGCTTCCTTCAGGAGCCTAGATGTGCAACCTGCAAAATCCCCAACGAGAGACTGAAGCTTAAAGAAAACGTTGTACACAGTTCCTGTAGACGGTTTCTCACTCACAGAAAAAAAAAAGATATGGAAAGTAGGGAACTCCAACCCTGGGAGACACGGATGGATGGCCCATGAAGGATCAGAGGCCAAGAGTAGTCAGGCAGGCAGAGGAAGAACTGGGTATATGAGGTGTAGTCTAGGCCAAGTGAGGACAGAGAGAGAAGGCGACAAACTGACATCCCAGGAAGAGATGCTGAGAATTTGAAGTCAAAAAAAGGGTTTTGGAAAGAAAGAAAGAGCACGGCCTGGAACAAATTAGCAAGTAAGTACCCAAAGCGAAAGCAGATCTGTACCTGTAATGAATCACCCACGTGGGCTGTACCCTTTCCTCCTCCCTTCCATCCACACAGACATACAACTCTGTAGCTCTAAGAGATGATCCATACCAGTTATCTGTTATCTTCCTGCTTTCCATTGGCAAAAAAAAAAGAAAGGGTACCTGAAGTATAAAAGGCATGAAGACCTGATGCTCACCACTAAGCTCGACCTCCTAAGGCAGATAGTCTCCCCAACACCATAGAGAAAACCCATAGATGATTTCATACCTGAATCAGGCGACTGTGCAGTGACAACCGTCACAGCAAGTCAATTGGACTATGCTGCGGGTAGTATTGGTAAGATGTTAAAGAAAAGGGAAGGAAAGCAGTGTCCACTGTATGACGTTCGACCTCCCTAAGTTGGGACGCTACAGCATCCCTGGAGGCCGAGCAGGCTTGAGTCCCACTGCTGAACTAGGGTGGGGTCAAAACAGTCTGGCAGTGAACAATTTTTAAAGGTTTAGTGTGTGCTGTGTCAGGCTGGGACAAAATTACATTGTGGGATCGAGGCCGCTAGAAATTTCAAGGCAAAATTTAGCCAGTCTTCACCTCTGCTGGTCCCGGGGATCTTAGCTCAAGCCTCCTTCCTGACAACACTGCCTCCTGGCATAGAAGCACCCTCAGTAGTGTACTGTGGACCCTAAAATGATGAGTCTGGATTGGGTGTTTGTGTGATGCTTTATGGGGAAATAGTAGCGAGACTCAAGGCCTTTTCTGTTTGTTCAGGTAGAATCCAGATAGATAGTTCAGGTAGAATCCAAAACACAGAAAACTAATTAAACTGATCACAACAACCACAGCCTTGTCTAACTCAAAGAAATTATGAGCCATGCCATGTAGGGCCACCCGAGACAGACAGGTCATGGTGGAGAGTTCTGACAAAATGTAGTCCACTGGAGAAGGGAATGGCAAACCACTTCAGTATTCTTGCCTTGAGAATCCCATGAACGGTACAAAAAGGCAAAAAGATAGGACACTGAAACATAAACTCCCCAGGTCAGTAGGTGCCCAACATGCTGCTGGAGAAGAGGAGAGAAATAGCTCCAGGAAGAATGAAGAGATGGAGCCAAAGTGAAAACAATGCCCAGTTGTGGATGTGACTGGTGATGGAAGTAAAGTCCCATGCTATAAAGAGCAATACTGCATAAGAACCTGGAATGTTGGGTCCATGAATCAAGGTAAATTAGAAGTGGTCAAACAGGGGATGGCAAGAGTGAACATCAACATTTTAGGAATCAGTGAACTAAAATGGACTCTAATGGGTGAATTTCACTCAGATGACCATTATATCTACTACTGTGGGCAAGAACCCCTTAGAAGAAATGAAGTAGCCCTCATAGTCAACGGAAGAGTTTGAAATGCAGTACTTGGGTGCAGTCTCAAAAATGACAGAATGATTTCTGTTCGTTTCCAAGACAAACCATTCAATATCACAGTTCCATGTCTAGGCCCCAACCAGTAATGCTGAAGAAGCTGAAATTGAATTATTCTATGAAGACCTACAAGCTGTTCTAGAATTCACACCCAAAAAAGATGTCCTTTTCATCATAGGGGACTGGAATGCAAAAGTAGGAAGTCAAGAGATACCCGGAGAAACAGGCAAAATTGACCTGGGAGTACAAAATGAAACAGGGCAAAGGCTAACAGAGTTTTGCCAAGAGAACGCACTGGTCATAGCAAACACCCTCTTCCAACAACACAAGAGAAGACTCTACACACGGACATCACCAGATGGTCAATACCAAAATCAGATTGATTATATTCTTTGAGCCGAAGATGGAGAAGCTCTATACAGTCAGCAAAAAACAAGACCGGGAGCTGACTGTGGCTCTGATCATGAACTCCTTATTGCCAAATTCAGACTTAAATGGAAGAAAGTAAGGAAAACCATTAGACCATTCAGGTATAACCTAAATCAAATCCCTTACGATTCCACAGTGGAAGTGAGAAATAGATTCAAGGGATTAGATCTGATAGACAGAGTGTCTGAAAAACTATGGATGGAGGTTTGTGACGTTGTACAGGAGACAGGGATCAAGACATTCTCCAAGAAAAAGAAATGCAAAAAGGCAAAATGGTTGTCTGAGGAGGCCTTACAAATAGCTGTGAAAAGAAGAAAAGCGAAAGGAAAAGGAGAAAAGGAAAGATATACCCATTTGAATGCAGAGTTCCAAAGAAGAGCAAGCAGAGATAAGAAAGCCTTCCTCAGGGATCAATGCAAAGAAATAGAAGAAAACAATAGAATGGGAAAGACTAGAGATCTCTTCAAGAAAATTAGAGATACCAAGGGAATATGTCATGCAAAGATGGGCTCAATAAAGGACCAAAATGGTATGGACCTCAGAGAAGCAGAAGATATTAAGAAGAGGTGGCAAGAATACACAGAAGAACTATACAAAAAAGATCTTCATGACCCAGATAACCACGATGGTGTGGTCACTCACCTAGAGCCAGACATTCTGGAATGTGAAGTCAACTGGGCCTTAGGAAGCATTGCTACAAAAAGCTAGTGGTATTTCAAATCCTAAAAGATGATGCTTTGAAAGTGCTGCACTCTATATGCCAGCAAATTTGGAAAACTCTGCAGTGGCCACAAGACTGGAAAAGGTCAATTTTCATTCCAATCCCAAATAAGGGCAATGCCAAAGAATGCTCAAACTACCACACAATTGCACTCATCTCACATGCTATCAAAGTAATGCTCAAAATTCTCCAAGCCAGGCTTCAACACTACATGAACCATGAACTTTCAGATGTTCAAGCTGGATTTAGAAAGGCAGAGGAACCAGAGATGAAATTGCCAACATCCATTGGATCATAGAAAAATCAAGAGAATTTCAGAAAAACATCTCCTTTATTGATTATGCCAAAGCCTTTGACTGTGCAGATCACACCAAAATGTGGAAAATTCTTCAAGAGATGGGAATCCCAGACCATCTGAACAGTCTCCTGAGAAATCTGTATGCAGGTCAAGAAGCAACAGTTAGAACCAGACATGGAACAATGGACTGGCTCCAAATGGGGAAAGGAGTACATCAAGGCTGTACATTATCAACCTGCTTATTTAACTATATGCAGAGTACATCGTGTGAAATGCTGGGCTGGATGAAGCACAAGCTGGAATCAAGATTGTCAGGAGAAATATCAATAACCTCAGATACACAGATGACACCACCCTTTTGGCAGACAGTGAGGAGGCACTAAAGAGACTCCTGATGAAAGTGAAAGAGGAGAGTGAAAAAGCTGTCTTAAAACTCAACATTCAATTAACAAAGATGATGGCATCTGGTCCCATCACTTCATGGCAAATAGATGAGCAAACAATGGAAAACTAACAGACTTTATTTGGGGGGGCTCCAAAAATCACTGCAGATGGTGACTGCAGCCATGAAATTATAAGATGCTTGATCCTTGAAAGAAAAGTTATGAGCACCCTAGACAGCGTATTAAAAAGCAGAGACAATATTTTGCCGACAAAGGTCCATCTAGTCAAAGCTATAGTTTTTCCAGTAGTCATGTATGGATGTGAGAGTTGGACCATAAAGAAAGCTGAATGCCAAAGAACTGATGCTTTTGAACTGTGCTGTTGGAGAAGACTCTTGAGAGTCCCTTGGAATGCAAGGAGACCAAACAAATCAATGCTAAAGGAAATCAGTCCTCAATATTCTTTAGAAGGACTGATGCTGAAGCTGAAACTCCAATACTTTGGTAACATGATTCAAAGAACTGACTCATTGGGAAAGACCCTGATGCTGGGAGAGATTGAAGGCAGGAGGAGAAGGGGACGACAGAGGGTGAGATGGTTGGATGGCATCACCAACTCAATGGACATGAGTTTGAGCAAGCTCTGGGCATTGGTGATGGACAAGGAAACCTGGCATGCTGCAGTCCATGGAGTCACAAAGATTCGGACACGACTGAGCAACTGAATAACAAGATGTGCTGCATGTATACGGTAGACTATTTCTCACTCATATAAAACTGCTGCTGAAGTTAGGGAATTATGACACTGGTAGTCACAGGGATGGAGTTTGAAGGATCATACACTAAGGCAGAGGTAGAACATGGTGTATGAGGTATTGTCCAGGTAAACTAAAAAATAGATGTGCAAGTCAACAAATTTCCAATTCTAAAAGAGACTCTGAGAATTCAAATCAAACAAATGGTTCCAGAAAAAAATTAAAGTGAAGGGATAGGATGCATTACGAGGTCCATACCTAAATTGACAAGAAATCAATATATGTAACAAGTAATCCACAAGGAAAATCCTCTGCCTGCCTTCCTTCATTCCTTCCTTCAACATATGCACAGAAATCTTTGTCTCTAAGAGATAATTCATAAAATTTATCCCCTATCTTCCTGTTTATATTCACAGAAAAGTGTATCTGATATAAATAACTCACATGGACCTGATGCTCACCACTCTGCTCTACCTTCTAAGGCATAAAGTTGGGGGCAAAAAAGTAGAGATTTCATAGAAAACTTGCATTCCAGTCCCTATGATGAAAAGGACATCTTTTTTTGGTGTTAGTTCTGGGAGGTCTTGTAGGTCTTCATAGACTCGGTATTTCAGCTTCTTCAGTATTAGAGGTTGGGGCATAGACTTGGACTACTTTGATATTGAATGAATTGCCTTGGAAATGAACAGAGATCATTCTGTTGTTTTTGAGACTGTAGCCAAGTACTGCATTTCACATTCTTTTGTTGACTATCAGGGCTACTCCATTTCTTCTAAGGGATTCTTGCCCACAGTAGTGGATACAATGGTCATCTGAATTAAATTCACTCATTCCTATCCATCTTAGTTCACTTATTCTTCAAATGTTAATGTTCACTCTTGCCATCTCCTTCTTGACCACATGAAATTTACCTGGATTCATAGACCTAACATTCCAGGTTCCTATGCAATATTGCTCTTTACAGCATCGGCCTTTACTTCCACCCCCAGACACACCCACAACTGCTTCCGTTTTGACTTAGCCTTTTCATTCCTTCTGGATTTATTTCTTCACTCTTCTCCAGTAGCATATTGGGCACCTACCAACTAGGGGAGTTTATTTTTCAGTGTGATATCTTTTTTGTCTTTTAATACTGTGCAGCTGAATATTAAATGCCAGCTGAATTGCTAGGCAGTTAATATTTGGGATGATCCAGGTTTTTGTAATTGTTCAGTTGCTAAGTCATGTCTGACTCTTTGTGACCCCATGGACTGCAGCACACTAGGCTTCCCTGTCCCTCACTGTCTCTGGGAGTTTTCTCAAACTCATGTCTGTCGAGTGGGTAAAGCCATCCAACCATCTCATCCTCTGCTGCCCCCTTCTCCTCCCATCCTCAATCTTTTCTAACATCAGGGTCTTTTCCAATGAGTCGACTCTTCACCTGAGGTGGCCAAAAGATTGGAGCTTCAGCTTCAGTCCTTCCACTTCCAATGAATATTCGGGGTTGATTCCACAAGAACTTTATCTCCAACACATACAAATTATTAGTACACCTCAGCTAAAGAAAAAAAAAAAACTCAACAAAAATATCAGCCAAAGGTCTAAATGCATGTTTCTCTAAAGAAGTCATAGAGACGGTCATAAAGCACATGAAAAGATGCTCAGCATCACTAGGTCTTTGAGAAAGGCAAATCAAATGTACAGTGAGGAATCACCTCACATTGGTCAGAATGGCCACATCAAAAACCTACAACAATAAATTTTGTAGAGGGTGTGGAGAGAAAGAAACCCTCCAACACTGTTGGTGGGAATGTAAATTGGTACACCAATCAGGGAGAACGTTATGGCGGTTCTTTTAGAAACTAAACATAGAAGTACCTGGTGACCCAGAAATCCAACACCTAGAAGGAGATCAAGGGGAAAAAGCAACATTTTAAAAGACACTGCACTCCACAGATCACGCCAGTGCTGGGTCAACAGTCAAGACAGGGGAGCGACTTCAGTGAGCAAGGACAGACAGATGGACACAGAGATGAGGTACATATACACCGGGTACAACAGTCAAGACAGGGGAGCGACTTCAGTGAGCAAGGACAGACAGACGGACACAGAGAATGAGGTACATACACACTTGGTACAAGTCAGGACAGGGGAGCGACTTTAGCAAGCAAGGGCAGACAGACGGACACAAAGAATGAGGTACATATACACCGGGTACAACAGTCAAGACAGGGGAGCAACTTCAGTGAGCAAGGACAGACAGACAGACACAGAGAATGAGGCACTTATACACTGTGTACAACAGACAAGACAGGGGAGCGACTTCAGTGAGCAAGGACAGACAGACGGACACAAAGAATGAGGTACATACACACTGGGTACAACAGACAAGACAGGGGAGCAACTTCAATGAGCAAGGACAGACAGACAGATACAGAGAATGAGGTACATACACAGTCAAGACGGGAGCAACTTCAGTGAGCAAGGACAGACAGATGGACACAGAGAATGAGGCACACCCACAGCCAAGACAGGGGCAACTTAAGCGAGCAAGGACAGACAGATGGACACAGAAAATGAGGTACATATACACTGGGTACAACAGACAAGACAGAGGGGCGAATTCAGTGAGCAAGGACAGACGGACGGACACAGAGAATGAGGTACATACACAGCCAAGACAAGGGAGTAAATTCTGTGAACAAGGACAGACAGATGGATCCAGAAAATGAGGTACATACACAGTCAAGACAGGAGAGCGACTTCAGTGAGCAAGGACAGACAGACGGACACAGAGAAACAGCCAAGACAGGGGAGCAACTTAAGTTTATATGTGTATATGAGGCACATATACACAATGCAATATTGCTCAGACATAAAGAAGAATGAAATAACGTCATTTCCAGTTACAGGGAAGAAACTAGAGGAGATCAAACTAAGTGAAATAACTGAGAAAGGGAAAGACAGATGATAGAGAGTATCACTTCTGTGGAATCTGAAAATGGATACAAATTAATGTCATTACAAAAGGCAAACAGATTCACAGACTCAGAAACTTATGAAAAGGTGGCCAAATGGAAAGGTGGCAGGGGGTGGGGGAGTAATTAGCTGGTACGGATCAAAATTTACATGTCAAAACTGGTGCAGTTGTTGTTCTCTAGTTGCTCAGTCGTGTCTGACTCTTTGCAACCCCACGGACTGTAGCCGGCCAGGCTCCTTTGTCCATGGGAGTCTCTAGGCAAGAATACTAGAGTGGTTTGCCATTTCCTTCTCCAGGGGATCTTCCCAACCCAGGGATTGAGCCCAGTTCTCCTGAAAGTCTCCTGCATTGCAGGTGGATTCTTTTACCACTGAGCGAGCAGGGAAGCCAGAAAACATGTGCTGAAGGGCTCTAAATAGTCACAAGTTTGACAGGGCTTTAAATGCCATCTGCCCTCAAGAAATGTCCCGGGTATTTCATCAGAAAAGAATTCTAAACAGCGCCTAGATTCAAGAAGCCATTTTCAAGAGGTAAATTGTACTCACAAAGTACAAAATAATAAAAGCACATGGAAAGATACTCCACACCAATAATTAATTATTAAATCAATGCCAATCAAAACTACCATAAGGTATCACCTCACGCTGGTCACAATGGCCATCATCAAAATGATCTACAAAGAATAAAGATAAAATAAATAAATAAAATAAAAGATTTGCTAAGAATATACAGAAAATGAAATCCTCCTACAATCTTTTTGAGTATGTAAATGGTGAAGCCACTATGGAAAACAGCATGGAGCCTCCACAAAACACAAGACATAGAGGTATCATATGACCCTGCAATCCCACTCGTGGGCATAGGTCCAGAGAAAGTGAAGGGAAATTAGCTCAGTCGTGTCTGACCCTTTGCAACCCCATGGACTATACAGTCCATGGAATTCACTAGGCCAGAACACTGGAGTGGGCAGCCTTTCCCTTCTCCAGGGGGTCTTCCCAACCCAGGGATCAAACCCAAGTCTCCCTCACTGCAGGCGGATTCTTTACCAGCTGAGCCACAAGGGAAGCGCAGGTCCACAGAAAATCACCATCCAAAATGACACATGCCCCTTGATTTTCAGGGCAGCACTATTTCAATAGGCAAGACATGGAATCCACCAAAAGGTCCACTGACAGAATAATGAAGACTAGGGGGAACACCTATACACTGGAATACTACTCAACCATAAAATAGAATGAAATAAGGATGCTGTCAGCAGCATGGATGGACTAAGAAATCATCACAGTAAGTGAGGGAACTCAGAGAGAAAGATAAATATCATGAGATACCACTTACAGGCACAATCTATAAATTCATACCAATGACTTAATGTACAAAACAGACTTCACAGCCTGAGAAAATCAAACTATGATTATCAAAAGAAAGTTAGAAAGAAGGGATAATTAAGAGTTTAGGATTAACTATACACACTAATATCTAACAAATTAATAATCAAATAGGACCTAGTGAATAGAACAGGGAACTCTATTGAACAGACTGTAATAATCTATACGAGGTAAAAAAATGGAAAAAGAATAGATACGCTTCTATGTAAAATCAAATTAAGTTTCTGTACCGCTAAAACTAACGAAACAATGAAAATCAACTTGACTCCAATAGAAAATAAAAATTAAATTACCTGAAATCCATCTAGGGGACCCCAGACAGTGGTGACCCTATAGATTAGATATGTGACATGCTATGACATTAATATGACACCACCAAAGGTTTTCACTCAGCAGAACACAGAGCAGCAACCCATTCAAAGGTGCCTGACCTCATGTGAATGTCCCAAGATAAAGAGATGAAAAAGGACCACAGGTTAATCAGGGCAACACCCTCAATTCAAATGTTGGGAATCTCCGAGGGGCAAGAGCAGACACAGGGTCTCCGAGTAGGGGATCCGGACCCACGTGGATGGGGTGAGACCCACACAATCCACGGACCCTGCATCTGGGGTCGCGTGACTCTTGGTTAGGACACCAGGTCTCTGCTGGCTGGGCCCCTAAGGCGGAAACGAGTGGGTTCCTGGAACCTACTAGGATGGTAGAAAGAAGCGTAGGGTCTCCTCTCCCCACACTTGTCCCAGGGAATTCCTCCCCTCCTGCCCTTCGGTTCTGTCTGATACTGTTTCTGCAGCTGTCACGATAATGTTGAAGACACTACCTTGGTTCCAGCAGGCTCGGTCCTTCGTTTTCCCACTGAGGTGTTGAGAAAACACATCAGGCGCGGGGCTAGGAGACGAGGGGCGGGTCTGGTCTCTGCTGAGCAAGGACGGCCAACCGGAAGGCGATCACTGGAGCAACCTCACCTGCTGCCCGTTGGTTTTCTGCCTCATCCCAGTACCCTGGAATCAATTTACCAGGTGAACCTGCCTTCCTACTCAAACTGAATGTGCTGGATAATGGGACTAATTACCACGTAGCCCACCTGAGGTGTCTCTGTGAGCCCCAGAGCAGGTGAACCTGGCAGGAGGAAAGACTAAGAGCTCTACTGCAGCCCTGACCCCTGCGAGGGCCACGGAACCCCACTCAGAGGAGGGCACGTTACCCAGAGGAGCCCACCTCAGCTCCAGACCCCAGGCCTCTGAGCACTGACATTCAGACACAGGCACCGAGTTTTCCAGGACAGAGGACAGGCCCAGTCTGCACCCAGCTCTCCACATCCTAGTGCACACAGAACATGGTCAGTGTCAATATTCTCACACTATTTCAATAGGCAAGACATGGACTCATTGTAGAAAGCACGCAGTCTTATCTAAACATAATCAGTGAAGACGGGATTGACAAGTCAAAGTGTTCATCATTCAGACATATCTGACTGTTTGTGACCACATGGACTGTAGCCCTCCAAGCTCCTCTGTCCATGGGACTCTCCAGGCTAGAATACTGGAGTCTGTTACCATTCCCTTCTCCAGGGGATCTTCCCGATCCAGAGATGAAACCCAGGTCTCCTGCACTGCATGCAGATTCTTTACCATCTCAGCCACCAGGGAAGCCCCTAGAAAAGACTTGCTGCTGACTTAGCGAGGTCTAAATCTACCATGTAGACAGAACGTGGTCAGGTTTAAACTAGCATAAGGTTGCTCTCCCTGGAGGCACAGGTCACACACATGCAGGGTCTCTCATCATTGGACAGGGGCCTCACCCTCATGTGGGAACTAGCAAGTAAGTTTCTTAAAGAAAAAATCATCACTGGGCTCCACATGTCACCCACATCAGGAGACTGAAAGAATCTTTATCATTAAACACTTCAACAGGAAAACCAAACCGTTACCAGTGTCTTTGGGCAAGTGGTGGTCAGGATCCAGGGGAGATCCAGGGGGTTCTTAGAGTTGAGCCCAGGGTCCTGTACAGACAGACAGAAAGTGCCCTGATTTCATCATCCAAGGCTTCCAGGAGGAGGCAGCCACACTGGAAGCCTTCTAGAAAAGGATATTCTTTATCAGAATAAAAATTTTTGAAATTGAAAGCATATTAGTTAGTACTTGCCAACCTAAAATATTCTTAAAAGCCTGGCCCCCAGATCCTTGCAGTTCCCACTGGTTCCTTTGTGTTCAGATTGTCAGGGTAGAAACAATCCATCCTTTCAAATTAGTTTCTTCTAATTCTGTTATTTGCTATTTTATGAAGGAAAGGTCACACTTGAAAAAATACATAGGAAAATTCCTGCAAAAAGATTGAGTCAAGGACCCCATAAGCTGCATGAACTCTGCCTTCTAACAATTTCAGTTTCAAAGACCGAGGGCAGAAGAAGAGGGGACGACAGAGGACGAGATAGTTGGATGGCATCACCGACCTAATGGACATGAATTTGAGCAAGCTCTGGGAGATGGTGAAAGACAGGGAAGCCCAGTGTGCTGAAATCTATGGAGTCACAAAGAGTTAGACACGACTGAGTGATGGAACAGCAACAAGCTTCAATTTTCTGCCTGGAGAAATCTGATAAAATAGGCATCCTGATTTTTTCAATTCTCTGTTCAAACTCTGCTAAAATGAAATTGATATTCATATAAACATGTAAGAATTTCTGAGTTTTGAGATGTCACACCAAGGTAAGAGGTGCTGGTGAAAATAGAATGCTACTGGTAGGCAAAACATTCTTAAAGTTTTGTTTCAAATTGGATTTAAATACAACACTACATGGTTATATGAAGTATGAACCAAGAGTCTAAATACAGCAGGCAATATGTAAAAGCAAATTTGATATCCCATGTGTGAGAGTAAAAGCTACTGGTTTTTGCAGTAGTCATGTACGAATATTAGAGTAGGACCACAAAGAAGGCAGAGCATCAAAGAACTGATGCTTTCGAACTGTGGTGCTGGAGAAGACTCTTGAGAATCTCTTGGTCTGCAAGGATATCAAACCAGTCAATCCTAAAGGAAATCAGTCCTGAATATTCATAGGAAGGACTGATGCTGAAACGAAAGCTCCCATCCTTTGGCCACCTGATGTGAAGAGCCGACCCACTGGGAAAGACTCTGATGCTGGGAAAGATTGAAGGCAAATGGAGAAGGGGATGACAGAGGAAGAGATGGTTGGATGGCATCGCCAATTCAATGGACAGCAGTTGGAGCAATCTCCAGGAGATGGTGAAGGACAGGGATTCCTGTCGTGCTGCAGTCCATGGAGTCACAAAGAGTCAGACACAACTTAACAACTGAACAGCAACAACCACGTGAGAGTAAATGTTTCTTGTCAGATCTGCAGCTGGTATGTGCAAATTGGTTTAGAACACTCTCCAACATAGATTGTCTCTAGGTCTGATTAAGTGTGTCATAAGGGCATGAATCAAAAGGTGATGTATTCATTCCAGGATGGAATAGAATGTTACTTTGAACAGTCTGTAAAACTTACACAGAGTCTGTAATCCACTCAAGATTTCAAATAATAAAACATTTACCTGAAATTTAAAGCCTCTTGGAAAGTTGTGTTCTAAACATTTCATAGATTTCTTTTCATAATCATTTTTCACAGTGATAACACTTTAACTCCTCAGTTGCTGATGTTGGTACCAAGATAAACTTGTCCTCATGGGTGTGGGAGATAAAGTTGATCCATTGTGATTGTTCTCTGATCAAATGACTCTCACAATTTCTAATTATGTTCTACATTCACAATATTTCTTTTTATATCCATCAAAGTCTACTTCTCAGATCTTCATGTACACCAAATAATAGATACCTGGTGAGTTCAGATTACATTTAACACTCTTTCCATAGCTTTTCCCATGTCAATTGAATCAGAACAAGGTGAAGCATGGAGAAGAGTTGAAATTTTCAATGATTTCTAAGGCCTCTAAAAAAAACATTAGACAGAAATCCTACCCTTTACTGGTCTATACGAAAGAATCACAATGTGCCTTTTTCATGAAATTGCAACAATTGACTAACTAGAGTTGCAATAAATTGGAATTATGCTTGGAATGATTTGAGATGAAACAGTTTGGATGTGGCCATGTGAGGATATATATAGGATGATACATACTTAAGGAGGTATCAACAAGTATGAATCCATAAATTGATGAGGTATACTTTGTAAACAAAGATGAAACATTGAACTTGGTTTCACTATCTGACCCTTCCAGAATTTGCCATCATCTACTGACTCCCCTGTGGACTTGGTTTATTGCCACCAGATTAAAACTAGTTACAGGAATCGTGGTTAGCTTTGTTCTCTTTGTTTGAAATTGTTTATGTTTCTCTCTCCTAGGATGCTCTTATAAATGCCACTATCTGTATCACTTATTTTGTCTATAAGGTTGTCTCTTGCATTTTCCACTGTGTAACCATCTTCCATGTATACAGATATTTATATGTCTATGTATATACATATCTATGTCTATATGTATCTATAACAGATATTTATATCTGT
The DNA here is from genome assembly GCF_054371585.1 of Giraffa tippelskirchi. Taxonomy (NCBI): domain Eukaryota; kingdom Metazoa; phylum Chordata; class Mammalia; order Artiodactyla; family Giraffidae; genus Giraffa; species Giraffa tippelskirchi. The sequence continues at coordinate 59,311 of NC_137283.1, forward strand.
ATGTTGCGTGCTGTGATTCATGGGGTCGCAAAGAGTTACACGACTCAGCGACTGAACTGAACATAGATATTTATGTCTATATGCACATAGATATTTATATGTCTATGTATATAGATATTTATGTTTCTGTGTATCTAGGTATTTATATATCTATATATCTATGCATATAGACATTTATATATCTATGTACCTAGACATATCACTGTCAGTCTGGACATTTATATATATATGTACCTAGATATTTATAACTATGTACACTTATGTATACACAAATAGATGTTTTACCAGTGTAACAGGGCCTGGCAAAAAGGGAACGCTCCTACAAAAAGAGTGAGACATGACTAGGCGACTGAACAACAAAATAGAAAATGCACTCGGTTCACCTGCCACCAACAACACATAGTATATCAGTGTTACTACAATATAAAATAAAGGTTCATTTTAAAAAAGAATGCCCAAGGGGACGTCCCTGCAGTTCAGTGGTTAAGATTCTGTGCTTCCAATGCAGAGGGCGAAGGTTCGATCCTTGGGCGGGGAACTAAAGATCCCACAAGCCGCATGGCATGGCCAATAAATAAATAAAATTATTACAATAAATAAATAAGAATGTTCAGGAAGAACACAAAAGCTTTTGGGTGTTTCTTCAGGTACATTCCGTATTAAATTACAGTCCTGAGTTAAAACGCGAAAGCTTTCATTTCCAAGGTAATCACAACTGGCCATTAAAGAATCCTGCCGCCTTGTGGCCATTCCCTGCAATAGCAACCTTAAGAGTTTTGCTTAGGAACAACATTCAGTCCCCAAGTCGTGACCCACACTTTCCTCTCTAGGACGTGACGCCGCCTCTCACTGATCCCTGACGTCTTTCCTCTCTAGGACCTGACGCCGCCTCTCAATGCTCCATGACGTCTTTCTGGGACGTCTTTCCTCTCTAGGACCTGACGAGGCCTCTCACTGATCGCTGAGGTCGTCCTCTCTAGGGCCTGACACTGCCTCTCAATGATCCCTGACGTCTTTCCTCTCTAGGACCTGACGCCGCCTCTCAATGCTCCATGACGTCTTTCTGGGACGTCTTTCCTCTCTAGGACCTGACGCCGCCTCTCAATGCTCCATGACGTCTTTCTGGGACGTCGTTCCTCTCTAGGACCTGACGCGGCCTCTCAATGATCCCTGAAGTCGTCCTCTCTAGGACCTGAGGCCTCTTCTCACTGCTCTCTGTCGTCTTTCCTCTCTAGGACCGGACGCCGCTTCTCAATGCTCCATGACGTCTTTCTGTGACGTCTTTCCTCTCTAGGACTTGACGCCCCCTGTCACTGATCCCTGAGGTCCTCCTCTCTAGGACCAGACGCCGCCTCTCACTGATCACTGACGCCTTTCCTCTCTAGGACCTGACGCCGCCTCTCACTGATCCCTGACGCCGTTCCTCTCTAGGATCTGATACCGCTTCTCAATGCTCCATGATGTCTTTCTGTGACGTCTTTCCTCTCTAGGACTTGACGCCGCCTCTCACTGATCCCTGTGGTCGTCCTCTCTAGGACCTCACGCCGTCTCTCAATGATCCCTTAGGTCGTCCCCTCTGGGACCTGACGCTCCGTCTCAAGGCTCCCTGACGTCTTTCCTCTCTAGGACCTGACGCTGCCTGTGACCGGCCCTGACTCTTTTCCTCTCTCTATGCCCTGAGACGGCCCACTTCAGGTCCTCTCCACAGACCCCGTGCACTGCCACTCGTCCACTTACGACCCTCCACCCCAGGTACGCTTGACTGTTCCCCTCAGGGTCCTCTCCTCGGACCACCCCCCACCCCCAGGTTCTCTCCGTGGGTCCTCCCGCACCAGGTCGTCTCATCGGCCAGAATCGGGTCCCCAGCTCCTCTCGACGGCCCGCCGCTAGTCCCCTCTCGTCACCTGCCAATGGTCCTCTCATTGGCCGGCTGCTGGCCCTCACTACTCCCTGACATCGGTCATCACTATGGCACGTCTCTGGACCTCACTACGACCTGACTCTGGTCCTCGCAATGCCCTTACTCTGGACCTGACTACACTTTGATTCTGGTTGTGTGTCCTGACACTTCTCCATTCAGTTCCTTACTCTGCTGCTCACTTTGCGGTGACTCTGGTCACTACATCCTGACTTAGTTTACTCTACATCCAGACTTATTCCTTGGAGTAGGACATTTGGAACAGTCCAGACAGGATGAAGAGAGGATCGTCCTCAAGGCAGAGTTGGTCTTGGCAGCGGCTAAGGCAGTCCCTCTTCGCTGTCTGCTCCTGCCCTGGAGTTCTAATTGCCAGATGGGGTATGACTCGGTCTCGGCCTTTCCAGGCAAGAATGTCAGGTGATCTGCTCTCTAATGGAATTCTCCAACCTTCCACTCTCTTGAAAGAGGCTGTCATGGAGAAAATCTTGGAGCATCTGATCAAGTCAGAGGACCCACAGGGGCCATCCCCAAGTCAGCCCGACAATGAGCATCAAATCTGATTCCAAAACACCACCTTTGTACACCTGTGCTAAACTGAGTCTCAGAGATAGTTTCAGGTGAAGTAGAAAAGCATAGCTATACTGCTTTGCTAGCAAAGAGGAACACAGAAAACTCATGCCCTCAAAAACTGCCCCAAGGCAGGAGGATTTGCTTAGTAGGAGTTTTATACCTATGGGCTTCCCTGGTAGCTCAGCTGGTTAATAATCTGCGTGTAACGCAGGAGACCCTGGTTCAATTCTTGGGTTGGGAAGACTCCCTGGAGAAGGGGTAGGCTACCCACTTTAGTATTCTTGGGCTTCCCTGGTGGCTCAGCTGGTACAGAATCCGCCTGCAATGCGGGAGACCTGGGTTTAATCTCTGGTTGGGAAGATGCCCTGAAGAAGGGAATGGCTACCCACTCCAGTATTCTGGCCTAGAGAATTCCATGGACTGTATAGTCCATGGGATCACAAAGAGTCAGACTGAGTGACTTTCACTTTATAGCAATGGTTAAAGGGCAGAGTTGTTGTAAGGATTAGGGTGTGTACAGGGCCTGAATTCCCTTCACCTGACCTCAGGTGGTCTCTTGGTGAGCTTCTCGGGAATGAAGAATGCTACAATTTTCCATTTTGCTGGAGAGGATGTTTACTTCGGTAAAAAGTTTAGAGATACTTTTGTGTATCCCTTTTGACAGAAACAAGGACCCTGACCCAAGACAAAATACTCTTTATTGAGTGCTCTTTCCGTCTCTCTGCATCCCCTCCCTCCCCTAATTAGCACCTCTTCCAATCTGCCCTTTGGAGCTCAGGGTAGGTCATGGAGCCGGGAGTCTATTCCCAACAAAGAAACAGGGGATATGGGAAAGTCTTCTGGGCCCAGGAGCCCCACAGGGTCCTGCTCCATTTCACTACCAGGCCCTGACCCTACACTAACTATGGCCCTGAGCTGTCCATGATGGCCTGAGCTTTCCCAAACTGTCCTTTTAACTCCCTAACTAAGGCCCTGATGCTGGTTTTAACAAACACCCTGACAATATCCCTTGGACAAATGGTCTAAAGTGTCTTTTACTAAGGTCTTCAAGTTTTCTCTGAGGCCCTGACACGCTCCCTAATTAAGCCCTTAACTCTGTATTTAGGTGACGGCCTGATGCTCTCCCTCACTTCAGGGCACTAAGGCCTTGAAGAAGTCTCTACCTGAGGGGCTGGTACTGTCTGTAACCAATTTTCTGACTCTTTCCCTAACTAACATCCTCATTTTGCCTCTAAATAACACCCTGAGACTCATCCTAATGCCCTGATGGTGTCCCTAATAGCCTTCAGTATCCCTACTTTTGCCATGATCCTGTCCGTAACTAAGGCCCTGAATATGTACTGAAGTAGGTCTCTGATGCTGTCCCTAACTAACACCCTGACACTGGTCACAACTATGAACCTGACGCTAGCCCTATTAAGGTCCTGAGGTGCTGCTAAGTAACAGCCTGAACTTCTTTAAGGCCCTCAAGTTATCTCTAACTGAAGCCTTGAAACTGTCTTTAAGCCCCAGACACTGTCCCTAGCTAAGGCCCGAACTATACTTTATGAAGGCCCTAAGCCTGTCCCTAACTCTGACACTGCCCCTAATTGAGGCCATGATACTGCCCCTTATAGCCTAAGCTGTCACAAAATAACACCCTGATCCTATTACTAAGGCCCTGACTATGTCCCTAAGAAAGTCACTAAAGTGCATCTAACAGCCTGAACTATCTCTTACTTAGGCCATGAAGTTATCTCTGAGGTCCTAACAAGGTCCCTAATTAAGGCCCTGTTGCTGGCCCTAACTAATGTCCTGCTGCTGAATCTGAGTCCCTGCTGCTCCACCTGTTATCCTTTGCCCTACCAACAGAGTTTTGCCAAGAGAACACACTGGTCATAGCAAACACCCTCTTCCAACAAAACAAGAGGAGACTCTACATAGGGACATTACCAGATGGTCAATACTGAAATCAGATTGATTATATCCTTTGCAGCCAAAGATGGAGAAGCTCTATACAGCCAGCAAAAACAAGAATGGGAGCTCAGATCATAAACTGAGACATAAGACTGTGGCTCAGATCATAAACTCCTTATTGCCAAATTCAGACTTAAATTTAAGAAAGTAGGGAAAATCACTAGACCATTCAGGTCAGCAGTGACCACAGGACTAGGAAATGCCAAAGAATGTTCAAGTTTAGTTCAGTTCAGTCGCTCAGTCATGTCTGACACTTTGCGGTAGTTTGAGCATTCTTTGGCATTGCCTTTCTTTGGGATTGGAATGAAAACTGACCTTTTCCAGTCCTGTGGCCACTGCTGAGTTTTCCAAATTTGCTGACATATTGAGTGCAGCACTTTCACAGCATCATCTTTTAGGGTTTGAAATAACTCAACTGGAATTCTATCACAATTGCACTCATCTCACATGCTAGCAAAGTAATGCTCAAAATTCTCTAAGCCAGGCTTCAACAGTATGTGAACTATGAATGTCCAGATGTCCAAGCTGAATTTGGAAAAGGTAGAGGAACCAGAGATCAAATTGCCAACATCTGTGGGATCATCAAAGAAGCAAGAGAGTTCCAGAAAAATATCTACTTCTGCTTTATTGACTACACCAAAGCCTTTGACTGTGTGGATCCCAACAAACTGTGGGAAATTCTTAAACAGATGGGAATACCAGACCACCTGACCTGCCTCCTGAGAAGTCTGTATGCAGGTCAAGAATCAACAGTTAGAACTGCACATGGAACAACAGACTGGTTCCAAATCAGGAAAGGAGTATGTCAAGGCTGTATATCATCACCCTTCTTATAACTTCTATGCAGAGTACATCATGCAAAATGCCAGGCCAGATAAAGCACAACCTGGAATCAAGATTGCTGGGAGAAATAACAATAACCTCAGATATACAATGACACCAGCCTTATGGCAGAAAGCAAAGAAGAACTAAAGAGCCTCTTGATGAATGTGAAAGAGGAGAGTGAAAATATTGGTTTAAAACTCAACATTCAGAAAAATAAGATCATGGCATCGGATACCATCACTTCATGGCAAATAGATGGGGAAACAATGTAAACAGTGACAGACTTTATTTTGGGGGGCTCCAAAATCACTGCACATGGTGACTGCAGCCATGAAATTCAAATACACTTGCTCCTTGGAAGAAAAGTTATGGCCAACCTAGACAGCATATTAAAAAGTAGAGACGTTACTTTGCCAACAAAGGTCCGTCTAGTCAAAACTATGGTTTTTCCAGTTTTCATGTATGGATGTGAAAGTTGGACCATAAAGAAAGCTGAGCACTGAAAAATTGATGCCTTTGAACTACAGTGTTAGAGAAGACTCTTGAAAGTCCCTTGGACTGCAAGGAGATCCAATCAGTCCATCCTAAAGGAAATCAGTCCTGAGTATTCATTGGAAGGGCACATGCTAAAGCTGAAACTCCAACACATTAGCCACCGGATGCAAAGAACTGACTCATTTGAAAAAACCCTGATGCTGGGAAAGATTGAAGGCAGGAGAAGGGGACGAGATGACAGAGGATGAGATGGTTGGATGGCATCACTGACTCGTTGGACGTTAGTTTGAGCCAGCTCTGGGAGTTGGTGATGGACAGGGAAGCCTGGTGTGCTGCAGTCCATGGGGTTGTAAACAGTTGGTCCCGACTGAGTGATTGAACTGAACTGAACTTGCACCATTTCAGGAGGTGACTCAGTTTTCCCAGGTATCTTTCAATTATACACGAATGCATGGCATATCTTAAACCTCCGATTGTTTTTCTCCAATTGTTCATCTCCCTTTCATTATGAGGATCTCAATGAAGAACATCAAAGGATAGATATAATGCAACACAATAGTATTCAGAGATACAAAGGAATGAACTACCAACCCATTTATTAAAAAGGCATGAATCTAACACTTACATTACTAAGTGAAGGAATCCAGCCTCAAGTGCTACACACTGTACAAACTTATAAGACATTCTAGAAAAGGCAAAACAGACATGATAAAAAGTTTATGGAATATGTGGTTGAAATATTTCATACGGTATTGTAGTGATGAATACCTGCCACTACGCATTTGTCTAAGCACATATATTTTTGTTTTTATAACCCAACAAGTAAATTATTGCCTATTGAAATTTATTTATTTATGCTATGGGAGTGTCAAAGACTGGAATGCAGAATTTAACAAAGAATCTAACTGATTGAGAAATGTATGAAAAACTTCAGGACTTCCCTGGTGGTCCAGTGGTTAAGACTCCATGTTGCCAATGTAGGAAAGGTGGGTTCAATACCTGATCAGGGAACTAAAATCCCACATGCCATATAGCACAGCCAAGAGAATTTTTTTTTAAAAAAGAAGAAAAAGAAAAAACCCACTCTTAGTGGTAGGACAAAATGAGCTGACCTAAGTTCACTGTGGAAATGAATGGAATCTGCAGGCCAAAGGCAAACTGTACCATGCACAAACAATGGACTCTGTAAGTTCTTTTCTATGGGAGGTTGTAGCTAACAGGACTGGAACTACTGTACCAGTCATCGAATGCAACAAGCACTGGACTTGATAAATGACAAGTAGTGGAAGCCAGGTTTCTTACCCCTGGAGTGGGAAGTTACAGGCAGACAAAGGGAGAAGGTTACAATACCTGTGTCATAACATATCAGGAGACATAATTATAAACTATCTTTAGCCTAATACAGAAACACAACTCCCTGTGAAAATCTTCATAACTGTGTGTGTGCACAGTCTGGGATACACGCATATGTATTTTCATGCATTGTCTGCTGAGAACAGTAAGTTCCCACATGCAAGTTTTTATTACCATTCTCTAAGAAAAAGGAATAAGGGTTCTTTAAATATGTGGCTGATACTAGGACTGAGACAGTAAATATGTAAAGCAAGATAATCTTAAAATATGAGAAAGAAGTACCAAAAAATCCCATGAAAGCTGAATTATGTAAAATAAAAACAGGAGAGCATGGAAAAAGCTCTCAATAGCCAAAGCAAGAATAAACTAAGCAGTCTAATAACATAATGCCGGATTATAACGAAAAATTTAAAATAATTTTCATGTATCCAAACTTGTTTTAAAAAAAAGTTACATAGGGTTTATGAGTAGTGTTGAATAAAAATCTCTATGCAGAAAGATTCTAAACAATTAATACAGACACTCAGCTGTCCATCAAGTATGTGAAGCTAACTCCCCTCTCCTCGAGTGTGGGTCCTGCATTGTGACTTCCTCCGTAATAAGGCGCTCAGGATGGACATGGGGAAAACTGACAATAAAGACAAATAACAAAGGTGGGCAAAAATGTACAGAAATTGGAACTCCAACTTTACTTGTGGAGATGTAAAATGGTGCAATCAATGAGTGTAATACTTCAGCATTTTCTCAAAAATACAGAAATGTAATTATCATATGTTTTGGAAGCTCCACTCCTACACATACATACAAATAATTTAAAATAGGTGTTCAAATATAAAGTTGTACACCAATATTCATAGCAGCACTGTTCTCAACATCCCAAGGTGAAAACAACAAAAATGTCCACCAACAGGTGAATGAATAGGCAAAATAAGGTAGATCCATCCATAAGATGCCATATAAAGGAATATAGTAAAATAGAGCCACAGCTGCAGAAAACAGTAGGGGGCTCCTCAAAAACAAACACAGAGTTAACATAGAATCCATCAATTCCAGTCCAGGGAATACACCCAAAATATTTACAACCAAAAACTGGAACAGATATCGTATCCCATATTCATAGAAGCATTAGTCACTGTAGCCAAAAGGTGGAAGCAACACAAGCGTTCCACAGATGAATGGATAAGCACAGTGTAGTATATACACAATGGAACATGATTCAACCTTTAAAAACAAGACAATTCTCACACATGCTCTAATGTGAATGAAACTTCAAGTCACTATGTGAAGTTGAAACAAGGCCGACACAAAAGGAAAAATGTGCTATGATTCTACCAGTACGAGATATCCATATAAGACAAATTCCAAGTAGAATAAGGTAGCCAGGGATTGAGGGTGGTGAGTGTTTAATGGTCACAGTGTCACTTCGGGGAAAGGAAAAGATTCTGGAGAAAAATGGTGAGGATGTTTTTACAATGTGAGTGCAGTTAATGCTAGAGAAGTTCATGCTTAACATGACTCAGATGATAAATATTATATGTTTGTAATCACAATTAAAAAATGATACAGGTTACAACATGGAAAAGCACTGAAAACATCTTCAGTGAAAGAAGCCACACAGAAAAAGCCACGCAGATCATAGTCATCTTGTCACTTTAAATCCACGAAAGTTTTTAACATGAGGGAAAGCCCCAGTGGTGGTCCCAGAAAAAGAAAACTGCATTAGAATGGAGAAAGACATTTGCACAAAGTCTGGTCAGCTGATGCAAGTTGAAGCGGTCCTATGGATAGGATTGTAATGTGGACACCATAATTAGCCCCCATTTGGGGGTTATGGGATGGTTCCCTGGGAAAGTGACCCTATTTTGGGTAAAACACATTGCATTTTTTGGTGTAAATATAGAAAACCACTATTTAAACTTGACATTTTTGAAATTTTACTAGAAAGTAAATTGCTTTTCAGTACAACCATGTAAGTCACATGCCAGAAAATCAGAGACGGCATCAAACATTGCAATAGAGTCCAAGACTTAACCAGACCAGATTCAACTAAACTAGTGATGCTAACTGCCTTGTAGTAGTCCACATGGTATTAAAAGTCACCGTAGGAGGAGTAGCCACCATGCCTTGGGTACTGTGGATGGCCCTGATGGAACTGAAACTATGAGATGTCTGAATTCTAGTTTTCCATGTAACACCACACCAAAGCAACTGTCAGAACTATAAAGTGAATTCAGGGACTTCCCTGGCAGTCCAGTGGTGAAGATTCTGCATATCCACTGCAGGGGATACGGGTTTGATCCTTGGTCAGAGAACTAAGATCCAACATGCTGAGTTGCATGGCCAAAAAATAAATCAGTAGAACTGCAAGATCATGTGTGATTCTCTACACTAATAATGAACTATCAGAAAGAGAAATTAAGAAAATAATCCCCTGTACCATTGCATCCCCCCAAAACTAGAAATTTAACCAAGGGCTTGAAAGAGCTGCAAGCTAAAAACTGCCAGACATAGTGCTCAATTAAACTGAGCAGATATGAAAAGATATCCCATGCTCATGGGTGACAATACTGTTAAAATCTCCATTCTAACTAAAGTAACGTACACATTCATGCAATCACTACCAACATCTCATTGGCATTTTTCACAGAAACAAAAACAATGTTAACATCCGTGTGGAATCACAAAGAACCCAGAAGAGCCAAAGTGACCATGAGAAAGGAGAACAGGCTGGCAGCACCTCCATTCCTGACTTCAATCTACATTACGCACCTAAAGGCACCACAAGACGGGTGGAACTGTATCAGAAACAGGCACAGATACCAGAGAGCCCAGAAATAAATCTACAGGTTCACGGTAATCAATTTACAAGAAAGGAGCTAAGAACATACACCCAGGAAAGGACACTCCCTTCAATAAACTATGCTGGGAAAAATGGACACCACACACCAAGGAACAACACTGGACACCATTCTATACCACAGACAAAAACTGACTAAAAACCCACAACTTTCCACATCAAGCCCTAACTGTCCTGGGTCCTCTGAAGACAGACCTCAGCAACAGTCACACACAGAAAGTTTCTTCCCAATTTTTCTCACCTTCTCCTTCAGCAGCACCACCTCCCTGCAGGTCCTGAGGAAACCAGACTCCTGTCAGACTCAACTGAACCCCACAATGTACCAAAGATGAAGCCCCAGCAGGTCCTGAAGAAACCAGGCTCCCGTCAGCCTGAACTGAACCCCACAATATCCCAAAGCCAAAGCCCTAATGGGTCCTGAGGGGCCAGACACCCATCACCCTAGATTGAACCCCAAAATGTATCAAAGCTCAAAACCCAGTGGGTTCTGAGAAGACCAGACTCCCGTCAGCTTAAGCTGAACACCACAACATCCCAAAGCCAAAGCCCTAGTGGGTCCTCAGTGGCCAGACCCCTGTCTCCCTGAACTAAACCCCACAATGTCCCAAAGCTGAAATCCCAGTGGGTCCTGAAAAGACCAGACTCCTGTCAGCCTGAACTGAACCCCACAAAGTCCCAGAGCTGAAGCACCAGCAGGTCCTGAGGAGACCAGAATTGCATCAGCCTGAACTAACCCCACAATGTCCCAAAGCCAAAGCCATAATGTGTCCTGAGGGGCCAGACTCCCATCACCCTGGATTGAACCCCAGAATGTATCAAAGCTGAAGCTCCAGTGGGTGCTGAGGAGACCAGACTCCCATCAGCTTGCACTGAACACCACAATGTCCCAAAGCTGAAGCCCCAGTGGGTGCTGAGGAGACCCATCTCCTGTCAGCCTGAAGTGAACCCCACGATGTCCCAAAGCCAAAACCTGAGCAGGTCCTGAGGAGACCAGAATCCCTTCAGCCTGTACTGAACCCCACAAGGTCCCAAAGCTGAAACTCCAATAGGTCCTGAGGAGACCAGACTCCTGTCAGCAGCCACAGGCAGCCAGGTGCTCAGTCACAGCGGGAGTTCCGCTTGCGGTGGGAGTGGGTAAGGGAGGCGGGCTCCTCGCTCCCTGCCAGCCAATGAGAATGCAGATCAAGCCTCCCTCACTGGCGCAGGCACAGCTAAGTGGAGACTCCGCCCCTCAGGGCAGTTCCACTAGGTCCATTAAACTATGGAAATTCAAACCGAAATATTGCCAATATCCAAACTTCTCCAAAATAGTTAAGGAATAATTAACTTGACACTATAGAATGAAATGTAGTCACCAAATTCACTCAAATTTATTAACAGACATTTAAATTTTGAAACTCTCAAAACTGTGGACATAAACATAGAAAATCTACATGCCCCTGGGTTTGGCCTGTGTATCATGAGCTTTGAGTTTTAACACACAAGCTGTCAGTCCACAGAAGAAAAATATTGTGGACTTTATAGAAATAAAGATGTCTATTCTGAAAGACCTCATTCGGAAAATCAAAATACAAGCGGCAAACTGGGAGAAAAATATTTGCAAAATTCATATCTGATACAGGATTTGAACACAAAATAGACAAAGACCTCTTGAACAACCCTATAAACAATAAGTAAAGATCTGAACAGACACCCAGGCAAAAAAAGTTATACAGACGCTCAACATCATACAACATCATACACCATTAGGGAATTACAAATTAAAGTCACGAGCTATCACACTACACATATTAGGACTGCTAAACTCTAAATATATGACAATACCAACTGCTGGAGGCTGAGGAATAGCAGGAATGCTCCCTCACTGCTGGTGGGACGCATGCACAGCCACCTTGTAACACAGTTGGGCAGTTTTCTCCAAAGCTAAACAAACCTCACCTTGGGATCCAACAATCGTACTTCCAGTATTTAGGAAACTGCTTTGAAAAATCCATGCCCAAATGCAAACAAAGATGAATTTAGGCACAGCAGCACTATCCAAAATAGTTAAAACTTGAAGTAATCAGGGTATCCTTCAATAGATGAATGTATAATCAAATTTGGTATATCGATGTCAAAGCAAGCAGAACATGCCACCCCAAAGTATGCCTCTCTGCTGTGAGGTTTGCTTAAGTCCACTTCCATGAAAAAAAAAAAAGAGGAATCTCAAGAAAATATATAGCAATTGCTGTTTTGTGATGCATATTTACAACAGAAAAATCTCTGCATGTAAGTGTTGTCCCTGTTTGCACCAGAAATAAAAGGATCATTAAAACTCAAATAACTTATCAATGGAGAGGTCCCGACGTAAATCTATAAACAATCATACCCTTCCTTATTGTGTTTTTTATAATTACCTTCCATAACGGGCTTCTCCCATTCTTCAGGGTCTTCTGTTTTTAGCTGAAGATGGTATTTAATGTGATGACTTTGGACATTTCGGGGAGTGACTCAGGTTTCTTTGGTAGCTCCCCTGCATACAGAAGCTATTTGTTGTTTTAGTCACTAAGTCATTTTCGCCTCTTTGCGACCCCTCGGACTGTAGCCCGCCAGGCTCCTCTGTCCATGGGATTCCCCAGGCAAGAATACTGGAGTGGGTTGCCATTTCCTTCTCCAGGGGATCTTCCAAACACAGGGGTCAAACCCAAGTCTCCTGTATTACAGGCAGATTCTTTACCACTAAGCCACCAGGGAAGCATAGAGGAGGTATGCTTCTGTTTTTTCTCCTGGTAATTTGTCTTTTATTACAGAAGGGCAGAGTGACAATTGTTTTTCCTCCCATACACATGCAGTGGAATATTACTCATCAGTAGTAAGGAATGAACCACCAAACCTTGAAAAGCATGGTTAAATCTCATGTGCATATCACTTGGTGAAAGAATACAGTCTGGAGAGACAGCACACAGTATGACCTCATTTATGACATTCTAGGAAAAGCAAAGCTACATAGATGATAAGCAGATCATCTGCTGAAGGGGGTTGAAGTAGTCCCTGTGATGCTTTAGAATGGACACCTGTCACTATGCATTTGTCTACGCTCATCGATTTGTGTAGCCCAAGGGATCAAACAATCTATTCAAGTATAGTTATTTAGAGTGTAGGAGAGTCGCAGGACAGAATACACAACGCAACAATACTTAACCACATTAGAAATGCATGAAAAATGTATCTCACTGTAGGAGATGGGGAAAAATGTGTTGACTTTGGAAATGAATGAAATCGATACACAAAAGGCAAAATGGCCTGCACATAAACACTGGGCTTCATTTTATAGAGATCTTTCCAGAGTGCAGTAGCTAGCAATTCTGAGACCACTGTACATGTAATCTGAAGAGGAGAAAAGAACTGACAGATGCAGATGGTGGGGGCCAGTCTCCTCGCTGCAGGAGTGGGAAGTTACATATAAGCAAAGAACAAGAGGATGAAGCTGAGCCCCTGACCACCACTCCTTATGGCTCTGAGTTGTGTCCAACAGGACCACCATCACCTGCATGTAGGGGCTATAACCCACCTGCCCCCTCCTGGCCTTTCCCCTTTCTCTCTGCGATGATTCCAGTGACATTTCCAGCCTGTACCTCTCTCCCAGGCCAGGTGCATCTGTCCGTCCACGGCCTCCCCATCTCATCCTGGGGGCTAACAGGCCCCTCGAGGACGGCGATCCTGCTGCTGCCCACAGCCAGGAGGCAGCCCCAACTTTTCCAGCTGCTGAGCCCAGACACCTGGTGTAACCAAGCAGGAGCCTATGGGGCCCTCCCAGGACAGACCCCGTCCCGTATCCTCTGCTGCAGCTCCTCTCTGAAGTATGGAGATAACAGTATCTGAGGCACACTCAGGGAGTTGTTTTACAGCTGCTAAAAGCCCCACTGAGTGGAAGAACTTGATGAGCACGAACGCGTCACCCCCAGAGTGTCCAGTGCCTGAGGATTTGTGAGGTGAGCTGCCTGTTACCTCACCAACCAGAGAACCGTGCACCAGCGAATCACATACTCTGTGACCCCCCCTCCCTCATGTGGCCTGTAAAACTGCTTTCCTGAAACCCTTCAGGGATTTCAGGGTTTAGAGCACGAGTTACCTGTCTCACAGACACGACTGAGCAACTTCACTTTCACTTCTCCCTTTCATGCACCGGAGAAGGAAATGGCAACCCACTCCAGTATTCTTGCCTGGATGATCCCAGGGATGGTGGAGCCTGGTGGGCTGCCGTCTATGGGGTCGCACAGAGTCGGACACGACTGAAGCGACTTAGCAGCAGCTTAGCAGTACCTGTCTCCACGTATTGGTGCCTTTACAATTAATGCTGCACTTTCCTTTACTGCAACTGGTGTCAGGCAACTGGCTTTACTGCACTCGGGTGTGTGGACTCCAGTTTGGTTCAGAAACATGGAGGCCTCCCGGGTTCCCAGTTCCTTGTGCCCCAGGGACTGTCAGCTCCTTCTCCAGGCCGTACGGCCAACCCCCACACTAATTCCCCTCTACACCCTCAGCCTTGGCCCAAGCCTAATCCCTCCATCAGGCCCTGACAAAGCTCCCTGCCCTCACAGTGCGTCTCACATCCCACCCAACACGGTCTTTTTGAAGCCTGAGCAAGACCGTGCCCCCTCCTCCCTGTGATTCCCCTCACCTGATGAAGCCAGGCCTTGATCCGTTCCAGGTGATCCAGGATCCTCTTTCTCTCCAGACCCCACCTGTGTGGCCGCTGTCTGTGCCCATCTATATGGGCCTGTGGTGATCTCCTAAAATAAGGGTTATTTTATACACAGATAATGGGGTGAATAGTGGCCCCAAAAGATGTGTCCCCCCCAGAACACGGGAACAGGGCCATACCTGGGAAAATGGTCTTTGTAGATGTTGTTAATGATCTCAGGGTAAGGTCATCTAAGGTTAGGGTGACCTTCAATCCAACTGACAGAGCCCTTATAAGAGATGAAAGAGGACACAGATGAGAAGCCTCATGAAGATGGAGGCAGAGATGGGAGGGAGGGAGCCACAAACCCCGGAACCCCTGGAGCCCCAAAGCTGGAAAAGGCAGGAAGGACCCTATCCTGGAGCCTCTGGAGGGACCTCAGCCCTGCGCCACCTTGATCTCAGGTGTCTGGTCTCCAGGACTGGGGAGGATGAACTCCTCCTCTTTTAAATCACCCAACATGTGGTCGTCTGTTAGAGAAGCCACAGAGAACTCATACAGGCCCTGCTCTGTGGGATCCTAGAAGTGTGGGTCTCACTAAAGGAAGATGGAGGCTGGATGACAGAACCCTTAGAGTCAGCACTGGGCCCTCAGAAATGCTAAAACAGTGGCTGGACCCCAAAATGTTGAGGGGTCAAGTCTGAACCCTGTCCCTAGGGGTACTGGCTGCACATGCCTCCCCAGGTTCTTACACCTGTATGTGGCGTAGTAAGTATCTAGTCCTGACTGAGGACATTAAATGTCACTGTTCACATTGCTCATTAAGAATCCACCAGATACACAGGTGAAAACCCAATTAGAACGCTTGCTACACCAATGAGCAATGCTGAAGATGGTCGGGGGTGGGGACTTACATGCAGACAGCAGCCCTTCCACTCTCCCACCCCTCCTCCACACTCCCGACCCCCTCTTCCACACTTCTGACCCCCTTCTCTACCCTCCTAACCCCCCACCCCCACTCCCACAAGGAGGGTCCTCGGTGGGAAGCTGCGGGACCACGCAGAGGCATCTTGAAGTAAATGCTGCCTGATCCCTAGGCTAGCTGCTCCTGAACATTCTCCACCCATCCCAGTTAAAATACTCGAATATGTGCAAACAAAATTAGAGATACCAAGGGAACATTTCATGCAAAGATGGGCTCCATAAATGACACAAATGGTATGGGCCTAACGGAAGCAGAGGATATTAAGAAGAGGCAGCAAGAATACACAGAACTATACAAGAAAGATCTTAATGACCCAGATAACCATGATGATTTGATCACTCACCTAGAGCCAGACATCCTAGAGTGTGAAGTCAACTGGGCCTTAGGAAGCATCGCTATGAACAAAGCTAGTGAAGGAGATGGAATTCCAGCTGAGCTATTTGAAATCCTAAAAGATGATGCTGTTAAAGTGCTGCACTCAATATGCCAGGAAATTTGGAAAACTCAGCAGTGGCCATAGGACTGGAAAAGGTCAGTTTTCATTCCAATCCCAAAAAAGGGCAATGCCAAAGAATGCTCAAACTACCACACAGCTGCACTGATTTCACATGCTAGCAAAGTAATGCTCAAAATTCTCCAAGCCAGGCTTCAACAGTCCATGAACCAAGAACTCCCAGATGTTCAAGGTGGATTTAGAAAAGCCAGAGGTACCAGAGATCAAATTGCCAACATCTGCTGGATCATAAAAAAGCAAGAGAATTCCAGAAAAAAAAAATCTATTTCTGCTTCATTGACTATAATAAAGCCTTTGTGTGAATCACAACAAACTGTGGAAAATTCTTAAGCAGATGGGAATATGAGACCACCTTATCTGCCTCCTGCAAAACTTTATCCCGGTCAAGAAGCAACAGTTAGAACCGGACATGGATCACTGGACTGATTCTCAATTGGGAAAGAAGTATGTCAAGACTGTATATTGCCACCCTGCTTATTTAACTTACATGCAGAGTACATCATAAGAAATGCCAGGCTGGATGAAGCACAAGCTGAAATCAAGATTTCCAGGAGAAATATCAATAAACTCAGAGATGCAGATGACTCCACCCTAATGGTAGAAAGTGAAGAGGAACTAAAGAGCCTCTTGATGAAAGTGAAAGAGGAGAGTGAAAAAGTTGGCTTAAAGCTCAACATTCAGAAAACTAAGATCATGGCATCTGGTCCCACCACTTCTTGGGAAATAGATGGGGAAACAGTGGAAACAGTGTCAGACTTTATTTTTTTGGGGCTCCAAAATCACTGCACATGGTCACTGCAGCCACAAAATTAAAAGACGCTTGTTCTTTGGAAGAAAAGCTATGACCAACCTAGACAACATATTAAAAAGCAGAGACATTACTTTGCTGACCAAGGTCCATCTAGCCAAAACTATGGTTTTTCCAGTAGTCATGTATGGATGTGAGAGTTGGGCCATAAAGAAAGCTGAGTGCCGAAGAATTGATGCTTTTGAACTGTGGTGTTGGAGAAGACTCTTGAGAGTCCCTTGGACTGCAAGGAGATCAAACCAGTCATTCCTAAAGGAAATCAGTCCTGAATAGTCATTGGAAAGATTGATGCTGAAGCAGAAGCTCCAAACCTTTGGCCTCCTGATGTGAAGAACTGACTCATTTGAAAAGACCCTGATGCTGGGAAAGATCGAAGGCAGGAGGAGAAGAGGACAACAGAGGATGAGATGGTTGGATGGCATCACTGACTCAATGGACAGGAGTTGAGCAAGCTCTGGGAGCTGGTTATGGACAGGGAAGCCTGGCCTGCTGCAGTTCATGGGGTCAAAAAGAGTCGGACATGACTGAGCAACTGAACTGAACTGAACTGAACTAGGGAACATTGAGTTAAAATCATGAGGTATCACACCACACTTATTAGGACTACTAAACTTCATATACATGACAATATCCACTGCTAGAGGATGAGGAACAAGAAGTCTCCCTCACTGCTGGTGGGATGTATGTACGGTCACTTTATAACACAGCTGGGCAGTGT
Organism: Giraffa tippelskirchi; assembly: GCF_054371585.1. Taxonomy (NCBI): domain Eukaryota; kingdom Metazoa; phylum Chordata; class Mammalia; order Artiodactyla; family Giraffidae; genus Giraffa; species Giraffa tippelskirchi. Next base: position 76,973 of record NC_137283.1, read on the forward strand.
TTTCCAAAGCCAAAACACTGGATCCAACAATCATGTGTTCAGTGTTGTCAACTGCTTTGAAAATTTATCCCAAATTCAAACAAGGATGCAATTATGCACAGCACCACTATTCATAATAGCTAAAAAATTGAAAAAAATTCAGGATATCCTTCAATACATGAAAGCATAAGCAAAATGGGGTGCATCCATGATAAGATGAGTAGAATATGCCACCCCAAAATATGCCTCTCTGGCATAAGGATTATTTCAGTCTAACTTTTAAAAAAGAAAAAACAGAAATCTCAGAAAACTAAGTAGCAATTGCCCTTTTGTGAAAGACATTTACAACAGAGAACTCTACATATTTAAGGGCTATTCGTCTTTGCACCAGAAGCAGATGACGAGTAACTCTCAAGTAATTCTTATCAGTGGAGAGGTCCTGACTTAAATCTGCAACAATCATACATTTCTTTACTATGTTTGCATGATAACCTGTCATAACAGGCTTCCCCCTTTCCCCAAGGTCTTCTATTTTTCTCTGAAGATCGTACTTGAGGTGATGGCTTTGGACATTTCAGGGAGTGACTCAGGTTTCCTGGATAGTTCCCCTATATACAGGAGGTATACAAGTTATTAAATGTCTTCTTTTCTCCTGGTGATGTCTCAAACTCCCTGCTTTTATACAGGAACTGGAGAATGAGGCTGGGCTCCTGAAGGCCATTCCTTCTCATTAAGTTGCTTCTATCAGTGTTGCAGTGAAAAGGAAAAGAGAGAAATGATTTTCTTTTCTTTCTTGAGAACAAAGAAGATAAAGAGCACAGTGAGCAGGCCGGGTCCCCCCAGGTCTCCCTTTCCTGCCCCTGCTCTGCGCTCTGTGACCAAGTCTGCTTTCCTGCTCCTGCTCTGCGCTCTGTGACAGAGTCTGCTTTCCTGCTCCTGCCCCTACTCTGCGCTCTGTGACCAAGTCTCCTTTCCTGTCCCTACTCTGCGCTCTGTGACCAAGTCTGCTTTCCTGTCCCTACTCTGCGCTCTGTGACCAAGTCTGCTTTCCTGCCCCTACTCTGCGCTCTGTGACCAAGTCTGCTTTCCTGCCCCTACTCTGCGCTCTGTGACCGAGTCTGCTTTCCTGCCCCTACTCTGCGCTCTGTGACCGAGTCTGCTTTCCTGTTCCTACTCTGCGCTCTGTGACCAAGTCTGCTTTCCTGCTCCTGCCCCTACTCTGCGCTCTGTGACCAAGTCTGCTTTCCTGCCCCTGCTCTTCGCTCTGTGGCCAAGTCTGCTTTCCTGCCCCTACTCTGCGCTCTGTGAGCAAGTCTGCTTTCCTGCCCCTACTCTGCGCTCTGTGAGCAAGTCTGCTTTCCTGCTCCTGCCCCTACTCTGCGCTCTGTGACCAAGTCTGCTTTCCTGCTCCTAACTCTGCTTGAGCTGCATCCTGCACCTATTCTCCTTCAACCCCATGCTACTTACTCCCTGGAGCTTGCCTTTACCACAGACCACCCCTTGTAGTTCTCCTTCTTTCTGCATTTCAGAAAGAAAGCAGCAGTGCAGTGAACCAGAGACAAACAGACCTAATTACCGGGCTACCTGATACCAGCTCTGATTTTTCTGGGGGTTTATTTCTGTTATTATTTTATAATTTTATTTATTTATTGTCTATTTTTGGCTGTACTGGGTCTTTGCTGCTGTGTGGACTTTCCTCTAGTTGAAGAGAGTGTAGGCTCCTCCTTGTTGCGTGTGAGGGCTTCACATTCAACTATTGAGCCTGTGCGCGAGAGTCTGGGAGCCACAACTGCTGAGCCCATGAGCTGCAACTACAGAAGCCCACACACCTCGGAGCCTGTGCTCCACAACCAGAGAAGACACTGCAGTGAGAAGCCCTCACATCACAAGGAAGAGTAGCCCCCACTCACTGAAACTAGAGAAAACCCACGCACAGCAACAAAGACAGTACAGCCAAAAATAGATAAATGAAATAAGTAAAATCAACATTTTAAAAAATTAAGGTAAAATAGATAATCAACAAGGACCTATTGTATAACACAGGCAACTAAACTCAACATTTTGTAATAACTTATAAGGGGAAAGATGGCAGAGTAGAAGGACATGTGGTCATCTTCTCCTGCGAGAACTCAAAAATTGCGACTCTCTGTGACACAACCATCAACAGGAGAATGTTGGATCCCACCAAAAAAAGATACCCCACATCCAAGGGCAAAGGAGATGCCCCAGTAAGATGGTAGGAGGGGCAAAATAGCATTTAGAATCAAACCCCATACCCGCCAGATACACTTGGAGGGCTCAAACAAAACCTTGTGTGCACCAAGACCCAGGGGCCCCACAGAGACTAACCAGACATGCCTTTGAGTGTTTGAGTGTCTCCTGCGGAGGCAAGGGTCAGGAGTGGGCTGCTGCATGGACAGGGGCTCTGGCTGCAGCAGACCTGGGTCCAGCAGCATGTGGCATAAGCCCTCTTGGAGGAAGTTGCCATTAGACCCATCACAGAGACACTGAGCAGATGATCTACAAACTGCAGAACAATTATACCAAAGAAATTCTCACACTGTTAGGTAAGTTCTAGGACCCACAACAGATTTCCCAACCTGGAAATCTGGCAAAGGGGCTGAGAACCTCTAGGGAATTAGACATTGGAGGCCAGTGGGATTTGATTACAGAACTTCCACAGGACTGGGAAACGGGCCCTTGGAGGGCACAAACAAAACCTTGTGTGCACCAGGAGGAAGGAGCAGGGTCCCCGCAAGTGACGGAGTCAGACTTCCCTGTGAGAGTCCAGGAGTCTCTGGTGGAAGCGTGGGTCAACACTGTGGCCTCAGGCCAAACAACAGGGAGGGAACACAGCCCCACTCATCAACAGAAAGTTGGATTAAAGATTACTGAGCATGGCCCCACCCATCAGAACAAGACCCAGTTTCCCCCACAGTTGTTGTCTCCCATCAGGAAGCTTCCCTAACTCTCTTATCCTTATTCATAAGAGGGCAGACAGAATGAAAACCACAATCACAGAAAACTAACCAAACTGATCACATGGACTACAGCCTTGTTGAACTCAATGAAACAATGAGCCATGCTGTGTAGGGCCTCCCAAGACGATCGGGTCATGGTGGAGAGTTCCAACATAACATGGTCCACTGAAGAAGGGACCACTTCAGTATTGGCAAACCACTTCAGTATTCTTGCCTTGAGAACCCCATAAACAGTATGAAAAGGCAAAAAGATATGACACTGAGAGATGAACTCCCCAGGTCAGTCAGTGCCCAATATGCTACTGGAGAAGCATGGAGAAATAACTCCAGAAAGAATGAAGAGACGGAGCAAAAGTGAAAATAGTGCCCAGATGTGTATGTGACTGGTGATGGAAGTAAAGTCCGATGCTGTAAAGAACAATATTGCATAGGAACCTGGAATGTTAGGTCCGTGATTACAGGATAATGGATGTGGTCAAATAGGAGATGGCAAGAGTGAACATTGACATTTTAGGAATCAGTGTACTAAAATGGACTGGAGTGGGCGAATTTAATTGAGATGATCATTACATCTACTGCTATGGACAAGAATCCCTTAGAAAAAATGGAGCAGCCCTCATAGTCAACAAGAGTCCAAAATGCAGTATTTGGGTGCAGTCTCAAAAATGACAGAATGATCTCTGTTCATCTCCAAGGCAAACCATTCAATATCACAGTAATCCAAGTCTACGCCCCAACCACTAATCCCAAAGAAGCTGAAGTTGAATGGTTCTATGAGGACCTACAAGACCTTCTAGAATTAATGCCAAAAAAAGATGTGCTTTTCATCATAGGGGACTGGAATGCAAAAGTAGGAAGTCAATCAGACTATACTACAAAGCTACAGTCATCAGGACAGTATGGTACTGGCCCAAAGACAGAAATATAGATCAACAGAACAAAATAGAAAGCTCAGAGATGAATCCACGCACCTATGGACACTATATCTTTGACAAAGGAGGCAAAAATACACAGTGGAGAAAAGACAATATCTCTTTAACAAGTGGTGCTGGGAAAACTGGTCAACTACCTGTAAAAGAATGAAACTAGAACACTTTCTAAGACCATACACAAAAGTAAACTCAAAATGGATTAAAGATCTAAATTTAAGACCAGAAACTCTAAAACTCCTAGAGGAAAACATAGGCAGAACACTCTCCGACATAAATCACAGCAAGATCCTCTATGACACACCTCCCAGAGTAATGGAAATAAAAGCAAAAATAAACAAACAGGACCTAATTAAATTTAAAAGCCTTTGCACAACGAAGGAAACTATAAGCAAGGTGAAAAGACAGAATGGGAGAAAATAATAGCAAATGAAACAACTGACAAAGAATCGATCTCCAAAATATACAAGCAGCTCATGCAGCTCAATACCAGAAAAATAAACGACCCAATCAAAAAATGGGCCAAAGAACTAAACAGACATTTCTCCAAAGAAGACATACAGATGGCTAACAAACACATGAAAAGGTGCTCAACATCACTCATTATCAGAGCAAGGCAAATCAAAACCACAATGAGGTACCATCTCATGCCAGTCAGAATTGTTGCCATCTAAAAGTCTACAAACAATAAATGCTGGATATGATGTGAAGTAAAGGGAACCTTCTTACACTGTTGATGGAAATGCAAACTAGTACAGCCACTATGGAGAACAGTGTGGAGATTCCTTAATAAACTAGAAATAGAACAGCCATATGACCCATCAATCCCACTGCTGGGCATACACACCAAGGAAACCAGAATTGAAAGAGACACCTGTACCCAATGTTCATTGCAACACTGTTTACAATAGCTAGGACATGGAAGCAACCTAGATGTCCATAGGCAGATGAATGGATAAGAAAGTTGTAGTACATATACACAATGGAATATTACTCAGCTATGAAAAAGACCACATTTGAGTCAGTTCCAATGAAGTGGATGAAACTGGAGCCTGTTGTGAAGTAAGTCAGAAAGAAAAACACCAATACAGTATATTAATGCACATATATGCAATTTAGAAAGATGGTAACGATGACCCTACACACAAGAGCAAAAGAGACACAGATGTAAAGAACAGACTTTTGGACTCTGTGGGAGAAGACGAGGGTGGAATGATATGACACAATAGCATTGAAACATGTGTATTACCATATGTGAAATAGATGACCAGTCCAAGCTCGATGCATGAAACAGGGCACTCAGAGCTGGTGTCCTGGGACAACCCAGAGGGGTGGGATGGGGAGGGAAGTGGGAGGGGTTTTGGGACAGGGGGACACAAGTACACGGTGTACACCCGTGGCTGACTCATGTCAGCATATGGCAAAAACCACCACAATATTTTAAAGTAATCCACCTCCAGTTACAATAAATTAATTATTTTTTTTAAAAAGTAGGAAGTCAAGAGATACGTGGAGTAACAGGCAAGTTTGGCCTTGGAGTACAAAATGAAGCAGGGCAAAGGTTAACAGAGTTTTGCAAAGAGAATGCACTGGTCATAGCAAACACCATTTTCCAACAACCCAAAAGAAGACTCTACACACGGACATCAAAAGATGGTCAATACCAAAATCAGACTGATTATGTTCTTTGTAGCCAAAGATAGAGAAGCTCTATACAGTCAGCAGAAACAAGACCAGGAGCTGACTGTGGCTCATATCGTGACATCCTTATTGCAAAGTTCAGACTTCAATTGCAGAAAGTAGGGAAATCCCCTAGGCCATTCAGGTATGACCTAAATCAAATCCCTTATGATTATACAGTGGAAGTGACAAATAGATTCAAGGGATTAGATCTGATAAACAGAGTCTCTGAAAAACTATGGACAGAGGTTCCTAACACTGTACAGGAGGCCATGATCAAAACCATTCACCAAAATGAAATGCAGAAAGGCAAAAAGGTTGTCTGAGGAGGCCTTACAAATAGCTGAGAAAAGAAAGGAAGCTAAAGGCAAAGGAGAAAAGGAAAAAGATATACCCATCTGAAAGAAAGGTTCCAAAGAATAGCAAAGAGATATAAGAAAAACCTCTTAAGTGAACAATGCAAAAAAAAAAAAAAAAAAGAAACAATAGAATGGGAATGAATAGAGATCTCTTTAAGAAAATTAGAGATACCAAGGGAATATTTCATGCAAAGATGGGCACAGTAAAGGACAGAAAAGGTATGGACCACTTCTGAAGCAATAGATATTAAGAAGAGGTGGCAAGAATACACAGAACTGTACAAAAGAGATCTTAATGACCCAGATAACCACGATGGTGTTATCACTCACCTAGAGCCAGACATCCTGGGATGTGATGTCAAATGGGCCTTAGGAAACATCACTACGAACAAAGCAAGTGGAGGTGATGGAATTCCAACTGAGCTATTTCAAGTCCTAAAGGATGATGCTCTTAAAATGCTGCACTCAATATGCTAGCAAATTTGGAAAACTCAGCAGTGGCCACAAGGACTGGAAAAGGTCAATTTTCATTCCAATCCCAAAGAAAGGCACTGCCAAAGAATGTTCAAACTATTGCACAATTGCGCTCATCTCACATGCTAGCAAAGTAATGCTCAAAATTCTCCAAGTGAGGTTTCAACATACATGAACCAAGAACTTCCAGATGTTCAAGCTGGATTTAGAAAAGGCAGAGGAACCAGAGATCAAATTGCCAACATCCACTGGATCATAGAAAAAGTAAGAGAGTCGAGAAAAACACCGACTTCAGCTTTATTGACCATGCCAAAGCCTTTGACTGTGTGGATCACAACAAACTGTTGGAAAATTCCCAAAAGATGGGAATACCAGACCACCTTACCTGCCTCCTGAGAAATCTGTATGAAGGTCAAGAAGCAACAGTTATAACCAGACATGGAACAACGGACTGGTTCTAAATTGAGAAAGGAGTACGTCAAGGCTATATATCATTGCCGTGTTTACATAACTTATGTGCAGAGTACATCATGCGAAATGCCAGGCTGAATGAAGCACAAACTGGAATCAAGATTGCCGGGAGAAAGATCAATAACCTCAGATTTGCAGATGACACCACCCTTATGGAAGAAAGTGAAGCAGAACTAAAGAGCCTCTTGATGAAAGTGAAAGAGGAGAGTTAAAAAGCCGACTTAAATCTCAACATTCAGAAAACGAAGATCATGGCATTCAATTCCATCACTTCATGGCAAATAGATGGGGAAACAATTGAAACAGTAACAGACTTTATTTTCTTGGGCTCCAAAATCACTGCACATGGTGACTGAAGCCATGAAATTCAAAGACTCTTGCTCCTTGAAAGAAAAGCTATGACCAACCTAGGCAGCATATTAAAAAGCAGGGACATTACTTTGCCAACGAAGGTCCATCTAGTCAAAGCTATGGTTTTTCCAGTAGTCATGTATGGGTGTGAGAGTTGGGCCATAAAGAAAGATGAGTGGCAAAGAATTGATGCTTTTGAACTGTGGTGTTGGAGAAGACTCTTGAGAGTCCCTTGGACCGCAAAGAGATCCAACCAGTCAATCCTAGAGGAAATCAGTCCTGAATATTCATTGGAAGGACTGATGCTGAAGCTGAAGCTCCAATACTTTGACCACCTGATGTGAAGAACTGACTTATTTGAAAAGACCCTTGATGCTGGGAAAGATTGAAGGTGGGAGGAGAAGAGGATGACAGAGGATGAGATGGTTGGATGGCATCACCGATTCAATGGACATGAGTAAGCTCTGGGAGTTAGTGATGAACAGGGAAGCCTGGGGTATTGCAGTCCATGGGATCACAAAGAGTCAGACACAACTGAGCGACTGAATTGAACTGATTAGTGGAAAGAATATGAAGAAGAATAGCTATCTATATCTATATCAAGAATAGATATCTATATCTATACCAGACCAGCTGGAATGTAAGGGATGCTGATGGTGACTAGTTCTAACTGTCAAGACTTCAATCAACTGAAGCCTGGAGTCTGCCACAGCCCAAGACCCTTAGTGAACACGCCTGTCAAGTTAACATGTTAGTCACTTACTCGTGTCTGACTCTTTGCAACCCCATGGACTACCAGGCTCCTCTGTCCATGGGATTCTCCAGGCAAGAATACTGGAGTGGACTGCCATGCCCTCCTCTGGCGATCTACCCCACTTAGGGATTGAACCCAGGTCTTCTGCTATGGGCAGATTGTTTACCGTCTGAGCCACCATGAAAGCCTGAACATGCCTGTACCCATAGATTAAAGCTTCCTCAAGTTTGCAGTTTAGAGAGACACTGCTCTGAAAAGATCCATGGTGTTCTCCATAGTTCTGCAAGTAATACACTTTTCCTTCCCATGAGCTTTGGCTGGGTTGTATCTTCTGGCTCAACACCCACCAAGAGGTAAACTCACTTTCCTGGTAACATTTCTCTGTCCAGACTCCAAACCACCACTTGATACTAATTCTACAGTCAGCTGTCTTGTTTCCAATACATGGAAATCACGTTGTTTTTCTGTGAGCAAAACTAGCTAAGGGCCAGAAACAGCGTCCCTGTTTTATCTTGTGAAGCCAGTAGGTGTCAAGCAAACTCAGCTCTATGGATCCTTTGTCCTCCAGTTCGATGCCCCGTTTTACAGAAAACACTTGCAAAGCTTTGAGTTTTTATTTATACCTCATTTCTGAAGGCTTTTAATATCTACATTAAATATACAGATGACTCATCAGTGCCACTTCTACTTTGAGGTTTAAAATCCTCCAAGTTTTTTCTAGCATACTTATTCCATGCCTTGCGTTTAAATCTTTGACCATATGTTGTTTATCCTGTGTCTCATCAGAATTTAGTTAATTGCACCCTTTTCCCCTGAATAATGCTGTACTCATCACATGGAGTTCTTGCCAAAACTGGATTTGACAAGGTAGGGCACAAGTGGGCCTAGAAGAAAGTCCGGGAGCATGACTACAGTCTGGGGGAGCCGAGATTCCAGTTGAGGGCACTGGAAGGAAACATCAAGCCTGAGGACAACCCGCCCACTTGAGGATCCAGGCGTAAGAGGCCTTGCCTGAAAACAAGCAAAGAAAACGACCAAGATGCGCCTGCGCGCTGGAGGCTTCTTGACAGACACGCCCCCAGAGTAGCCAATCCCCGAGCAGTTGGGTGGGGCCTCCATCGCGCTCCGCACCCTCCCGGCGCCTATTGGCCAGACTGCCTTGGTCGCAACGCAGATTGGTCGCTCGTGCCTGACAGGGTACAGGCCGGCTGCTCGCCCTTCACTTCGCCTCAGCGCGGGAGGACTGGACGTCGCCGAGCTACTAGCGCGCCCCAGTCCGGGTTGGGCAGCGCCTCAGGACAGCTGGTAGACTGTCGGGAACACACCCTGAACAAACCTCATAAACCTTTAGCCTGACGGCTTCAAATTCCAGGGTGGAAGGCCCCAAATCCCGTCAGCTTTGAGGAATTTGAGTCCTAATCTGAAGGAAGCTTGCATCTCATCAGGTTCAGGGACTACAAGTCCCTTCACCCGCAGAAACACCGAATCCCCTAGTGCTGCGACCCTCAAATACCTAGAGTAACCCCAGTTCCCCTCAGCCTGAGGCACCCTAAAAATAGCACTGCAGAGAGACCAAATTTCCTTAACCTCAGAGACCCTGAATACCTCAGCCTGGGAGCTCTTAAAACTCGTCCTCCTCAAGACCCCAACTGTCATGCCTGTTGGAGACCTAAAGTACCTTAATAAGAAACCCCCGATTTCCTCAGCCTCAGAGATCCCAAGTTCTCTCACCCTGCGCATTCTACATCAGCCAAAAGATCCCCAGTCCCCTCTGTCTGAAGAGCCCAGTTCCTTCAGCCCGTGTGACCCAGCTCTCCTCAAGCCAAGTAACCTGTCCCTTAGACGTAGAACCCACGTTATGCCCAGATTTTTCTGAGTCCCCAGGCGGAGGTCCTCAAAACCCTTCTTGGAGAAATATTCCCTCTCCTGCACTGAAACAGAGCCCTGATTTCAGCCTGACCCCAGTCCAGCAGTTAGGGGCTTCCAGGTCTCCTCAGGACCTCCTCCGTCACCCACAGACACGTCCCTCCCAGAGCCTTTCCTCGGAGGGGCTGAACTGTAGCAGAACCAAAGAAACCAAATCTAGTTCACATCAGGCTGGTCTGTCATAGCTGGTCAGGGTCCGTCCATCCCACCAATACCCTCACCCCGACTCTCCCCTCACCTTCCTGCCCTGGACACTCCACTCAAGGAAGACAGACCAGGCTCTGGACAGTGGTCTGGGCTATCTCAGCACCTTCTTCTTCCACAGGCACCTTGGCCTTGAGCACTCCAATGGCCATGAGGCCAAACAGGTCTCCAGAGGAGAGCACTGAGGGAGATGCCGGGAGAACAGAGTGGAAGCCCACGGTGAGAGGCGGAGGCGGCAAAGCTGGGCTCTAAGCCAGCTCTATAGGAAGGACACGGCGCTGGTCCCTGAAGGACCACAGACTGCTTGCCTGGGCAGCTGAGTGAACTTCTCTGTGACCATACACAGGATGGGAATGCCTGGTCTTGTCTGCGATGGTGGGGTGGAGTGGGACAAAACAGGACACTAGCATCATCAACTGCTCTGTGTCCAGGGAGAGTTAGGAAAACGCTCAGTGTTTGTTCAGTTAAGCAGGACACAGTTGGGAAGGAAAATCTTCATCCCTGCCTCACAGAGACCATCCAGTAGCTTCAGGCTACTCCCTGCACAAAAGGTGGAGGAAAAGGCCCAGCTCTAAGTTCTGACTTATATTAGTAAATTACTGATGAAATCTATTATTTTCCTTAGGCCAAAGATGCTTTCAAAGACATCTCTGTATACTTCTCCAAGGAAGAATGGGAAGAGATGGGAGAATGGGAAAAAATCTGATATATGAATGTGAAAAGGAACTACGAAGCACTGATTGCTATAGGTAACAGGAAGTGCTGGGTGCCTGTAAGCCTGGGAAACATGAAACAGGTCTTCACCCTCAGTGTTCACTTGGCCCTCTCTTAGGTGGCTTCATTTGCTCACAGTTGCCTTTTGTGTGGAGACTAACCTGGAGGAAATTTTTATTGTTCTGTACCAAAGGGAGGTTGACCCTGCAGCACAGAGCTCACCTCTTGCCTTGTTCTAGATTCTCCCAGCCCATCCTACTGATTTCCCTGACTTTGTGACACTTTCCATTGCTTCTGTGCTTTGTTCCTCCTTCTTAGAACAAATATTTTGCTTCTTTCCAGGTTTCAGAGCCACTCGACCAGCTTTCATGCATCACCGCAGGAAGGTCATGACACTGCCCCAGGTAGATGACACTGAGGATTCTGATGAAGAATGGACACCAAGGAAGCAAGGTGAGGGGCCAGGAGGATTTAGAGGTGTCTTCCTGAAAACTACATCTCAGCCGCTAGCACAGAAAACATAATTTTCAGCATTCCATAGTGGTTGTGGCTGAATATTGACATAAGCCTGAATGAAGATGAATGTATAGGTTTTCCAGTATAATTCTCAAAAGTTTTGTTTAAAATTTATCATCCTTTTTAAAAAGAATTGTTTTTGCTAAACATTCTTAATGAATGACAGTTAAAGAAACCTTAGAAATAAATTCACCAAAGAGATTTAATATTAACCTCATAATTGGTTATTGAATTAAATCTCTTAGAAGAGGAAATGATTAACATATTATGTCAAGATACATTATTTATGTATGTATATAACACAACACATGATCTTCTTAGCCTAAGGTGAAACTAATTCTTTGTTTTAATTCTGGGAAAGGGTTTGAGAGAACTATTTATTCTCCCTGATCTTTCCCACATTTCACTGACCAGAGACAGCATCAGGTAAATAAAATGAAGTGCACTCATTATACAATAGAAGTGAGCAGCTCACTTCCTCTTCTGATGCTCAGTTTAGAAGAGTTAATCTTGCTAGACTGGAGAAAACAATTTAGATAGTTCTATAATTCTCCATCTATGAATTTCTGTTCTCCCAGATTTTTAAAAATTATTTATTTAGTTTTGGCTGCACTGGATCTTCGTGGCTGTGCACGGGCTTTCTCTGGTTGCGGTGAGTGGCTTCTCATTGCAGAGCACATGCAGGATCAGTAGTTTGTGACACTGTGCCCTCTGCATCGGCAGGCAGATTCTCATCCACTGTGTCACCCGGGAAGTCCCTCTGTTCCCTTAGGTTATTAAAACTAGTGGAAGGGATATGAAAAACAAACATTTGGTTGTCTGCAAAGGTTTTGACATGAAGAGAGATTCTTCATAGGGAATACATATGCCCCGGTTCACCATACCTCTGCACATCTTTATTTACCTTCTTAACAATTTCTGAGTGTATGGTACACTCTTGCTAATTATGTACACATTAGTGTTAGTGGCCATAGTGTTAATCACTCCGTCGTGTCCAACTCTTTGCGTACCCATGGACTGTAGCCCGCTAGGCTCCTCTGTCCATGGGATTCTCCAGGCAAGAATACTGGAATGGGTTGCCATTTCCTACTCCGGGTGATCTTCCCAACCCAGGGATCGAACCGCGTCTGTTGCATCTCCTGCATTGCAGGCGGATTCTTTACCGCTGAGCCACCGGGGATATATATACACATTGCTACACAACAAATCTGTAGAACTTTTCCATCTTATGTGACTGAAGCCCTAACCCACTGAGGAACAATTCTCCAATCCTTCCTCCTCATAGCCCTTGGCAACCATGATTATATTTTCTGTTTCCATGGATTTGATTAATTTAGATACCTCATAGAAGTGGAATCAGGCAATATTTGTCTTTTTTGGATTGATTCATTTTACTTAGGATATCATCAAGACCCATCCCTGATGTAGCATATGACAGAATTCTTTTTTAAGGCTTAAAAACATCCCATTGTGTGCATGTGTATATAACAGATATAAGATATATCTTATATATAATCTTTGTTTATCCACCGGTGAACATTTAGATTGCTTCCACATCTCACCAACTGGGAATAATGCTGCAAAGACCATAGATGTGCACACTATTTATTGAAGATCTTGTTTTCAATTTTTTATGGAAATATACTCGAGTTCGAGTGCTAGATCATACAGCAGTTCTACTTTTCTGAGGAAACTCCATACTGTTTTCTATGAAGGTTGCAACATTTTACATTTCCAACAATAGTGTATAAGGGTTATAATTTCTCCATATCCTTACCAAACTTGCTATTGTCTTCTTATTCATATTGCCCATCACAGAAGGTTTCAATTTGTATTTCCCTATTGATTAGTAATATTGAGCATCTTTTCATATGTTTGTTGGCCATTTGTGTATCTTCTTTGAAGAAATGTCTATTTAATTCCATCTCCCACTGTATTAGTCAGCTCAGACTGCCATAACAAAACAGACTGCATGCCTTAAACAACAGAAATTTGTTTTCTTACAATGCTGGAGCATGGAAGTTTGATATCGGGGTTCCATCGTGGTCAATCAGGTTCTCTTTCTGACTTATAGGAAGGCTTCATATTGGTGTATGCTTATTAACCCCTTATCAGATACATATTTTACAAATATTTTCTACCATCCTGTAGGTGGCCTTTTCACTCTGTTCACTGTGTCCTTTGCTGCACAGAGGTTTTAAGATTAATGTAATCTCCTTTGTCTATTTTTACTTCATTACTAATACTTGTGCACTTGGTACCATATCTAAGAAATCATTGCTGATTCAGTGTCATGAAGCTTCACCCTTGTTTTCCTCTAAGAGTCTTATCAAGTCTTGCATTTAGGTCTTTAATCCATTCTGAGTTGATTTTTCTTCATGATGTAAGATCTTCGTTATTTTGCGTATGGATATTTTGTTTCCCCAGCACCATTCGTTATAGGGATTAAACTTTCCCCATTGTCTTGACACCCTTGATGAAGATCGTTAGACCATGTATCCAAGAGTGTCAGTCAGTTCAGTCTCTCAGTCATGTCCAACTCTTTGCGACCCCATGAATCACAGCACCCCAGGCCTCCCTGTCCATTACCAACTCCCGGAGTTTATCCAAACCCATGTCCTTCGAGTCGGTGATGCCATCCAACCATCTCATCCTCTGTCGTCCCCTTCTCCTCCTACCCTCAATCCTTCCCAGCATTAGGGTCTTTTCCAATGAGTCAACTCTTTGCATGAGGTGGCCAAAGTATTGGAGTTTCAGCTTCAACATCAGTCCTTCCAATGAACACCCAGGACTGATCTCCTTTAGGATGGACTGGTTGGATCTCCTTGCAGTCCAAGGGACTCTCAAGAGTCTTCTCCAACACCACAGTTCAAAAGCATCAATTCTGCGGTGCTCGGCTTTCTTTATAGTCCAACTCTCACATCCATACATGACCACTGGAAAAACCATAACCTTGACTAGACGGACCTTTGTTGGCAAAGTAATGTCTCTGCTTTTAAATATGCTATCTAGGTTGGTCATAACCTTCCTTCCAAGGAGTAAGCGTCTTTTAATTTCATGGCTGCAGTTACCATCAGCAGTGATTTTGGAGCCCCCCAAAATAAAGTCTGACACTGTTTCTACTGTTTCCTCATCTATTTCCCATGAAGTGATGGGACCAGATGCCATGATCTTAGTTTTCTGAACGTTGAGCTTTAAGCCAACTGTTTTACTCTCCTCTTTCACTTTCACCAAGAGGCTCTTTAGTTCTTCTTCGCTTTCTGCCATAAGGGTGGTGTCATCTGCATATCTGAGGTTATTGATATTTCTCCCAGCAATCTTGATTCCAGCTTGTTTTTCTTCCAGCCCAGCGTTTCTCATGATGTACTCTGCATATAAATTAAATAAGCACGGTGACAATATACAGCCTTGGCATACTCCTTTTCCTATTTGGAACCAGTCTGTTGTTCCATGTCCAGTTCTAACTGTTGCTTCCTGACCTGCATACAGGTTTCTCAAGAGGCAGGTCAGATATCTGGTATTCCCATCTCTTTCAGAATTTTCCACAGTTTATTGTGATCCACAGAGTCAAAAGCTTTGGCATAGTCAATAAAGCAGAAATAGAAGTTTTTCTGGAACTCTCTCGCTTTTTCAATGATCCAGCGGATGTTGGCAATTTGATCTCTGGTTCCTCTGCCTTTTCTAAATTAAAAGCTTTTGCACAACAAAGGAAACTATAAGCAAGGTGAAAAGACAGCCTTCAGAATGGGAGAAAATAATAGCAAATGAAGCAACAGACAAACAATTAATCTCAAAAATATACAAGCAACTTCTGCAGCTGAATTCCAGAAAAATAAACGACCCAATCAAAAAATGGGCCAAAGAGCTAAACAGACATTTCTCCAAAGAAGAAATACAGATGGCTAACAAACACATGAAAAGATGCTCAACATCACTCATTATTAGAGAAATGCAAATCAAAACCACAATGAGGTATCATTTCACACCAGTCAGAATGGCTGCTATCCAAAAGTCTACAAGCAATAAATGCTGGAGAGGGTGTGGAGAAAAGGGAACCCTCTTACACTGTTGGTAGGAATGCAAACTAGTACAGCCACTATGGAGAACAGTGTGGAGATTCCTTAAAAAACTGGGAATAAAAAAAAAAAAAAAAAAAAAAAAAAAAAAAAAAAAAAAAAAACTGGGAATAGAACTGCCATATGACCCAGCAATCCCACTGCTGGGCATATACACCGAGGAAACCAGAATTGAAAGAGACGCGTGTACCCCAATGTTCATCGCAGCACTGTTTACAATAGCCAGGACATGGAAGCAACCTAGATGTCCATCAGCAGACGAATGGATAAGGAAGCTGTGGTACATATACACAATGGAATATTACTCAGCCATTAAAAAAAAATACATTTGAATCGGTTCTACTGAGATGGATGAAACTGGAGCCCATTATACAGAGTGAAGTAAGCCAGAAAGAAAAACAACAATACAGTATACTAATGCATATATATGGAATTTGAAAGATGGTAACGATAACCCTATATGCGAGACAGAATAAGAGACACAGATGCATAGAACAATTTTATGGACTCTGAGGGAGAAGGTCAGGGTGGGACGTTCTGGGAGAATAGCATTGAAACATGTATATTATCATATGTGAAACAGAACACCATTCCATGTTCAATGCATGAGACAAGGGCTCAGGGCGGGGGCAATGGGATGACCCAGAGGGATGGGATGGGGAGGGAGGTGGGTGGGGGGTCCAGGAAGGGGAACACATGTAAACCCATGGCTGATTCATGTCAATGTATGGCAAAAACTATTACAATATTGTAAAGTAATTAGCCCCCAACTAAAATAAATAAATTTATAAAAAAAATAAAATAAAATAAAAAATAAATAAAACCAGCTTGAACATCTGGAAGTTCACGGTTCACGTATTGTTGAAGCCTGGCTTGATTTCTGTTTATTTCTGGCTGTCTATTCTGTTCCACTGATTGACATGTCTGTCTTTATGCCAACGGGCTTCCTCAGTGGCTCAGCAGGTGAAGAATCTGCCTTCAATGCAGGAGACACAGGAGATGCAGGTTCAATCCATGGGTTAAGAAGAGCCCCTGGAGACGGAAATGGCAACCCCGTCCAGTATTCTTGCCTGAGAAATCCCCTGGACAGAGGAGCCTGGTGGACTACAGTCCAAAAGGTCACAAAGAGTCACCATGACTGAGTGACTAAGCACACACTTTATGCCAAAACTACACTCTTTTGGTTCCTGTGCTTTTGTAATATGTTCTGAAATCAGAGACCTCCAGCTTTGCTGTTCTTTCTAAGATTGTTTTGCCTATTTGGGGTCCTCTGAGATTCGGTATTAACTGTAGGATAGATTTTCTGTATCAGAAAAAAATTCCATTGGGATTTTAATAGGAATTGCATTGAATCTTTAAATTGCTTTGGGTGGTATGAACAGCTTAATAATATTAAGTCTCCAAATCCATAAACATGAGATGCCTTTCTATTTACTTGTGTCAGATTCCTTTCAGCAATACTTTTGTAGTTTTCAATGTATAAGTCTCTCATCCCCTTAAGTTTACTCCCAATTATTTCATTCTTTTTGATGCTATTATAAATAAGATTATTGGAACTTCTCTGGTGGTCCAGAGGCTAAGACTCCACACTCCCAATGCAGAGAACTTGGGTTCAGTCCCTGGTCAGGGAACTAGATCCCACATGCTGCACGAAGACCTGGCACAAATAAATAAATAAAAATAAATATTTTTAAAAATTTAAACTTAGATCTTGAATATAGTTTTAAAAAAATAAAAAATAAATAGGATTGTTTTCTTATTTTCCTTTTTGGAATGGTCATTGTTCATGCATGGAAAGATATTTGAATGTTGATTTTGTACCGTGCAACTTTCTCTGCAGGTTTTTTTTGTGTGTGGAATTTTAAAGATTTTTCTATACATAAAATCATGTCCTCTGTGAACAGACATAATTTTACTTCTTTCTTTCCAAATTGAACCCTTTGGTTTCCTTTTCTAACCTAATGCCCTGGCTAGAACTTCTAACATTATGGTGAATAGAAATGCTGAAAATGGGCATCCTTGCCTTTTTTTCTGGATCTTAGAGAAGTTTTCAGCTTTTCACTGATGACTATGATGTTAGAGGTAGACTTTTCATATATGACCTTTATATTCCAGTCACTTCCTTCTATTTCTACTTTGTTGAGTATTTTTGTCATGAAAGGCTAGTAAATTTATTAGATACTTTATGGACATCAGATGAGGCACAATGAAGTTTCACATATTTTTTTTAATTTTAAGAAAATTATGTAATGCTCCCAGTGGAAGCATAGGAGTTGATGATACAGAAATCATTTTCCATTCCTCCTTTGGTAATCCTTGTCCTTGTCACTCTCTGGCTCAGAATTATGTGTCCTCAATTAGAATGCCCAGAGTTTGGAAATATTTACCAACCAAAACACTGATTCTCATCATTTTTTAGGTAAACCTTCTAGGATGGCCTTCAGAGTGGGGCACAGTAAACTCCAGAAGGTGAGTATTTCCCAAATCCTGTTGCCAAAATATCCTCCTCATGGATCCAGTCACAGGTGAGGACAGGAGAGAACACAGAGATCCTGGAACCTGCTGCCTTTCTGTCCTGAGTCTTTAGCACCGTGTCTGATATCATCACCATCTTTACAGTTAGTAAGAACAGCAACAATAGTAGGCTGTCCTATTGTTTCATTATGTTCACAATATTTAAGACTTTCAGCATTTTATGTGAATAAACTTACTTAAACCTTAAAACAATCCTACAGTACCTATAAGTAGGTATATAGCTATCACCATTATCGATCACAAAACTGAGGTAAAAAAAATGATTTATTATATGCCTGAGATCACAGTATCACTGGTAGTGCAATCTAATCCAAAGCACTTTTTCTAAACTCCTTACAAAATGATTAAAACTTACATAGTTTTATGAAGTTTATTCATACATCTTTATATCATTCATCTGAGAGATGTTTTCAACCTCAGTTCTTTTGTGCTGTGCTAGGGAGGGATATGCTAAGACATCTGACTAAGGGAAGCTTAAGGACATGCTGGGCAGCTTGTAGAGTGGACAGTCCAGGATGATGAAGGCGACAGGATCCCTACCTCAGAGCCTCCCACTCCAATAAGAGGAAACAACTCGCAACCCTGACAAGCCTCAGGTTTATGACTGAAAAGCAACAAATAAGAAAATAACTGAAGGACTTTCACATAGGTTACCCACTTTTGAGTAGAAACTCATCATCTGGGCATCACTTTAAATGCTCGTTCTTGCAGGAGGAAGTCACAAGTCCTGCCCCTGAGCTCTGATTAGGCAACTCTCTTGTTTGGGATCATTTGTTTAGCCTGCCCAGTGTTGTGAGCTGTGAGAGCCTGGCCCATACCCATTAATTCTCAGAAGACCAGGCCCAGCTCAAAGCCTCCAAGGGCCCCCTGAATGTTTTGTGAATGAGTGACTCCACATTTAAACATTCACCTACCAGTGAGAAGGTCAAAGAATGCTAAACATAGTATCTGTGAGCTAGACTTCAAATATAGAGGCAGTTGAAGGGATAAATTGATGGCAGGGATGTACGCTCACATTCATACTGTACTAAATAGCTCACACAACGATTTGTTGAAATGTTATTAAATTTCATGTCCACTGTAACATTAAGAATTAGCATGTATACCAATTTATGGATCAGGAAACTGAGGAGAACCAGCTAGTCATACAGCCTTGTTCAAGCAGAATTGATAAGGCCAGCTACTTTAATTCCAAACGTTGTCTCTAGGACATGGCAACCTGCAACTTTCAGCTCATTTTCTTTATTGTCTAAATGTGTTTCTGCCGATCATCTTTTCTCTTCTCAATCTCACTCCTTTGTCACCTTATTTTCCAGATGTGTTTTGTCCCCTCTGTAATTTTCCATACTTCCTCATCCATCAAAGGTCCACTAATTAATAGAAAACCCCTCGGATTTCTCTATGAGCACTTACCCTCTTCTTTCCCTGACCTCCAACTATTCTCCCTGCCTTGCTCTCACTTTTATGCAGAAAGTTGAAGGGAAAGAACCTTAAGATATGAATTCTAGTTTTGTTTCACTACCCACTTAGGTCCTTATTTTACACTCCTGTGTTCAGAAGCCCCCCTCCACCATGTATTTCCAAGAATTGTCAAAGTATTAACTAAAGTCATGCATGTGAAAGCACTTCATAAAGTCCTAAAGAACTAAAGAAATGCATGTTATCTTTTACTCAAGTGGAAGGGAATGTCCAAGGCACCATTAAGTAAGAAATCTAGTTTGAAGGAATTGCTGGGAGCAGCAAAATTGCTGAAGACAAGTGGCTCCAAGCAGGCTCAGAAACCTGTGCCCCCTCCCAGAAAAACAAGGACAGCTGGACAGCACCCCAGACAAAAAGTCGGTAAGAGAAAATTTGGGGAGTTTCTCTAATTAATTCCTCTAATCCCTGTAGAAAAGCTAATAAGTATGGCCTAGGTGTGTGGCGTGGACTTTGGGTAGGCTTGGGTTTAAGCTGGACTGATCTGAGACACGAAGTTAGCAATGGGGCCTTGGGAAAATCTTGTACAGTTTCTGAGGTCCTGATTGCTCCTCTGTAAAGTGAAGATAAGGATACATAACTCATACAGTGTTTGAAAGCATTACATTAAATGCAAAAGTGCTGACACTTTTTTGAACTAAAAGTAGTTCAGGAAATCCAGCTGTGATGATAGGGACCATGCTTTGTTAGTGTTTATGCCCAGACCTCTGCTCAATGCCTTACGTGTCATGTCAACGCCGTAACATATATTTTCTGAGTAGATGTGTCAGTGAACTATTTCCTAAGTAAGAAGGTTGGGAAGTTAAACCTACTAACGGGAAGTTCAGGAAGCTTACAGTGAACTGGGCCTCTGTGGTCAGTGTGGAGCCTCAGTCTCCTGAACCAGTAGTTAAAGGGAGAAGAAACAAAGTATGGAGAAGAGACTTCCTGGCGGTTAAGGGGTTCAGACTCCACGCTGCCACTGCAGGAGGCGGGGGTTCCGTTCCTGGTCGGGGAACTAAGATCCCACAAACCATGCAGCATGGCCAATAAATACATAATGTAACCTTAAAACATAAAATTACAAAAGTAAAAGTTTGAAAAATACATGTAAACAAGTTTTAACAAAGTATATAGATGGACAGGTAGGAGATCTCACACTTTCTGATAAAACAGGGACTAACTCTCCAGACTCCATCAGCCTTTCTTAGCTTCTGTTCTCCATCTTAGAACTCAGAAGAAAGGAGACTGGAGATTTACTCACACCTGCTCTAACCACCCCCTGTGCTGACTCCCATATGCAGAGGGCTCCAGGCCAGGCACCCCTTACTTAACAGACCCTTTCCCCTCACAGGGAGCTGCTCAGGAGATTCCACTTAAGTCATCAGTCTTATCTCTCAGTAGGGTAAAGTACCTGTGGCCACTGTAACATGACTTTTCAGATACTTACACGCAGGGAAATGTCCCTGCAGATCCACCTCTCTCAGGAGAGACGCTGCTTCTGATGCTGCTGGAAGGTCCCTAGTCTGGGTGATATGTAGAAAAGGCCCCTGACACAAGCTTCCTGGATTTCTCTAGATGTAGAGAATAAGAATGGAATGGAAAAGTGGACTGTAAAGACACACTTGATGGGAGACAAATCGTGCGCTGTCAACACTTAGATGATTAGTGGGCAGGCCTTACCATGGCAAACCAGCTACCTGACCAAAAGCTTCCTCTTTCAGGAGAACCGAAGCCCAAGATCCACCCACGTGCCTCCTGCTCTCTGGCCTTCTCCAGTCAGAAATTCCTCAGCCAACACGTCCAACGCAATCACTCCTCTCAGACACTCCTGAGACCATCTGCAAGAGACCACCTCCAAGGGAATTATGACACTGGTAGTCACAGGGATGGAGTTTGAAGGATCATACACTAAGGCAGAGGTAGAACATGGTGTATGAGGTAAGCTAAAAAAAAGATGTACGAGTCAACAAATTTCCAATTCTGAAAGAGACTCTGAGAATTCAAATCAAACAAGGGGTTCCAGAAAAAAATTGAAGTGAAGGGATGGGATGCATTAGGAGGTCCATACCTAAATTGACAAGAAATCAATATACGTAACAAGTAACCCACAAGGAAAATCCTCTGCCTTCCTTCCTTCATTCCTTCCTTCGACGTATGCACAGAAATCTTTGTCTCTAAGAGACAATCCATAAAATTTATCTCCTATCTTCCTGCTTATATTCACAGAAAAGTGTATCTGATATAAATAACTCACATGGACCTGATGCTCACCACTCTGCTCTACCTTCTAAGGCATAAAGTTGAGGGGGGGGGGGAAAGTAGAGATTTCATAGAAAACTTGCATTCCAGTCCCTATGATGAAAAGGACATCTTTTTTTGGTGTTAGTTCTGGGAGGTCTTGTAGGTCTTCATAGACTCGGTATTTCAGCTTCTTCAGTATTAGAGGTTGGGGCATAGACTTGGTTTACTTTGATATTGAATGAATTGCCTTGGAAATGAACAGAGATCATTCTGTTGTTTTTGAGACTGTAGCCAAGTACTGCATTTCACATTCTTTTGTTGACTATCAGGGCTACTCCATTTCTTCTAAGGGATTCTTGCCCACGGTAGTGGATATAATGGTCATCTTAATTAAATTCACTCATTCCCATCCATCTTAGTTCACTTATTCCTCAAATGTTAATGTTCACTCTTGCCATCTCTTTCTTGACCACATCTAATTTACCTGGATTCATACACCTAACATTCCAGGTTCCTATGCAATATTGCTCTTTACAGCATCAGACTTAACTTCCACCCCCAGACACACCCACAACTGTTTCTGTTTTGACTTAGCCTTTTCATTCCTTCTGGATTTATTTATTCACTCTTCTCCAGTAGCATATTGGGCACCTACCAACTAGGGGAGTTCATTTTTCAGTGTCATATCTTTTTGTCTTTTCATACTGTGCAGCTGAATATTAAATGCCAGCTGAATTGCTAAGCAGTTAATATTCAGGAAGATCCAGGTTTTTGTAGTTGTTCAGTTGCTAAGTCACGTCTGACTCTTTGTGACCCCGTGGACTGCAGCATGCTAGGCTTCCCTGTCCCTCACTGTCCCTGGGAGTTTGCTCAAACTCATGTCTGTCGAGTGGGTAAGGCCATCCAACCATCTCATCCTCTGCTGCCCCTTCTCCTCCCATCCTCAATCTTCTCTAGCATCAGGGTCTTTTCCAATGAGTCGACTCTTTGCCTCAGGTGGCCAAAAGATTGGAGCTTCGGCTTCAGTCCTTCCACTTCCAATGAATATTCAGGGTTGATTCCACAAGAACTTTCTCTCCAACACATACAAATTATTAGTACACCTCAGCTAAAGAAAAAAAAAAACTCAACAAAAATATCAGCCAAAGGTCTCAATGAATGTTTCTCTAAAGAAGTCATAGAGACGGTCATAAAGCACATGAAAAGATGCTCAGCATCACTAGTTCTTTGAGAAAGGCAAATCAAATGTAGAATGAGGCATCACCTCACATTGGTCAGAATAGCCACATCAAAGACCTACAACAATAATTTCTGCAGAGGGTGTGGAGAGAAAGAAACCCTTCTACACTGTTGATGGGAATGTAAATCGGTACACCAATTAGGGAGAACATTATGGCAGTTCTTTTAAAAAATAAACACAGAAGTACCCAGTGACCCAGAAATACAACATCTAGAAGGAGATCCAGAAAAAAAAAAGCAAAATTTTAAAAGACACCTGCACTCCACAGATCACGGCAGCGCCGGGTACCACAGTCAAGACAAGGGAGCGACTTCAGTGAGCAAGGACAGACAGACGCACACAGAGAATGAGGCACATATACACAATGCAATATTGCTCAGACATAAAGAAGGGTGAAATAATGCCATTTCAAGTTACAGGGAAGAAACTAGAGGAGATCAAACTAAGTGAAATAACTGAGAAAGGGAAAGTCAGATAATAGAGAGTATCACTTCTGTGGAATCTATAAATGGATACAAATGAACGTCATTACAAAAGGCAAACAGTTTCACAGACTCAGAAACGTATGGAAAGGTGGCCAAATGGAAAGGTGGCAGGGGGTGGGGGCGTAATTAACTGGTACAGACCAAGATTTACATGTCAAAACTGGTGCAGCTGTTGTTGTTTAGTTGCTCAGTCGTGTCCGACTCTTTGCAACCCCATGGACTGTAGCCGGCCAGGCTCCTTTGTCCATGGGAGTCTCTAGGCAAGAATACTGGAGTGGTTTGCCATTTTCTTCTCCAGGGGATCTTCCCAACCCAGGGATTGAGCGCAGGCCTCCTGAAAGTCTCCTGCATTGCAGGTGGATTCTTTTACCACTGAGCGAGCAGACAAGCCATAAAACAGGTGCTGAAGGGCTCTAAATAGTCACAAACTTGACAGGGCTTTATATGACATCTGCCCTCAAGAAATGTCCCAGGTATTTCATCAGAAAAGAATTCCAAAAGAAGCCATTTTCAAGAGGTAAATTGTACTCACAAAGTATAAAATAATAAAAGCACATGGAAGGATACTCCACACCAATCATTATTAAATCAATGCCAATCAAAACTACCATAAGGTATCACCTCACGCTGGTCACAGTGGCTATCATCAAAATGATCTACAAAAAATAAAGATAAAATAAATAAATAAAATAAAAGATCTGCAAAGAATATACAGAAAATGAAATCCTCCTACAAGCTTTTTGAGAATGTAAATGGTGAAGCCACTATGGAAAACAGTATGGAGCTTCCAAGAAACACAAGACATAGAGGTATCATATGACCCTGCAATCCCACTCGTGGGCTTAAGTCCAGAGAAAGTGAAGGGAAATTAGCTCCGTCGTGTCTGACCTTTTGCAACCCCATGGACTATACAGTCCATGGAATTCACTAGGCCAGAACACTGGAGTGGGCAGCCTTTCTCTTCTCCAGGGGATCTTCCGAACCCAGGGGTCAAACCCAAGTCTCCCTCACTGCAGGCGGATTCTTTACCAGCTGAGCCACAAGGGAAGCACAGATCCACAGAAAATCACCATCCAAAATGACACACGTCCCTTGATTTTCAGGGCAGCACTATTTCAATAGGCAAGACATGGAATCCACCAAAAGGTCCACTGACAGAATAATGAAGACTAGGGGGTACATCTATACCCTGGAATACTACTCAACAATAAAATAGAATGAAATAAGGATGCTGTCAGCAGCATGGATGGACTAAGAAATCATCACAGTAAGTGAGGGAACTCAGAGAGAAAGATAAATATGTGAGATATCACTTACAGGTGCAATCTATAAATTCATACCAATGACTTAATATACAAAACAGACTTCACAGCCTGAGAAAATCAAACTTGATTATCAAAAGAAAGTTAGAAAGAAGGGATAATTAAGAGTTTAGGATTAACTATACACACTAATATCTAACAAATTAATAATCAAATAGGACCTAGGGAATAGAACAGGGAACTCTATTGAACAGACTGTAATCATCTATAATACGAGGGAAAAAAATGGAAAAAGAATAGATATCCTTCTATGTAAAATCCAATTAAGCTCCTATACCGCTAAAACTAACAAAACAATGGAAGTCAACTTGACTCCAATAGAAAATAAAAATTAAATTACCTGAAATCCATCTGGGGAACCCCAGACAGTGGTGACCCTATAGATTAGATATGCGATATGCTATGACATTAATATGACACCACCAAAGGTTTTCACTCAGCAGAACACAGAGCAGCAACCCATTCAAAGGTTCCTGACCTCATGTGAATGTCCCAAGATGAAGAGAAGAAAAAGGACCACAGGTTAATCAGGGCAACACCCTCAATTCAGATGTTGGGAATCTCCGAGGGGCAGGAGCAGACACAGGGTCTCCAAGTACGGGATTCGGACCTACGGGGATGGGGTGAGACCCACACAATCCCCAGCCCCTGCATCTGGGGTCGCATGACTCTTGGTTAGGACACCAGGTCTCTGCTGGCTGGGCCCCTAAGGCGGAAACGAGTGGGTTCCTGGAACCTCCTGGGATGGTAGAAAGAAGCGTAGGGTCTCCTCTCCCCACACTTGTCCCAGGGAAGTCCTCCTCTCCCGCCCTTCTGTTTTGTCTGATACTGTTTTTACAGCTGTCACGATAATGTTGAACACACTACCTTGGTTCCAGCAGGCTCGGTCCTTCGTTTTCCCACTGAGGTGTTGAGAAAACACACCAGGCACGGGGCTAGGAGACGAGGGGCAGGACTGGTCTCTGCTGAGCAAGGACGGCCAACAGGAAGGCGATCACTGGAGGAACCTCACCTGCTGCCCGTTGGTTTTCTGCCTCATCCCAGTACCCTGGAATCAATTTACCAGGTGAACCTGCCTTCCTACTCAAACTGAATGTGCTGGAAAATGGGACTAATTACCAGGTAGCCCACCTGAGGTGTCTCCGTGAGCCCCAGGGCAGGGGAACCTGGCAGGAGGAAAGACTAAGAGCTCTACTGCAGCCCTGACCCCTGCGAGGGCCACGGAACCCCACTCAGAGGAGGGCACGTTACCCAGAGGAGCCCACCTCAGCTCCAGACCCCAGGCCTCTGAGCACTGACATTCAGACACAGGCACGGAGTTTTCCAGGACAGAGGTCAGGCCCAGTCTGCACCCAGGTCTCCACACCCTAGTGCACACAGAACACGGTCGGTGTCAATATTCTCACACTATTCCAACAGGCAAGACATGGAATCATTGTAGAAAGCACACAGTCTTGTCTAAACATAATCAGTGCAGACGGGATTGAAAAGTCAAGGTGTTCGTCATTCAGACATGTCTGACTGTTTGTGACCACATGGACGGTAGCCCTCCAGCCTCCTCTGTCCATGGGATTCTCCAGGCAAGAATACTGGAGTCGGTTGCCATTCCCTTCTCCAAGGGATCTTCCCGATCCAGAGATCAAACCCAGGTCTCCTGCACTGCATGCAGATTCTTTACTATCTCAGCCACCAGGGAAGCCCCTAGACAAGACTTAGGGAGGTCTAAATCTACCATGTAGACAGAACGTGGTCAGGTTTAAACTAGCATAAGGTTGCTCTCCCTGGAGGCAAAGATCACACACATGCAGGGTCTCTCATCGTTGGACAGGGGCCTCACCCTCATGTGGGAATTAGCAAGTAAGTTTCTTAAAGAAAAAACCATCACTGGGCTCCACATGTCACCCACATTAGGAAACTGAAAGAACCTTTGTCATTAAACACTTCAACAGGCAAAACCAAACCGTTACCAGTGTCTTTGGGCAAGTGGTGGTCAGGATCCAGGGGAGATCCAGGGATTTCTTAGAGTTGAGCCCAGGGTCCTGTACAGACAGACAGAAAGTGCCCTGATTCCATCACCCAAGGCTTCCAGGAGGAGGTAGCCACACTGGAAGCCTTCTAGAAAAGGGTATTCTTTATCAGAATAAAAATTGTTGAAATTGAAAGCATATTAGTTAGTATTTGCCAACCTAAAATATTCTTAAAAGCCTGGCCCCCAGATCTTTGCGGTTCCCACTGGTTCCTTTGTGTTCAGATTGTCAGGGTAGAAACAATCCATCCTTTCAAATTAGTTTCTTCTAATTCTGTTTATTTGTTATTATATGAAGGAAAGGTCACACTTGAAAAACTACATCAGAAAATTCCTGCAAAAAGATTGAGTCGAGGAGCCCATAAGCTGCATGAACCCTGCCTTCTAACAGTTTCCTTTTGAAAGACTGAGGGTGGAAGAAGAGGGGACGACAGAGGACGAGATGGTTGGATGGCATCACCGACCTAATGGACATGAGTTTGAGCAAACTCGGGGAGATGGTGAAGGACAGGGAAGCCCAGCGTGCTGAAATCTATGGGGTCGCAAAGAGTTGGACACGACTGAGTGACTGAACAGCAACAAGCTTCCATTTTCTGCCTGGAGAAATCTGATAAAATAGGCATCCTGATTTTGTCACTTCTCTGTTCAAAGGCTGCTAAAATGAAATTGATCTTCATATCAACATGTAAGAATTTCTGGGTTTGGAGATGTCACACCAAGGTAAGAGGTGCTGGTGAAAATAGAACGCTACTAGTAGGCAAAACATTCTTAAAGCTTTGTTTCAAATTGGATTTAAATACAACACTACATGGTTACATGAAGTATGAACCGAGAGTCTAAACATAGCAGGCAATATGTGAAAGCAAATTTGATGTCCCATATGTGAGAGTAAAAGCTGCTGGGTTTTGCAGGAGTCATGTACGGATGTGAGAGTTGGACCACAAAGAAGGCAGAGCACCGAAGAACTGATGCTTTCGAACTGTGGTGCTGGAGAAGACTCTTGAGAGTCCCTTGAACTGCAAGGAGATCAAACCAGTCCATCCTAAAGGAAATCAGTCCTGAATATTCATAGGAAGGACTGATGCTGAAACCACAGCTCCCATCCTTTGGCCACCTGATGTGCAAAGCCAACCCACTGGAAAAGACCATGATGCTGGGAAAGACTGAAGGCAAATGGAGAAGGGGATGACAGAGGAAGAGATGGTTCGATGGCATCACCAATTCAATGGACAGCAGTTTGAGCAATCTCCAGGAGATGGTGAAGGACCGGGATTCCTGGCGTGCTGCAGTCCATGGGGTCACAAAGAGTCAGACACAGCTTAGCAACTGAACAGCAACAACCACGTGAGAGTAACTGTTTCTTGTCAGATCTGCAGCTGGTATACACAAACTGGAGAGCACTCTCCAACACAGATTGTCTCTAAGTCTGATTAAGTGTGTCACAAGGGCCTGAATCAAAAGGTGATGTATTCATTCCAGGATGGAATAGAATGTTACTTTGAACAGCCTGTAAAACTTACACAGAGTCTGTAATCCACTCAAGATGTCAAATAATAAAACAGTTACATGAAATTTAAAGCCTCTTGGAAAGTTGTGTTCTAAACATTTCATAGATTTCTTTTTATAATCATTTTTCACAGTGATAACACTTTAACTCCTCAGTTGCTGATGTTATTACCAACATAAACTTGTCCTCATGAGTGTGGGAGATAAAGTTGATCCATTGTGATTGTTCTCTGGTCAAATGACTCCTGCAATTTCTAATTATGTTCTACATTCACAATAATTTTTTTCTATCCATCCAAATCTACTTCTCAGATCTTCATGTATACCAAATAATAGATACCTGGTGAGTTCAGATTATATTAAACACTCTTTCCATAGCTTTTCCCATGTCAACTGAATCAGAACAAGGTGAAGCTGGAAGAAGAGTTGAAATTTTCAATGATTCCTAAGGCCTCTAAAAAAACATTAGACAGAAATCCTAGCCTTTACTGGTCTATACGAAAGAATTACAATGTGCCTTTTTCGTGAAATTGCAACAATTGACTAGCTAGAGTTGCAATAAGTTGGAATTATGCTTGAAATGATTTGAGATGAAACAGTTTGGATGTGGGCATGTGAGGATATATATAGCATGATACATACTTAAGGAGGTATCAACAGGTATGAATCCATAAATTGATGAGGTATACTTTGTAAACAAAGATGACCCATTGAACTTGTTTTCACTATCTGACCCTTCCAGAATTTGCCATCATCTACTGACTCCCCTGTGGACTTGGTTTATTGCCACCAGATTAAAACTAGTTACAGGAAGCTTTGTTCTCTTTGTTTGAAATTGTTTATGTTTCTCTCTCCTAGGATGCTCTTATAAATGCCACTATCTGTATCACTTATTTTGTCTATAAGGTTGTCTCTTGCATTTTCCACTGTGTAACCATCTTCCATGTATACAGATATTTATATGTCTATGTATATAAATATCTATATGTATCTATAATAATTTATATCTGTATGTACATAGAGATTTATGTCTATGTATATAGATATTTATGTCTCTGTGTATCAAGGTATTTATATATCTATATATCTATGCATATAGACATTTATATATCTATGTGCCTAGACATTTATAATTATGTACACTTATGTACACACAACTAGATGTTTTACCAGTGTAACAGGGCCTGGCGAAAAGGGAACACTCCTACAAAAAGAGTCAGACATGACTTGGCGACTGAACAACAAAATAGAAAATGCACTCGGTTCACCTGCCACCAACAACACATAGTATATCAGTGTTACTACAATATAAAATAAAGGTTCATTTAAAAAAAGAATGCCCAGGGGGACTTCCTTGCAGTTTACTGGTTAAGATTCTGTTTACCAATGCAGAGGGCGAAGGTTCGATTCTTCGGCGGGGAACTAAAGATCCCACAAGCCGCATGGCATGGCCAATAAATAAAATTATTAAAATAAATAAATAAGAATGTTCAGGAAGAACACACAGGCTTTTGGGTGTTTCTTCAGGTACGTTCCGTATTAAATTACAGTCCTGAGTTAAAACTCGAAAGCTTTCATTTCCATGGAATCACAACAGGGCATGAAAGAATCCTGCCGCCTTGTGGCCATTCCCTGCAATAGCAACCTTAAGAGTTTTGCTTATGAGTACCTCTTTGTTCTTCAGTCCCCAGGTCGTGACCCACACTTTCCTCTCTAGGACGTGACGCCGCCTCTCACTGCTCCCTGACGTCTTTCCTCTCTAGGAAGTCACGCCGCCTCTCACTGGTCGGTGACGTCTTTCCTCTCTAGGACCTGACGCCGCCTCTCACTGATCCCTGAGGTCGTCCTCTCTAGGACCTCAAGCCACCTCTCACTGATCCGTGACGCCTTTCCTCTCTAGGACCTGACGCCGTCTCTCAATGATCCATGACGTCTTTTTGTGACGCCTTTCCTCTCTAGGACGTGACGCCGCCTCTCACTGATCCGTGACGCCTTTCCTCTCTAGGACCTGACGCCGTCTCTCAATGATCCATGACGTCTTTCTGCGACGTGTTTCCTCTCTAGGACGTGACGTCTTTCGTCTCTAGGACTGTACGTCACCTCTCACTGATCCCTCAGGTCGTCCTCTCTAGGACCTGATTGGGGGGGGGGGGGTTCTCTCACTGATCCCTGAGGTCGTCCTCTCTAGGACGTCACTCCACTTCTCACTTGTCCGTGACGTGTTTCCTCTCAAGGACCTGACGCCGCCTCTCTCTGGTCTCTGAGGTGTCCTCTCTAGGACTTGATTGGGGGGGGGGGTTCTCTCACTGATCCCTGACGTCTTTCCTCTCTAGGAAGTCACGCCACTTCTCACTGGTCCGTGACGTCTTTCCTCTCTAGGAGCTGACGCCACCTCGCACAGCTCCCTGACGTTTTTCCTCTCTAGGTGCTCACGCCACTTCACACTGGTCCGTGACGGCTTTCCTCTCTAGGACCTGACGCCTCCTCTCACTGGTCTCTGAGGTCGTCCTCTCTAGGACCTGATTGGGGGGCGGGGTTCTCTCACTGATCCCTGAGGTCATCCTCTCTAGGACATGACACCACCTCTCACTGATCCCTGACGTCTTTCCTCTCTAGGACGTCACGCCACTTCTCACTGGTCCGTGACGTCTTTCCTCTCTAGGACCTGACGCCGTCTCTCAATGATCTGTGACGTGTTTCCTCTCTAGGACGTGACGTCCTTCCTCTCTAGAACCGGACGACGCTTCTCACTGATCTCTGAGGTCGTCCTCTCTAGGACGTGACACGGCCTCTAACGGCTCCGTGATGTCTTTCCTCTCTAGGACCAGACGCCGCCTCTCACTGATCCCTGAGGTCGTCCTCTCTAGGAAGTGACACCGCCACTCACTGATCCCTGACGTCGTTCCTCTCTAGGACCTGACGCCACCTCTCACTGGTCCGTGACGCCTTTCCTCTCTAGGACGGGACGCCGCCTCTCACTGATCCCTGAGGTCTTTCCTCTCTAGGATCTGACGCCGCCTCTCACTGCTCCGTGACGTCTTTCCTCTCTAGGACGTGACGCCACTTCTCACGGCTCCGTGACGTCTTTCCTCTCTAGGACCAGACGCCGCCTCTCACTGATCCCTGAGGTCGTCCTCTCTAGGACCAGACGCCGCCTCTCACTGATCTCTGAGATCGTCCTCTCTAGGACCGGACGCTGCCTCTCACTGCTCCGTGATGTCTTTCCTCCCTAGGACCGGACGCCGCCTCTCACTGATCCCTGAGGTCCTCCTCTCTAGGACCGGACGACGCCTCTCACTGATCCCTGCGGTCTTTCTCTCTAGGACGTGACGCTGCCTCTCACTGATCCCTGACGTCTTTCCTCTCTAGGACCTGACGCTGCCTGTGACCGGCCGTGACTTCTTTCCTTTTTCTATGCCCTTTGACAGCCCCCTTAAGGTCCTCTCCGCAGACCCCGTGCACCGCCGCTCGTCCACTTACGACTCCCCACTCCAGGTCCGCTTGACTGCTCCCCTCAGGGTCCTCTCCGCGTACCACCCCCACCCCGCGCCCAGGTTCTCTCCGTGGGTCCCTCCAGGTCCTCTCATCGGCCAGAATCGGGTCGCCAGTTTCTCTCGACGGCCCGCCGCTGGTCCCCTCTCGTCGCCTGCCAATGGTCCTCTCATTGGCCCACTTCTGGTTCTCACTACTCCCTGACATCGGTCCTCACTATTTCACGTCTCTGGACCTCACTACGACCTGACTCTGGTCCTCGCTATGCCCTTACTCTGGACCTGACTACACTTTCAACCCTGTCTCTGGTCCTCACTTGGGCCTGACTCTAAAAGAACTGTTAAAATATGCCATACAATACCTACATAAACAGAGTGAAGTTATTTCAAACACAGATACAGATCACTTCAAAGCAAAGGAACTCAGAAGCACCTTCCAGATGAGATTTCCTGTAATGAACAAACACCAAAATGAGAGCCAAGATTATCCTAAGTCTACATAACCACAGAGTGCATGCCAGCGAGTTATCACACAGTCTGAGTTCTTGAAACACCCCGAGTGCTACTTTCCTAGTTTCCCAGATTAATTCCTTGGAGTAGGACATTTGGAACAGTCCAGACAGGATGGAGAGAGGATTGTCCTCAAGGCAGAGTTGGTCTTGGCAGCGGCTAAGGCAGTCCCTCTTCACTGTCTGCTCCTGCCCTGGAGTTCCAATTCCGAGATGGGGTATGACTCAGTCTCAGCCTTTCCAGTCAAGAATGCCAGGTGATCTGCCCTCTAATGGAATTCTCCAACCTTCCACTCTTGAAAGAGGCTGGCATGGAGAAAATCTTGGAGCATCTGATCAAGTCAGAGGACCCACAGGGGCCATCCCCAAGTCAGCCCGACAGTGAGCACCAAATCTGATCCCAAAACGCACCTCTGTACACCTGTGCTAAACCGAATCTCAGAGATAGTTCCAGGTGAAGTAGAAAAGCATAGCTATACTGCTTTGCTAGCAAAGAGGGACACAGAAAACTCATGCCCTCAAACACTGCCCCAAGGCAGGAGGACTTGCTTAGGAGTTTTATAGCTATGGGCTTCCCTGGTAGCTTAGCTGGTAAATAATCTGTGTGTAACGCAGGAGACCCTGGTGCAATTCTTGGGTTGGGAAGACTCCCTGGAGAAGGGATAGGCTACCCACTTTATTATTCTTGGGCTTCCCTGGTGGCTCAGCTGGTGCAGAATCCACCTGCAATGCGGGAGACCTGGATTTGATCTCTGGGTTGGGAAGATGCCCTGAAGAAGGGAACGGCTACCCACTCCACTATTCTGGTCTGGAGAATTCCATGGATTGTATAGTCCATGGGATCACAAAGAGTCAGACTGAGTGACTTTCACTTTATAGCAATGGTTGAAGGGCAGAGTTGTTGTAAGGATTAGGGTGTGTACAGGGCCTGAACTCCCTTCACCTGACCTCAGGTGGTCTCTTGGTGAGCTTCTCTGGAATGAAGAATGCTACAGTTTTCCATTTTGCTGGAGAGGATGTTTCAGCTCAGTTCAGTCGCTTAGCCGTGTCCGAGTCTTTGCGACCCCATGAATTGCAGCACGCCAGGCCTCTCTGTCCTGAGAGGATGTTTAGTTGGGTAAAAAGTTTAGAGATATTTTTGCGTGTATCCCTTTTGACAGAAACAGGACCCTGACCCAAGACAGAATACTCTTTCTTGAGTGCTCTTTCGTTCTCTCTGCATCCCCTCCCTTCCCTGATTAGCACCTCTTCCAGTCTGCCCTTTGGAGCTCAGGGTAGGTCATGGAGCCGGGAGTCTATTCCCAACAAAGAAACAGGGGACATGGGAAAGGCTTCTGGGCCCAGGAGCCCCACAGGGTCCTGCTCGATTTCACTCCCAGGCCCTGGCCCTACACTAACTATGGCCCTGAGCTGTCCATGATGGCCTGAGCTTTCCCAAACTGTCCTCTGAACTCTCTTCCTAACTAAGGCCCTGATGCTGGTTTTAACGAACACCCTGACAATATCCCTGGGACAAATGGTCTAAGGTGTCTTTTACTAAGGTCTTCAGTTTTCTCTGAGGCCCTGACACGCTCCCTAATTAAGCCCTTAACACTGTATTTAAGTGACGGCCTGATGCACTCCCTCCCTCAGGCACTGAAGATGCGCCCCTGATGCTCTCCCTCACTTCAGGGCACTAAGGCCTTGAAGGAGTCTCTACCTGAGGGGCTGGTACTGTCTGTAACCAATCTTCTGACTCTTTCGCTAACTAACATCCTCATTTTGCCTCTAAATAACACCCTCAGACTCATCCTAATGCCCTGATGGTGTCCCTAATAGCCTTCAGTATCCCTACTTTTGCCATGATCCTGTCCGTAACTAAGGCCCTGAATGTGTACTGAAGTAGGTCTCTGATGCTGTCCCTAACTAACACCCTGACACTGGTCACAACTATGAACCTGACGCTGGCCCTATTAAGGTCCTGAGGTGCTGCTAACTAACAGCCTGAACTTCTTTAAGGCCCTCAAGTTCTCTCTAACTGAAGCCTTGAAACTGTCTTTAAGCCCCAGACACTGTCCCTAGCTAAGGCCCGAACTATACTTTATGAAGGCCCTAAGCCTGTCCCTAACTCTGACACTGCCCCTAATTGAGGCCATGATACTGCCCCTTATAGCCTAAGCTGTCACAAAATAACACCCTGATCCTATTACTAAGGCCCTGACTATGTCCCTAAGAAAGTCACTGAAGTGCATCTAACAGCCTGAACTATCTCTTACTCAGGCCATGAAGTTATCTCTGAGGTCCTAACAAGGTCCCTAATTAAGGCCCTGTTGCTGGCCCTAACTAATGTCCTGCTGCTGAATCTGAGTCCCTGCTGCTCCACCTGTTATCCTTTGCCCTGCCAACAGAGTTTTGCCAAGAGAACACACTGGTCATAGCAAACACCCTCTTCCAACAACACAAGAGAAGACTCTATGGTCAATACTGAAATCAGATTGATTATATCCTTTGCAGCCAAAGATGGAGAAGCTCTATACAGTCAGCAAAAACAAGATTGGGAGCTCAGATCATAAACTGAGCCATAAAACTGTGGCTCAGATCATCAACTCCTTATTGCCAAATTCAGACTTAAATTTAAGAAAGTAAGGAAAACCACTAGACATTTAGGTCAGCAGTGACCACAGGACTAGGAAATGCCAAAGACTGTTCAAGTTCAGTTCAGTTCAGTTCAGTCGCTCAGTCATGTCTGACTCTTTGCGGTAGTTTGAGCATTCTTTGGCATTGCCTTTCTCTGTGATTGGAATGAAAACTGACCTTTTCCAGTCCTGTGGCCACTGTTGAGTTTTCCAAATTTGCTGACATATTGAGTGTAGCACTTTCACAGCATCATCTTTTAGGATTTGAAATAGCTCAAGTGGAATTCTATCACAATTGCACTCATCTCACATGCTAGCAAAGTAATGCTCAAAATTCTCTAAGCCAGGCTTCAACAGTACGTGAACCATGAATGTCCAGATGTTCAAGCAGAATTTGGAAAAGGTAGGGAACCAGAGACCAAATTGCCAACATCTGTTGGATCATCAAAAAAGCAAGAGAGTTCCAGAAAAATATCTACTTCTGCTTTATTGACTACATCAAAGCCTTTGACTGTGTGGATCCCAACAAACTGTGGGAAATTCTTAAACAGATGGGAATACCAGACCACCTGACCTGCCTCCTGAGAAGTCTGTATGCAGGTCAAGAATCAACAGTTAGAACTGCACATGGAACAACAGACTGGTTCCAAATCAGGAAAGAAGTATGTCAAGGCTGTATATCGTTACCCTTCTTATAACTTCTATGCAGAGTACATCATGCAAAATGCCAGGCCAGATAAAGCACAACCTGGAATCAAGATTGCTGGGAGAAATAACAATAACCTCAGATATACAACGACACCAGCCTTATGGCAGAAAGCAAAGAAGAACTAAAGAGCCTCTTGATGAATGTGAAAGAGGAGAGTGAAAAAATTGGCTTAAAACTCAACATTCAGAAAAATAAGATCATGGCATCGGATACCATCACTTCATGGCAAATAGGTGGGGAAACAATGTAAACAGTGACAGACTTTATTTTGGGGGGCTCCAAAATCACTGCACATGGTGACTGCAGCCATGAAATTCAAATACACTTGCTCCTTGGAAGAAAAGTTATGACCAACCTAGACAGCATATTAAAAAGTAGAGACGTTACTTTGCCAACAAAGGTCCGTCTAGTCAAAGCTACGGTTTTTCCAGTTTTAATGTATGGATGTGTAAGTTGGACCATAAAGAAAGCTGAGCACTGAAAAATTGATGCTTTTGAACTACAGTGTTAGAGAAGACTCTTGAAAGTCCCTTGGACTGCAAGGAGATCCAATCAGTCCATCCTAAAGGAAACCAGTCCTGAGTATTCATTGGAAGGGCAGATGCTAAAGCTGAAACTCCAACACATTAGCCACCGGATGCAAAGAACTGACTCATTTGAAAAAAAAACCCTGATGCTGGGAAAGATTGAAGGCAGGAGAAGGGGACGAGATGATAGAGGATGAGATGGTTGGATGGCATCACTGACTCGATGGACGTTAGTTTGAGCCAGCTCTGGGAGTTGGTGATGGACAGGGAAGCCT
This sequence comes from Giraffa tippelskirchi, assembly GCF_054371585.1. Classification (NCBI taxonomy): domain Eukaryota; kingdom Metazoa; phylum Chordata; class Mammalia; order Artiodactyla; family Giraffidae; genus Giraffa; species Giraffa tippelskirchi. The sequence continues at coordinate 113,326 of NC_137283.1, forward strand.
GGTGTGCTGCAGTCCATGGGGTTGTAAACAGTTGGTCCCGACTGAGTGATTGAACTGAACTGAACTTGCACCATTTCAGGAGGTGACTCAGTTTTCCCAGGTATCTTTCAATTACACACGAATGCATGGCATATCTTAAACCTCCGATTGTTTTTCTCCAATTGTTCATCTCCCTTTCATTATGAGGATCTCAATGAAGAACATCAAAGGATAGATATAATGCAACACAATAGTATTCAGAGATACAAAGGAATGAACTACCAACCCATTTATTAAAAAGGCATGAATCTAACACTTACATTACTAAGTGAAGGAATCCGGCCTCAAGTGCTACACACTGTACAAACTTATAAGACATTCTAGAAAAGGCAAAACAGACATGATAAAAAGTTTATGGAATATGTGGTTGAAATATTTCATACGGTATTGTCGTGATGAATACCTGCCACTACGCATTTGTCTAAGCACATATATTTTTGTTTTTATAACCCAACAAGTAAATTATTGCCTATTGAAATTTATTTATTTATGCTATGGGAGTGTCAAAGACTGGAATGCAGAATTTAACAAAGAATCTAACTGATTGAGAAATGTATGAAAAACTTCAGGACTTCCCTGGTGGTCCAGTGGTTAAGACTCCATGTTGCCAATGTAGGAAAGGTGGGTTCAATACCTGGTCAGGGAACTAAAATCCCACATGCCATATAGCACAGCCAAGAGAATTTTTTTAAAAAAAGAAGAAAAAGAAAAAGCCCACTCTTAGTGGTAGGACAAAATGAGCTGACCTAAGTTCACTGTGGAAATGAATGGAATCTGCAGGCCAAAGGCAAAATGTACCATGCACAAACAATGGACTCTGTAAGTTCTTTCCTATGGGAGGTTGTAGCTAACAGGACTGGAACTACTGTATCAGTCATCGAATGCAACAAGCACTGGACTTGATAAATGACAAGTAGTGGAAGCCAGGTTTCTTAATCCCTGGAGTGGGAAGTTACAGGAAGACAAAGGGAGACAGTTACAATACCTGTGTCATAACAGATCAGGAGACATAATTATAAACTATCTTTAGCCTAATACAGAAACACATAGCTCCCTGTGAAAATCTTCATAACTGTGTGTATGCACAGTCTGGGATACATGCATATGTATTTTCATGCATTGTCTGCTGAGAATAGTAAGTTCCCACATGCAAGTTTTTATTACCATTCTCTAAGAAAAAGGAATAAGGGTTCTTTAAATATGTGGCTGATACTAGGACTGAGACAGTAAATATGTAAAGCAAGATAATCTTAAAATATGAGAAAGAAGTACCAAAAAAATCCCATGAAAGCTGAATTATGTAAAATAAAAACAGGAGAGCATGGAAAAAGCTCTCAATAGCCAAAGCAAGAATAAACTAAGCAGTCTAATAACATAATGCTGGATTATAACCAAAAATTTAAAATAATTTTCATGTCTCCAAACTTGTTTAAAATAAAAGTTACATAGGTTTTATGAGTAGTGTTGAATAAAAATCTCTATGCAGAAAGATTCTAAACAATTGATACCGACACTCAGCTGTCCATCAAGTATGTGAAGCTAACTCCCCTCTCCTCAAGTGCAGGTCCTGCATTCTGACTTCCTCTGTAATAAGGCGCACAGGACGGACATGGGGAAAACCGACAATAAAGACAAATAACAAATGTTGACCAAAATGTACAGAAATTGGAACTCCAACTTTACTTGTGGAGATGTAAAATGGTACAATCAATGTGTGTAAAACTTCAGCATTTTCTCAAAAATATAGAAATGTAATTATCATATGTTTTGGAAGCTCCACTCCTACACATACATACAAATAATTTAAAATAGGTGTTCAAATATAAAGTTGTACACCAATATTCATAGCAGCACTGTTCTCAACATCCCAAGGTGAAAACAACGAAAATGTCCACCAACAGGTGAATGAATAGGCACAATAAGGTAGCTCCATCCATAGATGCATTCCTCTGCCATATAAAGGAATATAGTAAAATAGAGCCGCAGCTGCAGAAAACAGTAGGGGGCTCCTCAAAAACAAACACAGAGTTAACATAGAATCCATCAATTCCGGTCCAGGGAATACACCCATAATATTTAAAACCAAGAACTGGAACAGTATCCTATCCCATATTCATAGAAGCGTTATTCACAGTAGCCAAAAGGTGGAAGCAACACGAGTGTTCAACAGATGAATGGATAAGCACAGTGTAGTATATACACAATGGAACATGATTCAACCTTTAAAAACAAGACAACTCTCACACATGCTCTAATGTGAATGAACCTTCAAGTCATCATGTGAAGTTGAAACAAGGCCGACACAAAAGGAAAGATGTTCTATGATTCCACCAGTACGAGATATCCATATAGGACAAATTCCAAGTAGAATAAGGTAGCCAGGGATTGAGGGTGGTGAGTGTTTAATGGTCACAGTGTCACTTCGGGGAAAGGAAAAGATTCTGGAGATAAATGGTGAGGATATTTTTACAACGTGAGTGCAGTTAATGCTAGAGAAGTGCATACTTAACATGACTCAGATGATAAATATTATATGTTTGTAATCACAATTAAAAAATGATACAGGTTACAACATGGAAAAGCACTGAAAACATCTTCAGTGAAAGAAGCCATGCAGAAAAAGCCACGCAGATCATAGTCATCTTGTCACTTTAAATCCACGAAAGTTTTTAACATGAGGGAAAGCCCCAGTGGTGGTCCCAGAAAAAGAAAACTGCGTTAGAATGGAGAAAGACATTTGCACAAAGTCTGGTCAGCTGATGCAAGTTGAAGCGGTCCTATGGATAGGATTGTAATGTGGACACCGTAACTATCCCCCATTTGGGAGTTATGGGCTGGTTCCCTGGGAAAGTGACCCTATTTGGGGTAAAACACATTGCATTTTTCGGTGTAAATATAGAAAACCACTATTTAAACTTGACACTTTTGAAATTTTACTAGAAAGTAAATTGCTTTTCAGTACAACCATGTAAGTCACATGCCAGAAAATCAGAGATGGCATCAAACATTGCAATAGAGTCCAAGACTTAACCAGACCAGATTCAACTAAACTAGTGATGCTAACTGCCTTGTAGTAGTCCACATGGTATTAAAAGTCACCGTAGGAGGAGTAGCCACCATGCCTTGGGTACTGTGGATGGCCCTGATGGAACTGAAACTATGAGATGTCTGAATTCTAGTTTTCCATGTAACACCACACCAAAGCAACTGTCAGAACTATAAAGTGAATTCAGGGACTTCCCTGGCAGTCCAGTGGTGAAGATTCTGCGTATCCACTGCAGGGGATACGGGTTTGATCCTTGGTCAGAGAACTAAGATCCAACATGCTGAGTTGCATGGCCAAAAAATAAATCAGTAGAACTGCAAGATCATGTGTGATTCTCTACACTAATAGTGAACTATCAGAAAGAGAAATCAAGAAAATAATCCCCTGTACCATTGCATCCCCCCAAAACTAGAAATTTAATGAAGGACTTGAAAGAGCTGCAAGCTAAAAACTGCCAGACATAGTGCTCAATTAAACTGAGCAGATATGAAAAGATATCCCATGCTCATGGGTGACAATGCTGTTAAAATCTCCATTCTAACTAAAGTAACGTACACATTCCTGCAATCACTACCAACATCTCATTGGCATTTTTCACAGAAATAAAAACAATGTTAACATCCGTGTGGAACCACAAAGGACCCAGAAGAGCCAAAGTGACCGTGAGAAAGGAGAACAGGCTGGCAGCACCTCCATCCCTGACTTCAATCTACATTAAGCACCTAAAGGCACCACAAGACGTGTGGAACTGTATCAGAAACAGGCACAGATACCAGAGAGCCCAGCAATAAATCTACAGGTTCATGGTAATCAATTTACAAGAAAGGAGCTAAGAACACACACCCAGGAAAGGAGAGTCCCCTCAATAAACTATGCTGGGAAAAATGGACACCGCACACCAAGGAACAACACTGGACACCATTCTATACCACAGACAAAAACTGACTAAAAACCCACAACTTTCCACATCAAGCCCTAACTCTCCTGGGTCCTCTGAAGACAGACACTCAGCAACAGTCACACAGAGAAAGTTTCTTCCCAATTTTCCTCACCTTCTCCTTCAGCAGCACCACCTCCCTGCAGGTTCTGAGGAAACCAGACTCCTGTCAGACTCGACTGAACCCCACAATGTACCAAAGATGAAGCCCCAGCAGGTCCTGAGGAAACCAGGCTCCCGTCAGCCTGAACTGAACCCCACAATGTCCCAAAGCCAAAGCCCTAATGGGTCCTGAGGGGCCAGACACCCATCACCCTGGATTGAACCCCAAAATGTATCAAAGCTCAAAACCCAGTGGGTTCTGAGAAGACCAGGCTCCCGTCAGCTTAAGCTGAACCCCACAACATCCCAAAGCCAAAGCCCTAGTGGGTCCTCAGTGGCCAGACCCCTGTCTCCCTGAACTAAACCCCACAATGTCCCAAAGCTGAAATCCCAGTGGGTCCTGAAAAGACCAGACTCCTGTCAGCCTGAACTGAACCCCACAAAGTCCCAGAGCTGAAGCACAAGCAGGTCCTGAGGAGACCAGACTTGCATCAGCCTGAACTAACCCCACAATGTCCCAAAGCCAAAGCCATAATGGGTCCTGAGGGGCCAGACTCCCATCACCCTGGATTGAACCCCAAAATGTATCAAAGCTGAAGCCCCAGTGGGTGCTGAGGAGACCAGACTCCCATCAGCTTGCACTGAACACCACAATGTCCCAAAGCTGACGCCCCAGTGGGTGCTGAGGAGACCCATCTCCTGTCAGCCTGAAGTGAACCCCACAATGTCCCAAAGCCAAAACTTGAGCAGGTCCTGAGGAGACCAGAATCCCTTCAGCCTGAACTGAACCCCACAAGGTCCCAAAGCTGAAACTCCAATGGGTCCTGAGGAGACCAGACTCCTGTCAGCAGCCACAGGCAGCCAGGTGCTCAGTCACAGCGGGAATTTCGCTTGCGGTGGGAGTGGGTCAGGGAGGCGGGCTCCTCGCTCCCTGCCAGCCAATGAGAATGCAGATCAAGCCTCCCTCACTCGCGCAGGCTCAGCTAAGTGGAGACTCCGCCCCTCAGGGCAGTTCCACTAGGTCCATTAAACTATGGAAATTCAAACCGAAATATTGCCAATATCCAAAACTTCTCCAAAATAGTTAAAGAATAATTAACTTGACACCATAGAATGAAATGTAGTCACCAAATTCACTCAAATTTATTAACAGACAGACATTTAAATTTTGAAACTGTCAAAACTGTGGACGTAAACATAGAAAATCTACATGCCCCTGGGTTTGGCCTGTGTATCATGAGCTTTGAGTTTTAACACACAAGCTGTCAGTCCACAGAAGAAAAATATTGTGGACTTTATAGAAATAAAGATGTCTATTCTGAAAGACCTCATTCGGAAAATCAAAATACAAGCGGCAAACTGGGAGAAAAATATTTGCAAAATTCATATCTGATACAGGATTTGAACACAAAATAGACAAAGACCTCTTGAACAACCCTATAAACAATAAGTAAAGATCTGAACAGACACCCAGGCAAAAAAACTTATACAGACACTCAACATCATACAACATCATACACCATTAGGGAATTACAAATTAAAGTCACAAGCTATCACACTACACATATTAGGACTGCTAAACTCTAAATATATGACAATACCAACTGCTGGAGGCTGAGGAATAGCAGGAATGCTCCCTCACTGCTGGTGGGATGCATGCACAGCCACCTTGTTACACAGTTGGGCAGTTTTCTCCAAAGCTAAACAAACCTCACCTTGGGATCCAACAATCGTACTTCCAGTATTTAGGAAACTGCTTTGAAAAATCCATGCCCAAATGCAAACAAAGATGAATTTAGGCACAGCAGCACTATCCAAAATAGTTAAAACTTGAAGTAATCAGGGTATCCTTCAATAGATGAATGTATAATCAAATTTGGTATATCGATGTCAAAGCAAGCAGAACATGCCACCCCAAAGTATGCCTCTCTGCTGTGAGGTTTGCTTAAGTCCACTTCCATGAAAAAAAAAAAAGAGGAATCTCAAGAAAATATATAGCAATTGCTGTTTTGTGATGCATATTTACAACAGAAAAATCTCTGCATGTAAGTGTTGTCCCTGTTTGCACCAGAAATAAAAGGATCATTAAAACTCAAATAACTTATCAATGGAGAGGTCCCGACTTAAATCTATAAACAATCATACCCTTCTTTACTGTGTTTTGTATAATTACCTTCCATAACGGGCTTCTCCCATTCTTCAGGGTCTTCTGTTTTTAGCTGAAGATGGTATTTAATGTGATGACTTTGGACATTTCAGGGAGTGACTCAGGTTTCTTTGGTAGCTCCCCTGTATACAGAAGCTATTTGTTGTTTTAGTCACTAAGTCGTGTTCGCCTCTTTGCGACCCCACGGACTGTAGCCCGCCAGGCTCCTCTGTCCATGGGATTTCCCAGGCAAGAATACTGGAGTAGGTTGCCATTTCCTTCTCCAGGGGATCTTCCCAACACAGGGGTCAAACCCAAGTCTCCTGTATTACAGGCAGATTCTTTACCACTAAGCCACCAGGGAAGCATAGAGGAGGTATGCTTCTGTTTTTTCTCCTGGTAATTTGTCTTTTATTACAGAAGGGCAGAGTGACAATTGTTTTTCCTCCCATACACATGCAGTGGAGTATTACTCATCAGTAGTAAGGAATGAACCACCAAACCTTGAAAAGCATGGTTAAATCTCATGTGCATATCACTCGGTGAAAGAATACAGTCTGGAGAGACAGCACATAGTATGACCTCATTTATGACACTCTAGGAAAAGCAAAGCTACATAGATGATAAGCAGATCATCTGCTGAAGGGGGTTGAAGTATTCCCTGTGATGCTTTAGAATGGACACCTGTCACTATGCATTTGTCTACGCTCTTCGATTTGTATAGCCCAAGGGATCAAACAATCTATTCAAGTATAGTTATTTAAAGTGTAGGAGAGTCGCAGGACAGAATACACAATGCAACAATACTTAACCACATTAGAAATGCATGAAAAATGTATCTCACTGTAGGAGATGGGGAAAAATGTGACTTTGGAAATGAATGAAATTGATACACAAAAGGCAAAATGACCTGCACATAAACACTGGGCTTCATTTTATAGAGATCTTTCCAGAGTGCAGTAGCTAGCAATTCTGAGACCACTGTACATGTAATCTGAAGAGGAGAAAAGAACTGACAGATGCAGATGGTGGGGGCCAGTCTCCTCGCTGCAGGAGTGGGAAGTTACATATAAGCAAAGAACAAGAGGATGAAGCTGAGCCCCTGACCACCACTCCTTATGGCTCTGAGTTGTGTCCAACAGGACCACCATCACCTGCATGTAGGGGCTATAACCCACCTGCCCCCTCCTGGCCTTTCCCCTTTCTCTCTGCGATGATTCCAGTGACATTTCCAGCCTGTACCTCTCTCCCAGGCCAGGTGCATCTGTCCGTCCACGGCCTCCCCATCTCATCCTGGGGGCTAACAGGCCCCTCAAGGACTGCGATCCTGCTGCTGCCCACAGCCAGGAGGCAGCCCCAACTTTTCCAGCTGCTGAGCCCAGACACCTGGTGTAACCAAGCAGGAGCCTATGGGGCCCTCCCAGGACAGACCCCGTCCCGTATCCTCTGCTGCAGCTCCTCTCTGAAGTATGGAGATAACAGTATCTGAGGCACACTCAGGGAGTTGTTTTACAGCTGCTAAAAGCCCCACTGAGTGGAAGAACTTGATGAGCATGAACGCATCACCCCCAGAGTGTCCAGCGCCTGAGGATTTGTGAGGTGAGCTGCCTGTTACCTCACCAACCAGAGAACCGTGCACCAGCGAATCACATACTCTGTGACCCCCCTCCCTCATGTGGCCTGTAAAACTGCTTTCCTGAAACCCTTCAGGGATTTCAGGGTTTAGAGCACAAGTTACCTGTCTCACGGACACGACTGAGCAACTTCAATTTCACTCTTCCCTTTCATGCACCGGAGAAGGAAATGGCAACCCACTCCAGTATTCTTGCCTGGATGATCCCAGGGATGGCGGAGCCTGGTGGGCTGCGGTCTATGGGGTCGCACAGAGTCGGACACGACTGAAGCGACTTAGCAGCAGCTTAGCAGTACCTGTCTCCAGGTATTGGTGCCTTTACAATTAATGCTGCACTTCCTTTACTGCAAATGGTGTCAGGCAACTGGCTTTACTGCACTCGGGTGTGTGGACTCCAGTTTGGTTCAGAAACATGGAGGCCTCCTGGGTTCCCAGTTCCTTGTGCCCCAGGGACTGTCAGCTCCTTCTCCAGGGCGTACGGCCAACCCTCACACTAATTCCCCTCTACACCCTCAGCCTTGGCCCAAGCCGAATCCCTCCATCAGGCCCTGACAAAGCTCCCTGCCCTCACAGTGCGTCTCACATCCCACCCAACACGGTCTTTTGAAGCCTGAACAAGACCGTGCCCCCTCCTCCCTGTGATTCCCCTCACCTGATGAAGCCAGGCCTTGATCCGTTCCAGGTGACTCCAGGATCCTCATTCTCTCCAGACCCCACCTGTGTGGCCGCTGTCTGTGCCCGTCTATATGGGCCTGTGGTGATCTCCTAAAATAAGGGTTATTTTATATACAGATAATGGGGTGAATAGTGGCCCCAAAAGATGTGTCCCCCCCAGAACACGGGAACAGGGCCATACCTGGGAAAAGAGTCTTTGTAGATGTAGTTAAGGATCTCAGGGTAAGGTCATCTAAGGTTAGGGTGACCTTCGATCCAACTGACAGAGTCCTTATAAGAGATGAAAGAGGACACAGACGAGAAGCCTCATGAAGATGGAGGCAGAGATGGGAGGGAGGGGGCCACAAGCCCCGGGACCCCTGGAGCCCCAAAGCTGGAAAAGGCAGGAAGGACCCTATCCTGCAGCCTCTGGAGGGACCTCAGCCCTGCGCCACCTTGATCTCAGGTGTCTGGCCTCCAGGACTGGGGGAGGATGAACTCCTCCTGTTTTAAATCACCCAACATGTGGTCGTCTGTTAGAGAAGCCACAGAGAACTCACACAGGCCCTGCTCTGTGGGATCCTAGAAGTGTGGGTCTCACTAAAGGAAGATGGAGGCTGGATGACAGAACCCTTAGAGGCAGCACTGGGCCCTCAGAAATGCTAAAGCAGTGGCTGGACCCCAAAATGTTGAGGGGTCAAGTCTGAACCCTGTCCCTAGGGGTACTGGCTGCACATGCCTCCCCAGGTTCTTACACCTGTATGTGGCGTAGTAAGTATCTAGTCCTGACTGAGGACATTAAATGTCACTGTTCACATTGCTCATTAAGAACCCACCAGATACACAGGTGAAAACCCAATTAGAACACTTGTTACACCAATGAGCAATGCTGAAGATGGTCGGGGGTGGGGACTTACATGCAGACAGCAGCCCTTCCACTCTCCCACCCCTCCTCCACACTCCCGACCCCCTCTTCCACACTTCTGACCCCCTCCTCTACCCTCCTAACCCCCCACCCCCACTCCCACAGGGAGGGTCCTCGGTGGGAAGCTGCGGGACCACGCAGAGGCATCTTGAAGTAAATGCTGCCTGATCCCTAGGCTAGCTGCTCCTGAACATTCTCCACCCATCCCAGTTAAAATACTCGAATATGTGCAAACAAAATTAGAGATACCAAGTGAACATTTCATGCAAAGATGGGCTCCATAAATGACACAAATGGTATGGGCCTAACGGAAGCAGAGGATATTAAGAAGAGGCAGCAAGAATACACAGAACTATACAAGAAAGATCTTAATGACCCAGATAACCATGATGATTTGATCACTCACCTAGAGCCAGACATCCTAGAGTGTGAAGTCAACTGGGCCTTAGGAAGCATCGCTATGAACAAAGCTAGTGAAGGAGATGGAATTCCAGCTGAGCTATTTGAAATCCTAAAAGATGATGCTGTTAAAGTGCTGCACTCAATATGCCAGGAAATTTGGAAAACTCAGCAGTGCCCATAGGACTGGAAAAGGTCAGTTTTCATTCCAATCCCAGAAAAGGGCAATGCCAAAGAATGTTCAAACTACCACACAGCTGCACTGATTTCACATGCTAGCAAAGTAATGCTCAAAATTCTCCAAGCCAGGCTTCAACAGTCCATGAACCAAGAACTTCCAGATGTTCAAGGTGGATTTAGAAAAGCCAGAGGTGCCAGAGATCAAATTGCCAACATCTGCTGGATCACAAAAAAGCAAGAGAATTCCAGGAAAAAAAAAAACCTATTTCTGCTTCATTGACTATGATAAAGCCTTTGACTATGTGAATCACAACAAACTGTGGAAAATTCTTAAGCAGATGGGAATATGAGACCACCTTATCTGCCTCCTGCAAAACTTTATCCCGGTCAAGAAGCAACAGTTAGAACCGGACATGGATCACTGGACTGATTCTCAATTGGGAAAGAAGTATGTCAAGACTGTATATTGCCACCCTGCTTATTTAACTTACATGCAGAGTACATCCTGAGAAACACTGGGCTGGATGAAGCACAAGCTGGAATCAAGATTGCTGGCAGAAATATCAATAACCTCAGATATACAAATGACACCACCCTTATGGCAGAAAGGGAAGAAGAACTAAAGAGGCTCTTGATGAAAGCAGCTGAATCCATGCAGGCTGAAGAGCACCAATGACAGCATAGAGAAATAGTTCTTCTATTGCCTCCTACCAAAAAATAAATAAATAAATAAAAGAGAGAAGAAAGATTGTAACTCTTTTTCTGACACTCAGATCACCAAAGGGAGAAACTGCTATGAGTATGTGGATAGAAAGGACACGTCTTTGGCCAACTGGATGAGGTGAGTGCAGTGAGTCTGCAGTTTGTAGACGTTGCTCTTCCCTCAAGCCCACACCCCTTTCCTTCTCAACCTGTCTCCCTCAATAGCTTTCACATCTTATTTCCTCTTTTCCCTCCATATCATGCTTTTTCATTTCAAAAGACATTAGAAAGAACGAAATAAAAATATAGCATGTGCCCTCAAAATACAAGTCTATATGCTGAACAAAACTGGGGGACTTGAAAACAACTTGAGGAATCTAGATTCACCAGGGACACTTTAACTCACTTAATTGACACTTACCAAGCACTTAATGTTTCAGTTTAGTCAGCGAACTTCATTACTGAAGTAGATCACACAAACCATGTCCTTTTGGAGAACATACTGCAGACAGACATTAGCCAATTGATTTTAGGAACAGTAACCTTGATTTTTCTATCTTTGAGTAGCTGCACAGCGCCAGGATAACCTAACACAGGAGACCTTGAGTCCATGTGGGCAACAACTTCCCCAGGCTTGGTTCCAGTGAGAAGTGAGCCCTGAGGTGTGGGAAGGAATAGGGGGCAGGATGGCTGTGAGCATGGCCATTCTCTGAGGGCCTCTCCTTTCATCAGGGCAGGCAGAAAGTGAATAAACTATTACTGTTCTGGGTCTCAAGCTATCTCAGAGCACGCTCCAAGTTTCCATGGGATGGGGTGGGCAAGTGAGTAGGACCCTGGATACACGTGGGGAGATTGAAGAAAAGCCTCGGGAGAGAAGGCAGGCTGGGGTGAGCGCTGAGGGCTGTGTGTTAGCCTAGAAGCACCAAGTCCTGTGGAATGAAAGAGAACTTAATTTAGAGTTTAGGGGAGCTGGAGGTCACCAGCCTCGTGGACAGTCCAGGTGGAGATGAGTCTAGAACTGGGCTCTGGAAAATGAGTAATTAAGTAAGGAGAGAAAAACATTCGAGCCAGGAAGAGGACTGGAAACAGGATCTGGAAATAACAGTTCACACGGCCTGGTCGAAGGTGTGAACAGAAGGTCCCCATGAGGGGTGGTGGGAACCACGGCAGCCTCAGAGCCTGAAGGCAAGGAGCTGGGCATGGTCCGACCCTGGAGGGCACTCATCACCTGAGGTTTCTTTCCCTCTCCTGGACTCGACCCCAGGTATGTGAACTGTGCCCGGGACGACTAGGAGCAGAACCTGGTGCCCTTCCAGTATCACGGGCAGATCTTCTACCGAACCTGCCAGGTGGTCAGGCTGGGCTGGGAGCTGCTGGTCTGGTACAGGGACGAGTATGGCCAGGACCTGGGCATCAAGCGGGACAGCAGGGGGAAGAGAGAGCTCGCGGCCGGGAGAGGTGAGCGCCACCACTCTTCCAGCGCCCCAGCCCATCCTGGGGAGCCTCCCTGGTCCGATTCCGAAGCAGAGTACAGTCCAGTCTAAAGTCAGTCAAGTCGTCATTAAAATGCCTCAGAATTTGATTCATTTCATATGACTGTTAGGAAAGATTTTTATATTAAAAATGTTACTTCAAATTTTCAAAATTTTGTGCAAAAACTATGCCACATCACCTTCTGCTGAAAGGCTCAGAGGCAAACAGCAAGTTTCCCAGCACCGACCCGCCCTCTCACCTCTCCCTGTTTCTCCCTCATTTCCTCCCATTTGTAAGCGACACGTGTACAGTGATTTGCATTCAGCCACTGTTTCAGTTTGTTGTCATGTGAGCTCATACTCTGCGCCAGACAGGGCTCCACCCACCGAAACAGACAGAACCACTGCCCTGGGGCAGCACAGGCTTCATACCAGACAGGGGCTGGTGCTCTGAGGAAAACAGCGCAGGAAAAGTGCCTCAGATCAGCCTGAGCAGAGGGTGGGATGTGGCGCAGGATGGTGGGGCAGGGTCTCTGCAGAGATAACACCCCTGGGAAAGGATTCCAGGCAGGGGAGCAGCCAGTGCCACAGCCCCAGGGCCGGGACGAGAGGCTATGCCAGTGGTCGCAGGAGGAAGCACAGAGGGCGAGGAAGGAGGCTGGACCGGAAGCCTCAGGGCCCGTGTCCACGTGCAGGCCCCGGGGGTCTTCCTGGGTGACACAGAACAACCGTGAGGCTTTCAGCTGCAAGCGGCATGTTCCCTGTTCTGTGACGATGCTTTGGTTCATTTTGGGGAAGAGACAGCAGCGGGGAGTCCCCTCAGAGGTCAGTTCATTGCCAGACATGAGGGGAGAGTGGGCTGGCTGAAGATGCACGGGAGTGAGGGTGTGAGGAGTCTGGCTGGAGATGTATTCTTAAACAGGACTTCCTAGTGCATGCTAAATGGACTAAGACTGAAGGAAATAAATGAGGTATGAATACTGGTGAGGCTTGAGAAAGGACATGCCTTTATTTTCTGATTTATGGAAAACTGAGAGAGGAGCAATTTGTGAACCAGTTGGGGCAGCAGGAGCCAGAGACCTGTAGTCAGTGGGACCTGGGCCACTCGGTTTCATCCAGTCTGAAACCCACTTCCTGCAGAGATCGGCACAAAGGCTGCTTTTGAACCAGGAGCCACAAAGTCAGCTTTACTCACACCTGCTCTAACTACCCCCTGTGCTGCCTCCCATATGCAGAGAGTTGCAGGCCAGGCGCCCCTAACTTAATAGACCCTTTCCCCTCACAGGGAGCTGCTCAGGAAGATTCCACCTAAGTCATCAAGAGTCTTATCTCTCAGTAGGGTAAAATACCTGTGACCACGGTGACATGACTTTTCAGATACTTACACGCAGGGAAAGGTCCCTGCAGATCCACCTCTATCAGGAGAGACGCTGCCTCTGATGCTGCTGGAAGGTCCCTAGTCTGGGTGATGTGTAGAAAAGGCCCTTGACACAGGCTTCCTGGATTTCTGTAGATGTAGTGAATAAGAATGGAATGGAAAAGTGGACTGTAAAGACACACTTGATGGGAGACAAATTGTGTGCTGTCAACACTTAGATGATTAGTGGGCAGGCCTTACCATGGCAAACCAGCTACCTGACCAAAGCTTTCTCTTTCAGCAGAACTGAAGCCCAAGATCCACCCATGTGCCTCCTGCTCTCTGGCCTTCTCTAGTCAGAAATTCCTCAGCCAACATGTCCAACGCAATCACCCCTCTCAAACCCTCCTGAGACCATCTAAAAGAGACCACCTCCAAGCAGAGGATCCCTGCCCAGGCAATCAAAATCAGCAGCAGTGATATTCCGATCCACACAGCCCGAGTGACAAACCTGAGGGTCACGAGGCTAAGGAAAGGCCCCAACCTTTGCTGGAAAGCGTAAGGCTGAAGAGGATTTCAAGGGCCTCTTCCTACTCATCCAGAGGGCAAATGGGGGGTTCTGGGGTGCATGAGAGAATGACAGAAGAGCCCAGCACAAGCCAGAAACTGAATCCAGAGGACACAGGCAAATCATTCATGGGGGCAGGGGTCTCAGGGATTATGAGAGACAAGTACAGAGAGTGTGGGCAAGTCTCCAAGGATAGGTCAAGTCTCATCACAAACCAGAGGACACACATAAGGGAGAAGCCCTATGTTTTCGGTGAGTGTGGGCGAAGCTTCAGTCGGAAGTCAAATCTCATCTCACACCAGAGGACACACACAGGGGAGAAGCCCTATGTGTGCAGGGAGTGTGATTGAGTCATGACCAACAAACCACATCTTAGGATTACTGCAGCGACCCCATGCCTGAGCTCTAAGGGGGCCTCAGAGGAGGTCTATGACCCGTTACTGTCCCCAAGAGTATGAGGAGAGACTTCCCAGGTGGTCTAGTGGCCAAGACTCCAATGCAGAGACCCATGTTCAATACCTGATTGGGGAACTGGCTCCCACATGCTGCAACTAAGACACAGTGCAGCCGGATAAATAAATACATAAATAAATATTTTAAAGAAAGAGTGTGATAAACACAGAATTAATTGATTAAATAGACCTTCCACTTTCATGACAGGAGAGGAGATAGATAAACAGCAGAGGGTTTCTTAAGTGTTCCGGAGATGTTCATGCCAATTGCCTTCGTGGTTTTTTGTACTCCTAATAAATTTTGTCTCCAAACAAATCTGAAGCCCAGACTATGTACTTATTCCCCACTTATTACTGAGAGCGGTGGGATCCAGTGGTAGCTGAACCCCTGGGAAGGCATAATTCTGGAGCCAACTCAGTTAGGTCATGGGACAGTCGGTTCCTGGGTCCAGGGAGAGGAATCTAGGGTTTGAGACAGACAGGCAAATCTAGGCTTTGCCCTCTGGTTTCCTCTGACCTCTGTGGCCTCAAAGGTGAAGGCCTCGTGCACATATGTGTGTGCGTGTGTGTGTGCCTCACTCAGTCTGGGCCATCTGGTCTTTGCCGCTCCCTCAGGGTCATCACAGCATCTGGACTCCAGATTAGACCACAGGGGTCCAGTTCTCAGCCCTGCCCTCAACAGCTGTGCGACCTGGGGCAAGATGCTCAGCCTCTCTGTGTCTCTGTTCTCGTCTGTGACACACGGTGGAGGCAGCAGCATTTTGGTCTGATGCATGAGCACAGGGAGAATCTGGCAGAGGCTGGCTGAGAAGGCAAGCCCCACCTTTGCTGTTCTTTGTGGTTTTTTCTTTAAACTTTTCTTATTTTTTAATTGAAGGATAATTGCTTTACAGAATTTTGTTTTCTGCATGTCCTTCAGCCCCTACACCTTTCAGGTCTTCAGAGCTAGACGAGGAAGGGGCCGTTTAGGCACTTGGCTGCCCTGAGGAGTGGGTGTGAGGTCAGGGGTGCTAAGGGAGGGCGCCCTCCGTTCCCACCACTGCCGTTCCTGCTGAGCGGGGCAGCCCCAGAGCCCCTCCACGGACAGGCAGTGCCGACAGTCGTCCGCCTGCCGAGAACAGAGCCTGGAGCCGCGTGTGCAGGAAGTCCCTGTCCAGCCCGCATCCCACACCGACACGGAGGGTCCTCGAAGCCCACACAGGAGCTTCTCTACGCACAGCCTTCGTACCTGTGTCCACGTGCTCTGGTCAATACTGTCACGACCTTGAAATTCTTAACTATGGAATAGTTCATCCTTACACGTCCCTTTTATGAGTGAAGTCGGATGGACCCCAGGGTGTGCTGTGAGCAGAGCAGATACGCACACACGGGTCCCAGGGGTGACCAGGCTGCACGAGGGGACAAGGTGGGCACAAAGACCCCCCAGTGAGTGAAGGTGGTGACCGCATCAGGAAGCCACGCTTGCTTTGACCCAGAACTGAGCTCCAACACAGAGTGGAGGCAATGGCGTGCTAAAGAGTCGACCACACCCTCCCCTCTGTGAATGACCTCTGCCCCGGCCTGATCCTTCCAGGATGGGTTCAGGAGGCTGAAGTTCGGCCGGTCACCAGAAGACACCAAGGGGAGAGTGGGCCGTGGGACGGGGGGCGGAGGGTGCAAACTCCAGGACTGGGGGCAACGGCCCTCAGTTCCCTCCCTGTGCCAGGCTTCTGAAGCGTCTACATGAACTGTGTCAGTAATAACCCGCACTAGTATTTTCTCGTTTCTTTCATGCTTTCTTAAAGGAACACGTTTGTCTGTGGCTTGGTTTCCCTACAGGAAGGGAAGTCGTATAGACTCCCCATCTTCTGTGGCTTTAGGCAGGGGCCGCGGGAGGGAGAGTTAGGGGTGGTGCAGGCAGAGGGGCTTCAACTGAAATACGGTGGGGACCGAGCAACTTGCAGGGGCTTCTCACCTGCACCTCCCACCGGAGCTGGGCCTGGAATCCCCTGCAGGCCTGAGCAATTCAAAGCTTCTCCCTCCCCTCTGCTCCCCTCTCTTCCCCTCAAAAAGCTGACTCCTGGACCAGCCCACAACACCCCCAAATCCCCCATCACCCACAGCCCCACACAGGCCCTCCCTCACAGAAGTGGGACGACCTGCATGGTGGCAGGGATGGTGTGCTACCCCAGAGCTTGGGGTCTCAGCTGACCATGAGCAATGGGGCTGGTGCGTTACACAGCCTCCCAGCCCAGGGAGCTGACAGCAGCCACAAGCCACGACCTGACGCGGGGGTGGGGTGGGGTGGGGATGTGAGCTGTCTGAGGTCCCATCCTGTCCCCACGACAGCGGCCAGGCCTCACCTGACACCGTGACTGCCCTGCACGGACACACAGGACAGCAGCAGTCACGGGGACAGGACAGCCAGCTGCCTCCGCCGCAGGCTCCACTCTGAATGCAGCGGTCCCATAGCTGTACCAGCCCCGCCTGCGTGCCGCTCTGCTTGGCTACCAGGGCTCAGGGACCCTGCGTGAGTCGGTGAAGGCAGAGCTCCAGAGGCCAAGCCTGTCTTCAGCCGCCAGACCCACCCTGGTTGCCAGATTCATGAGCACAACTGGTATCTGAAGCCTTTGGGAGAATGACACCACAGACTCTGACCTCAGAGCTCAGACTCCTGAAAACTTACTAAACAGGTTGCTTTTAGTCTTTTTTTAAGTAGGAGGTTGGCAGGAAGGAGGGAGTGGAATGACTTCCGTGGTGGTGCAGTGGTTAAAATCCACCTACCAACGCAGGAGACATGGGTTCAATCCCTGATCTGGGAAGATCCAGCCTGCCATGGAGCAACTAAGCCCATGCACAACTACTGCAGCCATGAAATTAAGACACTTTCTCCTTAGAAGAAAAGTTATGACCAACCTAGACAGCATATTAAAAAGCAGAGACGTTACTTCACCAACAAAGGTCCATCTAGTCAAGGCTATGGTTTTTACAGTAGTCATGTATGGATGTGAGAGTTGGACTATAAAGAAAGCTGAGGGCCGAAGATTTGATGCTTTTGAACTGTGGTGTTGAAGAAGACTCTTGAGAGTCCTGTGGCCTTCAAGGCGATCGAACCAGTCCATCTGAAAGGAAATCACTCCTGAATATTTATTGGAAGGACTGATGCTGAAGCTGAAACTCCAACACTTTGGCCACCTGATGCAAAGAGGTGACTCCTTTGAAAAGACCCTGATGCTAGGAAAGATTGGAGGCAGGAGGAGAAGGGGATGACAGAGGATGAGATGGTTGGATGGCATCACTGACTCAATGGACATGAGTTTGAGTAAACTCCGGGAGTTGGTGATGGACAGGAAGGCCTGGTGTGCTGCAGTCCATGGGGTCGCAAAGAGTCTGACATGACTGAGTAACTGAACTGAACTGATTCTTAAAGGTCTTATTCAGAAAATCAAAAGACAAGACACAATCTGGGAGACAAGTATTTGCAAAACTCACATGTGATGAAGGATTTGGACTCAAAATAGACAAAGACCTCTTGAACAACCCCATAAAAAATGAGTAAGGATCTGAACAGACAACCAGCCAAAAAAAGATATACAGATAGTCAAAAACAAAAACATGTTCAACATCATACACCATTAGGGAATTACAAATTAAAATCATGAGATATCACATCACATATTATTAGGACTGCTAAATTCTAAATATATGACAATACCAATTACTGGAGGCTGAGGAACAAAAGGAAAGTCCCCTCACTGCTGATGGGACGCATGCACAGCCACTTTGTAAAACAGTTGGGCAGTTTTCTCCGAAGCTAAACAAACCTCACCTTGGGATCCAACAATCGCTATCTCCAGTATTTAAGAAACTGCTTTGAAAAATCCATGCCCAAATGCAAACAAAGATGAACTTCTGCACAGCAGCACTATTCATAATAGTTAAAAACTTGAAGGCAAGTAGAGCTGGCCACCCCAAAATAAGCCTCTCTGGTGTGAGGATTATTCACGTCGAATTCAAGGGGGAAAAAAAAGAGGACTCTCAGTCAACTAAGTAGCAATTGCCTTTTGTGAAGGACATTTACAACAGAGAAATCTCTGCATTTAAGGGTTGCCCCTGTTTGCACCAGAAATAGAAGGATAATTAACTCAAGTAACTTATCAATGGAAAGGTCCCACCTTAAATCTACCAACAATCATCCTTCTTTATTGTGTCTTGCATGATAACCTTCCATAACCAGCTTCTCCCATTCCCCAAGGTCTTACTTCTGTCTTCAGCTGAAGATGGTATTTAAGGTGATGGCTTAGGACATTTCAGGGAGTGACTCACTTTTCTTTGGTAGCTCCCCTGTATACAGTAGGCATTTGTTGTTTTAGTCACTAAGTCATGTTCAACTCTGGGATCCCATGGACTGTAGCCCCGCAGGCTCCTCTGTCTATGGGATTCCCCAGGCAAGAATACTGGAGTGGGTTGCCAACTCCTTCTCCAGGGGATCTTCACAACCCAGGGATCAAACCCGTCTCTCCTGTTTTGCAGGTGGATTCTTTACCACTAAGCCACCAGGGAAGCAGAGAGGAGGTATGCTTCTGTTTTTTCTCCTGGTGATTTGTCTTTTATTGTGGAAGGGCAGAATGAAAATTGTTGTTCCTCCCATACACATGCGATGGAGTATTACTCAGCAGTAGAAAGACATGTACCACCAACCCTCAAAAGGCATGGTTAAATCTCACGTGCATATTACTCAGTGAAAGAACGCAGTCTGAAGAGACAGCGGGCAGCCTGACCTCATTGATGAGGGATGGGCTCGGTTTGGTAGGTCCTCCTGTTTCCTGGATCTCAGAGGGAGCAGGCTCCAGGGGGCCGTGGAGCAGATATGTGGAGTTCTGCTGCAGATAAGAAATTCAAACTGAAATAGAGATGAATATCTTATGACTTCTCCAAAATAGTTACAGAACAATCAACTGGAAACCATATGAAATGAAATGACTGTAAACACAAACTGTCAAACTTACACAAAATTCACTCAGATTTATTAACAGACATTTAAAATGCAAAACAATCAAAATTACATGTATATATAAGAAAATATACATGACCTTGGCTTTGGTCTGCAGATCATGAGCTTTGAGTTTTAACACAGAAAACGTCAATATACAAAAGAAAAAAATATGTGGACTTTATAAAATTAAAGTTTTCTCCCCTGAAAGACCTTATTCAGAAAGTCTAAAGACAAGCCACAAACTGGGAGAAAAATATTTGCAAACACATATCTAATAAAGGATTTGGACCTACAATAGACAAAGGCCTCTAAAACAGCCCCAGTTTAAAAAAAAAAAATGGGTAAGGATCTAACCAGAAACACCTGGCCAAACGGGATATGCAGATGCTAAATATCATACAAAAATTATACAAAAGTATCATACTACTAGGGAATAACATTTAAAATCATGAGTTAACACACCGCACCTATTAGCACCGCTGTGCTCCGAATATATGACAGTAGCGATTGCTGGAGGATGAGGAACAACAGAAGCTCTCCTTCACTGCTGGTGGTGTTGCAGGAAGGGGGACCCCTTCCAGGCCCCAAAACTGGGCTCTTGTCTAACACTCGGAAATGAATTGTCCGAGGAGACACACGTGCTGACAAAGAAAGAGACTTTATTGGGAAGGGCGCCCGGATGGAGAGCAGTAGGGGAAGGGAACCCAGGTTTTATGGTGATGGGATTAGTTTCCGGGTTGTCTTTAGCCAATCATTCTGACTCAGAGTCCTGCCTGGTGGTGCTGAAGGAGGAAAGTAGGCCGAACAGATTCCGTCTTGAAAATCAGTCTCTGTCTTGAAACCCCTGTGAACTTTGGACTATATGCTTGGGTGCTCACCCGATGGACACTAAATTATGTGCCCAGTATCCATGGAGATGACGTATCAATTGGAAAAGTGACCCCCGGATAAAAGGCCTTCAGGACTCGTACCAAGACATCCTGTCACCAAGGGAGTGTACTAATTTACCCCAAAGCAAAACAAATTATCTGTACAATATCTATTGATATATGTTACCCTGTTTATCCAACTAAGACTTACTGCATATACATCATAGCTACCCTTGATTATATCTCTCCTTTACACTATCCAGACTAGTTTCAAGGAATCTGGGGATGTGAGTTTGGGCACGTACACTTATGGTATATAAGGTTGTCACAAAAACTGGTCGGGGTCCTTGGCTAAGAGGAGACTCTGCCTTGGACCCACCCATGTAATAAATTGCTCTTCAGTATTTGCGTTGTCCTTCTGAAAGAGTTTGCTTCCCGGAGAGCGTGGCTACAACAGTGCACACCCTGTTCAGCCAAGATGGATGCCAGAGAGGATTCTGGGAGGTGGTTGGACATATGGTGTCTCCTTTTGACCTTTCCCAAACTCTTTCAGTTGGTGGTGGCTCATGAGTTCTGTGTTCCTTACCAGGACCTCCTGTCGTAAAACAACTCATGCAAATGGTTACCATGGTGCCTGGGCAGGGTGGGCGGTCTCAGTCAGTGTGCTTCCCCTAACGGTGGGATGCCTGTACAGCCACTTTGTAAGACAGCTGGGCAGTTTTTTCCACAGCTAAACAAGTCTCACCTTGGGATGCTCAGTATTTAGTCAACTGCTTTGAAAACCTATCTCCAAATTCAAACAAGGATGAAATTATGCACAGCAGCACTATTCATAATAGCTACAAACTTGAACAAATAAGGATATCCTTCAATAGATGAATGCACAAGCAAAGTGGGAAACATCCATGTCAAGGCAAACAGAATATGCCGCCCCAAGATATGCCTTTCCGGCATAAGGAATATTTCAGTCTTATTAAAAAAAAAGAAAAGAAAAAAAAACAGGAATCTCAGAAAACTGTATGGAGATGAAGGACATTTACCATAGAAAAATTTCCATATTTAATGGCTATCCCTCTTTGCACCAGAAATAGAAGGATGATTAAATCTCAAGTAGCTCTTTTCAATGGTGGAGCCCTGACTTAAATCTGCAAATAATCATACATTTCTTTACTGTGTTTCGCATGATAACCTCCCCCAAGGACTTTCTCCTATTGTTTTTATCTGAAGATAGTATTTTAAATAATGGCCTTGGACGTTACAGGGAGTACCTCACTTTTTCTGGGTAGCTCTTGTATATACAGGAGGTATGTGCTTAGTCGCTCAGTCATGTCCGACTCTTTGCAACTCCGTGGACTGTAACCCGCCAGGCTCCTCTCCTCCGTCCAGGGGGGCTCTCCAGGCAAGAATACTGGAGTGCGTTGCTGTGCCCTCCTCCAGGGGATCTTCCCAACCCAGGGATCAAACTCAGGTCTCCCGCATTGCAGGTGGATTCTTTACCATCGGAGCCGCCAGGAAAACACATATAGGAGATATACAGGTTATTAAACTTCTGTTTTTCTCCTGGTAATCTGTTTCTTCTTTTTTACAGGGAAAGTCTCTACCAAGAATCTGGAAGGGTAGAAGGAAAATTGTTTTTCTTTACAAGCATATGCAATGGAACACTGCTTAGCAATACAAAGGAATAAACCATCAACTCATACACTGTTAGTGAAAGAATCCAGTGTAAAGAAGCTGCACACACTATTGAACTCAACGAGGCAGCAGTTGTAACCAGGGAGGGTTAATTTTAAATTTACACTGGATCTGCTTCTATGACTTTAACCCTTTTTTATTATAATAAATATACATAATGGCCTGCCTCTGGGAGATAATCTGAGCCCCCTATGAAGGACTGTAAGGAAGTGAGACTAACACATCCCCCTGCCTGAGGCTTGCCATTCTAGGAGACATCTGCAAGGATTGAAAAGTCTTCTTGCTTTGTTTCCTCACCTCCCTCCATTTCTGATCCATAAAAAAGCATGGCCACCAGGCCCTGACAAGACGGATATTTTGAGGCACTAGCCTGCGGTCTTCTCAGTCAGCTGGCTCCCCAATTAAAGTCTCTTCATTGCCTCAACACCTAGTCTCTTGGATTCATTGGCCTGTTGTGCGACGAGCAGAGTGAGCTTGGACTTGGTAAGACAGTGAGCAGGGCATGAAGCGGGATCTTAATTCCCTGCCCAAGAACTGAACCTGGCCAGCCTGGATGAAAGCCAGGGATCCTAGACACCAGAGCAGCAAGGGCTACGGGCTAGAAGATATTTTCCCTTGAGTCTTTGTCCCAGAGAAAAAATGCATTTATCCCGGAGGCAGAGACTGTAAATGCAAGTATAAAATTCATTATTATAGACATAGCATAACAACAAGTGGGAGAGCACAGAGAGAAACCATTTGTTTAGTTGAGACAGAAGCAAGGCAGAGACGCACATCCGGAGAGAAAGTGTGTGGGCAGCCCCCCTGGTGAGGAGGAGCGCAGTAAAGAGGCGGTTAAGTCATTCATACAGGTCGGATCTTCCGGGTCTTTGTCTTCCTTCAGACAGTTACCTGGTTTCTTTTTCAACCTGATCTACGCTGGGACCCTCCCCTTGGTGTGCACACACCCCTCGGCCAAAATGGACCTCAAAGTGAAGGGAGGCGCCAGACTCATTCTGACCTGGCACTGTCCCCAGACTTTCAACCCACAAAGAGCCTTCCTGTGCATGTGGAGTGTCTCCTTTGTCCCGAAGGAGGGGGAACAGCGATTCCTGACTCCTTTTCTCACACAGGGTTTTGCCCCTCTTTGTCCTTGCCTTGACTATTACCTTGACTATTGCCATGACTGTTACTTTAAGGTGTTTCCAAGAGACAAACCCTGGCTATTTACCCTGTTTCTGTTGTTACTGCCATTTCAGAGGGCAAACAGGAGGTTGATTGTAAATGCCGTAACCGGGGTCCAGCTGTCCCTTGTCTCAGGAAATGCTAACTGTTGTGAGTATCCAGCTGAAGCCCACTTCCTCATCCCCCGTGAAATGCAAACAGGAGGCCAGTTGCTAGTGTCTAACCTGGAGCCCAGCTATCTCCTACATCAGTGTGACCCCATTTATGACATCCTGGATGAGGCAAAGCTACACAGATAATAAGTAGAGCATGGGGTGGGGGTTTAAAGGATTCCATGTGATACTTTAGAATGGATACCTGTCACTATGCATTTGTCTGAGCCTGCAGATGTGTATAGCCCAAGGGGTTGATTATAATCTATTTGACTTTAGTTATTTTGGGTGTAGGAGTGGAACACACAATGGGACACCGCATCTGACTGTAGTAGAACTACATAGAAAAACCTCACTGTGCGGGATGAGGCAAAAGGCGCTGACAACTGTGGGAAAGAGCAGAATCTGTAGACTAAAGGCAAAACGGAGCTTTCATAAACAGTGGGCTTGATTTTACAGAGGTCTCTCCAGGGTGTGGCAGCTGAGAATGCTCAAACCTCTGAACATGCCATCTGGAAAGGAGCAGCACACAGAGAAACGGCGGAGGGTGGGCACCGGGTTCCTCACTGTAGGACTGACAGCTACACATAAAGGGAGAGAGGGCCTCTGCCCTGGTGACCCTGGGTCTGGGCTTCCTGGGAGGATGACGTGGGGAGCTGACTGGCCGGGGAAACGCACAGACCTCTGCACTGGGAATGCCCTGCACACGTAGGAACCTCACGCCCCGTGTTTCCCCCATACTCGCTGGAAACACTGAGCCCTCCATGATCTGCGAGGTGCCGATTTTAAGACATTTTGACCCCAGGCAAGTATAGGAGTGTGAGGGTCTTCCTTACCCCTAAGCTGTCCCAGAAGCCAGGCCCTGGAGCCTGGAGCCAGGATGGGGATGCCTGGGCCTCTAACCAGCAGCTGGTTGGGAGGAGGAGCCAGTCCTGAGGGCAAGAGCTCCCTGTCGTCTGTGAGGCCCGGGGCCCTGATGGGACTCATCCCCAGTGCGGACACGGGGGGCCGGCAGTGGTTCTATTTTCCCAGGGACCTTTTGATGAAAAGGCTTCCTGGGTGGCTCAGTGGTAAAGAACCCATCTGCCAATGCAGGAGACACAGGAGAAGGGGATTTGAT
Source organism: Giraffa tippelskirchi (assembly GCF_054371585.1). Classification (NCBI taxonomy): domain Eukaryota; kingdom Metazoa; phylum Chordata; class Mammalia; order Artiodactyla; family Giraffidae; genus Giraffa; species Giraffa tippelskirchi. The sequence goes on from NC_137283.1 coordinate 137,910, forward strand.
CCCTGAGTTGGGAAGATTCTCTGGAGGAGGAAATGGCAGCCCGCTCCAGTATTCTTGCCTGAAAAATTCCAAGGGCAGAGGAGCCTGGCGGGCTACAATCCCCAGGGTCAGACATGACTGAGCATGGTCACATGCCCTTTGATGAAACCATGCAACACTGGTCTCAGAAGTCTCCTGACAGGGTTTCAGACTGACATGGGGGTTTTATAGGAACAGAGAAAGAAGCTGAGCTCCTGACAGGCAGCCCTTTCTGGCACTGAGTTGACTCTACCAGGACTGCACCACAGTCACCCGCGTGGAGTCTGCTATGACCCACATGCCCCGGCCCAGCCTCTCCTTTTCCTGCAACGATTCCAGTGACATTTCCAGCCTAGACCCTCTCCCAGACCAGGTGCATCTGTCCAGCCACCGCATCCACGTCTCACCTTGAGGGCCAAGAGGCCTCACAGAGGACTGTGATCCCGCTGCTCCCACACCCAGGAGGCAGCCCGACCTCCCCTGGTTGCTGAGCCCAGACGCCCAGGGCCTCCCAGTCTCCCACTTGCTTGTGTCCCAGTGACTGCCAGTTCCCCCTCCAGAGCCTATGGCCAGTCCCCACACTGATTTCCCTCTAGGGCCACAACCTTGGCTCAAGCCTGATCCCTCCCTCAGGCCCTAACAAAGCTCCCTGCCCCCACGGTGAATCTTACACCCCATCTCAACATGGTCCTTCTGAAGCATAAACTGTGGAACCACGTGCTGCGGTCATAGGGCAATATTTCCAGAATTAGCGAAGCTCCATGGCAACCACCGTCATGGGCCATTCTGTTTGTCATTCGTCATTCTGTCCCTTGGACTTCCCTGGTGGCTCAGACGGTAAACTGTCTGCTTACAATGCAGGAGACCCAGGTTCAATCCCTGGGTCAGGAAGATCTCCTGGAGAAGGAAATGGCAACCCACTCCAGTATTCTCGCCTGGAAAATTCCATGGACAGAGGAGCCTGGTAGGCTACAGTCTATGGGGTCGCGAAGAGTCGGACACAACTGAGCGACTTCACTTCACTTTTCACTTTACATGCTGTCCCTAAACAGCAAGTTCCAACCTCCATATTAGGCAAGGTGGGCAATCAAAAGACCCCCAACCAATGAGAACACCATCCCATCTCATAGGAACTTTCTTTGTCCTGAGACTATAACAATTGCCTCAAGCCCATGAAAGAGATCAGCTCTTCTGGTCGGTCAGGAAGTCTGCCCACTGTCTCATCAGCGGCCCTCCCTACCTCAGTCCTCTGTTCTCAGCAAATTCTCTCTAAAAGACTGTCTGCTCTGCCTGTGTGTCTCTCTGTCTCTCTCCCTGCCATGTAAGGACACAGTGTTGTACATATTATCCTTTGTTTATCCTCACAACACTCCCTTCCCCTTGTAGTTACATATCAGAAAGGCCACAGAGTCACTGAACTGCTAGACTCAATTACTGGGCTATTGACACCAGCCTAAGACTGTTTTTGACAAGATCCTAACACCTCTGTTCCTCATCACTAAGTCCTGACTGCAAGTCCTTGTCTTATATAAGCCCCTGGACTCCTCATAGGAGGGGGCGCAGTTCTCGAAGCATGGTCCTACGGGGTTCCCCTCTCCACTGGCTGGAAATTTCTTTTAGGAAGTTCTATGTTCTGTAACTTCAGAGTTAAATTATTATGCCTTAAAAGATTGTATAAGACATTCACCACAGACCTTTTTCAATTTATAAATCGAGCCAAAGCAAAATTTCTATTTTTAAATAAGAGGTTCTGGGATCGCCAGAGTAGGGTAAAGCTGAGGAAGTCAGGCCCTTTTTGCCTCAGTTCAGTTCAGTTCAGTTCAGTCACTCAGTCAGGTCTGACTCTTTACAACCCCATGGACTGCAGCACACCAGGCCTCCCTGTCCATCACCAACTCCTGGAGCTTACTCAAACTCAAGTCCATTGAGTCTGTGATGCCATCCAACCATCTCATCCTCTGTCATCCCCTTCTCCTCCTGCCTTCAATCCTTCCCAGCATCAGGGTCTTTCTCAGTGAGTCAGTATTCCCATCAGGTGGCCAAAGTATTGGAGCTTCAACTTCAGCATCAGTCCTTCCAATGAATATTCAGAGCTGATTTCCTTTAGGACGGACTGGTTAGATCTCCTTGCAGTCCAAAGGACTCTCAAGAGTCTTGTCCAACACCACAGTTCAAAAGCATCAATTCCACAGCGCTCAGTTTTTTTATGGTCCAACTCTCACGTCCATACATGACTACTGGAAAAACCATAGCTTTGACTAGACAGACCTTTGTCGGCAAAGTATGTCTCTTCTTTTTAATGTGCTGTCTATGTTGGTCATAGCTTTTCTTCCAAGGAGGAAGCGTCTTTTAATTTCATGGCTGCAGTGACCAACTGCAGTGATTTTGGAGTTCAACGAAGAAAAAAAAACACTCTCACTGTTTCCATTGATTCCTCATCTATTTGCCAGGAAGTGATGGGACGGAATGCCAAGATCTTTGTTTTTTGAATGTTGAGTTTTAAGCTAGCTTTTTCATTCTCCTCTTTCACTTTCATCAAGACGCTATTTAGTTCTTCGCTTTCTGCCATAAGGGTTCTGTCATCGGCGTAACTGAGGTTATTCAGGCGGCCTCTCCCTCCCCCGGTGCTGGGAAGCCCAGGTCCAGCCTCCTGCCTGAGGATGCAGCCTTCTAGCGCCTAAGAACCCCCAGCAGTGCACTGTGGACCCTGAAGGGACCCGTCTGGAAGGGCCGTTTGTGAGATGCTGTAGGGGGAAAGGAGTGAGACTCAGGCCCTATCTTTTTTGCTCAGGCACATCCCACTCATTTATTGCTCAGCCCAGGAAGCCAGCTGGCCCTAAGGCTCCGCTTGCCCCCAGGATCCAAAGGTGGGCATGGGAAAGTGCTGCCACCTTGTGGCCATTTTCTGTAATTACAACACGACCACAGGCACCTCAGCTCAATCCACAAGGCCTGGGCTTCCCTTCCAGCCAGCTGCCCCCAAGGAATGGCAGCTGACGTTCAGGAAGCCAACTGCCAAAGGAAAATCGCCCTCACACCCTTAAAGGAGAAGAAAGAAAAAAAAAAAACAGAAAGCACAGACGCACTCAACATCCCCCACCAAACAAGGCGCTCAGCATCCCTGATTACTGCAGGAATGCCAATCGAAAGGACAATGGGAAGTCACATTGCAACACTCACAAATGCCAACATGGCAAGGCTATAGGCAATCAACAAGGCAGAGAGTCTGGAGGAAGAAGGACCGCCCTGGACTGTGGCTGGGAGTGCCCATTGACAGCAGCCGCTAGAAGGGAGACAGCAGACTCTGAACGCCTGAACGAAACACTCTCAAGCCAGGCCTTATGTCATTCCTGCACCTTGGCCTGTATCCTGAGAGCTCCATCGATCAAAAGGCACATGCACCCCAACAGACCGCCAGCACTGCTTCCTTCAGGAGCCTAGATGTGCAACCTGCAAAATCCCCAACGAGAGACTGAAGCTTAAAGAAAACGTACACAGATCTGGTAGACGGTTTCTCCCTCACAGAAAAAAAAGATATGCAAAGTAGGGAACTCCAACCCTGGGAGACACAGATGGATGGCCCAGGAAGGATCAGAGGCTAAGAGTAGTCAGTCAGGCAGAGGAAGAACTGGGTATATGAGGTCTAGTCTAGGCCAAGTGAGGACAGACAGAGAAGGCGACAAACTGACATCCCAGAAAGAGACCCTGAGAATTCAAAGTCAAAAAAAGGATTTTGGAAAGAAAGAAACAGCACGGCCTGGAACAAATTAGTGGGTAAGTACCCAAAGCGAAAGCAGATCTGTACCTGTAATGAATCACCCACGTGGGCTGTACCCTTTCCTCCACCCTTCCATCCAGACATACAACTCTGTAGCTCTAAGAGATGATCCGTACCAGTTATCTGTTATCTTCCTGCTTTCCATTGAAAATAAGGGTACCTGAGGTAGAAAAAGCATGAAGACCTGATGCTCACCACTCTGCTCGACCTCCTAAGGCAGATAGTCCCACCAAAACCATAGAGAAAACCCATAGATGACTTCATACCTGAATCAGGTGACTGTGCAGTGACAATCGTCACAGCAGGTCAATTGGACTATACCGCGGGTAGTATTGGTATGATGTTAAAGAAAAGGGAAGCAAAGCAGTGTCTACTGTATGACGTTCGACCTCCCTAACTTGGGACGTTACCGCATCACTGGAGGCCGAGCAGGCTTGAGTCCCATTGCTGAACTGGGGTGGGGTCAAAACAGTCTGGCAGAGAACAATTTTTAAGGTTTAGTGTGTGCTGTGTCAGGCTGGGACAAGATTACATTGTGGGATCGAGGCCGCTAGAAATTTCAAGGCAAAATTAAGCCAGTCTTCACCTCTGCTTGTCCTGGGGATCTTAGCTCAAGCCTCCTTCCTGACAACGCTGCCTCCTGGCATAGAAGCACCCTCAGTAGTGTACTGTGGACCCTAAAATGATGAGTCTGGATTGGGTGTTTGTGTGATGCTTTATGGGGAAATAGTAGTGAGACTCAAGGCCTTTTCTGTTTGTTCAGGTAGAATCCAGATAGATAGTTCAGGTAGAATCCAAAACACAGAAAACTAATTAAACTGATCACAACAACCACAGCCTTGTCTAACTCAAAGAAACTATGAGCCATGCCATGTAGGGCCACCCGAGACAGATGGGTCATGGTGGAGAGTTCTGACAAAATGTAGTCCACTGGAGAAGGGAATGGCAAACCACTTCAGTATTCTTGCCTTGAGAATCCCATGAACGGTACAAAAAGGCAAAAAGATAGGACACTGAAAGATAAACTCCCCAGGTCAGTATGTGCCCAACATGCTACTGGAGAAGAGGAGAGAAATAGCTCCAGGAAGAATGAAGAGATGGAGCCAAAGTGAAAACAATGCCCAGTTGTGGATGTGACTGGTAATGGAAGTAAAGTCCCATGCTATAAAGAGCAATACTGAATAGGAAGCTGGAATGTTGGGTCCATGAATCAAGGTAAATTAGAAGTGGTCAAACAGGGGATGGCAAGAGTGAACATCAACATTTTAGGAATCAGTGAACTAAAATGGATTGTAATGGGCGAATTTCACTCAGATGACCATTATATCTACTACTGTGGGCAAGAATCCCTTAGAAGAAATGAAGTAGCCCTCATAGTCGACAGAAGAGTTGGAAATGCAGTACTTGGGTGCAGTCTCAAAAATGACAGAATGATTTCTGTTCGTTTCCAAGACAAACCATTCAATATCACAGTTCCAAGTCTAGGCCCCAACCAGTAATGCTGAAGAAGCTGAAATTGAATTATTCTGTGAAGACCAACAAGATGTTCTAGAACTCACACCCAAAAAAGATGTCCTTTTCATAATACGGGACTGGAATGCAAAAGTAGGAAGTCAAGAGATACCTAGAGGAACAGGCAAAATTGGCCTGGGAGTACAAAATGAAAAGGGCAAAGGCTAACAGAGTTCTGCCAAGAGACCGCACTGGTCATAGCAAATACCCTCTTCCAACAACACAAGAGAAGACTCTACACACGGACATCACCAGATGGTCAATACCGAAATCTGAATATATTCTTTGAGTCAAAGATGGAGAAGCTCTATACAGTCAGCAAAAAACAAGACTGGGAGCTGACTGTGGCTCCTATCATGAACTCCTTATTGCCAAATTCAGACTTAAATGGAAGAAAGTAGGGAAAATCATTAGACCATTCAGGTATGACCTAAATCAAATCCCTTACAATTCTACAGTGGAAGTGAGAAATAGATTCAAGGGATTAGATCTGATAGACAGAGTGTCTGAAGAACTATGGATGGAGGTTTGTGACATTGTACAGGAGACAGGGATCAAGATCTTTCCCAAGAAAAAGAAATACAAAAAGGCAAAATGGTTGTCTGAGGAGGCCTTACAAATAGCTGTGAAAAGAAGAGAAGTGAAAGGAAAAGGAGAAAAGGAAAGATATACCCATTTGAATGCAGAGTTCCAAAGAAGAGCAAGCAGATAAGAAAGCCTTCCTCAGGGATCAATGCAAAGAAGTAGAAGAAAACAATAGAATGGGAAAGACTAGAGATCTCTTCAAGAAAATTAGAGACACCAAGGGAACATTTCATGCAAAGATGGGCTCAATAAAGGACAGAAATTGTATGGACCTCACAGAAGCAGAAGATATTAAGAAGAGGTGGCAAGAATACACAGAAGAATTATACAAAAAAGATCTCCATGACCCAGAAAACCACGACGGTGTGATCACTCACCTAGAGCCAGACATCCTGGAATGTGAAGTCAAGTGGGCCTTAGGAAGCATTGCTACAAAAAGCTAGTGGAGGTGATAGAATTCCAGTTGAGCTATTTCAAATCCTAAAAGATGATGCTTTGAAAGTGCTGCACTCCATATGCCAGCAAATTTGGAAAACTCAGCAGTGGCCACAAGACTGGAAAAGGTCAATTTTCATTCCAATCCCAAATAAGGACAATGCCAAAGAATGCTCAAGCTACCACACAATTGCACTCATCTCACATGCTAGCAAAGTAACGCTCAAAATTCTCCAAGCCAGGCTTCAACACTACATGAACCATGAACTTCCAGATGTTCAAGCTCAATTTAGAAAGGCAGAGGAATCAGAGATGAAATTGCCAACATCCATTGGATCATAGAAAAATCAAGAGAATTCCAGAAAAACATCTCCTTTATTGATTATGCCAAAGCCTTTGACTGTGCAGATCACACCAAACTGTGGAAAATTCTTCCAGAGATGGGAATCCCAGACCATCTGAACTGTCTCCTGAGAAATCTGTATGCAAGTCAAGAAGCAACAGTTAGAACCAGACATGGAACAATGGACTGGCTCCAAATGGGGAAAGGAGTACGTCAAGGCTGTACATTATCACCCTGCTTATTTAACTATATGCAGAGTACATCGTGTGAAATGCTGGGCTGGATGAAGCACAAGCTGGAATCAAGATTGCCAGGAGAAATATCAATAACCTCAGATATACAGATGACACCACCCTTTTGGTAGACAGTGAGGAGGAACTAAAGAGTCTCCTGATGAAAGTGAAAGAGGAGAGTGAAAAAGCTGTCTTAAAACTCAACATTCAATAAACAAAGATCATGGCATCTGGTCCCATCACTTCATGGCAAATAGATGGGCAAACAATGGAAAAATAACAGCCTTTATTTTGGGGGGCTCCAAAAATCACTGCAGATGGTGACTGCAACCATGAAATTATAAGATGCTTGATCCTTGAAAGAAAAGTTATGACCAACCTAGACAGCATATTAAAAAACAGAGACAATATTTTGCCGACAAAGTTCCGTCTAGTCAAATCTATAGTTTTTCCAGTAGTCATGTATAGATGTGCGAGTTGGACCATAAAGAAAGCTGAATGCCAAAGAATTGATGCTTTTCAACTGTGGTGTTGGAGAAGACTCTTGAGAGTCCCTTGGACTGCAAGGAGATCCAACCAGTCCATCCTAAAGGAAATCAGTCCTGAATATTCTTTAGAAGGACTGATACTGAAGCTGAAACTCCAATACTTTGGTAACATGATGCGAAGAAATGACTCATTGGGAAAGACCCTGATGCTGGGAGAGATTGAGGGCAGGAGGAGAAGGGAATGACAGAGGGTGAGATGGTTGGATGGCATCACCAACTCAATGGACATGAGTTTGAGCAAGCTCTGGGCATTGGTGATGGACAAGGAAGCCTGGCATGCTGCGGTCCATGGAGTCACAAAGAGTCGGACACGACTGAGCAACTGAATAAGAAGATGTGCTACATCTATACGGTAGACTATTTCTCACTCATATAAAACTGCTGCTGAAGTTAGAGAATTATAACACTGGTAGTCACAGGGATGGAGCTTGAAGGATCATACACTAAGGCGGAGGTAGAACATGGTGTATGAGGTATTGTCCAGGTAAACTAAAAAATAGATGTGCAAGTCAACAAATTTCCAATTCTGAAAGAGACTCTGAGAATTCAAATCAAACAAATGGTTCCACGAAAAAATTGAAGTGAAGGGAGGGATGCATTAGGAGGTCCATACCTAAATTGACAAGAAATCAATATATGTAACAAGTAATCCACAAGGAAAATCCTCTGCCTTCCTTCCTTCATTCCTTCCTTCAACATATACACAGAAATCTTTGTCTCTAAGAGATAATTCATAAAATTTATCCCCTATCCTCCTGTTCATATTCACAGAAAAGTGTATCTGATACAAATAACTCACAAGGACCTGATGCTCACCACTCTGCTCTACCTTCTAAGGCATAAAAAAGGGGTGGGGGAAGTAGAGATTTCATAGAAAACTTGCATTCCAGTCCCTATGATGAAAAGGACATCTTTTTTTGGTGTTAGTTCTGGGAGGTCTTGTAGGTCTTCATAGGCTCAGTATTTCAGCTTCTTCAGTATTAGAGGTTGGGGCATAGACTTGGATTACTTTGATATTGAATGAATTGCCTTGGAAATGAACAGAGATCATTCTGTTGTTTTTGAGACTGCAGCCAAGTACTGCATTTCACATTCTTTTGTTGACTATCAGGGCTACTCCATTTCTTCTAAGGGATTCTTGCCCACAGTAGTGGATACAATGGTCATCTGAATTAAATTCACTCATTCCCATCCATCTTAGTTCACTTATTCCTCAAATGTTAATGTTCACTCTTGCCATCTCCTTCTTGACCACATCTAATTTACCTGGATTTATAGACCTAACATTCCAGGTTCCTATGCAATATTGCTGTTTACAGCATTGGACTTTATTTCCACCCCCAGACACACCCACAACTGTTTCCGTTTTGACTTTAGCCTTTTCATTCCTTCTGGATTTATTTCTTCACTCTTCTCCAGTAGCACATTGGGCACCTACCAACTAGGGGAGTTCATTTTTCAGTGTCATATCTTTTTGTCTTTTCATATTGTGCAGCTGAATATTAAATGCCAGCTGAATTGCTAGGCAGTTAATATTCAGGAAGATCCAGGTTTTTGTAGTTGTTCAGTTGCTAAGTCACTCTGACTCTGTGACCCCATGGGCTGCAGCACGCTAGGCTTCCTTGTCCCTCACTGTCCCTGGGAGTTTGCTCAAACTCATGTCTGTCGAGTGGGTAAGGCCATCCAACCATCTCATCCTCTGCTGCCCCTTCTCCTCCCATCCTCAATCTTTTCTAGCATCAGGGTCTTTTCCAGTGAGTCGACTCTTCGCCTCAGGTGGCCAAAAGATTGGCGCTTCAGCTTCAGTCCTTCCACTTTCAATGAATATTCAGGGTTGATTTCACAAGAACTTTCTCTCCAACACATACAAATTATTAGTACACCTCAGCTAAAAAAAAAAAAAAAAAAAAAAACTCAACAAAAAAATCAGACAAAGGTCCAAATGCATGTTTCTCTAAAGAAGTCATAGAGACGGTCATAAAGCACATGAAAAGATGCTCAGCATCACTAGTTCTTTGAGAAAGGCAAATCAAATGTAGAATGAGGCATCACCTCACATTGGTCAGAATGGCCACATTAAAGACCTACAACAATAAATTCTGCAGAGGGTGTGGAGAGAAAGAAACCCTGCTACACTGTTGGTGGGAATGTAAATCGGTACACCAATTAGGGAGAACATTATGGCAGTTCTTTTAAAAAATAAACACAGAAGTACCCGGTGACCCAGAAATCCAACACCTAGGAGATCCAGAAAAAAATGCAAAATTTTAAAAGACACCTGCACTCCACAGATCACGGCAGCGCCGGGTACCACAGTCAAGACAAGGGAGCGACTTCAGTGAGCAAGGACAGACAGACGGACACAGAGAATGAGGCACATATACACAATGCAATATTGCTCAGACATAAAGAAGGGTGAAATAATGCCATTTCCAGTTACAGGGAAGAAACTAGAGGAGATCAAACTAAGTGAAATAACTGAGAAAGGGAAAGTCAGATAATAGAGGGTATCACTTCTGTGGAATCTAAAAATGGATACAAATGAACATCATTACAATAGGCAAACAGATTCACAGACTCAGAAACGTATGGAAAGGAGGCAGGGGGTGGGGGAGTAATTAGCTGGTACAGACCAAGATGTACATGTCAAAACTGGTGCAGTTGTTGTTGTTTAGTTGCTCAGTCGTGTCCGACTCTTTGCAACCCCATGGATTGTAGCCGGCCAGATTCCTTTGTCCATGGGAGTCTCTAGGCAAGAATACTGGAGTGGTTTGCCATTTTCTTCTCCAGGGGATCGAGCCCAGGTCTCCTGAAAGTCTCCTGCATTGCAGGTGGATTCTTTTACCACTAAGCGAGCAGGCAAGCCATAAAATAGGTGCTGAAGGGGTCTAAATAGTCACAAATTTGACAGGGCTTTAAATGACATCTGCCCTCAAGAAATGTCCCAGGGTATTTCATCAGAAAAGAATTCCAAACAGGGCCGAGATTCAAGAAGCCATTTTCAAGAGGTAAATTGTACTCACAAAGTATAAAATAATAAAAGCACATGGAAAGATACTCCACACGAATCATCAATGCCAATCAAAACTACCATAAGGTATCACCTCACGCTGGTCACAATGGCCATCATCAAAATGATCTACAAAAAATAATGTTAAAATAAATAAATAAATAAAAGATCTGCAAAGAATATACAGAAAATGAAATCCTCCTACAAGCTTTTTGAGAATGTAAATGGTGAAGCCACTATGGAAAACAGTATGGAGCTTCCAAGAAACACAAGACATAGAGGTATCATATGACCCTGAAATCCCACTCATGGGCTTAGGTCCAGAGAAAGTGAAGAGAAATTAGCTCAGTCGTGTCTGACCCTTTGCAACCCCATGGACTATACAGTCCATGGAATTCACTAGGCCAGAACACTGGAGTGGGCAGCCTTTCTCTTCTCCAGGGGATCTTCCGATCCCAGGGATCAAACCCAAGTCTCCCTCATTGCAGGCGGATTCTTTACCAGCTGAGCCACAAGGGAAGTGCAGGTCCGCAGAAAATCACAGTTCAAAATGACACGTGCCCCTTGATTTTCAGGGCAGCACTATTTCAATAGGCAAGACATGGAATCCACCAAAAGGTCCACTGACAGAATAATGAAGACTAGGGGGTACATCTATACACTGGAATACTACTCAACAATAAAATAGAATGAAATAAGGATGCTGTCAGCAGCATGGATGGACTAAGAAATCATCACAGTAAGTGAGGGAACTCAGAGAGAAAGATAAACATGTGAGATATCACTTACAGGTGCAATCTATAAATTCATACCAATGACTTAATATACAAAACAGACTTCACAGCCTGAGAAAATCAAACTATGATTATCAAAAGAAAGTTAGAAAGAAGGGATAATTAAGAGTTTAGGATTAACTATACACACTAATATCTAACAAATTAATAATCAAATAGGACCTAGGGAATAGAACAGGGAACTCTACTGAACAGACTGTAATCATCTATAATACGAGGGAAAAAAATGGAAAAAGAATAGATACGATTATATGTAAAATCAAATTAAGCTCCTGTACCGCTAAAACTAACAAAACAATGGAAGTCAACTTGACTCCAATAGAAAATAAAAATTAAATTACCTGAAATCCATCTGGGGAACCGCAGATACTGGTGACCCTATAGATTAGATATGTGATATGCTATGACATTAATATGACACCACCAAAGGTTTTCACTCAGCAGAACACAGAGCAGCAACCCATTCAAAGGTGCCTGACCTCATGTGAATGTCCCAAGATGAAGAGAAGAAAAAAGACCACAGGTTAATCAGGGCAACACCCTCAATTCAGATGTTGGGAATCTCCGAGGGGCAGGAGCAAACACGGGGTCTCCAAGTACGGGATCTGGACCCACGTGGATGGGGTGAGACACACACAATCCCCGGACCCTGCATCTGGGGTCGCGTGACTCTTGGTTAGGACACCAGGTCTCTGCTGGCTGGGCCCCTAAGGCGGAAACGAGTGGGTTCCTGGAACCTCCTGGGATGGTAGAAAGAAGCGTAGGGTCTCCCCTCCCCACACTTGTCCCAGGGAAGTCCTCCTCTCTCGCCCTTCGGTTCTGTCTGATACTGTTTTTACAGCTGTCACGATAATGTTGAAGACACTACCTTGGTTCCAGCAGGTTCGGTCCTTCGTTTTCCCACTGAGGTGTTGAGAAAACACACCAGGCGCGGGGCTAGGAGACGAGGGGCAGGTCTGGTTTCTGCTGAGCAGGGACGGCCGACCGGAAGGCGATCACCATAGCAACCTCACCTGCTGCCCGTCGGTTTTCTGCCTCATCCCAGTACCCTGGAATCAATTTACCAGGTGACCCTGCCTTCCTACTCAAACTGAATGTGCTGGAAAATGGGACTAATTACCAGGTAGCCCACCTGAGGTGTCTCCGTGAGCCCCAGGGCAGGGGAACCTGGCAGGAGGAAAGACTAAGAGCCCTACTGCAGCCCTGACCCCTGCGAGGGCCACGGAACCCCACTCAGAGGAGGGCACGTTACCCAGAGGAGCCCACCTCAGCTCCAGACCCCAGGCCTCTGAGCACTGACATTCAGACACAGGCACGGAGTTTTCCAGGACAGAGGAAAGGCCCAGTCTGCACCCAGGTCTCCACGTCCTAGTGCACACAGAACATGGTCGGTGTCAATATTCTCACACTATTTCAATAGGCAAGACATGGAATCACTGTAGAAAGCACGCGGTCTTGTCTAAACATAATCAGTGCAGACGGGATTGAAAAGTCAAGGTGTTCGTCACTCAGACATGTCTGTTTGTGACCACATGGACGGTAGCCCTCCAGCCTCCTCTGTCCATGGGATTCTCCAGGCAAGAATACTGGAGTCGGTTGCCATACCCTTCTCCAGGGGATCTTCCCGATCCAGAGATCAAACTCAGGTCTCCTGCACTGCATGCAGATTCTTTACCATCTCAGCCACCAGGGAAGCCCCTAGACAAGACTTAGGGAGGTCTAAATTACCATGTAGACAGAACGTGGTCAGGTTTAAACTAGCATAAGGTTGCTCTCCCTGGAGGCACAGGTCACACACATGCAGGGTCTCTCATCGTTGGACAGGGGCCTCACCCTCATGTGGGAATTAGCAAGTAAGTTTCTTAAAGAAAAAACCATCACTGGGCTCCACATGTCACCCACATCAGGAAACTGAAAGAACCTTTGTCATTAAACACTTCAACAGGCAAAACCAAACCGTTACCAGTATCTTTGGGCACGTGGTGGTCAGGATCCAGGGGAGATCCAGGGATTTCTTAGAGTTGAGCCCAGGGTCCTGTACAGACAGACAGAAAGTGCCCTGATTCCATCACCCAAGGCTTCCAGGAGGAGGTAGCCACACTGGAAGCCTTCTAGAAAAGGGTATTCTTTATCAGAATAAAAATTGTTGAAATTGAAAGCATATTAGTTAGTATTTGCCAACCTAAAATATTCTTAAAAGCCTGGCCCCCAGATCTTTGCAGTTCCCACTGGTTCCTTTGTGTTCAGATTGTCAGGGTAGAAACAATCCATCCTTTGAAATTAGTTTCTTCTAATTCTGTTTATTTGTTATTATATGAAGGAAAGGTCACACTTGAAAAACTACATCAGAAAATTCCTGCAAAACGATTGAGTCGAGGAGCCCATAAGCTGCATGAACTCTGCCTTCTAACAGTTTCCTTTTGAAAGACTGAGGGTGGAAGAAGAGGGGACGACAGAGGACGAGATGGTTGGATGGCATCACCGACCTAATGGACATGAGTTTGAGCAAACTCGGGGAGATGGTGAAGGACAGGGAAGCCCAGCGTGCTGAAATCTATGGGGTCGCAAAGAGTTGGACACGACTGAGTGACTGAACAGCAACAAGCTTCCATTTTCTGCCTGGAGAAATCTGATAAAATAGGCATCCTGATTTTGTCACTTCTCTGTTCAAAGGCTGCTAAAATGAAATTGATCTTCATATCAACATGTAAGAATTTCTGGGTTTGGAGATGTCACACCAAGGTAAGAGGTGCTGGTGAAAATAGAACGCTACTAGTAGGCAAAACATTCTTAAAGCTTTGTTTCAAATTGGATTTAAATACAACACTACATGGTTACATGAAGTATGAACCGAGAGTCTAAACATAGCAGGCAATATGTGAAAGCAAATTTGATGTCCCATATGTGAGAGTAAAAGCTGCTGGGTTTTGCAGGAGTCATGTACGGATGTGAGAGTTGGACCACAAAGAAGGCAGAGCACCGAAGAACTGATGCTTTCGAACTGTGGTGCTGGAGAAGACTCTTGAGAGTCCCTTGAACTGCAAGGAGATCAAACAAGTCCATCCTAAAGGAAATCGGTCCTGAATATTCATAGGAAGGACTGATGCTGAAACCAAAGCTCCCATCCTTTGGCCACCTGATGTGCAGAGCTGACCCACTGGAAAAGACCATGATGCTGGGAAAGACTGAAGGCAAATGGAGAAGGGGATGACAGAGGAAGAGATGGTTGGATGGCATCACCAATTCAATGGACAGCAGTTTGAGCAATCTGCAGGAGATGGTGAAGGACAGGGATTCCTGGCGTGCTGCAGTCCATGGGGTCACAAAGAGTCAGACATAGCTTAGCAACTGAACAGCAACAACCACGTGAGAGTAACTGTTTCTTGTCAGATCTGCAGCTGGTATACACAAACTGGAGAGCACTCTCCAACACAGATTGTCTCTAAGTCTGATTAAGTGTGTCACAAGGGCCTGAATCAAAAGGTGATGTATTCATTCCAGGATGGAATAGAATGTTACTTTGAACAGTCTGTAAAACTTACACAGAGTCTGTAATCCACTCAAGATGTCAAATAATAAAACAGTTACCTGCAATTTAAAGCCTCTTGGAAAGTTGTGTTCTAAATATTTCATAGATTTCTTTTCATAATCATTTTTCACAGTGATAACACTTTAACTCCTCAGTTGTTGATGTTATTACCAAGATAAACTTGTCCTCATGGGTGTGGGAGATAAAGTTGATCCATTGTGATTGTTCTCTGGTCAAATGACTCCCGCAATTTCTAATTAAGTTCTACATTCACAATATTTTTTTTTTATCCATCAAAGTCTACTCAGATCTTCATGTATACCAAATAATAGATACCTGGTGAGTTCAGATTATATTAAACACTCTTTCCATAGCTTTTCCCATGTCAATTGAATCAGAACAAGGTGAAGCAGGGAGAAGAGTTGAAATTTTCAATGATTCCTAGGGCCTCTAAAAAAACATTAGACAGAAATCCTAGCCTTTACTGGTCTGTACGAAAGAATCACAATGTGCCTTTTTCGTGAAATTGCAACAATTGGCTAACTAGAGTTGCAATAAGTTGGAATTATGCTTGAAATGATTTGAGATGAAACAGTTTGGATGTGGGCATGTGAGGATATATATAGCATGATACATACTTAAGGAGGTATCAACAGGTATGAATCCATAAATTGATGAGGTATACTTTGTAAACAAAGATGACCCATTGAACTTGTTTTCACTATCTGACCCTTCCAGAATTTGCCATCATCTACTGACTCCCCTGTGGACTTGGTTTATTGCCACCAGATTAAAACTAGTTACAGGAATCTTTGTTCTCTTTGTTTGAAATTGTTTATGTTTCTCTCTCCTAGGATGCTCTTATAAATGCCACTATCTGTATCACTTATTTTGTCTATAAGGTTGTCTCTTGCATTTTCCACTGTGTAACCATCTTCCATGTATACAGATATTTATATGTCTATGTATATAAATATCTATATGTATCTATAATAATTTATATCTGCATGTACATAGAGATTTATGTCTATATGTACATAGATATTTATATGTCTATGTATATAGATATTTATGTCTCTGTGTATCAAGGTATTTATATATCTATATATCTATGCACATAGAAATTTATATATCTATGTGCCTAGACATTTATAATTATGTACACTTATGTACACACAAATAGATGTTTTACCAGTGTAACAGGGTCTGGTGAAAAGGGAACACTCCTACAAAAAGAGTCAGACATGACTTGGCGACTGAACAACAAAATAGAAAATACACTCGGTTCACCTGCCACCAACAACACATAGTATATCAGTGTTACTACAATATAAAATAAAAGTTCATTTAAAAAAAGAATGCCCAGGGGGACTTCCTTGCAGTTTACTGGTTAAGATTCTGTGCTTCCAATGCAGAGGGCGAAGGTTCGATTCTTCGGCGGGGAACTAAAGATCCCACAAGCCGCATCGCATGGCCAATAAATAAAACAATTAAAACAAATAAATAAGAATGTTCAGGAAGAACCCACAGGCTTTTGGGTGTTTCTTCAGGTACGTTCCGTATTAAATTACAGTCCTGAGTTAAAACTCGAAAGCTTTCATTTCCAAGGAATCACAACAGGGCATGAAAGAATCCTGCCGCCTTGTGGCCATTCCCTGCAATAGCAACCGTAAGAGTTTTGCTTATGAGTATCTCTTTGTTGTTCAGTCCCCAGGTCGTGACCCACACTTTCCTCTCTAGGACGTGAGGCCGCCTCTCACTGGTCGGGGACGTCTTTCCTGTCTAGAACCTGACTCCGCCTCTCACTGATCCCTGCGCCGTCCTCTCTAGGACGTCACGCCACCTCTCACTGCTCCGTGACGCCTTTCCTCTCTAGGACCTGACGCCGTCTCTCAATGATCCATGACGTCTTTCTGTGAGGCCTTTCCTCTCTAGAACTTGACGCCGCCTCTCACAGCTCCGTGACGTCTTTCCTCTCTAGGACCGGACGCCGCCTCTCACTGATCACTGAGGTCGTCCTCTCTAGGACCTCACGCCACCTCTCACTGGTCCGTGATGCCTTTCCTCTCTAGGACCTGACGCCGTCTCTCAATGATCCATGGCGTCTTTCTGCGACGTGCTTCCCCTCTAGGACGTGACGTCTCTCGTCTCTAGGACCGGACGCCACCTCTCACTGATTCCTGAGGTCGTCCTCTCTAGGACCTGATTGGGGAGGGGGCGGTTCTCTCACTGATCCCTGAGGTCCTCCTCTCTAGGACGTCACGCCACTTCTCACTGGTCCGTGACGTGTTTCCTCTCTAGCACCTGACGCCGCTTCTCACTGGTCTCTGAGGTCGTCCTCTCTAGGACCTGATTGGGGGGGGGTCTCACTGATCCCTGAGGTCGTCCTCTCCAAGACATGACGCCACCTCTCACTGATCCCTGACGTCTTTCCTCTCTAGGACGTCACGCCACTTCTCACTGATCCCTGACGTCTTTCCTCTCTAGGACGTCACGCCACTTCTCACTGGTCCGTGACGTCTTTCTTCTCTAGGAGCTGACGCCACCTCTCACTGCTCCCTGACGTTTTTCCTCTCTAGGTGCTCACGCCACTTCACACGGGTCCGTGACAGCTTTCCTCTCTAGGATATGACGCCACCTCTCACTGATCCCGGACGTCTTTCCTCTCTAAGAAGTCACGCCACTTGTCACTGGTCCGTGACGTCTTTCCTCTCTAGGAGCTGACGCCACCTCTCACTGCTCCCTGACGTTTTTACTCTCTAGGTGCTCACGCCACCTCTCACTGGTCCTTGACGCCTTTCGTCTCTAGGACCGGACGCCGCCTCTCACTGATCTCTGAGGTCGTCCTCTCTAGGACCGGACGCCGCCTCTCACTGAGCTCTGAGGTCGTCCTCTCTAGGACTGGACGCCGCCTCTCACTGATCCCCGAGGTCGTCCTCTCTAGGACCAAACGCCGCCACTCACTGATCCCTGACGTCTTTCCTCTCTAGGACCTGACGCCGCCTCTCAGTGATCCCTGAAGTCTTTCCTCTCTAGGACCTGACGCCGCCTCTCAGTGATCCCTGACGTCTTTCCTCTCTAGGACCTGACGCCGCCTCTCAGTGATCCTTGACGTCTTTCCTCTCTAGGACGTGACGCCACCTCTCACTGGTCCGTGACGCCTTTCCTCTCTAGGACAGGATGCCGCCTCTCACTGATCCCTGCGGTCTTTCCTCTCTAGGATCTGACGCCGCCTCTCACTGCTCCCAGACGTCTTTCCTCTCTAGGACGTGACGCCGCTCTCACGGCTCCGTGACGTCTTTCCTCTCTAGGACCAGACGCCGCCTCTCACTGATCCCTGAGGTCGTCCTCTCTAGAATCGGACGCCGCCTCTCACCTTTCCGTGATGTCTTTCCTCTCTAGGACCCGACGCCGCCTCTCACTGATCCCTGAGGTCGTCCTCTCTAGGAGCTGTCACCGCCTCTCACTGAGCCCTGAGGTCGTCCCCTCTAGGACGTGACGCTGCCTCTCACTGATCCCTAACGTCTTTTCTCTCTAGGACTGACACGGCCTGTCACGGCTCCCTGACGTCTTTCCTCTCTAGGACCTGACGCCGTTTCTCAATAATCCATGACGTCCTTCCTCTCTAGGACCTAACGCCACTTCTCACCGCTCCGTGACGTCTTTCCTCTCTAGGACCAGATGCCGCCTCTGATTCCTGAGGTCTTCCTCTCTAGGACCGGACGCCGCCTCTCACTGATCCCTGAGGTCGTCCTCTCTAGGAGCTGTCACCGCCTCTCGCTGACCCTGAGGTCGCCCCCTCTAGGACCCGACGCTGCCTCTCAATGATCCCTGCGGTCTTTCTCTCTAGGACGTGACGCTGCCTCTCACTGATCCCTGACGTCTTTTCCTCTCTAGGACTGACACGGCCTCTCACTGCTCGCTGACGTCTTTCCTCTCTAGGACCTGACGCTGCCTGTGACCGGCCCTGACTTCTTTCCTCTCTCTATGCCCTTTTGACGGCCCCCTTAAGGTCCTCTCCGCAGACCCCGTGCGCCGCCGCTCGTCCACTTACGACTCCCCACCCCAGGTCGGCTTGACTGCTCCCCTCAGGGTCCTCTCTGCGGACCACCCCCACCCCGCGCCCAGGTTCTCTCCGTGGGTCCCCCCCAGGTCCTCTTATCGGCCAGAATCGGGTCGCCAGTTTCTCTCGACGGCCCGCCGCTGGTCCCCTCTCGTCGCCTGCCAATGGTCCTCTCACCGGCCCACTTCTGGTCCTCATTATTTCATGTCTCTGGACCTCACTACGACCTGACTCTGGTCCTCGCTATGCCCTTACTCTGGACCTGACTACACTTTCAACCCTGTCTCTGGTCCTCACTTGGGCCTGACTCTAAAAGAACTGTTAAAATATGCCATACAATACCTACATAAACAGAGTGAAGTTATTTCAAACACAAATACAGATCACTTCAAAGCAAAGGAATTCAGAAGCACCTTCCAGATGAGAGTTCCTGGAATGAACCACCACCAAAACGGGAACCAAGATTATCCTAAGTCTACATAACCACAGAGTGCATGCCAGCGAGTTATCACACAGTCTGAGTTCTTGAAACACCCCAAGTGCTACTTTCCTAGTTTCCCAGATTAATTCCTTGGAGTAGGACATTTGGAACAGTCCAGACAGGATGGAGAGAGGATTGTCCTCAAGGCAGAGTTGGTCTTGGCAGCGGCTAAGGCAGTCCCTCTTCACTGTCTCCTCCTGCCCTGGAGTTCCAGTTGCCAGATGGGGTATGACTCAGTCTCAGCCTTTCCAGTCAAGAATGCCATGTGATCTGCCCTCTAATGGAGTTCTCCAAACTTCCACTCTTGAAAGAGGCTGGCATGGAGAAAATCTTGGAGCATCTGATCAAGTCAGAGGACCCACAGGGGCCATCCCCAAGTCAGCCCGACAATGAGCACCAAATCTGATCCCAAAACGCCACCTCTGTACACCCGTGCTAAACCGAATCTCAGAGGTAGAGTTTCAGGTGAAGTAGAAAAGCATAGCTATACTGCTTTGCTAGCAAAGAGGGACACAAAAAACTCATGCCCTCAAACACTGCCCCAAGGCAGGAGGATTTGCTGAGGAATTTTGTAGCTATGGGCTTCCCTGGTAGCTCAGCTGGTGAATAATCTGCGTGTAACGCAGGAGACCCCGGTTCAATTCTTGGGTTGGGAAGACTCCCTGGAGAAGGGATAGGCTACCCACTTTATTATTCTTGGGCTTCCCTGGTGGCTCAGCTGGTGCAGAATCCACCTGCAATGCGGGAGAACTGGGTTTGATCTCTGGGTTGGGAAGATGCCCTGAAGAAGGGAATGGCTACCCACTCCACTATTCTGGTCTGGAGAATTCCATGGATTGTATAGTCCATGGGATCACAAAGAGTCGGACTGAGTGACTTTCACTTTATAGCAATGGTTAAAGGGCAGAGTTGTTGTAAGGATTAGGGTGTGTACAGGGCCTGAACTCCCTTCACCTGACCTCAGGTGGTCTCTTGGTGAGCTTCTCTGGAATGAAGAATGCTACAATTTTCCATTTTGCTGGAGAGGATGTTTCAGTTCAGTTCAGTCGCTCAGTCATGTCTGACTCTTTGCGACACCATGAATTGCAGCACGCCAGGCCTCTCTGTCCTGAGAGGATGTTTAGTTGGGTAAAAAGTTTAGAGATATTTTTATGTGTATCCCTTTTGACAGAAACAGGACCCTGACCCAAGACAAAATATGCTTTCTTGAGTGCTCTTTGCTTTTCTCTGCATCCCCTCCCTCCCCTGATTAGCACCTCTTCCAGTCTGCCCTTTGGAGCTCAGGGTAGGTCATGGAGCCGGGAGTCTATTCCCAACAAAGAAACAGGGGACATGGGAAAGGCTTCTGGGCCCAGGAGCCCCACAGGGTCCTGCTCGATTTCACTACCAGGCCCTGGACCTACACTAACTATGGCCCTGAGCTGTCCCCGATGGCCTGAGCTTTCCCAAACTGTCCTCTGAACTCTCCCCCTAACTAAGGCCCTGATGCTGGTTGTAACAAGCACCCTGACAATATCCCTGGGACAAATGGTCTAAAGTGTCTTTTACTAAGATCTTCAGTTTTCTCTGAGGCCCTGACACGCTCCCTAATTAAGCCCTTAACTCTGTATTTAAGTGACGGCCTGATGCTCTCCCTCACTTCAAGGCAATAGGGCCTTGAAGAAGTCTCTACCTGAGGGGCTGGTACTGTCTGTAACCAATCTTCTGACTCTTTCCCTAACTAACATCCTCATTTTGCCTCTAAATAACACCCTCAGACTCATCCTAATGCCCTGATGGTGTCCCTAATAGCCTTCAATATCCCTACTTTTGCCATGATCCTGTCCTTAACTAAGGCCCTGAATGTGTACTGAAGTAGGTCTCTGATGCTGTCCCTAACTAACACCCTGACACTGGTCACAACTATGAACCTGACGCTAGCCCTATTAAGGTCCTGAGGTGCTGCTAACTAACAGCCTGAACTTCTTTAAGGCCCTCAAGTTCTCTCTAACTGAAGCCTTGAAACTGTCTTTAAGCCCCAGACACTGTCCCTAGCTAAGGCCCGAACTATACTTTATGAAGGCCCTAAGCCTGTCCCTAACTCTGACACTGCCCCTAATTGAGGCCATGATACTGCCCCTTATAGCCTAAGCTGTCACAAAATAACACCCTGATCCTATTACTAAGGCCCTGACTATGTCCCTAAGAAAGTCACTGAAGTGCATCTAACTAACAGCCTGAACTATCTCTTACTCAGGCCATGAAGTTATCTCTGAGGTCCTAACAAGGTCCCTAAGTAAGGCCCTGTTGCTGGCCCTAACTCATGTCCTGCTGCTGCATCTGAGTCTCTGATGCTCTTCCTGTTATCCTTTGCCCTGCCAACAGAGTTTTGCCAAGACAACACACTGGTCATAGCAAACACCCTCTTCCAACAACACAAGAGAAGACTCTATGGTTAATACTGAAATCAGATTGATTATATCCTTTGCAGCCAAAGATGGAGAAGCACTATACAGTCAGCAAAACAAGACTGGGAGCTCAGATCATAAACTGAGCCGTAAAACTGTGGCTCAGATCATCAACTCCTTATTACCAAATTCAGACTTAAATTTAAGAAAGTAGGGAAAACCACTAGACATTCAGGTCAGCAGTGACCACAGGACTAGGAAATGCCAAAGAATGTTCAAGTTCAGATCAGTTGCTCAGTCCTGTCCGACTCTTTGCGGTAGTTTGAGCATTCTTTGGCATTGCCTTTCTCTGTGATTGGAATGAAAAACTGACATTTTCCAGTCCTGTGGCCACTGTTGAGTTTTCCAAATTTGCTGACAAATTGAGTGTAGCACTTTCACAGCATCATCTTTTAGGATTTGAAATAGCTCAACTGGAATTCTATCACAATTGCACTCATCTCACATGCTAGCAAAGTAATGCTCAAAATTCTCTAAGCCAGGCTTCAACAGTACGTGAACCATGAATGTCCAGATGTTCAAGCGGAATTTGGAAAAGGTAGGGAACGAGAGGTCAAATTGCCAACATCTATTGGATCATCAAAAAAGCAAGAGAGTTCCAGAAAATATCGACTTCTGCTTTATTGACTACACCAAAGTCTTTGACTGTGCGGATCACAACAAACTGGAAAATTCTTAAACAGATGGGAATACCAGACCACGTGACCTGCCTCCTGAGAAATCTGTAAGCAGGTCAAGAATCAACAGTTAGAACTGGACATGGAACAACAGACTGGTTCCAAATCAGGAAAGGAATATGTTAAGGCTGTATATCATCACCTGGCTTATTTAACTTCTATGCAGAGTACATCATGGGAAATGCCAGGCTGGATGAAGAACAAGCTGGAATCAAGATTGCCAGAAGAAGTAACAATAACCTCAGATACACAACAACACCAGCCTTATAGCAGAAAGCAAACAAGAACTAAAGAGCCTCTTGATGAATGTGAAAGAGGAGAGTGAAAAAGTTGGCTTAAAACTCAACATTCAGAAAAATAAGATCATGGCATCTGGTCCCATCACTTCATGGCAAATAGATGGGGAAACAATTGAAACAGTGAGAGACTTTCTTTTCTTGGGCTCCAAAATCACTGCAGATGGTGACTGCAGCCATGAAATTCAAAGACGCTTGCTCCTTGGAAGAAAAGCTATGACCAAACTAGACAGCATGTTAAAAAGCAGAGACATTACTTTGCTGACCAAGGTCCATCTAGTCAAAACTAGGGTTTTTCCAGTAATCATGTATGGATGTGAGAGTTGGACTATAAAGAAAACTGAGCACTGAAAAATTGATGCTTTTGAACTGTGGTGTTGGAGAAGACTCTTGAGAGTCCCTTGGACTGCAAGGAGATCCAACGAGTCCATCCTAAAGGAAATCAGTCCTGATTGGAAGGACAGATGCTGAAGCTGAAGCTCCAATACTTTGGCCACCTGTTGGAAAGAACTGACTTATTGGAAAAGACCCTGATTCTGGGAAAGATTGAAGGCAGGAGAAGGGGATGATAGAGGATGAGATGGCTGGATGGCATCACTGACTCGGACATGAATTTGAGCCAGCTCTGGGAGTTGGTGATGGACAGGGAAGCCTGGCCTGCTGCAGTCCATGGGGTCACAAAGTGTTGGACACGACTGAGCAACTGAACTGAACTGAAGCTCTTCCTAACTAAGGTCTTGATGAGGACTCTACCTAAGGCCCAGACACTGTCATTAATAACCTAACTCTTTCCCTATATAACACCCTAATTGTGGCCCTAACTCATGACTTGACAATGGTCCTATTTCTCTGATCCTGTTCCTTAGTAAGGTTAAGAACCTCCGCCTCACAAAGGCCCTGACACTGTCAATAATAATGACCTGACTTTTTCCCTAAGTAACACCCTGATTTTGTCACTAACTAATGCCCTGACACTGGTTCTAACTACAGCCCTGACGCTGGTCCTATTGAAAGCCCTGAGATATCGCTAAGGAACAACCTTACCTGAAGCCTTGACACTGTCCGTAGCTTAGGCCTTGATGCTGTCCCTTATAGTCTATGCTGTCACTAAATATCCCTCCGAATCTGCCCATAACCAAGGCCCTGAATATGTCCCTAATAAAGTCTCTGAAGTGTCCCTAATGAACAGCCTTAACTGACTCTTGCTAAGGCCATCAAGTTATCTCTGAGGTCCTGACACTGTCTCTAAGGCCCTGATGCTGGCTCTAACTAACGGCCTGATGCTGACCCTTACTAAGTCTTTGCCCAGGAGATGTCCCAGGCTGCTGGGCTCTTTTCTGTTTTCCTCATCTCTTGCCAGCTGCCTGCCATTGGCCAATCTAAGATTCTGCGGTGTGGTTGGTCCCACATAGGATGTGCCTGAGGAGGCTTACCTACCGGAGGATGGTCATGGCCATTCCACCCTCCAAGGGACAGTGGCTCAGGGTGGGAATCTCTCAGCCAGTGTCTGACCTCAGGTTCTGTGCCCCTATTTGTTGTAAAACCCTTGGAGTTACTTCAGTAACATTTTTAAATGGATCTCCCCCTTGGTATATTTATATGATAAATTTTTACTGAATTAAAATTCAGGAACAACATTATTAGAATGAGCAGAAAGACAAAGAATGCCCTCAATGATCTATTATTTGGAGAATTTTACAATTCTCATGAGAAAACATTCACTCTCCTTCACCCTCTAGGCATCAGCGCAAGGTAGGAATCATCTGCATTCTTTATTTATCCCTCTGAATCTTTCAGAAACTTTCCTTCAGGAGAAATCTCTGGGCTCTTCAGGAATTGTGAGTGGCGATGTCAGGTAGATCTGCAACTGAAAAGCAGAGGAAAAGAGAAGGTGAGGAGATGAGAATTCTTGATGGAGAAGCAGGGGCATCCATGTTCAATCTCAACCTGTGAGTCTGAGTTAGGATCAGTGAAAGTAAGGACCACCAGGACCTGGCCCCTTGGCCTTGTCACCTGGTGTGGGGACTGGAGACACCCAAACTGCCCTGGCCACTTTCAGAGAAATGAAGAAGCTGGGAGAACACCATGGGAGCCACATTGGAAAAGGTCACTGCTATGAAGTAAGATGTACTTTTCAAGAAAGTGAAGGATGATCCCTTGGTTCTCAAAGATTTGCAAAGATTTTGTGTTCTTCTGGAGACATGTTGAAGCCTCCAGTCTTTGAGGGCAGTGATAAGAAGGAACTGTGCTCAAAACCTTCCAGCACTCACTCCTTGAGGGTGCTGAGGATGACCAGTGTCCAGCCCAAGGGTGTTGTGGGCCTGAAACCCCCTTATCACCTGGGACGGGAGGGGCCCCACAGGCACCCCCTGGGCCAGCGGGGTCTCGGCTTGTAGGCTACAGACCTTTATTAGGTGCATGATCTGCAAACATCTTGTGCCATTTTGGATGGTGGATCTTTTTCTTACTCCTTTTGTGCATAGCTTTTGTTTTGAGAAGTCTAATTCATCTCTTTTGTCTTTTGTTGTTTGTGGTTTTGGTAGCAGATCTAAGAAATCATGGCCAAATCCAAAGTCGTGAAGTCTTTCTCTCATGTTTTCTTCTATGAGGTGTATAATTTTGGTTCTTACATCTAGGCCTTTGATCCATTTTGAGTTGATTTTCTATAGTGAGGGAAGTAGGGGTCCAACTTTGTTCTTTTGCATGTGGGATCTGGTTGTCCCAGCACCTGTACTAATTGTTGGGGGAAAATATTTGCAAATGATGCCACCAAAAAGGTCTAATTTCCAAAATACACAAACAGCACATGCATCTCAAAAATAAATTTTTAAATGGGCAGGTCTAAATAGACATTTCTCCAAAGAAGACATACAGATGATCAACAGGCACATAAAAAGACACTTCACAGTGCTAATTATTAAAGCAATGCAAATCAAAACCACAATGAGGTATCACCTCATAGTCATCAGAATGGCATCGATAAAATGTCTACAAATAACAAGTGCTGGTGAGGGGGTGGAGAAAATGAAATCTCCTACTGTTGGTGGGAACTGATGCAGCCCCTGTGGAAAACAGTATGGAGGATCCTCAAAAAACTAAAAAGTTGCCATATGAATTAGCAATCCCATTCCTGGGCATATATCCAGACAAAGCTATAATTCGAAAAGATACATTCACCACTATGTTCGTTGCAGCACTATTCACAACAGCAAAGATGTGAAAGCAACCTACCTGTCCAACAACTGATGAATGGATAAAGATGTGTGTGTGTGGCTGTGGTGTGTGTGTGTGTGTGTGTGTGTGTATATATACAGTCCATGGGGTCGCAAAGAGTCAGACATGACTAAGCAACTTCACTTCACTTCATATATATATATATATATATGAGTATCTCCCATGCACACATGAGGTACACACATTATTTAACTTATTTGTGCAACCATGTGAAAGTAATTAACATCACAAAACTGCATACTTAAAATGAATTAAATGGTTAATGCCACATTTTGTATTTTTAATGACAATGAGAAAAAAGTGTAGTGGTCATAATTGTTACAACATAAATGAATATTAAAAACGTCCTTAGTGAGAAAAGCCATACCATAAAAGGCTACCCAGATCCCATATTCATCTTACCTGCTTTAAATCCATCAAGGCTGTCCAAATGAGGGGAAAACTCAGTAATGGTTCCCGGATAAGAAAACTGGATCAGGATGGAAAAAGGTATCTTCACACAGTTGGGGCAGCAGGTGATAGTGGAAGCGGGCCTGTGTATTAAACCATAACACAGAATTCATGCTTTCCTCATGGGGGTCTAGGTGCTGGCTCCTCAGGAGAGTGTCACCGTTTTGGGTAAAACACACTGAACATTTTGTGTGAATTTGCAAATATGAGTACTTTTTGCCATTATTAAAAGCTTTCTGTACATTTTAAATTAGTGGAAAGTGAATTATTTTTCAAAACAACCATGACAATACCATTCAAGAACTCAGGCAAGACAGGCATCAGACTTTGTTATAGAGGCCAAGACTTACCAGACCAAGTTCAACCGAAGTTGTGACACTTATTTCCCTTGTAGGAGTCCATATGGTATTAGTATTAAGAGGCATCGTGGGAAAAGGGTGTTAGTAGCCACTAAGTCATGGGTCCTGTGGATGATCTGGATTGCAGGAGAAACAGTGAGATTTTAGCTTCACAATCTTTTACATTATTTCAAAAAAAAATATTAAAAGATAAATTCAGCAAAAAAAAGTGGAATACACACAAATCAATTTTGTTTTTATACATGAATAACAAACCATCAAAAAGAATAAGAAAACAATCCCATTCACAATTCAAGAAAAAAAAAAAACTATCTAGGAATAAATTTAACCAAAGACATAAAAGACCTATAATCAGAAAACTATAGGGCATTGATAAAGAAATTGAAAACAGAAAAGAAAAATATCCTATACTCATGCATCAGGAAAAAATATTTTTAAAATATTTTCTACTGAGCCCAAGAGCCTAGAAGCCTGTGCTCCACAGCAAGACAGGCCACTTCCAAGGGAAGCCCACATGCTGTAACTAGGAGCAGCCCCACGACCACAACTAGAAAAGGCCCAGGCACAACAAAGACCCAGTGCAGCCAAAAATAAAAATAAAACAAAAAATAACTTTTAATAAAAGTCTATCAACAAAAGACAAAATAATGTGGACTTTACAAAATTAAAAATTTTTACTCTATGGAAACCTTATTGAGAAAACCAACAGACGGAGCACACCCTGTATGTACGCTCAGTTACTTCAGTCGTGTCTGACTCTGTGACCCTATGGACTGTAACCTGCCAGGCTCCTCTGTCCATGGGGCTCTCCAGGCAAGAATGCTGGAGTGATACCTTCCTCCAGGGGATCCTCCCAGCCAAGGGGTCAAACCCACATCTCCCATGTCTCCTGTATTTGCAAGTGGGTTCTTTACCACTAGTGCCATTTCCAAAACACATAGCTGAAAAAGGATCTGACTCAAATCATACCAAATGACCTCTTTAAAATTTGGTGAAGATTGAAATACACACCTGGCCAAAGAAGATATATAGTAAATAAGCATACAAAAGTAC
This sequence comes from Giraffa tippelskirchi, assembly GCF_054371585.1. Classification (NCBI taxonomy): domain Eukaryota; kingdom Metazoa; phylum Chordata; class Mammalia; order Artiodactyla; family Giraffidae; genus Giraffa; species Giraffa tippelskirchi. The sequence goes on from NC_137283.1 coordinate 165,755, forward strand.
ACTCAAGATGCTGGTGGAATGCATGTACAGTCAACTTTGGAAGGCAGTTTGGCACTTTTCTCCAAATCTAAACAGTCTTCACCTCAGGATCCAAGAGGTCAATCTCTTGTATTTAGACAACTGCTTTGCAAAACTGAAATAAAAACTAGCATCAAGTGATGCACGAGAGCTCTAATCATAATAGTTAAAAACTTAGATATCAGGCCGTCCTTCCACAGACGCATTCATAAATAAATCAGGACACAGACATGTCAAGGGGAGCACAGTACAGCACACCCAAAATATGCGCATTTGACAAAAGGGTTATTTTGGGGCTGATTAATGTTAAAAAACAGCAGCACCAGGAGAATCTTGGAAAACCAAGTAGAAATGCCATTTTATGAAGCAGATTTACATTTGCTAAGGATATGTCATCTGTAAGGGTGTGTCCCTCTCTGGGACAGGAATTGGATGATGACTAAATATCAAGAAAAGCTTGTCTAAGCTGGATGTTAATCTGCAAAACCACCACACCCTTATTTACTGTGATTCACCTAATAAGTTCCCTTAAATGGCTTCTTCCATTCCCTAATCTCCTCCTTTCATTCTTACTTGATGATAGTGTTTAAGGTAAAATCTTAGACCATTTCTTGGACCAGTCTTGGAATGCAAAAGTCAAGAGATACCAGGAGTAACAGGCAAACTTGGCCTTGGAGTACAAAATGAAGCAGGGCAAAGACTAACAGTTTTGCCAAGAGAAGGCACTGGTAATAGCAAACACCCTCTTCCAACAACACAAGAGAAGACTCTACACATGGACATCTCCAGATGGTCAACACCGAAATCAGATTGATTATATTCTTTGCAGCCAAAGATGGAGAAGCTCTATACAGTCAGCAAAAACAAGACCGGGAGCTGACTGGAGCCCAGATCATGAACTCCTTATTGCAAAATTCAGACTTAAATTGAAGAAAGTAGGGAAAATCACTAGACCGTTCAGGCATGACGTACATCAAATCCCTTATGATTATCCAGTGGAAGTGACAAATAGATTTAAGGCATTAGATCTGACAGACAGAGTGCCTGAAGAACTATGAATGGAGGTTCAAGACGTTGTACAGTAGGCAATGATCAAGACCACCCCCGAGAAGAAGAAATGGAAAAAGGCAAAATGGTTGTCTGAGGAGGTCTTACAAATAGCTGAGGAAAGCAGAGACGCTAAAGGCAAAGGAGAAAGGAAAGATATACCCGTTTGAATGCAGAGTTCCAAAGAATAGCAAGGAAAGATAAGAAAGCCTTCCTCAGTGATCAATGCAAAGAAATAGAAGAAGATAATAGAATGGGAAAGACTAGAGTCTCTTCAAGAAAATAAGAGATACCAAGGGAACATTTCGTGCAAAGATGGGCACAACAAAGGACAGAAATGGTATGGACCTAACAGAAGCAGAAGATATTAAGAAGAGGTGGCAAGAATACACAGAACTATACAAAAAAAGATCTTCATGACCCAGATAATCACAATGGTGTGATCACTCACCTAGAGCCTGATATCCTGGAATGCGAAGTCAATGGGGTCTTAGGAAGCACAACTACAAACAAAGCTACTGGAGGTGATGGAATTCCAGCTGAGCTATTTCAAATCCTAAAAGATGATGCTGTGAAAGTGCTGCATTCTATATGCCAGAAAATTTGGAAAACTCAGCAGTGGCCACAGGACTAGAAAAGGTCAGTTTTCATTCCAATCCCAAAGAAGGGCAATGCCAAAGAATGCTCAAACTACCACACAATTGCACTCATCTCACACACTAGCAAAGTAATGCTCAAAATTCTCTAAGCCAGGCTTAAACAGTACGTGAACCATGAACGTCCAGATGTTCAAGCTGAATTTAGAAAATTAAGAGGAACCAGAGACCTAATTGCCAACATATGCTGGATCATAGAAAAAATAACAGAATTCCAGAAAAACATCTACTTCTGCTTTATTGATTATTTCAAAGCCTTTGACTGTGTAGATCACAACTGTGGAAAATTCTTAAAGAGACGGGAATACCAGACCACCTGACCTGCCTCCTGAGAAATCTGTATGGAGGTCAAGAAGCAACAGTTAGAATCGGACAAGGCACAAGGGATTGGTTCCAAATTGGGAAAGGAGCACGTCAAGGCTGTATACTGCTACCCTGTTTATTTAACTTATATGCAGGGTACATCATGGGAAACGCTGGGCTGGATGAAAGACAAGCTGGAATCAAGATTGCTGGGAGAAATATCAATAACCTCAGATATACAGATGACACCACCCTTATGGCAGAAAGTGAAGAGGAACTAAAGAGTCTCTTGATGAAAGTGAGAGAGGAGAGTGAAAAAGTTGGCTTAAAACTCAACATTCAAAAAACTAAGATCATGTCATCTGGTCCCATCACTTCATGGCAAATAGATGGGGAAACAATTGAAACAGTGAGAGACTTTATTTTGGGGGGGGCTCCAAAATCACTGCAGGTGGTGACTGCAGCCATGAAATTCAAAGACACTTGCTCCTTGGAAGAAAAGTTATGACCAAGCTAGACAGCATATTAAAAAGCAGAGACATTACTTTGCTGACCAAGGTCCATCTAGTCAAAGCTATGGTTTTTCCAGTATTCATGTATGGATGTGAGAGTTGGACTATGAAGAAAGCTGAGCACTGAAGAATTGATTCTTTTGAACTGTGGTGTTGGAGAAGACTCTTGAGAGTCCCTTGGACTGCAAGGAGGGCCAACCAGTCCATCCAAAAGGACATCAGCCCTGAATATTCATTGGAAGGACAGATGCTAAAGCTGAAACTCCAACACATTAGCCACCTGATGCGAAGAACTGACTCATTTGAAAAAACCCTGATGCTGGGAAGGACTGAAGGCAGGAGAAGGGGACGACAGAGGATGAGATGGTTGGATGGCATCACTGACTCGATGGACATTAGTTTGAGCCAGCTCTAGGGGTTGGTGATGGACAGGGAAGCCTGGTGTGCTGCAGTCCATCGGGTTGTAAACAGTTGGTCTCGACTGAGTGATTGAACTGAACTGAACTTGCACCATTTCAGGAAGTGATTCAGTTTTCCCAGGTATCTTTCAAGCATATACGAATGCATGGCATATATTAAACCTCTGACTGTTTTTCTCCAGTTCATCTTCCTTTCATTATGAGGATCTCAATGAAGAACATCGAAGGGTAGAGAGAAAATTATCTTTCCTCTCATATAATGCAATACAATAGTATTCAGAGATACAAAGGAATGAACCACCAACCCATTTATTAAAAAAAGCATGAATCTAACACATTACTAAGCGAAGAAATCCAGCCTCAAGTGCTACACACTGTACAAACTTATCAGACATTCTAGAAAAGGCAAAACAGACATGATAAACAGTTTATGGAATATGTGGTTGAAATATTTTATATGGTATTGTAGTGATAAACACCTGCCACTATGCATTTGTCTAAGCACATATATTTTTGTTTTTAGAACCCAACAAGTAAATTATTACCTATTCAAATTTATTTATTTATGGTATGGGAGTGTCAAAGACTGGAATGCAGAATTTAACTGACTGATTGAGAAATGTACGAAAAACTTCAGGACTTCCCTGGTGGTCCAGTGGTTAAGACTCCACATTGCCAATTCAGGAAAGGTGGGTTCAATTCCTGGTCAGGGACCTAAAATCCCACATGCCATATAGCACAGCCAAGAGATTTTTTTAAAAAAAGAAGAAAAAGAAAAAATCCACTCTTAGTGGTAGGACAAAATGAGCTGACCTAAGTTCACTGTGGGAAATGAATGGGATCTGCAGGCAAAGGCAAAGTGTACCATGCACAAACAATGGACTCTGTAAGTTCTTTCCTATGGGAGCGTGTAGCTAACAGGACTGGAACTACTGTATCAGTCATCTAACGGAACAGGCACTGGATTTGATAAATGACAAGTAGTGGGAGCCGGGTTTCTTACCCCTGGAGTGGGAAGTTACAGGCGGACAAAGGGAGAAGGTTACAATACCTGTGTCATAACAGGTCAGGTTGGAGACATAATTATAAACTATCTTTAGCCTAATACAAAAACACATAGCTCCCTGTGAAAATCTTCATAATTGTGTGTATGCATAGTCTGGGATACATGCATATGTATTTTCATGCGTTGTCTGCTGAGAATAGTAAGTTCCCACATGCAAGTTTTTATTACCATTCTCTAATAAAAAGGAATAAGGGTTCTTTAAATATGTGGCTGACACTAGGACTGAGACAGTAAATATGTAAAGCAAGATCATCTTAAAGTATGAGAAAGAAGTACCAAAAAATCCCATGAAAGCTGAATTATGTAAAATAAAAACAGGAGAGCATGGAAAAAGCTCTCAACAGCCAAAGCAAGAATAAACTAAGCAGTCTAATAACGTAATGCTGGATTATAACCAAAAGTTTAAAATAATTTTCATGTGTCCAAACTGGTTTTAAAAAAAAGTTACATAGGTTTTATGAGTAGTGTTGAATAAAAATCTCTATGCAGAAAGATTCTAACAATTGATACTGACACTCAGCTGTCCATCAAGTATGTGAAGCTAACTCCCCTCTCCTCAAGTGCGGGCCCTGCATCATGACTTCCTCCGTAATAAGGCACACAGGACGGACATGGGGAAAACTGACAATAAAGACAAATAACAAAGGTTGGCAAAAATGTACAGAAATTGGAACTCCAACTTTACTTGTGGAGATGTAAAATGGTGCAATCAATGTGTGTAAAACGTCAGCATTTTCTCAAAAATATAGAAATGTAATTATCACGTTTTGGAAGCTCCACTCCTAGACGTACAAACAAAGAATTTAAAACAGGTGTTCAAATATAAAGTTGTACACCAATATTCATAGCAGCACTGTTCTCAACAGCCCAAGGTAAAAACAATGAAAATGTCCACCAACAGGTGAATGAATAAGCACAATAAGGTAGCTCCATCCATAGATGCATTCCTCTGCCATATAAAGGAATATAGTATAACAGAGCCACAGCTGCAGAAAACAGTAGGGGGCTCCTCAAAAACAAACACAGAGTTAACATAGAATCCATCAATCCCGGTCCAGGGAATACACCCATAATATTTAAAACCAAGAACTGGAACAGATATCGTATCCCATATTCATAGAAGCATTAGTCACTGTAGCCAAAAGGTGGAAGCAACACGAGTGTTCCACAGATGAATAGATAAGCACAGTGTAGTATATACACAATGGAACATGATTCAACCTTTAAAAACAAGACAACTCTCACACATGCTCTAATGTGAATGAACCTTCAAGTCATCATGTGAAGTTGAAACAAGGCTGACACAAAAGGAAAGATGTTCTATGATTCCACCAGTACGAGATATCCATATAGGACAAATTCCAAGTAGAGTAAGGTAGCCAGGGATTGAGGGTGGTGATTTTTTAATGGTTACAGTGTCACTTCAGGAAAAGGAAAAGATTCTGGAGATAAATGGTGAGGATATTTTTACAACGTGAGTGCAGTTAATGTTATAGAAGTGCATGCTTAAAATGACTCAGATGATAAATATTATATGTTTGTAATCACAATTAAAAATGATACAGGTTACAACATGGAAAAAGCACTGAAAACATCCTCAGTGAAAGACGCCACACAGAAAAAGCCATGCAGATCATAGTCATCTTGTCACTTTAAATCCACGGAAGTTTTTAACATGAGGGAAAGCCCCAGTGGTGGTCCCAGAAAAAGAGAACTGCATTCGAATGGAGAAAGACATTTGCGCAAAGTTTGGGCAGCTGATGCAAGTTGAAGTGGTCCTATGGATAGGATTGTAATGTGGACACCGTAACTATCCCCCATTTTGGGGTTATGGGCTGGTTCCCTGGGAAAGTGACCCTGTTTTGGGTAAAACACATTGCATTTTTCGGTGTGAATATAGAAAACTTTGTACCACTATTTAAACTTGACACTTTTGAAATTTTACTAGAAAGTAAATTACTTTTCACTACAACCATGTAAGTCACTTGGCCAGAAAATCAGAGATGGCATCAAACATTGCAATAGAGTCCAAGACTTAACCAGACCAAATTCAACTAAAGTAGTGATGCTAACTGCCTTGCAGTAGTCCACATGGTATTAAAGGTCACCGTAGGAAGAGTAGCCACCATGCCTTGGGTACTGTGGATGGCCCTGATGGAACTGAAACTATGAGATGTCTGAATTCTAGTTTTCCATGTAACACTACACCAAAGCAACGGGCAGAACTATAAAGTGAATTCAGGGGCTTCCCTGGCAGTCCAGTGGTGAAGATTCTGCACATCCGCTGCAGGGGATATGGGTTTGATCCTTGGTCAGGGAACTAAGATCCAACATGCTGAGTTGCATGGCCAAAAAATAAATCAGTAGAACTGCAAGATCGTGTGTGATTCTCTACACTAATAGTGAACTATCAGAAAGAGAAATTAAGAAAATAATCCCCTGTAAAATTGCATCCCCCCAAAACTAGAAATTTAATGAAGGACTTGAAAGAGCTGCAAGCTAAAAACTGCAAGACACAGGGCTCAATTAAACTGAACAGACATGAAAAGATATCCCATGCTCATGGGTGACAATACTGCTAAAATCTCCATTCTAACCAAAGTAACATACACATTCATGCAATCACTACCAACATCTCACTGACATTTTTCACAGAAACAAAAACAATGTTAACATCCGTGTGGAACCACAAAGGACCCAGAAGAGCCAAAGTGACCCTGAGAAAGGAGAACAGGCTGGCAGCACCTCCATCCCTGACTTCAATCTACATTACGCACCTAAAGGCACCACAAGACGTGTGGAACTGTATCAGAAACAGGCACAGATACCAGAGAGCCCAGCAATAAATCTACAGGTTCATGGTAATCAACTTACAAGAAAGGAGCTAAGAACACACATCCAGGAAAGGAGAGTCCCCTCAGTAAACCGTGCTGGGAAAACGGACACCACACACCAAGGAACAACGCTGGACACCATTCTATACCACAGACAAAAACTGACTAAAACCCCACAACTTTCCACATCAAGCCCTAACAGTCCTGGGTCCTCTGAAGACAGACCTCAGCAACAGCCACACACAGAAAGTTTCTTCCCAATTTTCCTCACCTTTTCCTTCAGCGGCACCACCTTCCTGAAGGTCCTGAGGAAACCAGACTCCTGTCAGACTCAACTGAACCCCACAATGTACCAAAGATGAAGCCCCAGCAGGTCCTGAGGAAACCAGGCTCCCATCAGCCTGAACTGAACCCCACAATGTCCCAAAGCCAAAGCCCTAATGGGTCCTGAGGGGCCAGACTCCCATCACCCTGGATTGAACCCCAAAATGTATCAAAGCTGAAGCCCCAGTGGGTGCTGAGGAGACCCATTTCCTGTCAGCCTGAAGTGAACCCCACGATGTCCCAAAGCCAAAACTTGAGCAGGTCCTGAGGAGACCAGAATCCCTTCAGCCTGAACTGAACCCCACAAGGTCCCAAAGCTGAAACTCCAATGGGTCCTGAGGAGACCAGACTCCTGTCAGCAGCCACAGGCAGCCAGGTGCTCAGTCACAGCGGGAATTTCGCTTGCGGTGGGAGTGGGTCAGGGAGGCGGGCTCCTCGCTCCCTGCCAGCCAATGAGAATGCAGATCAAGCCTCCCTCACTCGCGCAGGCACAGCTAAGTGGAGACTCCGCCCCTCAGGGCAGTTCCACTAGGTCCATTAAACTATGGAAATTCAAACCGAAATATTGCCAATATCCAAAACTTCTCCAAAATAGTTAAAGAATAATTAACTTGGCACTATAGAATGAAATGTAGTCACCAAATTCACTCAAATTTATTAACAGACAGACATTTAAATTTTGAAACTGTCAAAACTGTGGACATAAACATAGAAAATCTACATGCCCCTGGGTTTGGCCTGTGTATCATGAGCTTTGAGTTTTAACACACAAGCTGTCAGTCCACAGAAGAAAAATATTGTGGACTTTATAGAAACAAAGATGTCTATTCTGAAAGACCTCATTCAGAAAATCAAAATACAAGCCACAAACTGGGAGAAAAATATTTGCAAAATTCATAACTGATACAGGATTTGGACACAAAATAGACAAAGACCTCTTGAACAACCCTATAAACAATAAGTAAAGATCTGAACCCAGCCAAAAAAAAAGTTATACAGATAGTACAAAACAGAAACACGCTCAACATCATACACCATTAGGGAATTACAAATTAAAGTCACGAGCTATCACACTACACATATTAGGACTGCTAAACTCTAAATATATGACAATACCAATTGCTGGAGGCTGAGGAATAGCAGGCGGAGAAGGCAATGGCACCCCACTCCAGTACTCTTGCCTGGGAAACCCTATGGACGGAGGAGCCTGGTGGGCTGCAGTCCGTGGGGTCGCGAAGAGTCGGACACGACTGAGCGACTTCACTTTCACTTTTCACTTTCATGCACTGGAGGAGGAAATGGCAACCCACTCCAGCATTCTTGCCTGGAGAATCCCAGGGACGGAGGAGCCTGGTGGGCTGCCATCTATGGGGTCGCACAGAGTCAGACATGACTGACGCGACTTAGCAGCAGCAGCAGCAGAGGACTAGCAGGAACGCTCCCTCACTGCTGGTGGGACACACGCACAGCCACCTTGTAACACAGTTGGGCAGTTTTATCCAAAGCTAAACAAACCTCACCTTGGGATCCAACAATCGTACTTCCAGTATTTAGGAAACTGCTTTGAAAAATCCATGCCCAAATGCAAACAAAGATGAACTTAGGCACAGCAGCACTATCCAAAATAGTTAAAAGCTTGAAGTAATCAGGGTATCCTTCAACAGATGAATGCATAATCAAATTTGGGTATATCCATGTCAAAGTAAGTAGAACATGCCACTCAAAATATGCCTCTCTGCTGTGAGGATTGCTTAAGTCCACGTCCATCAAAAAAAGAAAAAAAAAAAAGAGGAATCTCCGGAAACTATGTAGCAATTGCCGTTTTGTGATGGACATTTACAACAGAGAAATCTCTGCATTTAAGGGTTGTCCCTGTTTACATTCAGTAAAGCTGAATAATTTCAGATCAATTTACAATCATATAAAATACTACAATTTACAATCCTAATCAGTATACAAAAATCAGTTGCATTTCTATACACTAATAACAATCAGAAACAAAAATTAAGAAAATCCCACTTATAATTGCATCAAAAAGAGTAAAACATCTAGCAACAAACTTAATCAAGGACATAAAAGACCAGTAGTCAGACAACTAGAAAGCACTGATAAAGAAACCAAAGAAAACACAAACAGAAAACTCTTCCATGCTCATGCGCTGGAACAATGAGGAATTAAAGTGTCCATTCCAGCCAAAGCCATCAACAAATACACTGACTGCAATCACAAAATAATATTCACTGGCATTTTTCACAGAAATAGAAATATGCCTAATATTAGGTTGCTAATATTGAACAGGACCTTGAACAGCCAAAAAGACTGAGAAAGAAGAACACAGCTGGAGGCATCTTCCTCTCCGACTTCAAACTACCTCCCGGAGCTGTAGCAACCACCACAGTGAGGAACTGGCACGAACACAGACACACGGACTCGAGGAAAGAACAGAGAGCCCAGGAGTGAACCCACATGTACTGGTCAGTTCATGAAAATCAAACCAGGAACGAGCGAAGAGGAAAGGACAGTCTTCTCGAGAGACAGTGACAGGAAAACTGGCCACCTACACTGAAGAACAGCACTGGTCATCCTCTAGATCATCTAACAGAAATCTAACTGAAAACCCACCATTTCGCACATGGAGCTCTTTGCCCCCCGAGTTCTCTGTGATGGACCTCCGGTCAGCGCTCAGCTGGACACAGGAAACGTCTACTTCATCCTCATTTCTCCCTCTTGCAGCGCCTCCGTGCTGGCGGGCACTGAGGCAACCCCGCTCCTCTCAGCCTGGACGCAGCCCCGTTATCCAGAAGCCCGAGCCTTGACGGCCCTGAGGAGACAAACCTCCCGCCAGCTGGTCACCGAGCCGAGTCTGAAGGCAAAGCGTCCTGTGCCCGCGGGTCAGAGCGGGGTTTGGCGCCCCCTGCGGGCCGCCAGAGAAGAGCGGGCAGCCGCGCGCTCACAGAGCCCAGGGGGCTCACCCAGAAGCAGCTCTGCTGTGAGCACTCAGACCGGAAGCACGAACTGAAATGGAGCAGAATAGCTTCACGACCCTCCTCAAAACACGGCTAAGCAACAATTAGAGCCTATATGGAACGCAGCCATAAAAGGAACGCATTTGAGTCAGTGCTGACGAAGTGGATGGACCTAGAGCGTATTAAACAGGGAAGTCAGTCAGAAAGAGAAAGACATGGAATCGAGAAGGATGGTACGGACGAATCTGTTCACAGAGCAGCAATGGAGATACAGACACAGAGAACAGACCGACGGACAAGGGTGGGGAACAAGAGGGAGAGGGTGAGATGAATGGAGAGAGCGGCATGGATGCATGAACACCAACATTTGTAAACAGACAACCAATGGGAATTTGCTGTATGACTCAGGGAACTCAAACTGGGGCTGTGTAATAACCTAGAGAGGTGGGAATGGGTGGGACGTGTGAGGGAGATTCAAGAGCGAGGGGACATTATGTACACCTACGGTTAATTCACGTTGATGTATGACAAATCAAACCAACATTGTAAAACAACGATCAATCAACTAAAAATAAATAACTGTTAAAAAAATATGGAATGAAATGAACACAAACACAAACTTTACAACACCATAATTCAATTTTAAAAACTGTAAAAATTTTAGAAAACAACAAAAGACCTACATGACCTTTGGTCTGGTGATGAGTTCTAACACACAACAAAAGAGCCAACTTGCCAAATTATTAACATAAATTACTTAAAACATTGACTTTAACAATTTTATACACTTACTCTGTGAAGGACCTTACTCGAGAGAACCAAAAGACAAACTGTTAAGGGAACCACTGACCACCCGCCCTTGCCAGGCCCCAGAGAAGAGAAAACACTTGCAGGAGTCGTCTTACAACAAGAGGTCCTGGTACGGAGCCAGGAACTAACAAGCTGCCACCAACCAGGACTCTGGAGAGGTCAAAAGGAGATGCGGGACTCCAGCCCAGAGGGCCTACCAACCTCCCAGGATCCTCCTCGCTGGAATCCATCTCAGCTGAGGGACGCGTGTGCTCCCAGGAAGGATCCCAATTCAGAATGACGGGCAAGAGACAAACCAGAAACTAACCCAATGACCATAAAACCTGAGACTGTGAGCCGCGTGGCAGAGCAGTTCTCTCCGTTTCCCTCGCCCTCCCGCCCTCCGCCCCGGCAGCCCTTCCCAATCAAGCCTCTCGCTTGGACAGCGCTCCGGCCTCGGACAACTCACTTCCAAGGGTCAGACAAGAACCCACTCTCAAGCCCCGGAAGGAGTCCCCCTTCCTTCATCAAAACCAATACCCAGGAGAAAATATCTTCAAAATGCTGTCTTGTGGAGAAGGAAATGGCACCCCTTCCAGTATTCTGGCCTCAGAAATCCCAGGGACAGAGGAGCTTGGTGGCTGCAGTCCAACAGCAGGGCATTTCTGAGGGGAGGAAACAGTCCCAGGAAAGTTGAGGCGCTCGCCAAAAGCCCCAGATCTTTTGATAGCACAGCCAGAACTGTGGCTGAGGACTCCCAGCTGCCAGGCCTCTTCATCCTGGCCTCTCTCACCAGATACATGTGTGGAAAACTAGAATCTAAAATATGCCCTGGTGGCTCCGTGGTCAAGAATCTGCCTGCCAGTGCTGGAGATGCAGGTATGATCCCTGGTACGGGAAGATCCCACATGCTATGGAGTGACTAAGCCCGTGTGCCATGCTCACCAAAACTAGGGAAAAGCCCACAAAGACCCAACAGCCAAAAATAAATAAAATCGTTTTCCTAAAAAATGCATGTCTGACAAAGAATCTGAACTCAAATTGTCCAAGAAGGCTAGAGCAAACAAGCCCATTCATAACTGGTAAAGACTGAAATAGATGCCTGGCCACGGAGGGTATACTGATAGTAAACTATCAGACAAAAACACACTCAAGACACTGGTGGGATGCATGCACAGCCCCCTTTGGAAGACAGTCTGACAGTTTTTTCAGTAACCCCATGGGACAAGCACTGAATTCTATACATGACAAGTGGTGGAAGCCAGTTATCTTACCGTTGGAATGGGAAGTTACAGATACACAAAAGGAAAGGTTACAATATCCATGTCATGGTGGATCAGGGTGGAGACATCATCACAAATTACCTTTAACTGAATATGTCCAAAGGTAAGCTGGAATACATGTATATATTTCCATGTATTGTCAGCTGAGCATATTTAGCTCCTACATGTATGTTTTAAATATCATTCTCTAAGCAAAGGGAACAGGAAATGTCCCTGGTGGGCCGACAGTAAAGAATCTGCCTACCAATGCAGGGAACACGGGTTCAATCCCTGGTCCCAGAAGATTCCACCTGCCCAGGGGCAACTAAGCTCCCCTACAACTATTGAAGCTCGCATGCTCCAGAGCCCAAGTTCTGCAACCAGAGAAAGCACTGCAATGAGAAGTCATAGGACAGCAACTAGAGGGTAGCCTCTGCTCACTACAACTAGACATCTAGCAACAAAGACCCAGCATAGTCAAAAATAATTTAATGTTAAAAAAAAAAGGACAGAAGTTCTTTGAAGAAATGACTGAGACTAGGGGTGAGACAGTAAATATATAAACCAGGGTAATCTTACATTATGAGAAAGTAAAGAAAGTAAAGACAACTATCAAGCTGTCCAAAATGATGAAAATGAATGATTGCACAGTTTTATCTGTATACACTAGCAAATAACAATCTGAAAAGGAATTTAAAAAAACAATTCCCTTTCAATAATGTCAGCATTAATAAAATAACTTGTCACAGATGTAATGAGGATGACAAAACTGGCACACTGTAAACTATACATGATTGCTGGAAAATATCCTAAATACATGTACAGATATTCCATAGCGATGGAAAGACTTAAGATGGCAATACCATGGAATGCATCTTCAATCTGAAATGAAGATTCAATATGAATTACAAAAGGCTGAAAGGTTGTTGCTAAACCATGAAAGGTGCCAGGATTCTTGGCCTCCAGAGGAGAATTCAATCCAGGGCCAGTGACGAAGCTTGATCGCTCAGAGCTTTTGTGTCATAGTTTTATTAAAGTATAAAAGAGAGAAAGCTGCTGACACAGACATCAGAAGGAGGTAGAAAGAGTACCCCCTGCTAGTCTTTAGCCAGATGTTATACAGCCACTAACAGTCTGCTAATTAAAGAAAGGCAACGTCTCAGAGAATGGCACCAGGCCCCTCACCCACAACAAGCATTGAGATAACATTGACAGCAGGTGAGTCATCCCAGGCCATAAAATGATTGACCTGAATCTTGAAGAAAGGCAGATTTCTAAGCAAATATATTGTTTCATTAACGTAGATTAGGAGAACAAGGTAAGAGTAAAACATACTGGTTTGTCAAGTCGGTTCTGAGCCTTTAGGAGAACCAACTTGAAGACAGAGTCTAGGGTAAATACATAGCACATTAACATAACTTAAGACAAACATTTCCATAAGAAAAATGCATTGCTTACCTCAAGGTTTGAGAAAAGTTAAGTTCAGGTGGAGCCAGGAGTCGTCATGGCAACACAGATTTTTAAGAGAAACTTCCTTTTAAATTTGTATACAGAAGGGCAAAAAATGCAACACTAGTTTTTTTCCTCTCGCCTCTTAAGAGAGAGAGAAAAAAAAACATTTGACACTTGCAGCCTATTCCCTCTGTCCGGAGACCCCTGGCCTTCCTGCCTGTTACCCTCTCGAGGCCTTTAGGAAGCAATACACAAGCTGACCCTAACATACACGTGGAGTGACAAGGGACTCCAAGGAGGCAAAACAATCACATGAGTCTGCAGTTCAAAGGGCCTCCGGTGTGCTGTGCTAAGTCGCTTCAATCATGTCTGACTGTCAGAGCCCGCCAGGCTCCTCTGTCCAGGGGAATTTTCCAGGCAAGGATACTGGAGTGGGTTGTCATGCTCTCCTCCAGGGGATCTTCCCAACCCAGGGATCGAATTCCTGCATTGGCAGGTAGGTTCTTTACCACTAGCACCACCTGGGGCAAAAGTGCCTAAATGGAGATCAGGGAAACCCAGTTAGGAGAAAAGAGGAGGCTCAGAGAAAAGGAAGTGAGGGAAGGAGACTCTTAGTCACATTCAGAGAAGCCCAGCAGGTAGTTCTCCAGGTGGAAGAGGAGGAGGAAGCAGGCTGGAGCTACATAGAAGACGAAAGAGGGAACTAAAGCAGAGGCCCCCAACCTCTAGGATCTGATGCCTGATGATCTGAGGTGACGCTGATGAAATAACAATAGAAACAAGTGCCCGCTCACTCAGCCAACCCTTTGTGACCCTATGGACTGTAGCCCACAAGACTCCTCAGTCCATTGAATTCTTCAGGCAAGAATACTGGAGCGGGCTGTCATTTCCTTCTCCAGGAGATCTTCCCGACCCAGGGATTGAACCTGGTTCTCCGCGTTGCAGGCAGACTCTTTACCAACTGAGCCTCCAGGGGACAGAAATAGAAACAGAGCACACGGGAAACGGAGGGCACTGGACACATGCTGGGGAGGAGGCTCATTACAAACCCCGGAGCCAGGGTTCCCGGAAGGATATCCCATTCTCCCTTGGACCGTCCTCCACCCTCTCTGGGTCTCAGTTTCCTCATCTGTAAAATCATGGACAACTGACTATAATTCAATCCTGGAACCCAAGCCTATTGAGAGGGATGGGAAATATTACTCCAAGGCCTGGATGACAGACCAGATTTAAAGAAAAATATGGCATTGCTGCTTTTCAGTCAAACAGACAAATACAATCCAGGAAGGAGTCCCTGGCCCTGCGGGATTTGCCTAGGGGTCTAGTCTGGGAAATTCTTACACATTCGGAGATGGCTCCGAGCTGGATTTCCACAAACAAGAACATCCATGCAAAGGACAAGCCTGCGGAGCTCTGTGCCCATCAGCCACGGGAAGAGACTGCCTCCCGACAGCCAGCAGCATTTACAAGTGACCTCCTAAGGCCATCACCAAACTTCAGGGGCACCTCTGGGTTTTCTGCTTCCCTCACTTTTCTGACTCTTTTCTTAAAAACACGCACATTTCTTCATAGAATGCCACAGTGGAAGGAAAATAGGCCTTCAATTTTAGACCTCAATTTGCAAAAAACTTGAAGCTTTTTTTTTTTTAATTAAAGCGCAACATAATTTAAAGATTTTACACGTTCTAATTATTCAATTCCAAAACACCACACTTATTGCACAGGGTCCCCATGGAAAGGCCCCCTCTCAGCAGGACAGCCACAGATGCCACCATGAAAGGTCAGCAAGGTGCCCTCCTCCCTTCTTTTCTGCCTGGGTGGCCGCCAGGCTTTTAAATCCATGCACCCTACTAAGTTTCTAGGGTGCAATTCGTGGACCCCTCCCTTTCCCATCCCAGAAGGTGGTCAAGGGCCCGCTGGGCTGCAAACTGCCCCAAGCAGGGCTGGGCCAGCCGGCCAGAGGAAGGGTTGTGGAGTCCCAGCAGGTGAAATCACCAGGCAGCATAAATCCCTTGGACTTCCTGGGGATCTCGCTGCGGGCACTGGGCTGCTTGGGAAAACCGCGCGGGTCTGAGATTTACGCGACGGGGTAAAGTGGTAATAAAGGCCTTGACCCCAGTGGCGAGGCCTTTCTGCGACCGCCAGGTTAGGGGGCTCCGAGACTGTGCCAACAGAGAGGGCGGAATACGTGGTTCCCTGCTCCGCCCTGCGCCACCGAGCCCCAGTTCCCTTACCTGTGGTCCGCACCTCTCCGCTCCGCTCACTGGATGCCGAACGATGGGGACCCAGGAGCCCACGAAATGGGCGCTCCCAGCCGCAATGGAGACCCCTGAGACCCGGGACCCGCTGCCTAAGAGCTCGGAGGAGGCGCGCTCCGCCCCCGACACGGCCGGGTGTGCTCTGCCCGTACGCCCGCTCCCAGGAGAGGCACGCGGGCCTCGCTACTGCCGCCAGGTGACATCCATCCGCGAGCAAATCCACCCCACCGAGACAATCCGAGCTTTCTATCCGCTGATCTGTCTATAATTCAGGGATAAAACTATGACTACAGAAAGGAAAGATGACCTGACCTAGGATGGCCATGATATTCTATAGAACCAGAGTAAATTGGTTAAAATAAAAAAAAAATTTCTTGGAAATTGTAAAGCTGGTTCTTTTGCATATGCAATTAAGAACACTTAGCTTGTTAAAAGGCCTGCCTAGGGCAAAGCTTGAAGTTAACCGTTTCCTTGAAAAACACTGCCCACTTTGCCTGAGATCTCAGCTTTGGGTAAATGAGAACTTCAAGCCCCCCCCCCCCCTCAAAAAACAGGAGGTCAAAGAGATATTTTAGATCTCAGGCGGAAAACTAGAAGATCTCTGTCTGTCTGTCTGTATGGATTTATGTATGTATCAGTGTGTCTTCTGTTTTTTGATAATATTGCTGAAGTTGGGAGTTCTTATTTAAATAACCTAAAGAAAGGAAGCCCTTTCAAATCAAACAGTTCTAAATACAAGAAAAAAATTGACCTAAATGAATTTTAGATTCATGTGAACTGGGAAATAGTCAATATTCAATATCTAGTATTTATTTTTTTCGCTACTCTAATATCGACATGTCTAAGAGTCATTAACATTAAGCATAAAATTTTTATAGTGCCTAGGGTTATTCTAAGGTAAATATTGCTATATTGTTATATGTCACAAGCTTGTCAACAAAGAAAGTGCCTCTAAAAACAAACAAACAAAAAAACTAAAAAATGTAAATGCGATATGAGCTTTTAGATAAACTATTAAAAATAATTATATTGTAAAATATCTGTCTATAATAGTCTCGATTGAAGGCAGAGGAGAAGGGGACGACAGAGGATAAGATGGTTGGATGGCATCACTGACTCGATGGCCATGAGTTTGAGCAAGCCCCGGGAGTTGGTGATGGGCAGGGAAGCCTGGCATCCTGCAGTCCATGGGGTCCCAAAGAGTCAGACACAACTGAGCAACTGAACTGAACTGAACTTACAATAGTTTCTCCAGATTTTGGTTACCTGAATTTCTATCGTTGTGCTAAACTAAGTGGTGTATTGAATAGCTAGGTCATTTCCAAATACATTAAGGTTATGAAACATTCACTACTTGACAGGACCTTCCTCTTACACAGAAACTAAAGAGGTTTCTGACTGTCCATGAATAGTGCCTGGTGCCATCCTAAAATGTTCACTGTAAGAAAGCAATTTTTTTTTAGATAGTATCACTGATACGTATGTTCACCAATCTGTAGAATGCCAATATAAAAGTCAGTTCTTGGTTGCTTAAGGAAAATGTATGTCTTGTTATTAAAGAAGGTATGAGGAATGAAATCACATTTTATGAAGGAAAAAGAAGTAGCTCTGACTTACAGTTTCTGGCAGCTTCAGGGTGGGAGAAGCAAAGGAATGGGTACAGAAAGGGATGAGGAGGTTTTATGGAAGGTGGGCCCCCGGAAAAGAGCTCTGTGCCTAGAACAAGTTTTCCTGAGATGCCGAACTGCCTTTGCTAATGGATTTTAAGTTTCTTTACCTCTTAAGTGATCTGTTCTAGGTTTTCCTTTGAAATCTTTTGTTAACTTTGGGTAAGTGGGTAAGTATTGTTTCACAGTGACTTATGTGATCCTATCTGACTGTTATAAACCCTTTTGATATTTATGAACAAACCTTCCTAAATAATTGACTTCTAGCTAACTTTGGGATGCTTCAGAGAGCCCCTGAGACCTCCCAAAGAGAGATATTAAACAACCTGAGTTCATTTGGCCTGTTAAACTACACGGGAAGTGTTGTCAGAAGGAGTGATGAATCTTCTGAAGTTATATTGTATGGTTGATGATACCAATATAGATATCCTAGAAATTATGTGACATTCGTGAAAATCTGATATGTTCTGGTAAAATGCTGTCAGTTATAATTCTAGTTATCATATTAAAGTGTTTCAAGTCACAGCAATGACCAGATTACTTTGTCAATTTCAATTTAATCAGGTTTTAAACATGCCTTCTATGGTTTCACACTGATGCTTTTGCAAAAATACTGCTACTTCAAGATATATGGAAAAGATTTTTCTAAGCTTACCCATAAACAAAATTTTTTGTTTGTTATCTGGTGAGCTAGTATCAGACTGGAATTTAGTCTAGTCTCTAGGTTAAGAGAACACAGTTTTCTTAGAATGCAGCTTTTGATCACAGATTATGAATTTCTTTACCTTTCAATGATTTATATTTGTTTTTATAACCTTTTTTTTTCCTTCGGTAAAGTAAATAAGCATTATTTAAGATTATGGTACATGTAGGATGGACCAAGCTTTCCCCACTCCTGCAAATTCCCTTAATCCCTCAGATTCTTCTCATGGGGCCAAGGTCTCACTTCCCAGAGGAACAATCCAAGCTTTTTATCAGCTGATCTGCCCCTGATATCAGAGTCAATTTGAGCACTATCTGGTCTATAATTTAGGCATGAAACTATGACTACATAAAGGAAAGATGACTTTTTGATGCAGGATGGCCATGATATTCCTTGGACTTCAGAGAAAATGGGTTAAAATGAATCGTTTTTTTTCTTGGAAAACGCAAAGCTGGTTCTTTTAGCATATGCAGTTGAAAACATCTAGGTTGTTAGGTCAGTTTTCATTCCAGTCCCAAAGAAAGGCAATGACAAAGAATGTTCAAACTGCCGCACAATTGCACTCATCTCACACGCTAGTAAAGTAATGCTCAAAATTCTCCAAGCCAGGCTTCAGCAATACATGAACCGTGAA
Source organism: Giraffa tippelskirchi (assembly GCF_054371585.1). Lineage (NCBI taxonomy): Eukaryota > Metazoa > Chordata > Mammalia > Artiodactyla > Giraffidae > Giraffa > Giraffa tippelskirchi. Next base: position 184,665 of record NC_137283.1, read on the forward strand.
CTTCCAGATGTTAAAGCTGCTTTTAGAAAAGGCAGAGGAACCAGAGATCAAATTGCCAACATCCAATGGATCATCGAAAAAGCAAGAGAGTTCCAGAAAAACATCTATTTCAGCTTTATTGACTATACCAAAACCTTTGACTGTGTGGATCACAATAAACTGGGGAAAATTCTGAAAGAGATGGGAATACCACACCACCTGACCTGCCTCTTGAGAAATCTGTATGCAGGTCAGAAAGAAACAGTTAGAACTGGACATGAAACAACAGACTGGTTCCAAATAGGAAAAAGAATATGTCAAGGCTGTATATTGTCACCCTGCTTATTTAACTGATATGCAGAGTACATCCTGAGAAATGCTGGGCTGGATGAAGCACAAGCTGGAATCAAGATTGCCGGGAGAAATATCAATAACCTCAGATATACAGATGACACCACCCTTATGGCAGAAAGGAAGAAGAACTAAAGAGCCTCTTGATGAAAGCAGTTGAATCCATACAGGCTGAAGAGCACCAGTGACAGCAGAGGGAAATAGTTCTTCTATTTCTTCCTACCAAAAAAATAAAAAATAAAAGAGAGAAGAAAACTTGTAACTCTTTTTCTGACACTCAGATCACCAAAGGGAGAGATTGCTATGAGTATATGGATGCAAAGGACACGTCTTTGGCCAACTGGATGAGGTGAGTGCAGTGAGTCTGCAGTTTGTAGATGTTGCTCTTCCCTCAAGCCCACACCCCTTTCCTCTCAACCTGTCTCCCTCAATAGCTTTCACATCTTCTTTCCTCTTTTCTGTCCATATCATGCTCTTTTATTTCAAAAGACATTAGAAAGAAAGAAATAAAAATATAGCATGTGCCCTCAAAATACAAGTCTATATGCTGAACAAAACTGGGGGACTTGAAAACAACTTGAGGAGTCTAGATTCACCAGGGACACTTTAACTCACTTAACTGACACTTACCAAGCACTTTATGTTTCAGTTTAGACAGTGAACTTCATTACTGAAGCAGATCACACAACCCATGGCCTTTTGGAGAACATACTGCAGACAGACATTAGCCAGACATTTTAGGAATAGTAACTTTAATTTTTCTATTTTGAGTAACTGCACAGCGCCAGGATAGTCTAACACAGGAGATGTTGAGTCCATGTGGGCAACAACTTCCCCAGGCTCGGTTCCAGTGAGAAGTGAGCCCTGAGGCCTGGGAAGGAATGGGAGGCAGGAGGGCCGTGAGCATGGCCATTCTCTGAGGGCCTCTCCTTTCATCAGGGCAGGCAGAAAGTGACTAAACTATTACTGTTCTGGGTCTCAAGCTATGTCAGAGCACGCTCCAAGTTTCCATGGGAGGAGTGGGCAAGTGAGTAGGACCCTGGATACACACGGGGAGATTGAAGAAAAGCCTCGGGAGAGAAGGCAGGCTGGGGTGAGCGCTGAGGGCTGCGTGCTAGCCGAGGAGCACCAAGTCCTGTGGAATGAAAGAGGTGAAACTTTAATTTAAAGTTTAGCGGAGCTGGAGGTCACCAGCCTCATGGACAGTCCAGGTGGAGACCAGTCTAGAACTGGGCTCTGGAAAATGGCTAATTAGGTAAGGAGAGAAAAGCATTCCAGCCAGGAAGAGGACCAGAAACAGGATCTGGAAATAGGAATTCACACGGCCTGGTCAAAGGTGTGAACAGAAGGTCTGCATGAGGGGCGGTGGGAGCCACGGCGGCCTCAGAGCCTGAAGGCAAGGAGCTGGGCATGGCCCGACCCTGGAGGGCACTCGTTACCTGAGGTTTCTTTCTGTCTCCCCGCCTCGACCCCAGGTACGTGAACTGTGCCCAGGACAACAAGGAGCAGAACCTGGTGCCCTTCCAGTATCACGGGCAGATCTTCTACCAAACCTGCCAGGCGGTCAGGCCGGGCTGTGAGAGCTGCTGGTCTGGTACGGGGACGAGTATGGCCAGGACCTGGGCATCAAGCGGGACAGCGGGGGGGAAGAGCGAGCTCGAGGCCGGGAGAGGTGAGCGCCACCCCTCTTCCAGCGCCCCAGCCCATCCTGGGGACCCTCCGTGGTCCGATTCCGAAGCAGAGTACAATCCAGTTCAAAGTCAGTCAAGTCGTCATTAAAATGCCTCAGAATTTGATTCATTTCATATGACTATTAGGAAAGATTTTTATATTAAAAATGTTAGTTCTAATTTTCAATATTTCATGTAAAAACTATGTCACATCACCTTCTGCTGAAAGGCTCAGAAGCAAAAAGCAAGTTTCCCAGCACCTACCCACCCTCTCCGCTCTCCCTGTTTCCTCCTCATTTCCTCCCATTTCTGAGCGACACGTGTGCAGTGATTTGCATTCAGTCACTGTTTCAGTTGGTTGTCATGTGAGCTCATACTCTGCACCAGACAGGGCTCCACGCACCGAAACAGACAGAACCACTGCCCTGGGGCAGCACAGGCTTCATGCCAGACAGGGGCTGGTGCTCTGAGGAAAACAGCGCAGGAAAAGTGCCTCGGATCAGTGTGATCAGAGGGTGGGCTGTGGCACAGGATGGTGGGGCAGGGTCTCTGCAGAGATAACACCCCTGGGAAAGGATTCAGGCAGGGGAGCAGCCAGTGCCGCAGCCCCAGGGCCGGGACGAGAGGCTATGCCAGTGGTCGCAGGAGGAAGCACAGAGGGCGAGGAAGGAGGCTGGACCGGAAGCCTCAGGGCCCGTGTCCACGTGCAGGCCCCAGGGGTCTTCCTGGGTGACACAGAACAACCGTGAGGCTTTCAGCTGCAAGCGGCACGTTCTCTGTTCTGTGACGATGCTTTGGTTCATTTTGGGGAAGAGACAGCAGCGGGGAGTCCCCTCAGAGGTCAGTTCATTGCCAGACATGAGGGGAGAGTGGGCTGGCTGAAGATGCACGGGAGTGAGGGTGTGAGGAGTCTGGCTGGAGATGTATTCTTAAACAGGACTTCCTAGTGCATGCTAAATGGACTAAGACTGAAGGAAATAAATGAGGTATGAATACAAGTGAGGCTTGAGAAAGGACATGCCTTTATTTTCTGATTTATGGAAAACTGAGAGAGGAGCAATTTGTGAACCAGTTGGGGCAGTAGGAGCCAGAGACCTGTAGTCAGTGGGACCTGGGCCACTCGGTCTCGTCCAGTCTGAAACCCACTTCCTGCAGAGATCGGCACAAAAGCTGCTCTTTGAACCAGGAGCCCCACGGTCAGCTTTACTGACACCTGCTCTAACTACCCCCTGTGCTCCCTCCCATATGCAGAGAGCTCCAGGCCAGGCGCCCCTAACTTAATAGACCCTTTCCCCTCACAGGGAGCTGCTCAGGAAGATTCCACCTAAGTCATCAAGAGTCTTATCTCTCAGTAGGGTAAAATACCTGTGGCCACGGTGACATGACTTTTCAGATACTTACACGCAGGGAAAGGTCCCTGCAGATCCACCTCTATCAGGAGAGACGCTGCCTCTGATGCTGCGGGAAGGAACCTACTCTGGGTGATAATGTAGAAAAGGCCCTTGACACAGGCTTCCTGGATTTCTGTAGATGTAGCGAATAAGAATGGAATGGAAAAGTGGACTGTAAAGACACACTTGGTGGGAGACAAATCATGCGCTGTCAACACTAAGATGATTAGTAGGCAGGCCTTCTCATGGCAAACCAGCTACCTGACCAAAAGCTTCCTCTTTCAGCAGAACCGAAGCCCAAGATCCACCCGTGTGCCTCCTGCTCTCTGGCCTTCTCCAGTCAGAAATTCCTCAGCCAACACGTCCAACGCAGTCACCCCTCTCAGACGCTCCTGAGACCATCTGCAAGAGACCACCTCCAAGTGGAGGATCTCTGCCCAGGCAATCAAAATCAGCAGCAGCGATATTCCAATCCACACAGCCCGAGTGACAAACCTGAGGGTCACGAGGCCAAGGAAGGGCCCTAACTTTTGCTGAAAAGCATAAGGCTGAAGAGGATTTCAAGGGCCTCTTCCTATTCACCCAGAGGACAAATGGGGGGTTCTGGGGTGCATGAGAGAATGACAGAAGAGCCCAGCACAAGCCAGAAACTGAATCCAGAGGACACAGGCAAATTATTCATGGGGGCAGAGGTCTCAGGGATTATAAAAGTCACATGCAGAGAGTGTGGGCAAGGCTCCACGGATAGGTCAAGTCTCATCACACACCAGAGGACACACACAGGGGAGAAGCCCTATGTTTGCAGGGAGTGTGAGTGAGTCATGACCAACAAACCACATCTTAGCCACAGGAGGGTTACTGCAGCCACCCCATGCCGCAGCTCTAAGGGGGCCTCAGAGGAGGTCTATGACCTGTTACTGTCCCCAAGAGTATGAGGAGAGACTTCCCAGGTGGTCTAGTGCCAAGACTCCAATGCAGAGACCCATGTTCAATACCTGATTGGGGAACTAGCTCCCACATGCTGCAACTAAGACACAGAGCAGCCGAATAAATAAATACATAAATAAATATTTTAAAGAAAGAGTGTGATAAGCACAGAATTAATTGATTAAATAGACCTTCCACTTTCCTGACAGGAGAGGAGGTAGATAAACAGCAGAGGGCTTCTTAAGTGTTCCAGAGATGTTCATGCCAATTGCCTTTGTGGTTTTTTGTACTCCTAATAAATTTTGTCTCCAAACAAATGTGAAGCCCAGACTATGTACTCATTTCCCCCTTATTTCTGAGAGCAGTGGGGTCCGGTGGTAGCTGAACCCCTGGGGTGGCATAATTTTGGAGCCAACTCAGTTAGGTCATGGGACAGTCAGTTCCTGGGTCCAGGGAGAGGAATCTAGGGTTTGAGACAGACTCTTCAGTGAAGGGAATTCCCCGGCCTCCTGGGAAGTGTGGCCTCTCCTCCTTATAGACCTTGACCCTCCTTTGGCCTCTCCTGGTTGCCCTCTGGTTTCCTCTGACTTCTGTGGCCTCGAACGTGAAGGCCTCATGCACGTGTGTGTGTGCATGTGTGTGCATGTGTGTGTGCCTGGCTCAGCCTGGGCCATCTGGTCTTTGCTGCTCCCTCAGGGTCATCACAGCATCTGGACTCCAGATTTGACCACAGGGGTCCAGTTCTCAGCCCTGCCCTCAGCAGCTGTGCAACCTGGGGCAAGATGCTCAGCCTCTCTGTGTCTCTGTTCTCATCTGTGACACACGGTGGAGGCAGCAGCATTTTAGTCTGATGCATGAGCACAGGGAGAATCTGGCAGAGGCTGGCTGAGAAGGCAAGCCCCACCTTTGCTGTTCTTGGTGTTTTTTTCTTTAACCTTTTCTTATTTTTTAATTGAAAGATAATTGCTTTACAGAATTTTGTTTTCTGCATGTCCTTCAGCCCCTACACCTTCCAGGTCTTCAGAGCTAGACGAGGAAGGGACCGTTTAGGCACTCGGCTGCCCTGATGAGTGTGTGTGAGGTCAGGGGTGCTAAGGGAGGGCGACCTCCCTTCCCATCACTGCCGTTCCTGCTGAGCGGGGCAGCTCCAGAGCCCCTCCACAGACAGGCAGTGCCAACAGTCATCCACCCTGCCGAGAACAGAGCCTGGGGCCACGTGTGCAGGAAGTCCCTGTCCGGCCCCCATCCCACCCCCACACGGAGGGTCCTCGAAGCACACACAGCAGCTTCTCTATGCATGGGCCTCGTACCTGTGTCCACGTGCTCTGGTCACCGCTGTCGCGACCTTGAAATTCTTAACTATGGAATAGTTCATCCTTACACGTCCCTTATACGAGTGAAGTCTGATGGACCCCGGGGTGTGCTGTGAGCAGAGCAGATGCGCACAGCAAGGGTCCCAGGGGTGACCAGGCTGCACGAGGGGACAAGGTGGGCACACAAGGCCCCCCGGTGAGTGAAGGTGGGGACCGCATCAGGAAGCCACGCTTGCTTTGACCCAGAACTGAGCTCCGACACAGAGTAGAGACAATGGCGTGCTAAAGAGTCGACCACACCCTCCCCTCTGTGAATGCCCTCTGCCCTGGCCTCATCCTTCCAGGATGTGTTCAGGAGGCTGAAGTTCGCCCGGTCACCAGAAGACACCAAGGGAAGAGTGGGCCGCGGGACGGGGGGCAGAGAGTGCAAACTCCAGGACTGGGGGCAACGGCCAGGCTTCCGAAGCGTCTCTACATGAACTGTGTCAGTAATAACCAACCACTATTACTTTCTCGTTTCTTTCATGCTTTCTTAAAGGAACACGTTTGTCTGTGGCTTGGTTTCCCTACAGGAAGGGAAGCCGTATAGAGTCCCCATCTTCTGCGGCTTTAGGCAGGGGCTGCGGGAGGGAGAGTTAGGGGTGGTGCAGGCAGAGGGGCTTCAACTGAAACACGGTGGGGACCGAACAACTTGCAGGGGCTTCTCACCTGCACCTCCCACCGGAGCTGGGCCTGGAATCCCCTGGAAGCCTGAGCAATTAAAGCTTCTCCTTCCCCTCTGCTCCCCTCTCTTCCGCTCAAAAAGCTGGCTTCTGGGCCAGCCCACAACACCCCCAAATCCCCCATCACCCACAGCCCCGCACAGGCCCTCCCTCACAGAAGGGGGACGACCTGCATGGTGGCGGGGACGGTATGTGACCCCAGAGCTTGGGGTCTCAGCTGACCTTGAGCAATGGGGCTGGTGCTTTCCACAGCCTCCCAGTCCAGGGAGCTGCCAGCAGCCACAAGCCACGATCTGAAGCGGGGTGTGGGGTGGGGGTGTGAGCTGTCTGAGGTCCCATCCTGTCCCCACGACAGCGGCCAGGTCTCACCTGACACCGTGACTGCTCTGCACGGGCACACAGGACAGCAGCAGTCACGGGGCCACCACAGGCTCCACTCTGACTGCAGCGCTCCCATGGCTGTACCAGCCTCGCCTGCGCGCTGCTCTGCTTGGCTGCCAGGGCTCGGGGACCCTGCGTGAGTTGGTAAGGGCAGAGCTCCAGAAACCAAGCCTGTCTTCAGCCGCCAGACCCACCCTGGTTGCCATACTCATGAGCCCAACCGGTATCTGAAGCCTTTGGGAGAATGACACCACAGACGCTGACCTCAGAGTTCAGGATCCTGAAAACTTACTAAACAGGTTGCTTTTAGTCTTTTATTAAAGTAGGAGGTTGGCAGGAAGGGGGGAGTGGAATGACTTCCTTGGTGGTGCCATGGTTAAGAATCCACCTGCCAATGCAGGAGACACGGGTTCAATCCCTGAGCTGGGAAGATCCCACCTGCCATGGAGCAACTAAGCCCATGCACAACTACTGCAGCCATGAAATTAAAAGACGCTTTCTGCTTAGAAGAAATGTTATGACCAACCTAGCATATTAAAAAGCAGAGACGTTACTTTGCCAACAAAGGTCCATCTAGTCAAGGCTATGGTTTTTCCAGTAGTCATGTATGGATGTGAGAGTTGGACTATAAGGAAAGCTGAGCGCCAAAGAATTGATGCTTTTGAACTGTGGTGTTGGAGAAGACTCTTGATAGTCCTGTGGTCTTCAAGGAGATCGAACCAGTCCATCCGAAAGGAAATCAGTCCTGAATATTTGTTGGAAGGACTGATGCTGAAGCTGAAACTCCAATCCTTTGGCCACCTGATGCGAAGAGCTGACTCATTGGAAAAGACCCTGATGCTGGGAAAGATTGGAGGAAGGAGGAGAAGGGGACGACAGAGGACGAGATGCTTGGATAGCATCACGGACTCAATGGACATGAGTTTGGGTAAACTCTGGAAGTTGGTGATGGACAGGGAGGCCTGGTGTGCTGCAGTCCATGGGGTCGCAAAGAGTCTGACACGATTGAGTGACTGAACTGAACTGATTCTTAAAGATCTTATTCAGAAAATCAAAAGACAAGCCACAATCTGGGAGAGAAGTATTTGCAAAACTCATATCTGATGAAGGATTTGGACTCAAAATAGACAAAGACCTCTTGAACAACCCCATAAAAAATGAGTAAAGATCTGAACAGACACCCAGCCAAAAAAAGATATACAGACAGTCAAGAACAAAAACACGCTCAACATCATACACCATTAGGGAATTACAAATTAAAATCATGAGATATCACATCACACATATTATTAGGACTGTTAAACTCTAAATATATGACAATATCAATTACTGGAGGCTGAGGATCAGCAGGAATGCCCCCTCACTGCTAGTGGGACGCATGCACAGCCACTTTGTAACACAGTTGGGCAGTTTTCCCCGAAGCTAAACAAACCTCACCTTGGGATCCAACAATCGTTATTTCCAGTATTTAAGAAACTGCTTTGAAAAATCCATGCCCAAGTGCAAATGAAAATGAACTTAGGCACAGCAGCGCTATTCATAATAGTTAAAAACTTGAAGGCAAGTAGAGTAGGCCACCCCAAAATAAGCCTCTCTGGTGTGAGGATTATTCACGTCGGCTTCAATGGAAAAAAAAAAGAGGACTCTCAGTCAACTAAGTAGAAATTGCCTTTTGTGAAGGACATTTACAACAGAGAAATCTCTGCATTTAAGGGTTGCCCCTGTTTGCACCAGAAATAGAATGATAATTAACTCAAGTAACTTATCAATGGAAAGGTCTCACCTTAAATCTACCAACAATCATCCTTCTTTACTGTGTCTTGCATGATAACATTCCATAACTGGCTTCTCACATTCCTCAAGATCTTCTGTCTTCAGCTGAAGGTGGTATTTAAGATGATGGCTTGGACATTTCAGGGAGTGACTCAGTTTTCTTTGGTAGCTCCCCTGTATACAGTAGGCATTTGTTGTTTTAGTCACTAAGTCATGTTCAACTCTGGGATCCCATGGACTGTAGCCCCGCAGGCTCCTCTGTCTATGGGATTCCCCAGGCAAGAATACTGGAGTGGGTTGCCAACTCCTTCTCCAGGGGATCTTCACAACCCAGGGATCAAACCTGTCTCTCCTGTTCTGCAGGCGGATTCTTTACCACTAAGCCACCAGGGAAGCACAGAGGAGGTATGCTACTGTTTTTTCTCCTGGTGATTTGTCTTTTATTATGGAAGGGCAGAATGAAAATTGTTTTTCCTCCCATACACATACAATAGAGTATTACTCATCAGTAGAAAGGAATGAACCACCAACCCTCAAAAGGCATGGTTAAATCTCACGTGCATATTACTCAGTGAAAGAACACAGTCTGAAGAGACAGCGTGAAGCCTGACCTCATTGATGAGGGATGGGCTCGGTTTGGTGGGTCCTCCTGTTTCCTGGATCTCAGAGGGAGCAGGCTTCAGGGGGCCGTGGAGCAGATATGTGCAGTTCTGCTGCAGATAAGAAATTCAAACTGAAATAGAGATGAATATCTTATGACTTCTCCAAAATAGTTACAGAACAATCGAGTGGAAACCATATGAAATGAAGTGACTGTAAACACAAACTGTAAAACTTACACCAAATTCACTCAGATTCATTAACAGACATTTAAAATGCAAAACAATCAAAATTACATGCATATATAAGAAAATATACATGACCTTGGCTTTGGTCTGCAGATCATGAGCTTTGAGTTTTAACACAGAAAACACCAATATACAAAAGATAAAAATAGTGTGGCCTTTATAAAATTAAAGATTTCTCCCCTGAAAGACCTTATTCAGAAAGTCTAAAGACAAGCCACAAACTGGGAGAAAAATATTTGCAAACACATCTAATAAAGGATTTGGACCTAAAATAGACAAAGACCTCTAAAATAGCCCCAGTTTAAAAAAAAAAAATGGGTAAAGATCTAAACAGAAACACCTAGCCAAAGGAGATACGCAAGATGCTAAATATCATAGAAAAATTATACAAAAGTATCATACTACTAGGGAATAACATTTAAAATCATGAGTTAACACACCGCACCTATTAGCACTGTTGTGCTCCGAATATATGACAGTAGCGATTGCTGGAGGGTGACGAACAACAGAAGCTCTCCTTCGTTGCTGGTGGTGTTGCAGGAAGGGGGACCCCTTCCAGGCCCCGAAACTGGTCTCTTGTCTAACAGCCGGAAATGAATTGTCCGAGGAGACACACGTGCTGACAAAGAAAGAGAATTTATTGGGAAGGGCGCTGGATGGAGAGCAGTAGGGGAAGGGAACCCAGGTTTTATGGTGATGGGATTAGTTTCCAGGTTGTCTTTAGCCAATCATTCTGACTGAGAGTCCTGCCTGGTGGTGCTGAAGGAGGAAAGTAGGCCGAACAGATTCCATCTTGGAAATCAGTCTCCATCTTGAAACCACTGTGAACTTTGGACTATATGCCTGGGTGCTCACCTGATGGACACTAAATAATGTGCCCAGTATCCATGGAGACGACGTAACAATTGGAAAACCGACCACCAGATAAAAGGCCTTCAGGACTCCTACCGAGAAATCCCGTCACCAAGGGAGTGTACTAACTTACCCCAAAGCAAAACAAATTATCTGTACAATACCTATTGATATATGTTACCCTGTTTATCCAACTAAGACTTACTGCATATAAATCATAGCTAGCCTTGATTGTATCTCTCCTTTACACTATCCAGACTAGTTTCAAGGAATTTGGGGATGTGGGTTTGGGCACGTACACTTGTGGTATATAAGGTCGTCACAAAAACTGGTCGGGGTCCTTGGCTAAGAGGAGACTCTGCCTTGGGCCCACCAGTGTAATAAATTGCTCTCCACTATTTGCGTTGTCCTTCTGAGTGAGTTTGCCTCCGGAGAGCGTGGCTACAACAGTGTACATCCTGTTCAGCCAAGATGGATGCCAGCGAGGATTCTGGGAGCTGGTCTGACATGTGGTGTCTCCTTTTGACCTTTCCCGAACTCTTTCGGTTAGTAGTGGCTTCTGAGTTCCTGTTCCTTACCAGGACCTCCAGTGGTAAAACAACTCATGCAAATGGTTACCATGGTGCCTGGGCAGGTTGGGCGGTTTCAGTCAGTGTGCTTCCCCTAACAGTGGGATGCCTGTACAGCCACTGTGTAAGACAGCTGGGCAGTTTTTTCCACAGCTAAACAAGTCTCACCTTGGGATGCTCAGTACTTAGTCAACTGCTTTGAAAACCTATCTCCAAATTCAAACAAGGATGAAATTATGCACAGCAGCACTATTCATAATAGCTAAAAACTTGAACAAATAAGGATACCCTTCAACAAATGAATGCACAAGCGAAGTGGGATACATCCATGTCAAGGCAAAGAGAATATGCCGCCCCCAAATATGCCTTTCCAGCATAAGGAATATTTCAGTCTCACTAAAAAAACAAAACAAAACAGGAATCTCAGAAAACTGTATGGAGATTCCTTGGCTATGAAGGACATTTACAATAGAAAAATTTCCATATTTAAGGGCTGTCCCTCTTTGCACCAGAAATAGAAGGATGATTAAACCTCCAGTAGCTCTTTTCAATGCAGGAGCCCTGACTGAAATCTGCAAACAAGCATACACTTCTTTACTGTGTTTTGCGTGATAACCTGCCAAAACTGGCTTCCCCTCCCCCAGGGACTTCCTCCTATTGTTTTTATCTGAAGATAGTATTTTAAATAATGGTCTTGGACGTTACAGGGAGTACCTTACTTTTTCTGGGTAGCTCCTGTATATACAGAAGGTATATGCTTAGTCGCTCAGTCATGTCCGACTCTTTGCGACTCCATGGACTGTAACCCGCCATGCTCCTCCGTCCAGGGGGCCTCTCCAGGCAAGAATACTGGAGCGCGTTGCTGTGCCCTCCTCCAGGGGATCTTCCCAACCCAGGGATCGAACCCAGGTCTCCCACATTGCAGGTGGATTCTTTACCATCGGAGCCGCCAGGAAAACCCATACAGGAGGTATACAGGTTATTAAACTTCTGTTTTTCCACTGGTAATCTGTTTTTTCTTTTTTACAGGGGAAGTCTCTACCAAGAATCTGGAAGGGTAGAAGGAAAATTGTTTTTCTTTACAAGCATATGCAATGGAACACTGCTTAGCAATACAAAGGAATAAACCATCAACTCATACACTGTTAGTGAAAGAATCCAGTGTAAAGAAGCTGCACACACTATTGAACTCAACGAGGCAGCAGTTGTAACCAGGGAGGGTTAATTTTAAATTTACACTGGATCTGCTTCTATGACTGTAACCTTTTTTTTGTTATAATAAATATACATAATGGCCTGCCTCTGGGAGATAATCTGAGCCCCCTATGAAGGACTGTAAGGAAGTGAGACTAACACATCCCCCTGCCTGAGGCTTGCCATTCTAGGAGACATCTGCAAGGATTGAAAGGTCTTCTTGCTTTGTTTCCTCACCTCCCTCCATTTCTGATCCATAAAAAAGCGTGGCCACCAGGCCCTGACAAGATGGATATTTTGAGGCACTAGCCTGCCGTCTTCTCAGTCAGCTGGCTCCCCAATTAAAGTCTCTTCCTTGCCTGACACCTTGTCTCTTGGATTCATTGGCCTGTTGTGCGACGAGCAGAGTGAGCTTGGACTTAGTAACACAGTGAGCAGGGCATGAAGCGGGATCTTAATTCCCTGCCCAGGAACTGAACCTGGCCAGCCTGGATGAAAACCAGGAATCCTAGACATCAGAGCAGCAAGGGCTACAGGCTAGAAGATATTTTCCCTTGACTCTTTGTCCCAGGGAAAAATGCATTTATCCCGGAGGAAGAGCCTGTAAATGCAAGTATAAAATTCATTATCATAGACACAGCGCAACAACAAGTGGGAGTGCACAGAGAGACACTATTTGTTTAGTTGAGACAGAAGCAAGGCAGAGACGCACATCCGGAGGGAAAGTGTGTGGGCAGCCCCCCTGGTGAGGAGGAGCGCAGTAAAGAGGCGGTTAAGTCATTCACACAGGTCGAATCTTCCGGGTCTTTGTCTTCCTTCAGCCAGTTACCTGGTTTCTTTTTCAACCTGATCTAAGCTGGGACCCTCCCCTTGGTGTGCACACACCCCTCAGCCAAGATGGACCTCAAAGTGAAAGGAGGCGCCAGACTCATTCTGGCCTGGCACTGTCCCCAGACTTTCAACCCACAAAGAACCTTCCTGTGCATGAGGAGTGTCTCCTTTGTCCCAAAGGAGGGGGAGCAGCGATTCCTGACTCCTCTTCTCACACAGGGTTTTGCCCTTCTTTGTCCTTGCCTTGACTATTACCTTGACTATTGCCATGACTGTTACTTTAAGGTGTTTCCAAGAGACAAACCCTGGCTATTTACCCTGTTGCTGTTGCTACTGCCATTTCAGAGGGCAAACAGGAGGCTGATTGTAAATGCCGTAACCGGAGTCCAGCTGTCCCTTGTCTCAGGAAATGCTAACCATTGTGAGTATCCAGCTGAAGCCCACTTCTTCATGCCCCGTGAAATGCAAACAGGAGGCCAGTTGCTAGTGTCTAACCTGGAGCCCAGCTATCTCCTACATCAGTGTGACCCCATTTATGACATCCTGGATGAGGCAAAGCTACACAGATAATAAGCAGATCATGGGGTGGGGGTTTAAAGGATTCCATGTGATACTTTAGAATGGATACCTGTCACTATGCATTTGTCTGAGCCTGCAGATGTGTATAGCCCAAGGGGTCGATTATAATCTATTTGACTTTAGTTATTTTGGGTGTAGGAGTGGAACACACAATGGGACACCGCATCTGACTGTAGTAGAACTACATAGAAAAACCTCACTGTGCGGGATGAGGCAAAAGGCACTGACAACTGTGGGAAAGAGCAGAATCTGTAGACTAAAGGCAAAACGGAGCTTCATAAACAGTGGGCTTGATTTTACAGAGGTCTCTCCAGGGTGTGGCAGCTGAGAATGCTCAAACCTCTGAACATGTCATCTGGAAAGGAGCAGCACACAGAGAAACGGCGGAGGGTGGGCACCGGGTTCCTCACTGTGGGACTGACAGCTACACATAAAGGGAGAGAGGGCCTCTGCCCTGGTGACCCTGGGTCTGGGCTTCCTGGGAGGATGACGTGGGGAGCTGACTGGCCGGGGAAACGCACAGACCTCTGCACTGGGAAGGCCCTGCCCACGTAGGAACCTCACGCCCCGTGGTTCCCCCATACCTGCTGGAAACACTCAGCCCTCCATGATCTGCGAGGTGCAGATTTTAAGACATTCTTGACCCCAGGCAGGTACAGGAGTGTGAGGGTCTTCCTTACCCCTAAGCTGTCCCAGAAGCCAGGCCCTGAAGGCTGGAGCCAGGATGGGGATGCCTGGGCCTCTAACCAGCAGCTGATTGGAAGGAGGAGCCAGTCCTGAGGGCAAGAGCTCCCTGTTGTCTGTGAGCCCTGGGGCCCTCATGGGACTCATTCCCAGTGAGGACACGGGCAGGGCCAGCAGTGGTTCTGTTTTCCCAGGGACCCTTTGATGAAAAGGCTTCCTGGGTGGCTCAGTGGTAAAGAACCCATCTGCCAATACAGGAGACACAGGAGAAGGGGATTTGATCTCTGGGTTGGGAAGATTCTCTGGAGGAGGAAATGGCAGCCCACTCCAGTATTCTTGCCTGAAAAATTCCAAGGGCAGAGGAGCCTGGCGGGCTACAGTCCCCAGGGTCAGACATGACCGAGCATGGTCACACGCCCTTTGATGAAACATTGCAACACTGGGCTCAGAAGTCTCCTGATAGGGTTTCAGACTCTGACATGGGGGTTTTATAGGAACAGAGAAAGAGGCTGAGCTCCTGACAGGCAGCCCTTTCTGGCTCTGAGTTGATTCCACCAGGACTGCACGACAGTCACCCGCGTGGAGTCTGCTATGACCCACATGCCCCCGCCCGGCCTCTCCTCTTCCTGCGACAATTCAAGTGACATTTCCAGCCTGGACCCTCTCCCAGACCAGGTGCATCTGTCCAGCCACCGCATCCCCATCTCACCTTGAGGGCCAAGAGGCCTCACAGAGGACTGTGATCCCGCTGCTCCCACACCCAGGAGGCAGCCCGACCTCCCCGGGTTGCTGAGCCCAGACGCCCAGGGCCTCCCAGTCTCCCACTTCCTTGTGCCCCAGTGACTGCCAGTTGCCCCTCCAGAGCCTATGGCCAGTCCCCACACTGATTTCCCTCTAGGGCCACAACCTTGGTTCAAGCCTGATCCCTCCATTAGGCCCTAACAAAGCTCCCTGCCCCCACGGTGAATCTTACACCCCATCTCAACATGGTCCTTCTGAAGCATAAACTGTGGAACCACATGCTGGGGTCATAGGGCAATATTTCCAGACTTAGCGAAGCTCCATGGCAACCACTGTCATGGGCCATTCTGTCTGTCATTCGTCATTCTGTCCCTTGGACTTCCCCGGTGGTTCAGATGGTAAACAGTCTGCTTACAATGCAGGAGATGCAGGTTCAATCCCTGGGTTGGGAAGATGTCCTGGAGAAGGAAATGGCAACCCGCTCCAGTATTCTCGCCTGGAAAATCCCATGGACAGAGGAGCCTGGTAGGCTACAGTCTATGGGGTCGCAAAGAGTCGGACATGACTGAGCGACTTCACTTCGCTTTTCACTTCACATTCTGTCCCTAAATAGCAAGTTCCAATCTCCATATTAGGCAAGGTGGGCAATCAAAAGACCCCCAAACCAATGAGAACATCATCCCATCTCATAGGAGCTTTCTTTGTCCTGAGACTATAACAATTGACTCAAGCCCATGAAAGAGATCAGCTCTTCCTGGTCAGTCAGGAAGTCTGCCCGCTGTCTCATCAGTGGCCCTCCCTACCTCAGTCCTCTGTTCTCAGCAAATTCTCTCTAAAATACTGTCTGCTCTGCCTGGGTGTCTCTCTGTCTCTCTCCCTGCCATGTAAGGACACAGTGTTGCACATATTATCCTTTGCTTATCCTCACAACACTCCCTTCCCCATGTAGTTACATATCAGAAAGGCCACAGAGTCACTGAACTGCTAGACTCAATTACTGGGCTATTGAAACCAGCCCAGCACTGTTTTTGTCAAGATCCTAACACCTCTGTTCCTCATCACCAAGTCCTGACTCCAGTAAGTCCTCATCTTATATAAGCCCCTGGACTCCTCATAGGAGGGGGCTCAGTTCTCGAAGCATGACCCTATGGGGTTCCCCTCTCCACTGGCTGGAAATTTCTTTTAGGAAGTTCTATGTTCTGTAACTTCAGAGTTAAATTATTATGCCTTCAAAGATTGTATAAGGCATTCAGCACAGACGTTTTTCAATTTATAAATCGAGCCAAAGCAAAAGTCCTATTTTTAAATCAGAGGTTCTGGGATGGCCAGAGTAGGGTAAAGCTGAGGAAGTCAGGCCCTTTTTGCCTCAGTTCCGCTCAGTTCAGTCACTCAGTCTTGTCCAACTCTTTGCAACCCCGTGGACTGCAGCACCCCGGGCCTCCCTGTCCATCACCAACTCCTGGAGCTTACTCAAACTCACGTCCATTGAGTCAGTGATGCCATCCAACCATCTCATCCTCTGTCATCCCCTTCTGCTCCTGCCTTCAATCCTTCCCAGCATCAGGGTCTTTCTCAGTGAGTCAGTATTCGCATCAGGTGGCCAAAGTATTGGAGCTTCAACTTCAGCATCAGTCCTTCCAATGACTATTCAGGACTGATCTCCTTTCGGATGGACTGATTGGATCTCCTTGCAGTCCAAGGGACTCTCAAGAGTCTTTCCAACACCACACTTCAAAAGCATCAATTCCACGGCGCTCAGTTTTTTTATGGTCCAACTCTCACGTCCATACATGACTACTGGAAAAAACCATAGCTTTAACTAGACGGACCTTTGTCAGCAAAGTATGACTCTTCTTTGTAATGCGCTGTCTAGGTTGGTCATAGCTTTTCTTTCAAGGAGGAAGCGTCTTTTAATTTCATGGCTGCAGTCACCATCTGTAGTGATTTTGGAGGTCAAGGGAAAAAAAAAAATAAACACTCTCACTGCTTCCATTGATTCCTCATCTATTTGCCATGAAGTGATGGGACCGAATGCCAAGATCTTCGTTTTCTGAATGTTGAGTTTTAAGCTAGCTTTCTCACTCTCCTCTTTCACTTTCATCAAGACGCTATTTAGTTCTTCGCTTTCTGCCATAAGGGTCCCATCATCTGCGTGACTGGGGTTATTCAGGCAGCCTCTCCCTCTCCTGGTGCTGGGAAGCCCAGTTCCAGCCTCCTGCCTGCGAATGCAGCCTTCTAACGCCTAAGAACCCCCAGCAGTGCACTGTGGACCCTGAAGGGACCCGTCTGGAAGGGCTGTTTGTGAGATGCTGTAGGGGGAAAGAGGTGAGACTCAGGCCCTGTCTTCTTTGCTCAGGCACATCTCACTGATTCATTGCCCAGCCCAGGAAGCCAGCTGGCCCTAAGGCTCCGCTTGCCCCCAGGATCCAAAGGTGGGCATGGTTAAGTGCTGCCACCTTGTGGCCATTTTCTGTAACTACAACATGACCACAGGCATCTAAGCTCAATCCGCAAGGCCTGGGCTTCCCTTCCAGCCTTCTGCCCCCAGGGAATGGCAGCTGATGTCCAGGAAGCCACCTGCCAAAGGAAAATCGCCCTCACACCCTTAAAGGAGAAGAAAGAAAGAAAAAAACAGAAAGCACAGACGCACTCAACCTCCCCCACCAAACAAGGCGTTCAGTATCCCTGATTAACGCAGGAATGCCAATCGAAAGGACAATGGGAAGTCACATTGCAACACTCACAAATGCCAACATGACAGTGCTATAGGCAATCAACGTGGCAGAGAGTCTGGAGGAAGAAGGACCGCCCTGGATTGTGGGTGGGAGCGCCCATTGACAGCAGCTGCTAGAAGGGAGACGGCGGACTCTGAACGCCTGAAAGAAGCACTCTCAAGTCAGGCCTTATGTCATTCCCGCACCTTGGCCTGTATCCTGAGAGCTCCATCGATCAAAAGGTATATGCACCCCAACAGACCTCCAGCACTGCTTCCTTCAGGAGCCTAGATGTGCAACCTGCAAAATCCCCAACAAGAGACTGAAGCTTAAAGAAAACGTTGTACACAGATCCGGTAGACGGTTTCTCACCCACAGAAAAAAAGATAGGGAAAGTAGGGAACTCCAACTGTGGGAGACACGGATGGATGGCCCGTGAAGGATCAGAGGCCAAGAGTAGTCAGGCAGGCAGAGGAAGAACTGGGTATATGAGATCTAGTCTAGGCCAAGTGAGGACAGACATGGAAGGCAACAAATTGACATCCCAGAAAGAGACGCTGAGAATTCAAAGTCAAAAAAAGGGTTTTGGAAAGAAAGAAAGAGCATGGCCTGGGACAAATTAGCAGGTAGGTACCCAAAGCGAAAGCAGATCTGTACCTGTAATGAATCACCGACGTGGACTGTACCCTTTCCTCCTCCCTTCCATCCACACAGACATACAACTCTGTAGCTCTAAGAGATGATCCGTACCAGTTATCTGTTATCTTCCTGCTTTCCATTGAAAAAAAGGGTACCTGGGGTAGAAAAGGCGTGAAGACCTGATGCTCACCACTCTGCTCGACCTCCTAAGGCAGATAGTCCCCCCAACACCATAGAGAAAACCCATACATGACTTCATACCTGAACCAGGGGACTGTACAGAGACAATCGTCATAGCAGGTCAACTGGACTATGCTGCGGGTAGTATTGGCAAGATGGTAAAGAAAAGGGAAGAAAAGCAGTGTCTACTGTATGACGTTCGACCTCTCTAATTTGGGACGCTACCGCATCCCTGGAGGCCAAGCAGGCTTGAGTCCCACTGCTGAACTGGGGTGGGGTCAAAACAGTCTGGCAGTGAACAATTTTTAAAGGTTTAGTGTGTGCTGTGTCAGGCTGGGACAAGATTACATTGTGGGATTGAGGCCGCTCAGAATTTCAAGGCAAAATTAAGCCAGTCTTCACCTCTGCTAGTCCTGGGGATCTTAGCTCAAGCCTCCTTCCTGACAATGCTGCCTCCTGGCATAGAAACACCCTCAGTAGTGTACTGTGGACCCTAAAATGATGAGTCTGGATTGGGTGTTTGTGTGATGCTTTATGGGGAAATAGTAGCGAGACTCAAGGCCTTTTCTGTTTGTTCAGGTAGAATCCAGATAGACAGTTCAGGTAGAATCCAAAACACAGAAAACTAATTAAACTGATCACAACAACCACAGCCTTGTCTAACTCAAAGAAACTATGAGCCATGCCATGTAGGGCCACCCAAGACAGACGGGTCATGGTGGAGAGTTCTGACAAAATGTGGTCCACTGGAGAAGGCAATGGCAAACCACTTCAGTATTCTTGCCTTGAGAATCCCATGAACAGTAGGAAAAGGCAAAAAGATAGGACACTGAAACATAAACTCCCCAGGTCAGTAGGTGCCCAACATGCTGCTGGAGAAGAGGAGACAAATAGCTCCAGGAAGAATGAAGAGATGGAGCCAAAGTGAAAACAATGCCCAGTTGTGGATGTGACTGGTGATGGAAGTAAAGTCCCATGCTATAAAGAGCAATACAGCATAGGAACCTGGAATGTTAGGTCCAGGAATCAAGGTAAATTAGAAGTGGTCAAACAGGGCAAGAGTGAACATCAACATTTTATGAATCATTGAACTAAAATGGACTGGAATGGGCAAATTTAACTCAGATGACCATTATATCTACTACTGTGGGCAAGAATGCCTTCGAAGAAAGGAGTAGCCCTCACAGTCAACAGAAGAGTTGGAAATGCAGGACTTGGGTGCAGTCTCAAAAATGACAGAATTATTTCTGTTCGTTTCCAAGACAAACCATTCAATATCACAGTTCCAAGTCTAGGCCCCAACCAGTAATGCTGAAGATGCTGAAATTGAATTATTCTATGAAGACCTACAAGATGTTCTAGAACTCACACCCAAAAAAGATGTCCTTTTCATCATAGGGGACTGGAATGCAAAAGTAGGAAGTCAAGAGATACCTGGAGGAACAGGTAAAATTGGCCTGGGAGTACAAAATGAAACAGGGCAAAGGCTAACAGAGTTTTGACAAGAGAACGCACTGGTCATAGCAAATACCCTTTTCCAACAACACAAGAGAAGACTCTACACACGGACATCACCAGATGGTCAACATAGAAATCAGATTGATTATATTCTTTGCAGCCAAAGATGGAGAAGCTCTATACAGTCAGCAAAAAACAAGACTGGGGGCTGACTGTGGCTCTATCATGAACTCCTTATTGCCAAATTCACACTTAAATGGAAGAAAGTAGGGAAAACCATTAGACCATTCAGGTATGACCTAAGTCAAATCCCTTACGATTCTACAGTGGAAGTGAGAAATAGATTCAAGGGATTAGATCTGATAGACAGAGTGCCTGAAGAACTATGGATGGAGGTTCGTGACATTGTACAGAAGACAGCGATCAAGACCTTCCCCAAGAAAAAGAAATGCAAAAAAGCAAAATGGTTGTCTGAGGAGGCCTTACAAATAGCTGTGAAAAGAAGAGAAGTGAAAGGAAAAGGAGCAAAGGAAAGATATACCCATTTGAATGCAGAGTGCCAAAGAAGAGCAAGCAGAGATAAGAAAGCCTTCCTCAGGGATCAATGCAAACAAATAGAAGAACACAATAGAATGGGAAACACTAGAGATCTCTTCAAGAATATTAGAGATACCAAAGCAACATGTCATGCAAAGATGGGCACAATAAAGGACAGAAATTGTATGGACCTCACAGAAACAGAAGATATTAAGAAGAGATGGCAGGAATACACAGAAGAACTATACAAAAAAGATCGTCATGACCCAGATAACCATGATGGTGTGATCACTCACCTAGAGCCAGACATCCTGGAATGTGAAGTCAGGTGGGCCTTAAGAAGCATTGCTACAAAAAGCTAGTAGAGGTGATAGAATTCCAGTTGAGCTATTTCAAATCCTAAAAGATGATGCTTTGAATGTGCTGTACTCAATATGCCAGCAAATTTGGAAAACTCAGCAGTGGCCAAGAGACTGGAAAAGGTCAATTTTCATTCCAGTCCCAAATAAGGACAATGCCAAAGAATGTTCAAACTACCGCACTATTGCACTCATCTCACATGCTAGCAAAGTAATGCTCAAAATTCTCCAAGCCAGGCTTCAACAGTACATGAACCATGAACTTCCAGATGTTCAAGCTCGATTTAGAAAGGCAGAGGGATCAGAGATGAAATTGCCAACATCCATTGGATCATAGAAAAATCAAGAGAATTCCAGAAAAACACCTCCTTTATTGATTACGCCAAAGCCTTTGAATGTGTGGATCACAACAAAATGTGGGAAATTGTTCAAGAGATGGGAATCCCAGACCACCTGAACTGCCTCCTGAGAAATCTGTATGCAGGTCAAAAAGCAATAGTTAGAACCAGACATGGAACAATGGACTGGCTCCAAATGCGGAAAGGAGTACGTCAAGGCTGTACATTATCTCCCTGCTTATTTAACTATATGCAGAGTACATCATGTGAAATGCTGGGCTGGATGAAGCACAAGCTGGAATCAAGGTTGCCAGGAGAAATATCAATAACCTCAGATACACAGATGACACCACCCTTTTGGCAGACAGTGAAGAGGAACTAAAGAGCCTCCTGATGAAAGTGAAAGAGGAGAGTGAAAAAGCTGTCATAAAACTCTACATTCAACAAACAAAGATCATGGCATCTGGTGCCATCACTTCATGGCAAATAGATGGGGAAACAATGGAAAAATAACAGACTTGATTTTTCGGGGCTCCAAAATCACTGCAGATGGTGACTGCAGCCATGAAATTATAAGATGCTTGATCCTTGAAAGAAAAGTTATGACCAACCTAGACAGCATATTAAAAAGCAGAGACAATGTTTTACTGACAAAGGCCCGTCTAGTCAAAGCTATGGTTTTTCCAGTGGTCATGTATGGATGTGAGAGTTGGACTAGGAAGAAAGCTGACTGCCAAAGAATTGATGCTTTTGAACTGTGGTGTTGGAGAAGACTCTTGAGAGTCCCTTGGAATGCAAGGAGAGCAAACCAGTCAATCCTAATCAGTCCTGAATATTCTTTAGAAGGACTGATACTGAAGCTGAAACTCAATACTTTGGTAACATGATGCGAAGAACTGACTCATTGGGAAAGACCCTGATGCTGGGAGAGATTGAAGGCAGGAGGAGAAGGGGATGACAGAGAATGAGATGGTTGGATGGCATCACCAACTCAATGGACATGAGTTTGAGCAAGCTCTGGGCATTGGTGATGGACAGGGAAGCCTGGCATGCTGCAGTCCATGGGGTCACAAAGAGTTGGACATGAATGAGCAACTGAACAACAAGATGTGCTACATGTATACGGTAGACTATTTCTCACTCATATAAAACTGCCACTGAAGTTATGGAATTATGACACTGGTAGTCACAGGGATGGAGTTTGAAGGATCATACACTAAGGCAGTGGTAGAACATGGTGTATGAGGTAAACTAAAAAAAAGATGTACAAGTCAACAAATTTCCGATTCTGAAAGAGACTCTGAGAATTTAAATCAAACAAGTGGTTCCAGAAAAAAATTGAAGTGAAGGGATGGGATGCATTAGGAGGTCCATACCTAAATTGACAAGAAATCAATACACGTAACAAGTAATCCACAAGGAAAATCCTCTGCCTTCCTTCCTACATTCCTTCCTTCGACGTATGCACAGAAATCTTTGTCTCTAAGAGATAACTCATAAAATTTATCTCCTATCTTCCTGCTTATATTCACAGAAAAGTGTATCTGATATAAATAACTCACAAGAACCTGATGCTCACCACTCTGCTCAACCTTCTAAGGCAAAAGTCTGGGGGGTGGAAAGTAGAGATTTCATAGATAACTTGTATTCCAGTCCCTGGTCTTAGTTCTGGGAGGTCTTGTAGGTCTTCGTAGAATCAGTATTTCAGCTTCCTCAGCATTAGAGGTTGGGGCATAGACTTGGATTACTTTGATATTCAATGAATTGCCTTGGAAATGAACAGAGATCATACTGTTGTTTTTGAGACTGCAGGCAAGTACTGCATTTCACACTCTTTTGTTGACTATCAGAGCTACTCCATTTCTTCTAAGGGATTCTTGCCCACGGTAGTGGATATAATGGTCATCTTAATTAAATTCACTCATTCCCATCCATTTTAGTTGTTATTCCTCAAATGTTAATGTTCACTCCTGCCATCTCCTTCTTGACCACATCTAATTTAACTGGATTCATAGACCTAACATTCCAGGTTCCTATGCAATATTGCTCTTGACAGCATCGGACTTTACTTCCACCCCCAGACACACCCACAACTGTTTCCGTTTTGACTTAGCCTTTTCATTCCTTCTGGATTTCTTTCTTCACTCTTCTCCAGTAGCATATTGGGCACCTACCAACTAGAGGAGTTCATTTCTCAGTGTCATATCTTTTTGTCTTTTCATACTGTGCAGCTGAATATTAAATGCCAGCTGAATTGCTAGGCAGTTAATATTCAGGGAGATCCAGGTTTTTGTAGTTGTTCAGTTGCTAAGTCACGTCTGACTCTTTGTGACCCCATGGGCTGCAGCACGCTAGGCTTCCCTGTCCCTCACTGTCCCTGGGAGTTTGCTCAAACTCATGTCTGTCGAGTGGGTAAGGCCGTCCGACCACCTCATCCTCTGCTGCCCCTCCTCCTCCCATCCTCAATCTTTTCTAGCATCAGGGTCTTTTCCAATGAGTCGACTCTTTGCCTCAGGTGGCCAAAAGATTGGAGCCTCAGCTTCAGTCCTTCCACTTCCAATGAATATTCAGGGTTGATTCCACAAGAACTTTCTCTCCAACACATACAAATTATTAGTATACCTCAGCTAAAGAAAAAACAAAAATATCAGCCAAAGGTCTAAATGAATGTTTCTCTAAAGAAGTCATAGAGAAGGTCATAAAGCACATGAAAAGATGCTCAGCATCACTAGTTCTTTGAGAAAGGCAAATCAAATGTAGAATGAGGCATCACCTCACATTGGTCAGAATAGCCACATCAAATACCTACAACAATAAATTCTGCAGAGGGTGTGGGGAGAAAGAAACCCTCCTACACAGTTGGTGGGAATGTAAATTGGTACACCAATCAGGGAGAACATTATGGCGGTTCTTTTAAAAACTAAACATAGAAGTACTCGGTGACCCAGAAATCCAACACCTAGAAGGAGATCCAGAAAAAAATGCAAAATGTCTTTTAAAAGACAGCTGCACTCCACAGATCGCGGCAGCGCCGGGTCAACAGTCAAGACAAGGGAGCGACTTCGGTGAGCAAGGACAGACAGATGGATACAGAGAATGAGGCACATATACACAATGCAATATTGCTCAGACATAGAAAAGGATGAAATAACGCCATTTCCAGTTACAGGGAAGAAACTAGAGGAGATCAAACTAAGTGAAATAACGGAGAAAGGGAAAGTCAGATAATAGAGAGGATCACTTCTGTGGAATCTAAAAATGGATACAAATGAACGTCATTACAAAAGGCAAACAGATTCACAGACTCAGAAACGTATGGAAAGGTGGCCAAATGGAAAGGTGGCAGGGGTGGGGGAGTAATTAGCTGGCACAGACCAAGATTTACATGTCAAAACGGGTGCAGCTGTTGTTGTTTAGTTGCTCAGTCGTGTCTGACTCTTTGCAACCCCGTGGACTATAGCCGGCCAGGCTCCTTTGTCCATGGGAGTCTCTAGGCAAGAATACTGGAGTGGTTTGCCATTTCCTTCTCCAGGGGATCTTCCCAACCCAGGAATTGAGCCCAGGTCTCCTGAAAGTCTCCTGCATTGCAGGTGGATTCTTTTACCACTGAGCGAGCAGGGAAGCCATAAAACAGGTGCTGAAGGGCTCTAAATAGTCACAAGTTTGACAGAGCTTTAAATGCCATCTGCCCTCAAGAAACGTCCCAGGGTATTTCATCAGAAAAGAATTCCAAACAGGGCCGAGATTCAAGAAGCCGTTTTCCAGAAGTAAATTGTACTCACAAAGTATAAAATAATAAAAGCACATGGAAAGATACTCCACACCAATCATCAATGCCAATCAAAACTACCATAAGGTATCACCTCACACTGGTCACAGTGGCCATCATCAAAATGATCTACAAAAAATAAATATAAAATAAATAAATAAAATAAAAGATCTGCAAAGAATATAGAAAATGAAATCCTCCTACAAGCTTTTTGAGAATGTAAATGGTGAAGCCACTACGGAAAACAGCATGGAGCTTCCAAGAAACACAAGACATAGAGGTATCATATGACCCTGCAATCCCACATATGGGCTTAGGTCCAGAGAAAGTGAAGTGAAATTAGCTCAATCGTGTCTGACCCTTTGCAACCCCATGGACTATACAGTCCATGGAATTCACTAGGCCAGAACACTGGAGTGGGTAGCCTTTCCCTTCTCCAGGGGGTCTTCCCAACCCAGGGATCAAACCCAAGTCTCCCTCATTGCAGGCAGATTCTTTACCAGCTGAGCCACAAGGGAAGCGCAGATCCATAGAAAATCACCATCCAAAATGACACACGCCCCTTGATTTTCAGGGCAGCACTATTTCAATAGGCAAGACATGGAATCCACCAAAAGGTCCACTGACAGAATAATGAAGACTAGGGGGTACATCTATACAATGGAATACTACTCAACCATCAAATAGAATGAAATAAGGATGCTGTCAGCAGCATGGATGGACTAAGAAATCATCACAGTAAGTGAGGGAACTCAGAGAGAAAGATAAATACCGAGAGATATCACTTACAGGTGCAATCTATAAATTCATACCAATGACTTAATATACAAAACAGACTTCACAGCCAGAGGAAATCAAACTATGATTATCAAAAGAAAGTTAGAAAGAAGGGATAATTAAGAGTTTAGGATTAACTATACATACTAATATCTAACAAATTAATAATCAAATATGACCTAGTAAATAGAACAGGGAACTCTACTGAACAGACTGTAATCATCGATAATACGAGGGAAAAAATGGAAAAAGAATAGATACGCTTCTATGTAAAATCAAATTAAGTTCCTGTACAGCTAAAACTAACAAAACAATGGAAGTCAACTTGACTCCAATAGAAAATAAAAATTAAATTACCTGAAATCCATCTAGGGGACCCCAGACAGTGGCGACCTATGGATTAGACATGCGATATGCTATGACATTAATATGACACCACCAAAGGTTTTCACTCAGCAGAACACAGAGCAGCAACCCATTCAAAGGTGCCTGACCTCATGTGAATGTCCCAAGATGAAGAGGAGAAAAAGGACCACAGGTTAACCAGGGTAAGACCCTCAATTCAGATGTTGGGAATCTCCGAGGGGCAGGAGCAGACACAGGGTCTCCAAGTACGGGATCTGGACCCACGGGGATGGGGTGAGACCCACACAATCCCCAGCCCCTGCATCTGGGGTCTCGTGACTCTTGGTTAGGACACCAGGTCTCTGCTGGCTGGGCCCCTAGGGCAGAAACGAGTGGGTTCCTGGAACCTCCTGGGATGGTAGAAAGAAGCTTAGGGTCTCCTCTCCCCACACTTGTCCCAGGGAAGTCCTCCCCTCCCACCCTTCGGTTCTGTCTGATACCGTTTTTACAGCTGTCACGATAATGTTGAAGACACTACCTTGGTTCCAGCAGGCTCGGTCCTTCGTTTTCCCACTGGGGTGTTGAGAAAACACCAGGCGCGGGGCTAGGAGACGAGGGGCAGGTCTGGTTTCTGCTGAGCAGGGACGGCCGACCGGAAGGCGATCACCATAGCAACCTCACCTGCTGCCCGTTGGTTTTCTGCCTCATCCCAGCACCCTGGAATCAATTTACCAGGTGACCCTGCCTTCCTACTCAAACTGAATGTGCTGGAAAATGGGACTAATTACCAGGTAGCCCAACTGAGGTGTCTCCGTGAGCCCCAGGGCAGGGGAACCTGGCAGGAGGAAAGACTAAGAGCCCTACTGCAGCCCTGACCCCTGCGAGGGCCACGGAACCCCACTCAGAGGAGGGCACGTTACCCAGAGGAGCCCACCTCAGCTCCAGACCCCAGGCCTCTGAGCAGTGACATTCAGACACAGGCACGGAGTTTTCCAGGACAGAGGACAGACCCAGTCTGCACCCAGGTGTCCACGTCCTAGTGCACACAGAACATGGTCGGTGTCAATATTCTCACACTATTTCAATAGGCAAGACATGGAATCACTGTAGAAAGCACGCAGTCTTGTCTAAACATAATCAGTGCAGACGGGATTGAAAAGTCAAGGTGTTCGTCATTCAGACATGTCTGACTGTTTGTGACCACATGGACGGTAGCCCTCCAGCCTCCTCTGTCCATGGGATTCTCCAGGCAAGAATACTGGAGTCAGTTGCCATTCCCTTCTCCAGGGGATCTTCCTGATCCACAGATCAAACCCAGGTCTCCTGCACTGCATGCAGATTCTTTACCATCTCAGCCACCAGAGAAGCCCCTAGACAAGACTTAGGGAGGTCTCAATCTACCATGTAGACAGAACGTGGTCAGGTTTAAACTAGCATAAGGTTGCTCTCCCTGGAGGCACAGGTCACACACATGCAGGGTCTTTCATCATTGGACAGGGGCCTCACCCTCATGTGGGAACTAGCAAGTACGTTTCTTAAAGAAAAAAACCATAACTGGGCTCCACATGTCACCCACATCAGGAAACTGAAAGAACCTTTGTCATTAAACACCTGAACAGGCAAAACCAAACCGTTACCAGTATCTTTGGGCACGTGGTGGTCAGGATCCAGGGGAGATCCAGGGGTTTCTTAGAGCTGAGCCCAGGGTCCTGTACAGACAGACAGAAAGTGCCCTGATTCCATCACCCAAGGCTTCCAGGAGGAGGCAGCCACACTGGAAGCCTTCTAGAAAAGGATATTCTTTATCAGAATAAAAATTGTTGAAATTGAAAGCATATTAGTTACTATTTGCCAACCTAAAATATTCTTAAAAGCCTGGACCCCAGATCTTTGTGGTTCCCACTGGTTCCTCTGTGTTCAGATTGTCAGGGTAGAAACAATCCATCGTTTCAAATTAGTTTCTTCTAATTCTGTTTATTTGTTATTATATGAAGGAAAGGTCACTCTTGAAAAAATACATAAGAAAATTCCTCCAAAAAGATTGAGTCAAGGAGCCCATAAGCTGCATGAACTCTGCCTTCTGACAATTTCAATTTCAAAGACTGAGAGCAGAAGAAGAGGGGATGACAGAGGACGAGATGGTTGGATGGCATCACCGACCTAATGGACATGAGTTTGAGCAAACTCTGGGAGATGGTGAAGGACAGGGAAGCCCAGCGTGCTGAAATCTATGGGGTCGCAAAGAGTTGGACACGACTGAGTGACTGAACAGCAACAAGCTTCCATTTTCTGCCTGGAGAAATCTGATAAAATAGGCATCCTGATTTTTTTTCACTTTTCTGTTGAAACTCTGCTAAAATGAAATTGATCTTCATATCAACATGTAAGAATTTCTGGGTTCGGAGATGTCACACCAAGGTAAGAGGTGCTGGTGAAAATAGAACGCTACTAGTAGGCAAAACATTCTTAAAGCTTTGTTTCAAATTGGATTTAAATACAACACTACATGGTTACATGAAGTATGAACCGAGAGTCTAAACATAGCAGGCGATATGTAAAAGCAAATTTTATATCCCATATGGGAGAGTAAAAGCTGCTGGTTTTTGCAGTAGTCATGTACGGATGTGAGAGTTGGACCACAAAGAAGGCAGAGCACCGAAGAACTGATGCTTTCGAACTGTGGTGCTGGAGAAGACTCTCGAGAGTCCCTTGGACTGCAAGGAGATCAAACCAGTCCATCCTAAAGGAAATCAGTCCTGAATATTCATAGGAAGGACTGATGCTGAAACCAAAGCTCCCATCCTTTGGCCACCTGATGTGCAGAGCCGACCCACTGGAAAAGACCATGATGCTGGGGAAGACTGAAGGCAAATGGAGAAGGGGATGACAGAGGAAGAGATGGTTGGATGCCATCACCAATTCAATGGACAGCAGTTTGAGCAATCTCCAGGAGATGGTGAAGGACAGGGATTCCTGGCGTGCTGCAGTCCATGGGGTGACAAAGAGTCAGACACAACTTAGCAACTGAACAGCAACAACCACGTGAGAGTAATTGTTTCTTGTCAGATCTGCAGCTGGTACGCACAAACTGGTTTAGAGCACTCTCCAACATAGATTGTTGATGTTATTACCAAGATAAACTTGTCCTCATGGGTGTGGGAGATCAAGTTGATCCATTGTGATTGTTCTCTGGTCAAATGACTCCCGCAATTTCTAATTATGTTCTACATCCACAATATTTTTTTTTATCCGTCAAAGTCTACTTCTCAGATCTTCATATATACCAAATAATAGATACCTGGTGAGTTCAGATTATATTAAACACTCTTTCCATAGCTTTTCCCATGTCAATTGAGTCAGAACAAGGTGAAGCAGGGAGAAGAGTTGAAATTTTCACTGATTCCTAAGGCCTCTAAAAAAACATTAGACACAAATCCTAGCCTTAACTGGTCTATATGAAAGAATCACAATGTGCCTTTTTCGTGAAATTGCAACAATTGACTAACTAGAGTTGCAATAAGTTGGAATTATGCTTGGAATGATTTGAATTGAAACAGTTTGGATGTGGGCATGTGAGGATATATATACGATGATACATACTTAAGGAGGTATCAACATGTATGAATCCATAAATTGATGACGTATACTTTGTAAACAAAGATGAAACATTTAACTTGTTTTCACTATCTGACCCTTCCAGAATTTGCCATCATCTACTGACTCCCCTATAGACTTGGTTTATTGCCACCAGATTAAAACTAGTTACAGGAATCTTTGTTCTCTTTGTTTGAAATTGTTTATGTTTCTCTCTCCTAGGATGCTCTTATAAATGCCACTATCTGTATCACTTATTTTGTCTATAAGGTTGTCTCTTGCATTTTCCACTGTGTAACCATCTTCCATGTATACAGATATTTATATGTCTATGTATATAAATATATCTATAATAGATATTTATATCTGTATGTACATAGATATTTATATGTCTATGTATATAGATATTTATGTTTCTGTGTATCTAGATATTTATATATCTATATATGTATGCATATAGATATTTATATATCTATGTACCTAGACATTTGTAATTATGTACACTTATGTACACACAAATAGATGTTTTACCAGTGTAACAGGGCCTGGCAAAAAGGCAACGCTCCTACAAAAAGAGTCAGACATGACTTGGCGACTGAACAACAAAATAGAAAATACACTCGGTTCACCTGCCACCAACAACACATAGTATATCAGTGTTACTACAATATAAATTAAAGGTTCATTTAAAAAAAGAATGTCCAGGGGGACTTCCTTGCAGTTCAGTGGTTAAGATACTGTGCTTCCAATGCAGAGGGCGAAGGTTCGATCCTTGGGCAGGGAACTAAAGATCCCACAAGCCGCATGGCACGGCCAATAAATAAATAAAATTATTAAAATAAATAAATAAGAATGTTCAGGAAGAACCCACAGGCTTTTGGGTGTTGCTTCAGGTACGTTCCGTATTAAATTATAGTCCTGAGTTAAAACTAGAAAGCTTTCATTTCCAAGGAATCACAACTGGGCATGAAAGAATCCTGCCGCCTTGTGGCCATTCCCTGCAATAGCAACCTTAAGAGTTTTGCTTATGAGTACCTCTTTGCTGTTCAGTCCCCAAGTCGTGACCCACACTTTCCTCTCTAGGACGTGACACCGCCTCTCACTGATCCTGCGGTCTTCCTCTTTAGGACATGACGCCGCCTCTCACTGATCCCTGACGTCTTTCCTCTCTAGGACGTCTCGCCGCCTCTCACTGGTCCGTGACGTCTTTCCTCTATAGGACATGACGCCGCCTCTCACTGATCCCTGGGGGGAATCGTCCTCTCTAGGAACAGACGCCGTCTCTCAATGATCCTTGAGGTCGTCCTCTCTAGGAAATAATGCCCCCCTCTCACTGATCCCTGGGGGGGGGTGTCTTCCTCTCTAGGAAATGACGCCGCCTCTCACTGATTCCTGACGTCTTTCCTCTCTAGGACCTGACGCCGCCTCTCACTGATCTTTGATGTCTTACTCTCTAGGACCTGACGTCGTCTCTCAATGATCCATGACGTCTTTCTGTGACGTGTTTCCTCTCTAGGGCCTGACACCTCCTCTCACGGCTCCGTGACGTCCTTCCTCTTTAGGACGTGACGCCACTTCTCACTGACGCCTTCTCTCAGTGATCCTTGAGGTCGTCCTCTCTAGGACCTGACGCCGCCTGTCACGGCCCCCTGACGTCTTTCCTCTCTAGGACCGGACGCCGCCTCTCACTGATCCCTGAGGTCATCCTCTCTAGGACCTGACACCGCCTCTCACTGATCCCTGACGTCTTTCCTCTCTAGGAAACACGCCACCTCTCACTGGTCCGCGACGCCTTTCCTCTCTAGGACCTGACGCTGCCTCTCACTGATTCCCTGAGGTATTTCCTCTCTAGGACCTGACGCCGCATCTCACCACTCCGTGACGTCTTTCCTCTCTAGGACCTGACACCGCCTCTCACGGCCCCCTGACGTCTTTCCTCTCTAGGACCTCACTCCACCTCTCACTGGTCCGTGACTTCTTTCCTCTCTAGGACGTGACACCGCCTCTCACGGCTACCTGACGCCTTTCTTCTCTAGGACCTGACGCTGCCTCTCACTGATTCCCTGAGGTATTTCCTCTCTAGGACCTGACGCTGCATGTCTCCACTCCGTGACGTCTTTCCTCTCTAGGATCTGACACCGCCTCTCACGGCCCCCTGACGTCTTTCCTCTCTAGGACCTCACTCCACCTCTCACTGGTCCGTGACTTCTTTCCTCTCTAGGACGTGACACCGCCTCTCACGGCTACCTGACGTCTTTCCTCTCTAGGACCGGACGCCGCGTCTCACTGATCCCTGAGGTCGTTCTCTCTAGGACCTGACGCCGCCTCTCACTGATCCCCGACGTCTTTCCTCTCTAGGAGCTCACGCCACCTCTCACTGGTCCGTGACGCCTTTCCTCTCTAGGACCTGACGCCGCCTCTCACCGCTCCGGGACGTCTTCCTCTCTAGGACCCGACGCCGCCTCTCACTGATCCCTGAACTCGTCCTCTCTAGGACCAAACGCCGCCACTCACTGATCGCTGACGTCTTTCCTCTCTAGGACCTGACGCTGCCTATGACCGGTCCTGACTTCTTTCCTCTCTCTATGCCCTTTGACTGCCCCCTTCAGGTCCTCTCCGCAGACCCCGTGCGCCGCCACTCGTCCACTTACGACTCCCCACCCGAGGTCCGCTTGACTGCTCCCCTCAGGGTCCTCTCCGCTGACCAACCCCCCCGCCCAGGTTCTCTCCATGGGTCCCCCCAGGTCCTCTCATCGGCCAGAATCGGGTCGCCAGGCTATCTCGACGGCCCGCCGCTGGTCCCCTCTCGTCGCCTGCCAATGGTCCTCTCATTGGCCCACTTCTGGTCCTCACTACTCCCTGACAGTCCTCACTATTTCACGTCTTTGGACCTCACTATGACCTTACTCTGGTCCTCGCTATGCCCTTACTCTGGACCTGACTACACTTTCAACCCTGTATCTGGTCCTCACTTGGGCCTGACTCCAAAAGAACTGTTCAAATATGCCATACAATACCTACATAAACAGAGTGAAGTTATTTCAAACACAAATGCAGATCACTTCAAAGCAAAGGAACTCAGAAGCACCTTCCAGATGAGATTTCCTGGAATGAACAACCACCAAAACGGGAACCAAGATTATCCTACGTCTACAGAAACACAGAGTGCATGCCAGCGAGTTATCACACAGTCTGAGTTCTTGAAACATCCCAAGTGCGACTTTCCTAGTTTCCCAGATTAATTCCTTGGAGTAGGACATTTGGAACAGTCCAGACAGGATAAAGAGAGGATTGTCCTCAAGGCAGAGTTGGTCTTGGCAGCGACTAGGGCAGCCCCTCTTCGCTGTCTGCTCCTGCCCTGGAGTTCCAATTGCCAGATGGGGTATGACTCAGTCTCAGCCTTTCCAGTCAAGAATGCCAGGTGATCTGCCCTCTAATGGAATTCTCCAACCTTCCACTCTTGAAAGAGGCTGGCATGGAGAAAATCTTGGAGCATCTGATCAAGTCAGAGGACCCACAGGGGCCATCCCCAAGTCAGCCCGACAATGAGCACCAAATCTGATCCCAAAACGCCACCTCTGAACACCTGTGCTAAACCGAATCTCAGAGATAGTTTCAGGTGAAGTAGAAAAGCATAGCTATACTGCTTTGCTAGCAAAGAGGGACACAGAAAACTCATGCCCTCAAAACCTGCCCCAAGGCAGGAGGATTTGCTTAGGAGTTTTGTAGCTACGGGCTTCCCTGGTAGCTCAGCTGGTAAATAATCTGTGTGTAACGCAGGAGACCCTGGTTCAATCCTTGGGGTGGGAAGACTCCCTGGAGAAGGGATAGGCTACCCACTTTAGTATTCTTGGGCTTCCCTGGTGGCTCAGCTGGTACAGGATCTACCTGCAATGTGGGAGACCTGGGTTTGATCTCTGGGTTGGGAAGATGCCCTGAAGAAGGGAATGGCTACCCACGCCAGTATTCTGGTCTGGAGAATTCCATGGACTGTATAGTCCATGGGGTGGCAAAGAGTCTGACTGAGTGACTTTCACTTTATAGCAATGGTTAAAGGGCAGAGTTGTTGTAAGGATTAGGGTGTGTACAGGGCCTGAACTCCCTTCACCTGACCTCAGGTGGTCCCTTGGTGAGCTTCTCTGGAATGAAGAATGCTACAATTTTCCATTTTGCTGGAGAGGATGTTTCAGTTCAGTTCAGTCGCTCAGTCGTGTCCGACTCTTTGAGACCCCATGAATTGCAGCATGCCAGGCCTCTCTGTCCTGAGAGGATGTTTAGTTGGGTAAAAAGTTTAGAGATATTTTTATGTGTATCCCTTTTTGACAGAAACAGGACCCTGACCCAAGACAGAATACTCTTTCTTGAGTGCTCTTTGCTTCTCTCTGCATCCCCTCCCTCCCCTGATTAGCACCTCTTCCAATCTGCCCTTTGGAGCTCAGGGTAGGTCATGGAGCCGGGAGTCTATTCCCAACAAAGAAACAGGGGACCTGGGAAAGGCTTCTGGGCCCAGGAGCCCCACAGGGTCCTGCTCGATTTCACTCCCAGGCCCTGGACCTACACTAACTATGGCCCTGAGCTGTCCATGATGGCCTGAGCTTTCCCAAACTGTCCTCTGAACTCTCTCCCTAACTAAGGCCGTGATGCTGGTTGTAACGAACACCCTGACAATATCCCTGTGACAAATGGTCTAAAGTGTCTTTTACTAAGGTCTTCAAGGTTTCTCTGAGGCCCTGACACTCTCCCTAATTAAGCCCTTAACGCTGTATTTAGGTGACGGCCTGAGGCACTCCCTCTCTCAGGCACTGAAGATGCGCCCCTGATGCTCTCCCTCACTTGAAGGCACTAAGGCCTTGAAGAAGTCTCTACCTGAGGGGCTGGTACTGTCTGTAACCAATTTTCTGACTCTTTCCCTAACTAACATCCTCATTTTGCCTCTAAATAACACCGTGAGACTCCTCCTAATGCCCTGATGGTGTCCCTAATACCCCTCAATATCCCTACTTTTGCCATGATCCTGTCCGTAACTAAGGCCCTGAATATGTACTGAAGTAGGTCTCTGATGCTGTCCCTAACTAACACCCTGACACTGGTCACAACTATGAACCTGACGCTAGCCCTATTAAGGTCCTGAGATGCTGCTAAGTAACAGCCTGAACTTCTTTAAGCCCCTCAAGTTATCTCTAACTGAAGCCTTGAAACTGTCTTTAACTAAGCCCCAGACACTGTCCCTAGCTAAGGCCTGAACTATACTTTATGAAGGCCCTAAGCCTGTCCCTAACTCGGACACTGCCCCTAATTGAGGCCATGATACTGCCCCTTATACCCTAAGCTGTCACAAAATAACACCCTGATCCTATTACTAAGGCCCTGACTATGTCCCTAAGAAAGTCACTGAAGTGTATCTAACTAATAGCCTCAACTATCTCTTACTCAGGCCATGAAGTTATCTCTGAGGTCCTAACAACGTCCCTAAGTAAGTCCCTGTTGCTGGCCCTAACTAATGTCCTGCTGCTGAATCTGAGTCCCTGATGCTCTTCCTGTTATCCTTTGCCCTGCCAACAGAGTTTTGCCAAGAAAACACACTGGTCATAGCAAACACCCTCTTCCAACAACACAAGAGAACACTCTACGGTCAGTACTGAAATCAGATTGATTATATCCTTTGCAGCCAAAGATGGAGAAGCTGTATACAGTCAGCAAAAACAAGACTGGGAGCTCAGATCATAAACTGAGCCATAAGACTGTGGCTCAGATCATCAACTCCTTATTGCCAAATTCAGACTTAAATTTAAGAAAGTAGGGAAAACCACTAGACATTCAGGTCAGCAGTGACCACAGGACTAGGAAATGCCAAAGAATGTTCAAGTTCAGTTCAGTCGCTCAGTCGTGTCCGACTCTTTGCGGTAGTTTGAGCATTCTTTGGCATTGCCTTTCTCTGTGATTGGAATGAAAACTGACCATTTCCAGTCCTGTGGCCACTGCTGAGTTTTCCAAATTTGCTGACATATTGAGTGTAGCACTTTCACAGCATCATCTTTTAGGATTTGAAATAGCTCAACTGGAATTCTATCACAATTGCACCCATCTCACATGCTAGCAAAGTAATGCTCAAAATTCTCTAAGCCAGGCTTTAACAGTACGTGAACCATGAATGTCCAGATGTTCAAGCTGAATTTGGAAAAGGTAGGGAACCAGAGATCAAATTCCCAACACCTGTTGGATCATCAAAAAAGCAAGAGAGTTCCAGAAAAATATCG
Source organism: Giraffa tippelskirchi (assembly GCF_054371585.1). NCBI lineage: Eukaryota > Metazoa > Chordata > Mammalia > Artiodactyla > Giraffidae > Giraffa > Giraffa tippelskirchi. Next base: position 220,437 of record NC_137283.1, read on the forward strand.
ACTTCTGCTTTATTGACTACACCAAAGCCTTTGACTGTGCAGATCACAACAAACTGTAGAAAATTCTTAAACAGATCGGAATACCAGATCACCTGACCTACCTCCTGAGAAATCTGTATGCAGGTCAAGAATCAACAGTTAGAACTGGACATGGAACAACAGACTGGTCCCAAATCAGGAAAGGAGTATGTTAAGGCTGTATATCATCACCTAGCTTATTTAACTTCTATGCAGAGTACATCATGGGAAATGCCAGGCTGGATGAAGCACAAGCTGGAATCAAGATTGCCGGGAGAAGTAACAATAACCTCAGATACACAACGACACCAGCCTTATAGCAGAGAGCAAAGAAGAACTAAAGAGCCTATTGATGAATGTGAAAGAGGAGAGTGAAAAAGTTGGCTTAAAACTCAACATTCAGAAAAATAAGATCATGGCATCTGGTCCCATCACTTCATGGCAAATAGATGGGGAAACAATGGAAACAGTGAGAGACTTTCTTTTCTTGGGCTCCAAAATCACTGCAGATGGTGACTGCAGCCATGAAATTCAAAGACGCTTGCTCCTTGGAAGAAAAGCTATGACCAAACTAGACAGCATGTTAAAAAGCAGAGACATTACTTTGCTGACCAAGATCCATCTAGTCAAAGCTATGGTTTTTCCAGTAGTCATGTACGGATGTGAGAGTTGGACTATAAAGAAAACTGAGCGCTGAAAAATTGATGCTTTTGAACTGTGGTGTTGGAGAAGACTCTTGACAGTCCCTTGGACTGCAAGGAGATCCAACTGGTCCATCCTAAAGGAAATCAGACCTGAACAGTCATTGGAAGGACAGATGCTGAAGCTGAAGCTCCAATACTTTGGCCACCTGTTGGAAAGAACTGACTCATTTGAAAAAACCCTGATGCTGGGAAAGATTGAAGGCAGGAGAAGGGGATGATAGAGGATGAGATGGCTGGATGGCATCACTGACTCGGACATGAATTTGAGCCAGCTCTGGGAGTTGGTGATGGACAGGGAAGCCTGGCCTGCTGCAGTCCATGGGGTCACAAAATGTTGGACACGACTGAGTGACTGAACTGAACTGAAGCTCTTCCTAACTAAGGTCTTGATGAGGACTCTACCTAAGGCCCAGACACTGTCATTAATAACCTAACTCTTTCCCTATATAACACCCTACTTGTGGCTCTAACTCATGACTTGACAATGGTCCTGTTTCTCTGATCCTGTTCCTTCGTAAGGTTAATACCCTCCTCCTCACAAAGGCCCTGACACTGTCAATAATAATGATCTGACTTTTTCCCTAAGTAACACCCTGATTTTTTCACTAACTAATGCCCTGACACTGGTTCTAACTACAGCCCTGACGCTGGTCCTATTGAAAGCCCTGAGATATCGCTAAGGAACAACCTTACCTGAAGCCTTGACACTGTCCGTAGCTTAGGCCTTGATGCTGTCCCTTATAGTCTATGCTGTCACTAAATATCCCTCCGAATCTGCCCATAACCAAGGCCCTGAATATGTCCCTAATAAAGTCTCTGAAATGTCCCTAATGAACAGCCTTAGCTGACTCTTGCTAAGGCCATCAAGTTATCTCCGAGGTCCTGACACTGTCTCTAAGGCCCTGATGCTGGCTCTAACTAACGGCCTGATGCTGACCCTTACTAAGTCCTTGCCCAGGAGTTGTCCCAGGCTGCTGGGCAGCGTTCTGTTTTCCTCATCTCTCGCCAGCTGCCTGCCATTGGCCAATCTAAGATTCTGTGATGCGGTGGTCCCACATAGGATGTGCCTGAGGAGGCTTACCTACCGGAGGATGGTCATGGCCATTCCACCCTCCAAGGGACAGTGGCTCAGGGTGGGAATCTCTCAGCCAGTGTCTTACCTCAGGTTCTGTGTCCCTATTTGTTGTAAAACCCTTGGAGTTACTTCAGTAACATTTTTAAATGGATCTCCCCCTTGGCATATTTATAAGATAAATTTTTACAGAATTAAAATTCAGGACAACATTATTAGAATGAGCAGGAAGACAAAGGATGCCCTCAATGATCTATTACTTGGAGGATTTTGCAATTCTCATGAGAAAACACTCACTCTCATCACCCTCTAGGCATCAGCATGAGGTAGGAATCATCTGCATTCTTTATTTATCCCTCTGAATCTTTCAGAACCTTTCCTTCAGGAGAAATCTCTGGGCTCTTCAGGAACTGTGAGTGGCGATGTCAGGTAAATCTGAAACTGAAAAGCAGAGGAAAACAGAAGGTGAGGAGATGAGAATTCTTGATGGAGAAGCTGGGGCACCCATGTTCAATCTCAACCTGTGAGTCTAAGTTAGTATCAGTGAAAGTAAGGACCACCAGGACCTGGCCCCTTGGCCTTGTCACCTGGTGTGGGGACTGGAGACACCCAAACTGCCCTGGCCACTTTCAGAGAAATGAAGAAGCTGGGAGAACACCACGGGAGCCACATTGGAAAAGGTCCCTGCTATGAAGTAAGATGCACTTTTCAAGAAAGTGAAGGATGATCCCTTGGTTCTCAAAGACTTGCAAAGATTCTGTGTTCTTCTGGAGACATGTTGAAGCCTCCAGTCTTTGAGGGCAGCGATGAGAAGGAACTGTGCTCAAAACCATCCAGCACACACTCCTTGAGGGTGCTGAGGATGACCAGTGTCCAGCCCAAGGGTGTTGTGGGCCTGAAACCCCCTTATCACCTGGGATGGGAGGGGCCCCATGGGCACCCCCTGGGCCAGCGGGGTCTCTGCTTGTAGGCTACAGACCTTTATCAGGTGCATGATCTGCAAGCATCTTGTGCCATTTTGGATGGTGGATCTTTTTCTTACTCCTTTTGTGCACAACAGCTTTTGTTTTGAAGAAGTCTAATTCATCTCTTTTGTCTTTTGTTGTTTGTGGTTTTGGTAGCAGATCTAAGAAATCATGGCCAAATCCAAAGTCGTGAAGTTTTTCTCTCATGTTTTCTTCTATGGGGTGTATAATTTTGGTTCTTACATCTAGGCCTTTGATCCATTTTGAGTCGATTTTGTATAGTGAGGGAAGTAGGGGTCCAACTTTGTTCTTTTGCATGTGGGATCTGGTTGTCCCAGCACCTGCACTAATTGTTGGGGAAAACTATTTGCAAATGATGCCACCAAAAAGTCTAATTTCCAAAATACGCAAACAGCACATGCATCTCAAAAAAAAAATTAAAAATGGGCAGGTCTAAATAGACATTTCTCCAGAGAAGACATACAGATGATCAACAGGCACATAAAAAGACACTTCACACCGCTAATTATTAAAGCAACGCAAATGAAAACCACAATGAGGTGTCACCTCATAGTCATCAGAATGGCATCGAGAAAATGTCTACAAATTACAAATGCTGGTGAGGGGGTGGAGAAAACGAAATCTCCTACTGTTGGTGGGAACTGATGCAGCCACTGTGGAAAACAGTATGGAGGATCCTCAAAAAACTAAAAAGTTGGCATATGAATTAGTAATCCCATTCCTGGGCATATATCCAGACAAAGCTATAATTCGAAAAGACACAATCACCACTATGTTCATAGCAGCACTATTCACAACAGCCAAGATGTGAAAGCAACCTACCTGTCCAACAACTGATGAATGGATAAAGATGTGCATGTGTGTGGCTGTGGTGTGTGTCTGTGTGTGTGTGTATACAGTCCATGGGGTCGCAAAGAGTCGGACATGACTAAGCAACTTCACTTCACTTCATACATGTATATGAGTATCTCCCATTCACACATGCTGTATACACATTATTTAACTTATTTGTGCAACCATGTGAAAGTAATTAACATCACAAAACTGCATACTTAAGATGAATTAAATGGTTAGTGCCACGTTTTGTATTTTTAATGACAATGAGAAAAAAGTGTAGTGGTCATAATTGTTACAACATAAATGAATATTAAAAACGTCCTTAGTGAGAAAAGCCATACCATAAAAGGCCACCCAGATCCCATATTCATCTGACCTGCTTTAAATCCATCAAGGCTGTCCAAATGAGGGGAAAACGCAGTAATGGTTCCCGGAAAAGAAAACTGCATCAGGATGGAAAAGGTATCTTCACACAGTTGGGGCAGCAGGTGACGGTGGAAGCGGGCCTGTGTATTAAACCATAACACAGAATTCATGCTTGCCTCATGGGGGGGGCTAGGTGTTGGTGCCTCAGGAGAGTGTCACTGTTTGGGGTAAAACACACTGAACATTTTGTGTGAATTTGCAAATATGAGTACTATTTGCCATTATTAAAAGCTTTCTGTACATTTTAAATTAGTGGAAAGTGAGTTACTTTTCAAAACAACCATGACAATACCATTCAAGAACTCAGGTAAGACAGGCATCAGACTTTGTTATAGAGGCCAAGACTCACCAGCCCAAGTTCAACCAAATTTGTGACACTTATTTCCCTTGTAGGAGTCCATGTGGTATTAGTATTAAGAGGCATCGTGGGAAAAGGGTGTTAGTAGCCACTAAGTCGTGCGTCCTGTGGATGATCTGGATTGCAGGGGAAGCAGTGAGATTTTAGCTTCACAATCTTTTACATTATTTCAAAACATATGTTAAAAGATAAATTCAGCAAAAAAAATGGAATACACACAGATCAATTTTGTTTCTATACAAGAATAACAAACCATCAAAAAGAATAAGAAAACAATCCCATTCACAATTCAAGAAAAAAAAAACTATCTAGGAATAAATTTAACCAAAGACATAAAAGACCTATAATCAGACAACTATAGGGCATTGATAAAGAAATTGAAAACAGAAAAGAAAAATATCCTATACTCATGCATCAGGGAAAACTATTTTTAAAATATTTTCTACTGAGCCCAAGAGCCTAGAAGCCCATGCTCCACAGCAAGAGAGGCCACTTCCAAGGGAAGCCCACATGCTGTAACTAGGAGCAGCCCCACGACCACAACTAGAAAAGGCCCAGGCATAACAAAGACCAGTGCAGCCAAAAAGAAAAATAAAACAAAAAATAACTTTTAATAAAAGTCTATCAACAAAAGAAAAAACAATGTGGACTTTACAAAATTAAAAATGTCTACTCTATGGAAGACCTTATTGAGAAAACCAACAGACGGAGCACACCCTGTATGTACGCTCAGTTACTTCAGTCGTGTCTGACTCTGTGACCCTATGGACTGTAACCTGCCAGGCTCCTCTGTCCAGGGGGTTCTCCAGGCAAGAATACTGGAGTGGGTTGCCACACCCTCCTCCAGGGGATCCTCCAAGCCAAGGGGTCAAACCCACATCTTCCATGTCTCCTGTATTTGCAAATGGGTTCTTTACCACTAGTGCCATTTCCAAAACATGTATCTGAAAAAGGATCTGACTCAAATTATACCAAACGACCTCTAAAATTTGGTAAAGATTGAATACACACCTGGCCAAAGAAGATAGACAGTAAATAAGCACACAAGAGCGCCCTCAAGATGCTGGGGGATGTCAACTTTGGAAGACAGTGGCACTTTTCTCCAAATCTAAACAGTCTCACCTCAGGATCCAAGAAGTGTATCTCTTGTATTTAGACAACTGCTTTGCAAAACTGGGAAATAAAAACTAGCATCAAGTAATGTACAAGAGCTCTATTCATAATAGTTAAAAACTTAAAAGATATCAGGATGTCCTTCCATACACGTGGAATGACAAGGGACTCCGAGGAGCCAAAACTATCACAGGAGCCTGCAGTTCAAAGGGCCTCCGGGGTGCTGTGCTAAGTCGCTTCAGTCACGTCTGACTGTCAGAGCCTGCCAGGCTCCTCTGCCCATGGGAATTTTCCAGGCAAGGATCCTGGAGTGCGTTGCGCCCTCCTCCAGGGGATCTTCCGAACCCAGGGATCGAATTCCTGCGTTGGCAGGTAGGTTCTTTACCACTAGCACCACCTGGGGCAAAAGTGCCTCAATGGAGATCAGGGAAACCCAGTTAGGAGAAGGGGCTCAGAAAAAAGGAAGTGAGGGAAGGAGACTCTTAGTCACATTCAGAGAAGCCCAGCAGGCAGTTCTGCAGGTGGAAGCAGGCTGGAGCTGTGTAGAAGATGAAAGAGGGAACTAAAGCAGGGGCCCCAACCTCTAGGATCTGATGCCTGATGATCTGAGGTGGAGCTGATGAAATAATAATACAAATAAGTGTTCGGTCACTCAGCCGTGTCCAACTCTTTGTGACCCTATGGACTGCAGCCCACAAGACTCCTCAGTCCATTGAATTCTTCAACCAAGAATACTGGAGTGGGCTGTCATTTCCTTCTTCAGGAGATCTTCCCGACCCAGGGATCGAACCCGGGTCTCCGCATTGCAGGCAGACTCTTTGCCAACTGAGCCACCAGGGAACAGAAATAGAAACAGAGCGCACGGGAAACGGACGGCACTTGAAACATCCCAAAACCTCCCCCACCCCGTCTGTCAAAAAATTGTCTTCCAGAAAAACTCCCGAGGTCAAGGAAGGAACTTCATGGGTACTCAGCTGTCCCAGGCTGCTGGCTTAGGGAGATGCTGAAGCAGGGGTGTCCCAAGAGGTAGAACCTCCCTTGCACGGGGTCCTCAACAGACCTCCGATAGCCTTGGTGATGATCGGAGAGATTTGTTTCATTTTTTTTTTAATATCCTTGTGGGAAAAACTTAAAACTTAGCAATTCTGTTACAGTCTTTAAGAAAAAGTTTTCTTTCTTTACTGATCTGTGAAGTACCAACTGTGACGATCACTGTTCTAATATACCTCATAGTGTTGCTGACACTATGGATCTAATTGTGTGAAACTGAACTTATTCAATAAAAATGATGAAGCATCTGCCCTGTGCCCAGCACGTTCCAAGGGTTGGGGAGTATAATGAAAATACTCCATAAGATGCACAGCTGGTAGGCACATTCTTTAAAAAGCCTTTTACACTTCCACCAATAGTTTATTCTCAATGTCAACACTTGCCAATTAATGACCATGCTGGGTAGGAAGCTCATTAAAAACACAGGAGCCAGGGTTCCCGGAAGGATATCCCATTCTCCCTTGGACAGTCCTCCACCCTCTCTGGGTCTCAGTTTCCTTATCTGTAAAATCATGGACAACTGACTATAATTCACCCCTGGAACCCAAGCCTATTGAGAGGGATGGGAAATATTACTCCAAGGCCGGGATGATAGACCAGATTTAAAGAAAAATATGGCATTGCTGCTTTTCAGTCAAACAGACAAATACAATGAAGGAAGGAGTCCCTGGCCCTGCGGGATTTGCCTAGGGGTCTAGTCTGGGAAATTCTTACACATCAGGAGATGGCTCCGAGCTGGATTTCCACAAACAAGAACATCCATGCGAAGGACAAGCCTGCGGAGCTCTGTGCCCATCAGCCACAGGAAGAGACTGCCTCCCGCCAGCCAGCAGCATTTACAAGCGACCTCCTAAGGCCTTCACCAAACTTCAGGGGCACCTCTGGGTTTTCTGTTTCCCTCACTTTTCTGACTCTTTTCTTAAAAAGACGCACATTTCTTCATAGAATGCCACAGTGGAAGGAAACTAGGCCTTCAATTTTTAGACCTCAATTTGCAAAAAACTTGGAGCTTTTTTGTTTTTTTTTAATTAAAGCACCACATAATTTAAAATTTTACACGTTCTAATTATTCAATTCCAAAACACCACACTTATTGCACAGGGTCCCCATGGAAAGGCCCCCTCTCAGCAGGACAGCCACAGATGCCACCATGAAAGGGCGGCAAGGTGCCCTCCTCCCTTCTTTTCCGCCTGGGTGGCCGCCAGGCTTTTAAATCCATGCACACTACTAAGTTTCTAGGGTGCAATTCGTGGACCCCTCCCTTTCCCATCTCAGAAGGTGGTCAAGGGCCCGCTGGGCTGCAAACCGCCGGAAGCAGGGCTGGGCCAGCAGGCCAGCGGAAGGGTTGTGGAGTGCCAGCAGGTGGAATCACCAGGCAGCATAAATCCCTTGGACTTCCTGGGGACCTCGCTGCGGGCACTAGGCTGCTTGGGAAAACCGCGCGGGTCTGAGCTTTACGCGACGGGGTAAAGTGGTAATAAAGGCCTTGACCCCAGTGGCGAGGCCTTTCTGCGACCGCCAGGTTAGGGGGCTCCGAGGCTGTGCCAACAGAGAGGGCGGAATACGTGGTTCCATACTGCGCCCTGGAGCCCCAGTTGCCTTACCTGTGGTCCGCACCCCTCCGCTCCGCTCACTGGATGCCGATCGATGCGGACCCAGGAGCCCACGAAATGGGCGTTCGCAGCCGCAGTGGAGACCCCTGAGACCCGGGACCCACTGCCTAGGAGCTCGGAGGAGGCTCGCTCCGCCCCCGACGCGGCCAGGTGTGCTCGCTACTGCCGCCAAGTGACATCCATCCGCGAGCAAATGCACCCCACCGAGACGGCCCGAGCTTTCTATCCGCTGATCTGTCTATAATTCAGGGATAAAACTGTGACTACAGAAAGGAAGGATGACCTGACCTAGGATGGCCATGATGCTCTATAGAACCAGAGAAAATTGGTTAAAATAAAAAAAAAACTTTCTTGGAAATTGTAAAGCTGGTTCTTTTGCATATGCAATTAAGAACAATTAGCTTGTCAAAAAGGCCTGCCTAGGGCAAAGCTTTAAGTTAACCCTTTCCTTGAAAAACACTACCCACTTTGCCTGAGATCTCAGCCTTGGGCAAATGAGAACTTCAAGCACCCCCACCACCACCCCACCACCCCCGCCAAAAGGAGGTCAAAGAGATATTTTAAATCTTAGGCGGAAAACTAGATCTCTGTCTGTCTCTCTGTGTGGATTTATTTATGTCTCAGTGTGAGTCTTCTGTTTTTTGATAATATTGCTGAAGTTGTGAGTTCTTATTTAAATAATCTAAAGAAAAGGAAGCCCTTTCAAATCAAACAGTTCTAAATACAAGAAAAAATTGACCTAAATGAATTTTAGATTCATTTGAACTGGGAAATAGTCAATATTAAATATCTAGTATTTATTTTTTTCCCTACTCTAATATAGACATGTCTAAGAGTCATTAACATTAAGCATAAAATTTTTATAGTGCCTAGGTTTATTATAAGTTAAATATTGCTATATTGTTATATCTGTCACAAGCTTGTCAACAAAGAAAGTACCTCATAAAAAATCAAACAAAAAAACTCCTAAAAATGTAAATGCTATGTAAATGATATGAGCTTTTAGATAAACTATTAAAAATAATTATACTTAAAAATATATATCTATAATAGTCTTGACTGAAGGCAGAGGAGAAGGGGACGACAGAGGATAAGATGGTTGGATGGCATCACTGACTCGATGGACATGAGTTTGAGCCAGCCCCGGGAGCTGGTGATGCACAGGGAAGCCTGGCATCCTGCAGTCCATGGGGTCGCAGAGTCAGACACGACTGAGCAACTGAACTGAACTGAACTTACCATAGTTGCTCCAGATTTTGGTTACCTGAATTTCTATCGTTGTGCTAAACTAAGTGGTGTATTGAATAGCTAGGTCATTTCCAAATACATTAAGGTTCTGAAACATTCACTACTTGACAGGACCTTCCTCTTACACAGAAACTAAAGAGGCTTTTGACTGTCCATGAATAGTGTCTGGTGCCATCCTGAGATGTTCACTGTAAGAAAGCAATTTTTTTTTAGATAGTATCACTGATACGTATGTTCACCAATCTATAGAATGTCAATATAAAAGTCAGTTCTTGGTTGCTTAAGGAAAATGTATGTCTTGTTATTAAAGAAGGTATGAGGAATGAAATCCCATTTTATGAAGGAAAAAGAGGTAGTTCTGACTTACAGTTTCTGGCAGTTTCAGGATGAGAGAAGTAAAGGAATGGGTACAGAAAGGGATAAGGAGATTTTATGGAAGGTGGGCCCCCGGAAAAGAGCTCTGTGCCTAGAACAAGTTTTCCTGAGATGCTGAACTGCCTTTGCTGATGGGTTTTAGGTTTCTTTACCTCTTCAGTGTCTGTTCTAGGTTTACCCTTGAAATCTTTTGTTAACTTTGGCTCAGTGGGTAAGTATTGTTTCACAGTGACGTATGTGATCCTACCTGACTGTTATAAACCCTTTTGATATTTATGAACAAACCTTCCTAAATAATTGACTTCTAGCTAATTTTGGGATGCTTCAGAGAGCCCCTGAGACCTCCCAAAGAGAGATATGAAACAACCTGTGTTCATTTGGCCTGTTAAACTGCATGGGAAGTGTTGTCAGAAGGAGTGATGAATCTTCCAAGTTATATTGTATGGTTGATACTAACATAGATATCCTAGAAATTATGTGACGTTCATGAAAATCTGCTATGTTCTGGTAAAATGCTGTCAGTTATACTTCTAGTTATCATATTAAAGTGTTTCAAGTCACAGCAATGACCATATTACTTTGTCAATTTCAATTTAATCAGGTTTTAAACATGCCTTCTATGGTTTCACACGGATGCCTTTGCAAAAATACTGCTACTTCAAGATATATGGAAAAGACTTTTCTAAGCTTACCTGTAAACAAAATGTTTTGTTTGTTATCTGGTAAGCTGGTACCAGACTGGAATCTAGTCTAGTCTCTAGGTTAAGAGAACACAGTTTTCTTAGAATGCAGCTTTTGATCACAGATTATGAATTTCTTTACCTTTCAGTGATTTATATTTGTTTTTATAATCTTTTTTTTTTTACTTCAGTAAAGTAAATAAGCATTATTTAAGATTATGGTACATGTAGGATGGACCAAGCTTTCCCCACTCCTGCAAATTCCCTTAACCCCTCAGATTCTTCTGATGGGACCAAGGTCTCACTTCCCAGAGGGACAATCCAAGCTTTTTATCACCTGATCTGCCCTTGATATCAGAGTCAATTTGAGCACTATTTGGACTATAATTTAGGCATGAAACTATGACTACATAAAGGAAAGATGACTTTTTGATGCAGGATGGCCATGATATTCCTTGGACTTCAGAGAAAATTGGTTAAAATGAAACTTTTTTTTCTTGGAAACTGCAAAGATGCTTCTTTTAGCATATGCAATTGAAAACATCTAGGTTGTTAGGTCAGTTTTCATTCCAGTCCCAAAGAAAGGCAATGACATAGAATGTTCCAACTGCCACACAGTTGCACTCATCTCACACGCTAGTAAAGTAATGCTCAAAATTCTCCAAGCCAGGCTTCAACGATACATGAACTGTGAACTTCCAGATGTTCAAGCTGGATTTAGAAAAGGCAGAGGAACCAGAGATCAAATTGCCAACATCCGCTGGATCAAGGAAAAAGCAAGAGAGTTCTAGAAATATATCTATTTCTGCTTTATTGACTATGCCAAAGCCTTTGACTGTGTGTATCACAATAAACTGGGGGAAATTCTGAAAGAGATGGGAATACCACACCACCTGACCTGCCTCTTGAGAAATCTGTATGCAGGTCAGGAAGAAACCATTAGAACAGGACATGGAACAACAGACTGGTTCCAAATAGGAAAGGGAATATGTCAAGGCTGTTTATTGTCACCCTGCTTATTTAACTTTTATGCAGAGTACATCCCGAGAAACACTGGGCTGGATGAAGCACAAGCTGGAATCAAGATTGCCGGGAGAAATATCAATAATCTCAGATATACAGATGACACCACACTTATGGCAGAAAGAAAGAAGAACTAAAGAGCCTCTTGATGAAAGCAGTTGAATCCATGCAGGCTGAAGAGCACCAATGACAGCAGAGAGAAATAGTTCTTCCATTTCTTCCTACCAAAAGAATAAATAAAAGAGGGAAGAAAACTTGTAACTCTTTCTGACACTCAGATCACCAAAGGGAGAAACTGCTATGAGTATGTGGATGGAAAGGACACGTCTTTGGCCAACTGGATGAGGTGAGTGCAGTGAGTCTGCAGTTTGTAGATGTCTCTCTTCCCTCAAGCCCACACCCCTTTCCCTCTCAAGCTGTCTCCCTCAATAGCTTTCACATCTTCTTTCCTCTTTTCTTTCCATATCATGCTCTTTCATTTCAAAAGACATTAGAAAGAAAGAAATAAAAATATAGCATGTGCCCTCAAAATACAAGTCTATATGCTGAACAAAACTGGGGGACTTGAAAACAACTTGAGGAGTCTAGATATACCAGGGACACTTTAACTCACATAATTGACACTTACCAAGCACTTTATGGTTCAGTTTAGACAGTGAACTTCATTACTGAAGCAGATCACACAACCCATAGTCTTTTGGAGAACATACTGCAGACAGACATTAGTCAGACATTTTAGGAACAGTAACCTTAATTTTTCTATCTTTGAGTAACTGCACAGTGCCCGGATAACCTAATACAGGAGCTCTTGAGTCCATGTGGGCAACAACCTCCCGAGGCTCAGTTCCAGTGAGAAGTGAGCCCTGAGGCCTGGGAAGGAATGGGGGGCAGGATGGCCGTGAGCATGGCCATTCTCTGAGGGCCTCTCCTTTCATCAGGGCAGGCAGAAAGTGAGTAAACTATTACTGTTCTGGGTCTCAAGCTATGTGAGAGCACGCTCCAAGTTTCCATGGGATGGGGTGGGCAAGTGAATAGGACCCTGGATACACGTGGGGAGATTGAAGAAAAGCCTCGGGAAGAGAAGGCAGGCTGGGGTGAGCGCCGAGGGGTGTGTACTAGCCGAGGAGCACCAAGTCCTGTGGAATGAAAGAGAACTTAATTTAGAGTTTAGGGGAGCTGGAGGTCACCAGCCTCATGGACAGTCCAGGTGGAGACCAGTCTGGAACTGGGCTCTGGAAAATGGCTAATTAGGTAAGGAGAGAAGAGCATTCCAGCCAGGAAGAGGACCGGAAACAGGATATGGAAATAGGAATTCACATGGCCTGGTCGAAGGTGTGAACAGAAGGTCCCCACGAGGGGCGATGGGAGGCACAGCAGCCTCAGAACGTGAAGGCAAGGAGCTGGGCATGGCCCGACCGTGGAGGGCACTCGTCACCTGAGGTTTCTTTCCCTTTCCCGGCCTCGACCTCAGGTATGTGAACTGTGCCCAGGACGACGAGGAGCAGAACCTGGTGCCCTTCCAGTATCACGGGCAGATCTTCTACCAAACCTACCAGGTGGTCAGGCCGGGCTGTGAGCTGCTGGTCTGGTACGGGGACGAGTATGGCCAGCACCGTGGCATCAAGCGGGACAGCGGGGGGAAGAGCGAGCTCGCGGCCGGGAGAGGTGAGCGCCGCCCCTCTTCCAGCGCCCCAGCCCATCCTGGGGAGCCTCCCTGGTCCGATTCCAAAGCAGAGTATAATCCAGTCTAAAGTCAGTCAAGTCGTCATTAAAATGCCTCAGAATTTGATTCATTTCATACGACTGTTAGGAAAGATTTTTATATTAAAAATGTTACTTCTAATTTTCAATATTTCACGCAAAAACTATGTCACATCACCTTCTGCTGAAAGGCTCAGAAGCACAAAGCAAGTTTCCCAGCACCGACCCGCCCTCTCCCCTCTCCCAGTTTCTCCCTCATTTCCTCCCATTTCTAAGCGACACGTGGACAGTGATTTGCATTCAGTCACTGTTTCAGTTTGTTGTCATGTGAGCTCATACTCTGCGCCAGACAGGGCTCCACCCACCGAAACAGACAGAACCACTGCCCTGGGGCAGCACGGGCTTCATGCCAGACAGGGGCTGGTGCTCTGAGGAAAACAGCGCAGGAAAAGTGCCTCGGATCAGCCTGAGCAGAGGGTGGGGTGTGGCGCAGGATGGTGGGGCAGGGTCTCTGCAGAGATAACACCCCTGGGAAAGGATTCCAGGCAGGGAAGCAGCCAGTGCCGCAGCCCCAGGGCCGGGACGAGAGGCCTTGCCCGTGGTCGCAGGAGGAAGCACAGCGGGAGAGGAAGGAGGCTGGATGGGACACGGAAGCCTCGGGGCCCGTGTCCACGTGCAGGCCCCAGGGCTCTTCCTGGGTGACACAGAAAGATGGTGCGGCTTTCAGCTGCAAGCGGCATGGTCTCTGTTCTGTGACGATGCTTTGGTTCATTTTTGGGAAGAGACAGCAGCGGGGAGTCCCCTCAGAGGTCAGTTCACTGCCAGGCATGAGGGGAGGGTGGGCTGGCTGAAGATGCACAGAAGTGAGGGTGTGAGGAGTCTGGCCGGAGATGTATTTTTAAACAGGACTTCCTAGTGCATGTTAAATGGACTAAGACTGAATGAAATAAATGAGGTATGAATACTGGTGAGCCTTGAGAAAGGACATGCCTTTATTTTCTGATTTATGGAAAACTCAGAGAGGAGCAATTCAAGAGCCAGAGACCTGTAGTCAGTGGGACCTGGGCCACTCGCTCTCGTCCAGTCTGAAACCCACTTCCTGCAGAGATCGGCACAAAGGCTGCTCTTTGAACCAGGAGCCACAAAGTCAGCTTTACTCACACCTGCTCTAACCACCCCCTGTGCTGCCTCCCATATGCAGGGAGCTCCAGGCCAGGCGCCCCTAACTTAATAGACCCTTTCCCCTCATAGGGAGCCGCTCAGGAAGATTCCACCTCAGTCATCAAGAGTCTTATCTCTCAGTAGGGTAAAATACCTGTGGCCACTGTGACATGACTTTTCAGATACTTACACGCAGGGAAAGGTCCCTGCAGATTCACCTCTATCAGGAGAGACGCTGCCTCTGATGCTGCGGGAAGGTCCCTATTCTGGGTGATATGTAGAAAAGGCCCTTGACACAAGCTTCCTGGATTTCTGTGGATGTAGAGAATAAGAATGGAATGGAAAAGTGGACTGTAAAGACACACTTGATGGGAGACAAATCGTGCGCTGTCAACCCTAAGATGATTAGTGGGCAGGCCTTGCCATGGCAAACCAGCTACCTGACCAAAAGCTTCCTCTTTCAGCAGAACCAAAGCCCAAGATCCATCCACGTGCCTCCTGCTCTCTGGCCTTCTCCAGTCAGAAATTCCTCAGCCAACACGTTCAACTCAATCACCCCTCTCAGACGCTCCTGAGACCATCTGAAAGAGACCACCTCCAAGCAGAGGATCCCTGCCCAGGCAATCAAAATCAGCAGCAGCAATATTCCGATCCACACAGACCGAGTGACAAACCGGAGGGTCGCAAGGCAATGGAAAGGCCCCAACCTTTGCTGAAAAGCATAAGGCTGAGGAGGATTTCAAGGGCCTCTTCCTACTTACCCAGAGGACAAATGGGAGGTTCTGGGGTGCATGAGAGAATGACAGAAGAGCCCAGCACAAGCCAGAAACTGAATCCAAAGGACACAGGCAAATTATTCGTGGGGGAAGGGGTCTCAGGGATTCTGAGAGTCAAGTACAGAGAGTGTGGGCAAGTCTCCAAGGATAGGTCAAGTCTCATCACACATGAGAGGACACACACAGGGGAGAAGCCCTGTGTTTGCGGGGAGAGTGGACGAAGCTTCAGTCGGAAGTCTCATCTCATCAGTCACCAGAGGACACACACAGGGGAGAAGCCCTATGTGTGCAGGGAGTGTGAGTGAGTAATGACCAACAAACCACATCTTAGCCACAGGAGGATTACTGCAGCCACCCCATGCCTCAGCTCTAAGGGGGACTCAAAGGAGGTCTATGACCCTTTACTGTCCCCAAGAGTATGAGGAGAGACTTCCCAGGTGGTCTAGTGGCCAAGACTCCAATGCAGAGACCCATGTTCAATACCTGATTGGGGAACTAGCTCCCACATGCTGCAACTAAGACACAGCGCGCTTTAATAAATAAATACATAAATAAATATTTTAAAGAAAGAGTGTGATAAGCACAGAATTAATTGATTAAATAGACCTTCCACTTGCATGACAGGAGAGGAGGTAGATAAACAGCAGAGGGTTTCTTAAGTGTTCTGGAGATGTTCATGCCAATTGCCTTCGTGGTTTTTTGTACTCCTCTTGTAACAGATTTTGTCTCCAAACAAATCTGAAGCCCAGACTACAAACTCATTCTCCCCTGATTACTGACAGCAGTGGGGTCCAGTGGTAGCTGAACCCCTGGGAAGGCATAATTCTGGAGCCAACTCAGTTAGGCACTGGACAGTTGGTTCCTGGGTCCAGGGAGAGGAATCTAGGGCTTGAGACAGACACATCAAGGAAGGGAATTCCCAGGCCTCCTGGGAAGTGTGGCCTCTCCTCGTTATAGAATTTGACCCTCCTTTGGCCTCTCCTGGTTGCCCTCTGGTTTCCTCTGACTTCTGTGGTCTCAAAGTGAAGGCCTCGAGCATGTGTGTGTGCATGTGTGTGTGCCTCACTCAGCCTGGGCCATCTGGTCTTTGCTGCTCCCTCAGGGTCACCACAGCATCTGGACTCCAGATACGACCACAGGGATGCAGTTCTCAGCACCCCCTCAGCAGCTGTGTGACCTGGGGCAAGATGCTCAGCCTCTCTGTGTCTCTGTTCTCATCTGTGATACATGGTGGAGGCAGCAGCATTTTGGTCTGATGCATGAGCACAGGCAGAATCTGGCAGAGGCTGGCTAAGGATGCAAGCCCCACCTTTGCTGTTCTTGGTGGTTTTTTCTTTAATTTTTTCTTATTTTTTAATAGAAGGATACTTGCTTTAGAGAATTTTGTTTTCTGCATGTCCTTCAGCCCCCACACCTTCCAGGTCTTCAGAGCTAGACGAGGAAGGGGCCGTTTAGGCACTCGGCTGCCCTGATGAGTGGGTGTGAGGTCAGGGGTGCTAAGGTAGGGCGCCCTCCCTTCCCACCACTGCCGTGCCTGCTGAGCTGGCCATCCCCAGAGCCCCTCCACAGACAGGCAGTGCCGACAGTCGTCCACCCTGCCGAGAACAGAGCCTGGAGCTGCGTGTGAAGGAAGTCCCTGTCCGGCCCCTATCCCACCCCCACACGGAGGGTACTCAAAGCCCACACAGCGGCTTCTCTATGCACCGGCCTCGTATCTGTGTCCACGTGCTCTGGTCAACGCTGTCACGACCTTGAAATTCTTAACTATGGAATAGTTCATCCTTACACGTCCCTTTTATGAGTGAAGTCTGATGGACCCCGGGGTGTGCTGTGAGCAGAGCAGATATGCACAGCATGGGTCCCAGGGGTGAGCAGGCTGCATGAGGGGACAAGATGGGCACAAAGCCCCCCCACACACACACCCTGGGTGAGTGAATGTGGTGACCAAACCAAGAAGCCACGCTTGCTTTGACCCAGAACTGAGCTCCAACAGAGTGGAGGCAATGGAATGCTAAAGAGTCGACCACACCCTCCCCTCTGTGAATGACCTCTGCCCTGGCCTGATCCTTCCAGGATGGGTTCAGGAGGCTGAAGTTCGCCCGGTCACCAGAAGACACTAAGGGGAGAGTGGGCCGCGGGGCAGGGCGCAGAGGGTGCAAACTCCAGGACTGGGGACAACGGCCCTCAGTTCCCTCCCTGTGCCAGGCTTCTGAAGCGTCTCTACAAGAACCGTGTCAGTAATAACCACCCACTAGTATTTTCTCATTTCTTTCATGCTTTCTTAAAGGAACACGTTTGTCTGTGGCTTGGTTTCCCTACAGGAAGGGAGGTCGTATAGACTCCCCATCTTCTGCGGCTTTAGGCAGGGGCCACGGGAGGGAGAGTTAGGGGTGGTGCAGGCAGAGGGGCTTCAACTGAAATACGGTGGGGACCCAGAAACTTGCAGGGGCTTCTCACCTGCACCTCCCACGGGAGCTGGGCCTGGAATCCGCTGGAAGCCTGAGCAGGTCAAAGCTTCTCCCTCCTCTCCCCTCCCCTCAAAAAGCTGGCTCCTGGGCCAGCCCACAACACCCCCAAGTACCCCATCACCCGCAGCCCCGCACAGGCCCTCCCTCACAGAAGTGAGACGACCTGCATGGTGGAAGGGACGGTGTGTGACCCCAGAGCTTGGGGTCTCAGCTGACCGTGAGCAATGGGACTGGTGCTTTACACACCCTCCCAGCCCAGGGAGCTGCCAACAGCCACAAGCCACGATCTGAAGCTGAGTCGGGGGGTGGGGTGGGGATGTGAGCTGTCCGAGGTCCCATCCTGTCCCCCAGACATATGCCAGGCCTCACCTGACACCGTGACTGCCCTGCACAGGGACAGGACAGCAGGTGCCTCCGCGGCACGCTCCACCCTGATTGCAGCGGCCCCACAGCTGTACCAGCCCCGCCTGCGCGCTGCTCTGCTTGGCTGCCAGGACTCAGGGACCCTGGGTGAGTAGGTGAGGGCAGAGCTCCAGAGGCCAAACCTGTCTTCAGCCACCAGACCCGCGCTGGTCGCCAGACTCATGAGCCCAACCAGTATCTGAAGCCTTTGGGAGAATGACACCACAGACGCTGACCTCAGAGCTCAGACTACTGAAAACTTACTAAACAGATTATTTTTAGCCTTTTTTTAAAGTGGGATGTTGGCAGGAAGAGGGGAGGGGAATGACTTCCTTGGTGGTGCAGTGGTTAAGAATCCACCTGCCAATGCAGGAGACACAGGTTCAATCCGTGATCTGGGAAGATCCCACCTGCCATGGAGCAACTAAGCCCAGGCACAACTACTGCAGCCCAAGTGCCTGGAGCCTGTGCTTCCCAACCAGAGCAGCCAGCACAGTGAGAAGCTCAGCACAGAAATGAGAGCGCAGCCCCCACTCCCTACAACCAGAGAGAAGCCCGCATGCAGCGAAGACCCAGCCAAAAGTAAATAAATAATCTTTTTTAAGTAGAAGGGTGCAGCATTCCCTGCTGGTCCAGAGGCTAAGACTCTGAGCTCCCAACACAGGGGGGCCGCGTTCAATCCCTGGTCAGGGCACTGGATCCCACATGCTGCAACTGAAGACCCTGCGTGCCACAACTAAGACCCGCGCAGCAGATTAAATGAATATTCAAAAGTAAGAGGCTGTTCATCTGTCGCCATAGAAAACTGCAACATTTTAGCGAAAGAAAAAAAAAAAGATCTTATTTTGCATGTTCTTGTGGTTGACTGCAAAAATTTTCTCATAATGTGCAGCTGTTTAAGAAAAAAAAGAAACTAAAACCCACCCATAAATGTGTTCAGTTCAGTTCAGTCGCTCAGTCGTGTCCGACTCTTTGCGACCCCATGAATCGCAGCACGCCAGGCCTCCCTGTCCATCACCAACTCCCGGAGCTTACCCAAACCCATGTCCATCGAGTCGGTGATGCCATCCAGCCATCCCATCCTCTGTCGTCCCCTTCTCCTCCTGCCCCCAATCCTTCCCAGCATTAGGGTCTTTTCCAATGTGTAGGAAACATCAATTACTGCAGCATCTGGCCACCACACACGGGAACACACGTGCATCTTTTTCTTCTATGAAAGCTTTCAGCCTCCACCCACCTTCCCACCGGCCTCTGCTCTGCTCACCAAGAAGACTGCGCTTTGGCCTCGTGACCGAGGGTTTCTGTTGAACTCAGGGAGGCGGGGGAGCGGGGCTGTGAGGTTGGGGGCACCGTCTGGCCTGCAGTGGGGAGAGAAGCGTGAGTGCACCCCCTCTGGGTCCAGTAACTCCAGGGGCCCCAGGGGAGCCGCCCAGGAAGAAGCCTCTCAAACTCTTTCCCTTCGGTTTCCAGTTACAGCACGTCCCACGTCTCGGGGTTCGGCTGTGGGTTAAATCCTCTCTTGTTGGACGTGAAATGTGTTTCCACAGAGAACCTGCCCAGATCTTGGCCCAGTTGGTTCTCTTGTTGGACGTGAAAAGTGTTTCCGCAGAGAATCTGTCTGGATCTCGGCCTCGGTTGGTACAGATGTAACAAGCAGTACGTTCAGGGCTCAGGGAAGTGAGTTCTCAAGCTTCCTTTAGGGCTACAGCGCCTCCTCACCCCCACCCCTTCCACGGTCATGGAGCCTTCTCTTCCAGAGGAAGGTGTTTGGCAACACCAGCCACAAAGACACATACCGAAGAGGAGCAAGGCCACGGCAGGCGGGGCCGGGTGTTCCTGGGGCAGCAGAGGGGCCTTGGACACTCCATGCTGGGCCCCTGCCCCACGGGCTTCTCCTCCCTCTCGCTGGGCATGCAGCTTTCAGCTCCTAGGTGCCTGCCAGCGAGGGGCTCCCAAGACACCAAGCTGGGGTTGGCGATGGGCGAGCTGGATGCCAGGGAACCCGAGACCCTGCCGCAGGTCAGTGCACTGTGGCCAAGGGCAGGCCTCACTGAAGGGTCAGGCCCTGTGCATCCAGGACACCCTCTCCGGACCCCAGGTGGAGGCACTGCTGCCCCCGGTGCGCACCTGGGTCTCAGGAGGAGGAAGAGAGACTGGGTTGTCCTTCCCACCTCCTGCCCAGAGAATGACAAAGGCCAGCTCCCAAAAGTCGGCGCAGGGTGGGCAGAGTGAGTGCTTGGGTCTCACGGGGTCCCTGTGAAGAGGGCTTTACGCTGACTGGATCCCTCTTGGCTGGTTCTCCTTCTGTGTTGTCTTCACATCAAATCTCACAAGGACGAGGCAGTCCTGGTGCCCAAACATCACTCGCCCAGGTGCCGACAGCCCTCCTTATTTATTACGGGCAGGGAGACAGGGTGGCTGGTGTGACGCTGCCCGGGACCAGAGAAGAGAGCCCCTAGGCTGTGTCTCTTCCGCCTCCTGAGACCCAGGTGGGCATGGGGGCAGAGCACACCCACCTCGGTCCGGAGAGGGTGTCCTGGATGGACGGGCCTCACTGTCCAGTGTGGCTTCAGGGGGGACGGGTGAAAGGGGCACTAACTCCCTTTTAAATATTTCAGACACCACTGAGCTCCTTTTGGTTTTTGGTTTCAGATCTTTTTGAGATGGTCCATTTTCAGAGTCTTTATTGAATTTGTTACAATATTGCTTCCATTTTATGTTTTGATTTTTTGACTGCAAGGCATGTGAGATTGTTACCAAGTCCAAGCTCGCTCTGCTTGCCTCACAACAGGCCAATAAATCAGAGGCGAGGTGCTGAGGCAAGGAATACGACTCTACTTGGAAAGCCGGCAGACTGAGAAGATAGCAGACTAATATCTCGAAGAAACCATCTTGTCAGGGTCTGGATGACAGCGTCTTTTATAGAACACAGAGCTGGGAGGTGAGGAAATAAAGTGAAAAGGCCGTTAATCTGGCGAATGTCTCCTGGAATGGCCAGCCTCGGGAGAAGACGTGTTACTTTCTCCCTGCTGTAGCCATCCAGAGGTGGTCAGGTCCTGAACAAAGGCAGAGGGGTAGGGTTTCCTGAGGCAGGCCATTACGTATGGACAGAATCCCTGTAGTAAACAAACCAACAGGAAGCAAAGGTTAAACTGAAACATTCAACATGGAGTCAGATTTTGTTCTTCCCTGTAGCAATTCCCCACTCTCAGTGCCCACTCCACAATCTTATGGAAAAGGGGTGATGACTGTGCTAATGGCTCCACGAGCTGCATCTTTCGGGGTGTGTCCACCGCTGGTGCCAGTGTTCCGAATGCTGAGATTTGTCTTTTGTTTTTCTTTGGAAAGTCTCTACTTCATATGTGTAGACATAAAAACATTTATAATCGAGCTGTTGAGAATTATGTTTTATTCAGTAAAAATCCTTTAGGATTTCAAAACCAGGAGGAAGCATCTAAAGTTTAGGAATTTAGCACTTTTCTGTGCATGGGAAGATGCACCAGCCATCTCACTGTAATCATCCCCTTTGATACACACCTCACCACCTGGGACCAGTATCCTGTCTTCTCCTTCCTGAGTTTCCTCAGGGCTCACTGTGGGGAGTGGCTGCAGCCTGATGGCTCCTAGAGGGAAGGTATTCTCCTTCAAGCGTTTCCCCGGGGATCACAGTGGGGAGTGGCTGCGCTTTGACGCTGCTGGAAAGCACCTATTCTTCTCCTCCCTGAGTTTCCTCAGGGCTCACCATGAGAAGTGGCTTCAGTCTGAGGCTTCTAGAGAGTAGGAGGGAGAACCTGGGTCCCCATTGAGATCATCTCAGCAGAGAGAGCAAAC
Organism: Giraffa tippelskirchi; assembly: GCF_054371585.1. Classification (NCBI taxonomy): domain Eukaryota; kingdom Metazoa; phylum Chordata; class Mammalia; order Artiodactyla; family Giraffidae; genus Giraffa; species Giraffa tippelskirchi. The sequence continues at coordinate 242,279 of NC_137283.1, forward strand.
ACGTCCTGTGACTCCAGACAATCTTCCAAGGTTCAGGGTTCAGCGTTCAGCCTGCAGGATCCACAGCCATCAGCTCGGCCACCATGCACTTAGTTGCTACGTAGCCCTGAAACCTACACTGCAGGAGGCCCTCTAAATGTGACGTCCTGTGCAGCAAACTCTCGGTCACATCCTCCAAGCCCAACCCAGGCCCAGATCCACTGAGAGGGTCACTGGGGACCCAGGTTCCCCCTCCTGCTCTCCCACATTCCATACCTGAGTGGGGAGAAGGCAGGGGCTGGGGGCACAGTGCCTCCAAGCAGGTAGGGCAGAAGTTCTCCTATCACCCCTGGTGGTCCATCCCTGGGAGCACAGTCTAATGTCACTTTTAGCAGCAGGGGACATGTGTCCCCAGACCCGGCCCACTCTCTACGGGGTGTGAGCTGTGAGCACTAACACAGGAAACCCCAGTGACCTGCTTAGGCTAAAAGACTAGTTCCTGAGATGTGAGCTGAAGTCTGAAAGTAGCTTCTCATTGGGATTAGCCTTCTCCAGACCTAGCTTAGGGGCAGCAAGAGTGCAATAAGTGGCCCCCAGCTGGGGCAGCCACACAGGGCCTCTCGACAGCCCCATGGAGACTGTGCACCAGAGTGACCACAAGCCCACATTCACCCAGCGGATGGCTTCTGAGAGGTCTGTGGCAGACCAGAGTGCCCACGATCCTGCACTCACCCAGCAGTGAATTCTTGCCTGGAGAATTCCATGGACAGAAGAGCCTGGTGGGCTACAGTCCATGGGGTCGCAAAGAGTCAGACACAACTGAGCACCTGAGCACACACACATGAAGCAGAAACAGACTCGGGCAGAGAGAACAGACTGGTGCTCTCCGAGGAGGAGGGGATGCTGGAGGGGGAGGGGGAGGCTGGGGTCGGAAGATGTAGCTTTTATAAGTAGAGTGGATCAACAAGGCCCTGCTGTACAGCAGAGAACAATATTCAGTATCCAATGATAAACTATAAAAGAATATTTTTTAAAAAGAATGTATATACGTGTATGAGTGTATCCCTGAGCTGTGCAGCAGAAATGAACACATTGTAAACCAACTGTACTTCAAAAAAAAAAAAATACTGATTTAAAAAAAAAGAACAGACCCTAGCCAATTACAACAGATACCCAACCCAGGAGCACCGAGTCCCGAGCAGTCAGAACACGGACCAACCAGTCAGAAGAGGGGCTGACAGGGGACGGGGCCCCACAGCGGCCCACAGGCTGGCTGCGAGCCCTGGGCTCCGTAAGGCACGAGTGTCGCTGGAGGAAATGAGAACTCTACCCACACGACTCCTCCTCCAGCTCAAGACGAAGCGGCTCTGCTTCCCCTGACCCCTTAACTGAAGGGGCCCCGGGACGCCCTGGCTTGGTGCTGGGACCAGGAATGTATTGGTCAGATCCCAATGCAGGGGAGGTCTGTGAGGGCAGCCGTGGGCCAGGATGAGCGCAGCAGCTCAGCCTGTTCCTTGCTGCTGCTGCTGCTGCTGCTAAGTCGCTTCAGTCGTGCCCGACTCTGTGCGACCCCATAGACGGCAGCCCACCAGGCTCCCCCTTCCCTGGGATTCTCCAGGCGAGATACTGGAGTGGGTTTCCATTTCCTTCTCCAGTGCATGAAAATGAAAAGTGAAAGTGAAGCCGCTCAGTCGTGTCTGACTCTTCACGACCCCATGGACTACAGCCTACCAGGCTCCTCCGTCCATGGGACTTTCCAGGCAAGAGTACTGGAGTGGGGTGCCATTGCCTTCTGCGGCCTGTTCCTTGAAGGTCATACAAAACAGAGCCCAGGAGGCCGGAAAGTGTTCTAATGGAGGGCAGGCCCCCACGTGCGCTGCCTCCGCTCTCTGGCTGCGGCCCAGTGCTGACCCCCCTGTGCCGGTCTGCAGCGCGTTCTGCACACATCCTGACAGCTTAGCTGCTGAGCCCCAAGGTGAAGGCTTGTGATCGCAGCCATGTCCACAGGCAGAAACAGCATAGACCACCTGGCTCCTGGCCCAACTGAGAGGTCCAGCTGAGACCAGCGGACACGTGGTGAGCTGTGGTCTAGGGTGGCCCCCGTGTCACCAGTAAATGGCAGTGTCACGATGCAGGCCAGCAGGACTCAGCCTGAAGGATTGCTAGATTCAGCGGGGACACACCGACCCATGAACACTGCCGGCCCTGGGTTAGGCAGAGACCCGAACAGGCAGACAACTGCAGAGAGCAGAGTCCACGGCACAGAGAGGTGCAGCCGTCCCTGGGCAGGGAAGGGGCTCGGGAGCCCCCAGCTTAAGCATAAAGAGGCTTCAGGCACAGGTGGTGGGAACAGACTTGGAGCTGCTCTTTAAGTCATGCAGGGCAGGACATGCAGGTAAGTGAAGGCCAGAGGGAGTTGACCATAAAAAACAGAGTGTCTGGGGAACAGACAGGCTTGAGTGGAGCTGAGCCCAAGGGGGCTGGAAGTCTGGACTCAGAAACCCTGTATGCCTCTCTCCCGTCTCTGCCTCCTAATCTACTTAACCCCCACTCTGCAGCCTGACGCCGCCTGTCCTGTGCATCTCCACACTCAGACCGTCCATTCAGTGACAGATATTTGCTTAGCACCTGCCTCTGGCCAGGTCGTGTTCCAGGCATGGGACAGGCGTGAGGAGACAGACAATAACCCCAGCCCTTGGGGAGCAGAAACTCTACCAGAAGCCAGATGCACCCCTCCTGTGGCCGAGCCCCGGCCTCGCCCTCCTCAGCCACTGGCTGGCCCTGCTGGAGCTCCAGCCCCGGATGCAGTTCCATCTGAGCATCCCTCCTCCTCCAAGAAGGTGCCTCTCTGGACTCACCGCCCGTCAGCCCCTGCCACCCCCTGCCCTGTGTCCTTCTCAGCACGTACCACCCGCTGAAACGGCCTCCCTGCCACCTGCATACCTCAGTGTACCTGCCATGTCACGTCCTTGGTGAAGGAGGGTCTCAGCTGCCCTCACGCCCTTTCTGCTGAGTTCCCTCCACAGATTCCCGTCACGGTGGCCTGGAAGGACTCTACAGACGAGTGTGGAGCAGGGGATCGGCAGGGCGGAGAGGGTGAGCCCCTGGGCCGCTCAGTGGTCAGGGTAGGCAGGGACCCCCCAGCACTGGCTCCAACCAGCTCCCTTCTCCCTGGGACCATGAGGGGGTGAGGCCATCGTCGCTGCTCAGGGTCGGGGCTGCCAGGAAGGGCTGTCAGTTCCACGGTCCTGAGCGCCCTGTGTTACACGTTTTACCTGTGTGATCTCAACTCCCTCAGGCAAAATGCTTTGGGCTACACGCTTGGAAGAATCAATAGGAGTAGTTTAAGGTCACTCAGTGTAACACAATCCAGAGACACAAGGCCCCACCGCCTGTCCAGAGGACCAGGGACAACACCCGGAAGGGAGCTGCTTGTCTCCTGCTCCGTGTCTCATGTCTTCCTTGGCATGAGTCATGCCCTCCTGGTGCCCAGGGGCTGCTGTGCCTCCAGCATCACATCACACAGTCGGAAGGAAGTGGGAAGAGGAGGGCAGGCCCACCAGCAGAGCTGCACTTTGCTCCCAGGAGCCTGAAGGTGCTGTGTGCCAGTTACCATGTGGGGGTCACGTGGTGAGCATGGCAAGGCTGGCCCTGGCACTATTCAGCTGGATACCCTGCCTGCTCTTAGTCAGCCCACTGCCCTCTCAGGTTCCAGGTGAAGCCCGCAGGATGGGCAGGGGCCCTAGTGAGACCACAGAAGCACCTGTGGTGATGCTCTGCCCTGCCCTGCGCTCTCCCAGGACTAGGTTCCCTCTTGAGGCAGAGAAGGCGTCAGGGCTCTAGACAGAGGGGGTGACAGGCAGCCACCAAAAAAGGTTTGATTCTTGTTTTTGGTAGCTTGCTTCTAACATTTGAGACTGTAATACTGGAATGGGTCGCCATGTCCTCCTCCAGGGGATCTTCCCAACCAAGGCATTGAACCCAGGCCTCCTGCGTTGCAGGTGGAGTCTTTACTATCTGAACCACCAGGGAAGCCCAAGAATATGGAATAGGTAGCCTATCTCTTCTCCAGGGGATCTTCCCGGCCTAGGGATTGAACCAGGGTCTCCTGCATTGCAGGTGGACTCTTTACCAGCTGAGTGACCAGAGAAGCCCGGAAGGGAAGGCTGCAGAGTGAAAATGATCAGTCGACACTGCTCGCCCCAGACGTGGTCCTGACATCACTCCTCTGCGTCCCACACCAGAAGGTGTTCCAGCACACATCCCCTCTGTGCCTCAGCTTCGGCCCCTGGGACACGGGGACTCTGACAGCCACCCCTTGAGCCTGTGCTGGTGATGAGGTGAGCAAACCCTGGTAATAGATTGAAAGCTGCTGCAGATTCAAACCACAAAGCTATACTGCCGCTCCCCCTGGTTGCCAACTGGAACTCACCGCTCACCTCACACACCAACGGGCTCCCTCTCTGCACTCAGCGGCCAGTGGGTGGGAGTGTCCCTCGTGGTGGCAGTATGCTTGTTCATGCTCCTGTCCCTCTGTTGCTGTTCAGAGTGGTGTCCACAAACTGGGATGTGTCCTGGGGACCCTGCGTAAGGGGGAAGGAGAAATGAGACTCAAGCCTTGGGCGTTTCTTCTGGCACATTCCACTCTAGCTGACAATCCATGAGCAGAGTTCTCCATGAGACTCAATGCCTGAGGACCAGAGTGGGGCAGGAAGCAACGCTGTTTCCTTAGAACCGTCTTCCAGAACAACTTTAAACCTAGTGCTGTTGGGCTCTTCATATTCACAAGGCCTGCGGGACTGTAAATGATCCCTCCCTTCCAGTCATGTCCCAGGGTAGATCATCAGACAGGAATTCAAAACAGGGCCACCTTTCAAGAAAACAATGTCAAGAGGTCAACTGTAGTCACTCTGTACAGTATTGAAAAGCACCTGGAAAGTCTGTCCAGCTCACTGTGTACTCAGTTCCGTTGCTCAGTTGTGTCCTACTCTTTGCAATCCCATGGACTGCAGCTCGCCACTAGGTATTACATCCACGCAAATCAAAACTCCCCTGAAAAATCCCCTCCCACAGGTCAGAACGGCCACCGTCTAAAACATCTACAGAGAATACAGGCTGCAGAGGATGGAGACAAAAGGGAATTCTCCTACACTCTTGGTGGGGGTGTAAATGGGTGCAGGAACTATCAAAACCAGCAAGGAGGTTCCTCATCAGATAAACATCCAGAAACCACATGGCCTGACAATCCCATGTGTGGGTTCAGACCCAGAAAAAATCAGAATGTTCACGCCTGCTCACTGCTTTATCTCTTTTCTTCTCAAAAAAGGGAAAGAATAAAAATCTCACTCCTCTTTTTTTCCTTGGCATGCGTTCTCAGTCACTTCAGTCGTGTCCAGCATTTTGTGACCCCATGGACTTCAGCCCACCAGGCTCCTCTCTCCATGGGATTCTCCAGGCAAGAACACTGGAGTGGGTTGCCATGCCCTCCTCCAGGGGATCTTCCCCAATCAGGGATTGAATCCATGTCTCCTGCATTGGCAGGCAGATTCTCTACCAGCTAAGCCACCAGGGAAGCCCATTTTTCCCTTCCCCCTGCAACAAATTCAACCAGGATATACATCAACAGGAAAATGAAGACAGAGTGATGCACCTCTGCACGGCAATGCTACCCAGCCCTGAATCAGAACGGAATAATGCCAGTGACAACAGCGTGGATGGATAGAGTAATGACCATACTAAGTAGAGGAAGGCCGAGAGAGAGAGACAAATATCACAAAGTATCACTGACAGGCATCTTCTTGACATTAATGCAAATGTAGGCTATTACGCAGTAGAAACAGACTCACAAACTTAGAAAACCAACTTATGATTATTAAAAAAAATAAAGTTAGGGATGTGGGATAAATGAAGAGTTGGCAAGGAACAAATAGACATCAATATACATCAAACAGAGAATCAGGAAAAAACTGTTAACAGCAAAGGGCAGCCTACTGGAGACACTGTGATCCTCTATCTGGGGAAAACGAACCCAAAAAAGAATTGATAAATGTCGGTGTATCACTGAATCAAGCTCCTGTACACGTGAAACAAACACAGTATCGGAAATCAACCCCACTCCAAAATAAAACAACAAGGAATGCACAGAAACAGAAATGTAGAAGTGGAGTTTGAAGCAAAAGCAATGCTGACACCTTGTGGCCATTTTTTGTAACAGCAACTCTAAAAGCTGTGTTCAGTTCAGTTCAGTCGCTCAGTCGTGTCTGACTCTTTGCGACCCCATAGACTGGAGCACGTCAGGCTTCCCTGTCCATCACCGATTCCCAGAGTTTACTCACACTCATGTCCATCGAGTCGGTGATGCCATCCAACCGTCTCATCCTCTGTCGTCCCCTTCTTCTCCCGCCTTCAATCTTTCCAGGCACTTAATATTCACAAGGCCCGTGGCTGCTGCTGCTGCTGCTGTAAGTCGCTTCAGTCGTGTCCGACTCTATGCGACCCCATAGAGGGCAGCCCACCAGGCTCCCCCATCCCTGGGATTCTCCAGGCAAGAACACTGGAGTGGGTTGCCATTTCCTCCTCCAATAAGGTCCGTGGGGTTGTAAATAAACAACAACTGCCCTCCAGAAGTCTCCCAGGGAGGGTCAACAAACAAGAATTCAAAACTTAGCAGACGGTCACAGAGCCAAGTTCAACAGGTACCTTTAAATCACATCCTTTAAGAAAAAAAAAATCACATGAAATGACGTCAGCATCGCTAAATATTAGGGAAGTGCCTGTCAACCCTGCCATGAGGTGTCACCTCGAGTGGGTCAGAATGGCCACTGTCAAGCCCTTTACAAACATCAAGTGCTGTAGACTCTGTGGAGAAAAGGGAACCCTCCTCCTCTGATGCTGGGAATATAAGTTGGAGACAGCCCCTCTGAAGAACAGTGTGTGGGTTCCTTGAACAATGAAAACGAGAATGAAATTAGAATATTCCCCAACACCATACACAAAAATACAAGATCTAAACGGGAAGATGGAGACTATGACATTCTTGAGGAAAATATACACAGGACACCCTTTGACATTCATCACGGGAAATTCTTTTGGGCTCCAGATCTTAGAATAATGAAACATAAATCAAAAGTAACCAAACAGGACCTAATTAACCTCAAAGCATTTGCACAGAAGAGGAAACCCTAAACAAAAGAAAAAGACAACTCTCAGAATGGGAAAATATATTTGCAATCAAACATACCCACAAGGAATTTGTGTTCAAAACATAGAAATAGTTTTGCAGCTCAACGTCAAAAAAACAAAACAAGCAACCCAAGAAATAAAAGGGCCCAAGATAGAAACATATGGAAGATATGTCTTCCAAGAAGGCTTAGAGATTCCCATAAGGCACATGACAAGATGCTCATCATCTCTATTAAACACAGGACCATCAGAAGTCCCTTGGGGTGGAAAGATCCCCTGGAGGAGGAAATAGCAACCCGCTCCAGTGTTCTTGCCTGGAGAATTCCATGGACAGAGGAGCCTGGTGGGCCACAGTCCATGGGGTCACAGTCAGACAGGGCTGAAGCAGCTTAGCACACACTTAGCAATCAGAAGCCCAGTTTGGTATAATGCCACCAACAGCATCATGAATGGACAGACTGATCTTCATACTAACTGCAGATCAGAGAGAGAAGGACAAACGTCATGAGATATCATTGAGAATTATACTCCAGTGAGTGAAGTGAAGTTGCTCAGTCGTGTCCGACTCTGCGATCCCATGGACTGTAGCCTACCAGGCTCCATGGGATTTTCCAGGCAGGAATACTGGAGAGGGTTGCCATGTCCTTCTCCAGGGGATCTTCCCAACCCAGGGATTGAACCCAGGTCTCCCACATTGCAGGCAGACACTTTACCATCTAAGCTACCTAATGCAAATGAAGTATCTCAGCCAGTTAGAAACACTCACAAACTTAGAAAACCAACTTACGATTATCAAAAAGATGTTAAGGATAAGGGATAAATTAAGAGTTTGCTAATAACATATACATATTGGGGCGTGCTTAGTCGCTCAGTCGTGTCCAACTCTGAGACAGCATGGACTGTAGCCCACCAGGCTCCTCTGTCCATGGGGGTTTTCCAGGCAAGAAAACTGGAGTGGGTTGTCATTCCCTCCTCCAGAGGATCTTCCTGACCCAGGGATCGAAGCCGCATCTCTTGCATCTTCTGCGTTGGCAGGCAGGCTCTTTACTGCTAGCACCACCCAGGAAGCCCACATACATGTTAGGAATATACACATTACTATGTATCAAAGGGAGAAGGCAATGGCACCCCACTCCAGTACTCTTTTGCCTGGAAAATCCCATGGATGGAGGAGCCTGGAAGGCTTCAGTCCATGGGGTCGCTAAGAGTCAGACACGACTGAGCTACTTCACTTTCGCTTTTCCCTTTCATGCACTGGAGAAGGAAATGGCAACCCACTCCAGTATTCTTGCCTGGAGAATCCCAGGGATGGCAGAGCCTGGTGGGCTGCCGTCTATGGGGTCGCACAGAGTCGGACACGACTGAAGCGACTTAGCAGCAGCAGCAACAGCATGTATCAAAGAGATGATCAAAAGGGACTTATTGAAGAGCACGGGGAATACACACTGTTGTCACCTATATAGAACAAGAACCCAAAGAAAGAAGAGATAAACGCCTGAGTATCACTGAATCAAGTTCCTGTACATCTGAAACAAACACAGTTTCAGAAATCAACTCTACTCCAATAGAAAATAACAATGAATGCACAGAAAGGAAAGGAAAGTCGCTCAGTCGTGTCCGACTCTTTGCGACCCCGTGGACTGTAGCCTGCCAGGCTCCTCCGTCCATGGGACTCTCCAACCAAGAACACTGGAGTGGTTTGCCATTTCTTTCTCCAGGGGATCTTCCCGACCCAGGGATCGAACCCAGGTCTCCCGCATTGGAGGCAGACGCTTTAACCTCTGAGCCACCAGGGAAGTCGAATGCACAGAAAGAGGGGGGGAAAGAAAAATCTGAGGCCTGAAGAATGCCTAGTGGCCGCTTTTTGTAACAGCAACTCCAAAAGCTCTGTTGCCTGCGGCCCGCTAAGACTCGGCGACTGCATGGACCGTAGCCCGCCAGGCTCCTCTGTCCATGGGATTCTCCAGGCAAGAGTACTGGAGTGGGTTGCCATGCCCTCCTCCAGGGGATCTTCCCGACCCAGGGATGGAACCCGCGTCTACCTGCATTGCAGGCAGGGCATCCTTACCCACTGAGCCGCAAGAGAAGCCCCACTGCCTGGAAGGGGCTGTTTATAAAGACCTCAATCCCGGCACACCTGGGAAGGGCTGGCCGCCCGGGTCAGCCAATCCTCACCCATCAGGGGCTCATCGTGGCAGAAAATGAGCCTTGTGCCGGCCAAGTGCAAGGAACAGGAGCGCAGTCCTGAGGGTCAGGATGGACGTGGGGCTACAGCTCTGGCTGGTTTTCTAATCATTATATCTGGCCCTCAAGTGGGAGGCAGTTTCGAGCAGACCTTCTCCTGGTGAGAGGAGCCCAGGAGTCCGGGAAAGGGGGGTGAGGGGGTGGAGACAGTGCCCCGGGCAGCGGAAACCTCTGCAAGTCCTGGCGTCGGGAGGACGCACAGAGCAAGGCCCAGGGTCACTGACCTTCCAGGAGCGGCTGTCAGGCAGTCCAGGTCCTGCTCTGAGGGGCCCACGGTCACTGACCTTCCAGGAGCAGCTGTCGGTCAGTCCAGGTCCTGCTCTGAGGGGCTCAGGGTCAGCTCTGGTCAGGAAACGGGCTGAGGGTGCTCTGCGATGACCCCTGTGTGCTGAGCTCTGCCCAGATGGGCCCCTCGCCTGGGCGGGGTCAGCCCACGTGAGCCCGTGCCCTGGGAGGGGCGTGTCCACAAGCTCCCTCTCTCTGCAGCTGGCACACAGTCGATTAGGGTGCAGAATAAGATCAGCTGAGGGCAGAGGGTCAAGGCCCTTTCGGTTGTGGCCCGGCAGGAATCCAAGCCCGCTGTGCTCGCCGCAGGAAAGGAGGCGTTGAGACCAGGAACACGGCTATATTCTTAGAGCAGATGACCAACAAGATGGCCAACGAATGTCTCCAAATAAACATCTCGTCGGGGTCTGTATGCCAGGTTCTTTCAGGAATCAGACATGGGGGACGTGAGGAAACTAACTAAAAAGACCCTCATTAATCTTGCAAATATCCTGGAATGGCGAGCCTCAGGCAGGCCGAAGTGCTAATTCCTTCCTTCCTGCAGTCCACAGGGGAACAGGGTTCTGAACAAAGGCGCTGTAGCTAATCAGTCAGGCAGAGGGGCGGGATTCTCAGAGGGGGGCCATTAGGTGTGATTATAATAACAAAAGCAAGTCGGACTGCAAGGCAAAAAAACTTGCTACATGGAGTCAGAACTGTCTTATTCTGCAGCGTCGGAAGGTGCAGGGTTCATGGGGTCCTACCTGTGAACAGTGGCTTCCCATTGCCTGTCCCTCCCCAGAGCCTGGCACCCCTTTCTGTCTCTGGGTTTGCCTGCATGTTTCCTGTGAATGGAATCATACAGTTTGTGGTCATTGTGGGCTGGATGTTTGTGTCCTCTGAAATTCACATGTTGAAATCATAACGCCTAGGTGATGGTGTTACCGGCGGGGGTGGGGGTGGGGTGGTAAGTGATGAGGTCATGAGTGGAGACCCCATGAACAGGATCCCGGTTTCTATGACAGACCCCCAAGGAGCCCCCTCAGCCCTTCCTCCACCTGAGGACACCGTGAAGACTCCGCCCCCCACCAGGAACGGATTTTCACCAGAACCTGCCCATCCTGACACCTTCATCTCAGACTTCCGGCCTCCACGACTGTAGGAAATGCACTTGTGTTGCTGACATGCCCAGCCTTCTATTTTGCTCTGGCAGCCCAAACAGACTAAGACAGTGAGTCCTTCTGCGTCTGCTTCTCTCTCTGAGCATCGTGTGTTCAAGGTCCAGCCACGTTGTAACCTGTGTCAGAGCTTCACTCCTTTTCATGGCTGTGTCGTATTCCACTGTGTGCATGGACCCCATTCTGTTTATCCATCCATCCATCCACCATCCCACCATCCATCCACCATCCATCCACCCATGCGTGGGACACAATCCACGGGGTCACAAACAGTCGGACACAACTGAGTGACTACGCACATGAGCAACAATAAGGGCGTTTGCCGTCTGCCTCCCTGGAGACTGAGCCCTGTGCTGCTGCGGCCGCTGACTCTCCACACCCCCGCGGGAACTCAGGGTGCAGAGTGAGGCGCTCTGGGCTCCAGGGAAACTGCTGGAACAGGTCTGTGGATAGTTAAGATATTTTCAGGAGCTGATTTCATGATCCCAATCTTTGCATTTCCTCATATCTAGAAATTAAAAGACACTGCTCCTTGGAAGAAAAACTATGAAAAACCTAGACAACGTATTAAAAAGCAGAGATATCACTTTGCTGACAAAGGTCTCTATTGTTAAAGCTATGCTTTTCCCAGTAGTCACGTATGGATGTGACAGTTGGACTATAAAGAAAGCTGAGCGCCAAAGAATTGATGCTTTTGAACTGTGGTGTTGGAGAAGACTCAGTCCCTTGGGCTGCAAGGAGATCAAACTCATCAATCCTAAAGGAAATCAATCCTAAATATCCATTGGACGGACTGATGCTGAAGCTGAAGCTCCGATCCTTTGACTCTGGTGAGATGTTACAGGGTTTGGCACCGCTGTCTGGGGACCACACACTCTCCCTGCACAGGCTGGTGAAGGAGGAGGGACTATGGCTGGGGGCCAGCTGGGGGCCCCTGGGAGGGACCTGTGCCGTGGGGCTGGGCCTGGGTGAGGGCATCCACTGTTTGCTCATCCTCCCTGGGGCTGCTCCGTCAAAACAGAATTCACAGGCCATCACTTTTATTTGAACCTATAAATAGCTGTCCCATTCCCTGAAGGAACATCAGTCAGAAAGATGAAGCCCTGGCACCTGGTCCCATGTGCATGGACCCTGAGGACACAGGAGCAGACACCAGGATCACATGTCCTTGATTTCATTCATATGAATCACCAGAGCAGCAAAGCTATGGAGACAGAAGCAACCCGAAGTTCTCAGAGGAAGCGTAGGGGCCACCGGTGACGGGACTTCCCTGGTGGCTCAGCGGTAACGAGTCCACCTGCAGTGCAGGAGGTGACAGTTCGGTCCCTCTGTTGGGAAGATTCCTCTAGGAGAGGAAACGGCAACCCACTCCAATATCCTTGCCTGGGAAATCTCACAGAGGAGCCGGGAGGACTGGTCCCTTGGGCTGCAAGGAGATCCAACCAGTCAATCCTAAAGGAAATCAACCCTGAATATTCACTGGAAGGACTGATGCTGAAGCTGAAGCTCCAATATCTCGCCACCTGATGGGAAGAGCTGACTCATTGGAAAAGACCCTGATGCTGGCAAAGATTGAAGGCAGGAGAAGGAGACGACAGGATGAGATAGTTAGATGACATCACTGACTCAATGGACATGAGTTTGGGTAAACTCTGGAAGATAGCAGAGGACAGGGAGGCCTGGCGTGCAGCGGTCCATGGGGTCGCAGAGTCAGACACGACTGAGCAACTGAACACAGCTCTCACTGCGTGGCTGTGAGAGGCAGCCGGAGGGCTGCGAGGAGGCGGAGGCCTCTGGGCCTGGAGGAAGAAGGTGGGGGCTGGGGTCAGGCAGGGGAGCAGCAGCTGCTGCGACAGTGTCCGGAAAAGTCCTGGCTGTAAAAAGGCACAAGCTTATTGTTACGTCCAGAGGTCACTGGCCGCACGTGTGGCTGTGACCAGGACGGTCCCCCACGGGGGCTCCAGTAGAGGTCAGTGCCCTGCCTGTCCAGCCCCTGAAGCTCCGGCATCTTCGAGGGGCCCTCTGTCCATATCCAGAGCCAGCAATGCCAGGGGGATGCCTTCCTTTAGGGTCTCTGGTCCCTTCTCCTGTCTCTGAACCCCCACCGCCCACCAGGGTGAGGAGAGACATCCCCTTGCTTCATGTTCAGCCGTCCAGAGGGCAATGTCCCTCCATCTGGAACCTCAGGGAAGTGTGCAGTCCTGCCCCAAGGCCACAGAAGCAGAGCCCAGAACCAAGGCCACCTCCGAGGCTAACTGAGCCCCTTTGTCCTATCCTGTTACGTCCGACTCTCTGTGACCCCACGGGCTGTAGCCCGCCAGGCTCCTCTGTCCATGGGACTCTCCAGACATGAACACTAGAGTGGGCTGACGTTTCCTCTTCCAGGGTACCTTCCCCACCCAGGGCTCGAACCCGCTCTCTGGCATGGCAGGCAGATTCTTTACCCTCTAAGTCACCTGGGAAGCCTGGCCACCAGGAGGGTTCCCCAGCAATGAGCTGGAATTCACGGTCCAGCTCTGATCCTTTGACCTCCAGCCACGATGGGGGGAAGGGAGGCGCGGGGACAAGGCGCTTCACTAGGAGGAGCAGACGGGGCTCGCGGAGGGCGAGGGACTAACCCTCCTGGGCTCTGGTCACCTCGGGCCAGCGGGTCTGCCGGTCCCCACGCCCTGGGGATCCACCTTCACCCGCGGAGACCACGCACCGCAGTCAGGGCTGGGTCAAGGGCCACTCGGGGCACAAGGGCCGGACAGTTCAGTGGAGGACTTGGCCACCTGCCGACCAGCGGCCAGCGCTCAGCCAGGTGGTCAGGTCGCCCTAGTCCAGCTCACGACCCTCGGGGCCCCCGTGGTCGCACCCAGGACGCGCTGGCATTCCACTGTCTGAGCGCTGTGCCACGGTCAGTTGGGATGTCCCCACGACGGCCCCTGGGCAAGGCTGGTCCCTGCAGACTGTCTGTCTGGAGGACCCGGGCCCCCCAACCCGGCCAGGCAGAGCTGTCCGCACACGGGGTCTCCCGCCTGGAGCCGGGCGATGCAGGGGTCGGGGCGGGGCAGGTCTGGGACGTGGTCCCCCCCACCTCGGGGAGTGGGTGTTCCTGGCATCCAGTCGGGCTTTCGAGGAAACACCTGAGGCTCCCGCGGGCGGAACGAGCTCGGCGAGCAGCCAGGAGTCCCCGCTGGACTCCGCGGTCAGAGAGTGCGCTGCGCACGCGGCGTCCCCCGGGGAGACACACGGGCAGACTCCCCAGGTGAGGCGGGGGTCCCGGGAGGTCTGCGCGCTCGGGCCCTCGGGCCCTGGGCGGCTGGACTGGGCAGCGGGAGGGGCTGGAGGGCCGGGACCTCCCGGGGGAAGGGAGGCGTCCACCCGGCGTCTCCGCTTGGAAGGAGAGTCCCTCTGGGTGGGAGCGCAGAGCCCGACGGAGCTCCTGGACTGCGGCTCGCGGGACGCGGTGACAAGCCCATCACGAGTCCTGAGCCGGTGCTGACCCTGTGCTGGCCGGTGCACTGGCGGAGGACAGCTGATGACCCAGGTCTCCATCCTGGCCTGACGTTGAGGGGGTAGGGCCACGGGCTGGTCGGAGTGGATGGGCACTTCGGGAGCCGGGGAAGTGCTTGGGGGACCCATTGAGTGTTTCAAGGAGCTGGCGAGCTGGGGGACACAGTGAGCCTTTAAGGGAGCTGCTGAGTTTGGGGGACCCAGTGAGCGTTTCAGGGGGCTGGTGAGTTTGGGGATCCAGTGAGCGTTTCAGGGAGCTGGTGAGTTTGGGGATCCAGCGTTTTAGGGGCCTGGTGAGTCTGGGGGACCAGGGGAGCGTTTCAGGGGGCTGACGAGTATCTGGAGGACCCAGTGAGCCTTTTAGGGGGCTGGTGAGTTTGGAGGACCCCGTGAGCGTTTCAGGGAGCTGGTGAGTTTGGGGGACCCGGTGAGCGTTTCAGGGGGCGGGTGAGTTTGGGAGCCTGAGCAGAGGTCTAGGAGCCTGGTGCTCGTGAAGCCTGCTGACCACTCAGGGGGCCGGGTGAGCAGGACGACAGGAACGGCTCTGTACTGGGTTGGCCGGCCCTGCGTCGCTCCATCCATTCATTCACTTGAGAACTATGTTCTGGGCGCCTGTGTGCCCGTCCCACCCGCAGATATGCGTGCGGGCACACGGGGCCTTCTCCGTGTCTCCCCGGGGCCCCGCGGGGGCAGAACCTGCCCTCACCGGCGTGCGCTCACCTGAGTGGCCCGAGAGGAATAGGGCGCGGCAGACGCGCACGAGGAAGTGCCCCGCAGAGCGGAAGCCATGGGGGCGTGCAGGGGCACCCAGCCTGCTCCCCGGGGTGCCATCCGAGGCTGGGCGGCCCTACTGCTGAGCACTCTGGAATCTGCACTTGGAAACCAGACAGCTGGGGTTCACAGCCAAGGGAGAGAGGGTAGGTCACCCACACTTGTGTACCTGGGAGACGGGAGAGCGTCCTGCAAGTACAGGATTGGCGTCCACGGGAGACGGAACATTTTCCCTCCCTTCACAGTGAAGCCACCACCGTCTCAGGCCAGTGCGAACAGGAGGGTGAAGGGCTTGTGACAGTGACCCGGATGCTTATGGAACAGAGGTCCAGGGAGGTGGAGACAGGAGGGCTCAGGACTGGGCAGGAGACCTGTGTTATGGGGAGGTCTCCTCTGTGAGGGGAAGAGACAGACAGACACACAGGTGTCCCCAGGATGGTGACACAGACTCACCAAAGGAGCCCTAGGAGACGGGGCACACACAGCCACAGGTGCTCCCCACAGTGCCCTGCTTGGGGTGCTGACACACTGTTTTGCTGTGTTCTACTTGCATCTCCTTGAAGCTGATGAACATCATATTTGGATTAGAAACGAGACTTTTATTCTGAAGGGTTATTGTGAAGAGGAAAGGGGACCATTACAGGAGGATGAGTCCTCCAGGGAGAAGGACTATTACTCTAGAGAGGGGATGATTACATAGAGGTAGGACTTTATTTATGCAAGGAGTAGTATTACTGCAGAGAGCTGACTAATATAATAGAGGGGAGATACAATAAATGGGGCTATGGCCATTTGGGGGATATTACTGTGGAGAAAGTGAAAGTCACTCAGTCATGTCTGACTCTATACAGGCCATGGAATTCTCCAGGCCACAATACTGGAGTGGGTAGCCTTTCCCTTCTCCAGGGGGTCTTCCCAACCCAGGGATTGAACCCAGGTCTCCCACATTGCAGGCAGATTCTTTACCAGCTGAGCCACCAGGGAAGCCCTACTGTTGAAAGGGGACTCATAATAAAAAAGGACTTTTACTGTAGTGGGGGACTATTACTGTGGAGGGGGAAAAGTTATAATAGGGGCACTCTGATACTGTGGGGGCTGTTACCGTAGAGGGGCTGTAGAGTACAGTACAGTACGACAATGGGGGGACTATTGTAATAAAGGGGGGCCATTCTGTAGAGGGGGACTATTACAGAAGAGGCAGAACTATTTCTGTGGAGAGAGGACTCTTACCATGGGGGGCGCTATTGCAATAGAGGAGGACTGTCACTGTTGAGAGGGAGCTCTTACAGGTGAGACTATGATAGTAGAAAGAGGTCTACCATTGAGGAGGTGGGACTATTACTGTACAGAAGAGCCTACAACAAAGGGAGAGGGACTATTATAACAGAAGAGAACTATTACCTTAGCGGGGACTGTTATAATGAATGGGGGTCTATTACCGCAGACAGGGACTATTACAATAGAAAGGGGACTACTAAAACTGAGGCAGACTATTACTATAGACGGGGGACTACTATGATAGAGAAGGGACTATTAATATAGAGTAGGGACAACAGAAAGGGACTATTAGTGTAGAGGGGAAACTATGACAATAGGAGCAGGACTGTTATAGTAGAAGGGGGACTTTGACTATGGAGGGGGAATACTGACAATAGAGGGAGATTATTAGAGGACAGACTTTTACCATAGAGATAGACTTATTACAACAGGGGGTGGACTATGACAGTAGAGGGGGATGTTAATCATAGAGGGAGATTATAGCAATGAGGACTTTTACTCTAGAGGGGGGATATCAGAGGCAGATGATTATAATTTACGAGGACTACTACAATCAAGGAGGACTATTATTGCAGAGAGGAGACGATGACACTATAGGATTATTACTCTAGGGGAGACTACTACTGTAGAGGAGGAACTTTGACAACAGAGGGGGAACTATCACTATATCGTAGGACTGTGACATTAGAGGGGGGTTATTTTAGTAGAGGAGAGACTTTTACCACAGAGGGGGGACTATTACAATAGAGAAGTATGACAACTGAGACAGGACTATTAGTGTATGGGGTGGAGGACTATGACACTAAAGAACTATTACTCTACAGGGGAAACCGTTACTCTAGAGGGAGACTATGACAATAGAGGGGAGCTAATACTGTAGAAGAGGAACTATTACTGTGGGGGGACTATGACAATGGAAGGAGAGTATTACAATTGAGGAGGACTATCATCACCGAGGAGGGGCTATGACAGTAGAGGAGCGCAGTTACTGTCTAAGGGGAATTTTGACAATAGAGGGCTATTACTCTAAACACTATGACATTAGTGTTAGTCGCTCAGTTGGGTCCGACTCTTTGCGACCACATGGACTATAGCCCACCAGGCTCCTCTCTCCATGGGATTCTCCAGGCAAGAATACTGGAGTGGGTTGCCATGCCTTTCTCCAACTATGAAATTAGAGGGGACTATTACTATAGAAGAGGAACTATTACTGTAGAGGGGGGACTATGACAACAGAAGGGGACTATTACTGTAGAGGGGGGACCATGACAACAGAAGGGGACTAGTACTGTAGAGGGGGCACTATCACAACAGAAGGGGAGTATAACAATTAAGGAGGACTATTATTACAAAGGGGGGGCTATGACAGTAGAGGAGCACAGTTACTGTAGAAGCAGAATTTTGACAATAGAGGGATATTACTCTAAACACCAAGACATTAGAGGGGGCTATTACTATAGAAGGGGAACTATTACTGTAGAGCGGGGACTATGACAACAGAAGGGGACTATTACTATAGAAGGGGGACTATGACAACAGAAGGGGACTATTACTGTAGGGGGGGGGCGTGACGACAGAAAGTTAGTTGCACAGTCGTGTCCGACTCTTTGCAATTCTATGGACTGCAGCCTGTCTCGCTTCTCTGTCCATGGGATTCTCCAGGCAAGAATACTGGAGTGGGTTGCCATTTCCTTCTCCAGGGGATCTTCCTGACCCGGGGATCAAACCCAGGTCTCCTGCATTGCAGGCAGATTCTTTACCAACTGAGACACTAGGAAAGCCCATGACAACAGAAGGGGACTATTACTGTAGAGGGGGTAGTATGACAACAAAAGGGGACTGTTACTATAGAGAGGGGACCTTAGGAATAGGGACAACCCTTGTCCTTGGATAGCAGTAAACACAATAAAGGCCCAGGCATGTGTTTGCCATGAAAGGAGTCATAATGGCACGTGAAACACAGGCCCTGACTCTGGAGGAGCCGTGAGGGAAGGCTTCTGCCCAGGCAGGGACAGTGGCTGCAGTTGGGGCTGGGCAGGCAGAACCAGCGGGTCGCCGGCCCATGTTCTGACTGGTCCTGGGAATGACCGGGTCAGCCTTGACTGACGATCCCGGGGAGGGACTGGTCTGTGTGGCCGGGTCAGGGAAGTGAGGATCTGAGTCTCTTTAGGGAGGGGTTTTGCGGAAACTGTTTCCAGGACATGATGGGTGAGGGAGGGGCTTCCTGGACCCTCGAGTCACCTTCAACACCATGAACAAGGCTCTGTCCCCTCTCCCAGGTGAGAAGACGAGGCCCAGAGGCTGGGGAGCGAGTTCAGGGTCCAGGCAGGTGGCCGAGTCTGCAGCCGCCACTCAGGGTCCCTGTCTCCAGGTGATTGTTTTAAAGCGTCTCCTTGCATCGTGGGATGGCCGCGCTTGGCCCCGCGTGGGTAAAGACGCCCTAGTGTTTTCACTCCCCTGTCCCCGCCCCATCAGGACACCCACCCGTAACAGGAGCGAGGGGACACGCAGACCCCGACCGGAGGTGCTCCCAGCTCCTTAGCTGCTCAGGTGGGTGCTTCATCCTGGGAGCCTGTCCGATCACTTTTACTGCAGCAACACCCACCAGTCGGAGCGCGCGCCTCTGGGGCCTGAAGGGGGTGTGACCTAGTGCCTGGGCCCCATCCCCCTAGGGTGGAAGCCCCCATACCTGGAGACCCGCAGGCTCAACGGGCCCCCTAGAGCCCCAAGAGGAGGGGCTGGTGCAGAGCGCGCGGGTGGGGGGCCCCCTGGAGGGGGACGCCAGCAACAGGGAGAACAGACGTGACCTGCTGGGGTCTGTCTGCTGGTCCTGTCTCCCCCTCCCCTGCTCCCCCTCAAACCCTCACTTCACCTCCCGCGTCTCTCCCCCCGCTCTGCTTCGGTCTCTCTTCACGTCTGTCCCTCTCTCTGTGTCCGTCTGTCTCTAGAGCGCGCCTTCTGCACGTCCTGTTTTAACTCCTGAGAGCCCCGGTTCCTCCCCCAGATCTCCCAGGCTCGGCCTCCGATGGGCGGGCTGGTGAGCTCGCCCGGCTCCTTCCGCGGCCTGCCCTGCGCCTCCAAGGTGAACGCGGACTGGATGTCGGCGCTGAGCCCTCGGCTCTGGGACGTGCCCCTGCACCAGCTCTCCATCCCAGGTGAGGCCTCCCGGGTGTGCGAAGCCTCAGTGTCAAACATGCAGGCACAGGCACACCGAACACACATGCTCATACATATGCATGCACACACCGTGCACACGCACATACACACACCAGCACCTTCCCTTCTCTGTCCACTTCATCCCCGTTCACCCCGGAAGGTACGTGAACCCCCGAGAGCCTGCTTTCAGGACACATGCCAGCCCTGGGGTGGGGGTGGGGGGGTCGTGCTTTCTCATCCATGTGCTACTCCCGGGGACCCCTGGGAACTTCAGGTTCCTCACCTTCGCACCCACGTTTTCCATCAGAGCTCCTGCAGCACCTTCTGCACTTGAGCCCCGAGGGCCCAAAGTTTAAGGTGTCCACCCGCCCCCAAACGACTCGGTGAGTGGTACTGGAACTATGTAATTAAAATGAGGAACCTCTGACTCCAGCCAGTTTGGTCGCAAAAAGTGCCGCAAAGCTCAGCCGTGGGCGGGCATCTCGACTTGGGGGTGCCCGGCGGTGCCCAGGCAGGCGGGCACTTCCAGGGCGACACTGCTGTGCTCAGGCCATTGGAGGGAGAGGCCAGCGGCCACCGAGGCCTGGGCGGGGAGGGTCCCTGCCGGCCAGCTCCAGCCTGCCCCCCGCCTCAAGGTGCAGACGCGCCCCGTGCACCACCTGCCCTCCTCTGGCCCCGCGGACAGCGGGGCCCTGCCCTGGCCGCGACCCTGGGCACGGCCGCGGGGAGCGCACACGGACAGCAGGCCAAACAGGAAGTGCCGTTCAGGCTCCTCCTCTGAAGTGTGCGGTTCACTGTCTCTGGATTGGCTGGAGGTGACCACCTGTGTGACACTTGGCAGCTCACTTTTCATTTCTAATCAATGGATTTGAATTAAAGGGACTTTCAGGCTCTTCCATTCATTACTCAATGAATACTTAGCAACTGAGAATTGTAACCAATGGAGGCACATTTATAAATGAGACAGATCGGGGCCCTACCCTCATGTGGCTTGCTGGAGTACTCAGACTCTTATAAATAAAATTTTAATTGTGGAAAAAATTTTGATTAGCATTATAAAGAAAAAACTGAGCTTTCCAGATGATTCGGTGGTAAAGAATCCACCTGCCAAGCGGGAGACACAGGTTCAATCTCTGGGTCAGGAAGATTCCCTGGAGAAGAAAATGGCAACCCACTCCAGTATTCCTGCCTGGGAAATCCCATGGACAGAGGAGCCTGGCGGGCTGCAGTCCATGGGGTCGCAAGAGCCAGACATGACTTAGCGACTAACCAACAACAACAGTGACAGAAAAGATCAGGATCGCATGGGATGGTAACGGGGAAACACCAGCATTAGATGGGGTGGTCCAAGAGCGCTCATCTGAAAGGTTGATATCTGAGCTGCCATCCAGATGAGCAGAGAACAGCAGCCATTTTAAGCTCTAGGACAACGGCATTCTAGGCAGAGGGAAGAGCGAGTACAAAGGCCCTGAGGTGGGTGCCAGCTTGGAGGGTGAAAACACAGGAGGCCCCGTTGACATGAGTGAGCGCACACACGGTGACGGGAAGGAGGGGGGGCGGGGGGCCAGAGCCCAGCTCAGCGCTGGCAGTCTGTGATCCAGGATTTGACCCTGCTCCGAAAGCTTCTCACATAAATGCAGCACATTAGATGGCCCGTGCCCACACAGATGGATGACACAGGGCCCTGGCAGTCAGTCAGAGTGTATGCAGTAGTCAAGGTACCAGCAAGATAACACGATCTGAGATCAGCAGGGACCCTAATGGTACCAGAGAGCCTACTTTAAACTCAGGAGACTGAAGAGCAATTTTTGTAGTCTTGCCCAGTATGAACCAAAATGAATTTATTCCTACAGTTTGCAGAACTGTTGCCTCAAAAAAAGTTGGACTTTTTATGAAGCTTATGTAGAAAGGATACATAGAACCCATGCCTAGAAATCCTACTTCCATGGGAGAAAGCCACCAGGAAAACTGCTTGGAGAGTTTAAGGAATGTGACTTTTAAATTATAAAAGAGAAAGACACTAAAATACAAGAAAAGTTCAGAGACAAAAGAGGTTGATCCAAAGTTGGCAGGCTTTGTCCTGGTGAAGGGTAGCCACCCAGCACACAGCACACCTCCCCACATTGCTGGGATTATCCCTATCGTGCTTTCCCATGGACTGTAGCCCGCCAGGCTCTTCTGTCCATGGGATTTCCCAGTCAAGAATACTGCAGTGGATTGCCATTTTCCTCCTCCCAGGGAGCTTCCTAAACCAGGGATTGAACCTGCATCTGCTGTGCCTTCTGCATTGCAGGTGGGTTCTTTACCCACTGAGTCATCGGGGAAGCCCAATATATTCATCTGTTGATGGTAAATAGAGAAGAGGAACCTTAAATTCCTAGCATCATCTTTTTTAAAGACTCAAATAATTGTGAAAACTCATTTTCTTTCAGCTGGTCCTGTCAACCTTGGCAAAGTAAATATATTTTATATTTAATTATGAAGTAAAACATCTTGTGATGATGACATCCTACTTGAAAAACCAAAATGATCTAGAAAGTTTCTTTTTGAGCCTTCATTTCAGGTTTAGGAAACAAAATGCACATCGTGCTTCTTGGAACAAAAATGCACCTGTATCCTGAATTTAAATAATGTTGGTTACCTTGATTATTCCCTCATGGACCGTGGAAGGTAGAAACTGTAAAATCCCGTGTGTAATCCAGGATGGGAGAGTAACACCCAGAGACCCTCCAGGGAATGTATTCCTTGCGGGCTGACCCAGAGTCTGGGGATTCTGTCTAAAACATACACTGTAAGAGTCCCCAAATATTATCGTTTAAGAGGACTCACTGTAAAAGACCCTGATGCTGGGAAGGATTGAAAGCAGGAGGAGAAGGGGACGGCAGAGGATGAGATGGTTGGATGGCATCACTTACTGGATGGACATGGACATGACAAGCTCCAGGAGTTGGTGATGGACAGGGAAGCTTGGCGTGCTGCAGTCCACGGAGTTGCAAAGAATTGGACATGACTGAGCTAATCTGTCCATGGGATTCTCCAGGCAAGAATATTGGAGTGGGTAGCCATTCCCTCCTCCAGGGTATCTTCCCGACCCAAGGGTCAAACCTGGGTCTCCTGCATTGCAGGCAAATTCTTTACTGTCTGAGCCACCAGGGAAGCCCAGGAAAGAACCTTAGTGACCTTTATTGACCACAGTTCTGTAGAGGTCAGTGGTGTGGTGTTTGGCTGTGTTCATGCTCTGGAGAGAGATGGACATCCACCTATAGTGCTCAGACCAAGCTTGGGAGAAGAGTTTAAACTGACTTGTTGAACTTCAGTGGGAATGCCACTGTATAATGTCTACGGTGACCACTTGACTTTTGAGGCATATTGGCTTCCCATTCTTTTGTATAGAAACACCCACTTCTCCTCCACTTGACTTTCCTTCCATCACGTCAGCCAAACCTTTTGCCAAGTCTTGAGAGACATTCCCTATCCTACCCAGGGTGTTGATGGAGGCTTGTTGTTGTTCAGTAGCTCAGTTATGTCCGAATCTTTGCGACTGCATGGACTGCAGCACACCAGGCTTCCCTGTCCTTGGCCATCTCCCAGAGTTTGCTCAAACTGATGTCCACTGAGTCGATGATGCCATCTAGCCATCTTGTCCTCTGTCCCCCACTTCTCCTCCTGCCCTCAATCTTTCCCAACATAGGGATTTTTTACAATGAGCTGGCTCTTTGCATCAGGCGGCCAAAGTTATTGGAGCTTCAGCTTCAGCATCCGTCCTTCCAAGGAATATTCAGGATTGATTTCCTTTAGGCTTGACTGGTTTGATCTCCTTGCTGTTCAAGGGACTCTCAAGGGTCTTATCCAACCCCCAAATCCGAAAGCATCAATTATTCGGCTCTCAGCCTTCTTTATGGTCCAACCCTCACATCCATACATGACTACTGGAAAAACCATAGCTCTGATTATATGGATGGAGTCGAGGACACGCAAATCTTGTCCTTGACTCGCCATCCCATACTTACTCTCTCCTGCCAAAGTCGAAGTCTTCGGCTGGAAGGGGAGGTGGGTAAGCCTCCGCGCGGCCTGCGAGCCCCTCCGCATTCACATTCGGCTTCCAGGAAACCCGACGATCTTTGGGGGTCTCAGTCTGGGGCTCCCTTGGCATTGGCACGCCTCAGGCAATCCCGGGCTCGGCCCCAGCCCCAGCCCCAGGCACGCGCGCGCGCGCGCGCGCGCACACACACACACACACACACACACACACACACACGCCGCCTCCGCCGAGACAGGTCAGGAGCCGGAAAGCACAGGTAAGGGAGACGAAGAAAGAGGGAGAGAGCAACAGCAAGAGGAGCACACAGGCTTCCCGACCCCCGGCCTCCACACCCTCCCGCCTCCATTCTGGGTATCCACCCGACCCCCAGCCGACCCGACCCCACCCTCGCCCACCGACACACACACACACTCTCACACGCTCACCCGCTGGCCTGGGGGCGGGTCTGGGTCTCGCCTTAGGTAGCCAAGCCGAAGGGGACCCTGGAGACCTCGGCTGCGAGGAAGTCTTGGGTTCCCCACGGGGGACTGCCAGCCCCAGGGCACCGCGTCCAGCCGGGCCCGCCCGGCCCAGGGCTGACGCCCCCTCCCTTGGGGAAGCTGCTGCTTCCGCTCGGCCTCTCTCTGACGGGTGTCACGGTCTGTGCCAGTGTGTCCGTCTCGGACCGGATGCCATCCTCTCTGCCCTGTGCGCCTCCCGTTTGCCGTCTCTGTCAGGCGCTCTGGGTCTCCCTCTCTGTCTCTCCCTCCCTGTGTGTGCCTGTGCGTGTTTGGGTGTGCGCTCGCGCCTGGCTGTCTTTCTGTCTCTGTCTCTGCTCACCCTCGGCCTCCCGTCCCTTCCTCTGGCCCCGGCCTCTGGCAGGTGCTCTGGCTCTGGCTCTGGCTGAGGAGCTAGCGCCGGCCGGCTGCCTCACTGGGCGTGGGTGCGTGCAAGTGTCTGTGTGTCTGTCCGTGTGCCTGCCTGTCGCTCGTCTGCTCTTTCAGGAAGGTCCTGCGCTTGGCGGGCGGCGGGGGCGCAAGGGGGGCCTCAGTAGGGCGAAGGGGCGGGGCTGCCGCCTCACCCCGGCAGTGCCCAATGCTGGAGCCGGGAGTAAAGCGACCTCTGGCAGAAGGAAGCAAACAGCCACGGGAGGCCTTTGCAAGCAGCTGCTGGGCTGCCCCGCTTTAGGGCTCCCCTGGCGAAAAACGCTAGTTTGGGCCCCTAGGCCCGGGCTCCAGGTGGGCGCCCAGGGTGTTCTGGCACAAGGAGGAACTTGTGCCATTACTCATACCCAGTGCTGTACATATATACCTGATAAGAGCACTAATGTTACTCATTTTACTAAACACATGACCAAGATGATTGGGGCCATGGATACTCCTGAGGCCTCAATTGCCTCACTTTGGGAGACGTTAACTAGTTCCCTCTGGTGGAATATTATTTTAATTACAATAATTCTGGTTTTATTTTTTCTGTTTGCTCCCCGCATGTGTAACTGTGTAACTGGATTTGTTTCTAGTCGCATGAAGGCTTTTAAGTTACAAATGGTTGCTCAAACTCCTGCTACTGCTGCAGCTTCTTCCAACTGCTACCTGGGGCCCCTGGATCAGAAATCCTCAGTAGGAGGGTTAGGAGAATATGTTGCCTCACCAATTTAGGGACAACGCCCCTTGTCAGCTCGGAAGGATTTATGGAAGGAGAAGGAAGATCCTTTTCTCTAGGCAATTAGGGAAATAATAATTCTCCTAAAAGAAAAGGGGGGAATGAGAGGGTAACAAGCCAGAAGGCCAGGGGTCTCCAAACGGAGGAAATAGGCTGCAAGTATCAGACATTTTTATCTCTCTTAAGAGGCAGGAGGAAACAAACTGGTGATATATTTTTTTCCCTTCTCTATACAATTTTAAAAGGTTTCTCTTCAAATACTGTGTTGCCATAATGACACTTGGTTTCACCTAAACTTAACTATTCTGAAACCTCGAGTTAACCAATGCATTTTCCTTATGGAAATGTTTGTCTTAAGCTATGTCGATGTACTATGCCTTTACCCCAAATTCTGTCTTCAAGTCGGTTCTGCCTAATGGCTCAGAACCAACTTGACAAACCAGTATGTTGTTCCCCTAATCTATGTAAATGACACTGTTTGTATGGTAGTCTGCCTTTCTACAAGATTCAAGTCAATCATTTTATGGCCTGGGATGACTGGTCTGGTGCCAAGATTATCCCAAAATGCATCTTATGGATGAGGGGCCTGGTGCCATTCTGAGTTTTGAGACATTCCTTTCTTTCATTAACAGTCTGCTGGTGACTGTATAACATCCAGCTGAAGACTAGCAAGGGGGTACTCTTTCTGCCCCCTTCTGATGCCTATGTCAGAAGCTTTCTCTATCCCTTTTATACTTTAATAAAACTCTATTCCACAAAAGCTCTGAGCGATCAAGCCTCGTCCCTGGCCCAGGGTTGAATTCTTCTCCTCCGGAGGCCAAGAATCCCAGTGTCTTTTCGTGGTTCAGCAACAACCTTTCATAAGTGAAGCAAAGCCAAGATATGTGCACACACACACACACACACACACACACACACACACAAATGCATGGAGGTTTCTGTGTATTCTGATTCCAGAAAACTAATACACACATACACACAATGTTAGCTTTGATACTAGCTTCCCAGCACCGAAAAAGTTGAGAATTTGCTTTGTGTACTTCAGTTCAGTCACTCAGTCGTGTCCAACTCTTTGTGACCCCATGTACAGCAGCACACCAGGCTTCCTTGTCCATCACCAACTCCCAGAGCTTACTCAAACTCATGTCCATCGAGTTGGTGTTCCCATCCAACCATCTCATGTCATCCCCTCCTCCTTCTCCCTTCAATCTTTCCCAGCATCAGTGTCTTTTCCAATGAGTCAGTTCGTTGCATCAGGTGGCCAAAGTATTGGGAGTTTCAGCTTCAGCATCAGTCCTTCCAATGAATATTCAGGACTGATTTCCTTTAGGATGGACTGGTTGGATCTCCTTGCAGTCCAAGGGGCTCTCAAGAGTCTTCTCCAGCACCACAGCTCAAAAGCATGAATTCTTCGGTGCTCAGTTTTCTTGATAGTCCAACTCTCACATCCATACATGACTACTGGAAAAACCATAGCCTTGACTAGATGGACCTTTGTTCGCAAATCATTGTGCTGTACACCTTAAACTTACAGTGCTGTATGTCAATTACATCTCAATAAAACTTAAAAAAGCAAAATATCCAGAAGGGATGGTGTAGTGGCAGTGAGGAGTGGAGGGGTAAGAAGTAGTTAAATTGTGGATATATTCTGAAGACTACCCACATTACTTATTACACAGGGTTACTGAGAGGATCAACTGAGAAGGATTAGTTTGGAAATGGTAATATTTTACATAAATGCTCCAGTCTCTACTACAGAGTCAACATCTGTGATACTGTTCATTTGGAAATCAAGTATTTGGTGGGAAGAGAATACAAATCCATTTTGATTAAATTGTAATTAGTGAATTATCCGATATTTAATGAACTTTACTAAATTGTGGAATCAAGTTACCTCAAGAGCCTTTTCTAGGTGCTGTTTAAAAAAGCCTACAGAACAGTTTAATAACCAAGGCTGACTGAAAAAAAAATAAAAAAGGCAAGCTCCATTAGGAGATAGGCATATACACTAATACAGCAGCGGAAAGGGAGTGAGAGATGCTGTATGTAAAAAGAGCCTTGCAAAACTGCATCCATGGGACCTGGGAAATCTACCACAAGACTCTCTAGAGCACAACACCATGATGTGTGTTAACTCGAGGTAGATCTCAGCTCCTCTGGGGCAGAAGCTTTCTGATACAAGATGAACTCTAGAAACAGAAAACATGATGGTGCCTCCCGCAGTCAGTGAAACTCAGTACGCTTTCTTCCAGGCAGAACACAAATGTCCCAAGAGGGACAGAGTCTGGCACAAAGTGCTGCTTTCCAGCAGTGCCAGAGCAACTGAAACAGGAACTAGGCTTTACTTCCTGCCCTCTCCTATGAAGACTCTGCCACCCTGTCTGGACTATTACTGACTCCTTCTCTGATGGGTCTGTTGGCTTTTGTTGTTAAAAGCAGGTTTTAGTCTAGGTGGTCAAACACTTGGTTGTAAGGTGTAGGGGTTTCCTGGAAATGGCAAAACTGCCACAAGGGTGGTAGCATGTTTTACTGTAGGTATTAAGACTTAATAAAACGTAAAAAACAAAAAAGTAAAATATCCAGGAGGGATGTGTAGTGGCAGTAGGAGTGGAGGGCTAAGAAGTAGTTAAATTGTGGATATATTCTGAAGACTACCCACATTACTTACTACACAGGGTTACTGAGAGGATCAACTGAGGATTAGTTTGGAAATTGTAATATTTTACATAAATGCTCCAGTCTCTACTACAGAGTCAACATTTGTGATACTGTTCATTTAGAAATTTTCACCAGAAAATTATCAACAGCTTTAAAGTCTTAGCACTGAAGTGTGTTCTGTATACCAAAGCATCAGCAGGGAGGCAGAAATGCAAACTCTCAGGTCCCCAAAGCTGCTGACTCGGACTCTTCAGGATGGGAAGAAACTCCCTCAAGTGATTCTTAAACTTGCTTAAGTTTAAGAAGTACTGTTCACAACACAAATGCATTAGCTCTTAGATGTACTAGGGGTGTGGCTAGCAAGAAAAAGCTAGTTCTTTATTCTTTCCTATTGAAGAATTCAATTGCTGAGTGTGAAGGTTATTCTCCTCTATCACCGCAGGCCTTGATTAGCCCTCACTTCACATTTACAAACACAGAGTATTTATGTGATGTCTTACCAACCAGTGTGTCAGGAACCAGTAAGTCAGCAAAATAAAAAAATGAGCTGCACAAATGCATGCTATGAATAGAGACTCATAATTAACTTACATCAAGACATTAATGTTCAAATCATTTCATCCTACAAGAAAATATACGCATTTGCCAGAAGCAATTCTTACATTTTACCAAGAATACATTTCAGATTAATTTATAAGTAAGCAGTTAATATATATGTGTATATACATAAAACTGTATGTGTACAGATATTCAATATACGCATGTTTGTATAAACGTATGTGCAAACATACACATACACACACATGCACATATACACACTCTTCTAGCCCGTAAGGAGCTAGCTAACTAGCCAATTGTCAAATGTGGCTACATGGTCTCCTTAAAAACAGAGGTGGCCAAGGCTTTATTTCCTCAAAGACAGCAATTCATTCAAGACTAAACAATATTTCAAAAATAGGCCGAAAATCTCTTCTAAAACTATTAAAATGTATCTCACTCTCTGAACCACCGATCTCAAAACTAAGGAACTCTGCCCAGCAGTACCCGTCAAGGCACCTGTCTACTTTATTCACAAAGACTCAGAGGACACTCACCAAACATGTGCTGCTAAACAATTTTTTAAAAAAGAAAAAAATTAGAACCTGGGAAATAAAGGTTCAATAATTAAACCGTGAATGAATAAATTAATGTCTTACACAGAAAATTGAGAATAAACCGTCTCAACTTAAATTATTATTTTTTAAAGGGGAAACAAGACCCCTTTTCATCTCATATTATCAGTAAATTCTTTAAAATATTCAGAACTCCAATGTTTATGACAGTGTGACTAATTATGGTTTATCTGAAGAGGAGCTCTTAAAGTTTTTAACCATGATTTTCAGGACGCTATTTCAAGTGGCACGTAAACTTTTAGAGGAGCGCTAACTACCTATGTACACTGTGATTGCTCAGAGACAAAACTCCTACCCTACCTTCAAACTCTCTCACCATCACTACCATCCTTTATTTGCTGTTCCTTCTTTCATGATAAGACTGAGAGAATAAAACTCAGAAAGTGCAATATTCCACTGTGCCTTTTAATTTTTCCTGTAAACCAAAATATGAAGGTGTGAAGGAAGGAATGAGGGAAGAAGGAAACAGAACCCATTATTTCTTACTGGTAAAATTCGATAAGTATCTGTGATGGAAAAAAGAGAAGACATCTACTTTAAAATTATTTTAATTTACAAATAGAAAACATCTTGGAAGAAAAAAACGAAAGAAAAACATAAAACAGACAAATTTCTGCTCCATCAGCTTCTCAAATCCTCACTTGTTCACCAATCCCCAAGATGAAAAATACTTTTCTAAAAAGGTATTCAGCCACCACTGTAAAAGAAAGAAAGATGGTCAATTTTGAGTATATATAAGATTTTAATAATAATAATAAATTTGAAATGCAATATGCTGTAATTTTATGGAACCAGAACCAGTTATTTGAGAACCACATCTGTATTACTCCAAAAGAGCACAAAAGAGAAGAAACTGAACTTTAAAACCTTGAAACTGAGAAGGCCCTTACAGATTGATGTGGCTGTTGGAACAGGCTTAATCTGTTAAAACTCAGAATCCTCATTTGAAAAACACGCTTAACAGCACAGCATAATGTTTCATAACAAGATGAAAACTATGAATTACATAACAGGACTGTTAGGTGAGAACCTTTCCAATTTGATGTACAAACTGGTTCTCAACCACTGTATCTTACCCGAACCACTCAAAAACCTGGATTAATGATAATAACAAAAATTGCCTTCCCTATAGAAGAACATCTAAGTTCAACAGCATGAACATTAAAATAATATACTGAGATACACGTTTTAAAACTAATGTTAAGGAAAGAAGATAATTCCAGTACTAGATGAAAGTTCATTTGGGATTTTCTGTAATATCTTACTGAAAAACCTGAACAAACAATTTGGCCAACCCAAAAATACTAAAAAAAATAGCCCTGCATCTAAACTTTAACATAAAGTACTAACGGCTTATATCATTAAACTGTATTGCTGAAACTAAAATACCCACAACTATATAAATCCTTTAAGTTATAACCCTGTGGATATTAATTCTGACTGCTATAATTGTACAGAAGAGGAAAAAAAATTCATCATAAGGAAAACAGAGTGATAATTCAGCCTAATGAAAGAGAAGTTTGTTTATTCTTCACTTGCTATCATCTCAAAATGATTTTAACAGTGACTTATATGCTCTTTCAACAGGAAAAAAGATTTCTTTCAGTTTTACAGTTGTCATGGCATATCATGAAAAGAGTAAGTTTTCTGATAGCTTTTTTCACAGAATGTTTTATTTGGCCCTCACTTTAACGTAAAAACTATGTCGAGAGATATATATTTTTAACTCTTTATTTTGATACATTTTTGTTACTAGAAGAATAGTTTTCTAAGCAACTAGCTTCCAGAAAGTCAGAGCTCAACCATATCTAAGCAGTAAGATTTGCAAAAGATATACTGTGACTGCTGTAGAAATTAGAATTAAGAGAAAGCAAATTTTTAACACTTGTTTCAAAGACCTGTTGGGAACATCTCAATTTCAAAAAGGTACACTGAGAGTGCCTCATCCTAAAAGGTACTTTAGACCACAACTCATATAATGAAATAAAAGATGTGCTAATATAAAACTAAGATAAATAACAATGCTGAAGAGATTGAAAATTCAGAAGTCTTCTATAAGGGAATCTAGCAACAAGCAATTTAACAAGGATAATGTTCCATTCTTAGGCTAAAAACAAACCACTCCAAGTAAACCCAAGATAAAGGAAATTTATTTAGCAGT
This sequence comes from Giraffa tippelskirchi, assembly GCF_054371585.1. Taxonomy (NCBI): domain Eukaryota; kingdom Metazoa; phylum Chordata; class Mammalia; order Artiodactyla; family Giraffidae; genus Giraffa; species Giraffa tippelskirchi. The sequence goes on from NC_137283.1 coordinate 273,503, forward strand.
TATTTGTGAGAAACTATCTGAAGACTTGAGTCTTTAGCAAGAAAATATCCACAATAGGCAATGGATTTTAGGCACTGGATTTTTAAGAGGGCTAATGAAATGCAAACTGGAGCCTGAAGTGAGGCCTGTGAGTCAGAATGATTAATGGCCTGTACAGTGGTTAAGAACCGAGGCTCCGGAACCTGGATTTCACATGCTGCTCTACCACTTACAGGCATGCAGTATACTTAACTCTCCATGCCTCAGTTTCTTCATCTATAAAATGGGCATAACAACTGTGCTAATCTCACACAACTGTCAAGAGAGTTAAAAAGGTCAACTCACACTAAGCTGTGTGTCCTCGGCACACACCAAGTGCATAATAAATGTCAACAATTATTACTACCATCATGATTATTAGAAAAAGGTTAAGAACCTTACGTTGTTCACTTAATTCAACACTTACTCAAGTGCTTTCAATATGCACAAGAGAACACTGTACTAGGTTCTGTAGTACATATATACACACATATCTACAATACAGACATATATATACACATATGCATGAATATATATGGTCATATATTAGTATTACATTATCAATTAAAAAATAACTCTGTAAGTTACACCTGTCTGACAATGGGCTAGGAAGCTGCATAGCAGAAGCACTGAGCTAACATCAGACTCCACTCTACCCATTCTATTTACTGATTAGGTAGGGGTTGTAGCCCAAAGACATCGAGGCTCAGCTTTCCTAATTCTACTTGAGGATTTGCTCCATGATTCCAAAATTCCAAAAATGGCTTTCCTCACTAGGAATACAGCAGAGATTTCTGAACTGATGGAGGAGATGAGATACCTGGTCCTTTCCAGGTCTAACTCTCTGTGATTCCTTGTGGCATGTCTGCATAACAGCTACGAAAACCTGCTTAAGAAATCCACCTGACCAAGCTCATTCAGTCACATGTCATTTAAAAGACAACTTCCACAAGCATCCATAGTAAAATATCCAGTACTTAAGAGGTTTATAGTTTACAAAGCATCTCCACCCTATAAAATAAGCCTAAAAGGCTTATCTCATGATTATCTAAATGACAGGTAAGGCTCAGAGACCAAGCAAACACAAAATCACAGAGCAAATAAGTACCAGGGTACCAAGTCTTGACGTCAGCAAAACTGCCTGAGCTGACTGCTCTAACTGCACACTGCCACGAGGTGTCCCAACGCACAAGCTTAATCAACCCCCAAAGCAAACGCATTTAGAAAGGAATAAAGCGACTCCAGTGCTTCTCCGTTTTTCTCCTCCTCTCTAACGTACTTAAAAGTGTATTAGTATCAGTGGTTCATTACATTAACCACAACTTCCATTTAGGTTTGAAAATTGTTGTTTGGGGTCTTCCACGACTTAAGTCACTTACCTTTTCTATAGCCCTGCTGCTGCTGCTGCTAAGTCGCTTCAGTCGTGTCTGACTCTGTGCGACCCCATAGACGGCAGCCCACCAGGCTCCGCTGTCCCTGGGATTCTCCAGGCAAGAGTACTGGAGTGGGTTGCCATTTCCTTCTCCAGTGCATGAAAGGGAAAAGTGAAAGTGAAGTCGCTCAGTCGTGTCTGACTCTTCGCGACCCCATGGGCTGTAGCCTACCGGGCTCCTCCGTCCCTGGGGTTTCCCAGGCAAGAGTACTGGAGTGGGGTGCCACTGCCTTCTCCGTCAGGAACTATTATCCCTATTGAATAAACTGGCACAAAGGAGCCAAGTTGTCCAAGGTTATGACAGCTATTAAGTAACAAGAAAAATCTGAATATAGGCAACCTGGTTTAGGTTTGAACTCTACCACTATAGTGGTCTTCAGATGGGGAATACTTCCTCCGCACCTTAATGCTGCCAAGTCAATGGACTGCACAAAGAGAACGTGGATTGAATACTGGTTCTGTCACTGAATACCAGTTTGATCTCATACTGAGTACCTTTAACTAGCTTCCCCAATCCCTTAAAATTCTACTTATTAAAAAATGTGTGCCTATCTCACAGAGGAGCTTTACAAATTATGTAATATCTAAAGTTACTTTGAATTATCTGGTCCTCAGTAAATAGCAGTAGATTCTACCAACATTAAAAAATCAAAGAAGCATTATCTATATATTAACCAAATAGCAGACTGTCAACTCAAATGGTCTGCATTTTCATTTTATCCTTGATAGTGTCTGTTTCAAAAAGTTTACTTACACAATGATGTTATTAATAGGAATATGGATCAATTTCACAAAAAAGCCAATGAATCCCATTATAGCGAATCCTATTGCTGTTGCCATGGCAATCTTCTGGAATTCTGGATTTAGAAACACAAAATTTACATTACTTTTTGCACTGTCACTGCAAATATAGGGGAAAAAATTAGCACTGACATAAATAAACTTACTGGTATCCACCTCTCCTGATAATAAGAATGCAATTAAAAAAAATGACAATATTAATAGTAAATAAATTATGACAGATTTTTAATTTTCCTATTTTACTCATATTCAAGGAAATATAAAAATGAAATGCATGTTCATGCTAGTGAATCCATCAATAAGCAGAGAAATATTTATCTTCCTAGCAAATGACCAGAATGCCAAAAAGGAAACATGAATACACAGTATTTGTCTTAAAAAAATTTTGTAACATTGATAAAAATATCAACTATAAAAGCACAGAACGTAACTTTTTATAAATAATAGGTCCACTGTCTTTGATATTATAATGAAGCCAAAAAACAAGGCTTGAAAAACCAAATGGGGTCAAACACAGTTTTATGTAAAGGTTCAGAACCTATAATGTTTCCATTTAACACTACTTCCTCAGGGAAGCTCTCCCTGCTTGGTTAGTCCTCCTATCACATGCTGGCAGACCTTCCTCTACCTACCTTACATAATACTTACCACAGTAGTAACTAAAAATTATAATTGTCACTATTTGTTTAGATTGTCTTCCCTCAAAGATTCTAAACTCCATAAGAGCAAGCTGCTGCTGCTAAGTTGCTTCAGTCGTGTCCGACTCTGTGCGACCCCATAGACGGCAGCCCACCAGGCTCCGCCCGTCCCTGGGATTCTCCAGGCAAGAACACTGGAGTGGGTTGCCATTTCCTTCTCCAATGCATGCAAGTGAAAAGTGAAAGTGAAGTCGCTCAGTCGTGTCCGACTCTTAGCGACTCCATGGATTGCAGCCTGTCAGGCTCCTCCATCCATGGGATTTTCCAGGCAAGAGTACTGGAGTGGGGTGCCATTGCCTTAGGACCATTCCCTACTACATATTTTTATATATTATGCTATATATGTAATATAATACATAATATTATATTGTCTATTATATTCCCAGCTCCTAACTCAGGCAGCAGTCAAAAAAAAGAGCAGAAAAAGACAAATTCTAGTGCATCTTTTAACACATGAATTACGATAAATAAGAAACTTCCTAGGTTGCTACCAACTATGCTGTTGATTTCATTTTAAGGCCTTTTTTGTTTGAGGGAGGTTTAGGGGAAGAGTGACATAGCATGAAGAGTTTCAAAAGATTTTCAGAGTAGAAATGCGAAAGATACTAAAAATTCCATAAAGTCATTACATATGACCAAGGCAAAAGCAACATGGAAAATAAGGCTGTAACAAATAACCTTATAAGCCTGGAAAACAGATAAAAAAGAAAAATCTATAAGGGATGCACAAAGTATACAAAATGTAACAAAAACTGACAATTTCAAAAAACAATAAAGCAAAAATAAATTTAAAAAAGTGATGAAAGAAGCACAATTATTAAACAGGAAGACATTAATAAAGGGCTTAGAGAATGCAAAGATTTAATTTTTTCTCTCATTCCAAAACTATTACCTTTTCTATCAGGTTTGGTGCATCTTTTAACCAGCCGAATTGAGTCTTTCACAAATTGCCGACTTGGCTCAACGAACTGCATTACCTGATCCATGATGTCTGTTTAAAAAGCAAAAAGGAAAAAAGATAATCACTGGTGTTACTTACTATATAACAAGGACTTGCTGACTTATATCAAAATGTAAATGAGACCATCTTGATATGGGTGGGTGGATTTCATCTCATTAAAAAAAAAATTAGACTCCAAGAGTAAACCGACACTATTTTTTGTAATCTCCAGCAAACTACCAAAACAAAGGCAGTAAAAAAAAACACAGGTCTTGCCCCTTTTCCCAATGATCAAGGCGCATGCTCTTAATATAAAAGAGCACTCACTACTAAAGGCTAAGCACCTGACAATACATCCACTCCTTCCACACCCTGCAGTCCTCTCACTGTTCCTGTTAAAGAATCAACAGTGTTGGGATGCAGCCAAGTACTTTCTATATTTTACTTTAAACTCCCGGGACACCAGTGTCTAGCGCAGTGAGTGCCAACTGGGATGCTTCAAGAGCCTAGAGCAGAGGCAAATGCGGACTTCAATCTGATTCTCTATCTATGCAATTTTTAAAACCACAAAACCTGGCTAAACCAAGATTCAGATTTTCAGAAGCTATTTAGCTAAATTCTAAATCTTTAGCTTTGGACACACCTTTTAAGGAAAACGGCTATACATTTTATTAACAGGTTCTTCGTGGAATCTATCACACAACAGGCATGTTATCCAATCTTTAACAGTCACTGGTATTTAATATAAGAGCTAATCGAATCAGCTCCTTACTTGTACTTCACTTATCTAGCGCTTACAACAGTGGCCAGGGACAGAAATACTCAGGAAGTTTCTGTTGAATTAAGGCCATTCATAAGAGCAGGTGGTGGTTCTTCAAATCCCTTCCTATGAAACGTAGCCTCCCTAGGTCCTAGTTTTCTCACCCAGGGTGGGTTGCTAAAACAAGATATATGAAACACTAAAAGTATATCAGGAATTCTATAAACATTCTAGGCCAGGTATGCCGGGCCCAGAATGTTTTCATTTAACTGTTCTTCAACTTCAGTGAGGTTAAAATTTATAGGTATCTTGATGAAAGCGAAGAACCCTTTCTCCTAAACAAACAGAACGCGTTAACACCCGAAACGCTGCACTGAATGTCAGGGAAGGGGATCCAATAACCCAGCACTCTTGATTCACTCTCTAGATTCACCCTCCCATGTCACAGCACAGGACTGAGCTCTCAAGACACACTCCACACCCACGGCCCCAGCGCCGACCCCGAAAGGACCCCCTCTGACAGCAGCACCGAGCGGAACCGTTCCCACAGAGGTAGCCAAGGTCGCGCGACCTCAGAGCTCAGGCCCGGGCCAAGACTCGGCCGGAGGGGCCGAGGCCCTGGAGGCCCTTCTCCGTCGGACTCGCGGCTGAGTCAGCTTTCCCCGACGCCTTGTGGGCAGGCAGCAGGCGGCCGGAGGGCTCCCCCACACCCTCTGCCTTCGCTAGTGCCCAAAGGGTAGCTCCGAGCCCAGCCACACGAAAGCTCACCTGCCCCGCGTCCGCTCACCAGCCAGAGACACGTAGCCCAAGAGCCGACCGCCCGACGCCCACAGGAACCGGAAGCCAGGCCCGACTACCAGCGGCCCACCCCTCCGTTCATTGGTCTTTTGGGCAAACGTCAGCGCGCAGGCGCAGCCCGATGGTCGTCTGGGCTCCGCTTCCGGAAACGGGCGCCCCCCGATTGCACAGAAGCGGCGCCGAGCTCGGCTTAGGCCTTTCGCGGCGTGCGTGGGGAAGGGGGCGTTGCGCTTGTCGCGCGGGCCCCTCCGCTGCCTGGGCGGGGTGCGTGGCGCGGGCCCCTCGGCGGTATGGGCAGGGCTTACTGCTGGTCGGGTTCCTAGTCCCCGGGCTTGCCCTTGGCGTGTTACTTTTGCAGAGCGGGTCCGTGCGACAGGGGATTGGCTGTAATGGGTTTCGTCTTGGACGGTTATCTCCTGACTGCCTATTTGTTTGCATGTATTAAGTGTATTGGTTATCATGAACCTTATAAGTAATACAGTGTTTTATGACCAGTCTCACTCGACCGTCTCACACCCCCAGAAGCTCGCTTTCCTCTGTGTTCCTCTGTGGAGTTCCCTTGGAATTGAAGCCTCCATTCTCTGGGTTTGCCAGTGGGGACGTGGTACAATGTATGTATGTAATCTCGACTATGGGTTTTCCTGAGACTATTATGACGGTTGGTGGTAGGTGGTGAGCTTGTCGAGGTGTGATTTTATATTTTTAGAGTGAGTCAATCTTTTCAACAGTTAGTTTCCAAGCACCTACTGTGTATAACACTTGCCTAGGTGCTGTGAATGAGCCAGACATGTCATACCCTCTTACGGTCTAGTAAGGGAGTTTACAGAGTAGGGAAGGGAACAAACAAGAAAACAAAGTAACTATAGTTAATAAAATACTGTATGCAAATAAGAAACCTTCAGGGGTCACAGCCATGTCTTTAGGAAGGGGCCTACATAACTCAATGGAACTATGAGCCTTGCTTTGCAGGGTCACCCAAGATGGCCAGTCATAGTGAAGAATTCTGACAAAACATGTTTTATAAATAAAAAGGGTGTTGTGAGGAGGGGGAAGAAAGTAAAGGATGGCAGTGTAAAGACAGCATTCCTTTGGATGTTCACTATAGGACTCTTAAGGCCATGGCACCTGGGCTAAAGGCCTAGAGATGAAGAATTATTTAAAACCCCAATCTGTCCAGAATTTTAAAATTCTTTAAATTAAGGCAGAATACGCATGTGAACCTGCTGTATGTATGGAATACCTGCAGTGCAGTGTATGAAAACTGTTGAAAACATAAATTCCTGATCTCTACCCACTGAATCAGAATATTTGGACATTTAGGGGTTAGAAACCTACACAGTTTTAAAGCTGACTAGGATTTCTTAGGTGCTGAAGCTCATAGCACTGAGAGGTCTAACCCCTCTCTGAGCTCTGCCCTCTCAGCTGCTCCCGTCTGTGCCTCTGGAGCCCTTGTGCTCCACTGTTAGGCCAAGAGAGGAGGTGTTTCTCAGACCTCTGGGCTTTGAGAAAGTTTTTACTCTGCTTCATTACCAGCATATCCTGTAGTCAAGTATTTTCTGCAATGACTACTGATATTAACAGGGTCCAGTATTTTGTTTTGACATGGACAAAAACCCGTAATCGTATCATCACATATTTGGAAAACCTAGGGCTAGAAAACACATATATTTGTATGTGTGTGTGTGTGTATATGTATATATTTATATATATATTTGTGTATATATCTGTATATGTATTTGTGTATATCTGTGTATATATATTTGTATGTATATATACTGTATATATGTACATCTCAGGTGCCCAGCACCCTGCTAGATAGATAGGTATTTATTTATATATGCAGAACAGCACACCATGAGCATTGTGGACACCACATTCAAATATTATGTCCTTGTTACTTAGGTGAGAAAATATTTTTATATTCGGGACTTCCCAGGTGACGCTAGTGGTAAAGAACCCGCCTGCCAATGCAGGAAATGCAAGAGATGTGGGTTCCATTCCTGAGTTGGGAAGATCCCCTGGAGGAGGGTACAGCAACCCAGTCCAGTATTCTTGCCAGGAGAATCCCATGGACAGAGGATCTTGGTGGGTTACAATTCATGGGGTTCCAAAGAGTCTGACACAACTGAAGCGACTTAGCACACACGCACACATATTTTTATATCCACACTTGAGTAATTAAAGTTTCAATTTCTTGAATTCTGAATTTACAGACATAGATATGGAAATGCCAAATGTCATACAAGTTTAATACAGCCTTTTACCATGGAAGAGGTGACTAGAACTATACTATAGCAACATTCCTCATGAAGTGGTTTAGTAGACTATGCGACCACTAAAAAATAAAACCTACTGTATAGTTTGTCACTATACAGCTGAAAAACCAATTGTGTGTTAGAACAGCATGAATGCCATTTCTCTGAAGAGAAATAACAATCCACCCAAAAGCCAAAAGGAGGCAGGAAAGGAGGAAGAGAGAAAAGAACATTAAAAAGCAGGCCGGAAAAACAAACAAAACAGGAGAAGTAAGTATAACCACATCTGTAATTTCATTACATCTAAATATAATTTTTAAGTTTAAAAAACAAATGTCAAAGTGATTGAAAAAAACAAAGATTGAGCTATATACTGATTGCATAAATACACTTTAAATGTAAAGACATAGGTTACAAGTAAATAGATGGAAATGAAAGCATTGAAAAGATGTCAAAACTTAGTACCAGGGTTTGTTGATACCAGATAATAGTACATAACGTAGACTTTAACATAGGAATTACTGGAGCTACAAAGAGGGTATTTTCATAATGATAAAAGGTATATCAATCATAATACCTTCACCAGGAAGGTATATCAATCATAAATTTGTGTGCACCTATTAACAGCTTCAATATACAGGGAAATTACAAAAAGACAATTCTACCAACAAGCAGAAGATTTTAAGTCTTCATTCCACAACTCACAGCATTAGACAAAAAAGAAAATCAACAAAGAGATAGAGGACCTGAGCAACTTTGCAACTGCTCTACCCTAATTAGTCTACAGGTGGAGCACCACCCCCAAAAGTGCAAATATACATTGATTTCAAGTGCACATGGTAACTTCACGAAAATATAACATACACTGAGTCATAAAATAAGTCTTAAATAAAAGAGCAATCAAATCACACACTGTTTTTCCTGACCAGTGTGGGATTAGAAATCTATAAAAACTAGATACCTAGAAAAATCCCAAGTATTTGGATATTAAATAACATGCTTCTAAAGAAATAATCCAAAGAGTCAAAGGAGTCACAAGAGAAATTAAAAAATTTCTTGAACCAAATGAGAATGTAGTATATAAACTGCAAGATCACTATACACTCACAAGAATGTGTAAAAAGGTTGACAACATCAAATCTGGGCATAAATATAGATCAATCAGAACTCTTATCATTGTCAACAAGAATGTAAAATGATACATAGCAGTTGTATAAAGCTAAGTATATGCCACCCTATCATCCTTCAATTTCAATGTTATTTACTAAAGAGATGTGAAAATATTTTCACCAAAGGACTTGTACAAAAATATAGCCAAAAAACTAACAGTGAGTCAAGGATACATCAGTAGAGAAGGGATGGACAAAATGATGTATTTTCACACCATTTCCGCTAATTCACGGTTGAGAAAATATATATATAATATATATTTTTGTATATGTTTATGTAACAACATTAAAAGTGAAAGTCACTCAGTTGTGTCTGACTCTTTACGACCCCGTGGACTACATAGTCCATGGAATTCTCCAGGCCAGAATACCGGAGTGGGCAGCCTATCCCTTCTCCAGTGGATCTTCCCGACCCAGGAATCAAGCCGAGGTCTCCTACATTGCAGGCGGATTCTTTGTCAACTGAGCTATCAGGGAAGCCCATAACAACATTGATGAGTATCAAAAACACTGTGGTGAGTGAAAGAAGTCTATGCAAAAGACTGCATACTGTAAATAATATTCGGAAGACATTCTAGACAAGGCAAAATTAATATATGGTGAAAACAGTGTTTGGGCGTAGGGAACTTGGCGGTGAACGTGATGCAATTTGCCAGGGATTAGGATTAAATAGGAGCCTTAGTTCAGACTGAGAAAACACCACCAACTGGATGGCTTACACAGTAAACACATTTCTCACAGTTCTGGAAGATAGAATGCCAATGTGCTTGGGTTCTTAGTAGAGGGTGTCACCCTGTTACCAATGGCTGTCTTCTCAGCTTATCCACGATTACTATAATCCCACCATGGGGGCTCCACCCTTATCCCCTGATAACCTCCCAAAGCCCCACTTCCGAGCGCCATCGCACTTCCGAGTGCCATCGCACTTCCGAGCGCCATCGCAGAGCTGCTTCGACGGTGAGCCCGCATTCATCGCTGAATATTCGATCCAAGCGGACAGCTGTGTGCATTTCTCACAGCTCACCAAATGGCACTCTTACGGTGTGCCTTCTCCCTTATTTAAGATTTACCTCAAAAAGCACTATACACAAATACTGAACTCTAGCTGGATGATATAACCGCTGACAGAAGTAATGTGTACAAGATATAAATTTGATAATGCTTGCTAATATAGATTTGATAATGTTCAACTTTGGTTAACATTGACAATTTTTACTAGTTTAAATTTCTTAAATTTTTCAAGTTCTTTTTTTTTAAGGTAATAAGATATTTGAAAAGCAAGAGATAGTAAAACACTACAGATGACTTAGTTTTTTAAAAAAAATTGCAAGAAAAAAAGGACAATGAGTCAAATATATCTAAAAAGCTTACCAACCTATGATAACTTATATTTATTTTGATTTGATAGGCAAGCTGCTATTTTATAGGCTAGTTATAATATTAAAATTATTGTTAATCATTAGGACTGGTACTCCTATTGTCCTAAGCTTTAAGGTATATGAAATAAGACTTCCTAATTGGGGAGTGAAGAGGATAATCCACCAATTTAGTTCTTCCATAAACTGGATTCTGCATAATAATTAAGTCTGGTATTGTACATTTTTCGGTTAATATAGCATTTTAATCCATCATGTAAAGGCAGACAGGAAAAGATAAGACAGTGGCTTCTGTTAATACCTAACCCCCAAAGTTATGCAGTACTGCTACAGAGGGTAGAACCTGTGTAAACATGTGTAAATATGGAGTCAAAATCAAACCAAATATCGTATATTTAGAGCAAATTCCATCCATATTTCAGAGAAGGCAATGGCACCCTACTCCAGTACTCTTGTCTGGAAAATGCCATGGATGGAGGAGCCTGGTAGGCTGCAGTCCACGCTAAGAGTCGGACACGACTGAACGACTTCACTTTCACTTTTCACTTTCATGCTTTGGAGAAGGCAATGGCAACCCACTCCAGTGTTCTTGCCTGGAGAATCCCAGGGACGGGGGAGCCTGGTGGGCTGCCGTCTATGGGGTCACACAGAGTTGGACACGACTGAAGTGACTTAGCGGTAGCAGCAGCAGCATCCATATTTGGAAATACAGCTATTTCTTAACTTTCTTGGTTGTTGAGTACATTTGTGAATATATTTCTGAAATAATTTCAACAAAAATAATACACGCTAATTATTTTAAAAATTTAGACAATACTGCTGCTGCTGCTGCTGCTGCTAAGTCGCTTCAGTCGTGTCCAACTCTGTTAGACAATACATACAAGTACAAAGAAAATGCTAAAAATCAACCACCATCGTTTATCTAGTAAAATGCTTCACTAACAGATGAACCTAACTTCAGTTCTCCCTCTGTCAGTATACAGATAGAAACATATCTAGATAAATAACTAGAAAAAGTATACAGACAAGTAATTTAAAATATGATCATATTAACATTATGTTTAAAATATTAAATTTACTTTATCTGAGTTTAACAGAAGAAAAATGAACTGAAATGAAAATGAAAGAATTTGTAAATTTCTGAATGTAAGATAAGTATTTCTTTCAGTTCAGTTCAGTTGCTCAGTCATGTCCAACTCTTGAGACCCCATGGACTGCAGCACGCCAGGCCTCCCTGTCCATCACCAACTCCCGGAGTTTGCTCAAACTCATACTCATTGAATCAATGATGCCATCAAACCATCTCATCCTCTATTGTCCCCTTCTCCTCCCGCCTTCAATCTTTCCCAGCATCATGGTCTTTTCCAGTGAGTCAGTTCTTTGCATCAGGTGGCCAAAGTATTGGAGTTTCAGCTTCAACATCAGTCCTTCCAATGAATATTCAGGACTGATTTCCTTTAGGATGGACTGGTTGGAGCTCCTTGCAGTATTTCTTTACCACATGCTATATTGCTCCTTAATTACAACTCTTAGATCAAGAGAAAACATTAGGTTGAACTAAGTATAAGATATTTGTTCTTGGGGATACTTGTATACCTATGGCTGATTCATGTTGAGATTTGACAGAAAACAACAAAATTCTGTAAAGCAGTTATCCTTCAATTAAAAAATAAATAATTTTAATAAAAAGTATTTATTCTTAACATGTTTTAATTTTAGTAAAATTGGCTCTCTGCTGTGATGAGAAAATTCACACACTTCCTCTCTCTTTATTCCCCTCCTCTCCAGTTTCTGTTAGTGTTTTGGAACAGCCGCTTCCTAAGGAATGAATCTATTGGTTGAAGCCCACTTTAACTCGTAAAACAATGAAGTAAAAATTGCAAGACCCCCACAGTCATATTCATCATCATACTAGAAATCCTAGTCCACCACGTAGAAGGGTGGTGGTGGGGGAAGGCATGTAGACTGAGAAGAAAAAACCTTGTCTTTTTTCACAGATGACATGATAGTCTGTGTAGGAAATCCCAAAAAGTTCAACAATCAAATCTCCTGGCACTGACAAGCAGTTAGTAAGATTACAAGATACCAAGTTAATATACAAAAATCAATTGCTTTCCTAGACACTAGCAATGAAAAATTGGAATTTGAAATAAAAGTCCTTCATTTTTATTAGCACCAAAAAAGGGGGAGAGGGAGGGAAGAGGGAGGCAGACAGGTATAAATTCAACAAAATACATGCAAGATCTATACCAAGAAAACTACAAAACTGATGAAAGAAATAAAAATCTAAATATTAATAAGTAGAGAGATATTCCACATTCATGGATAGGAAGACTCAATGTTTTAAAGATGTGATTACTTCCCAAATTGTTATTCAGCACAAAAATCTTATCAAAATCCCAGCAAATTATTTTGGATATCAACAAACTGCTTCCAAAATTTATGGAAAGACAAGAGTAGCCCACACAATATTGAAGAAGAATAAAGTTGAAGAATTGTCACTACTAGACTTTAAGACTTACATACATCTGTAGTGATCAAGAAATGTGGTATTGGTGAAAGAACAGATAAATAGATCAACTGAACAAAATAGAAAATCCAGAAGTAGACCTACACAGATGAGACAACTGATTTTTGACCAAGGAGCAAAGGCGATTCAATGGAGCATAGGTAATCTTTTCAGCAAAATGTACTGAAACAACTGCACATTCAAATACAAATCTTAGACTTTTGCAAAAGTTATCTCAAAATGGATCATAGACTTCATTGTAAAATGCAAAATTCCAAAATTCTAGAGGGTAACATAAGAGAGAACAGAGGTGACATTAGATTTGGTGATTTATTTAGATACAACACCAAAAGCATGATCCATGAAAGAAAAAAATTAGCATGACGTTATCTAGATCAAAACCTCCTGCTCTACATAAAGACATAGCTAAGAGAATGACAAGACAAGTCACCAACTGGGAGCAAATATATGCAAAACACCCGTCTGATGAAAGATGCATTCAAAATATGCAAAGAACACTTAAAAGTCAGCAACTGAGAAAATTCAAAATGGCAAAAGATCTGGACAAAAAAAGATATACAGATGACAAATATGAAAAAGTGCTCGATATCACATGTCATCAGGGGACTGCAGGTTAAAACAATGACATACCACTATATGCCTGTTAGAATCCCTAAAACACAAAACACTGACAGCAGCAAGTGTTAACGAGGCTGTGGAACAACGAGAAATCATTCATCGCTAATAGGTATGCAAAATAGTACAATTACTTTGGAAGACACTTTGGTAGTTTCTTACCAAGCTAAACAAAATCTTGCTATACTATCCAGCAGTCACACTCCCTGGTGCATATGACAACCCAAATGAGTTGAAAACCTACAGAGGGATTTTTTATAGCAGGTTTATTTATCGCTATGAGATGTAGAGGCAACCAAGATGTCTTTCAGTAGATGAATGGATAGACAAACTCTGATACATCCACAGAGTGGAATATTATCCAGTGATAAAACTGATGGTGACAGAAGGCTATCAGGGTTTGAAAGGACATGTTGGAAGCTTCATGCATATTTCTAAGTGAAAGAAGCCAGTCTGAAAAGACTATTTACTGTATGATTCCTGCTACATGACATTCTGGAAAAGGCAAGGCTGTAAAGACAGTAAAAAGCTAGTGGTTGCCAAGGGCTTCGGGGAAGGAGAAAGGAATGAGTATGCAGAGCATGGGATTTTGAGTGCATGGAAACTATTCTGTGTGATACCACAATGGTGGCCACATGATAGTATGCATTTGTCAAAACTCATAGAACTGTACAACACAAAGAGTGATCAGTTCAGTTCAGTCATCAGTCGTGTCCAACTCTTTGCAACCCCATTGACTGCAGCACACCAGGCCTCCCTGTCTGTCACCAACTCCCAGAGTTTACTCAAATGCATGTCCATTGAGTCAGTGATGCCATCCAACCATCTCATCCTCTGTCGCCCCCTTCTCTTCCTGCCGTCAATCTTTCCCAGCATCAGAGTCTTTTCCAGTGAGTCAGTTCTTCACACGAGGTGGCCAAAGTATTGGAGTTTCAGCTTCAACATCAGTCCTTCCAATGAATATTCAGGACTGATCTCCTTTAGGATGGACTGGTTGGATCTCCTTGCAGTCCAAGGGACTCTCAAGAGTCTTCTCCAACACCACAATCCAAAAGCATCAATTCTTTGGCGCTCAGCTTTCTTTATAGTCCAACTCTCACAGCCGTACATGACCACTGGATAAACCATAGCCTTGACTAGACGGACTTTGTTGGCAAAATAATGTCTCTGCTTTTTAATATGCTATCTAGGTTGGTCATAACCTTTCTTCCAAGGAGTAAGCATCTTTTAATTTCATGGCTGCAATCACCATCTGCAGTGATTTTGGAGTCCCCCCAAATAAAGAGTGATACCCAATGTAAATTGTAGACTTTGGTTAATAATATATCCATCAATGGTAACAGATGTACACTACCAAGTTGTCAGTAAGAGGGAAAACTGTACAGATGGAGCGGGAGTAGCCGTTTTCTGTGCTTTATATTTAATTTTTCTGTGAACCTAAAACAACTGAAAAATAAATTAAGTGGAAAAAAGCCTATAAGACTCCAGGAAATGGGAAGAAATGAGCTATTCTTTCCATACTGCTCATGAAGTTCTTATGACAAGAATACTAGACAGCGTATTAAAAAGCAGAGATATCAGTTTGCCAACAAATATCTGTATACTCAAAGTTACAGTTTTTCCAGTAGTCATGTATGAATGTGAGAGTTGTACCATAAAGAAAAGCTGAGTGCCGAAGAACTGATGATTTTGAATTGTGGTGTGGGAGAAGACTCTTGAGAGTCCCCTGGACTACAAGAATATCAAACCAATCAATCCGAAAGGAAATCAACACTGAATATTCATTGGCAGGACTGGTGCTGAAGCTGAAGCTCCAATACTTTGGCCACCTGATGTGAAGAGCCAACTCATTGGAAAAGACCCTGATGCTGGGAATGACTGAAGGCAAAAAGAGAAGCCAGAGGATGAGATGGTTGAATGGCATCACCGACTCAATGGACATAAATTTGAGCGAACTCTGGGAGGTAGTGAAGGACAGGGAAGCCTGACATACTTCAGTCCACGGGGTTGCAAAGAGTTGGACATGACTGAGCGACTGAACAGCAGCAAAGAGTCCTTCTGCTGTTTCCCTGATGCTCTATCAAAGTCAGCCCCTCAGTCTTTGTGTCCTCACGGACTGTAGCCCTCTGTCCATGGAATTCTTCTGACAGGAATACCAGAGTGGGTAGCCATTCTCCTCTCCAGGGGATCTTCCTGACCCAGGGATCAAATCAGGATCTACTGCATTGCAGACAGACTGTTTACCATCTGACCCTCTAGGGAAGCCCAATGCTCTATCGAAACCACTGTTAAACAATATTGAGCGTCCTGTGCTCTTCCCCTCTACCAGTCAGCCTTTTTCTCCCCCAAGATTGTGAGAAGTCCAGCCTGTTTCCAAGGCAAAGTGGATGGGATTACTTTGATCACAAACCTAGTTATAACCAGTTGACTCATTTCAAGAAGGCAAGAGATTCTGAACTTTTCATTGCATCCCCTGAGGCTTAAATTGTGGAGCATGATGACATTCATTTTGTACTTTCTTTATGTCAAGGCATAGAGACTGTTAGGGGCTGAATTGTGTCTCCCCAGAACTTACATGTTGAAATCCTAAGCCCCAGAACCTCAGAATGTGATTGGGTTAAATATTTGGGGATGGGGCCTGTAAAGAGGTAATTAAGTTAAAATAAGGCCATTATTGTGGCTCTATTCCAGTGTGCTGATGTTCTTATAAGAAAAGCAAGTTTGGACACAGACAGGTGCAGAAGGCGGGTGGTATGAAGATGCAGGTATGAGCCTGCAGTTAAAGAGAGAGATCTCGCAAAAACACTGCCCTGCTGATATCTTGATCTCAGACTTCCAGCCTTCAGAATTGTGAGA
Organism: Giraffa tippelskirchi; assembly: GCF_054371585.1. Lineage (NCBI taxonomy): Eukaryota > Metazoa > Chordata > Mammalia > Artiodactyla > Giraffidae > Giraffa > Giraffa tippelskirchi. Next base: position 289,751 of record NC_137283.1, read on the forward strand.
AAATAAATTTCTGTTTGTGACACCACCCTTACGGCAGAAAGCAAAGAGGGACTAGAGTCGCTTGATGAAAGTGAGGGAGGAAAGTGAAAAATCTGGTTTCTAACTCAACATTCAGTAACAAAGATCATGGCATTTGGTCCCATCATTTCATGGCAAATAGATGGGAAACAATGGAAACAGTGACAGACTTTATTTTAGGGGGCTCCAAAATCACTGCAGATGGTGACTGCAGCCATGAAATTAAAAGACACTTGCTTCTTGGAAGAAAAGCTACGACAAACCTAGACAGCATATTAAAAAGCGGAGACATTACTTTGCCAACAAAGGTCCATCTAGTTAAAGCTATGGTTTTTCTGGTAGTCCTGTATGGATGTGGGAACTGAACAATATTAAAGGCTGAGCGCTGAAGAACTGATGCCTTCAAGCTGTGGTGCTGGAGAAGACTCTTGAGAGACCCTTGGACTGCAAGGAGATCAAACCAGTCAATCCTAAAGGAAATCAACCCTGAATATTCATTGGAAGGACTGATGCTGAGGTTGAAGCTCCAATACTTTGGCCACCTGATGCAGAGAGCCAACTCATTGGAAAAGACTCTGATGCTGGGAAAGATTGAAGGCAGGAGGAGAAGGGGACGACATAGGATGAGATGATTTGATGGCATCGCTGACTCAATGGACATGAGTTTCAACAAACTCCGGGAGATGGTGAAGGACAGGAAAGCCTGGCATACTGCATTCCATTGGGGTCACAAAGGTCAGACATGACTGAGCAACTGAACAACAACAAAAATTTCTGTAAGTCATCCAGTCTGTTATGGTGCTTTGTTATGGCAGTCATACAAACTAGGGAAGTTTTTATTGCCTTTTTTTTTTTTTGCTTTGTTTTCTAACAGAAATAAAAATTCAAGGAAGTATAATTTTTGGACACACAGTAACATCATATGAATATAAAAATCATGAAATGTTGTCTTCCATTGTTGCACTGTAGAATTAACCTTTTAGGAAGACATTTATAGGGCTTTGTGAAAATTCGTATGGAGAAAAGAATCACAGATTTTATTTTTTGATCAGTTAAATTTCCTTGTCAAGAAGTATTACTTTTTAAAAAATGTTCTATAGACACTGCATTTCTTAAGTTCACACATGTTTGAATATATGTCTTTTTATTTTAGTGACATGCTGCTAAGTCACTTCAGTCGTGTCTGACTCTGTGCGACCCCACAGACGGCAGCCCACCAGGCTCCTCCGTCCCCGGGATTCTCCAGGCAAGAACACTGGAGTGGGCTGCCATTTCCTTCTCCTTAGTGACATGAGTGGGTATTAAATTGTGTCACTTTATTATTTTTAAAAATTTGGCTGAAGTTAATTACTTCACTATACCCTAGCACTCAGTGTTACTAAGGAGAAAATTGACACTAGCTTGAAATGTTTCCATGTTACTTTGTCCCCTCTACGTGATTAAAGGATCTTTTGTCCATCCCTGAAACTCAATGCAAATAAGATCTGCCTCAATAAAAACTGATATTCTGTATAAATTTTTACAGAGACCTTGGTTCTTACTTTATGGAAATTTTGTAATAAGTTTTCTGTTTGAATCTGCTGGGGTATCTGTTTAAGGAAATTACATTTTTGTCAGCTTTTCTTTTTTCTTTATGTATTATATTTTTGAATTATTTACCTTGCCTGTTCCTCTGTTCACTGTGATTAGCTCAAGCCTTTTTGTACTTTATTATTTAAGATTTTCACTCCCTATTCTATTTCTTACTGTTTCTAATTCAGTCTCTGATAGTATTTGGTTCTCAATTTTTCTCCAGTACTACAGTTTTGTCGTTTTTAGTCTATTTTGAAAATTTCACTGACAAGAAATCATTTTCTGGAGTTCAGGTCCTTATTAAGTTCCTTTTGTTACAAAAAGTATTTGTAGAGAATTTTCTTTGAGATTTCTACTCTTTTTCTTCTTATGATATTGTCATACGCCTTTGTATTTACCTTTCAGCATAGTGTTCGTATAATTAAAATTTAAGCAATACTTTAAAATGTTTTAAAAATTTAAAACCAGAAAAATACACAGAATGGTATAATTATGTCATTTCTTTTTAAAATTAATTAATTAATTTGATTGCTCCAGGTCTGAGTTGCAGCATGTGGGAACCAGCTCCCTGACCAGGGATCGAACCCAGGCCTCTGGCACTGGGAGCACAGAGTCTGAGCCACTGAACCACCAGGGAAGTCCCCGTGTCATTTCTTTTCATGTAGATACTTATACTTTTCAAGATTTTGTCACCAAGCCCAACCTCATACTGCTCACTACATGACAGGCCAATAAATGAAGAGATGACTTATTAGGATAAGAAATAATGACTTTATTCAGAAAGCCAGAAGATCAAGAAAATAGTGGACTAGTGTCTGAAAGGCCCACCTTGTCAAGGTTTGGATGCTAGTTTCCTTTATAGAACAAAGAGGGGAGAAGTGAGGAGGTATAATAAAAAAGGTTATAAGTTACTAAAAATATTTCCTGGTTTCCACCAAATTTCAAAGGGATGTATTAATTTCTTCTTTCCTGTAGTCATTCACAGGTGGACCTGGTCAAGATGTTTCCTGTGAGTTGAACAAAGAGATTTTAGCTTTGTGTTCAGGGATGGGAGGTGCAGTTCCCTGAGACAGTCCATTATGTGTACTTTGAGTTATAGGCAACATTCCTTTAGTGATTAACTTGTAGCAAAAGCAGTAGAATATGAGTTAAAGTAAAAATAAACATCCAATATGGAGTCAGGTTTGTTCCTCCCTACTGCAGTTTCTTTTTAAACTTTACCTGACCTTCCTGTTCAACACTCAGACTTTTCTCCGAACAAGAAATATTTGTGAAGATTCTCAATATTTCAGTCCCTCTCTTTCTGGAGCTTAGGTTTAAGGCTAGGGAGCTATGCCAAGCCACGATAGAATATATATTTTTTCTTTTTTCACCGTTTATTGATGTTTAGGCACGAAGTTGTGTGTTTTTCCTTATATGGTTCTTCCTCTTGAAGTTTTTGCTGTGCTAATAATTATTGTCAGTTACATTTGATGTTGCTGCTGCTGCTGCTGCTGCTAAGTCGCTTAGTCATGTTCGACTCTGTGCGACCCCATAGATGGCAGCCCACCAGGCTCTGCCGTCCCTGGGATTCTCCAGGCAAGAACACTGGAGTGGGTTGCCATTTCCTTCTCCAATGTATGAAAGGAAAAGTGAAAGTGAAGTCGCTCAGTTGTGTCCGACTCTTAGCGACCCCATGGGCTGAAGCCTACCAGGCTCCTCCATCCATGGGATTTTCCAGGCAAGAGTACTGGAGTGGGGTTTTCTGTTCTACCTCACAATCGTTTTTATTTTAATAAGAAAATCAGAGATTAAAATATCAGGTCCTGCTATTGTAACCCAGAAGCTCTCTTTAATTAGATATGTTCTGTTTTTCTCTTCTATTCACTTTCCTAGAATTGCTTTGAGCACTTATCCTCGCTAATTATTGTAATGGGAGTAGCTTAACCCTTAAAAACATAGCTGTTCTAGCCTTTGATTTTACATCAGTTAACATGGGATGATGCTCAGAATAATGGTGAGAAAACAAAACCGTAGTAAAAATGGCCAAGCCAAGAGTTGTTAGAGGGCAAAGAATTCACTTGCCCATTTTTACAGATAGAAATGGGAGGAAGTATGGAAGGTTATGAATGCGAAGTCCTGGCCTTTGAACTAACCTTCCTAACTCCCAGGAAATAATTATTTTTGTATTTTATCTTTCTCTACCACACTATAATGACTCCCCAGATTGTTAGCTGTTTTAAGAAATGAGAAATGTAATACTTAGCCCTCAGGGTAGTCCAACTCAGCCTAAGTATTAATTAATTAATTAATTAATACATCCTACCAAGGAAGGACATGATTTATTTACTGCACAAGAGGATGATCTACCTACCTGTAACATCTAGCTCCCTCAGTTAGAGCTGGTGTTGACTCAGTGGATTATACCATCTCCCTCCTTTCTATCATTCATAGTATGTCCCACCTAAGACTGATACTGTTGTTAAGAGCTCTGTCAATGGGGTTATTCAACCAGATGAAGGAGATTATTGGTTTGGTCAAGAGTGTCTAAGAACTTCAGCTTCCAGCTATGGTGGAGAAACTGGAAAAAGACATGTCTTCCTAATGTTTAAAAAAAGAGGAAACTGGATAAAATGTATGAAATAACTATTTTCAAACACTGACAAATAGGAAGTACAAGACTTTGAACTATAAGAGGTCAGTAAAAGAAGTAAAGTGAGTCTTAAAATCACTCCAGTCTCTTCCTGAAGAGCATCTTCCAAAGCACAGCTGCAGGGTTGAAGGGAGGATCCCATGCAGTGGTCTCGAGCTCAGGAGATACTTATTAAGGATCAAGAAGTCTGAGATGCTAGAACTTCTGAGGCAGACTGGTACAGAGGAGGTGGAGAAAGAGCTCTAGAAATCTTCATGGTTCTCTGCGAGTCTGTTGATGAAAACTAAGCTATGCTAACATAAGGTAAAATCCACCAGGCTGTGATAACAATGACCAGATGCTCTCAGATGAGTCATTCCCAGAGGACACAAGATCTGGGAGACATGCACATTCTAAGCAGCCAAATGAGGGATCTTTACCAACTGTATGGATGATTTAGCAGACCTCTCAAGAAGGTGATATGTTAGCAAAACGACAGAATTAGTCATAGAATGGCCATCCCAGTTGGTGCTAGCGGTAAAGAACCAGACTGCCAATGCAGGAGATGTAAGAGATGTGGGTTTGATCCCTGGGTTGGGAAGATCCCCTGGAGGAGGGCATGGCAACCTACTCCAGTATTCTTGCCTGGAGAATCCCATGGACAGGAGACTGGTGGGCTACAGTCCATAGTGTTGCACAGAGTCAGACATGATTGAAGCAAGTTAGCTGCATACACACAGCAGAGAGGAAACACGGATGGGAAGGGAGAGAAGAAGCGATCAGGGCCAGAAGGAGCTAACAGTGTCCTGTCAACAGCAACAAGCAGTTAACAGTGAGTTATCTTAGAACAATCATTAAAAATATGCTCAAGGATTTAAAGAAAACATCGTGAAAAGATCAATAGAAAGTACTATAACAATAGCCAAATAGAGATTTAGAGCTGAAAAGTATAGTATATTAAACAATAAATTCACAACGTAAAGATAGCCCCCACTGAGAAGTTAGAATATCAGTAAATTTGAATATGTAGAAACAGAAACTACCACAGCGGAAGAACATAGAGAAAAAAATGGAAAAGAACCAAATTTAGTGACCTGTGGGCAGTAAATTCTAACAACTGGCATCCTGGGAAAGAAAAGACTTGATTTATAGCATAGGCCAACTTTTTGATGTAAATATTGCCACTATTGCTGATTTCAATGTACCAACATAACATCACTGAATATAATATTTTCCAAATTTGATGAATTACAAACTAACATACATCCGATAAGCTGAACAAACAAACAAAAAGCCAAGAAAACCACAGCAAAGTATACCATTTACTATAATCAAATTCTTGAAAATCATGATTAAAAAGATCTTAAAGTTAGCCAAAGGAGGCAAAACATACATATACACGGGCAAAGACCAAGACCAGGCATTTCATTTAAAACTGATCACATCTTTAAACTACTGGTGCTGGTTGGAGGAGTGAAACTGGAATTCTAAGCTCGTTGAAAATGTCCTTCTACACTGAAGGATTATGATTTCTGTCTTAGAAAGCTGGAAAATGAGAGAATATGAACTCCAAAGTACTAGGAAGCAAAAATAAAGATGAGTTGAAATTAATAGACCAAGGGTCAGCAAACCACAGCTCACAGGCAAAATCTGGCTCAACACTTGTCTTTGTAAATAAAGTTTTATCTGAACATAGTTCCACTTATTCATTTACTTGTTGTTTATTGCTACCTTAAAAATCATACAGCCTGAAAACCTAAAATATTTATTTAGCCCCTAGTAAAAAACACTTTCTGCCTTTTTAAGTAGACAATAGAAATAAATTAATGAAATCAATGGATTCTTTGGAAAACTAATAAAATTGGTAAATCTGTAGCTAAGCTGATAAAAGAAAGAGAAAAAATACAAATTTCCAACATCAAGGATGAAAGGGATGAGTATCAATCCTGCAGACATTAAAAGGATAACAAGAGATTTGTACAAATGAATTTAGGCTGACAAGTTTGATGACTTAGAAGCAAAGGAGAGATTCTTTGTAATACAAAAGCTGATAGAAAATCTGACTAGCCCTGCATATAGTAAAATGATTCATAATGTAAAATCTTTCTACAGGGAAAACGGAAGGCCCAAATGTCTTCACTGATGAATTTTACCAAACATTTTATGAAAGAATATAATCATCATCATCATAGACTCCTTCAGAAAATAGAAGTGAAGGAACCCTTTCCAACTCAATTTTGGAAAGAAAAAGCAAAACCAGACAAATATTTCAAAGAAACGAAAACGGTACACCAATATCTCTCAGAGACCTAGATGCAAAATTCATTCAGTTCAGTTCAGTTGCTCAGTCGTGTCTGACTCTTTGCGACCCCATGAATCGCAGCACGCCAGGCCTCCCTGTCCATCACCAACACCCGGAGTCCACCCAAACCCATGTTCATTGAGTCAGTGATGCCATCCAACCAGCTCATCCTCTGTCGTCCCCTTCTCCTCCTGCCCTCAATCTTTCCCAGCATCAGGGTCTCTTCAAATGAGTTAGCTGTTTGCATCAGGTGGCCAAAGTATTGGAGTTTCAGCTTCAACATCAGTCCTTCCAATGAACACCCAGGACTGATCTCTTTTAGGATGGACTGGTTGGATCTCCTTGCAGTCCAAGGGACTCTCAAGGGTCTTCTCCACCACCACAGTTCAAAAGCATCAATTCTTTGGCGCTCAGCTTTCTTCACTACCCAACTCTCACATCCATACATGACCACTGGAAAAACCATAGCCTTGACTAGATGGAACTTGGTTGGCAAAATAATGTCTCTACTTTTTAATATGCTGTTTAGGTTGGTCATAACTTTTCTTCCAAGGAGCGAGCATCTTTTAATTTCATGGAAGCAATCACCATCTGCAGTGATTTTGGAGCCCAGAAAAATAAAGTCAGCCACTGTTTCCACTGTTTCTCCATCTATTTCAGATGAAGTGATGGGACCGGATGCCATGATCTTAGTTTTCTGAATGTTGAGCTTTAAGCCAACTTTTTCTCTCTCCTCTTTCATTTTCATCAAGAGGCTCTTTAGTTCTTCTTCACTTTCTGCCATAAGGGTGGTGTCATCTGCATATCTGAGGTTATTGATATTTCTCCCGGCAATCTTGATTCCAGCTTGTACTTCCTCCAGCCCAGCGTTTCTCATGATGTACTCTGCATATAAGTTAAATAAGCAGGGTGACAATATACAGCCTTGATGTACTCCTTTTCCTATTTGGATCCAGTCTGTTGTTCCATGTCCAGTTCTAACTGTTGCTTCCTGAGCTACATACAGGTTTCTCAAGAGGCAGGTCAGATGGTCTGGTATTCCCATCTCTTGAAGAATTTTCCACAGTTTATTGTGATCCACACAGTCAAAGGCTTTGGCATAGTCAATAAAGCAGAAATAGATATTTTTCTGGAACTCTCTTGCTTTTTCGGTGAACTCTCTTTTTTTTTCAGTTCACAATCAGTGAGGCTGTTATTAGCGAGATATATGTACTACAAATTGAACTGTCTGAATTGCCCTGTCTGAGATTTGTCTTATTTCTAGAAAGAGTGCTTACATTTCCATGATGATATAGTCATCCCTTGGTATCTGCAGACGATTGGGCCCAGGAGTCCCATGGATACCAAAATCTAAAAGGGCTGCTGCTGCTGCTAAGTCGCTTCAGTCGTGTCCAACTCTGTGCGACCCCATAGACGGCAGCCCACCAGGCTCCGCCGTCCCTGGGATTCTCCAGGCAAGAACACTGGAGTGGGTTGCCATTTCCTTCTCCAATGCATGAAAGTGAAAAGTGAAAGTGAAGTTGCTCAGTCGTGTCCAGGGGGGATACTAAAATCCCTTATTTAAAATGGTAGAGCACTGTCATGTTATAACCTACACACATCCTCCTCTGTACTTTAAATAAATCTCTAGATAACATATAGTACCCAATCCCACCTAAATGCTATGAAAATATGAAAGTGAAAATGTTAGTCTCTCAGTCATGTCAGACTCTTTCCAACCCTATGGACTGTAGCCCATCAGGCTCCTCTGTCCATGGAATTCTCCAGGCAATAAGACTGGACTAGTCATTCCCTTCTCCAGGTTATGAAAGCAGTTGTTTATAGACGCTTTGTAAATAGTTCCCAGCTCGCAGAAAATTCAAGTCTTGCTTTTTGAAACTTTCTCGAATTTGTTTTTTCGAACATTTTGGATCCTGGTTAGAGGATGCAGACCCCATGGATAGAGGGCTTACTGTACTTGATTTGCAGTTCAGACATTCGGCCACTAGGGGGCAGTGCAAAAGCGCACATAAATAAAAAACAAGCCTGCCACGTGGAAAAGGCCGGTGGAATTGTGAGCATAGTGTTTACTGTAGGAACCAACCACATCTTCTACAACAGCAGACTAAACCCAGATGATTCGTGAGACCAAGGAGCACTCATTCTACCAGAGTAAAGGGTGAAAATAGATAAATACACATTGCTAGAAAACATCAATTAGATTCAGATTTCTTTTGTTGTTTAAAACATCAGTAATAAGAGTTGCCATCAACGAACTCTCCTGAAGATAATTATAACCTCAACAAGACATGTTTAAAAAAAGCAAAACAAAACTACACGAAGATGTAGGAGAGAAAGGAAGGTCAGGCAGACTCTGGAGGGGAGGTGACTCTGGAAGGAGAGAGGGTACTTGGTACATTTCCCGTTTTGTGACTCTTATCCTGCGGGCAGACCCCAGCCCCAGGAGATAAACCCCCTACACCTATCCCAGGAGGCAGTGCCAAGGGTGCATTCCTGGTGCCCATCCCTGCCGAGGTCTCTTCAGGTGTTCATCAACCTCGCTGCAGATCATAAAGGGGAGCCAGTCTTTTTCACGGGGTTCTTTTTGAGAATCAGCAGAAATCACGTGTGCGAAGTGCCTGGCATGTCGCGGTTCGGTGAGTGATTACTCTGCTTGCCACTTTTCTTTTGTGGTTTCCTTGGGATCTCGTGACTAATTCTCAATCCGAGGTGCAGTCTGGCGGACACCCTCCCATTCAGCTCGAGACTCCCCTCCTCGCCTATTTTCTTACAAAGGGCTGCGAGAAAAGAAGACAGCATAGTCTATCTTCTCATCTCCCTTTTAAAACCCAGGTTGGAAGAATACTCTGCCACATTTTTGCAGTGAGTGCTAGCTTACTGCCCCCCCCCAAAACAAAGAAGCCCCCAGGTGCTGGCAGCCTGCAAGGCACCGCAGGAGGTAGCGCTTCCTGAGATGATTTCGGAACACTGCCTGTCTCCAGTTGCCTATCACCCCGCACCCTCCGGTCTTCATTCATCTTAATTCTCGTGGTTAAGTTTACAGAATTCTGAGTGATCATGTGCACCAGTTTTTAAAAGGACTACAGTCCTTCTCTACTCCGGGCTCACCTCGGATCCTCCTGGTTCCCACCTCCCCCATTCCATCAACATTCACCACAGGCCCCTCTATCCTGCCCCCTTCATGGGGGTAGGGACCTCCTACCTGGTTCCCTGCTTTCCTTCATGCCACTCACTTGCCATTCTCCTCCAGATCCAAGAGTTAAACTATTAAATATGCTTATCAGTTTATATTAATCCTTCAGTTTAACTTCTCCCATAGCTTCTTATTATGGTTAGTCCCCGATTAGTTCTCTGAAGTCACCCAGACATTCTTGTCCTCACTCACTGTGGCCCTCCACTTCTTTCTATCTTACAGCCATTTCAATCTCTTTCTTTCACCCAAGCCATGGTTCTTGCTCTTCTGTCTTTGCTTGGTTGCCTGCCCTTTGCCAGTACTGCTTTGATTCTGTAGTCATTTCCTCCAAGAAGCCCTCCCTGACTGCCCTGCCGAAGTTTGTCCTGACCCAGGCTTCTTCTTCTCTGTCCCTTTACACTGCTCTGTTTCCTTCACAGAACTTGTCACGATCAGAAATTGTATCTTTATCTGTTTATTTGTTGCCCCACCATTCCGTTAAGACATAGAGTTTATTGATGGAAAGCATTCAGAGAAGTCGTAGAATCAGAATCTCCCTGACTCTTGTTTCCTGTCAGAACTTAAGCCTAGTGTAGACATGTCCCATGGCCAAGGTACCAGTAAGGATGGACAGTTCCCCACAATGTTCGGTACCTTTGTGGTGAGTGCTTTGTGGATGAGGGACAATGACAGAGAACATCCCTGCGGTCACATAAGTTCCCTGGTTGGGGAAGCAGTTTTGATGGAAAGAAGACTGCTCTAGGTCATGGCAATTAGTAATTAGTCCATCCTTCTGCTGAACAGGCTCCGGTCTCCTTTCCAAGCTCTCTGCTCGGCCACCAGAAGCGGAGAGAATCTGAACGGGAGGTAGAGTGGGGGCATCAGCTCCGTCTCTTCATAGAGCCAAGGACACTGCCTGTCTTGTTTGCCACCAAAACAAATATTTTTTGAATGAATAAAAGAATAATAGCATGAGTAATGATAAAGTAACTGACTAAAAAGGAACTGAGAGATAGAAGGAAAGATCATATTCCCTTGAAGTTTTGTCTTAACAGTGTGCAGCGGCTGCTGGGGAGATGCTGCCTGAATTTATCCCCGTGCTGTGACTGGGAGCAGAGGGCACAGGTGCAGGACAGTCACTGATATGACTTCAGCTACCACTTTTAAATAAACAGCCAAGCTCACAGCACGCTGTCCTCACCTTGTCAGCTTGACCTTCATTGTCTCTTAACTCAGCGGTGCATTCTTTGGTATTGGAACCAAAGTTTCATGATCATTTTTGTAAGAGGAACGGAGTAGGATTTGGAGGGTGACATGTTCCAAGTATCTCTCTTTCATTCTAAGACTTTGTTTATCTCAAACCAAGATCACAGTCTTCCCTGGATTGTTTTTGGCAACGAGAGTGATAATGAGGTCATTTCCACTGTGATAGGGTCGTTGTTGGCAATGCTTATTGCATCCTAATCAGTGTTTGGGATGCTTTTAATTTAGCAAAGTAAGAAAAAACATTATTAAATGAAGGAAACATGCATGATGAGCTAAATCCTGAGGAGTATGACTAATAGCACAACGTAAAATACTCATCAAATCCTTGATCAGGTTCAGGTCTTGAGGATTTCTCGTTGAAAGTTTCTGGGGTGTTTAAGTCATCATTCTAATTTTATCTATTTCTTAAATATCAGTGCTCAGGATAGATATTATTGACTTGTAAAATTAATCAAATTTTTTTCATGATGTCAGTAAAAACCATGAAGTAGAAGAAACAAATCTTCAGCAGTGGCTATCTTGACCCACGACTGGGATCATCTTCCTTTACCGAGGGTAGTGTCTCTTTTTCAGGGCTCTTAGGGACTGAAGAATGACGCATAAGGGAGAAATTACACAAACTATTCCGCTGTGTATTTCTATAAGTCGAGTAATCTGTTGCAGTAATTTAAAAGCAATTTTCTCAAACTAATGATTAGTTTAATACAACCTTAAACACTAAAATTTTACACCCTCAAACTAATGATTAGTTTAATACAACCTTAAACACTAAAATTTTACACCCTCAAACTAATGATTCGTTTAATACAACCTTAGACACTAACATTTTACACCCTCAGCTACTTACTCCTTAAAATTCTCTTCAACATTATCTTTCCCCATTTGTTGTGTGCTCTCTTCCTGTTCCTTCTTGGACTCTTTATGATTGTTTTCTTGCTGTGATCACCTCCCAAATGTTTGTAAAACTCCAGTTCAACACACTCCTCTTTTCACTGTCCTCAAGCTCCTCACATCTAATGCATCGACATCTCTGTCCCCCACCAAACCCTCTGTATTTTCATTTCAGTATTTGATGAACAACGTGTACTTGCCAGTCTCTCTCACTTACCACCATCTTCCATATCCAGTTGCCAAGGCTTGTAGTATATATTTCGTTAGAATCTTCCCTATCTTTTCTTTCCTCTACATTGTCATTCTACCTCAAATAACTATCATCGCAGGTCTCTCTAAAGTCCAACAATCACTCAAGGTTCCCGGTTGCTGGGTGGCAGAAGTCCTGAATTGTTATGTTAGGTCTCTTCAGAGGATTTATCTCAAGGCTTCTGTATGGAGTGTGGCCTCTTCACTTTAACAGAGTTCTAGTAAGCTGGTTACACTAAAGCTGTAAGAAGTGTAGTGGAATAACTCCAACGATGCTAGCAAATATTTCATCATACAAAGAATTTGCAAGAATTTGGGGGAAGAAAAAAATGGGAAAGATGATGAAAGATGTGAACCTGGCCTCCGGAAGGAGGGGGGTTGAGAGGGAAACCACAGTTGGAGTGGCCTGGATTCAGATTTCAGCCCCACCGCTGGCTTGACATTGGGCAAAATTATAGCTGGAAATAGTAATATACCCACTTAAAGGGGCATTTTACCGAGTAAATAATATTGTATATAAACTCTCCATCCTGGAAGCTTGCATCTGGTGGCCTCTCATCAAATCATGAATATTAACACTTAGAGGCACTGCACTTTTGCGCCTGAAGAGTAAAATATCGATAATAGCTCTAAATAACAGTTTATGGAAATCATAATCAAAATGCCATGAAGAAATACACTTTATCTGCCAAGGAATAGTGCTGATAGCCATTCTTGAAACAGCCTGGGGTGTCTGGAATAGAGAGAAATTATAGGTGGGTCACCTTACCTTAGAAAGGTCAGGAGCACATACAAAATGTTGTTTGACGTTTCACTTTCTCAAAAAAAGATATTGTCATAGGTGGCAAGAAAATTATAGAAGGTTTAGTGTAGGGAAAGAGCAAATTAGCCAAGATGGCATGCTCAGGGTCTCTCGCCCCACAGCCTCTCGCTTTTGCCCAGCGTTTTGTAAAGAATGACTATGTAACTGCTGAGATTATTTATCGCACTGCACGCGTGCCTCACGAGGCAGCTGCTTGGACACGGGTTGTGTGCGGTAGGCCTGTTCAGCTCCACCTAAAGAGCGGCAGGAATCAGACTATCTCACAACTGTGTCGGCTGGGTCAGCCGCAAGAGGAGAGAAGATAGCATGGCTACTGCAACAGCTGCTGCGTCAGCCAGGAGAGAGGTTGTGTGCCCTAAAGTTGTGTTATGATGGCTGAGGTTGCTGTGCCAGCCAGGAGGGAATAAACGTGTCTGCAGTTGCTACGGCTCCTCACGTCTTCTTCCGGCCTCTTAGCTTGCGCCTCGCCTACCGTGGAATCCACAAATACTGTGGACAGTGTGAACAGCAAGGCAACTGGCGCTGTAAACAGGATGAAGAGCAATACGGTAGACATGTATATTCTTTAAATAAAACAAGTTAAGAGTCAACTTCTCCCCTCTGCCCAGTTACTCCCAGGTTTGAAAGCATTTTCCAGTCACTGCCAATTACTTAAGCGAAGCAGTGGAGGAAGGAGACATGAATAAACCATCCATATGTCGCCATTCCCAGGCCCCCCAGACTCACCTGGCTGTGAGCTGGGGTGGGAGGGCAGAGATGATTAGGAGTTGCTGTCTGTGTCTGCTGCAGAGAACAAAAAGAGATTTTCACTGGTCTGGGGATTGTAGAGGTCATTTAGTCCAGCATTTCACTTGCTGAAGAGGAAACCCAAGCTCAGCCCGGCTACTGAATGGCAGAGCCGGCCTGGAGCCCAGTTCTCTCAGCTCCTGGCCCAAGAGTTCCTTCCACTACACCCCAGCTGCTGCTTTACAGCATTGAGGTTTGGGGATTTTACTTATTCAAATGCAAATGTTTTGTGTGCTTCTTTAATAGGACATTTTTTTGTCTTTCCTAACTAGGGTTTGCTGTACTGAGTAAATGAGTGTAGACGTGGAGGTGTTAAAATCGTCACCCTCTGCTAAAGCATCATTGTTTCCCTTTGTAGTACGGAACACTTGCTTCTTTTTTGCCCGCAGCTTGAATCAGAGACAGCAGTACTTATGACTTGATGTGCTTGTCCTAGTGGATGTAGTGAGGATAAAATTAATGAAATCAGCGTAGCTCACAGGAAGCTCTTGCCTGTCCCCACTCCCACCCCTCCTTTGGGAATTCATCCAGGAGGTTCGCTGAAGGAACTCGTTGCTATGAAACAGTGCTGCAGCTGGGCTCACTGAGGGGTCTGGGTGGTCTCACTAAACCTAGCAATGTCTGCAGCTTTGACAAGGCTGGAGCTTGAGGGGCCACCCAGTACTACACCACCGGGAGATAAGTCTTCCATCTGGAATGTTCCCACTGGCTCTATTCTGACTTCCTGCCCAAGAGAGAAACCCTCCTTGGCTTGCATGACAACGGGGAATGTCGCCCTGGCTGTCGCACCACTACCTACTTGTCCTGATTCACTTTTAAGGAGTCCATCCATCTGGAGGGCCTAGCTCACCACCAGGCACAAAATGGCTCAAGATATGAATCACGGGAAGTAATTTATGACCAGAATGAGAGGGAATCACACCCAGCTGGGGTGAGAAGGAGGTGGGCGGTGGGAGTGAGGGGGCAGAGAAAGAGCAAAGAGGCTGCAGCTACCAAGGGGAAGAAGAGAGGAGGAGAAACCCAGAGTGATAGCAAGTAAATGTCAATTTGGCTATACTTTTGTTACAATATTGCAATATTTCCAGTTGATTGATAAATGGTCACTGCTCCAAGCTTTCACAATGCCCTGTCACTCCGGCCACTAAAGGCTAATGTCTGTTTCAGTGTAATAATCAGAACCTATGTCTTGCCCTTCCCAGGTGGCACTAGTGGTAAAGAACCCGCCTGTAAATGCAGGACATGGAAGAGACATGGGTTCAGCCCCTGGCTCAGGAAGATCCACTGGAGGAGGGCATGGCAGCCCATCCCACTACGCTTGCCCGGAGAATCCCAGGGACAGAGGAGCCTGGTGGGCGATGGTCCATAGGGTCGCAAGGAATCAGACACAACTAGAGCGACTTAGCGCACACGTGTGCCTGTATCCTAGGCAGTTGATAAATATTTCAAATGTTACCCCTTAAGAGAGCTAATACTGAAAATGTGGCAGAAGTACACTTTTCAAAATCTACTTTTAATTATTTCACTTCAGAGAGGAATTTCCATGAGGTACCATCTCTCTCTCTATGGAAATACTATTCTAGTTGGCATCCTTTATCATTTAACTGTGATACTGAATATTCTGCTTTCATTTTCCTTCGTTG
Source organism: Giraffa tippelskirchi (assembly GCF_054371585.1). Classification (NCBI taxonomy): domain Eukaryota; kingdom Metazoa; phylum Chordata; class Mammalia; order Artiodactyla; family Giraffidae; genus Giraffa; species Giraffa tippelskirchi. Next base: position 305,081 of record NC_137283.1, read on the forward strand.
GCAGAAACATCCAGCAGAGAGAACTTTCGTCTCACGCTCCCCTGAGCCATCCAACAGGGCCTACTACTTAGGAAGGAGCAGAGGCATGAACCATGAGCCTCCTCTCTGGAGGAACACCAGAGTGCCCCCAGGACATGCCCATTGGGAGAGGAGGGAGGCACTCCTGGATCCACAGGCCCAGGGCCACTCCTTTCCTGAAATGAATGGCTCACATATATAAGTACGGTTCAGCCAGAAATTCATTAAAATGGCCTTGCAGTCACTGCCCACATCTTGCAGGGGTCACCGAGAGAACCCAGAGCAGCACTCATCCAAAACCTGCCTCCACCACCCTCCCTCTGCATCCTGGATCTCCCCTCTTCCTCTTCTCATCCCATTGCTTTACTTTGTAGACTGACCACCTCTCCTAGCCCTCCCTTCTGCTCCTCCTTCCTCTTGGCTCTAGTTTCTCATTTCTCTCTGTTTTGATGATCTGTCATCGAAAAGGATCCACATGTTATCTGGTAGAGGACGTAAAGTAAAATGAAGAGCGTGCACAGAGAAATCGTACTCTGTCTGATCTTACAGAAAGTGATGCACCCATAGAATTGGTTCTTAGGAATCCATTTTACTTTGAGAAGATTTGGGAAGCTTTGAAAAAGCCCACACTTTGAAAATGTCAGTTTTTGTGCATTTCAGAAGGTTAGGATTGACTCTCCTAAATTATTATTGCCTAGAAAATGATGGTGGCACATAGTTACTAGGAAGGGCAATGCCTCAGGGAGGAGACACATCTGGAATTATTAAATCAGTCATCTGAGCGAACCACTTCCTGCGAGTAACACAGATTAGCTCTAGTGTTGATGAGGGAATCAGGATGGTAAGGAACACTCTTGAGACTTCAAACACAACTGTTAACCTGGGTGACTTACCAGTCTGATTTCAGCAACATCTGTAGTTCTTCCTACCTTGTGCTTGTCTTCTGTTTGAATTTTCCATATGTTTTAAACTCTTAAATGAAACTTAAAAAATAAAAATCACCCATAATTCTAACACTAAAATAACTGTGTTAACTTTTCAGTGTACGATTTTAGTGTTGGTCCATAACCACATGAACAGCTGTCACCATACTCTTTAAATATCGTCTCAAATGTGTTTCATGTTATCACATTGTTTCCCATATTACCGTTACCATTGAGTAACTGTGTCCTAATTTCTTTAACCATTTCCTTATTGTTAGGTATTTGTTTTTAATTAATTAATTACTTTATATTTAAATGAAACAAAAATTAATATTTTAAATGACAAATGTACAATTCACAAAGAAGACAGACATCATAAGTGATTAGACACCTAACAACAAAGAAGCATAAAGCAAAAATTAGAAGAAATAAAAGGGAAAAGAAAAAATATATAGTCATAGTGAGATGTATTAACATTTCTCAGAGAATTTTTTATCAAGTGCAGAAAAAACAAGAATAAGAGCATCTTGAATGATGTCATTAATAAAATAAATATAATAGATTTCTATTTATATTAATTTATATTAACCTTATATCCTACACAAACATATTTAAAATTTAGTATCTCATAGGATGTTATTAAATTCCATAGGACATTTAGAAAAACTGGCAAAAAGATAAATATTACTAAATTTTAAAAAGTAGATTTTTTTGATTCAGTCATACATATACACATATATTATTTTTGAGATTATTTTCCATTGTAGGTCATTACAAGATACTGACTATGGTTCCTGTGCTGTACAGTAAACCTCTGTTGCTTATTACACATCTATTTTTTAAAATTAGAAATCTAGCATTCTAGTCATATTAAGTCAAACAAGTGGAATCAAAATGCCAAAATTTTTACTTAGGCAAAAATTAATAAGTTTTCATATATATATATATATGTATGTATTATATACATTATATGGGCTTCCCTGGTGGCTCAGATGGTGAAGAATCCACCTGCAATTTGGGAGACCTGGGTTTGATCCCTGGGTTGGGAAGATCCCCTGGAGAAGGAAATGGCAATCCACTTGCCTGAAGAATTCTTGCCTGGAGAATCCGCATGATTCTCCCCGTGAGAGGAGCCTGTCGGGCTACAGTCCATGGGGTCACAAAGAGTTGGACACGACTGAGCGACTAAGCACATACGCATACATATTGTATATATCTGTTTACAAAAACTTTTCTACTACACTTGATAAAGGCCTGAGAAAGAACATAAAAATAAACAGATGGAGAAATTGGAAAACATAAACTAAATGAAATGGGAGCAGTGAATATGAAACAGAAAAAGTGACACAAATAGATAAAAAGATCCTCGTATAGTCCAGCTGTTTTTAAATATGGCTGCTTATTAGAAACATATCTGGAGCTCTGGTGAAAAAAAAACAATACCTGAGCATTTGTATTTTTCAAAAAATTCCAAGATAATTCTGATATGCATCTTGATTTTTAAAAAGTGATTACAAGTTTTTCTATTAAATGGTAGTTTTGGTGATATGGAATTCTATTATTTTTCTTTTTTAAATTTTAATTGGAGGCTAATTACTTTACAATATTGTAGTGGTTTTTGCTATACACTGATATGAATCAGCCATGGGTGTACATGTGTTCCCCATTCTGAACCCCCCTCCCACCTTCCTCCCCATCCCATCCCTCAGGGTCATCCCAGTGCATCAGCCCTGAGCACCCTGTCTCATGCATTGAATCTGGACTGGTGATCTGTTTCACATATGATAATATACATGTTTCAATGCTATTCTCTAATCATCCCACCCTCGCCTTCTCCCACAGAGTTCAAAAGACTGTTCTATACATCTGTGTCTCTTTTGCTGTCTCGCATATAGGGTCAGAGTTACCATCTTTCTAAATTCCATATATATACGTTAGAATACTGTATTGGTGTTTTTCTCTCTGACTTACTTCACTCTGTATAATAGGCTCCAGTTTCATCCACCTCATTAGAACTGATTCAAATGTATTCTTTTTTATGGTTGAGTAATATTCCATTGTGTATATGTACCACAGCTTTCTTATCCAAAATTTGTCTGCCAATGGACATCTAGGTTGCTTCCATGTCCTGGCTATTATAAACAGTGCTGCGATGAACATTGGGGTACATGTGTCTCTTTCAATTCTGGTTTCCTTGGTGTGTATGTCTAGCAGTGGGATTGCTAGGTCATATGGCAGTTCTATTTCCAGTTTTTTAAGGAATCTCCACACTGTTCTCCATAGTGGCTGTACTAGTTTGCATCCCCACCAACAGTGTAAGAGGGTTCCCTTTTCTCCACACCCTCTCCAGCATTTATTATTTGTAGGCTTTTGGATAGCAGCCATTCTGACTGGTGTGAAATTGTACCTTATTGTGGTTTTGATTTGCATTTCTCTGATAATGAGTGATGTTGAGCATCTTTTCATGTGTTTTTTTAGCCATCTGTATGTCTTCTTTGGAGAAATGTCTGTTTAGTTCTTTGGCCCACTTTTTGATTGGGTCATTTATTTTTCCAGAATTGAGATGCAGGAGTTGCTTATATATTTTTGAGATTAATTCTTTGTCAGTTGCTTTGTTTGCTATTATTTTCTCCCATCCTGAAGGCTGTCTTTTCACCTTGCTTATAGTTTCCTTCGTTGTGCAAAAGCTTTTAAATTTAATTAGGCCCCATTTGTTTATTTTTGCTTTTATTTCCATTACTCTGGGAGGTGAGTCAAAGAGGATCCTGCTGTCATTTATGTCAGAGAGTGTTTTGCCTATGTTTTCCTCTAGGAGTTTTATAGTTTCTGGTCTTACATTTAGATCTTTAATCCATTTTGAGTTTATTTTTGTGTATGGTGTTAGAAAGTGTTTTAGTTTCATTCTTTCACAAGTGGTTGACCAGTTTTCCCAGCACCACTTGTTAAAAAGATTGTCTCTTCTCCATTTTATATTCTTTCCTCCTTTGTTGAAGATAAGGTGTCCATAGGTACGTGGATTTATCTCTGGGCTTTCTATTTTGTTCCATTGATGTACGTTTCTGACTTTGTGCCAGTACCGTACTGTCTTGATGACTGTAGCTTTGTAGTATAGTCTGAAGTCAGGCAGGTTGATTCCGTTCTTCTTTCTCAAGATTGCTTTGACTATTCGAGGTTTTTTTGTATTTCCATACAAATTGTGAAATTATTTGTTCTAGTTCTCTGAAAAATACTGTTGGTAGCTTGATAGGGATTACATTGAAACCATAGATTGCTTTGGGTAGTGTACTCATTTTCACTATATTTAGGCTTCCAATCCATGAACATGGTATATTTCTCCATATATTTGTGTCCTCTTTGATTTCTTCCATCAGTGTTTTATAGTTTTCTGTATATAGGCCTTTTGTTTCTTTAGGTAGATTTATTCCTAAGTATTTTATTCTTTTCGTTGCAATGGTGAATGAAATTGTTTTCTTAATTTTTCTTTCTGTTTTCTCATTGTTAGTGTATAGGAATGCAAGGGATTTCTGTGTGTTAATTTTATATCCTGCAACTTTACTATATTCATTGATTAGCTCTAGTAATTTTCTGGTGGAATCTTTGGGGTTTTCTACGTAGAGGATCATGTCATCTGCAAACAGTGAGAGTTTTACTTCTTCTTTTCCAATCTGGATTCCTTTTATTTCTTTTTCTTTTCTGATTGCTGTGGCTAAAACTTCCAAAACTATGTTGAATAGTAGTGATGAGAGTGGGCACCCTTGCCTTGTTCCTGACTTTAGTGGAAATGCTTTCAATTTTTCACCATTGAGGATAATGTTTGCTGTGAGTTTGTCATATATAGCTTTTATTATATTGAGGTATGTTCCTTCTATTCCTGCTTTCTGGAGGGTTTTTTATCATAAATGGATGTTGAATTTTGTCAAAGGCTCTTTCTGCATCTATTGAGATAATCATATGATTTTATCTCTCAGTTTGTTAATGTGGTATATTACATTGATTGATTTGCAGATATTAAAGAAGCCTTGCATCCCTGAGATAAAGCCCACTTGGCCATAATGTATGATCTTTTTAATATGTTTTTGGATTCTGTTTGCTAGGATTTTGTTAAGGATTTTTGCATCTATGTTCATCAGTGATATTGGCCTGTAGTTTTCTTTTTTTGTGGCATCTTTGTCTGGTTTTGGTATTAGGGTAATGGTGGCCTCATAGAATGAGTTTAGAAGTTTACCTTCCTCTGCAATTTTCTGGAAGAGTTTGTGTAAGATAGGTGTTAGCTCTTCTCTAAATTTTTGGTAGAATTCAGCTGTGAAGCCATCTGGTCTTGGGCTTTTGTTTGCTGGAAGATTTCTGATTACAGTTTCAATTTCCGTGCTTGTGATTGGTCTGTTAAGATTTTCTATTTCTTCCTGGTTTTGGAAAGTTATACTTTTCTAGGAATTTGTCCATTTCTTCCAAGTTGTCCATTTTATTTGCATATAGTTGCTGATAGTAGTCTCTCTCTCTTTTTTTAAATTTAATTAGTTTATTTTCTATTTTTTAATTTTCCAATATTGTATTTGTTTTGCCACACATTGACATGAATCCACCATGGGTGTACACGTTTTCCCCTTCCAGAACCCCCCTTCCACCCCCCTCCCCATCCCATCCCTCCGGGTCATCCTGGTGCACCAGCCCCAAGCACCCTGCATCATGCATTGAACTTGGACTGGCGATTTGTTTCACATATGATAATTTACATGCTTCCATGCCATTCTCCCATATCATCCCGCCCTCGCCCTCTCCCATAGAGTCCATAATACTGTTCTATTTATCTGTGTCTCTTTTGATGTCTCACATACAGGGTTATCTTTACCGATTGACTAAATACCATATATATGTGTTAGTATACTGTACTGGTGTTTTTCTTTCTGGCTTACTTCACTCTGTATAATAGGCTCCAGTGATAGTAGTCTCTTACGATCCTTTGTATTTCTGTGTTGTCTGTTGTGATCTCTCCATTTTCATTTCTAATTTTATTGATTTGATTTTTCTCCCTTTGTTTCTTGATGAGTCTGGCTAATGGTTTGTCAATTTTATTTATCTTCTCAAAGAACCAGCTTTTGGCTTTGTTGATTTTCGCTATGGTCTCTTCTGTTTCTTTTGCATTTATTTCTGCCCTAATTTTTATGATTTCTTTCCTTCTACTAACCCTGGGATTCTTCATTTCTTCCTTTTATAGTTGTTTTAGGTGTAGATTAGGTTATTTATTTGACTTTTTTCTTGTTTCTTGATGTACGTCTGTATTGCTATGAACCTTTGCCTTAGCACTGCTTTTACAGTGTCCCATAGGCTTTGGGTTGTTGTGTTTTCATTTTCATTCGTTTCTATGCATATCTTGATTTCTTTTTTGATTTCTTCTGTGTCTATTATTTTTCTATTTACCAATCATGATGCAATGGTATTAAGTGAGTAATACTTACATAATCACAATAGTAAAACGTGTTTATCAGTTTTCACAATTGATAGTCAGACATGAAATAAAATATAACTATACTTGCAAGATACAATGGGAACATGATTAACCTAACAATATAAAATAATTACATACAATTTGGGGGGTCAAGTAGAGTGACGTGGTAAGTTGGAAGTACACACAGGCACATGTTTTCATTTGCTTGGTTTATGTCTTTTGGTTGTGCTTCCCTGACAGTATTGTCGGTAAGAATCTATCTGCAGTGCAGGAGATCCCGGTTCAATTCCTGGGTTGGGAAGATCCTCTGGAGAAGGGATAGGCTACCAACTCCAGTATTCTGCCAGGAGAATTCCATGGACCGTATAGTCCATGGGGTCTATAAAGGGTCAGACATGACTGAGTGACTTTCATTTTCACTATGATCCTATTATCTTTTGCTTAATTGTTTTGGGTTTATTTTCCATAGGTAGGTCTTTTCCTTCTCATTTCCTGCCTAGAGAAGTTTCTTTAGCATTTGTTGTAAAGCTGGCTTGGTGGTGCTGAATTCTTGTCTGGAATTCTGAATACTTGTCTGGAGAGCTTTTGATTTCTCCATCAAATCTGAAGGAGAGTCTTGCTGGATAGAGAATTCTTGGTTGTAGGTTTTTCCCTTTCATCACTTTAAATATATCATGCCATTCCCTTCTGGCTTGTAGAGTTTTCATTGAGAAAATAGCTGATAGACCGACGGGAGTTCCCTCGTACGTTATTGTTGTTTTTCCCTCGTTGCTTTTAATAACTCTCTGTCTTTAATGTTTGTCAGTTCGATTCCTGTGTTTGTTTCCTTTGTTCCTTGGGTCTATCCTGCCTGGGACTCACTGTGCTTCCTGGACTTGTTTGGCTATTTTCTTTCCCGTGTTAGGGAACTTGTCCACTGTTATCTCTTCAAATATTCTCTCAAGTCCTTTCTGCGTTCTCCTTCTAGGACCCCTTTGATGTGAATGTTGGTTCATTTAATGTTGTCTCAGAGGTCTCTGTCTTCATTTATTTTCTTTCTTTCTTTTTTTTTTTTTTTTGTCTATATTCTGTTCTAGGGTGGTGATTTCCACCGTGTTGTCCTCCAGGCCATTTATCTGTTCTTCTGTCTCAGTTATTCTACTATGGATTCCTCCTAGTGTATTATTCATCTCGGTTTGTTCTTTAGTTCTTGTAGGTCTTTGATAAACATTTCTTTCATCTTCTAAATCTTTGCCTCCATTCTTTTCCCAAGATCCTGAACTATCTTCACTATCATTTTTCTGAATTCTTTTTCTGAAATGTTGGCTATCTCCACTTCATTTAGTTGTTTTTCTGGGATTTTATCTTGTCCCTTCATCTGGGACATAGCTTTCTGTGATACGGCTTTTGTTTTAGTTGCTGTGGAACTGTGGTTCTCACTTCTGTCTGCCCTCTGATGGAGGAGGCTAAGAGGCTTATATAAACTTCCTTATGAGAGGGACTGGTGGTGAGAAAAACCGAGTCTTGCTCTGGTGGGCAGGGCCTTGCTCAGTAGACCTTTAATCCAATTATCTGCTGATGAGTGGGGTTGCACTCACTCCCTGATAGTTTTTTGGCCAAGGTGTTCCAGCTGTATGTATGAGTTAGTCGCTCAGTCTTGTCTGACTCTTTGCGACCCCATGGACTGTAGCCTGCCAGGCTTCTCTGTCCATGGAATTCTCCAGGCAAGAATACTGGAGTGGGTTGCCATCTCCTTCTCCAGGGGACCTTCCTGACCTAGGGATCAAACCCAGGTCACCTGCATTGCCAGCAGATTCTTTACCATCTGAGCTACCTGGTAAGCCTCAAAGTGTCTGTAGCTCAAGACAATATTCTGGTTTCCTTTACCTCTGAGTCCTTTACCTGAGGTTTGCTTCTGACAGGAGGAGGGACACCTTTTGCTGCCATGATGGGCCAGGCAGGCAGAGGATAAAATGGGTGCAGGCTGGTGTCTGTTCTTTTCTCATGTGTTGGGGAGGTGATTCTGCTCTTGCCTAATGGTATCTAACCTCTCCATGAGCAATCTAGCAAGATATCAACTGCCCTCAAGAAATGTCCTAGGCGTGGTCATTGATAAAGAAACCAATACATAGCAGAAATTCAAGAAGCCAATTTCAAGAGACACATTTCACTTACACCCCAGATCAAGTTCAAGGGAAGTTGTGATGCTCATCGCCCTTGTAGGAGTCCACATTTATGAAGAAGCACTGTGGGAAGACTCAATTAGTAGTCACCACGTCTTGGGTCCTCTGGATGACCTTCTTCCTCAGAGGCACCACCTACTGGCAGGTCCTGCAGAGACCAGGCTCCTGTCAGTGTGAACTGGACGTCCCACAGTCCCAAAGCTGAAACCCCAGTGGGTCCTGAGGAAACTCGGCTTCTGTTAGCGTCAACTCTCCTTCGGGTTGTCTGGAAGCCCAGGCTGGCAGCAGGGACTCACCCCCGAGCATTCTGCAAGCCAAAGCCCCAGTGGGTCCTGAGGAAACCGGGCTCCAGTCAGCATGAACTGGATGCCACATGGTCCCAAAGCTGAAACCCCAGTATGGTTGGGCTAATGGCAACCTCCAAGAGGGTTTATGCCAAGGGAGACCTTCCCAGACTGCTGCTGCCCCCATTCCTGTGGTGAGCCCTTGACGACCCACAGGAGAGCCTCCAACACTAGCAGGTAGTTTTGGTTCAGTCTCTGTGGGGTCACTACTCCTTTCTCCTGAGTCTTGGTGCCTGAAAGGTTTTCTCTGTGCCCTCCAAGATTGGAGTTCTGTTTCCCCCAGTCCTGCGGAAGGCTTGTAATCAAACCCACCGGCCTTCCAAGTAGCTTCCCTGGGGATTTCCAGTCCCTTTGTTGGATCCCCAGACTGGGAAGCCTGGCATGGAGTTCAGAACCTTCACAATGAGGGATAACTCTTTTGCTGTTATCGTTCTCCAGTTTGTGGGTCACCTGCCTGGCAGGTGTGGAACTTGATTTTATGGTGACTGTGCCCCTCCTGCTGCCTCACTGTGGTTTCTTCTTTGTCTCTGGACGTGGGGTATCTTTTCCTGGTAGGTTCCAGAATCCTCCTGTTGATGGTTGTTGTGGGGAGAGAGCAAATTAGCCAAGATGGCGTGTTCAGGGTCTCTCACCCCACGTTTTGTAAATAACGGCTACTTAATGGCTGACATCATTTATAGCACTGCACATGGGTGTCATGAGGCACTCACTTGGTCACGGGCTACCTTGTGCTGTAGGGGTATATGAGTTTCACCTAAAAAGCAGTGGCGTATTACTGCCGCATCAAGGCTGTGTCCATTGAGTCAGCTATGAGAGGAGAGCATATGGTGTGTCTGCTGCTACAGCTGTGTGTCAGCCAGGAGAGAATAAACGTGTGTCCAGTTCCTACAGCTCCTTGAGTCTTCTTCCAGCCTTTTAGCTCACACTTTGCCTACCTTGGTTTCAGCAAACAGTGTGAACAGGATCAGCAATACAATTGTTCAACAGGATCAGCAATACAATTGTTCACAATACAATTGTGATTTTTGTGCTCTTGCAGGAGATGACTGCATGTCCTTCTACTCCACCATGTTGAACTGGAAGCCTTGGTTTGTTTTTATTATTTTACAGTTACAGACAATCTTGCAATTAATACTTTCAAGGACCTAACTTTTTCTCCTTTTTACTATTTCCTTGGGATAAATTTCTAGAGTTTAGAATACTAGTCCAAGTTATATGAATATTTTCATAGCAAATTAACTTTCCATTAGGGCTGTAGCAATTTATACTACTTGTGTTATTAGTCTGTATATTGTATATGTTGTCCAGTCCCATTGCATTTTTATTTTAACCATTTTGCTTACAAAAAGTTTACATTTCTGTGTAACTGAATCTGTCATTTTTCTTTCCTATTTTTATATTGATTCAATTCTTCAAGTGTTATCAACACTTTAAAGTTATAACAAATTCTGCCTTTACACAAGCTCATCTGTGATTTCCCTAATATTTAGTTCTTTGATATGTTCAGAGATTATTTGAATATGGTTGTATATTTACTTTTTCCAAAATACTAATCTTAAACCAATGCAATTTATTGAGTTTCTGCCATTTCCCACTCATTGTCCAGCAGTATTTCAATAATTCCACACTCATCTGTGTCAACTTTAGAGCTTTCTATATTTTTCCATTCATATGCTTTTCATCCATGCTTGAAGCATGATATTTTATAGTATGTTTCTATATCTGGCAGAGACTCTTATCTCACGTTATAATTTTTCTCAAACTATTCTTCTTCTGAACCCTGAAAATTTTCACTTCCGTTTCACTTAAGGAATTTCTTTTCTTGGTCACAGTGTGATGATCCCACCTCTTAAATAATGAACTCAAACCCCACTGTACCCGCCTTCTTTCTCTTTGCCTTTTCTTTTATTCCAAGTCTCACTGCTCTGTCTGCGAATATCACTGGGGCGCACCAGCCCGTTTCCTAGTTCTCTCTGTCACTGAGGCTGAGCAGAATGACCCATCATTTTACAACAGGACATCAGCGTTGCACTTTCCTCACCTTATCTTTTCACCAAATCTGTATTGCCAAATCCCAGCTTCAGAGGACCATCTGTCCATGTTCTTAGTTTCTCCTTCACTGCCTAGTGCAGCTGGATTAAAACCAAGTGATGGTGAATTGATGTTGTGACAAAAGCTGTTAGTAAGAATTTAGGATTTGTGCAAGGGTAATAGGAGACCCAGATGTAGGTAAAGCTTTGATAAAAGAAAATATGATGTGTTCTTATGTCCACAACTTTCTTATGGTCAATATTAAAAAATTCTAGAGCAGATTTTTAGAGATATGTCAATCACTGATGGAGAGACTGTAGGGTCTCTGGGGACAAGACACGTGAGAAGAAAGTTACCTTTTTGAAAGTAAAATTAGTAAAACAGAAAACTCTAAAGGGAAAAATAGAAGGAAGGTGATAGAGAGGCAGAGATAGTGAGGAGATTTGAGGATTCCTATCTCAAAAAGAAAAGATCTGCTAGAGTTTTTAATACATCATCTTTTTCAAACCTGGCAAAAAAAAAAAAACCTTCCCTAATGTGATGACTACAGTTTGCAAAAGAGGGAGCTGAGACTCAGAGAAGTTCAGTCAACTCAAGGAAACTTCACTTGTGGCTGTGTGGCATGACACCCTGCTTTCCTCTCCACTAGCATCCTTTTGTGATACTCTTGCAAGCATGTAGAAAAAGAGGCTCACAGTATTTCCCTAGCCAGGGAAAGTTAAAGCTTGTTGAATGAACACATGGGTCTGATCTCCAAGTCCATAGATGGGGCTGCCTGCCTGCCTCTTCTCTAGCCTGTGGGCATCACAGGCACCTCATTCCCATCAGGCTGCCCTACTGGTCCAGGGCTCCCCATTTCAGGGCATCCTCCTCCCTCTCACCCAGCTGTTCAGGTTGGAGGCCCAGAGGCAGCTCTTCTTCACAGCCTCCCGTGCTTCCCCTCTCCACTGTGCTTCAAGCCCATGGCGCCGCTGGACTCTTGGTCCTCACCTCCCCACAGCAACTCTCACCTTCCTCCTGTCAATTTTCTTTTCAAAATGTTCATTTCATCCCTATTATTTAAGACTGAGGAATGCCTTTTCATTGTGGGGAGAAGGAGGGCATAGAGTTCTAAGTCCTTCCCTCGGCTCACACAGCCCAGTGGGCCCCACAGCATCCTGTGGCCTCATCTGGACCACTGTCTCCTAATCATATGGCCAACACAGACTGGCCTTTGTATGTGCCTCAGACCCACCACGTTCCTTCTAAGCTCAGACTGAGGGCATTTGAATAATGAATCATCCCCTCCACCCCATTCTACTTTTTCTCATGACACTTAGCATTTTCTAACCTTTTTCTGGAACTCATTTGTGATGTTATTGGTTATGTCTGTCTTCCTGCTCAAGGATATAAGTTCCACCAGGACAGATGCTATTGTATGTTTTATTCACTGCTACCTACAGAAATGCCTGATACATACCAGTTACTTAACAAATAGTTGTTACAGAAAGTGGTTCATTCATTTTAATTTACAACATATACATTAACAGAGGACATACTCACCAAACTACTGGGTATCATAAGAGAATGTAAGAGAATATCATATAAGAGAATAGGGCATGTGCTGGGGGATAGACTCATGGTCAAACTCTATCAGACTAATAAATAAGAAGTTTAATAGGAACTAAATAAAAAGCCCACCTATGGGCCCAGAAGGTAATAGAAAACTAAGATATTGGGGTGAAATGACATAGTAGATGGATTCTGGAAACTGCTTTAAGTTTGAGAGTTGGGGTTTTTCTGGGTTTTTTTCCTATGGTACATTTGTTATAATCAATGAACCAATATTGATACATTACTATCAAGTAACGTCTATAGTTTGCATTAAGGTTCTTCATTGTGTTATATAGCTTTATGGGTTTTTTTTTTTTAATTTTTATTGGAGTATAGTTGAATTACACAGTTGCATTTATTTCTGCTGTACAGCAAAGTGAACCCACTCTGTTTTATATTATCTTCCTGTATAGGTCCTTCAGTGTACTGAGTAGAATTCCCTGTGCTACACAGCAGATCCTTATTAGTCATCTACTTTTTACATAGTAGTGTGTGTGTGCCAGAGTTTCCCTGGTGGCTCAATGGTAAAGAACTCCATGTGGGAGATATGGGTTTCATCCCTGGGTCAGGAAGATCCCCTGGAGAAGGAAATGGCAACCCACTCCTCTATTCTTGCCTGGGAAATTGCATGGACAGAGGAGCCTTGCAGATGACTTAGCTACCAAACAACAACAATAACAATATGCATGTGATAATCGCAATCTCCTAAGTTATCCGCCGCTTTGTAACATTGTACAGGAGACAGTGACCAAACCATCCCTGAGAAAAAGAAATCCAAGAAGGGAAAGTGGTCATCTGAGAAGGCTTTACAAATAGCTGAGGAAAGAAGAGAAGCAAAAGGCAGAGGGATAGGGAAAAATATACTCAGCTGAATGCAGAATTCCAGAAAATAGAAAGGAAAGATAAGAAAGCCTTCTTAAGTGAATAATGCAAAGAAATAAACGAAAACAATAAAATGGGAAAGACTAGAGATCTCTTCAAGAAAACTGGAGATAACAAGGGAACATTTCATGCAAAGATGGGCACAATAAAGGACAGAAATGGTATGGACCTAACAGAGGTAGAGGATATTAAGAAGAGGTGGCAAGAATACACAGAAGAACTGTACAAAAAGATCCTCATGACCCAGATACCACAATGGTGTGATCACTCACCTAGAGCCAGACATCCTAGAATGTGAAGTCAAGTGAGCCTTAGGAAGCATTGCTACCAACAAAGCTAAGGGGGTGATGTAATTTCAGCTGAGCTATTTCAAATCCTAAAAGCTGATGCTGTGAAAGTGCTGCACTCAATGTGCCAGCAAATTGGGAAAACTCAGCAGTGGCTACAGGATTGGAAAAGGTCAGTTTTCATTCCAATCCCAAAGAAAGGCAATGCCAAAGTATGTTTAAACTACGGTACAATTGTGTTAATCTCACATGCAAGCAAGGTAATGCTCAAAGTCCTTCAAGCTAGGCTACAGCAGTATGTGAACCAAGAACTTCCAGATGCGTAAGTTGGATTTAGAAAAGGCAGAGGAACTAGAGATGAAATTGCCAACATCCATTGTATCATAGATAAAGCAAGGGAATTCCAGAAAAAAAAAATCTGCCTCTGCTTTATTGACTACGTTAAAGCCTTTAACTGTGTGGATCACAATGAACTGTGGGAAATTCTTAAAGAGGTGGCAACACCAGACCACCTTATCTGTCTCCTGAGAAACCTGTATGCAGGTCAAGAAGCAACTGTTAGAACCAGACATGGATCAAAATACTGGTTCTAAATTGAAAAAGGAGTATGTCAAGGCTGTATATTGTCATCCTGCTTATTTAACTTACATGCAGAGTACATCATGTGAAGTGCTGGGCTGGATGAATCCCAAGCTGAAATCAAGATTACTGGGAGGAAATACCAGCGACTTCACATATGCAGATGACACCACCCTAATGGCAGAAAGTGAAGGGGAACTAAAGAGCCTCTTGATGAGAGTGAAAAAGGAGAGTGAAAAAGCAGGCTCAAAATTCAATATTCAAAAAACTAAAATCATGGTGTCTGGTCCCATCACTTCGTGACAAATAGATGGGGAAAAAGTGGAAACAGTGACAGACTTTATTTTACCTGGGCTCCAAAATCACTGCGGATGGTGACAGCAGCCACGAAATTAAAAGACACCTGCTCCATGGAAGAAAAGCTATGACAAACCTAGACAGTGTATTAAAAAACAGAGACATCGCTTGCCGACAAAGGTCCATGTAGTCAAAGCTATGGTTTTTCCAGTAGTCATGTACAGATGTGAGAGTTGGACCATAATGAAGGCTGAGCACCAAAGAGTGGATGCTACTATGGTCCTCGAGACGACTCTTGAGAGTCCCTTGGGTGGCAAGGAGATCCATCCAGGCAATCCTAAAGAAAGTCAACCCTGATTTTCATTGGAAGGACTGATGTTGAAGCTGAAGCTCTGCTACTTTGGCCACCGGATGAGAGGAGCCAGATCATTGGAAAAGACCCGAATGCTGGAAGAGATTGAGGGCAGGAGGAGAAGTGGGTGGCACAGGATGAGATGGTTGGATGGCATCACTGACTCAACGGACATGAGTTTGAGCAAACTCCAAGAGATAATGAAGGACAGGGAAGCCTGGCATGCTGCAGTCCCTGGAGTCACAAAGAGTCAGACACGACTTAGCTACTGAACAACAGCTGCTACTTCCCTGCCCCATTAGTTTATTTCTACATCTGTGACTCTGTTTTGTAAATAAGTTTATATGTACCATTTTTTTTTAAAGATTCCACATATAGGAAATATCACATTTGTTTTTCTCTAACTTACTTCACTCGGTATGACAATCTATAGGTCCATCCATGTTGCTACAAATGGCATTATTTCATTCTTTATTATGACTAAGTAATATGCCATTGTATATACGTACCACATCTTCATGCATTTATCTGTCAGTGGACATTTAGGTTGCTTCCATGTCCTGGCTATTGTAAATAGTGCTGCAATGAAAATTGGGGTGCATATATCTTTTCTAATTATGGTTTTTTCTGTATATATGTCCAGAAGTGGAATTGCTGAATCATATCATAGGTCTATTTTTTGTTTTTTTAAGAAATCTCCATACTGTTCTCCATACTGGCTGTACCAGTTGACATTCCAACCAGCAGTGTAGAAAGGTTCCTTTTCTCCACAGTTTCCACAGCGTTTATTATTTGTGGCGGTCTTGATGCTATGAGGTGGTATCTCATTGTAGTTTTGATTTTCATTTTTCTAATAATCAGTGATGTTTAACAGCCTTTCATGTACTTTTTGGCCATCTGTATGTCTTCTTTGGAGAAATGTCCATTTAGATCTTCTGCCCATTTGCCCGTTTTTTTTTATTGTATTGTGTGTTGCTTTTCATACTGAACTGCATGAACTGTTTGTATATTTTGGAGATTAATCCATCAGTTGCTTCATCTGCAAATATTTCCTTCTATCCTGTGGGTTGTCTTTTCATTTTGTTTATGGTTTCTTTTGCTGTGAAAAAGCTTTTAAGTTTAATTAGGTCCCATTTGTTTATTTTTATATTTGTTTTTATTTTCATTATCTAAAGATAGGGGTCAAAAAAGATCTTGCTGCAATTTATGTCAGAGTGTGTTCTGCCTATATTTTCCTCTAAGAGTGTTATAACACTCAGCCTTACATTTACGTCTTTAATCTATTTTGAGTTTACTTTTCTGTTAGGTGTTAGGGAGTATTCTAATTTCATTGGGTTTTGAACTTTGGTGTTGTTGAATTTACAGAGGCTTGATTTGTGGCCCAAAATGTGACCTATCCTGGGGAAGCAAGTGTATTCTGCTGCTTTTGAGTGGACTGTTTCATAAATGTCAATTAAGTCTATTGGTCTAATATGTCATTTAAAGTTTGTGTGTTCTTATTGATCCTCTGTCTGAATGACCTGTCCATTGATGTAAGTGGAGTATTAGAGTCCCCCACTATTATTATGTTGCATGCATGCTAAGTCACTTCAGTAGTGTTTGGCTCTTGGTGACCCTATGGACTGTAGCCTGCCAGGTTCTTCTGTCCATGGAATTTTCCAGTCAAGAATATTGGAATGAGTTGCCATTTCCTTCTCCAGGGGATCTTCCCAAACCAGGGATCAAACCTGCATCTCTTAAGCCTCCTGCATTGGCAGGCAGGTTCTTTAGCACTACCACCTTCTGCCTGTTAGCATTTGCCTTATAATTGAGATGCTCCTATGAAGAGTGCATATAATTTTCAATTGTTTTATCTTCTTCTTGGATTGATCCCTTGATCATTAAGTAGTGTCCTTCTCATCTCTTATAACAGTCTTTGTTTTAAAGTCTACTTCATCTGATGTGAATATTACTTCTACAACTTTCTTTTGATTTCCATTTGTATAGAATATGTTTTTCCATTCCCTCACTTTCAGTCTGTATATGTCCTTAAGTCTGAATTGGGTTTCCTGTAAACAGCATATATGTGTCTTGCTTTTGTATTCATTTAGCCAGTCTATGTCTTTTTATTGTAAAATTTAATCCATTTACATTTAAGGTAATTATCAATATATATGTTCCTATTGCCATTTTCTTTTTGGATTTGATTTCATAGGTCTTTTTTCTTCCCTTCCTCTTTTGTTCTCTTCTCTTATGGTGTGATGACTATCTTTAGTGTTATGTTTGGGTTGCTTTTTTATTTTTGTGTGTGTATCTATTGTAGACTTTTGGTTTACATTTCCCATGAAGTTTTCATACAGCAGTCTATATATACATATACAAGGTTGTTATAAGTTGCTGGTCTCAATTTCAAATTCAATTCCCATTTCCTGCATTTGTGCTCTCCTCTCCTCATGGTTGCTGGTTTTGATGCCATATTTGTGTGTGGATGATTTTCTCATTTTACTCTAGGTTTGTCTTTACCAGTGAGATTTCCCTTTTGTGATTTTCCTGTTTTTAGTTGTGGCCTCTTTTGTTCCCCTGCCTAGGGAAGTTGCTTTACCATTTCTGGTAAGGCTGGTTTGGTGATGCTAAATTCTCTTAGCATTTGCTTTTGATTTCTTTCTCAAATCTGAATGAGAGCCTTGCTGGGTAGAGTATTCTTGGTTGTAAGCTTTTCCTTTACATCACTCTAAATATATCATGCCACTCCCTTCTGACCTGCAGAATATCTGCTGAAAAATCAGTTGAAAACCTTATGGGGATTCCCTTATATGTTATTTGCTGCTTTTTTCCCCTTGTTGCTTTTAATATTTTTTTCTTTTTCTTTAATTTTTGTCAGTTTGATAGACATGTGTCTTGAGATGTTTCTCCTTAAGCTTATCCTGTATGGAATTTTCTGTACTTCCTTGACTTGGGTGGCTGTTTACTTTACCATATTAGGGGATCTTTTGCTATAATTTCTTCAAATATTTTCTCAGACCCTTTCTCTTTCTCTTCTTCTAGGACCCGTATAATGAGGATGTTGATGCATTTAATATTGTCCTAGAGGTCTCTGACACTGTCCTCATTTCTTTCCATTCTTTTTGCTTTGATCTGTGTCAGTGATTTCCACCAGTCTGCCTTACAGCTCTTTCATTCTTTCTTCTGCCTCGGTTATTTGGCTGTTGGTTCCTTCCCGTGTACTTTACATCTCAGTTACTGTGCCGTTCGTCTCTGTTTGTTCTTTAAATCTTCTATCCCTTTGTTAACATCTCTTGTATCTTCTTGATCTGTGCCTCCATTCTTTTTTCAAAATTTTGAATCATCTTTACTATCATTACTCTGAATTATTTTTCAAATAGGTTGCCTATCTCTTCATTTAGTTGTTCTTGGGGTTTTTTATTTTCCTTCGTTTGCAACTTATTTCTTTGCCGTCTCGTTTTGTCTAACCTTCTGTGTTGGTGGTTCCCTTTCTGCAGGTTGCAGGATTATATTTCCTCTTGCTTATGATGTCTGCCCCTTGGTGGGTGAGGTTTGTTCAGAGACTTCTGCAGCCTTCCTGGTGGGAGCGACTAGTGTTTGCCCTCTGTGAGTGGAGCTGGGCCTTGTCCCTCTGATGGGTAGGGCCCTATCAGGGTGTGCATTTGGGGGTATCTGTGAGCTTAGTATGACTTTAGGCGGCCCTTCTGCTGATGGGTGGGGACTGTCTTGTTGATTGTCATGCCTGTGGCATCCCAGCACTGCAGCCTGCAGGCTGTTGGGTGGAGACAGGTCATGGTGCCAAAATGAGGATCTCCAGGAGACTTGAAGTCAATTAATATTCCCTGGGTGAGCGATAGCCAACCCCCAGCTTCCCAGGAGACCCTCGGAGGCCCCTAGTTAGATGTGGCCCGGGTTCCTCTGGAGGTACAGCTTTGTGCTGAGCTCCAGTGCATGTGAGACCTTGCGTGTGCCCTCCAAGAGGGAAGCCTCTGCCTTCTGCCCTGTGGAGCTCCTGCCCACTCAAGCCCTGCTGGTCTTCAAGGCTCAATGCTCTGGGGTTTCTTCCTCCCAATGCCAGGCCCTCAGACTGTCTTGGAAGGCTATGTTTCAGTGGGAGCTTCCCTGTGTGCCCCGCAAGTGTTTACGTTTCTTAAGTTTTGGCACAAGGGCTGGTTTTACTATGGACGTCTGCCACCCCTTTCCTCAGTTTCTTGCGGCCTATATCCTCTTGGTGTTGTGGTGCCCAGAGCTTGTACTGGATGTTGACCAAAGACTTCCGTTTACTCTGTGGTTGTCACTGTTCTGTCAGGGGTAGGATATGCTTCCTAGTTATTAGAGTAGACACCCCCAAATCTATTTCTTAGCTATGCTTCTGATCTGCTGTGTGCAGTACACAGGATTGGAACATCCCCACTGGAAGATAACCCACAGAATATTCCTTCTCTGGAGATGTTCACCCATGAGTGTGCTCTGCTGTGGCACCTCTTACCTACTGTGCAAGCTCTCAGATTAAAATGTTGTCATCACTCCTCTCAGCCCCACCTTAACTGGAGGTATGCTGACAGTTGACTTGGGGGTCTTTCAGGCATTGTTTTCATTAGGCCACCAAGATAGATCCACTGAAGTCAGGTCTCAGGATTGCAGTAATCATACATCTAGATCTGCTGTGGGTGCTCTGTATGCAGCTCAGACTCTGGCCTGGCCCAAGCCACATGTATATGTGTCCACAAAGTCTGCAGCTGCTAAAGCTAGACCCATCTCACTCAGAACGCTTGTCTGTTCAGATGTTCCACAACTGCTCACTTTACCAAGCCATTCGCAGGGGTTTCATCCATGGTTCACACAGCTGCTAGGGGAGATTTCACCTCTTCTTAGTTGCACGGCCTGTGGGGCTCAGCTGTGGTTTCAGTCCCATCTCCGCACGTGGGCCACCCTCAGGCATCTGCTCCCCACTGAGCAAGAGGAAGAGGGCACGGCGACCCACTGGGGTTCATGTGCTCACTCCAGTGGGAGGGAGAGGAGATGGTGACTGGCTGAGGTGCCTAAACCTGCCCTGCCGGGAGCCTTTCCTATTCCCTGAGTAAGCAGGGGTGTGTGCGCGGGGAGAGAGGCCACAGTGGCAGCCTTACCCATCACTCATCACTCAACAATGGCCCTTGGCCTTGATGGTAGACAAGGGCTCCCGGCAGGCGCCTTCCCGGTTGCACAGTTCCTCACTCCCAGCCCCTTAGACTGTCTCCTCACAGCTAACAGTCTTCTCCCCAGGCTTGCTCTCCAAATCCCATATGCCAGCCCCCAGCCCCCAGCCATGCCAGCGGACACCCCTCTCAGGCCGGGGCACTCCGAGCTGCGGCATGGACCAGCTGTATAGGTCTCATTCTGTCCTGCTTACCGCAGACTGACTGCCAGTCTCTCCTCTGGGCCCCTGAACCTCCCATCTGTCCCTGCTGATCGCCCTCCAGTGAGGGGGTTTCCCCAGATGCGGGAGCCTCCCCGGCAGCTCCCCGCCAGGGGCACCGGTCCCATCTCACTTCTTCTTTTCTTTTCCTTTGCTCTCTTTTGTCCTCCTCAGTTACACATGGATCTTTCTTGTCCAAGTTCCTCTGCTAGTGTTCAGCAGGTCTCTGTGAAGATTGTTCCATTTACCAGTGTACCCTTGATACTGCTGTGAGAAGAGGTGGACTCCAAGTCCTCCTAGTCTGCTGTCTTGACTCAGCTCCCCCTAGAGCTTTGACAAATGCACCATGTCATTTATCCACCATCACGGTATCATACGCAATAGTTGCACTGCCCTAAAAATTTCCTGTCCCTCACTACTCGGTCCTCTCCCCACCAGCTACCGGATAGTGGCAACCTCTGTTCTTTCTACCGTTTCTTTAGTTTTATCCTTTCCAGAATGGCATATAACTGGAATCATATAGTGTGGAGTCTTTTCAGATTGGCTTGGCCGCTGCTTCTCTTTTTAATCTTTTGAGACTGAATTGACACCTAGCATTGAATTAGTTATGAGTGTACAGCCAAATGATGTAGGGATATATAATAAAATTATTACCTCGGTAAATTAAGTTAGCATTCATTACTGCACATAGTTACCAATTCTGTGTGTTTGTTTGATGAGAACTTTTAAGATCTCTCTTAGCAACTTTCAAACATACAATACAACATTGTTTCCTATGGTTACTGTGGTGTACATGACATCTTCAGGACTTATTTATTTTATAAGTAGGAGTTACTGCCTTTTGCCCACATCCACCCTGTGCCTCTGAAAACCAACCAGATTGGCTTCTTTTTACTTAGTAACAGGCATTTGAGATTTCTCCATGTCTTTTTGTGGCTTGACGATTCTCTTATCTCTAAATAATACTCCATGGTATGAATGTGTCACAGTTTTGTTTTTTTTTTATCCATTCACTTATTGAAGGACATTTTGATTGCTTCCAATTTGGGGCAGTAATTAATTAGATTTTAGTTAGGAGAAAGTACATGACTCTGCCAATCCAACTGTGAGTGCCCTCTCATTACAGTCTAGTAGTAGAGACATCTGCACATGCTAGTTCTGCTCTTCTCTGCAGATTTTAGATAGCTCTTTGACACTTTTCATGATTATGTATTAAGGAATAAATCAATCTCAAATTCTGAGCCTAATATTTCTTGATAAGCCAACACATTCAACATAAAAGCAACCAAGATTATTAAAGGATCCTTTGAGAAAATACTGATGGTACTAAGGATATTTTGACTGAAGAAGAGAGAACCCAAGGACCCTGAGAAACATCTTCAACATTGTCAAGACATCATAGGAAGGGGGTGGGTGCATCTTGTTCTGTGGGGCCGTGAAAGGCGGACTAGGAGCATCTGTAAAGGTTTGGTGGTGAGAGGCTGCTGAAATCCCTACCCGTGTTGTTGTGGGTATTTCCCCTTCTCTTATCAAAGAACGGGAGTGAGTAGCCATCTGATAATCTAGTTTCAAAATATCCCATTCCTGATAAACCCCTAAATACACTCCACATAAACTTTATTTCAAAATTTGTCAATTAAGAAATCTTCTAAATAGAAACTTTCCTAAACAATATTAAAATTGAAGCCAACAACCCATATATGTGTCTATATCTCAGAGGTCACAGGAACCCTTGAACCTGATTGAAGTTGACTTTTAAAACCCTTACACAGAGAACATTCACTGCAGCATAGGCTAGGGTCTTGCCCATGAGAAGGCAGACCCTGCCTCTCTACGGGCCCACATGTTTGGGTGTCCTCCTGCAGTTTTAATCGAAAGTGAAACCTTTAGGTGCTGTGAGGACCCGTGTGCAGCTCTCTCCCCTGCAGCCCAGAACCACCTCCAGTGCTCACGCTGTCTGACACCAAGGGTCTTCACGGCCAGCAAGCATCTGCTTTGGCTGACTCCTAGCCAGGGCCCAGCGCTTACAACTCCCCCAAAATATTCCTGGTTCTTCTCTGAAAACTAAGTTCCTCAGGGCCATGATTTCTTGCCTGAATCACACTTCCTTTGCTGAGACCCAAACTTTCTGCTATTCTTCTGATATTCTTAAACTCGATTGTTTATTGCCCCCTCTCTGTTTCTCCATTATTTTCACAGACGCAGATATCAGGCATTGAGAAGACTGTGGTTCTTTCATGCATGTTCTTACGGATGGATGTTCTTGTCTGAATATCTGGTCAGCTCTTTCTCTGATGCCAATGTAGTCTCATTGTGCCTGAAGCCTGGCCCTGGGTTAGGAAATAGTTTTCCATATTTAACAGTAGTGCCCCTGGGACATGACTTGACTTCATGAACTTAGCCTGAGCTCCTCATGTGAGAGTCATAAAAGGCATTTTGACTCAAACCTATGTTTCTTTTGGCTTCAAGGGAGGACTATATAAACTTTAATTTGGCTGTGCAGGTCAGGAAAGTAAATGCCTTTAAAAGCCTCCATTTAAGATCAGACTTGTATTTATACTCCCTCTGTCAGAGTAAAGTACACAGAAGTAGCAAGACATGCTTATAATGCCATCAGTTAAATGAGTTTCTACATTCTAATAAAATATCAAACATTGGCAACATCACCATCTTCTGACTCATGTCAACATGAATGCATCACAGTGTTACCTTCTAGCTTCATGTTAGAATATTACTGCATCATTTCACACCCAAACATCCTTTATTTTTTCAGTCAGTTGTGCCAAAATAATCGAGAGAGAGAAGCAGACCGTAAAAAACACAAAGTTGGCCTTTGTGTTCATTTGAAAGCAGTGATCGTTTAATCCCGCAGTATGTCCGTGGGTTTTTTTTTTTTTAATTACCTGAAGTGATAGATTAAGGAGCCTAAAGCAAGAAACCTGAAGACACAGAGGAGATTGAAGAGTTTATCCTGAGTGGGACAGTCAGGTCAGGAGTCGATGATACACACGAAGGCGTGTGGCAGCAGTGAGGGAGGAGGAGAGTCAGGGTGTGTACGTATCATCGGCCAGAATTCCAGAAACTATGCTCACTGCTGGGACCCAGGGAAGAGCAGCGGGCTGGGCACACGTGGTCCTCCTGCAGCATGGCTAAATGATTCTCAGTGAGCAGAGGAGACTGCCCTTGTTTGCCCAGCGTGCGGGGCACACATCCTAAGAAAGTCACACCAGGGCCTCTGGGAGACCCTCCCAACCTCAGCAAAGATGCAGAGGTTTGAGAGGTTTTGATGTCTCAGGAACCATCAAATAATTAGAGCACAGGATTCTTGACAGAATTCCCTAAAGCAGAAGCTCATCCTGAAGACTGATACTCTCTCCTGAAAAGCTGCAGTAATAAAACACCAGTTAACAAGTATTAAGCTCGTCTTAATACCAGAGGACCCAGAGGAGACTGGCTCCTCCAGCCTCTTCCCTCCTCAAACCGGCAGCTTTTTCAGAGCATCACAGATGGATATGCATTTTCTTCTCGAACGTATCCTAAACCCGGATGGCCACATTCCAGTATTTTTTTCAAGATACTTTTAATGAAAGAAATCTTTTCTCTTGTATTTGAAGCCACTTGATCATCCTCAGTTCTCCGGAAGCACTTAAAAATACTGATTGGGACTTCCTGAGAAACTCCTCTGTCCATTTGTCAGCGGATTCTGTGTGTGCTGAGTGGATAGACAAGACCAAGCACAGCAGCGAAGACTTTGCTGATTCTTGGCCATGTGGGCAGGTCGTGACTGACTCCAGCGCCCGTGTCTTTCCTTCTTCAGCTCTCTTTACTCAAAGCCATCTCTACATTCCATGGATATTTCTGAGATTTTGACCATAGAGTGCATTTCCTGGTACAAGCCCTTACAAAAGTTAAAGTATATTTTCTAGTACTTTTATTACAATTTCCCAGCCATTAAAACATTGATTTACATCTTTTAAAGCAGTAGCAAACCTAATCCTTGGATATTTCTTTTTAAAATGTGAGTGAAGCGTTTGATTCAATAATCATCTGCAAATGTGTTTGGAGATCCTGCTCTATTGTCTTGAAATGAGAAAATGTTGAAAAAGGTTAAGCGTATCGTAACTTTCCCTGTTTAGATCAATGTTGAGATAATCTGGATGTGACGTGACTGAAGTGTAATTCCCAGGGCTATTTCCATGCTTCTTTATTAGAGAGAGAATGTTGTTTAATGGTGTAACCTGAGTCTCACGAAGGCCTGAGAAGGCAGAGTGTCTGTTGCCTCCAAACAGAGAATCACTTTTCACATCAGTATTGGATTAAGTGCCCTGTGGTGCTCTCCCTTTGGGTCACTAAGTCACCAGTGATTAGTAAGGCATTACTGGAGAGCCAGCAACAAGCCTTTCAGGCCAGTCTTGTGTCATTGGAAGAGGTCTTTGGATAAGTCATGAGAGAGCTTAGAGGGGTCTCCGGTAAGAGCACTGGCCTCCAGCTGGCTTCTGGGGAGGCAGGTCTGGGCCTCCATTCTCTTGCATTCCTTCCCAGGCAGCACTCAGCCTTCTCCCCTAGAGAAGTACTGGACAAAGACAACACCCGTTCTAGGGACACCAAATTATCGTTCTGGGCGATAGTGTTGAGCACTCACCTTCAGGTTTTTTCACTGTCAGTGGTACCAGGGTGAGGCTCTCAGTGTCCAGAGGGCTGGAGCCTAGGAAACCATGCTTCTTGTAGAGTTCTGTCTCAGTGAGACTGGGCCTGAGTATATCTCCTTACATTTGTAGGCCTGAAAAAGTCCTGTATTTGAATTGCTAGAGGTAAAGTTAAATTTTCCCATAGAGGCAGTGGTATAATATTAGGACATGTATTTGGTCAATAACATCATACAAACTAGTCTTAATAGGCATGTAGGTAATTACATTTATTCGTCCTTTTTATTTGCTTTAGGCTCTAGACTCCATCTTAAGAGTTCTTCATAAACAAGATTGTGTTATTAAGGAAACATGCCAGAACATGGTTCCAGAAACTGTTTGGTTTGTTTTTCCAGAATTATGCAAGCCAGAGTGCCATTCCAAAACCCCTCTTTTTCCATTTTCCATCACCGATTATTTTTAAAAGCTTCAATTTTACTCCCCAATCCTCAACAGAGGCAGATGCCTCTTACCATTTCTGCCGGGCAGGGGGGTTTCCAGCCATGTGGGACTAAGCAGAGCCCCACTTTCTACTAAAGTCCTTGCCTCAGTGAGCACACCCCTCCCCACCCCCCGCCGAACATCTGTGCTGGAGCATCAGAAAGACATCAGCTGTCTCCCCTAGAATCATCTGACTGCACTCGCAGGCACAGCTTGGGGTGCTTTGCCCCTACAACCTTTGTCCCTCAGAGACTGTGACACCTTCCAAGGCAGAGACCTTTGTCTGTGTATCTTTCTGTCCCCCAGGCTTGGCACAAAGCTGGTGTTCAATTAAAGTTTTCAAGATGAAGGAATGAAAGAATGGGGACAGTATAAGCAGGAAAGGCTCTGGAATGTGTAGTTTACCTGTATTGGATGGTTTGCCCTACTTGGGCCGATATGTTCTTACCATGAGCACCAGATTTAGGGAGCAGCCAGTTATAAAGCTGCTAACAAAAGGAATGCAGTCTTCAGTGGACTAATGGTACCAAGGCAGGAAGTGTTTCTGCACCTGATCCAGGTAGATACTAACCACTGAAATCAGGTCAAGACACAAGCAGGTACTACGCCAAAAGCTGTCCAGCTGGCCCCAAGTGGCAAGGGAGAGAGGCATAAGGAGTATAGA
Organism: Giraffa tippelskirchi; assembly: GCF_054371585.1. Taxonomy (NCBI): domain Eukaryota; kingdom Metazoa; phylum Chordata; class Mammalia; order Artiodactyla; family Giraffidae; genus Giraffa; species Giraffa tippelskirchi. The sequence goes on from NC_137283.1 coordinate 331,165, forward strand.
AGTGTTGAGAAAATGCTCCAGTCTTCTGAGTTTTTGCCCAGAGTCCTACTGCCAGCGGGGTGAAGACTGATGTGCCTGGTTGTCCCGTGTCCAATCGGGGATTCCTGTGGGAGAGTTTGAGAACATTTTGCAAGGCAGGCAGGCCACTGAGGCCCTGGACACTAATGCACTGGATACAATTTTAGCTCCCAACAGTTCAGCTTTGTTCTCACATAGGTCCAACATCACTTTTTAAGAAACAATGGATTGTGGGACTCTACCAGTAGAAATATGATAAATGCCCATATTAACCCTCCTCAGAGCAGGATAGCAAGTTACAGGGAAGTGTCTGCATAGCACTCCCTTCGCCAGCATCTCTGCTCCTCTGCTGCTTCCTCACCACTCCCCCCCCAGCCCTCCACGGTGGGCCCTGCCTTCCACCACCCCAGTCTCCCATCAGGCACGTAGGAAGGTCCCTGCTCTTTCCGGGTCTCCTCTCCCCGAAGCGCATGGATCTCAAACAGTTGTTAGGAAGAAAGGATGCTCATATTTCTAATTGGTTCATTCACACTGAGATGGTAACTGGTAGGTTTAGACTTACTGGCAAGGTATTTGTATTTACAAAATGTCTACCCTTTGATGAATTCCTGAATTAGTGCCACATGTTTGAGATCGGGTGTTTCCAGAGGGGAAGTTTTCTCAGGCCTTAGAAAAAGCCAGCACCTTACGACAGAAGTCTGAAAAATTGTGGATTTACGTCCGGGAACATGAACTCTGCAGAGTCTAGACTATTTCCTCTGTCTCTGAACTCTGAGCATGGTTTACTTTCTTCCCTCACAACTGCAGTTATGAATTTTACTCAACCTTTGATTTAAGAACCAAAAAGCAAGAGAAGTTATTGACCTCAAAGAAATTTTCTTGAGTTTCTTCCATAGGGGGAATAAACTGTTATATGTTGTGTAACCATAGCTCATAAAACAAGAAATGACTTGAAGTACATCATAATAATATAGGATAAATGGCCAGAAGACATTTCTATTCATAATTAGGTTCTGTCTGGTTGCACACATTCACCACTTCCTTAGAACATTTTGGAGGGCAAGTAGAATGTAATTGTTGGTGTATCAGGCAATTTAATGCTTGGGAGATAACTCCAGATAAAAGAAAAGCAATCATAGATAAAAGTTTTTAGCTATGAATCAACTATAGAACAATTGCCTAAGTTGGAGAGGTGGAAATCAAATAAGAAGGAAGGAAATATTTCCAATAACTCAGCCACTAAAAAGTGTACTGATATGGATGCAAGAGGACTCGAATCCTGACGCAATCTATCATGTCTCGGCCTACCTCCACTTCATACATAAACACTGCTGACCAAAAACATTCAAGTGATTGAAGATAAAACATTCAATCTTATTTTCTGTTTTCACACCTGTTTTTGTTTAAACAATTTTGCTTCTATGCATTTTTTTCCATTATTCTCAGGCGAAATTTTAATTTAGAATCTTTTGATTAGCTTTTATTAAATTTTTTGCTTTCGCCTTGGATTTTCTACAGTGTGCAGGGAGATAAGTACTCTAATTTTATCTCCATTCTACTCGCCATGTAGGACCATGCCCTTTTCTTTTCTTTTTTTTTTAAATAAATTTATTTATTTTAGTTGGGGGCTAATTACTTTACAATATTGTAGTGGTTTTTGCCATACATTGACATGAATCAGCCATGGGTTTACATGTGTTCCCCTTCCTGGACCCCCCTCCCACCTCCCTCCCCATCCCATCCCTCTGGGTCATCCCATTGCCCCAGCCCTGAGCGTTTGTCTCATGCATCGAACCTGGCATGGTGTTCTGTTTCACATATGATAATAGACATGTTTCAATGCTATTCTCTCAGAACGTCCCACCCTCACTTCACCTTCTCCCTCAGAGTCCATAAAATTGTTCTATGCATCTGTGTCTCTTATTCTGTCTCGCATATAGGGTTATCGTTGCCATCTTTCAAATTCCATATATATGCATTAGTATACTGTATTGTTGTTTTTCTTTCTGGCTTACTTCACTCTGTATAATGGGCTCCAGTTTCATCCATCTCAATAGAACTGATTGAAATGTATTCTTTTTAATGGCTGAGTGATATTCCATTGTGTATGTGCACCACAGCTTCCTTATCCATTCGTCTGTTGATGGACATCTAGGCTGCTTCCCTGCCCTGGCTATTATAAACAGTGACCGTGCCCTTTTCTGACAGCGGCAGTAGTAAAATTCTTTCACAAGGTGAGTGCTTGGCCTAACTGAGCTATTTTACCTAGTTCTCATCTATTTCTTCAGTCTTTCCTGAACCATTTGCCAACAAGAACTTCTGCCCCTGGATACCTATCTTCTAACCATATCTTCTAAACATATCACTTATGTTTTCCGTCTCTTCAAGGTCATGGAATGTCTCTTGCCCCAAATCCAGTGGGATTTATCACTTGGTCACCTGAAGGGTCCCTGTGCAGCCATCTCTCTCTCTCTTTTACTGCTCATAACTCAGACACAAGATTCCAATCTCCCTACTCATAATGCTCCAGCCTTCCCGTCTCTGGCTCTATCTCTCCCACTCAAAAAAGGCCCGGGCTCTAGAACCACCTATCCCGGCCCACCGAACGTGGCCTCCATCCTGTGATCCTCCTAGGAAGCAACAGCACAGGCGTCAAGCTGAGGGGCCTCTGGACTCAGACGTGCCATCTAGCTCTTCTCTAGGAACTGACTTCTGCCTCTCATGTCAGAGCTGGCTGACTCCATGGGGCTCTTATAGGTAATGAGACTCCCACATGTCAGGGGCTTATCTGACCTCAGTAGCCTTCCGCCTTTCCAGTAACACATCTTTACTGTAGTTTCAGCAGAGTGGAGAGTAGAGTATTGGATTCTGGAGGCTATGGACTCTCACGATGAAATGTCTGACCAGGACCCCGTCAACTGGGAAAGCAACCAGTGGTCTAAGGACTAAGTAGTCACGCTTGCTCTTGACTCTGGGTCCAGTTGTGCTCAGCATCTTCATAATTCCCTTCTCAGCTAGGGGCATGGTCACAGACCTCTAAAAGAGAGGTACTGGTCAGGGGAAACTCTCTTGGCTCTCAAACCACTGGTTCCAGTTTTGCTTTCCTTTACTTAAAATTCCTTTTTCTCCTCCTTTGGCCTGGATGCTCCACATTGCTTCATATGCAGGCTCGCTTTGTCTGAGATGTGGTGTGTGATTCACTTATGCTCCAGGCTTTTGTTTCCTGGCCAGCCCTTCCCCATGGTTATCTTGCAAGAAGTGAAATATAACTTCTTGCAAGCTGTTCCCTTCTCCAGGGGATCTTCCCAACCCAGGTCTCCCAAATTGCAGGCAGATTCTTTACCAGCTGAGCCACAAGGGAAGCCCAAGCATAATGGAGTGGGTAGCCTATCCCTTCTCCTGTGGATCTTCCCACCCCAGGAATTGAACCAGGGTCTCCTGCTTTGCAGGTGGATTCTTTACCAGCTGAGACACCAGGGAAGCCCCAAAATATTTGAGTGGGTAGCCTATTCCTTCTCCAGCAGATCTTCCCTACCCAGGAATCGAACTAGAGTCTCCTGCATTGCAGGTGGATCCTTTACTAGCTGAGCTACTAGGGAAGCAGGCAATTCTAACTCAGTTCTGCTTTATAGACTGAGCCAAATTACTCTCCATCACACTTCACATTTCTGCTCTCCTTTCTTAGTGTAAACCTGTAGATATCTGCTCTATCTGTAGTCTGATAGTCTTGCTATTTTCCATTCTCTGTTGTTGTTGTTGCTTAGTTGCTCAGTCCTGTCTAACTCTGGGACCCCAGGGACTGCAGCATACCAGTCTTCCCTGTCCTTCACTATTTCCCAGAGTTTGCTCAAACTCATGTCCATTGATTCAGTGATGCCATCCAATCATTTCATTCTCTGTCACCCCCTTCTCCTCCTGCCCTCAATATTTCCCAGCATTGGGTTCTTTTCCAGTGAGTCAGCTCTTTGCATCAGGTGGCCAAAGTATTGGAGCTTCAGCTTCATCATCAGTCCTTCCAAAGAGTATTCAGGGTTGATTTCCTTTAGGATTAACTGGTTTGATCTCCTTGCTGTTCAAGGGACTCTAAAGAGTATTCTCCAGCACCACAATTTGAAAGCATTAATTCTTCAGGGCTAAGCTTCTTTATGGTCTAACTCTCACATCTGTACATGACTACGGCAAAACCATAGCTTTGACCATATGGACCTTTGTCAGCAAAGTCATGTCTCTGCTTTTCATATATTGTCTAGGTTTCTCATAGCTTTTCTTCCGAGGAGCTAGTGATTTTAATTTTGTGGCTGCAGTCACTGTCTGCAGTGATTTTGGAGCCAAAAAAATAAGCATGTTATTGTTTCCACTTTTTCCGTATCTATTTGCCATGAAGTGATGGGACAGGATGCCATGATCTTAGTTTTTTGACTGTTGAGTTTTAAGCCAGCTTTTTCACTCTCCTCTTTCATCTTCATCAAGAAGCTCTCCAGTTCTCCTTCACTTTCTGCTGTTAAAGTTGTATCATCTGCATATCTGAGGTTATTGATATTTCTCCCAGCAATCTTGATCCCAGCTTGGGATTCATCCAGTTCAGCATTTCCCATTATGTACTCTGCATATAAGATAAATAAGCAGAATGACAATATACAGCCTTGACATGCTTCTTTCCCAATTTTGAACTAGTCCATTGTTCCATGTCATTTTAATTGTTGTTTCTTGACCTGCATATAGTTTTCTCAGGAGGCAGGTAAGGTGGTCTAGTATTCCCATTTCTTTAAGAATTTTCCAGTTTGTGATGATCCACACAGTCAAAGGCCTTATCATGGTCAATGAAACAAGTAGATATTTTTCTGGAATTCTCTTGTTTTTTTCTATGATTCAACAGATGTTGGCAATTTGATCTTTGGTTCCTCTGCCTTTTCTAAACCCAGCTTGTACATCTAGAAGTTCTCAGTTCATGTACTACTGAAACCTAGCTTTAAGGATTTTGAGCATCCTCTTGTTAGTATTTGAAATGAGCACATTTGCGTGGTAATTTGAACATTCTTTGCCATTGCCTTTCTTTGGATTGGAATGAAAACTGACCTTTTCCAGTCCTGTGGCCATTGCTGAATTTTCTAATTTTACTGGCATATTGATTGCAGCACTTTCATAGCATCATTTTCTAAGATTTGAAATAGCTCAGCTGGAATTTCATCACCTCCACTAGCTTTGTTTGTAGTAATGCTTTCCAAGGCCCACTTGATTTCATACTCCAGGACATCTGGCTCTAGGTGAGTGACCACACCATCATGATTGTCTAGGTCATTAAGACTTATTTTGTATAGTTCTTCCATATTCCTCGATTCCCTCAGTCATTCATCCATCCCTAAAACATTCACTACTGTCTACTTTGTCTGGTATCCTACTCAGTGCAAATATGATAAAATTCAACCTTCTACTCTAAAGAATATAAATATGGGAAAAGTTATAATTTAGAATTTTTTACTCCCTTCTTGAACCACAAAGGTGGTAAAAAAAAAAAAAAAAGTTTCTGCATCATGAAATTCTTTGCAGAAATGACCCCCTCTGGCCTTCACTGAAACTTGCCTCTCTTCTGAGGATGAGTCCCCAGTACCATCTCCAGTAGAGACTGCTATCCTTCCATGGATGATGAGTGCAATTGTCTGGTAGTTTGAACATTCTTTATTACTGCCCTTCCTGGGAATTGGCATGAAGATTGATCTTTTTCAGTCCTGTGGCCAATGCTGGGTTTTCCAAGTTTGCTGACATATTGAGAGCAGCAGCATCGTTAATAGCATCATCTTTTAGGATTTTAAATAACTCTGCTGGAATTCCATCACCTTCACTAGCTCTATTGGCAGCAGTGCTTCCTAAGGCCCACTTGACTTCACACTCCAGAGTATCTGGCTCTAGGTGAGTGACCACACCATTGTGTCTATCTGGGTCATGAAGATCTTTTTTTGTACAGTTTTTCTGTGTTTTCTTTCCGTCTCTTCTTGACCACTGCTACTTCTATTAGGTCTTTACTCTTTCTGTCCTTTATCGTGTCCATCTTTGGATAAAATGTTGCTTGGTTATTTCCAATTTTCTTAAAGAGATCTCTAGTCTTTCCCTTTCTGTCGTTTTCCTCTATTTTTTCACATTTTTCATTGAAGAGGCCTTTCTTGTCTCTCCTTGCTGTCTCTGGAACTCTGCATGTAGATGGCTGTACCTTTCCTTTCCTCCCTTGCTTTTTGCTTCTCTTCTTTCCTCGTCTGTTTGTAAAGCCTCCTCAGACAACCACTTTGCCTTCTTGCACTCTTCTCCCATACTAGTAAGGTCATGCTCAAAATCCTCCAAGTTAGGCTTTAGCATTACATGAATCAGTTCACTTCAGTTGCTCAGTCGTGTCCAACTCTCTGCGACCCCATGAATTGCAGCACGCCAGGCCTCTCTGTCCATCACTAACTCCCGGAGTCTACCCAAACCCATGTTCATCGAGTCGGTGATGCCATCCAACCATCTCATCCTCTGTCGTCCCCTTCTCCTCCCGCCCCCAATCCTACCCAGCATTAGGGTCTTTTCCAATGAGTCAGCCCTTCGCATGAGGTGGCCAAAGTATTGGAGCTTCAGCTTCAACATCAGACCTTCCAGTGAACACCCAGGATTGATCTCTTTTAGGATGGATTGATTGGATCTCCTTGCAGTCCAAGGGACTCTCAAGAGTCTTCTCCAACACCACAGCTCAAAAGCATCAATTCTGCGGCGCTCAGCTTTCTTCACCATCCAACTCTCACATCCATACATGACCACTGGAAAAACCATAGCCTTGACTAGACGGACTTTTGTTGGCAAAGTAATGTCTCTGCTTTTAAATGTGCTATCTAGGTTGGCCATAACCTTCCTTCCAAGAAGTAAGCGTCTTTTAATTTCATGGCTGCAGTCACCATCAGCAGTGATTCTGGAGCCCACAAAAATAAAGTCTGACACTGTTTCCACTGTTTCCCCATCTATTTCCCATGGAGTGATGGGACCAGATGCCATGATCTTAGTTTTCTGAACGTTGAGCTTTAAGCCAACTTTTTCACTCTCCTCCTTCACCTTCATCAAGAGGCTCTTTAGTTCTTCTTCACTCTCTGCCATAAGGGTGGTGTCATCCGCATATCTGAGGTTATTGATATTTCTCCCGGCAATCTTGATTTCAGCTTGTGTTTCTTCCAGCCCAGCGTTTCTCATGATGTACTCTGCATATAAGTTAAATAAGCAGGGTGACAATATACAGCCTTGACGTACTCCTTTTCCTATTTGGAACCAGTCTGTTGTTCCATGTCCAGTTCTAACTGTTGCTTCCTGACCTGCATACAGGTTTCTCAAGAGACAGGTCAGATGGTCTGGTATTCCCATCTCTTTCAGAATTTTCCACAGTTTATTGTGATCCACACAGTCAAAGGCTTTGGCATAGTCAATAAAGCAGAAATCGATGTTTTTCTGGAACTCTCTTGCTTTTTCGATGATCCAGCAGATATTGGCAATATGATCTCTGGTTCCTCTGCCTTTTCTAAAACCAGCTTGAACATCTGGAAGTTCACGGTTCACGTATTGCTGAAGCCTGGCTTGGAGAATTTTGAGCATTACTTTACTAGCATGTGAGATGAGTGCAATCGTGTGGTAGTTTGAGCATTCTTTGGCGTTGCCTTTCTTTGGGATTGGAATGAAAACTGACCTTTTCCAGTCCTGTGGCCACTGCTGAGTTTTCCAAATTTGCCGGCATATCGAGTGCAGCACTGTCACAGCATCACCTTTGAGGATTTGAAATAGCTCAACTGGAATTCCATCACCTTCACTAGCTTTGTTCGTAGTGATGCTTTCCAAGGCCCACTTGACTTCACATTCCAGGATGTCTGGCTCTAGGTGAGTGATCACGCCATCGTGATTATCTGGGTCGTGAAGATCTTTTTTGTACAGTTCTTCTGTGTATTCTTGCCATCTCTTCTTAATATCTTCTGCTTCTGTTAGGTCCATACCATTTCTGTCCTTTATCGAGCCTATCTTTGCATGAAATGTTCCTTTGGTATCTCTAATTTTCTTGAAGAGATCTCTAGTATTTCCCAATCTGTTGTTTTCCTCTATTTGTGTGCACTGATCGCTGAGGAAGGCTTTCTTATCTCTCCTTGCTATTCTTTGGAACTCTGCATTGAGATGGGAATATCTTTCCTTTTCTCCTTTGCTTTTTGCTTCTCTTCTCTTCCCAGCTATCTGTAAGGCCTCCTCAGACAGCCATTTTGCTTTTTTGCATTTCTTTTCCATGGGGATTTTCTTGATCCCTGTCTCCTGTACAATGTCACAAACCTCTGTCCATAGTTCGTCAGGCACTCTGTCTATCAGGTCTAGTCCCTTAAATCTATTTGTCACTTCTACTGTATACTCATAAGGGATTTGATCTAGGTCATACCTGAATGGTCTAGTGGTTTTCCCTACTTTCTTCAATTTAAGTCTGAATTTGGCAATAAGCAGTTCATGATCTGAGCCACAGTCTGCTCCTGGTCTTGTTTTTGCTGACTGTATAGAGCTTCTCCATCTTTGGCTGCAAAGAATATAATCAATCTGATTTCGGTGTTGACCATCTGGTGATGTCCACGTGTAGAGTCTTCTCTTGTGTTGTTGGAATAGGGTGTTTGCTATTACCAGTGCGTTCTCGTGGCAAAACTCTATTAGCCTTTGCCCTGCTTCATTCTGTACTCCAAGGCCAAACTTGCCTGTTACGCCAGGTGTTTCTTGACTTCCTACTTTTGCATTACATGAATCAAGAACTTTCCAATGTTCAAGCTGGGTTTAGAAATGGCAGACAAACCAGAGATCAAGTTGGAAACATTTGCTGGATCGTAGAGAAAGCAAGGGGGTTCCAGTAAAACATCTACCTCTGTTTCACTGACTGTGTTAAAGCCTTTGACTGTGTGGATCACAATAAACTGTGGAAAATTCTTAAAGAGATGGGAATACCATATCATCTTACCTGTCTCCTGAGAAACCTGTATGTGGGTCAAGAAGTAACACTTAGAACTGAACATGGATCAACTGACTGGTTCAAAATTGAGAAAGGGGTATAACAAGGCTGTTTATTGTCACCCTGTTTATTTAACGTATACACAGAGCACATCATGTAGAATGCTGGGGTGGATTAGTTACAAGCTAGAGTCAAGGTTTCCAGGAGAAATATCAACAAATTCAGATATGCAGATGATACTACTTTAATGGAAGAAAGCAAAGAGGAACTAAAGAGCCTTGATCAGAGTGAAATAGAAGAGTGAAAAAGCTGGCTTAAAACTCAACACTAAAAAACTAAGACCATGACATCTAGTCCCATCACTTCATAGCAAATAGAAGAGGGTAAAGTGGAAGCAGTGATGGATTTCCTCTTCTTGGGCTCTAAAATCACTGTAGATGGTGACTGCAGCCATGAAATTAGAAGACAGTTACTCCTTGGAAGGAAAGTTATGACAAACCTAGACAGTGTATTAAAAAGCAAAGACATCACTTTGCTGACACAGGTCCGTATAGTCAAGGTTACAGTCTTTCCAGTAGTCATGTACAGATGTGAGAGCTGGACCATAAAGAAGGCAGAGTGCCGAAGAATTAATGCTTTCAAACTGTGGTGCTGGAAAAGACTATTCAGAGTCTCTTGGACAGCAAGGAGATCAAACCAGTCATCTTTTTTTTTTTTTTTTTTTGCATAAATTTATTTATTTTAGTTGGGGGCTAATTACTTTACAATATTGTAATAGTTTTTGCCATACATTGACATGAATCAGCCATGGGTTTACATGTGTTCCCCTTCCTGGACCCCCCACCCACCTCCCTCCCCATCCCATCCCTCTGGGTCATCCCATTGCCCCGGCCCTGAGCCCTTGTCTCATGCATTGAACATGGAATGGTATTCTGTTTCACATATGATAATATACATGTTTCAATGCTATTCTCCCAGAACGTCCCACCCTCACTTCACCTTCTCCCTCAGAGTCCATAAAATTGTTCTATGCATCTGTGTCTCTTATTCTGTCTCGCATATAGGGTTATCGTTGCCATCTTTCAAATTCCATATATATGCATTAGTATACTGTATTGTTGTTTTTCTTTCTGGCTTACTTCACTCTGTATAATGGGCTCCAGTTTCATCCATCTCAGTAGAACCGATTCAAATGTATTTTTTTTAATGGCTGAGTAATATTCCATTGTGTATGTGCACCACAGCTTCCTTATCCATTCGTCTGCTGATGGACATCTAGGTTGCTTCCATGTCCTGGCTATTGTAAACAGTGCTGCGATGAACATTGGGGTACACGCGTCTCTTTCAATTCTGGTTTCCTCGGTGTGTATGCCAAGCAGTGGGATTGCTGGGTCATATGGCAGTTCTATTCCCAGTTTTTTAAGGAATCTCCACACTGTTCTCCATAGTGGCTGTACTAGTTTGCATTCCCACCAACAGTGTAAGAGGGTTCCCTTTTCTCCACACCCTCTCCAGCATTTATTGCTTGTAGACTTTTGGATAGCAGCCATTCTGACTGGTGTGAAATGATAGCTCATTGTGGTTTTGATTTGCATTTCTCTGATAATGAGTGATGTTGAGCATCTTTTCATGTGTTTGTTAGCCATCTGTATTTCTTCTTTGGAGAAATGTCTGTTTAGTTCTTTGGCCCATTTTTTGATTGGGTCGTTTATTTTTCTGGAATTCAGCTGCAGAAGTTGCTTGTATATTTTTGAGATTAATTGTTTGTCTGTTGCTTCGTTTGCTATTATTTTCTCCCATTCTGAAGGCTGTCTTTTCACCTTGCTTATAGTTTCCTTTGTTGTGCAAAAGCGTTTAATTTTAATTAGGTCCCATTTGTTTATTTTGCTTTTATTTCCAATATTCTAGGAGGTGGGTCATGGAGGATCCTGCTGTGATTTATGTCGGAGAGTGTTTTGCCTATGTTTTCCTCTAGGAGTTTTATAGTTTCTGGTCTTACGTTTAGATCTTTAATCCATTTTGAGTTTATTTTTGTGTATGGTGTTAGGAAGTGTTCTAGTTTCATTCTTTTACAAGTGGTTGACCAGTTTTCCCAGCACCACTTGTTAAAGAGATTGTCTTTTCTCCATTGTATATTCTTGCCTCCTTTGTCGAAGATAAGGTGTCCATATGTGCGTGGGTTTATCTCTGGGCTTTCTATTTTGTTCCATTGATCTATATTGCTATCTTTGTGCCAGCACCATACTGTCTTGATGACTGTGGCTTTGTAGTAGAGCCTGAAGTCAGGCAGGTTGATTCCTCCAGTTCCATTCTTCTTCCTCAAGATTGCTTTGGCTATTCGAGGTTTCTTATATTTCCATACAAATTGTGAGATGATTTGTTCTAGTTCTGTGAAAAATACCATTGGTAGCTTGATAGGGATTGCATTGAATCTATAGATTGCTTTGGGTAGTTAACTCATTTTCACTATATTAATTCTTCCAATCCATGAACACGGTATATTTCTCCATCTGTTTGTGTCCTCTTTGATTTCTTTCATCAGTGTTTTATAGTTTTCTATATATAAGTCTTTTGTTTCTTTAGGTAGATATATTCCTAAGTATTTTATTCTTTTTGTTGCAATGGTGAATGGTATTGTTTCCTTAATTTCTCTTTCTGTTTTCTCATTATTGGAGTATAGGAATGCAAGGGATTTCTGTGTGTTAATTTTATATCCTGCAACTTTACTATATTCATTGATTAACTCTAGTAATTTTCTAGTAGAGTCTTTAGGGTTTTCTATGTAGAGGATCATGTCATCTGCAAACAGTGAGAGTTTTACTTCTTCTTTTCCTATCTGTATTCCTTTTATTTCTTTTTCAGCTCTGATTGCTGTGGCCAAAACTTCCAAAACTATGTTGAATAGTAGTGGTGAAAGAGGGCATCCTTGCCTTGTTCCTGACTTTAGGGGAAATGCTTTCAATTTTTCACCATTGGGGATAATGTTTGCTGTGTGTTTGTCATATATAGCTTTTATTATGTTGAGATATGTTCCTTCTATTCCTGCTTTCTGGAGGGTTTTTTATCATAAATGGATGCTGAATTTTGTCAAAGGCTTTTTCTGCATCTATTGAGATAACCATATGGTTTTTTTCTTTCAATTTGTTAATGTGATGTATTACATTGATTGATTTGCGGATGTTAAAAAAACCTTGCATTCCTGGGATAAAGCCCACTTGGTCATGATGTATGATCTTTTTAATATGATGTTGGATTCTGTTTGCTAGAATTTTATTAAGGATTTTTGCATCTATGTTCATCAGTGATATTGGCCTGTAGTTTTCCTTTTTTGTGACATCTTTGTCTGGTTTTGGAATTAGGGTGATGGTGGCCTCATAGAATGAGTTTGGAAGTTTACCATCTTCTGCAATTTTCTGGAAGAGTTTGAGTACGATAGGTGTTAGCTCTTCTCTGAACAACCAGTCATCTTTAAAGGAAATCAATCCTGAATACTCGATAGAAGTCCTGATGGTGAAGCTCCAATACTTTGGCCACCTGATGCTAACAGCCACCTCATTGGAAAAGACCCTGATGCTGGGAAAAGACTGAAGGCAGAAGGAGAACAAGGCAACAGAGGATGAGATGGTTGGATGGCATCACCGATTCAATGGAATTGAACTTGGACAAACTCCAGGAGATGGTGAAGGACATGGAAGCCTGGTGTGCTGCAGTCCATGGGGTCGCAGAGTCAGACAGGACTTGGCGACTTAGCCAATTCTCCCATACTCAAGGCGAAAAGGGGAGGTGAAGTCTTTGTATCACCAGTGTCACCTTAAGGCCATTTATTGCCTATTCTCATAGACATGTTTGCTCCTTTGAGGGTCTTGCCCCTCATAACCAACAACCTTGCCTTATTTCATTTCTCCCATTTATCAAATTTCTAGTAATTCTGCTGCATTTAGAGAAAATTTAGTATCTGGCTCCAAGTCTTGTCGCCTGCCAAGATATGTTAGTTCTATTACTACTAAGCCTGGAGTTGGGTGGTGGGGCAGAGTGCAGTTTGAGGTTAAATGGTGGCTTCTGTCTCCCTGTCACATAGCCTGAGGGAGCATGAGCCAGAGAACATGGCCAGCGTTACCCACATCACAAGACGGCGAGCCTGCTCCTGGACATATAGACCAGGAAACATAGCTTCCGCTGAGCCTAGTGATCGTGTAAGGCTCTCATCTTCTCAAAGAGGAGTGAGTAAGGAAAAGGGAACAAGGGACCAAAATATTCATCCTAATCCTGCTCTCTGCCTGGAGGTTAAGGAGTTCTCTCCCTTCTCATGTGAGTGGAAGTATTTTTTCTTGAACAGTCCTCAACCCCCATAGCCATTATCTCCTTTTTTCTTTTCTTTGCTTTCATGGCCACATACTGTAACTTGTCACCACTGCAAACGAGTAAACCTCTGAAATACTAGGTTTTATTCCTTCGGTTTCTAGGGCTTCAGCTTCCTAGAGAGCCGGCGCCTTAAATCTTTGCTTTCTAATTTTGTAGGCCTGACCTGGTCTCTCCTTCATTCACATTATATGCAACAATATTCTTGTTTCCCACTCTTGTCTTCACTCAGCATGTGCTTGGTAGAATTCAATCATATATCTATGCCAGAATCTTCTTTGTTCTCAATCTGTGAGACTGATACAGACATGCCCTGGAGATACTGCAGCTTCAGGTCCAGACCACTGCAATAAAGCATTGCAATAAGGCACGTCAGATAAATTTTCCAGTTTCCCAGTGCATATAAAAGTTAGTTAATGTCATACTGTAGTCTAATAAGTGTGAGATACCATTACACTAAAAAACAAAGCACACATCTTTTTTTTTTAAATAAATTTATTTATTTTAGTTGGGGGCTAATTACTTTACAATATTGTAGTGGTTTTTGCCGTACATTGACATGAATCAGCCATGGGTTTACATGTGTTCCCCATCCTGAACCCACCTCCCACCTCCCTCCCCATCCCATTCCTCTGGGTCATCCCATTGCCCCAGCCCTGAGCATTTGTCTCATGCATCAAACCTGGAATAGTGTTCTGTTTCACATATGATAATATACATGTTTCAATGTTATTGTCCCAGAACGTTCCACCCTCACCTTCTCCCTCAGAGTCCATAAGACTGTTCTATGCATCTGTGTCTCTTATTCTGTCTCGCATATAGGGTTATCGTTACCATCTTTCAAATTCCATATATATGCATTAGTATACCATCTTTCAGATTCCATATATATGCGTTAGTATACCGTATTGGTGTTTTTCTTTCTAGCTTACTTCACTCTGTATAATGGGCTCCAGTTTCATCCATCTCAATAGAACCGATTCAAATGTATTTTTTTAATGGCTGAGTAATATTCTATTGTGTATATGTACCACAGCTTCCTTATCCATTCGTCTGCTGATGGACATCTAGGTTGCTTCCATGTCCTGGCTATTGTAAACAGTGCTGCGATGAACATTGGGGTACACGCGTCTCTTTCAATTCTGGTTTCCTCGGTGTGTATGCCCAGCAGTGGGATTGCTGGGTCATATGGCAGTTCTAGTCCCAGTTTTTTAAGGAATCTCCACACTGTTCTCCATAGTGGCTGTACTAGTTTGCATTCCCACCAACAGTGTAAGAGGGTTCCCTTTTCTCCACACCCTCTCCAGCATTTATTGCTTGTAGACTTTTGGATAGCAGCCATTCTGACTGGTGCAAAGCACATATCTTAAGTTAAAATCTTCTATTCTTTAAAAATGCTTACTATCATCTGGGCCTTCTGTAAGTCATAATATTTTTACTGGTGGATGGTCTTGTCTCAGTGTTGATGGCTGCTGACTGATTAGAGTGGTGGTTGCTAAAGGTTGGTTGCTAAAGATATGGGTGTGACCATATCTTAATAGAACATTGAAATTTGAAAAACATTGTTTCATTGATTGACTTGTCCTTTCACAAATAATCTCTCTGGAGAAGGCAATGCTGTTTGATAGCACTTTATTGACAGCAGTACTTCTTTCAAAATTGGAGTCAGTCCTCTCAGATCCTGCCATTGATTTATCAACTATGTTCATGCCGTATTCTAAATCCTTTGTTGCCATTTCAACAATCTTCCCAGCATTTCACCAGGAATAGATTCTGTTTCAAGAAACCACTCTCTTTGTACATAAGAAGCAACTCCTCGGAGGAAACGGCAACCCACTCCAGTATCCTTGCCTAGAAAATCCCATGAACAGAGGAGCCCAGCAGGCTACAGCCCATGGGGTCACAAAGAGTTGAATATGACAGTGACTGAGCGTACAGTGTGGCTCAATCAAAGCTGTTCCCTGCTCACAACAAAGTGACTAAGGCCCTGGGGAAAGGTTGGAGCGTTCAGTAGCTTTCTGGCAATAAAATCAGAGTAAGTATAAGAAAAAAAAAAGAAAGAAGCAACTCTCTATCCATTAACGTCTTATCTTAAGACTGAAGCAATTCGGCTACCATTTCTTCAGGTTCCCATTTCTAATTCTAGTTCTCTTGCTATTTCCATCACACCTACAGTTCTTTCCTCCAATGAAGTCTTGAACCCCTCAAAATCATCCACGTGGGTTGGAATCAGCTTCTTCCTAATTCCTGCTCATGTTGATATCTTGAGCTCTTCTAATGAAATACTAATGTTCTTGACGATAAACCCTTTCCAGAGGTTTCCGCTGACTTTGACCATCAGAGGAACCACTGCGCATGGCAGGTACAGTTTATTAAATAATAAATAAACTATAAACTTAAATAATAAAACCTGAAATTTAAAACGAATCCTTGATCCACAGGCTGCAGAAGAGATGCTGTGTTAGCAGGCATGAAAACAAAATCAATCTCATTATACATCTCCATCAGAGCTCTTGGGTGACCAGGTGCATTATCAGTGCAGCAATATGTTGAAAGGAATCTTTTTTTTCTGAGAAGGAGGTCTCATCATTGACCTATTGAGAACTTATTAGCATATTATTTATTCTCTCTTAATTTTTTCTGCAGCTTTTTCTAATATTTGATTTATAGTCTCATAGCATTCTGGTCAGAAAAGATGCTTGATATGATTTCAGTCTTCTTAAATTTGAGACTTGTTTTGCATCCTAGAATGTGATCTGTCCTGGAAAAAATTCCATGTGCACTTGAAAAGAGTGTGTATTCTGCTGCTTTGGGATGGAATATATAAAGTGCATATGATCTAATATGTTCTTTCAGGCCACTGTTTCCTCACTGATAATCTGTCTGAACCATCTGGCCATTGATAGAAGTGGGGTACTAAAGTCCCTTACTATTATTGGGTTACTGTCAATACTGTCCATTTTTTTTCTCCGTGTTAGTATTCAGGTGCTCTTATAATCTGTTATATATTCATCTTGGATTTATCTCTCAATCATCATGTAGTGTCTTTTTTTGTTACTTTACCAAAACTTGTAATAATCTTTATTTTAAAGTCTATTTTGTCTAATACAAGTATTGCTACTATAGCTTTTTCTTCATTTCTATTTACACGAAATGACTTTTTCCATCTCTCACATTCAATCTGTGCATGTCTTTAAATGTGAAGGTGAGCCCCTTTTAGGCAGTGTATATATGGGTCTTGGTTTTGTATGTATTCAGCCAGTTTATACCTTTTGATTGAAATATTTAGTCTTTCTACATTTGAAGTAATTATTGATAGGTATGTATTTATTGCCATTTTTAAATTTGTTTCAGGGTTGCTTTTGTAGTCTTGTTTTGTCATTGTTTCTTCCTTCTTTTTCTCTCTTCTCTTGTGATCTGATACCTATCTTTATATTTGGATCGTTTACTCTTTTTGTGTGTATGTATCTATTACAGATTTTTGGTTTGTAGTTGCCATTTCAAATGTGTTTTAACTACCCTACATTTTTATTCCCCACAAAAACTAATGTTTTTTTATATTATATTTTGCATGTTTTTGTTTGTTTATCTCTTAATTACTTATTGTGGATATAGATGATTTTACTACTTTTGTTATTTAACCTTCTTTCTAGCTGTATAAGTGCTTGATCTACTACTTTTATTATGAGATTTTCCCTCTTATAATTTTCATGTTTTTGTTGTGATCTTGTCTTTTTCACTTGTTGCTGTTGTTGTTTAGTTGCTAAGTTATGTCTGATTCTTTGTGACCCCATGGACTATGGCATGCCAGCCTTCCCAGTCCTTCGCTCTCTCCTGGAGCTTGCTTAAACTCACATCCATTGAGTCAGTGATGCTATCCAGATATCTTTTTCTCTGTCACTCCCTTTTCCTCCTGCCTTCAATCTTTCCCAGAATTAGGGTCTTTTCCAATGAGTCAACTCTTCGCATCAGGTGGCCAAGGTATTGGAGCTTCAGCATCAATCCTTCCGATGAATATTCAGGTTGATTTCATTTAAGATTGACTGGTTTATCTCTTTGGTGTTCAAGGGACTCTCAAGAGTCTTCTCCAGCACCACAATTCAAAAGCATCAGTTCTTCAGCACTCACCCTTCTTTATGTTCTAACACTCACATCCATATATGACTACTGGAAAAACCTTTGCTTTGACTAAACAGACCTTTGTCAAAAAAATGATGTCTCTGCTTTTTAATACTTTAAAGAAAAGTTTCTTTAACATTTCTTGTTAAGTCAGTTTAGTGGTGCTGAACTTTTTCACTTTTAATTGTCTGGAAAAGTCTTTATCTATCCTCCAAATCTGAATGATAACCTTGCTGGGTAGAGTAGTCTCAGTTGCAGGGTTTTTCCTTTTATCACTTAAATATATCATGCTACTTCTTCCTGATCTACAAAGTTTCAGTTGAAAACCCAGCTGAAAGTCTTATGGGAGCTCCCTTGTATGTAACCAGTTGCTTTGCTCTTTCTGCTTTTAATATTTTTTCTTTATTTTCAATTTTTTTCATTCTAATTGCAATATGTCTTGGTGTGGTCTTCATTGGATTGATCATCCTGTTTGGGACTCTGTTTCCTGGCCCTGGATGTCTGTTTTCTTTTCCAGTTTAGGAATCTTTTCAGCTATTAGGTCTTCAAATATAACTTCTGCCACTTTTTCTCTCTCTCTTCTCCTCTCCTTCCTATTAATGTGAATGTTAGTATGCTTGATGACCTCACAGAAGTCTCTTAAATTGTCTTTAGTTTTTTAATCCTTTTTTTTTTCTTTTCCCTGTTTGGTTTGTGTGATTTCCACTAGTCTGTCTTCCAATTCACTTATCTGTTCCTCTATATCATCTAATCTATTATTAATTCCTTCTAGCACATCTTCCATTTAAGTCATTGTATCTTTGGCTCATTTTGGCTCTTTTTTTTGTATTTTCTAGCTCATTATTAAACTTCTTACTGTATTTTGTATTCTTCTCCCAAGTTCGTTCAGTATCTTTATGATCATTACCTTAAGTTCTTTTGGCAGTAGATTGTTTATCTCCATTTCATCTAGTTTTTCTGAGGTTTTATCTTGTACCTTCATCTGGAACATATTCCTAGCCCTCATTTTGCTTAAGTCTCTGTGTTTATTGGGCTTCCCTTGCGGCACAGCTGGTAAAGAATCCACCTGCAATGCAAGAGACCTGAGTTCAATCCCTGGGCTGGGAAGATCCCCTGGAGAAGGGAAAGGCCACCCACTCCAGTATTCTGGGCTGGAGATTTCCATGGACTATATAATGTGTAGTTCACGGAGTTGCAAAGAGTTGGACACGACTGAGCGACTTTCACTTTCGCTGTGTTTATTAGTATATATTATGCAGGTTGGTTACATTTCCTGATCTTGGAGAAGTATGATCCATACTTGGCCTACATAAGGCCAGGTATGATCTTGGGCTTATGCAGGAGATATCCTGTGGGGCCCAGCAGCACACTTCCCTCTGGTCACCAAAACTATTTGATCTTTGGGTGTCCTATTTCTGATGATTCTTAAATCTTTGTCTCTAGTTCTACCTGTCTCCCAGCTTCAGAGATATGTACCTAATTGTCTTCTCAATGTCATCACTATATGTTTCTCTGGTGTCTCAAACGAAAGCATCATCTAGTCTTTAAACCATGCCACTTCTGCACTTTATACAGCTGGGGGGAGGAAGGGATACCACCAGTTACGAAAGTGCAAAACCTGTAATTCTTATCTTTTTCATCTGAATTT
The DNA here is from genome assembly GCF_054371585.1 of Giraffa tippelskirchi. Taxonomy (NCBI): domain Eukaryota; kingdom Metazoa; phylum Chordata; class Mammalia; order Artiodactyla; family Giraffidae; genus Giraffa; species Giraffa tippelskirchi. The sequence goes on from NC_137283.1 coordinate 350,286, forward strand.
CTATTTACATCAAGTCACTGTAGTTAGACCTGCAATTTTACTTTATAAATATTTCTCCAGTCCACTCTTTATTTCCGCATTTACTCCCTCTGTACTAGCCCAGACACTCATTTTACATTACCTAGACAATTCATAGTCTCCAAAATGACCTCTAGGTCTCAAGTCTTACCCCTTTTAGGTTCGCCCTTCACTTTGGTCTGAGCATCACCTTAAAATGAAAATTGGACTGGCTTAGAACATGTCAGTGCCTTGCCATCACCTACAGAAGACAATCCAAGTTTGAGCATCAGGGCTCCCCCTGCAGCAGCGTCCACCCTGCCATTGCTGCCTAAGCCTCTCATTCTGTGACCTAGCAGAACTGTTCAACATCCCCAACTTGCTGTGCCATTTTGAACCGCTTTACATATGTTTTATCTTGCTCTGTGACCATTTTTGCTCTCAGTTCTCTGGCAAGTTCCCACTTTAAGACCTAATGAAAAAAATCACTTCCCTAAAGAACTTCTGTAGGCATGTGGTTTCCCCTCCATATTCCCAGAATGCTTTTTGTATATGAAGATTTAAATCCTCTCTTATTATTTTCCCTCTGAATCTACAGTCTGAGTAATCAAATCAGTGATTTTATATTTATATAATTCCTTGGCTCCTAGTCTACCTTGCTGTTGAGTAAAATAGCCTTTCTCCATGTGGCCCTGAGGAAAGACACAGTAGTACGCATGCAGCTCATCATGATGTGCACGTCTTGAGCATCGTGCTCCCCAGTCTGTACTGGAATAACACAGATTATAGAATAATCCTTTCAGGTGTCTCCTCAGCAGTCCCTAAGTCCCTGGGAGGAGTAAATATATTCCTTTCCTTTGTAACTCCATCACCTGGCAGGGTGATGGTCGCAAAACAGAAGCTCCACAGTTACTTGTTGAGGTGATGAAATATTAACACTTTCCATCTCAGGTGATGTCCTGTCTGCATGACAGCCAAGAATGACACATTTTTAGTTTTCAGCCTAGTTGTTTGCAATCAAAATACAGAAAAGTATGTTTCCTTATGGAACAGAAATTAACAACAATATCCATAAAACACTGTTGTCCCTTCAACTTCCTGTTGTAAACCTAACACCATTTAAATCTTAGGGTGGTATGACTTGAGAGGTTCTGGGTTGAAAAGAGGACTCACCGTCAGTTTTTATTTGCAGTCAATATTTATATTCTGCCATGTGCAGAATGTAAATACACTTTGCAGTGGACTTCCTGAGAATAAGTTAGAGCAGCAAACAACATCTTATTTGTTATTTCTAACTTTCCCTTAAAATATCCAAGAAAATGTGAAAAGCAGAGAGAGAAAACCCACAGCAGGTCTGGCCCTGAAAAGAAACTCTATGATTGGCCTCCATCATAGTGTGCTGTGGTCTGAGCCCACTGGAAATAGTTTATAAGAATTAAAAAACCCTTGAGATCAAACTAAGATTCCCCATCAGTGGACAGAGCACAGTAAACTTCAGCTGATGGTCCACCCAGGAGGAGGCCCCACCGTGGAGGCCTTTCTGAGATTCTCTTCACATCTGTTTGCCCTTCTTTGCTCCAGTCCCTTATTGAAACTTCCCTTGCACCTAAACATAGCTCCTTTTGTCCCCCAGAATAAATTTGGAATATTCTCTCAGACATTACTCGGTATGTAGAGATTTCTGCCAGGAATAGAATTACCTGAATAATTAACCTAATTATTACAGTCACTGTTGGACAGTAACTAGAGTTCTGGCGCCCTTCACTCAGTCTAAGATTTCTGCTTTTTAAAAAAATTAGTTTATTTTTATTTTTGGGTCTTAGTTGCCCCATGAGGGCTTATTCTCATCACAGCAAGTGGGGCTACTGTCTAGTTGTGGTGTGTGGACCTCTCGTTGTGGTGGCTGCTGCTGTTACGGAGCACAGGATCTAGACATGCAGACTCAGAAGTAGCGGCATGTGGGCTCTAGAGCACAGGCACAATAGTTGTCACACATGGGCTTCGCTGCCCTGTGGCGTGTGGAATCTTCCCAGACTAAGAATTGAACCTGTGTCCCTCATGTTGGCAGGAAAATTCTTAACCACTGGGCCAACAGGGAAGTCCTAGTTCAGTTCGGTTCAGTTGCTCAGTCATGTCCGACTCTTTGCGACCCCATGAACTGCAGCACCCCAGGCTTCCCTGTCCAACTCCCGGAGCTTGCTCAAACTCATGTCCATTGAGTTAGTGATGCCATCAGTCTTTCCAGCATCAGGGTCTTTTCAAATGAGTCAGCTCTTCGCATCAGATGGGCAAAGTATTGGAGTTTCAGCTTCAGCATCAGTCCTTCCAATGAATATTCAGGACTGATTTCCATTAAGATTGACTGGTTTGATCTCCTTGCAGTCCAAAAAACTTCCAAGAGTCTTCTCCAACACCACAGTTCAAAGGCATCAATTCTTCACTGCTCAACCTTCTTTATGGTCCAACTCTCACATCCATACATGACTACTGGGAAAACCATATCTTTGACTAGACAGACCTATGTTATCAAAGTAGTGTCTCTGCTCTTTAATATGCTGTCTAGGTTGGTCATAGCTTTTCTTCCAAGGAGCAAGCATCTTTTAATTTCATGGCTGCAATCACCATCTGCATTGATTTTGGAGACCAAGAAAATAAAGTCTGTCATTGTTTCCATTGTTTCCCCATCTATTTGCCATGAAGTGGTGGGACCAGGTGCCATGATCTTAGTTTTCTGAATGTTGAGTTTTAAACAAGCTCTTTTACTCTCTTCTTTCACTTTCATCAAGAGGCTCTTTAGTTCTTCTTCACTTTTTGGCATAAGGGTGGTGTCATCTGAATATCTGAGGTTATTGATATTTTTCCCAGCAATCTTGGGTCCAGCTTGTGCTTCATCAGCCTGGTATTGCACATGATGTACTCTGCACATAAGTTAAAATAAGCAGGGGGACAATATACAGCCTTGTGGTACTCCTTTCCCAGTTTGGAAGCAGTTCAATGTTCCATGTCTGGTTCTAAATGTTGCTTCTTGACCTGCATGCAGATTTCTCAGGAGGCAGATCAGGTGGTCTGGCATTCCCATCTCTAAGAATTTTCCACAATTTGTTGTGATTCATGCATTCAAAGGGTCAATGAAGCAGAAATAGGTGTTTTTCTGGAATTCTCTTGCTTTCTCTATGATCCAATGGATGTTGGCAATTTGATCTATGGTTCCTCTGCCTTTTCTAAATCCAGCTTGAACATCTGGAAGTTCTCAGTTCTCGTACTGTTGAAGCATCACTTGGAGAATTTTGAGCATTACTTTGCTAGCATGTGAGATGAGTGCAACTGTGTGTTAGTTTGAGCATTCTTTTGCCTTTCTTTGGGATTAGAATGAAAACTGACCTTTTCCAGTCCTGTGGCCACTCTTGAGTTTTCCAAATTTGCTGGCATATTGAGTGCAGCACTTTCACAGTATCATCTTTTAGGATTTGAAATAGCTCAGCTGGAATTCCGTCACCTCTGCTATCTTTGTTCATAGTGATGCTTCACAAGGCCCACCTGACCTCACACTCCAGGATGTCTGGCTCCAGGTGAGTGATCACACCATCGTGGCTATCTGGGTCATTAAGATCTTTTTTGTATAGTTCTTCTGTGTATTCCTGCCACTTCTTCTTGACATATTCTGCTTCTGTTAGATCCATACCATTTCTGTCCTTTATTGTGCCTATCTTTGCATGCAATATTCCCTTGATATCTCTAGTTTTCTTGAAGAGATCTCTAGTATTTCCCTGTCTATTGTTTTCCTCTATTTCTTTTCTATACTTTTCTTGCTCAGATAATTATTCTACATCTTTATATGGTCCTCAGGCCTAGGGTCCTTATTGATATTACAAAGTTTGTAAATTATGCAAAAACCTTATATTTTTGACTGCAGCTTCCCTCTGAGTACTGGCTTTTTAAATCCCAGGTCTATCTGATCAGCATAACTTGTGAAATGAGAAGTGGGAAAAACTTCTGTACATGCTTTCATGTCCAAATCCCCTCTCTATGTTAAATCTGTCTTGCACTGAGTTGCCTGTGGGGGCTGTAGCCTTCACAAGCTATAGGTGAGTCAGGAGCAAATTCTTGTCCTTCACTGGATCACATCTCAGCTGGGAAGCTGCTGACTGGGAAGTAACTCCCTCATTCCTTCCCTGATTCCTAGCCTCGCCTTCTTCTCTGCTAGGTCTGTGCCCTCTTGCTCCTCACTGAGTCTGAGCTGCCAGGAAGTGGACAAAGACTCCCTGAAACCTTGATGGAAGCCTTTCTAACCTTCTCTTCTAATACAGATCAGTTTGGGCTTGCTGCTTTCCTGCTCCTTCTGTACTGGATGAACTTTGGAAGCATATTAGGATTCATAGAAAGTTTTTTCTGAAATAATAGGAAATAAAACATTGATTCATGCTGAAGCTATTACCATAATTTGGAAATAATCTATAAAAATACACAGAATGTGGATCTTTCATAATACAATTATAATCCAGTTTCATGATTCAGTTCAACAGTAAGATTTGAATCATCAGATCCATAGACTTGAAAATATCACCAAGGACCTTTCCAAAATTCTCATGGTATTTTTGTCCTGTGCTGGATAAATTGAAGATGATGGCCTTGATATATTTATTCCTTTTCTTTTACCCCCCTGAAAAAATGTGATTAACCCATAATAATTCTCTAACTTTTACATTTCTTCTCCTGGAATTTGGTGCCATAGTGTAAATGGACAGTCTTTAAAATAAGTGGTTGAGAATCCTCAAATGAAAAAATACTATTTAAAATGTGATAATGGGTAGGTCTATTTCATCATAAAGTATTGTGGACTTGAATAATGTGAAATTACTAGGATTAACTAAAATATGTAGATGAATCTAATCTTGTACAATAAGTACAAAATATATCAAACTGTGTACTTTTAGTTCTTGAAGCAGCAGGATGAAAGTCAACCTATCTTTCATATCTAAACTGCATCCATTTGTTCACTTAAATTCATTGCAGCTCATTGCTTTCTAGGGGAGAAGAGTCACGGAGTTACTGCTAAGGTATTGGTTCATGTGAAAACATCGGCTTTTGGAAGTTAAAAAAAGAAAGAAGAAGAAGAAAAGCTCAATTTGTAGCATTTGCTGATTTCTGTGGTGTCTGATCAAGCTACAAACCGCTTAACAACCCACTCACAGAATTCCTGGGTATTGACAATTGGTGCTCGGGAGCTAGTGTGAGTGGGCTCCATGACCCTGGACATGGTGTCCCGCCCAAGATGCCCATTAACAGTGTCCAACTGAGGCACCCCCATTTCGGTGTCCCGAGACAAACCAATCTCTCCTTGGAAGCATTTCTGATAAACTCTTTGTGACTTGAATATCACAGCAGATCACAACAGAAACAGGATTTCTTTTTTCCCATTTTACTTTTCTACAATCTTAGAATTGGCAAAGAAACGGGTCTGCACCTTCCTCCAACTTCCACAATAAAGGTCTATTTTGCCCATCTCAAGATGCTGCATGGAGTACCACACTCTGATTAAAATGCTCACTGCTGGGCACTGTGCTAGGGTGTACAGCACACGAGGTTGCACAGCTTTGGTAAGAGGACATTCTTGAAGATGTGCTGGTTTCTTGGCAGTACCTCCTTGGATCTCCCAAGTTAGGATTCCACGAGGTGGGAGGATCTTGCTAGTCCATGCAGACATCTGCCCTGGGAGGTTTGCTTGTTTTAACTCTTGACTTAGTGAGGAAACCTGAAAAATTTGGGAAATATCTGTAGAAAGCCCTTAGTCTTTGCATATCTACATTCTTCCCCAGAGATCCATTTAGAGTAAACTTTATCAATAATACCTTCAGGAAGGGTTTGCGTTCTCCCGAAATGAGGTCATTAATGTGCTGGTCGAGTAGATTTCTGTTCTGCTGTGGTGAGGTCCATGTTTATAATCTAAGGGCACCCCTTCCTGTATCTTCTCCATCGTCCTGACAGGATGTAGGGGTGGATGTTTTCATGTCTTTTGAGTAAATCTGATCTTGAAATAGAGTTCCCAAAATAAGATTGTCACAATACTTCTTGGATAGTGACATTAAATTTCCCACCACTAACAGAGTAGGTTGAAGGCATTGCTGTTTAATGATTTCATCTCCAATACCCTCTAGACTACAAACATTCATTATTTAACATGTTTGTGTGGGAGAGATATGAAAGTAACGTGACCACCTCTTTCCCCCAGCCCAACTTTGAAGATTTTAGGAGAGATATAAACCCTTCATAAATTCAGAGCATGGCTCTTTTCCTAAAATAAGCCCATAAAATAAGGTGAGAGACAGAAGTGGTAGGATCCCAGTTTAGAGGCTGGACATGGCAAGACATGGGTCCCTGAGAAGAAGAGACAGGAAGTCCTGCAGGGGGCTGTACTTGAGTTTCTCCGTGCTCTTGAACCCCTCATCCCACCTGCATCAAACATCTTACAGGAGCTTCTCCCTGTTAGTAGTCATGTATGGATGTGATGTCACATTTCCAGTAGTCATGCATGGATGTGAGAGTTGGACCATAAAGAAGGCTGAACACCAAAGAATTGATGCTTTTCAGCTGTGGTGTTGGAGAAGACTCTTGAGAGTCCCTTGGACTGTAAGAATATCTAACCAGTCAATTCTAAAGGAAATCAATCCTGAATATTCATTGGAGGGACTGATGCTGATGTTGAAGCTCCAATAGTTTGGCCACTTGAGGTGAAGAACTGACTCGTTGGAAAAGACCCTGATGCTGGGAAAGATTGAAGGCAGGAGGAGAAGGGGATGACAGAGGATGAGATGGCTGGATGGCATCACCAACTCGGTGGACATGAGTTTGAGCAAGCTCCAGGAGATGGTGAAGGACATGGAAGCCTGGCATACTGCAGTCCATGGGGTGACAAAGAGTCGGACGTTATTGAGCGACTGAACAACAACAATAGCAAACAGAATATGTGAAATAAGATGAAAGAAACAAACTTTTCTGTAGCAACAACCACAACATAGGAAGAACACACAGATGGCCTGCATGCTTGGAGCCTGCTAGTGACTGGGCAGCTGTTTGGATGGTGTGTGGCTGGAGTTTGAGTGTGTCCCCATGTGTGTATGCGGGACCAATGGGAAGGGAGGCTGGTCGGCCCAGGCTCACCCAGTGACTTTCTATCGCATAGATTCAAGGAGTCTCTGTGAACTCTGGTATTCCATATCATTTGGAAGATGTATTGCTCAAGAAAGAAAACTTCTTAAGTTTAGTGGCTTGTTAATTTTATTTATAACTTTAAAATATTTAGAGGTAAGTTTGTGAGTCTCTCTTCAAACGTTGTAAGTGGCTTGGTCAAGGTGGAATGCTGAAAAGGGGGCCTATTTTGGGCATATTGGAAGCAGGGCCAACAGGCCTTGCTAGTGGGTTGATGCAGGATGTGACAGAATGAGAGGACTGTGCAATGGCCAAGAAAATACTTTTTCCCTCCAAGATTTTTTAATCTTGGACTGAGACTTACAAATTTATTGTAATATTCCATCTGTCTTGGTGGGGCTTCCCAGGTGGCATAGTGTTAAAGAATCTGCCGGCCAGTGCAGGAGACACAGGAGACATGGGTTCAATCCCTGGGTCAGGAAGATCCCCTGGAGGAGGAAATGGCAACCTACTCCAGTATTCTTGCCTGGAAAATCCCATCAATGGAGGAGTCTGGTAGGCTACAGTCCAGGGGGTCGCAAAGAGTTGGACACAACTGAGTGACTTAACTTTCTTTCTTTCCAATATTCTTGCCTAGAGAATCCACAGACAGAGGAGGCTGGCAGGCTACAGCTCACAGGATCGCAAAGTGTCGGACATGAATGAGCATGCATGCATATTTCTGTCTTGGCTAAATTTAATATTCATTTCAAGTAACTTAGATATCCTTCATTTCAGCATTCAATAAATGCTAGTTAATATTTTTATTGATGAAAATTTTCAAGGAAGTAGCTAATAACTAGAGAGAGAAGAAATCAATCAACTCAAGCAAAACAGATAACAACATGGTCACCAATACTTTATTCCATTACCTTTCAGAGACAAGCCCCTTCAGGATGCCCTGGGGGTTTGTTAGAAACGCAGATTTAGGCCCCGCCCCATGGCTCCTGAATCAGAGCTCTAAGAAGGGGGCCCAAGGATCCGTGTTTTACCAAACCTTCCGGGTGGTTCTGATGCACACTGAAGTTTGAGACCCATAAAATTAGCTAACACACTCACCTGAGTGTGAAAGAGACCATATCAAAATCATTTTTTTCTCTTATGTATTAAAATAGATTTTTGACTCAGTTTTAATGGTCTTTGGTTTAAAGCAGGTGGTGGTTCTTTGGAGGTGATGGAGTGGTCCCACCTGCCACTTTTTACTAAGAACAGACTGTCATTTTGTCTCTTACAGGGATGCATAGGTAGTAAAAGATTATTTCACTTCCTTACACACGCCTAACAGCTATTTCCAAGTTTGGGGAAATGTTTCCTTCTTCCTAAAAAAAGTCAGCTCTTATCCATCTCTAAATATTTTCTTTCCAATTCAAAGTGAGGCCACCAAAACAACAGCATGAATCCCTGGAGAAAAGCCCCTACACAGATAGGAAAACGCCTATAATTCTTGTTGATCAGAGGAAGTCCCAGAACACATGTTTGTCTAAAGAATTCTCTAAGGTCTTCTAAAGAGCTATTAATAAAATAAGATACATACACAAAATAAAAGATAAACAAGTAAACTTATTAAAGTGTGCTTCAGTATCTCTCAGAGGGCCCTAGTTCATTTGTTCATTGGTACATTTTCAAGGGTGTACTGAGGTTAATATATTTTACTATCACGGTTAGTGTAATTATAATTATCCGTTTATTTCTCATTGTTTTTTCCTCTTTATACACACGCAGAAATTGTGCCTTCTACCGTAAATATACAGAATGACTAGAAATCACACTTTGTATATACACAGAAACGTCATGAAAGTGCAAGGAACATAATGAAAGTTCAAAACAGGAAGCATTTTTTTTTTCTTGCAAAGCAGAGGTTTCCATCCTGTGAGGTCTTGACACAATTATTCTATTTTCTTTCAAATAAAAAAAAAAGTGTGTGTTTAATTCCGTTTTAGTGTTTTCCTGTTTCACTTTGTAGAGTTTCTCCACTCTCATCAGATATGATTTTTCACAGATTTGGTCTGCGGTTTTGTGGGAATGAGATTCTTAACCACGTATGTGAAAACAATTTCCTGTAAAGCTTCATGACTCCACGCAGATAAACACATGAGTATCGACGGACATGTCTGCTCTGAGAAGCTGCAGGGCCTGTGTCTCCGCTTCACCCCAAACTCATTTCCTGCCAGGCAGAACTCCTGAAACCATTCAAGCATAATCAGGCTAAGAATACAGAGAATTATGTGCTGATCTCATAAGGGGAGCATTAAACTCATCGTTTGCCAGGAGTTCGTTTCTCAGAATCCCTGATCCAACAGTTGCCAAAAAATCGCCATTTAGTGCTGCAGTTCACAAGTGATTTATTTTAAAAGATATTTCCAGATGTTCGAATTCACCTTTAAAAAGCCACTTTTTTCAAAAGTGAATGACCTTGACTCTCAGCTGCCCCATCAAATCCTGCACTTTTGTTAACGTGTTGAAAGAAAGAGGCCTGTTTATTTTGCCTCAGTGCCGGCTTGGTGCAGGAAACCCCATTGCGCATGCGCTGAGGACCGCTGGCAGGGCTGCGTGGGGATGCGGTGCCTCATCTGCTTTGAGTCAGTCTGTGCAGCCCCAGTGAGGGTTACCCCGCTGCTGCTGCTCGTGAGAACCTGGGCCCCTGCTGCCTCCCATCACCAAACAGAGGAAGAGGCCAAATGGCGCAGTGACCTCTCATTGCACACAGTTCTCTGTGTAAACACGGTTTTGAGGACGAACAGAACCGAGTGGTGCACCTTTCTGCCTCACATGGGCGGAAAGAGAGCGCATGTGCCCTGGCCTTGAAATCTTGGCTCCTGCTAAGGCCGCATAAGTGGTGTTGTCAATTGTCTGCTGGTTTCAAGGAAGCAGGGAAAAGTCGTTTTCCATGAAGAGCTGGGAAACGGTATTTCGTTTCTTTATACGGAATGCAAAGAAAGTTATACCCGCCCTTTAAATTAGAAATGTATTGAACCTACTGCCTGGCTGCTGCTGCTGCTGCTAAGTCGCTTCAGTCGTGTCCGACTCTGTGCGACCCCATAGACGGCAGCCCACCAGGCTCCACCGTCCCTGGGATTCTCCAGGCAAGAGTACTGGAGTGGGTTGCCATTTCCTTCTCCCGTGCATGAAAGGGAAAAGGGAAAGTGAAGTCGCTCAGTCGTGTCCGACTCTTAGCGACCCCATGGACTGTAGCCTACCAGGCTCCTCCATCCATGGGATTTTCCAGGCAAGAGTACTGGAGTGGGGTGCCATTGCCTTCTCCTACTGCCTGGTAGCTGCTTTAAAATATTTTATAATGTAGACTCTTAGAAAAAAGAAAACCTTATTGAATTATCTTTGTCTGCAAGAAGCCAGCTAGTAATGAGTGTGCGCTGGGTCAGTCGCTGTAAATGGTGTTCTAACTTATTGACATATAGTGCACCCTGCTTTTGGAGTTCCATCCCGATTAGTGGTCCTCTTCGTGGTGCCCTGCAGTGCCTACGGCACAGACCGCAGACGTGGTCCCTGCAGACTTATGTCTTCACTGCATTCAGTGTGTGTGCAGGACTGTGCGGTGGGGGCTTTCTTCAGATTGCAGGCTCGAGCTTTCATTTAGATGCTTTCTGCACTGAGAACTCTTCCTGCAGGTGGCAATGATTAATGCCATGGCCTTCAAATTGGCTGGCCCTGGATGCAAGTCAGCTCAAGTGGTCAATGACTGTCTGCACTCGAGCAGGGGACTATGTATTCACTCATTTTTAAAATGGAGATACTCTTGTCTTGACACAATCATTGTGAGCTATAAGGCTCCGAAAGTAGAGTGCTTAATTCTTATTTGACACAGAAGAAGTGTTCTCCGTCTCCCCCTCTGTCTCTCTGTGGGTAAATATATACATATATATACTATTGTCATTATTCCTATTATGGTTATTACCAACTGTGTGCCGTGCTGAGCTTAGTCGCTCAGTCATGTCTGACTCTTTGCGACCCCATGGACTGTAGCCCTCCAGGTCCCTCTGTTCATGGGGATTCTCCAGGCAAGAATACTGGAGTGGGTTATCATGCCCTCCTCCAGGGGATCTTCCCAACCCAGGGATCAAACCTAAGTCTCTTGCATTGCAGGCAGAGTCTTCACCAGCTGAGCCTTTAGGAAACACTAACAATTTTCTCTACCAGCTTTGTTACCCTCCACAATTTTACTGGTTCACAGAGTCCAATGTATAATATTCCAAACTGTATTTTTCTGTGTATCCTCATTGATAACGCAGGTTTTAAAATTTCTCTGACTTTTGCTTACGATAATCGCCAATTTTCCTCTTGTGTATGTTCACGGCCACACATCTTTTCATGGGACTTTGTGCACGTGTATATGCTAAGTTGCTTCAGTCGTGTCTGACTCTTTGCGACCCTATGGACTATAGCCTGCCAGGCTCCTCCATCCATGGGACTCTCTAGGCAAGAATACTGGAGTGAGTTGCCATGCCCATCTCCAGTGGGACTTTAGTAGGGGATAAATCAGGCAACAATAAATTGACGCCAAGTTAACCCCCAATTCCCAATTCAGTGAATACTTCTAATATTTCACTTAAGATTTTTTTTTCCTGTATTCAGATCTTAGGTGGTTCTGTGACTTTTTAAATTAACACTGTTTACATGGCGAATAATAGAAACCGACACTGGCTTGACAAAAGGAAATTTTATCGGAAAGAGACTGGAATATCTCACAGAACCCAGGGAAGAGCTCAGTAACCAAGGCTTGAGGAAGGAAGCAGGGAGGCACTGGGGTCCTGACGGCGGGGCTCCAAAGCCACCTGGGGCAGCAGCATCTGCTGTGCATGTCGGTCTCTGGATCCTCAGCCCCAGATCAGACACTCCTGGCGCAAAGTCAGATGGCCCTGTTTGACTGTGATATGAAGGTAGGGTTACTGAACAGAGACATGGCTGTCAGACAGTGTTCAGAGCAGGGAGCATAGAAATGGTCTGCATCTCTAACTGGTGTCTACTCCAGTTTTCTAGCCTGGCTATCTTGGTTACATCTTTTGTATAAAACTATTTTTGAAATATGAAACATTCTCTCAGCATTTCCCTTAGCCATCTCCCACATTTGTGCATCCAGGACAGCTGTGCTCTAAGGAAAGGTGTGCAGTAGCTAAAAAGAAAAAAATTGGATTAATTTAGAAGGACTGTTCTTATGAGATGATAAGGAAATTATTAACCCAAGCCTTCTCTGCCAAGATTGTTCCCTGACTTGGGGAAAAGTATAATGTTAGAAGGGAAACTGTGAGAATGAGAATACCAGTAGATCTCAGCAAGAGTGAGACGCTCACTGCTCCCCAGACCATGTCACAAGCAGGAGATGGAAACCTCATCTGATTTGCAGAGCTGAGACATGCAAGGGTTCCTGGAGAGACAATGAGACCCCCAGAAGAATGGAATAATTCCCAAGCACATAGGACTAGTGTGAAGTGGCAGTCAGCCACCGAACCCAAGAGTTCATGAAGATAGGAAAGAGACACAGCCCCACGCTCGATCAGCTGCCCAAATCATGGGTCATATGGAGGGCTGGACACACCAGCCTGTAATGCAGCAGAAGGTGCATAGGTGAATGAATGAGAGTAACACTGTGGCATTTGGTAAATGCCATAGAATTAGACACAATCCTGATGAATCCTGGTGAAATTTTAGATTAAAATTCTGCCATCCTAAATTGGAAAAGGAAAATTTAAAAAAACATTGTATTTCTGCAATGGTTGAGGTTGTAAGCTGATATATCTGCAATATTTACTTGTTAAAACTGAATTGCATGCTATTGTAACTTTTTCTGTACTGTGGGACTAGATTTGTTTATTTCTTGAAAGTTTGAGAGCCTCCACCATTAATACTACCTGTACACATACAAATGTAATTTTTGTGGAAATGGACAATTTGTGGAAAGTTTTGACATTACTGACAAGTGTTGTTGTTTTTTTGAAGCAATAAAATTACTCTTTTCACTTGCTGGGTCAGTATCTTTAAATACCATTTCCTTTTGTTAAAAAATGATGTATCCTTTTGTATACAATAAAAAATTCTAGTCAAGCAAAGGGAAGACATCTTAAATTATCCTTAATTTCACTACTCATAGAAAAAATACTGTTGAGAAACGTGTCTATTTATCTATAATACTTAACATTTTAATCATCTTCATTTTTATTTTCCATTTCTTTTGGACATTTAAATTCATTATAAATTGTGTGGTATTTATTTATAATTTGCATTTTAAACTGTTTCATGATTTTTTTATTATTTTAATACTTATTGGAAAGGACTTGGGAAACATAGTAAAATATAAATAATACAATAAAAACTATCACACAACTGTTAATATTTTGGTGTGTTTTCCTTTCAAGCCTTTGTGTGTACACACAGACACACACAAATTTTGATTATATGGTGTATTGTTTTATAATTTATATACTTTTATCTATTCATTTATATGCTTTTACTCTTTCTCATTAAATAAATTTGTCTCCAATTTATTTATTCCTATTATCTTCTAAAATAGTTTTTTCCTGATGCGGCCACTGTGGAAAACAGTTTTAGAAGTTGCTCAAAAAACCAAAATTACAACTGTCATATGATTCTCCTGTTCCACTGTAGGTATATATCTGAAGAAACCAAGAACACGAATTGAAAAAGATACGTGCACCTCAGTGTTCACAGAAGCATTATTTACAACAGCTGAAGACATGGGAAAAATCTAAGAATCCATCAATGGATGAATAAATAAAGAAGATGTGGTGGGATATTATTCAGCCATAAAAAAAAAGTTTTACCATTTGCAGCAACATGGATGTAACTGAGGACATTATGCGAAGTGAAATGTCAGATAAGAAAGACAAATACTATATGATATCACTTATACGTGGAACCTAAAAAATACACAAAATAGTGAATATAACAAGAAAGAACAGACATAGAGAACAAACTATTGCTCGCCAGCGATGGGGGAGGGGGGACACCACATGGGCGGGGGAGGGGGAGGGACAAATATCGGGTGTGAGACGGGCTCAAGGGTGCACTGTGCAACCTGGGGAACACAGCCAATATTTTGTAATATCTGTAAATGGAAAATAACCTTAAATGTATAAAAATAAATTTTTATAAAATAAAATAGCTTTTTGTTAATTATATATTTTTAAATTATTTCTAGTTTAGGGTTCTTGCTCCTGTCTATTATTCCTGTTCTCTTAAGAAAACTTCTTTGTTGCCACTGTTTTACTGATTATTTTATTTATTTTCTCCTCTTTATTTGGAATAATGAAAACAACTATGGTTACAGTAAAATTTTGCCTAAAGCATGTTATTTTCTTGTTGTTTTCTAAATGTATATTGTTGAGTTTTTATTTTTCCTCCTTAACTCAATATTGAGTTTTAAAATCAATTTTAAAATAGATATACAGATTCATTTATTTCAAAACAGCATTTTATATGAGTACCACACATTAGAGAAAAGTATTAAAAGCACAACAAACTAAAAATAACTTTCTTCCCCTATTCTGAGATAACAATTATTCACCTTTAGTTGTATGCCCTTTTGATTTTTATTCTAAGCATAGGCAGAATACAAAAAACTAAGGTAATTTTGCAAATAATTCTTTATGGAACACCTGCTTCCACTTCATAATATATCATGAATATTTTACTACAGTATAATTTTACAGTGATCTGTAGAATTGTGATATAGTAATAAAAAATAATTTGTATAACTGATGCCATTGTATTAAATGTTTGTGGAGTAATTACTCCTCTTTTTTCCTGTATCAGATACCCTGTACATAAAATCATTATGAGTTTCTCTAATTATTTGTCTCAGAAAATTCTGTAAGTTGAATTATTGAGTCAATTTTTAAGTGCATTTTAAAGTTTTTGATTTATATTTAGCAAATAGTCATACTGAAAAGTCACACAAAGTTACACTTTTATTAGTAGGAATCAAGAATGCTTTTTCTGTCTACTCATGTCCACAATAAAGATTTTTAAAAATAGTTATTCATTTTATTTTTTATTTTATCAGAATTTCATTACTTTTTTTTTGTATTTTGATGTCTATTTGTATTTCTTTTTTAATGGACAACTTCACATTTTTATTCATTAAAAATTGTTGGTTCCATTTCTTTTATTTGCTACAGCCTTTATAAGTTTATTATCCTTTTGTGGACCATATGTTTACTCTAGTTTGTCATTTACATTTGTTTTTGCTTGCTTTTCCTATTTTTAATGTTTAATTAATAATTTCCAATTTTGTTGCATTTTGACCTTTGCGTAAAATGCTGTACAAGTGATAATTGCTAATATTGTTATATGCATGAGCATGACGGCCTCCTGGCTTTAATAAATCTTATCTGTGTGTGATTCTCTCCCCTTTGCCTTGAGAAAAGCATTTTCTGCTTACTTCTCTGCTAAGTTTCTTCTCTGTCGCTTGCTAGTTCTACAAGAGCTCTCTCATTTCATTAATTCTGTGTCTCTCTTGCTCTTACTTGTTCCCAAGCAAAATATGATGACAGTTTGATGTTTCTTCATGCAATATTCAAAGCCCCTTATAGAACACTAAAACATTCTAGTGGTCTGGAAAGTCATAACCTTTCTAGATGAAGACATTTTAATTTTGAGAGGATCTGTTCTTTGATGTCTGATACTCATATAATAGCCATGTATGTAATATATGTATATACCATATGTACCAGAATACAGACTATGACTGTCTCAACAAGTAAAGTTAAAATGGTGTTTATAGAACAAATACCCCAAGTGGACCTGGGATTCCAGTTTCCTGGTAGATGAGAGATGAAGGGATTCTTGGTGCAATACGTTTAATTACAAGTAAGTAGTTGGCAATTAATAAATCAAAGGGAAATACATATTTTTCAATAACCTCAAATTGCTGCGATTCTCGTCCATTTTCTTCTGCAATTATTCTCTCCCGAGTCATCTGCTTCCTTTCCTCTGTCTACAGCAAATCATCCCAATCCACAGTGGTATCTCCAACCCTAAAATGAACAAACAAACAAAACATGGACAAGTAATGAAGTTCACCTCTCTTGAGTCCACATCAGCTTCTGCTTCATTTTCTGCAATCCTTCAAAGCAAACGTCTCGCTTACAGCCGTGAGAACTGGCATTCCCACTTCCTCTTCTTCCTGTGTCCCTGCCGCAGCAGCTTTGGCCAGGTCACCAGCGCACCCACTTGGTGTGGTCCCATCCCCATGCTGGCTCAGCGGCCTCCTCGAAACGCCCACAGACCCCGGATTCCTCCTATTCCTCTGGGTGTTCCCGCTCAGACTCCTTTCTTGGATCCTTTTCTCCTTGATTTGAAAGCACTGGCGGACTCTCGACTCTAGAGCTAATACTGGGCTCCTTCTCTTCTCTGTCCACATACCCTCTCTTCAGGATCTTGTCCGGTGGATTAAGACTTCATTTATGTCTGATTTCTTCTGCTCAGCAAAATAGGTTTGAGATTCATTCATAGAATTGTGTGTATTAACAGTTTTTTCCCCCCATTTTTATTTCTGGTTAGTACTACATTGTATGTATTTATTCACCTTTTGGTGGACATTTGGGTTGTGTTCAGTTTAGGGCTATTTTAAACAAAGCTGCTATGAACATTCAGGTTAAGTCTTTTTGTGGACATAGTTTTCATTTTAGAGATGTGGGTGGTAAACACTTTTGCTGAGTCTTTTGGTAAATGTATGTTTAATTTTCTAAGAAATTGACACACTGCTTTCTGTGTGGTTGTGTCACGTCTGTGCTCCCACCAGCCCAGTGCGAGGTTCCTGTTGCTCTATAGCCTCACGTCGGTTGCATTGTCAGATGTTTCTTTCAATGTTAGCCATTCTAGTGGGCAAACGGTGATTTTAGTTTGCATTTATCTGATGAGTAATGATGTTGAGCATCTTTTCACATACTTACTAGCTTCATGTTCTGCCCATTTTATTAAGTTATTTGTCTTCTGATTTAGTTGTGTGAGTCCTTCATATGTTCTAGCTACACATCCTTCCCAGTTTGTACCTGCCTCTGTTTCTGTACCTAAGGTCACTGTTCCTTTGAAAATGAACAACTGTACAGAATCTGCTTCTTTCTGAATTGAAGTAACCACGCTCTCCCTTCACCCCTAGAAGTTCAGATGGTGAGAGCTGGGCCATCCCAGCTGAGATACTGCACCAACACATGCTTCTGTAAACGTTTCCCTTGAAAATAAATCCTCATTGAGCTGTAGATCTCCTTTCGGTCATTTCTTTTCTCTTTTTCTGATTATCTTCTCCCACTAGAATCTGAACTCCATGAAAGACATGATCAGTGTGTCTTAGTTGCCATTGTATCCTTAAAAAAATACCTCATGAAATAAATATTTGCTGAATGAATGCACACATGAATAAAAAGCAGAATTTTGCCTAGGCAGAAAGCCAGGTTTGATTCTGGACTAACAAATGGTTTCAACAAACCTTAAGAAATGTAGAAAAGCAGATTTTCAGTTTCTTGATCAACAAACTCAAGAAGTCTTTGGGCCGGCTTCTTCAGCAGGGTTTTATCACCACGGGATTCTGGGTGGCTGGGCGACCCTCCTCTAGAAGGTCTGCACACCAGAGCTGCCCACAAAGCTTTTACTGCACAGATTCTGAGAATCCAACAGGGACTGACTGAGCCAAGATATCTGTGAATCGGTATTTTTAAACTCTCTGGGTGACAGTCGCCCAGCTAATCGCCAGTGAGCCTAGGGGTTCAAGCTTCTCTCTAGGGCGTATCTCTCCACGGTCTCCGCTGCTGCAGCCGCTCCCCTCACAGAAGCTACATGTTTCTCTGCAGGTCGGGATGCACATGATGATGCACATTTTTAAAATAAAAGAAAAAGCACACAGTATGTTTAATAAAAATCAACTCTCATTGTATTTAGATAGGATTCTCTCGGTCTTAACCTTGAAAAAGAAATAGCAACCTATCATCATATTCAAAGAAGGATTTGGCCTTAAATTTGGGCAAGAAGTTCAAAACTTAGAAACACTCAGTTGTAATCTAAGCAACGGCTTTATAGTTTTTCTGAAGCAACAGGTATTGTTTCTACCATTATCCTGCTTAAGAGGATCTAAAGGATCCCGTAACCATGCAAAATGCCCCTTTAAAGTCCGAAAGAAAATCCTTAAAAAATGACCCTTTACATGCTGTTGCCACTGTAGAGAGTGGGTTAACGTGACTTTTTCTTAAAAAAAAACTGAATGCCTTGGTCACCAGCACAGCAACCAGCGGCCTTCTCTGCATGACCATGACAGGCCATTCTGATCTGTACTTAATTTCCCACCCTTGTTTATACTCTAACTTCCAAGATTCTTCTAGAAAATTTTTTACACCTTCACGTGATTTCAGTCTCCATCACACCCCAAACCTTCCCCACTATAACTTCGGTCCTTCTAAAGCACAGCCCCTATCACTTCCCTCTGAAAGTTTAAGGCCCTGCACCAGCATTCTCCGAGTGCCTGTTTCAGATTCCAACCTCAGTGTCCCTGTTTACAAGTATTTGTGCTTGATCAATAGCAGTTCCAAATTTCCAAAAAGGGAGGATTCTGGGCCAGCCATCTGACTGGGAGGGCTGAAGGCTGCTATCAGAGAACCTACTTTGAAGCTACAGTAGAAAAGATAGTACATTGGTTTTCCTTAGGTTAGCTTTATCTGTTGGAGCTTGGAGGCATGGTGGAGGGCAACTTACAGGTGCTATGATAATGGAGTATGGAGATGCAGATGCCAGAGTCCCTCCCACTCCATGCCATGGTGGGACTACTGAGTTTTTACCTCCCCACGCGTGTTCCATGTTATCACCTGTCTATGTCTTCTCATCTTACAGAGCCAACCTCAAGCCCTCACCTCTTGCATTTACTCTCAAACCAAAATGCTCTCTGTTTTAACCTCATATTGTTAATTATATTAGGAAATATATCTGGTCCAGACTGGGCAGGAGGATTGCATCTTACACCAAGTATCTATCTTGTATCTAACACGGAGGCAGCAGACTTTTGATTTGCCTTTTCTGTCCATTCAAATAACTAAAATTTCAATGGAAAGAAAAAAAACTTAAGTGCGTGCAAGAAACTCTGACTAACCCAAGAGCATCTGGAAGCTTAGTGGTCTGATCAGAAGACTGGGTTCAGATCCAGCCCTGGGAGAGTCAGCCACATGCTCGCTCAGTTTCCTGACCCAGAGGGAAGGAAGAGGACCAGGGAAACGATCAAAATGAAGGTGGATGTGAAAGTGCTTTTAAACCGCAAATCTTCACACAAACAATAATCCACAAGGCAGCCAGGACCACCTTTATCGGTACATCATTAGAAAGAGTATGCGTGACTGCGGAGGGCCATGGGTGGAGGTGAAGGCCAGGCTCCCAGTGGGACGGAGCTGCGGCCGGGGTCCGAGTGCCGGCCTGGGGCCGCCTTTTCAGCCTGGATGCACGCGGGACACGTTTCTCTTCCAAAAACAACTTGCATCTTGCTTGGAGCCAGCACAGTGTGGCGGAGATCCTGCCACTTCGTATCCAGGACGCCTGGCCTGGTGTCAGCAAATGTCCCTCTGCATGGCCCTCTGAGATTGACCTCTGCCAGAAGGATGGCTGGGATGGATACTTCTGGAAGCTCCTGGTGTGGTGACATTGGCTGATCCTGACACGAACTTTCACCTCCTCAACCTGGGTTTCTTCACCCACGGGTCTCGCCAAGCGGGCATCCATGGGCACAGAACAGGCCCAGGGAAACTGCCCACAGGACCTTGACTGTGGCTCACACAGCACTGACTTGGATCATGTGTGACCACCCCAGCTGGTGGTCTCATCCTGGGCTGCAGAGGGCTGGCTCTGGGGGCTGCAGGGTCCTCACTGGCAGAGCACTCATCCCTGAGTCAGGTTCTGGGTCCCGGGGTCTGGCCACTGGGACTTTCCAAAGCTCCCTGGGACACAGGTAGCAGCCAAGGTTGAAACCTCAGTCTGACTCGTGTCCTGTCAGCCCCGCCAAGGTGGCCCTTTGAGGTGGACACCACTTGAGCAAGGCTGGCACCCTGTCCCGGTCAGAGGCTGAGATCTCAGGGGACAGAAGTGAGGCTGCTCCAGGGAAAGCTGGAGGAAGGTGAGCCTCTGTTTCCTGGGGAACATGTCATCACAATTATATACCCCCCCCCACAAGCCACCACCCTCTACCCACCTTCTGCCTCCCAGTTCCCCTTCTAGTGCCACAGGGGCAGAACCCAGGAGGACCAACTGGAAAAGAAGAAACAATTTGCACAAGTCCCCAAAAATCACAAAAGCAGAGTGTAGACAGGTGGATCTGGGCCAAAAGGCAATGTTTTAATAGCAGGCAGAAATGCAAAAAGGCAAAACGGTTCTCTAAGGAGGACTTAGCTGAGAAAAGAAGAGAAACAAAAGGCAAAGGAGAAAAGGAAAGATATACCCATCTGAATGCAGATTTCCAAAGAACAGCAGGGAGAGATAAGAAAGCCTTCTTAAGTGAACAATGCAAAGAAATAGAGGAAAACAATAAAATGGGAAAGGCCAGAGATCTCTTCAAGAAAATTAGAGATACCAAGGAAACACTTCATGCAAACATGGGCACAATAAAGGGCAGAAATGGTATGGACCTAACAGAAGCAGAAGATATTGGGAAGAGGTGGCAAGAATACACAGAAGAACTGTACAAAAAAGGTCTTAATGACCCAGATAAGCACAATGGTGTGATCACCCACCTAGAGCCAGACATTCTGGAGTGTGAGGTCAAGTGAGCCTTAGGAAGCATCACTACAAACAAAGCTAGTGGAGGTGATTTCCAGTTGAGCTATTTCAAATCCTAAAAGATGATGCCGTGAAAGTGCTGTACTCAATACGCCAGCAAATTTGGAAAACTCAGCAGTAGCCACAGGACTGGAAAATGTCAGTTTTCATTCCAATCGCAAAGAAGGGCAATGCCAAAGAATGTTCAAATTACTGCACAACTGCATTCATTTCACAGGCTAGCAAGGTAATGCTCAAAATCCTTCAATTTAGGCTTCAACAGTATATGAACCAAGAACTTCCAGATGTATGAAATGGGTTTAGAACAGGCAGAGGAACCAGAGATCAAATTGCCAACATCTGTTAGATCACAGAGAAAGCAAGGAATTCCAGAAAAACGTCTATTTCTGCTTCATTGACTATACTAAATCCTTAGATTGTGTAGATCACAACAAACTGTGGAAAATTGTTAAAGAGATGGAAATACCAGACCACCTTACCTGCCTCCTGAGAAACTTGTGTGCAAGTCAAGAAGTAACAGTTAGAACCAGACATGGGACAATGGACTGGTCCAAAATTGGCAAAGGAGTATGTCAAGGTGGTATATTGTCACCCTGCTTATTTGCCTTCTATGCAGAGTACATCATGTGAAATGCCAGGCTGAATGAATCATAAGCTGGAATCAAGATTGCCAGGAGAAATATTGATAACTGCAGATATGCAAATAGCACCACCCTAATGGTAGAAAGGGAAAGGAACTAAAGAACCTCCTGATGAAGGTGAAAGAGGAGAGTTGAAAAGGTGGCTTAAAACTCAACATTCAAAAAACAAAGATCATGGCATCCAGCCCCATCACTTCATTGCTAAATAGATGGGGAAACAATGGAAACAGCGACAGACTTTATTTTCTTGGGCTCAAAAATCAGATGGTGACTGCAGCCATGAAATGAAAAGATGCTTGCTCTTTGGAAGAAAAGTTATGACAAACCTAGACAGCATATTAAATAGCAGAGACATCACTTCACCAACAAAGGTCCGTATAGTCAAAGCTATGGTTTCCCAGTTGTCATGTACAGATATGACAGTTGGATCGTGAAGAAGGCTGAGCCCCGAAGAATTGATGCTTTTGAACTGTGATGCTGGAGAAGACTCTTGAGAGTCCCTTGGACAGCAAGGAGATCAAACCAGTCAATCCTTAAGGAAATCAGTCCTGAATATTCATTGGAAGGACTGATGCTAAAGCTGAAGCTCAAATACTGATGCAAAGAGCCAACTTGTTGGAGAAGACCCTGATGCTGGGAAAGATTTAGGGCAGGAGGAGAAGGGGGTGACAGAGGACGAGATGGTTGGATAGAGTCATCAACTAAATGGACATGAGTTTTAGCAAACTCCAGGAGACAGTGCAGGATAGGGAAGCCTGGCGTGCTTCTGTCCATGGGGTCACAGAATCGGACATGACCAAGTGACTGAATAACAAACTTAGCTTTGTGTTTTGAGGGGGTTTTGTTAGTTCTATTTTTTATATTTATTTATTTGACTGCACCAGGTCTTAGTTCAGCACACAGGCTCTTTAGCTATGGTATGTGGGCTCTTAGTCGTGGCACAGGGATCTAGTTCCCTAACCAGGGATCAAACCTGGCCCTTGCACTGAGAGTGCAGAGGCTTAGCCACTGGTCCACCAGGGAAGTCCCGTAGTACCTTAACTTTGAGAGGTAACTTGCTAAGTATAGACTGCAGAATTTCAGAGGCTTTATAATTCTTAGTGCTGAAAAACTAAGGGACAAGTAAAAGACTCAATGACAGAGATCAGGGGACAGAACATTTTGCCATAAACCCTGCCCCAATATTACCTTTAAGCTGAAGAATTGGAAATACAAATATATACCTGAGTTTATGAGCCTCATAAGGTGATCCACGAGGAGAAACCTGTTGCAGGTGTGACTTGGGTCCCAAATGCACTGTTCAGTCATGACCGTGCTTCCTGCTTGATTAGCGGACATCTACGTCAAATTCGATTTCCTCTTCAACTGCTCACCCTCTTTTTCCACTGATCCACCCACACTCAGTGTCCCCAGCTTGACCTAGTGTCTGAGTAATCCTGGCTCCGCCCTGGGGATTACCTCCCTCTGCACTTGGCTGAGGATGTCATTGGCCAGAGCCTGTTGAGTGTTCTGCTTTCCCATCAGGCCTGCCTCTGTTCTGCTGCCCTTTGCTTCCCTCTGGTGGCACAGTGGTCCACCCCGATCAGCTGGGCTGGGTCAGGACCCAAGCCGGCTTACCTTAGGGCCTCGAGTGGGTCACCCGAGGAGCCTGTTAGAGTGCAGCTTGCTAGGTCTAGCCCTTGGAGGCTTTGATTCAGTCCCTTTGTGGTACAGTCTGTGCATCTGTGTTCCTAACACATTCACAGGTGCTACTGATGCTGTGGGCAGAGACCCCACTTGGAAAGCACTGCTCTAGACCCACCAGTTAACAGAAAGGGGCTGTAGCAGAGGAGTGTTTCAGAAACGCTAGGGCATTTGTGTGTTCTGATGACGGTGTCTCCAAAGTATGTTCCTTGGACACTTTCCTTCATGGTGCTCAACAAAACAAAAAGGATTGTGGTTTGGGGTAAACACCACAAACTCTCCTCTGGATACTGGCAATGTCTAAGAATTTCTACAGAGGGGAAAAAAAGGTCCCTGGTATTCTAATGCATCCACAGCTGGATTACAGTTGTGGATGTGACTGTTGATGGAAGTAAAGTCCGATGCTGTAAAGAGCAATATTGCATAGGAACCTGGAATGTTAGGTCCATGACTCAAGGCAAATTGGAAGTGGTCGAACAGGAGATGGCAAGAGTGAACTTTGACATTTTAGGAATCAGCAAACTAAAATGGACCGGAATGGGTAAATTTAACTCAGATGACCATTATATCGACTACTGTGAGCAAGAATCCCTTAGGAGAACAGGAATAGCCATCATAGTCAACAAAAAATTCCAAAATTCAATACTTGGATGCAATCTCAAAAATGACAGAATGATCTCTGTTTGTTTCCAAGTCAAACCATTCAATATCACAGTAATTCAAGTCTATGTCTTGACCAGTAATGCAGAAGAAACTGAAGTTGAATGATTTTATGAAGACCTACAAGACCTTCTAGAACTAACACCCAAAAAAGATGTCCTTTACATGATAGGAGACTGGAATGCAAAAGTAGGAAGCCAAGAAGTACCTGGAGAAACAGGTAAATTTGGCCTTGGAGTACAGAATGAAGCAGGGCAAAGGCTAACAGAGTTTTGCCAAGAGAACGCCATGGCAAACACCGTCTTCCAACAACACAAGAGAAGACTCTACACATGGACATCATCAGATGGTCTGTACCGAAATCAGATCGATTATATTCTTTGCAGCCAAAGATGGAGAAGCTCTATACAGTCAACAAAAACAGAACAAGGATCTGACTGTGGCTCAGATCATGAACTCCTTATTGCCAAATTCAGACTGAAATTGAAGAAAGTGGAAAAAACCACTAGACCATTCAGGTATGACCTAAATTAAATCCCTTATGACTATACAGTAGAAGTGAGAAATAGATTCAAGGGATTAGATCTGATAGACAGAGTGCTTGAAGAACTATGGATGGAGGTCCATGGCATTATACAGGAGGCAGGGCTCAAGACCATCCCCAAGAAAAAGAAATACAAAAAAGCAACAAAGAAATAGAGGAAAACAATAAAATGGATGAGATTAGAGATCTCTTCAAGAAAATTAGAGATACCAAGGGAACATTTCATGCAAAGATGGGCTCAATAAAGGACAGAAATGGTATGGACCTAACAGAAGCAGAAGATATTAAGAGGTGGCAAGAATACACAGAAGAACTATACAAAAAAGATTTTCACGACCCAGATGATCATGATGGTGTGATCACTCACCTAGAGCCAGACATCCTGGAATGCAAAGCCAAGTGGGCATTAGGAAGCATCACCATGAACAAAGCTAGTGGAGGTGATGGAATTCCAGATGAGCTATTTCAAATCCTAAAAGATGATGCTGTGAAAGTGTTGCACTCAATATGTCAGCAAATTTGGAAAACTCAGCAGTGGCCATAGGACTGGAAAAGGTCAGTTTTCATTCCAACCCCAAAGAAAGGCATTACCAAAGAATGCTCAAACTACCACACAATTGCACTCATCTCACACGCTAGTAAAATTCTCCAAGCCAGGCTTCAAAAATACGTGAACCCTGAACGTCCAGATGTTCAAGCTGTTTTTAGAAAAGGCAGAGGAACCAGAAATCAAATTGCCAACATCTGCTGGATCATCGGAAAAGCAAGGGAGTTCCAGGAAAACATCTATTTCTGCTTTATTGACTATGGCAAGGCCTTTGACAGTGTGGATCACAATAAACTGTGGAAAATTCTGAAAGAGATGGGAATACCAGACCACCTGACCTGCCTCTTGAGAAACCTGTATGCAGGTCAGGAAGTAACAGTTAGAACTGAACATGGAACAACAGACTGGATCCAAATAGGAAAAGGAGTACATCAAGGCTGTGTATTGTCACCCTGCTTATTTAACTTATATGCAGAGTACATCATGAGAACCTCTGGGCTGGATGAACCACAAGCTGGAATCAAGATTGCCGGGAGAAATATCAATAACTTCAGATATGCAGATGACACCACCATTATACCAGAAACCGAAGAATTAAAGAACCTCTTGATGAAAGTGAAAAAGGAGAGTGAAAAAGTAGGGTTAAAACTCAACATTTAGAAAACTAAGATCATGGCATCTGGTCCCATCACTTCATGGCAAATAGATGGGGAAACAGTGGCAACAGTGACAGACTTTATTTTGGGGGGCTCCAAAATCACTGCAGATGGTGACTGCAGCCATGAAAGTAAAAGACGCTTTCTCCTTGGAAGGAAAGTTATGACCAACCTAGACAGCATATTAAAAAGCAGAGACATTACTTTGTCAACAAAGGTCCGTCTAGTCAAGGCTATGGTTTTTCCAGTGGTCACGTATGGATGTGAGAGTTGGACTATAGAGAAAGCTGAGCGCTGAAGGATTGATGCTTTTGAACTGTGGTTTTGGAGAAGACTCTTGAGAGTCCCTTTGACAGCTAGGAGATCCAACCAGTCCATCCTAAAGGACATCAGTCCTGAATATTCATTGGAAGGATTGACGTTGAAGCTGAAACTCCAATACTTTGGCACTGGATGTGAAGAGCTGACTCACTGGAAAAGACCCTGATGCTGGGAAAGATTGAAGGCGGGAGGAAAAGGGGATGACAGAGGATGAGATGATTGGATGGCATCACTGACTTAATGGACATGAGTTTGAGTAAACTCTTGGAGATGGAGATGGACAGGGAAGCCTGTCAGGCTGCCATCCATGGGGTCACAAAGAGTCAGACATGACTGAGCGACTGAACTGACTGAACTGATTCTAATGCATGATCGTTTTGAACATCTCAATTAGTTTTCACTCCATTTAAAAACAGTTTTTGTATCTTTCATACACACTCTATGCATTTTGGGGGTTTAAAATCATAACCACTGCAAATCAGTTATTCACACTGAGATCTGCACGTCACATCTGCCAGAGCTATAAGATCAGGTCTCTTTGACCTTCACCAGCGGAGGTCTTAGCAGAAACACTTTCATCTTTCTTTTCTCCATTTCTTAAGTGTAATGGAGTCCCCAAACCAGGATGTCAGCCAAAACTTAAAGGACACCAGGAGAGTCTCAGGCTTCCCTGCATCTGGAGGAAATGGTTATTCTTGGAAATGAGACTGACTTTTTCAAAGGATAATGATCTAGCAAAAGCAAATACTGTATGTGCTTCACTGTCAGATTTCTAGTCTTTCACAATGAGAAGTGCTTGGCAGTAACAAAATGAGTGAGGAACCAAGGCTGCCTCCAAGGCCCAGAGAACACAAAAGTCTGGATGCTGCCACTGAGTTGACCTAGACTTACTGCATTTTAAAACTCAAATCCATCTAGAAACGGGCCTAATCATCGAAAAGAGACAGGTTTGTAAAGAACAAGATGTTGTAATGCCTGGTGTGTCAGAGCAGCGGGTGCTAAGTTAGCATCATGCACAAGACAGGCAACAAAACTGTGCTCATTTCCATTTCCTTTCTTGCAGCACAGCTATTCCCACACTACAAAATATGCCTTCAAAATCCCACACCCTGCATGAGGCCAAATGCCTGGCTTTTGAAGGGCCTGAAATCGATTCCCAACAGCAGTTCCTCTGCGTCTTTGTTCAAACAAACTGGGAATCTTTTGGCTCCTGCCACCACCAGTAAGTGAAAGAAGATCCCCACCGTGATGTTCTGCATTAGCGGGTCTGCTAGGATGGGTGTGTTTTCTTTCCTGATCACGATTTTACTCTGCAGCAGTTTTCTTTGGCCCCATATTAGCGTATTAATCATTCATAACCATAATTTTTTTTTACCTATTTTCCTTTTGATTTTTCAAGAATAATATCAATAATATTGCTACATATGTAATAACATCTTAAATATAAACATGTCAAAGTAATGTGTATGTTATGTTACATGTAGATATTTACAGCAGAAACACATAAATACACACTGCAGAAGTTTCAGGGAATTTAAAATTTTCAAACATAGGTAAATGTGTGGTCTCATGAAGAGGTTTTTTTGTTGTTGTTTGGATGAACCATATTTATGCAACCATGAAAAAAAAATTTTTTTAATTTACAAATGACTTTATATAAAGAACACTGCTTTTGCCTTGTAAAGCAATGTTTTCTCTAGAAATATTACTTTGAGATGATAAGGTTTGAGGGAAGAGTATTTTCAAAGATAAGACAAATGTGGAGCTAGATAGAAAAGAATGACTTAGGAAATTACTGGTATCTGCAGGTTTTCCTATATTTTTTCCCATTAATTAGGTTCTCTGAAGGGTTTTAGTTCCCTATGGAAGAAATACTTGTCTTGACCCCACTAGACTTATGACTGCAATAGTACTTTTTCTCCAACATATGTATAAAATAGTCTCAGTGATAAGGAAAATTTTCAGAGATCAATAAATGTAAGTACCAAAATGCTCTGGGGTGCTATAAGTCCTTTACAATTAGGAACTAGTAGTAACTGAAAGAAGAAGCAATTGACTCATGACTACATTAATGTTACATGTGTATTAATGAGGATGTTTTCCTTGAAACATTCAAGGAAACATTATTATTCAGTTTAGTTTAGTTCGGTTGCTCAGTTGTGTCTGACTCTTTGTGACCCCATGGACCGCAGTACGCCAGGCCTCCCTGTCTATCACCAACCCCCAGAGTCTACCAAAACTCATGTCCATCGAGTCAGTGATGCCATCCAACCATCTCATCCTCTGTCATCCCCTTCTCTTCCTGCTTTCAATCTTTCCCAGCATCAGGCCCTTTTCAAATGAATCAGTTCTTTGCATCAGGTGACCAAAGTATGGGAGTTTCAGCTTCAGAATCAGTCCTTCCGATGAACACTCAGGACTGATGTCCTTTAGGATGGACTGGTTGGATCTCCTTGCAGTCCAACGGAATCTCAAGAGTCTTCTCCAACGCCACAGTTCAAAAGCATCAATGCTTCAGTGCTCAGCTTTCTTTATACTCCAACTCTCACATCCATACATGACTACTGGAAAAACCATAGCCTTGACTAGATGGACCTTTGTTGGCAAAGTAATGTCTTTGCTTTTTAATATGCTGTCTAGGTTGGTCATAACTTTCCTTTCAAGGAGAAAGCGTCTTTTAATCTCATAGCTGCAACCACCATCTGCAGTGATTTTGGAGCCCAAGAAAATAAAGTCAGCCACTGTTTCCACTGTTTCCCCACCTATTTGCCATGAAGTGATGGGACCAGATGCCATGATCTTAGTTTTCTGAATGTTGAGCTTGAAGCCAACTTTTTCACTCTCCTCTTTCACTTTCATCAAGAGGCTCTTTAGTTCTTCTTCACTTTCTGCCATAAGGGTGATGTCTTCTGCTTATTTGAGGTTACTAATATTTCTCCCAGCAATCTTGATTCCAGCTTGTGGTTCATCCAGCCCAGAGGTTCTCATGATGTATTCTGCATATAAGTTAAATAAGCAGGGTGACAATATACAGCCTTGACGTACTCCTTTTCCTATTTGGAACCAGTCTGTTTTTCCATGTTCAGTTCTAACTGCTGCTTCCTGACCTGCATTCAGATTTCTCAGGAGGAAGGTCAGGTGGTCTGGTATTCCCATCTCTTTCAGAATTTTCCACAGTTATTGTGATCCACACAGCCGTGAAGAGATATCCCACTTCCAAGATAAGAGAAACCCCAGTAAGATGGTAGGTGCTGAGAGAGAGCCTCAGAAGACAGGCAGACTGAAACCACAATCACAGAAAACTAACCAATCTGATCACATGGACCACAGCCTTGTCTAACTCAATGAAACTAAGCCATGCCGTGTAGGGCCACCCAAGATGGACGCATCATGGTGGAGAGTTCTGACAAAATGTGGTCCACTGGAGAAGGGAATGGCAAACCACTTCAGTGTTCTTGCCTTGAGAACATCATGAACAGGGATGGGATGGGGAGGGAGGTGGGAGGGGGGGTTCAGGATGGGGAACACATGTAAACCCATGGCTGATTCATGTCAATGTATGGCAAAAACCACTATAATATTGTAAAGTAATTACCCCAACTAAAATAAATAAATTTATTTTTAAAAAAAAAAGGCAAAAAGATAGGACACTGAAAGATGAACTCTCCAGGTCGGTAGGTGCCCAATATGCTACTGGAGATCAGTGGAGAAATAACTTCAGAAAGAATGAAGAGACGGAACCAAAGTAAAAACAACACCCAGTTTGGATGTGACTGGTGATAGAAGCAAGGTCCAATGCTGTAAAGAGCAATATTACACAGGAACCTGGAATGTTAGGTCCGTGAATCAAGGCAAATTGGAAGTGATCAAACAGGAGATGGCAAGAGTGAACTTTGACATTTTAGGAATCAGCAAACTAAAATGGACCGGAATGGGTAAATTTAACTCAGATGACCATTATATCTACTACTAAGTGGGTGAATTTAACTCAGATGACCATCATATCTACAAGAATCCCTTAGGAGAAATGAAATAGCCATCATAGTCAACAAAAGACTCCGAAATGCAGTACTTGGATGCAATCTCAAAAACGACAGAATGATCTCTGTTCGTTTCCAAGGGAAACCATACAAAATCACGGTAATTCAAGTCTATGACCTGACCAGTAATGATGAAGAAGCTGAAGTTGAACAGTTCTATGAAGACCTACAAGACCTTCTAGAACTAACACCCAAAACAGGTGTCCTTTACATTATAGGGGACTGTAATGCAAAAGTAAGAAGCCAAGAAATACCTGGAGAAGCAGGTAAATTTGGCCTTGGAGTACAATATGAAACAGGGCAAAGGCTAATAGAGCTTTGCCAAGAGAATGCACCGGTCATAGCAAACACCCTCTTCCAACAAAACAAGAGAAGACTCTACACATGGACATCATCAGATGGTCAATACCGAAATCAGATCGATTATATTCTTTGCAGCCAAAGATGGAGAAGCTCTATACAGTCAACAAAAACAGCACCAGGAGCTGACTGTGGCTCAGATCATGAACTCCTTATTGCAAAATTCAGACTGAAATTGAAGAAAGTAGGGAAAACCCCCAGACTATTCAGGTACAACCTAAATCAAATCCTTTACGATTATACAGTGGAAGTGAGAAATAGATTCAAGGGATTAGATCTGATAGACAGAGTGCCTGAAGAACTATGGTCGGAGGTTCATGGCATTATACAGGAGGCAGGGAACCAGACCATCCCCAAGAAAAAGAAATACAAAAGGCAAAATGGTTGTCTGAATAGACCTTACAAATAGCTGTGAAAAGAAGAGAACTGAAAAGCAAAGGAGAAAAGGAAAGATGCATCCATTCGAATGCAGAGTTTCAAAGAAAAGCAAGGAGAGATAAGAAAGCCTTCCTCAGTGATCAGTGCAAAGAAATAGAGGAAAACAATAAAATGAAAAAGACTAGAGATTTCTTCAAGAAAATTAGAGATACCAAGGGAACATTTCATGCAAAGATGGGCTCAATAAAGGACAGAAATGGTATGGACCTAACAGAAGCAGAAGATATTAAGAAGAGGTGGCAAGAATACACAGAAGACTGTACAAAAAAGATCTTCACAATCCAGATGATCACGATGGTGTGATCACTCACCTAGAGCCAGACATCCTGGAATGCAGTCAACTGGGCCTTAGGACTATGAACAAAGCTAGTGAAGGTGATGAAATTCCGGATGAGCCATTTCAAATCCTAAAAGATGATGCTGTGAAAGTGCTGCACTCAATATGTCAGCAAATTTGGAAAACTCAGCAGTGGCCACAGGACTGGAAAAAGTCAGTTTTCATTCCAATCCCAAAAAAAAGGCAATGCCAAAGAATGGTCAAACTACCGCACAATTGCACTCATCTCACACGCTAGTATAGTAATGCTCAAAATTCTCCAAGCCAGGCTTCAGCAATACATGAACCGTGAACTTCAGATGTTCAAGCTGGTTTTAGAAAAGGCAGAGGAACCAGAGATCCAATTGCCAACATCTGCTGGATCATGATTATAGTAAATGCTTTAATAACAATAGCATTTAGTTAGCATTTACTATGCTCTGCACCAATACTGTAAAGGGACAAACTCTCTAGACCTTAGTGAGACCATGAAAGGTGATGGTAGTAGTAATAGTGTAGTGGTAGTAGAAGTAGCACGTCCTTTCCTCAGAAGAGAAAATCAAGAAAGAGGTTTAATAATCTGCGGAAAGTCACAACTAGTAATGGTGTAAGGATTGAAACCCTAGTGGTTTAGTTCCTGGAATTCTAAATATTGCTTTTAATACTGTAGATCCTCTATGCAAGTGATATGCTCATTAAATAATTCAAATGTACATGGATCTCTCCTTTAAAAGCATTCAGAGCAAAGATTAACAATTAAATTATGTATTTACTGTCTTTGACATTGAGCGATAGATTTTCCTCTAGACAAGGCTGACAATTTCATTTGTATTTGAGTAAGAATTGCTGACAACCCAATTTAAAGTCTTAGGAAAAGTGCTGTTTATCAGATTGAAATGTTTCCTAAATCAGTTGGCAATCACATGCATGTAGTCATTTACTATCTAGTTCAGTTGCCCTAAGCCACACATTTATTTTAATCCATGAATAACGTAGTGGTGATTCATTGACAGCTATTTACCAGTTCCTGTCACTTTCAGACTCGCTATTTTTAAGTGATTCCAAGCAGAGCACTTCTGAAAGTAGGACAATGCAAATGGAAAGGAGACATTTCACTTTTATTTTAGGGTGGAGGACATAAATCAAGGGTGATTTAGTCATAATCAATTACTCTATGTTACCTGGAATGTCCCTTGATGAACTATGGTGCCACCTCTATCTTTAATACATATCCACTATTTAGCCACTTCTCACCACTTCTGGACTCAAACCCCTAGCTCTGAACCTGAATCTTGGTCCACACCAACATCACACCACACCTGGACTTGAGCAATAGCTCCTAGCATGTCTCCCAGATTTCTAGCCCTGTATTATTCTCAATGTGGAAGCCAGAATGATCCTTAGAAAATATACAACATAATTTTCTGCAGAAAATGTATATTCTCTTTCTCAAAACCCTACTCTTATCTCACTCAGAGAACTACGGCAGGCTGTGAGGCAACAGGTCATCTAGTTTACCGCATGTCTCTGCCTTTATGTCCTCCCAGCTGCCTCCTCATTTACTCCCTCTGACCTTTCTAGCTTCTTGTCAGTAAAATATGCCAGAGCTGCCTCACCACTTAGGCTCCTACACATAAAAGCCCCTCTGGCCTGAATGTACGGAATGTATATCCTCCAACATCCTACATATTTACATATTTCATTATTTCTTGTTCACTGTTTATTATCTGCGTGCCTGATTAGAATCCCAGCTCCAAGCGAGCACAGATTGTTGCCTGCTCCTTTTGAACAAAACAGAACAGTACGTAGCAAACTGTAGGCACTCAGTAAATGTTTGCAAAGGGAACAAGTGGGTGAATGACTGATTTAATGCTAATAGCCAAGCTATGCTTCTGATTGAACACAGACACTCACTTTAATCAGTATCTGCACAAGCTGATGATCACCAATAATGAATTGGCATTCAGAATCAGCCTTTTTAGCTTTAAAGGAGGTTAAAATCCAACGCACTAATCTGTTGTGCTATTATACATCATGCAGGCTGAAAAATTCCACCATACACTCATGAGAGAGAGCAAGAAAGACCAACAATGTGTTAGTGCTATTATGAAAGTTATTCTCACCTTGTGGACTCTCTGAAGGAGATTCAGAGGATTCCTTGATTCCCCAAGGTTCCCCGGAATACACTTTGAGAATCAGTAGACAGACTGTAGTCTCTTTCTTCTCTTGTGGCTAATAAAAATAAAATATTATTAATGTATAATTTTCTTTCAAATATATTCTCTTTCTTTTCTTTGGCAGCCAATGTGATAGAAAAACTTAAAAGAAGAGATTTAAACCCTTCAACCCATACCTTTCATTCTTCACTTGAGGAAACTGAGAGTTGTCTTACAGTTAAAATTAGGAGGAGGTTGCCTAATGTAACAAAAAGTCTTCACTAGTCATCAGCAGTCCAGGATTTGACCCTTGCCCTCAAATAATTTTTAATATAATTGTGCAGAGCACTGAGAGTTCTTTGAAAAGTACACTCAGAAAAACCAAATTCAAAAGCAGTAGATGTGTCATTTAAAAAGAAAAAATCCTAAAAAAGAATGTCACTCAATTTCCATTAAAATATTCACCAAAACAAATAAAAGATTTGCATCAGTATTGAAAAGTAAGGCTGATAGTCAACATATAACAAAAACTGGAGGCCATTTTACTAAATAAATAATCACTTAGAGCAGATTTAAAAAACACAATTAATGGATAACATGTGCTTTGCTCACTGAGCCAAAGCCACGATGGGGAAGTAGGAGCCCTGGCCAAGCCTGCCCCACTGACCTCAGCTCCCACCGGGTAGCCAGCTAGGGGAACCAAGCCTGCAGCCCTTGAGACTTCTTTTCGTCTCTGCAAACTACTGTCATAAAAAGCCTGCCACCAATATAAATGTAGGAAATTTTTAAAAGAGCAAAATGCTTGAAGCTCTTTTAAAACATAAAGAGCCGAAGCAATCTGAGAAGTCGGCATTGTGTCTAGAGACCCACTCTCCTTAGATTATTGGAGCTGATCTAACAGAGGAGGTGAGGGGGTGGGAGGCCAGTGGGGAAAAGGATTCTGGGCCATCCTGCAAAGCTTGCCTTTACCTGAGCGTATCTGGGGACAGATGGTGCAGGCTAAGCTTGTGGTGGAGCTCTACAGCCGGGACAAAGCCTGGGTGACATCCCCCCGACTGTCTCTCTGAACCACAGCCCAACTGCAGTGCCCTTCTCCGCTCAGACCTGAGTGGACCTGCCTGCATGCCTTAAGGAATCCTTTGCATGTGGTTAATATTTGCCAGGCCCTCAGCCACACCCAAATGCTCTGTGAGGATGCTAAAAAGACTAAGTGTATGACAACTATTTAAAAAAAAAAAAAAAGGTCTGGAAGAGTTTCTCTTTATTCTAGGGCAAATAAACCTAAATAATCAGCATGTCTGTGTAGACCAGACTGACATTCCTAACAGCTTCCTTTCTGCCACTGCCTGGGCTGCCAGCCCTCCATGAACGCTCACTGCTGACAAACTCTTTGGCTCTGGAGAGCTCTCCAGGCTCTGCCACCTCCTTTCAGTTGCTCCCCCGTCTGGTTTCTCTGGTTTCTGTCCTAGAGGCTCATAACCAGATGCTCCTCCTTCTTAACCTGTGGGACTGGGCCCATTTCGTCACGTGACATCTCACGTGTCTCTCCCCAGGTGGCTTCATTTGGCTTCATGCACTTTGGTCTGTGAACAAGAGAGCCTCATTGTGGGGATGTTCCCAGAGTTCTGACTGCATCCAGCCAAGGTACAGAGCTACAGGCCCCCGTTCCTAGGAAGGCAGGACAACACAGAGCAAGCCAGTAAAGACAGAGAGGGCGACACTGCTTCGGGGCTTAAATGGAAACTTTGCCTGAAATAGATTTGCTACAGGAAATAGAAGAATATTGTAAAATACACTTGCTCTATACTCTTTTAAAAAAGACAAACGTGAGCTGGGGCAAGATGAGACTGCATGGAAACCGAAACCACAAGCTGCTGCTGCTAAGTCGCTTCAGTCGTGTCCGACTCTGTGCGACCCCACAGACGGCAGGGCACCAGGCTCCCCCGTCCCTGGGACTCTCCAGGCAAGAACACTGGAGTGGGGTGCCATTGCCTTCTCCAGTGCATGAAAGTGAAAAGTGAAAGGGAAGTCGCTCAGTCGGGTCCGACTCCTAGCGACCCCATGGACTGCAGCCCACCAGGCTCCCACGTCCCTGGGACTCTCCAGCCGAGAGTACTGGAGTGGGTGCCACTGCCTTCTCCAAAAATCACAAGAGCCAAACTGAAATGTTTGTTGGAAAAAGAACAGCGAATCTGATACAGCAAATCATCCTATTGTTGATGTGAGGACGGAATCTGAGACGTGATCCCAGGACGTGGAACAAAGGAATGGAAGTGCTGACCAAGGTATTAGAGAGGGAATCACAAAACCAAATCTTGAATAATCAGTACCCCCAGAGGACAAATCAGCACAAAAGGAACAGAATAAATAACTCAAGGGCAAAAGAAGAGAAATCGATGTGTTCAGGAAGAATCTTTTCCCAATACTTAAAAGAAACCTGAGTCTAGAGATTTAAAAAAACAAACTCACCACATTGTGAGCGGATAAGAGTCATCCCTGGAGAGCACTCCTTTCCCACCCCTATTCCTCCTCCTCCTCCACACCTCCTCCCAACAATGGAGGCAAACCCAGTTACAAAGCCTGATTCAAATCCACTTCTGCCATGAAGCAATTTCCTGATTTTAACTGTTGCACTGCTCGCTTTAAAGCTCGCAAAGACATTTGATCATATTCTGTCGGAATTGATTATAACAATGGAAGTTTCTGTGTTAATGTCCTCTAAGAAGCAGATGCCAAGAAGGGATGAAACGTGTAAGTATGTTACGAGGGGGAAACACCTGCGGGAGAACGTGGGGCGTAGGTGGGGGGCTGGGAGTGTGGGCAGACGTGATGCAACCCTTACTCAAACGTAAGGAGAAAGGGGAGGGGCAGAAACGTCCCAGAATGTGTGCAAGTGTCGGGCTGCTGGGAAGTCCGAGAGCAAACCTCGGCCAGTGGATTGGTCCAGCATCTCTCAGGAACCAGCCTCCACCAACTCCTGTGGTGGGAAGGGCGCATGGGACGTATGTAGATGTGGAAACTCAGCGGCAAACGTGAGAGCATGAGAACTAAAGCCCTCGGGTCAGTCACATGCTCTGTAGTTAGTCTGTCAGATACAGTCTCATGCCCACCATAGTGGTCAATAAACATAAATTCAGCATTCAATGATCAAGCAACTAAGCACCAAGGGCCACCCCTAGCAGACAAAAACAGTGCTCATGCTCCAAACAGAAAAATGGTAAAGGCTGAATTCTTACATGTACAGAGTTCAAAATCTAATGAGAAGACAAACATGGAAATATGCAATTAGTGCATGAAAGTGTGAGTGTAGAGGCATGTCCCAAGTGCTCCAGAAACAATAAACTCTGCCTGCAAAGTAAGATATGCTGTAAAGAATGTCCAAGAATGCACAGAGATTCCATCAGAAGGAAATTGCCTGTTTGATGGGCTCTTATTGTTTATCTCAAATCTCTGTAGCCCCTCCCTAGGGGAGGGGTGTACTCTCCTTCTCACTAAGACCAGACTTGACCAGATGGAATGTGAACAGAAATGGCTCAAGGCACTTCTCGGGAAGCTTTAAGAGACTGGCCTTGGTGTGGCTGACATGCTCTCTGTTTTCTCTGACCAGAAAGCATCCAGAGAGGCGGCCTCATCAGCCTGCATTCCAGAATGAAGATGACATGAATCAGAGCAGCAGCTGTCTTGAAAGGAACACATGGCATGAGGGGAAATAGGCCATTGAGATGTGTGAGCACAGCAGAACCTAGCAGCCTGGCCTGTACCTGACTGATGGAGTGCTGGAGGTGGGATAGAATCCCGTCCTACTCTCCTTTGACCTATTTCAGATGTGCTAGATAACCTATAGGCAGTGGAGTCCCAGCTTTTAACTAGGGAGCAAGAATGAGCAAATCTGGCTTAAAAGTGTGGTTAGGAAGCCTTGTAATTATCCAGAGAAGACTCTTTGAGAGCTAAGCAGTGACAGCGATGGGCAGTGAGGGTAGAGAAAGGGTGGATGTCAGTGACCTGCAGGGGAGAGGACAGTGAGTGGGTAGAGTTGTAGTGGTGCTGCAGCCCCCACTCCCTCTGCCACAAGGGAGATGGGGAGCTGACGAAATAGAAAGTTCCTTCAGGATATGCATGTGACAGCATTCAGTAAGTTCTTGGAAATATACGTTTGAAGTTTGGATAGTATTCATCTGGATTGCTTAATTTTAGATAATTTTAATCTTTCCTTTTCCCCAAATGGCCACTATGAGTTTAGTTCAGTTCAGTCACTCAATTGCATCTGACTCTTTGCGACCCCATGGACTGCAATATGCCAGGCTTCTCTGTCCATCACCAACTCCCAGAGCTTGCTCAAACTCATGCCCATCAAGTCGATGATGCCATCCAACCATTTTATCCTCTGTCATCCCCTTCTCCTCCTGCCTTCAATCTTTCCCATCATCAGGGCCTTTTCCAGTGAGTCAGTTCTTCACCTCAAGTGGCCAAAGTGTTGGAGCTTCAGCTTCAGCATCAGTCCTTTCAATGAATATTCAGGCCTGATCTCCTTTAGGATGGACTGGTTGGATCTCTTTGCTGTCCAAGGGACTCTCAAGAGTCTTCTCCAACACCGCAGTTCAGAAGCATCAATTCTTCAGTGCTCAGCGTTCTTTATGGTCCAGCCCTCACCTCCATACATGATCACTGGGAAAACCATAGTGAGCAAGATGGCAGAGTAGAAGGACATGCACTCACCTTCTCCAGTGAGAACTCCAAAACTGCAACTTGCTGCTGAACAACCATCGACAGGAGAATGTTGGATCCCACCAAAAAGAGATACCCCACATCCAAGGGCAAAGGAGAAGCCCCAGCAAGCCTTTAGAAGGGGCAAAATTGCATTTAGAATCAAACCCCATACCTGCCAGAGATGCTCAGAGGACTCAAACAAAACCTTCTGTGCACCAGGACCCAGAGACCCCCACATAGACAGAGCCAGACCTGCCTATGAGTGTTTGAGTGTCTCCCGCGGAGTCACAAGCTCTGGCTACAGCAGGCCTGGGTCATACAGTGTGTGGCATAAGTTCTCTTAGAGGAGATTGCCATTAACCCCACCACAGAGCTATTGAGAAGACAACCCACAACCTGCAGAACAATTGTGCCAAATAAATTCTCATACTGTTAAAAACGTTCTAGGACCTACCACAGATTTCCCAACCTGGGGATCTGGCAAATGGACTGAGAACACCCAGGGAATTGATTACAAAACTTACACCAGTCTGGAGAAACAGACTATTGGAGGGCACAAACAGAACCTTGTGCACACTGGGACTCAGGAGAAAGGAGCAGTGACCCCACAAGAGACTGAGCCAGACTTGCCCGTGAGTGTCCAGGAGTCTCCAGTGGCGGTGTGGGTTGACAGTGGCCTGCTGCAGGGTCAGGGGCACCGAATACACCAGTGCGTGCACAAGACCTTTTACAGGAGGTCGCCGTTGTCTTCATCACCTCCACCATAGTTTGGCCTCAGGTCAAACAGCAGGGAGGGGACACAGCCCCACCCACCAACAGAAAATTGGATTAAAGATTTTCTGAGCATGGCCCCGTCCATCAGAACAAGACCGAGTTTCCCCCACAGTCAGTCTCTCCCATCAGGAAGCTTCCACAAGCCTCTCATTCTTATCAGTCAGAGGGCAGGCAGAATGAAAACAACAATCACAGGAAACTAACCAAACTGATCACACAGACCACAGCCTTGTCTAGCTCAATGAAACTATGAGCCATGCCGTGTAGGGCCACCCAAGACGGACGGGTCATGGTGGAGAGTTCTGACAAAACGTGGTCCACTGGAGAAGGGAATGGCTAACCACTTCATTATTCTTGCCTTGAGAACCCGAATTGTATGACAAGGCCGCTATGAGTAAGTTTGGCCTATTAAGAAAATGGCAGGTGGTAGGGGAGGAGTTGCCCACCTTCTAGACTACAGGTCATCACTTGTACAAGCTTTCCCTACGCTCTCAGTGGCCTTGATTATGACCTTTTTGTTAGCTTTTCTTTTTTCTCTTACACAGATGCAGAGGGATGAGAATTCATCTTAGTTCACATTATCATCATTGATCCTTGAAAGTCCTCTTGTCTCATTTCTTTTTAATTAATTTATTTTTTTAAGAAGAATAATTGCTTTAAAGAATTTTGTTGTTTTCTGTCAAACCTCAACAAGAATCAGCCATAGGTATACATATATCCCCTCACTTTTGAACCTCCGTCCCATCTCTCTCCCCATCAAACCCCTCTAGATTGATACAGTTGCTCCTGTTTGAGTTTCCTGAGCCATACGGCAAATTCCCCTTGGCTATCTATTTTACATATGGTAACGTACGTTTCTGTTTTACTCTTTGTATACATCTCACCCCCTCCTCCCCTTTCCCCATGTTCGTAAGTCTGTTCTCTATGTCTGCTTCTCCATTGCTGCCCGGTAAATAAATTCTTCAGTACCCTTTTTTAGATCGTGTATATATGTGTTTAGTTAAGTTCAGTTCAGTCGTTCAGACATGTCCAACTCTTGCGACCCCATGTACTGCAGCACAACAGGCTTCCCTGTCCACCACCAACTCCTGGAGCTTATTCAAACTAATGTCCATCGAGTCGGTGATGCCATCTAACTATCTCATCCTCTGTCATCCCCTTCTCCTCCTGCCTTCAATCTTTCCCAACATCAGGGTCTTTTGCAGTGAGTCAGTTCTTCGCATCAGGTGGCCAAAGTATTGGAGCTTCAGCTTCAGCATCAGTCCTTCCAATGAATATTCAGGACTGATTTCCTTTAGGATTGACTGATTGGATATCTTTGCAGTCCAAGGGACTCTCAAGAGTCTTCTCCAACACCATGGTTTAAAAGCATCAATTCTTCGGCGCTCAGCTTCCTTTATAGTCCAACTCTCACATCCATATATGACTACCGGAAAAACCATAGCTTTGGCTAGATGGGCTTTTGTTCGCAAAATAATACCTCTGTATTCTAATACGATGCCTACATTGGTCATAGCCTTTTTTCCAAGGAGCAAGCGTCTTTTAATTTCATGGCTGCAGTCACCATCTGCAATGATTTTGGAGTCCAAAAAAAAATAAAATAAAATAAAGTCTCTCACTGTTTCCATTGCTTTCCTATCTATTTGCCATGAAATGATGTGACTATATGCTATGATCTTAGTTTTCTGAATGTTGAGTTTTAACCCAACTTTGTTACTCTCTCCTTTCACTTTCATCAAGAGGCTCTTGAGTTCTTCTTCAGTTCTTCTTCACTTTATGCCATAACGCTGGTGTCATCTGCATATGTGAGGTTATTGATATTTCTCCCAGAAATCCTGATTCCAGCTTGTGCTTCATCAAGTCTGGCATTTCGCATGGTGTATTTTGCATACAAGTTAAATAAGCAGGGTGACAATATACAGCCATGACATACACCATCCCAATTCGGAGCCAGTACATTGTTCCATGTCCAGTTCTAAAAGTTGCTTCTTGACCTGCATACAGATTTCTCAGGAGGCAGGTCAGGTGGTCTGGTATTCCCATCTCTTGGAGAATTTCCCATAGTTTATCGTGATACACACAGTCAAAGGCTTTGGTATAGTCAATAAAGCAAATGTCTTTCTGGAACTCTCCTGTTTTTCTGATGACCCAGCGGATGTTGGCAATTTGATCTCTAATTCCTCTGCCTTTTCTAAATCCATCTTGAACATCTGGAAGTTCATGATTCACATACTGTTGAAGCCTGGCTTGGAGAATTTTGAGCATTACTTTGCTAGCGTGTGAGATGAGTGCAATTCTGGGGTAGTTTGAACATTCTTTGGCGTTGCCTTTCTTTGGGATTGGAAAGAAAACTGACCTTTTCCAGTCCTGTGGCCACTGCTGAGTTTTCCAAATTCGCTGGCATATTGAGTGCAGCACTTTCACAGCATCATCTTTTAGGATTTGAAATAGCTCAACTGGAATTCCATCACCTCCACTAGCTTTGTTCATAGTGAAACTTCCTAAGGCCCACTTGACTGCATTTCAGGATGTCTGGCTCTAAGTGAGTGATCACACCATCGTGGTTATCTGAGTCATGAATATCTTTTTTGTATAATTATTCTGTATATTCTTCAGGATACGATATGTATCTTTTTCCTTCTGCCTTACTTCATACTGTATAAGAGGTTCTAGGTACATCCACCTCACTAGAACTGACCCAAATGCGTTCCTTCTCATGGCTGAGTAATATTCCATCTTGTATATGTACCACAATTTCTTTATCCATTCATCTGTCAATGAACATCTAGCTTGCTTCCATGTTCTAGCTACTGTAAATAGTGCTGCAGTGAACAATGGGATACATGTGTATTTTTCAGTTTTGGTTTCATCAGGATTTATGCCTAGGAGTGGGATTGCTGGGTCATATGGTGGTTTTATTCCTAGTTTTTAAAGGAATCTCCATACCATCTTCCATACTGGCTGTATCAATTTATATTCCCACCAGCAGTGAAAGAGTGTTCCCTTTTCTACACACTCTCTCCAGCATTTACTGTTTTTAGATTTTTTGATGAGGGCCATTCTGACCAGCATGAGGTGATATGTCATTGCAGTTTTGATATGCATTTCTCTAATAATGAGTGATGTTGAGCATCTTTTAATGTGTTTGTTACCCATTTGTATGTCTTTTTTGGAGAAATGTCTCTTTAGGTCTTTTTCCCACTTTTTGATTGAGTTGTTTATATTCTGGTATTCAGTTGTATGAGCTGTTTGTATATTTTGGAAATTAATCCTTTGTTTTGATTTGCTATTATTTTCTCCCATTCTGAGGGTTATCTTTTCACCTTGCTTATAGTTTCTTTTGCTGTGCAAAAGCTTTTAAGTTTAATCAGGTTCCGCTTGTTTACATTTGCTTTTATTTCTGTTCCTCTATGTGGTGGGTAATAGAGGATTCATAGAACACCTATGTTTTCCTCTAAGAGTTTTGTAGTTTCTGGTCTTACATTTCAGCCTTTAATCCATTTTGTGTTTATCTTTTCATTCTTTTACATGTAGTTGTGCAGTTTTCCCAGCACCATTTATTGAAGAGGCTGTCTTTGCCCCATTGTATATTCTTGCTGTCTTTGTCAAAAATAAGGTACGTACAGGTGCATGGGTTTATCTCTGGTCTTTCTATCTTGTTTCATCGGTCTATATTTCTGTTTTTTGTGCCAATACCATACTGTCTTGATGACCATAGCTTTGTAGTATAATCTGAAGTCAGGAAGTTTGATTCCTCCAGCTCCATTCTGCTTTCTCAAACTACTTTGGTTATTCTGGATCTTTTGTGTTTC
Source organism: Giraffa tippelskirchi (assembly GCF_054371585.1). Taxonomy (NCBI): domain Eukaryota; kingdom Metazoa; phylum Chordata; class Mammalia; order Artiodactyla; family Giraffidae; genus Giraffa; species Giraffa tippelskirchi. The sequence goes on from NC_137283.1 coordinate 392,899, forward strand.
CAGATGAATTGTGAAATTTTTGTTCTAGTTCTGTGAAAAATGCCATTGGTAATTTGATAGGAATCATGTTGAATCTGTAGATTGCCTTTGGTAGTATAATCATTTTCAAAATATTGATTCTTCCTACCCAGGAACATGGAATATCTCTCCATCTGTTTATGTCGTCTTTGATTTCTTTCATCAGTGTCTTATATTTTTCTGTGTACAATTCTTTTATCTCCTTAGGTAAGTTTATTCCTAGATATTTAATTCATTTTGTTGCAATGGTGAATGGGATTGATTCCTTAATTTCTCTTTCTGATTTTTCATTGTTAGTATATAGAAATGCAAGTGATTTCTGTGTATTGATTGTGTATCCTGCAACTTTGCTAAATTCACTGATTAGCTCTAGTAATTTTCTGATACTATCTTTAGGGCTTTCTATGTACTGGATCATGTCATCTGCAAACGGTGAGAGCTTTACTTCTTCTTTTCTGATCTGGATTCCTTTTATTTCTTTTTCTTCTCTGATTGCTTTAGCTAGGACTTTCAGAGCTATGTTGAATAGTAGTGGTGAAAGTGGACATCCTTGTCCTATTCCTTATCTTAGGGAGAATGCTTTCAGTTTTTCACCATTGAGAATAATGTTTGCTATAGGCTTATCATAAATGGCCTTTACTATGTTGATGTAGGTTCCTTCTATGCCCATTTTTTGAAGGGTTTTAATCATAAATTGGTGCTGAATTTTGTCAAAGGCTTTTTCTGCATCTATTGAGATTATCATACAGCTTTTATCTTTCAATTTGTCAATACGGTGTATCACATTGATTGATTTGAGTATTTTGAAGAATCCTTGCATCCCTGGAATAAACCCAACTTGATCATGGTGTATGAGCTTTTTGATGTGTACCTGAATTATGTTTGCTAAAATTTTGTTGAGGGTTTTTGCATCTATGTTCATCAGTGATGCTGGCCTGCAGTTTTCTTTTTGTGTGTTGTCTTTGGTTTTGGTATCAGGGTAATGGTGGCCTCATAGAAGGAGTTTGGAAATGGTCTTTCCTCTGCAAATTTTTGAAAGAGCATTAGCTCTTCTCTAAATGTTTGATAGAATTCTCCTGTGAAGCCATCTGGTCCTGGGCTTTTGCTCTTTGGGAGATTTTTGTACACAGCTTCAATTTCTGTGATTGTAATTGGGCTGTTCATAATTTCTATTTCTTCCTGGTTCAGTCTTGAAAGATTGAACTTTTCTAAGAATCTGTCCATTTCTTCCAGGTTACCCATTTTATTGCCATATAGTTGTTCATAATAATCTCTTACAATCCTTTGTATTTCTGCATTGTCTGTTGTAATCGCTCCTTTTTCATTTCTAATTTTGTTGATTTGATTCTTCTTTTTTATTGATGAGTCTCATTAAAAGTTTGTCAGTCAAAGAACCAGCTTTTAGTTTTGTTAATCTTTACTGTTGTTTCTTTCATTTCTTTTTCATTTGTTTCTGCTCGTATCTTTATCACTTCTTTCCTTCTACTAATTTTGGGGGAGGGGGGGTTGTTCTTCTTTTTCCAGCTGTTTTAGGTGTAAAGTTAGGTTGTCTGTTCAATGTTTTCCTTATTTCTTGATGTAGGATTGTATTGCTATAAACTTCCCTCTTAGAGCTGCTTTTGCTGCATCCTGTAGGTTTTGCATTGTCGTATTTTCATTGTCATTTGCTTCTAGAAGCTTTCTGACTTCCCTGTTGGTTTCTTCAGTGATCTTTTGTTTATTTGGAAACGTGTTCTTTAATCACCATGTGCTTGTGTTTCTTACACATTTTTTCTTCTAATTGATATTTAGTTTCATAGCGTTGCGCTCGGAGAAGATGCTTGTAATTTCAATTTTCTTAAATTTAGTGAGGTTTGATTTGTGACCCAAGATGTGGTCTATCCTGGAGAATGTTTCATGTACGGAGAAGGTGTATCCTTCTGCATTTGGATGGGATGTCCTGAAGATATCAATGATACTCATCTCATCTAATGTATCATTTAAGACTTATATTTCCTTATTAATTTTCTGTTTTGATGATCTGTCCATTGGTGTGAGTGGGGTGTTAGAGTCCCCAATAATAGAGTACTATTATTGTGTTACTGTCAATTTCTCCTTTTATGTCTGTTAGTGTTTGTCTTCTGTATCGAGGTGCTCCTATGTTGGGTGCATAGACATTTACAATTGTTATGTCTTCCCCTTGGACTGATCCCTTGATCATTATGTAGTGTCCTTCCTTATCTCTTGTAATCTTCTTTATTTTAAGGCCTATTTTGTCTGATATGAGGATTGCTATTCCAATTTCTTTTGCTTCCCATTTGGATGGGATGTATTTTTCAATCCTCAATTTTTCGATCCTCTCACTTTCAGTCTATATGTGTCTTTAGGTCCAAAGTGGGTTTCTTGTAGACAACATATATATGGGTCTTGTTTTTGTATCCATCAGCTAGTCTGTGTCTTTTGGTTGAAGCATTTAATCCATTGACATTTAAGCTATTGATTGATATATGTTCCTATTGCCATTTTGTTAATTGTTTGTTGTTGATTTTGTAGATCTTTTTTCGCCTCTTGTTTTTCTTGGCTATGAAAGTCCCTTTAAAATAGTTATAAAGCTGGTTTGATGGTACTTAATTCTCTTAACTTTTCCTTGTCTGAAAAGCTTTTTATTTCTCCATCAATTTTGAATGAACTTTTTCCTTTCAGTACTTTAAGTATACCCTGCTATTCCCTCCTGGCCTGCAGAGCTTCTGCTGAAAGATCCACTCTCAAGTGTATGCGGTTTCCCTTGTACGTTACTTCTTGCTTTTACCTTGCTGCTTTTAATATTTTTTCTTTCTGTTTAGTCTTTGTTAGTTTGATTAGTATGTGTCTTGGCATGTTTTTTGGGCTTCCCTGGTGGCTCAGACGGTAAAGCGTCTGCCTGGAATATGGGAGACTCGGGTTCGATCCCTGGGTTGGGAAGATCCCCTGCAGAAGGAAATGGCAATCCACTCCAGTACTCTTGCCTGGAAAATACCATGGACTGAGGAGCCTGGTAGGCCACAGTCTGGGGGGTCGCAAAGAGTCGGGCACAGCTGAGCAACTTCACTTTCACTGTCTTTCACTTTCACTTTGGCGTGTTTCTCCTTGTGTTTATCCTGTGTCAGTGCCTATTGGACTTCACTGACTATTTCCTTTTCCATTTGGGGGAAATTTTCAACTATAATCTGTTCAAAAATTTTGTGATAACCTTTCTTTTTCTCTTCTTCTGAGACCCCTACAATTTGAATGTTGGTGTGTTTGATATGGTCCCAGAGATCCCTGAGACTATCCTCAGTTCTTTTCATTCCTTTTATTCTGTCCTTCAGAAGTTATTTCCACCATTTTATCTTCCAGCTCACTGATTTGTTCTTCTGCTTCAGATATTCTGCTATTGATTCCTTCCAGAGTATTTTTAAATTCAGTAAGTTTGTTGTTTGTCTCTGTGTGTTTATTCTTTAATTCTTCTAAGCCTTCATTAATTGATTGTTGTATTTTTTCCATTTTCCTTTCAAGGCTTTTGATCATTATTACTATCATTATTCTGAATTATTTTTCAGGTAGCTTACCCATTTCCTCTTCATTTATTTGGACTTCTGTGTTTCTAGTTTGTTGCTTCATTTGTGTAGTATTTCTCTGCCTTTTCATTATTATTATTTTTTTAATTTGTTGTGTTTGAGGTCTTCTTTTCCCACCCTTCATGGTTGAATTCTTTTGGCCTTTTGTTTCTGCCCTCCTAAGGCTGGTCCAGAGGTTTGTGTGAGCTTTGCATAGGGTGAGATTTATCCTAAGTTTTTGTTTGTTTGTTTTTCCTCTGATGGGCAAGGCCAAGTGAGGCAGTAATCCTGTCTGCTGATGATTGGGTTTGTATTTTTGTTTTGTTTTTGTTTAGATTAGACTTCCTGCACAGGGTGCTACTGGTGGTTGAGTGATGCTGGGTGTTGGATTCAAGCGGTTTCCTTTGTGTGGGTTCTCACTATCTGATACTCCCTAGGGTTAGTTCTCTGATAGTCTAGGGTCCTGGCATCAGTGTTCCCACTCCAAAGGCTCAGGACTTGATCTCTGGTCAGGAACGAAGATTCCACAAATGGTTTGTTATGGCATTAAGTGAGGTTAAAACAAATACCCCAAAATGAGAAACCAAAGATGAACCCCAGACAAATGGCAGCTACAAAATCAGGCAGATAGTAATTAAAATAATGGAAACGAACAAGAAACACAAAGTCGCTCAGTCATGTCTGACTCTTTGCGACCCCATGGACTGTAGTCTACCAGGCTCCTCCATCCACGGGAATTTCCAGGCAAGAGTACTGGAGTGGGTTGCCATTTCCTTCTCCAGGAGATCTTCCCAACCCAGGGATTGAACCCAGGTCTCCAGCATTGTAGGCAGACGCTTTACCGTCTGAGCCACTAGAAATAATGGAATATACACATATGTATACACACCCACAAGCAAAGTCAAAACAGTCCAACAAAAATAAAGTACAGTAGATTGATCCGGTGAACAAAGCAAACCAAAAATTGTATCTACCAGTTAAGAACAAAGCTAACTGGAAAACAAAACTAAAGCAAGGTGCCAATTGGGGAATAAAGCAATGAAAATAAAACTAACAAATATATTGAGAGGAAAGGAAAGAAAGAATAGATATGCAAAGTTAAATAGGGGTAAATAAAGAAGATGTATATACATTAAAGGTTAACTGCAAGAGGAAAAGATCAGTAGGAAAGGCAAACAAAGGAATAAATGTAGAACAAATAATAATAGGTTTACAAAATTAAAGTTAAAAAAAGAGAGAGAGAGAGAAAAAAGGGCAAACTCCACAGAACTGCAAAAGCCCAACATAGAGGCATAGTTTTATAACAGTAATAGAAAATGTGACTGAGGGGAAAGAAAGCTTAATTAGATTTCATAGTGCCAATAAAATTGACAGCTACAACAGACTGGGAGGGGGGGATTCCAAAAGGATCTACACAACAAGTCAAAAGATACGAATAATAAATATTTTTCTTGAGTCACTGCTGTCAGAGTCTTTTCCCTCATGGGGAGCCACAGTCCACCACACCTCCCTAGGATGCCCTCCAACATTGTACTGGTCTCTGGACCTGCTGTGGGGGCAGCTCAGATTCTAATCTGGTCCTACTCCTGTGTGTTCTTGCCTTCAGTATCCACAGCTATCAGAACTAGTGTGTTTTGTTTTGTGGGAGCTCTCAATGGCCTTTTATATATTCCATAACTACAGAGTCTGCCTAGTTGTTTGTGTGGATTTAATCTGCAGCTTGTACAGCTGGTGAGAAGGTTTTGGGTCTTCTTCCTTAGCCACACTGCCCCTGGGTTTCGATTGTGATTTTATTTCCATCTCTGCATATGGGTCAACCACTGGGGTTTGCTCCTGAGACTGCCTGGAGGACTTTGGTTTGCCCCTGTGAGGGTCAGCTGTGGAAGTGGTGCAGCTGCTTGAGTCACAGGGATTCTGGCAGCACCAGGTACGCAGGGAAGTTGGCACCTAGGGAAACAGGAAATATAGTGCTCTAGAAGGGTATGGCAACCAGTATTGGCCAATACCCTCCAGTATTCTTGCCTGGAGAAGCCCCCTGACAGAGAAGCCTGGCAGGCCACAGTCTACAGGGTCACAAAGAGTTGCATATGACTGAAGCGACCCTGTGTGCATAGACACAAGACTTTTTTTTTTGTCTGTGGCAGCTCTGCCCCAGAGAGAGTTGACCGTGAAGGTGGCACAGTTCTTTGGCTTGCAGGGACTCTGGTGGCGCCGAGTGTGCAGGGACACGGACTGCCTCTGCGCAGAAGTTATGGCCCTATCAGAGTCTTCTTTTCAGCCTCTTGTAGCTGACGATCAGAAGGCCTTTTTGGCCTGTCTTTCTCTGTAGCTCTGCCCATTCAGGCACTTAGAGGGCTCCCTTGCCTGGGGTCCTTCTCTGTTGTTCTGTGCATCAGGCACTTAGAGGGCTCCCTTGCCTGGGGTCCTTCTCTGTAAATCAGCACATCAGGCACTTACAGGAGCCCCCTGGGTGGGGTCCTGCTCTGTAGTTCAGTGCGTCAGGCGTTTGATGGGGCAGCCTCTCTATCGTTCAGCTGCCTGTGCTGGTGTCTGGGGAGAGAGAGGCTATGGGGAGGGCTCCACCCCCTGTGAGTAACTCAGCAGTACTGCCTTGCTCCATGGCTGCCCAGCTTTCCTCCACAGGCATTTCCCACCACAATCTCCTCCCTCACATCCCCTCGATCCGTCTCTCCACAGTCAACAGCAGTCCTCGCCCTGGGATTGCTCCACCATCCCTATATCCAGCTGCCAGCCGCTGCACCTTCCAGGGGGCCTGTGGCCCTGTCCGGGGTATGTATGGCTGGGCAAGGACTGTCTGATTGTCACTCCATTTAGGCTGCCACAGATCAGCTGTTTCACTCTAAGCCTTAAATGTTTCTCCTCTGACTCTATTGCCCCGATGTGAGGATTGGACCCCTGCTTCAGTTCCCCCACCCGCTGAGGACAGGTCCAGTCCTACTAACACTCTTGTTTCTCCCCCCTATTTCCTTCGTCCTACTGAGTTTTGCATGGTTCTATATACTCTTTTCTGCTGGTCAGGTACTCCTGTCTGCTCTCAGCTGGTGTTCTGCATGCACTTCTGTGTCTGAAGGTGTATTCCTGATGCATCCGTGGAGAGAGATGTACTCCGCGTCCACCTACTCCTCTGACATTTTGTTCTCTCCTAGCAAATTGTTCCTCTTCTCTCATGTGTTTTAAATTTTTTATTTCCATCCTCTACTTTTAGCTGTTGAACTGTGGTGTTGAGAGTCCCTCGGACTGAAAGGAGATCAAACCATTCTATCCTAGAGGAAATCAGCCCTGAATATGCATAAGAAGGACTGATGCTGAAGCTGAAAGTCCAATACTTTGGCCACCTGATGCAATGAACTGACTCCTTTGAAAAGACCCTGATGCTTGGAAAGACTGGAGGCAGGAGGAGAAGGGGACAACAGAGGATGAGATGGTTGGATGGGATCACTGACTCGATGGGCATGAGTTTGAGCAAGCTCCGGGAGTTGGTGATGGACAGGGAAGGCTGGCATGCTGCAGTCCATTGGTTTGCAGAGTCGGACAAGACTGAGTGACTAAACTGACTGACTGACTGCTAGCTCCCACTTTCCCTATGATCAACCATTCTAATGTAACATACACATTTTCATTTGTATGGAGGGCTCATGATTTTCAATTGAGCTAAGTAGTACTGCACTGTGTTTCACTGCATTTAACACTTGACTGTGGCATAGACAGCAATTTTCCCTTCTACTTCCTGGTGCTATCACCCACGTCAACTCCTACTGCCTACTATTCAAACTGCACAACTGAGATTGGGACTTGAACCCCTGTCTTTTCATTAAAATCATATACCTGGGACTTTCTGGTGGTCCAGTGGTTAAGATTCTGTGCTCCCAAGGCAGGGGTCATGAGTTCCATCCCTGGTCAGGGAACTAAGATCCTGCAGGCTGCACAACTTGGCCAAATCAATAAATAAAATCATATACCTGGTCTCAGAACTTAATGAAGCTCAGGTTCTTGATGTCTCATTGTGGAAGGAATTCAGTGAGAGACAAAGCAATAAATACGTAGTGGATTCATTTAGAGAGGCATAGACAGAATGTGTTGGACATCAAAAGACCAGAGCAGCCCTGAGAGCAACAAACTCTACAGAGTGTGGACCATCCCAGAGGGCAAGAAGCCCCCAAATATGGCATGGCTACATTTTATGGGCTGGGTAATTTCACAGGCTAACAAGTGGGAGGATTATTCCAACTATTTGGGGAAGGGGTGGGGATTTCCAGGAATTAGGCCGCTGCTCACTTTTTGACCTTTTATGGCCAGGCTTAGAGCTGTCATGAGCCTGTGGATGTGTTATTTCAGCATATGTTAATCTATTACAATAAGCCTATAATTAAGCTCTGGAGAAGGATGGGCAACCCGCTGCAGAAGTCTTGCCTGAAAACTTCCATGGACAGAGGAGCCTGGTGAGCTACAGCCCATGGGACTGCAAAGAGTCAGACACAATTGAGAGAATGAGTTGTAGCAGCATAATGAAACTCAAGATCCACTGGAAAGTTGAATCTTCTGCCATCTTGGACCTAGCTGGTTCTAGCCAATTTATGTCATATCCAAGGCTATGTCATTCTTTTAAATGTTGTGCCCTGCCGTCTTCATTCTTGTTTCACTATCAAAATGAATTCTGCACACATTTACCTTGTATCCGTTTGAAGCAATTTCTTTGGAATGTAGGGTAGATTCTTGCTATATATAGTGTGCACATTCTTCAGCTGACTTAGCAGATGGTTTCCAGGTGGGTACCAATCTACCTTCATGCATGGGCATTCCCAAACCCCGTCTTCTCTGCCAACACTTGGCATTATGCAATGTTCTCACTTTTGCCAATCTAGAAATATTAAGTGATATCTCATCTTTTTAAATTCCCATTTTAATGATTTCAGATGAGTTTGAGCATCTCTTCAAATCCTTTATTGGCTTTGTTTTCCTCTTCTATTTCTAGTTTCTAGAATGTATGGTTTATTGAATGTTCAATTAATAATGTTTTTTTGGCAGGATTTTCCTTTTCATTCTAGATAGTGATTGTGTATCATCTCTATACCTTTTGTAATTACCCCACAGTCCTTGGATATTCTCTTGTGTTTTTTTGTGGGGTTTTTTGTTTGGTTGGTTTTTGTTTTTCTCTTTGCTCTTCCATTTGGGAGTTTCTACTGCACTGATTCTTTCCTCAGATATGCCTTGTCTGCTGGTGACCCCATGAAAGGCAGCCTTCATTTCTTCGCCAGTGTTTCTAATTCTAATATTTCCTTTTAATTCTTTCTCAAGTTTCCCATTCTCTCTGGTGACATGTTCACCTATTCTTCTATGTGGACCACTTTTCCATCAGAATTCTTAGCATAGTCATCACAGCTCTTTTAAATTCTCAGTCTGATTATTCCAAAGTCCCTATCCCTGCCATTTCTGAGTCTGTAATTCTTTCTTTGCCTCTTTGTATTTTTTGTTCTTTTTATCATACTGTGTAACTTTTCGTTGAAAGTTGGATATGGAAAAAGCCGGGTAAGAGAAACTGAGATCAGTAGGCCTTCAGTGTGAGGTTTTATCTGGGTGAGAGGTACCCAGTATTTAATGTTTGTAGAGGTCAGAGGCTTAAATTTTCTGAGAATATTTAGAAAAAAAATTTTTTTCTTGCCTGTATTCTCTGTGTTTTCTTAGATACTCCTTCTTAAATAGAGACTGAGCCTTGCAGGTATTTCAGCTGTATAGCCCTGTTATTACACAGGAGAGCTGATGTGGCCGCCTAGTGTAGTGGTATGGAGGGGAAGAGCATTCTAGAATTCCATCTCAGTCCTTTAGTGACTTTGTGCTCCTGGGCTGTGACTTTCACAAGTGACCCTCAACTTCCTGCCGCCATCCCACACTTAAGACCTTAAGTGACACAAGAGGCTAGAAAGAGACAAAATCGGGTATTTTTTAATTCGTATGTGGAAGGCTGGAAAAGGCTGCGTTTGGGTATTTCCCTCCTCTCAGTCCCTTTTGGTTGGACTCTGGTAAAACCCAGGTTGTTTAGACTCAGTCAAAATGGTTTTTCCTTGAGGGCAGGTCTCTGTTAAGGAGAGCAGGATGCTCTGGGTGTGTTTCAGAATGGTAACTTTTCCTCTGACCCTGACAGATGCAGGAGCGTTTTTTTCTCCTATCTTTACCCTGAGAACCTGGTAGGGCTTCTGGAGGGAAAATTAAGACTAACTCCTAGAGTTCTTATCTCAGAAGCTGGCCCACTTAAGCTCCCATCTTCAGCTGCTCTTTCCAACAGCAGCTTTGTTCACTGTAAACTGTATTTCTCGGTATCTGCTCAGCTGTCCCTCCAGTTTGGGGCATGCTAGTCTGCCCTGAGTTCAGTTATCTGATAGATATGAGAAAAGTTGATTTTTATTTAAGTTCTTTTTCTTTTTCTGAGGATGCAACTTTCACCATCTTTACATGTTGGACCAGAAGTCAGAAGTTGCCTGTCACTTTTAGATGTTATAAATATCTTCTTTCATTCAGTCATGTTTCAGTTACCCATAGTTACCTTTCATGGATTGAAAATCTTTGTGTCTGTCAAAACATCACCACTATGTTTGCCTTTGAATCTGTTTTTAAAAATTTTGTTCAAGAAGAATTTTCCTGTCCTTTGAAAAGACATACTTCTACGTTTTTTCTTTGTTGACTTTGTAATGTTACCTTTAGCACTTGGGTCTTTAATTCATCTGGTGTCAAGGAATAATGCAGTTTTGTTTTTCTCCACAGAGTGAGCCAGCTTTCCCAGTGGAATCTATGAGACAGTCCATTCTGCCCCATTTGATTTATGGCGTGTCGAGTCCCATTCATGTAACCACCTTTCTCCCAGGTCTCATTAACCTGCTTTGGTCTCTTTGTTCTTTTGCCAGTGCTGCTTTAATGCTATGTCAATATCTGGTAGGACAAATCCCTCTTCTTTCTTCTATTCTTTTAAGTTGAATGTATTTAAATGTACTTTTGAAGAAAATTTATTCTGGGTTCATCTTTGAGGCTAGTTTCTCCCATTTTTAATACAAAAGGAAAGCTGAGATTCCTTTAAGGCAGTGTTTCAGACAAACAAACCCTTCCCTTTGTACGGAAGGACACAGTTGTTCAGCCTGGCTGCGGCTGCGGGGACCTGGGCTCCAGGCTATTTTTGCGGTGGTTCCATTACACGCCTGTCACTCCTTTGCCCCAGCTCACCTTAGAACAGAGGGCGTGCACCTTCCAAAGAGCTGACGGAGGTGCTGATGGTCAGAGGGCTCTTCTGTTGGGACCATATCACAGATTCATCACTGTCCGTCTTCACAAAAGCTAGGCAACCCAAAAAGCCTCCACTCTTAGAGGCTGTTCTAGTAAGACTTACTTGTTTGCTGGGTGAAATAATTGGGGGCCAACAAGGTGAGCTTATTCATCAAGATCGCCCAGCTTCCTCTTCACAGGCCAAACATCAGACCCCTTTGACTGTGAGTTCATTGCTGCAACCACATTCCGCACACCACATGGTTTTCTTCAGCAAACAGGGCAGATAAAGGCTCAACATGATAAATTCTGAGAGCGATCCAAATATAAGCAAGCTGTTCATTTTATATACGTCTGATGGGTGGATGGGAATGCAACACATTCTTCGAGTGAGTCATTAAACATGAATCAGGACCTTGCTTCCAGTCACAAGATGGAATTTCTTTTCTTGTTTACTGAGAGCTTCAGGCCTCTTGGGTTTCAGTATTTAAGTAAAATAAGGTGGATTTCAAGGACCATTGCAAATATTTTGAGGACAGCAAAACTCTGACAGCAGGAGTAGGACAAAATTAGAAACTGCAGTTACCTAATTGCTCTACCATTGACAAATGACTAACTAATTCTGTACACACAGCTGCTGGAACCACAGCAGGGAGACAAGGCTGGCCTGTATCATTAATATAAACTATGTATCATTAAAAGTTAATATGTGGTTTCCTTTAAACTAAGAGGCTACTCTTGGATGACAGACATATCCATCAAGCAGTAGTTGTAACAGAAAAAAGAGATTATCATATTACTTTCTATTAAGAAAGCGATTAATTTACCAAGAAATAATAGCACGTAAGGTAGTTGGTGTTAGTGGTAAAGAACCCACCTGCTGGAGACATGGGTTTGATCCTGTCATCAGGAAGATCCCCTGAGGAGGAAGTGACAACTGACCCCAGTATTCTTGCTGGCAGAATCCTACAGGCAGAGGGGCCTGGGGGGGTATGGTCCATGGGGTCACAGAGAGTTGGACACGATTGAAGCAGCCTGGCATACACACAAAGTAATGTATATTATTTTTATTAAAAGTAATATTAGCATACCATTTCTAATGTTTTGTGATTCTTCTACCCTAGGAAGGCAGCCAATTATTTTTTTTTTCTTATTTATAGCAATACATATTTTACATGATATTGAAACAGGAAGGAAGCGGGCAGGGCACAACTTTTAAAAGAATGGCATAGCCTAAGGTCACAGTGTGAGCTTCTTTGGTGGCTCAGACTGTAAAGAATCTGCCTGTAATGCGGGAGACCTGGGTTCAATCACTGGGTTGGGAAGATCCCCTGGAGGAGGGCATGGCAACCCACTCCAGTACTCTTGCTTAGAGAATTCCATGGACAGTCCATGGGGTCGCAAAGAGTTGGACCCAACTAAGCAACTAACACTTTCACTTTCACACAGCGAGTCTGCGAGCAATAAATTTTCTACAATTTTGTGTACTTTTGAATGTCTTTATTTTACCCTGGTTTTTGTAATATGGTTTTGGTGGATATAAGATTCTCAGTTGACAGTTTTCTTCTAGGAATTTGAATATGTCATGCCGCTGCCTTCTGGTCTCCATTGTTTCTAGTGAGCAGTCAGCTGTTCATTTTATTGGTGTTCCTGAAAACGTGAATGTTGTTGCTTTGAAGAATTTGTCTTTGTCTTTTGCATTATGATGTGACTGCATGTGAATCTCACTGGGTTTATATTACTTGCATTTGGATGGATTTTAGGTTTGTGTTTTTCATCAAATTTTGTGCTTTCAGCCATTAATTTTTAAGACATTTTTCTTCTCCATTCTATCTTTCCTCTATCTCTCTACTCCTAATACACATGTGTGATTTACACATCCGATTTTCTCTAAAGCTCTTTTTTTTAAAAATTCTTTTGCTGTTGTTGTTGTTCAGATTGTATGATCTCTTTCAGTTCATTTTTAAATTCTGTAATTTTTTTGTTTTGCCAACTCAAATTACTGTTGAGCCCATTTAGAGAGATTTTTATTTTAGTTATATTTTCAAATTTAAAATTTCCATTTGGTTCTTCTTTTTAAAATAATCTATCTCTCTTAATTGTTATTTTTTATGTGATGAGACACTGTTATTATAACTTCCTTTATTTCTTTGGATGTGTGAAGTCGCTTCCATTATGTTCAACTTTTTGCAACCCCGTGGACTGGGGCCCACCAGGCTCCTCTGTCCATGGCTTCTCCAGACAAGAATACTGGCGTGGATTGCCATGCCCTCCTCCAGGGGACCTTCCTGACCTGGAGAGTGAACCTGCATTTATTTCTTTAAGCACTGTTTATATTTTAGTTCTTTGAAGTCTTCACTGCTTCTGTGAAATCTTTGTCAGCTAAGTTTGAACACAGTACTCTCTCAGGCACTGATGCCTGCCTTTTTTTCTTATGTATGGATCATATTTTCCTTTCTATCTGGAAATCATGTACATTTTTTCCAAACTTTAGCAATTTTGTTCAAATTTCTAGCAACAATGGATGCTGATCCCTCCCATCTTGCTTCCATTCTTTGTAAGGCTTCTTGTTCTTTGTTAATTTATTTTTATCTGTTTAGTACTTTGCTGAACTACCTAATGAAGCTTATCTCCCTGCAGTGTGCAACTTCGATGCCACACCTCAAAAGCACAGCCTTAGGCATGTACAGTCACCCTGCAATGGTAGCGGATTTAGCAGAGTCCCATTTATTTTCTCTTTATGTTAAACTGTCTTCCTACCTTCGTATGGTACCTGTTCTTAGATTCCATTAATTGCAGGCTGGTCATTCTATTGCTTCCAGTAATGCTTTGGGGCATAAATTGCTGCCTATTCTGATCCAGATCTTTGAGGCCACTTGTCCAGGTTTGTTCCGACCGAAGGAGGGCTCCTTTTCGTTGTCTCTTTTCCTGGCTTTCTCTGATAAACTTCTAGCCTGTTTACCCTGTAACCTGTTGCTGTCATGGGGCTACCTTTTAATTTCTTACCATCATTGTTCACCTCTTGGTTTTCCAGAGCACCCTTAGGCTTGAATTTCCCCACACTCTGTTCCAAACTGTTAGTTCCCTTGGGTAGAGTTTTAAAGGTCTGTGTTCTTATGACCTACGTATCCTGCTGGGCAAAAACCTCTGTGCTACTGCTCTGGAAGTGGGGACCAGCTCAGTGGCCCACTTCTCTCAAAATGACACTCTGCTTCACAGACAGGTTACTGGGCTATAGGGCAGCTGCTTCTAGACTTCTCTGCTTTCCTCTCCTGGGATGCAGACTCTGGCTTATGAACTGAGGTGGGAGCAGCGGGGGCACCACTATTCTTAGCCTGCCATGTTTGTGTACTTTCTGTCCTGTAAGTATGAGTTAGGTGGAGGAAGAGCTCCCCAGACGACCTCTCCCTTTTCTTGCTTCAGATTCAGCCTCTGCAACACTGAGCTGGTGGCTGGCTCCTCAAATAGGGGTACCACAGCATTTGGCTGGGAACTGGTGGAAAAGGGAGTGCTGTATTCCTGGCTGCACCTCTGCAGACTGGAGCTTCCACTTTGCTGAGCTAGAGTGAGGAAAGAATGAGTGAGTCACAGCTTAGATGCCAGACTGTCACTCTTCTTGCCAAGCAGATTTTCTAAAACACAGGTTTCTTCCTTTTCTGTGTGTGCATTCAAAGATTTAAAATAGTCAAGTTTCTTTTCTAATTTTTGCCAGTTAGGTAATTTATCTGGGGAGGGAGGTTCATGGAGATCCTTATGCCATCATTCTGGAAACAGTCTCCCAAAATCATACAATTTTAAGTCAAGAGTTTCAAAATTAGTGAAGCATATTCATTGTGCTCAGTTAAAAAGATACATATGCAATAAGAGGTTTATTTTATTCATTATTTATTATTTTACTTGTTATGTATTAGTTATCTATTTGGTGCATTAAAAATCACTAGAAAACTGTGTCTAATAGCAATGTTCATTCTGCTCATGAATTTGTATTTTAACAGGGCTCCATGGGGGCTCATTTTTGCATTACTCCATGTCAGCTACATTTCCTGAAAGCTTGGGAATTGGAATAATCTAAGGGTCCACCCATTCATGTTTGTGATGGATCATGTTGGGGGCTAGAATAGCTGGGGCTTTGGGGATATCTTTCTATGTCTTTATGTGGCCTGTCCATGCGTGCCTCAGGGTAGCTGACCTTTTAAATGTCACCGGAGAGCTTCTAAGACTTATGTCTTGGGAGAAAGAGTCAGGTGGAAGTGCCTCTTAAAAAAATTATTTACTCTGGCCTTCTGGGTCTTCGTTGCTATGTGTGGGCTTTCTCTAGTTGCAGTGAATGGGGGCTACTCTCTAGTTGTGGCATCTGGGCCTCTCACTGCAGCGGCTTCTCTTGTTGCCGAGCACAGTCTCTAGGACAAGCTGGCTTCAGTAGTTGTGGCTCGTGGGCTCTAGACTGAAAGCTCATTGGCTGCAGTGCATGGGCTTAGTTGCTTGAAAGCGCGTGGGATCTTCCTGGACCAGGGATTAAACCCATGTCTCCTGCATTGGCAGGCAGATTCTTAACCACTGGACCACCGTGGAAGTCCCGGTGGAAGCTCCTTTTATGATCTAGCCTTGAAAGTCATACAGTAGCCAGAGGCTCACCAGATTCAACAGGGAGGAAATGTAGACAAAATTTCTCCTGGAAGGAGTGTCAACAATACAACGGAAGAAGAATGCACGGGATTGGATGCATTGGGGTGGCTGCTTTGGGAAAATATTGCCTGTAACAAGGGTGAAAGCTAAAAGGTTGCTATTTATTGTTAGGAAATACAAACATTCTAAATAACTTAAAATATAATTCAATCTTTGTCTCTTTTCTAAATCCTGTTTTATTTGTTGATAATGTATGTAGTTCAGTAGAATACGCATGTGCTGTGTGCTGAGTCGCTCAGCCGTGTCCGACTCTTTGAGACCCCATGGACCGTAAGCCACCAGGCTCCTCTATCCATGGGATTCTCCAGGCAGGAATAGTCGAGTGGGCTGCCATTTCCTTCTCCAGGGGATCTTCCTGACCCAGGGATCGAACCCAGGTCTCCTGCATTGCAGGCAGATTTTTTACCATCTTAGCCACAAGGGAAGCATGTAGTTTATAAATAAATAATCACATAATGGAATTGTGTTCAAATTCTTTTTAATAATGGGGGTATGTTAAGAAAAAAAAAAGAAAAACTCTGGTACAGAAATTCAAAATCAGGTTGAGTTATTGTCTCAGCAGCACACCAATATGTATATTATGATAAAAACTATTTTGTGATAACTTCCAAACTAGTATAAAACTCAAATTATTGGAACAGAATTATAACAATAATTAGCATCTGGTAAGAACACTCTATGTGTCAGACATGATCCTGTTAGTTTTACATAAACATATAAATATTTATTTAGTCTTCTTAATATGTATACAAATCAGGTGTTCAGTATTTCTGTATTGCAGATGAGAAAAATTGAAGCTTGGAAGGGATGGATCACCCAGCTTTTTTGGTAGAGCTAAACTCCAGAGCCCATAATCTTAGCAACCATTTGAGGAACGGGCCTTTCCTGTCTATTTTTGTGTATGTTTTTCGAAAAGTTTCTTTAGCGCCCAATGCAATAATGTGTTGAAAATATTTAACAACCAGCCTTCAAAAAATAAACTGTAGGCAAGGATATATGTATATCTGCTTAGTATAATTTTTACTGATCCAAAAGAAATGCCCAGATAATTTACAAATAATAATAAAATATATATATATTCTTTCCTCAATTCTCTAACCTATAATTTCAGTGTGACTTGCTATTTATTACAAAATGCAACCTATACTTCTACTTCTAATGTACAACGTAACAAAATCAGATGATAAATATAAGCTAGATTACTGTCTAATCCGCAAAGAAATTATTTATATTGTCCAAAAAAAGGTAGTTTCAGCATGAACATTGGTTGTTAATTTGATTTGTGCTAATGAGTCAGATGAAAGTGAAACAATGAAGATGTATGTCAATGAAAGTAAGTAGAGGGAGCCAACTTTTTAAAAGACATTACTACTATTTAGCAGAAGCATACTAAAGCATTTTAAAATCAGTAGGTTTCTAGAATATGCTCCCAGGTACTGGAAGGACTCCTTTAAATTTTTATTGTGGTAAAGTAAAATAGACATAAAATTTACCTTCTTAACCATTTAAAAGGCATTAAGTACATTCACATTGTTGTGCAACCATCACTATTCATCTTCAGAATTCTTTCATCACCTCAAGCTACAATTCTGTACCCCATTAAACAATAACTGCCCACTCATCCCTCTCCTGGCCCCCAGAAACAATTCTAATTTCTTTCTCTATGATTTTGCCTATTCTAGGGAGCTCATACAAGTGTAGGAATCAGGTAATAGTTGTCCTTTTGTGTCTGGCTTATTTCCCTTAGCAAAATATTGTAGCATATGTCTGAATTACATTTCCTTTAAAGGCTGTATAATATTCCATTTTATGTGTATATCATATTTTATTCATTCTTCATCCACCAATGGGCATTTGGGCTGTTTCTACCTATTGGCTATTGTGAATAATGCTGCTTTAAACACTGGTAAACAAATACCTATTTGAGTCTTTGCTTTCAATTTTTGGGGGGTATATACCCAGAAGTGGAATTGCTCAGTCATATGGTAATTCTATGGGCTTCCCCAGTGGCTCAGCAGTTAAGAATCTGCCTGCAATGCAGGAGCCACAGGTTCAATCCCTTGGTTGGGAAGGCCCCTTGGAGGAGAGCATGGCAACCCACTACAATATTCTTGGCTGGAGAATCCCATGGACAGAGGAGCCTGGTGGGCTACATCCCATAAGGTTACAAAGAGTCAGACACGACTGAAGCAACTTAGCGTGCACGCATGCATGGTAATTCTATACTTAATCTTTTGGGAGAATTGTCTTACTGTTCTCCAGTGCCACCCTTTAGTTGTATTTATTTGTTATACTTTACTCTCAGTCTGTGTTTTGCTATTATCATGGGAAATTTCAGATTTCTAATGTCTCCTTTGCTTCCACGTATGCCCTGATCACATTTTATATCTCATTATTAATGTCTCAAACTCTTACTAATCTGTCCATCACTACAAACTTAGATTCCAAACAGTTTAAGGTTTAGCTTGATTTCCAAGTACAATTCAGTCATTGATCTGATTGAATACTGACTCTGGTCAATAAAAGCGTTATAACTAATTAAGACTTCTATGTAAAAACAAATGTATACTTGTGAACAGGAAACAAAAATTGCTTCTAGGAGACAGACTGTGAGTCAGCAAGAAACACAAATCATATTACAAACAAGTTGTTGTTGTTGTTCACTTGCTAAGTCATGTCCAACCCTGGCCACCCCGTGAACTGCAGCACACCAGGCTTCCCTATCCTTGACTATCTCCCTGAGTTTGCTCAAAATCATGTCCATTGAGTCAGTGATGCCATCCAATGACAATAATGCTATGTGATATGTACATTTCACTAGTAGGAAATGAAAAATTTCAAGGGAAGCTAAAAGACGGAGCCATTTGCTCTTCTTTGAGGAATAATACCTACTTGAAATGTGACCTTAAGTTGAGCCTAAATAGATCTTCAGTGACAGTCTGTAATGGAGAAAGGGAGATAAGGGCGATCCAAATCAGCAGAACAAAAATGCAGAGGTTCAGAGCCAGCAGGTGCGGCAACAGGGGCGGGCCTCAGGGCCCTAACATGTCACTGCGGGCACAATGAAGGGAGGCGGGGTGGAGGCGGAGTCAGGGTACGAGGCTGAATTGGGCCTAGACTGGGACTGACCTTGAGTGAAACGCTCCAGTGAAGACTCACCCCGTCTGTAAGTAAAGAAGTGATGTGGTAAGTTCTGCATTTAGAAAACCCACCTCAGTGATCACACACAGAAAGAACTGAAGGGATTTAAAACTGGGGGATAAGAGACCAGATAGGAAGCCAGTGTACCAGACAGTGCTCTCTGCTGAGAATGGCTTTGGAGGGACATCTCTTGTGTTTTTATTTCAATGCTGTTGTAGATATCTAAACTTGAAGAAAAATATAGAGAGTAATATGCGACAACAAAAAATCTGTTTAGGTAGAGATGTGAACTTTTACAAAAAAAACATTTTAGCAAAATTTCAAGAGTGGCTTTTGTAGCATTGCAAAAGGGGAATCACCATTTGGTCAGCCGTTATTCTTCCTTTCTTCTCATAGGAGTTTGTCCTTGAAGTGCAAAATACAAGTTTCTGAACTAATGTATCTCCAATCTCACCTTTCCTTTGAGACCAGTACACTTTTACTGTGACACTTTTTATATTCACAGTATCTTGTTTACAGAATTATTATTTTTATCAGAACCAGAGACAATGTCAACCAGCCAGTGTTAGTAAAGCAAAGTTCAAACAGCCCTCTCAAGTTACCCAACAATGAGAATTTATAGCACATTCAAATCGGTGCAGATCCTTTCTTGATGTATTTTAGCGGGTGGAATTTCTAATAGGTCTATCCTTTGCCTGAAACTTGCAAATACATTCTACTTTTAACGTTATCAATGGCATGAGTTACAAGTAGAGATAAGTGGGATGAACACAATGTTTGCTATGGCAAATCTTTCCCTTTTACCTCTAAAAATCAAAACAGTCTCATACAATGATCTTGGCTATAGTCACTGAGAATTACAATAAGACCCACTAATACAATGAGTTGAAACTTGAGATAAGTAAAATACACATAAATCCCCTCAAGTGGAAAAATAATTTGCTGTGGGTATCTTGCACTTCCAGTCATTAAAAACAAAGCTCTAGGCACCAGTGATCACAGATGTTGCTCAGTTCCCTTTTGTACTCAGAAGATTCAAAGAGAACTGACGTTAGCATTTGAATCACCCTCCTTCAGCAGGAGCTGACCAACCACACTGTGTCTGCATCTGCCTAAATGCCCTCCCTGGGACAGAGACTATGGAGAGAGGGGACCCGGAGCTAGTTTCCAACCTGTGAGCTTTAGATTCCTGCAGGGCCTCACATGAAGGTGCGCACCATGCAGCCAAATACGTATCAGAAGACGACTCTGGATTGGAAATGCGAGTGTGGCTGAAAAATGCATCTCAAATATAAGTGCATCCTTCCTTTCTACACAAACATATTAAATCCTTTCAAATACACCCCAGGGTCTCCTCGCTCTGTTACCCACCAGCACACACACCCGAGAAATGAGTTTACTGAGTGAAAACAAAAACAAAGGCTGTGACTGGGATGCATACTTGGGGAGCAAAGTCTCTGTGTCAGAAATGAGATCAAAGTTTGAGGGAAAAGATTAAAAAAAAATAGAGGCAGAGACAAAGAGGATTATGGCGAGGAAGAAACAGAGACACTCTATTTGTCAATGCAGAAGCCGGTCAAGAACATTTCTTAGGAGTGCCTGGAAGTTTCCTCAGAGCAAGTTACTATCCTTCCAGCCATCTTGGGAGGCCTCTCACTCACTGGGCATCTTATCTGGAGTCACACTGGTCAGTGTGTGAAAGACAGCACAACCTCCCCTCCTGTAGACAAGCACAGGCAAGGGTGTGAACTCTTAGTCCCCCCAAAAAGAAGGGGCTGCTGGGTGGCTCTGGAGGAGATATTGTTAAGCCCACACCCCCAGGCCAAAAGAGGATTATACTGAACCATTTTGTCACTGACTTACACAATTCTTGCTTACTATATTTGGCAAATTATCTGGGATACAGTTGTTAAAAAGAAAAAAACAGCAGGCCCCAAATAGAGTCATTCCAAGTAGAGTCATTTGTGCTAAGCCCCATACTGCAAACCAAGACTTGGTACCTAACCTAACCTGTCAATCTCTCTCTCAGGAATGTAATCTTAACTGGTTAACACCAGCGAGGTGATCCTACCGAAAGGATCCTTCTGTTCCTCTCAGGAGGGTGGCCTTCCCTGCAACAATTCACTGTTGGATAATAATTTCCTGCTTCACCCTTTTTCTGACTTTAAAACTTGGATGAGATTCACAAATTCTTTGATAAAAGCATTTACATTTTACTCAGTTGCATTTTACTTATTTATCGCTGTTAAGCTCAGAATATCAGTTTTAGATTGTATTACAAGTATAGTAGCAATACTAGATGAAGCCACGTGTATCTCTTTCAATAACTACAAGAGGTCTGAGGATTTATCCTACTTGCAAGCTAATAAGTTAGTCAGCCACAGTTTTGTGGTTGCTGGCAGAAGACATGCAACTCCTGGGTCAGAGACAAAGGATTTTATTTCTCAGGGCAGAGCAGGCAGCATGAACTTTAAGTTCACATCAGCTCCCTTTGCTTCCCAAGTCCCACTGGGTAATGAGGAGGTGACCAAGAGGACAGTGTGCTGGCCATGGATTTGCATCATAGCCAAAGAGCCCCAAGCTTAGGAAACTCCAAAGTTTTATAGTAAAATTGTTAGTCGCTTGGTCGTGTCCAACTCTTTGGGATCCCGTGGATGTAGCTCACCAGGCTCCTCTGTCCACAGAATTCTCCAGGAAAGAATACTGGAGTGGGTTGCCATTTCCTTCTCCAGGGGATCTTCCCGACCCAGGGATTGAACTCAGGTCTCCTGCATCGCTGGCAGATTCTTTACCGTCTGAGCCACCAGGGAAGCCCCAGTGTTTTATGAGGGAGCAGCAGGTAGATCTGCTTACCCTTTTCCCTGGGGTGGGGGTGGGAACGTTATCTCTATTATATCGGAGAGTAAATATAACTGCCCTCACTTCAGCATCTCTACCCAGCCTGGCTGTTAACACAAACATCCTTGAGAGGAGGCTTTGGGCACTAGACTGCTTGGAAGAACAGTTCTCAGTGGATGGGAGAAATAGCTCTGATCCCTGCTTAGATAGGGTAGTTTAGATCCTTACTACCTACCTGTTATAACCAAATTACAGTCCGTGGGGCCATTCACCAACCAAATAGTATCTCTTATGTGAATGTAATAGATAATGGGAAACTACAAGAAATTATTTCCCATAAAAGCAAAATGTCACCTTGATGGGACTGAAAACTGCCCAGTGAATGCCTGTTACCCAGACTTACACACGTCAACGGAGAAATGACTCACAGGGAGGAAGCAGAAGCAAGGAGGCCCGGATGGAGAGCGACTGCCTCAATTCAGGCACTCGGCCTTGCTGCTCCGCATCCTAGAGCTGCTGCCGGTGAGACACTCGCATATTCAATAGAGATTTGTTAGCAATGAGACATGACCGAGCTTAAAACTAGCTCTGCCCCGGAATGTTCAACTTTTCTACACCAGTAAAGTACTTCTCTTCTTTCCTTCTTAGGAATACCTTCATTGAAGAATAATGTAACATTCAGAAAAGTGAATTATGTTAAGTGATGAGTTATCACACACACAAAAACACACCATTAAGTCAGAAGCTAGATCAAGAGTTACAGCATGCCAGCCCCTCAAGCGCCCCTTGCAGTCAGTGCTCCTAGAGCCATTTCCTAAGATAACTACCATCCTGCCTTCTAACATCACACATTGGATTTATCCATATTTAAACTTCATATAATGGCATCACACAGCACACATTTCTTGTGACTGGCTTCTTTGTCTCTTCATTGTTAGCAAGATTTGTAGTGTTATATTGTATGTAGAAGTAACTAAATCCTCCTAATTACTGGATCGTGTTCCATTGTATGAAGAGATTGCTTATGATGAATATTCTTTATTGACTGTAATGTTGATGAAATTTTTATCTGTTTTCAATTTTTGGCTGTTAAAGATAATCCTGCAGTAAACAGTCTTGCACACATATTTTGACATAAGTATATATTTCTGTTCAGTTTAAACCTAGGAGTGGATATACAGAGATATGGGGTATGCGTAAGTTTAATTGTTAATAGGAAACAGTTTTCCAAAGTGACTATACCCATTTATACTCCTCCTGGGGGTATAGGAAAGCTTTACCTTCTCACTAACTTCCTATTGGCAGCGTATTTGATTTTAGCCTTTCTAGTAGTGGTGTGGCAGAATCGAATTGTGGTTTTAATTCACATTTTCTTGATGACTAATGAGTGTGTATTCTTTCACATATGTTTATTAATCAGTTGTGTTTCCATTCAGTGACGCTGTTAAATCCCCTGCCCATTTTTTTTTAATGAGTTGTCATTTTCTTACTTATTTTTAGGAGCTTTTCGGTTTTGATACAAGTTCTTTTCAATTATATGTGTGGCAAATACCTTTTCCAGCTCAATGGCTTGTATTTCACTCTCTTACTGTGTCTTAGTGAATGCTTTCTTTCCATAGTCATCTTTTCTTATTGATTAATACTTTTGACAATTAAGAAACTTTCTACTCCTAAACATATTCTCTTGTTATCTTCTTAGAATGTTAGTTGACATATTTTTCACAACGTTATTGACTTATTTTCCACAATTATCTTTACAACCCATCTGGATTTTATTTTTGTGTAGAGCATAGAGTATGTCTCTAAGAAAAAAACTCATTGGATTTTCCTTTACACCTTTTGGGTTTTCCTAACATTCACAATACTTGTGAATTCAGACATGTGGATTTTCCACACCAAGCTGTTCTCTGACACCAGTTGAGTGTCCTGCATTTCAATTCAATTCTGACAGTGACCAGAGTGAGTGCAGATCCCCCAGGTTAAAGGCTCAAGCCCGCAAAACCTCCCCACTTCAGATGCAAAGTGCAAAGAGCAGGTCCCCAGGTTACGCACAACTTCTGTCTGACTTGGCTGTAAATTGAAGGACTCTCCCTCTTCATGTTCGATCATTTGCTAGAAATAGCTCACAGAACTCAGAGACACACTTACTGGTTTACTGGTTGATTATATAACAAAGAATATAATAAAGGCTATAGATAAACAGCCAGAGCAAGCGGTACATAGGGTGAGGTCTGGAAACATCTCCACCACAAGCGCTTCTATCCTCATGAATTTGGGGAGCATGTACATGTGTTTACCAACTTGAAAGCTCTCTGAGCCCCGTATTATGAAAGTTTGGGCCCTCTGAGCTTTCTGGCAGGTATGGGGTTTGATTCTGAATGTGATTTTGCCCCTCCTATCGTCTTGCTGGGGCTTCTCCTTTGCCTTTGGAAGCAGGCTATCTTCTCAAAGTCACTCCAGCACCATGCAGCCACCCTGGTGCTTTTATTATGTGTGAAATTACAAGGGTTTTAGGAGAGATGTGCAAGGAGGCAGAGGCAGAGATCAAACCATGTATTTTCTGTTTCACAATGTGAGTTAAAGATTAATTATTTTCTTATCGACATGTAGTTTTTATGACTGCCCAGCACCATTTATGTATTTATTGTCTTTTCTCTATTGCCCTCCAATAATATCTTTGTCATGATTTAAATGACTGCATGTGTTGAGTTTATATTTGTGCTCTCTATTCTGTTCAGTAGCCAATTTCTCTATCTTTGCACAAATAACACATCTTTTAATCATTCTAGTTTAATCATAATTCTTGATATCCAACATATAAATCTTTCAGCTTTTAAACTTCTTCCAGCTTGTCTTGGGACTGAAATTTTGCATTAATTTGAAAATTAGCCTATCAGTTTGCACCTATGTATATACATATGTCTGGTGGCTTTTTTAAAATAAGGATTTTGTCAATTAAATCCACTCCTAGAAAATTGGCATCCTTATAACAGCTAATCATCTAATCCAACAACAAAATACATTGCTGTACTTATCCAGATCTGCTTTAACTGCTCTCATTACTGTTTTAAAGTTTCTAGTATAGAAGGTTCGTGCATTTTATATTAGATTTACTCCTAGATATCTGATGTTTAATGATGTAATTGTAATGTCTAATTTTAATTTCATTTTCTAATTGTCAGTGTTACAGAGGAGTAAAATTGTGTTTGGCATATTTAATTCACTCAAGCAATTGTGCTAAATTCACTGCTTAATTCCAACTGTTTGTTTGTAAAGTGTTTAGAATTTCTACACACAATCTTTTTGCTGGCAAATAATGACAAGTTTTACTTCTCCCTTGCAAACCTTATGTATTTTATTTATTTAACTTGCCTTATTTTACTTCTAGAGACCTACACTGTGGTCATCCAGTTTAAAAGAAAAATTTTCAATATTTCACTATTGAACATGTTCATTGTTATAGGTTCCATTTATTCCTTGCTAAAGAATGTTGAACTTTATCACATGACTTTTCTGCATTTATTGAGGTGATCATATTATTTTTCTCTTCTATACTGTCACAACTTCGATTTGCTGTTTTTGAACTTGATATGTACAGAACTGTTTACTATATGATCTTAGCATCTGACTATTTTGCTTGATACTAAGTTTAGTCATGCGAAGGGTTGACTCATTGGAAAAGACCCTAATGCTGGGTAGGATTGGGGGCGGGAGGAGAAGGGTACGACAGAGTTTGAGATGGTTGGATGGCATCACCGACTCGATGAACATGGGTTTGGGTAGACTCCGGGAGTTGGTGATGGACAGAGAGGCCTGGCGTGCTGCAATTCATGGGGTCGCAGAGAGTCGGACACGACTGAGCGACTGAACTGAACTGAACTGAAGTTTAGTCATTCACATTATTGCTTGTAACTGGAGATGTTCATTTTCATTGTTGAAGAGAATTTCATTATGTGATTTTATCATCAATTATTCATCCATTTGATATTTGATGGATATTTGCTGTTTTTTGCAGTCTGGAGAAAATCAAGCTATCCACCTATCTCTCTCCTCAGAACAGATTCTCATAGGCAAGGAGCCCTAAATTGCACTCCAGCATTGCTGCTAATTGCTGTGAGCACTGTAGTTGTATCCATCGTGCCTGCCTACGATGACGGCACGCCTTCCATCCCACACTAACACCCCCTCCCAACAACATTATGCACCCCTATGTCCTACCATCAATTTCAGTTAAGAACGTCATGGAAATTCAGAAAGATGCTGCTACCTCCCCCTTGAGGCATTTCCCTCACTGTCTCGGTGAGATAAGCATCCTCATGGAGCCCCTGAGAAACCTGCTAGGATGCTACATCTTCTCATCTTACCTTCTAAACTCATTCTTCATTCCTACTTTTCTCTTTTTTGATCCCATCTCCAATACCAGCCTGAAGTAGTGGGGCAGCTCCATCTGACTTTCATATTCAAGCTCCAAGGAGCCACCCAAGGAGTGTCCTAGGATTAGCTGCAAGGAATTCAAGGAAGGTGGTTGAGCCCAAGTCCTGGGCTGGTGCTGCTAGGCAAAGAGTTCCCCCATGGAGTCTCATGTTCTCTTGTGCTTCTGCCAAGATCCACTCCAACGTGGGGCCTCCCAGGTCCACCTAACATAGTAACTCGGGGGCAAGTACTTCTGTGTCCCAGTTATTCCTCCTAGGCAGGGACTGGGTCTGCCTGCTCAGCTTGTGCTGACATCGGACTGTAACCGTCAGAGACAGTGGGGTGGGGACAGTGGGTCTGAGGTCATCCTGTGAGGCGCTCCTCGGGCAAGGGCCCCACGGGGTCTGCAAGCACAAGGAGTCTGCGCTGCTCTGCAAAGACAGAGGATGTTACTTCTGTTCCCCAGAAGATTCGGGGGAATCTCAAGCCCACGTTCTGGGCACATCCACTTACATACACCCAATCTCAGGTCTCAGATTCCATTGGTTCCCCTTAGGGCCCTCAGCGTAGGAGACCTGGTCAGGCCGTGTGTCCATTCGTCCCCTTTTCAGCTCTGCAGTGTTAGCAGTTAGATGCTGGGTGCTTGAAGAAGATAAGGGGGTGCGCAAACACTGCCTTGGAGACGCTTTGGATCTCAGAGTGCTTAGAACTGAAGCTTTCAAAGAAGCTAACAAAAGCTAAATTTTAAAGACCATTTTTCCCATTCAATTCAAAAGCCCGTGCAAGTATATAACTTGTTACTTTCCTTTCTGTCTCTTAACCTAATCCCCCACCGATGACAGTACTAATAGTGATGCGGCTGCATGCACCATCCACACACAGTCAGATGTGTGTTCTCATTTCCATCTGCGAGTGAGTGATCCAGCTGTAAAACCCCACCTGGAGTATCTGTTTTCTAACGTACTTTTTGATGCCAAATGCACTAGTTTGGGATCCCTCCAAAGCAGAGCCCGGAGACTAAAGTTCACCAGCTAGTGCTTTACTTGGAAAATGACCCCAGGAAGCAGAAATGAGCAACTGGAGGAGTGAAACAAGGAAAGAGGGACAGCCAAGAAAGGGCGCTGGGTCACGCTTACCCCTAACGTGGATTCCGGAGCACATGTCTTACCGCCACTCAGTTCACTACTGAAGAGCAGGTTTCCAAGGTCCAATCAGAAGTAACAGGGTTACCAGAGTCATCCTTCCTCTTGGGAGACCATGGAACCTCTGTCCCTTTGAGCCTGCCCACACTGCAGCAAAAGGATGAACACCTCTAAACCTTGGGCAGCCTGTCTGACTTCACTCTCTCCCTGCTTCCTGACTCAGTGGTCACTGATTTATGAGGTCTCTGATGCACCTTGGCGATATCTTGCCACATTCTCTAGTTGCTTTGAGTGGATGAAATGGTCCAAATTACTCACCCATCCATATTACACAAACAAAATCATCTTTTAAACAAAGGTCATGAACCAATAAACCACAACAGAAATTACAAATGATTAGTAAGCATTTAAAAGACATCAGCTTCCTCATTATAAAAACCTTTCAATTAAAAATGATATGATTTCAAATGTTAAGGTACAAAGATGAAATAAACAGATAGAAGTTATTGGGGATGCGATTTAGAAACTTTTCTGAAAGTTTCTGCTTGACTCTCACTAGCAGTATCTGAGGAGACCCAATAACTTCTGTCCATGTATTTTGGCAATTAATAGAATTTTGGCAGTATTAACAAGAATGGTGTTATTTTCATACATATTGCCACAGTAACTCCACGTCTAAGTAACTTATTTATACTAACGAAATAATCTAAAATGTTGACAGGTATTTAAACAAAACATATTTAACTTAGGGTTATTTTTAATGAAGAAAATATTTAAAATTCTCTATGATATGTGTGCTTGTTAGTTGCTCAGTCATGTCCAATTCTTTGCAATCTCATGGACTGTAGCCCACCAGGCTCCTCTGTCCATGGTATTCTCCAGGCAAGAATACTGGAGTGGGTTGCCATTTCCTTCTCCAGGGCATCCTCCAGATCCAGGGATCAATAATGAAATCATAATATATCAAAGAAATGAAATGCAATCTTAAAAATTACATTCAATTGAATTTAATTTCCCTCCGCAGGGAAAAATGCCTTTAAATACTACTAAGCCAAAGGAAAATTTAAAGCATATACAATATGAATTCAATTAGGATAAAAAATGCATAAAGATAACTCTTGAAAAAATATTCCAGATGTTAAAATTGGTTTCTTGGGCATGGAGTTATAGATATTTTCTTCCCCACATTTTTATAGCTTCAATTGCTTCTCAAATTTTCTACTGAGTGGACAATTCTTTTACAGTCAGAAATAACAAGGGAAAATAAAGAGAAAGTAGCTTCTATATTAGAATTAATAATAGTAAATTATTTATCCAGAATAAGATAGAGAATGATGGTTGATTTAATTTTCATATAATTAAATATTTATGATATGTCTACTCCAAATAGAGTGCCTTTCAGGAATACATAATAAAATAAATCTAATATCAAAACTGCACAAACAAATCAGCTTTTCTGTTACAATTCATAAGGAACTTCAACTGCTACACTCTTTGAGGTCACAGTTAGGAACCTCGACTGTCATTCCATCAAAGTGTCTTAATCTCTTAAACTGTCTCTTGTTTCCCTAAAGGGGTGCTGGCTTGTTCTTTCAGCCCCCAGCACTTTACATCTGATATTTTCATTAATTTTCTCCACACTTCATTTAAGGTAAACATTATTTCATGTGCAAATAAATTAGCACTGTACTTTGCCAAATACTGCATCAAACTTAAAAACTTAAACTGGGACTTAAACACCAGTCTTGCCCCTTGCCAGGCCGACCCTCTGGCTCCTGGCTGGAAATCCAGGGGACCGGTAATTATTTGTTGGTTTTATATAATTTGTTTAGTCACTCGAGGACGACTGATTTGCATTTTCTCTCTTTTTATATTGATCTGTAACCAGCTCTGTCTTCTACCTAGCGGGTATTTGGGCACGAACTGGCCAGTGTCATTTTCCTGTCCTTTCAGGCGGGGTTTCGCCTCGGGGCTTCTCTGGCAGCCACCTCCGTTGCTATGGTGACCCCCTGTCAGCTTTGACATCGAAGCCTCGGCAGCTGTGCGCGGTCTCCCTGGCTCAATGCAGAGCTCAGGGCGCTTGGCACGGCGGGCGGCGGGGTCTGGGCAGAGCTGCACGGGGCCTCTGTCCCTCCCCAGACAGGAGCAGCTTCCGAAGACAGACGGCCTGGCTACGATCCGAGCCATGAATGCCTTAAACTCAGCACTTGGATTTCTCCTTTAACCAAGAGAGAGAAACCAAACCAACCCAAACACCCGACAGTACACACTGGTGTAGTGCTGTCTTCTGAGTCTTGGAAACATCTCAGCAGAATTTACAATCTTTCATTTCCAGGGTGCAGGCTAGGGGGCCTACTGTGATTAACACCCCGGGAACTTCCCATAGCCCATCAGATCAATGTAATATGGAATGCAGCACTGCAGTATATAGTTTTAAAATTATACAAGAACATATAAATAGGAGCTTATAATGTACTGTTAACTTTAAAAACTAAGATGTAAAATCATTTGCAAACTCAAAAACCACTAAATGAAAATATCCATATGCAAGTAAAGGTAAAAATATATACCAACAGGATTCATAGAGGCTGGATATTCCATGATAGAAACTGGCAGATACCTTGTCTGATACTGCACTTAAATTGAATGTAATTTAAAGATATGTCATAACATTTTATCAAACTGCAGTGGGCTCTCTATAGCAAAAGAGAATAACTCTTTCAATGCAATAAACAAATGAGATAAGAAAAACTTTCATTCTATTGCATTATGAAGCACAAAATCACATTTCAAAAAGAAAGCTACCTTTACATTTTTTCTTTCAAGAAAAGTGTAAGATATGTCCTTTAAAGAACATCCTGAAAGAAGCTGTAAGGCCAGAGAGTAAATGCTCCCAGCTGAGCTCCCCTCTGCCACTCATGGGGCAGCCTCAGCTCACAGATGACCCAACCCAGTCCTGGAATATACCAGGTCCTTAATTACAGCTGGTAATATTGCTTCTCTGGGAACACTACTTTTCATTTATTTTATCTTACAAAAAATTCTTGCAGCTAAAAATTTATATCTAATTGCATAGAAAGAATAAGGAAATATCAATATATCTTTATAGAGAAGTGACATCTGCTGAGTATCCTCCAGTGAGCTTTACAGATAGTCTTTCATTTAATCATCACAGCAATCCCATAGGGTAGACACTGTCATCCTCATTGTACAGTTGAAGACACTGAGGCCAGAGAGGTTGAGCACTGCGCCCAAGGTCACACAGCTACAGTGGGTTGGGTCCATCCCTTGACAGAACTGGTTTCCTCACCCTCCCTTTCCTCCTCTTCCAGCTTTCTCCTTCCTCACACCTCTATAGGCACAGATAGACAAACAGACACACACATGTGAGAGTTGTTTTGTTCTAAGTAAATGTGATTATACAATAAATACTTATCATTTTTATTGCTTTGAAGATTTTTTTTTTTTTAATCTTTTTCTTTTTTAAACTTAGGAGATATGCCTGGCCCTAGAAAAACCCTGACTTTATTCAACTGGCCACACAAATCCCCATTTCCCAGCCGATCCTGAGGAAACTGAGGCTTCAGAGCAGCCTTGCCCTCGTGACTCTCTTGACCTGAGTGGACCCAGTCATTCAAAGGCGAAAACGGGTTCTATGGTCAAGGAAGAGTTGATCTCTTCCCACACTGGACCATCCATCTTATAATGGAGAGACTTAAAGTGAAGCAAATTCTATGAGCAACAGAATAGAACGATGAAAAGAACCTGTCACTGATGACCCCGTGGAGCCACTGAGGCAACCAGCCAAGCTAGTGCTTGGCTTCTGAACTCCCACTTGCGAGATCACAAGTGTCCTTGTGATGTAATTCAGTTTGACTTGGTCACTGTTTTGCTTTCTGCTGAACTGATCCAACATGGTGAGGGTTTCTACAGGGCTTATTGCTACAAGTAGAATTGTTTGTTCAAAGGATATATGCAGCAGTGTGCTCAGAGAAGGCAATGGCACCCCACTCCAGTCCTCTTGCCTGGAAAATCCCGTGGACGGAGGAACCTGGTGGGCTGCAGTCCATGGGGTCGCAAAGAGTTGGACTCGACTGAGCGACTTCACTTTCCCTTTTCACTTTCCCTTTTCACTTTCATGCATTGGAGAAGGAAATGGCAACCCACTCCAGTGTTCTTGCCTGGAGAATCCCAGGGGCGGGGGAGCCTGGTGAACTGCCGTCTGTAGGGTCGCACAGAGTCGGACACGACTGAGGTGACTTAGCAGCAGCAGCAGGGAACTTAATTCATTTGCATGTTATATTTGTTTATGGTCTATTTCAACTGAGTGTCCTTTTAAAAAATGTCCTCTTCTATACTCTTCTCATTATGAGTTTTTCAAATTTTGTAGAATATTTCATACACACAAAAATATATTTAAAATATTATGATGTAGAACTACATGCACCACCTAAATTGAGAAATAAAAAACACTAAAGAAAAAATAAAAATTAACCCCCCTTGCCATCTGTTCAACCCCCAGACTCTTTCTCTGAACTGCAAGGAACTACGGTCTTGAACTTGATGATTACCCCTACCTTTTTGAAAAGCTACGATCCATTGCTCCCACGACACTACACTTTTTTGGTGTCCTCTTGTCTAGTCAGCTCTGGCAGCTACTCAGCCCTACCACAAATACGATAGTCTGGGTGGGCTTAAACCACCAAAATTCATCTTCTCACAGTTCTGGAGGCTGGACATCCAAGAACAAAATGGTTGCAGACAGCACCTTCTTGCTGCGCCCTCTTCACACGGACTTTCCTCAGTGTGTGTGCTTGGTGGGATGAAGTGGGGGAGGGGGAGAGAAGAGAAGGGGAGAGGGAGAGCCTGTCCTCAGTTTGCAGCGCCGCTGACCCTGTCACATTAGGCTGCCACACTGCTGTCCTCATGTAACCCTGAGTTCCTCCTAAAGGTTCTATCTCCAAACACAGTCATGTTGGGAGTTATAGTTTCAGTACATAAATTTTGGGAGGACACAATTCAATCCGTAGCACCTCCTATATCACTGTCTCTTTAGTTTGTTCTTTCTATATCACTGAATTCCCGAAATTGGGCCCCATCTTTAAACTTGCTTTTTCTTTGCCTTTATTCACAGCCTTCATGATTCTACTTCACATCTTGCCTCTATTACCATATATGTATTGTGATGTTACTGTACATTTCCAGTCTTCCTGCACAAGCCTGACTCACCCATCCCATCTTCTCCGTTTCAGGCAATGGCCATTCGAGTCCTCTGGTTACTCCAGTCAAACCCTGGAGTTACTCTGCACTCCTCTCTTTTTAATACTGTGTTCTGTTTAATTGTTCTATGTGTCTGTTTTTGTGCTATATCATACTGTTTGTTGTATACTCTCTGAAGTCAGGGAGGGTGTAATTCCCTCAGCACTTCTTTCTCAAGATTGTTTTGGCTATTCAGGGTCCTTTGTGTTTCCATACAAATTTTAAAATTGTTCTAGCTCTGTGAAAAATTTTGACAGGGGTTGCATTGAATCTATAGATTGCATTGGATAGTATGGTCATTTTAACAATATTGATTCTTCAAATCTAAAGAAACAATATATCTTTCTATCTGTTTGTATTGTCTTCAATTTCTTTCATCAACATCTTACAGTTTTCAGAGTACAGGTCTTGTGTCTCCTTAGGTAACTTTATTCCTAGGTATTTTTTTTCTTTTTGATATGATGGTAAATGGGATTGTTCCCTTAATTTCTCCTTCTAATATTTGTTTTTAGTGCATAGAAATGCAACAGATTTCTGTATATTAATTTTGTATTTTGCAACTTTATTGAATTCATTGATAAATTCTCTTAGTTTTCTGGTAGCATCTTTAGGATCTTCTGTTCATAATATAATGTCAACTGCGAACAGTGACAGTTTAACTTCCTCCTTTCCAATCTGTATTCCCTTTAATTCTTTTTCTTCTCTGATTACTATAGCTATGACTTCCAAAAAACTATGTTGAATAAAAGTGCTGAGAGTGTGGATCATTTTCTTGCTCGTCATCTCAGAGAAAATGCTTTCAACTTTTGGCCATTGAGTATGATGTTAGCTGTGGGTTTGTCATAAATGGCCTGTATTATGTTGACATATGTTCACTTTACGCCTATTTTCTGGAGAGTTTTTTTTTTTCATGAACGGATGTTAAAGTCTATCAAAGTTTTTTCTGCATCTGTTGAAATGATCACATGGTTTTTATTTTTCAGTTCATTGATAGAGTTTATCACATTGACTGATCTAAGGATATTGAAAATTCCTTACATCTCTGCAACAAATTTCACTTGATTGTGGTGTATGATCCTTTTAATATATTGTTGGATTCAGTTTGCTGGTATTTTGTTGCGGATTTTGGCATCTACTGTCATCAGTGATATTGACCTACAATTTTCTTTTTTGTGTGATATCTTTGTCTGGTTTTGGTATCAGGGTAATGCTGGCCTCATAGAATCAGTTTCAGAAAGATAAGCATTGTACGTGCTCAGTAGCTCAGTTGTGTCCAACTCTTTGTGATATTTTGGACTGTTGCCCACCAGGTTCCTTTGTCCATGGGATTTTTCATGCAAGCATATCGGAGTAGGTTGCCATTTCCTCTTCAGAGGATCGTCCCAACCTAGGAATCGAATCCATATCTCCTGCATCTCCCACATTGCAGGTGGATTCTTTACCTGCTGAGCCATCAGGGCGTTGACCCATCTCTAAATGTTCAGGAGAATTCACCTGCAAAGTCATCTGGTGCTGGACTTCTGCTTGTTGGAAGTTTTTAAATTACTGATTTAATTTTATTATTGGTAATTGATCTGTTCATATTTTCTATTTCTTCCTGGTTCAGTTTTGGGAGATTGTTCCTTTCCAAGAATTTGCCCGTTTCTTCTATGTAGTCCATTTTATTGATGTGTAGTTGCTTATAGCACTTTTGTGAGGCTTTGTATTTCTGTGGTGTCTGTGTAACTTTTCCTTTTTTATTTCTGACTTATTGATTTGGGCCCTCTCCATTTTTATCTCAATGAGTCTAGCTATAGGTTTATCAATTTTGTTTATATTTTCAAAGAATCAGCCTTTAGTTTCATTGAATGTTTCTACTTTTTTTAGTTTGTATTTCATTTATTTCTGCCCCAATCTTTATGATTTCCTTTCTTCTATTAACTTTGGGTTTTGTTTGTTCTCATTTCTCTAGTTACCTTAGGTATAAAGGTCAGGTTGTTTATTTGAGATTTTCCTTGTTTCCTGCGATAACCTTTTATTGCTATAAACTTCCCTCCTAGAAATGCTTTTGCTACATCCCATAGGTTTTACATCATCATGTTTTTGTTTTCATTTCTGTCTGGGTCTTTTTTATTTCTTCTGTAATTTCTTAAGTGATCCATTGGTTGTTTAGAAGCATGTTTTTTAGCCTCCATGTGTTGTGGGTTTTTGCTGCTTTTTCTTTTTTGAAGTTGATTTCTAGTCTTAGAGTGTTGTGGTTGGAAAAAATGGTTGATATAATTTCAATTTTCTTACCGTTACTGGGGTTTGTTTTGTGGCCCATTGTGTGATCTATCTTGGAGAATGGTCCACGTGCACTTGAAAAGAATGTGTGTTCTCCTGTTTTTAGATAGAATACTCTATATATCAAGCAAGTCCATTTAGTCTAGTGTGTTATGTAAGGCCTGTGTTTCCTTACTGATTTTCTCTCTGGATGATCTGTCCATTGATGAAAGAGGGGTGTTAAAATACTCTGCTATTATTGAGTTACTATTGATTTCTCCTTTTATGCCTGTTAATATGTGCATTATATACTGAGGTGCTCTTATGTTGGATGCATGTATATTCTAATTGTTGTAATTTCTTGGACTGATCCCTTGATCACTATGTAATGCCCTTTTTGCCTCTTACTTTGTAGAGTTTATTTTGCTTTTTAAATTTTTTTAAAGTCTTTATTGAATTTATTACAATATAACTTGTTTTATGTCTTGATTTTCTGGCTGCAAAAGATGGGAGATCTTAGGTCCCTCACCAGGGATCAGCTCACATCCCCTGCACTGGAAGGCAAACTCCTAACCACTGTACTACCAGGAAAGCCCCCAGAGTGTATTCTTGGCTGTAAATGTTTCTCTTTTATCACTTTAAATAAATCGGGCCATTCCCTTTTGGCTTACACAGTTTCTACTGAAAAATCAGTTGATAGCTTAATGGGAGTTCCCTTATATGTTATTTGTTACTTTTCCCTTGTTGCTTTTAATTTTCTCCCTTTAACTTTAGGTTTTGTCATTTTAATTGCAACATCTCCTGATTTGTTTCTCTTTATTTTCGACCTTTATGTTTGTTCCCTGTACTTCATGAACTTGGGTAACTGTTTTCTTTCTCAAGTTAGTGAAGTTTTCATCTGTTATGTCTACAAACGTTTTCTCAAGGCTCTTTCTCTCTCTCTTCTCCTGAGGCCCCTATAGTGAGTGTGTTACTGTGCTTGATGTCTCAGAGGTCTCTTAAACTGCCCTTATTTCGTTTATTCTTTTTTTTCCTGTTCAGCAGCAGTGATTTCTACTTCTCTGCCTTCCAGCTAACTGATCTGTTACTCTGTATCATTTAATTTAATATTAATTCCTTCTAGTGTATTTTTCATTTCAGTTATTGCATTTTTCAAATCTGTTTGGTTGCTGTTTATATTTTCTAACTTTTTGTTAAAAGCTTCTGGCTTCTTACTCTATTCATCCTTTCTCGTCCTGAGTTCCCTGATTATCTTTGCAATCACTACTCTGAACTCTTTCTCAGATAGATTGCCTATCTCTACTTCGCTAGTTCCTTTGGGGTTTTATCTTGTTCCTTAATCTGAAATGTTTTCCTCTGACACCTAATTTTGTCTAAGTTGCTATTTGTATTCTTATGTATGTGGTAGGTTAGTTACGTTTCTTGGCCCTGGAGAAATGGCCCTCTGTAGGAGACATCCTATGCATCTCAGCAGTGCATTACCTTCTCTTCACTTAGGCTATATGCTGCAGGGATTCCCCCTAAAGGACCACATGGTTCCTTGTATTGTGGCAGCCTGACTATGTGGGCAGCCTGCTAGTCTTGGCTGGCTCCTGTTTTGGTTGGTTGCCAGGCCCTGCCTTGTGTGGATGCTGCTGGCTGCTGTTCACTGGGACCTGGTCACAAGGCAGTTGTTTGTAGAGCTGTAGGGGGTCCCAGGGCCAGTGCTGGCTTCCTGGTGGGTGGAGTCAGGGTCCCAAAGACCTCAGAGCTGTTGCCCACCCCTGGCAGGTGAGGCAGGGTCCTGGGGTTATCGCCAAACTACTGGCAGGCACAGCTGTTTCCTGTCGTCTGGCTGCAGGGCCAGGAATCCCAGAACTCGTTTCAGATATTTTGGTGGGTGGCGGTGGTTTCTGATACATTTGGATATGGTGTCCATGTTGTCCTGAAATGTGTGCCTCTGCCGTGGGCAGAACCAGGGCCTTGCTAGTCTCAGCGTAGTCTGACCCACTGAGGGCAGGCTGAGTGCACAGGCTTTGGGACTGTAGTGTTCTTGCTCCTGGGCTCTGTTCCCTGGTGAGGGAGGGGAGTCTCAAAGCTAGTCTAACAGCGGCTTCCAGGGGAGAAGTTCTGGTGCCCGGCCACTGGTGGGTAGAACTGTGTCTTGGCCCTCTGGTGGGCAAGGCCACGTCTAGGGCCATGTCAAGAGGTGGTTGTGGGCTCAGGAAATCCTTAGACAGCCTGGTGGCTGACACTGCCTCACCAAGTCAGTTGTTCGTCCTGAGGTGTTCCAGCACTGGTGTCTACAGGCTGTTGGGTGGGGCGAGGTCTCGGTGCTAATATACCGAGACCTTGGTGTAAGGTTCCCCAATATGTCTCCCACCAGTGTCCATGTCCTCAGGGTGAGCAACACTCAAACCCTGCCTCTCCAGGAGACTCCAAAATCAGCAGATATGTTTGGCCCAGAATCTTATCAAATCACCGCTTTTACCCTGGGTCCTGGGGCATGTGAGGTTTTTGTGTGTGTGCTTTTGAAGAGTGAAATTTCTATTTCCCCCAGTCCTGTGGAGCTCCTGAAATTAAGCCCCACTGGCCTTCAGGGCCAAATGCTTTGGAGGCTTATCTTCCTACTGCCATACCCCTGGGCTGGGGAGTCTGATGTGGGACTCAAGGACTCTCATTCCTATGGGAGAACCTCTGCAATATTCTCCAGTGTATGGGTCATCCACCTGGCAGGTATGGGATTTGATTATATCACAAGTTCACGCCTTCTCCGTCTCATTGTGGTTCCTCTTTATGTCTTTATCTGCAGAAAATCTTTTCTGGTAGGTTCTAGTCTTATTCATCCATGGTTGTCCTGCAGATCATTGTGTTTGATGTACTCATGAGAAGAGGTGAGTTCAGAGTCTATCTGTCATCTCAGCCAGTCTTCCTAGATGACATTCTTAAAGAAACTTCCTTCTGCTTCAAGTTTGAAGCAGTAGGTGCTAGCTTTCAGCTCCCTAGAATTCCCTGCATCCTGATTTCACAAAATTAGGCTTCACAATTTGTATTTAAGGTTGTATTATAGCTAGTTCTTCATTTTATTAAAAAGAAGTCATTTTTTCCCTGTATTTTCATTCTTTGTAATTGTAATTGGAGATTAGAAATGAGATAGAACAAAAATGCCTTAACTGTATCATATGGGTATGTAGTCTTAGATGTTTTAAAGCTAGGGAGTAATAAAAACAAAATGTAGGGTAGTAGTTGCTTCTGTTCAGTGTCAGGGAATGGGACTGAGGAAGAGTGTGCAAGTTGATGCAATGGTGTAAATAACACTCTAGTTTTTAAGTTGCAGGTGGGTTCCCAGCTTATCATCTTGCTGTCATGCTTCATTACTTATTTTGCATTTAATTTTAATCTACTATTATATAATTTAAATTTTCCCCCTTCAGAATAAAGGATTAACTAGATAGAAATTCACTGCTGAACAAAGAGGAAATGCCCCTACCAGTTGAAAGTACAGATCTTCCTCAACTTACAATGGGGTTGTTTGTTGTTGCTGTTAATCACTAAGTCATTTTCAGTTGTTTTGTGACCCCATGGACTGTAGCCCGCCAGGCTCCTCTGTCCATGGGATTTCCCAGGAAAGAATGCTGGAGTGGGTTGCCATTTCTTTCTCCAGGGGATCTTCTCAACCCAGGTATTGAACCCACATCTCCTGCATTGGCAGGTGGATTGTTTACCATTGAGCCACCAGGAAAGCCCACTACAGTGGGGTTACATCCCAATAAATCCAATAAATTTTCAATAAATTGAAAATACTGTATGTTGAAAATGCCTTTAATATACCTAAATTACAGAGCATCATAGCTTAGCCATCTACCTTAAGCACGCTCAGAGACTTGGCCTACAGTTGGATAAAATCATTTAACACAAAGCCTATTTAATAATAAAGTGTTAATATCTGATATAACAATGAATACTGTATTGAAAGTGAAAAACAATAGTTGTCTGGGCACAGAATGATTGTCTGGGCACCCCATGATCCTGGGCTGAGTGGGAGTTGTGGCTGCCACAGCTCAGTATTAGGAGAGAGTATCAGACCGCATCACACTCACCAGGGGAAAGATCAAACTTCAAAATGAATGTTTCTACTGAATATTTCACTGTAAAGTTGAAAAATCCTAAGTCAACCCACTGTAAGTCAGTGGTCACTTACTATCCTATTACTATATCTCTATACAGTTCCTAAGACTGCCCTGAGTTAACGGCCACCCTGGAAAGGACTGTGCTGTCGTCTCCCCACCCTCCCTTATGCTGGCTTTCTGTTCTCTTTTATCATCAGGATTTTGGCTGCTTTTGTCTTTTTTTTTTTTTTTACTTAACAATATTGTATTTGTTTTGCCATACACTGACATGAATCCACCCTGGGTGTACATGTGTTCCCCTTCCAGAACCCCCCTCCCACCTCCCTCCCCAACCCATCCCTCTGGGTCATCCCGGTGCGCCAGCCCTGAGCACCCTGTATCATGCATCGAACCTGGACTGGTGATTCATTTCACATATGAAAATTTACATGCTTCAGTGCCATTCTCCCATATCATCCCGCCCTCGCCCTCTCCCATAGAGTCCAAAAGACTGGCCTATACATCTGTGTCTCTTTTGCTGTCTCGCATACAGGGTTATCTTTACCAACTTTTTAAATTCCATATATATGTGTTAGTATACTGTATTGGTGCTTTTCTTCCTGGCTTACTTCACTCTATATAATAGGCTCCAGTTTCATCCACCTCGTTAGAACTGATTCGAATGTATTCTTTTTAATGGCTGAGTAATATTCCATTGTGTATATGTACCACAGCTTTCTTATGCATTCATCTGCTGATGGACATCTAGGTTGCTTCCGTGTCCTGGCTATTATAAACAGTGCTGCGATGAACATCGGGGTACACATGTTTCTTTCAATTCTGGTTTCCTCAGTGTATATGCCCAGCAGTGGGTTGCTGGGTCATATGGCAGTTCTGTTTCCAATTTTTTGAGGAATCTCCACACTGTTCTCCATAGTGGCTGTGCTAGTTTGCATTCCCACCAACAGTGTAAGGGGGTTCCCTTTTCTCCACACCCTCTCCAGCATTTATTGTTGTAGACTTTTGGATAGCAGCCATTCTGACTGGTGTGAAATGGTACCTCATTGTGGTTTTGATTTGCATTTCTCTGATAATGAGTGATGTTGAGCATCTTTTCATGTGTTTGTTAGCCATCTGTATGTCTTCTTTGGAGAAGTGTCTGTTTAGTTCTTTGGCCCACTTTTTGATTGGGTCGTTTATTTTTCTGGAATTCAGCTGCAGGAGTTGCTTGTATATTTTTGAGATTAATTGTTTGTCCATTACTTCGTTTGCTATTATTTTCTCCCATTCTGAAGGCTGTCTTTTCACCTTGCTTATAGTTTCCTTTGTTGTGCAGAAGCTCTTAATTTTAATTAGGTCCCATTTGTTTATTTTGCTTTTATTTCCAATATTCTCGGAGGTGGGTCATAGAGGATCCTGCTGTGGTTTATGTCGGAGAGTGTTTTGCCTATGTTTTCCTCTAGGAGTTTTATAGTTTCTGGTCTTACGTTTGGATCTTTTCGTCTTATTTAGTAGTTGCCACCAAAAAATCAGGAAACAATAAGAAAAATCAAGTATTACATAAATACAAATGGCTATCATAGAATTGAGCATTGCTGTTGCCCTCAGGGCATTAATATGCCCTCGAGACATTGCTCCACGACCTTCTGTGTTCCAGTGCTGCTGATGACAAGTTCGATTTTATTTTGATTCTTAATTCTTTTCTTGGAAACTATTTCTTCCCCAAGTTTTGCTACAATGCACTCTAGAGAAGTTTCTTGACTCATTACTTTCATTTTTTCTTTTCTTTTAATATGTTTCTTCCTTTCTTTGGAATTTCTATTCTTCAGCTATTCGATGTCTCAGAAAATCTTCCCAGGTTCTGCTCTTACATTTCTTTTCTTTATGTTCTGCTGTCTTGGAGAGTTATTCCACTCTGTCTTTCATTCCTTCTTTCAATTTTGTTGTCACATTTTTAACTTCTATGAACTCTTTTTGTTCTTTGAATATCTTCTCTCTTTTTCATCTTTATTTTTCAATAGTATCTCTTTATGTGTTTCATGCCTTCATTAGCTTTCTTATCCGTCAGAGGATATTAATGGTAACCACTTTTGAAGTTTCTGTTCTTTTAATTAGGACAACATGCCCACACAGTCATGTGTAGGCATATTGGCTGTGGGCTCTCTCTAGGCTGTCTTGGCCAGGTCACTCTCTTAGAGCAGTTGTTATCCAATTTGTTGGTATCAGAATCTCTTTACCCTTGTGAAAATTATTGAGGATTCAATGAGATTTTTGGAAAAATAAGGAGTGAAAGAGAAAAGATAAATTGTTTCAGCAGAAGACTAGACTCAAGAGGAGTCCAGCCCAATGCAAGAACAGAAGGTATGGATGAAGTGTAGAGTACAGGTTGAAAATGACAGAAAATTGGAAAGATTGGCACAAACTCCATGTTGCCAGATCCTGGCATATAGTTACAGAACTAAGATCCCAGGAAGAATCATGGAAAGATTTCATCTGGGAAGCAATATAATTTAAAAATACCCTTTTTGGAAATCCCTTCTGCTTGCAGTGTGGAAATGGAATAGAAAAGGAACAAGTCTGGAAACAGCAAGATTAGATTGGGGGCTCCTGAAGCAGCCAAGGAAGGCGTAAGACGGCCTTGAATAGAGCAACTGACAAGAGGGTTGAAGAGAAGTGAACAGATTTGTGAAGTATTTAGAATATGGAATCATCATAACTGTGTGACAGATTAGATGGAGGGGTAAGGCAGGTGAGACACTGAGATGAGTCAAGAATAACCCCCATACTTTTGCCCTGAACAAATGAATAAGCTATAACTTTTCACTGAAACATGGAAAGAACATATTTAAGAGTAGCTGTTGATTTGTACACAAAGTTGTTCATTATGTGAAAATATCTGAGTCAAATTACTTTGGATTCCAAATCTCGATTAGTACTTAATAAAGAATAATAAATATGTATTAAAGTTTTATTCAAGCCTTGTTTTATACCCTCTCTGTATACACACACACACACACACACACACACACACACATTCATTGATTCCTCATAAAATCCTTATGAATTAAGGACTGTTAATACTCCTATTTTATGTTTCTTTAAAAGAGGTGTAGACTGGTTAAGTAGGCTTCCCAAGGACCGACAGCTTAGTGTTGGTGCAGGGATGAGAGGAATCTGACTCTGGGTGGCAGTGATAACCACTAAACGGCACTGTTCAGCGCTGTGTGCACACGTGTGTTTTCTTAGCAAATCTTATGTGTGCGTGCTAACTGGCTTCAGTCATGTCCAACTCTGTGTGCCAGGCCCCTCTGTCCATGGGATTCTCCAGGCAAGAATACTGGAGTGGGTTGCTTGCCCTCCTCCAGGGGATCTTCCCTACCCAGGGATCGAACCTGCCCCTCTCACATCTAACCTGCGTTGGCAGGCAGGTTCTTTATTACTAGCATCACCTGGGAAGCTCAAGTCCTGAGTTTGGATGCAAATAAATTATTGGTGGAATCCATTTTCTCCACTGATAACTTATTATTTTCTATTCCCATGTATTCAATCTTTTATTTATTGAGTAAGCTTGTATTACCAGCCCTTGAGTTAGGTAAAAATTCTCATATGAAAAACCTAATTCATGCCCTCAGATTAGTTGAGTGGGGATGGGAGACAGGTGAAAGGACAATGACAGCGCAATGTGACAAGGTGGGCTCAGAAGCCCCAAGAGCACAGAGGCAGGCAGCCTCAATCGGACTGGCCTGGGGCGGGGGAGGAGATACGGGCTGAAGGAGACACACAAGAGCTGTCCTGATGCTAGGATGAGAGTCGCACACATGCAGAAGGAGGAAAGAGAAGCTTGACGTGGAAGCCACCAGTATGGAATCAAGTGGATTTGAGGATACTGTTTAGACCTTCACAACCTCCTTCATGTCATAACACTCACAAAAATGTGAAGATACTAATATGGCACCTGAGGATATGAGGCTGCCTGCAGGTTAATAGATATATGGGTCGGAGCTCAAGACAACTTTGAGATGCATGATACTCGGGAGCATCATGCCTGCTACCTTTCTGAAAGAATCAATAAGCACGTTGCAAAGGCTCAGAATGAATGACGGAATTTGGGCAAAGAAGTGGAGAAATAAAGAATTATGTGTTTGTATATACAAGCATAAGATGCTTTCATTTAAGGTAAAACTAAATATTTGGGGGCAGGGAAAGAGAAAATAAATAGCTGAAGGGATGATGTAAGAAGAATGCTTGTTATGATCTTCTCTTCCATTTTGAATTTTGGTTGGTGGGAAATATGACTTATCCTCATATGTAAACACAAAATTCACACTTTGACAGGTTGCTGGGTTATAAAGAGCAGAGGATAACATTCTGTTTAATTATACTACAAACGTGGGCTCTTTTGCTATTTTATGTCCTCTGACTGTATGGTCAAGCAATAATGGCTCATTTTACACGATTTAAATCAGTCACTTTTAAAACAATTCATCAAACTGTATAGCACAATTTCTTATAATGTTTATTAAGCTCATATTTATATGTTAATCCTAATATTCAAAGCTGAATAACCTAAAAGATTCCACAAATTGGATCACAGTGTGGAAAAACTTTATCAGCTAGAAAAAATTTTAACATCAACACTTTTGTTCCAAACTATTTGGCAAAATTTTATGACCAAACCAATACCAGAGAGCTCCACCTGCTTCTCTAGGGAAAAAAGTTCAGGATGGAAGGCAGATTCAACTGTTAAATGTTAGGGTATAAATGATACATCCAGACAGGAAGAAGAAGTTATAGCCTGGAAGCAGGTCTCTGAGGAAATTGCAACATCATCCCATGTCTGGGGTCATCTTGTCCTCAGATCTCAAGGACATTTTTCTCACTGAGCTGAATTGAAGTTTAGGCTTCTCAAGGGGATTGAGCATAAAATCTTAGAAACTAAAGATGATTTTATTCAACCTCTTCATTTTACAGCTGCAAGAAAAAAATGCTCAAGGAGGTTGAATAAATAGCCTGAACCAGTTGCAAAGCTAGACCAGAATGCAGGTCTCTGCATTAAATCTTACTTTATGAACTCGCCATGGGACAGAGTAGACAGGAAGGATGATGCCACAGGATGATTCAAATACCTATGATTCCAGGGTCTAATAATCCAGGACATTTGATCCACAAGTTTAAAAAATGGTCCTTAAGAAAAAGATTCTATTGTCAAATAAGTCTGATAATTGAATGAATTAACCATAGGCAAACAGACTTTTGTGTTTTGTTGGTAAGTAGGTTAGTTGGTTTTTACTACAGGAGTCCTTAGGGCCATTATATCTGAATTTATCTTTAAGGGAGCATATTAAAAATAATATGTTTCAAACTAATGTGCTATAGAGCATCATTTTCATGGAACATCTGTCATCATCTTACTTTCATGGAGAAATATTAGCTTATAAAGTTCAGAAAGCTTCATCATGACTTTCAAGGTTTTTTACAATATGAATATAAACAACTTTTTAAGTCTATACATATTTCAGACTCTTCATGAAATTCATGACTTCCCGTATTTGTTCACATTATTCTCTCTTTCATCTCCAC
This sequence comes from Giraffa tippelskirchi, assembly GCF_054371585.1. Lineage (NCBI taxonomy): Eukaryota > Metazoa > Chordata > Mammalia > Artiodactyla > Giraffidae > Giraffa > Giraffa tippelskirchi. Next base: position 437,128 of record NC_137283.1, read on the forward strand.
TGTGGAACGTCATAACCCATCTTCATAGAATTATCTCTAATCCTTCCTTTCTGTTAGAGTTCACTTACATTTCCTTTTTGCCATTCACCAAGCCTTTCTTTAATTTGATGAACATTTGGAAAGTGCCTACTATGTGCCAGGTACTATTCTGGGAACTGAGGGTACAACTGTGAACAAAGTAAAAATCACTGCCCCATGGAGCTTACATTCTTCTGAGATGCAGAGGTGGGAAAAGAGAATTTTTTTTTTTTAAATAAATAAGCATACCTATACCAACATTTTATCTCTAATATAGTATTTTTATGACACCTTAGGGTATTTACACATTTGTCTCCATTTAAAGGACTTGCTGAGGGCTGTGCCATACTAGTCAGCTCCTGCTGTCATAGTGAAATACCATAGAGCAGGTGGCTTTAATAAGAGAAGATTCTTGCTTATAGTTCTGGAGGCCAGAGTCCAAGATCAAGGTGCAGGCAAGGTGGGCTTCACTGTGAGGCTTCCTCCCTGGCTGGTGGCAGCCACCGTCTTCCTGCGTGCCACTTCCTCACGTGCTCCAGGCAGGAGAAAGCTCGCTTCTCTCTCCCTCTTTCCAGAAAAACACCAGTCCAATCATGGGGCCCCACTCCAGTGGCCTCATCGAATCCTAGTTACCTCCCAAAGGCCCTGCGTCCAAATACCATCACATTGTGTGTGAGGGGGGGTGGGGGGGGCTTCAACATACAAAGTGGGGAGGGGGACGAAGACACGCGGTCTGCAAGTACAGCACTCCTTAGTGGTTTTCACATCTTCCAGAGCTCAGCAGGCTCTTCCCATCCAATAGGCCTTCCATCAATATGACTGAATTAATGCTTCAGAAAGGACTGCCTTAAAGCATTAGGAGCAGGCATTAGTAGGACTGCCCCAGGCAAGGAGGAGCAAGGTTGCCAGGGACCATCTGTGCGTGCGGCTTTCTTCTGAGCGGAGGGCAGAAGAACATGGCAATCTTCATGGTAGGCTTACCAGGCATCATGCGTGTTTCTCTTTCTTCCTTTATTGACTTCATGGTTAGTTGTTTAGATGCTGGTCACATTTGACTCTTTGCCACCCTGTGGACCCTAGCCTGCCAGGCCCCTCTGTCCATGGGATTTCCCAGGCAAGAATGCTGGAGTGGGTTGCCATTTCCTTCTCCAGGGGATCTTCCCGACCCGGGGATCAATCCCTGGTCTCCTGCATTGTAGGCAGATTCTTTACTGTCTGAGCCATCAGGGATGCACTTTTCATTCAACTTTTGCAAATAAATTACAAAAATTTGCCAGTTAGAGCTGCTTTCCAAATTTAAATGACATCCTGTATTTTTATTTGCTAAATATACAACTTCACCTTTTGGGCATGTAAAAATGACTGAAATCTTCATTTCTATATGACTTTTTCACATAAGAACACAAGTCTCAGTGAAAGCCAACAAAACCCTTGTCTGCTTAGGCACTCGTATACACACAGACTTGAATGGAAAAGAAGCTGCCTCTCTCCTTCACTTAGGGAAGATGGGTATTCTTTGGTTAAATGGGAAGAGTGCAGATAACTTTTACTGCATAACTGGCATACCAACTGGCTGGCATATCAACTCAACAGAAGTGTCTTCCCCAACCCTTTGAGAATAGGAAGGACACCCTCTATAAACCTTGTAAACACAGTGTGATCACTCCCTGTTTACTCAGCCAGCATCCATTAAGCATGTGAGGCAGGCCTGGCTCTCCTCAGGTGCCAAGAGTGTAAAAATGAGCAGGGCATCTGGGATACCCTACGGTTTGTTTATTTTTCCACTTGATTATTTATCCATTTACTTAGTTATAAAATATGGTTTTCAGACTTGATCCAAAAGTACTTAAAACAACATTTGACATACAGTACTATACACCAAAAAATACATTCAAAAATAAGCGAGGAATACACAACTCTAAAGTCTAATTAGAATGAAAATTTCTAAGAAAGAAAACAAGAATACATGCTAGAAGAAATGGGCAGGGACTATATATACCTAGATATAAGTATATATAATTTAAATCTTATGTGCATTATAAAAATCCACCCACAAAATTAAAAGGGAAATAAAAGGAGAAAACATATGCAATCTTTATAAAACAGTTAATATTCTTTGCAGATAAAAGATTTTCATAAACAGTAAGAAAAGGTAAATATTCCCATTCAAATGATGCCAAGGGACATAAAGCATACATTAAGAGCTCAAAGTAACTTTCCTTCTTCTTTCTAGCTTTGTCTCAGACAAAAGCAATGTTATTTCAGAAAATAAAAATCCACAAGAAATAGTAAAAGAAGGAATGATCATGAGGAAGGGAAAAGACCTCAAAGAATGTAAGGGCAGAAAATATAGCTAGGCAACTGCAAGTGAAAAGAATAGAACTTTCTAAGGAGCAGGAAAGGGGCAAGCTCTCTCACAAGAGGTCACTGTGTCAGGACCCTCCCAGGCACCCCTCTCAGGGCGGCTGCTGCCGCCATTAAATTTCCAAGTCCTGAAGACAGATGTCGTGGAAAGGCCCACATTTTAAATTCGAGAAAGTCAGTGGAGCAAACTTGGATGCTGGAAGCAGGTAACCCTGAATTAAACTCCTGTCCCACAGCGCACCTCAGCTACACCGATGTTAAAAGCCATGTCACTTCTCTGGACTCAGTACCTCACCTGTAAGGTGAGGCCAGAGGAGCCCGTCTCACTGAGCCGCTGCAACTGCTGCAGAGTCGCTAAATGCCACTGATGAGAGGAATGATTCTCAGCAACATCTGTCTCCCTCCTGTGTCTGAGCTGATACGTGATCATAAACAATATGAGGCCAAACAGCAGATTAATTAAAATGGAATATTCAGTTAAACAAAAGTGCATGCTGTGTTTGAACACAGCAGTTCCCAAAGTGAAATATTATTCCTGAAGGAAGTTTCTTGGAAAGGCCAGCTTCAGCCAAATAAGTTGGAGAAATGATATGGACTCTTTACAGATTTGCACCGTATTAAAAAGGTTTTCGCCTATTAAATGTATTTCTGTGTCCCATAGTAAAGCAACATGTTCAGTTTTGCTTAATCTGGCAACTTCCAGTTCTCCAGATGCTTCATTGTGAAATAAGAAGAGAGGCTTTGGTTTTGCTAACTCTTTAAAAAATCTCATAAAACTAATTTTCAGTAGAACGTATTTTCAGAAAAGCCACACTTCACTGATTCAAGCTTTATACTTGTTAGAAAATATAGTTCTTTTTTCTTTATGAAACATACACAATATTAGCATGATATTAACAAGTCTTATTTAATATTCATTCATATCCTCAGTGGATACATTTGAGGCATTCGCTAAAGTCTGGAAATTGAGGATATAAGAGGCAGGTCCTGACCTCACAGAAATGAAAGGTCAGCACTGTTAATAGCAAACACTAGTGTTATGATGAAGATGTACAAAATCCAAGGACGATGTTCAAAGGATGGAAGGCAAGTCCTAATTCTAAGACCACTAGAGAATTTCAAGATCATTTATTAAAAATAATGTATATTCTATCATTTTAAAAATTTGTGTGTACTTATATCAGGGCATATAAAACACTTCATTTCTTTAAAACTCATCTATTCAAAGTCCCAAGGTAATTAGGTAGGGGAAAAGATCAATTTGCACAGTAGATTTGGACGGTTTTATTCTATTCTTTTGAAGCCAGCAAGAATTCCTTCTGACAGCTTCTTTAATCATGCTCACCTCTCACCCATAATAAAGGAATGCAAAGGAGGAGAGGGGAGAGCTCTAATCAATCTCCTTTCAGAGGCATCATTCAAGAATTTATCTCTTTCTTAAAACGTGTGAGTTTTCATGATCCCTCAGCCCATCAGCTCAGCTAAGCTTTTCAATATAGACAAGTGAGGATCTCAGGTAAGGTGTTGTCCTCTGGATAGAGAAGATGGAAAAACTGCAAGAAGTCCAGTGCAAATGTGTGCCTTCAATTCCTTAGCCAATGAGTTATCCCAAAACTTCATTTAGCTGATTATCAGTAAACATCCTATTCACCTAGCTGTTCAAGACACTAATTTTCAGTGTTAGGGAGATATTCCTGAACTTACTCCATTTTTAATGAATGGACTACTATCCCCTTGCTCACTGACATTGAATAGGACACTGAAGCAGAAGTTGCACATCTTCAGAATCTTGGGAAAGAGAAGATTTATATGACATGGTCTTGGCTTCCTATTTCTACAAAGTTAAAATGAATTCCACATGCAAAAAAGAAAAGAAAATTTTCTCGTGAGAATTGAGTTCGGGGAAGACTGTCAGAGAATGCAATGATGAACACACAGGGCATTTCACAGCTTTAGTTAATGGCCATTTGTCTTATCATATATAAATGGGACTTTTCTAAATAATTAATTTAAAGTGTTCCATCAGTTTTGTTATGCTTCTCCACAGAGGCATGTCCGTTAATTAGATCAAGTTTCCCCTACTCTACATTCTTTTTATCATTTGTATTACTTTTCCTTTGTAAGAAATTTCTCCTTTGCCTCAGTCTACAAGGGAAAAATATAGATCTGGACCAAACTGAAACAAACCTTATGTGAAAGGAGCTGCAACAGTGAGAAAACAGCCAAAAAAATCTGAAGAGAAAATGAAAGAAGATACAGAATAGGTCCCTGTTGGGAAGAAATGCTCTTAAGTGCTCGTAGCTGATAAAATGACCAGATTTATTATGAAACTAAATCCCCCATCCAAATTCTGACCTAATTTTCCTTCTATTTTATGCTAACCTATTTTTGCATAGAAAGACTTTATGTTTAAAAATAAGAAATCAATGTACTACAATAACAATTTAACAAAATTGTCAGTGGAGGAACCAAAACATCCAGCTACTACAAGACTTTGGGGAGTCCAAAAACATCTATCAGGACTTCTCAAATTTTCTATTTGGGTATTTGAGAAAAGCTTTGATTTTTAAAATTATTTTCTTAAGTGTATGATAAGTACAGAAAAGAGTGTGACTGATGCGTGCCTGTTTACCTGTTTGTGTGTGGTGCGTGTAGCCTGCGTGTAGTTTGAAAGGCAATAAAGCAAATACTATGCACACATAACCTAGTTTAAGAATAGAACATTACCAGCCCCTCGGAAATGTTTCCTGATTTTACCCTACTCCTCTGTCCTCTCCAAGGTAACCACTGTGCTGAATGACTCACTAATCCTTTTCCTTAGTTTTATTTGTAGTTTTTTCATGTACATGTGTGTACAGAAAAAATACATGATTTACATGTTTTAAGAGTTGCTCCCTCAGAAAAGTCAATCTTGTCACTGTTAGAAAAGTTTCCAGGATGAGAGAGGCTGGTCTGCATCTTTCCCAGGATGACAGTGTGACTCCAGTTTACCTGAAACGTCACCAAAGCCCCATTTGGGAATGTCAGTGGTGGATGAAAAAGTAAAAACTTATAGAAAGGCTCTAGCGTGTTCCAGCAAGACTATGTGGGGGATAGGATGAGATAGGGTGCTTTCTTCTAAGCTATACGATGTAGCCAGTGCCCCACTCTCATGGGTAGCAGAGGGAAAGACTCCCACGGAGGAGCGGCCAAGTCACCTCAGCTGATTCGGGCAGCCAAGCGCGGGAGGCAGAGCAGCAACAATCGGATCTCCGCTCTCAGCTCTGCTTAGAGGCCAAACTCACCCTCAAAATCGTCCTGGGATTCCCATTGCTTCTCCCTTCTGTTGCATCTTCTTTTTCCTCTTTCCTGCTTCCCAATTAACTGGTATTTTCACTTGTTCGGGTGGAAACTACCTTCCAGTAAATTCCTAAAGGTAGCCTGGGAGCAGAAAAGGCTGAAAATATATTCACAGTCAGTTCTCCTTATCTGCAGCAGTTATGTTCTATGAAGTTGCCAAACCCTGGGTTAGCAGATACTGAACTATTGTTCCCGGGTTATTCCTGTGAACCTGTTCCCAGGTTTGTTTTTCTGCCTATCAGGACCGTACAAAGGGAGAGACACACAGATTAAGAAACAAAACACCTCAATATACTAAACGGACTTTTGTCAAAGTTATAAAGGCAATTCATTGGAGAACAAAGTCTTTTCAACAAATGGTACTAGAATAATGGGATGTCCTCTGCAAAAGAAATTAATCATGACCAGGATCTCACATCTTGTGTGTGTGTGTGTGTGTGTGTGTGTGTGTGTGAGTTAGTTGCTCAGAAGTGTCTGACCCTTTGTGACCCCATGGATTGTAAACCACCAAGCTCTGTCGATGTGGATTCTCAAGGCAAGAATGGTGGTTGAGTGGTTGCCATGATCTCCTTCAAGGGATCGTCCCAACCCAGGGATCAAACCTGTGTCTTTTGTCTCCTGCATTGGCAGGTGGGTTCTTTACCACTAGCACCACCTGGGAATAGAATATCTCCAAATGCAAAATATAAAATTACAAAAAAACCCAAACAAACAGGAAAAAAAATCTCTGTGACCTTGAGGTAGGCAGAGTTCTTCAAAATGACACCAAAAGCCCTACCCACGGAAAAAAAAACGTAACAAATTGAATTCATCAATATTTAAAGCCTTTTGCTATTTAAATAACACTGTTAAGAGAATGAAACCACAAGTCACAGAAATAGATATGATATTTACAAATCACATTCTGACAATGAACTCGTATCCAGAATGCATGTAGAATACTTTAAAACCCGACATTTAGACAACAATCTAATTTTTTAATGAGCAGAAGATTTACACAAAGGCCTAATAAAGGAAGGCTTGTACAGATGATAAATAAGCACATAAAAAGACTCCGCACATGATTACTCGTTAAGAAATGTAAACTAAAACCACAATGAATACCATTACAGAAGTGTTAGAATGGCTAAAAACAAACAACAAAAATTGGCAATACCAAGGAGTCATCAAAAGTGTCAAGGTCATTAACGATAAGGAAAAATCAAGGGAAATATCACAGACCAGAGGATAGTAAAGAAATATGACACTAAAGGCAATGTGGGATCCTGGAGAGATTCCTAGAACAGAAAAGAACATCAATGAAAACTGATGTAATCAGTTTGAAGTTTGATTAATATTCAAGCACCAATGTCAGAAGAGCTACTAAAAGAGGTCTTGGTGCAGAAGGAATATGATTCCAATCAGAACCAAAATGTATGAAGACATGAAAGCAAAGGGAAGAATAAATATATCAGTAAATCTAAATGAATATTAGTTTTATAAAACAATAATAATGTCTTCATGGTGTGAAATACTTGAAAAGTAAAATACATGAAAATATCACAAAAGATGGGAGGTTAAATGTAATAAATATGTTCTCAAGTTCCTACATTGGCTGAAAAGTGATAAAACTACTACTTCCTGTTAGACTCTCATTAGACAGAGGTATGTGTTGTAATCTCTAGAGTATCCATTAAAGAATCATAAAAGAAGGTATCACTAACTATTTAATGGTTAGAGAGCTGAAATAATAAAAAGTGCCCAATCAAGCCAAACAAGCAAAAGATGAAATAAAAGGAAAACAAAACAGGAAAACAAGTAGAAAGCAATTGCTTTTCAACTCTTTCAATCTATAAGAAAATGGATTTCAACCTAATTATATCTAGAATTACATTCAATGTAAATAAACAAACTATTTCAATTAAAATACAAAGACTGTTGACCTAGACTAAAATAAATTAATAAATTCCTGACAAAAGCATCCATGCATTACATTTTTTAAAAGACATTTTGTTTGTTAATTTTCATTGTTATATATTAATTTCACATTTAAACAAGTTCTGTTTTTGTCTATTTCTCTTCATTTGGGGGGAAAAGATTTAACTTGCTGTTCTTTTTATAAGTTTTTGAGATACTACTATAAACATTACTTCTCACAGTGTGTTTTGATAAGAACTAGACAATTTAAGGTTTCCCTAAGTGGCTCAGGATGGTAAAGACTCCACCTGCAATGCTGGAGACCCGGCTTTGATCCCTGGGTGGGGGAAGATTCCCTGGAGAAGGAAATGGCTAACCGCTTCAGCGTTCATGGACAGAGTAGCCTGACAGGCTGCATGCAGTCCATGGGGTCGCAAAGAGCCGAACACAACTGAGTGACTAGCACTTTAGACAACTTAAAGCAGGTTGTCTCAAAAGATAAATAAATCATAAAAGAAAAATTTAACATAAAGTATGTTCTCTCTTATGCCATGACTATACAGACAAGAACGAATCCTTCTGTAGACGCAGAGAGAGGACCTGCTCCTACCGAGATGAGCTGCCCTCACACATGTGTGTATGTGCTTAGTCGCTCAGTCATGTCTGACTCTCTGCGACCGCATGGACTATAGTCTGCCAGACTCCTCTGTCTATGGGATTCTCTAGGCAAGAACGCTGGAGTAGGTAGCCATTCCCTTCTCCAGGGACTCTTCCCGATCCAGGTACTGAAACCATGTCTCCTGCATTGGCAGGCAAATTCTTTACCACTGAGCCCCCAGGGAATGAAGATCAAGGTTTTACTCGTCTCACAAAATGATTTGAGGATGGACTTTCCTAGTGGTGGACATGACTGAGCGACTAACACTTTCACTTTCAGATTAAGTATGTGTGAATCACATTAAGGGGGCAAAGATTAAAGTGCCAGTAACAGGTTACCAGTTGTAAAGACATCCCAGGTTACCGGTTTCAAAGACAAACTTCTGCCGCTGAAAAGCCTTATTATAATATTAGACTTTAATTTTCACTGTTGAGATCTTGACGCTATAAGACCCCTTCCTGTAATGGTTAAATGTGTTACTTTAGTTGCTGGTATACTAATGCTCAAAGATCAGAAGTGGATTTATGCAAAACAATGCCCTGGAGCCAAGTGCAGGCTAAATGATGTTGCAGCACGTTGGGATAATGAAGGGATAGAATCTGCTAGAGTAGAACAAAGCAGTGAAGAGGTGAGGTAACCTGCAGAGTGGGTCAGTGTAATCAGCCAGAGAAACAGCGAGTCAGCACTTCACTGTGCTGATGGAGAATTCAGTCACCTTTGTGCCAGTCTGAAACATGCTTTTAGTAGCAGGGATACTAGTTAATAAGCAATGGTTTTTACAAATGGGATTTTTTAAAATTAATAATGCATTTTGAAGTGCATAACTAAGCGCAGGCTTGGATTTAAGTGTTAAGACAGGAAAGTGTAAAATATAAAATGTCATCTCCCAACTATGAATTCCAACAAGTATCACCAGTCACTATGAATTAATGTTGCTTTTCATTGTTACAGTATTTACTTAGTAAATGTGTTTGGTTTTAGAGCTGTGTAAGGATGATAAATGCAGGAACTTATGTGGAATACATATAAAAATCATGTAAATAATATATCAACATAGGAAATATTGAACTTCTTTTTTCCTTTTAAAGGAAGTCTCTCTTGAGAAAAACACATCAACATCAACTCTGGAGCTTTGTTACAAGTAATGAACATTGCAGCTCAGATCACATAAGTCAGGATTTCCTGGGTGGGAGCCTGGGGATGTGGGTGAGTCTGTGACCCAGATACAAAGAGTCACGAAGAGGTGAACACGACTGAGCAACTGAACAGCAACTGGATATCAGACTGAAATGGCTTCATCTGATGCAGAAGAAATACAGTTCCTGAGCCTGACAGGGCACCTGCTCCACGGCCTGAACCACGGGGAGTGCGGACCATCTTGAAGTGGCAAGAGGAGTCTATGGCTGCGGCCGGAATTTGTGTGTCTCGATTGCTATGGAAGTTTCTTTACGACGAGAAAAACGAGGAGAGTTCAGGGCCATTTAACACGTAGTGACATTTAGTGAACTTTCTGACACTAAACCCAGAAATCCACGTCTGGAAGCTGTACTCCTCAACCTCGCAGTTCCCACTCTCCTGCAAATCTTCCAACCATGTGAGCTGGAAGGGACAAGGAGTTGTTGACAACTGTGGACATAAAGTCTAAGGAGCCTTTGAAAGGTGGGCTGCATAGCATCCTGTGTGCCCTTCAGCCATGGTGCCAAGTGATGCCCCATGCAGACTTTGATACAGAATAAGCAGCCTTAATTGTGCAATACAGTTTAACAAATCAAATGTACAGAGAAAAAACAGCATTGGGTTCATTCTAGGGTAATTGATGTAGACAGAGTTCAAAGTTAACAAAGGGTGATGAAATGGGAGTGATTCTCTGAGCCAAGAGACGAACTGTTGCAAGGACTTTAAATGTAAATATTTGATGATGTCAGGAAAGAGCCTACACCTGCCAGATACAGTGGGAAGTGTCCTTCTTCTTGTGGACAGTTATGTTTTTCTGAGTTTGAAGTGTATTTTGACAGTTCAATTTATCAGAAAACTGCCTTTTCATTGAAATTTATTTGCATGCCTGGTGTATCATATTCTCTTCTAACTGTTTCCTACATATATAGATTATTTTCACTTTCACTTTTGAGATGCTTGTGGGTTCTTTTTCATAATTACATTTTCTAATTTTTGCTATTTTCCTTCTATCTCCTTCTTATTTTCTAGTGAACTGTCTAGTATAAATATTTTAAGAGCCAACTTTTGTTATCTCTGTTTATTGCTTTCTTTGTTCTAATTGCCAATTTCTGATTTAATATTTCAATAGTTTTTAAGACTACTGCTTTTTTAAGAAACACTTTTTTGTTTTGTATTGGGGTATAGCTGATTAACAGTGTGGCAATGGTTTCAGGTGGACAGCAGAACAACTCAGCCATCCATAGACGTGTATCCCTTCTCCCCCAGACCCGTCTCCCGTCCAGGCTGCCGCATAACACTGAGCAGGTTCCATGTCAGTGTGTTTTTATTGGTTACCCATTTTAAGTTAGCGGAGTGTCCATCCCAACTCCACAACGATCCCTTCCTTCCAGCACCGTAAGTTCATTCTCTAAGTCTGTGTGTCTCTTTCTGTTTTGTAAGTAAGTTCATTTGTATAATTTCCTTTCAGATTCTACATATAAGGGAGGGCTATTGCTTTTTGTACATTATGGCATCTAATGGAATATATTAGTTTCTCTCTTCAGTTATTTCTGGCTGTAAAATTATCAGAGCCTTGAACATATACTTCAAAAAGGAAGATATACAAATGCCCGATAAGGATATGAGCAAGTATCCAGCAGCATTAGTCATCAAGCAAATACCAAATCAGATGTCACAACCCACCCACCAGAATGGTTAAGATAAGGAGAACGACATCTCCACATCATTGGGGGCAGTGAAAATGGAACAGCCACCTCGGAAAAGGCTTTGCTCTTCTTCATCAAACACACATCTACCCTGTGGCCCAACACTTCCACTCCTAGAAATTAAATCATATAACCACAGAAAGATCTGTACATGGCAGTACAGATGGCAGTTTTACGTATTATGAATAAAACTGCCGTGGCAGTTTTATTCATAATACGTAAAAACGGGAAGCGGTCCAGATGTCTACCAACAGGATACTGAAGGCAAAGTGCAAGACAGTCATACACTGGGCTCTTACTGCTCAGCATCAACAGAGAAATGAAAATAACAGCAACATGGATGAGTCTCAAAACAACGTTGCTGAATAAAGATGCGTGTGTTACTCCCTCAGTTATATCTGACTTTTTGTGACCTTCATGGAGACTGTAACCCGCCAGGCTCCTCTGTCGTTGGGATTCTCCAGGCAAGAACACTGGAGTGGCTTGCCATCTCCTTCTCCAGGGGATCTTCCCAACCCATGGATGGAACCCAGGTCTCCTGCATTGCAGGCAGATTCTTTACCATCTCACCTCCCAAGGAAGACTTACACAAAAGAGCAATTTCATTTATATACAAAGTTCTAAAGTAAGAAAAATAATATATGGTAAAAAAAAAAAAAAGTCAGAACCATGCTTCCCTTTTTGGTGAGGGAGTAAGTAGGTTAGAAATTAATAGGGAAATAGCCCAAAGGAATTTTCTGCATTCTAGCTATTTTTCTATTTTACTGCTAGAAGTTTGTCAAAATTGCAAATTAAACACTCAGCATTTGTGCCTTCCACTGTATGTCAATTTTACCTTAAAAAATTAGAACCAGAAACAAATGCTGATAAGACAGTTGAAATATTTAGAAATAAAACATATTAATATTCGCAACTTACTTTGAAGTACATCAAAAAATTAGGAAGATTGATGAATAGATAGACTTACTATATATGTGGCTTAGCTAGAACCCAGGAAATACCCGTGGGCCACATTCCTATCAATTTCCACCCTTCATACTCTTCACTCCAAAGGTAATCATGGTTCTGATTATTTTACCATATTATTTTTTCCACTTTAGAACTTTGTATAAATGGAATCATGCAGTATTGCCCTTTGTAAATTTTACCTAAAAAATTAAGAATCAGAAACAAATACTGATAAGAACATTGAAATTTTATAAGTAAAGCATGCTGATATTTGCAACTTACTTTGAAGTGCATCAAAAAATAAGATGGATTGCTGTACGGACAGATTTATTATATATGTGATAAAATAAAAGTAACAAAATGCTAGCAAGCATGGGACCTAGGTTGTGGATATGTGGATGTTCATTATTTAGTTATTTCAACTTTTCTGTATAGTTGAAAATTTTAATTGGGGTACAAGTATCTTTTTGAAGCAAAATATGAGGAACATATCTTTGGGCACACTTGAGCTGCAGCCCAACGGTGGACCCCTGGACACAGCCTTGCACCGTAAGCAGAAGCCGGATGACCTGGACTGTAACTGGAATGGACAGGTATGAACCATTGAAGAGGCAGGCTGTTGCGTGTGTGCTTGGGTTTCCAGTAAACACCGTTCCTAGCAGAGGAACAGGAAGGCTGTTCATGTGACACCTGCGATCACCCACAGGCAGCCCCACTGCAACCTTGGCCTCATTCTTGTGTCACTTGGTGTTTTAATTTGTGCATTGCTTTGCAATTCATGATCCACTGTGGTTGTATAATTTGGTTATGAGGAAAATTGAGTACAATGATAGATTTTAATAACATGATATGGCCTTTAATTCTTTACAAAAAAAAATATGTCAGAACAGAAATACCTCACAAAATAGTAAGAAACAATTAGCATGGATTTTTGGGTTAATATTTTGTCTAATGTATAGATTTTCTAAACACATCTCAAGATGCTACAAAATATTCAAAAGACATGATTCATACATGAAATAGTGTAATGTAAATACTTATTTAGAAAGGTCAAAAACATTTTAAAAGAAAGTGCTTTAATACAGTGATTTTAAAAATTCTAGAAAAGTTCAAAAGTATGCTGATAGGAAAAAGATACATCAAGAATGTAAAAATAGTCTTACATGGATAAACTAAGTTTTTAAAGAAACAGCAACCAAAGTATGATTACTAGTTTTTATTTAAATCTTTGATAGCAATGCCTTTAGAAAACTGGCTAAAATATCTTTGAAATGTTCAGAGATTCAGTTCAGTTCAGTTGCTCAGTCATGTCCAACTCTTTGTGGTCCTATTGACTGCAGCACGCCAGGCTTCCCTGTCTATCACCAACTTCCGGAGCTTGCTCAAACTCATGTCCATCGAGTTGGTGATGGTTGTATGGTGATCCAGCCATCTCATACTCTGCTGTCCCCTTCTCCTCCTGCCTTCAATCTTTCCCAGCACCAGGGTCTTTTCAAATGAGTCAGTTCTTCGCATCAGATGGTCAAAGTACTGGAGTTTCCGCTTCAGCATCAGTCCTTCCAATGAATATTCAGGACTGATTTCCTTTACGATTGACTGGTTTGATCTCCTTGCAGTCCAAGGGGCTCTCAAGAGTCTTCTCCAACACCACAGTTCAAAAGCATCGATTCTTCAGCACTCAGCTTTCTCTATGGTCCAACTCTCACATCCATACATGACTACTGGAAACCATAGGTTTGACTAGACGGACCTTTATTGGCAAAGTAATGTCTCTGCTTTTTAACATGCAGGAGTTAAAAAAATATAAATAAGCATATCTTAAAAAATTTTTCAAAATATGTTGAAACAATCCTGTTGTACATAAAATAAAAATAATAGTATGATGCAATGTCCCAGAACATCTGTCAAAGACCAGATCGAATCCTCTTCCGATCTAGCCTACCAGGATTGCTTAGGATAAAATCATCTTCAACATTAAGTCCATAGTCTAAAATAGCCAACTAAAGGAAGAAAAAAAACGAAATGAATGAGAGTCTAAAGCAAGAGCAAACATTACATTTAGATCAACGTTTAAATAACAGAATATTCTAATGAGGAATATAAATGCCGCATAAAGTTTTAAACAATTAAATTGAAAATATAGATACAAAAGGTAATTTTTTTAAAGAAACAGAGTTTAATAGATTTAAAATAGCTGAAACATTTTTGTGAATTTGAGTAAATATAGCCAGAATTCAGCACATGGAAACAATTAACTAAAAAATATGATACAGAGGTTACAAGGCATGTCGTCTAGAACTAGAAATATGAACATGTATCTAATCAAAATGCATTATTATTTCCATTATCTAAATCTAATCATAAAATTAGAAAAACCAAATTGAATTATAAAGAATATCCTGTATTCTTTAAAACCATCAATGGCATGAACACTAAACTATTCCTAGCTAAAATTATACTAATCAGATGTGACTAGCTACAATGCACAGTTCTGGACTAGATTCTATACTGGAAATCATTGTTATAAAGGACAAATTATTAATAAGAGAGACAAAGCTATATGCTGTACCATGCTAAGTCACTTCAGTTGTGTCTGACTTTTTGTGACACTGTGGAGCCCACTAGGCTCCTCAGTCCATGGAATTCTCCGGGCAAGAATCCTGGAGTGTGCTGCTGTGCCATCCTCCAGAGGTCTTCCCAACCCAGGGATGGAACCCACATCTCCTATATTGGCAGATGCGTTCTTTACCACTAGTGCCACCTGGAAAGTCCAAACTATAACATGGATTATAGTCTAAATAACAATATTGCATAAATATTAAGTTTCTTGAATTTTATAACTTCACTACAAATATTTAGAAGAATATTATTCTCAGGAAAAGCATGTTGAATTTCTATGCAATGAAGGTACTTAATTTTGTAATTTTTGGAGTCCAAGCAAAAGCACCACCCAGTTGTGGGTGTGACTGGTGATGGAAGTAAAGTCCGATGCTGTAAAGAGCAATATTGAATAGAAACCTGGAATGTTAGGTCCATGAATCAAGGTAAATTGGAAGTGGTGAAACAGGAGATGCCAAGAGTGAACATCGACATTTTAGGAATCAGTGAACTAAAATGGACTGGACTGGGTGAATTTAATGCAGATAACCATTATATCCACCACTCTGAGCAAGAATCCCTTAGAAGAAATGGAGCAGCCCTGATAGTCAACAAAAGAGTCTGAAATGCAGCACTTGGGTGTAATCTCAAAAACGACAGAATGATCTCTGTTCGTTTCCAAGGCAACCATTCAATATCACAGTGATCCAAGTCTATGCCCCAACCAGTTATGCTGAAGGGGGTGAAGTTGAATGGTTCTATGGAAACCTACAGAACACACAATAAAGGTGTCCTTTTCATCATAGGAGACTGGAATGCAAAAGGAGGAAGTCAAGAGATACCTGGAGTAACAGGCAAATTTGGCCTTGGAGTGCAAAATGAAGCAGGGCAAAGGCTAATAGAGTTTTGCTAAGAGAACACACTGGTCATAGCAAATACCCTCTTCCAACAACACAAGAGAAGACTCTACACATGGACATTACCAGATGGTCAACGCCGAAATCGGATTGATTATATTCTTTGCAGCCAAAGATGGAGAAGCTCTATACAGTCAGCAAAAACAAGACCAGGAGCTGACTGTGGATCAGATCACGAACTCCTTATTGCCAAATTCAGACTGAAATTCTTTGTATTAAATAGTCCTAGTTGTTTATTCATTTTACTAAACTATCTCCAAATTCTGAATAATATTACAATATAAGAGGTTTGTATGTAATCTTGTGTTAATATTGCATATTTGGCAGTAAGACAGAGAGACCGATTCATTCCACAAGCATATTTTGAGTCCATGGGAACACAAAGGGTCAGAGATGACTGAGCAGCTGAGCTGAACTGAACTCTCAAATGGCTGAGAGACGGTGCAGCTACACTATATGTTTTAGATAAAAGTGCTTGCAAAATATGACAAATATTTAAAATTGTCAAGTATGAATTGTGTTGAAGTTCTTTTCATTATTCTTGTAACTTTTTTGCAGTATGGAAATTTTCTATTAGTTTTAAATTATTAAAAAATAAAATGCTAAAAAGTAAAGATACAATATGTGATATCTACTAAAAAACAAAAAATAAATCTAACAGAGACACAGAAACTTTGGGAAGAGAAATTCTAAACATTTATTAAAGACATTAAATAGAACTTAGAAAATGGAGGGACATACCATGTCCATAAATAGAAAGATTTAATATCATAAAGATAAACAGTATAAGGAGAACTCTGACAGAATGCAATAGCCTTGCTGACTTGAGAAGACAAATGTTAACTAAATTTGCACACTATACTAGAAAAGAGGGAGAAATGTAGAGAAAGAACTCCAGAAATCTGAATATAGAGTCTCCTTAAGTCTTTGGCGAAAGAGTAAGCTATGCATTCAGAGAGTATGATTCCATGAGACTAAACAAAAAACTACTGTGAAAAGAACATCTCCTAGCTACCTAAAGCTGAACAACCACAGGAACTTGCACAGGCAGACCAGCTAGAGTGTAGAAAGTTCATTAGACGCCAAAGACATCCAGTAGAGATCCCAGAAAAGTCAACCTGCCTAGTAGAACTAAACTATCCCTAGAACAGGGTTACTCTAAACCTGTCCTAATGAAGAGTTTCAAAAAGTTTTAGTAGGATCAAGATGATTTAGAAGAAATTCAACTACCTGTCAAAAAATTTTGATACCTTTTTAAAACATAGCAAAATCCAAACATCGACAGCATGGTGTTCATTATGCAGCATTTACTTAAGAAGCACCAAACATGTGAAGAAGCAGGAGACCCATACCCATAACCAGCAAACAAATCAGTGAATAAAAACAGATCCAGAAAGGACAGCAATGATGGAACTGACACATAAGGACTTTATAACAACTACTGTATCAATGTTTTAAAGGAAAATGTGAACAACAGAAATGCAATAGAATGAGAATTAATATTGTGGAATCTGAGCAGGTTGATGTGTACATTTGAATGCACCTGTCAAGGTGCAAATGTCAACATTAGAAATGATATACATTCATTCTCTAAGTCTGAAGGAAAGGAAGACAGGATGGATGACAAGAGGGATAGGGGAGGAATGTGACTGTATCCAATAAATGGTAAGAAAACTCACATCAGATGGCCTTGTTCTGAGTATAAGTTTCATAGTAATTTTTTTAAAAAATATTCTGGAATTAAGAGGAATAAAATAGATGGACTTGGAAGCAAATGATAGCACAAAACAAACAAATATAGAATGATATTAAATATACAAACTGCCTTTAGACCTAGTTAATTTCCAGCAGAAAATTCTAACATATCACATGACCTTTTTCATCAGAGTTTTAAAATCAGCAAGGCCATATGTTACCAGGTCTGTCAATAGACAGAATCAAGGGTGTTAGTTAAGCCAAGCTATGTGGAAAAAACTGAGAATATAAATGGCACAGTGGAATACTAGGGAAAAATCAAGCTCTTAGAGATATAGAAATGGCAAGTTGATTCAAGAAAATTGGGGGAATGGCAACAGGACAGATGACTGTGTTAAAAGGAGCAGACCCACCTCACGTAGGTGATCTAGCATATAGGCTATTGATTAAAACTGACATAAGGTTGGATTAAAGTAAGAAAATAACAGAACTGATTGAAAACAGAGCAGAAGTGTTGAGAAATGCACATGCTAAAGTCTTTGGGGGATTCTGAGAACATTTCTGTTGATGAACATGTCATAAATTAAGTCACATGTTGCTGCTTTGGAAGGAGGGCAGGGAGAAGGTCCTCACAGAGACATGAGATACACAACCAGTCATACTTGCCTGAGAAAGGCTTCTCGGCGTCAGGGTAACAGGAAGAGAATTCTAGCCCCTCAGCACACTTTTCATGTGCCCAGGCTGTTGCACTTGCCCAACAAGTTCAGTTCAGTTCAGTCACTCAGTAGTGTCCAATTCTTTGTGACTGGCTTCCCTATCCATCACCAACTCCTAGAGTTTGCTAAAACTCATGTCCATCAAGTCGGTGACGCCATTAAACCATCTAAATCCTCTGTTGTCCCCTTTTCTCCTGCCTTCTATCTTTCCCAGCATTAGGGTCTCCTCCAATGAGAAAGTTCTTCACATCAGGTGGCCAAAGTATTGGACCTTCACCCAGCATCAGTCCTTCCAATGAACACCCAGGACTGATCTCCTTTAGGATGGACTGGTTGGATCTCCTTGCAGTCCAAGGGACTCTCAAGAGTCTTCTCCAATACCACACTTCAAAAGCATCAATTCTTCAGTGCTTAGCCTTCTTTATGGTCCAACTCTCACATCCATATATGACAGCGTTTCTCATAATGTACTCTGCATATAAGTTAAATAAACAGGGTGACAATATACAGCCTTGACGTACTCCTTTTCCTATTAGGAACCAATCTGTGGATCTATGTCCAGTTCTAACTGTTGCTTCCTGACCTGCATATGGATTTCTCAGGAGGCAGGTCAGGTGGTCTGGTATTCCCATCTTTTTCAGAATTTTCCACAGTTTATTGTGATCCACAGAGTCAAAAGCTTTGGCATAGTCAATAAAGCAGAAGTAGATGTTTCTCTGGAACTCTCTTGCTTTTTTGATCATCCAACAAGTGTTGGAATTTGATCTCTGGTTCCTCTGCCTTTTCTAAATCCAGCTTGAACGTTTGGAAGTTCATGGTTCACATACTGTTGAAACCTGGTGCGGAGAATTTTGAGCATCGCTTTGCTAGCATGTGAGATGAGTGCAATTGTGTGGTAGTTTGAGCATTCTTTGGCATTGCCTTTCTTTGGGATTGGAACGAAAACTGACCTTTTCCAGTCCTGTGGCCACTGCTGAGTTTTCCAAATTTGCTGGCATATCGAGTGCAGCACTTTCACAGCATCATCTTTTAGAATTTGAAATAGCTTAACTGGAATTCCATCACCTCCAGTAGCTTTGTTTGTAGTGATGCTTCCTAAGATGTACTGGACTTTGCATTCCAGAATGTCTGGCTCTAGGTGAATGATCACACCATCGTGGTTATCTGGGTCATGAAGATCTTTTTTGTATAGCTCTTCTGTGTATTCCTGCCACCTCTTCTTAATATCTTCTGCTTCTGTTAGATCCATGCCATTTCTATCCTTTATTGTGCCCATCTTTGCATGAAATATCCCTTGCACGTCTAACTTTCTTGAAGAGATCTCTAGTCTTTACCACTCTATTGTTTTCTTCTGTTTCTTTGCATTGATCACTTAGGAAGGCTTTCTCATCTCTCCTTTCTATTCTCTGGAACTGTGCGTTCAGATCTTTCCTTTACTCCTTTGCCTTTTGCTTCTCTTCTTTTCTTAGGTACTTGTAAGGGCTCCTCAGACAACCATTTTGCATTTATTGCATTTCTTTTTATTTTTCCTGCCCACCAAATCTATTAAGAAACCTTCATCCTTTAGCATAAGGTTTATTTTCCTGTGTAAATTTAAAAAGCTTTAGATAGGAGCATTCATTCAACCCAATCCTTCATCCTTTATGAAGCTGGAGTTTTTCTCAAAATTTTTACTGGAAGCAGTTTTAATAAAAAGGGGGGGGGCATGCTAGTTAATAGTGAAGTTCCAATGAGAAGAAAAGAATGCAGTAAAGGGAAACCTGAGAATGTGTCGCTTATTATTTCAGCTGAGATTGCTCTGCATGCCACACCTTGCGCACACCTGGCCATGCAACTCTGAGATGGGTGTGACACCACTTGTCCCAGGATGAGTTCAGGCAAAGACTCTTCCTGAACCCCTGTCAAATTCACTGCGCAAAGTCTTGAGTTTAAGCCAAATCCCCTAAAAGGAAAGTCTTCACTCACTTACTAAGCTCAGTTTCCCCACTTTCTCATCAGTTGCCCATAGAGGACTGAATGGGAAAAAAAAATATTGCTATTGTAATCCCTGGGTGTGTCTGGGATGGAAGCTGGGAGCAGAGAGGGAAGGTGAAGAGGAAGGATGCCTGCTATTTGGTTTTCTGTATCCAGGGAGTTAATCCTTTTCTTTGAACAAGTCAAAGTGATTTGACAGCTATAATTAACAAATAGGTTCCAGTCTTAGAACTGAAAACCAGATAATAAGTACATTTCCAACTCTCCTGCTTGAACATAAAACATCACTATCTGTCCTTTATTTTCATCTGTGTGTGGGTTTCCACAAATGAAGCAACAAAATTCTCAAAGCTCTCCCTCTTGTCCAGAGTCCTATAACAATGGGAGGTAGTAACCAGCTCACAGAATAGTCATGATCTTCAGCGGCCACTCAAGGTTCTAAAGTTCACGTGTACTTATAGGGGCAGGAGTGGGCTCCTCAACACAGCCTACACCTGCATCTTTGCCCCCACTCTGAAAAGGTTAGAGGAGGGGTGTGTAAAGATGAGATTAGCTGTTGGGAGTGTGTGGTATGCAGTTTTCAGCTCACAGGTTTTAACAAAACCTTTCAATCATCCACATCAGTTGTGTTCCATTTGCCATTTGATATGTTATTATAATGCTTCAAACAAGGCTTCATAAGCAGAGTCTCTAAAACTATATGACCTCACACAAATAATAGTTGAATGATGTAGTAATCTGTGGCATTCAAGATTTATAATCAAATGTGTATTTTTAAAATAAAAAATAAATTTAGTGAGTGATGTCAGTGAAAAACGGCAGAGTAAAGAAATCCAAAAATTCTCTCCTCCATAAAAGCGATGAGAATACTGACAAAAATTGCCAGAATTAACATTTTCAGAACTCTGGGCATTCACCAAAATTCTTTCAGCAATCTAGGAAACATTTATTCTTCAAATAACTGCCGACTTTCAGCAAGAACAGCAATATATGTGGCATTTCAATGTGACCCCTCCTATCCCACTTCCCAGCTCTGCAGTGGCCTTGAAAACAGCCTGCAGTCACTGCGGAAGCCGGCAATCTGGCAGCCGCTGGAGGCAGAAGGACATGGGTGGAGCTCCTTCAGATTATTTTCAGATTATTGTCGGTATTTGACCTTCCGAGTGGTTCCTTGGAAGATCTTACGTATAAGACTGGCTATTTCACCGGACTTGGAGATTGCCCAGTGCAGAGCCTTTTCTCCAGGGATGTTTGTCAAAATCTGTCAAAGAAAGAGAGAGAGAGAGAAGACTCTTAAAAAAACAGAAAAAAAAAAGAGAAACAAAAGAGGGGACATCACTACCCAACCTAGAGAGGAACAAGAATACGATAAAAATATATGCTAACAAAGGAGATAATGTAAGTGAAATGGACAGATTCACAGAAAAACACAAACTACCAAAACTGACTCTAAAAGAACTAGACAATCTAAGCAGACTTACAGCAAGTAAAGAGGTTGAATGAATAATTTTAAAAACCTACCCACAAAGAAAGGTTCGAGTCCATATAATTTCCCTGTTGAATCCTACCAGGCATTTAAAGAAGAATTAATACTAATTCTTCAAAACTCTTCCAAAAAAATAGAAAGGAGTGAATACTTCTCTGTTCATCTTGTTGTGGTTCACTCGCTAAGACATGTCTGACTGTTTGCCACCTTATGGACTGTAGCATGCCAGACTCAATTCATCTTACAACGTCAGTATTGTCTTCATACCAAAACCACTCAAAGACATCACAGGGAAATAAAACTCCAGGCCGGTATCTCTCATGGATATGGATACAAAATCGTTCAACAAAATAGTAGCAAACTATATCCAGCAACATATGAAAGGAATTATACACCATACCAAAGTGCGATTTACGTCAAGTATGCAAGGCTGGTCAGCTGCTGCTGTTGCTAAGTCGCTTCAATCGTGTCCGACTCTGCCCGACTCTGTGCGACCCCATAGACGGCAGCCCACCAGGCTCCCCCATCCCTGGGACTCTCCAGGCAAGAACACTGGAGTGGGTTGCCATTTCCTTCTCCAATGCATGAAAGGAAAAGTGAAACTGAAGTTGCTCACT
The DNA here is from genome assembly GCF_054371585.1 of Giraffa tippelskirchi. NCBI lineage: Eukaryota > Metazoa > Chordata > Mammalia > Artiodactyla > Giraffidae > Giraffa > Giraffa tippelskirchi. The sequence goes on from NC_137283.1 coordinate 459,236, forward strand.
CGTGTCCGACTCTTAGCGACCCCATGGACTACAGCCTACCAAGCTCCTCAGTCCATGGGATTCTCCAGGCAAGAGTACTGGAGTGGGGTGCCATTGCCTTCTCCACAAGCCTGGTCAGGAAATCATTTAATACAATGCACCATATTAATATTTTTTTCAATGACAAGGTCATCTGAGTAAATGAAAAAAACTTTTGACAAAATCCAATATCTTTTCATAACAAATGCATTATTATCCTTGCATAATGAAAACTAGGGACATAAGGTCATACTCTCATCTTGATAAATGGCATCTATAAACACCCACCACTAGCATCACATATCATGGTTCAGGACTGGATGCCCTTTATTTAATAGCAGGAATAAGACAAAGATGCCATTCTTGCCACTTCTACTCAACAGTGTCCTAGAGGGATTTGAGACAGTACAATTAGGAAAAAAAAGAAAGAAAAGGCATCCAGACTGAAAAAGAAGAAGTAAAACTATCTCTGTTCACATATAACATGCTATTGAATTAAATATGTAGAAAATCCTATGGAATTCACTAAAGAACAATTAGAACTAATAAATGAGTTCAGCAAGTTTGCAGGATATAAAAATCAATTATGTTTCTAGGCACTTGTAATAAACAATTTAAAAATAAATAAGGAAAAAATTTCGGTTACAATAACATCAAAAACAATAAAATACTTGGGAATAAATTTAACAAAATAAGTGTTTGAATGCTTTTACTCTGAAAACTACAAAACAATGTTGAAAGAAATTGAAGAATATCTAAAAAATGAAAAAATAACACATATTCATGGATCAGAAAACTTAACATTGTTAAAAGAGTAACACTATTCAAATTAATCTGCAGATTCAGTGGGCAATCCTTATCAGAATTTCAGTTTATTTTTTTTGAAGAAATTGACAAGTTGATTCTAAAATTCATCTGGAACTGCAAATGATCCAGAGCATTACCTCATATTTGATGATCACTTCTTAGATGCAACACCAAAAGCAAAAGAAAAACAGATAAATTGAACTACTAAAATTTAAAACTTGTGTGCATTAAAAATACAATCAAGAAAGTGAAAAGCAACCCAAAGATAGGAGAAAATATCTGCAAATCATGTGTCACATAAGGATCTAGTATTCAGAACATAGAAAGAATTCCTACAACCTAACAACAAAAATGCAAAGTACTCAATTAAAAACTGGATGAAAGATTTAAATAGACATTTCTCCAAAGAAAATATACAAATGGCCAATAAGCACATGAAAAAATATTCATCCACATTAGCCATTAAGGAACTGCAAACTAAAGCCACAAAGAAATACCACTTCACACCCACTAGGATGACTACAACAAAAAGGATAACGGAAATTAAACATCAGCAAGGATATGTAGAAATCGGACCTCATAGATTGCTGGCTGGAGGGTAAAATAATGCAGTCACTTTGGAAAACAGTTTGGCAGTTACTCAAAAGGTTAAACATAAAGCTATCATATGACTCTGCAATTCCATTTCTAAGTATATACCCAGAAGATTTGAAGACATGTGTCTACATAAAAACTTGTGCATAAAGTTTTTACACATTTGTGCACTGCAGCTTTGTTCATAATAGCCTCAAATTGGAAACAACTCAAACATCCACCAATAGTTAAAAGGGAAACCAACTGTGATATACCCATACAATAGAGATTATTATTCAACCAGGAAAAGGAACACTTCATGCAACTATGTGGATGAACTCTGAAAACATTATGCTAAATGAAAGAAGTCAGACACCAAGGGCATATATTATATGATTTCATTCATATGAAATGTCCAGAACAGGCAAATCCATACAGACAGAAAGCTGAATAATGGTTGCTATGGGCTGGGGACAAGAGAGGAATGGGGAGTGACTGCTAACAGATATCAAGCTTCTTTGGAGGATAATGAAAATACTACTCTGGAATTAGATAACAGTGATGGTTGCTCGACTTTGTGAAAATACTAGAAACCACTTTGTTGCTGCTCAGTTAGTCATGTCTGACTCTTTGTGAACCCATGAACTGCAGCATGCCAGGCTTCCCTGTCCTTCACCATCTCCCAGAGCTTGCTCAAACTTATGCCCATTGAGTCTCTGACACCATCCAGTCATCTGGTCCTCTGTCATTCCCTTCTCCTCCTGCCTTCAATCTTTGCCAGCATCAGGGTCTTTTCAAATGAGTCAGTTCTTCGCATCAGGTGGCCAAAGTATTGCAGCTTCAGCATCAGCATCAGCATCAATCCTTCCAATGAATATTCAGGACTTTAGGATGGACTGGTTTGATCTCTTTGCAGTCCAAGAGACTCTCAAGAGTCTTCTCCAACACCACAGTTCAAAAGCATCAATTCTTCAGCATTCAGCCTTCTTTATGGTCCAACATTCACATCCATATATGACTACTGGAAAAACCATAGCTTTGACTAGGTGAACATTTGTTGGCAAAGTGATGTCTCTGCTTTTTAATATGCTGTCTAGGTTGGTCAAAGCTTTTCTTCCAAGGAGCAAGCGTCTTTTAATTTCATGGCTGAAGTCACCATTTGCAGTAATTTTGTAACCCCCCAAAATGAAGTCTCTCACAGTTTCCATTATTTCCCCATCTATTTGCCATGAAGTGATGGGACCAGATGCCATGATCTTAGTTTTCTGAATGTTGAGTTTTAAGCCAATGCTTTCACTCTCCTCTTTCACTTTCGTCAAGAGACTCTTTAGTTCCTCTTCGCTTTCTGCCATAAGGGTAGTGTTATCTGCGTATCTGAGGTTATTGATATTTCTCTCGGAAATCTTGATTCCACCTTGTGCTTCATCCAGCCTGGCATTTCACATGATGTACTCTGCATATAAGTTAAATAAACAGGATGACAATATACAGCCTTGACGTACTCCTTTCCCGATTTGGGATCAGTCCTCTGTCCCATGTCTGGTTCCAACTCTTGCTTCTTGACCTGCCTACAGGTTTTTCAGGAGGCAGGTCAGGTGGTCTGGTATTCCCATCTCTTAAAGAATTTTCTACAGTTTGTTATGAAAGGCTTTAGGGCCGTCACTGAAGCAGAAGTAGATATTTTTCTGGAATTCTGTTGCTTTTTCTATGATCCAACAGATGTTGGCAATTTGATCTCTGCTTTTTCTAAATCCAGTTTGTTCATCTGGAATTTCTCAGTTCATGTACTTTTGAAGCCTCGCTTAGAAAATTTTCAGCATTACTTTGCTAGCATGTGAGATGAGTACTATTGTGCAGTAGTTTGAACATTCTTTGGCATTAAAAAATCACTTAATGCAATTTAAAAATGAGTTTAGGTTTAAAGTGTGTCAAGCTAATACTACTTAAAAAAAATGTTACATTCTCTTTTGCTCTTTCAATTATAGTCACCTTTTGTCAAAGTTGATTCCAAGGCAAAATTTTTATCCCTGGACAGAAAATTTTCTCAAGTTGGGTTTATTCCAGGGATGCAAGGATTCTTCAATATACAGAAATCAATCATTGTGATACACCACATTAACAAATTGAAAGATAAAAACCATATGATCATCTCAATAGATGCATAACAAGCATTTGACAAAATTCAGCATCCATTTATGATTAAAACTCTTCAAAAAATGGGCATAGAAGGAACCTACCTCAACATAGTAAAGGCCCTATATGATAAGCCTACAGCAAACACTATTCTCAATGGTGAAAAACTAAAAACATTCCCCCTAATATCAGGTACAAGACAAGGGTGTCCACTTTTGCCACTATTATTCAACATAGTTCTGGAAGTCCTAGCTACTGCAATCAGAGAAGAAAAAGAAATAAAAGGAATCCAGCTCAGAAAAAAAGTAAAGTTCTCACTGTTTGCAGATGACATGATACGGTACATAGAAAACCCTAAAGATAGTGTCAGATAACTACTAGAGCTAATCAGTGAATTTAGCAAAGTTGCAGGATACACAATCAATACACAGAAATCACTTGCATTTCTATATACTAACAATGAAAAATCAGAAAGAGAAATTAAGGAATCAATCCCATTCACCATCGAAAACAAAAAGAATTAAACATCTAAGAATAAACTTACCTAAGGAGACAAAAGAACTGTGCACAGAAAAGTATAAGACACTAATGAAAGAAATCAAAGATGACATAAACATATGGAGAGATATTCCATGTTCCTGGACAGGAAGAATCAGTATTGTGAAAATGACTATATTACCAAATGCAATCTACAGATACAATGTGATCCCTATCAAATTACCAATGGCATTTTTCACAGAACTAGAACAAAAAAATTCACAATTCATATGGAAACACAAAAGACTCCAAATAGCCAAAGCAGTCTTGAGAAAGAAGACTGGAGCTAGGAGAACCAACCTTCCTGACTTCAGATTATACTACAAAGCTATGGTCATCAAGACAGTATGGTATTGGCACAAAAACAGAAATATAGACCAATGGAACAAGATAGAAAAACCAGAAATAAACCCATGCATCTATGGGAACCCTATTTTTGACAAAGGAGGCAAGAATATACAATGGGGCAAAGACAGTCTGTTCAATAAATGGTGCTGGGAAAACTGGACAGCTACATGTAAAAGAATGAAGTTAGAACACTTCCTAACACCATACACAAAGATAAGCTCAAAATGAATTAAAGACCTAAGTGTAAGACCAGAAACTATAAAACTCTTAGAGGAAAACATAGGCAGAACACTCAATGACATAAATCAAAGCAAGATCCTCTATGACCCACCTCCTAGATTAATGGAAATAAAAGCAAAAGTAAACAAGTGGGACCTGATTAAACTTAAAAGCTTTTGCACAGCAAAGGAAACTATAAGCAAGGTGGAAAGACAACCCTCAGAATGGGAGAAAATAATACCAAATGAAACAACTGACAAAGGATTAATTTCCAAAATACACAAACAGCTCATACAACTCAATACTAGGAAAACAAACAACCCAATCAAAAAGTGAGAAAAAAGACCTAAACAGACAATTCTCCAAAGAAGACATACAGATGGCTAACAAACATGTGAAAAGATGCTCAACATCGCTCATTATTAGAGAAATGCAAATCAAAACTACAATGAGATATCACCTCACACCAGTCAGACTGGCCCTCATCAAAAAGTCTACAAACAATACTTTCTGGAGAGAGTGTGGAGAAAAGGGAATGCTCTTGCCCTGCTGGTGGGAATGTGAATTGATCCAGGCACTATGGAAGATGGTATGGAGATTCTTTAAAAAACTAGGAATAAAACCACCATATGACCCAGCATTCCCACTCCTAGGCATATACCCTGAGGAAACCAAAATTGAAAGAGACACATGTATCCCATTGTTCATTGCAGCACTATTTACAACAGCTAGAACATGGAAGCAACCTAGATGTCCATCAACAGATGAATGGATAAAGAAGTTGTGGTATATTACTCAGCCATAAAAAGGAATGCATTTAAGTCAGTTCTGATGAGGTGGATGAACCTAGAACCTATTATACCAAGTGAAGTCAGTCAGAAAGAAAAAGATAAATACCATATTCTAACACATATATACGGAATCTAGGAAAATGGTACTGAAGAATTTATTTACAGGGCAACAGTGGAGAAACAGACATAGAGAATAGACTTTTGGACATGGGGAGAGGGGAGGAGAGGGTGAGATGTATGGAAAGAGTAACATGGAAACTTATGTTACCATATGTAAAATACATAGCCAATGGGAATTTGCCATATGGCTCAGGAAACTCAAACAGGGGCTCTGTATCAACCTAGAGCGGCGGATGGGGAGGGAGATGGGAGGGAGTTTCTAAAGGGAGGGGATATATGTATACCTATGGCTGATTCATGTTGAGGTTTGGCAGAAAACAGCAAAATTCTGTAAAGCAATTAACTTCAATAAAAAATAAATTAATTTTTAAAAGCATCATTAGTACCTAAACGTAAGTTTCAGAAACTAAAACCCTGGAAATATGTCATTAAACTGCTTCATTTAACAACTTGATTCAGCTTAGGGAAAGAACTTCACAGTAATCTTTTAAAATAATATATAATGGGGTGATCCCCTAGAGGAGGTCATAGCAACCCACTTCAGTATTCTTGCCTGGAGAACCCCATGACAAAGGAGCCTGGTGGGCTACAGTCCACTGGGTTGCAAAGAGTCAGACATGACTAAGCTACTTAGCATGCATGCATAATGGGGTGAGCTAATAAGTCATCATCTGAGCAGACTATATGTTATTCATCTAATTTAGTAAACAACAAGATAGGCCAACAATATAACATCCTGGCAGATTAGACTAAAGAGGCAATTTGAAGTTACTTCATACAATCTTCGCCTAAATTACCATGGACTTTTATTTATCATCCCTTTAATGTGAGATAGAGTCTAATTCAATGATACATGACAAACAAAATCACGATAATATTTCTTAAGTTCATTTCCAGCATAATAGAGATTAAATCGCCAGCATTCAGTGGATCATAGTGAACACAAAGGAATTCCAGAAAAACATCTACTTCTGCTTCGTTGACTGCACCAAAGCCTTTGATTGTGTGGATCACAAACTGTGAAAAATTCTGAAAGAGATGAGAATATCAGACCACCTTACCTGCCTCCTGAGAAACCTGTATGCAGGTCAAGAAGAAACAATTAGAATCAAACATGGAACGATGGAGTGGTTCCAAATTGCGAAAGGAATACATCAAGGCTGTATACTGTCACTCTGTTCAGAACAGGCAAATCCATACAGATAGAGAGCTGAATAATGGTTGCCAGCAGGTCCTCAGAGCTGGTCCTGTGGATGTGGTGAGGCTGCCCTAAGGGAGGAAGTAGACCAGCTGGCTTCATGAACCCTTCCATCCCAGGAAGGGCTCGGGTTGAGCTACTGCAGGTCAACACTTTAGAGGACACTGTTACAGGCTGATTGACAAATCTCCAGGCTTCATGACCTTGATGTGTCAAAATGAAAGAACAAAATGAATCAAATGAAATGAACCATGAAGATCCTTGAATAAAGTAAGACACAGAATTAACTTGTGCTTCTCTGGTGGCTCAGATGGTAAAGAATCTGCCTGTAATGTGGGAGACCCAGGTTCGATCCCTGGATTGGGAAGGCATCTTCCCCAGGTTTGATCCCTGTAGGAGAAAATGGCAACCCACTCCAGTATTCTTGTCTTCTGGAGAATCCCATGGGCAAAGTAGCCTGGTGGGCTCCAGCCCGTGGGGTCACAAAGAGTCCAACACAAGTGAGCGACTAATACTAGCTATGCCACTAGAGTTGACCTGAAATTTATCCAAAGCCATTGAATTGATAAGTTGCTCTTATTACAAAGGTTAACATGTACAACATTGTCTTCAATCATTTCCTTAATATCACATTAATATCAGTAAAGAGGAATGAAATTCCTAGTAAATATCTGGTACGTACTGCATGTGAGCCAAATTATTTAGTCTTCCTGAGCCTTATTGCCAAATTCAGACTTAAATTGAAGAAAGTAAGGCAAACCACTAGACCTTTCTGGTATGACCTAAATCAAATCCTTTACGGCTATACAGTGGAAGTGACAAATAGATTCAAGGGGTTTGATCTGATAGACAGAGTGCCTGAAGAACTATGGATGGAAGTTCGTGATATTGTACAGGAGGCAGGGATCAAGACCATCCTCAAGAAAAAGAAATGCAAAAAAGCAATATGGTTGTCTGAGGACGTCTTACAAATAGCTGAGAAAAGAAGAGAAGTGAAAGACAAAGAAGAAAAGGAAATATATACCATTTGAATGCAGAGTTCCAAAGAGTAGCAGGGAGAGATGAGAAAGCTTTCCTCAGTGATCAATGCAAAGAAATAGAAGAAAACAATAGAATGGGAAAGACTAGAGATCTCTTCAAGAAAATCAGAGATACCAAGGAAATATTTCATGCAAAGATGGGTACAATAAAGGATAGAAATGGTGTGGACCTAACAGAAGCAAAAGATGTTAAGAAGAGGTGGCAATAATACACAAAAGAACTGTACAAAAAAGATCTTCATGACCCAGATAACCACGATGGTGTGATCACTGACCTAGGGCCAGACATCCTGGAATGCAAAGTCAACTGGGCCTTAGGAAGCATCACTGCGAACAAAGCTAGTGGAGGTGATTTCCAGTTGAGCTATTTTAAATCCTAAAAGATGATGCTGTGAAAGTGCTGCACTCAATATGCCAGCAAATTTGGAAAACTCAGCAGTGGTCCAGGATCGGAAAAGGTGTTTTCATTCCAATCCCAAAGAAAGGCAATGCCAAAGAATGTTTAAACTACCGCACAATTGCATTCATCTCACACACTAGCAAAGTAATGCTCAAAATTCTCCAAGCCAGGCTTCAACAGTATGTGAACCATGAACTTCCAGATGTTCAAGCTGGACTTAGAAAAGGCAGAGGAACCAGAGATCAAATTGCCAACATCTGCTGGATCATTGAAAAAGCAAGAGAGTTCCAGAAAAACATCTACTTTTGCTTTATTGATTAGGCCAAAGCCTTTGAATGTGTGGGTCACAATAAACTGTGGAAAATTCTCCAAGAGATGGGAATACCAGACCATCTTATCTGTCTCCTGAGAAATCTACATGCAGGTAAAGAAGCAACAGTTAGAACCGGACGTTGAGCAACAGACTGGTTCCAAATCGGGAAAGGAATACATCAAGGCTGTATATTGTCACCCTGTTTATTTAACTTATATGCAGAGTACATCATGTGAAATGCCAGGCTGGATGAAGCACAAGGTGGAATCAAGATTTCTGGGAGAAATATCAATAACCTCAGATACGAAGATAAGGTTATGGCATAAAGTGAGGAAGAACTAAAGAGCCTCTTGATGAAAATGCAAGAGGAGACTGAAAAGGCTGACTTAAAACTCAACATTCAGAAAACTAAGATCATGGCATCTGGTCCCATCATTTCATGGTAAATAGATAGGGAAACAATGGAAACAGTGAGAGACTTTATCTTGGGGGGCTCCAAAATCACTGCATATGGTGACTGCAGCCATGAAATTAAAAGATGCTTGCTCCTTGGAAAAAAAGTTATGACCAACCTAGACAGCATATTAAAAAGCAGAGACATTACTCTGCTAACAAAGGTCCATCTAGTCAAAGCTATGGTTTTTCCAATAGTTATATATGGATGTGAGAGTTGGAGTATAAAGAAAGCTGAGTGCCAAAGAATTGATTATTTTGAACTGTGGTGTTGGAGAAGACTCTTGAGAGTCCCTTGGACCGCAAGGAGATCCAACCTGTCCATCCTAAAGGATATCAGTCCTGAATATTCATTGGAAGGACTGATGCTGAAGTTGAACTCCAATACTTTGGCCACCTGATGCGAAGAGCTGACTCTTTGAAAAATGGAAAGATTGAAGGCAGGAGAAGGGTATGAAAGAGGGTGAGATGGTTGGATGGCATCACTGACGCAATGGACATGAGTTTGAGTAAGCTCCAGGAGTTGGTGATGGACAGGGAAGCCTGGCATGCTACAGTCCATGGGGTTGCAAAGGGTTGGACATGACTGAGTAACTGAACTGAACTGACTGAGCCTATTGAATTAGTTTCCTCTTTCTATTAAGTAGTCCTTGTTGTTTATTCATTTTAGTAAACTATCTTTACATTCAAATAATATTGCAATAAGAAGTTGTTTATGTAATCTTGTGTTGATATTGCATATTTGTCAGTGACACAGAGACTGATTCATTCCACAAGCATATTCTGAGTTTGGTTGGGTGTCTGCCTGATGCTACCACACAGTTGGCACGTAATATGTAAAGTGCTTTTCTCTCATCTTTTCATGCCACCAAATTTAGCCCTTTTGCAAATAATAGTTGCACTGTCTGCTGATTTATTTTTGTGTGGATAAAAGAAAATTTTTATTTTATTTTATTTCCTGAGGCTTGGATGTTGCCACACCAGGCTCCCCTTATAAAAGTGCATTCTGGGGTAACTCTAAGAAGTCAGTTGACTGGGAGTTTGGAGGAAGCTGTGTGTGCCATCGTCCAGAGAAACAAGCCGCCGGAAAATTGCAAGTCTTGCCAACTGTGGGCTCTGCCACACCAGGATGCAGAAATAAAAAATTAAAAAGGCCAGTCCAGGCCCCTGTGATTTCCTTTTCTCTGGGTCCAGCACTTTGGACTCCAGTCAAGGCCAGCAGCTGGCACCCCAGACAAGTCTTAGTAGGTCAGGTTAGAAGCCTGGCCATTCCCACTCAGCCCTTCATCTGTACCCGCCACACACAAGGGGCCATTTGAATGAGCACTTAAGAACCAGAGCTCTGCCCATTCTTCATTTTGGCCAAGATTCGTCTTTGTTCCTCAAGAAACAATGGTTGTGCTCCTTTTCCTCTCGGTTGAACTTTTGGCAACCTACAAAGAGTGGGGCATCTGCCTTTGTGGTCTTAATTTCCCACTGAACACACTGTGTTCCTACCGCAGCATCAGGTCTGCAAATACATCTGAAATGCACTCTTAGCTCCGGAATGAACGGCTGTGAAGTTCATAGCTGGTGGGTGCATTCCCCTCCGGCCAAGTGCCCCTGGGGGCTGATAATAGCACGGGGCCACCGTGGGGGGCTGTAGGGCTAGAAGCAGAAATCCCAATTAGCAGACAGTCCACAGCTGCCCCTCCAAAGGAATTTTCCTCTCCACCCACTTGGATAACATGAACAGTGACTGTGGGGGAAGTATCTGGTGGGCTCCAGGATGAATCAGCCCTGTGCACGGTGTTGGTGGTATAAAGTCAGGCGAGGCCTGATCCCAGTCCTTGAGGGATTTCAATTTAGTGGCGACTAGATTCGATTGTGACATCCACTTGCTCACTGAAGAAGTGTATCCTGTGCTCCTGACACGTGCCAGGTCTCGGACAGGCCATCTAGCCCTTGGCTCCTGCTTTTCTGTCACACTCACATCCTGTCTGTTTTAGAGCCTGTCAGCTCTATCTTCAGTATATATTCAGGATCCTCCCTTGCTCATCACACCCACCACCACCACCTACACCAAGCCTTCGTCTCCTGTGTCAATTATTCAGAGAACGCACCTCTCCCTGCCACTGTTGGCCTCATTGTCCACACCACAGCCCAGAGCGGTTCTTTCAGATGTGATTCAGTGACGAGACACCCATGTCCAGAACACCTCAAAGGTTTCCAGGTAGGAGAAAAGCAAAAGTCTTATCTCCTCACTGGCACGCGAGGCCTCAGGAGGCGGAAGTCACAGCCGCCTCTGCCAGGTCATGCCCCGTGGTTCTCAGCTCCGTCCCCTCCACTGCCTGCCTTCCTCCTGTCCTTCACCTTGACCTTGGCAGGAGAGCTCTCTGCTCAGGGCCTCTGTGCTTGCTTTCCTCCAGAAGCTTTCTTCCCTCAGACTGGCACACAGGCCACCACAGCAGCTTGTTCAAGTTTGTGTTTAAATATCACTTTCACAAGAAGACTTTTTCTGACAGCTTCCAAAATTCTCATCTCATCGCCAATCTTGTTTTACCCACATCCCCAACAATATCCTATCTTATTATTATTTTGAACTAAATATTCAATATCTATCTTTTTACCCATAAATATTTTAAGAATGATTCTTTGTTTTAAAAAATAATCCCAATACCTTTATCACATAAAAAATTAACAATGATTTCTTACTATTACATAATATCCAGTTGTTATACAAACTTCTCCCAATGACCGATACATGTCTGTTTGTTTTTAATTTTGTTCAAATCAGAATTCAAGCAAGAATTTCTTTTAAGGTTTTTGGCTTTAATCTTCTCTCTCCCTTTCTCTCTCTCTCTCTTCCTCTCTCCCTTCTTTCCTGCCTCTTTCCCAATTTATTTATTGAAAAAAAGTGAATGGTTTGTCTTGTAGAATTTTACGTACCCTAGATTTTGCTGATTGTACACCATCCTCTATATTTCTGTACACAGGTAATCAAATCTAGATGTCTGACCAGATTCAAGTTCAAATTCTAATCGCACAGGTGATGTGATATATTTCTGTCATGTCTTCCTACTTCCCTGTTTCTGACCTTAGCAGCCACTGTTAGACCCAGCAGTGCCTGGTTCTGTTATCTCATCAGAGGTGAAAAGCTGCTGACATTCAGCTCTACCAATCCCTCCTCATGTTTTGTTCACCTGAAGAGATAAGAGTAAGTCAGGAAATCATGGTGCCAGGTTTGGATGAGGTCATCCAGGAAGTAAATAGAGAGAGCCCTGCAGAATGCCAGCATTTAAGGACAAAGGAGAAGAGAGGTGCTGAAAAGTAACCTGAGAAATAAAAGTCCTGAAGGAGAGGAGAACACCATCAAAGAAGCCAACACAGAAAAAGCTTCTCAAGAAACAAGAGGGAGGCCACAGTGCCAGAGGTTACAAAGATATCAAATAAGACATTGCAAAGAAAATAATAAAATAATTAGGAATAAATCTACGTAAAGAAACAGAAGACCTATATATAGAAAACTATAAAACATTGTTGAAAGAAATCAAAGAGGACACAAATAGATGGAGAACTATATCATGTTCATGGATTGGAAGAATCAATATAGTGAAAATGAGTATATTACCCAAAGCAATCTATAGATTCAATGCAATCCCTATCAAGCTACCAATGGTATTTTTCAGAGAACTAGAACAAATAATTTCACAATTTGTAGGGAAATACAAAAAAACCTCGAATAGCCAAAGCAATCTTGAGAAAGAAGAATGGAACTGGAGGAATCAACCTGCCTGAATTCAGGCTCTACTACAAAGCCACAGTCATCAAGACAGTATGGTACTGGCACAAGGACAGAAATATAGATCAATGGAACAAAATAGCAAGCCCAGAGATAAATCCACGCACCTATGGACACCTTATCTTTGACAAAGGAGGCAAGAATATACAATGGAGAAAAGATAATCTCTTTAACAAGTGGTGCTGGGAAAACTGGTCAACCACTTGTAAAAGAATGAAACTAGAACACTTCTTAACACCATACACAAAAATAAACTCAAAATGGATTAAAGATCTAAATGTAAGACCAGAAACAATAAAACTCCTAGAGGAAAACATAGGCAAAACACCCTCTGATATAAATCACAGCAGGTCCTCTATGACCCACCTCCCAGAGTAATGGAAATGAAAGCAAAAATAAACAAATGGGACCTAATTAAAATTAAAAGCTTTTGCACAATGAAGGAAACTATAAGCAAGGTGAAAATACAGCCTTCAGGATGGGAGAAAATAATAGCAAACAAAGCAACTGCCAAAGAATTAATCTCAAAAATATACAAGCAACTCCTGCAGCTCAATTCCAGAAAAACAAACGACCCAATCAAAAAATAGGCCAAAGAACTAAACAGACACTTCTCCAAAGAAGACATACAGATGGCTAACAAACACATGAAAAGATGCTCAACATCACTCATCATCAGAAAAACGAAAATCAAAATCACAATGAGGTACCATTTCACACCAGTCAGAATGGCTGCTATCCAAAAGTCTACAAGCAATAAATGCTGGAGAGGGTGTGGAGAAAAGGGAACCCTCTTACACTGTTGGTGGGAATGCAAACTAGTATAGCCACTATGGAGAACAATGTGGAGATTCCTTAAAAAACTGGAAATAGAACTGCCATATGACACAGCAAACCCATTGCTGGGCATACACACTGAGGAAACCAGAATTGAAAGAGACACGTGTACCCTAATGTTCATCACAGCACTGTTTATAATAGCTAAGACATGGAAACAACCTAGGTGTCCATCAGCAGACGAATTGATAAGGAAGCTGTGGTACATATACACAATGGAATATTACTCAGCCATTAAGAATGCATTTGAATCAGTTCTAATGAGGTGGGTGAAACTGGAGCCTATTATACAGAGTGAAGTAAGTCACAAAGAAAAACACCAATACAGTATACTAATGCATATATATGGAATTTAGAAAGATGGTAACGATGACCCTATATGCGAGACAGCAAAAGAGACACAGCTGTAAAGAACAGACTTTTGGACTCTGCAGGAGAAGGCGAGGGTGGGATGATTTGAGAGAATAGCATTGAAACATGTATATTATCATATGTGAAACAGATTTCCAGTCCAGGTTCGATGCATGAGACAGGGCACTCAGGGCTGGTGCACTGGGATGACCCTGAGGGATGGGATGGGGAGGGAGGTGGGAGGGGAGTTCAGGATGGGGACACATGTACACCCATGGCTGATTCATGTCAATATATGGTGAAACCACTACCATATTGTAAAGTAATTAGCCTCCAATTAAAATAAATAAATTTTTTAAAAAAGACAAAGAATGGAACAGAAACCATTGAGAAACAGCAGCATGAAATTATGCTCCTTCCCACAACTTCCAGTGTTGTATTTGAAGACATGAAAGGAGACTGACATTTATTTATCACTTGACAGGACACCTCCAATTCCCATGTGAGGTCTCCACCACAAGGGGAAGCTGACTCATCACGCTAGTGGACATGCTGGTGCCACTTTGGGAAAACTTCCAAGCAGTTTTTATAAAGCTAAGCCTACAAGTACCATTGACTCAGCAAGTCCAATTCTGAGTATTTATCTAAGACAAATGAAAACTAATGTCCACAAAAAAAAAAATACTTATACATAAATGTTTGTAATAGCTCCAAACTAGAAACAGCCCATATGTCAATCTGTAGATGAATCAGTAAGTTATGGTCTATTTCCAAAATAGATTACTACTCAGGAATAAGAAAGAACAGATTAGTTACACACACAAGTGTGTAACTTGATTTCATTTACACAAATGTCTAACACAGGTGAAAACTGTGTTGAAAAATTCAGAACTACATTTACCTCTAGAAGCAGATCGGGGTTACAGATCGACTATGATGAGACATGAGGGAACATAGTGATGGTAATTGCCTGAATAATTATAGGGATTTGGGTTGCATGAGTATAAGCGTTTGTCAACTTCAAATCATATACTTCAGTCATTTCACTGTATGAAAATTTTACCTCAAAAGAAATAAAGGAACCGCAAAAAATACCAAACTCTGGTTGATGATAATGCATGCTGAAGTAATTAGGAAGAAAGTACTAATGTCTGCAAACTATTTCAAAATATATCCAAATAATAAGATAGACTGATGGGTGAATGGAGGGATGCAGCAATGGATAAATATGTGCAAAAGCAAATAAGATAAAGTGTTAAATTCAAGCCCGCGTGGTGGTATATAAGTATTCACAAGGTTCACTGTAGTTTTTCAAATTTCCCGTATATTTAAACATTTCCATAGTAAAATTGTGAAAATTTTGCTGTTACATTGAAAAATTATGTAACAACATAACAACAAAAAGATAAAGATTTAACAAGCAAATCATTTGCAAAATCTTTGAGAAATGGTAGGAATGAATCTAACAAAATATGTTTCTCTATAGAAAACCTGAAACCTTATTATTGTAAAATGAACACCTTAATAAACCGAAGAATGCATTATAATCATGGTCTGGAAGGCATGATATTATAGATCCGTCAGCTCCTTCAGCTGGTCTACAGATTCCATGAGATTCCCACTCAGTCCCCCAGCAGGTATTCATTTATTGTTATGTTGAAGTTGAGAAGCCAATTCCAAAAACTTATTAGGAAATACAAAAGGTCAGAAATAGATAAGGCAATCTTGTAAAATAAAAACAAAGCTGGAGAACTTACTCTGCCAGTTGCCAACAAAACGGTAGTAATCAAGACAGTGTGGAATTTATCTGAAGACAGGCAAACCGACCAAAGGAATGAACAGCAAATCCAGAAAGAGAGTCACATAAATACAGCCACCGGGTTTATAATAGTACACAGGACAGGGCCAACAGAAGATTCCCTTATGAAAAAAGTTAATCTTGGCTCTTACCTCACATGATACACACAAAAAAAGATCAATTCCAAATGCATCATAGACTGACATGGAAGGAAAAACAATGAGTCTTTTAGAAAAAAGCCAAGTGGAATGTCTAAACAAGGCACAAAAAAGTACTAACCGCATAAAAAAGAAAAATAATAAATTGGACTATTTTAAGAGAATCTGTTAATCAAATACACTATAAAGGGAATGGAAATGAAAGCTACAAAGAAAGGAACATGTGTGTATTGTTTATTTCCAACAAAGGGCCATATCTTATTAAGCTGTAGTATAAAGAACTACAGCTCAATAAGAAAAGAGAGAAATCCAGTTTTTCAAAATGAGGGTAAAACTTGGTCAGATTCAACACCACAGGAGTTAGATTTGCTTACTTTTCCTCTTCCTGGACTTTTTTTGATTCCCCTCCAGTTTTACAGTGATATAATTAATGCAAATCACTGTATAGGTCTAAGGTAGACAGCACAACGGTTTGACTTACAAATATTATGAAATGATTACCAAATGATTATTAAATTTAGTTAACATCCATCATCTCATATAGTTACAATAAAAAGAAAAAAAAGAGCTTGTTTTTCCTTGCGATGAGAAATCTTAGGATTTAATCTTTTCTTAACTTTCATATATATCTGAGTGGCCTTGTCTACAGCTATCATGCCATACTTGACATTCCTGGCACTTAAGGGAACTTCTCTAGCACTGAATTACACAAATAATCCCTGAAAGTATAGTCTTTCCAGGGTTTTTTCTACTTACGTACCTTCTAGGTTATTTGAAATTGTACTAGGAATTATCTCAGCTTTCATCAAAATTCTCTTCTGTCTCTTGCATCAGTTTTGTTCAGTTAGAACCCTTCTATTCAAAGACTCATCAGTAGAGTTATAATTTTTTTCTCTTTCTGTCTACTTGTAGGGCATTTCTCTCTACTGTATAGGTCCGATGATAAACCAGCAAACAGCTTGAAAACTTGGACCCTTCAGATAAAAAATGTAGGGAGTGTTGCTGGGTGGAGGAACCTCTCTGTTCTTAAGCTCTCTTTACTTGATCAAATAGGAATTCAGCTTAGTGTCGCAGTTCCTTTCAACCTGCTGGCTGGTGTCAGCAGGATGCTGCTTAAGGTATTCTGAACAACAAACCCCTTTCCCCAGACAGTCTGGTTGGTATCCCTTGGAAATCTCTACAACATGCTTTCCCAGGGTCTTCTTGTAAAAGACAAGACTTCTCCCTGATTCCTGGACCCAAGTGTGTGTCCTGGGACCACAGATCCATTAGAGCACTTGGACCTCCGAGTGTACTGCCTGTGCAGGCCTGGGGTTGGGAAGAAGACGAGGCCACATGTGTACGTCCAGGCTTCCATCTTCCAGGGCGTCTTCCATAACGAAGGCTGGCCTCACGTGCAGATTGGTACTCCCTGCTAGCTCCACTCACCAAACTCATCTCTCATTTTGCTCAATCCCCCCACAGGGGTTCCCTCTATCCATAGGAACTTTGTACCAACCTCTGCTGTGCCCTTTCATGTCTGCTGAATATGCAGCTTTATTCTGTGTCTCGCATTGTCCTTGGCCTTGTCTTTAACTAAAGTGCCACATTTAAGTGGGTAGTCATTCCTTTCTCCAGGGGATCTTCCTGACCCAGGGATCGAACCCAGGTGTCCTGTATGGTGGGCAGATTCTTTACTATCTGCGCCAATGGGGAAGCCCATTAGTTAGTGGCTCAATAGTTGTGGTTCAAAGGCTTAGTTGCTCCAAGGTATGTGGGATCTCTCCCGAGCAGGGGTCGAATCCATGTCTTCTGCATTGGCAGGCAGATTCTTTACCACTGAGGCACCAGGGAAGCCCTTATTCCTGACTTTTTATTGTGACAAAATATCTATCTATCTATATAATAACATTTTCCATTTCAACTATTTTTACATAATTCAGTGGCATTGATTGCCTTCACAATGTCCTGGAACCATCACCATAATTTATTTCCAAAACCCCAAGCAGGAATTCTAGACTCTGCTGATTCTAAAATGTACTACTGATTTTAAGTGATGAAAACGGTCATTTATTGGATTTGAGAAAAGGTAGATTTAGCAATCACTTAGTTAAAGCCTTTGCTTATATTTGAAATAGTTTGAATGGGAAGGGAGGAGTGAAAATTAATTCTAAACTTGCTATAGTTACATTCCTGTTCCAGAGCTAACCTTGTCTTCAGAAGGGTTAGCTCTCCTCCTCCAAGGCAGGAACCACATTCTCTATTTCATGATAAGATTCCCTGGACACCCATTAGGACAGACATGAAACAGATCGGGAAGATGTGTCCAGAGAAAATACATTATGCCAGCTCAGAAATGGCACTCAGTCACTGACACATACATACACCCTGCCCCATTATCAGCATCATCACCACCCAAGGCAATGCGAGGCAGGGCAGAGGGCAGAGCAGAATGTAGACACTATGACTAGGAACAGGGCACGACCTTTAGTGCTTCAATGCCAAGACATCTGCTTTGACTTTTCAACAGCTTTTGTCTGTGTTGGTCATACGCCACGCCGTGCAGGCTTACGTGCACGAGTGGATTCTGGAATTAAGTTCCCTAGGTTCAAATTAGAGCTGTGAAATTTACTAAGCCTGAGAACTTCCTAAGACTTTTACTTACTAAGGCAAGTTAACAAACGTCTCTAAGTCTCGATTCTCTAATCTGTATAAAACAGAAAGAAATTGTAACTAAGGCTGTCATAAGGATTTAATGAAGTAAATCTGCTGAATTATTTAGCTCAGTATCTGGGCAATACTTAGTGCAATAGTTGTAATATTAAACATATAAATGAAACCAATCAACAAATAATTTTCAACAAATGAAGTATTTAGTTACTGATTTTGAGATGTAAAAGTATGACAGAAAAGATAGAAAGGTTTTAATTAATAAGACTGTTCGAAATGTCACATTAGAGATTATCAAACTATTTCTTTAAGTACACCCATGGTGGATTCATGTCAATGTATGGCAAAACAAATGCAATATTGTCAAGCTAAAAAATAGATAAATAAACTAATTAAAAATAAATAAATAAAAAAAACAAATAGCATTTGGATGTCAAGTTTCTGCATGGAGCAAATTAAACATTCTTTTCATAGTCTTTGCCTTTTCAGTTCCAAGATGCCAAGTTTCAGACAAGCATCTGAATTCCAAGTGAGTCTGACATAGCTCCGGTGTAAGGCACATTCCCGATTACTCATCTACAACCTGGATTTAGTCCATTTGTTTTCTGGGGCGGGGAGGGGTTGGCATTCAATAGTTATATGGGGAGTCCAGAGAAAACTTCAAGTTCATGAGAAGTTTGTACTTTATTCTGTTTGACGTTATTCTAACTCCAGCAGAACATCCCATTTCTATGTATTGCAACAGCCAGGGTGATTGCACACCTGAACGTGTCCTTGGAATGTGCCGAGACATAAACCCAGGCCAACTATGCCAGCAATGTCTCCAAAGCTCAGCACACGTATCTTTTCACAAACAAGAGCTGAAACAACCCCTAGTCCCATTGCTTGAATGAGTTTGGGAAATGTACTCTCTCAGAGCAACATCTCCCATCTCAGGTCATGCAGTAAACATCATAAAAAAGGATGACTCAGACTGAAGGCTAAAAAATAAATGAATAAGTTACTCAGCTGAAGTCATATTATCCAGCGTAAAGTTTTTCAGAGATGGTAGACAGAGCGGTGACTGGTCCTACTCATGATCAGATCAATGAACATCCTGTATCCATTGAACAGATGTGATCAACTCTAGACCTCGATAGACGGGGCAGCCAAGAAATGTGATGACAAGTGGGAGAGGAGTGTGCAGAAGCAGCTGGCATCGGAGAGGATGGGTGGCCACGGTCCAGAGAAGCGAGGGTCGCCTGAACCGTCTGAGGAGCTACACTTGACTACAGACACAAAAGGAATCTAGCAGAACTTACAGAGCTGGAGAAACAAACAAACAAACAAAAGTTCACCAACGTGACCTGGAATATAAAACAAGAGACCTAGTACATGGCAGGTCAGTCGTGTAGCTGACCATGCCTGATCGTGGGGAGAAGCAAAGTTGACCTAGTCTCCTATAGGCACTGTCAGGCCTATTCCCAGGCATGTGGCAGAAACCCAGTTGCAGCCTGCATTTTGCATTCAAGGCTCAGCTCCCAAACACTCACGTGTGTACATTGTAGGCTCAGAAAGACTGAGGGCACAGCTGCCAGCCTGGGGTTGGGAGACACAGGGACTGACATTCACAAAGCCTCTTAATACCACCAGTGCCAGTCATAAGGAATTAAAGTATATTTTGATATTACATACCCCACATTTAATAGCAATTCATTTCAAAAATTGATCTTTGCTTAATTGTTGTTAAATTAATGCTGCTATCCAATTATGCCAAACTATTTTCACTTTTCTGTTGCAGAGAAAGGTAAAAATGAGTTTCTATTTTTCTTTTATGTCAAGTATTTTCACATGGCATAAACTCTATAATTATTATTGAAAGTTGTGCATCCTTTAATTCACTTCCATTTTAATTTTTTGTGGAACGTTAAGTTTGATGCCAATATTTTATATTGACATCCATTGTGAATAAATACTACAGTAATCACCTTTTTACTTCTGGATACAGTCTTTAGTTTAAATTCCCAGAAGTAGGATTCTGATCAAAAGGTGTCTTTTACTTGTCACTGTGTGTATCTATTCATTTGTTATTTTTCTCATAAAAGGTGCTGCTAAATTAATGGCAATAAGCATTGCATTAATTTACATCAGACATATTATGGGTGAATGTACCACCTTCATCCCTAACACATCAGCTATTTTGTCATCCCGCCAGGCACAAAAGACAGCTCAGCAGTCTTTAAAACAAAAATTCGTTCATAAATAACTGTGTAGACTACAGTTTGATGTTTACACATTTAAAATATTTCCTACTAGGTAAATTTTCTCTACTTAAACACAGATATTTCATTTGATGCTTACTAGTTTGAATAACAATTTTTCCATATAAGCTGAAAACACCACAAATGTCTATAGGTTCTGGAGATCAGAAATTCAAAATGGATCTGTCTCGGCCGGCGGGGCTATGACCCTTCTAGAAGCTCCATGAGAGAATTCTCCTTTTCCAGCCTCTAGATGCTGCCTTCATCCCGTGGCTGGTGGCCCCCTCCTCCACCTTCAAAGTCAGCAGCAGCAGCAGCCAAGCTCCTCATGCTGCCATCATGCTGCCCTTATATCCAGCTTGTCCACTTGTAAGGATACTGTGATGATTCACAGAATCTCATCATCTGAGCCTTTATAAGTCAATTCAAGTCTTCAAAGATCCTTATACCATGAAAGGTTAATACGCTCAAGTTCCAGGGGTTAGAATGTGGGAAATATCTGGGGGGCCATTATCCCGCCTACCATTGCCCCTAAACCTGAAGTACTCCCCAGGCCCTGACGGAACAAGATGCACAGCCTCTCTAGATAAACACCTCCTCAGTCTAATTCCACAAGATTTACACAGAGAGGAAACAAGCCTTAAGCCCACAGTCGGCAAATATATGAGGAAGAAAGTCATCACCACTGAGAGACAGTAGAAACAACAAATAGAAGATTGAGCCCCGAGAATTAGCACAGACAGATTACTGTGATGATTATAAATAGTAACTGGACTCAAAGAAATGAAACAACAATTATTGAAATGAAACGCACCACACACACACACACACACACACACACACACACACACACAATAAGTCAGCCTGGAAGACAGCATATAAGATATTACACAGGGTACAGCACAGAGGGACAAAGATATGGGAAAATTTTTTTTTAATTGAAGCTACATAGAGAAAAAAATTAAATGTCTAAATCCTGCCCCATCAGAGCCACAGAGAAAAAGGAGATGAAGGGAGAGAGACTAGAGGAGGGAGAATGTTTGAACAGAGAACAGCTGAAAATTTTCTGGAAATTATCAAACACAAAATCCATAGATTCAGGATATATAACATATATTAAACTGAAGAAACCAGAATGAAACGTGTAGGACAGGACTTCCCCGGCGGTCAGCACTCGCCTGCCAGGGCAGGGAACACGGATTGAACCCTTGGTTTGCGAACCTCCCACACGCCGTGGGGCAGCTAAGCGCGTGCTCCGCATCTCCTGAGCCGGCTCCTCCTGCAGCCCACGCTCCAGGAGAGAAGCCCCGCACCCCAGCTGGAGGGTAGTCCCCGCTTGCCGCAGCTGGAGAAAGCCCACAGGGAGCAGCGAAGACCTCGTGCAGCCAAAAATAAAGACCATTTTTAAAAATATGCAGGACACTTCTTGTGCCCCATCTCACATTTTCTTGGCCACTTTTTACCCCAACCATTACTGCAACAACCATCTTTCTTCAGGTATAACTCGCAGCTTTTCCTGTCTGTTCTGGCACTTCTCTGGTGCATGTGGGAACTGACAGACCCACCTGTGCAGCAACCCTGACATTTCAAGAGAGTTAATACTTCACAGAACAGTCCTTGCCCAGCGAGGAACAGGAGCTGGTGGATGAAAGCTCCCCTCATGCGTCCCCACAGTCACTGAAAACCCGCCTCAGGGAGTCGCAGAGGGCTCACGGCCCAGTTTTCTACAGCAGTGACCAGACCAGTAAGGTGCCCTGGCATTGGCTCTCCCTACATCCTGGTCTCATTTTTGTCTACTCCCACTTTTCTTTTTCCTCTGATCAGTTTCTAAATAAATGACCTATCAGATCTATATCTCAGGCTCTGATTGACGTGGGGAGGAGGAGATCAAGGCTTGTACAAAAAGTCATTTCCAGCTCTATCAAAGTATGACCGTAAAATACCAAACATAACAGACCATCTTAGTATTATCCAGAGATAAAAGCAAAATCATATAAAAAGTAAAGACGGTAAGACTGACATCAGATTTCTCAATGATATGAACACAGAAAACAGTAGGATAATACTTGAAAAGACTGAGAGAAAACAATTATTAATCTACTCTGTACCCAGCAGAGCCATATTTTAAAGGACAGGATAAAATAAAGACGTTGGGGGCTTCCCAGGTGGCACTAGTGGTAAAGAGACCCTCTGCCGATGCAGGAGACACAGAGACGCAAGTTCAGCCCTTGGGTGGGGAAGATCCCCTGGAGGAGGGAAAGGCAACCCACTCGAGCCTTCTCGCCTGGAGAATCCCGAGAACAGAGGAGCCTGGCAGGCCTATGGTCCATAGGGTCTCAAAGAGTCAGACACGACTGAAGCCACTTAGCACTAATTCATAGATAAATAGAAATTAGAAAGTTTACCATTAACACACCTATATTAAAGGAACTTTTAAAGAACGTTCTTCAGGAAGTAGAAAAATAAACTCAGAAAAATGTTCTGAGATACAAAACAATGACAGGGAGAAAACTGGTAAACAAGTATAAATCTAAACAAACATAACATCCATGATATAATAGCAATAATATCTGGTTTGAAAGCTAACAGTAAAAAAGAACTATATTCTTGTAAACAATAAAGGAAGGAAGAAGTGGCTCTCAAAGCTAGAAGGTTCCAAGTTTCCTGTAGCATTTGGTTGGGGGGTTAAGATATTAACTTTTGACTTGGTTAAATATACATTGCAACATGTTAAAATTTAGCACAAAAGTAGAAATAGGATTTTAAACTTGATTTAAATAGAATGCAAATCAAGTAAAAAGAAACAAAGTATAACCACAGAGAGCAAAAACATAAAATGAGAGACCAAATAATCTGTGATCATAATGAATACTAAACTCTTTCACTAAAACACTGAGGATTTCTTCACCAATACAATGGCTTAACAAATAAAACCAAAACGAGCCATCTCTCGGTTGCTTGCAGAAGCCTCACCTAAATCATAACAGCACAGAAAATTTGAAACTAAAAGGCCTGAAAATTTCACCAAGCATATACTTCCCAAATGCATATCTCTAAATGCTTACAGTGCAAAAGAATAAATCCAAAGAAATTCAAAAGGAAAAGAGCTTAAAAATAAGAGAATAAATCACCTAACTAGAGAACAAGTGTATAATGGAGCCAAAAAGTAGAATCTTAGAAAAGACTCATAAAAGAGGTAAGATTTTGCTGAAATTGACCACAAAAAAAGGCTCA
Organism: Giraffa tippelskirchi; assembly: GCF_054371585.1. Taxonomy (NCBI): domain Eukaryota; kingdom Metazoa; phylum Chordata; class Mammalia; order Artiodactyla; family Giraffidae; genus Giraffa; species Giraffa tippelskirchi. The sequence continues at coordinate 483,234 of NC_137283.1, forward strand.
AATAGAATACTAGAATAAGAAAAGTAAGTATAACTGCAGATAGAGCAAAGTCTAAATTAAGGTACTAACAACAACTTTATACAACTGAAAAAAATTAAATGAGCAATGTTCTGAAAAAAACATAACTAACAGAAATCATTCTAAGATGAAACAGAAAATCTTAATATTCCTATAACTGTAAAGAAATTACATTATTTTAAAATATTCCAACAAATAAAACAACAGGGTCCAAACAACCTGCTGATAGGTTCTACACACTTTCAGGGAGCAGACTGTTTCAATCTCATGAAAATTTTTCTAGAAAATAGAGAAAGAGGAAGTACTCATAACACAGGCCAGGAAGCTGAAAAAACTATATAACAGTACCAGATATGAACAGTATAAAAATTAAAAATTCAGCATTAATCTTTCTTTATAAATAGAAAAATAAATCTTAGCTAAAATTACAAATCTTTATTGAAACCATAAATAAACCATAAATAAAATGTTAGCAACTAAAGCCAAGAATATAGAACAAAGATAATAAACATATTATTCTCAAATTGAAGGAGCCAGGAATACAAAGTGACTTTAGCATTTTTTAAATTTATAAATATCATTCAGTACTTTAAATGGTTAAAGAGTAAAAGTTACATAACTACCCAAAATACAGAATAAATATTGGAGAATTCATCAACCTGGTACATGAAAAAATGCTCAACATCCCTAACCATCAGGGAAATGCAAATCAAAAACACAATGAGATAGTACCTCACACCTGTCAGAATTATTATCATTGAAAAGACAGGAAATAACAAGCGTTGGTGTGCAAAAAAAGAAACCTTTGTACACTGTCTTTTTGTTTTTCATTTTTAATCTAGATGATAGGTGGATGGGAGTTCGTTGTTCTACTTCTCTAGCTTTTTAAAAACTTTATTTACTTTAGTTGGAGGATAATTACTTTACAATATTGTGATGGTTTTTGCCACACATCAACATGGACCAGCCATAGGTACCCCTGTGTTCCCCCCGATCCTGAACCCCCTCCCTCTCCCTTCCTACCCTATCCCTCTGGGTTGTCCAAGAGCACTGGCTTTGGGTGTCCTGCTTTATGCATAGAACTCACACTGGTCATCTATTTTACGTATAGTAATGTATATGTTTAAATGCTATTCTCTCAAATCATCCTGCCCTCGCCTTCTCCCACTGAGTCCAAAAGTCTGTTCTTTACATCCGTGTCTCCTTTGCTGCCCTGCATGTAGGATCATTGGTATCATCTTTCTAAATTCCATATGCATGTCTTTTTCTCTCTTCCACCTATGATTTTTTCTTCTGTGAGCACTGCCTTCCTAGAGAGGCAGCTATGTAAAATGTTGAGGCCTAAGTCCAAAAAAATAAATAAATAAATAAAAATAATAATAATACAGAAGTTGAAGGAAATACTCTATAGATCATTATGCTAAACAAGCATCTTTAACCAGGTTACAAACCTATCTAAACTCTCAAAGGATAAATCTCTGGAGGAATTCAGAAACATTATTATAAAATATTAACGTTTAGTCCAAGGTTTGGGGAAGGAAGAATGGGAAAAATCTGGTCACATCCTTCATGCTGATCATCTCTGGAACTCTCAAGATGGCCACTTGGTAGCACCAGATGACTTCAACTGGTCATTAGCTAAGTTTCTCCATGAAACCACTCATCATAGAACAGCCAAATTGGTTAGTATCCTAAGTCAACATCGTTGGGGAAGCTTTAAAAAGATAGTTGAGGTTACTTTTCAGGTCATGTGTCACCCACCTGTCAACAACATAATCTTGGAAAAAGTGTCAAGGTGGGACACCGCCCAAAACCAAAGCCTCAAAGTTCTTTAAACACTTTCAGATGATTTTACCCAGCTTCCAGCCTCTGTGAAATTTGAGTATGTTTCAGTTACTGTGCATCTATTTTCAGAATGGGCTGAAGCATTTAATTGCCAAAAAGCTACAGTCCTTATAGTTGCTGAAAAGATGCTTGATTTTTGTGTATCTCTTACATCGAGTGATTGAGGCACATATAAAAGAACTCTGTAAAACAGTATCCCTTTCTCAAACACCACACTGTACTGAACCCCTACAATCTGGAAAAGTTGAAGGACCAGTGTTTTGATGTTTAGTCGCTAAGTTGTGTCCAACTCATTGCAACCCCAAGGAATGTGGCCCTCCAGACTCCTGCATCCATGGGATTTTTCCAGGCGAGAATACCAGAGTGGGTTGCCATTTCCTTCACCAAATACATTCATAAATTAAAATTACCAATAATTTCAGAAACATTTGAGCACCCTTGCCCAAAGATACCCCTCTAGGCCTTATGGCCATACAGCCCACTCTCTGGGGGAGACGTTGGTTATCTATCTATGAATTAGTGACTAGAGGACCCAGGAGTCTAATGACTTCACCTCGCACACCAGACTCTACCTTCCTGCATACAGACATGGCAAAACACTGCAAGCGATTCACGCACTATATCCAGTCCTCTCATCAACGGTTAAGGCCACCTTCCTACATCTTTTTACATTGTGCAAGAGGAGCTTTGTTATTGGAAGAGAGATCAGAGACAAATTCCCCTTGAGCCTTGCTGGAAGGGACTCTGTCAGTACTGTTATTGATAAATACAGCATTGAAAGTCTGAGACAAATGTGAAATTTTGGATTCACAATTTACAAGTAAAGAAGAAATTCAGAACCCCACACAATTGGAAGACTATTCCTATAAGGGATTTCAAACTAGGGATCATCAAAGAGCCTCCAAAAGCAGCCAATCTTCAGAAGCAAACAGCTGACCTAAGACCTTCAGAACAAATAGATGACAATGGATAGAGGACTGTTTCCGCTTAAGACAAAACTAAGACCTCATCTAATTCCTATTTGTTTGCTTGCTTGCTTATCTACTCACTGATAATCATCTTCTCATTTTCTATAGCTCCTGTTATCATCCACCCATAATGACCTTTTTACTCTTTTCTTCCCTTACTATGTGTTAAATCAGAACACTCTCATTCTGAATCCATCCTTACTTGATCCCAAACAGTAGCCATGGCCTTCATTCTTACTGAATGCCGTGTAATCCATCCCTTACCGGGCCTCCATGATCAAAACTTCTGGGCAATTCCACATTCATGAAACGAGACCACAGGCAATCACAGCCGATGGCATTCCCGCTTGCACCTACATGTACAACAGAATCTAAATAAATCAGTCTGTTACTTTGCTAGTGACCCTTTCTCTTAGAAAAAGAACCAGTTATTGAAATCTATTGATCAGGACCTACCTAATTCTAAGTTTGCATTCAAAAATCTTTGCAGAACAATGGGCCAGATACTATCTGGCAGAGACTGATAAAAATTAAAAAATGTAACCAACTCATGTAAGATCTTGGTTTCAACCTTGTGCTGTGAGCAAATCCTTTTTTCTTAGATTACCATGTGCTTTTACTGGATACTATTCTTTGTGGCCAGGATGCCCGATTGTGTTTGCCTCAAATGAATACTTCAGGAAGTAGTATTTAGACTTGTCTTTATTGAAGGCTCCAGTTGTATAACTCAACAAGTTTGGAAATCCAGATTCAGATATGAGTTCCAAAACGAGGCCACTGTTGGTTATTTCAGATACACTACTTGAAAGATTACTGACTCATATTTATGTAAGCAATTATAGCAGCACTCCCATCAGTGGGATCATACAAATAGAAAAGGCTATGAGAAACCTACCACTAAATATACCGACACTTTCTCTGCCCTAAAGGGATCCACCTAAACTCACTGGCCCAGGTAGCGAAAAACAATTGCATCGCTCTTCATTTCTTTCTCCTTAGTCATGGGAGGTCTGACTGTTGACATTGCCAATGCTTCTTATTGTTCTTGAGACAATGAAATAAGCAAGTTTGAACAAGCTATACCTTGTTTTAAGCAGAAAGCTATTTGACTAACTAAGGTTGATCCTTGTGGCCCATGGGATTTGTTTTCTTGGCCTGGGTTGGGCGATTGGGAATCTGGTTTTGAAGAATTTTACAAGTACGAGTAATCATTCTTGATTTTGTCACAGTGGTTATGATAATACTCTGCTGCACTGTCTCCAGAGTCTTAAAGGCTTCTACATAGCAGCTCTCTCATCAGATGATTGCCATGATGCTGTAACAAAAGGATCGGGAAGATCTTGTAACATAAGTGATTATGAAGACAACTGAACAATCTCCTGGTGTCATGATCTGGATCCCTGGTTCCTCCTGAATTGGACAACCTCTTGCAAATGAGAGAATGACCACGAGGGGAACAGGGAGACTGAATTTACAAATTACAATGACCTATATATAAAAATAGAGCTCTGACCATCACCCCTCCCCATCTGCTGCAACTGCCCAGGGAGCCAACCTCTTATCCACAGTAACCAGCCCAGGAACCAGCCTGTTGTCTCTAGTGACAATTGAGAGCCAAATAATAACCCTATAACATTCAGTCCAAAATGCCCAGGACTTGATGAATGACCAACAGCTTCCCTTTGTCCCTGCTTCCAACTTAGGACCAAGCAGAGGAAGCCAAAGCTGTCCCTCTAACAAACTGATAGGATATCCCTTCTGGTAGCCACCTCCAGCCTCCACAGGCCAGCAACCTTCGGCCAGGACACACCTGAAACCTCTTTCTTCCACTATACAGCTTTCCTACTCCACTGCTTGCCTTTGAGTTTTTAACAAAATGTAAGTGATAATGATTGACTCCCTTGCTACAGACAGTTCTGCATAGCCTTTACCGGTTCTCACACTCAAACTACCGCACAGTTGCACTCATTTCACATGCTAGCAAGGTAATGCTTGAAATCCTTTGAGCCAGGCTTCAACAGGACATGAACTGAGAATTTCCAGATGTAAAAGCTGGATTTAGAAAAGACAGAGGAACCAGAGGTCAAATTGCCAACATCTGTTGGATCAGAGAAAAAGCAAGAGAATTCCAGAAAAACATCTACTTCTGCTTCATTGACAGCACTAAAGCCTTTGACTGGATCACAACAAACTGTGGAAATTTCTTTAAGAGATGAGAACACCAGACCACCTGACCTGCCTCCTGAAAAACCTGTGTGTAAGTCAAGAAGCTATAGTTAGAACCAGACATCAAACAACGGACAGATTCAAAATTGGGAAAGGAGTACATCAAGGCCGTATATTGTCATCCTGCTTATTTAATTTATATGCAGAATACATCATGAGAAATGCTGGGCTGGATAAATCACAAGCTGGAATCAAGAGTGCCAGGAGAAATACCAACAACCTCAAATATGCAGATAACACCACCCTAATGGCAGAAAGCAAAGAGGAACTAAAGAGCCTCTTGATGAAAGTGAAAGAGGAGAGTGAAAAATCTGGCTTAAACTCAACATTCAAAAAACTAAGATTATGGCATCCAGTCCCATCACTTCATGGCAAATAGATGGAGAAACAATGGAAACAGTGACAGGCTTCATTTTCTTGGGCTCCAAAACCACTGCAGACGGTGATGACAGCCATGAAATTAAAAGATGCTTTCTCCTGGGAAAAAAAGCTATGACAAACCTAAATAACATATTAAAATCAGAACATCATTTTGCTGACAAATGTCTCTATAGTCAAAGCTATGGCTTTTCCAGTAGCTGTGTATGGATGTAAGCATTGGACCATAAAGAAGGCTGAGGACCAAACAATTGATGCTTTAGAACTGTGGTGTTGGAGAAGAGTCTTGAGAGTCCCCTGGACAGCAAGGAGATCAAACCAGTCAATCCTAAAGGAGATCAGTCCTGAGTATTCATTGGAAGGACTGATGCTGAAGCTGAAACTTCAGCTGATGCGAAGAACAGACTCACTGGAAAAGACCTTGATGCTGGGAGAGATTGAAGGCAGGCAGAGAAGAGGATGACAGAGGATGAGATGGTTGGATGGCATCACCGACTCGATGGACATGAGTTTGCGCAATCTCCAGGAGACAGTGAAGCAGAGGGAAGCCTGGAGTGCTGCAGTCCGTGGGGTCACAAACAGTCAGACATGACGGAGCGACTCAACACCAACACCAACATGGAGCGGGGGGGGGGGGGTGTCTCCATTTTTCTTGACAGTGGGAGACATTAGCTCCTGGACACAAGGCCCTCTCTACAAGCAGCTCAGCGTATAGCAGCTGGCTTTGCTCAGAGAAAGTGCCCAGAGGAGCAACAGAGGGCAGGCCAAGACAGAAACCATAGTCTTTTTGTACCTTAATCTCAGAAGTGACTTTCTTCCACTTGTATTCTTCAAAAGAAGTCATTTGATCCAGCCTGCATTCAGAGGAGATCACACACATGTGTGAACACCAAGATGCAAGGATCACTGCGGCCCACACTTAATGCAGTGACTGATGTACTCAGTACAGTCCCATAAATCATTTTACATTGTTCTTCTTTTTGTTTTTGTCATTTTTAATGTTTTAATATCATTTCAATGATTATTTTGAATTTTCACTGTACATTTTGTTAGTTATAATTTTCCTTCTCTATGCTCTCAGATATACATGATGCCATTTTTTTAGAACAAGGGACCGACTATCCCTCCATAAAATTCTGTTTCATCACCATCTCATCACAGAAGAATGAAGGTTCTTTTAAAATAGACTCACTTCCCACCCCTTAAATCTCCCATTCTATTGTGACCTTTAAAACATGGTCATATGTCCCTCTCTCTGCCCCGGCTCCAAGCAACCTTAATGTATTTTTAGTATAATTTAGTACTTACTTTGGTTTCCCTCAGGAGTTGTCTCTTTGTTTCAAGAGTTATCATTTATGCCTCTATTTCCTCTTCCTAAGTCACATACTTTTACTCACTTACATACACGCACACAGTTGCCAGATACATTATTCACCGCTCTCTCCCATGTATTTGCAATCTCCTATCTAAGTAAAAGTGTTAGTCACTCAGTGGTGTCCGGCTCTTTGTGGCCCCATGGACTGTAGCCTGCCAGGCTCTTATATACATGGAATTCTCCAAGCAAGAATACTGGAGTGAGTAGCCATTCTCTTCTTCAGGGAATCTTCCTGACCCGAGGATAGAACCTGGGTCTCCTGCATTGCAGGCAGATTCTTTACCATCTGAGCCACCAGGGAAGCCCCATCTGAAAGTCTCTATTCTGAGGTCGTTTTTATGTGCTTTCAACTTTCCATTGAGGTATATGATACATAAAACAAAGCACACAAATTATGGACTCTGAGGGAGAAGGTGAGGGTGGGACGTTCTGAGAGAACAGCATTGAAACGTGTATATTATCATATGTGAGGCAGAACACCATTCTGGGTTCGATGCATGAGACAAATGCCCAGGGCTGGGGCGGTGGGATGGCCCAGGGGGATGGGATGGGGTGGGGTGGGGGTGGGGTCAGGTTGGGGGCGTGTGTGGGCCCATGGCTGATTCATGTCGGCGTGTGGCAAAAACCACTACAATATTGGAAAGTAATTGGCCCCCAACTAAAATAAATAAATTTATTTTTTTAAAAAGTGAATATTTGATGACTGATCACAAAGTTAACACACTCATGTAACCCTCACACACGTCAGGAAATAAAACTTTGTCGGCACTTCAGAAGCCCCACCCAGGCCCCTGCCAATCACTACCCTGTCTATCCACTCAAAACTCAGCCCACCATGCTGATTTCCAACATGAGAGATTGGTTTTACCTGGTTTTAAGGGTATAACAAAGGAACAATGCAATACTCATTCCTCTGAACCTGGTCTTTTTCACTCAACGTTATGCTTGTGAGATTGATCCATGAAGCTCTAGTTCTTTCATTTAAATTAATATACAGCATTTCTTCACATGAATTACCACAGTTTGCTTATCTATTCTACTCTCGATGGACAATTTGGCTGTTTTCAATTTGGAGCTATTACAAACAGTGCTTCTACAAATGCTTTGTGTATGTCTTTTGGTGCACGTGGGCATGAATTTCTGTCAGAGTTACATCTAGAAGTTAAACTTTTGGTTTGCAGGGAATGCGACTGTCACCTCTAACAGGCATTTTCCTTTTCCAAAAGTTGTTACCACTTCAATTCCCACCAACAGTGTACAAAAGTTCCTTGGTTAATTTGTTTGGTTTTAGTTAACATTTGTTCAGTTTAATAAATACTTTCTTAAATATTTGCATCTATGACAAACAGATTTCAGAACATAATTCTGAACTTTACATTATTTACTGTGATTTTACCAGTATCTTCAAAACACCAGAGCTCTGCTATTGCGTCTGTATGCCCAGCCCTGTGTTAAACTTGAAGAACAGGATCAATCAGAAAAGCCACAGAACTTGATGTTACGGTGGTTGAATTATTTTTGCTACCTGGAATTTTTTTTATTTCTTCTTACCCATGAAATTTCAGTAGTAATTACAATAGTTAAAATTTCACAGCCTTAGAAGTTTAATGAAGATAGCTATATTCTTACAACCAACATCGCTGGATGATAGTGATCCATTTATTTCAGCAATTTTCACAATGAAAAGAGATTATTAATAATTCACTCACTTGATTTATATATGAGCAACTCGGGAAATGATGAAAATATCAAATTTCTATGTTGGATCACTCAGTCAGAGCCAGTCTTGGTTATTCTTTCAGCTGATTACACCCATATCATTTTCTGAGACTTCTGCTTGGTAAAGAAAATAATTTATTTGTTCATTTATTCATTTGTTCAGTCACTCAATAATTATTATCCAACTCTGTGTCGACATTCTGCCAGGAACAGAAGGAAGACAAGGTGAAGGTGAGGTCATGAACACTTCCTGCTACAGATGGACGTGTTGGGCATTTTGATTAATTCTTCGCCCTCAAATACTTCAAAAACAACAAAACATATGAAAGGTAGAGGGAAGAAAACACAATTTTTATGAATCAAAGACATTTCCAAACCCCATGGGACAAACAGTGAGACGTGCTCACAAACTGCTTCCCAGCCTGGACTCAAGAGCTTGGGGGAAAAACCTGGGGCTTCCCTCCCAAAGCTCCAGTCAAGAGACGCACCAGCCGCATCACTGAGATCACAGCTGCAAAATGCAGGGAGGTGATGGGGACAGTGGAACATCCCCACTAAGACCCACTTCAATATCATGGGCTATCGAGGGAGAGACAGCTGTATTAACTGGCCATTTCCATTGCCTCCCAGCAAAGAGAGCCTGCCGGAGGTAAAAAGAATCGTTGTTTCTTAAGAATAAAACAAGAAAAAATTAACAGAAAACATTCAAAGGTACAAAAAGCTTTTCTGAAATAAAGAAATACAGTTGACCCTTGAACCACATAGGCTGCTCGTATGCAGTGCGTCCCACTGGGGGTGGAGAGCAGGAGGCGGCACCAGACCTTGGACTGGCAAATAGAGGCCTGGGGTTGGGGAGTCAGTGTGCCTCAGTTTCCTCCCCAACAACAACTGAGTTTTTATAGTACCTGAAAATTGAGGGGACTTCCCTGGTGGCTCAGATGGCAAAGAATCCGCCTGCAATGTAGGAGACTGGGGTTCGATCCCTGGGTAGGGAAGATCCCCTGGAGAAGGGAATGGCTACCCACTCCTGTATCTTTGCCTGGAGAATTCCCTGGGCAGAGGGGCCTGGCGGGCTCCAGTCCGTGGGGTCACGAAGAGTCAGACACGACTGAGCGGCAAACACACACACACACTCCCTGCTGAGGTTCCTACATTTGTAGATTCAACCAGCCAGAGATCTTGTACTACTGTACAGTACATAAGTAGTGAAGAAAAATCTGCTCAGGAGTGAACCTGAATTTCAAGCCCACATCATTAAGGATCAGTTAGATTTAACTATGTAGATTAACCTAAAATAAACCCATTTAGGAAAGTCCACAGCAAGACATACCCAGTGAAATAAATGCGTTTCAAAAAAGAATAAAGAATTATGGAAGTATTCAGGTAGGAAAAACAAGCTACACTGGGGGAGAGGGGAGTGGATTCACGTTCTTTATAATAACTCGGAATGAAACGAAACAACAAGGCAATGCCCGTTAGAACTGAAACCCAGAATATTCTTAACTAAGTAAGAGTGTGGGGACTACTATACCGATATGATTTTTTAAAATAGGATTTTTAAACACAAGGCACAACAACGAAAATGCACAACGAGGGCCTTCCCTGGTGGTCCAGTGGTTAAGAATATGCCTTCAATGTAGGAGATGTGGGTTTGATCCCTGACTGGGAATACAAGATCCCACATGCCATGGGACAACTAAGCCCTCACACCACAGCTACGGGGCCCTCGTGATCTGTACACGTGGAGCACGTTGGAGCCCAAGAAAATAAATATGCTGCAACTAGAGAGAAGCCTGCAGGCCGCCACAAAGACTGATGCAGCCAAAAATTGATTAATTATTTAAAAAATAAACAAAATGCTTAACAAAATCCATTCACCTATCCAAACACTATTAATTGATGTTGAGTTTTCAACCTATTGAAAAATACAGCTATTGTTGTTCAGTCGTTCAGCTGAGTTTGACTTTTTGCGACTACATGGACTGCAGCATGCAAGGCTTCCATGTCCTTCACTATCTTCTCGAGTTTGCTCAAACTCATGTCCATTGAGTCGGTGAAGCCCTCCAACCATCTCATCCTCTGTCATCTCCTTCTCTTCCTGCCTTCAATCTTTCCCAGCATCATCATCTTTTCCAATGAGTAGGCTCTTCTCATCAGGTGGCCAAAGTATTAGAGCTTCAGATTCAGCATCAGACCTTCCAGTGAATATTCAGAGTTGATTTCCTTCAAGATTGACTGGTTTGATCTCCTTGCAGTCCAAGGGACTCTCAAGAGTCTTCTCAAACACTACAGCTCAAAAGCATCAATTCTTTGGTGCTCAGTCTTCTTTATGGTCCAACTCTCACGTCCATACATGACGACTGGAAAAACCATAGCTTTGACTACTCGGATCTTTGTTGGCAAAGTAATGTCTCTGCTTAGGTTTGTCATAGCTTTTCTTCCAAGGAGCAAGTGTCTCTTAATTTCATGGCTGTCTCCATCCACAGAGATTTTGGAGCCCAAGAAAATAAAGTCTTTCACTGTTGCCACTGCTCCCCATCTATTTGCCATGAAGTGATGGGACTAGATGCCATGATCTTAGTTTTTCGAATGTTGAGTTTTAAGGCAGCTTTTTTTACTCTCATCTTTCATCTTCAAGGAGCTCTTTAGTTCCTCTTCACTTTCTGCCATAAGGGTGGTACCATCTGCATATCTATGGTTATTTATATTTCTCCCGGCAATCTTGATTCCAGCTTGTGATTCATCCAGCCCAGCATTTCACATGTTGTACTCTATGACCAACCTAGACAGCATATTAAAAAGCAGAGACATTACTTTGTCAATAAAGGTCTGTCTAGTCAAGGCTATGATTTTTCCAGTAGTCATGATGTGAGAGTTGGACTACAAAGAAAGCTGAGCACCAAAGAATTAATGCTTTTGAACTGTGGTGTTGGAGAAGACTCTTGAGAGTCCCTTGGACTGCAAGGAGATACAACCAGTCCATCCTAAAGGAAATCAGTCCTGGATGTTCATTGGAAGGGCTGATGTAGAAGCTGAAACTCCAATATTTTGGCCACCTGATGCGAAGAGCTGACTCATTTGAAAGCCCCTGATGTTGGGAAAGATTGAAGGCAGGAGGAGAAGGGGACGACAGAGGATGAGGTGGTTGGATGGCATCACCGACTCAATGGACATAAGTTTGGGTAAACTCCGGGAGTTGGTGATGGACAGGGAGGCCTGGCGTGCTGCAGTTCATGGGGTCGCAAAGAGTCGGACATGACTGGGCGACTGAACTGAACTGAACTCTGAATATAAGTTAAATAGATAGGGTAACAATATACAGCCTTGACGCACTCCTTTCCCAAGTTTGAACCAATCTGTTGTCCCAGGTTTGGTTCTAACTATTGCTTCCTGACCTGCAATAAAGCCATAGGAGGAAATAATTGTGGTGAAGAGTAATTATAAGAAAGGACATAAATGTTATTACAGCAGATATCTAAAAATAATATATGATAATACCAAATGCTTGCAAGGATGCAGAGAAACTGAGCCACTCACATTTTGTAAACAGGAACACAGAATGGTACAGCCCCTCTGCGGTACGGCAGTTTCTTACAAAACTAAGATGTGTTGCTTAGCACACAACCAGAAATTCATTCTCAGGTGATTTCCCAGAGGAAGGAAAGCATGTTCACTGGAAAACCTGTACATAAATGTGCACAGAATTTTAACTTGTAATAGGCCCAAACTGGAAATAATCCAAATATCCTTCAGTGGGAGATTGGTTAAATAAACGGAAGTTCATTCATACCATGGGTAAAGTGGTAAAACAAAGAGTGAACTATGAAGTACACAAATTGAAATGACATCAAGGGGATCATACTGGGTGAGGGGAGAAACAGCAATATCAAAAGTTTACATAATGTATGTACCCATCTAGGTAATATTCTTGAAATGAGAAAATTACAGCTATGAAGAACAGGTTCTTGGTGCAAGGGTTTGAGGAATAATTATGGTGGAACTGTCCTGTGTCTTGACTGTTGTGGTGGCCACACAAATTTACATACATGACAAAATTACATAAAACTGAACACACACACAGTGGCATGTAAAAGTGCTGAACTCTGAATAAGAGAGATAGATTAAATCAATCTTGATTTCCTGATTGGGATACTGTACTTATGCAAGATATTATCTTGGAGGGAAAGATATACAGAGATATCTCTGCATTTCTTACATTTCTTTGTAGATATGAATCTATTCTTATTTCGTAATTGTTGTTGTTCAGCCGCTAAGTCATGTCTGACTTCTTGTGACCCCATGAGCTGCAGCACGCCAGGCTTCCCTGTCCTTCACTATCTCCCTGAGTTTGCTCAAAGTCATGTCGAGTCAGTGATGCCATCCGGCCATCTCATCCTTTATTGTTATCTCATAATAAAAGTTTTCAATATTAAATAATCATATAAATAAGAAAAAATGGGGGTATGGGGGGGTAAATAACTAAAACCTAATGTTGAAACATTTGTTTAACCCAGATAATCACTTTGGTCTTTTAAAGTGTTTTACAACCTTTACAATATTTAAAAAATGTAAAGAAATAATTTATAACTATTAGAATAGAATGTAGGCAAAAATAAATCTCAGTTCTTTCAACTTAGTTTCTTTTAAGTTCAAACAAAATTTACTGCAATGTAATTTATTTTGAAACAGCATATGTAATCTGATTATATTTTTCTAGAATTATTTCTGTCGTTTTTTTTCTGTCTTTGGATCTGCAATTGCACATTAAGTGATACTTAGAGAAACGTGCATCTAGTGCCGATAATGGCTACTTCCCATTAATGAGATTTGAGGCAAGCTTTTAAAATTTCTTTTAGCATTTTGGTATGATTTTTAAGTTGTGGGTATGTGCCATTTTTAAGCCTAAACATACAAAAATCAAACAAAATTTTAAAGAACAATGAAAGAGTAGTACCTGCGCTTAAAAAAGTACTTTAAAAGCCGTCTAGGATGACAAGCAAGTAAGCACAAGATTTCGAAGGGCAGTTGAAGTTTCCGGGAGAGACGGAGAAGGATGGGACCAAAGCTGCCTGAGCTCCAGAAGCAAAGCCCGCCCAGGAATGATGGAGCATTTTATAATATTGTTTTTTAAAGCCTTCGTTTCTTGGTAATTTCACAAGTTCTGGCTGGAAAAAGCACACTCTGGTAAAAACTTCTTCGAGTCAGACTTTCCACTGTGAAATCCATTAGTTTTGATAATTTATTGATATGACTGTGTAAAAGGTGAGAAACTGCAAGTGGGACAGCATGCAGCTGGAGGCCAAGGTGCTGTTTATTTATCTTAATGAACAGTTTTAATAATTAAGATCTCACTTGAATAAGTCACTTTTCAAAAATTCATTTTCACCATTTCAGCCATCATTTTCTTTTGATCTTTGTAAAAGGTTCTATTAAAGTCAAACACAGCAATGTGCTAGTAATGTGCTAGTAACCTACTTCTTTCATTTATATATGAAATGAAGAAAGCATTCAGATGTTTAATTTTCATAATTAGTTGGGAATTTTCCCAATAATTAAGGAGCAGGTATTACTGTGTCACTTGATTTTAATCTCTGAACATACAATTTGTGTATTTTCGATCTGGTCTTGGTCTAGCACCAAGAACTGTTGTACTAGCAGGGAGACAGGATCTCCATCTTTCACTGAATCTATGTCTAATATTTGTACAGTTGACTGTGAATGTCACTGTCTATTTACACAGCTTAAATGTGGACTAACATAATTGGCCATCATAAAGTCGTGGAATAGGGCACTGATCAAACCAGTCTTGCCCACAAGCTGACATATGGTCACTCAGTTCCTGCCTAAGCACCTCCAGCTTCAGGAAATTCACCACCCGCCAGGTGCTCAATTTTCACAATTGTGAAGCTTTGCAATCTAAATAAAAGATGTTTGTGACATTATCTCATTACTCTACAGGCAGGCCTTGTGTATTATACTACTGTAAGTACTTTCATCTTACTAATTCAAATGATGTTCGCTTTTCCACTGTTGCCTAATGGACTACTGTTCAGACACAACTTACTGCTCAGTAAGCTGCAGAGTGGCCTGTATTAGACTTGTAGTTCTGGGTCAACACACTGCACGTGTGGGCACCTCATGCCATTTTCTATAATAATGACCATGTGGTTTGAATCACTTTCACAAGTTAATAACACACGAGCAATATATAATTGCAAAATTGTCCACATACCACATAAAAGAAACGTCACTTTTGAAGACTAGATGTGATGATGTTTGTGGAGTACTTAACTCAGAATGTATATCAAGTGGGCAAATAATGTTTATAAAAACCTCATGTTGTATTTCTCAATCTGTGTATATAAATGTGTCTGTGTTTTAGAACTTATATGTTTTCATTTCTTTTACGGTTTTATGAAAAATAAATAAAGTGGGGTGGAGACAGAAACAAGGGCCTATTTTACCCTATATGACTGGTTGATGAAAACCACATTTTTATACAAATATTATTATAGAACCTAACTGTGTTTGTTCATTAAGGAAAAATATTTGAATTCCATCATCACAAGTGACTACTGTGCTCCCAGGAGAAATTCAGCAACAACTTCACAATTAGGACAGAAAATCAGAAATTAAGTCAAGGTGCCAGACTCTCCCTGAGGCCAGCAGCAAGGGTGCTGCTCTGCGACGTTGGGCAAATTTCTCGGCCTCTCTAAGCTTTACTTTCTTTGTCTGGAAGAAATAAAATCTCACTCTAGAGTTAAATACTCCGCTGTGGCAAACACTATTTGCATTATGTCTCGGT
Source organism: Giraffa tippelskirchi (assembly GCF_054371585.1). Lineage (NCBI taxonomy): Eukaryota > Metazoa > Chordata > Mammalia > Artiodactyla > Giraffidae > Giraffa > Giraffa tippelskirchi. The sequence goes on from NC_137283.1 coordinate 498,568, forward strand.
CTCAGGATGAAAGTTCAACTGTCCCCCAAATGTTTACCACCCTGCAGATGGCATTTAAAATCAAAGTCTAAGAACTCATTTGCAGCAATATGGATAGACCTACAGATGATACCAAGTGAAGCACGTCAAACAGAGAAAGACAAATGTTACATGATATCACTTATATGTAGAATCTAAACAAATAGAATAAATGAACTTATTTGCAAAATGGAGACTCACAGACATAAAGAACAAATTCATGGTTACCAAAGAAGGAAGGGGAGAGAGATAAATTTGGAGTATGAAATTAACAGGCATAAGAGAGTATGAAATTAACACTCTATACAAAGTATATAAACAGAAAGGATTTCCTGTATAGCACAGGGAACTATTGGGTTGGCCAAATAGTTCATTCTGCCTGCAACGTGGGAGCCCTGGGTCCAATCCCTGGGTTGGGAAGATTCCCTGGAGAAGGAAAAGGCTACCTACTCCAATATTCTGGCCTGGAGAATTCCATGGACTGTACAGTCCATGCGATCTCAAAGAGTCAGACCTGACTGAGTGAATTTCAGTTTCATTTTCAATACATTCACTATCTTGTAATAAACTATAATGGAAAAGAATAAATAAATATATATATATATGTATATACACACACATGTACACACACACACACACACACACATACATATATATATATATATAACTGAATCACTTTGCTGTACACCTAAAACTAACACAATATTCTAGATCAACTATACTTCAGTAAGGGACTTCCCAAGCAGCGCTAGTGGTAAAGAACCTGCCTGACAATGCAGGAGATGCAAGAGATACAGTTTCCATCCTTGGGTCAGGAAGATGCCCTGGAGGAAGGCATGGCAACCCACTCCAGTATTCTTGCCTGGAGAATCCCATGGACAAAGAAGCCTAGCAGGCTATAGTCCATGGGGTTGCAAAGAGTAGGACATGACTGAAGTGACTTAGCATGCACGCACACGTGCTTCAGTAAAAATACAAAATAATTTTTAAAAGTCTAATGGCTCATTATCTCACTTGAGATCTCAGCTACCAATACACCCCTACTCAGCTGTACCTAATTGCTTCAGGGAGGCCTCAAGGGGCATTCAGTCATGCTCAAAGACAAACACAGGTCACCTCAATGTCAATCTTTGCATGTCTATGCAGTCTCCACTGATCTTCCTGGGCACTCACTCACTCCCTGGATCTCACTGGTCCTGCCGGTCCTAGGTTCCTGCTCCTCTGAAAGAATGTGTAGTCCTGCCCAGGGATTTCCCCAGGACTTGCAAAGCTACGGACTATTTCAACACACCCAACCATTTTTACTCATGTCAGACATTTCTTTCTGCCCGCCCGCCCTCTGCACTGCCAGGGAATTATTTTATAGGGTTACCTTTAGAGTTAGAGTCAATATCTCTCTTTCTTTCTTGCAGTGACAGAACTCATAGAACATATACAAGTTCCTTAGCAAAGGACATGCAAGTCCATCAGGACACAACACTTGTCTTCCTCTGTATCTTTATTTCCTGCAACTTCCTTGTTCCTAGACACTCACGTTCTAACAGTACAAAAATCTTGCAGGCTGTTCCATTCCTCTTTGCCTCTGTGCAGACTATTCCTGCCGGATCTCAGATTCTGTTCCAAAGGAAGGGTTAAACACTCACCTCCTCCATGAAGACTCAGAGGATCTTGGAGGAAGACTTAATCTTTGCTTCCTCCGGACTCTGTGGTTTGTCTATGGTGCCTAATCAATGCCTAATCAATTGTATTGCTTGTTTTGCTTTGTTTTTAATGTAGATCTTTCATACTAGTCCCTTCGGAGGCTCAGACAATTTTAAAATTCCTTTGGAAATCCCTACCACCTAGCAAAGTGTTTGACACATAACTGACATTCCATGAACAGTTGTTGGATGAACAATGACACGCATCAAAAGAGCTTGGTATCAAAGCACCCATCACCATGGGGCTCTGCATGGATTGATCCAAGTTGCCTTTTAGAGCAGCTCTGGGCTCTCTGGGCATCACGGATATAGCAAATGACATAAGAGGTGAGAGTGCCTGAAGAGGCCCGGAGAACACTGTCGAGTTCCAAACGATGAGAGATGCTGGGCTTTTCTCATTACAGCATTTGGATTAAGAGCATCTCTTAAGCCAAATGACCGCTGTCAGGAGCCAGTGTAAGCTGAAGGCAGAAGCACAGATGACCCCAGGTCATGGGCAGCTGCACCTGCAGTGAGCAGGCGCTGAGTGGGCGGAGGCCAACAAAGAGCTCCCACCTCTTGCGCTTCCCTAAGAAGCCCCGGGTATGCCAAGGCTGCGAAGGCCAGCAGGGCTGGCGTCGCTACTCGCTACTCAGCTACTCGAAGACCGAAGACCGAGGACAGAGAGCCTGCCCCCCACCAGAGGCGTCATCTCAGCCGGCCCTCGGGGAAAAGGAGAGAAGGTTTTCAGCGTACTCTCCCCCAGAAAGAGAGAAAAAAGATTTCCCACCAGAAAACAAAGGAACGAGAACAGCTCAGTGGGGCTTTCAGTGGGAAATTGCAAACTTGAAATGAAATCCAACTTTCCTATTTTGGTGGAGGGCTGGGGCAGGAAAGAGAGCTGAAAATAGAATAACAAAAACGAACTTTATTTGAAATATACAGCGAAAGAAGTATTGAATAAGAACCAATGTAAATAACAAAAGAATGAGGAATTTCAAACTAAAATGAGGGTTTAATGACTCTCTTATTGCTGAAAAAAGAACTGAGTCTTTTTCCAATTTCTTATCCTACAGAAGAAACTAGTCTGTGGACCATCCAATGCCAAAATTATAGCAAATCATTTTAACTCCTGAATTTTCTAAGCGTAAAGGATGTCTTTTCCAAAAGGCAGATATTTCCTAACTTCCGCTAAGTAGAAGAGTTTTCCTACTTTCTCTCCCTGTTACCACCGTGGCCGATGAAATTCAAATCAGTCACCTAAATTAAAGTATTTCTGAAAAGACTACAAAACTGAATGCTGCTTTTGCCTCAGATTTTTCTAATAAAAGCAAGTTTTTGCATAGACCCTAAATAAATGATGCACATTGACTTGAAGTGATCTGGTATTCTTGGAGTAGAGGAGGCAATCTAAAAATATGAAAAAATTATCCTTCATGGGAGATATTGTAACAAAGGGGCAAGAAACACAGTCATTCCCACTTCTCTTTAAGGACAGAAAATCATTTTAGGACTTGCTTCCCTTTTTCTCACCTCCCCATCACCAAACTCTCTTGTAGGAGAAACATTATTACGGCAGATAACGCTGAGCTTCTAAAACAGCCCCTCATGAGCAACCTTGAATGTGACTTAGGAGGTGAGTCACCTGGGCATGCCTCTCATCCCTTTTCTTCTCACTCCAAACACAGTTCCAAACTAAGCTGTCTGCGCAGAGGAGTGCCAAGATAGAGGCGCTAATGAGAGGGCTGACTGCCCTGGTGGCTCAGACGGTAAAGCGTCTGCCTACAATGCAGGAGGCCCGGGTTCAATCCCTGGGTCGAGAAGATCTCCTGGAGAAGGAAATGGCACCCCACTCCAGTATTCTTACCTGGAAAATCCCATCGACGGAGAAGCCTGGTAGGCTGCAGTCCATGGGGTCGCCAAGAGTCGGACATGACTGAGCGATTTCACTTTCACCTTCACGCAAAGAGAGGACACCGTATCATGTGGCATCAGTGAAGGGACAGGGAACCACAGAATCAGAAGGGAACTAGTTAGTCTGTTAGCCCAGGCCCCTTACAGCTTTACAGTTAATACTTTGCACACTAGGGCTCCGCACAGATTCAACTGATCACCTGATTTACAAAGACAACGTGGCGTAATTGCTTACGTTTGCACAGCATCAGCTTTCTTGTCCAGAAGTCACCTACTCCAAACCTTGCTTGTCACAATTTTGCCAAGACCCCAGAAGCCAACTGAAGCAAGAGCCCAAGAAGCTTGATGAGCTGGTGCAGAGTTAAGGCACTGAAGTTTCTGTATTTTATTCATAAGAGAGGACTCATCCAAAGCCAATTTCATTTTCATCTTTGCGTGTTTCTAACCAGCAGATTGGGCTTCCCAGGTGGCGCCTAGTGGTAAAGAACCCACCTGCCAATGCAGGAGACATGAGAGACATGAGTTTGACCCCTGGGTCGGGAAGATCCCCTGGAGGAGGAGATGGTTGCATGGCAGCCCACTCCAGTATTCTTGCCTGGAGAATCCCATGGACAGAGGAGCCTGGCAGGCTACAGTCCATGGGGTCACAAAGAGTTGGACACAACTGAAGTGACTTGGCGCGTGGGCAAGCAGTATAATTATTAAATTTCTCAGCTCACAAATAGATGAGAAACAGCAAACATTTAAAAGATTATTGACTTAATCAGCTGACAGATGGTGGAGAAAGAAAACTACTACAAGTTAATAAGGCATAGCCACCTAGGATTCCATGTAGAGACTGATGTACCAACATATTTCATTAGTTCCTTGGGGATCTCTGTGTTATAGTATAGACTCTCAATGAAGGTCAAAATGATGAATGTCCTTCATTCCTTCACACCCTTCAGATAGCAGCTTACATATAAAATTCTCAGAAAAACCTTCCTCCAATGACTGTGCTTGAAGCAGCGCTAACCCATCATTCTCAGCACCTTTCCTATGTCCTGCCCAGTATATATCCAAATTTATAGTCATGTTATTTATGACTTTACTTTTGTGTTACATTATCTACCTGCTGCACTAGATCATGAATTTCAGGTGGCACTGAGCCACGTCCTTCTCGATCATCACTGACTGCCCAAATCCTGGCTCTGTGCTTGTCGCATGGAAGGGTCTTGATAAACGTTGAGTGAGTAAAGAAATGTTACGAGGGAAGCGCCTACATTCGCTGATTACAATATGTCACTTTAGAAATGTGTCTTTAAATTTAGGAATGCTCCTTACAAAGATGATTAAAGAGATGTTGTTTCCTAAAAGGGCAGCAAAGTTGGGGGATCGTAACTTACCATTTATTGAACAATGATTGTGTACCGGGAATGCTAATCCTCACAATGACACAGTAAAATAGGTATGATTAGTCCTCCTTCACTGATGAGGAAACTGAAGTTAAGTAACTTTCCAATTTTGTGCAACTAGTGGTAAAGTCTGGATTCAAGCCTGAGGTCCACATCTGTTACTTTGATGGGTAAAGCTTCAATTATCCTCACTTAAGAAGTAGCTTATATGATGTCTGGGATGTTGGCTGGACTAGAACCAGGAATTGGGCTTCAAAGGCACTATTAGGAAAGAAGGAAGCTCTTGTAGATTGGAGCTGAGTCAAGTCTGAGAGTCAAGACAGGGAGACCAGGTTCAAAGGGCAGACAAAGAATTATAAAAGGACAGAATCAAAAGTCAGGAGTCCTATGAAAACAGGATCTGAGTCATGCTTCAACCCACTTAAATCTGGCATCCACCCCCCTAAACTTTCCCAAAACAGCTCTCACTAATGTCACCAGTGACTCTGACATCACCAAATCCAGTGGGTAATATTTATTCTTTATCTTGCGTGGCTTCTCCGTAGCATTTGGCGTTCTGACCGTTTCCTCCTTTGTGAATCATTGTTTACCTTTGGCTTCCCCAGCACACTCTCTCCTGGTCCTCCTTTCACGTATCTATCTGCTCCATCTCTGTCCCATTTGCCGCTTCATCCTCCTCCACCTTGGCAATAAATGTGGGGCTTTTTCAAGATCAAGGTGAGATTTCCTTCTCTTCTATCTCTCAGTCTTTCTTCTCTCTGGGTGAACCTACCAATTTTTAAGGCTTTAAATGTTATTGACAGATTGACAACTCTTTATTTCCCATTCTACACTATATTTCTGAGCTTCAGAGTTGACTTCCAAATTTTCCTACTTGGCATTACTGTTTGGATATTTAAAAGACAGCACAAACGTAATAAATTCCAATACAAACTCATCAAATTTAACCCCAATAATTGAGCCCATATGTCCTTCAATCCTCACATGTAAACCCTACTAGTTATCCTGTTTTTTTTTCTTTCTGGAACCACAACTAATTGATCCATCTAAACTCTTAGTCTTCTCCAATTCATTCTCCATGTTGCCACCAGCGACACCTTTTTAAAATACAAATTTCTCCATATCATGTTACTAACCAGGGTAAAACTCCATGTTTATACTTGATCTGTATGCTGCTGCTGCTAAGTCACTTCAATTGTGTCCGACTCTGCGTGACCCCATAGACGGCAGCCCGCCAGGCTCCTCTGTCTCTGGGATTCTCCAGGCCAGGATACTGGAGTGGGTGCCATTGCCTTCTCCACTTGATCTGTATACTCCTGAATAGTCAGACTTCTGCATGCCTTTCTCTGCCAACCTCAACCTATGCCAATTCTCTTTTCTGGGTTCCACCCACCAAAGGTGCACTTTCAGTTTATAGAATCCCCTATGCTCCCTCTGACCTCAGGGCTTTGATATAGTCTATGCTTTTCCTGGAATAGTCTTACCCCTACACCACCCTTCATTTGGCCTTCCATAGAGCTCAACTCTAGTGTATCTTCCTCAGGAATCCCTGTGCTTTTTGGACCCCCGTCACACACACACACACACACACACACACACACACAGGATCAAGTTCCCCTAATACATATTATTCTTATTCATAGGTACCTACACACTGTATAATTTGATTAATGTCTCTCTTTCTCAATGAAATGTAGGTTCTGAGGGGGCAGGGGCCATAGAGATGGCTCATCACTGAACGCCTGGACCAACACAGTGTTTTGCACAAAGATGATTTACAAGTCTTTGTAAAATGCAGGAAGATAGCAGGGAAGTAGTTCTGAGATGACCTATGAGCATATAAATTTCAAATACACTAGACATTGAGTAGGCAGTATCCAGGTATGTTTGGCTTAAAGTAAAGGTGATTTGATGCTATCAGTGGAGAATGTGTGCAATTATTGATAAGGCAATAAACATTTTACTTCATCTTTAGATCATTTTGACTTTACAAAGTTGAATTATGGCTAAAAAGTTTTGATTGTTAGGGCTATTGCTGTTTTGTTAAATCATATCTCCTAATTAACTTTTCATTCTGAATTTAAGATGTATTTCGATTATAGCAACTTGCAATACTTGCAATGCATTTTTCAATTTTCAGCTTCTTCAGGTGCCATTTGATTGATTTATTCATTGATTCATTCATTTACTTTTAATCAGAATACATGTGAATTATAATTTTATATTAGTTTCAGGTGTTCAACACAGTGATAGATTCAGTTCAGTTCAGTCACTCAGTCGTGTCCGACTCTTTGGGACCCCATGGACTGCAGCACACCAGGCCTCCCTGTCCATCACCAACTCCCGGAGCTTACTCAAACCCATGTCCATTGAGTCGGTGATGCCATCCAACCATCTCATCCTCTGTCATCCCCTTCTCCTCGTGCCTTCAATCTTTCCCAGCATCAGGGTCTTTTGCAATGAGTCAGTTCTTTGCATTGGGTGGCCAAAGTATTGGAATTTCAGCTTCAGCATCAGTTCTTTCAATGAATATTCAGGACTGATTTCCTTTAGGATGGACTGGTTGGATTTCCTTGCTGTCCAAGGGACTCTCAACAGTCTTCTCCAACACCATAGTTCAAAAGCATCAATTCTTCAGCACTCAGCTTTCTTTACAGTCCAACTCTCACATCCATACATGACTACTGGGAAAATCATAGCTTTGTCTAGACAGACCTTTGTTGCCAAAGTTATGTCTCTGCTTTTTAATGTGCTGTGTTCTTTGGTCATAACTTTTCTTCCAAGGAGCAAGTTGAAGTCTTGCTTGGAGAATGGGAAAGACTAGAGATCTTTTCAAGAAAATTAAAGATACTAAGTGAACATTTTAGAGATACCAAGGGAAGATTTCATGCAAAGATGGGAACAATGAAAGACAGAAATGGCGTGGACCTAACAGAAGCAGAAGATATTAAGAAGAGGTGGCAAGAATACACAGAAGAACTATACAAAAAAGATCTTCATGACCCAGATAGTCACGATGGTGTGATCACTCACCTAGAGCCAGACAACCTGGAATGAGAAGTTAAGTGGGCCTTAGGAAGCATCACTACGAACAAAGCTAGCAGAGGTGATGGAATTCCAGTTGAGCTATTTCGAATCCTAAAACATGATCTGTGAAAGTGCTGCACTCAATATGCTGGCGAAGTTGGAAAACTCAGCAGTGGCCACAGGACTGGAAGAGGTCAGTTTTTATTCCAATCCCTAAGAAAGGCAATGCCAAAGAATGCTCAAACTATTGCACAATTGCACTCATTTCACATGCTAGCAAAGTAATGCTCAAAATTTTATAGATTATACTCCATTTAAAGTTATTATAGGGCTTAACCTGGTGGCTCAGTGGATAAGAAACCACCTGCCAATGCAGGGGATATGTGTTCAATCCCTGGTCCAGGAAGATTCCACATGCCAAGGAGTAACTAAGTTTGTGCGCCACAACTACTGAGCCCAATCTCTAGAACCTGTGAACCCCAACTACTGAGCCTGTGTGCCACAACTACAGAAGCCTAAGCACCCTAGCGGCCGGACACTGCAACTAGTGAGCCCATGTGCTGCAACAACTGAAGCCCATGTGCCTAGAGACTGTGCTCTACAACAAGAGAAGCCACCGCAATGAGAAGCCCTCACACCAAAACGAAGGGTGGCCCCCGTTCACTCCAACTAAAGAAAGCCCGCACGCAACAACGAAAACTCAGTGAAGCCAAAAACAAAATTGATTAATTAAAAACTAAAGTTATTATAAAAATATTGGCTATATTCCCTGTGCAGCACAATGTATCCTTGTCGCTTATTTACTTTTTATCTGGAAGTCTGTACCCTTAGTCCCTACTCCAATCTTGCCCCTCCCCCACCCTCTCCACACTGGGAACCGCTGCTGCTGCTAAGTCGCTTCAGTCGTGTCCGACTATGTGCGACCCCATAGACGGCAGCCCACCAGGCTCCGCCGTCCCCGGGATTCTCCAGGCAAGAACACTGGAGTGGGGTTGCCATTTCCTTCTCCAGTGCATGAAAGTGGAAAGTGAAAGTGAAGTCGCTCAGTCGTGTCCGACTCTTCGCGACCCCATGGACTGCAGCCCACCAGGCTCCTCCATCCATGGGAGTTTCCAGGCAAGAGGACTGGAGTGGGGTGCCATTGCCTATATACATATATATGAATCTGTTTCTTTCATTCAATTGTTTTATGTTTTTAGATTCCGCATATAAGTGATAACATGCAGTATTTATCATTGTTTGATTTATCTCAATAATCATAAAAACCTCCAGGTTCATCCATGTTGTTGCAAATGGCAAAAATTTCATTCTTTTTTATGACTGATTAATAGTCCACTGTTTACCAATACCATATGTTCTTTTTTGGGGCCATGACATGCAAGCTGTGGGATATTAGTTCCCAACCAAGAATCAAATCCATGTCCCCTGAAATGGAAGTGTGACGTCTCAACAACTGGACCACCAGGGAAGTCCTATGCCACATCCTTTTTGTCCACTCAACTATTCATGGGCATTTAGGTTGATTCCATATCTTGGCTATTATAAATGATGCTGCTATGAATATTGGGGGCATGTATCATTTCTAATCAGTGTTTTCATTTTCTTCAGATGTATACCCAAGAGTGTAATTGCTAGATCATATAGTAGTTCTATTTTTAGTTTCCTGAGGAACCTACATACTGTTTTCCATAGTGGCTACACCAAATTACATTTCCACCAACAGTGTAGGAAGGTTCCATTTTCTCCACATTCTCACAAACATTAGTTATTTGTGGTCTTGCTGGTAACAGCCGCTCTGAAACATGTGAGGTGATATCTCACTGTGGTTTTGAAAAACAACGATTTCTTTTCTAAAAACTAATTCTTGGTTTCGATGATCTTTTCTATTTTTTGTCTATATTTTATTTCTTTCCTCTTTTATCTTTATCATTTCTTTGTTTTCTTTTTAATTTATTTTTTTATTGAAGGATAGTTGCTTTACCAAATTTTGTTGTTTCCTGTCAAACTTAAACATGAATCAGCCATAGGGATACATATATGCCCTCCCTTTTGAACCTCCCTCCCATCTCCCTCCCCATCCCACCCCTCTACGTTGATACAGAGCCCCTGTTTGAGTTTCCTGAGCCTTACAGCAAATTCCTATTGACTATCTATTTTACATATGCTAATGTAAATTTCCATGTTACTCTTCCCATACATCTCACCCTCTCTTCCCCTCTCCCCATGTCCATAAGTCTATCCTCTATGTCTGGTTCTCCATTGCTGCCCTGAAATTAATTTTTTCAATACAATTCTTCTGGATTCCATGTATATCAACAGAATATGATATTTATCTTTCTCTTTCTGACTCACTTCACTCTGTGTAATAGGTTCTAGGTTCATCCATCTCATCAGAACTGACTCAAATGCATTCCTTTTATGGATGAGTAATATTCCATCTTGTATACTTACCACAACTTCTTTATCCATTCATCTGTTGATGGACATCTAGGTTGCTTCCATGTTCTAGCTGTTGTAAATAGTGCTGCAATGGGATACATGTGTCTCTTTCAGTTTTGGTTTCCTCAGGGTGTATGCCTAGGAGTGGGATTGCTGGGTCATATGGTGGTTCTATTCCTAGTTTTTTAAGGAATCTCCATACCGACTTCCACAGTCCCTGGATCAATTTACATTCCCACCAGCAGGGCAAGAGCGTTCCCTTTTCTCCACACTCTCTCCAGAATTTATTGTTTCCAGACTTTTTGATGAGGGCCATTCTGACAGGTGTGAGGTGATATCTCATTGTAGTTTTGATTTGCATTTCTCTAATAATGAGCGATGTTGAGCATCTTTTCATGTGTTTGTTAGCCATCTGTATGTCTTCTTTGGAGAAATGTCTGTTTAGGTCTTTTTCCCACTTTTTGATTGGGTTGTTTGTTTTTCTGGCCTTGAGTTGTATGAGCTGTTTGTATATTTTGGAAATTGATCCTTTATCAGTTGTTTCATTTGCTATTATTTTCTCCCATTCTGAGGGTTGTCTTTCCACCTTGCTTATAGTTTCCTTTGCTGTGAAAAAGCTTTTAAGTTTACTCTGGTCCCACTTGTTTACTTTTGTTTTTATTTCCATTAATCTAGGAGGTGGGTCATAGAGGATCTTGCTTTGATTTATGTCATCAAGTGTTCTGCCTATGTTTTCCTCTAAGAGTTTTATTGTTTCTGGTCTCACATTTATGTCCTTAATCCATTTGAGTTTATCTTTGTGTATGGTGTTAGGAAGTGTTCTAATTTCGTTCTTTTACATGTAGCTGTCCAGTTTTCCCAGCACCATTTACTGAAGAGGTTATCTTTGCCACATTGTATATGCTTGCCTCCTTTGTCAAAAATAAGGTACTCATAGGTTCATGGGTTTATTTCTGGTCTTTCTATCTTGTTCCATTGGTCTATATTTCTGTTTTTGTGCTAGTACCATACTGTCTTGATGACCATAGCTTTGTAGTATAATCTGAAGTCAGGGAAGTTGATTCCTCCAGCTCCATTCTTCTTTCTCAAGACTGCTGTGGCTATTTGAGGTCTTTTGTGTTTCCAGATGAATTATGAAATTTTTTTGTTCTAATTCTGTGAAAAATGCCCTTAATAATTTGATAGGGATCACACTGTATCTGTAGATTTCATTTGATAATATAGTCATTTTCACAATATTGATTCTTCCTACCCAGGAACATGGGATATCTCTCCAACTGTTTTTGTCATCTTTTCTGTGTACAGTTCTTTTGTCCCCTTCGGTAAGTTTATTCCTAGATATTTAATATTTTTTGTTGCAGTGGTGAATGGGATTGATTCCTTAATTTCTCTTTCTAATTTTTCATTGTTAGTTTATAGAAATGCAAGTGATTTCTGTGTATTAATTGTGTATCCTGCAACTTTGCTAAATTCACTGATTAACTCTAATAATTTTCTGATACTATCTTTAGGGTTTTCTATGTACAGATTCATGTCATCTGCAAACAGTGAGAGATTTATTTCCTCTTTTTCTGATCTGGATTCTTTTTATTTCTTTTTCTTCTCTGATTGCTGTAGCAAGGACTTCCAGAACTATATTGAATAATAGTGGTGAAAGTGGACATCCTTGTCCTGTTCCTGATTTTAGGGGGAATGCTTTCAGTTTTTCACCATTGAGAATAATGTTTGCTGTAGGCTTATCATATAGGGCCTTTACTATGTTGAGGTCGGTTCCTTCTATGCCCATTTTGTGAAGAGTTTTAATCATAAATGGGTGCTGAATTTTGTCAAAGGCTTGTTCTGCATGTATTGAGATTATCATATGGTTTTTATCTTTCAATCTGTTAATATTGTGTATCACATTGATTCATTCACATATATTGAAGAATCCTTGCATTCCTGGAATAAACTCAGCTTGATCCTGGCGTATGAGTTTTTAGATGTGTTGCTGAATTCTGTTTGTTAAAATTTTGTTGAGGATTTTTGCATCTATATTCTTCAGTGATGTTGGCCTGTAGTTTTCCTTTTGTGTGTTGTCTTTGTCTGGTTTTGGTATCAGGGTGATGGTGGACTCATAGAATGAGTTCGGAAGTGTTCCTCCCTCTGCAGCTTTTTGAAAGAATTTTAGAAGGATAGGCATTAGCTCTTCTCTAAATGTTTGATGGAATTCTCCTGTGAAGCCATCTGATCCTGGGCTTTTGTTTTCTGGGAGATTTTTGATCACAGCTTCAAATTCAGTGCTTGTAATTGGGTTGTTCATAATTTCTATTTCTTCCTGATTCAGTCTTGGAAGATTGAACTTTTCTAAGAATCTGACCATTTCTTGCAGGTTATTCATTTTATTACCATATAGTTGTTCATAATAGTCTCTTATAATCCTTTGTATTTCTGCACTGTCTGTTCTAATCTCTTCTTTTTCATTTCTAATATTGTTGATTTGAATCTTCTCTCTTTTTTTCTTGATAAGTCTCACTAAAAGTTTGTCAGTTTTGTTTATCTTCTCAAAGAACCAGCTTTTAGTCTTATTAATCTTTACTATTGTTTTTTTCATTTCTCTTTCATTTATTTCTGCTCAGATCTTTGTGATTTCTTTCCTTTTGCTAATTTTGGAGCTTTTTTGGTCTTCTTTTTCTAGTTGTTTTAGGTGTAAAGTTAGATTGTCTTTTCAACGTTCTTCTTGTTTCTTGAGGTAGGATTGTATTGCTATCAACTTCCCTCTTAGAGCTGCTTTTGCTGCATCCTGTAGGTTTTGAGTTGCCATGTTTTCATTGTCATTTGTTTCTAGAAATTTTTTGATTTCCCTGTTGATTTCTTCAGTAACCTTTTGTTTATTTAGAAACGTGTTATTGAATCACTATATGCTTGTGTTTCTAACACATTTTTTCTTATAATTGATATCTAGTCTCATAGCACTTTAGTCGGAGAAGATGCTTGATATGATTTCAATTTTCTTAAATTTAGTGAGGTTTGATTTGTAACCCAAGATGTGGTCTATTCTGGAGAATGTTCCACGTGTACTTGAGAAGAAGGTGTATTCTGCATTTGAATGGAATGTCCTGAAGATATCAATGAAATTCATCTCATCTAATGTATCATTTAAGACTTGTGTTTCCTTATTAATTTTCTGTTTTGATGATTTGTCCATTGGTGCGAGTAGGGTGTTAAAGTCTCCTACTATTATTGTGTTACTGTCAATTTTTCCTTTTATATCTGTTAGTGTTTGTCTTCTGTATTGAGGTGCTCCTCTGTTGGGTGCATAGATATTTACAGTTGTTATATCTTCCTCTTGGATTGATCCCTTGATCATTATGTAGTGTCCTTCCTTATCTCTTGTAATTTTCTTTAATTAAGGCCTATTTTGTCTGATATGAGGATTGCTATTCCAGCTTTCTTTTGCTTCTCATTTGCATGGGATTTATTTTTCCATCCTCTCACTTTCAGTCTATATGTGTCTTTAGGTCTGAAGTGGGTTTCTTGTAGACAACATATATACGGGTCTTGTTTTTCTGTCCATTCAGCCAGTCTGTGTCTTTTGGTTGGAGCATCTAATCCATTTACATTTGAAGTAATTATTTATACATACATATATATATATATATATATATATATATATATATATATATATGTTCCTATTGCCATTTTCTTAATTGTTTGGGGTTGATTTTGTAGATCTTTTTTCTTCTCTTGTATTTCTTGACTATATAAGTCCCTTTAACATTTGTTGTAAAGCTGGTTTGGTGGTACTGAATTCTCTTAACTTTTGCTTGTCTGAAAAGATTCTATTTCTCCATCAATTTTGAATGAGATACTTGCCAGGCACAGTAATCTTGGTTGTAGATTTTTCCCTTTCAGTACTTTAAATGTATTCCCTTCTGACATGGAGAGTTTCTGCTGAAAGATCTGCTGTTAAGCATATGCGGTTTCCCTTGTATGTTATTTGCTGCATCTCCCTTGCTGCCTTTAATATTCTTTCTTTGTGTTTACTCCTTGTTAGTTTGATTAGTATGTGTCTTGGTGTGTTTCTCCTTGGGTTTATCCTGAGTGGGACTCTTTATGCCTCTTGGACTTGATTGGCTACTTTTTTTTCCATGTTGGGGAAATTTTCGACTATAATCTCTTCAAAAATTTTCTCATACTCTTTCTTTTTCTCTTCTTCTTCTGGGATCCCTATAATTTGAATGTTGGTGCATTTGATATTGTCCCAAAGTTCTCTGAGACTATCTTCAGTTCTTTTCATTCTTTTTATTTTATTCTGCCCTTCAGAAGCTATTTCCACCATTTATCATCCAGCTCACTGATTCGTTCTTCTGCTTCAGATATTCTCCTATTGATTCCTTCTAGAGTATTTTTAATTTCAGTGACTGTGTTGTTTGTCTCTGTATGTTTATTCTTTAATTCTTCTAGGTTTTTGTTAATTGATTCTTGCATTTTCTCCATTTTGCTTTCAAGGTTTTTGGTCATCTTTATTATCATTATTCAGAATTATTTTTTAGGTAGTTTGCCTATTTCCTCTTCATTTATTTGGACTTCTGTGTTTCTCATTTGTTCCTTCATTTGTGCAGTATTTCTCTGCTTTTTCATTATTTTTTTTTAAACTTATTGTGTTTGATGTCTCCTTTTCCCGGCCTTCAAGGTTGAATTCTTTCTTCCTTTAGGTATCTGCCCTCCTAAGGTTGGTCCAGTGGTTTGTGTAAACCTCCTATAGGGTAGATTTGTGCTGAGTGTTTTTTGTTTGTTTGTTTGTTTTTCTTCTCATGGGCAAAGCTGAGTGAGGAGGTGATCCTGTCTGCTGATGACTGGGTTTGTATTTTTGCTTTGATTGTTGTTTAGATGAGGCGTCCTGCACAAGGTGCTACTGGTGGTTGAGTGGTGCTGGCTCTTGGATTCAAGTGGTTTCCTTTGCGTGAGTTCTCACTATCTGATACTCCCTAAGGTTCAGTTCAGTTCAGTCGCTCAGTCGTGTCCAACTCTTTGCAACCCCATTGACCACAGCACGCCAGGCGTCCCTCTGCATCACCAACTCCTGGAGCTTACCCAAACTCAAGTCTATTGAGTCAGTGATGCCATCCAACCATCTCATCCTCTGTCGTCCCCTTCTCCTGCTGCCTTCAATCTTTCCCACCATCAGGGTCTTTACCAGCGAGTCAGTTCTTCACATCAGGTGGCCAAAGTATTGGAGTTTCAGCTTCAGCATCAGTTCTTCCAATAAATATTCAAGACTGATTTCCTTTAGGATGGACTGGTTGGATCTCCTTGCTGTCCAAGGGACTCTCAAGAGTCTTCACCAACACCATAGTTCGAAAGCATCAATTCTTGGGCACTCAGCTTCCTTTACAGTCCAACTCTCACATCCATACCTGACTACTGGAAAAACCATAGCCTTGACTAGATGGACCTTTGATGGCAAAGTAATGTCTCTGCTTTTTAACATGCTGTCTAGGTTTCTCATAACTTTTGTTCCAAGGAGTAAGCGTCTTTTAATTTCATGGCTGCAGTCACCATCTGCAGTGATTTTGGAGCCCCCAAAAATAAAGTCAGCCATTGTTTCCCCATATATTTTCCATGAAGTGATGGGACCAAATGCCATGATCTTAGTTTTCTGAATGTTGAGCTTTAAGCCATATTTTTCACTCTCCTCTTTCACTTTCATCAAGAGGCTTTTCAGTTCTTCTTCACTTTCTGCCACAGTGTGGTGTCATCTGCATATCTGAGGTTATTGATATTTCTCCCAGAAATCTTGATTCCAGCTTGTGCTTCATCCAGCCCAGTGTTTCTCATGATGTACTCTGCATATAAGTTAAATAAGCATGGTGACAATATACAGCCTTGGCGTACTCCTTTTCCTATTTGGAAGCAGTCTGTTGTTCCATGTCCAGTTCTAGCTGTTGCTTCCTGACCTGTGTACAGGTTTCTCAAGAGGCAGGTCAGGTGGTCTGGTATTCCCTTCTCTTTCAGAATTTTCCACAGTTTGTTGTGATCCACAAAGTCAAAGGCTTTGGCATAGTCAATAAAGCAGAAGTAGATGTTTTTCTGGAACTCTCTTGCTTTTTTGACGATACATCGGATGTTGGCAATTTGATCTCTGGTTCCTCTGCCTTTTCTAAAACCAGCTTGAACATTTGGAAATTCATGGTTCACGTATTGCTGAAGCCTGGCTTGAAGAATTTTGAGCATTACTTTACTAGTGCGTGAGATGAGTGCAATTGTGTGGTAGTTTGAGCATTCTTTGGCATTGCCTTTCTTTGGGATTGAAATGAAAGCTGACCTTTTCCAGTCCTGTAGTCACTGCTGAGTTTTCCAAATTTGCTGGCATATTGAGTGCAGCACTTTCACAGCATCATCTTTCAGAATTTGAAATAGCTCAACTGGAATTCCATCACCTCTGCTAGCTTTGTTTGTAGTGATGCTTCCTAAGGCCCACTTGACTTCTCATTCCGGGATGTCTGGCTCTAGGTAGTGATCACACGGTTGTGATTATCTGGGTGATGAAGATCTTTTTGTACAGTTCTTCTGTGTATTCTTGCCACCTCTTCTTAATATCGTCTGCTTCTGTTAGAGCCATGCCATTTCTGTCCTTTATTGAGCCCATCTTTGATGAAATGTTCCCTCAGTGTCTCTAATTTTCCTGACGATATCTCCAGTCTTCCCCATTCTATTGTTTTCCTCTACTCCCTAGGGTTAGTTCTCTGATAGTCTAGGGTCTTGGAGTCAGTGCTCCCACTCCAAAGTCTCAGGGCTTGATCTCTGGTCAGGAACAAAGATTCCACAAGTGGTTTGTTATGGCATAGGTGAGATTAAAACAAATACCCCAAAATAAGAAACCAAAGATGAACCCCAGACAAATGGCTGTTACAAAATCAGGCAAATAATAATTAAAATAATGCCATGTACACATATACACCCATGTGCAAAGTCAAAACAGTCCAAAAACAATAAAGTACAGTAAATTGACCTGGGAAACAAAGGAAATCAAACTTATATTTACTAGTTAAGAACAAAACTAACTAAAGCACAAACTGGAAAAGAAAATTAAAGCAATGTGCCAAGTGGGGAATAAAGCAATGAAAACCAAACTAACAAATATGTTGAGAGGAAGGAAAGAAAGAATAGATATGCAAAGTAAAAAGAGGTAGATAAAGATTTACATACATTAAAGATTAATTGCAAGGGGAAAAGAGCAGCAGGAAAGGCAAGCAAAGGAATAAATGTAGAAAAAGTATAATAGGTTTAAAAAATTAAAATTATAAAAAAAGAGAAAAGGAGAAAAAATTGGAAGAAAGAAAAGAAAAAAAAAAGACAAACTCCACAGAACTGCAAAAGTGCAACATAGAGGCAAAGGTTTTTAACAAGAAAAATGTGACTGAATATACACACATATATATACACCCATAAGCAAAATCAAAACAGTCCAACAAAAATAAAGTAGAATAGATTGACCTGGCAAACAAAGGAAACCAAAAATTGTATCTACCAGAATAAAACTAACTAAAGCCCAAACTGGAAAACAAAACAAAAGTAGGGTGTCAATTGGGAAATAAAGCAGTGAAAATTAAACTGACAAAAATATTGAGAGGAAAGAAAAGAAAGAATAGATATGCAAAGTTAAATAGAGGTAGATAAAGAAGATTTACACACATTAAATATTAATTGCAAGGGGAAAAGAACAGCAGGAAAGGCAAATAAAGAATAAATGTAGAAACAATATAATAGGTTTTAAAAAATTAAAATTATAATAAAAGAGAAAAGAAGAAAGAAAAAAAAAGTAAAACTCCATAGAAATGCAAAAGCCCAACATAGAGGCAGAGGTTTATAGCAACAATAAAGAGTGTGACTGAATATACACACACACACATATATATATATATACATCCACAAGCAAAATCAAAACAGTCCAACAAAAATAAAGTACAATAGATTGACCTGGCAAACAAAGGAAACCAAAAATTGTATCTACCAGAACAAAACTAACTAAAGCACAAACTGGAAAGCAAAAGTAAA
This sequence comes from Giraffa tippelskirchi, assembly GCF_054371585.1. NCBI lineage: Eukaryota > Metazoa > Chordata > Mammalia > Artiodactyla > Giraffidae > Giraffa > Giraffa tippelskirchi. Next base: position 517,076 of record NC_137283.1, read on the forward strand.
GCAATATGGCAAGTGGAGAATAAAACAATGAAAACAAAATTAATAAACATGTTAAGAGGAAAGGAAAGAAAGTAAAGAAAGAGTTGATATGCAAAGTTAAATAGAGGTAGGTAAAGAAGATTTATATACATTAAAGACTGACTGCAAGGGGAAAAAAACTGTAGGGAAAGCAAACAAAGGAATAAATGTAGAAAAAATAATAATAGGTCTAAAAAATTAAAATTAATAAAAGAGAAAAGAAAATAAAGGAAGACTCCACAGAACTGCAAAAGCCCAACATAGAGGCAGAGGTTTATACCAACAATAAAAAATGTGACTGAGAAAAAAATTTTAAAAGCTCAAAAGTTTAATTAGATTTCATAGTGCCAATAAAGTCAACAACTACAATGGGTGGGGAAGGGCCAGAAAAAAGAAAATCAAAAAAATTCTACAGAACAAGTCAAAACATAAGGATAATCAGTGTTTTTCTTGAGTCACTGCTGTCAGAGTCCTTTCCCTCACTGGGGGTCACAGTCCACCTCACCTCCCTAGGACACCCTCCAACACTGTGCTGATCTCTGGACCTGCTGTGGGGGCAGCTCAGAGTCTAACCTGCTCCTACTCCTGTGTGTTCTTGCCTTCACTGTCCACAGCTATCAGAACTAATGCGTTTTCTTTGGTGAGAGCTCTCGATGACCTTTTATATAGTCCATAGACACGGAGTTGGCCTAGTTGATCATGTGGATTTAAGCTGCAGCTTGCACAGCTGGTGGGAAGGTTTTCAGTCTGCTTCCTTAGCCACACGGCCCTTGGGTTTCAATTGTGGTTTTATTTCCACCTCTGCATGTGGGTCATCCACTGGGGTTTGCTCCTGAGTCTGCCCTGGAGGGCTTGGGTCAAGGTGGTGAAGCTGCTTGGGTTGCATGGGTTCTGGTGGCACCAGGTACTCAGGGGAGTTGGCGGCTAGGACAGCAGGAAATATAGTGCTTTAAAAGGGTATGGCAACTAGTATTGGCCAATGTGCTCCGGTATTCTTGCCTAGAGAACCTCCCTCCCTGACAGAGTAGCCTGGCAGGCCACAGTCTACAGGGTCGCAAAGAGTCGGACACGACCGAAGCAACCCTGCAAGCACAGGCGCAAGACTATTTTTGCCTGTGGCAGTTCTGCCCCAGTGAGAATTGAGCGTGAAGGTGGCACAGCTGCTTGGCTTGCAGGGTCCCTGGTGATTCCGAGTATGCAGGGACACGGCCTACCTCCGCTGCAGGAGTTATGGCCAGATCAGAGTCTTTTTTTGAGCCTCTTGTAGCTGGCAATCAAAAGGTCTCTTCGGCCAGTCTCTCTTCACAGCTCTGCCCATTCAGGCACTTAGAGGGTCCCTTGCCTGGGGTCCTTCTCTTTTGTTCAGGGCGTCAGGCACACAGAGGGCCCCTCTGGATGGGGTCCTACTCTGTAGTTCAGTGCATCAGGCGTTTGATGGGCCAGCCTCTCTATTGTTCAGCTGCAGATGCTGGCGTGCGGGGCGAGAGAGGCTATGGGGATGGCTCCACCCCCTTTGCGGGACTCAGCAGTATCATCTTGCTTCCATGGCTGCCCAGCTTTCCTCCACAGGCATTTCCCTCCACAGTCTCCTCCTTCACATCCCCTCAATCCGTCTCTCCACAGTCAACAGCAGCCTTCGCCCTGGGATTGCTCCACCATCCCTAAACTCCAGCTCCCAGCCGCTGCACCTTCCAGGGGGCTTGCTTTCCTGTTTGGGGTATGTATGGCTGCAGCAAGAACTGTCTGATTCTCATTCTATTTCAGTTCAGTTCAGTTCAGTCGCTCAGTCGTGTCCGACTCTTTGCGACCTCATGAACTGCAGCACGCCAGGCCTCCCTGTCCATCACCAACTCCCGGAGTCCACCCAAACCCATGTCCATTGAGTCAGTGATGCCATCCAACCATCTCATCCTCTGTCATCCCCTTCTCCTCCTGCCCCCAATCCTACCCAGCATCAGGGTCTTTTCCAATGAGTCAACTCTTTGCATGAGGTGGCCAAAGTATTGGAGTTTCAGCTTCAACATCAGTCCTTCCAATGAACACCCAGGATTGATCTCCTTTAGGATAGATTGATTGGATCTCCTTGCAGTCCAAGGGACTCTCAAGAGTCTTCTCCAACATCACAGTTCAAAAGCATCAATTCTGCAGCGCTCAGCTTTCTTCACCATCCAACTCTCACATCCATACATGACCACTGGAAAAACCATAGCCTTGACTAGATGGACTTTTGTTGGCAAAGTAATGTCTCTGCTTTTAAATATGCTATCTAGATTGGCCACAACCTTCCTTCCAAGGAGTAAGCGTCTTTTAATTTCATGGCTGCAATCACCATCAGCAGTGATTTTGGAGCCCCCAAAAATAAAGTCTGACACTGTTTCCACTTTTTCCCCATCTATTTCCCATGAAGTGATGGGACCAGATGCCATGATCTTAGTTTTCCGAATGATCTTAGTTTTCTGAACTTTGAGCTTTAAGCCAACTTTTTCACTCTCCTCTTTCATTTTCATCATTCTATTTAGGCCGCCACAGATCAGCTGTTTCACTCTCAGCCTTAAATTTTTCTTCCCTGACTTAGACAATTGCCCCAATGTGGGGTATCAGACCCCTGCTTCAGTTAACTCACCGGCCAAGGTCAGATCCAGGCCTACTAAGACTCCTGTTTTTCCCCGTAGTTCCTCATTCTACTGAGTTTCGCATAGTTCTTTTCTACTGGTCAGGTACTTCTGTCTGCTCTCAGCTTCTGTTCTGCATGCACTTCTGTGTCTGAAGGTGTATTCCTGATGTATCTGTGGAGAGAGATGTACTCCATGTCCACCTACTCCTCCTCCATCTTGTTCTCCTATTATTTCCCTTCTTTTTCCATTAGATTGCAAATTGGGTTGTTTATTGGAGATTTTTCTGTTTTGTTTTTTTTTCTAGTGGAATTTTTCCTTTTCTATAGATTCTTACATTTTGTTGTAGCTTTTTCTTTTCCACTTAGAGAAAACCTTTTAGCATTTCTTTTAGGATTAGTTTAGTATTGAGGAACTCAGTGTTTGCTTGTTGGAGAAGTTCTGTCCTTATCTGTCCTTCAATTCTGCATGATAATCTTGCTGGGTAGAGTGTCCAAGGTTGTAGTTCCTTTCAGCATTTTAAATACACCATGCACTTTAAATACACCCTTCTGTCCTGCAAAGTTTCTGCAGAAAAATTAACTTATAGCTTGATTGGAGTTCCCTTGTATGTGACTCCGTTTTTCTCTTGTTGCCTTGAGCATTCTTTTTCCACCCTCAGCCATTTTTGTATGCTATGTCTTGGTGTGGGTCTCTTTGGGTTCATCCTGCTTGGGACTCTCTTGTGCTTCTTATACATGTTAGGATATCTGTTTCCTTTTTCTAATTCAGGAAGTTTTCAGCTATAATTTCATCAACTACATTTTCAACCCCCTTCTCTTTATCTTATCCTTCTGGGACCCCTCTAATGCAAATATTAGTATTCTTGAAGTTGTCCCATAGGTCCTTTAAACTGTTGTCATCTGTAAATTTCTTTCTTTTTGTTGTTCTGATTGGGTCATTTGCATTACTCTATCTTCTATCATTGATGAATTCTTTTGTATTGCTTAGTCATCTCTTCATCCCTTCTAATGTGTCTTTCATTTCAGTTATTATATTCTTCAGCTCTGACTGGTTCTTTATCAGATTTTCTAGTTCCTTATTAGAAATCTTATTGTGTTCATCTATTCTTTTCCCAAGTTCAGTTAGCATTCTTATTACTAATGCTTTCAATTCTTTATTTGGTAAATTATTTATTTGTTTCATTAGTTGTTTTATCCAGAGTTTTTTCCTTGCTCTTTCATTTGAAAAAAAAAAAAAAAACTCCTCTGTCTTGTCATTTTGTTTAACTTTCTCTGTCTCTATGAAACTTGGTGAAATAGTTACCTATCCTGCTCTCAGAGTTGTGCCCTTATGTGGGAGCATCCCGATGCAGACTGCATGTGCCGAGTGGCCTTCATGGGGGAGCTGGCATGAGCACAGGCCACATTTCCCCCCCGAGCGTCACCGTGGTGGGAGGTGGGGCTCGAGGTGGAAGGACCGAGCCGGAACAGGGAGCCAGAGCTTCTCCTATGCTCGTGGCTGTCCCTACCCTATACCCTATCAGGGACGAGTTACGTCCCAAGGTGCTGGAGCAGAAGCCCGGGGGCCACGTCCAAGCTGGTTCCCTCCCTTCTAAGTGTGTGCTCTCCCCCAGCAACCTCACCTTCACCCCCAGTTGAGGCTGTGCTAAAACAAGTAGGGCTAAAGTGGGTGCCCAGGGCAGCTTGGGGTACGAGCACTGGGACGGCCCCAGTATGCAAGTCGGAGCTCTAGCCACTCCCCATCCAATGCCTCTGCCAACAAGGCTGCAGTTGCTCTGTCCAGATGCAGGCGTGGGCGCACACAGCTGTGCCCTCACCCTCGCAGCGAGCTGCCCCAGAGTGCGAGGAGCAGGCCGGGGCCCGCACAGGCAGGGGGCGCACATGGGTGGTCCTGGGAAACAGGCCAGAGCCCCAGGCGGTTTCAGTCTGCTTCCTGCCCCTCGTTTCAGGAGTGAGCAGGCGTGTGCACGCTTCACAAGCGGAGTCTTGGTTTCCAAAGCCCTCCTGTAAGCCCCACCGGATTTCAAACCAGCCGTGAGGGGTCGCCTTCCCGGTGTCGGATGTCAGGGACGGAGTCCCCCGTGTGTGGCTGGACCCCCTTGCTCCCCGGGCAGGATCCCTGGATCCGCATGACCCCCTCCGCTTCTGTGACCCCTCCTGTTGCGCAGTCCGACCCCACTGCCTGCTCCCTTCCTACCGAGCCCATGTGGATAGTGCTTACAGCCTTGGTTGTAACAGAGCCTTCCTGCCGCCTTCAGATGCTTTCCGTGAGCACTGCTCCACGTGCAGCTGCGTTTTTGATGTGTGCACGGGGAGAGGAGAGCTCAGCTCCTCCTACTCCACCATCTTGATCTCCTCCAACTTTTAAGTTTTTTTTAATGTGGATAAGAGTGGAGTTAAAATGTCTGAAATTTGTGTGCTAGACGTAGGACTGGAAGCAATTCTGTGTAGATCTAAGATGCATAACTTGGTCAGCTCCACACCGTCTCTCCTATTCTTATCTCTAACTCTCCCTTCTCCCGTAAGAGAGATTTCCTCGAGACCTGACAACCATCTCCAGTCGATTTAGATGGCTTGGGTTGGTCCAGGATCCAACACTCTTCCTGGTAATAGCCCCTAAGTACGCTGTCTTAGCTTACCACCTCCACGCCATCTAGGTGCTCAGGGCAGAGCAGACCACCCGCTCCCCCAGCTCCCTGGGTGGGCAAATGATCCAAGTCTGGGCAGTCAGAGCTCATTCCCTTGGTGGCAGTGACTGGCGCACAGGTGGACACAGTCAGGTCAGTGGGACTCAGTTCTGGTTCACTGGACTCGGTGAGAAGAAGGAACTCTTCTTCCTTTTCCCTTGGCTGAGAGGATAGGAAGTGAGTGCGTGCTGTGTCTGCCCTGTTGCCCTCACAAGATGGAAATGAAGCCACACGCAGGAAAGAAATAGTGGGAGAGAAGTGAGGTGATATCTGTGGAGGAATTTGAGTGCTGGTGCCATTAGCTCAATCACTGTAGATGTTGACTGCAGCCATGAAATTAGAAGATGATTGCTTCTTGGCAGGAAATCTATGACAAACCTACAGTGGGTTAAAAAGCAAAGACATCACTTTGCCTACAATGGTCCATATAGTCAAGACTATGGTCTTTCCAGTAGTCGTGTACGGATGTGAGAGCTGAACTATAAAGAAGACAGAGTGCCAAAGAATTGATGCCTTCCAATTGTGGTGTTGGAGAAAACTGTTGAGAGTCCCTTGAACTTCAAGGAGATCAAACCAGTCAATCTTAAAGGAAATCAACCCTGAATATTCTTTGGAAGGACTGATGCTGAAGCTGAAGCTCCAATATTTTGGCCACCTGATGCGAACACCCAACTCATTGGAAAAGATCCTGATTCTGGGAAAGACTGAAGGCAGAAGGAGAAGAGTGCGACAGAGGATGAGATGCTTGGAAGGCATCACCGATTCAATGGACATGAACTTGGGCAAATTGCAGGAAATGTTGAGGGGTGGGGAAACCTGGCGTGCTGCAGTCCATGGGGTCGGGAAGAGTCAGACATGACTTGGCAACTGAACAACAGCTAGTAACTGAGCAGTAAAAGGAGCTACTGATAAAACCAACAGGATAGATGAATGTCAATAAGCTAAGTGAAAAAAGCCAGACACAGAATACAGTTGACCCTTGAACAACACAGGAGTTGAAAATTCACATGTAACTTTTAACTCTCCCAAAATGTAATGACTAATAACCTACAGTTGACCAGAGGCCTTACTGATAACATAAACAGTTAGTTAAAATATATTATGCGTGTTATATGTATTATATGCTATAGTCTTAAAATAAATTAAGCTAAAGAAAATAAAATTTTATTAAGAGAACCATAAGGAAGAGAAAATACATTTACAGCAGTGCACTGCATTTATTGATACCATAAGTTTGCATTGCTTGTTTACAAGATGAATCATCTGTCAGCAACTACTTCAATATTGTCTTATGTAACATAAAATATTGTAGATGTTTTACATATCACTAACACTAGACATCAAAAAAATTATTTAAAAAATAAATTCATACTTATTTACAGATATAATTATTCATAATGAACAGCATCAATATGATTGCTTTATGGTCGCCTAGTCTACATACTCATGAATGAATTGTTACAAAATGTTTATGGGATACAGTTTTAGAGTCATATTCATAAATTCGATACTGGAATTGCAGATGCATTTTTTAAAAAAATACCTTACTTGCTGGGGACTTCCGTGGTAGCTCAGCGACTAAGACTCCCACTTCCAATGCAGGGGGCCCAGGTTCAATCTCTGGTCAGGGAACGAGATCCCGCATGCTGCAACTAAGAGTCTGAATACTGCAGTTAAAGATCCAGCGTACTGCAATGAGGGTCGAAGACCCTGCGTGTAGCAACTAACGCCCAACACAGCCAAATTAATTAAAAATTAACCAGGGGTGGTGGAGGTGGAAGGGGAGGAAGGAGAGGTAGGTGTAGCTTCATGGAAATAAGTTGTAATTTCTGTCTGACTTTTTTTGCTGTTTTTTTCTCTAAAAATATCTCTATATAGTACGAATCATTCTTCCACTGTTTGCTTTAGCTTCAGTGCCCATATCATGGACGGTGCAGGTCATAAAAGCAGTTGAAAGCAGTCCTGAGTAATCAGAGCCCTTCTGCCAGGTTGTCCAACATCAGCCTGTTACCTGGTGCTGCGTCTTACGTGTCTTCTTCCTCATCGTCCGGCCCTGGTTGGGAAATGCTCTTCTCCATCAAGTCGCTGTCTGTCAGTTCCTCTCATGTGCCATCTATTTAGCGCTTCACTTTCTCTAGGATCCATAGCTTGGAACCCTCCACCTCCTACCTTTGTTGCCATATCCACAATCTCTTTCATGGTTTCCTAGATGGGCTCTGTTGTAAATCCTGTGAAGTCACGCACTGCATCTGGACATGGATTTCTCCAGCAGGAATTTATTGTTTCAGGCTTGATGACTTTTTCTGTGACAATGATGGAATCTTCAGTGGTGTTATCCTTCCAAATTCTCACAATGATGTTTTCTCTGTTGGTGTTCTCTTCCATAGTTTGACAAAACTTTCCATAGAGTGCTGTGTATAATGAGCCTTAAAGGTCCTTACGACCTCCTGATCTAGAGGCTGAATTACAGACGTTGTGTTTGGGGGAAAGTAGACCACTTTAATACCGTTGATATTGAACTCACAGAGTTTGTGGCAGTCAGGGACATTCTCCAATATTAAAAGAACTTTTAAAAGCAATCCCTTACTGGCACAGTACTTGGTGACTTCAGGGTCAAAGCATTGATGGAACCAGTCCAGGAAAATCTCTCACCGTCCAGGCTATCTCGGTGTACGACCAAAAGACTGGCAACTGCTGTTTACCTTTTTCTCCAAGGCTCAGGGTTAGCAGATTTGTAGACAATGGCCATACTGATGATAAACCCAGCTACATTTGCACAGGAGAGCAGAGTTAGCCCGCCCCTTCCTGCCTTAAATTCTGGCGCTGGCTTCTCTTCCTCACTGCTGAAAGTCCCTTGTGTCATCGCCCCCCGCCCATAAGATGGCACTTTCATCTGCGTTAAAAACCTGTTCAGGCAGATATTCTTCCTCCTCGGTGATTTTCTTAACAGCACTTGGGAATTCATCTACTGCCTCTTGGTGCAGAGGCTGCTTCTCCCATTACTTTGACATTTTTAAAGCCACACTTGTTTCTAAAATTATCAAGCCATCCCTTGATGACATTAAATTCTCCAGCTTTAGACTCTTCACCCTCATTTTGTTTTAAGTCGTATAATGACTTTGCTTTTTCTGGAATCATATTAGAGTCTATAGAATGCTGTTCTTATAGGTATCTTATACTCACAGAAAAGCTACCTTTTCAGTACAAGAGAAAATGGTATTTCACAAAAAGTGCAACGTTTTTAAGTCGCTGCAGCAATCACGTCACAAAGTTCCTTCTTCTTCTTCTCTTCTTTTTATTTATCTTTATTTCTTTATTTCTACAATAGCCCTTGCGTTGGATTCATTTACCTTCAAATGCGGCAACTGCAGCTGCAGACATCAACCTACAGTACCTATCAAGCAATTCAACTCTTTCTTGTAATGTGGGAGCACTTCTGGCATGGGTCTCATGGTGTTGTTTAAGGTTTACGGCACAGTACTAAACATGATGAAAAATACAGAAGAACCATGAGACATCACTTTTTACTAAGATACCCAATTTCCTGGAGAGGCAAACTGCTCATGTGGAGTAAATGGGAGTCACAGGGAGGTTTAAGCAGATCTCCCAACATTTGAGCTCATGTGATAGCAACAGGAGGTGCTCTGAAGTATTACAGTAGTACAGTATGTACTATAGTTAATTTTATGCAGTTTTGATTTACTGCTGTATCTTTGTATTTGCTTACATTTCTCTCAATTGTAAATGGTGCTTGTAAGTATGTGCATACATTTTGCTAAACTTTAACAAAAAGACTTTTTTTAGTTACATGTTTATTTGAATGCATCTTAGTCCACATAGTTGGTATAGAATCAGAAAACACAAAGCAAAAAAGAGAGAACAAGATCTGGAGTCTTGGCATCAGAAGGGCCCCACAAAGACATCTAGAGGTGGTGGCCAGTATGAGTCATTGCCAGACAGTACTTGGTGGCAGAGGACAGTCTAGAATCTGCTGCATCCAGGAAACCCAACGTCCCAGGGGTCTCAAATTTGTCCTGATACTCTGACCATAAGGAAAATGTGAGAGTGATAAAGGCAGTGGTTTGTTATTTATAATAATAATAATAGCATCCTACTGGGGTATAAAAGCGGTTACAAACACAATTATTGAGGTCTCTGTTCAAAGTTATGTTGTAAAATTGTTAAATGAACTTCCAGTGAGGCATTTAAATGATTAGTGATCATCAGTTCAGTTCAGTCGCTCAGTCATGTTGAATCTTTGCAACCCCATGGACTGCAGCACGCCAGGCTTCCCTGTCCGTCACAACTCCCAGAGCTTGCTCAAACTCATGTCCATCAAGTCAGTGATGCCATCCAACCATCTCATCCTCTGTCGTCCCCTTCTCCTCCTGCCTTCAATCTTTCCCAGCATCAGGGTCTTTTTCAATGAATCAGCTCTTTGCATCAGGTGGCCAAAGTATTGGAGCTTCAGCTTTAGCACCAGTCCTTCCAATGAATATTCAGGACTGATTTCCTTAAGGATGGACTGGTTGGATCTCCTTGCAGCCCAAGGTACTCTCAAGAGTTTTCTCCAACACCACAGTTCAAAAGCATCAATTCTTCAGCGCTCAGCCTTCTTTATGGTCCCACTCTCACATCCATACCTGACCACTTGGTGACCGTAAGGGATGGTAAATGCGCAGCACCGCTTTGCAGGTGTGTTGTCACAAATCTCTCAGCTAGACATGCGACTGGGACACCCCGCTAACCCACCCAACCCCTGCCCCTATCGAGGGTAAGCATTCCAAAACCACAAGCCATGATTCTCCAAGGGCTCCAGTTTGGGGCTTTTGTCCAAGTGCAGATAAGGCTGCACACAGAGGCATGGACAGTGCATGTCTGCGTGTCACATAAAAGGGCTTTGGGCCATTCAGAGTTTCTACCACACTTTGGTTTTCTAAATGAGGTGGAGTGGAAGAGAGGTATCTTCAAGGGAGGGGCTGAGATGGACTTATTTTCTTTCTGGGCAAAACAAAAGTGAAGAAACAAACAAACAAACAAACAAACTCAGCTTGAATTATATGGTTAGGATGTCCTTAGCTACTTCAAGGTTCAACCCAATCAGACCATTTAAGGCTATGGTCAACATGTAAAGCAAACAATACTAAGTATGTATACGTGAAAAGTGTTATAAATAGGTTTTATACAGCATTAATATTGTATACATCTTCAGTCAACACTATCCACCTCCCCACACAACTTTCTGTTTGGTTGGAGTTTGGGTTTTTTAGCTAGCTTTTTCTTCTGTTTGTTTTCCTGGCTTCTGATTTGCTTCCCTCCTAACCCTTGTATGTCATACCTTTAATTTAATTTCTATGATGTGTCTAGGCTACAGTTTGTCTGTAAGTTTTTACAAATTATTGCAAATCTCAAAAATATTTCCAATATATGTATTTTAAAAACTCTGTATTAGTGGACCCACAGATTTCAAACCAGTGTTGTTCAAGGATCAAATGTACTTTATACTGTCTAATTCCTTTTGAAATCTATATTCCTTTAGAGAAAAATGCAAACTAGGTCATAGGGACATAGACTTTCCTAGTGGTTCAGTGGTGAAGAATCTGCCTGCAGTGCAGGAGCTGCAGGAGACACAGGTTCGATCCCTGAGTTGGGAAGATCCCCTGGAAAAGGAAATGGTAACCCATTCCAGTGTTCTTGCCTGGAAAATCCCATGGACAGAGGAGCCTTGCAGGCTACAGTCCATAGGGTCGCAAAGAGTTGTACACAACTTAGCGTGCATGCTATAGTGACATAAGGTAGATCACCAGTTATGTGGGGCAAGGGGCAGAGGGCTGGTGTTTCCCAAAAAACATGAGAAAGCTTTCAAGGTGATAACGTCTGCATGCTGACTGTGGTGGTGATTCACAGGGCTGGCATCGTACACTTTAGACAGATGCAGTTAATTATGTGTACATAACACCTCAATCAAATTGACAATATTTTTTTCTTTTTTTAAATTTTATTGGCATATAGTTGATTTACACTGTTGTATTAGTTTCTGGTCCACAGCAAAGTGAATCACTTATGCATACAGATAATAAAGACTTAAGACAGTTTTCAAATGGCCAATAAATACATGCGCAAAAAGCTCAACACTACTAGACAATAAGGAAATGCAAATTTAAACCATATAAAACCATAAAAACATGCATTTCATTTCATGTAAATTATACATTAATTTTTTTTTAATAAATTTATTTATTTTAGTTGCGGGCTAATTACTTTACAATATTGTAATAGTTTTTGCCATACATTGACATGAATCAGCCATGGGTTTACATGTGTTCCCCTTCCTGGACCCCCCACCCACCTCCCTCCCCATCCCATCCCTCTGGGTCATCCCATTGCCCCGGCCCTGAGCCCTTGTCTCATGCATCGAACATGGAATGGTGTTCTGTTTCACATATGATAATATACATGTTTCAATGCTATTCTCCCAGAATGTCCCACCCTCACCTTCTCCCTCAGAGTCCATAAAATTGTTCTATGCATCTGTGTCTCTTATTCTGTCTCGCACATTAATTTTTTAAATGCAGATCTTCAAAAAAGAGAGTTTTATTTTTAAAACAGAAACAAATTACTCAGAAGTTCCACTTGCAGATGTGTAAAGCCAGTACTATAGGTTATTCATTTTGAACCATGTGAATTTATTTACTCAAAGTGTAAATTAATTTCACTTAATAAAATAAGTGGACAAAAACAACCCATCACATCTCTTCATGGTTAAGCATCAAAAGCCAGGGTCCTTGGAAATCTCACCTCCTTCCAAGTCAAGCCAATGAGCAGACTCCTCATCCACATCCCTCCTTTCTCCTTCCCCTCCTGGCTCATTCTTGTACTTGCCTCTGACATTTGTTCTCTCCTAGACCTTCAGGAGTTCCAATTCCTCTTATAGTTGCCCTGAAGAAGCAGCCAGACCCCTCCCTCTGCCATCCGTCCACAGATACCTTTCAGATCCCAGCACAGCAAGAGTGTCCCTTGATGTCTGCCTATGCAATAAAGGAGGTGGGGGGGAGGGGAGTGAGAAAACATTATTTTTCTGAATGTGAAGATTTAATATTATCAGGAGGTAGAGGAAGTATTTTAAAGAGGTCAATACTTCTTAAATATTCCTGTAAATTTAATAAAATTTCAACCAAACCTCCACTCCAACCAGACTCTCGCTCCGCCGCTCCAGTGAAACTTCTGGACAAGGACAGCACTGACATTCCAGTAGCAGATTCCATGGGTGGATCTGCAGCTTTTTAAGCCCCATTTGCCTCCAGCACCGATCAGCCCACTCCTTCTCCGTCTCCTTGGCTTCTTCCTCTTTATCTCCCAGGTCTCTTCACATCAGAGGCCTCAGGGCTCAGGACTCTAATCACTTCTCCTCTTCTAATCCCTTTATGATCTTATTTAATCTCGAGTCTAAGTAGCATTTGTATATTGATGATTACAGTTTTTATCTCTTGCCTGGACCTCTCTCCTGAAGCTCAAACCCATAAAGCCAACTTCTCCAGTACTCCACTTGAAAGCCTAAAAGTATCTCAAACATAGCAAGTCCCCAATCAGACTCTCATTTTTCCTTCTAAAACTCTCCTCCCCGCTCCATCTTTCATCTCGGTAAAGACTACCGTCACCCCCTTCCTTACCAAGACCTTGAGGTCATCCTTGGCTCTTGCCTCCCTCAAAGCCAGGCTCCTCGGTAGTTTCTGCCAGCTCTTACTGCCTCTCCTCTGTGTATTCCACCGCTCCCTGCCGAGGAGCACCCCTCCCCCCATCTCACTTCAAATTCATTGATCTTCCTGCTCCTTCCATCCATCATTATTCTGGCACAGCACTTTCCCCATAATGTCTCTTTACTGGCAGTCTTCCACCCACTAGAATACATACTGAGCACTGCCCTTGACAATCAGGAGATTAAACACTAGTTCCCAGCACACAGAAATCACGCAACATGCCTGCAGTTATGGCAACTAAGGAGTTTACTACACAAACCAGACAACTTCACAGTTAACTGGGACTAGCTGAAGGCCATCTCCCACCCACTTTTCTCCTCCTTAACCCCAAACAAGGTGTGGACGTGAGGGCAAAGATCAAATCTCCCTAGCTCCATGTCCCACAGCTGGTGTAAGAGGTGAATCAAAAAATCAATGGGTTGTCTTGGGAGATGACCAGAAGCACATCTGGCTTACTACTGGAGAGAAAGGACTTGGCAATTCTGTGTATAAACTGCCTTGGAGAAGGTACAGCCTTCTGAAGCTGGTCCTGGGTTAACCCAACAGTCTGTTCAGAGCAGAGGAACTATGCCCAGGAATGCCTGCAGGGGCTACAAGCAGATGGAACTTGATATGAAGCAGAGATCTGCTTCTTTTCAGAGTATTTTATTTTCTATTTTATACCTCAGAGGTCCCCTTTAGGTTCAGGGGAAAGTATATCACTGACCAGATTGGTCCATGAATGCTGCTGCCGCAGAATTTAGGGTTAGGGTTACTCTTTATGTAGAACTTGGCGTCATCAGATGTTCTAAGGCTAGATAAAGATGCCCCATCCAGCAAAGACACTGTCAGCTGATCTGTAGGAGGACCTGCAGTGTTGAAATCGCCCTTATCAGATAGCAAGTAGCAGGTGAGAGCTTCTCCCCTCACCGGTTCAGCAGAGGGGTGTTTGTTTTCTTCAGAAGACATGAATCTGTTCAAAGCAGTTCTAGCCTTAGACAGTTTAAAGTTGGTTTAGAGGGACTGTGCAAGGCGGTTACCTACTGAGACAGGAGGAAAGGGGGCAGGATACAACCTTTAAGAGTGACATAGACATTTAAGATACTGTATAAACTAGTAAGGATCAACTAGGTCCAAGATTGAGGAAGATTTGACTTCCAGTAGACCATGAGCTTCATTATACGCTTGTTGTAACACATCAGTATCTAAATGACACGTCCACAGGTGCCATGACAGTTCCAAGGATGACCATAAAAGGCCAAAGAGTGGGTGGTACCCCAATTTCTGGAAATCACCACCCCTTCTCCAGGAGAGTTGGAATAATCGTCCCTCTTGTTAGCCCATAAAATTACCCAGCCCATAAAAACTAACCACCCTCACACCTCTGGCCATTTGCCTTTTGAGATGGACATGTTCTGTCTATGGAATGTGTGTCCCCAGGGTCACCTTTCGCCTTCTGAGAGGACCCACACTATGTCAATGGAGTGTGTACACATGTGTGCCAAGTTTAGTCAGGTCCGACTCTTTGCAACCCCATGGACTGTAGCCCATCAGGCTCCTGTGTACATGGAATTTTCCCAGCAAGAATATTGGAGTGGGCTGTCATTTCCTACTCCAGGGGATCTCTCCTACCCAGGGATCAAACCTGCGTCTCTCACATCTCCTGCACTGGCTTGCAGATTCTTTACCACCTGGGAAACCATGGAGTGTGTATAACTCGAAATAAATCTGTTTACACTTTACTTTGTCTGGCTTTTGAGTTCTTTCCTGTGCAAAGCCAAGGCCCCTCATTTGGCGCCCCTCCTGGGGACTCACTCAAGACCTGAAATGTGACCATTTGCTTGAGCTCCATTTTCCCTGCAACGCAACCACGCGGCACTTCGCTTGATAGGACCGTGTCCAAGGTTCCCACCACGCTTCCAGGAGGATAAACTGGATTCTATCCCGCTGGCTCTTCCGTAGCTCAGCCCTGCTCCTTTCCTTCTGGCTGCCCTCCGAAGAGCTTTCCACAGACCTTAGGGACGCCCTTTTCAGTGACACCTGCTGGACACAAGACATTGCAGGAGATCTACATCGCTGTTTGAAAAACAAACTTGAGAAATATCCCCAAATCTCAGAAAAGAAGGTGTAAGGAAAGCAGCCAATATTCTCCTCCGTTCTCTTGAAATCACCGACTCGCCCTCCCCCCACCCCCGCATTTCTCCTGTAAAAGTTAAATATTTTTTTAAAAGCACACAAAAGTTCAGAGTAGAGTGGGGGATGAGCACTATAGCAAAAACACCCAGTTACAAAGAGATCCTTATGAACAAAATCACAATAAAGGGTCAGACCATCACCTCTGGCCACATCACAGAAGAGCGCCTCACACGCAGCGCGTCCCCCGGAGGCCCAGATGCACGGCCAGGAGCAGCTGGGAGTAACCACTAGGGTGGCCCACCCCGGACGCGCTCCCACCTCCACGCGTCCTCCCGGGCCATCCGGCCAGACGGCCAGGCCAGACTGCAGCCCCGGCGTGAGGGTCCGCGGGCGGGCGCTCCTCCGCGGCTCTCCGCGAAGGGGGAAGGGAGCCTTGGTGAACTTGCAAACCAGGCCGAGCACGTGGCAGGTACAGACTTGGAGAGTCATCGCTCATTTCCCCACGCAGCTGTCGCAACAAATAGCAGTTTTTTTGAAGGCAAGGAACAGCACTGGTCCTCCAAGTTTCATAATTAGAAACCTCAGGGAAAAAAATCATTGTTGCTAGCTTGTTCCATGGGGAGGCTGAAGGGGTGTTTTTTGTTTTTTTTTTTAAATGACTAATTCTATGTTCAGATTGTTTATATGACCATGAAGATTAGCTGAAGGGTAAATCTAACGGGCTGCCGCTCCATCTAAGGGTTCAGAGCTGAGCCAATGAACTGTGTTTGCTTATTGCTCTGTCTGCACATGAGGAAGGCTTAGAAAACCTCCAGGAAATGAAAGAATGTTACAACCCACAGCTCTGAAAAACGTGTACCCAGTAGTTTTTGTCAATGGTCAATTGCTATGTGCTAGATGCTTTACCTATATTATTTTGTCATAATAATTCTATCGTGGTGAGAATTAATGACAATTTATGGAGACAAAAACGAAGGCTTTTTGTTGGAAAGTTTGAATAAATAAAACATGCTCAAACTCACAGCGGCTCAGACAATAAAGAATATGTCTGCAGTGCAGGAGAGCCAAGTTCCATCCCTGGAACTAAGCAACTTTCATACACACACATGCTCAAAGTCCGTCTAGTTAACGGCAATTTCTAGATCTTATTCATTTGGTTACTTCACGCATGTAATAGAATATATATTACACACACACACATATATATGTATGAATGTTTATTCATCAAACATAAAGTAAATAATGTAATGCAAATTATTCACACAATATCATTTAAATATTTAACTAGATGTTGAAGACCTTCTTGTATAAACTAAGTAACGCTAGGGTGTAACAGAGTAAGAAACGACCTGGACATCCAGGTAGCCGAACAAAGGTGAGCTTCTCTCCCACTCTTCCTGTCCATCACGTAGATGTGACAAGCTGGAGGGTCTGCTGCCTGCTGTCACCCTTATTCCAGGCCCAGGCTGAGGAGGAATCCACTGTCCGGACCATCACCAGCCAAGGTAGAGGGAAGTGTGGGGAAGGGCACTCAGCTTCTGAAGAGTGTGCCCAGAAACGGCATGAATCCCTCCATTATCACGTTATACAAGCCCAAGGCTGTAGCGGGAACAGAAGGTACCATCCTCCCATGGCGTGAGGGCAGCGAGACCCCATGGACACTCTGCTTTACTTCATTGGGCTACAATTAATTGGTCTCAAGCGAGATTACTGAGGAGGAAAGGCAGTGGCCACTTGCCAAATGATCTTAGCATGTGACAAAAATAAGTGCCACCATCGGAACACCTCACTAATCTCCAGTGACACAAGAGTAATTTCCTTAAATGCAGGCATTGAGAATTCTAGTTATATTTGACATTATTTTTACAGTGGAATGGTAAAAAAAATCCTATTTTTTGGTGGCATTGAGAAATCAGTGAAATTGGTAGAGGTGAGAACAAACCCATAATGAGAACCACACCTAAAATGTGGCAGTAGCACTATTTAATCAGGGAGATTGAGGCTGCAAACACTAATGCCAGGAGTAGCCACACAGGCCCCATGGCCTGTCGGATCGGGCTTGGTGGTGTTGGAGACCCAGTGTCCTTTCCGGAAGGGACAGTTATCACCTTTTGAAATGCCAGCTTGCATGAAAGCCCATCCAGCTGGCCAGCACTTTCCATTTTTCAAAAGAAACATGAAATCCACATTTTGAATATGAGATCTCTTGATTTTTAAATGCTGCTATTAATAAATTACTTTAATTGGAAGAAATATTAAATGGACCCCACAAAATGACATCTGCATCCTGCAGTTGGTTTGCAGGCCACCAGTTGAAACCTCTAGGCTAGTGTTTTTAGCAAGTCAAGTAGTGACACCTTGGATAAAATATTTAGTGTCAGTTTTAAACCCTTAACATGAGCAAGGCATTGTGTAGAGTCCAGAAACTTTCTACAAGATCCCTGTGCAAATTAATTAACAAAAATCTCAATAATGCCAGAAACTAGCATTCAAAACAAGCTCCTGCTTTTTGAGCATTATTGTTGTTGTTCAGTTGGTAAGTTCTGTCTGACTCTTTGTGACTCCATGGACAGGAGCATGCAAGGCTCCTCTCTCCACTATCTCCCAGAGTTTGCTCAGATCCATTACCATTGCATTGGTGATGCTATCTAACCATCCCATCCTCTGTCACCCCATCTCCTCCTGCCCTCAGTCTTTTCCAGCATCAGGGTCTTTTCCAATGAGTTGGCTCTTTGCATCAGGTGGCCAAAGTACTGGAGCTTCAGTTAACAGTTTTTCCAATGAACATTCAAGGTTAATTTCCTTTAGAATTGATTGGTTTGATCTCCCTGCAGTCCAAGGGACTCTCAAGAGTCTTCTCCAGCACCACAATTTGAAAATACCAATTCTTTGGCACTCAGCCTTCTTTATGGTCCAACTCTCACATCTGTACATGACTACCAGAAAAGCTTTGACTATACAGATCTGTGTTGGCACAGTGATGTCTCTGCTTTTTAATACACTGTATAGGTTTGTCATAGCTTTTCCTTCCAAGGAGCAAGCATCTTAATTTTATGGCTGCAGTCACCATGTGCAATGATTTTGGAGCCCAAGAAAATAAAATCTGTCACTGCTTCCAATTTTGCTCCTTCTATTCACCAGGAAGTGATGGGACTAGATGCCTTGATCTTAGTTTTTTTAATATTGGGTTTCAAGCGAACATTTGTTTACTCTTCTCTTTCACACTCATCAAGAGGCTCTTTAGTTCCTTTTCACTTTCTGCCATTAGAATGGTATCATCTGTATATCTGAGGTTGTTGACATTTCCCCTGGCAATCTTGATTTCAGCTTGTGGTTCATCCAGCCTGCAATTTCACATGATGTACTCTGTATGTAAGTTAAATAAGCAGGGTGACAATATACAGCCTTATCATACTCCCTTCCCAATTTTGAACCAGTCTGTTGTTCCATGTCCAGTTCTAACTGTTGCCTTTTGACCCACATACGGGTTTCTCAGGAGACAGGCAAGGTGGTCTGGTATTCCCATCTTTTCAAAAAATGTCCACAGTTTGTTGTGATCCACACCATCAACCCTAGAGATAATTAAGAATACTAATGACTCATGAAGGCCTCAGCACTTCTGTGTCAGTATATCATCCCTGAAGAAGCAGCTGCATCTTCCTACTCTGCCAGGGATAGGCCTCAACTCAGAGTCAAATGCACACAACTTGACTCAGGGAGACGAAACCAGGAAAGCCTGCCACCAGCCCCTCTCAGGAGCCCAGCAAGGGCTCTGGGGTCATAGACTCTTACCTTAAGGAAGCGTGTGGCCCCTGCTCACAGTGAGTAACTGTAAGTGTGTAAAAGGACAGACATTGGAAAATACATCTCCCTCCAAGTCCTGACCCTCAACTGCTTCCCAGCTGGGGAGATGTCCTGCCCAGCGGCAATTCTTATATCTTCTCACAATATATCTCCAGAAGAGCTGCTGAGCACGCGTGCACTGAAGTGGGCACCTGTTTGAGAAGCACGTGTTCTTACAGAACTTTAGGATCGGAAGGGATCTAGTTCGGCCCTTAATTCACAGCTTCCTTTAACACTGCTTCTGCGTCCAAATCACTCTATCGATAGACAAACACTCTTTCCACTTGGAGGCAGCTCATCCCACTTCTAGAAAACTCCAGCAGTTTATAAAAGATAATTTTTAAAGTTCTGAAATCGGCCACTCTGGTGTTTTTCCTCTTCAATTCTTGCTTTGACCTCGAAGGCCAGCGAAAACAGGTGGCCAAATGCCTTTTGCCTCAAATGGAACTTAAAATATTTGAAGCCCTCCCACCGTCACCCTGGCTTCTCCCCCCGTCCGCAGGGTGTGTGGTTTCAGGGGACTCTCTGCCGTGTGCCGTCTAGAAAGGATTGAACTCTCACTTAAAATACTCAGAAACCTCTCCAAAGAGGCAAACTGCTCATCAGCGGAGACAAAGAGTTTCCAGTTTGTCTCTGGCAAAGTAATGAACAAATCTGTGTTATGAAAATGGATGGATGACAGGAGATTTAATGTGGGAAACGCTTGGTGTGCCGGGAGGCTTTATCTAGGAATTTGGCAGCCAAGTAGAAATTTTGGTTGTACTGTCTCTAAAAAGTTTCCAAAATATTCTGAAATGGAATCTGGGGGCCTACAGTGTCAATGTGTCTCAGGTTTGGAAAAGTGGCAGTATGCCAGTGTGACGGACACTGCCAGGGTTTGGGTTCAAGACTGGCCTCATGACTGGCAAGGAGACTTTGGGCAAGTTATTTACTTCACATTTCCTAGCCACAGCATCATCTTGCCATAAAAGGCAGACAAGTGACCTTGCTCATGGGCGGTCAGATAAGTGAATTTCTGAACAGTACCTAGTACAGTGGAGTCAGGGCTGCTCCTGCTTCTCTTGTGCTGGTGATGGTGGGGGCAGCTTCTGCTTGGGCTTCGGCCCGGGACGTGACCTGGGATCACTTTCTTCAGAGGCTGAGTACCCAAGCATCCTCCACAAAGGACCCAGCCTGGGAAAAGCTCTGTTCTCTCAGGATATCATTTCTGCTAGCTCAGTGACACAGTTCTTTACTTAACAAGTAACCCACTTTTGAGTACACACCCCTCCATGTACCGATCAAAGAGCATAAAATCATCCTGCATGTCACCCCTCACGCCACAAGCTCGGGACATACCTGCCCCAGGAGGATGGTGAACCACCCTTTCCAGTCACCGGACCCACCCCGTATGGACTCATGTGCCCCACTGTCTCTTCCACTAATTGCTTCCACAAATCTCTCCTTCTTGCGACACCATCAGGGCATGTGGAAGGATGTACTGTGAAGGTTATTGCTGTTGACCTCTTTTGGAGGACTCATGGGAGAATTCCATGAATTGCAGTCTTCCAAAATGGTGGTAGCTTCGTGTTTTAATGGACAATATGATCCGTGCTACCGCATAAATGTTTGCTCGACAAAGGCTTAGGGCTCAGTCTGTGGCCCTTGTGGAGTACATGCCTGGAACCTCTGTGAGCAGGTCAGCTATGAGAAGTACCCCTGGCTGCACTCCATGCCCACCGCTGTGTGCCCCTGTGCTCTCCTCTAGCAGCAGCCAGGTGCTTTCCCGTGGCTGTTCTTTTACAAACCACTTTAAGTCCTTGCTTGGAGTGTTTGGAGGGGACTGAAGCCATGGCCTGCAGAATCTACTGTTCTTTTACAAACCACTTTAAGTCCTTGCTTGGAGTGTTTGGAGGGGACTGAAGCCATGGCCTGCAGAATCTACGCAGCCGTCTTCATCCAGGAGCTGGATGAGTTCAACAGGCTCCATGGTCATCCTGATTCATTAAAATGAAGAAACAAACGCAAATCACTCTAAATTTAAAGGAGCCCCAGGTTCGATGGACTTGCTGCCTGGGAAAGGAAGATGCGAGTTCTGCTCCTCCCACCACAGGAAAGGTCCTGCTCTAACTCCACTTATTGTAGGTTTGTGATTCCAGCTGAAATATCAGGGAGACCAGAGCTAAACCCCCCGAATGGCACAGTGGATCTTGTGAAGAGAAGGAGTCTGACTGTAGATGGTGGAGGACGTCTGTCCTGGAGGAAGAGAAGCAGCAGGTTAGGGTGGGCTTTGCTGAGGGAATTGAGCTAAAAAGATGCGACAGCCTGAGAAAGCCTAATTTCTTCGTGCCCAGTCCTTAGTGGGTTTCTCTGTCTTTCTCTTGCTTGAGTTACAGCGTGGTTATCTCTGGGCGGAGGGGCATCTAGCTAGTATTTCTGTTAAGCCTTTATTCTAAGCCTTTTGACTTTCTGAAGTGATTTACTTCAGGTACCCCTGGCATACTCCTTTGGTGCCCACGCATTCATTCCACCAACATTTTTCCAAGGCTGGTCTCTGCCAGGAGTTGGGTGTCCTTGTCTCATTTGAATTCGAGGGTGCTTGACGCGACCTGAAGGACCCTCGGGCTTGAGAGCGCATCTCAGAGGCCAGACACCCACCCCCACCACGTGGGCGCGGCTAAGGAACTTCTTAGCTGCCAGGCCACTTCCGATCCCCACGGGGATCCCAGGGTGCTCAGAGGAGCTGGGTGCCAGAATAAAGCGGTGGTTTCCCCCCAGGCACCCTTATCTGGCCTTGGGCCTAGGGCTCAGCCAGTTTGCCTGGAGTTAGTACAACTTTGCTCCGCAACTTGGAGGGAGAAAGAGGGGAAATGGTAACCCCGGCACAAAAGTGGCTCGAAGAAGGCTGGATCGGGGAGACAGCAGGCGGGTCCTCGGGGGACGCCCGGCTCGGCTCCGCACGGCCCCTCCCTGGGCACCGGACTCCCGGGGCAGCCGCTGTCCGCCGCCCCTAGTCCTGCCGGCCGGCTCCGCGGCGGGTTCCTCCTGGGTCAGGCGCGCCGTCCGCCCCTCCTCCCTGGCCCTCCTCCTGCAGCCCGGCCTCCCCGCGCCTCCGCCCCCGCCTCCGCCCCGGCGAACTAGAAGTCGCGGCGGCTGGCGCAGCGCGCAGCCTCCGCCTCGGCTCGGTGCGCACGCCCGCGGCCCCACGCGAGCCCTGTCGGTCCTGCGCTGCCGTGTCCCGCGCCGCCGTGTCCCGCGCCGCCGAGACCCGCGCACGGCGGCCGCTGCGTCCCGACCGAGTGCGGAGCCCGGCGCGATGCGACTCTCCGAGGCGGGCCGCGCGGCGCTCCTGCTGCTGCTGGCCGCGCGCTTCCAGGCGAGTCCAGCGCTGGAGGAGAAGAGAGGTGAGGACGCCCGCGCCGCCGTCCTTCCCGTCCCGGGCGGCCGCGCTTTCCGCCGGGCTGCGGAGGAATGCGCGTCTCGGTTCCGGGCGGCGGGGCAGCCTCGGGCGCGGGGCGCGGCGGCCCGAGGCGCCCGGAGCGCGGCTGTCCCCTCAGCTCTCCTGCCCTCGGCGGGCTGGACGCCCCGGCGAGCGCGTCCCCTCACGTGCGCCCCCCGGTCTGCCCGGGCCGGGGGCTGAGGCGTCCACCGCGCTCCCTCGGACCTCCAGGACCGGAGCGGCCCTCCGCGCCCGGCCCCGCACCCGCGCCCAGCCTCGGGTCAGGCTCCCGAACCGGGGAGCCGTCCTCCCAGAGCAGCCTTGACCTGGAGGCCCGGAAGCTCGTTCCGGGCACCGGCCACCTGTGCCGCGGGTCAGGGAGGCCCGAGGTCCCCGCTGGCACCAGGCGGCGGGTCGCCAGCGCCTCCCCGCCCGGGTGCGGCCCGCGCTGCCCCCGCCGCCCGCGCCCCTCGGGCGGTGGACTCTCCTGAGTGGTGGTTTCCCGGGACTCCGGAGACTCGCCCCCACCTGCAGCCCTTGGGCCGCGTGTCCCGGCCTCGAGGCGGATGGGACGGGGCGGTGGGACAGGCCGTGGCCAAACAGCCCGGGCTGGGTGCGGACGCCCCGGGGGGCGGAACCCATCCTGGCTGGTTCCCCCACGGTTTCCAAACACGGCTCACAGCAAGCTTTCCTCCTCAAAATCCAGAAATGTTTGTGTTTGGGATGTGTTTTCTAGTTTTGACGAATTTGACCGGAAGCCAACCAAAATATTAAACTTAAATTAAAAAAAAAAATTGATGTCCGTGATTCACGTGTGCCAGATATCCAGACCGAACAGGAGCGAATCTAGCTTCGTGACTGCCGACCATAAACCCACTTGAAATGAGAAACATGCCTCAGAAGGTTTCATTGCACAATTTCAAGAGCGAGCAGCTTGGGTTCCGAGAGTCAGGTCTGTACTTGCTGTTGAGGTCATTGGCACAGGGTATGGTGCTGAGCGCGTTTGATGCGGGAGCGCCGAGGCATAAAGCAGTGCTTCCCAAACTTTGCTTCAAATGAGAATCACTTGGGATTTGAAACAGAGCAAACGAAACACGATGTCTGGCTCCCACCCCCAGACGTTGTCATTTCACTGGTCTGGGGTGAGACCTGGTTGCATGAATTTTTAAAAGCTCTTCAGGTGATTTTGTTGGGCAGCCAGGTTTGGAAATCACTGGCAATGGAGGTGAAATCTCTGGCAAGATTGCTGCCAATGTAAAAAGCTCTTTTGGAACATCTGGAGTTTTAACAATCTTGCAAAGGCAAGCGAATGATGATTTTAGTTTAAAAAAAAAGAAATTAGTTTTTTCAGTGGAAGTCTCTCCTCCCCTGAGTCCCAGGCTGTGGTCCACGCCTGAAGGCGGGCGGCAAGGGGGCCCCATCCTTCTTTGAACCCCTGGAGTGCCTCCAAAGCATCACTTTTCTCACTTCAGGAATGTTCCCAGCTCTTTGCTGTTACCCTTTTGAACACTGCTATTAGTGCTTAGAGATTCTTTTCTAAGAAATATATAAATACCACTTAAATTGCCTGTTAGTCCCGTGTTTGCTTAAAACAGACTGCTTCTGAATAGAGTAGTGAGAGTAGGTGAACAAATGTCAGAGTATCCTGAGAAGACCAAAGGGTACCGGGCAGATGATTAACAGCAAGTGTTAAGGACCTGTAGTGATCAAATTTGGTGAGTTTTATTCTAGAATGTTTACTCCTTTTAGAGAGATTTGTTTGGCCTAAGATACAGTGTCCTTTGTTCGCTCTGCGCTTGGTCCTGTCAGACACCATTTTAAGTGTCCCAGTCCTTACATCAACCGTACACGTTGGCGCCTGTCATTCTATGTGGGCAACCAAGGCTCAGAGAAGTGAAGTGACTTCCCTGCAGCTTGCAGGCGGCAGACCTTATACTGAAACCCTGGCCCTCCGGCCCCGGAGGCCTCCCCCAGGCGCTGCCTGTGTTGCTTTGGGTGAGTTCCGGTTTTAGAGGAGCCCTGGCGGTGTGTGTGCTGCAGGGTGCTGGCAGAGGGAGGGAGAGGACTGGGCATGAGGAAGCCCCTGCCCGTGGTCTGGGCTGCTGCTCCCAGGAGTCAGGAGGCCCCTTTTGTGGAAGAACTCTGTCACACAGTGAGCGATGATTGTGGAGATTGCTGCAGGAATGTTGAGCAAGCTCCTTGCTTCTGAAAAACAGGAAGGTGAAGGTGCTGCTCCAGAAGTGAGCCTGGGTGGTATTCTCAGCTGGGCCATCCTGCCTGGCCCCTCCTCAGATGGTATCCTTGGCTCAGTAGATCTGGGCTGTATAAAAGAGAACACATTCGGGGATTTTGAATCGTATCCAGGGTGAAGCCTGCCTTTCTTTAAGGAGACCAGCAGACGCGCCCTCGGTGCTGGCCTGGAGGCCTGTGTCCTCCTTCCCGCTCGGTGTGAAGGTGGAGGTCTCCCCGGCCAGCTCCAGGTTCTGAGACCTCGTTTCTCAATTCAGTGAATGTTTATTGAGTGCATCGCATGTGCTAGACATTATGAGTTCAAAGGAGCCGTGGTTATCCTAACGGTTTGTATTGTTCTTTCCAGAGTGGTTCTTTAGGCCACTGATTAAGTAGTATCTTGCTTTTCACATCTGGAAAAGAGACCAGCGTCTGTGTGTCTGTCATCTGTCCACACTATGTAGCTCCATCTAGCACTAAATGGCTGATAGCTCCCATTGGCTTTGGACTGCCATTGCATGCTTCGTATAATTAGTTTCATAGTCCATGAATTTTCAAGAACTTATTCTGAAATTTGAAGACGCCGATTGCCAGAATTCACTGTGCTCCGTAATTAGACTCCGTCCATGCGATAGCACTAACATATTGTAAAATGTTTTTAGAGGTGGCGTCAATAAAGAGGAAGAATTCTGCCCTGTTTAAAAGAAAATATTCTTTGTTTTTCCTTTGGTCCAAGCTCCAGAACCAGCAGCTAGTGTCTGAAACTTTCTTCATGGGAGTGGCAAGCCAGCTCTAACATTAAACGGATGATCCTGGTGTTTAAGAGAAGATAGCCCATATGGGGTGCCCCAAGCCCCGATATGGGGGCAGGATCTGTGATGGGGATACTCAAATTGTTAAAGGACACCTAGGAACTTTCCTGGCCCCTGCCATGTGACTTGCTGTGAAAGGGGTGTGTGTGTGTGTGCGCGCGCTTTAATTTGGACTTGGTATAGCAGAAATGGGTTTTGGTTTTACTAATGGGGGTATGTTTTCAGAAAAGATCCAAGTTCTAGAACAAGTTCTAGGCATTGTTTCCTTGTAGCCATCATTCAAAAACTAGATTCTGCTTCTCAAACCCTGTTTTGTTTTCTTCTGTCATTTGTGGACATTCACAATTATAAGAAACATTTTTTATTTCAGTTAATTATTACTTGTATATTTCTGAACCATCAACACATACGGAACAGAATTTACACCTTAGCTTGTTCTTACGTGTCATTCCCATTTGCATCAAAGCTTCTGCACATACCTTCTTTTTCATCTTCCTTCTAAAGGTTTTTTTTCCTGAGAAAATTCCAAGTTTTTTCTTTGCACAGTGTCTAAGGATAGTCTGCCATCCAGCCCACGGATGTAAGCAGGTGAGCTTGAATTCAGGCAGGGATCCAGGCTTTGAGACTTATGCCAAATAACCGGTTTGACTGAAATTTTCACCTTTTCAGAGTCATCAGGTCCAGCTTCCTTGCAACAGGTTTAGGTAGACACGATTCAGTTGTCTAGAAAGTTCCCTGAGCCAGCTGGGGCAGGAGGGGTGGCTGGGGCTGGTGAGTGTGGTAGCTTGTTTACTTAGCCCCACTAGAAGCTAAGCGCTGAATTTGACATCTTAATCTCTGAAGACACTGAAGTATAATATCAAATGTCTGACCCTGTTGACTGAGCATCTGTGAGTTGCATATGCTGAAAATAAATTTTACTCCTACCAAATTTCAGCAGCTTGCTTAAGAAAGTCATCTGTGAAAGCTTGAGTGTGGGGTAGGGTTTCCTTCTCTGTTCCACATTATACCCCATTTTGGTGGGTTCTCATGGAAAAACCCAGAGTCCAAGTGTCTTTTCCGACTGTATCTGGAATGTGCCTTTATCAAGAGTCTCGGATTGCAATTTAGTGAACTAATGACTGGATGAGAATGTCTCGAACACAGTTCTTTTTTTTAATTAATGAATTTTTGTATTGAGGGATAATTGCTCTACAGAATTTTGTTGTTTTCTGTCAAACCTCAACATGAATCAGCCATAGGCGT
Organism: Giraffa tippelskirchi; assembly: GCF_054371585.1. Lineage (NCBI taxonomy): Eukaryota > Metazoa > Chordata > Mammalia > Artiodactyla > Giraffidae > Giraffa > Giraffa tippelskirchi. The sequence goes on from NC_137283.1 coordinate 543,814, forward strand.
ACCCACATCCCCTCCCTTTTGAACCTCCCTTCCATCTCTCTCCCCATCCCACCCCCTAGGGTGATACAGAGCTCGTGTTTGAGTTTCCTGAGACGTACAGCAAATTCCCGCCAGCTATCTATTTTACATATGGTAATATAAGTTTCCATGTTACTCTTTCCGAACATCTCACCCTCTCCTCCCCTCTCCCCAAGTCCGCAAGTCTACTCTCCATGTTTGTTTCTCCATTGCCACCCTGCAAATAAATTCTTCAGTACCATCTTTCTAGATTCCATGTATATGTGTTAGAATATGATATTTATCTTTCTCTTTCTGACTTACTTCACTCTGTTCTAGGTTCATCCACCTCATTAGAACTCAAATGTGTTCCTTTTTATGGCTGAGTAATATTCCATTGTGTATATGTACCACAACTTCTTTATCCATTCATCTATCGATAGACATCTAGGTTGCTTTTATGTTCTAGCTATTGTAAATAGTGCTGCAGTGAACAATAGGATACATGTGTCTTTTTTAATTTTGGTCTCCTCAGGGCATGTGCCTAGGAGTGGGATTGCTGGGTCATACGGAGGTTTTATTCCTAACTTTTTAAGGAATCTCCATACTGTCTTCCATAGTGGCTGTATCAACTTACATTCCCACCAACAGTGCAAGAGTGTCCAACACAGTTCTTGATACAGCCACAATTGCACCTGTTACTAGGTGGCCAGTAAACATGGCTTTGACTTAGTTTATTTTAGTATATTTAATTATTTTATATGAATTAACCACTATTGTTCTTCCTTTGAGTAAAAAGACAGGTATTATTGTGTATGACAACTTTGGCTTTTATTTGCATTTTTTTCTTTATGTTCGAGCCATGGTGACGATTTGTGCTGTTCCATCCACAGTTTGAGCTCTGGGAATTAATCTGACTTGATACTTGCCCATAAGTGTCTAGAAGTCAAGTAGAGGAAGAGAGATCTGCAGATAACAAGTGTGAAAATGTCACAGAAGCAGTGATAGAATTCAATGCAAGATAAAGAACTCTTCTGGTATTTAGTCCTTGCTTTAGATTCTGCCTGGAAAGAGGGCTAGGTGTAGCACCAAATGGAAGGATTACTCATTTGAGCCTGTAAAGAACTATGTGTATTTCCCCAGATAATATGATGTGAAGGAAATTCTAAGAAATGTGTCAAGAGTAGCAAAGTCCTGAAGAGCACTGGTTATCCATTGTGGTGGGAGGTGAAGGGAGAGCTGAGGAGGCTGCAGTTGTTTGAGAGCTGTGTGTGAAGGGAGGGGCGCCATGCAGCCAGGAACTGGTGTCATGCGTTTGGTGTTCCGGAAAGAAGACTCTAGCCGGCTTGTGGGGAATGGGTTACACGGGCAATGGTAGAAATAGGGAGATGGGTGAGTCATGCAGGTGAAATGCTGTAGCATTTCAGTGAGGGTGCAGAACAAGAGACTCGGGCAGATCTGGAGGTGGAATTGATTGATAACCATATGTAACGAGTGTAAGAAAGAGAGAGTCCCAGGATGACACACAGGCTTCTGACTTGAAAACCTGGACAAACATAAATCCATTCACGGAGGCTGCAAATGCTCCAGGAGCAGAGTCAGTTGGTGGGATTTGCGGCACTCTGAAGGAATAGTCCAGGAGGCAGTTGCAGTATACAGGTCTGGAGCCCAGGAGAGTGGTGGCCTTGAATTGTTGTTTTATTAGACATTTCAATGTCTTTGGCATTTTCTTTGTCTTCAGTGTCTTTGGCAGTAGAACAACTCACCCCAGCCTGTTCCATGCTCTTTGTCGCCATCCATACTGAGCCTGGCCAGGTTCTAGATCACCAGCTGCTTTTTGGACTAGGCCACTGTGATTAGCAAGCCAGATTAGGTGCAGTTGTCAGCAACCGTATATATTGTGCATGTAAGTACCTTAAGAATCATGTACTTGTAATCATGTTATCATGCAATAACCATGTAAGTACGTGGAGAATCATGTTAGTATACTGCTGCAAATCGTCAGATGAGAATTCACCATTTCTTATGTAGGACAGCCTCAGATTGCTTTTTTTAAATATGTTCATGACTGAACCAAAAAGACTATGAGGTGACTCTTTTTTAAAAAACAATACAGAACAGTAGCCTTTGAACTTTGAACATTCCTCACCAAGAAACTTCTGGGAAAAAGGATGCCCTAGGTCAGTCCAGTCAAAATTTCTGGAGGATGGAGCACTGGACATACCTTTAAAAACTCCCTGGGTGGTTGTGAAGAGTACGTTAAGTGGTGTGTGCAGCTTGTGCAGAGAAGTTTTGTCTCTGTTTCCTGACTCCCACTTTTCACACATTACATGGGTTTCCTCAAGATCAAGGAACTGGTTTATATTTCATTAGTAAATGAGTCTCAAAGTTGCATTTTTGTTTTCATGAATTGATACATGAGAAGTCTAGTCCAGTGGCTTCTAAGTATGTCCCAAGACAGCAGTAATAGCATCTTGAACTGCATAGGAATGTCCATTCCTGAATCCCTAACCCAGACCTCTGGATAAGGTGCTGGGAGTCAGGGTATGTGATGCACACCAGGGTGGAAGAGCTGCTGACACGCTGCCTGCAGACCTTGTGCTGGCTTCTGAGTTCACTGGAGGAGCACAGCAACCGGGTCTGGCCTTCCTGGATGCGTAGTCCGCAGAGCTGAGCGGGGACAGGGACACGTGCAGTACAGCATCTCATGACAGACATGATAGGGGTTTGATGGGAGGCCAAAAAAGGAGCTGCATCTGTCTCTGTGACAGTGGCAGTGTCCCCAAAAGAGGGCATTTAGACGAACCTCAGAGGATGAGGTTTTTGCCTGGTCTCCATGCGAAGGGAAGAGAGGCAATGTTGTGGCTGGCGTTCCTGCAGTGGGCCCACCGTGACTGCTCATGTCATCCATGCAGGGGCGAAGGCTTTTAGCATTTCCTGCTTCGTTTTCTTAATAATCATAAGGAAACTTACAGTATCGAAAGTTAAGTGCATTTAAAAAATAAAATGGCCATTTTGTCATTTTCTTAAAAAGGAACCAGATATGAAGGATTGAACTAGAATCTGGACAATAGTTGATAGTTTTAACATTCTCCCCAGTAGCATGATTTGTCCCTAAAACTTGCTGTGAATAAGAAAAATGACCTTGTCTGATCCTTTATGTAACTCCTACTACGGAAAGCAAAGAGAGAATGAAAACAGAAGTGTGCATAATTCTGGACACAATAAATACTTGTTAAGTCACATTGAGCTCAGAAAATCTCTCAAATTAATCGAGCCTTGCCCACTTGTAAATTATAAGACATCTGTTTCCTGATTCACTGTTGAAAACTGGTTTACCTGTTTATTTGCCGAGGTCATTTGGAAATAACCAGGCAGACTTGTAACGGGGGATTAATGGCTGTTGATGCACCCTTGTGTACTCATTGCTGCCTGTGTGTGGAAAGAAATATGGAGGTGGTTCTAGACCACTGTTTACTTAGAGCATTTATGAAGGACTTTATTTTAAATGCAGCAACGTAATACCTGATGGTTTTACTACTACAGACGCCCAGGCCTGCTCATAGTGGGTGATGTCATGATGGCTTTAGCAGTTGTAGTCCCTTACACATGAGATTCTCATGGCCACTGGCGAAAGTTCCTTTCTTTTACTCTAGGTAAAAGCTTCTTATTTTTTTTGGAGAAAACTGACTCACTGCATGTAGTCTCTCCAGGATGACGAGCTGAATATGTGTGAATGTATGTGAAAAACTGTGCGTGTTTTACTCTCTTTACCCTCACTCATCAATTCATCTCTAGTGTCTGGAATAGAAACAAATCATCTATTGAACCTGTGCAAGTCATTTAGGGCAGGCAAGTGTTCCCGGAAATCTCTTGTGATTGTAAATGGGATTTCAGAAAGTTTTTCAAAACTTTTTTTTTTTTAAATAGCAAAACTCTGTTTTACTTACTTACCAGCAAGTGCTGAATACCTGAAAACTGTCAGGAGATTTCATTGCCATTCCTTTTCTGCATTTACACAATATCTCTTAGTTCATTCATATGTGTCATAAGCCAGAATAGATGGCTAAAATCGTGCTAAACAATATAAATTAAACTATTTTAAGTTTGTTGTAGTACTAAGTTGCAAGAGCCTTTTTTTTTTTTTAACTAAGGTATATTTTAACGTAATACTAGAAAGTTTAAAAATTACCATCTCTTTCACAAGGAAAAAAGAACCAGGAACTTCCAATTTCATCTACTTTTGATTAAGTCCAGATGAATGACAAAAAAGCAAAAGGTGGAAGTTGAAGCATTATTGTATCGCCTGTTGGTGTTTAAGGTACTGATTTGAAATACGATGCATTTCAAGACTTTTTCTTGGTTTTGATTTGCTACAGAGTTAATAAAGAATCAGAAACCTTTCCTTGTAGTTACTTCCGGATTGCTTTATCTCTTACCATTTCCTAGTACTTATGCCTGGAACATATTTACAAGTAAGACTAATGTATTACCTTAATCTGTCCTCCCTTCCTCCCTTGCTTTTGTTTTTGGAAGCTGCTATGAGTAAGCCTTTGCAGAGAAAGAAAACTTTGACAAAAGATCACAATGAAAAACTTTGATAAGTGACTGTAAAAATATAGTATATAACTTTTTTAAGTTAGAAAGTATCAAAGACATTCATACTTACGATTATTTTTAGTACAAATAAACATATTCATGTATCACTCCTTGAAAAGTGGCATTGCTCAAGGACTTCGTCTCAGTATGCAGCTTAGTGTATTTTTTTCCAGTAATCTGTTGTTAGTTACAAGGGGGAAGAGAAAACAGGCTAGAATCTACCTTCCCAGTTTCAACTTCCATAAAGTAACTAAACCAGATGGTTCTGAGACTCCTGCCAACTGGAAGTATCTATGAAATTAAAAGCAAATCTAAATGCATGCAAGATATGTATTTAGACACATTGATAATAAATGCATTGTCCCTATAATTTAGATGCTAAAACATTGATGTCATAATAATAATAACAGCTTGCATTTGTACAGCACTTCACAGTTTACACAATGCCTTAATATCTATCTTTCCAAGCCTCCTAACAACCCCACAGGATAGAGATAATTATTCACATTTGAAGGTGCAGGACTCAGGCTCACAGGCATTCTGCACTTTGCTTGTGGTCGCTGGACTGGTCGACACTTTGGTGCCAAGAGCTTTTCCTGCTTCACAACAGACACTATTTCCGAACTACTGTGTCAAATGTGCCCCAAACTCTCCTTACTCCTCCTTTGAGACAGGTTTTTAGCTGTTGATGCCTCCTATCATTTTTAGTCCTATTTGTGAATCAAAAAACTAACAGTATTCTTCAACATTTCTGTTATACTTCTCTTACTTGTATTTAACGCCGCTCAGAAGTTCTGTTCTGTTTTTGTTCCTTTCCTATTTTTCCTCATGTTTTGAAGTATTTTTTGAGAGTTTCCTTAAATATGTGTTAGAGTAGCCTATTTCATAAGATATCGGCAGTGAATTTATGAGCCTTGAAAACATTTACTCGAGAAATTAAATGTATAACTTTATTGTAAAGAGTCATAAACCCTCAAGGAGATGTGGGTTCGATGTCTGGGTCTGGAAGATCCCCTGGAGGAGGAAATGATAACCCACTCCAGTATTCTTGCCTGGAACGTTCCCTGGACAGAGGAGCCTGGTGGGCTGCAGCCCATAGAGTCACAAAATTGAACCGGACTGAGCAACTGAACACGCATAATACAGGCTTATTTACATTTGCCAGACCTGTGAATACTTGAAGAAAAATGAAGGGAGAAAGCAACTTGACAGAGCGGGTGGATCAGTTAGCAATGCCCGTGGCAGAGTGTGCTCATTTACTTACACAGTTCTGTGAAGAGTCATATCTGTGATTTAAATGAAGCACAGACTTCAGTTCATTAGGGTGTGTAAACAGCTGTTACGAAAAGAGACACACTCAGTCAACAGCGTGCACTCCAGGATGGCTGACACCCTTTACACGAATCCATTCTGGATGGTATCATCCTTGGAAGCATGGGCTTTAAGGAGAACTTATTACAAAAATAAAATTGTTCCACTTTGAGGAGCTTTGTTACTTAAATTGATGGAACAAGGAACGTGACAGTGAATGGGTCCTTCATTTATGCAGAGACACCTTTTCTCAAAGAAATTCCAGATACAGTGTTCGTTTTCCTCCATTACGAAGGAAAGGACTTTTGTTTGTCATTGTTTATTCCTAGCATAGTGGAAACTTTTCAGTACTCCAGCAGAAATTCCCCCAAAGCATGTTTATGTTTCATAATTATCAAGTGGAAGAGGAAAAAGTTCTGTAAGCAAGCAGAATAATTGGTCTGCAGTTGCTGCCTGTGTATTACAGGTGTAGGTCTGTCACCGAGAGAACACATGATCTTTGCAGCCTACGATGGCACAAACCCTCAGAGTGAACAGGCAGCTAGTGTATTGATTTCAGGGCCACTTTAGTAACTGAGCCTCTAAGTCTTGCGAAAGTTACTTGGGCAAAAGCTATGCCATTTCACCTTCAGTCAGCAAAGTCTGCCCAGCCAAGGCAAAACAGAAAGTTAAGCAGTTTGGTGAAACAGAACAACGAAAGGAGTCAATCAGATGAATTGCCCAGTTTTTCACTTCATTTTCAGCCTCTAGGTACTCTTTTTGGTTTAAATCCACATTTAATCTTGTGCCTGGTTTCGGGGAGACACTAACTGCAGAAGCCCCAGGCAGATGGAGGATTTGCTGTCTCAAGTCCATGTTCCCTCACGGCGTAGTGATTGTTCTTAAAGTCTTGAGTAGAAAAGCTAGGTTTTTAGATTGTTGCGCAGTGGCTACTAACTATGCATAATGTTGCCCAGTTGCAAAAACAAAACATTCAAACTGTAGCCAGGGAAATAAGTAGTCAAAAGTTCCAGGTCTGGACCATCCTAGGCACCAGTGTGAATGGGGTGTTTGATGCCTTGATGGGGACAGTTGTCAGTAATGCCTGCTTCTCTTGCATTTTTCTTTCCTCCTTGGACTTCATTTTGGGGCGAGTTTGGACTTTATCCACCTTCTAAGCTTGTATTGTCTCACCTAGGTGACAAGGGAGAGGTGGACCCAGGTGACAGTCACAGTGAAATGCAACAGTGGTGAACACAGGGCTGCTGAGTGCACGTTTATAGACGTTTTACAGGCTGGGTGACTTCTGGACACTATGTACAAGGTTGGTTTTTAATTAAGACAGAACCACTAGGTAGCATGTAACGTAATAACAATATGCAATCCTGATCTCGTGACTGTCACATGTCCGGTTCACAAGCTGCTCTGTCCAGCCAGAAAGGGCTCAGGCTGAGTTTAGGAGGCACTTTAAAAGTAACAAATGATAATTAATTAATACCCAGTGGTTTTGAAATGAGCCATCAAGCATGCCGACTCAGTGGCGTCTCTCGGGGATGGGGAGAGGGTAGGATCATGAAGTCTGTGTCTGTCTGGGGAAGCGGCTCTGGCCAGCGAGGTGGAAGCTGAGTGTGCCTCACAGGGAGGAGCGTGTCTGCAGAGGGGTTTCCTTAGAGTTTGATCGGTGACATTTCGTAGAGCTTCACACACATGCACACACCTCTGCCTCCTGGTGTGGCCTGGCTGGCCCTGACGGGTGGGAGCCGTGTGCATCCTGACGCGTGCGGCTGGGACACGTTTGCAGGTCTGCATGTGTGTGCGTCTCCAGAGATGTGCGACCACTGCCCTCTGACCACCCTGACTGTCTCTGTTGCTGGTGTCTTTTTGCCATAGGTGCTTCAGGTCACTTATCAATGATCTCTGCCCACTAGTTGATACAGAATTGATTCTCCTGAAGAATCTGTATCTGTTTGTAAAGTGGTGTATGTATGTCACATAGTAAAATGTCTTTATTAAATGAGGGAGATGTCCCTGGGCTTCTTGACTCAAACAGGGAAAGAAGACACTTCCTCAGCCAAGAAGTGACTACATTTGTGGGTGAAGAGGACCTCCCAAACTGGAGGTCAGCAAAGTCACATGTGCCAACTGTTCCGGGCTCTTGGAGTAACTAGTCTCAAAACAAAAGCTTCCATTAGGTGGGTGTTTGTGAACCTCACTGGTTCTGTGTCCAGAATTTTCGTGTTTCTGATTACTTTCTCCAGTCTACATATTATTATGCTAAAGGATGCATTAGACCAGTGATTCTAGACCAATCATCATCAACATTTGATAGATGACATCTTTTTTCATTCTAGAAAAGGCAATAATAACCTTCTTTATCTCTAACATCTATTTGATGTTAAATTTTTTTATAAACAGCACAAACAAAATGTGCACATGGGCCTAAAATATGAATATACAAAATGATTCTGTCAGAAATGTCTAGATCTGCTATGTGGTACCTTTCTGGTTAAAAGCTATTGAGGCTCCGCCCCCTGAACACACCCAGGACGGCGTGGGGTCGGGGATCCGGCTTCACCTCTTGGTTGCCGGCTCACCCGAGCAGCCCTGGGAGTCCTGGTTTCCTCATCTCTGGAATGGACACAGTCATAGTGCTTATCTCCTGGTGCTGCCAAGAGGGTGAAAGGAGATGACTGTTTAGAAGATGGAGTCCATTCCCGAGGAGCCCACTGTGTCACTGTGTGAGTGCTGTGCCTTGCACCCTGCCCGCTCACCCTCACCACAGCCTTTACGATTCCTGTCCCTACACCCCCCTGAGCTCATCTGCCCAGGAAGGGTCACTCTGGACCCCGCCTGGAACCCACGTCCTCAGCAGATGCATGCCTCTGCCCCAGACACCCACCAGCTCTGGGTCGTGGGAAGGCGGTGGGGTCCCAGCAGGAGAGGCTCCCCAGACCCACCCTTTCCCTCCACAGTGGGCCTCACGTTCCCTCAAAAGAGCACTGTTGTTGTTTGTTCCTGTAGGTCCCTGAGCCAGTTTTTAAAATGCTCCTGGTTTCATTGTACAACTTGATGGCTTACTCCTGGGCTGTTTGCGCGTTGGCGCTGCATTGTGGCCACGGTGAAGGGCCGTTTCTCGTCTGCTGTCTGTGCCCACCTGTCTCCGTTCATCACCACAGCACACGTGGCCGGGGTGGCCACACGCGCTTCCCGGCCTCGGAGTCGTCAGGGTCCCCTGGGCAGACGTGCTGTCGGGAGCCCTTGCCCGTCTCACTCACAGTTAAGTTTCTAAAGAAAGAAACAAGTGGGAGTGTGTTTCCCCCGTTCAGTTGTTATTTGATGTGAAACTAACTAAACTGTTTCAGGTAGAGCTTCGTGCACTTGTGATGGGTCCTAAGCCACTACACATCCCAACCCGGGGCCACTGCCTTCATCCGGGCACCAGCCTCCTAACTTCCTTTGCTTTCCTGTTCTTCACCGAGTTTGTACTGAGATTTTCAGGTGCTCTTGTGGAGTCATGAAAATGCACCAGTTACCTAGCATTCTTCCTGTCTATCTGTCTATCATTTCTATCATTGTTTTTGAATTGGCAAGATAACAGATGGTCATGAATTAATACACTAGAGACTTACTATTTCCTAGCAGCAGCATATAAAAGTTATTTTTAAAGTTGTTTTAAATCTGTGAGTAAAAATAAATTGCTTTTGCTGCAAGAAACTCCAAAAATGGAAAAGCTAACAGTACAAAGTTGATCATTTGTCTCATAGGCATTGCTAGCAGCATAGCTGCTTTATAAACAGTGAGAGGATTTATGAGACACTTAATTTACAGCTGGGTTGAAGGGCATTCTAACCTTCGCTCCGGGTCTTGCCACCCTTGAGCTTTTTGGAGTCACATGGTATGGTGGTGGGGATGTAGCTTGCCTGGGAGCGGGCTGTTTGAAGACAGGCAAGACACAGAGGAAAGCAGTCAGCACGCAGGCAAACGTTTATTCTCTTAGAATATTAACTTTATGGTTGCCATTTCTTTTTTCAATTTTAAGAATTGAAGAAAAGAAAATGTGTGGTTAGGAAGGTGAGGATTAAGAAAGTTGACCACTGTACATTCCCGAGATAATGTTAACGACAGTAAGTTCTTCACTTTCAAACCATGTTTCAGAGTGGGTGTTTGTCTGAAGGTAACATTTGGATCTTATTTTTTCTCAATTTTTTTTTTTTTTACTTAATAGAGAAGTTCTAGAAGACTTTTTAAATTGTTCTAGTTCTTAGAAAAGTATACTGCAAACACTGACCAGGTTATGTAAACATGATGGTGGTTTGTTGTAACAGCAAGGCTTTTTGTTGTTAGCTTTTTATTTTTAAAGAAGTGCAAATTCACCGGAAGTTGCAAAACAGGCACAGGGAGGTCCTGTGCACCCTGCCCCCGCCCCCCCCCCCAAGTGGACCATCTTAGCAAAGTGCTAACGATTCACTTTGACATCTTTATCTAATAAGCTAAATGCTCGCTGTTTCAATTAGCTTTTTAGGTAGTATTATATAAATTAGTCTTACTGTTTAGAAGGTAATTTCTTAAAATGAAATTTGTTGGTCTTTAAATTTGGAGACCATGGAGTCCTGAGGTGGGAAAGCTAATGAGGGATGGATGAAGAACATAGAGGAACAGATGGACAGAGAAATAGAGACAGATGGATTGATTACTTTTTTGTTGACTATTTGGACAAGCCAAACATTTTCTTGTAGTTTTGGGGTTAATTTGCCAGGTTTATATTCCTTCAAGTCAGAGTGGTTGGGTTTTTTGTGTGTGTACCACTATATTCATCCCATGTTTATTTTCATCTATTTGGTCTATTTTGCCTTCTTTAAGTGCCCTAGAAGAGGGTCTTCTGGATTGCAGATGAAGTCATGTTTCTTGATTCAGATGCTGATTCCACAGATATGTCACTCAGTGAAACATTCATGGAGCTGCACATTTTTTATTTGTATACTTTTCTACATATATGTTATGCTATAATAATTTGAAAATACTGGAATCACACTCATGTGATAGAGAAGATAAAAGATCTACAGGGAAAGGCAAGGTTTTGTTAGAAAAATCAAGATCTCAGACAGTATTGGACTTCCAAGTCAAGGCATTACATTTGTTCTTTCTCTTGGTGTAAATAGCAAAAAGATTTCTCCAATTCAAAGTGAGGCTGTTCTTCCTGTTACTTCAATTTACTGTAAGCCAAAGATGGAGAAGCTCTATACAGTCAGCAAAAACAAGACTGGGAGCTGACTGTGGCTCAGATCGTGAACTACTTATTGCCAAATTCAGACTGAAATTGAAGAAAGTAGGGAAAACCTCTAGATCATTCAGGTATGACCTAAATCAAATCCCTTACGATTATACAGTGAAAGTGAGAAATAGATTTAAGGGACTAGATCTGATAGACAGGGTGCCTGATGAACTATGGATGGAGGTTCACGACATTGTATAGGAGACACGGGTCAAGACCATCCCCAAGAAAAAGAAATGCAAAAAAGCAAAATGGCTCTCTGAGGAGGCCTTACAAACATCTGTGAAAAGAGAAGTGAAAAGCAAAGGAGAAGAGGAAAGATATACCCATTTGAATGCAGATTTCCAAAGAATAGCATGGAGAGATAAGAAAGCCTTCCTCAGTGATCAGTGCAAAGAAATAGATGAAAACAATAGAATGAGAGAGACTAGAGATCTCTTCAAGAAAATTAGAGATACCAAGGGAACATTTCATGCAAATATGGGCTCAATAAAGGACAGAAATGGTATGGACCTAACAGAAACAGAAGATATTAAGAAGAGGTGGCAAGAATACACAGAAGAACTGTACAAAAAAGATCTTCACAACCCAGATAATCACGATGGTGTGATCACTCCCCTAGAGCCAGACATCCTGGAATGTGAAGTCAAGTGGGCCTTAGGAAGCGTCACTACAAACAAAGCTAGTGGAGGTGATGGAATTCCAGTTGAGCTATTTCAAATCCTGAAAGATGACGCTGTGAAAGGGCTGCACTCAATATGCCAGCAAATTTGGAAAACTCAGCAATGGCCACAGGACTGGAAAAGGTCAGTTTTCATTCCAATCCCTAAGAAAGGCAATGCCAAAGAATGCTCAAACTGCCGCACAATTGCACTCATCTCACTCGCTAGTAAAGTAATGCTCAAAATTCTCCAAACCAGGCTTCAACAGTACGTGAACCATGAACTTCCAGATGTTCAAGCTGGTTTTAGAAAAGGCAGAGGAACCAGAGATCAAATTGCCAACATCCGATGGATCATCAAAAAAGCAAGAGAGTACCAGAAAAACATCTACTTCTGCTTTATTGACTATGCCAAAGCCTTTGACTGTGTGGATCACAATAAACTGTGGAAAATTCTGAAAGAGATGGGAATATCAGACCACCTGACCTGCCTCTTGAGAAACCTGTATGCAAGTCAGGAAGCAACAGTTAGAACTGGACATGGAACAACAGACTGCTTCCAAGTAGGAAAAGGAGTACGTCAAGGCTGTATATTGTCACCCTGCTTATTTAACTTATATGCAGAGTACATCATGAGAAACGCTGGGCTGTATGAAGCACAAGCTGGAATCAAGATTTCTGGGAGAAATATCAATAACCTCAGATATGCAGATGATACTACACTATGGCAGAAAGTGAAGAAGAACTAAAGAGCCTCTTGATGAAAGTGAAAGAGGAGAGTGAAAAAGTTGGCTTAAAGCTCAACATTCAGAAAACTAAGATCAAGGGATCTGTTGCCATCACTTCATGGGAAATAGATGGGGAAACAGTGGAAACAGTGGCAGACTTTATTTTTGGGGGCTGCAAAATCACTGCAGATGGTGACTGCAGCCATGAAATTAAAAGAGGCTTACTCCTTGGAAGGAAAGTTATGACCAACCTAGGCAGCATATTAAAAAGCAGAGCCATTACTTTGCCATCAAAGGTCCGTCTAGTCAAGGCTATGGTTTTTCCAGTGGTCATGTATGGATGTGAGGGTTGGACTGTAAAGAAAGCTGAGTGCTGAAGAATTGATGGTTTTGAACTGTGGTGTTGGAGAAGACTCTTGAGAGTCCCTTGGACTGCAAGGAGATCCAACCAGTCCATCCTAAAGGAAATCAGTCCTGAGTGTTCATTGGAAGGACTGATGCTGAAGGTGAAACTCCAGTACTTTGGCCACCTCATGCAAAGAGCTGACTCATTTGATAAGACCCTGGTGCTGGGAAAGAATGAGGGCAGGAGGAGAAGGGGACGACAGAGGATGAGATGGTTGGATGGCATCACCGACTCAATGGACATGAGTTTGGGTGGACTCCGGGAGTTGGTGATGGACAGGGAGGCCTGGCGTGCTGCGGTCCATGGGGTCGTGAAGAGTCAGACATGACTGAACTACTGAACTGAACTGAACTGAATTACAGGTTTTTTTAAATATAAGGTTACAAAGGGATAGCATTCGAGTAGCATACTCCTACTTCTTACGTATATATAAAAATCCCCACAAAGAGAGCCTCTTTTAACAGGTATTAACCAACAGAAGAATTCTTGCAGAAAGACAGTGTCATTCAGAGATAGCCACATCTTCCTTCCCTGCCTGTTACCTCCCAGTGTCAGGCTCTTGTGGAGCTATATTTAAACACATACAGGGAAAGAGACGAGACAGCCAATCCCATGGTGAAGAAATGGCCGACGCACATAGCATATGTGTTCCCACCCCGCAGCTCCTCTTGCGGGACTCTCCAGAGACTCCCAGCTCTCCAGGCAGGCTGAGCCCTGGTTCTTACACCTGATACACCTGTCACACTGTGCTTACAGCACCACGGGGGCACTTTATCTTCATAGATCGGTATCATTTGGCAGAATCTTATGTCCTGTTTCATTTTCATTTTTCAGTTCAGTTCACCTCAATAGGAAGGCATTAAATATTTGCTGCATATACTCGGTACCAAAAAGCTGCTGGGGACTGGCTTCCAAAGTCAGAAAATGTAGTCTCTGCCCGTAGGGAGCCTTCAATCCAGAAGCCTACTCCTTTTCCTTGCATTTCCGAAAGTGAGAATTTAGTCTATAGTGGTTTGTGAGTTCTTCAGAGCCAAAGTGACCGTCACACACAAGCTGAACGGGCTCAGTGGGTGCTGGCATGTGGATCTGAAGCATGGTGTAGCTCTCAGAGGCCCTTGCAGCTTTCTCAGAGCCTCTGACACACTTCATTTGTCTTAATCATCATGTAAGTATAGCCCCATTTGCGTTTTTGGTCTCTTTATCAGGGGCAACAAGCCGCATGCGTCTGGGTTCACAAAATAACTGAAGTGGTTCAGAAAGTCTGGATTCCTTCGGCGTTTCTAAGTCAACATCTCAAATCGTTTACCATGAGCTTAACAGTTGTAAGAGAGAAAATTTCAATCCTTTGGTAAAGCTGCCAGAAAGATACTGACTTCTTTTTTCTGGTGAAAATACTTGTTAATACTTTGCTCAAAAGGTCTATCTCAGTTCTGAATGCCAATTCTAAGATGGTTATTTTGACACTGGACGGGAAGTTGGGGCCAAGGAGATGCCATGGACTTGCTGCTGGGAGGGAGTCTACCAGGCTATCTACAACATTCCATGGCTGAGTCTGCTGCCATGTACCCTGGCACCTTAGTGGGGCCTGAGATGGACCAGGAGGGTGGTTGTGAAAGGAGACCATGGGTTCAAGTGGGTGGGCATTAGGAAAGAGTACTTACAGGAGAGGTAGACTGTGGGGGGTCCCAGTACCACAGGGGCACCACAGTGGGTATGAGACAGAGCAGGCAGGAGTGTGAAAATGACGGTCAGGAAGCTGGAGGAAGCACCTGGCCTGCAGCATGGCCTCTTCCTGAGCAGTGAATCTTCCTCCAGAGGGAGGGGGCTGTGAAGAACCCTGAGGTTCACAGGAAAAGCGCTGAACAAACCCATCACCATGCAGGCGCGCTGTTCCTACACAACTCGAAGCCCACCAGGCGTCCCCACCTGGGCTGGCTGCTGGGAGCAAATCCGCTCCCACCTGGACCTTATTCAGTAGTGGTGGCGATTTTGAGGCTGCTCTAAAGTTGCTCTCAAACTTGGGGTCATAGATGTGCCCCTTGGGGAAGGGCCTGTGGATTTCATAAGATTTTAAATCCTGTTTATTCGTGTGAGGATGATCTAAATTCTTTTGGGCTTTTGTGCAGACTGAGCCATTTCGTAGCAGTGATATCTCGGCAGTCTCCGGTGTGGGCATTAGGAGGAGAAAAGAAAGCTGTCCACTGAGCCACATGTTTACTGTCTGTTTCCCTTCTCTTCTGTCGTTTAGGCTGGCACTGACCATGGCTGTTGCCAGAAAAGAGTTGCTTCAACTATTTCACTCCGTTTTTTCA
Organism: Giraffa tippelskirchi; assembly: GCF_054371585.1. Taxonomy (NCBI): domain Eukaryota; kingdom Metazoa; phylum Chordata; class Mammalia; order Artiodactyla; family Giraffidae; genus Giraffa; species Giraffa tippelskirchi. Next base: position 559,079 of record NC_137283.1, read on the forward strand.
TTGTTGATAGCAAGAGGATGAGTCTAGTACCAGTAACCCAGGAATGGGCAGAAGCAGAGATGTATGGATGAACTTTTTATCATTTATCTCCAACTGGGGTCCAAGGGAAATTGTTTTTCTGTTAAAAAAAAAAAAAAGTCCATGCAGTATTAAATGTGAGCAACCTCGCTATAAATGAATGAAGCTCCGAGGAAAAGCAAACAGTTAGGTTCTTTTTCAACAAACCGTAGCAGGGGCCTGATCATCAGATGCTCCACTGACATCAAGTAGCAGGATAAACTTGGGATTGGAAGTTCCGTTGTCCACTCCCCACTGTGTGAGGAACCTGGAAGACAGATGTGGAGCGTGGGAGAGAGTGGAAGCTGAGGACCAGTGATGAGAACTAAGGACACCTAATGGGAAGGAGAGGAACTCTCAGGGGCCACACCAGCCTCCGCAGGTGGACAGGGAGGTGCGTGTGCAGGGATGAGGAAGGGCAGCAGAGGCTGCTAGAGGTACAAGGCATCAACTCTGAGTCCAGAGTGGAATGGGCTGGCTGGGGCAGAGCCCCTCTGTCCCGGGGTGGTTGGAGACCGAGCATCATCTGCAGGGTTAGTGCTGAGGTCTTCCTTTATAGAGAGTGTCTAGGGACACTTCAGTGTGTAGATATGTAAGGAAGAATTTCCATGCATCCATGCTTGTTCACGCTGTCTCATGGCACAGTGGCTACAGAGGGAGCACGGCCTGACAGGCACCCAGCAGCCCTGGGAGCAGGGAGCCATCCCTAAGCTACTGAGGATGGAGGAAAGAGATGGGTGCTCTCCAGGCACCCGGCCGATATCATCTCTCTCCTAGACTAACTAACTGATCTCCAACATATGACTGTCCTCTTAACTCATACACTGACGGTGAAGTAAAGATTCAGAGCTCTGTGAGGGTCACAGTGTGTAAGGAGGTGTTTTTAAAGCAGTTTGGTAATACATGGGGTAGATCCAGCCTTGTCTCCACTGGCCCTTGTTACAACAAAGAAAACTGCTTATCGAAGTTTTATTGTGGAGAGACCTCTCCACATCAAGCTTGGAATCTAGCCATGTGAGCTCAGAGGAATGGTTCCACCGAGGGAAGCATAAGAAGTGGATTATACCTCTATAGCCATATTGCCTGGAAGACTTCTGCAGAACTACTGTGTATATGTATGTTCAAAGAAATAGTAATCTTCAAGTCAGGTAGGCCCGAGATGCTTAAGAAAAAGGTGAGCTTGGGAGATCTGTGTAGTTACATGCAGTCTCTATTTACTGTAATGACATCGGCGAAAAGCTTTGGTGAGTACAAAGTGGGTGAATCAGACCTTTGCAATACCTGTTACGCATTGCTGTTTCTATTTCAAGGCTGATTTGAACTATTACAGGTAATAGTTGACGTGCTTTCCCGCCTCTCCTTTGCTCTGCGTTTCCCCATCAGGTCACTGGATTACTGGAGGGAGACGTTCTTTGTTTTTGGTTTTCAGTGTTTACTTATAAAACATGTCTTTTGAACTACCGTGTTCCAGAGATAGCATGCCTTTTCCCAGAAAAATCTCAGGTTAAGATTAAATAGGCACTGGATGTTTATCTGATTTTGTTTATGGGAGCATGAGAAATTTGGTAACCTTTGTATATACTTTACGCTGTTAACTAGGTAAGAGGTCATTGGAACATTTAGAATTCCACTGTAAACTTGTAAAATTGTCAGGTCAAGTCTGTTGCATCAGAAGATATTTGCTATTCACTCAGGAATAAAATCAGCTATGTGAAAAAGCGTGGGGTTCTATTTGGAAATCTACGTTCAGTGACAGAGCTCCCGGCAACGTCAGCTCCTTCAGGAGTCACGAGGCCACTCTGCACCGGCCACCCTGCTGGATGCCTTAGCAAATCAGTCTGAGCCTCTATGATGGAAGCGTTGTAACTCCAGACACGCAGTCAGTCACTGATTGTGGAAGAAGTTATATATAAAGCCGCAGAGTGAGCCCGAGGTACTCTGTACTTTTTTTATGATGTTCTAAATTGCGTTATCATTATTTACGTTCTGGTACAAATTTCTCACTAGATTGTAGACTCTATGTGAAAAGCAACTATCTGATTCATTCATCCCACAATATTCAGCCCCATCCCAGGTACACAGTGGGCACTAAATAAATACTGGCTGCACACATTGAACATGTCTAGGGTATGATTGGATTTCAAACAAACTTCTGAAATCCAAACACATCTTTATTCACCAGGAAGCATGAATTATTTTTTAAAGGCAGTGGTGGAGGAACTTTTTAAACCAACAAATGATTAGTGATCTTAATTCATGAATTTTCTCATTGGCCTTCTTTAATTTTGGAGTACGTGGAAAAACAAGCAGGTCTGAAGGAGAATACCAAGTGTTTTCTTACGTTACTTTTCAGAGAATTCATCTCTAAAGTGGATAACTTATATCGGTTTCAATGTATTTTTAAGGAGTTAGTAGTTGGGTTAGAATTGAGTTATCAAGGAAAAGCATATCTTAACTTCATGCATTTATGATTAGACCTCTTTGAATAGAAGGGTCTGAGCTTTATCTGCCATATTCAGCATCATCCGAAGAACTCAGGAGTATAGATTTCTTTTCTTTTTTTTTTTTTTAATTTAAATTAGTAGAATTTGGCAGGCAGTTCAGAGTAATATCTGATCTTCAGAGTGTCCTTAGTAATTAAAAGAAAAAGTAATTATTTTTGTGTGGAACTCAGTAAGGTGACTTTAAGTGCATATCAAAAGGTCATAACTATGACAACTCTTAAATATTACGACCAAGAAGAATAAGTTTCACTTTCATTTATTTTGGAAATAGGTATTAACTGTAACCTCAAGAAACATTATGAACAGTGAGTTTCCTTCATGCCAGAGTGTTGTGAAAGTCAAGTGGTTGGTGGTTATTTGTTATTTGTTACCGAAGTCATGTCCTATCTGTCTGTGTGTCTGGATTTGCCCAGGGTTGGCACATTGCTGAGAAAACCACAGTTCCAGGTGGCACTGGTGGTAAAGAACCTGCCTGCCAATGTAGATGACCTAAGAGATGCAGGTTTGATCCCTGGGTCAGGAAATTCCCCTGGAGGAGGGCATGGCGACGCACTCAAGTATTCTTGCCTGGAGAATCCCATGGACAGAGGACCCTGGCAGGCTGCAGTCTGTAGGGTCATAAAGAGTCGGAGATGACTGAAACAGCTTAGCCCAGGCAGTAAATGAGGACTTTTCAATGAAGTAAAATTGAATGTCAGGGACAGGGAAAGCAAAGGTCATTTAATCCTGTGATTCATATCCCGAGTATTTTATGCCTTTTTTTGTACTTTGTGCAGGATTCCTATTTCATTTTATGTTTCCATGTAGCGTGGATGTGGCTGAGTCTCCTTTACAAAGGCGATTCAGGTAATTTACTCTCTGTAAGTGTGTGCTGCTGCTGCTGCTAAGTCGCTTCAGTCGTGTCCGACTCTGTGCGACCCCATAGACTGCAGCCCACCAGGCCCCTCCGTCCATGGGATTCTCCAGGCAAGAGTACTGGAGTGGGGTGCCATTGCCTTCTACAGTGCATGAAAGGGAAAAGTGAAAGTGAAGTCGCTTCAGTCGTGTCCGACTCTGTGCGACCCCATGGACTGCAGCCCACCAGGCCCCTCTGTCCATGGGATTCTCCAGGCAAGAGTACTGGAGTGGGGTGCCATTGCCTTCTACAGTGCATGAAAGGGAAAAGTGAAAGTGAAGTCGCTTCAGCCGTGTCCGACTCTGTGCGACCCCATGGACTGCAGCCCACCAGGCCCCTCCGTCCATGGGATTCTCCAGGCAAGAGTACTGGAGTGGGGTGCCATTGCCTTCTCCATGTAAGTGTATGAGGAAGCTATAAAATTCCGAACCATCAACCAGATAAACTTTTGAATCTTCAAACCAAAAGACATAGAATAGAGGGAATTAAAAAAAAAAATCTCCACAAAATAATGATAGCAGGTCAAAGTTTGCAGCCACACGTGAGTCTGAGGAGGAGCCCTGGTCGTGAATTTGCTCACACACACTTAACTAATGGTTCTCTCTTCTTTCCCGTTTACCTCTGGAAATGGAAATCAGCGTTGCAGGTGACAGTGACTTTACTGGGATGTAGCAGCTGTCTGTGAGTTTCCTTTTGTTGTTTTTAAAACAGACTATCAAATTTAAATGTCAAATATTATGATAAGCTGGTATCCTTTAGAAATACTTACGTTATTTCAAATCAATCGTTCTCTCTCCTTCAAACTGCCAGTAATGAGTGACTACTGTGCACAAGCTGTTACCCTCAAAGTTAGGACTTGAGTTGCAAATGAGCTTAACCGAGTTCAGGAACATGGAGGTCTAGACCAGCAGTTCTTAACTGGGAACAGTTCTGCCTCCTCCTCACTCCTCCAGGGAACATTCGGCAATGTCTGAAGCAGTTTTTGGTTTTCACGCTGGTGTGTTACGGGCGTCTAGTGGGGAGAGGCCAGGGACAGCCCCCACCACAAAGAATGATCCCCAACCCCAAACGCTAGTGGTGCTGAGGTAGGAGAAGCCTGGGCTAGGCCAAAACCACTAAATTCGGCTCTTACTCATCCATCCATTTCTTTCATATTACACTAGAATACACTCACAGGCTTTATTCTTCTTGCTTTGGAGTGAATTACTCCTTCTTCTGGGTTTTCCGTGTGCTTGGCAGTGCAACAGAGGCTTGGAGTTTGGCATTCCTGATGGCTTGCTCTCAGGCCAGCATTCCACCTCCACCTGCACCAGCCTGTCCAACCTGAAAGCTTACCAAGTGAAAGCAAGAGTCTTGTGAAGACGCCTTAATTATACCCACCCATAAACTTGCTTAGAAAGGAGCCTGTGAAGTCCTGGAGTTAGAAACTGGCTCTCTCACTGTTGTAGAAACAACAGAAATCTCACATAAAACACATGCTTTTCTTTCCCCTTCTTTTGTCTCCATCCTGCAACTCAAAAGTGCCATTAGGTGAAGAAATCTCTCCCTGCCACTCCCCAGAACCAGAAGAAAACCCAGCTTGTTCTAGCCCAGCTTTGTCATGGAGAGAAGGCAGCTGCTCCATTCTGAAATAGCCTTTCTCTGATAGCAGTTCACCCAAGGGTAAAATGCATTGAACAGTTTGAATTACACAATGAACAGTAAATGCATGCCTGTTTCTGCTTTGTGGTACTTGAAAGTGAGACAGTGTGTGCTGGGGGTTTATATCACTACACCTCATAGCCTAGCAGAGGGGGACACAGCTTCTTCCAGGCAGGGGTCAGCATGTCAGTGCTGGGGTGCTGGCCACCAGCTGCCGGAGACCCCCGAAAGGGCTAAGTCACCATGCTCTAGGCCATGCCTGAGTCCTGGAATGGGGCCACACACCTGGCGGGTATTCCTTGGGCATTTGGGCAGGGCTGGTGACCAAGGGTCCTGTTGGACTGTGAGCTTGTGCTCATCGACAGCCCCCCCACCCCAATAATTCATGTGTCTCATAAAACACAATGATTTCTTGAACTTTGAAGTCGTCCGTGTAACAGTGCCTGACGTCCAGCAAGGGCTCGGTCAGTGTCTGTCGAGTGAATGAATGGGTTCAGAGCTCGATGGGCTCTTGCTCCAGTTCTCATTTAATGGAGAAAGAAACTCGAGGCCCATAGACAACCCACGATGGCCAGGTGAACAGTTTGCTTCCATGGCTCATGGGCTGCAGGGGCCTGTGATTGGTGTGCTAACGCGGACCCCAGGGAAACAGTCCTTCAGTGGAGGATGCTGCAGGGGCCCCCTCCCGCTCCTGCTCCAGCTTCCTTAGGAAGAGCCTCCAGGTTTGCTTAGACTGCAACTTCCCCAAGTCTGCACCTCCCCAGCTGAGAAAAAAATCAAAGAATAGATAGGATGGGGCTGAAGACCTCAACGTAACTATTAGTTTTAAAACAATGAAATAGATATTTTCAAATGTCTAACTCCATTAAGCAAGATTTTTTTTTAAATGTTTATTGTATATACTAGTTCTTGCTCTCTCTGTATGAATGCACTACAAGTTAGAGAAGCAAACTGATAATTTTTTAAATCAACTAGACACATTTAAATTAAATTTAGTGTGACTATAGCCAGCTACATAACTGATTGAACTTAATCTGAATTTCTATATTGTACGATTTTCCCAGTAATTGATCCCATTTTCCCATCTGTAAAAAAGGGGTTAGACCTCATGGTAGTTAAGTTACCTTTACCGAGTTTAAGGAAGATTTTCTAACGGGAGGTCTCTGGTCCAAGTCCACGTGGGGTCCTACAGCTTCAGAATCAGCACCACCACTTTGTAACTATGAGGCACTTCTCTGTACCTTAGTTTCCTCACCTGCCAGATGCCAGCACAGTGGCAGCAGGGCTTAGGGACATGTCGAGGGCTCAGGGAGGTGATGTATGAGAAGTGCCTGGCATGTAGAAAGTGCTCAGCAAACGTTAACTATTTTACTGCTGCTGCTGCTGCTTTGATTATTGATGTTGTGGTTTCTAGACTTTTACCAGTGAGGTAACCATGAATCGCATTCAGTGGCTTTTGGCTACTTGAAATGTGGCTTGTCCAAACTAAGATGTGCTATGAGTCTAAAGTAAAATTTCTCATATGCTCTCTCGTGTACTAAATCTTAACACTTTTTAAAATTAATTACACACTGAAATGAAAAGATTTGGGATATATCGCATTAAACGAAGTATATTGTTAAAATGTATTTCAGCTATTTCTTTTTACTTTTTTATTAATGTGACCTGGAGAAGGAAATGGCAACCCATTCCAGTATTCTGGCCTGGGAAAATCCCATGGATGGAGGAGCCTGGGGTCACAAAGAATTGGACATGATTGAGCAGCTAACTCTTTCACTTTTTCACTAGAAAATTTTAAATGATGTATGTGGTTCCCGTGACATCACTGGATGGTGCTGTGGGCAGCCAGGGTCCCTGAAATATGCTGCAGGTTTTGTTATAGTCTAACCACATCTCCTGGTCTCCTCCAGTTATAGTCCTCACATCATGGGCCTGAATCTTTAGCTTTTTTTAGGCCTTATCTCTGAAGGGTTGGCCCAAATAGATTGAAAATAAGCATCTAAGCAGATAGGAATTGAATTTGCTCTCTTACTGTTCGGCTCTGGGCAGGGGGAGGTCCTGCTTAACCATAAATCTGCCCCCAGTGAATGAGGGGCGATCCAGCTCCTTGCCTCTCAGAGGCCCACTGAGAGAGTGTCACGGGCCTGGCCCACGGCTCTCCTGAAAGTGTCACGGGCCTGGCCCACGGCTCTCCTGAGAGTGTCACGGGCCTGGCCCACGGCTCTCCTGAGAGTGTCACGGGCCTGGCCCACGGCTCTCCTGAGAGTGTCACCGGCCTGGCCCACGGCTCTCCTGGGAGAGTGTCACGGGCCTGGCCCATGGCCCTCCTGAGAGAGTGTCACGGGCCTGGCCCACGGCTCTCCTGAGAGTGTCACCGGCCTGGCCCACGGCTCTCCTGGGAGAGTGTCACGGGCCTGGCCCACGGCCCTCCTGAGAGAGTGTCACGGGCCTGGCCCACGGCTCTCCTGAGAATGTCACCGGCCTGGCCCACGGCTCTCCTGGGAGAGTGTCACGGGCCTGGCCCACGGCTCTCCTTTCATGGGCAGCAGACGGCTTGGTGCTTCTTCAGTTCGTGGTTCCCGGCTTCATTCCTTAGACACATGTTCGGTTCCTGGCTTTGTTCCTTAGACACATGTTAGTGTTGAAGTTGTTCTTGAAGAAAAAGTTCTCAGCAGAAGGCCCTGCATGCACAAAGCTACTTCCTGTGCACATGTTATATTAAGGACTCTGGAAGTGAAGGACTCTGCAGTGAAGAGGCCTGTCTGACGTTGTTGCCACCCACGGTCACTCAAGTTTACTTGACCACAGAATCCTTTTCAAAGACCACCTGTAAGACACATCCCACTGCCCGCCTGAGACAGTTTCAAAAACATTCTCTTAATGAAAAGGGTCTGTTCACATGAACACTGTTTTCAGGGAAGGCAGGCTGAAACGTCGCCCTGGAAATGTGAGCCTGCTTTTTGTTGATTGCCTTTGCTGGAGGAAATCACCAGTAACTGCTTCTCCAGACGCAGTGCAGGGAGAACAGTAACTGCTCTTTTACTAGTGTGTCAACCTCTTGTGAGTACTGTCCTTTTTTTTTTTTCATTTCTCAAACAACATTGAAAGAATGCCCTGTTTAGATCAATAAAATAAGAAAAAAGCTACAAAGGGTTTGCCTTAAATTCATATTTGTTTACAATCAGTTTCCTGACAACTGTTAAGACATCTAATGAGAGATGCAAATCTGACAGGACTACGCAGCAAAACTGTAATAAGAATGCAGCCACACAGTGAGGAGGTGGCCCTGCCGGAGATGGCAGGCTAGTGGGAGTCACGCAGCTGGGCACGGGCACCAGCTCGGAGCCTCCTGGTTTCAGGGAGCCTTTGCAGCTTCATGGGCCCAGCCACAGGCCTGGTTTGATTGCTGCCTGTCATAGCAGCGTGGCCAGCTCTGGGGGGATCTCCTCCAATATCCAGTTACTCTAGATTTCCATTTAGAGGATTATGCATTACTTTAGTATTGTTATTCAGAAAAACTTATTTATAAAAAAATCTGAAAAGAAATAAATCTAATACACTCAATCCAATTTTTTTTTTAATGAAAAATGTATTTGTGTATTTGATTTGGCCTGCTGCTTTTAAAAGATTAAAATTGGGATGAAAGAAGACTGTGTGCAACCATATGTCTGATAAGGGGTTAACTTCCAGCATATATACAAGGAATTCATACAACTAAATCAGTAGCAAAAAAACCCACAAGTAGTCCACTTAAAAAGTGACCAAAGGACCCAAAGGGATATTTTTCCAAAGAAGACATAACACATGGCTGACAGATACATGGAAATGCAGATTGAAACCATGAATATCTTTTCATACCTGTCAGAATGGCTATTATCAAAAAGATAAGATGTAACACGTATTGGTGAGAAAAGGGAACCTTTGTGCACTGCTGGTGAGAAAGTGAATTGGTGCAACCACTGTGGAAAACAGTATGGAGGGTCTTCAAAAAACTAAAAATAGAACTACCATATGACCCTGCAACCCCACCCCTGGAAACTCAATCAGTATCTCAACGAGATATCTGCACCCTCGCATTCACAGCAGCATTGTTCACAAGAGCCAAGACATGGAAACAATCTAAATGTCCATCAATGCAGGAATGGATGAAGACAATGTGATGCAATTTTTAAAAAAAGGAGGAAAGCCTGCTACTTGCAACAGCGTGGATAAACTTGCAGTACATTATCCTAAGAGAAATAAGCCAGACAAAGAAAGACAAATACTGCATATCATCACTGTGTGTGGGATCTAAACAAACAAATGAAAGACACTGAGCTTGTAGGAACAGAGAGCAGAGTGGTAGCTGCCAGGGGCTGCCTGGGGAGAGGGGTGGAAAGGGAGGGGATGCTGGTGAAAGGGCATAAACTTCCAGTTGTAAGATGAACAAGTTCTGAGGATCTGATGTACAGCATGGTGACTATAATTGTACTGTGTTGTCTACTAGAACAATGGCACCCCACTCCAGTCCTCTTGCCTGGAAAATCCCGTGGACGGAGGAGCCTGGTAGGCTGCAGTCCATGGGGTCGCTAAGAGTCGGACATGACTGAGCGACTTCACTTTCACTTTTCCCTTTCATGCACTGGAGAAGGAAATGGCAACCCACTCCAGTGTTCTTGCCTGGAGAATCCCAGGGACGGCGGAGCCTGATGGGCTGCCGTCTATGGGGTCGCACAGAGTCGGACACGACTGAAGCGACTTAGCAGCAGCAGTCTACTAGAAATGTACTGCTAAGAGAGCGAATCTTAAACCTCACTGCACACACACAGAAAAGGCAACTGTGAGGAGAAAGAAGGGTTAAAAGAAGAAATCATCTGAATATTCATATTATGTATTTTGTGACAGGGCTAGAAAATAATCAAAGATCCATATTTGCCCTAGGGAAAATATTCTATTGAGCAGAAACTTTAATTTTTATCTCATGATTTTCTTTTCTTAATGCATAACATATACTATACCACTGTCTATGTGCATTATAATCAGATGATCACTTATTACAGGAGTGTTCTCAATATATATATTGTCAGCAGGGATGATGATCCAAACTGTTTAGGTCTTCCTGTTCTAGCTTTGTCCACTGGTTTTCCATCAGTAATGAGGGGTATTTAAAAATGTTTTTTTTTGTAATGACACGTGGCTTCTCTGGGCTGACATGTAGGTCTAGGTAACAGCATATGCGCTGTCAAGCTGTGTAAGCTGGCTCCAGGGCCCTGCATGAAATCTGAGTTACAAGTGCAAATGAAGTCGGTGAAGTTTATGTAAACACAGCTGCCTGATGGCCTCTGGGTAACCTTGGACATCACTGTAATTTACCTTTGGAGACATGCATGTGCATCTTTTCTGGAGTGATAGGACCTTCCATGATGCTTTTACAGTGGTTCTGTCTGTTTTTTTTGGTTACCAGACTTTCATGGAGCCAGTAGAAGACAGTGGTTAAAGGCAACTCTTTATAGACAGACTGGGCTCAAACTGATGGGACCGAGGGCAGGATCCAGCGCCCGAGTCTTCGCTTGGGACTTTGGGTGGAGCCTCCACCTGGGTCACCACACAGGATACTGCAGGATGAGCAGTGTGGGTGCTCACAGTGACAAGTGCCTGCTGTCCCTGGGCACAGTTAGGTGAACTACAGGACAGCTGATCCAGGATTCACACAAGGATTTTCTTCTTTTGAATGTCTCTAAGAATGAAAATAGTGCAGAATGCTAGTGACTCTCAGAAAGGAGTTATAGACCTCAAATACAAACTGTCTCTTAATTAAAGGACATCCAAACTATTGGGACAAATGGTGTGAACAAGCCATGTATACACAGCAAACCACGGCCAGGCAAGGCTCTCCTTTTTCTGTTAGTATTTCCCATACTTTCCACTCTGATTTTTGATGTAGACAGCAAGTAACCCTGGTTGCCTGCCCTGCTTTCTGAATACTTTGTCAGGATCCACAACAGGAGGAGAATCATTGGTTTTATGGGGCGAGTGTTCGGATTATACTCTAAAGTGGAAATAGAATCATCAGGCTGTTGTTGCCTGAAGTTGGTGAGGCCACATGCATATCTGTCCACAAGTATCTTGCTGATGCTAGTTGTAGCCTGCCAATACAGTGTCTGTGGAACACGCAAAAGGTGACCCTGTATTGGAAATCAACCCCCCAAAAGTGTTTGTTATTATTGTCTTTGGAGGCCCCTGATTCTCTGAACGATGTCACAATCAAGGGTCTCATCTTGTCTATGCTGTAATTGATCCAGTGCTTAGAATTGTTCTCAGAGATTAAATTTTGCAGGAGTTGTATTACCCCTTTCCAAATGCTTACTATGTTTAACCAGCATACCTTTCTAGAAAATTTAATCTATATTTAATATAGATTTTTTTAAAAGAAAACAATGGTGTTGTGAGTGTGCGTTGTGTCTAAGACTAATTCACCTCACCGCCACCCCCCACCATGGGTTTAAAAGGAAGCAAGCGTGGTTGTGATATGAGATTCAAAAAGTCCCAAGTATTATCTATACACACACTTGCCATTTGACAAGAATAGTAAGCCTGAGAAGTAGTTTGAAGGCCTTGTATTAGAAACAAAAGTTCTGTGTCAATATTTTCATTCCCTGTGAATGATCAGAGGAGGTGTGTGGCCAGAACCACTCAAGCTTTCGGTGCTTGCCTAGAACGAGGTGCAGGGCTGGAGGACCACGTGATCGCGTAATGGAACACTGGAGCCATACCCAGATCTTTTGATTTCAGTTGCCTCTGTTACACCAGAAAGAAGAAAGGCAGGCTAGAAGGACAGCAGAAAGCAGAAACCAGCAGCTTAATTCTCACAAAGAAGACACTGAAGTGGCGAGGAGGCCAGGAGTGGCTCTGCGTTAATAATTGGGAGCACACGTGCCCTCCAGTACATTGAAGATAGAACCAGAAACGCAAAGTCCTACATTAAAAGAGTATTTTCAACCCTTTAAAATCAGTGGAAGTATCACCTACTTATAGTATGTATGCTTTAGCCACATGAAGTATTTTGATATTGTTGATACAGTACATTACATGACTTTTTATATCCAAATTAGCAACGTATGATTTCCACCCGCAGTATCAATTATAATACGATTTTCACCGATTGCACATAGGGCTGAGGATTCATTGATATGTGCATAGAAAGGTCTACCCCAGCTTCACAACCTGGGAGGCATGCAGAGAGTAGAATTTTAACATAGGTTTTATTAGGGAGAACCCGGAGCCATGGTACCCTCCCGGCCGTGGGCCTGTGAGTGCTCAGCCCCTCCTCACCGTTTCACAGGATGCACCATGGGCTCCCGCTGGGCCGGCAGACCTGTCAGCCCTTCGGTGGGCTCTGGGGAAGGAAATCTGATTCTTCGCGCACAGGTCACAGCTAGTTGGAGACTAGCTGTTCCAGGCCTCTATCATCCTCCTACAGACCTTCCCCTGGCAGCCTAGCCACAGCCCCTGGGCATCCCTCACCTTTCCCAGGGCTGCAGGTGAGAGGCTCTGGGCAGCGCAGAACCACGGAGAGAGTCGGGTGAGGCCCGCCTCAGAAACCAGCCCGCAGGGAGTCGGGCTTTTTCATGTATGAGTGATAAAGAAAATCAAGACTGTCCACAAGCTCAGAGGAGTGCAAACCCCTTGCTTACAAGAATTCTCTTCCTTTTTAAAGATAATAATATTTTATTGTACATATTTACCACATTTTATTAGCCCATTTATTCCTCAATTGACATCTGGGTTGCTTCTACCTTTTGGCTGTCGTGACTAATGCTGCTGTGAGATGGGTGACCGCTGTCCTTTTCTAAAGCCCAAATCTGATGAAGTCACTCCCCAGCTTAAAGTCTGCCCGGTGGGGTCAGCCTGGGTGTGCTTGGCTTTCTCCTGCCAGCCCTGGGTCTCTGGCCCACGGCTGTGGCTGAGCCTTGACTCTCTGTAGCCGTCCGCCTGTGTCCCCACTCTGCCCTCCATCTAGAATGTGGCTCAGATTTCTACCTGCCCAAACCTTGTTTCTTCTTTCAAAAAAAAAAATCCAAAACCCAAAGAGCTCAGGCGTCCTGGCCTCTGCCTGGGGTTTAGCACATGCCTGCTCCATCCCCTCCTCCTGTGTTTGTCTCTGTGTGTCTGTGTTACCTGCAGGATCGGAGCTCTAGAGCGGGGCACGGCATCTGGTTTCGTTGGGAAATCCTGTTCTTCCCTAAATGCCTAACTTACTGGAAAGGTCCCTTGAGCAGTGTGACAGCTCCTGACCCTCAGGAGATCCCTGCAAAGTCATTCCTTTGCAGCCTGCTGGTGCTGCCCGGGTCACAGCTCTGCATGAGTGAGTCTAGTCCCCAGAGAGTGACCTGTGTGGCTGCCAGTCCTAGGAAGTCTTTATGCAAAGATGGGGCTCAGCCCTCTTTGGTCAAGTTAGGGTCATGACCCTCTTAAGTCTGCTTGTTCAAAAGTGTAAAGAGCTGCACTCAGGCCCTCAGGCTTGCCCCACCCATTCCCCGGCGTCATGTTAACCCACTGTCCCCCGGCTCACTCGGCTCCAGTCACACTGATCACTGTTTAACTTTTCCCGCTGAAGTACATGCTCTTCCCTCCGTCTAGAAAGCTTATCCTGGAGCTTCCATTGTAACCTCCTTCTCACCTTGCAGAGTATTTGCTCTTTAAAAGTCTCTGACCACGAGGGCAGAGTTCTTGCCTGCTTCCTCCAGCTGTGGACTCAGAGGAGCCGGCACCACCGAACAGTGATTGACCAAAAATGCACTGGGTTGAGAGTGATTAAAAAAACCCTGAATCTCAGCTCCGCGGCGCCTGCTTTAGCGGAGTGAGTTTTCTCAAATCTTGCATCCTCCCCGGGCCTTAGTTTTCTCTGCTGTAGTATGATGAATATCCCCTTTTCTGGGGTTTACTGGGGGATTACATGAATGGGCACTGAGCCAGTGCCTGCACGTTGACGAGAAATAGCTCCGAGCCTCGCAAAAGAAGCTTACACACGATCCTTTCTCAGGCACGGTTTATTAACTAGATATATGTGGAGAAAGGGGTTCTGGTAGCAGTGTGGTGTCCACAGCAGTGATCATGCACCTTGGCGTCGTGTGACTGGACCCTCACATGTTAACCCTTTCTGTTCTTCAAAAATCAGACTCAGTATTTTAAGTAGCAATCAATCGTTAATAATAATAGCAGTAATGATCCTGCCTCCACTGAAAGCAAGCTAAATGCTGCTCTCCCCAGAGACCCCGAGAGACAGTCCCAGCCCGGAATGTGACTCTGTAACGGGACAAGGGAAGATGCCAGCAGATAGCGAGGTGGCCCCGGCAGTCTACACTGCGGCGGGGGATGCAGCCAGGCTCTTGCTTCCTAGGGCTGACATCAGTGCCCGAGGAGCAGATGCCAGGTGGGCTGAGTAGAGAGGGGTGAGTCTCCAGGCTCCTGGAGATGCAGTGGCTGCAATGCGACTGAGGCTGGCTTGGGGCCATCCCGGAGGAGGGGTCCCCTGCAGAGGGTGAGGGCACTGGCCTCTGACCGCTGGTGCCCGTGCACCCAGACTACCCAGTTCTGGGCGACCCTGAGGACAGGGACACATGGTGAGTGGGAGAGGAGCCGAGAAAAGAAAATGTGGGTTTCCAGCACCAGGAGAGCCCCCTCCACCTCTGAAAACAGTGTCCTGCAAGCCTTTCAGGGACACAGTTTGAGGAGAAATGTTATTTTAGCTTTCTTAGGTCAGGGAGAGAATCTAGCCCGCTGCACATTCCTCAGAGCACACTCTTCTAATTATTACCAGTTTAATATGGGTTCTGCTTATTTAAGGAAAATCCCTGTGGTTCCCTGACATGTTCCACTGTCATAACTTCGTGTTTAAGTAAATAAAACTTCACGGACCCAGCTCCTGTAAGAACTCAGTCCTTGGTCTGGGGGGCTGGGAGACCCCTGACCCCAGGAAGCAGGGAGGCAGCTCTGGAAATGAGCCAGACGTCACATGGTCCTGGTTCCGAGGTAGTACAGGGATGTGAGTGTGTGGGCACCCTGTCCCGATACACTGTGTCCCGGCAGCCGCGAAACCTCCAGCCTGTGGTTGCTGCAGCCGCCTCCCTCCCAGGCATGCTTTCCACTCTGGGGTTTGCACGTGATCCCAGAGCACTGCCCGTTTCAGTGGAAGCTCGGCCTCTGCTTTCCAGGGCAGCAGAAAGCCTCCCAGCCTGAGAAATGCGGGTCATAATGTTGTTGGCTAGCTTCCCAAGGCCAAAAAGCAAATGTTACAATTAAAATGCAAAGGACAGCAAATCGGAGAATTCTGACCCCCTTACCGGGAGCGCCTGGCGGCTCCTGTCCCAGGAGGAAGGGGGTGGGGGTAGGGGTGGGGGGCATCTCCTCAGACACTGATCCCCGGCCCTTCTTCCAGGTGATGCACATGAGCTCACGCTGCTTTTTTTGTTTTTTTGAGCTCTTAACTGATCCGCTTTACAATGGGATGGTTTTGCTGGGAGCAGACAAACCCAGCTCCCGAGGGACGCCGATGGTTTCTCCCATCTCCGAGAAGGAGTTGTCACTTCCTCCAACTCGTGAGAAGGGCAGGTGCCCTCCCTTCCCCTCCACGGGCAATTCCCAGCTGTCAGCAGCTGCCGCGGGTGCCCGTGGGGGCCTTGTCACCCGTGGAAGAGGAGAGCCTGCCCACCTGGCTGCCTGTTCCCTGTCCATTCTATGCCCAGACCTGCAGCCCCCTTTCTGGAAGGCTGAAGGCTGGCACTCCGTGCTTCGCTCCTTCAAACCGCATGGCCCAGTTCAGATGGCTCCCAGGCCCCAGCGCCAGCTGGAGGCGGGATCCGGGCACCCAGCTCCACCCACCTCAGCCTTCACTGACCTTGAGCAAGTTTTCCCTCCAGGTCGTCCTCCCGTCGGTGTGTTCAGGACCAGGTGACACTGTTGTGTGGGGGCAGCACCTGAGGATGGAACCATCTGGCAGGATGTCTGCCCAGACAGGGAGGCCAGGGTCTGCTGGGCAGGCTGCCTTGACCAGCCCTGGAGCCCTGGCCGGCTCTCCTGCGGGACCCTCCTCCCTCTACAGCCGCACTAGAGCTGGTCGTCACTAGAGCTGGGTCGTCACTAGAGCTGGGTCATCACTAGAGCTGGTCATCACTAGAGCTGGGTCGTCACTAGAGCTGGTCATCACTAGAGCTGGGTCATCACTAGAGCTGGTCATCAAGGCTGTCACATACATCTTGTCCTTGCTCCCAAAATTGGGACACTTGATCTGAATCACGGCTCGACACCAAGCCTGGTTGTGTGAAACCTGCTTTGGGCAAGTCCGGCCGCAGTCGGAAGCCTGCACCTCTGCGCTCCTACCTCAGGGCCTCCTGCATCTGTGTCCCTCCTGGTCCTCGTCCTCGCCTCCATGCTCACAGCGAAAGGCCCTCCCTGCAGCCTAATCTCATCAGGTCGTAAGCTCCTTAACTCCGCTAGGTAGGTCGCAAATTGAGCATATCTGGCCTCAGTGTACACATTTACACTTGTGCATGAACTCATCCAGCCCACAGACATTATTTAGGAACTGGTTACTATAGTTGCATATGACACATGGCTGTTTTCCTCATAAGTTCGTGACGTTTGGGGCTGTCCTTGAAGTGACCACATTTGGCTGTGCAGCCTCCTCTCTCCCCTTCCCTCCCCTTGCCCTAGCAATCCCTCGCCACCCCCAGACACACACACACTCACACAGGCACCAGGATCGGTGTCATCTACAGTGAAGCACATAGTGAACTTTTCTGAGTTTGAGTGACTTAACTCTTCTGTTTACTGTTTCTCTTAAAGTAGATTTCCACCTATTTGAGGTCAGTTTCTTGAGCTTTGTGTGTCCACGGTGCTTATTAACACAGAACTGAACACATCTGGGTCAGGGCTGAATGAACCGGGGCTCCGCAGGGGGCCTCAGTGTACTAAAGCATTGGGTTTCTCCAGTTCTGACCTTGACTTTGCTCTTAATAGTTACATGATTCTGTGACAGTTTCTTGATTATGAAGGGAATACGAAAGGTGAGTTAGACCTTTTGCTCCTAAAAAAAAGTGAATAAAGACCTTTGTAAGTGACATTTGTAGCTTTAGAGTTTAAGGAAAATTCATGAGTGTTCACTATTTGAGTAAAATAGATGGTTATCCTGTATTTATGTGTAGGGTTATACCTGGAAAACTAAGGAGCTTGTCAGTAAAGCAGCTATTTCCCTTCTTAGAAGTAACTTCTAAGAATAACATTTTAAACTGTAAGATGTTCTGTTTACTGATTTTCAAACTGACGACAGAATATGACTCTTTCTCAGAGATATACTCTGCCCCTGAAACACATGTGTCTGAGCGTGCTCGTGGGGTGTGATAGAACTTCACTCCATGAGTCCCTGGGACTCTACCTGCCTGGTTTGCCTTTAACAACTACTGATAATAATACAGTTAACTTTTAACATGGAAAATTTTCATTTCGGGTTCACTTATAGGTTAAAAGTCCTTGTGTTTCCTTAGCCTGTTTGCCATCCGATCATCTTATGGAAAATTGTCCGCTTTTGGTGTGGACATAGTTTTCTTGAAGGCACTATTTGTTGAATGACTGACAGGGTGAAAACACCAGTTACGTAAGTGTGCAGAAGATGGTGTGTTTACACTGGCTCAGGTTAGGTGTGAGCCAACAATGGAGTGGTGTGGACTTGGCAGTGTGTTGGCGGAAGTTCAGGGTCCTGACCTCAGGAGGTGATGGTCCATCGCCAGGTGCTGGGCAGGAGAGAGTGGACTCTGCTGGCTGATCCAGGGCACACCTTATAGGGGTCCTGGCAAGTGGGAGTTTGTGGAGTGGAATGTGGTCAAGGGGAGAGTTAGAATCCACGCAAGACTAGTTGAGAGCCCGAGGGGCATTCGGCGTGATGGACAGACTCGTGCTGCCAGCAGCCAAGTTGAGTGGATGTGCTCCTTCGCTTTGCGTTGCTCTGTGCTTACCACACTTTGTCAGGGTGAAGCTCTGTAACCTGTAGCAGCACTCGATAAATATTTGTTGAGTAAATATTTGCATGATTAATCAGAGTTTTACAAGATTTCTTATCCATTACATCATCATTATGAGAAAACAGTGTTTTCACAGAGATGTGCTGAGGGGACACTGGGCATGTTTGTGACCAGAGAACGTCCAGTTGGGATCTGAGACGGAAGCACAGGGGTTCAGGCTGAGCTGGGTTCCCTACCCCATGGGGTCCTGAGGAGGACAGGAGGGGACTCCCTCCAGCCCCCAGAAGAACAGCCTGATTCTGGTCATTTCTGTCACTCCAAGGTTTCTTCCCTTTCGCAGTGACCCGTTTTCATTACTGCTAATCACAGAATTGCCGTTTGAAGTCACATGATTTTTTATTGTTAAATTGAGGTATTCTAGTTTGTTCAACCGTTCTTTTATTGGACCAGTTTGTGTGGTTTCTTGATATTTCTTTTTGCAATAGTGCCTCCGTAGTTTTACACAAAATTATTTTTCTCTTGGATTATTTCCTTGGGGTATAGTTCAGAAAGTGAAATTACTACAGTCTCGTGGTAAAATGTTTGAGTTTCACAGTGATGCTAATTTTTCAAAGTCCCACATTCTACAAAAAGTTATAACAATGCACAAATTTTTTATCTAAAATAGACCTTTCCTTAGTATCATCTCTGTCCATTTATATAGCAGAATGTCAGACCGCTTCAAGAGCCCAAGACCTAATACCATCTCCTCATGACACAGTGGCCATTACTCCTTCTCCATCTCAGGAAAACATTGCAGAACTTTTCATCTTGTGTTTGGGGAGCCAGAGAAGATTGTGATAGACACCATAGTTTGGAAGGTTAGTCGGGCTTGTTCCCAGTGTAAAAATGCAGTTCCCTCTGAATAGTGGGTGAGTAGGTTTGGGGACACAGGATGCTGCGTGGCCTGGAGAAGGAGCCTGGCTTTGGAGCGGGAGAGATCTGGTTCTTCTTGATGACGTTACACAGACATGGCCAGATCTACGAGACTTTAACTTCTGTCACGTGTCAGGCTTTCAAAATGACCCAAAAGAAGTTGAACAAAACATTGGGAGACACTCCTTGTTCTGTAAACAAGACATAAACTACAGCCCAAGCACCTCTGCAGGCCACTCCTACCCGTGTTTCCACCAGTGGTATTTGAGTTGAGAAACAACACGCCCCACTCTGAATCACTGAGCGTGGATCCAGCGGATTTCGTCGGTCCCCAGGCCCGGACTTAAGGGTCTCGTGTGGATAGTGTTCTGCTTCCGCGTAGGGATGTGTTGCTGTGAGGCTTTCAGGTCCCAGCCCTGGGACGCAGCTCCCCACCCACACTAGGGAGAGCCATGTCCAAGTGTGAGGAGCGCACCTCCCACTCTTCTCAGCTGCTTCCAATTAGCCCCGATATACTTGACCTGGCTTGTGTCTCTATCAGCACAGTTCTCCCATGTCCATGCAAATTCTGCACCGCAGAGGGGAAGGAAACAGCAGTGAACGTTCTCTGTAACGGAGCTCTGCCCTCCCTGCACTGCGGAACTCGCGCCGCACGGATTTCTTTGCTCTGATTAGACAAATGCTTCCTACCCCAGATTTGCCGTGAGAGGCACACTGCTCCCTCAGTGGGGCTCAGAGGATGTCATATATAAAAATCACTGTATAAATAGACATATCTCTCTGTGTGGAACGTCATTGTCCACATGGGGATTTTTTGAACCCAGACAAAATGAACTTAGCCAAGAGACTGTAAAAAGTAGGCCAGCGATGGCCTTAACCATATCTCCTTAACCAAGAAGGCAGCTTGTACTTTGATGGACACAATTTGTGTAGCACCTCAGAAGGAAATCTGTTTAAGCCTCGTAGACAGCACCGTCTCTATGTGGGCACCATTGCTGGAGCTACAAAGCTTGGACTGACTGGTCCTCGCAAGCTCAAGTGTGGGGTACACCCTGTCATTCTGGGTGGATCGGGGGCTGGGGATCTAATTGCCCAGAGATGTGGGACTCTAGTAGTAAAGAACCCTCCTACCTATGCAGGAGACATAAGAGACGAGCGTTTGATCCCTGGGTCAGGAAGATCCCCTGGAGGAGGTCATGGCAACCCACTGCAGTATTCTTGGCTGGGGAATCCCATGGACAGAGGAGCCTGGCGGGCTACAGTCCAGGGGGTCAGTAGGATTGAACAAGACAGTGACTGAGGACACACAAGGGACTCTCATTTCAGCTTCAAGGGAATTTAGGGCCCCTGGAGAGGAACTAAAACCCCTGTGAACCGAGAGGGGAACTGATGCTGGGGATATGTGAAAGGTAAGAAATCTAGCCTTTAGGAACTAGAGAACCAGAGGCTAGAAGCTAGAATGGAATGATGGGGCAGGGTCCCAGCCTCGGCAGCTCCCAACACTTGGTAGAGAAGGAAACTTCATTTTTGAATTAAAATTACCCTTCAAAGACATGTGGAGGATTTGTGGTTCAATACGTGAGAAAGCAGCAGGAGTTCTGGCTTCCAAAGCATCTGAATTAAAATGTAAGTAATACATGGCCATGAAAGAAAGGGTGAAACAGTAGAGAAATGGACTCTACACTCTTTCTGAACCCTTTATTTAAGATCATAGAAATAACCCTACTGCCCATTGATCATTTACACCTATCACTTGAATGGATTTTGTTTTCTCTTTCATCACCGGTTATTTGCATGGAAAAATGTACATGGGCTTTTGAGTTTAATTTTATGGTGTTCCTCTCCACTGTAACAGTGCCACTTAGATCCTATTTGATAGGCAGGAAAACAGTAGTATTCAATATTAGTCACAGTATTATACAGTATTATTATTCAGCATTATTTCCCAGTAGCTTTCTATCCTTCCGAGTTCTTTGGAAATACCAATAATCCGAAACTGACTTGTGGCATCATTGCAAACCTGTTTAAGGTGATGCTGTGCCCTGAACTTGACAAATGTGCTTTTAACACCATGTTAACGGAGCCCGTACCTGCTCACATGAGATGAATGTTACCATGTTGTGGAGGCTTGTCCCGTGCCGGGCCCTGTGCTTAAACTCAGCCTGCAAGAGACACAGCATGGCTCCTTCCCACCGGTGAGGACACAGGACCAGAGAGGGGCAGTGGCCACTCCAGACCCACAGAGCCCAGTCCGGGCCCTGGGCTGTGCGCCGCCGCGGCCGCTCCGCTTCCCCACACCACACTGCATGTCCATTCCCATCTCTCAGGGTCAAATGGGAAGAACAGATGGAGTCCGATTTCAAACTTGAGAGAAATTGGGAAATCTATGCCAGGAAGCCAGAACAACTGTCCTCATCAAATTGGTCCAGTCTCTCCTCTCATTTCCAGGCTTTCTCCTTTGGCGGGCGTTCTCTCCCCCACGTTTCCTCTTTGATCTTCCCTGGTGAAGTCATTAAAGTCCAGGATTTGTTTCACTGTCGTTTGTTATTTAGATGGACCCAGACGGGCCGATGCAGTTGGAACGGTGTGGAATTCTCTGCACAGCAGTAGAGTTGTGGACAGGTCCAGTGTGTGTTTAAGATTAAAAGCCCAGGTGTGGGGGAGGAAATAGAAAGAACAAAAAATAGATTTTTTTTTAATGTAAATACTAAAGCTACACTTATGGAAAAAGCTCTCTTCCCATGAGATCCACCCAAAGTATTTTACCATCGGCACACACAGAGGTTCCTCCAAGATGGGCCATCGTGGGGCTAGCCAGACTGCACACGGCATCAGCCAGGCCAGCAAAAGTACATCATGAGCCCAGAAGCGGGTACTCGTTGCCAGGCTGGGTCTGTGCAGCAAGGGAAGCGGAGCACCAGGGGAAGGGTTTGTGATGACATGCTCTCTTGAAGGGGCGTCCTCCGGGACTAAAGGCACTGCTTAACTTGTCCTGGGGTGTAAATTCCAACAATTCTCGTCTTAAACTAAGGAAGGAAGCTGAATCGATGCAGGACTTCTTGGGCTTCTTTGCTTGGTGCTGCACGTTTTTCTTGCTTTTCACCTCCACATGCTGCCCTCGGGGTGATAAACCTCACATGGAAAATAGAGGTTTTAGTACCTTTTTGGCATTTGAACACCACTGTCCTTCAGTGCTAATAGAAAAGCAGGTCCCATCAACCTTCTTGTTTCAGCAGTGCCTCATGGTGTGTGATGCGCAAAAGCAGAAACTACTGTATCAGATATCTTGGGTTTATTTGCCTGAACACAATAGATGTTTCTTTTAAAGGAATGATCTTCCCTAGACTAAAGGAAAGCTTCCAACTACAAGAAAACATCAGATTTTGATATATAACAATGCGTTTCTTTAAGCTATGTCTTTTATTTAGACTTTAAAAATACGTGCAGGCTTATGTATAAACCTGTCGATGTAGAATGAATGTTTAATAGTAGATTGTGTGTGTTATTCACAGGCCTGTTTGACTGTCAAGTAAAAGTAATTTCAATTCATAATAATTGTGTCGTGTTCTTCTCTACCAGTAAGCCACTTATGCAAGCTTTGCCATTCACATGTGGAAAATCATTTTAACATAGTATCAGTTACAATTTCAAAAATCCAGAACTGGATATTTGTCATGGAGCAGCCTGTATTGCTTGTTAGGAGAACATATTAGAATCCAGACATCCAGAAAGAGCCCCTCACCTTTTCAGAGTCCATTTTCTTTTTTCTGAGCAACACAGAGTTTCGGGGCACTGAGCTCCTGCCCAGAGGAAAATGTGAGTATAACTTTACAGTCGGTCCTCGGTATCCATGACTTCAGCCAACAGCAGACAGATCACGTGGTGCTGAAGTTTTTACCATTGCAAGAAACCTGTGCGTAACTGGACCCATGCAGTTCAAACCTGGGTTATCCAAGGGCCCAGTGTACAGACAAAACCACATAAATAGATGCAAACCAAACGGAGATCTTAGCGTGAGCCCGCTGACGTTTATGCACTTTTCCCTCATTCAGTCCTTCACATTCTCACTCAGTGGCCATTTGCTCGTATTTTAGGTACAGTTTAAACCTAATTAGAAACCAGAAGCTCTTATATGTCCACAAAGGATTTTAAAAGCTTGACAGCAGGAAAAAAAAAAAAAGTGTAGCAATTACTATAGCAGGTAAAGGCTGCTAACAACACAAAGATAGAATTTCTCATTGATCTTAAGACCTCTGAATTTAGAAGTTCTCATAACAGCATCCAGAACAAAGAAAAAAGTCAGGGGATGAAGGACACAAAAAGAAGTTGTAAGCCTAGGGGGCAGGTCTTCTGTGAGACACCAAACAACCCCCACCAGCCAAGGCCCAGGCGGGTGGTGTCCCAGCATCATCTCCAGAGCAGTCACCTATACATGGTGCCACATACCTAATATGGTGACATCGGAAGGCTTACAGCACATGTTTTACAAATATTTATCCAAAACCATTGAAATAAGCACTCTCAAGGCTTAGAGAAGTCAATCTGAGTTATCTGGAAGGTGACAGCGGTTTTTGGAGATTGCTTTCAGTTCAGTTCTGTTCAGTCACTCAGTCATGTCTGACTCTTTGCAACCCCATGGACCGCAGCACGCCAGGCCTCCCTGTCCATCACCAACTTCCAGAGCTTACTCACACTCATGTCCATTGAGTCGGTGATGCCATCCAACCATCTCATCCTCTGTCATCCCCTTCTCCTCCTGCCCTCAATCTTTTCCAGCATCAGAGTCTGTTCAAATGAGTCAGCTCTTCCTATCAGGTGGCCAAAGTATTAGAGTTTCAGCTTCAACATCAGTCCTTCCAAGGAACACTCAGGACTGATCTCCCTTAGGATGGACTGGTTGGATCTCCTTGCAGTCCAAGGGACTCTCAGGAGTCTTCTCCAACACCGCAGTTCAAAAGCATCCATTCTTTGGTGCTCAGCCTTCTTTATAGGAGATTGCTTGATCCTTAATAAATGAGGGACCAGATGAGAATTTCCCCTCTGCTTCCTCAGAAATGTAATTCTGAAATTCCTTAGCTTCCTGGAGATCTTGCTGCATTCTGGGCTTTTCATGTATAAACACTTAGATGTTCTAAGTAACTAACTCCCAAGGGAGGAGAGGGTGGATCAGGAGTAACCTTTGCGGATGACTCATGTGCTGTGTGGAAATTCCCCGTGCAAGTGAGGTGTATTGGGGGAGTGTAAAGAGTTAATGCACTTTCAGAAGCCTCTAATTTATTATTCCGGAAGAGTAATTTACTCACCAGAAGTGTCCGGGTGATACTAACACATTTGTAGCCTTTAAAAGATCAATTTTATTTTAAGATTAAAAGTACAAAGCAAGAGCTGGAAAGTCGTTAAAAACTGGCAGTTTCCCAATTTTGAAAGTACTCATTAAAAGATTCCTGTTGCAGAAGGAGCAAGAAATAGCTTGGGACTGTGGCAGCATGGATCATGTGGTAAACAGGTTAACTCCAGCTGGAGAGAGGTCTGCAAATAAAACCAGAGATAAGATGAAGCATCAGCAGGAGGTGCTTGGGTGTCCATGCTTGGGGTGGACCATGTCCCCACTTCTCTCTGCCAACAGGTTTGGACCTGGCAGGGTTGGAGACACTGGGGACCACAGACTAAGTGAACCGATGTTTCTACCGAATCAAGTGGAGTCACGTAGCCCTGTCGTTCCCAAACCTCTCTGCCGCCGCATTCCTCTGAAACTCGGGAGAGGGTTCCGGAAGTCTCTTGCTGTCAGAGATTATGAAAAAGATGAGCTGTTCCAAAAGGCTAGAGATCGTTTCTAGCCTGTGTGTTCCTAGCTGCGGCTGCCTGATTGAAGTTCAGTGCAGATAGGGCATCTGAATAAGATGCTGACGTGTCCCTGTGAGCCCGTGGAGACCTGCCCTATGGGGATCTGCTCATTTTTTTTGCTTCTCTTTTTTGCAAGTTAACATGTTCCTTCCATTTGGAGAGACTCCTTCATCTTTCAGTTGGTGGTGTTCTTACCTTCAGAAATATAAAATAACTAATCTGATTTGAACTTGGAGAATTACAGCCCAAGTTTTAGAAAATCACAGAGTTGATACCTGAAGAATTAACACTGTGGTTATACTATTGTGGCATTTGATATAAAATGAATTCTCACCCTGCTTCTATTATTTTCAGACTTTCGTAGCTCTTTTTCAACAGAGGACTTTTGTGGTGGAGGAGCCTGGGCATGGTGGGTAATGGGCAGCAGAGGCAGGGGATGCCCAGCAGTGCTTGGTCACAGCAAGAGCAAGGCCAACATGCAGGCGAAGAGAACCCAGATCTGCAAGGAGATGAAATCAGGATGCCTGGTAGCACACTATCTTTAGGACCACACAGAGGCATCTCTTTTCACCATCAGGTTTGGTTTGCTGAGTCACAAAAAAGGGCAGGTGAAAAAGTTTGACTTTAGATTGGCATTAGGAAGGAAAGATAGGAAGATAAACTGTGCCTGGTGGGTTATTCTGGCTGTTCCTGAAGTCCGTGGCACACTCCTCTTCTTTGGAATGGACCTCAACAAAGACTAATGATGTGTATCATTCCTAAGCTTGGAAAATGATACAGCAGGGAAGAAGTACATCATTTCACACTCACACAGACCTTCTGAAACTTAAAACTAATTAACACATTCAGATCGAGTTGAAATGACAGAACTAGAGATTGAGTTGGCAGTTCCAGAAGCAGGATGGTGAGCCTCAGCCTGCCTGCAGGATGACAGCGCGTGGGCTCAGCTCCCCCGCCAGCTGACCACAGGATCCTCGGCTGGCTCTCCACCCCTCGGGGGTTCTCTGCTGCAGGATGCTATGAGGTGAGGGCACTCAGCACCTACTCAGGGCCTGGCACAGGGAGTGCATCAGGCAACTACAATTCTGTGGTGTCAGAGTAAATGAGGAAGGTCAGAATTTAAGAAGCTCAAACTGAAAAATGCTTCTTGGTTTGAAATGTCAGAACAATAATAATTTTCTATAGACAGACACCTTCAGTCAACACGATTATTCTGTCTCCTATGTTCTTTTTAAATTTTTTATTATTTTTTTAAAATTTATTTTTAATTGGAGGAGAATTGCTTTACAATATTGTGCTGGCTCAAGCGTCTGCCTACAATGCAGGAGACCTGGGTTCAATCCCTGAGTTGGGAAGATCTCCTGGAGAAGGAAATGGCAACACACTCCAGTATTCTTGCCCAGAAAATTCCATGGACGGAGGAGCCTGTTAGGATATACAGTCCATGGGGTCGCAGAGTCGGACACGACTGAGCAACTTCACTTCACTCTGCCGCACAGCAATGTGAATTGGCCAGTATATATACGTCCCTCCCTCTTGAACCCCCCACCATTGCCCACCCACCCGCCCCACCCCTCTAGGTTGTCACAGAGTACTGCGCCGAGTTCCCTATGTTATGCAGCAACTTCCCATTAGCTATCTATTTTACGTGCGGTTGTGTGTATGTTTCAATGCCACCGACTCAATTTGTCCCATCCTCTCTGTTCCCGTGTCCAGACCATGTCCAGTCTGTTCTCTGTGTCTGCATCTCTATTATTGCCCTGCATATAGGTTCATCAATACCATTTTTCTAGATTCCATATATGTACGTTAATATATAATATTTGCTTTTCTCTTTTTGACTTTACTTCACTGTGTATAACAGGCTTTAGGTTCATCCAGCTCACTAGAACTGACCCAAACATGTTCTATTTTATGACCAATATTCCATTGTATGTCTGTACAATCACTTCTTTATCCATTCATCTGTAGATGGACATCTAGGTTGCTTCCATGTCCTAGCTATTGTAAATAGTGCTACTATCAACATTGAGTAAATGTGTCTTTTTCAGTTATGATTTTCTCAGGGTATATATCCACTAGTGGGATTGCTGGGTCATATGGTACTTCTATTCCTAGTTTGTAAGGAATCTCCATACTGTTCTCCATAGTAGCTGTATCAATTTACATTCCCACCAACAGAGCAAGAGGGCTCCGCCGTCTCTACACCCTCTCTAGTGTTTATTGTTTTAAATTTTTTGATGATGGCTGTTCTGACCAGTGTGAGGTGATACCTCACTGTAGTTTTGATTTGATTTGATTTCTCTAATAATATGTGACATTGAGCATCTTTTCATGTGTTTGTTGGCCATTCTTCATTCTTTGGAGAAATGTCTGTTTAGGTCTTCCACCCACTTTTTGATTGGGTTGTTTGTTTTTCTGGTATTGCGTTGCATGAGCTGCTTATATATTTTGGAAGTTAATCCTTTGTCAGTTGTTTCATTTGCAATTATTTTCTCCCATATTGAGGGCTGTCTTTTCATCTTGCTTATAGTTTCCTTTGCTGTGAAAAAGCTTTGAAGTTTAATTAGGTCCCACTTGTTTATTTTTGTTTCTATTTCCATTACTCTAGGAGGTGGGTCAAAGAGGTTATTGCTGTGTTTTGCCTGTTTTCCTGTAAGAGTGTTATAGTTTCTGACCTTGCGTTTAGATCTTTAATCCATTTTCAGTTTATTTTTGTGTACGGTGTTAGGAAGTGTTCTAATTTCATTCTTTTACATGCAGCTGCCCAGTTTTCCCAGCACCACTTATTGGAGAGACTGTCTTTTCTCAATTATGTATTCTTGCCTCCTTTGTCAAAGATAAGCTGCCCATAGGTGCATGCGTTTATCTCCGGGCTTCCTGTCTTGTTACATTGGTCTGTGTTTCTGTTTTTGTGCCAGTACCATACTGTCTTGATTACTGTAGCTTTGAAGTATACTCCAAAGTCAGTAAGGTTGATTCCTCTAGCTCCATTCTTTCTGAAGATCGTTTTGGTTATTTGGGGTCTTTTGTGTTTCCATACGAACACAGAAATTTTTTGTTCTACTTCTGTGAAAAATGCTATTGTTAATTTGATAGGGATTTCACTGAATCTGTAGATTGCTTCGGGTTCAGTTCAGTTCAGTCCTCAGTCGTGTCTGACTCTTTGTGACCCCATGAACCACAGCGTGCCAGGCCTCCCTGTCCATCACCAACTCCCGGAGTCCACACAGACCCATGTCAATTGAGTCAGTGATGCCATCCAACCATCTCATCCTCTGTTGTCTCCTTTTCCTCCTGCTGTCAATCTTTCCCACATCAGGGTCTTTTCAAATGAGTAAGCTCTTCCCATCAGGTGGCCAAAGTATTGGAGTTTCAGCTTCAACATCAGTCCTTCCAAGAAACACCCAGGCCTGATCTCCCTTAAGATGGACCAGTTGGATCTCCTTGCAGTCCAAGGGACTCTCAAGAGCCTTCTCCAACACCACAGTTCAAAAGCATCAATTCTTCGATGCTCAGCTTTCTTTATAGTCCAACTCTCACATCCATTCATGACTACTGGAAAAACCATAGCCTTTGTTGACAAAGTAATGTCTCTGCTTTTTAATATGCTATCTAGGTTGGTCATAACTTTCCTTCTAAGGAGTAAGCATCTTTTAATTTCATGGCTGCAGTCACCATCTGCAGTGATTTTGGAGCCCAGAAAAATAAAGTCAGCCACTGTTTCCACTGTTTCCCCATCAATTTGCCATGAAGTGATGGGACTGGATGCCATGGTCTTAGTTTTCTGAACTGTGAACTTCCAGATGTTTAAGCTGGTTATAGAAAAGACAGAGGAACCAGAGATCAAATTGCCAACATCTGATGGATCATCAAAAAAGCAAGAGTTCCAGAAAAACATCTATTCCTGCTTTATTGACTATGCCAAAGCCTTTGACTGTGTGGATCAAAATAAACTGTGGAAAATTCTGAAGGAGATGGGAATACCAGACCACCTGACCTGCCTCTTGAGAAACCTGTATGCAGGTCAGGAAGCAGCAGTTAGAACTGGACATGGAACAACAGACTGGTTCCAAATAGGGAAAGGAGTACATCAAGGCTGTATATTGTCACCCTGCTTATTTAACTTATATGCAGAGGACATCATGAGTAATGCTGGACTGGATGCAGCACAAACTGGAATCAAGATTTCTGGGAGAAATACCAGTAACCTCAGATATGCAGATGACACCACACAGCAGAAAGTGAAGAAGAACTAAAGAGCCTCTTGATGAGAGTGAAAGAGGAGAGTGAAAAAGTTGGCTTACACTCAACATTAAAAAAACTCAGATCATGGCATCTGGTCCCATCACTTCATGGCAAATAGATGGGGAAACAGTGGAAACAGCAACAGGTGAGTTTACGTGCATGCTAAGTCACTTCAGTCATGTCTGACTCTTTGGACCATAGCCCACCAGACTTCTCTGTCCTTGGGATTCTCCAGGCAAGAATCCTGGAGTGAATTGCCATGCCTTCCTCTAGGGGAGCTTCCTGACACAAGGATTGAGCTTGCTTCTCCTACATCTCCTGCATTGGCAGGTAGGTTCTTTAGCCCTGGCACCACCCAGGGGGCCCCTTAAGTAGGTTTATTCCTAGGTATTTTAGTTTTGTTGTTGCAGTGGTGAATGGGATTGTTTCCTTAATTTTTCTTTCTGATTTTTCATTGTTAGTGTATAGAAATGCAAAGGATTTCTCTGTGGCTAATTTTATATCCTATGAGTTTACTAAATTAATCAATTAGCTCTAGTAATTTTCTAGTGGCATCTTTAGGGTTTTCTATATATAGTATCATGTAATCTGAAAACAGACTTTTACTTCTTTTTTTTCCAATCTGAATTCCTTATTTCTTTTTCTTCTCTGATTGCCATGGTAAGCAGTTCCAAAACTATGTTGAATAATAGTGGCAAGAGAGGGCAACCTTGTCTTCTTCCTCATCTTAGAGGAAATGCTTTCAGTTTGCTGTGATTATGTCATATGTAGCCTTTTATATGTTGAGGTATGTTCCTTCTGTAGCCATTTTCTGGAGAGTTTTTATTATAAATTGGTATTGAATTTTGTCAAAAGTTTTTTATGCATCTATTGAGATTTATCTTTCAATTAGTTTGTAGGGTGTACCACATTGATTTGTGGATGTTGAAGAATCCCTGCATCTCTGGGATAAACCCCACTTGATCGTGGTGTGTGATCCTTTTAGTGTGTTGTTGGAGTCTGTTTTGTAGTGTTTTGTTGAGTATTTTTACATCTATGTTCATCAGTGATGTTGGCCTGTAAATTTCTTTTTTTCTTTTTGTAGTATCTTTGTCTGGCTTTGGTATCAGGGTGATTGTGGCCTCATAGAATGAGTTTGGGGTGTTCCTCCTTCTGCAGTTTTTGACTTTGAGAAGGATAGGTGTTAATTTTTTGTTAAATATTTGATAGAATTCACACGTGACGCCATCAGGCCCTGGGCTTTTGATTGTTGGAAGAATTTTGACCACAGTTTCAATTTCAGTGTTTGTGATTGGTCAGTTCATGATTTCTGTTTTTTCCTGGCTCAGGTTTGGAAGAGTTTGGATCACAAAGAGTTGGACATGACTGAGCAACTAACAACACTCTTCACTTTCACTTTTCCAAGAATTTGTCCATTTCTTTGAGATTGTCCATTTTATTGGCAATAGTTCCTCACAGTAGTCTGCTATGATCCTCTGTATTTCTGCATTGTCTGTTGTAACATCTTTTTCATTTCTAATTTTATTGATTTCAGTCTCCTCCTATTTTTAAATTAATGAATCTGCCTTATGGTTTATCAATTTTTTTTATCTTCTCAAATAACCAGCTTTTAGTTTTATTGATCTTTGCTATTTTTTCCTTCATTTCCTTTTCGTCTATTCCTGCTCTGTTCTTTTTTATTTCCTTCCTTCTACTAACTTTGGGGGGTTTTTTCTTCTTCTTTTTCTAGTTGCTCTAAGTGTAAGGTTAGGTTGTCTATTTGATGTTTTTCTCCTTTCTTGAGGCAGGCTTGTATTGCTCTAAACTTCCCTCTTCAGCTCAGTTTAGTTCAGTCACTCAGTGGTGTCTGACTCTGTGACCCCTTGGACTGCAGCACATCAGGCTTCCCTGTCTATCATCAACTCCTGGAGTTTACTCAAACTCATGTCCATAGAGTCAGTGATGTCATCCAACCATCTCATCCTCTGTCGTCCCCTTCTCCCGCCTTCAATCTTTCCCAGCATTAGGGTCTTTTCCAGTGAGTGAGTTCTTCAGATCAAGTGGCCAAAGTATTAGAGTTTCAGCTTCAGCATCAGTCCTTCCAATGAATATTCAGGACTGATCGCTGTTAGGATGGACTGGTTGGATCTCCTTGCAGTCCAAGGGACTCTCAAGAGTCTTCTCCAACACCACAGTTCAAAAGCATCAATTCTTCGGCTCTCAGCTTTCTTCATAGTCCAACTCTCACATCCATACGTGACTACTGGAAAAACCATAGCTTTGACTTGATGGACCTTTGAAGGCAAAGTAATGTCTCTGCTTTTTAATATGCTGTCTAGGTTAATCATAACTTCTCTTCCAAGGAGCAAGCGTCTTTTAATTTCATGGCTACAGTCACCATCTGCAGTGATTTTTGAGCCCCCCCAAAATGAAGTCTCTCGCTGTTTCCATTGTTTCCCCATCTATTTGCTATGGAGTGATGGGGCCAGATGCCATGATCTTAGTTTTCTGAATGTTGAGTTTTAAGCCAACTTTTTCACTCTGCCCCTTCCCTCTTAGAACTTCTTTTTTAAACGTTCCTCTTAGAACTGCTTTTGCTGCATACCATAGGTTTTGGGTCATCGTGTTTTTGTTGTCATTTGTTTCTATGTATTTTTTTATTTCCTTTTTTATTCCTTGGTTATTTAGAAGTGTGTTATTTAGTCTATATGTGTTTCTGTTTTTTAGAATTTTTTTCCTGTTACTTGATATCTAATCTGATTGTGTTTTGGCCAGGAAAGATGTGTGATATGATTTCAATTTTCTTAAATTTACCGAGGCTTGATTTGTGACCTAACATGTGATCTATCCTGGATAATGTTCCAGAATGTGCCCTTGGAAAAAAAAAATGTATTCTGCTGGTTTTGGGTGGAATGTCCTAAAAATATCTGTTAGGTCCATCTGATCTAAAGTGTGATTTAAGGCTTGTGTTTCCTTATTTTCTCTGTAGATGATCTGTCCATTGGTATAAGTGGAGTGTTAAAAATCCCCTACTATATTGTGTTAATGTTGATTTCTCTGTTTATGGTTGTTAGCATTTGTCTTATAGATATTCCTATTTTGGGTACATAGATATTTATAATTGTTACATCTTCTTCTTGGATTGATTCTTTGATCATTATGTAGTGTCCTTGTCTCATGTAGCAGTTTTTATTTTAAAGTTAATTTTTTTGATATAAGTATTTCTACTCCTGCTTTATTTTGATTCCCATTTGCATGGAATATCTTTTTCCATCCCCTGACTTTCAGTCTGTATGTGTCCTTAGATGTGAAATAGATCTCTTACAAGCAGCATATAGACAGATCTTACTTCTGTATCCATTTAATCAGTCTGTGTCTTATGGTTGGAGCATTTAATCCATTTACATTTAAGGTATTTATTGGTATTTATATTCCTGTCACCATTTTCTTAATTGTTTTGAGTTTGTTTTTGTGGGTCTTTTTCTTCTCATGTGTTTCATGCCTATAGAAATTGCTGTAGTATTTGTTGTTCGGCTGGTTTGGTGGTGCTGAATTCTCTTAGTTTTTGCTTGTCTATAAAGCTTTTGATTTCACCACCAAATCTGATGTGAGATCCTTGCTGGGTAGAGTAGTCTTGGTTGTAGGTTCTTCTCTAGCATCACTTTAACTATATCCTGCCACTCCCTTCTGGGCTGCAGAATTTCTACTGAAAAATCAGCTGTTAGCCTTATGTGGTTTCCCTTACATGTTATTTTTTGCTTTTCCCTTGCTGGTTTTAATATTTTTTCTTTGTGTTTGATTTTTATTGCTTTTATTAATATATGTCTTGGCATGTTTCTCTTTGGGTTCATCATCTATGGAACTCTCTGGGCTTCCTGAACTTGGGTGCCTATTTCCTTTCCTGTGTTAGGGAAGTTTTTGATTATAATCTTGTCAAATATTTTCTCATACTCTTTCTTTTTCTCTTCTTCTCAGACCCTGTAATTCAAATGTTGGTGCATTTAACGTTGTCTCAGAGGTCTCTGAGACTGTCTTCAACTCTTTTCATTCTTTTTTCTCTATCCTGCTCTTTAGCAGTCATTTCTATCATTCTGTTTCCAGCTTACTTATTCATTCTTTTGGCTCAGTTATTGTGCTGTTGATTTTTTAGGTTATTTTTAATTCCATTCATTGTGTCAGTCATAGCTGTTTGTTTATTCTTTATCTCTTCTAGGTCTTTGTTACATGTGTGAAATGTTCCTTGCATTTTCTCCATTCTGTTTTTAATTTCTGAAACTTCTTGACTATTCCAAATTCTTTTTCAGATAGATTGCCTAGTTCCTCTTTATTTATTTGGCCTTGTAGCTTTTTTCCTTGCTTCTTCCTCTGTATCATATATTTTTTGTCATTCTTTTATTTTTTAATGGATGGGGCTGTGTTCCTGCCTGACTAGTCACTGGGCCTGAGGCTTTCAGCAGTGGAGTTTGCATGCGGTTGGGGAGAGCCAGATCGTGGTGTTGCAATGTGGACCTCTGAGATACCTCCCCCTGGTTAGGGTTACCTGGGGCCTGATGCTGTCTCTTACTCTAGCAGTTCTGACTCAGCACTCCCACCACAGGGACTCAGGCCTGATCTCTTATACCTGGTTGCCCCCGGGGCTGCTACCATCAGCCTGGCTGTTGGAGGTCCCGCACAGCTTTTGGTGAGTATCTTATGCATGGAGAGACACAGACTGTGTCTTGGATGACATCTTGTCTGTCTCTCATATATTCTTTTTGAAAAATTTTTTTTTTATTGAAATAAGGTTGATTTACAATATTGTGTTAGTTTTGGATATACAGCATAGTGATTCAGTCATCTTTTATTCAGATTTTACTCCATTATAGGTTTTTACAAGACATTGGGTATAATTTCTTGTGCTATACATTATATCCCTATTGCTTATCTATTTTATTTATGAAAGTTTGTATCTGCTAATTCCATACTCCTAATTTTCCCATCCCTCCCTTTTTTCTCTATATCTTTTCTTCTGTTTCTGTTTTATACATGTATTCATTTGTATTTTTTTTTAAGATTTCACATACAAGTGATATTGGGATTCCCAGATGGCGCAGTGGTAAAGAATCTACCTGCTAGTGCAGGAGATGCGGGATATGTGGGTTTGACCCCTGAGTCAAGAAGCAGGAAATGGAGAACCTGCTCCAGTCTACTTGCCTAGAAAATTCCATGGACGGAGGAGCCTGGTGGGACTCAGCCCACAGGGTTGCAAAGAGTCAGACATGAGTGAGCAGCTGAGCACAAGCGGGTGTAGGTGACATCAGACAGCGTTCCCCTCCCTCTGCTGCCCTCATGTCACCAAGTATGACATTCTCTAGGTCCACCCGTGCTGCTGCAAATGGCAGCACTTTACTATTTTTTATGGCCAAGTAATATTCCCATGTGTTTGCGTGTGGGTGGGGGACGCTTTCTACGTCAGCCATCTGTTCATGGGCGCTTGGGTAGTTTTCATGTAACGGCTGATATAAATAGTGCTGCCATGAACTCTGCGTGTGTGTGTCCTTTCTGGACATATGCCCAGGAGTAGGATTGCTGTATCGTGTGGTAATTCTATTTTTAGTTCTTTAAGGAACCTTGGAGAAGGAAATGGCAACCCACTCCAGTATTCCTGCCTAGAGAATCCCGGGGACGGCGGAGCCTGGTGGGCTGCCGTCTATGGGGCCGCACAGAGTCGGACACGAGTGAAGCGACTTAGCAGCAGCAGCAAGGAACCTTCATACTGTTTTCCATGATGGCTTCACCAGTTTGCTTTCCCACCAGTATAGTAGGGTTCCCTTTTCTCTACATCCTCTCCAGCATTTATTATTTGTAGACCATTTGAAGATGGCCATTTTGACTAGTGTGAGGAGGTAAAACCTCATTGTAGTTTTGAGTTGCATTTCTCTAATAATTAGTGATGTTGACCATCTTTTCACATGCCTTTTGGCCATCAGTATATCTTCTTTAAAAAAGATATGTGTTTATGTCTTCTACTTATTTTTAATTATATTTTTTATATTGAATTATATGAGTTATTTGAATAATTTTGGATGCCAATCCCTTTTCACATTATATGCAAATATTTTCTCCCATTCTATAGGTTGTCTTTTTGTTTTGTTGATTATTTCCTTTGCTTTTAAGGCTTTTAAGTTTAATTAGATCCCACTTGTTTATTTTTTTTTTTATGTCTTTTGCCTTATGAGACTCATCTAAGAAAATATTGCTGTAATTTATTAGGCTGGCCAAGAAGTTCATTGGGGTTTTCCATAAAATGGTGGTAGTCAGCATGCCAGTGCCATCAGCCAGGAGGCTGTCAATGTCTAAGACCATACTTGGGAAGAGTTGAAAGGAGAGAGCGGCTCACCTGCACACTTGCATTAGAGATGTATGGAGCCGAGTGGAGGGACAGGCTGGGGTGGGCTGCAGGGGAAGAGTGTTAGGGCGTGTGTTCCAAGCAGAGAGGTCTGGCTTTGCTACTGAACTTCCAGGACCCTTAAGGGACAGTAGCCACTTCTTTTTCCTGATTTTCCTTTTTCTTTTCTTTAGAGAAAGGTCAGGAGACTAACATCTCTCTCTAAGTTGGAGCATAATTGCTTTACCGTGTTGCGTTGGTTTCTGCCTTACAGCAACACAAATCAGTCATAATTATACATGCATATCCCATATATGTATCCCTCCCTCTTGAGCCTCCCACCTCCCTCCAGTCCCACCCTCTAGGTTGTTACAGAGCAGCAGGCTGGGCTCCCTCTAACGTCTCCTATAAAATATAGCTTTGAGACACTCAGCTCCAGACTGACTACAGAGCTGAATATGAGGCTTATTCTTACCGTATTTTTTATTAAACTTTTTATTTTGTATTGGTGTGTAACTGATTAACAATGTTGTGATAGTTTCAGGTGGACAGCAAAGTGACTCAGCCATACATATATCCATTCTCCCCCAAACACCCTTTACTGTCTTTTTTAATGGAGTTGTCATTTCAAGAAAGGTAAAGAAAGCAGGTGAGAGCTCCACAGTTAATTTTTCCTCTAAAATACAAATAATTAAGACAAGTGACCCTCCTGACACCGCTGAGCATGTGAAGAGAAAAATTCACACTGATGCCCATGGAGTCCATATGCTCAGCTGCAGAAGGAAGTCACTTATAACCACCCACGATGGCGATTTCAGCCCTAGCGATGGCTGTGCTACACATATGTGTCCAATAAGTATTTGTTGAATGAATAACAAACAGCCCCAGAAGAAGAGACAGTGGGTGTTTGCCAGGGCCTGCGATCCCAGGTCTAGAAGAACCCCTTGCTCCATCCATCCTGACTCCCTCGCAGGTCCCCATAGGCCCAACTCA
The DNA here is from genome assembly GCF_054371585.1 of Giraffa tippelskirchi. Lineage (NCBI taxonomy): Eukaryota > Metazoa > Chordata > Mammalia > Artiodactyla > Giraffidae > Giraffa > Giraffa tippelskirchi. The sequence goes on from NC_137283.1 coordinate 595,517, forward strand.
GCAGCCTCATCAGTTCCCACCTTGCTCAGTTCTGGGTGCCACATAGCCCAACAGGTACTCTGCCTATCAGGAGCAGGCTCCCTACTCACTTTGTCCTCCTCTCAAGAACTGGAGACCTTCTAGGTCACAACACCGTGATGAGTACCCACCTCCCTGTGACATTGCCACCTGGAGTTTAAATATTAGGCCACCAACAGTGGAGTTGGGTAGATGCAGTGAACGCAGAAGATGCCTAAATAGACTTCCCTAGTATTGGAGGAGAAAATCCTTACAGTGCATCCCCCAAACTGATCTCCCCACTAATCACAGAGGTTCTGTTACACACACAAACATGCATTCTCTCTCTCTCTCTCTCTTCCCCTCTCCACACAGCCCTTCCCACACACAGAATCTTGTTGCTTAACTTTCAGATAGTGTACTTTCAGAATAGTTTCCGGAAACACATCATGTACTAAACTGAGATATTACCTGAGCTATTTTGTTGTTGTTGTTCTAATAGAGAGCAATGCAGGCTGCATTATTTTTCAAACATCACAAATATCACACTTGAAATGCATGGGCAGGACACCAATATAGTTAGAAAACTAGGGTTCACATTATTTTAAAAGGAGAATGAGAGTTGCATGCCTTATCCCGCCTTTCTCTGAATGTTACATTTCTCCCATCCCAGGCTGCATAAGAAAAATGACAGGGTACATTGTGTCTTTTTTGAGTTAAGAAGCTCCTATTTCCCCATGATTTTATTGCACAGCACCTTCTTTTATTTCTGGTCAGACAAGCATAGGTTTTGATCCCAGAACTTGTGCTCTTCTGAGCCCCCTAATATCACTGCCTGACCTATTCCCCATCTAGGTGATCATAAGAATCACCAACTTTCCTGCCTCGGGAAAACCTCCACTGCCTAGAATATAGCAAGCTCACCCATTTTGGAGAGGACTGCCATAACTGGAGTGGGAAGAGAGCCAAAGTGTTGACCTTCTTATCTAATTTCCAGTTAGAGCCTGAGATTTAAATGCATATGTACACACATACCCACATAGAGGAAGCTGGGAGCAGCGTTTTAAAAAGTGATGAGATGCCGGAGTTAGAACAGCACATGTGTTCTCCAGGTCAATCTCCCGTTTTATAGATGAGAGAGGAGGCCTATGGAGATGGCCATCAGCAAATGAACCTCTCGTCTTCCACTTTTTGTCATAATTCACAGCGAATGCTGATTTTAGAAGCGAAACGTGCAGGAAGAACTCACACAGACTGGCTTGGGTTTCCTCCTATCTTGGTAGGTTCATTGATCAGTGTTGCCTTCCTCATATCCCCCACCCCGCCACATCAGTCCCACAGAAGGGAAAGGAGGTGGAGAAAAGAACAAGAAACGAACAAAGCCGATGGGCTTTCTTCCCAGAAGAATCCTGCTTAATCCTAGCTTTATAAAGGTTTGCTTTATTCCATGGCAACAAGGATGTACACACATCCGCTGGATGTTTCAGTCACTTGGAGCAGGTGAGGTCTGTGCCAAGTTCAAGCAGGAGGCAAAGTGGAGACAAGCCCCAGAGGTAGATGCCAGCGCCTATCATGCCCTCTGTGCCTCTGCTTCTGCTGTGAGATCCCGAAGGATCCCCTGACACTGACCACCGAGGCAGAGCGGTCAGTCCAGTCTGCTGCAGTAGAGGACTCGTAAAGCATGCAGTTCCCCGAACTGACTGTGTGTGTTTGGGGGTCACGGCAAGAGGAAAGAAACAGTGCTTCTCTCCCTTATGATTGTGTTTTGCCTATTTTTAAAAATTCAGACTCTTCAAGACACAGATGAAAAGTTCTCTCAGAACGCTTTATTTGAAGAGAATTGAAACCAGAGAGCCTGACGGTGTCTGTGAAACCAGGGCACGGCGGCTGTCTCCTCACAAGCTGCCCGGGCAGGTTGGCAGCGTCCTGGCAACTCGGTGGCTTCTTGGGTCTCTCATTCCATGTGACCATCCTTCCCTTCTAACACTCATACCCGTGTGCCCGTGTGTGCCCATGCGTGCCCGTGCGTGCCCGTGCGTATGCACACGTGTAGCTTACAAGAACACTAAAGAGATACATTTCTGCTTAAATACTAATATGTTTGCAGTTTTCATTTCCAATTAGTATAGAATCACAGCATTGCCTCCAAATTGTATTTCAAATTGAAAGCAAAACCAAAGTTTATCTTACAGATATACTCATGGCACATTTAGGTCACATGTAACTCTGTGTTCTAGAATGTAACTTATCTCTTGAAAGGCAGTTGACATAGTTTTCTGGGCAAGGCAAGGCAAAATATTCAGTAACTTAGCAGTATAATCAGAGTAAAGCCAATACTGCAGCACATTTTTCTCTTGGATTGGGTCTGGAAGCAGCATAGAGAAAAGAGCGTAGAAAAACCTGAAAAACTCCTGCCGTCAGCGCTGGGATCAGCGCTGTCCCTGGTAGGAGTTCCGCCAGGGACGCATGGGTGCCAGCACCTCCTTGACCGTGACTTGGCGGGCAGCTCTCATATTGTACGTGACCTCCTAGAAGGTGACGTGGGTATGCTTTATAAAGTTCAGTGCCAACGAAATTATCGCTTTACAGAACATCAGTCCAGGTGTCACGGCTGTTACTAGCAGAGTCATTTGGGAGTGACTTATTCAGGGAGCTTTGCACAAACCGCAGCACATACTGCTTGCTCACGTGATACGGAGCTGTATTCGTAATGTTGAATCACTGTGGGAAGAGTGCGCACACACGGAGGGCAGACCAGCAAGTGTAAACCGCAGCTCTCCCCCCGCACCGACCGTGGGATCCAGTCAGCGCCACGGGGCCCCTGCAGCTGCGTGTCCTTGGGGAGGCCCCTTTCCGAGGGCTCTGGGCGCATGCGCTGCTGGAAGGTGTGGGGGGGGCTGTGCCTGGCGCATGCCGCGGGACCTGCTGTCATTAGTGCTGCTAATGCCGGCTTCTCTTTTAAAGGAAGTAGCTTTCCTATGCAAAGGCACCAGCTGCATAAGGACAGCTTCTTACCAGCACATTGGCCCATTAATTGTTTCCTCTAGTGCGACCAGGAATAGCTGTTTCGTCTTTGTATGACTACTGGCTGCACTGCAGTCAGATTGCTCGGATGTGTTTAGATCAATACTGACAATAGGTCTTAACAAGGTGCTGTTTTGTCTGCTTAGAGAGATCCTTGAACCATGAGAGCACAGGTGAAAAGGTGTCAAGGCACCTGACATCCCCAAGTGAACCTGTTTCCTTTACTTGTGAATCTGCCAGTTTCTAAAACGTCACATGCCTACGACTTTTCTTTCTTTCTTTTTTAAAGATACATGGCTACAGTCAGTTTACTTCACCATCTGGAAAGTTTCCTAACAATTAGACTGCATTTTCTCATGTTAACATCTCACTGCGTGTGCATAAGCACCCAGGCTTTGCTCTGTACTGTTACTTTCACAGCACCTTGTTATTCTTTTCCTCCCTGGAATAAGGCCAGTAGCCTACCCGTCAGTCTTCTTTTTGTCATTTAACCACTTAATTATCCACGACTCCTCCAAAAACTGAAGGACTTCTCTCAGTTCAGATAGTCGGTGAAGACAAGTGCTGATCATCCACATCAGCCTCCCAGGGCTCTCCCGAGCCTGCTTCCTCATCTGTGAAAAGCTGTGAATATGGTGCCTTGCTACCAGATTTTGTGTGTGTGTGAGAATAAAATCAAGTACTCACTGGAAAACTTTAGCAGTGTGTGGATGAGGCATGTGCCAGCAATGCTTCTGCGGTTGCTGGATGAAGGGGTATGCAATGTAGATGCCCTGCGATACGCACACGTCTCGCCCCAAACTCCCCGAACGCCACTTGAGTGCAGCTCACACTTTGTATGTAACCTTGGGGATGTGAAATGCATGTTATTCCAGAATGTTCAAGTGTGAACTCAGTCTTGAATTTACATAACATGATGGGCTCCTAACTGCTGTTAAGAGCATTTATATCCACTTTGTGCCATTTCTCCCATGAGGAAATCAAGGAGCAGAAATTAGAGTACTTTCTAGAATCATCTGAACCACATTTCTGTTCCTTTGCCACCCTATTAATTATAGAGACAGCCACACCTACATCAGATTTCGTTTTCCCCACCTCTTAAGATGTTATCAGCTTCATTAAAAAAAAAAATATTTTACCCCCCCTGGTGGGGAATTCCCTATTGGTCCAGTGGTTAGGACTCATGCAGTCTTACTTTCGAGGGCCCAGGTTCAATTCCTGGTTGGGGAACTAAAATCCCACAAGCCCACACATGGTGGCAAAAAAAAAAAAGGCAAATATATTGTCTACTCTGTCAGTTAAGCAATTATAATGTATTTTTCTTTGAAGACTCTGTCTACTGGGATGTATGTCTTCCATAAGAAATAACTTTTAGGCAAATTATAGTTAAAATACTGCCTGCACCTTTTCCCCTTTAAAGCTGAAATAATCGGATCTTAGATTGAGCTAAACTAGGTCTCTGAGCAAGAGTGTAAGCTGCACCCTTCCTTGGATGGGGAGAGGAGAAGGCGGAACCAGTGAACCTGAGCAGGGCTCCATTCGCCCTGGGTGTGGCCAGCGGCCCCTGCCTGGTCTCTGGTCCACTGCCCCGTCCTCCAAGGGCAGCGGCTCCGCGCCTCCTCCTGCCGATGCTGGCCCAGTCTAAGGTGCTCACTGCTAACCCCAAGAGAAAACAAAGAGGCTGGCTCCCCACCCTTCCCGCTTGCTCTGAGTCATGCTGAAAATGTTTCACAGTGTCCGTTTTGACCATGACTGCCATCCAGATCCACAAAAACACTTGGGTAGGACCACATGGTCACTGTGAGATTCCATTTTGAGTCTCCTCCCGGCTGACCAGTTACTTCATAACCTGAATACCTTGGTGCATTTCCATCCTGGCCCTCTCAGAACTGAAAGTTACAAGCATGTCATCAAACTTGAGCACCCGTTTTCAGCTGGTTCGCCCTATCTGGATTGTGTTTATAAAATAGGATCAAAGTATAAGTAGTGATGTATTCCTTTACTCACCGTGAAAGACCACTTATTTTTGAGACTAATACAGATTTTTTAAAATACCTAATTATTTTAAACGTCCTACCTGTTCCCTGAGTACACGATGCCCTGACCCAGGCTGTTTCAGGGTAATTTCTCTCCGCCACTCGTGTGTTCTTGGTTGCTGTTCTTTGTCGCTCAGTCGTGTCCGACTCTTTGTGACCCATGGACTGTGGCCCACCAGGCTCCTCTGTCCGTGGGATTTCCCAGGTAAGAATACCGGAGTGGGTTGCCGTTTCCTTCTCCAGAGGAATCTTTCCAGCCCGGAGATTGAACTCATGTCTTCTGCTTTGGCTGGCTTCCCAGGTGGCGCTAGTGGTAAATAACCCACCTGCCGATGCAGGAGACGTAAGAGATGTGGGTTAGATCCCTGGGTCAGGAAGATCCCCTGGAGGAGGGCATGGCAACTCCAGTATTCTTGCCTGGAGAATCCCATGGACAGAGGAGCCTGGAAGGCTACAGTCCAGAGGGTCGCACAGAGTCGGACACGACTAAAGCGACTTAGCATGGTGGCTCCTGCCTTGGCAGGTGGATTCTTTACCCCTGAGCCACCTGGGAAGCCACCTTGTATTCTTTAGGCTGGTCTAGTAATTAAGTTGACACCAAACAGATTAATAGGAGGAAAAAAATGGTTTAATTCTTATGCACAAAGGCCTCATAGAAATGGGACCCCCAAATTGACCAGAGCAGACTGTTTTTATATCATTTTTAGATTAAGAAGCAGTTATTTGTGAAGATTTAACAAACAGAGGGGCTTGTGCTTGGGACAGCAGAATAATTAGGTGGCAGAGTTTGCTTATACGGCTTTCTCAGCTCTGAATTCCGTATATCGGGTAGTAAAGATGCCTTCTACCCTCTTGGTACAGGGAGGACACCTTCACGTGGGAGATTACTTCCCACTTTCTGGGGGGGGGAAGAAGAGGGTCAGAATGGGGTTTTTTATTTATTTATTTCTAATTTTTTTTTTTTTTTGAGAATGGGTGTTTTACACCTTTTATTCCATCAGCTATTTGTTAAGTAACTTTAATTCAAATTAATCCATATGCCTTTGAGGCATATTTTGGGGTGGCCTGCTCTAGGGTGCAGTAGATGTGTAGTATTACTAAAGAACATCTTATATTTAGGGATGTATCAGCCTCCCAGGGCTCCCCCGAGCCTGCTTCCTCATCTGTGAAAAACTGTGAATATAGTGCCTTGCTACTAGATTTTGTGTGTGTGTGTGTGTGTGTGTGTGTGAGAATAAAATCAAATACTCACTGGAAAACTTTAGCAGTGTGTGGATAAGGCACATGCCAGAAATGCTTCTGTGGTTGCTGGATGAAGGGGTGTGCTTATTTTCATGTTATAAACTGCTGCAACTACAAAATGAACCATGCATTGAAGTCAAAAGAATTTTGTAATCAATTAGTGAGGGTTTTCCTGGTGGCCCAGTGGTAAAAAATCCACCTGCCAATGCAGGAGACACGGATTCCATCTCTGGGTGAGGAAGATCCCCTGGAAGAGGGCATGGTAACCCATTCCAGTATTCTTGCCTAGAAAATCCCATGGACAGAGGAGCCTGGTGGACTATAGTCCATGGGGTCACAAAAGGGCGGGACATGACTTAGCAACTAAACCATAACAACAAATTAGTTAGTAAGCTGTCAAAACCCAGATTATTTTTGCTAAATAGGTAGCCTGTCATTACAATTACCAAATGAAGAGCTCTCTAAAGAAGGATACTTCAATAAAATCTTTCCATCCAGAATTTGAACCATGAGATTGTATTTCAGAAATCTATCTTAGATCGCTTTGCTGAAGATTCCAACAGTCATGTTAATGGAAAACCAGTATAAGAACAAGCTGAAGAAGCCAGAGCACATGAGTGAAGTCACCGCATCAGCCCCTTCAAACTCTCATAGAGCATTTGTAAGTCCCTGGGCGAGGGTCACTGAGTGAGTGTCCCCCGCCGGTAGAGCAGGGGTAGGTGGCCCTGGGCTGTGGGTTTGTGACTGGCACAGTGGAAGACAAAGCTCACAGGAACCAGTCACCTCCCGCAGCTGGAATGCCACCTCTGATGGCCTGGCCTCCCTTGCCCACGAGTGAGGCCTCAGGTTCCTCGGTACGTGTGACAGCATTCCTTTCGCTCGAGCCCTTCTTCTGGAGGTCATTTAATCAAGCGAGTTATAAACACCATGGCAGAAGTTCTCATCTCAGGGCTTTCATAACAGAAACAGTTTTCAGACTGTGCTCGTGGGGGAGTGGACTTAGCAACGACAATAACACAAACAAAAGAGAAACCCCGTGTGCTTTGGAACACATTTGTCAACCTGAATTTTCCCCCAGTGTTGGTCACATCTCAGCTGAGATATAGCTGTGTCCCACCCAAATTTGAGGAATACGTCTTCTTGAACTTGCTTACTAGTTGCTTGCTCCCTGAAGCGAGGGCTCCCCTGACCGGGATGCCCAGGAGGCAGGCCAGTGGCAGCAGGGAAGTAAGGTGGGTGCTCAGGCCCATCACAAGTGTGCTGTAGCTGCCTGCAGCTGGCAAGCACCAAGCTCCACGATGTACTCCGGTACTGGAGCAGTGTTTTTTCTTTTTTCCCAGTTGGTTTGTAGATAGGATTGCACAAAAATCCGTGCAAATCAACTTTCCCATCAAAATGTGCTGAGCTAAGGGGAACATTGAATCAGAGGGGCTGATTTCAGGGGTGTGTGTGTCACGGTGTGGGTCTCCAGCACAGGGCTTCACAAAGACAGGCAGGCTCACTCCACGGTCATTTCGGTAAACTGGAACTATCCAGTCTGTTTACCGCAATTGTCCTTGTCCACTTGTCCAGCCTAGCAGTTATCCATTACTAGCTAGAAATGACTGGGGCATTTGATATTAAAAAATCTCATTTAAGGTACTGCTGCTGTTTGTTATGACATCCTGTTAGTGATATTTCATCAACTTGAAATTTATTAAGCACTTTACTGATTGAAACTTTCAGCATATTGTGTGGCCTGGACTTACGAATACATTTAATGTCAAGAGAATAATTCTTTTTTATTTCTATTATTTGGTTCACGTATTTTCATACACACCAGGCAAAACAACCATGCATACACACACACACACACACACACACACACACACACACACACACACACACATTCACCTATATCAACTGTATCAATTTTTCAGAGCTCATCTCAGTGATCCCTGCTTCTTCCAACAGTCTCCCTTGCAAGGAAATAGTTCCTACTCCTTTGTATTTCATTTGTAGAGGATTCAGCTCACTCTTGAGGAAGAGTTACTTGGGCATGCATTTTCCCTCCCCTACTAGAATATCACCCCTTCACTTCCTCTAGATCTTTGTAATGCCAGCCACCCCATCACTGGCATTGCCATGTACATGGTCAATGAACATATGATGAATAAAACAGAGAGAAGTTGACCAGCAACCAAAGATCTGAACCTCCTCTGCTTTGGAGTTTGAAAACTGAGTTCACTACCATCATAGGACCTATAAAGGCAGAATGAAAATTGTACAGAAATCCGTGTTAGTACCAATATGTCAGCACAGTTGTTGAACAGATACCCATGTAGTACTAGAGGAGTTGATATGTCATTCAGTGTCTTAGTGAGATCAGTTATAATTACTTAGGGTCAAAGATTCCAAAGAAGACATTTGGATCAAATCTTCCTTCTTTGTACACCTAGGTGGTGACCGACAATATTCTCTGCTAGATGGGGTATTTTTAATAACACATCAGTGTGCCTAGCAATGAACCTTGGGGAATTTCAGTGTAAAAGATTATATGAGATTGGGAAATTATTTCCCTGTGTGGTTAAAATAGTAAATAAATATTTTGTACAGCATAAGCTGTTATGCAGTTTACCTGCTTAGTTTTCTAATCTCAGTCTCGCTATTTCCTTAGAAGGGGAATCCTTGTCTTCCTCTTCTTTCTTTAACAGTGAAAAGCGTGTGTGTGTCACGTGCCCGTGCACACACTTCCTAGTTTAATGTCTGGATTGATGATGCGTGATTGTGACAGAACTGTAGCCTCCTGAGTGGAGCCAGCCCAGGGGAAGCAGGCTGGGTAGCACATGGACTAAAAGATCCCAGCCCAGCAGAGAGCCGAACACAGACCAGGCCCCTGGGAAAGGAGGCCCCCTGTGAGGCCGTGGGGCCCTTAGGTGCTGGGCTTAGTGAAACACCCATGAGAAGAAGCCTCGGGGAGCTGCTCTCCTGGGTGCGCCCTCACCTTTTCTTTGAAACTAAGGCGGTGACAGAGAGCCGGACATTGTCCCCCGGGCTGAGGCTGCAGAGCAGGCTCTGACGCCTTCCTTCTGTTCGGTTTGCTCGCAGAGCTTCACAGGATTGCAGTGTTTCACCAGTGAAAGGCGACGGCTGGGGAGCCAGCAGCACTGCGGGTGTGGAGGGGCCGGGTGGGCACCTCAGCTGACTCCCTCGGGGGGAAGGGCACTGCAGGCCTGGCCTTCCTCCCCGGGCGGGAGGACAGACGAGAACAGGCCGCGTGTGTTCCTCTTTCTGGACACTGTGGGGTGCTGCTCCTTCCCCTGTGGTATCTTCTGGTCCCTGGGTGTCCCTTGCCTGTGGGCGTGGGGGGGGGCGTTCCCAGTGGCAGCTGTGGGACCGTGAGGGGTGCAGGGTGGGTGAGGGTGTGCCCTCAGCACACCCAGAGCTTCCCTAAAGACCACAGCAGGGCCAGAAAGCCCCCTTCTCCCAGCCACCCTTCAGGTCCCCCGTGTCTCCAGAGGCACCATGCTTGTGCAGAAACACTGTTCTTTTTTTTGCTCTACTTTCCCTAATACGTAGACTATCTGCTGGTTATACTAAGCCAAACAATACCTGAGTGTACAGTCTATAAGCTCCCTTCTTCTTCTGTCTGGTCTCAACTCCCTGAGACCTGTTCTTACAAACTGTTCCATGTCTTTCCACCTGTGTGTTTATCTGCGCCTGTCAGTTTGAAGACCACACTGATGCTCCAGGTGCTGAACCTGTCACATTAAGTAACTGCCAGCATGGCCAATATGGCGAGAGCCTGGAAGCCAGTATGGGTCCATGGTGTGGGCTCTGCTCAGAAGGACAGAGGTGTGGGCAGCCCACGGGCAGTAGTAGGTCTCTGGGTTCCAAAGCATCCACTCCATCACCTATGCATCCTCCACAGAGAAGTGGAGTGGGAAACAGTCCAGGAACTCTGCTGCTGGTGTAGCCCCACATCCTTATGTGGCATAGAGTGTGATGCAGGCACAGGACGCCAGCCTCCCCTCCTCCTCCAGGTACCAAGTACTGATGCTCGGCTTTGGTTTCAAAAGGGAGAAGAGAAAATAAGATCAGCACTAAGGGGTTCTTTACTCTTTCCTGCCCTGACTGATAGGTTGTTGCCAGGAGCAAGTATTTGTGTGTTTTGAGAGCTCTTCATATGTTATATTTGTGGGTCCTTTGTCAGATATGTGGTTTGCAGTATTAACTCCAGTCTACAGCTTTAGCAGGGTCTTTGCTGAGCAAACTTTTCTCATTATGAAGTACAGGCGATCCGTTTCTTTTTATGGATTGTGCTTTTGGTGTCATGTCTAATTCCCCCCCAAAGTCCAAATCCTGAGGGTTTTCTCTTCTTATAAAAGTTTCATAGTTACTGCATTTTAGACTTAAACCTTCGGTCCATTTTTAATATACTGTGTGATCTTTAGGTCACCATTCATTTTTTTTTTTTTTTTGCCTCTGATGTTCAGTTGCTCCTGCAGCATCTGTAGAAAAGATGCTATCCTATTGCAAGACATTACGCACCCGTGATAATCAGGAATTCTTGTTTCTCTTTGTTTTGATAATAAATGTTGGTCACTGCAACATCGACATGGTGGAGACCGATATGGGACACTCCTCCCTGTGGCATGATGGCCTCAGGGCTACCTGGTGACATCAATCATTTATTCAGAAGTTGGGGTGCTGGTAATGACAAGACCCCCCTGGCAACCATTAGACACTTAGATAAATGCCCACTAAAGGTGCACAGCAAAGCATGAAGGGTCAGTCCTAGAGTTTAAGTGCTTAAAAAATACATGGTTACCATGTTTATGTCAAATAGTTTTCCTGGTGGAATTTTTCCTAATGTAAAACAAAGCAATAAATTGAGCAGAAAGTGTTTTGAAACATGCTTTTGGCCGAGCTCCTTGCAGATAGGGAGTGGAAATGATTAACAGGGTGGTTTATCAGTTATAGACTTTTGGCAGCAGAGGGAACATTATCTTTTGACGTAGCGTAGGACTGGGACACATACCCCAGAAGCTGGACTTTATGGACAGTCCTCTTCCTCCTCCATGGCCAGGAGCAGCACTGACAGAGGACGTGCATCCTCCTCGTGGGCATTCCTGCCGCTGGTATGAAGCAGATGGGTTTACCCTGATCTGCTTTCTTCTTTGCTGTGTGTTGCAGACTCCCCACAAAGGCCAGGACCCAGGAAGCTGTGGTGCAGGTGAACTTGAGCTGCAGGACTGAGTGCTCCTGCCGTTGGCCACCGCTCAGAGGTGGGAGCAGCTGCTAAGTCCCGCCAAAGGCTCCCCTTGGCGAGCAGGCAGTCACCAAGTTACCCCCTAACCTAGGGTAGCAGGACTGTTTCTGCACAACTCCTTGGTATTGCTGGGGAGAGAATGGGCAAAGAGATCATTTTGAAGTAGTGAATTTTTTTTAATTTATTTTCCTTCAAGTTCTTTTCCTCTCTTCAGAACACAGTGTTAGTGTTTTCTTGTTTATTCTCTAGGGGATTTCGAAGCCAATCAGACTCACAAAAAATTGGCACAGGAAAGGTTTCAAGATAATATTTAGTTTAATGGCTCTAAGACATTACCAAACTGAGAAATCTATTTTAAAAATTATGACATTTACACATAGCTATATATAAAGATTCATGAAATAGTACTATGTTTATAATGTTATTCCGATACTGTCCATTTTCTTTCTTTCTATCAATGTGATTTTCTTTTTCTTGTGTATTATGCTGGTCTTAATCCACTAAGATGATTTCCCAGCACACTTCTGAATTGAGACCGCAGTTTAAAATAGCATCTGTGGCATGATTCTCATGTACAGAACAGGAAACTGAGGCCATTGGTGTACATGTGATCAACCTCAACTTGGTTAAAGCTAGTTACAAAGTGGCAGAATCTGGATTAGAACTGTTAAAGCATCAGGAACTTGGGTCATTCTTGGTACTCCAGCAAGTAGAAAGATAGTCTTTGAAACTCATACAGGGATAAAAGATACATTATTACATTATTCCCCATTTCATTTTCTCTTTTCTGCCACCAGTCATTAGGTTAGGACCCCAATCAGGTATGACCTGATTTTAACTTGATTGCATCTTTAAAGACCTTATTTGGAAATAAAGTCACATCGCAGATGCCAGAGATCAGGACATGGACACCTCTTGCTGACCAGCTCAACTCCCTGCACACAGTCACCTACTTACCCCACTTGGAGACTTTGATCCCAGTGTTCAGAACCACTGCGGCGTCAGTGTCACCGGCAGCCTAAAGCACATGACCTCTGAAATGCATTGAAAACATTGTATTCCCTTCCTTAGGCTATCGTCAGTCAACCTTGGACTCCAGGGAAGGGCTTCCTTTGGATTTTCTTCATGACTCACTCCACCAAGCCCTTCCCACAGTCCAGAAGGACTGTGGCAGATAACTTTGCTGGTGGTCTGGAGCCCTGGCTAAAAGCTGTCTGTGGTGAGTGCAGTATGGGAATGACCCACAGTAGGTCATTCCCAGGGGCTTGAAAACTGATCTGCAGTGTAACAAACAAAGTGATACGTGGGACACCTTAGATATCCCAAGTTTTAAATTACAGCAGGGCTGACTGGAGATCCCTGGTGGGTCTACAGATGATAACAGAGACTAAGGAAAGGGAATCATTTTTGCCCTTCAAAAGTTGCAATTCATTAATCAAACTTGTGTTTTAAAAAATATGTGAAGAGGAGATCAAGATGGTACAGTAGAGGGATGTGGAGCTAACCTCCTCCCACACGTACAGCAAGAATACATCTACATATGGAGCAATTCTCACAGAACACCTACGAAAGCTTGCAGGAGATCTTATACAACCAGAGCTGCAAGAGAGATCTCCATGTAACGGGTAGGGTGAAGGGAAAAGAGAGAAGAGGAGGTATGGGGAGGGGACCTGTGCCCCCGGAGGGAGCTATGATAGAGGAAAGGCTGCCTCAGCCTGGGAGCCTCTCTTCCTGGCCAGACAGGGAGCTTCAGAGGCTGGAGAGGAAAGTTTGCAAGCTAGCATGTGGCCCCACAAGGCAGAGAGAGACCAGCACAGACGGTCCTGGCCCCATCACTGTGCTTCCCAGCCCCAGATGCACACCTGCTGTTGTGCGCAGTGACTGGCTTCAGCAGACAGACCTGGAGAGACAACTTGGCTTGGTCATACAGAGACAGCCCAAAGGGTCTTTCTGGCCACAGAAAGAGTCACGATTGTTATTATGTATAGATTTCTATATACTCTATAGTAAACCAGAAAGATGCTACACAAAAACTAGTATTAATAGAACTGATAAATGATTTCAGCAAGGTAGCAGGATACAAGATTAATATACTGAAATCTGTTGAATTTCTTTACACTAGCAATGAAATATCAGGAAGAGAAAGTAAAAAGCAAACCTGTTTAAAACTGTGTCAAAAATACCTAGGAGTCACCCAAGGAGGTGAAAGACTTATATGTTGAGAACTACAAAACATTAATAAAGGAAATCAAAGATGATTCAAGGAAGTGAAAAGATACTCTATACTCTTGGATTGAAAGAATTAATATTGTTAAAATGGCCATACTACCTGAAGCAATCTACAGATTTAATGTGATCTCTATCAAATTACTGATGTCACTTTTCACAGTACTAGAATAAATAATCCTAAAATGTACATAGAACAACAAAAGACCAAGAATTGCCAAAGCAATTCTGAGGAAAATGAAAAAAGCAGGAGGCATAAACCTCCCAGGCTTCAGACAATACTATAAAGCTACAGTAATCAAAACAGCATGGTGTTGGCACAAAAACAGACCCATGGATCAATGGAACAGAATAGAGAGCCCAGAAATAAGCCTGCACACCTATGGTCAATTAGTTTTTGACAAAAGAGGCAAGAATATACAATGGAGAAAAGACAGTCTCTTCAGCAAGTGTTGCTGGGAAGCTGGATGGCTGCATGTAAATCAGTGACATCAGAACACACCCTCACACCATACACAAAAATAAAATCAAAACGGCTTAAAGACTTAATATGTAAGGCATTAGACATAAGACTTAAACATAAGGCATGCCCCCATAGAACTCCTAGAAGAGGACGGGGCAGAACATTCTCTGAACTAAATTATAGCGAGTTTCCTTAGGTTGGTCTCCCAAGGCAATAGAAATAAAAGCAAAAATAAACCAGTGGGACCTAACACAGACTCATTAGGAGGAAACCATGAACAAAACAAAGAGACAACCTTCACAATGGGAGAAAAATAATTGCTAATGATGTGACTGGCAAGGACTTAATTTCCAAACTGTGCAAACAGTTCATACAACTCAATAACAAAAAGCAAATACCCCCATCAAGAAATGGGAAAAAGACGTAAATAGCCATTTTTCCAATTGACACTGATAACCAACAGGCACATGAAAAGATGCCCAATATCACTAATTACTACAGAGATGCAAATCAAAACTGCAATGAAGTATCACCTCACACCGGTCACAATGCCATCGTCAAAAAGGCTACAAATAATAAATATTGGAGAGGGTGTGGAGAAGAGAGAACCCTCCTGCGCTGCTGCTGGGAATATAAACTAGTGCAGCCACTGTGGAGAACAGAATGGAGGTTCCCTTAAAAACTAAAAATAGAGTTACTATATGATCCGGCAATCCTACTCCTGGGCAAATACCCAAAAAAGACAAAAACTAACTGCAAAAGAAACATTCACCGCAGTGTTATAGCAGCACTATTTACAATATCCAGACTGGGGAGCAACCTAAATGTACACCAATAAATGAATGGATAAAGAAGGTGTAGTACATATATACAATGGAATATTAGCTACAAAAGGAGTAAAATAATGCCATTTGCAGCAACATGGATAGACCCAGAGATTGTTATCTTGAGTGAAGTAAGTCAGGCAGAGAAAGAAAGGATCGTATGATATCACCTATATGTGGAATCGTAAAAATAGTACAGATGAACTTATTTATAAAGCAGAAACACAGACACAGAAAACAAAGTTATAGTTACCGAAGGGAAAGAGGGGGAGGGATTAACTGGGAGTGTGGGATTACCAGGTGTGCACACTCTGCTGTATGTAAAATAGATAAACAAGGATGTACTGTACAGCACAGGGAACTATATTCAATAACTTGTGATCAACTATAATGGAAAAGAATTTTTAAAAAAGAATATAGGTATATACACACACACATACATATGACCAAATCACTTTTTTCTACAGCCGAAACTAACAAAGTGTTGTAAATCAACTACATTTCAATAAAAATTAAAATGTGAACTATAACGCAGACAGCCACTAGTTAAGTATACTGTAAAGTCTTTGGTGGAATAAAGTCCACTATCTGTATATATTACTTACATGAGTCAGTAGGTGACATGCTGGGAATGATCGTCCAAGTTCAGTAAGTAACCAGGTTTTTTTAATACGATGAATGAGGAGGGATTTGAATATACATGTTGGCTAGATCACAATCCTGAAACATGGGCCACAATGAATGGAACAGACTTAGGGAATTTATTAACAGCAAGGTCAAGGCAGAGTCAGCTGCAAAGATACAGGATGAAGGAAAGCTGACTCAACAGATGCACCCCTGAAAGTGAGGCTGAGTTTACCGTAAGGAAATAAGAGCCCCAACTGGGATGTTGTGACCAGTCCCTGCAAGTGCTGTGGCTTCAAGTAATGTACGTGCTTCGTCACCTTGTTTGGTGCCCAGGTTCTCAGGGACCCTCAGTGCTGTGATCCAGCTGGGTTCTCATCTGGAGCTCCCAGCCCTCCTCCATGCTCATCCAGGTTGTTGGCAAAATCCACTTCCTGGAGGTTGTAGAACTGAGGCCCTTGGCCACTAGCAGCTGCCTGACATTCACAGCAGGGCTGTTTGCTTCTTCACAGCCAAAGTGTCTCTGCCAGGAGAGACGTTTGTTAAGAGCTGTCACCTGATCGAGTCAGGCCCACACAGATACTCTCCCATTTAATCTGGGACCTTGAGGACATCTGCAAGACCCCTTTGCTTCTGACATTCAGTTGCCCCTTATCATGCATTTGAATCAAGCTGTATGAAGAAACAAGCAAGGGATATGAAGCTGGGTAAGCTTATGTTGATTGGAAGCGCTCTGCTCCGGGGCTCTACTTGGGAGGGATGTGTGCAAACTGAAATGGGCCAAAAGGTGGAGAAGGCACTTGGGAAAGTCACAGGGACAGATGAAGATGGCCTGGGGGTGCTTATTTGGGAGAATACTAAGGGAGGATATAGTAGCTGTCTTCAAATATTTGAAGGGCTATCATTGAGAAGAGGAATTTGGCTTTTGGCCTTCAGAGAGGCGTGATGCGCCATCCTGAAACACTTACCCTGGCCCCAGCACTTGCCTGCCACGTTCTTTCCCAGCTCCAGTTCAGTGCTTATCTGAATTTCAGAGGAGCACAGCCCTGGTCTTAGCCTTCAGCAATCACACATATTGTGGATACTCAGTGAACAGAGAAATAACCATGGCAAAGGCGCATTTCCATTGGACTCATCCACTGAAGGGTGTGCTCCAATCCAAGGAGTGTCTCCTCCTCTTATTTCTCTAGACTCTCAAAGGGTCAACTGGCACCAGAAAATCAGGAGCTTTCAGAAGTGTCTGGTGCCCAAGTGGACAACAGTCAGCTGCCTAGAATAAAAAACATCCACACCATTATTTTGTATTTAATCATATAAAGAATATGTACCAGCTTGAAAAGTTGCCTCAAGTGTCTTACCTGAGGCATTAGAATTGACATTCAGGTTCCCCTTTCTACTACATTTCAGGAAATTCCTTTAATATTGCAAAAACTCAGTATCGTTTCCATCTTCTTTAAGTCTTCTGCTTGCATTTGCTTTTCCCCGGGGTGATCTGGTAGATCAGAACTCGGTGGGCCCTGGGGTCAGGTGGGCACTGCTTTCAGATCCCAAGTCACCCATAAATGTCTGCTCTGTCTCACTGAGCTGTTTTCTTCCCCATTAAAATGGGGGTGATTCTGTCTCTAAAGGAGTCTTTGAAAACCTAATAGAGTAACATACAGAATAAACTATATAGTTGGTGCTTCATAAGTACTTCTACTTTCTGAAAATTACTTCTGGAATAACTGGGCAAGGATCCTTGAGCATTTAGAACTTTCATTTAGCCATACCGTAACACCAGTGATGTGAAACGCTGCTAAACGTGATCTGCTAAGAGTCAGGCAGAGGGAGGAGTTGCACTCAGGGTCCCTGTCTCCTGGCACAATGCTCGTTCCTTGCCCAGGGGCATCCCTGATGCTCCCAGGCGCCCCGGTGACACAGGGGCAGCTGCAGGGGCCGAGCTCATGCACGTCTGGCTCGGTGCTGCGTCCACTGAGTGTGCTGCTGTGAGTCTGGCCCGTGCCGACCACGGGCCTAAGTGGGGACGTCCCCCACCCCCTCAGGAGGGCGACGCTCTTCCACTGACAACTGCTTGTGCCTCTCACAGGTGCTTTAAAACCAGTATTGATAGTATTACTGTAGCTGCTGTTTACCAGGTTCAAGGCCCTGTGCTAGGTTATTATTATGAATTATCGAATAATGTCTGTAACGGGCTTCCCTGGTGGCTCAGTGGTAAAGAATCTGCCTTCAATGCAGGGACACAGGTTCGATCCTTGGGTTTGGGAAGATCCCCTGGAGAAGGAAATGGCAACCCACTCCAGTATTCTAGTCTGGGAAATTCCATGAACAGGAGCCTGGCAGGCTACAGTCCACAGGGTCGAAAAGAAGCAGACACAACTTAGCAACTAAACAACAAACGTCTGTATGGCCGCACAGTTTTCCTGCTTTAGTGAGGAACGTGAAGCTCAGAGACTGAATAACTTGCTCTGGCTCACGCAGTGGGTCAGTACAGAGCCAGGGCTTCCAACCCAGAACGTTCTTAATGTCTTCAAATCAGTAATTACAGGTTAAGATTAAAAAAAAAAAAGACTGTGGTAATCCAAAAAAGTGAGATTATTTGGCTCCCTTGGAGGAAGCAAGAGCACTGGAAAGACGCGTCAGCGGAGCATGGGAAAGAGTGAAGCTGCGGCTTCCCTGTGAGCCAGTCCTTTCCTGGCAACATCTTGGAACAAAACCAACTATAGCAGAGTTTTCGGGTTTAATATGAGCCGCAGAGTGACTTTTTTCTGTAGCGCTTTCACTTCTTTCTCTCATCTCTGCTTAGTTAACTTCAAGCACCTGCCTGGCCCACGGGACAGCCGTGCGGCCGGCAGTCCCCAGCGCCGGCCCCCGAGGCCCCGGGTCCCGCGGGGCCGCGGCCGCTGGCAGGCTGAGCAGGAGAGACTGTGAGCTGCGGGCTTGATGGCCCACAAGACAGCCGAGTTTTTCTTTTCCTTCTGTTTCCCCTCGTGAGTTGAGAATCAGCCCCCGTCTCCCCCTACTTTGTCCCCTCTGCCTGTGCTCACTCAGGCCCCGCTGCAAGCTCACATTCTGTGTACACAGTCCTGTCCTAATATTTCTCTTTTCTCCAGGCAGGAAATGAGAACTCATTTTTTAGAGCCATTCAGGAAGTCGTCCAGAGTTATAATGGCCTATTATCTAATGGCCAGAGTTTACTTAGGCTTTCACTACTTCCACTGCCCACTTGAAACAAGGAAAAATATTTCCCCTGCCGCCATGAGTGTGCTGTTTACACTGACCACAAGCACTCGGACGTGGCGAGTTTCCCTCCAGACACAGATCCACGGAGCTGCCCTGCTGCCCAGCACCACGCTGAAGGCTAACGCTATTTCGTGTTCATTTAAGAAGCTTCTCAGATACTTTTTTTTTAGTCTGTGATCTGAACATTGTGCTCACAATCCCTTTATTTAAGCCTTCATTGCTTAGAGGGTTGATCACCCCGAGTGTGGTGCTTATTAGAAATGGGTATTCCTAGGCCTGTGACCGAGATTAGCGGAGGGTGGGCCTCCGGATCACCCCCATCCTAAGTCTTGTTTTCTGAACCCAAAAAGGCAGAGCACGTGCTTTTACGAAAGATGGTTTGCGCCTAAAATGTGTACGACATTTCAAATGTGTGGCAAAATGTGCTTTCTTGGCACCAAAGATTTGTTATTTTGATTAGGAGCATTAATGACAGGGACAGACTTTGTGGGAAGGTTAAGAAAGCAGCCTTTACTGAGCTGCTCCCCGCGCTGCCGGGAGGAGTTGAATCGCCCTCTGGGGTTCATCAGGGCGTGAACAGCCGCACCCCCGGCCGAGGCCCCACCCCGCGGGCCGCGCTCCCGGCCGGTTATGGGCAGGCCTGGCCTTGAGTCAAGGCTCACAGGAAGCCGCGCAGGTGAGCGGGGAACATTCCAGTACCTGGTGTGCAGCGGCCCCTCCCTCCCGCACCCTTCCCTGTGTGTCACGGGCTACGGGAAGGAACCCACGGCAGGAACTCAGGGCGTGTGTCCGCAGCTGCCTGAGAGGGGCCCAGGGAGGAGGTGATAGATGGAAACGGCGGTCTCCTTCCTTAGATCCTGGCATAATAGAGGGAGGAAAAGTGCACCCGCTCCACGTCCTTGGCATCCGCCACACCTGCCCGGTGCGCCTTCTCTCCCGTCTGGGTGAGCAGCTCCACACAGCCTGAGGTACCAAGGCAGACCCAGGGTGGCCACCTCCAGGAGAAGAAAACCCGGTTTCAGACTCTGCACTCACTGCGCCCTCCTGCCCTGCTCTGCCAGGCCCCCTGGGCGCACAGGACATCCTGGATGAGCCAGAAACCCATCCTGTACAACTGCAAAACAGATGCTAGGAATGTTCCTAGGGTGTCTTCAGGAGCCAGAACACAGGTGCCTTCAAGGACATGTAACCACTTTGCCCTGAGCGTTTGCACTCTCCCTGAGTGGAGCCCAAGCCACACTTCTGGTTATTCAGATTACACGAGGGTAATTTCAAAGTAATTTAAGAGTCAACTGCCACTGCTGGGCATCTGCACTGCAAATTAAATGCCTGGCACATGACTTTATTAAGGTAATAGTTCATTACAATACAAATTACGCGTGCCACCCGTGCGCCCTCACAGGCACCCACCCCTGTGATTAGCAGCGGCCATCACCCTCCCTCTGAGCCCTGATGAAAGCCTCCATCATTCTGCTCATGGGGACGCAGCCCTGTTGTCAGCCCCATTTGTTTCTTTTCTTTTTTTTTTTTTTAATGCTGACACTGTTTTCTTTCTGGAATGAAAAGCCTCTGCTGATTAAATTGAAATGTATGTCTCACTCCCGTCCCTTTGAATGTGAAGACATCCTGCACTCCCCCACCCTTCCTTTTCTGCTCCTTCTCTGTGCTTATCTGTCTTCATTTATTTATTTGTTTGTCAGTATTTTAATTACTTGACACAAAAATGCCTCATCTTTGTAAAAAGTTCAGTGGTAGCAGAAAGTCAGAGAGTGTAGGGAACCAACCTCTCAGGTCCCACTTCCACCAACCACTTTGGGAGGTGCCTTCCAGAATTTGTTCTCTGTATTTTACATGCAAAAATTTGCACAAATAAAAACAGTTTTTGTTTATAGTTTTATACAATGAGTTTATATAATGCAAGCTCTTTTGCCTCTTGCTCCTTTTTTTTAGTTTCACTTTACCTGAGAGCTTTCCAAATTGCAATAATGTGTACAAAACAGCCTCATCTGTGTAATTGTTCCTCGTCCTGGGGTGGCCTGCTGCTGCTGATGGGCATTTAGATGGCTTTGGATTTGTCAGCCAGAACAGTGAGGGCTGCAGTGAACATGTTGACTCAGATTTTCTCTGCACACAGAAAGGGATTTTCCAGAAGAGAGTTGGAAGGGAAAGACCTTTCAGTGGATTTTTCAATCAAATTTTTAAAAAATTTCCATCATACTCAGCAGCTGTAATACACAGGCAGAGCCCCAAATCATTAAGGTCATTTCCCCATCTATCCTTTTGTAAAGCCGGTCATGTCACACCAAGAAGTGATGTCTCTTCCCCACACCATCCTTCACTATGCGTCCCTAAAACTTCGAGTTCCCTGTCATCCCAAGGAGAATGGAAATTCAAGAAAGGCTCAAGCTGTTGGTCAGAAGAGCCTCTCCTATGTTCTAAATCTGGCCCTGGGCAGGAGTCCGTGAGGACCACTTGAACAGGAGCAGAGCTTGCCTCATACAAGGCCCCTCAGCCTTCTGAAGAGCCACACTCACGTGGCCAGAGCCAGTGCTTCCGTGGTGTGCACGTACCAATACATACGGTGCACACCCTTCGTGACTAAGCTGCCTGTGACTCCTGCTGTGCTGGGGACAGAATGGCCTGTAACACGATATTGTGGGTGAAATATTGTCAGCTGTCCCTTGCTTCATTTTGCACTCGGCCTAACAATTCAATTAGATGCTGAGTTCTGCACATTGATCTGAGGAGGTCAGGAAATGCCCCGGAGGCTGAGATCACGTGGCTCCCTGTCGCGGAGCAGTCACCTTAATTTCTGCAGTAAATTCTGCATCAGTAGCATCAGCCCCAGCCTCACCTGCAGCCCTGTGGTGAAACGTGCCACGTGAAGGCCCCAGAGTCCTCGCTACCCTTTAGGGGCCCTGGCAAATGCACGCAGCCCTAGAACCCAGCACTCTCACAATTCACCCACCCCCACAGTTGTAGCACACGAACGATCCTGTTTTTCATTCCCTAGAACGGCTTTTTCTATATTTATTATTGTAGAATTGCTTTTGAAGAAAGTGTTCAAATTTTATATCATATGAAATATGTTAATAGAATCAAGTTTATAAACCTTTTTCACCAGTTCACAACAGACTATCCTAGCAATGTCACCAAGCTCAGTGACGAGCAGGTGACGTCATTCGTGTGCCAGGCTAATTATTAATACAGCTGCCTGCCCTGGCGTCAGCCTCTGGGCAGGGCCGGCTGGTAGTGCATCTCCAGCAATTTGCAGATAATAAATGTGGTTTGATCATGTTGCTAAAGAGCTGTCAGTGTAGAGATTGGATTAGAGGTTAGGACTGCATGGGTTCTATTGCTCGCATTTCTACAAATGGCCAGTTAGAGGATTGAATTCAGCCTGAACACCTATGTGAAAAACTGTAACGGACAAAGTTCACTTAATTGGTTACTTATATGTGTTCCATCATTCTAACTTGCCCTGTATTTTCACGTTTCTAATTTTAATTAAAAAAAAAATCCAGACTTAAATGGGACTTTCAAAAATTATTTCATTTATGTGGTCTTAACTTCCTCAACCAGCATGTAGGAAAAAGAGGATGAACTAGGGGTCTCAGTGGTCCCCTGCAGCGTGAGCGCCTGTCAGCTCCTCACACGGGGCAGCCTTTCAGGTCACCTCTGGTGGTCATGTCCTGTGAGAGCAGATCTGCCTTCTACCCTTTTAGTTCTGTTTTCTGTATTTGAAATTAGCAAGATCATGTCTCCAGGCTTTTAAAATGAAATAGCCTTTGTGTTGGTCATTTTTTACTCCACTGAGTTTCGGAATCTCTAGCTTGACCAATTTATAACCCAAAATGGTAGGTTACAGTTAGTAATGAATCCCACAAATGACTATAGTAACCAAACCCATATTCTCCTCCCACTGCTCCTTTCCAGGTCTCCGTGCTGGTTAATGGTGAACAGAGCAGAGTGTGTCTCGCCCTGGTTGTAGGGCTCCTTGGCACTGCGGTTCCTTGTCCTCCCGTGGGATCACACAGCTGTCTCTTCTGGAAGCAGTAATTTCTACTCATATCTGTACACAGTCAATAATGAAAAACTGATTTTTTAGAGGGAAACTGCATTTATATCTATTCTAATTTTGATGGAAACGTTCTCTAGAGATTGGGGTTTTGTTTTGAAAGTTTTTTCTTGTAAGCATGGGAGAGTTTTTATATCTGTTATCCAGAGACTCACCTGAGTGTCTCTTAGGCAGTGTCACTTAAGGCTCAGTGTTTTGAGTCTAGTCCACTCCTGGCGGCGGTGTTGGTCCTCCTGGCCACACTGTGACTGTTCCCGATGGCCCAGGAAGTGGCCGAGGAAGATAGGTGCCAACAGACACGGAGCAGTTTTCCTCATAAAACATCAGCTATATCACAGATGATGGCAAAACCATGCGCAGGACAGGAAGTGCATCCACCTAGAACTTACGGTATAGCCGGCATGCGATGCGCATAACACCTGAAAAATGAACCTGTTGTGCAGATGCAGTGCATCACAAAGGCTTGTCTGTTTTCCCCATGAGAAAGGAAAGTTTGTCTCTAAGACATCTGGCAATAACATTTGCCATTTGGAAGTTAATCTTCGAAATGAGTTTCCATTGACTGCTGAGGAGAATGAATTGTCCTAACCCAGCATCCAGCTGCCCATCCTTGGGAGAGAGCTCTTGACCTCTCGTGGTCGGTCAGGAGAGGCTGCAGCTTTGTGACTGCCAATCCTGGGGTGTTTGCCTAAGGATCATCCTGAGCACAGCAAAGGGGCTTCGTGGAACTGACCCTGCTACTGTCCAGGTGATCGTACAGGACAAGCTGACCTGCCACGTTAGGAGGTCCAGTCAGAGAGACGTTTGCAAGCGTCTAATTTGGAGGTGGTTGATAGAGCAGTGCTTGAAGACTCCTTAAGTTAGTGACTAACAGCTAGGTCGTGGCTTTCTACTAAGCGATCATAACGAAAATAGGAAGAGGAATCTATTCTAGAGCATTCTAGCAATTTTCCTTCTAACTTCATCTCTCCCTTATGTTAGATAAGACTTTGCATGCATGCCGCTATCTCAGATCAGTTTTGGAAGAGGGTGAAAGAAGGAAACGTGTGGTGCTTTACGCTGCTTCTGATAATCATCATTGCTCAGCACCACATGTTCACGGGCTCTAGACAGACCTTGCTTTCTAGCAGATGAAGTCATTATCTTTGAAATATTAGAAAGGTCCCAGCTATTTAGCAGAGGCATTTTGGATCATTCAAAACCATGACTCATAGTAATGCAAATTCGTGACTCTAACTTGGATTAAGTCATCCAGACTTGGGAAGTTGCTCTGAGGGCTTTTTGGGGACTTGGAGGTGGAGCTCTAGCTCCATCAGTAGTTTTTTCACTCCTCTTTCCTTAATGTGTGTGGGTGCTTGATCGCTAAGTTGTGTCCAACCTTTTGCGACCCTGTGAACTGTAGCCCACCAGCCTCCTCTGTATGTGGAATTCTCCAGGCAAGAATACTGGAGAGGGTAGCCATTGCCTTCTCCGGGGGATTTTCGTGAGCCAGGGATTGAAGCCAGATCTCCTGCATTGCAGGAGGATTCTTTACCATGAGTCACCAGGAATGTCTTGCAAATGTGAACCAAAAAGATGGTCATTTCCCTGAGGACACTCCTTGATCGTGTTATTTCTCTATAACTCCTGGTGCCCAGGCTTGAGGTCTCTCCAGACCCCGAGGGTGCTTTCGCTTGGAAATGCTGGGAGCAGGGATCTGTCACCTTGGAAACTTAGAGCCACCTCCAGCTAAACACAAAAGTCCGTGGTGAACACAGGCTGATCCTGGGGCTTCATTCACTCTTAAGCTGGTAAGGGAAGAACTTCTGGGAGATTCAGTTGAAGAGATTTCACAGGGAAAAGAGAAAACAGTATTTTAAAACTCAAATTTGTATTTTCTTTTACTTATGATCCAGTAAAAACTCTATAGTTTTTATAGAGCCTTAGAAGTTACCCTGTGGGGTTGAATGTATTGGTTTTTGCATGTTTGAAGCCATCACCAGTGTTAAGAAAGAAAAAGTCACAAAACAGTGATAAGAGCAACAAAGGCTAGATTGACAGCAGGGCATCGTGAAAACAAAATAATAACTTATCGCTTCTATCCTCATAATTAAAAAATATATATGTGCACACCCTGGCAACCTTGTTTAGATCCTGGGCCCACGTAACATCCAGCAGCTGGGAGCACACACATCAGCCTCTTCAGTGGAGCCAAGTGGAAGGCAGTCCAGGGTCAGGCAGCTGTGCTCCTGCCAGAAACCACTCCTCCCCTCAAGGAACCCTCAGCGCCGTGGGTCTCAACTGAAATGGTCTGAAGAGCTTTCAAACACCAGTGCCCACCCCAGGATGATCAATTTGCAAATAACACTTTTTAAAGACTGCACCATGACTTGCTGAACATCTGCCCCAGTGATTCAGTCTATCAAGTTCTTTCCCTTTAATTTTCTTGGTGGTCACAGGAGTTCCCCACCTGTGTCTCCAGGTTTGGCGAGTCTTGGTTCTATTTCATAGCCGTGCTGGCTCTGTTGATCAGAATTCACTTATGGCTTCTTTCTAGAAGAGCGTGGTGGCGGGGGGGATTGGTCTCCCCAGCAAGTGTTGAAGGGCGAATTTGTGCATCAGGAGCTGTCTTCCTATTGGCTGCAGCCGTCTGCTGGCGGTGAATAGTGTCGTTTCTGAGCAGCTTAGAGTAACGTTGGGTTAAGAAGACGTGTCAGCACACCGTGAGGTGTCGTCAGTGACGGAGACGGCGGCCCGTGGACCAGCTCGTTCATCCAGCGGGTTTCCCTCCCGGGCGGCTGCTGAGTGCTTACTGAACGTGAGGCCTGCAGGTACGAAGCAGACACAGCCCTGCCCTCTCATCTCCCCCATCGTTTCAGTCCGGTTAGGACAGAGCCGGCGGTCAGCGCTCAGACGATCAACTGCACCTCTTCGTACCATGACCAGCCTTATTCTTCACTCCCTTGCTCGTTGTTGACCTGAACAGTATCTTTGGGGCTCACTTGCCTCACATGTGATATTTAAATGCTGATAGATGCTGCTGGCAGGGGCCTTAACCTGTTCTGTGACAAGTAAAGTATCCCTTAGTCTGCGCCCTCCCTGCTCTGACTGCTCAGGCAGCCCTTCCCCAACCCATTTCCCTGCGTCTGGCGTGCCCAGGCCCAGGTTACATCTTGAGCCTCTTCACTGACCACTTCCTCTGGTCTCCTCTGAAGGGCTCCACGGTCGCTGCACCATAACTAACATTTTGGTGCCAAGGTGTGAAGAGAGTGAGTGGTATTTCAGAGCTCTCAGCTGCTGTCTCCAGAGGAAGAGGTCCCCACTTCCCTATCCTTAAGGTTTATCACTCAACGCCCTTGAGAATGACATTCAGAACTCCAGAGCTGTGTAATTCCAAATCACCTTACTTCCCTGCTCCCATGGCATTATAGCTGTTGCACCTCAGAAATCTGAAAGCCTAATATCAGAAACCCAAATTTAATGCTTGTTGCGGTGCTTTGCAGTTGAAGGTCTGTGGCAGCCCTGCATCAAACAAGTCTTTTAGTGCCATTTTTCCAACAGCATATGCTTACTCTGTGTCATTTCTGGTATTCTTGCAATATTGCAGACTTTTTCATTATCGTATTTGTTTTGGTGATCTGTGATTTGTGGTCTTTAATGCTGTTATTCTGAAAAGGTTACCACTTCCCGAAGGTTCGGATGATGGTTAGCATTTTTTTAGCAATAAAGTACTTTTTTAAAATTGTAGTCTAATTGCTTTACAATGTTGTGTTAGCTTCTGCTGTACAACAGAGTGAACCCGCCGTGAGTATACATACGCCCTCTCCCTCTTGAGCCTCTGTCCCACCCCTCATCCCACTGCTCTAGATCATTACAGAGCGCTGGGCTGAGCTCCCTGTGATACACAGCAGCTTCCCCCCAGCTATCTATTTTACACATGGTAGGCTGTATATGTCAGCCCTAATCTCCCAATTCATCCCTTCCTCCTCTCCCCACCTCATGTCCACCCACGTGTCCATTCTCTGCGTCTGTGTTTCTATACCTGCCCTGAAATTAGGTTCATCTGTACAGTTTTTCTAGATTCCACATACATGCATTAACATACAATATTTGTTTTTGTCTTTATGACTTACTTAACTCTGTATGACAATCTCTTGGTCCATCCATGTCTCTGTAAATGACCCTATTTTGTTCCTTTTTGTGGCTGCATAATACTCCATTATATATATGCAGCACAACTTCTTTATCCATTCATCTGTCAACATGTTCTGGCTATTGTAGAGTGCCACAGGGAACACTGCAGTACATGTGTCTTTTTGTATTATGGTTTTCTCAAGATATATGCCCAGTAGTGGGGTTGCTGGCTCATATGGTAGTTCTATTTTTAGTCTTTTAAGAAATCGCCACACTGTACTCCATATGGCTGTATAAATTTACATTCCCACCAACAGTGCAAGAGGGTTCCCTTTTGTCCACACCCTCTCCATCATTTATTGTTTATAGATTTTTTGATGATGTCCGTTCTGATTGGTATGATGTGATACCTCATTGTAGTTTTGATTTGCATTTCTCTAACAATTAGTGATGTTGAACATGTTTTTATGTGCATGTTGAATATGTTTTTATCTGTATAGCTTCTTTAGAGAAATGTCTGTTTAGGTCTTCCACCCTTTTTGTGTTTGGGTTGTTTGTTTGTTTTTTTTGATATTGAACTGTATGAGCTGTTAGAATATTTGGAGATTAATCCTTTGTCCCTTCATTTGGAAATGTTTTCTCCTACTCTTAGGGTTGTCTTTTGGTCTTGCTTATGGTTTCCTTTGCTATGCAGAAACATTTCAGTTTAATTAGGTCCCATTTGTTTATTTTTGGTTTTATTTCATTATTCTAGGAGATGGATCAAAAAACATCTTGCTGTGATTTGTGTCGAAGAGTGTTTTTCCTGTGTTTTCCTCTAGGAGTTTTATAGCCTGACGTTTAGGTCTTCAATCCATTTTGAGTCTATTTTTGTGGATGGTGCTAAGCAGTGTTCTAATCTCTCTCTTTGACACGTAACTGTCCAGCTCTCCCAGCATCACAGTGTTTTCTCTCCATCGTGTGGTCTTGCCTCCTTTTTCATAGATTAGGTGACCACAGGGGCATGGGTTTATCCCTGGGCTTTCTGTCCTATCCATACTGTCTTGATTACTTAGCTTTGTCGTGTAGCCTGAACTTAGGAAGATTGATTCTTTCAGCTCCATTTTCCTTTCTCAAGACTGCTTTGACTTTTCAGGGTGGTTTGTGTTTCCATAAAAATTGTAACATTTTTTGTTCTAATTCTGTGAAAAATGCCATTGGTAATTTGATAGGGATTGCACTGAATCTGTAGATTATTGCTTTGGGTAGTAGAGTCATTTTCACAATATTGATTCTTCTCATCTAAGAACATGATATATTTCTCCATCTGTCTGTGTCATCTCTAATTTTTTTCATCAGTATTTTATAATTTTCTGAGTACAGGTCTTTTGCCTCCTTTCGTACATTTATTCCCAGGTATTTTATTCTTTTTGTCACGATAGTAAATGGGATTGTTTCCTTAGCAATAAAGTATTTTTGAGGTAAAATATGTACATTGCTTTTTTATACATAATGTTATTGAACACTTAATAGATTATGATATAGTGTAAATATCACTGGGAAACCAAAAAATCTGTGTGACTCGCTTTATCTTGATTTTCACTTTATTGCAATGATCTGGAACCAAACCCAAAAAACCTCCAAGGTCTGCCTGTACTGTGGTTTGAAAAAAAAAAATGAGCAGCTAGGGTTGCATGAACACCTCATACTGTTTCATTTTTTCATAATGAAGACTTCTCCCCCTTATAAGAATGTCACCCCTCTTCTCTACTGGTTAAATTCTAATGTTCCTTCTGGTCCCCAGTCTCTCTTCATCATTTTTCCAGATGCTATATGGAAACCTCCTTTTGCAGTTTTGAAGTGAGTGAAGTCGCTCAGTCGTGTCCGACTCTTTGGGACCCCGTGGACTGTAGCCTACCAGGCTCCTCCGTCCATGGGATTTTCTAGGCGAGAATACTGGAGTGGGTTGCCATTTCCTTCTCCAGGAGATCTTCCCCACCTAGGGATTGAACCTGGGTCTCCCACGTTGTAGGCAGACGCTTTACCATTTGAGCCACCAGGGAAGCGCAGTTTTAGTAAAGACTAAAACCTGTATACCTGTATAAAGACTAACACTTATCTACCATGTCTGGCTTGGAAACTGGTCATCTGTCTGGAGCCACACACAGTTCCTACTCATGTTCTCGGGGTACTGCCTCCCTGTCTCTGACAGACGTTTGTGGGCTGTGTTGAAAGTGTCCAGGCCCCTTGCTGCCGAGCGTAGAGAGCTGCTTGGTCGAGCTGACCAGACACATCTGCTTTGATAAGCCTCACAAGCATCCTCACAATCTTTGTCATTCCTCCTGCAACGTGAAGCCCTGTTTTTTTTTGCTAATTTAGATAAAATTTCCTTTGTAAATCTTGATAAAATGTAGACTTTAAACTTGTCATTGATCTTCCAGTTATATAGTTACATTAACCATTCAGAATCTTGTAAGATACATCCGTGTGTACGGGGAGGTGTGCTTCTGAGTTAACTCTGGCGCACCGGTGGACAAAAGCCTAAACCATGTCATGGGAATAGCTGTCTTTGCCATTTAAGCCCAGTTTTTCTGCTTGTTTATAAAAATTCTACCAAGCTATGGGAATTAGATGACAGAGATCACCTATTATTTAAAAACAAATTCTATTTCTGAATATTTTACTTGCAGGAAAATATGAAGCATCATGATCTCCAGGAGCAGGAAACCAAAATATTTTCCCACTTGGATATAAATTGATGATCATGTGTTCCAGGCCCAGCTTCTCTTTCTTCAGCTTCCAGTTTTACATTTGTTGAGTAGAAATGTATCAGTTCCCTTGGAAAAAGAGACCTCTGTCTCCCTCGCACTGGTGATAGAGTCTGGCTGCGTCTTCACCATCCGCTCCAGGGAGGCTCTGAGTGATGGCCATGCCCTTGCTGGGGGCTGGGCAGGGCGCTGGGGCAGCAGTGTTTCTTGACTGCTCCCTTCGTGAAGTTACTGGAAGTTCTGCCGAGATTAGATGTTAATAAACTGCCTGTACCGCACTTGTGCAATGGAGCTAGTGCAATGGAATGAATGTAATGTAAATTCAATACCTCGGCTCCTCCCCAGGCCTCCAGATGCACAGTATCATCCTCCTTTGCCCGATAAGGAAACGGAAGCAAGAGAGACTGTGACTTTCCCGAGCTTGAGCCTGTGTTCTTTCTCAAGCGTGAATCGGTTCAGTTCAGTTCTTTCTGGAGCGTGAATCAGCTCAGTCATGTCTGCCTGTTTGCGACCCTCCCATGGACTGCAGCACGCCAGGCTTCCCTGCCCATCACCAGCTCCTGGAGTTTGCTCAAACTCATGTTCATTGAGTCGGTGATGCCATCCAACCCTCTCCTCCTCTGTTGTCCCCTTATCTTCCTTGAATAACTGGTTCTAAAATGTTAGCATGCAAAGAAACTGCTGAGAACACTTGCCAAAACGCAGACTTCTCTGTGCTGCCCAGATCTACAGAACCAGAGCCTCCTGAGGGGGTCTGAGCCACTTTCCTGGAATGCAGGACCCCAGCCTCCTCTTTGCTCCTGGCCCGAAGGCCTAAGGGCTCCAGATCCAGAGGGGCAGGCAGGCAACACAGCCGCTGTGAGAGTGAGCTCAGCTCACAAAGCTCCCACTCACACCTCCCACCCACAGCAAAACAAAATAAAACTGACCAGCCCCGCTATCCATCAAGGAACGAATGCATAAGCAAATCACCCACACTCACCTGGAGGGAATTTACTATAAAGCTAATGAAACTGAAGCTCCTTCCAAGGCCCCGGGAGGTCCTGGCGGTATGCTGGCAGGGTTTTACAGTTTATGAAGTTTGCATAAAGGATTTATCTTGTGACTTTTCATTCCAAGTGTTCACTTTCGCTTTGTACCTAGTTCTCTCTGCGTAAGTCTCAGGACCCATAAAGCCTGTGTCGTCTTCTAGGGCCACCGGTGGGTCCTGCACAGGAGTAAAGAGATTTCAGGAGACCACAGTGTGCCCAGTGGGCAACAGCCAAGACGGAGCCTACGCTTTGCCCAACAGCAGCCGCAGGACATTCCCTTTTGTGAAGGAAAGGAGTGGTAGCCTTGTATGCACCTAGGCACCTGTAAGGGCCTCCCTGGTGGCTCAGATAGTAAAGAATCTGCCTGCAATTTGGGAGACCCAGGTTCAATCCCTGGGTTGGGAAGATGCCCTGGAGAAGGGAATGGCAACCCACTTCAGTCCTCTTGCCTGGAGAATTCCATGGACTCAAGGAGCCTGGCGGGTTACAGTCCATGGGGTGGCAAAGAGTCGGCCACGACTAAGCAACTACCACACATACACACACACAAGCACCTCTAAAAATTGTTTTAGCTCTATATCCTTCCATACTCTTTGGCACTTTGAAGTGCCAAACTTCAAAATGAAGTTGATTCTATTATTTTTCTAACGAGAAGTGGGAATTGTTATAGGAAGTTCGAAAATAATTAAAAATGTAATGAGAAAAAACTGTCAAATCATGCCTCACAGTAATAACTACTGTGACATTTATTTAAAATTGGTGTTCCTTCCAGGACAGACCCCGGAGCTGCCCTTTCCCTTGATGCTGTAGTTGCTGAAACGGAGAATCCCCTTTGCTTTAAAAATGAGGGTGTAGGTAGCATTGTTGCAAACAGAAAGCTCATTGATTTTTCTTCCAACCCTACATCTAAAGAGCCTGTATTTCTCTGCATAACCCGTTTTTGGCCTGGCTGGGACCAGCGCAGTCAGGGGGAGCACACCTATTCACCTCCGCCAACGTGCTTCTAAAGACCTGGGAACATCCATGGGCTTCCCACAGTCGAGAACGCATTGAATATATATATAACTTGACTCTACATGATGAAATATTCCTCAGCCAGTAAAAAGTATTCTATATATAAAAATTTATTAAAATAAACAACTTGGCAGTTTATTAAATTTGGTAATGACAAAAAGGCAAGTGAAAAATTATGTGCAGTAGAATCCCATGTTTATAAATAAATTCCCCACCTGCCAGGTTTGCATACAAAGAATTATGAAAATACAAAAACCTATGAAGATCATTGCTTTTATCTTTTTTTCCTGCTTGCTTATCTATAATACAAGTCTGTTTCAAAGAACATGTTCCTTCAGCAACATAAAAGTGAAATAATTGAATTATTTTAAACAAGATGGCCCTCCAAGCAGTCGTCCTTTGTAATTTGAAGCTTCAGTTTTCGCAGTCGATAAAAATACTCAACAAGGAGTTGAAATAATATGTGAACAAGGAACCCATAGAAGGTGTTAAGGTGTCTGTGAACCGAGTATTAAGGGATCTGACTCCTGACTCGCACCTTCTGGTTTCCATGCAGCAGCCGCTGCTCCGGGAGCTGTGTCTCCAGGGGGAGCAGGTGAGAAGCCTGAGAAAGGCCCCCCGGCATAGCACGTGGCCCTCCAGGCTCTTCTCAAGTGCCTGTCTTCTGCCATCTTCCCTCCTTCCTCCCATGGCCTCAAAGAGGAAATGGAAATAGTTTCAGAGAGTCCTGTGTTCTCGCTAACCTGTTATGTGCTCACACATGCTTTCCTTGGTATCCTCTGTTGGTTTATTCCCTGGAATTCAGTGGATCGCAGTCTCATTCCTGGAATGCTGTGAAGATCGTGGTCCACATTCCCCATGTCTCATCGATGAAACAGACGTTTCAGATGTTCTAACAGATGCCCTTTCTAGGGTAGAATGGCTGCGTTGGATTCTCTTGTTTTGGGCCGTGGAACGGGTAGTTTTTTAGTGATACATTCTTTTAAGAATTAAAAGCCACCCTTTGGCTCTCAGCATTGGAAGTTCGTGTGATGGTACAAGGCTTGCGAGGGAGGGCGGCATTCCTTTCCACGCGAAGATGAAAGAAGCGTTCAAACAGCTGAGGCGGACGCTGGTCCCAGAGGCGCAGGAAGAGTTCGGGCGAAAGGCGGGAAGAGAGCGCTTTGCATTTAGTCACCTTGAGAGCTGTGCCCGGATGCTGCGGAGCCAGCTTCTCGAGGGGTACCCGGCCGCCCCCAGCTGCGGCCCTCCCCTGAGGACAGGCTGGCCGGGCTGTGGCTGCCCCGAGGCGTGCAAGGGTGGGGAACGCCTTCCGCTGCCGGTTCTGTGTGCCCCTTTCCAGCATCTGACTCGTGAGAAAGCACAGATTGCACAATCTCGCCCGTGGCTTCTGCCAACTTCTGTGAACAGATGTGGAATTAAAAAAACAAAAGCAAAGGACCTCCATTCTCAGTTTAATATTATAACTGGGATGTTTCTGATAGAAGAAGATAGGCTAATGACGTGTTTAAAATCTCAGAGATGGAACCAATACGTTAAATGCACCAGCGTTTACACATATGAGCAGACCCGCATTTTACTGCTCTTTGCTTTATTGTATTTCAAAGATGCTGCGTTTTTTTTTTACAAGTTGAAGACTTGTCAGATGATGGTTAACATTTTTAGCAGTGAAGTACTTTTTACTTGAGGTATGTATATTTTTTAGACATGATGCTGCTGAACAGCCGCTAGACTACCGTATAGTGTAAACATAACTTTAATGTGCATTGGGAACGCAAAATCTCCTGTGTCTTCCTTTACCGCCATATTCACTTTATTGCCTGGTCTGGACTGGAACCTGCTTGTCTCTGGAGTCTGCCTGTGCCCCACAAGGTGGGCTGCCTCTTCTAGTTTTACTCTTTTAACATTTTTCCGAGAGACACTGGGTCTGGGAGCCCTGCACACAAGCCAGGTTTGTCGGGAAGAGGTCGGCCTTCGCTGTGGCCTGGGTGGCCCGCCCGCCTCGCAGCACCTCCAGGCCTTCCGGGGCGGCCTGCTCCTTGGGCAGGGCCTTGAGCACCTCAGGAAAGGAAAGCGCTAGAAGATCACAGACCTTCATGGAGCTGCTGCCGGCCTGTTCGCCCCTGTCAGCTGTATCAAGAGGTCCAAGCAGGCCCAGCTCCCGTGCGCTGTGGGCTGCAGTCACGGCTGCGTCATGCACCCCGCTCCTCTGTGACCAGGATGTTCCGTGTAAACAGCAGTGCGGATCCCATCTGGCCGGCTCCTCTGGGTTCGGTGGGTGGGCCCCCAGGAGAGGCTGTGCCTGCAGGCGCACCTCCCAGCCCAGCTGTCTGCTTTCTAAATTGTCTCAGAGCCCCCGCAGCTGTGCACCGAGGTGACCCCGCTCACAGCTGGGGGGAGCGAGGCCCCGGAAGGGGAGGGCGGCTTCCGCCCTCCTGGGGCGCCGAGGCCTTGGGGTCCTGGGCTCGGGGCGCACTCGACAGGAAGTGGCAGCCGGGCCGCCGGGGCCTCCGGGAGTAGGGTCCATTTGAACTCTGCCCACGGCGGGACCCCACCACACCAGCGACAGTCTGTGTTCCACCTTTTGCAGTAGCTCTAGTAATGTTTTAAAAAGTTTTTCTGTCATTATTACCGTTTCCGTGTCCCCACCTCACCTTTCCTCTGGTCCTCTGACACCACGCAGGAGGCCTTCCCTCTCCATGCGAGTCCCCCAGTTTAACGACGGCTGACATCCTCTTCCTGAGGCCGCGCAGCCCCTGCCCCGCAACCAGCTGATGGCACTTGTCACGCTCTGTCACCGGCCAAGGGACCCGGTGCTTCCCAGGGAGCCCCCGACGACTCCTGCCCTCTCCCAGCTGCTGCGTGCTCCTCTGGCGTATTGGGGTTTGGGCACCTCAGTAAAGCACTTGTCTGTTGTCCGTTTTAAATTAATCCTGCTACCAACACTCCTTTGTTTCAGCTTCCTGGGACACCTGGGATCCAACCTGCCACACAGTTCGGCTTCCCAGTGTGTCACAGTGCTTTCTATGACTTTGTTGACCGTATTGTGGTGTAGATGTTGACTAAGACTCAGTTGTACTTGGGTAACTCTACTGCCCTCAGCTGCCCAGAAATCAATACTCTGTCAACAGCCTCTGTTTACCCTATGGGAATCCATGAAATCCTATCAGCCACCACATCTTTACTAATTAATTTTATGGTTTAGTTAACTTGATGGTCTCATTGCAATTCGTAATTGTAATATGCCTTAAAATATCTCCACTTTCCTAATACTTTCTAATGCATTTTTTAAAGATACCATTGCAAAATTAATCGAACATTCATGAACCTGTAGTATCACATTAAGACGTGGAGTTGAAAGCTGGCATATTGCATTTGAAGCTCAGTCTGAGGAAGGAAGTTCGTGTAGACAGAGCTGTGCAGGCGGAGTGCTTTGGGGAGAACAAGGTACCCAGTGGGTGGCAGTGTCTGAACCTGAGCAAGGAATATCATCAAGGAAATTTAGGCATCAGACTGTGTTCTTCTACAGAATAAAATCCTGTAAAAAATTCATAGATATTCTGGAACTGTCTCTTGATTGGGAACTATTCATACAGGTTTTATGATCTCTAGTTGCAAGCATGAAGGATGCTGTATAGGACCTTCACATCTTTTAATTCACGAAAATTAATTTTTATTGAATTATATGGTTTCTAAAATTTTATTGCTTACATTACATTACTTTATTTTTATGTTTTCATGCCAGAGGGTAGAAGTGCCTATGCTTATATTAAAAACAGCAGTGTTAATTTCTGTCTGAATCAAAACCCAGTATATAGGATCTGTGATGCTTATGCCTACTCAGAAGCAGCCGAGACGTGCTGAAAGAGCATCTGCTGCTAATAGAGTAGGAAATGCTTAACACAGGGTTACCTGGTGATAGGCCCACGCATGTGAGCTTTAGGTCCTCACTGACAGCCCTCCATGGCAAAGAGCGTTGTGAGCGATTCAGCAGGAGGAGACTGAGGCATGAAGAGTCTACATAGATATACCAAGGCCACACTGGTGATAGCCTGTCAAGCTGGATTGAAGCCACACACATTGGTTCCAACTCATCTGCAAGACTCCTGTGGATGAGTAACTTGTGGTAGATGGAGATTTGAAGTCACATCGAATGCTGAGACTGGCTGGGTTTAAATCCCACCCCAGCTGCCCACATGCTCTACCTGCCTGCATAAGACTTTGCTGAAGATTGTTAGTTGCTCAGTCATGTCCGACTCTTTGTGATTCCATGAACTGTAGCCCTCAAGGCTCCTCTGTCCATGGAATTCTCCAGAAAAGAACACTGGAATAGGTAGCCATTCCCTGCTCCAGAGAATCTTCCCAACAGTCTCCCGCATTGCGGGCAGATTGTTTACCATCTGAGCCACCAGGGAAGCCCCGTGGCAAGGTCATTTCCCTGAGTCTCATTTTTCTCAAGTATAAATTAAGAAAAACTAGGGCCAGTTATGGAGGGTTATCTTAAGAATTCCAAGGATGTGCATAGTACCTACTAGGTACCCAGTACATGGTCCACAGTGGTTAGCATTGCTTTGTATTCTTGGGGCAAACATGCCAGGTGTGCCCGACCGCAGCCGCCTTGGCCCATCAGCCTTCTTCTCCCAGCTCCTGCCCGTAGGCAGGCGGGGCTCAGCCCAGCACCTCAGGGAAGCGCTGACTCCTTTCATTCAAAACCCATGTTAGTGACCCTGTGGAGTCTGTTTTTTGTTTGTTTCTTTTTCCTGTGAAGTAGGAAGTGGGCAGCCTTTCAGGGAAAGTGATTTGGAATCATTTTTTGTTTATACTTTAGCTTCATTTGATCAAAAACAGATCAACTGCTCTCAGAAAGTTACTCAAATGGAAGAAAAGTCAAGGTCAGGGAAGGAATTTGGGTTAGTAAACTTTTCCATTATATAAATAGAATTAGTAATCAGCAACAACTCTTTTTGGTTAATATGATCAATTTACACTACAGTGATGCCCCTTTGAAAATTAATTGTACAGTGGATATTTACTTTTGATTTCAGGATTTGGAATGTAACAGCATTTTCAATTATTGTTATGAGCTTGTGGTTATTGCATCTTTACCCTTATTGCTTACTTTTAGCTGTCTCCTCTGATGTCAGAAACTTAGGCAGGAATAAGACATTTGGTTATAATATGACCTCATGCACTTTGGCAAACCAAAGAGACGCTGTGCCTTCACTCCTTCAGGTACTGGAGGGGAGACTAATTCATTTGTTGTTCCTTTTTTAAAAAATCTTATTCTAAGGGATTTTGTAAGTCAGTTTTCTGTGTTAGAGGACAGGAATTTATAACTTTCTTATAAAGTAGAGTGTTAGACATACCTTCTGTGATCAAAGAGCAATTAGGCTGGAGGGAATGGGAGATGGGGAGATACAGGTAAAAACTTTCAATCTCAAGAGGAGTTCGTTCTGAGGATCTAACATGTGGCTTGGTGACTGCAGTTAATAACACAGCATTGTATTCTTGAGATTTGCCATCACACAGACGAATGACTATGTGATATGATCTTGATCTTGGTAATTATTTGTCAGTGTATATGTGTGTATGTATCAAGCATCACTCATAGGCTTGAAATCTGTTCTATTAGGTTTGCCAGTTATTTATTCCTCAGTAAAGTTGAGGAGTGAAAAAGGAGAACCTGGGTCTAGTAGTTTCAGCGCCCGTATGTAGACCTGAATTGCTTCTCTCCTTTTCGTCGTGAAAACAGCTCCTGCGTCGTGGTGCGTGCTGTGAATGAGGCACAGTCGCAGTGTGAGGGTGCTCGGGGCCTGGGCTCAGAGCTGGGCCACCCGTGTCTGACTCCAGAGGGCTGGCGACATGCAGGTGCATCATGGGGCATAGGTTCACCCACATTAGGACACAGAGCTGTGCATAGAAAAAAGCACCCTGATTTTATTCTAAAGCTCATTTACATTGAAGGTTATTCCAAATGCATACATTTTTAATTTAGCTGTTTTGGTAGAATTTGACAAATGGGGCTTCCCAGGTGGCACTAATGGGAAAGATCCCACCTGCCAATGCAGGAGACATAGGAGATGAGGGTTCAGTCCCTGAGTAGGAAAGATCCCCTGGAGGAGGGAATGGCAACCTACTCCAGTGTTCTTGCCTGGAGAATCCCATGGGCAGAGGAGCCTGGCGGGCTACAGTCCATGGGGTCGAAAAGAGTTGGACGTGACTGAGCAACTAACACACACATTTGACAAATAAGATTTAATTTAAAATAAATGTGCATTTGATGAGTGGGTTTTTTAAAACTATTTTTATTCTTTCCTCTGCAAGAAGTAGGATGGTAAAAATAAGTAATAGAAGTTTTAAGCATGAAATAAGAAGTCTGTCACATGAATTTCTTAGTTCTTTCTGGAAAACAACAAAATTCAAAGCTTTGGAAAGGAGGTATTTGGGGTAGTACATAGAATCCCCAGAAGATTCAACTCAGTCACTTCAGTACAAAGCCAGGGCCACAGCCACTCTGAAGAGCAGGTGGAAGACTGTTCCGATGTGGAGCCCAGAGACTGGGGTGGCTCAGCTGTTACATGGTTGGGTAGGATAAATAAATAAGGCTGCTCACTCAACACCCCCCCCCCAGCACTGACTGGGGGCTTGCTGTCTGTTCACGCCCACTCTCAGGTCAGAAATGAGCTGGAGCACCTCTGGCCCTGGTCATGATTCACCAGGAGTGTCGTCCTACTTAGAAATCCCACCAGTGGGCTGTACCCACCTTTTCCCTTCATATTTGCAGCTGTATCTCTGTATCTCGGGACTTCTGTACTGGTTCAGGGCTAAAGAATCCGCCTGCCGATGCAGAAGACGTGGGCTTGATCCCTGGGTTGGGAAGATGCCCTGGAGAAAGAAATGGCAACCCACTCCAGTATCCTTGCCTGGAGAAATCCATGGACAGAGGGGCCTGGCAGGCTACAGTCCATGGGGTTACAAAAGAGTCAGACATGACTTAGCAACTAAACAACAACAACCAATACGTATCCTTGAAAGTGAAAGTAAAAGTCACTCAATTATGTCCAACGCTTTGTGACTCCGTGGGCTGTACAGTCCATGGAATTCTCCAGGCCAGAATACTGGAGTGGGGAGCCATTCCCTTCTCCAGGGGATCTTCCCAATCCAGGGATCAAACTCAGGTCTCGCGCTTTGCAGGCGGATTCTTTACCAGCTGAGCCCCCAGGAAAGCCCTGGTGTATCCTTAATGTGATAGTTTATCAATTATTCCTGAACACCTGCATTATAAAATGCATATTTTTAAATCAATTTTTAAAAAGTAGCGTTTAGAGATCTTGTTTAAAAGTATAGGAGTCAAGACATCACCCTATTAACCATGGAATTGCCTTCAACTCTCATAACTCAAATGTTCCTGAATTCATTTTCGTAATAAGCATGTTAAATATATGTATACTATATTTGCTTGTAATACATATATATATATATATATATATATTTCCAACACTACAAGTCTGCTTTATCAGAAAAAAGTGTACTTTAGGAAGCATAATTTGGCAGCATCTGGTTTACTAAAACTCAGGCATTCTCATTGTTTACACAAAATAGTTCATGTTGTAGCAAATGTTTTTCCTCCCATCTGTCACTTCCTCTTTCTCCCCATTTTTTGGTCCTGATACTCGGTATTTTTTTTTTCCATTTCCATTGTCAAGCTACGTGACAAACAAATAATCACTAAAAGAATATGATTCCTCAGTGAAGGAAAATACATATTAGGTCTTGTTTATAGTGATATAGACCATTTTTCCCCCAGGTTTGGTTTTGTTTTGTTTACAGTAGCACCTATAGAGTTAAGTGACATAAAAATGTATTACTGTTTCAGATGTTTATGTTTAATGAGTTCCGTGTGACATAGTAGCATTATAGTGAGGGAATATGTGAGGAGTAGATGCTGCAGCAAGTGGGAAATATCAGAGTTCCTGTTTTTTGTCATCTTGTAGTGTCCCAGCAATGTCCTGCTGGACAGAGTGCATCTTAAAGCGCAGGCGTGAATTCCACTTAGCCAGAGTACATTTGACTTCCAAATCCTTGAGGCCACAGATTTGGAGGCAGAACAGTGTTTGCCCATGAAATTGTAGGATGGTTTGGCACAAGTGCCTATACATCATGTGGAGAGGTTTTGCCCACTCAGAAGATTTCTAACCCCCTCCCCCCACCCCCCTTATCTGAAACAAGCGACTGAAAAGCTAGGCATGTTTCCAAACAAATGATTTGCAAACTAAGAAAAATATTTTAAATTCATGCAGACAGTTATACTGTTTTACTATACATAGAATTGTCAATAAACAAAGAGTAACTGGAATGAAGCGTCTTTTTCCTGGATCCCGCTGGGTTTCTTACAAAGATCTGTGCTTCCTCTTCGGTCATTATCCTTGAAAGATGAAGTTGAAACAAAAGCTCTTTTCTTTTTAAGTTGGAAGAACTTCTAAAAGGTGATTCTTAGCTATATTCTGATTCATTTCAAGTGCAAAATCCTCTGATCCTGAGCTAGTCTGTTTTTCGCATAGGAGCCTAGAAAAGCCATGAGTGATAGGAAATGGCTATATGTAGACTCCTCTGTGAAGTGTGATCCAGGAGACCTAAAGGACAGACCCGGCTTTGTGGTTGCCGGCAAGCTTGGTACAGACTTACTCCCTGCATTTCAGAAGACACCCTGAACACCTCTCATGAGTTAATGGAAGGATGGCTGGTGTTCAGAGCAAAGGAGAAAGTGGTCCTGGTCAGCTTCCCTCAGCAGACCTCCAGTGGAGTAACATATTGCTTTTCTGATATTCAAAGTAACACTATACATATATATGTTTTAACACTTCAAAAATTATAGAAATATATGGCATTAAGTAAAAATCCCCATAAACCTATTTCCCCACACAACCAAAAAACAGCAGTTTATAACTTTCCCCAAACTTTTGCATTTCATATAGCATATATGTGTGTGTGTGTGGAGACATATATATGTGTATATATAGAGAGAAGGAGAGGTGTGAATTCATACATAATGAATTTTCAGCAAAAATAGAATCATGTTCATGTTTTAACCTTTAATTAAGAGTTCATAGCTCATGGTTGTAATAGTGTTCTGAAAGTTTCTTATTTTCTTTGTAACTTCATTCTACAACTTGAGCAGGTTCTGTGTCGAATCTTTTAATAGATTCCCTGTATACCAGGATTAGGATGTGCCCTAATTGGTCTGACAAACCCTCTGTTGTTAGATATTTGGTTTATTTCTACAAAACATTGCCTCCTTGTTCATATACTTTTAGTTTCTGTTGGATAATTTCAGGAAGTGAAATCTGGTCAAAGGTTGGTGAGAGTTTTAGATGAACATTTTAAGAAGGTGATAAAACTAGACTAAAACTAGTGTTTTAGTGTTTTAAAACTAAAACTAGGAATTGAAGAGCCTCCTGATGAGGATAAAAGAGGAGAGTGAAAAAGTTGGCTTAAAACTTAGCATTCAAAAATGAAGAAGGCATCTGGTGCCATCACTTCATGGCAAATAGATGGGGAAAAAGTGTAAACAGTGGCAGATTTTATTTTCTTGGGCTTCAAAACCACGGCTGATGGTGACTGCAGCCATGAAATTAAAAGACACTTGCTCCTGGGAAGAAAAGCTATGACAAACTGAGACAGTTTATTACAAAGCAGAGACATCACTTTACCAACAAAAATCTGTGTAGTCAAAGCTGTGGTTTTTCCAGTAGTCATGTAGGAACAGTATGAAAAGGCAAAAGATATGATACAAAAGATGGACTCCCCAGGTCAGTAGGTGCCTATTATGCTACTGGAAAAGAGCAAAGAAATAGTTCCAGAAGGAATGAAGAGGCTGAGCCAAAGTAGAAACAATGCCCAGTTGTGGATGTGTCTGGTGGTGAAAGCAAAGTCCGATGCTGTAAAGAACAGTATTGCATAGGAACCTGGAATGTTAGGTTCATGAATCAAGGTAAATTGGAAGTGGTCAAACAGGAGATGGCAAGAGTGAACATCGACATTTTAGGAATCAGTGAACTAAAATGGACCAGAATGGGCGAATATAACTCAGATGACCATTATACGTACTACCATGGGCAAGAATTCCTAGAAGAAATGGAGTAGCCCTCCCAGTCAACAGAAGAGTCCGAAATGCAGTACTTGGATGCAATCTCAAAAATAACAGAATGATCTCTGTTCGTTTCCAAGGCAAACCATTCAATATTGCAGTGATCCCATTCTATGCCCCAACCACTAATGCTGAAGAAGTTAAAGTTGAATGGTTCTATGAATACCTACAAGACCTCCTAGAACTAACACCAAAAAAAGATGTCCTTTTCATTATAGGCGACAGGAATGCAAAAGTAGGAAGTCAATAGATACCTGGAGTAACAGGCAAGTTTGGTCTTGGAGTAAAAAATGAAGCAGGGGAAAGGCTAACAAAGTTTTGACAAGAGAATACACTTGTCACAGAAAATACGCTCTTCCAACAACAACAGTGACAACTCTACAAAAGGAATATCACCAAATGGTCAACACCGAAATCAGACTGATTATATTCTTTGCAGCTGAGGATGGAGAAACTCCATACGGTCAGCAAAAACAAGACTGGGAACTGACTGTGGATCAGTTCATGAACTCCTTATTGCCAAATTCAGACTTAAAGAAAGGAGGGAAAACCACTAGACCGTTCAGGTATGACCTAAATCAATTCCCTTATGATTATACAGTGGAAGTGACAAATCGATTCAAGAGACTAGATCTGCTAGACAGAGAGCCTGGAGACCTGTGGACGGAGGTACATGGAGGAGGCAGAGACCAAAACCATTCCCAAGAAAAAGAAATGCAACAAGGCAAAATGGGTGTCTGAGGAGGCCTTCCAAAGAGCTGAGAAAAGAAGAGACGTGAAAGGCAAAGGAGGAAGACAGAGCTATACCCATCCAAAGGCAGAGTTCCAAAGAATAGCAAGGAGAGACAAGAAAGCCTTACTAAGTGAACAATGCACAGAAATAGAGGAAAACAAGAGGATGGGAAAGACTAGAGATCTCTTCAAGAAAATTAGAGAAACGAAGGGAACATTTCATGTAAAGATGGGCTCAATAGAGGACAGAAAAGGTAGGGACCTAACAGAAGCAGAAGATATTAAGAAGTGGTGGCAAGAGTCCACAGAAGAACTGTACAAAAAATTTCTTCATGACCCAGATAACTTTGATGGTGTGATCACTCACTTAGAGTCAGACATCCTGGAGTGCGAAGTTGAATGGGCCTTAGGAAGCATTAGTATGAACAAAGATAGTGGAGGTAATGGGATTCCAGCTGAGCTATTTCAAATCCTAAAAGATAATGCTGTTACGATGCTGCACTCAATATAGCAGCAAATTTGGAAATCTCAGCAGTGGCCACAGGACTGGAAAAGGTCAGTTTTCATTCCAATCCCAAAGAAAGGCAACACCAAAGAATTTTCAAACTACTGCACAATTTCACTCATTTCACACGCTAGCAAAGTAATGCTCAAAATTCTTCAAGTGAGGCTTCAACAGTATGTGAACTGAGAGCTTCCAGATCTTCACGGTGGATTTAGAAAAGGCAGAGGAACAAGAGATCAAATTGCCAACATTCACTGGATCACAGAAAAAGCAAGAGAATTCCAGAAAAACATCTGCTTCATTGACTACGCTGAAACCTTTGATTTTGTGGATCACAACAAACCGTGGAACATTCTCCAAGAGATGGGAATACCAGACCACCTTACTTGCCTCCTGAATAACTGTGTGGAGTCAGTAAGCAACAGTTAGAACTGTACATGGAACAAACGGCTGATTC
Organism: Giraffa tippelskirchi; assembly: GCF_054371585.1. Taxonomy (NCBI): domain Eukaryota; kingdom Metazoa; phylum Chordata; class Mammalia; order Artiodactyla; family Giraffidae; genus Giraffa; species Giraffa tippelskirchi. The sequence goes on from NC_137283.1 coordinate 639,268, forward strand.
CAAATTGGGAAAGGAGTACATCAAGGCTGTATATTGTCACGCTGCTTACTTAACTTATATGCAGAGTACATCTTGCAAAATGTCGGGCTGGATGAAGCACAAGCTGGAATCAAGATTGCTGGGAGAAATATCGATAACCTCAGATAAGCAGATGGCACCACCCTTATGGCAGAAAGCAAAGAGGAACTAAAGAGCCTCTTGATGAAAGTGAAAGAGACAAGTGAAAAAGCTGACTTCAACTGAACATTCAAAAAACAAAGATCATGGCATCTGGTCCCATCACTTCATGGCAAACAGATGGGGAAAGAATGGAAACAGTGACAGATTTTGTTTTCTTGGGCCCCAAAATCACTGCAGATTGTGACTGCAGCCATGAAATTAAAAGACGCTTGCTGCTTGGAAGAAAAGCTATGACCAACCTAGACAGCGTATTAAAAACCAGAGACATTACTTTGCCGACAAAGGTCCATCTAGTCAAAGCTATGGTTCTTCCAGTAGTCATGTATGGATGTGAATGGGACCGTAAAGAAGGCTGAGTGCTGTAGGATTGATGCTTTTGAACTGTAATATTGGAGAAGACTCTTGAGAGTCCCCTGGATTGCAAGGAGATCAAACCAGTCGACCCTATTGGAAATCAACCCTGCATATTCATTGGAAGGACTGATGCTGAAGCTGAAGCTCCAGTGCTTTGGCCACCTGATGCAAAGAGCCAACTCCTTGGAAAAGTCCCTGATGCTGGGAAAGATTGAGGGCAGGAGAAGAAGGGGATTGCAGTGGACGAGATGGTTGGATGGCATCACTGACTCAATGGGCATGAGTTTGGGCAAGCTCCAGGAGATGGTGACGCACACGGAAGCCTGCCGTGCTTCAGTCCACAGGGTTGCAAAGAGTCGAACACAGCTTAGTAGCTGAACAGCAGCAAGGAGATTTAGCCTGCCTGGGTTTCATGAACAGTAGTTGAAAGAGCTGAAGTTATTCAGTCCTGACAGGAGGGTCAAAGTCTGCCTCAGATAGGACAACCATCCTCAAATCTGCAAAGAACATGGAATGGACTCCACCTGAAGGAGGCAAAACTGGGTGTGGGCGGTGCCAGGGATGGACTCCAAGCATGGCTTCCTAGGCTTAGGAAGGATGTACAGAGAGCCTGGCACAGACCCTGCCTTAGCAGCAGGAACACAGCCCGGGCAAGTTGTCTGCTCTCATGGAGCTTACATTTTAGTTTGGAAAACAGAAAATGCAGAAATGAACTTACCAAAAAAGGGAATTAACGATCGTGGTCAACGCTCATTGAAATGTTACTGGTCAGTGTTCATATTTATAGGGTACAGCAAAAGAGAGTGACTGGAAGGGAAGAAAGATGAGGGGCAGCATCTAGCAAGATAAACAGTAAAGGCCCAAATGAAGAATAGGCTGCCTTATTAGGCAGTAAATTCCACTGCCTTGCAAGTTAGAAAGGGAATAGATTAATGTACACAGAGGATTGAATTCTGAGATCTGCAATGTTATTTCAAGTCTCTTTCAACATCAAATGTGTTGTTGAAATCCAAACAAAATGTGCCCTCAAGGTCTCATATTCTTCCCAAGGATCAAATTTTACTGTGGTTACTCTGGGAGACTCACATTCTTGTCAGGAGAATTATAAGGAAGATCTAGAGGAGTAAAATATCTTCCAGCATTGGACTATGTTCCCAGATAACAGTAACTTCAGGCTGATTTCTGCCTTAAGGCGTGGCCTCATGACTGTCTTCAGAAAACCAAAGCGCAAAACACAGTGCTTGATTGCAGGCAATCCAGTTACCAGAGACCAAGCAGAAAGCAAGACTAGACAGGTCCTATAGCAATGCCTTCCTCTCTTTCCCATATGAGTCATTGTTAGAGAGAAAATTACCTTCGCAGAAGGGCTTAATTCCTTTTCAGACCTTAAAGTGAGACTTCCTCCTAGCTTAAGTATAAACTTTTGTCTCAAAAGACAGATTCTATTACTCCGTTGAGCCTAGGACCGTGAGGGTGTGTTTCTTTGCATGATGAAAAGGCCTATTTGATATTTCAACAAACAAAAGCAGATATATAAAGCCATTCTGTTTTTTAATGAGTACCAAAATAGGTCTCCAGTGAAGTTCTGAAGGAAGGGGAGAGCCAGGTCCTGCTCAAAGCTGGTTGTGATTTGCTGGGCAGGACATCTGGCAAGCTAGCCCTCCACACTGAACGGTCATCTAGATGACCAAGTGTGGAAAGTTCATTGGTGGTGGTTTAGTCACTAGCTAAGTCGTGTCCGACTTTTGCAATCCTGTGTACAGTAGCCCGCCAGGCTCCTCTGTCCATGGGATTTCCCAGGCAAGAATACTGCATGGGTTGCCAGTTCCTTCTCTGGGGATCTCCCAACCCAGGAATCAAACCCAAGTCTCCTGCATGGCAGTCAGATTCTTAACCAAATGAGCGGCAAGGCAATCCCAGCATGTGGAATCTAATTCCCTGACCAGGGATCAAACCCGGTCCCCCTGTGTTGGGAGCTCAGAGTTTTAGCCACCAGGGAAGTCCTTGGAAGTATGTTAGGGGAAGTAAAAAGATAAAAGAAATCGAGATATAATGATATAAACAGATAGCAAGAGGTGTGATATCATCACAGCTCTTGATAGAGTTGTTGGAGGAAGAGGTTGGAGAGATTCATGCGGTCTCCGGAGAGAGAGATGGCTCTGTGAGTCTGTCCCCCTGATCCCCGGAGGGAGCTGCACAGGGTGACTGTGTCCCTGAAGCCACGCCCGCCCAGCCCTGCAGGGGCAGCCCCGTCTCCAGGAAGCCCTCCCACCCCTCCAGGGGCAAGGCGGCCAAGGCTGGGCATCTCCCAAGCTTTGCATCAGTACTGCCCTCAGTCTTTTGTAGGCCTTTGTCTTAAATCTTAACATGTATCTGCATGAACCGTCAAGGACCCAGGCTACTCTCGGTCCTGTAATTACTGGATTTCCACGTTGCTTCCTGTTCACCGCCGGAAGTTGAATTTCAAATATTGCTTTTCAGACTGTATTTGGGGCCAATTTTAGCTCCACTCTCCTTTCTTTTGCCTCTTGCTGGCCATCTGCCACCAGACTCTGCACAATGACCAGCTGGCCCCTGGCAGATCTTGGGCCCAGGTGTGAAGTAGCAAGAGAAGCATTCAAGAGCCAAGAAGGGAGTGATTGCATTTTCCATTGGCAGTATGCAGAAATGAAGGGGGTTCAAGTGCCTTCAGAAAAGCTTCCTTCCAGTGAGTGGAGTTTTGGGGGGTTTCCAGACTTATACTGCTTTTATTCTTGGAAGCATCATTGTCCCTTTCCCCCTGCTTCCATTTATATCCCAGGAACTGATTCAGAAGCCATAGAAATCGGATTTGGACTTGCTGAATGCTAGCAGACAGCTGACTACACTCTTCCCAAGAACCCTGCCAGATGGGTTAGGTACCAAGTACGTGCTCTCCGGGCTGGCTGGCTGGGTCCTCCAGCTCCTCCGACCGACAGTGAAGTGACTAGAATGAGCTCCGCTTCATTCTTCAGACGCTTTGTGGTTTGGGCTTCATCAGCCAGGGCATGATTTCAACCCACAGTAACGGGCTCGGGGCAGCTGCCCAGAGAGACAGGTTTCATCCTGCTTCCTTGCTGGTTTTTCTTACCTCACGCCTTTTTTTTTTTATTAGACTTGGATTTCAGTTTCCTGAGCCTCATGTTTCCACCAATTCAGACAGGCTCCCAGGAGGACCTAGCAGCTTCTTGAATAAAATGCAGCAGTAAACGTCTTAGGTTTAAAATTGCCTACAACGTGGTCTAAAAAAACAGTAAGAATATTATTACCTTCCAGACTGAATAAAATCCTACAGAGGTAGATTCCTTATGCACTGGCCTTACCTCAAAAGTGAATGTGTTCGGTTAAAGAAGATAATCTGGAATAGAGGACTGTTACCCTGGGAAGCAGCTGGCCCCTCCCGTTAGCAGCACACCCGGTAAACACCATAGAAATGCCGCATTTAGGAGGGCTTGGGGCGGTGCCCATGAAAGGAAAGGTTTTGAAAATGGGGGAGAAGTGAAGTGTGTACCTCTGGTAGTCATTCCTCTCTGCCAGGCATTGTGCCAAGTGCCTTTGTCCACATTAGACTGAGAGTGCCCCGTTGTAGGGGCAGGGGCTGGTGGTGGGGGTAGGGGGGCTTGACTGCCTGCACCAAGGCCTGGAGCTGGAGCTGCGCTCCTCTGTGACTGGGGCCCGGACGCCTGGGCCCAGGGCAGCTGCTCTTCCCTTCCTCCTTTTCAGGCTGGAAAAAGCCACCACACCATCAACAAAGCGTTAAACCCGCGCGCCACAGTGGGCCCCTCAAGGATTATACCAAACCTGCGCAGAGTGAGTTTCCCATCCTTCTACATCTCGCGGATATTCACAGTGACACCAGCACAATTTGGGGGACATTCTGATGGCTGCTGCTCAGTATTCCCCCTCATCCTGCAGCCAAGAATCTTGGGCCGGCTGTGGGGACCCAACAGCCCGGTGTCCAGGCAGCTGAGGGGGGGGCGGCCGTTGCTCAAACCTGTAATTCACAGGCGAAACGAACAGATGATTAGCCGGAGGGGGGGGGTGTCGGGGGTCACTTTCAATGAAGGCCGCCAGCCTCGTCTGAGAGCCTCAGAAGGAGCCCCGTGGGGCTCCCTGGCAGGCTCTGCAGCAGACTGGGAAGCTTGAGGGGGGCTGCACGGATCCAAATCAGAAAGCCCACCTGGGCCTCCGTCACCTATGAGGCTTGCTGTTAGAGTGAAAAAGAAGAAAGAGTGGATGTGAGTAACTGTTTGAAATGTGCCGTCGTGACGATCCTCGTTGGGCACTGAAATTGCTGTCCAGAGGGCTTTGTAACCAGCCCGGGTCACTAGCACTTGTCGCGGGGCCGGTCCTGGGTCCATGTCCCGATGTTCACTCCTGTGAAGTGTTTCCATCGTGCACACACAGGAACTGCGGTCCAAGCCCCTGGGTTCTAGGCTTGTCTTCTAAACATAGGTATCAGTTTATCGTGGTGGCCCTGAAACGGTCATCAATGGAAGATAAAATTATGCCCCATAGACTCAGGATATCCTGTAATTTTTCCCTTCAAGCTAGCGCACTGTCGCGAGTGAGACAGGGATATGACCAGACCAGACTCTGGAGGTAAATCCCTAAGAAAACCGCCCGGGCAGGCAGAGCAGTGATTCCCACACTCTAGAAAAGTCCACAGAACTCGGCGTTGTTACTGAGCCTTCAGTTACACAGAAGGTTCAGGGAATTGGAACAGCTCATTCCCTAAGCATTCTGACTAATACTGCTCACCCTGTCTCATGCTGGTGGTGACTAAACAAGATAGCGTAGCCGCCTGCTGCATAGCGAGCACTCAGGAGACGTCTTCATCCCATCAAACCACTTCCTAGTCAGGTCCTCAGCACCCGGGCAGCTGCTCACCTTCCAGGGGACGGGCACAGTGAGACGTGCGCCCGCTCCTGCCCTCCCGGCTGCTGGCAGGGGGCTCCTTTCGGCTTCCTTTATCTCCCAAAGTGCAAAAAGTCTGTAGTGTGTTGAAACATAATGTTTTTGCCCTGTAGACAAGTAAATAACTTTCCACATTTCCAGTGTTTTTTCAGTGGATGGCCTCCAATAAAGACTCATTGAGAGCTTTCATTACATTCACTGTTGATCCAAAAACAGAGCTCAGAAATTCAGCTTTTTTTCAGAATTGTTGCCCTGTGTATTCACAGCAGTTCAATTCGGATACAAGCAGTTTATCTGCGACAAAGACCCCAAGGTGAGTTGGTAGGAAGCAGAGCAGTGGTACGGGCTCTGGGACTGTTTAAGAGGAGCTCAAGGGCCACCCAAAGGCCCACAGAAAGCGTGACATGGGCCTTACTGTGGGGGCCCAGGGCCACCTGGGGAGCAGTGAAGAAACGCTGCTGGACCAGGCCCGCCAGACTCTCTGGTGCCCTGGCCTGGGCCCTGCCCTGGGTGTGTGGCTTTGAAAGCCCCCAGGGCCGATGCCCCCAGGGCCAATGCCCCCAGAAGCACTGTGAATGACACGTCCCCTTCTCTCCACACTTAATCCTTCTCTTCCATTTACAGAGTAAGACACAGCCATCCTGGAATATTAGAAAAGCATATTGTAGTAAATAAAACCCTTGCCACCCAGAGACAATTATTATGAACAGACTAGGATGTGTGAGTGTTTTTTACTCATTAACAGGATATCCTGAGATTTTTCTGTGGCATTTAATATTGTAAAGAGATGTTTCATTGTTAGAGCACTCAATTTTATACCTATGTGCAATTATTTATTTATTAGAGTTTCTTAATATTGGACATTCAGCAATTTTTTTTTCCGATGAAAGTCAACATGCATTTTTTTTTTAATTAGTTTATTTATCTATTTTTTAACTTAACAATATTGTATTTGTTTTGCCATACACTGACATGAATCCACCATGGGTGTATATGTTTTCCCCTTCCAGAACCCCCCTCCCACCTCCCTCCCCATCCCATCCCTCTGGGTCATCCCGGTGCGCCAGCCCTGAGCACCCTGTATCATGCATCGAACCTGGACTGGCAATTCGTTTCACATATGATAATTTACATGCTTCAATGCCATTCTCCCATATCATCCCACCCTCGCCCTCTGGCATAGAGTCCATAATACTGTTCTGTTTATCTGTGTCTCTTTTGATGTCTCGAATACAGGGTTATCTTTACTGATTAACTAAATACCATATATATGTGTTAGTATACTGTATTGGTGTTTTTCTTTCTGGCTTACTTCACTCTGTATAATAGGCTCCAGTTTCATCCACCTCGTTAGAACTGATACGAATGTATTCTTTTTAATGGCTGAGTAATATTCCATTGTGTATATGTACCACAGCTTCCTTATCCATTCATCTGCTGATGGGCATCTAAGTTGCTTCCATGTCCTGGCTATTGTAAACAGTGCTGCGATGAACATTGGGGTACACGCGTCTCTTTCAATTCTGGTTTCCTCAGTGTGTATGCTCAGCAGTGGGATTGCTGGGTCATATGGCAGTTCTATTCCCAGTTTTTTAAGGAATCTCCGCACTGTTCTCCATAGTGGCTGTACTAGTTTGCATTCCCACCAACAGTGTAAGAGGGTTCCCTTTTCTCCACACCCTCTCCAGCATTTATTGCTTGTAGACTTTTGGATAGCAGCCATTCTGACTGGTGTGAAATGGTACCTCACTGTGATTTTGATTTGCATTTCTCTGATAATGAGTGATGTCGAGCATCTTTTCATGTGTTTGTTAGCCATCTGTATGTCTTCTTTGGAGAAGTGTCTGTTTAGTTCTTTGGCCCACTTTTTGATTGGGTTGTCTATTTTTTGGAATTGAGCTGCAGGAGTTGCTTATATATTTCTGAGATTAATTGTTTGTCTATTGCTTCAATTGCTATTATTTTCTCCCATTCTGAAGGCTGTCTTTTCACCTTGCTTATGGTTTCCTTTGTTGTGCAAAAGCTTTTAATTTTAATTAGATCCCATTTGTTTATTTTTGCTTTTATTTCCAATATTCTTGGAGGTGGGTCATAGAGGATCCCGCTGTGGTTTATGTCGGAAAGTGTTTTGCCTATGTTTTCCTCTAGGAGTTTTATAGTGTCTGGTCTTACATTTAGATCTTGAATCCATTTTGAGTTTATTTTTGTGTGTGGTGTTAGAAAGTGTTCTAGTTTCATTCTTTTACAAGTGGTTGAACAGTTTTCCCAGCACCACTTGTTAAAGAGATTGTCTTTTCTCCATTGTATATTCTTGCCTCTTTTGTCAAAAATAAGGTGTCCATAGGTGCGATTCAGCAATTTTTTAAATAAGTGTTATTTTGTGAAATGTGCATTTCTAATTTTTATCAGAAAGAACCAGTCGATATGATGTAATCGGAGAACTTACCGTCTTCTATGGTAGCTGTGTCCAAGATCTAAAGTACTAATATGTATGTTTGTGGGGTTCTTTCCTTGGCATTTCAGAAAGAATGAAATACATTGTTACAACCTATGTAAATATCAGCTTTTGAGAGGAAAGTATACAGAAATAATGAAACATTGCAGCCTTTTATTTAGTATTCTGTAAGTTTACATGAAAACCTAAGACAATTTCAAAAATTACCCTAACTTAAAATGTTACCAAGACTCTACTTACACAGAAGTACAGGGACTTTGTGGTCTAGTGGCTGAGGATCCACCTTGCAACACAGGGGGCAAGGGTTCGATCCCTGGTCAGAGAACTAAGATCCCACATCCCGAGGAGCAGCTAAGCCCAAGTGCGGCAACTGCATAGGCCCACGTGCTCCGGAACCCCAGAGAAAGATCCTCAGTTCAGTTCAGTCGCTCAGTTGTGTCCAACTCTTTGCGACCCCATAAATCGCAGCACGCCAGGCCTCCCTGTCCATCACCAACTCCCGGAGTCTACCCAAACCCATGTCCATCGAGTTGGTGATGCCATCCAACCATCTCACCCTCTGTCGTCCCCTTCTCCTCCTGCCTCCAATCCTTCCCAGCATTAGGGTCTTTTCCAATGAGTCAACCCTTCGCATGAGGTGGCCTAAGTACTGGAGTTTCAGCTTCAATGTCAGTCCTTCCAATGAACATCCAGGACTGATCTCCTTTAGGATGGACTGGCTGGATCTCCTTGCAGTCCAAGGGACTCTCAAGAGTCTTCTCCAACACCACAGTTCAAAAGCATCAATTCTTTGGCGCTTAGCTTTCTTCACCGTCCAACTCTCACATCCTACAAGATGCAGAAAGATCCCGAGTGACACAAGTAAGACCCGAGGCAGCCAAATAAATTGTTTTTAAAAATTTCAATGAAAGTGCATCAGGCCCTTGACAGGCATTGTGTCTTAACCCCATGGTAGGCTTGATAAGAAGGATCTTACCTACCAGGATCACTGCAGAAACACCAGGTACAGTGCCCACAGAGAGTAAATATTCCGGGGTTGCTATTTCTATGAATTCTGTTTAACAAATATGCATTGTCCTCTATCACATTAAAGAAGTTATTTATCATTACCTAAGACTTTAACTCTTCTGTCTTTTAAAAGTAGGCTGTGTAATCAATCACAGGATTTCAGAGTGACTCACAGATCTGTAAATATGAAGGGTTTCCTGGAAACCTTCTCGGAGGTGGAGGCTGTTGGGAACCCTCAGGTCTGGCCTGGGACATGGGTTCTTCAAGGTCTCACTCCTCACCTGCAAGTTCCACTCAGACACCCAGGCTGCTGCTAATCAGGCCTGGAATTTATTTATAGCAACGCTGTCAATCCCATGGAGACCTTGCTGTGTGCCCCTCCCTCTCCCATCTAATTCCATTTACACAATGACAAGTCAGTGTCTTTGCGGGGTGGTTGGACTGGTTGGCCCCTGGATTATGTAACTGGAATGGAGATGACCTCAGGGAACTTTATAATCCTCCGGGCATCATGTATCGTTAAAATTTTACGTTTAAATGACAGCAGGTGTGTGGAGGGAGATGCCCACAGCACTTTCCCAAACATGGATAAGCATCTGAAGTTGGAAACAAGCGTCCCAAAGTCAAAGTTCAGGTATTTTATTAGTTTGCTCAACTTGGAATAGGGGGAAGAGTGTTTGGGTTCATGGTTATTGGTATAACCTTATATGACACTTGAACATATAGCTTAATCTTGCTAGAAAGGGGAGCCTGCCCTGGGAAGAATGAGGCCTGACCGATTTGAGAAAGCAGTGTGTGCTCTTGGTTTAAACGCCTCTCTGCGGGCAGGCTCCTGATCGTGAGCCTTTTGCCCTCTCTGTTTTGATGCAGGGCAGGTGGGTGAGGTTCCTGTGCCCACCCTGCGCTCAGAGCTCCAGCCCTGGGGGCTCTCCTCGGGAGTCCAACCACACCAAGCATCTCCTCCTTTGCAGGTGCCTTAGTGAGAGGCTCTGAAAGGTCCTGAGCAGGGCCACGGCGTCCTGGCCCTCACAGGGCTCTCAGATCTGTACGCTCTGCCAGCTTCATGCCTGCTCCCAGGATTCTGAAAGCCTTTTCCTGATGGGAGATTCTGTTCAATTCAGGCAGGTTTTCATATAGAGAGCAACAGTCCTAGAATTTTTGCAAGTGAAACTTCAATTCCTGTATCACCGAGTCAGAAAAGTACACAGATTGAAGGGGTACAATTTGATGAATTTCACAAACCAAACCCGTCTTTGTAACCAGTACCCAGATCAGAATAATCAGCCTCTGTGTCTTGTTCTGAGGTATGAGAACCATTATCTTCATGCTAACACCATGGTCTGGCTTTGCCTATTCGTGAATTTTGTATAAATGGAATCATCCAGTAAGTACTCTTGCGGGTCTGGTTTCTTTCACTCAGCATTGCATGTTCGGATTTGTCCGTATTGCTCTGCGGAATTGCTTTTTTTTCATCCCCAGCTGTACAGTCCATCAAAGAGAATTCTGTGCTGCATTTGTCCATCTACCATTCACGAGCGTTAGTGTTGTGCTCCTTTTTGCAGTTATGACACAGTGAATATTATTGCACGTGTTCGCTGGTACGCTCATCTGCATTTCTGTTGGGTACCTAGGAGAGGAATTGCTGGGTCTTAGGTGTGGGTTTGCTCTACTTAAGTAGCCATTACAAAAACGTTTCTGAAGTTCTGGCAAACTACGCCCCGCCTGCCGTGTTGGCAGGTTCCCGCTGCTCTGGATCAGCTCAATGATTATGGCGTCTGTTTTCCTTATTTTAGCTATTCTGATGCCTGTGCTCCTGGAAATCTAATGATGAAGGTCAGTATTAATTAACCTTCCTAAAATTAGCTTTCTTAAATTTATAAATATAGAAATATAACCTTTATGCGAATGAGGTAGCATGGGACCTCGGACAGGATGTAAAGCAGAGATGGGCTTCAGTGTTGCTTCTGCCCTTGTCAGCTAAGTAACTTATCTCTAAACCTAAGTTTCTCCTTTCATAAAACTGGAATAGAGGACAAGATTAAGTGGAGATTAGATGACATAATGAGAAGAGAAGAGCCTTGAGCATACTATGTTCAGTAGTGGTCTGTTGTTTATTCCTCCCTCCCTACAGGGTTTTTTTTTAAAAATTCATAGTTCATACAGAAAAGCTTGTACTCTTCAGCGAACATGAGGGCTGTGTAGGGCCATGGGCCACAGTGAACTCTGAGGAAGGATGGCGAGCTGACATGTGATCTCTTTGCTTTGTTCTCTTCCTGGATGATATGAGTTTTCATAGTTTTCCCAGGGACATTCCTAAAATCATAGAGGATGACACTTAAAAGAGAGGCTTGGGGACTTCCCTGGAGGTCCAGGGGTTGCTGCTGCTGCTAAGTCACTTCCGTCGTGTCTGATTCTTTGTGACGCTGTGAACTGTAGCCTGCCGGGCTCCTCTGTCAATGGGATTCTCCAGTCAAGAATACTGGAGTGGGCTGCCATTTCCTTCCCCAGGTCCAATGGGTAAGACTCCATGATTCCACAGCAGGGAGCACGGGTTGGCTCGCTGGTTGAGGAACTGTTATGCCGCTTGTCTCATGGTGTGGCCAAAAAACAGAGAGCACACGCATGGGAACCCTCCAGCCCAACAGTTTACTCCGTTAAACTGTAACTCGGCCTCGGGAGGTAGGAGGACTCTCTGATGTAGCTGCGCCCTGCGTGCACGTAGAACTCAGACCCTCTGATTCCAGAGCTGGAATCAGAGGCTGCTCCCACGGTGCTCGGTGCCTCAGTAAATTCGGCGTTTATATTTAAGACAAAATGAAAATAACCTCTGACATATGCACTTAGTATAATTAACTTGTTTGCAATAAATCCAACACCTCTCATACCAATGACTTAACTATTCAGCAAATTGAAAAGGAAATGTAGGGTTTCCCGGGTGGTTCAGTGGTTAAGACCTCACCTTCCAATGCAGAGGATGTGGGTTTGATCCCTGGTCGGGGGACTAAGATCCCACATGCTTCATGGCCAAAAAAAACCCAAAACATAGAAGAGAAACAATATTTTAACCAATTCAATAAAGACCTCAAATGTGGTCCACATTAAAAAAAATAAAAGGAAATGCATTTGCTCTTTCTTTATAAAGTGCAGTAGGGTTGTGGTTAAAGGTTTTCTTGCCACCTTTGTAGTAATAGATCAGTAAATGTCTATTGATTGAAGGTGTGAGTGGAAGCGGGATCATAGCACCCAAAGAAAGATGTAACATTCTAGAAGGGAGGGGCATTTCTTCTGGGAACACCCAGGCTTTCTAACCCCCACAATTAAGAAGCATGTTACAGTTAAGCTACAAAACCCAACCAAGGCAACTTGTCACAAAGGAAGACCTTTTGGCTGTAGCTGCTGCATGGAGGAATCTTTGATCCTAGGAAAGCCAGGGCGACCCTGGAGCCAGAGATCTGAGTGGGGGAGACACGCCTCCAGGCCACGGCCCTCCCCTGATAGAAAGATCTCTGTGGCCACCCAGACCCTCTGCAGCAGGCACTCTCCACATGCCGCTTCCTCAGACTGGTCCAGAGGCGTTTTGCAGGAGGCCCTCAGTGGGCGTGGAGGAAATGGGCAGACGCCCCAGCCTCCACACCTGTAGACCCGTGTGGGCACTGAACGTGTGCTCTCACACTGTTGGTAGCTTCAAAAGTCTCCAGTACAAGTGAAGTTTTCATGAATGAAGTCTCTGTCTTCATAAAATACTTAGCTGCCCCTCAGGTTTTAAGCAGACATGGTAGAGCAGGGTGTGCCCAGAAGGTCCCCCCTGCGGCGAGGGAGACTGCTGCCCCACCCCCACCCGGCGTCAGCGACGCAGCTCTGGCACGGCCAGCAGACGCGGTGCCCGCCCCCCAGAAAGTTCACGTCCACCAGCACACGACACGTCAGTCAGTCACTCACAGCCCGGGGGTCAGTGGTGGGGGCTGGTCCCTCAGGAAACCAGACACTGGTCCGCAGGGGCTGGACACTGAAGCGGCGGACTGTTGTTCAGTCGCTAAGTCATGTCCGACTCTTTATGACCGCGTGGATTGCAGCACGCAGGCTCCCCGTCCTTCACTAGCTCCTGGAGTTTGCTCAAACTCATGTCCATTAGTTGATGATGTCATCCAACCATCTCATCTTCTGTCAGAGCCCATCTCCTCCTCCCGCGTTCAGTCTTTCCCAGCATCAGGGTCTTTTTCAATGAGTCAGCTGTTCATGGCAGGTGACCAAAGTACTGGAGCCTAAGCTTCAGCATCAGTCCTTCCAATGAGTATTCAGGGTTGATTTCCTTTAGGATGGACTGGTTTGATCTCCTTGCGTTTGAGGAACTCTCAAGAATGCAGAGAAAATGTGCAGGAAAATTGGTTGTTTCACCGTACAAATTCTTATTGGAAATCTAGAGTTTCAAAATATACTTTGAAAATATTTTTATTTTTATTTTTTTAACAAATCCCACCTTTCCTCCAAAGTAAAGGAGAAAAGATTAAGAGTCTGGGAAGTTCAAGTAAGCCTGAAACCACTTCCCCATTCCCCACTGCTCATTTTACAATTAAAGTGTCAGCATGTTTATTATTGCAAGAAGTGTATCATTATTAAAACCTTAATTTTATAATACTGTCTAATGTGAAAAGAATATGAGTGCTCTGAAACGCAGCCCTTCTGAAAGCCTTCTCTAGTGCTACAGCGAGGCTCTCCTCTGTGTGAGTGGTATATGTGGTCTGCAAGTCCTTTCCTGTAAGATGGAACACAGTCAGAGTGCAGACTCAGAATTCAACATCAGACTCTTCCTTTCTTTGATATGATAGGATGTGACGTAAGTTGGGGTGTTTAAAACTGCATGGTGACTACAGATAATAATACTATATTGTGAGCTCGAAATTTGCTAAGAGAGTAGATCTTAAGTGTTGTCAACACACATACACAGAGTAACTCTGTGAGATGACGGCTGTATTAACTTAATTATGGTAATCATTTCATAATGTGTGCATTATGAAATCATCACATTGTGCATCCTAAATAGATATACTTTTTCTTTGTTAAGTATGCCTGGGTAAAGCTGGGGAAAAGATATGAAAACGATGTTGGCTCTAAAGTTGTACTTCTCCAACAAACGTTGAATCCTCGGAAACTAGAATTTCAAATTACACTGCAGTCAGAGACAGTCTTACCGCAGCAGGTGTGAGAAGCGGCTGTCGCTGTGCACTTCCTCCTCGGCAGTGCGTGGCTTTCTGCAGAATGTAACCTGTGTCCTCAGCACTCCACAGGAACTCACCTGGGACATTCCGAGGCCGCCTCTACAGTGAGATCTGGTCCGTGCCCGTACTCTCTCCTGCTGGAAGCTCTTGCAGCTTTGGACTGCGTGGCATCTGCTTTTGCCTCATGGCTCAGGGGACTGCCCTGGCTCAGCTGTCTGTCTCTATCTCTGTGTCCGCGCCTTGGCCAGCCTCTCCTGTTGGGCGGACAGAGCTGCAATCCGTGACTGCTCAGAGGCCCCTTCAGTTCCCTGCTGCCTCCTGTACCACCTTTGCCTGGAGCTTGTTAGAAACGCAGACCCCACGTCCCCAGGAGCCTCTGAACCTGTATTTTAACACAATCTCAGGTAATTCATAGGCCCTCCAGGGCTTGAGAACCAGTTTCGCGAGTTCCTGGTATGATTATTACTGAGGTCAGCGCTCTAACGGAGTGGCTAGATATGAGTGTGTGCGTGCTAAGTCGCTCAGTCCGACTCTTTGTGACCCTATGGACTGTAGCCCACTAGGCTCCTCTGTCCTTGGGATTTTCCAGGCAAGAATACCGGAGTGGGTTGCCCTCCTCCAGGGGATCTTCCCAACCCAGAAATTAAAGCTTTAACCTGCATTGGCAGGCGGGTTCTTTACCACTAGCACCACCTGGGGCGATATGAACGGGGAATCTTCGTGTGAGTCTGGAGGGGCCCAAGGCCGTCCACCTGGCAGGGGCTGGCTTGCACTCTGGGTTTCTCTGGACATCGTCGTGTCTCTGCCTTCCCGCAAGCTGGGCCCCAGCTGCGTCCGGCAGAGCGCTGCCGTAGCTGTTCTCTGAGTCTGGGGACCCGCCCCCAGCCAGACCCGTCTACACTCGTGGAACCAAACTGGAGCTTGATTGTGAGCAGGCTCTGCTTGCTGGTTTTCTGTGTGACTTTCCCAGCCACGGCATGGGTGCTGAGCGGCTGTATTAATGGCAGAAGGAAGGGCCTGCTTTCTCTGACAAATCGCCGCGTCCACTCTTCACTGGAGAGGTGTTCACTTTAGTACAGGACGGGGGAGCGCCATGAGGACAGTGGGGTGGGTCTGGCCCCTCTGAAAGGGCGTCTACCCGTGTCCCCGCAGGGCTGCCCGGGTGGCGCGGCCCTAAAGCGCCCGCCTACCAGTGCAGGAGGCCTAAGACGTGGGGGCCCAGTCCCTGGGTAGAGAAGGTCCCCTGCAGCAGCAGATGGCTACCCACTCCAGTACCCGTGCCTGGAGGATTCCAGGGACAGAGGAGCCTGGTGGGCTACAGTCCAGGGGCCACCAACAGTCGGACGCAACGGGGGGCAGCCCGTCAGTGGCTGCGAGAGACACTCACCGGGCCTTAGGGTCGGTCTTTCTTCCCAGACTTGAGCTCTGTGAGCGCAAAGACCGTGTGCGCCTCCAGCAACCGGCACGGGGCCTGGCATGTATGGGGCCCAGGAGACGTGTGATGAGTGACACATGAGCGCGTTCCTTCTCCTACGAACATCGCCGGCAACCTTCAAACGTTGGGGCAGAGGCTGCTTGTCAGGCTGCCTGTTACTCTGACCTTATTTTCCACTGGTTATGCAGCCCTCAGACTTAAAAAGGCATTATTAGTATTGCTCACAAGAAGAAATGTTGATGGAAACAAGTCAAACGGCATTATGGTTAGGAACTTGCTAGGTGTCATTTTTGAGGGATTAGATAACTATGTTGTCTGGTTGAGTGAACTGCCTGTTTGTTGCAAGTTGGGACTTTGCTGGACTGGTTTCCAGGGCTGGAGGGGAAGAGATAAGTGAATCTTCTAGTGAGAGGTCATCTGTTTTGCAAGCAGGGAAGATTCCATGAACCAGATCCAAGTGTTACAACATAGGGAACTGCCTCCGACCGCTCCGGATAAGGAAGCCCCCCAGTTAAACATGAAAGCAAAAATTCACCATGCTCTCCTCTTTGCAAAGCCCATGCAATCCAAACCACTGAGTGCTTAGATGTCCACAGCTGTGAGTGGATTTGGGGATGAAACTGATACCGAAGGCCAGGCGAGCTTCTCCCACTAGCCCCGGGGGGTGAGCAGTCCTTGCCTCTGTGCTGCAGAAGCTGCTTCCACAGAGGAGGTGCAGGGCAGACGGGACTGACCCTCCCTGCACCTGAGCAGGCCGGGTAAGGCATGTCCTCTCACGGCCTCCTGCCATCCCTCCCTCTCGGGTAGTGGCTTGGCCATTAGAAGAACGTCTTGGGCATCTTTGCATTTTCCTTGGCAAAAAGAACAGAAGATGCTGCCCTTCCAGAGACTTCCCTCGTCCTCATGCTCGGCCGGCTGGGCCAAGCTTGCTGCTGCCCTGTCTCCCTCTCTGTCCCTGACTCAGCCACCACCCCCGCTTCTTTCTCTCTCTGAATTCCATTCAGAGAATCACCATTAAAAACAGACTAGAAATACACCAGTCTGCGGCGTAATGGTTGGTGGTTTCATCTTTTGTTTTAGATTACCAAGCTTTCCTGGATAGTGTCACTTAATTGAACTTAATATTAGAAGGCCTTTCCACTTTACCAGAATAAAAAGGCATTTCAGTGATGCAATTGAGTGTGTGCTGTAGT
The DNA here is from genome assembly GCF_054371585.1 of Giraffa tippelskirchi. Lineage (NCBI taxonomy): Eukaryota > Metazoa > Chordata > Mammalia > Artiodactyla > Giraffidae > Giraffa > Giraffa tippelskirchi. Next base: position 656,044 of record NC_137283.1, read on the forward strand.
TAATTCAGCTGCCTAAGAAGTGTATTTGTTGACGTCTGTTCTGTGCAGGGGGCTCCTTGCTTTCCGATTCCGTCAAGTCACATGGTATTGTGCACTTAAAATCAGTTATGAATTAGGTCTCATGTGAAGTATCTTACCACGATGCAGTGTTTAAAAAGTAAATACATTATTTGATTTTTTTAAGTCAATTCATACCCTTAGAGTCCATTCCCAAAAGATTTAGACAGTGTGTCTGAGCCCACTTTCTGAAAGAAATGATACCAGTTAACTTAGGTGACGCACGCTAGGTCGCTTCAGCCGTGTCTCTTTGTGACCCTATGGAGTGTAGCCCGCCAGGCTCCGCTGTCCAAGGGATTCTGCAGGCAAAAATACTGGAGTGGGTTGCCATGCCCTCCTCCAGGGGATCTTCCCAACCCAGTGACTGAACCCATATCTCTTTCATCTCCTGCCTTGGCAAGCGGGTTCTTTACCAGTGGTGTCACCTGGGAAGGCTAATTTACTTAGGTAGCCGCGGTGAAACGAGCAGACTAAGAGCCTCTGAGACCTCCCCGTAACCCAGGGCGCTCCCCTCTAAACCCCTGACCCCCACATCACTCCCCAGTCCACAGGCTCCCTCGTGGCCCCAGGCCGCGCCCTCCTTGCCCTCTGACAGCACGCATTGCAGTGGCGACGGCAGCCCTTGCCCGCCTGCGTGCCACAGGCCCTCCCCGCTCCCTGCCGGCCCGCTGGGTGGGCTTTCCTTCTCAGCAGTGCCCAGCTCACTTCTGGAGTTGCTGTTCCAGGCCGGCGTCAGGATGCTGGCTCGCTTAGTGGATGGGCCTGTGTCTCCCCGCTGCCTCCCTCCCTCCGGTCTTCTCATATTCTGCTGTGTTCTGTTCCTTTGTCCCTCCTCCCCCCGCCCCCCAGCCCGTGTCCCTCTGTATAATGAAAAACTACTCTTCACCATACATTCAAGCATCAGCTCCTTTAGGAAGCTGTTTTGTTTTGTTTTGTTGAGAATTAGCAATCTAAGCTGTTGCTGTAACTTCTTTCCAGCTTGTCACGTTCTGTCTCTCCCATGGACTGAGTCTCTTCAGGCCTGGGGCCAGTATACAAGTGTCTTGTGTTCAGTAGATGGTGACAAATGGATGGATGGGTTGGCTAATTAACAGTTTACAGTAGCGCACCTTTGGTGCAAAGATCACATTAACGTAACTCACAGACTGGGTTACCTTAGCGTGAGGTCCTATGATCAGCACACAGACACAGGACTAGGTCCTGGATTCCTTCCTCATCCGTTGGCTTGCTAGAGAGGATACTGAAAATGATCCATCTGGCTCCTCCAATTTTACCAGAATGTGTCCTAAATGTCTTGTCTGGAAAAAATATGATATGTGGCTAAAGACCCTTCTTGGTGTGGCCTAGTACGTTTCAGGTGAGTTTGTGGAATGATGGTGATGCTGTGGTGAAAGCCAAGGAATAAAAGAAGTATTTTCTGCTCTAGCAATTAAGAAATTAACATTTGAAGTGCACTTATAGTAATTAGCATAACCATTCCTTTGATACATATGGAGAAAAGAAAACATAACTAAAAATACTGCATATTTCTGCTCAAGACTATGTTCCATGCTGAAGAACTTCATCCCACCTTTATCATGTATTTCATTTCATGAGGCTTTCTAAAAGGAGCTGTAGAGCTGCAGTATACCTAGTATAAATGTCAGTTTAAGTCCAAGGTGCAGTTTTGAGAAGGAAAGTCTATAGGAGAAGACAGAGAGGGATTAAAATATGGGGGAATTGTAATGAAAGACTAGAGCAGCTGAACTTTCCCAGCTCAAACACAGAATTTAAGCTCTGTGTGTGTGTGTGTGTGTGTGTGTGTGTGTGTACATGAGTTCAAGTCTAATTAAGGAGAGTGAATAAAGGAATAGGGACACGAACAAGAAAGCTATGGATTCAGTTATAGGAAAACTCTTTGCTGTAGTTCAGTCGTGGTTTTAAGATGTCCAGGCTTGTTGATATTTCCCTTCTGTGCTATTGGCACAAAATGTTGCTGTGACACTACATACTGCTTCAAGCAAATCTAAAAGCTTTGTTTCAGCTTGTTTTGTTGAAATCTGTGTGTTTCAAATCTCTACCAAGTTTTTCTATAGGCACATTTAGGCATGAAATTAGCTAAATCATTCATGATGGAGGCTGAACCCCATACAAGATGTAGACTCAGGCTCTGGAGACTTATTTGACTTTGTTGGTATTTTCAGGATCTCAAAATTGCAAATTTAAGCTCTATGACTGTGATGTTGTCCAGGATGCCCTTTACTTATAGCCTCTGGTTGGAAAGCCATAGGGTTCCTATGTGAATACCATGGATCTGGAGATTTTTGTGATGTCTGTATTGTCATCATACACAGGTTTGGACTTGGCGTAATTAACTCCAAGGACAGACCCTTGTGAGCAGTGTACTTGGCTGACAGTCAGGAGCCATCCCCACCTGATTTGCTTCTTGGGTGCCCCGCTCCCATCTACAGCCCTAGGCCCAGTCCAAGACAGGCCACCCCTCTTGCCCTGACCTGACTGAACTCAAGGTCTTTCCCTAGGATCTAAGCCTTTAGTTTTCCCTTACTACCGTGACAGCTCACAGTCCAGATTTTTCCTTGGGAAGGTCAGTGCTCCTGACATCACACTCTTCTGTGCTTCTGTACTGAGCTGTCCACGGTTCTATAGATTCAGACTCCTTAACACCTGCCAGGGTTGGCTGTCACCCTGCCACACGTTCGTGCCTGGCTGGAAAGCTCAGCGCAGGGGCATCTCCAGAGATCTTGTTCAGACATAGATTTTCATTCTGTGAGTCTGTGATGAGGCCCAGGGTTCCTTACCGCTAACACTCTCGCAGGTGAGGCCAGTGTGGCCAGTCTGCAGCCTCCACTCCCCAGTGTGAGGCTCTAAACTGTTTTGCAGGTGCTTGACTGGTCTCCCCACGCTGTTCTGGAGACCTTCTGGGCCCCTCTCCATGGCACAGTAAGGCCGTGTGTTTAAGTTAGAAGAGGGAGATTATTTCATTTATGAAGGTGCAACATGGCATAGAGAAATATAATTCTTGTTTTTGAATTGAAAAAACATTGAAACCACATGCTGCAAAAATAATGGCTTTTCTCTTTACAAGAAAAAAATCACAGCATTTGAAAATTACAAGCTACTGATATCCCACATAGAGGGGAAGAGTCCCCTGTCCCCAGGACACTGACAGAAGCCAGACTCATTACCACCAGCTCTGGGCTTCAGCCTCGGGTGCTGGCTCATCAGACAGATAACACGTTCTAGGGGTGGCAGTTCCTACAAGACCTCTGCCTTACAGCTTGTGCTTCTGAATAAGTTATGTAATTAAACTTCTTGTTTTGAGAGAAGTGGAGACTCGCACGTTGTAAGACATGGTACCAAGAAGCCCCATGCAACCTTTTGTCTAGTTCCCCAGTGGAACATCTTGTTGGCACAGAACATCTCCTCCCATAGAACCTCTTACAGACACGTCCACTTCTGGGCACCATCTAGGTCCTGCTCCAAAAAACAGCAGGTATTTTTAAAACACAAACCTGAGCATGTTCCTCCTTGTTTGAAATCTTCTCATGCCTTTAACATGGAGAGTCCTCAGCAGCAAGCCCTTTAACAGCCCCCTGCCTCCCCTTGCCCTGCTGTCTGCTAGACTCATGTCCATCCAGGGGACCTTCCACAGTCACAGTTCCTCCTGCAGGAAGGCCTGCCGAGCCCTTCCCCACACTTGGTCAGGCTCCTGAAGAGCTCAGATGAATGGCTGTAGCTCAAAGGATCCTGCCAGGGCCTCTCAGGCGGGATCAGGGTCTACCTGCCATACTCTCCCCCAGCCACGCTCACACACGCATCAGCAAGCAGTTCCATGATTTGGTGGCTGGCTGTCATTCCCACTGGACTGCAGGCTTCCTGCGGCAGGAGCAGTGTGAATCCATTCCCAGCCGTGCCCCTGGACCTCACGTGTGCCTGACACACACTGAGGCTACAGGGACGGACTGATGATGATAACAGTGATGGCCTCTGGGAGCCAGACACTGTCTTACAGATGTTAACAACTTAATCCTCACACTGATTCCGCCAGGCCGGCACCTTCACTCCCATTACAGAGGAGGAAAGAGAGGCTGAGTAAGAAATAATTTGCCTGGGGGGATGCCACCAGCCCCTGCAGAGCTGGCTCAAAGGCAGGCAGCAGAGTTGGAATCCTCAAGCTAGGACAGGAGTATTCACCCCCAGTAGCCTTTGTGCTGGGCCCCACGCATGGTGATCAGGGGTCCGGCGAGAGCATCCACTGCATGAATCCAGAAGGGAAGTGGTCCCGAGACTGCCCTCAGTAAGTGGGGCATAAGAGACACAGAAGACTTTCCTTCTAGTGGGCTTGATTCTATTGTTCCCTTATTAGGTTGACTTTTTTTAATAGCTTACGTATTAGGTAGGGACTTCCCCGGTGGCTCAGTGGTAAAGAATCCACCTGCAGTGCAGGAGACGCTGGAGACTCAGGTTCGATCCCTGGGTCTGGAAGATCCCCTGGAGGAGGGCATGGCAACCCACTTCAGTATTCTTGCCTGGCGGACAGTAGTCCATGGGGTCACAAAGAGTCGGACACAGCTGGGCGACTGAGCACACACCCACAGAACGCTAGGTAGACATGAGTTAGAAAACTGAGGTTATTTGCAAGTGTGAAGTACAAAACATTTTGCAAATCTTATTGTATTTGTAAGTGGATGAGGGTATAATGAACATGACATTCATTATATGAACCATATTGTAGGATTTGGAGTATAAAATTGACTTAGGAATTGTCCTGTGAAATAGCCACAAACATCCAGTAACACCCCCATTTAACCTCAAATCAACATTAAATAAGAAGTGACTGACTTAAGGGGAAAAACGGCAAGTGTGTTTCTGGTGGTAAAATCTTTCCCAGTGACAATTAATTTATTGTCTAGCTAATAAGAGTTCCCTTGTCCCTTAGCACATTAATACTTGCTCCCAATTACTATTTAATATTTTTAATTTTGTATTTCTTTTGCAAATTGAGCTATCATTTGATGAGTGGCTGGATTCTGCTGCCCAACTTTGGGACTATTTCCAGCATAAAATTACAATCCCAGATAATCATGCCACAAAGATCTGGGTCTCATTAGGAGGGAGAAAATCTGGGAGACGGCCCAGTCTGGCCTCCTCCAAACCAAACAGCCATGGCTTTCTCTAGTTGTTCTACAAATGATTCAAATTTTTTAGTAATTCTAAAAACTGATGTGTTTTTTCCATGAAAGGAAGTGTTACCACATTTTCCAAAGGAGGAGGATCTATATCCTTGCTCTTTCATCCTCTCATTCCCACCCCCTCACCCTTGCCACCACCCACACAACATCTGTAGTTCCTAAACTAAAAGCACAAATTATTATGAAAGTTAATTGAGCTTACAAAGAAATGTTTGTGTAGGAAACTTTCTCGGCTTCAAGGAGGAAAGTCTGGTTTGAGTGGCCATTCACCAGGGTAGAGATCAGTTCACTGAAGACATTCCTGCAGCCCCGCAGGAGCAACCCCTTCTGCTGCCGCCACCCCCGCCTGCAGATTTGACAATGTGCCAGAATAAACAGTTCAGTGATGAGTTCAGTTAAAACATAAAGTACACACTTACAGTTTTTCACTTCTCTGGTTACTGGCCTCAATAACCAGATAGTCAGCAAAAAAAAAAAAAAAAAAAGTAGGTTACAGATTACCAGCTAATTATGTCCACTGCATTAGGCCCAAGCCCTCTGGCCATTTGAAAGGCCCTTAGACACAATCCTCACTCAACACTGGCCTTACAGGGACCTGCAGGCCCCAGGCTGCCAAGAAGGACTTTATCTCCATCAGCATGTTCTGTCAGATTGAACGGCACAGCCTGAGGACCCCAGACCGGCTAAGAACAAAGGAAAAGGCTTGCCATCTCTCGGAGTGCGTCGTCGAGCCTGGATTTGGTACTTAGACATATTGTAGGGATCGGCAGCTTTCCCTTGAGACGGTTTTTTAGACCCAGGGACTTGGCTCCAGCCCCAACACTTCGCTCCTCTCCCTTAACTACCAGGAGTCTCTTAGACATATGATCACAAGCAAATAGATGGAGGGCATATTGTTGAAGCCTTGTGACTTCACTTATGGCACCTGCCCTTTGAAAGACACTAACCATGATCAAAGGCGGCATATTTTGCTCCTAGAGATGAGTCTCTGATTGTCCCCAAGAGGAAAAAAATTCATAGTTTGCTACTAAGTGATAAGAAAGGGGCCCTCCTGGTGGCTCATATGGTAAAGAATCTGCCTGCAATGCAGGAGACCCAGATTTGATCCCTGGATCGGGAAGATCCCCTGGAGAAGGGAATGGCTACCCACCCCAGTATTCTTGCCTGGAGAATTCCATGGACAGAGGAATCTGGCGGGCTACATTCCATGGGGACACTTATTTTTAAGTATCCCTTGGATAAAAGTTAATAATGCAGCAAGGAAAGCAAGGTAAGTTTTCTTGTCTGTTACTTAATAGACCATGTTTTTGGAAGAATCAGTCTGGTTAAATCCCAGATACATTCAATCAGAAAACGGGCTTTCAACAACAGAATTCTGTGTCTGCAGTCTGTAGCAAATCCAATTCTATCAGGCCAGGAGGCTGTAATAGAAACTAAAATCTAAGAGAGACCCAAGCAAGGAAAAATGCTTCCTCCTCCAAGCCTGGGAGGAATTTACCATCAGCCCTGCTATTAATAGAAGCGGCGGGGATTCCATTTTCATTGCTCATTTGCCACTTCAGTTATTAAACTTAAGTGAGACGTGAATCAAGTCTGCTGAAAACTTATATATGATGCTAATACAGATATTTTAGTAATTCAGCAGCATTTACTCGTCTCTCATTGCTTGCTGAATTTCTCAGTGTAATAAGCTAAAGGGAAGCCAAAGGAAACAGAACGTTTGCCGTTGTTCTCAGGTGACACGTTATTCTTTAGAGAGACAGGATGTGCTGTGAAACAACAGAATGCTTTCACCACAAGTGAAAATGATGAGCTAGGGCGCATCCACAAGAGCCAGCCGCAGGGCTGAGGAGCCGGGAGAAGCTGATGGGGGAGCCTCTCTGGAGGACAGCCTGTGAAGGGAGGCCACACACGTGGAATTCCCAAGAGCACTAGGGAGGCAGGATCCAGGGATCCGGGAAGCCCGGGCCAAAACCAGCAGTGAGAGACTCGCATTGTCTTCCCGAATCTGCACGCCCAGAGGTAGAGGAGAACTGAGCTGCATTTGCGTTAAGTCAGAGGCCGTTATCGGGGTCTAGCTTCAGGGCAGTGAAGGAATAACCATCTGATAGAGTTGTAGATGGAGAATCAGGTCGCTTCGCCGGCTCGTAGCAGGATTAGCACTCTCAGTCACTGGGAGGGACACGCAGAACTTGACCTTTTGTTTGTCATGAGTGTGGAAAGCCAGGACTCCTGGACGTGGGTTTGGCTGTCCAGTTCTAAGAACAGATGCTGCCTCACGCAGAACTGTAACCCCCATGAATGCGTGCTAGGCCGTGTCTGACTCTTTGTGACCCTGTTGACTGTAGCCTGCCAGGCTCCTCTGTCCACGGGATTCTCCAGGCAAGAATACTGGAGTGGGTTGCCATGCCCTCCTCCAGGGGGACCTTCCAGACCCAGGGATCAAACCCTCGTCTCTCACATCTCCTGCCTTGGCAGGTGGGTTCTTTACCACTAGTGCCACCTGGGCAGCTTGCAACCCCCACATACACATGTAAATAACAGCTTGAAGCCTTTCACTTCCTTGTTAGTTCTTAGTTCCTTATATCTTCAATCCCTCTATTTAGCTGATGATGAATTAGGAAGAATTTAACCATAAGGAAACCCTTTTGGGGGCTTCCCAGGTGGCTCTAACAGTAAAAAAAAAAAACCCACCTGCCACTGCAGGAGACATGGGTTCGATCCCTGAGCCAGGAAGATTCCTTGGAGTAGGAAATGACAACCCACTCCCATATTCTTGCCTGGAAAATTCCATGGACGGAGGAACCTGACAGGCTACATTCCCTGGGGTTGCAAAGAGGCGGACACGACTGAGCGCGCACACACACACAAACCCTTTTGGAATTTGACCTTAGGGGTGAAATGACCACTTTAACCAGGTTTGTCTTCTAGAAAGTCCAGGACAAAGGGAATTCTAATTGTGTGCTTCCCCTCCTCCTGTCAGGCCTTTCCCTAAATCAGAGATTGGCAAAGTACAGTCCAGTGTCCAAATCCAACTGCTGCCTGTTTTACAAATAAAGTTTTATTGACACACGCTGGCACCTGGCCATCATCACTTGTGTCTGGTGCTGTCTTTGGCGCACAACAGGATCGAGTGTTGGGACCATATCATCTGCAGACCCATAATATTTACTCTGGCTCTTTTCAGAAGTTTTCCAGTGCCTGCGCTGGAACAGCATACAGGCTGCTTCAGACTGTATTTTCTGGACTCAGACCTGTGTCAGTGAGAGGCTGCTCTGGTTGGCATCACCCCTTCACACCTTTTTCCAGGCACATGGCCCATCTAATAGCAGATGGCTCTGTAGGAGAACTATGACCCTGAAGTGCTGGCTCCTCGTGGAGAGCGTGCACATTCTAGAAACAGTAGTATCGGAGCACAATCAAGAGTCTTCTGCAGCAGAAAGCTGGCTCAGGCTTCTCCTGAGTCAATTGAGAAGTTGTTAGTGATTTCTGAGTCAGTCTTTCCTCATCACTGAGCCCAGGAATTGGGCTGGGCTTTGGGTCACATTGTAAACCAAGGAAAGAGGCTGAATGCCTCCCCCACTGAAATGCAACTTAAAAGGAATATTTAAAGTAAGTAGGAGTAAGTGAAAAAGCTGTTAATTTTAAAACAAGCCTTAAATAAAAATATGTACATACACACAGCACACAAATGCCAACCGCGAAGGGTCAGATGAAGCTTTTTGCTAAGTGAAAAATAACGCGAGTAGAGAGTGTCGTGAACACAAAGCTAGGAGCTCTTCTAAGGGGATCCTTCCAAAAGACACACAATAGGTGTGGCTTCTTCAGCCTTAAGGGCCCAGCACAGGTCCCCCGATCAGATATGGGTCCAAATGTGCCCCTTTCCGGCCGTGGGCTCTGGGTTAGCTATGGTCCGTGTCCACTGTTCCTCCCTCAGCAGCAGGAGCCACGGCTCTTCGCCAGGCCACACCTAACAATGTGAGCGGAAGGCGGAGAGGTCAACCTCTGGGAGAGCTTGGAAGGAAGGAAGCAATTCATTCTACTGGGACCCAGTCCAGATTTAACTCAGAGGCAAGTTGTAGTAATATTTATTGAGTCCACCATGTGTCAGATGCTTTGAGCACAGATTCTCCCATTTCCCTGAACCTTCCCAAGAGTCCCTGTTTTATAGATGAAGAAAAAGAGCCTCAATGTGATAAAGATATGGTCCCAGGAGTGTTGGGACCAGAGTTCTTACCCAGTCCTTGTGGCTCCAAGGCCATTGGCCATTGACAGGTCATTGTAAAACTTGGATGCTGTTGTTCTGTAGTCAGAATGGCTAGGGGGTTCCCTTGCCCCTTTTCTGACTTTTCAAATCCTTTATGACACGACTATGACAGATTGGTTCAAAGAGTTGTGCTGAGGACCGGACATGTTTTGGTAGCTTTTTAAAAAGCAAGGAGCTCATTGGTCAAATCAAGCCCCTCATCTTTTTAGGGAGATTACTTTTCTCCTTTTATCGTTTCTCATTTGTTCCCAGGAGCAAAAGGGATCCAATGATGCCCCCAGAGAAAGCAATTCCAGCCTGAGGCAGCATAATGCAGGCTCAGACTTGAAAAATGGCTTAGAAATCTCAGCCCTGTTAGCCTTGTCACCTCCGCACCCTCCTCCCCCAAATCCATCCTTTCCCAAGCAGTCCCAGTAGACCAGCTTCCTTCCGTCTCCTAACATCTTCGCTCCCTTTCCTCTGCTCCTTTTTCCTATAGGTTCCCTTGTGGGAGTATCACAGGTCCTCTGTGACCTCCTGCACTTCTCGCAGCCAAGCCTGGGCAGAACGCCATGGGGCGTTCGAGGAGCTAGTCCTGGCCTTACCGGGGCTGGCGCTGGTGGGGAAGCACGGGGAGGCGTGCTGGGAACATCTTTGTTTTCCGAAGAAGCCTTTGGTGTCATGGCCTCTCCTGGTGTCTCAGTGATCACTCCCTTGTTTAGCTTTTTGTTGTCATTTACTCTGTCGCTTACTCTGGGGTCTCTTTTGGGGGGTAGGTGGCTATTTGTGTATTGGGTTTTTCTTACGCTCATGAGTAAACCAACTTAAATGGGTATCTATTTAGAGAGATGGCCTTGAAACAATTGTGCATTAGTGACTGATTTTTAAAAACAAAAGCAGTAATGATAGGAGAAAACCTTTAAAAGCACATTCAGATTGTCTTGGGGTGGGGTAGACACGTGCTGCCACGTGGAACCTACACACAGCTCTTCCGCAGAGAGACACTTGCAGGAAAGATCCTTACCCTCCATTCTGGTTTAGAAATCTTTTATTTCCTTGCAAGTTACGTGTCTTTTCCAGAACTTTTTTCAATGAGAATGCATGGAGAAGTTATGCTTAGAGATAACTATAGAGAACCCAGGAAGGATCACTCATGTGTATCTCCAGATGACCCAGAGGAGGGCAATGCAGGGGAGAAGGAGAAATGAAATACACCTTATTTTCTTAGTGTGGCAAATTGTGGGACTGGGTGTAGCAGAGTCACCAAGCCCAGCGCCTGGCACTTTTAGGCAGCCTCCTCTTGGCTGGGAACACGGGGTAACTTCTTTGCTTTTACTCTGAGGAACATGAGGAGTGTTCACATTGGCGACTTCTCCTCTTGCGGGCCTGGGTCCTTCAGTGGCTCTGTCGCGTGGCTGGGGGACGTCCAGTGATTATTTCGTGAGTAAAGTCATCACCCCAAAGGGCTGGTATGTCTATTCAGGGCAGGGAGCACTTCTGAGTCATTCCTGACAGCTGTTGTTGAGCCATTTTGTGAGTGTGTTTTAGTTGAAGCGGTGAAGGAACAGCAGAACAAACAGCCCTCACGGCCCTGGTGCAGCCCCCAGAGCGGGAGCGAACAAACCTTTCGTCAGCGGCCAGCGACACCCCCGGCAGTGGCTCCCCAGGCTGGGGTGCTCCTCGGGCGGGCTGGTGTTGGGGTGAGCTCCAGAGGAACAGCGGGCACCGTGGGGGCAGTGCCCAGCCTTCCTCATGAGAGGGAGTCACAGGGGCCTGGGCAGGACAAGAAAGCCACTGCCTTCTGCTCGCCAGGTCTCTGCTGAAGAGGGTCAGCGGAGGCAGAGCTGAAAGGCGCAGGGAGACAGAGGCAGTCTTAAGTCCGACTCTGAACCGTCACGTTTGGAACCGGTTTCAGGTAGTGGTCTTTGACACCCGCCCCGTTAGGAATGCTCCCTTTCCCGCTTCCCAGGCTGCCCTCTGTGACGAGCATCTGCCCCCGCAGCCCCGACCCGGCTGCCATCCCGCCCTGCTCTTCAGGTCTCCTGCTTTGGGACAGGCAGCCCGGCCCATCCCAGTGGGCCCTCTGCGGTGAGAGGGAGTAGCAGCCCCTCCTCATTTAGGTGACAGGCAGGTCTCAGCAGTCCCACTCATGAGGAAGAGCTTTGAAAACCGTCACTGCAGCTGCGCGGTGTCAAGTACTAACCTTGTGAACTCTTCCCTGGCCCTCACTGGCCGCGTTGAAGGACTCACCTGAAAACGCAACAGGACTCGGAAGAAGTAGGTCAGAAGCATGAAAATCGAAGTGGGGCTGAAGCATCCAGGTGGTGGTTTGGCCAGCAGACCTTTGGACAGACAGGGGCGATGCTCGCTTGAGAGGCGTGCCTGTGTGTGCGGAGAGCCCTGAGCGTGAGGAAGCAGTAGTCCCCAGCTAGGAGATCAGAAAAACAGAACCCAGCCGGGAGGAGGCGCTGATTCGTGATATCTCTAGAAAGTAAAGGCCAGACACGCTCAATTCTCTCTAGTTTACATTTTCACGTGGAGAGATTTTAAACCAAATCCAATCTTCTGTCCTTTCCTCAGTGTACCCTGCTCAGCGTTCAATATTCAGTCAAGGAACACTCCAGTCACATATAATCGAGTTCTGTACTACCTACTATGGATTCTGGTGTGTAATCTGATATGTCATTCCTCTGTCCACGAATTTTCATTCAGTACATGTCCGTCTATTTAAATAAAGATGACCAGACACAAATTGTGTTGCCAAATACTCAAAAAAGATTTATTGGGCTGAATGAATAAAAAATTAATGGGCGTGGCTTTTTGAAATCTTTTCTGGTCTAGGTTCGTTTCTGATCATCCCAAATAGATAAAAATCATTTATTTACCAGCCGTTCAACTAGCTACAAAAATGCAATGGCCAACCAGCTCCATGATTCAGGAGTTTTCATTTCCATTGTCAGGACCATTCTCTGGACAGCATCCAATAAAAGTGAACAGTGATGTCTTTAATTTTAGAATTTTAAAGCATCCTCAGTTTTGACACAATGCAGCAGTCCTGCTGAGTGCATTTACAAAAGAAATCCCCCCCCCCGCCCCCGCGGAGAGGTGGGGGTAGTTTGCTGGTATCCTTGAAGACACATAGATTGCACTGGTTTGCCTGCAGTGAATACTGCTGTAGCAAAGCCTCAATGTCAGACATGATTTGTATTTAGAGAAATGTGTGATTTATGAAGCACGTTTATGTCCACAATCTCATTACTGCTCACACCTACCCTGTCTAGTGCATCAAGCTGGTACTATTATAACCAGTGAGAACACCGAGACCCAGAGAGCTGAGATAACTGGCTGGAGATCATCCCATAATGATACATCACAATCGTCACACTGATTCGGAGATGTCTGATGCTGTCACTGGAAACCTTCCACCATCCCTCCCAGAGCTGGTCTTCCCGGGATTCATACACATCACTTAGCTCCTAAGAAAGTGGACACAATATGCACAGGTCTCCTAACTCTTAGTTTATTTTTTAAAAATCATTAACTTGGCTTGGGCTTACTTTAATGGCTAGGAGGAAAATTATAGGGAAGGAAATCAACCAGGTACTCTGTGTCCCAACTCTAAAACAAAATAGGTGTTGTTTTAAAGTCGTCTGCTTGTTAGTGTAGATTTGAGTTTGTAGATGTGTTGATCATGTCAAGGCTTGGCACGTTTGGTCCAGTAGGCATATTATAATGCACATGGCCAATTACAGAATATTTAAGAGGACTTTTTGAGTGTTATATGTGCATTTCCACGTTGCAGTGTAGATTGAAATTCAGTTTGACAACAGTCTTTGGATGCCTACAGGATAAGGACTAAATATTAGGTATGAAATTCAGTTCAGTTCAGTTCAGTCGCTCAGTCGTGTCCAACTCTTTGCAACCCCATGAATTGCAGCACGCCAGGCCTCCCTGTCCATCACCAACTCCCGGAGTCTACCCAAACTCATGTCCATCGAGTCAGTGATTCCATCCAGCCATCTCATCCTCTGTCGTCCCCTTCTCCTCCTGCCCCCAATCCTTCCCAGCATCAAGATCTTTTCCAGTGAGTCAACTCTTCGCGTCAGGTGGCCAAAGGATTGGAGTTTCAGCTTCAACATCAGTCCTTCCAATGAACACCCAGGACTGATCTCCTTTAGGATGGACTGGCTGGATCTTCTTGCAGTCCAAGGGACTCTCAAGAGTCTTCAACACCACAGTTGAAAAGCATCAATTCTGCAGCGCTCAGCTTTCTTCACAGTCCAACTCTCACATCCATACATGACCACTGGAAAAACCATAGCCTTGACTAGACAGACCCTTGTTGGCAAAGTAATGTTTCTGCTTTTTAATATGTCATCTAGGTTGGTCATAACTTTCCATCCAAGGAGTAAGCGTCTTTTAATTTCATGGCTGCAGTCACCATCAGCAGTGATTTTGGAGCCCAGAAAAATAAAGTCTGACACTGTTTCCACTGTTTCCCCATCTATTTGCCATGAAGTGATGGGACCATATGCCATGATCTTAGTTTTCTGAATGTTGAGCTTCAAGCCAACTTTTTCACTCTCTTCTCTCACTTTCATCAAGAGGCTTTTTAGTTCCTCTTCACTTTCTGCCATAAGGGTGGTATCATCTGCATATCTGAGGTTATTGATATTTCTTCCAGCAATCTTGATTCCAGCTTGTGCTTCATCCAGCCCAGCGTTTCTCATGATGTACTCTGCATATAAGTTAAATAAGCAGGGTGACAATGTACAGCCTTGACGTACTCCTTTTCCTTCTTGGAACCAGTCTGTTGTTCCATGTCCAGTTCTAACTGTTGCTTCCTGACTTGCATACAGGTTTCTCAAGAGGCAGGTCAGATGGTCTGGTATTCCCATCTCTTTCAGAATTTTCCACAGTTTATTGTGATCCACACAGTCAAAGGCTTTGGCATAGTCAATAAAGCAGAAATAGATGTTTTTCTGGGACTCTCTTGCTTTTTCGATGATCCATCAGATGTTGGCAATTTGATCTCTGGTTCCTCTGCCTTTTCTAAAACCAGCTTGAACATCTGGAAGTTCATGGCTCACGTATTGCTGAAGCCTGGCTTGGAAAATTTTGAGCATTACTTTACTAGCATATGAGATGAGTGCAATTGTGTGGTAGTTAGAGCATTCTTTGGCATTGCCTTTCTTTGGGATTGGAATGAAAACTGACCTTTTCCAGTCCTGTGGCCACTGCTGAGTTTTCCAAATTTGCTGGCATATTGAGTGCAGCACTTTCACAGCGTCATCTTTCAGGACTTGAAATAGCTCAACTGGAATTCCATCACCTCCAATAGCTTTGTTTGTAGTGATGCTTTCTAAGGCCCACTTGACTTCACATTCCAGGATGTCTGGCTCTAGGGGAGTGATCACACCATCGTGATTATCTGGGTCGTGAAGATCTTTTTTATACAGTTCTTCAGTGTATTCTTGCTACCACTTCTTAATATCTTCTGCTTCTGTTAGGTCCATACCATTTCTGTCCTTTATCGAGCCCATCTTTGCATGAAATGTTCCCATGGTATCTCTAATTTTCTAGACTAGATCTCTAGTCTTTCCCATTCTGTTGTTTTCCTCTATTTCTTTGCATTGATTGCTGAGGAAGGCTTTCTTATCTCTCCTTGCTATTCTTTGGAACTCGGCATTCCAATGGGAATATCTTTCCTTTTCTCCTTTGCTTTTTGCTTCTCTTCTTTTCTCAGCTATTTGTAAGGCCTCCGCAGACAGCCATTTTGCTTTTTTGTATTTCTTTTCCATGGGGATGGTCTTGATCCCTGTCTCCTGTACAATGTCATGAACCTCTTCCCATAGTTCATCAGGCACTCTGTCTATCAGATCTAGTCCCTTAAATCTATTTCTCACTTCCACTGTGTAATCATAAGGGATTTGATTTAGGTCATACCTGAATGGTCTAGTGGTTTTCCCTACTTTCTTCAATTAAATTAAATATGATCAAATAAGAAACTGTTGCTAAAATATAAACTTGGAAAATAAAGAAAAATCTTTTCAAAATTATAATGAATCTTTTCCCATTCCACAAAACCTTTTATTAAAGCCACAATGAAAATTTAAATACTATTTTGTACTTTTTTAAAATCATATTTGATTTTACTTTTGTTATATATTTTCCCAATTTTTTCATTATAACTTAACTGTAGGTCAACATTCCTACAAACTTGTATGGATTAAATAAATTTCACAGGCTAGTCTGATGCTGTAATCACAATTTATAACATTTTTCTATGGGATAAATTTACTCTCTACTCCCTGAAATGAATGTAAAAAATGTATTGATAGGTCAGGAAGAAAATGGAACTTGGAATCTCTTCAATTCCTTCATTGTTTGAAGAGACACCAAATCTGTGCAATGCATGGCTTTTCCCAAGGGCTACCATATGCAACTGTTCTGAATACCAATGAAGTGAACAGCCTGTAGCTTCCTTACCCTTCTAACAGTTTCTATATCTAGTATTTCATTCAGTTACTTCTAATTTTTAAAGCACTTGCACAAAGCCATTCAATTAATAATATGCAGAACTTTGAAGAACGTTTCTCCATTTTTATGAAATGTATTTTATTAAAAGTGTCATTCTTTTGGCCTTGTTCAATGCAGATTTTTGGAAATTATCTCCTCAGGAATATTTTATTATAAAGTAATATATGGTCACTGTAGAAAATTTGAAAAATGTAGAAACTCTCAGGAGGAAATAAGAAAAATACCCCAAACCCAGTATTCGTAAAAGACTATTGTTAACAACTTTTTCTTCCAGTAACATTTCTGTGCATTTTTTAATAGTTCAGTGTATAAACATACACATTTTGAAATTGCCGCCATAACACAATTTGAATAAGGCAAAAGAAATGATTAATCCTGATACTATGAAACCTCTAGCAAACTCTCTGAGTATCTTTTCCTTATTTATTTTTAAATCCATTATGTAAATATCTTATTTGAGATTTCCTTAAACCTTTTCCGGATGAAAGTGGGCAAAATCTTCCTTTGGTTTTTAAAGCTTAATCTCATATGTTAACTAGCCTAGAGTGATTTTACAGTAACCACCCAGAAAGTGTGAGGACTGACGCTCTTCTGAGACATCCTGCCTCCTTCTCTACCACCAGACACACGGAAACAGGAAAGGTTGAGAGATCCGTGTCACGTCATCCGAGACTCTGGTCACATGACCACTATCAGCCCATTGCTTTCACATCTAAAATGTAAACACAACATGTGTATTCACATCCCAGCAGTCAGTCCAAGGAGATATATGTGTATTCCACCTCTCCCCACTCTTTGTATTTGCGTAATGAACAAATAATTTTAAGTAGTGATGAATGCTAAGAAGAAAAGAAATCAGAAGAATGTGATAGCATGCCGTGGTGGGGACTTCAGCTGACCTGGTCCCAGAACAGGCTTTCCTGAAGGGACGTCATGACCACTGAGGTAGAATCTCAGTGACAAAAGGGACACAAAACTGCAAAGACCCGGGGAGAAAGGGAAGAGTGTTCCAAGCAGATGGAAGAGCCCTGAAGGGGGCAGGAAGCTGGTGGCTGGGAAGAAAGGGGGAGGCTTGGCTGGGCCAAAGGGCAGGGGAGGGAGCCTGAGAGCGATGGTGGGAGGGGCGCGGGCAGGGGCCCAGCCTTTGTTCTGATGCCCTGGGAAACCCGGATGGTTCCAACCAAGAGCGCTGTGATGTGATTTCTGCTTCAAAATGAGGCAATAATCAAAACAGCCAGTTTTGGAGGCCACGGGGAGAGATTTGCAAGTGCCCAGTGACCTTGGCTACCATTAAAGCATAGAGAAAGCAAATTAAAACAATTAGGCAATCCCAAAAGTATCTAAGTGGATTTGGGAAAATCTGGAGGAACCTGTTTTCGTGTTGTGTCTTAGCCTTACAGATTTGCCCGGGCTTGTGGGGAAAGAGAGAGATACACCCCCACAATGACACAGGAAAGCCACAGGCTTTCCCTGTCAAATCAGGCATGTCTCAGGACTTAGAGCTGGCAGACTGTTTGATTTTCAATTCACATAAATTGGGGGGTGGGGTTGGTTCTTCAGAAAGAGAACAGCCTGGCTCTGGACACCACGTGAACCCAGGTACCAAGGTGCCATGTGATTCCATGAACAGAAGTCCCCAGACAGGCAGAACTGTCCTAACTGGAAGCACATCTGCAGTTTGTGGTGTCTGGGGCGGGGGCTGTCTGATCAGGGCCGTGAGGGAGCTCCCAGGGTGACCGTGATGTTCTGGGCGTGATAGGAGTACGGGTTATACAGCTGCATGCGTTTGTTGAAACCCATCAGTGCTACACTTATTGCTGATTATCTCATAGTTCGTGATGTTGCCTCAAGAACCACTGTCAGTAATCTTGAACTGTAACCAGTGGCGTGTCAGGATGAAGGGTACTGCTGTCTGTGCCTTACTTTATAATGCATAGAAAAAATTAGATGGATAGGTATGTGTTAAAATGAACATAATAAAATGCTACTTTAAGGATGTTCACAGTGCAATTCTCTTAGGTTTTTGTCCATTTATGAACCATCATAATAAACTGTGAAGATGAAAAGCTGAGTGTTTTGAAGGCCTTCTTGTTTCAGTAGAATTTGTCTTCAGTTTTGCGGGAGGGAAAGCGAATCCCTAGCATGTTGTATGCAGCTTGACACACTTTTAACTATCTGGTTTTCAAAGGCTTAGCCTAAGGGAATACTGAATTTCTCTCTAAATAAATTGCTTAAAAACCTAATCCTAAATGCATATTTCAATGAAATTCTTAAAGTACAATATATTATTTTTTCTTTCTTCTTCTCACTGGATAAATATTGTTCAGACAGAGTAACTCTATTTAATGCCCAGTATTTGAGTAAGCCAACCAAATGCAGCCAGTTCACCCCGTGTCACACAGCAAGGACACATCCACAGAAGCCCCCAGCGTCTGTCCAGGCACACCTTATGTCGAGGCAGCTGTCCCGGTTCCCAGTAGTTAGCTGTAGCAAAAGAAACCTGAAGCTTTTGTGCTCATTCACTTCTCAGGACAGCTCTGGGAGGCCAGAATGGATTTTACCAAGTCTGCATTTGAGAAAACTGTGCTGCGGGGCTCGGGGAAGTCCTTCAGTCTGCATACAGAGGAAGTGCTGACCACAAGCTTTCTCCTGGCTGAGCTCGGAGCTTTTCCTCTCACAGTTTTGCCTTAAGTCTGCCTCGCTAGTTAGTGATTTTGATTTTTCAATATTACTGATTTAATGGTCTCACATTTAAATATTCTCTATCACATAACATGAGATATTTGGTATAAAGATGGAGCCAAGATTGTACCGTGTTCAGTCAAGAAACCCAGGCCAGGCCATTTGCATCCTCACCCCAGACCTGCTGTCTCCGTTTTTGTGTGTGGCAGGGAAGCCTCGGAACAAGCAGCCTTGTCATGTTCTCTGTTGATACTGTAGTCATTAACCCAGGAGTAGGACTCAGATGGATTTCCTTCAACTCAGCCCAATACTGTGTTGGCTGCTTTTTTCTTAAGAATAAGCATGTTGGGCAGTTGGGCAATTTTTTGCCATTATTAAAAAATATATCAACATTTTGCATGAAAATTTAGGTCTGTTTCCTCAATATAGGTTTTCCAAAGTGGAATCATCATGATATAGGCTTTAAGCATATTTATTTGTATGCACAGTCTGTCCAGTTTTTTCCAAAGGTCTGACAAATTGACGTTCATATCAATAACGTGTAATGTTGCTATTGTCTTCCAAATATAGGATCTTTTTTAAATATAAAAGTAATTTATAGTAATTGTAAATAGCAAAGGGTCATGGTAGGTCTTCATCAAATAAATCCTTTCAATGCTCACTTAGCACTTTTTGAATGAATAAATAAAAACACAGGTGTAGTCCTTTTGCAATTATTTTCTTCTTTAACAGGGTAAACTTACCTGACATGTTTTCCTTTTTAACTGATGAAAGTCATTTTCACATAATTTAATATTAAAAATAGTTCAGCCAAGAGAAATTTGCAAACTGATATCTTTGAGCATTTAAAATGAAAACATTTGGGATTGCTTTCATCCTTCTGTGTACAGAAGAAACCCTTCAGAAACACGCTCCAACACCCAGTTGTCGTCAACACTGGTCACCTGGCTGGCATGAAGGGCATGACCAATACTTGGGGCTGCCTCAACCAGAGCTGACCAGTTAGGCTGAAATTTAGGGACCATAGTCAATCAGTTGGAAAGCAACTTTTGTCCCAAGGTGTGCCAACAGAAAGGTCACCTATTGTTGTCAAAATCCTGCACTTCATTGATGCTGGCGTCTTTAAGGACCTTAGCATTGGGAAATCAGTCTGGCCTCATCTGCATGCCCTGCAGCCCACCGTGCAAAGAGGTTCCAGCTTGAGGCTGCAATCAGAGCAGCCGACACTCCTAGGTGAAGGCGGCCAGAGAAGCTGGGTCCCTCGTGGGTTAGGGTTGAAAGAGATGGAATCACCGTGCCCTGGGGCCAGCGCAGGGGGCTCCATCTTGTGAGCCATTGCAGGTCCCTTGGGAGCATTCTCTCTGCCTCCAAATTTGAACGAGAGCACAGAAGGGGAGAAGAGGGGAATCCCCACAAAGTCAAAGAGGAAGTAAGGGTTGCTTCATATTAAATGGTGGTGTAAACGCTGCACGTTCATTATGTGGTGTCTGAACATGTATGTGCTCAGCGCCTTGGCCCCAGAATACAAGAGCAGACAGTCAGATGATGCTCTGCACAACACTACCATGGGGAGGGGGCAAAGAGCCTATCAAATAGAAATGCAGACTGGGGAAGAGTTCCTCAGGAAGTCCCCACATATTGACTCTGGTCTTGGTTTTGTGCTCAACCACCTGGCTGCAGATTGCAGCCCTGCCTGGTCAGGTCTGAGTCAAACCTCCAAAGCCAGAGGCCATATTTCCTCACTTATGATCATTTTGGCTCAAAGTACAGTCGCCTACCAGCTCCCTGCTTCAGAAGTCCCAAACCTCTTTGTTTTCTTATGCTTGCCTATTCATGTTGTTCAAAGAGCTAATTTATAAACATGGCTCTATTATAATTCTCTCCTTTGCTTTTAAATATAGACTACCAAATGTATTTTCATAGTCTGACTTCATCCCCTAATTTAAAATGTTTTCTTATATTAAGTTTGACAGCTGAAAACATCAGGGCGTTAAGTGTGCCGAGGCCACATCCCAACAATTGATGCCAAACCCTTGCACCTCCACCTGGGTGGCGGGCTCCTTAGAGTGTGGGCAGACACAAAGGCATGCTGGTTTCTTGGTAACCAAGTGTGTTTTCATCTTATTTTCTAAATTTTTTATAATATTTGATTTTATTCTTCGGTGCATCAGTTTAAAATATTTTTTGTCTCCAGCCAATGGTTTTTCATTTTTAGGTTGTACAAAGTTGTGGTAGGAAACTATGTTTGTAAATAGTCTTTCAACACATAATAATGTGACACGTTATCTTTTTGCAAAGTAAAAGTTCATTATATATTTATTAACATTGTAAATATATAATTATTGTGTATGTTTTTCATGCATTTTACTAAAAACTCTTATAGACTGCTTTGTCTCAAAGATTTCCATAGGGTTTTCATCTGTTTCTCCTTGAATTTTTAATATTTTTAAACAGTTGCATGTATTATAGAGATGAACTAGTCCTTAGTTTGAACTGCATCTTATATAAACTTTTAAACATTGTTTATCACGTTTGTCCTGAGTGGCCTTCAATCAGAATTTCTACCCTAAGTCACTGAAGCATGCAGTTAGTCGAAGATTGTGAAGACTGTTTTACTTTAGTTTTTCTACTTGACTTTATCTCACGTGATAACTTTTTTCCCTGTTTCCAGTTTGCCAAGGGACAAGTAACAAGCTCACCCAGCTGGGCACTTTTGAAGACCACTTTCTGAGCCTCCAGAGGATGTTCAACAACTGCGAGGTGGTCCTTGGGAATTTGGAAATTACCTACATGCAGAGTAGTTACAACCTTTCTTTTCTCAAGGTTAGTTCAATGAATTTAATCCGTACCCAAATCCAGTAGGAGTAAATATAAGTAAACAAGGCCTTGGCAGAATTCAATTGGCAGTGTATTTACTTTTGCTATGGCAATCACAAACCATAAGGAAATTACACAGGCAAGTTTCATGAAAAGGTCACTTTACCAGATAGTGTCGAGTTGTAGCTGTAGAAGACGAGCAAAGAGAGACGGACTAGCCTGGCGTTCTGCTGTCGCTGTGGACACTAATCTTTTAACCAGTACTGCAGTCATGGTATCCCACTCTACTGGCTGTGTCTGAAAACAAGAAGAAAGAAGACCTGCTTTATAGTCCTTGCCTGTTTTCTTGGTATAAATACTCCCACCATGGTTGATTTCTGGCTACCAAGAGTTTAAAAACTAGTTCACAAAACTCCCATATGTTTTGCAGTAGGCTCTAGTGAGCCAATAGGAGCCAGCCTTAAAAGCTTCTGAGTTTGGTGTAGTTAAGCTTAGGATGTGATTGGTTTTCTTCTGGGTTGGTTGGTTTGTTTTTGATGGAAAGCCTGCAAGACAAATACAAAATAAATCAATGAAACGTTTCCATTTTCTGCTGAGTGTGTTAAACACCAGGCAAAATGAAAGTCACAGCATTCCTCAGTAATGCACATGGTCCGTTGTTACTGGTGTCAAGCTCAAGAGGCAAAAATGCAGGAATCACTATAAATCTTGTTACCTCCCCTGGGGTCCAGTGGTAATCATCTACATGATTCGTCAACCATTGCTGTTCAACTAGGTGTCCTGGGCTCTCTGGACCCACTTTAGATCTTGCTTTCATGAGTTCCTCCAAAGAGAAATAATATGTTCATGTTTTATTTCCTTAGACCATCCAGGAGGTTGCCGGCTATGTACTCATTGCCCTCAACACAGTGGAGAAGATTCCCTTGGAAAACCTGCAGATCATCCGAGGAAATGTGCTTTATGAAAACACCCATGCCTTAGCGGTCTTATCCAACTATGGGGCGAACAAAACTGGACTGAGGGAGCTGCCCTTGAGAAACTTACAGGGTGAGGGCGGGGCGCGGGAGGCTGTACTATGAAGAGCGACTTGGACGGTACTCAGCAGACTTGGTGCTTTTCTGAATCCCACTCAGGGAAGACTTTTATTCATGACGCGCAGATGTGTTGCGTGCCAGCCATATGCAAGGTCCAGCGAGGGGAAGTTCTAAGAAGACAGTAGTTGATGGGGCAGGAAGGGAAGAGTTAAGCCCAGTACAGGCTCTGCCTGGTTCATGGGAAAGTATCCAGAGAGTTAGTGAGACGTGGTTCTGGGAAAACGAGAGTATGACCAGGTGGTGGGCCCGGAACGCTCAGGTCGTCCGCAGTCTGACTGCCTGGACTCACGTGTAAGGGACAGAGAGTGAAAACCCAACCACAGTCTGAGACGTTTTCCAGAGCACCGCTATTGCACAGAAGCCCTTTTTAAGTTGGTAAGGATAGGGAATAAGGTATGACAGGTGAAGTTTGAAGTCTTGTGAGTGGGGCACCTATGAGGGTCCTGCGAGAGGGACCTGTGGAAGATACAGGGAAAACGGCAAGTTGATTCTTAAAATTTGAAGATGACTATGATGGTGGCAGGTGCAGTGCCAGCCATGTTAAACTGGTAACTTCATTTCCTGCCCCTAACCTTCTTTCAGAGCAAGTGGTATGCTCTGCCATTTTACCAAAAAAAGAAAAAAAAAAAGGTCAAAGTAACCCTCTTGAATTCCCGCACAAGTGAGGAGATGGCCAGGGTTGGCTACCCAGACCACGGCCCAGAGCCCTAGCCTTCGCCCATGCCTCGCGGCGCTGACGGGCAGTGGGGCCAACCCGAAAGGGGGTGAGGGCAGAGGACACGCAGCAGAGGAGGGCCGAGGTGCGGGGCCTGGCCCCAGGCTGGGGGGCCGGGCGGGCTGACTGTCCGAGCCCCGTGGAGCCGGTTCAGCTCCTGGGCCCCGCGTTCCTGAAACGGCCTCAGGGCTCCCCTAAGCCTCCCTCACCTGCTGGCTGCCGTGGTGGCCCCGGGCTGTGCCGTCCTCGCCCTCGGCCCCCCGGGATGCCTCAGAGTCGCTGTCTCGTGGTGACAGGCAGAGGCAGGTGGGGCGCAGACTCATCAGCTCCATGGCTCACCAGCCATGGGTGGGTGGGTTCTCTCTGGGAGTGGATTCTCTCTGTGACTTCAAAAACGGGGGGGACAATGTCAACAGACTTCCCAGGGGTGTTGAGAAGATTAAGTGAATTACTGCAGATAAAGCCTCAGGGAGCTGTTTCTGCATTTGGTATTATTTCTGTTGTGAGTATTGGAGTTGTATCCATTCCGGTTATTTAATTTTATGAAGTAATCCTCTAATTTGGATTATTCGACATGAATTACATACTGTGATTGGAGAAGGAAGTGGCAACCCACTCCAGGATTCTTGCCTGGAGAATCCCATGGACAGAGAGGGGCCTGACAGGCTCCAGTCCATGGGGTCGCAAAAGTGTCAGGTATGACTTAGTGACTAAAGAACAGCAGCTGATAACTAACACGGGCCTCTGGTCGTCCCACGGCTGTCCCCTTGGCCTTCCCGCTCCTGGTCTGTCATCCTGATGCTCCTGCAGCCCCAACTCTCTCTTCCGTGCCTCCAGCTCTGGCCTCTCGTGAGTTTATCCCTTGACTCTGGTTCCCTCGTGAGTGAAGCTTTTCACTTGGTTGTCCAGCTGTCATCTCTGATTTCACACCCAAAACTCCCTTTCCGACCCCCCAGCCTGCCTTCTGCGACTCTGCAGCCCCTCGCCGCCATCTGCTGAAGGAACTGTGTCCCTGGCCCCTCAGGGCCTCTGCTGGGGCTGTCTGTCCGCCTGGAGCCCGTGGAGCCCACTTCCACCTGGGTTCCTCCACATGTTCTCTTCCCAGAGATGTCATTCTTTCCATCAGCCAAAGAGAGCTTCCCCAGGAGAACTCATCCTTTCCCATGTCCTCTCCCACTCTGGGATGCTTGGCATTACTTACATATCTAGAACTGAGTTACGGTCAGAGGACCATGTGAGGATTAGCTCAGGCCGTGCATATGTCTGACTGCTAGGTGGTACAGTGGTAGAGAGATTCAACAGACGCAGGTTCAATCCCTGGGTCAGGAAGATCCCCTAGAGGAGGAAATGGCAACCCACTCCAGTATTCTTGCCTGGAAATTTCCATGCACAGAGGAACCTGACAGGCTACAGCCCATGGGGCTGCAGAGTCGGACACGACTAAGTGACTGAGCACGCAGCATGGAAACCAGCTGGCACAGTGCCAGCCTCGTCATGGGTCATGGTCCTCTGTGAACAAGAGGTTATTGACTGTGCATTGCCCCCACACGCTCGTCACTTCTTAGAGAGGAGCCAGCAGGAATCATTCATCTCCGCATACCTCACAGCACTAGCTGCCGTGTTCTGCGCTCAGAAGTCATTCAGTAAATGTTTGCATAAGCGTCACGGGGGAACACTTGCCCTCTGCTCCATCTCAAGTTTTCTTATCACCCCCGGTGTTTCATGTCGTTCCAACTCTTCCTTCGAGCAGCTGAACAGTTGTGTGTCTTTGCCTTCCCTTGGCCGCCCCGTCTCTTCATCACACACAGATCCTTCCTGCTCCACTGTGTCTTCGCATCTTCGCTTCCACCCCCACTTCCTGTCCCCTCTGCCCTTTCACACTGTCATCACACGGTCACTCCGGTCCAGCTGGGACCAGCCAGCCTCCCTGGGAACCTCCGACTTACTGTATACCTGTCATTCACGCTGTGTGACTAAAGCATCATCTTCCCATGGCCCCGGATTCCTAAATTCTGGTCATTCATTCTTCAAAGACCCAATGCAGGGGAATCCCAACTCCTCTATCGAGGAATCCATCAGCTCACTTTCCACTGCCCCACTGCAGTTCCAGGGAGTCTCATGCTGCCATCTCTTAACAGAAGGCAAAATGTGAAGAAGCATATGCATACTTCGCAAAAGTTTAGAAGAGATGGCAAGTTTGCTCACGGGGGTTCCTTTCTCATGCAGAAATTCTGCAAGGTGGCGTGCGGTTCAGCAACAACCCTGTCCTCTGCAACGTGGAGACCATCCAGTGGCGGGACATCGTCAACACTGACTTCCTAAGCAATGTGACACGGGACTTTCAGAACCAGCAGGGCAACTGTAAGTGTTCCACAGTGCTCCTCCCCACCCCCACCCCCGGATTGCAGCTCATAAGGCAGGGCGGAGCTGTGGAGTTGGCGTGGGAGCCAGAGAAGGCAGAGTTCATGTTAAGTTACATGAATCTACAGCGAAAATAAGTAGTAAACAGATTATATGCTCACTAGAAGAGCACCTATTTAAGACAGAGGAATAGGTCTGTTTTTCGTGGTGACAGCTGCCTTGCTGATAGGACACACACACACACACACACACACACACCCGCCAGGGCAGCTGAGCTCTTGTGTGGCATTGAGAAAAGCCCACACACACACACACACACACACACACACATAGGACACACACACACACATAGGACACACACACACACACACACACACACACACACACACACACCCGCCAGGGCAGCTGAGCTCTTGTGTGGCATTGAGAAAAGCCCACACACACACACACACACACACACACACAGGACACACACACACACACACATAGGACACACACACACACACACACACCCGCCAGGGCAGCTGAGCTCTTGTGTGGCATTGAGAAAAGCCCATCGTGCCAACCCTGGCAAGGGGCTTCTCTCATCCTGTTTGAGGAGACTAACCGGGCTTTTGTAGCTTCCAATTTTCTGTGGAGGCTCCAAGTGGCGCCAGGCCCTGTGGAAGCTTTGGGGCTCAACTCTGCCCTCCTGCTCATAGGTCCCGGGCACTCCCACATGGATGGAGTGCCCAGCAGAACCAAGGAGCACATGGGGATAAGCTTGTCCATATTTAACTAGTGCCCATGGCCTAATCCCCACTATTCATCAATAAAGCAGCCCATGCAAGGAAGCAGCTGGCCAGGACCACGCCGCAGGTCAGGGCTCCCCGTTAGCACCCTTGACATGCCTCGTGGGAAACTTAGAGGACCCCAGTTTCCCAGTAGCCTGCTCCCTTCCTGATCTCCCTCACCTTTCAGGCCTTTAAAATAAGAAGCCATCACCATTTCCTGCCTCTCTGTTTTCCTACAGCTGTGCGGTGGATGCATGGGCGCTTTTTTTCTTTCTTTCTTTTTTTTTTTTTTTGGTGTTTTTGCCCTTAGAATTCAAAGCTGATATGATCTTAAAAATCAACTAAAGCTGCTTTGTTTTTTGCTTTTTTTCCTTTGATTTGATTGACTAATTATGATGAAATACCTTTGAGATAAAATTTACCATCTTAACCGGTTTTCAGTGTACAGTTCAGTAGCATTCAGTACATTCACATCGTTGTGCAGCCATCACCACCAGTCATGTATTTCCATCTTGCCAAACGAAAACTGTCCCCACTGACCACTAACTCTCCACCCGCAGGCCTTGCAGCCATCATCTTACTTTCAGCCTATGAATTAGACAACTTTAGGCGCCCTGTGTGAGTGAAATCGCACAGTGTTTGTCCTTTCGTGACAAATTTGACAAATTTGTACTTTTGTGACTGACTTCTTTCACTGAGCACAGTGTCTTCAAGAGCCATCCAAGTTAGAGCATGTGTCAGAATTTCCTTCCTTAATACGGCTGAATAATGTTCCATTTGTTTATCCGTTCTGTTTATCTTCATCTGTCAATGAGCACTTGAATTGCTTGAGTTGCTTCCACCTTTTGACAAAATGGTGCTGTGAACATGGGCATTGACCTCTTTGATTCTGTAAATGCGTTATTCCAACAGATACCCAACTAACCTACTTTGCTTGCAAGAAAGCAAAAGTTTTCTTTTACAATGTAAAATTTTAGATTTTCCAGAGATGGAGGTTAGCCTTTGCTCAGTAATCTGATGCACAGTGGGGAGGTTAAATTGTGTCCATTTGTAACAACAACAATAACAACAACAACAACAAAAAACTGACATGGAAAGGCTGTGAGCCTAATATGGGTTTGCTGTAAATCAAATCAGGTACCCAAAGTAGCTCACCTGCCCTCCTCACACCATAGCTGCAGAAGTGACCTGGCAAAACAGTGTTGGGAAAGACAGGTGGTGAACAGGTTTCTGCAATAATAAGATTCAAATATTACAAAGCTATGAGCAATCAACCAAGATGGTATCGGTGTAAGAGTAGGCATATAAAAAGAAGCCGTAGACAAATAAGACAGCCTAGCTGAATCAAATGTCCATGAAGGAATGACATTGTAAGCAAATAAGAAAAGAATTAATTATTTAATAGATGATTCTGGAATGTAACTACTAAAGGAAAAATATCTAAGTGACAGAACTATTAATGGTTTTTTTTAAAGGAACTAAGGATATTAGGTTAGTCACATTGGAAATTACAAAATCGCCACTCACCTGTGACCTGGATTTGCCTCGTTGGTTACCTGACCAGTGACGACCTCAGAATCTTGCCCCTCTCAACTGGTGCTTTCAGATCACAGATGACTTCTGAGATCTTGTTTCATTTCATCTTTGCCCAAAAAGTCTCATAAGATGATTTAAGTGTTTTATGGACATGGGTTTTATGGACAGAAAAGTTACTTAATATTATGTTATTATTGATGTAGTTTGGAATTTGAAGTTAGAGTGGGTAGGTTTACTCAAGAGGAAATTGAAATAAATCTATATACTCCACGTCATATACCATTGTAAATTCCAAATGCACGTTAAACATAAAAAATGTGGAGTATATATATAAGTGCTAGAAAGAAACATAAAAATAAATATTTGTAATATCAAGTTGAAGAAAAGCCAAAGTTAGATACTATAAAAGAAAACTTCCATATAAAAAAAGTATTAATGTCAGACAGGAAAATGCTGTGCAGCATCTGATTGCCTTGAAAAGGTTAACATTCTTGCTATGTGACTATGTAATGTAGTCTCCTAAATCCTAAGAAAAAGGTGACTACCTCTCCAAAAATGGGTCAAGGACATGAGCAGCTCCTCTCTCCCCATCACATACACACACCCAAAAATAAAGTAAAATATTATTTGTCACTGTATTACAAATGGCTAAAATAAAGAAGCATCACTTTTGCCTTTGCTAAAGACATGTTCCTTTTGGTTTTTCAATGCCTATATTGGCAAAGAAACAGAAATTTACATAGTCTACTTGTGAGCATATAAGTTAATTTTGACAATATGTATTGAAGTTTTAAAGTACGCACGCCTCCAGCCTATGAACATCATGTCTAGGAATATTAACGAAAAAAATGAGAGGAATGAAAATTGTAAGGGATGCAGAAAAATATTTTTGTTCAAGAATATTCCTTATGTCCTGCTGTTTAATAAATTTCAAAAGCAACTTATGTCTAAAACTTTCAAAAGCAACTTACGTCAAAAGTAACTTATGTCTAAAAATAAGAGGTTAGTTAAATAAATTGTGGTACAGCCATGCCATTAAAAATTCATGTTAGGTAGAAGGATATTTAAAGGTATGGAAAACTGTCATAATGTATTATCAATTATTAAGTTATAATGCAATGTGTAATGTGATATTAATTCTTATATATAGATATACTTACGCCTCTATTGATTACCTCTGGATGATCCTGAATTCTTCTTTTTGCCTTTTTCTGTTACTCATATTTTAAATAATGTCTGTGATTCTTTTTTTTGTCACAGAAGTTTAAGAATATAATCATAAACAGACTTTGAATTCCTTAATTGGCAAATATTTCCTGTGCTATGGAAAGATGCCATTAAACATTTTTATTTTAAATATTTTCTTTTATAAACTTACATGTTTATAATAGAAATTTGAAACTATGGTGACATATAGGGTAAAAAGGAAAGATAATGTGGTATCACTGTATAGGCATAAGCACATTGAACGCGTCTACCTGTTACTTCTGCTCTTTCCTCTTAGGTTTCTCTCTCTCTGTCTGTCTGTCTCCATCTCTGTCTCTTCTCCCAGTGTATGGCTGACAGCATCCGTTTGGGGCTCAGCTCCCCATCTTTCAGGACTTTGAGAAGCACCAGTATTGCACTGGTGCCTTTCGCCCCTGGGATCCACTGCAAACCTTGCTGGTCATACTGAAGCGGTGCCCTCGTCCCACAATCACGTGGCAAAGCATCTCTTCCATTTAAAACTGAAATTCTCCCAGAGACTGAATTCTCCTGACCGTAGGAGACTTTGGGACATATATTAAGTCTCTTGGGGTTTTTCCTCATGAGAGTCTTTTTAAATCATCTTACAAGCCAAGCAGTTGAACAAGCAGAGAATAAGAAATTTGAAAGCGCTTGTTTCTAGGCTGTGGCTCTGCTCAGAGGCTGGGCAGGGGTCTTGTTCCCTTTCCCTGTGATATGAATTTAACTCTTACTTTTGTATTTTAGGCCCAAAGTGTGATCCAGTCTGTCTCAATGGAAGCTGCTGGGCTGCCGGGAAGGAGAACTGCCAGAAATGTGAGTCAGGAACAGAATTTCACTGGCCACCTTCTCCCCTTACGCTTGGCTAATTGTACTGATATTCGTTTTCCCTTTGAAGACTCCAAGCATTGCTGATGGTAAGGCCAGATGTTAGCAGACATATGAATGGCAGTCTTGCCCTCTCCCCGCATGCGGTTAGTCCAACACGGGCCACTGCTGGCGCTCCAGCCTGGCGTGAGTCGGTGCAGGCCCGCCGCCCAGGCAGCAGTCATTCTCTCTGAACAGTGTGCTTGGCTTTCCTGGAAACGGAGGCTGGTCTGTGTTTCTTGCATCGCGACACCTCTTGCGTCCTCTCCCTTCCTGCCCCTCTCGTGGGTACCTACGTCCAGAGAAGCAAGAGCAGCTTCTTGAAGGGGGTTTTTCTGCGGGAATCCTCACTTAAGACCATGAATGGTCAGGACATCTAGGGACATGTCAGCTTGATCTGTCTTTAAGTCAAACTGTGATGTGATTGTTAGGCCCTTTTAAGCACTGCTTTCTGACAGGCCTTATGTTATTTGTACAGACTTTCTGTGACCCCAAAACTCAATTCTTGTCAGTGTCTAGTTTAACAAGTCCGAAAGTCCAGAGTTAATCTGAGTCAGTTCTCCTAAGTGATTACAAACAAGTAGAAAAAAGAAAACATACAGTAAGAAAGATCAAGATGGTTGAATTGAGCAGAACATGCATGTTTGGGAATTAAGTGTAGGATCACTAAATTCATCCTTGCTATCAGTCTTTCATCGCCGTCTGCAGGTGCCCTGCAGGGTCCCTGGGAAGTGATCCTTCCACCTTCCTGAGCCCTCAGCTCACGGGTGGCCTTTGCTTCCTTTCAGTGACCAAAATCATCTGCGCCCAGCAGTGTTCCGGGCGCTGCCGCGGCAGGTCCCCCAGCGACTGCTGCCACAACCAGTGTGCCGCTGGCTGCACGGGGCCGCGGGAGAGCGACTGCCTGGTAAGACACACCGCAGCTTCTGGGGCCCACGTTCAAGGGCCTTCCTTTGACTGAGACGTGCTGGCTGATGTGCACAGCCGCCAGGTAACAAAGCACCTCTCAGTGACCGGCCTTCACCACTTACCCGGTGACCTTGGGGACATGACGTGACCTCACCTACTGTCGCGTGGTCTAAAGGGCACCGTGTGTGTGGCCGCAGCAGCCGAGCCCAGTACTACCTGTGTTCTTCGGCCCTCGCGTCCCTTGCGGCCAGCACCAGTGTTGCCACCACTGACGGCTCCGCTCCATTCTCACGCAACCCAGAGAGCTGAGGCTGCAGGGACCCCGAAAAGGTGCCCAGGGAAGTCAGGCGCTCACACAGGTCCTCAGTGGCAGCACAGCTGGTCTCCATTTGTGTCTTTTGCCCCTGAAGCCTCTGCTCCCTCCGCTTGGCTCAGATGCTTTCTGCTGACTCCCCACCCATGAGGGTGCTGAGGCCCTCGCTGTAGTCCCTGTTACTGCGGAAAGCTTGACCAAGTTCTAGCGTCACCACGGGCCGTTGATGCCACACGTCTGATTACACGTACCTTGTGTGTCCCGAGACCCCAGGACAGGCAGACAGGGTCCCGAAGTCAGCCCTGAGTGAGCTCCAGACTGGGAGACTCACCTTGAGTGGGATCCGGAAGAGTCTGTAGCTTTTAGGAACAGGGAAACAAGTGTTCCAGGGGCTGGAGGGGCCCTGGGCTCTGGACCCCGCTGGCCTGAGGCGACTCTGCCAGGCTGCTGGGGGCAGGCAGCACCAGGCTCTCGGTCAGGACCCCGCTGTGTGTGGTCCGATTCCCTCCGCACAACAGCCCCCGGTCAAAGTTCTCTGTTTGGTAATAAATTCAAAGGTGTATCCTCGAGTGTTGCTGAGGAGGGAAACCTGACGTAAGTTAAGTTGAGTAATTTCACTCTAGTGTGGGAGCTCCTGCCTTCTTTTGAAAGTTAACAGAGATGTGTTTTTCCCTCCTCATAATCCATAAACTATCACAGCTGGAACAGTGTATTTAAGAAAAACCATGCTTTCAGGAGAACAGTCTTTCTGACCCTGTTGAGAGCGCTTGACTAGACGTCCGCTCTGACCAAAGCCCTGGCCGCGGAGGGCTCCCCGCGGAGTCCGACAGCCGCCCCGCCCTCCCCTGGCAGGTCTGCCGCAGGTTCCGGGACGAAGCCACGTGCAAGGACACGTGTCCGCCGCTCATGCTCTACGACCCGACCGCCTACGAGATGAAGGTCAACCCGCTGGGGAAGTACAGCTTCGGCGCCACCTGTGTCAAGAAGTGTCCCCGTGAGTGTCCCTGTGAGCCCCTTCACTGCCTCCTGCGGCGGTGCCCACGTCCCCCCTCAGGCAGCCTCGGGTCCCTGTGTTCACGTCAGTATCAGGCAGGCGAGGAGATGGCTGCCGCTCTGGCCCCACGTTGGTTCTTGGGTCCTGAGCCCAGCCATGGTCGCCCAGAACATTCCATGGTCTGATTGGCACAAACCCACGGCCGCTGGGCCCTTTCGCTGTTGGGCTCTTGTCCTCGGCAGGTGTGTAGAAGGCCTGCATGAGAGAGAGGTCAGAAGACCGGCCTTCTCTAGTGGTTAAAAACCCGGGCATGTTTGTGCCGTCGGGAGCACGGAAGAGAGTTTTTCCTTGTTGATTGGCTTCGTTTAACTGTTGGGGCTTGGGTTTCGCTTATTTGTGCTTTACAGGAGACCCTAGCATTTAGGGAAATGGCAACATGAGTGATTTCATGGTAGAGGAAGTGATTTTCAAGAGGGAAGATTAACTAAAAAAAAAAAAATTGTTTTTAAGAACAATTATGAAGGGGAGATTTACCCTACCAGACTTGTGAACATGAAATTTTTAAAATTTGGAACAACAACAAAAACAACAACAAAAAACCCCCCACAAATAAGCCATTGTAAGGTAAATGACAAGATAAAGAAACTTTTGCCACCACTATGACACAGATATAATCTTTGAGAAAATTTGAAATCCACAGGAAACCACTCAGAGCCTCAGAGAACAAAAGCAGGCAGTTTACAGAAGGAAAGTGACAAACATCCAGTAAACGTCCAGACAAACGTCCAGTGGTTCGAGGGTCCACCTGGGGAAGTCAAAAGGAACAGAGTTCCTGAAAAGTTTGTTATTAACACAAGTTCCTTCTCCCCGAGAGAGGGCCAAGGCAGCGTGTGGACCCTGTCGCCCACGGAGGCCCGAGGGGATGAGGGTGGCAAGAGAAGAGTGGTCTTTATCTAGGGTCACTTTTTAAAATAAATATTAAACTTGCAGCTGTGAGTCCTGAATGTAAGCATCGTAAGCAGCGAGCAGCAGCCTGATGGGGAGGCAGTGAACACCTTGAAGCCCATTCCTCTCTGTTTGCAGCCTTTCCTTCTTGTCCTTAAAGTAAACGGAACCAGAGAGTCACCCATCCTCAAGGGCCATTATGCCCAGAACACCTGGTGCCGCTTTCACCACCTTCCTTTCGTTGTCCCCCAGGTAACTATGTGGTGACAGACCACGGCTCATGCGTCCGCGCCTGCAGTTCTGACAGCCAGGAGGTAGAGGAAGACGGTGTCCGCAAGTGTAAAAAGTGTGACGGGCCTTGTGGCAAAGGTGGGAAGCTGCCCGGTGTGGGCACGGGGCCCTCTCTGCTTCCAGTCACGCCTGGGCTCCCTGTCCCCAGACCCGCAGCATCATACTCAGAGCAGATGTGAGGGCGTCTCCAAGCTCAGAGACATGTGCCTTCCTTTCTGCTGTGCTCTGTTCCTGGGGTGTCCTCAATGCCAATTTATCCCTTCTTACCCTGTACTTTATCTTTTATCTTGACATTTTTCAAACACCCAGAAATGTTGCAAAATAGTGTAACTAACACCCGTATGCCCTGCACTTAAATTCATCAGTTTTCAGTAATCACCACATTGTTCTCACTCCGTGTTTGTGTCTCTGTGTGTGTTTTCTGAGTCCTGTGATGAGTACAGGTATTATAACACTTCACCCTGCATTTGCCAACACACTTTTGTACAAACAGGACATTCTCCTAAGTAACAAGACAGTTTCACTCTTAGGCCAAGTTTAATGTTGATTCTAATTTTCAGTTTAATTTCAGCTCCCCTGTTGTCCCAAAGTATCCTTTTTAGCTGCTTTTTGATCAAGAGTCCAGGCTCTTCGTTAATTCAAGATCGTTTCTCAGCCCCCTTTTCTCTGATATTGTGAGGAGTCGAGGCCAGGTGCTCTGACCGCCCCTGTCTGGTCGGGTCATGTTTTCCCGGGGCGGGACGCGGATGGCGCACTCCAGGTAGGGAGTGTCCCACCAGCGGGGCACAGCTCCCATCCCGTTACCTCTGCGGCTTCCCTGGTGGCTCAGTGGTGAAGAATCTGCCTGCCGTGCGTGAGACCTGGATTCGATCCCTGGGTCAGGAAGATTCCTTGGAGAAGGAAATGGTAACCCACTCCAGGATTCTTGCCTGGAGAATTCCATGGACAGGGGAGCCTGGCGGGCTACAGCCCATGGGGTTGCAAAGAGTTGGACATGACTTAGTGACTAAACCACCTCGATGGCAGAATTGATGATTAGCCTGAAGTTGTATCCATCAGATTTCTTGGTGGTTGTGAGAATGACTTCCTATTTCTGTCATTTCTTCTACATTTACAGTTGACATTCTGTTTCTAAAATAGCTTTCTTAGTACCCAGGTGAGCTCACCGAACCCTTTTTCGTTCAGTTTATGATAATCCCTCCTCACATTATTCACTCTGATGTCCAGACTATCTCCCATGTGGCCCATGGGAGCCTCCCCAGCTGACGCCCAGGCCCTTTGGGTGCCTGGCAGGCCCAGGCCACATCTTCCACTTGCGCAGAAGACACATCTACGCTCTAAGCATCCCCTGGAGATCACTCCAGATAACTTGATGTGAATCTTCCTTATTCTGCTTTGCAGCTTCTGGGCATGCCCCTAGCCTTGTCCACAATCCCTATACCATGATCGATGTGGCCACTTAGATTGTTCCCACTGTTTTACTGCGATAAAAAAACATGCCTCAACGAACAGCTGCTTACTTCCACGTCCGCTTCAGATGCCACCGTCTCTGAGAAGTGTCTGTGGTTTCAGCTGACACTGACCACTGCCCCGTGCATTCTTTCAGGGGCACTGAGCCTCCACGCTCCACGTCATCCAGTCCCTCAGCCCCTTTAGGAGGCGTGTGCCCTTCCGATCCCCCTTACAGATGAGGCGCTGTATCACAGAGGCTCTAAATGACCTGCCCAGGGACCAGTGGCCAGTATTGGCAGAGACAAGCTGGGACGGCTCACAGGGCTTCAGTCTGAGGTCAGACCCAGGAGCTCCCAGTGTGGCAGGCGGGTCAGTGCCCTGAGAAATGAATACCCTTTGGCTCCAGGAAATCGTCAGGCAAAGGAAACACTCAAGGAAGAAAATGAGACACAGGGCCGTGCCTGGAGAGGAAGTGAGAGAGTTCAGCCCCTGAAGAGAGAGGGTTGCTCTCGGCGTCCTCAAAGGGGTCACTAAAAGCAGAGATTATTTCTGATTTTGGTCCGTTAATTTTGTGCTCAACAGACATTTTGACTCACCTATAATCATTATGCTCTAGTTTCTACCCACCCGCAGTTCAAACCCTGGAGTAGTGGCCGACTGAGACCCCTTTGTGTAGGGTGATATTGGGAAACAAAGGTGGGAACATGTGTGGATGGTCCACAACTCCTCCAGATCTGACAGATCTAGAGGTGAATTACAGTTTGTCTCCACATTTAGGAATTAAGGTAACCCCACCATCACCGTCACGCCTAAGCAGAGAGAGAATGAATATTCTCTCAAACACGTAGAATTCTCTTCCAAACCTGTTATTAAAAGGCAAGTTCCCATCAGCAGGCATCTGCCTCAGGGCCTGTTTTGCTGAAGCCGCCTCACTCCGTTGTCAGCCTTGGAATCCTAAGCCAGCCTCGCCACCCCGTTCCCAGACCCACAGCGAGGTGTGTGCATTCCGGGGCAAGCGTGGAGTTCCATGGGACTGGCCAGGTGGCGACCCAAGCAGTGGGGACTCCAGACAGATTGGAGAAGAAGGAGATGGAGTCACAGGGCGACCGTGTCCCTGGT
The DNA here is from genome assembly GCF_054371585.1 of Giraffa tippelskirchi. NCBI lineage: Eukaryota > Metazoa > Chordata > Mammalia > Artiodactyla > Giraffidae > Giraffa > Giraffa tippelskirchi. The sequence goes on from NC_137283.1 coordinate 692,171, forward strand.
GAGGCCTGAGGGAGGAGAGGGGAGGACCTCGCCCTGAACGATAAGATCTATGATGATTCTTCAAAGTAAGATAAAGTCTGAAAGAGAGATACCAAAAATGGCACTGTGGATTCTAGAAGCAGAGCCACAGCAGCTAAATGGGCTTCAGAGGGAGATGCCATTTAAGATGGAAATTAGGGAGTGGATGTAAATTAATAAATGAGCTCAGAGTGCAGAAAAAGGCATCTGAGACTGATGTCACAGTAGGACAGAGATCAAAGCATGAGGCTTGAGTAGGCCCTGTGGAAGGAAAGCAGTTTATCTGATAAGACTTATTATAGTATTCCTTATGATATGATATCAGTTCAGTTCATTTCAGTTCAATCGCTCAGTCTTGTCCAACTCTCTGGGACCCCATAGACTACAGCTGACCAGGCCTCCCTCTCCATCACCAACTCCTGGAAGCTACTCAAACTCATGTCCATCTCATCCATGATGCCATGCTTGTGAGGGGTTTTACTGATAGGACAATGTTTGCAGCATAATATGTGGAAAAAATAAAAAAACTACAGATGTGGTGTGACGTAACCATGGAGGATAACCGAAAGGAAATTTTCTAAAATATCAAAGTTACACAATAGCATTTCTAGTCATTTTGTTCTTCTTTGTTCCATGTTTTCAAGGTTTTCTTCAATGAATGCATCTTGCTCTTTTAGTTAAAAAATCTATGCATACTGTTTCTTTCCATTAGAAAACTAAGCTGCAGCCCAGGTGAGGGCAAGGGAAGGCATTGAGGGTTTAGTGGGGGCACACGTGTGATCCCCGTGCGGTACCAACAGCCCAGGGGGCAGCTGTCGTGTAGAAGGAGCTGGAGTCCTCGGGGGCAACTGGACTCTGGCCCAGGTGGGGAAAATGGAGGAGGAGAAGGCAAGTTCAGTGAGGACAGGCATGGCATCTCCTGTATTGCAACCCCACACCCTGCTACGGCCCCTGGCCCCTGGCAAGCCTAGCAGGGTTTGCTGCGTGGGTGAATGATAGCGTGGCAGCGACGGTTCCCGCAGCTGCATTTCTCTTCCTGCTCCCGTCTGCCTGAGGAACCACAGCTATTACTAATTCAACACATGTGAATGGAATAAACACCTCTCTTTACAGTTTGTAACGGAATAGGAATCGGTGAGTTTAAAGACACACTTTCCATAAATGCTACAAACATTAAACACTTCAGAAACTGCACATCCATCAGTGGAGATCTTCATATCCTGCCAGTAGCATTTAGGGGGTAAGTAAAGATCAAGTTACTGGTATACCAGAGAAACGTAGACTCAGCTCTGGTCACGGCAGGTTTGTCACTGACGGCTTTCTTACTTGTTTCAGTGACTCCTTCACACGTACTGCACCTCTGGACCCGAAAGAACTGGACATTCTAAAAACTGTAAAAGAAATAACAGGTGTGTACCATCAAGTGTGTTAGTCACTCAGTCGTGTCCGACTCTTTGTGACCCCACGGACTGTAGCCCACCAGGCTCCTCCGTCCATGGGATTTTCCAGGCAAGAATACTGGAGTGGGTTGCCATTTCCTTCTCCAAATAACGGCTCTTACAAAATAGAAATGTCTAAGTGGGATGTGTCTGAACTTTCCTTCTGCTTTATAGGGTTTTTGCTGATTCAGGCCTGGCCCAACAACAGGACTGACCTCCATGCTTTTGAGAACCTGGAAATCATACGTGGCAGAACAAAGCAACAGTAAGTGGACCCCAGCCAAAGACTTGTCGAGTCTTTTCTTTTGAAGTAAGAGCTACTGAAGTGCTGCAGAGACACTCCAGAGAGTCCCCACACACCCTCACCTGGCCCCCCCGATGGGGACACCCTGCATCGGCACGGCTGTAGCCGAGCTGCAGACTTTCTCGGATCTCGCCAGTTTTCCACGAACACTTTTTGTGTTCTGGTCAGCCCACGCTGCAAGGGACAGTCGTGTCTCCTTGGTCCCCTGCTCTCCATGATAGTTCCTCTGTCCTCCTTGTCCTTCATGGCCTTGATGCTTTTGAAAAGTACCAGTCAGGCATGTGTAGGGTGGCCAGTGTTTTCTCCTGATTTGACTGAGGTTTTGAACTTTTGGCGAGAACAGAACTAAGGCCACCAGTCCTCATCAGCACCTCATCTCGGGGGACCTGAGAGGCACTGAGCTTTTCTTTCAGGATTTCCACCTTTCCAGCTCCGGCAGTGAAATACAAACACACACATGTGTGCGTGCACACACACACACACACACACACAAGCATCTTTCACATAATAAGGGTAATAATGAATTTTGTGGTGAGGCAAAGTTTGGCACTCTCTTGTTCAAACCTGCCTTGGAAAACATCTGGTTTTGAGAACTGTTTCCCATAATTGACAGCTGAGAGGGCCACACAGTACTGTGCAGTATTAAAGAAAACCAGAGTACAGCGCGCGTAAAAGAAGCATCCCTTTCCAGAAACCATTCCAGCTTTGCATCTCTGATGCTAAACATGCAGCTAATATCACTTCCCAGAAAGGCCCTGTGCCCTGAGTTCTCAGGAATACTTGTTTTGACCAAAGTTCATATAGAGATGAGAGACTTAGGTCAGTTTTCTTGGGTGACTAGCATGTACCTCTCAGCTTAGTTTTAGGGTTTTAAACATAAAGCTGACTTTGTTTTTTTTTAATTTATAACATTTGCTGAGAAGTCCAATGATACATAGTCCCTCCTGGGGAAGTGTGAGCCCTGCCAGACCTCCCTGCAGGGAGGACCTCAGCTTTGTCCCCACTGGCGTGGCTCCCCTGAGCATGCCTAGGGGAAGGGATTCCTAAAAGCAGGGGTGCACAGGAGTCAGGCTGTGGGGGGACACAGAGAGGAAAGAGTGGGCAGGGAAAGAGCACCAAGGAGAAAGAGGAGTTTCCCGGTTGCACATTGTCACCCCGCGCCTTCACCGGCAGCCTCTGTGTTCGGTGCTGTCTCCACGGGTCTGTTTCCCACCCGGCGCTCAGTGAGCTTCCTGATAACGCACGTCCGCTTCCTGTGGTTTTCCGTCATTGCCAACAAGAGCCGCCTCCAAGCGGTGTCCAAAGTGGCCCAGGCTCTGGCCTCTCTCTCCCCTCCCGGACCCCCGTCCCACATTTCTGCTCCAGCAGCAGCGTGTGATTCTCAGTGCCTGCCATGTGCCCCTCTGGGGGAAGACTTCCTTCCCTTTAGTCGGAATAACTTCCATCTCATCCTCGTAGGAACCTGGCACAGGGCTCTGGAGGTCCTGAGGACCAGGCGTCACCTCTTCCAGAGACGCTCCCTCAGACTGGTTCAGGCGCCCCTGCTCTTTGCCTCTGCGGCCCCCTCATCACCACCCTCATGGTACTGGTTGAAAACGATTGTATCATCAGTAGACAAAGGGTTTTTTGAGAGCAAGAAGCACACACTTAACCTAGAATTAAAATTGAATTAGTCACATATTACCTCAAATATTTGTTCAATAAATGGAGGAATAGATGGATGGATGGGTAGGTGGATGGATGGAAAGCTGAATCTATGATTTTTGAAGTGTATTTGGATATTTGAAAAGTTAAGATGTTCTCAATTCCCAAGCAAAGTTAAAGTGCAGTAAATAAAATAATGACATTAATAAATTATTCAACCCCCAGGCTGCCACTGGAATTAGAGATATTAAATGAACAAGGAACTAACTTTTCCCTGGAGGAACTTTAAAAACACTTGCAATTTTCCAGAGTCGCAGTACAGGACTTCCATGACATGACTTACGTGACTACAAACTGGAAGGAGTAGTAAATCTAAAGTGGGACAGAAAAACGTTTTTGTTGATACTATGCTACTTAATTTTTCACATTATTATTTCTTTTCTCTTCAACGTAGTGGCCAGTTTTCTCTTGCGGTTGTTGGCCTGGATATAACATCCTTGGGATTACGCTCCCTCAAGGAGATAAGTGATGGCGATGTGGTCATTTCAGGAAATCGAAACTTGTGCTACGCAAATACGATACACTGGAGAAAACTTTTTGGGACCTCAACTCAGAAAACCAAAATTATAAACAACAGGAATGAAAAACAGTGCAGTGAGTAATCACTTTGGTTGATTGTGGAGATGGTTCTAACAGGTCATTTATTTTCATTTAGAATATTGAAAGCCTACTCCCAAACGTTTAAATTACTTTTTATATTCCTAAGAAGCAAATTAAGGGAAATGTGTATATTCTTTTGTGAAGTTCATCAGAATTTTTTCTAGATAATTCTCGTCTCGTAGGATAAATCTGCCTTGAAGTCTAGGCTATCAGTTATTGGTAATTTACAGGACAAAATTTAGTACTGATTATGGCATTTTAGCTGTGTGTTCCTCCCTACTCATTCCACCCCCAATGACTAAACACATTCACACACACACACACACAGAGGAATGGGGTGAACATTTCACACCGGCATTTCCAGATCCGAGTTCACAGCCACAGTCAGCTTTTCAAGTGGTGCCTGCACCTGTGCTGAGATCCTGGCCACCGGCAGAAGCAGAGCCTGGTTCACATCCTGGCTTGAGCCCTTCCTGGCTTTGAGACGTTCATCAGTTTACTTAAGTCTTTGGGCTTTATCTTCCTCATCCGTGAAATGGAGGCAGTAATGGTTCTCACACCACAGTGCGATTAAGAGAGTTGGTGAAGTTCTGGGTGTCTGCCTGGTTCTGTGCCCCGCACACGCACGACAAGGACCCTCACGCTTTCTGCTCCTGCAGCTCTGACGAGCTCCCGCTAGATATGCTTGGCACCCAGCAGGGCAAAGGGGACTTGTGGCGGGCCTCTGGAAGCCGTTGGGTCACTGCTTCTCTCGGGAGCCCTGGCGTACATTTGTGGCCTCTGTTCCTTGTCTGACCATGGGACTCACCCTGTATTCGCAGAGGCCACAGGCCACATCTGTCACCCGCTGTGCTCATCAGACGGCTGCTGGGGACCTGGACCCAAATACTGCATGTCCTGCCAGAACTTTAGTCGTGGCAAGGAGTGTGTGGAAAAGTGCAACATTCTAGAGGGGTAAGAGGTTTTTTTTTTAAATTCCTTTGTTTTGATTAAAAAGTAAGACTTAGGATTTTTACAGGTGTATAGTTAATCAGTCTGATTCTTTTCCTTTATTCTCTTTTCCTTTTTGTTTGTTGACAATTGTTGTGTGTGTGTATGTGTGTGTGTGGTTTTATTTCGTTAGTTAGTTGTTTTTGGTTGTGCCGGGTCTCCGTTGCTGCTTACAGGCTTTCTCTAGTTGCAACAATCAGGGGCCACTCTTTGGTCTGGTGCACAGGCTTCTCACTGCGGTGGCATCTGTTGTTGCAGAGCACAGGCTGTAGGTGTGCCGACTTCAGTAGTTGCAGCCCGCAGGCTCAACAGTTGTGGCTCATGGGCTCAGTTGCTCTGTGGCATGTGGAATCTTCCCAGATCAGGGTTTGAACCCATGTCCCTTTCATTGGCAGGCAGATCTCTCTCCACTTTACCACCAGGGAAGTCCCCATCTATCCATTTTGGAGACACGGTTAAAATAGTCCAAGCAAAATATTTCATACCTGTGTTCCATTCTTACTGTTTTTAGTAATAACCATTAAGGAAACTTTAATAGCTCTCTTTCCCTTTCCCAGGTATTGGTCTAGTTACCATTTCTTTGCAGCTTAACTTAAATATCCGTGAATCTGATATAGGAGGGGGCTGCCTCTTCAGGACTGTTTTCTTCTTTTCTCCCCTGTGTTGGCTTATCCAATATGCAGAGACTGTGCCTGTAAAAAAGATGTAGAAAAGCTGTTTTGACTATAAATGAAGCTTATGCTTTGTTCTAGAAGTAGATGACTGAAGATTCAGCTGACAGAATCCGTCTATTACAGCACAGTATAGTCCTGGTTTCCCAGACGTCTGACTTTTACGTAAAATTGTTCTGTCTTTCTAAGAGAGGTGATTGGCGTCACCTGGACCTTCAGACAGGGGAACCCAGGCAGCGTGTGGAAGCAGGGTCTGGAGGGATGGCGCTGACCAGTGTCCTGTCTTCCTCCTGGCAGAGAGCCCAGGGAGTTCGTGGAGAACTCTGAGTGTGTGCAGTGCCATCCGGAATGCCTGCCCCAGGCCATGAACGTGACCTGCACCGGACGTGTAAGGAGCCTGTCTGATGTCACCCCCGCTCCCAGCTGCGGACCCACACGCACGGCCCGCCGCCACCGCCCCGTGGCCGCTAGCCGCCGTCCAGCCCCCTGCCCAAGCTCGAGCCCGGCCCGGCCCGCTCACAGCCGTCAGGGGCTGTGACTGAGGGGAAGGCGCCCCGCGGCCTGCCTGGCTCGAGCTTTCATCGCACGCGGTGACGCCTGGCCCCAGACCACAGACCAGGGCACGCGGACAGCCAGCCTTCACTGTTGCTGACATCTCCACCATCGCTTTACCATCTTAATCAAACGTTACCACATTCTTACTCACCATTAGTTTATAGTTATTTGAAGAGGTTTTTTTAATCACATAGAAACAATTTTCAAAATTCAGTTTCATATCCACATGTTCAGGAATAATATTTTAGAGAGTCTAAGTGAGAATGAAGATCCTTCTCACACCAATGTGTTCATGTTGTTAATTCTCAGTATTACTTATATGAGGAGCTCTGTTTGGATTTGAGCTTCAACAGTCATATCTAAATCTACTGATGGAAAATGTTTTTCAGAAGTTCTCTAAATCAGACAGGTGATGATAAGGTTTTGAGGTACAAGCTGCCAAAATAGCTGGTTACAAAGTAAACCACTGGTTTTTCGGTTAGTGTTGGGTTAACTTCTCATCAATGAAATAAAATAATTGGTGATGTTGATTGACTTAGTCATCTGATTGTTCTCACTCTGGGAACACTCAATCTTTGAGACATAAGGGTGCTTAGCCAACAGGCAGACCCTTCCCTACCCGCTTGACTTCAGCCCTTGTGAAGTGTGTGGATGCAACCCAAGCAGCCCTAATGTACTAACACGTTTGACAAACAGAACCAAATGTAGCACAACACACTTAATTATGCAGCCCCTGTGTTCACACTTGCCACCTTCTCAACGCTGGGGAGACGCAGGTGTGGGTTTGCTTAGCTTTGCCTTGGCAAGCACAGCTTCCCGCAGAAGCCCCTCAACTTCAAGCATGACTCTCAAGGAAGCCCATCTGAGCGATAAGGATGTAAATACACGTGTAGACCAATCAATGTTTGAACAAGGAAAAATGCCCACAAGGTATTAAGTAAAATCCAGTAAAACACACGGTTCAGTTTCTTTTATGTCTTCATATACAATACACATTTAAAGTCGGGAAGGCTTTATTCTCAACTGTTAACAGTCACATCAGGCAAGACACAGTCAGAGAAGAATTCGCCCACTTGAGGAATTTCTACATTGTTTGATTTTCTTTCGTGATATATATTTTAAGTAAAATGTTACTTCATTCTGCAAGACACATAAATATTTGATGTGTGAAATCGATTTTCCATCTCCGTGCAGGGACCAGGCAACTGTGTAAAGTGTGCCCACTACATTGATGGCCCTCACTGCGTCAAGACCTGCCCTGCTGGAGTCGCGGGAGAGAACGGCACCCTGATCTGGAAGTTTGCAGATGCCAGTCACGTGTGTCACCTGTGCCACCCCAACTGCACCTATGGGTGAGTCAGGGGACTCTGGGTCTGCAAGAGAGCATGCAGGCTCATAAACTGCAGACGTTTTCCAAACTGTCCAGGCAGCAAAGTACAGAGGTTTGTATCAGAGTCAGTTCCTCCAGGTGTTCTGGCCCTACGGCCACGGCAGCAGCAGTGAAACGCTCACGGGAGGTAACGGTGCTCACCAGAAAGCCTCTCAGCTTCTCCAGGTGTGTGTCATGCCAGGGCCCCGTTCTGCTGTGCCAACAAGTCCAAACAAGAGTAAGGGGCAGGTGGAGTGAAGACGAGCTCCTACCCTATCCTCAGAGGTTTCTGCACGTCTTTCCAGATGACGGGATTCCTGTGGGAATCCTTATTGTTTTACAATTCATGGAAGATAACACTGCCTAGAATGTTCCTTAAAGAAGCTTTTTCTTTTACCTAGTTGATTGCTAAATTGTTAATAGGTAGCTTAAAACTATTTTGACTACAATTAGCTGAAGCACTCTGAACATTTGTATCTTGTTTACTAAAATAATAAATTTGGCAATGAAAGTAGACTACTTCTAGAAATCAGACGGAAAAGTTGAGTTCTCATATATATTTCTCATTCCCTTCTATCTCTCAGTCCTCAACCTTATTTAGAACCATTACTCTTCTCCAGAGCCATCTCTTACTAGCTGTGTGGCCTTCCGAAAGGGTATTAACCCGTCTGTGCCTCACTTTTCTCATCTGTAAATTAGGTTAATACTACTGCACTGCTCACAGGATTTCTGTGATCTTGATTAATACACGTAATGTACTTAAATGGTGCCTGGAACACATGCGTGCTCAATCAAGGATTACACAAAAGGCGGCGTGGGGCTGTTGATGACGTGGTAATAGCCATGGTGGTGGTTATGATGTTCATAAGCAGTGGTGGTGCCAGTGTTGGTGGTAATTGTGATTGTGATAATGATTAGTGTTCTGAAGGGATGCAGAACCTTCTGATTAGACTTCCAGATATCAAGAGTCTTGAAAATTTTCCACGTATGTCCTAATATTTTAACTGTACTTGTATGTACAAAAAGGTCTTAATGACCCAGATAACCACGATGGTGTGATCACTCACCTAGAGCCAGACATCCTGGAGTGTGAAGTCAAGTGGGCCTTAGGAAGCATCACTAGGAACAAAACTAGTGGAGGTGATGGAATTTCAGCTAAGCTATTTGAAATCCTAAAAGATGATGCTGTTAAAGTGCTGCACTCAGTATGCCAACAAATCTGGAAAACTTAGCAGTGGCCACAGGACTGGAAACAGTCAGTTTTCCAGTTGTTTTTCCAAAGAAAAACAATGCTCAGGAATGTTCAAACCACTGTACAATTGCACTCATTTCACATGCTAGCAAGGTAATGCTCAAAATCTTTCAAGCAAGGCTTCAAAAGTATGTGAACCAAGAACTCCCAGATGTACAGGCTAAAAAGCAAAGGAACCATAGATCAAATTGACAACATCCACTAGATCAGAGAAAAAGCAAGAGAATGCTAGAAAAACATCTACTTCTGCTTCATTGACTACACTAAAGCCTTTGACTGTGTGGATCACAGCAAACTGTGGAAAATTCTTAAACAGATGGGAATACCAGACCACCTTACCTACTTCCTGAGAAACCTGTATGCACGTCAAGAAGCAAGAATTAGAACTGGACATGGAACAATGAACTGGTTGAACATTGGAAAAGGAGTACATCAAGGCTGTATATTGTCACTCTGCTTATTTAACTTGCATGCAGAGTACATCATGCGAAATGCTAGGCTGGATGAAGCTCACACTGTAATCAGGATTGCCAGGAGAAATGTCAATAACCTCCCTATGCAGATGACACCACCCTAATGGCAGAAAGGGAAAAGGAACTAAAGAGCCTCTTGTTGAAAGTGAAAGAGGAAAGTGAAAAAGTTGGCTTAAAACTCAACATTCAGAAAATGAAGATCATGGCATCCGACCCCATCATTTCATGGCAACTAGATAGGGAAAAAATGGAAAGAGTGACAAATTTTATTTTCTTGGGCTCCAAAATCACTGCAGACAGTGACTGCAGCCCTGAAATTAAAAGATGCTTACTCCTTGGAATAAAAGCTATGACCAGCCTAGACAGTGTATTGAAAAGCAGAAATCACTTTGCTGACAGGTCTGTATAGTCAAAGCTATAGTTTTTCCAGTAGTCATGTACGGATGTGAGAGTTGAACCATAAAGAAGGCTGAATGCTGAAGAATTTATGCTTTTGAACGGTAGTGTTGGAGAAGACTCTTGAGAGTCCCTTGGACTGCAAGGCAATCCAACCAGTCCATCCTAAGGGAAGTCAGTCCTGAGTGTTCATTGGAAGGACTGATGTTGAAGCTGAACCTCCAATACTTTGGCCACCAGTTGCAAAGAGCTGACCCATTGGAAAAGACCCTAATGCTGGGGAAGATTGAGGGCAGGAGGAGAAGGGGGTGACAGAGGATGAGATGGTTGGAGTGCATCCCCGACTCAGTGGACGTGAGTTTGAGCAAACTGCAAGAGATAGTGAAGGACAGAGGAGCCTGGTGTGCTGCAGTCCATAGCGTGACAAAGAGTCAGAGGCAACTAAGCGACTGAACAACAGCAAATATGGAGGAGTCTGGGCCTGGAGACAAGTGATTCGGGAATGACTTGTACCCTGGTCAATCTCCATCATTTAACCTTCTTAAGTTTCAGCTGTTACGGGGTAAATGGAAGGGCGCCATCTTTCCATGACCCTGTGGTCCAAGAGTTTCAGTCCTGGGTGACTGAAGAGTAATCCCCAGCAACAAGCAGGAAGCTTAGGCATCTCCTAGGTGGTTAACATGTGATTGTCTTCCCCCGCTAATCTTAGTCTAGCCTATTGGTGTGTTCCAGGTGACCTGGAATATTTTACCAAGTTTAGCGTCCAAAATCCCCACTAAAACCAGTAAGTTAATTTGACTAAGGCTAATATATTTATAATACTTTATTATATATTAATATTATATTATTATATATTTATATATATTAATATATCATAGCAATATATATTATATAATATTTATGTACTAAAAAATTAATAGTTATATAATATTTTATTAAATATTATATAATATTTTATAATATTTCCAGTCAGGAAATGCTCATTTCTTTATAAATTCAGATGTTCTTTTTTATATTTCAGTAAAGTTTTACAGTTTTGTTCTTTCATGTTCTGTTTGTATTACATTTGCTATTGTGAGATGGACCTTACTTAGAGTGTATCTTCTAATTTATTATTTCTAATATATAAGATAGCTTTTGATTGTTTGGTGGAGGTGTATAGTCATCTCATATTGATGTTCTTTATTGAATTTCCTTTGAAATTAATGTTTTAGTTCGTGGTCTTGAAGTTTCTGGGAAAACAATCATATTGTCTCCAGTAATGGTATCTTCATCTCTTTTCCACAAGTTTCAAATCACATTACAAAGGCCAAAATTTCTAGAATAATATCAGATACAATGGTAGTGGACATCAGAGTTTTATATCTGATGGTTGTGGGAATGGCTATAATAAATCACCATTAAGAACATTATTTGCTATTACTGTGAGTTACTATCTTGTTAAAGAAACAGTTATCTACAGTTATTCCTACTTTTGAACTATTTTTTTAAATCCAGAATGAATTTTGAATTTTACCAGACCCCTCCTTGGCAGCAATTTTAAGATTTTTCATATTTTTCCCGTTGGGTATATCAGCATGCTGTTATAGTAATTTGCAAACTCTACAAAGCATGATATAAATGATAGTTTGCTAGTTTTTCACTCAATCTATTTTTTTCATATTTCCCCATAATAAGGAATTTTGGAACAGATTCTCTTAAATAGAATTATATTACCCATTAAAATATATTTTTCCTATTTTTTCTGTCTTTTGGAAATAACTGTGTTTTTGTATGTGTCTGTGAACGTGTATCACTGATATAAAAGCATGTAGTTTTATGTAATCTTGTTATTACTATCTGTATCTTCATCCAAAAGAATTACTTGATAAAAAATGAGTTTAATTTTTTAAATATGGAGAAATATTGATAGGATAAGGGGAAGTAAGAAAACATATCTTTTATTGTGTATCTATGATGTACACAGCATCATCAAACAGATAGTCTCATTGATGACTCAGAGTGAGATCACTGGTTTTCCATTTGTATTGTTGAAGGAACACTCAGGCTCTGAAGTCATTAGCCGGCAGTCACAGAGCCCAGGTTATGGGAGCATACCTGCTTCAAGAAGCCATCCTCTTCCCACAGGGCAGGTCTGGTTACCCCAGGAAATGGGTCAGGAAACTTAAAGCCTGTCCACTGTTGAATGGAACCATATTTTATGGAAAAGGAAAGGTTTCAGGGAAAAGGTTTCTTTGAAATTTTATGCCAAAAAACTAAATAATATAAAATTCTGCCAATTTTAATTACATGTAACAAAAAGTAATAAATGGGAGACAGACAAGCAGTAATTTTTCTGACTAAATTAAATGATAGTGTGATGCAGCCTCTTTTGCCTGATACACGACAGTCAATTCTGTAGACTCATGCAGGGCGCCATCAGCTTTCTCACGGCCCTCTTAATCCTCCGATACTCAGATCGTCCCCTCTTACCACACCTGTCCTGTCACTGTCCTCGTCCATCATCTCTTCAAATGTCAACTGGCTGAGCTCTCACTGTGGTATCTCTTGTCAATAACTTCTTGCTAGAAACCCCATAGGTTTCCCAGCAGCACTTTCAGAAGCTGCATGAAACCTGCTTCTTGTCCAAAGTTTGCTGTTCCAGTTTGCAGTTCCATTTTGCACCACTTTGCACAGAGTTCCCATTTTGTTACTTTCTGGAGACTGACAGGCATAATGGGAAAATATAAAAACACTAGTGAGGAGAGACATTTTGAGTAGGGTTTAACTTTACCAATGGTCATCCATTCAGTTCAGTTCAGTCGCTCAGTTGTGTCCAACTCTTTGCAACCCTGTGGACTACAGCACGCCAGGCTTCCCTGTCCATCACCAACTCCTGACACTTCCTCAAACTCATGTCCATTGAGTCGGTAATGCCATCCAACCATCTCATCCTCAGTCGTCCCTTCTCCTCCTGCCTTCAATCTTTCCCAGCATCAGGGTCTTTTCAAATGAGTCAGTTCTTCACATCAGGTGGCCAAAGTAGTGGAGTTTCAGCTTCAGCATCAGTCCTTCAAATGAATATTCAGGACTGATTTCCTATAGGCTGGACTGGTTTCATCTCTTTGCAGTCCAAGGGATTCCCAAGAGTCTTCTCCAACACCACAGTTCAAAAGCATCAATTCTTCAGTGCTCGACTTCTTTATAGTCCAATTCTCACATCCATACATGACCACTGGAAAAACCATAGCCTTGACTTGACAGATCTTTGTTGGCAAAGCAATGTCTCTGCTTTTTAATATGCTGTCTAGGTTGGTCAGAGCTTTTCTTCCAAGGAGCAAACATCTTTTAATTTCATGGCTGCAGTCACCATTGCAGTGATTTTAGAGCCCCAAAAATAAAGTCTTTCACTGTTTCCATTGTTTCCCCATCTGTCTGCCATGAAGATGTGACTGGATGCCATGATCTTAGTTTTCTGAATGTTGAACTTTAAGCCAACTTTTTCCCTCTCCTCTTTCACTTTCATCAAGAGACTCTTTAGTTCTTCTTCACTTTCTGTCATGAGGGTGGTGTCATCTGTGTATCTAAGGTTTTTGATATTTCTCCTGGAAATCTTGATTCCAGCTGGTGCTTCATCCAGCCTGGCATTTGGCATGATGTACTCTGCATATAAGTTAAATAAGCAGGGTGACAATGTACAGCCTTGACGTACTCCTTTCCCAATTTGGAACCAGTCTGTCAGTCTGTTGTTCCATGTCCAGTTCTAACTGTTGTTTCTTGACCTGCATACAGATCTCTCAGGAGGCAGGTCAGGTGGTATGGTATTCCCATCGGTTTAAAAATTTTCCATTTTGTTGATCTATAACTGATCCACACAGTCAAAGGCTTTGGCATAGTCAATAAAGCAGAAATAGGTGTTTTTCTGGAACTCTCTCGCTTTTTCGATGATCCAGCGGATGTTGGCAATTTGATCTCTGGTTCCTCTGTCTTTTCTAAATCCATCTGGAACATCTGGAAGTTCACAGTTCATGTGATGTTGAAGCCTGGCTTGGAGAATTTTGAGCATTACTTTGCTAGTGGATGAGACAAGTGCAATTGTGTGGTAGTTTGAACATTCTTTGACATTACCTTTCTTTTGGATTGGAATGAAAACTGTCCTTTTCCAGTCCCATGGCCACTGTGAGTTTTCCAGATTTGCTGGCATATTGAGTGCAGCACTTTAACAGCATCATCTTTCAGGATTTGAAGTAGCTCAACTGGAATTCCATCACCTCCACTAGCTTTGTTCGTAGTGATGCTTCCTAAGGCCCACTTGACTTTGCATTCCAGGATGTCTAGGTGAGTTATCACACCATCAAAGTTATCTGGGTCATGAAGATGTTTTTTGTATAGTTCTTCTGTGTATTCTTGCCACCTCTTCGTAATAAATTCTACTTCTGTTAGGTCCATACCATTTCTGTCCTTTATTGTGCCCATCTTTGCATGAAATGTTCCCTTGTTATCTCCAGTTTTCTTGAAGAGATCTCTAGTCTTTCCCATTCTATTGTTTTCCTCTATCTCTTTGCATTAATCACTGAGGAAGGCTTTCATCTCTCCTTGCTATTCTTTGGATTCAAATGGGTATATCTTTACTTTACTCCTTTGCCTTTGGCTTCTCTTCTTTTCTCAGCTATTTGTAAGGCGTCCTCCGGCAACCATTTTGCCTTGTTGCATTTCTTTTCCTTGGGGATGGTCTTGATCACTGCCTCCTGTTCAGTGTCAAGAACCTCTATCCATAGTTCTTCAGGCACTCTATCAGATCTAATCCCTTGAATCGATTTGTCACTTCCACTGTATAGTCATAAGGGATTTGATCTAGGTCATACCTGAATAGTCTAGTGGTTTTCCCTCCTTTCTTCAATTTAAGTCTGAATTTGGCAATAAGGAGTTCATGATCTGAGCCACAGTCTGCTCCTAGACTTGTTTTTGCTGACTGTGTAGAGCTTCTCCATCTTTGGCTGCGAAGAACATAATCAGTGTGATTTTGGTTTGACCATCTGGTGATGTCCGTGTGTAGAGTCTAGTCTCCTGTGTTCCTGGGAGAGTGCTTGCCGTGACCAGTGCGCTCTCTTGGCAAAACTGTGTTCGTCTTTTCCCTGCTTCATTTTTCACTCCAAGACCAAACTTGCCTGTTACTCCAGGTACCTCTTGACTTCCTACGTTTGCATTCCAGTCCCCTATAATCAAGAGGACATCTTTTTTGCGTGTTAGCTCTAGAAGGTCTTATAGGTCTTTATAGAGCCATTCAGCTTCAGCTTCTTCAGCATTACTGGTTGGGCCATAGACTTGGATTGCTGTGTCACTGACTGGTTTGCCTTGGAAACGAACAGAGATCATTCTGTCACTTTTGACATTGCACCCGAGTACTGCATTTCGGACTCTTTTGTTGACCATGATGGCTACTCCATTTCTTCTAAGGGATTCTTGCCCACAGTAGTGGATATAATGGTCATCTGAGTTAAATTCACCCAATCTAGTCCATTTTAGTTCACTGATTCCTAAAATGTCAATGTTCACTCTTGCCATCTCCTGTTTGACCACTTCCAATTTACCTTGATTCATCGACCTAACATTCCAGGTTCCTAGGCAATATTGTTCTTTATAGCATCAGACTTTACTTCCATCACCAGTCACATCCATAACTGGGTGTTTTTTTTGCTTTGGCTCCATCTCTTCATTCTTTCTGGTGTTTTTCTCCACTCTTCTCCAGTAGCATAATGGGCACCTACCGACCTGGGGAGTTCATCCTTCAGTGTCATATCTTTTTGCCTTTTCCTACTGTTCGCCCATTAGCTGATATTTTTTTGTCTTTGACGATTAATGGTTTTCCTAGGAGATAACAGATCATGAGAAAAGGAGAAGCCTGTGTCTGGTGTAGGGAGGAAAGTCCGTAAGCTTGCAGGGCCAAGACTACATTGTCTGACACCACGGAAAAGAGGTCTTAGACACTCAAGACCAAGAGGAGTGCAGTGCAGAGATGAGAGCCCTTTGAATGAGACAGAAAATGACTGGAACCACGTGGCAGTGCGCATCAAACCTGAAGATACTTCTTCGTCCTTCCCCAGCCAAGAATGTCCGTCTTCTCCATCGAACTGGAATATTCAGTCTTGCTATTGAATATTCAGTCTTGCATTGACAAATGTTGCTGTACTTCAAAACCAACTGATTCTGCCTTTTCATCCATCATCCTGTAGTCAGAATAGCAGATGGTGGTGCCCCCCCAGAACGGGCACCCAGCTGCTGAGGGGACACGTTCAGACAAATGCTGTCTATGCTTCATGTATGACATCTTCGTTGTGTGGAAGTGAGTGAAGCCAGTTTCTGGCTTTCCGGCTCTGACATCATCCCCATTTCCCTGCCCCAAGATGCACGTTGTCACTTGTCTGCCCCCACCTTAATCACTGTGGCCCAGGAAATGGTTCTGATCTCAGCTCCCTCCACCTCCTGCCCACCTGGATATTCTAGAACCAGCTGTAAGGCATCTGAACCTCTGTCGAAAGTAAGAGATGAAAACATTTCAGTAACAAAGACCAGAAGCTGCCTACTCTGTTCAATTCCTATCACAAACTGGACACTCAAAACTACTTGCTGAGTGAAGGAACAAATGAATAACTGCATGCTAAACAAATGATTAAGCAATATTGAGACACGTGATTCTAATGATTTAAAAGTAATCTGACACACATCACCTTATGATTTAATGAAAACTCTCCAAGAAAAAAATGATAAATAAAATGATTGAAATGTGTCTTTCTCTTTCAATTCCTACAGCTGTGCAGGGCCAGGTCTCGAAGGCTGTGCAGCAAATGGGTAAGTGTGACACTTCGTGTGTGATGGCCTGACCAGAAACAGCCAATAGTTCTGTGGGCAAGGGTAATGCTTTCTCACTTTCCCGACTGCCCTCTGCCCTGGCAGGTTCTCACTTCCCCCCAGGCCAAACTGGGCATTCCTAGCAGAACCCACCCTGCCTGCATTACTGGCTGTGTCCCAGGGATGGGAGAGTGAGACAAGGCATCAGTGCCAGGCCTCTTCCACATAGAGCCAGCCTCACCACCTGATGCTTCTCTTTCTATACAGCCCGTCATTGCTCCATGGGTCACAGTATTATTGGATGCTTCTTCTCTTCCAGCTTCTGTTCTCTTTCCTCGCTAACCCAGTTGACCCTCAACTTGTGTTTGAATGACCTTTCTGTTTGATGACAGAGCTCCAACTGCAGGGATTTCTCCCCTTACTTCCTTTTCTAAACACATGACTTCCTTCAGCATTTCAGTTGTAATCTGTTTGCCCTCATTGCCTGAAATGCTACACAGAGAAAAGCAGAACTGAGACTTTCTATTCACACTCATCAGGAAGGAATGATATTATCAATTAATAATATCTGTCATGGAATCAGAATTATACACAAGACACCCACCAGATACCCCCAAACACTAGCCAAATATCCAGGCACCTCTGCCATCTCCACTGTTTACAAAACTCCTCCCCTCAACAACCTTCCTCAGCATCAGTCAGCTCAGTCTCTTGCCCAAGAATTAGCAAAGATAACCAATCCCTTCTGCTATCAAGGGAAACATTAAAGACAAATAGGGCAGCTTCTCAAAGACAAAGCTTGCCTTTTATGCCCCTCTTCACTTGAGCCATGAGGACGCCAGCAAGCTTCACCCTCTCTTCACGCTGCAGTCAGGGAGGTTTTCCACCATATCCCCACCCTGAAAGCAGTCAGTGACCTTTGTTATACTCATTCTTTCAATTTGTTCTTCTCTTTTCACTCACTTACCCTTACTATCCATGGAACGCATACTCTGCACAAATTATTCCTTTTACTTTTCAATGTCCCCTTCAAAACAGTAAAAACCCATTACTGCAAACTACATGAACTAGGAGAACAGTACAACTCAAGACATGACTTTTGTACGTGCTAAGAAGAGTGTGTTCTAAGTACTATTCAGAAAAGTACATTTGACACTTAGGAGGAATCTGTAAGAATGCTGGCACATTTTTTGTGTGCAAACGCTACTACTTATTCTTTGATATTCATTAACTGCCTGAAAATACGAAGTTTGCCAGAAGCTCAGCTGGCACAGGTGCTTGAAAACAATAGCTTTATAAAGATTCTAAATTCAGAAGCGACTCCTTCAGAGAGCTGCTTCCCCAGTGAGTTTGGGTGTTGCTCTCCCCTAGCTGGGGCGGGCGTGGCGGGGGGAGCTGCAGAATGACGTCGCTTATCTATGACAGCTCGGCTCTCCGGTCTGGAAATCCTGCCCCTGCCTTACTTATCCCTCCACACGTTCATACAGCACCTCACACAGTGCTCAGCCCATGTTCCAAGTCCGGGACCCCTCAAGCAGCCTCCACCGTTTTGAAAGGGTCCCTCCGTCCAGCCTGGCCAGCAGACATCCCACGGGGAGAGTGTGCTTCTAAGGAGCGGAGACACACCAATTCCTGTGGAAAGCATGACTGATTTTTGAGTTACGTTCCCTTAATCAACAGACGACAACCTACTCGTCATAGCGAGAAGCCCAAATGATGCCCAGTTTAAAAATCCAAAAAGGTGGGGGGAGGAGGCTATTACAGGAAGAACGTTGGAAACCTGCCCTGGGCATATTGATCGGCCTCTCGCGCTCCTCGACAAGCTGGGCGCTGTTGCCCTGAGACAGTTCTAAATGGCGTCTTGGCGGCCACACACCTGGGAAATACAGGCGATGCCGACATGACAATCAACGCCCCTTGTGTGTCCGCCTTCTTCCAGGCCCAGGATCCCGTCCATCGCCACGGGCATCGTGGGCGGCCTGCTGCTGCTGCTGGTGCTGGTCCTGGCCGTCGGCCTCCTCATGCGCAGGCGCCACATCGTGCGCAAGCGCACACTGCGCCGGCTGCTGCAGGAGCGCGAGGTGAGCTGGGCGACCCGGGCGGTGTCTTAGAGGGGAGACTGCGTTACTGTGCTGTGGGTGTTGTCATGAAAAAGCCAGGAGAGTCTCTGAATGTGCGGTTCTAGGCAAGTCCGGATACGCTTGGGTACTTGCATTCAGTGACATGCAGCTGTTTCCAGGGTAAGTCCTACTGGCGGTGGCCCGGCTGGGGTGCCCGCCGCCCAGCTGGTTCTGCGCTGTGGTCGGCGAGGGGGAAGCTGGTGCGCAGAGGCCCGTGAGTTGCCGTGAGCGCAGGAGGTGTCACTTTGTAAAATGCCACAGTTCCCACCAATGACGGCTCTTTTTCGAGCCGTGTCTGTGACCAGTGTTGTCTGTGACACCGTGATTTCAGGAAAGGGTCTTCAGGTATCCCTGTCCTTCGGGGTGGCAAAGCCAGAGCCCCCAGGAGGAGGGACCCATGGCAACTTCAGCACGGGGCCGTGCAGGGCTCGGATGGGCTACCAAAACGACCACCACACAAGCTTGCCCTCCCCGCCCCCAAGCTCTCCTAGCCTGGTCACAGAAACAGAAATTGCACTTATTGCCCAGGAGCTGTTCTCTTCAAGGTCACCCGCTTTGGAGGATGTAGGAGGTGTCAGTCCCGGTTTTTCGGTGTCTCTCACCAAGATATCCTGTCTGGGGAGTGAGCGGGGCAAGTTCTCTGGCCACAGCGTGAGCACGCCTCCAGCCACGTGGTGTCAGGAGCTGCCACCCCATCCCTGGGCCGGGCAGGCAGGCATCAGCTCTTCCCCTTGTCTCTCACAGCTCGTGGAGCCTCTGACGCCCAGCGGAGAAGCTCCCAACCAAGCCCTCTTGAGGATCTTAAAGGAAACAGAATTCAGAAAGGTCAAGGTGCTGGGCTCAGGAGCGTTCGGCACCGTGTTCAAGGTGAGCCTGAGGCTCCTGGACTCAGGTCTGGGGGCCCCGTCCCCTGCTGGGGTCCTTATCACAGTGGAGTGTTCTTCCTGTCCGTGAGGGTTTAGGGAATTCAGTATTTTTCTTAGGTTGTCTAGAGGAAATCTTTTATAATCAGAGTGACAAGGAAGTGGTCCGCTTGGGCACAGATGATTTCATGGAGGACAGGGTGAGTTTTTGGAGGATGGGTGGCACAAGTCAGTCTGAAGGAGCGTGGCCTGTCAGCGCAGGGCCGCATCCGAATAAAGCCCAGCTCAGGACAGCTTCCTCTTCGTTTATTTTTTCTACGCCCTCTTTGCTTAGTCTGGTCTCAGTTAGGCCTAGACCCAGTATCTCAGAATTCTGTACAAAGTGACTCACACTGACTCTGTAACTTACACGAGCCGAAGGGTTTTATCTAACCACTCTGATTCCTGGGACACCACAGCTAAAGAGCTGCTGAGCTGTCATGACTCCCAGCCTGGGCGGCCTTGGGTGCAGAGCTGTGCCTCCTCACCCTATGGGGTATGGTCACTAATGACACCCAGCCAGGCCAGGAGCCACATCTTACGTGTGTGACAACTGCCGGCCAATGACTTCTCCTCTCTCCGTTACAGGGACTCTGGATCCCAGAAGGCGAGAAGGTTAAAATTCCTGTAGCTATCAAGGAATTAAGAGAAGCCACATCTCCAAAAGCCAACAAGGAAATTCTTGATGTGAGTTTCTGCCTTGTTCTCAAGCTGTCTGCGGGCCTGGACATCAGAAGCTACCTTTTCTCGTGGTTGGCAGCACATTTCTGTGTTCCAGACTTTCTCATCACCACATTCTAAATGGTCACTTTTCACTTTTGCTGTATTTTTTTCCTTCTGGCTACACAGTTGGTATAATTCTCTCTCACAGAGATGACTCGCTCTTCTATTCTCTTAGCGCCCCAAAAGGATGGGAGCCTGTGGTCCCTGGGCATCCACCAGGGACTGGTGGCCTCCCCCTGCCATCTCAGTGATGCCTCTGGCTGGCCTGTGCTGCCGCAGGTGTGTTCAGCACGCCTTGGGAAAGGAACAGAAGCGTGAGGCAGCCTGCTCTGGGGCACAGAGCTGAGAAGGTCTCCAGCACCCGGTCACTTCTGACTCTGAAATGCGTGTTCGTTTTCTTCCACCAAATAGCTCATCTTTGAAATGGCTTTTTGAACGTGCCTAGGATTAACACACATGCTCCATAAACTCTGTAATCTGTTGCTCACCTTCTGTACTTTTTCTCAAAATAATTTGAATGTTATTTCCAGTGTCTCCTGAGTGCTATTTTATGGAGTCTTTGAAATACTCCGGAAGGTTATTATTGTTACATACTTTTACTTTAGATTCTGTTGAACTTTTCCCGTCTTGCTTTGGACCCTCACTAGCCAGTGAGGGCTCTGCATGGTCTTAGAAAGAGGCTGGAAGAAGGAGGGGCCAGCCTGGAGTTGGGCAGAACCTACTGCAGGTAGAAGCTCAGGAAGTTCTGGGGGATGCACCCTTGGGGGCCCGGGCTAACATCACTGCCACCACTTGCTGCGGGTGGATGTGGGTTTTTCTTGCTCTTTTCCCAAAGCAGAGCCAGTAAAAGAAGAGGTGGAGGGGCTCAGCCGTGAGTTAGGAGAACAGTCAATGAAAAAGGAAAGTGACTGCCTTTACTGACTCAGAAAGCTAGAGAACTTAGTGTATCTTGCAGCCAAGAAGGACAAAGGTCAGATGTAACATTTCCTCACTCATATCTAACCGACAGAATACGGTAAACACAGCATACGTGGGCCTTTTTAAAATGTGTTCAGACACTGAGCTTCCCAAGAGCAAATCCTCTCCATCCCCATTTCTCCGGCAGCCTTCCCTCCTTTCATTTTGCAGCAGGGAAGTCCCACTGCAGTATTTTCTTTGTGAAGGATGAATTATTAACACAGTGCAACAGGAAATCTCACACACTAATGATATGCTTATCAAGCCAAGTTATCTTTCATTTTAGAAGTTTACAAATTAATGTGGAGTCTGTTAATATAATGTCAGCTCCTATTTACGGAACCATAAGAAGTGTAACAAGCCAGCCATTTGTGACGTCTCTTCACCTACAACCTTTAGCTCCTTCTCCTACACAGTTAAAAAGAAAATATTTTAGCAGAATTTGCTTCCTTAATTCACTTTTTACTCATTCAAGACGTTCTAGTAACTTTCACAAAATGTGAATTTTGACAATATTCTCTGTGAAGAGTAAGGGCAATTTGGAAGATAGTAGCAATACTTTGGGAAAGAAGTAGTTGCACTGAAAAGGACCCTCCAGGACCCCTAAAACTAGAGGAAATCTGCTTTCATGGGGCAGGGGTAGGGTAGAAGATAGAGAAAGTAAAGACTTGGAAAAAGTGTTTAAAGCCCTGTTTGCCTCCTACTCCGTCTCTGGGCCCCTCTCCTTCCCTCCCTCTGGCCCGCCACTGCTTTCCTCTTCCTGCTCTGACACCCACCCTGAGGCTCTCGGAGAGGACAGCGGCCTGGGGCCTTCGTCTGCTTGTCTTGAAGCTCCGTCTGCCCCGAAAACCCGGAGCCACCCTTGCAGGGTGGGTGCTGCCATGGGGAGCCCCTAAGGGAAGGGAAAACCAAAGCACAGGCCAGTTTCGACAGTGAGTTAAAGGCTCCAGCTTCCCATGCTTTTATCCGCCTACCCAGACCAGCACTGAGGCCCAGCACACATGCCCTCTACCCCCGGTGCATGGCGCCATCTGTGGTGGCTTCGGTACTGGGAAGCTTCAGAAGTATTCTTAAAGCTGGGCATATGCCTCTCCTGAAGGAGTTTAATGTTGAGTGAAATCCCTTTTCCCCAGTCCTTAACATCAACTAGTTCACAGATGAGGGAGACAGGCAAGAAAGAAGGCCCAAACAACCGTTGCGACAACTGGACAAAATAACAGATTCTCAAGGTCGCCAAGCCCCAGAGGCTCTGCTGCCGCGTGACTCTGAGCTCAGCCTTGGGAGCCTCTGAGCGTGGGTTCTGCCTGCCAGTCTGCAGACGGATGAGAGATGGTGAGGAATACCAAGCATTCTTGCTGGAGGTCACAGAGCACCTTTGCGATTCCAAGATAAACAGCTAAGAACAAAGCTCACGTTAACTCCTGCACACACTGAATAGCACACGTGACTGGACAGCCTCCCCATTGAGCCCGGGCTTAGCGGTGCAGAAGGGGCTGCACCAGATTTCAATAGGAGCTGGGACCTGGCAGGGCTCCAGCCTCTGGGTGGCCCGACACCCACACCCGCGCTCCACTCCCTGAGCCCCGGGTCAGCTCCTCACGGCCCGCAGCAGATGGGCCGCTCAGACTGCCCTGCGCTGCAGATTTTTCTCCCCTCTAAAGCGAGTACAACATGTTTCCAAATCTCAGCCAGATCTTGAGAAAAGAGAAACAGCCGGAGGATTTCTTTGGTGTTATGGTTGTACAGTTTCCCACACTCGGGGGAGAGACATGATTTCTGCTCTTCTGGCAATCACATGGCCTTTTCATTTTTCATAGACTTTCTAGTTTAAATTGAGGGTGGGCCCAGAAAGAGCATGCAGAACAGATTCATATGCGTGCTCTGCGTTATAAGGTCTAGAGCTCTCACTCAGCGAGTCTTCCCCGGTCTGTGGGGTGAGTTAGCAGCAGGGAGGGCGACTGAGGGGCCCCGGAGGCCAGCGGCCTGGGCTGGGAAGACTCTAGCGGGGCCTGTCCTGACAAGGAGTGTGATCTTGGGCGTGGTTCACTGGGTCTCAATCTCCTCTTCAGACAAAGAAGAGCTTCAGGAGGAACCACTTGCCCGCCTGCTCCAGTCCTAAGTTTGTATCAGTTGTTGTTGTTGTTTAGTTGCTAAGTTGTGTCTGACTGTTTATGACCCCATGGACAGCAGCGCAGCAGGCCTCCCTGTCCTTCAGCATCTCCCCAAGTTGGCTCAAACTCACGTTCACTGTGTCAGCGATGCCATCCAGCCATCCCCTCCTCTGTCACCCCCTTCTCCTCCTGCCCTCAATCTCTCCCAGCGTCAGGGTCTTTTCCAGTGAGTCAGCTCTACGCATCGGGTGGCCAGAGTATTGAAACTTCAGCATCTGCTGCTGCTGCTGAGTCGCTTCAGTCGTGTCCGACTCTGTGCGACCCCATAGACGGCAGCCCACCAGGCTCCCCCGTCCCTGGGATTCTCCAGGCAAGAGTACTGGAGTGGGGTGCCGTTGTCTTCTCCGAATGAGTATGCAGGGTTGATTTCCTTTAGGGTTGATCTCCTTGCAGTCCAAGGGACTCTCAAGAGTCTTCTCCAGCACCACAATTTGAAAGCATCAGTAGCTCTTCACCAGCAGCCCTCCGAAAGATGAAGAGCTGTCTGAATGTCCATGGTGTTAAATACCTGCTCTGCTCCTTAACATTGTGATGCTGTGTTTACAACCAGAGAAGGGCCGCCTGCCCGTGAAGGTGGGGTACCGCCCTCCCAGGGTGCTTGTTCTAAAACCAGTAGCGGAGCTGCGGTCTCTCTTGTTGGTGAAAGTGACGGGGTCTCTGATTTGTGTGATGTCAGTGTAGCTCAGCTGTGATGTTTGGAAGGTATTTCTGGGCGCAGAGGTGTGTCAGGCAGCTCGGAAACGGCACAGGGGAGCAGGTGTTGGGGAGAGGGGGACACAAACTAGCTGCCCCTCCCTGCGGCTCACCCGCCTGGATGGGTCCGAGAACCAGCGTTTCTGGCCGTTTGGCCAGCGACACAGCCTGCTGCCCTGAGGGAGCAACTGCAAGAAGCCGGGAAAGCTTAGCGTAGACTGGGCGTCAGGGAAAGCGGAGGTGGAGGGGCCTTCCGGACAAAGCCCTTCGTGGGCGCAGGGTGTGGGAGAGCAGGGAGCAGGTGGAGAGGCAGGGCCCGTGGGAGGAGAGGTCCAGCGCGGCGTGGGGGCCTCCCCAGGACAGTGAGGCCGGGGAAGGATTACCGCAGGCGCTGGCGGTTAGGACCCTGTGTTCGCCCCAGCCCCTCCACCCATCGGCTGTGTCCCCGCTGTCCCCTCGCAGGCCCAGCCCCCGGCAGCCCCCAGAGGTGCCTTCGCCTCAGAGGCTGCGTGGGCTCCTGCACATCAGCGGGCAGAGGGGGAAAGGCGCCTCTGAGCTTTCTCTTGGAGACGAGGTGGTCCCTTTTGTGTCTGCATAAAAGGTCAGCATCCTTGCATTCTAAAGGGAAAGAGATTGAGTTTATTGGTAGCAATTGAGGATTCCCTAATTCTTAGACAAAAATGAGGCCCAGCTATGTGCGTGGTTGAAATGAAGTCAGCTTCCTCCAGCCAAGGATAGCAGAAGAGTTAACATGAAGTCCGTAGTCGCGGGTCTGTGTCGGGCCCCTGCCCTGGCCGCCTCCGAGTCAGCAGGGGTAGGGGTGGGGGAACTGGTTTTCCTTTCCCCAAACTGCGGCCGGCAGCACAGACCACCTCTTCAGAGATGGCTCCTGGGCCGCCCGCAGAGTCTGCGGTCACGGCAGGTGTCAGGTCCCCTCTCCGTTTCAGAGCCGGCACAGGCGCACAGGGAGGCCTTCTTTCTCCACCGTGGGTGGTGGAGGTGCCTGTGCTCCCAGCGGAGTTGGGGGCGCGGTGGCGGATGGGGGGCTCCTCCTCTCTGCCCGCCTCAGAGGACGAGAAGTGAGGACTGACCTCCCAGAGCTCTCACCATCACCTCGGTGCCCGTGGTGAGGGTTCCGGAGTCGGTGGGCAGGCCATCACCAGGATGTGGGTTGCCACCCGCCCCAACAGCGTTTTACACTGAGCCACCTTTGGCCCTCTTAATGACCCAGCATCACGCACACTTGGGGACAGCGGGCGTTATTGTTGCCCAGCGCTTTGCCGGTGGCAAGCACTGCCGGGGTCCCTCTGCGATGCCTAACGCCACGTGCAGTCAGAGGGCGCCGCCTGCCACCAGACATCTGGTCGCTGCCTGGCCTCACGTGCCAGAGACCCTGTGTGAACATCCACCGCTCTAGCCATTTCATGCGCCCATTTCCACACTTACACTCACGTTGGGTTTCTCATCTAGAGAGGGTCTGCCTGCTTGTTTCCGGAGCCGTGGCGGGGAGCCGTGCTGACGTGCCTTCTGCTCCTCTCCCCCAGGAGGCCTACGTGATGGCCAGTGTGGACAACCCCCATGTGTGCCGCCTCCTGGGCATCTGCCTGACCTCCACGGTGCAGCTCATCACACAGCTCATGCCCTTCGGCTGCCTGCTGGACTACGTCCGTGAGCACAAGGACAACATCGGCTCCCAGTACCTGCTAAACTGGTGTGTGCAGATCGCCAAGGTAAGCCACGGGCAGCCGGCGCGAGAGCCGGCCGGCGGGGCCGCAAAGCGGGGCCGGCAGCTGCTTCGGCGCGTTGCTCTGCCCTCTCCTCCTGGATGATGTGATCATTAGGGAGAGCCCCAAAGAACAGCGGCAGGGGGCAGAAAAAACCAACCAGGAAGTCACCAATTACAGTCTCCATCCTGGGAAAGCAGAGAGTTTGTCATGAGGGATGTGTGTGTGTGTGCGCGTGTGCGTGCATGGACACAGCATAGACTTTATTTTGGATTAAATTGAATTGATTGTCTTTTGCATCAGATTAGTGCCTCTCCCACTCCACATTGAAAATCTAATTATTCAGCTACATTTGCACAGTTGGGTGCTCTCAGAATGGTTTTGATGTTACTGTCTTTTTTCCCTGGCGTTCTTTCCGTTGAATACTATGGTAATTTGTAGCAGAGGGTGAGGTATGGCTTTCACGCAGGCAGAACTGGTGGCGAAACCAGCAAACCAGCCCGCATGGGGCTGTCAGGTGACAGAGCGCTGGGTGGACAGGCAGGGGCTGGCTCTGATGTGTGGTGGCAGGAGGTAAATAGATGCTTCTTGTGCTTCTGAGGCTCCTCACACGTTTCCCTGTCAGCAGGCTAGAGCGAGGGAGGAGCTGGTGGGGGGACAGTGGGCGGCTGCACCTGTGAGCTGAAGCCAGGAGCTGAGCAGTGAGCCAGGCATTTAGCTGTCCAGCTGGCCCCACGAGGCCTTTGCTTCCATCTCAGATCTCTCCTTCTGGATCACAGCGCTGCATCAGTTATTTGCAGCCCAACTTGCTAAATGCTGTTTCTTCTGACAGCGGCTGTACCTTTCACGCAGTTGAATGAATGGAATCTGTGGACCAATCCCGCCGCAACCCCCTCAGCCCTGGAGAGCGGTTACTAGCTCAGGAGACCAGGGAGGCAGGGAGCCCCTCGTCTCCCGCCCTGTCAAGTCCTGGTTGCTCCTCTCACCCAGGGCAGCAGTGCAGCTCGGTCCTGTGGATTCAGAGTTCTCCCAGAACTGAGGGGCTCCAGCAGGCTGTCAGGCAGCTGGCTGCCTCCTGGGAGAACAGACAGCAGCAAGCCGCTGTTCTTCTGGTGCCGGCTGGGCTTACTGTCTCCGCCGCAGCCCCGGAGGCTCCAGCACCCTAGGAGTGGGAGAGCGCCTTCTCAGAGCCCCCGCCCATCACCCAGGGCTCCTGTCATTTCCACGCCCACAACCCTGGTTTCAGAACGGAGGAATTATGTGGCCGCGCGAAATAATGGTCCCGATAGAGCCTGTGTGCCTTAGTGCTGCGGCCTCATGAAGATGCGGTGATTTCTGTGTCTGACTGTATTCGTTTCCTAGGCCTGCCACCAAAGATCGTGACAGACTTGGTGGCTTACCACAGTATAAGCTTATTCTCTCACAGTTCTGGAGGTTGGAAGTCCAGAATCAAGGTATCAGAAGGGCCGTGGCCCCTCTGAAGGCTTTAGGGGAGAATCCTTCCTCCCTTCCCCAGCTCTGGTGGCTCCAAGCATCCCTGGCTTGTAGCAGCATCACTCACATCTCTGCCCACATCATCACATGGCCTCCTTCCCTGGGTCTGAGTCCAGATCACTCTCTCTCTTAAAAGATAGCAGTCATTCCTAAATCCAGGATGCTTTCATCTCAAGATCTTTTAATTAGATCTGCAAAACCCTGTGTCTGAGCTCACATTCTGGGTTTCTGGGTAGATGTGAAATTTTGGAGACACTCTTCAGCCCAGTGGCTGATGTGGGGGAGGAGGTCATTAGCCTGGCATAGGTTTCACACTCTTTCCTATTTGTGTCCTGACCTTTGACCTCAGAAAGTCTTCCTTAGTCTCCTCCCTGATAATCTGAGGCAGGAGAATCGCCAGAGTTATCCCCCTCCAGTCCAGGCAGTCTCTAGTACCTTGCTTAACTTGCTTTACTTTTTCTTAACGCCTTTTGCTTCCTGGGAAGATCTGGTTTAGATCCTTGTTTACTTGAAACTGGGAGGGAGGGAGCTCTGTCAGGCGTACCCTGACGCTGCCCGCAGGGGCCGGGCATCCAGAACGCTGCAGCCCCGAGCTGTCTGCTCCTGCCTGACGGCGAGCGCGGCTCCCCAGGGGCCCCGATGGTTGGCACTCTAACGATCTGTGTCAATCTGCAGCTCCACAAAAGTGACTTTTTATGTGAGGGGACACACAGTCTTGGCAAGTTCTGCCCAGTTACAGAACTGGGCATGTAACCCTGGGGGATTCACAGCTCAGTTTTGGCTTTTACTAGGCGAGTTGTCTCAGTGGTAAAGAACCCACCTGCCAATGCAGGAGGTATAAGAGACATTGGTCCGATCCCTGGGTCAGGAAGGTTGCCCTGGAAGAGGAAATGGCACCCACTGCAGTATTCTTGCCTGAAGAATCCCATGGACAGAGGAGCCGGGCGGGCTATGGTCCATCAGGTCCCAAGGAGTTGAACACGACTTGCGGACTGAGCAGGCGAGCTGTCTCTGCACCTGGTCTCCGAGGTTGAGCCGAGACAGAGGAGACAGTCCAGGGAGCCCCTGTGAAGCGCCCACTCGGGCCCCGGGACGCGTCCCATGCTCACTCCTCTGGTTTGCCCCGCACTTTGACTGGTTTAGGTTAGTGACTCAAATCTCAGCTGAAACATCATCACATTCTAGTTCCGCATCTACTCTCTTTCCTGAGAGCAGCATCTCCTGGTTTTGTTCCTTTCTTATTCATGAGGGTGTCCCCTTCCTTCTTTGGCAACCCCGCATTCAGATCCGCCTGCCCACAGAATCTGTGTAGATGGAAGCTTGTTTGACCCCAAAATCAGTCTTGAGGAAAAGTGAACACCTGACCGTGGCAGTGCCCACCGCAGGACCAGCTCAGCTCTGCCCGGCCCTGGCCAGCCCTGAGTTTCCGAAGTTCCTGAGCTGAGTTCCCAGGGCCTGAGCGTTACCCAGCATAGCGCTCTGTGTATTATCCAGAATGTCACCATGTTATTGAAATCCACTGCTCTGTTTAAGATCATTTCCTCTGAAGTCCGTTCCCGCTGCAGCTATTGTTAGCTTTTGTCTACAATGGCGCTTCTTCCTGTTTCAGCAGAGAAGCCTCACCATTGTGCTTGCACAGCTGTATCAACGCAGCATCTATCCTGCCAGGATAGGAGCGTAATGGTCTCCCCAATTGTAAGGAGAGAAATTTGCTGTTGGGTTAGTTACTATTTACATAAGTATTAAACAGTTTTCTTTGTAAAACTTAGAAGTGAAACTACCCAGAAACACTTAGTGGCTGACCAGAAACTAAACTTGCTGGCATTTTCAAAGTGGGATTTATTGACTTGTAAATGTCCTCACTGATTCACAAAGGCACAGGCTCTCTTGGGAAGTTTTCCAAATATTGCTGGTAAGTCCGGCACTATTACACAGGTTTATTGTCCTCACTGTACTGTTAGGAGATAAGTAAAATTTTATCACCCAGGCACAAGGAAAAAGGAAAGAAGCAGAGGTGGCCTGGGGGGAATTCTTGCTGGGCTTGGGAGACCAGAGGCGCCCTTCCATACAGAGGTAGAGTGGATTCTAGACTCAGGTCTCAGGAGGCTGTGGTCCCATCACCTGCTCCGTGATCCCCCCGTCCTGAGCTCCCAGCTCATGAAGGTACACGCAGCTCTCACTCACTGGGAGTAACAGGTGCTTCAGAAAGTGTGTCCATTCTTTCCGGCTATTTAAACGAGCTAGTAAATCCCAAAATAACTAGATGGGATGATAATGTCATAAACTCTTAGAATCCAAAAGCTGCTGCTCGACTTGAGAGAACACTGCTGTTGCGCCAGCCTGTTCCTGGGAGCACCACAGAACGCGCACTGTGAGTCCTGCGTAAATCAGCTCCCCGGGCTCTGATCCATTCAGCCTTTGGGACAGCAGAGCTTCCTCTCACCTAACCTGGATTAAGGTCTCACAGAAGTTAGTTTTCAGAGAGATAAGGTTCGGATGTTGACCAGGCCCCAGTGAGATTTGAAGGCAGCTGTGGGGTTATCTGGGGGGTCCAGGGCAGAGGCTGTCAAAAAGAAATGGACCACAGCTTTGTGAGCACCAGACTACGCCTAGCGCATTCCATAAGATGAGACTTGATACGGATGAACCTCAGAAAGCATTCCATTCAAAGGATCCATTCCTTAAGCACACAGGACACTTGGTTTGGTCTCCGTTCATTTGAAAATGCCCCGGGTGTTTTCACTGTTCACACATTTATAGGAGTTCTTGGGTCATGTGAACAGCTAAGAGAAGGCCCATCCAGGGTAGGGGAGGAAGGTGGTCCTGCCTCTAACGGGAGAAAATGAAAATCGTGCTGGCAAAGGAGCTGTCATCCGTCACCCTCGCTCGGCCTCCGTGTGGGAGACGCTGACCGTCCCGTGCAGCTCACGTGCACAGCCTCCTGTCTCGGCCCAGGGGGCTCTGGCCTCTGCACCTAGGTCTGCTCCCCTTCCCCACCCCACCCAGGTTTCCTGTTCTGCAGATCAGGACTCCTAAAGGTGAGGTTCCTGGCAGCCCCAGCCCCACTGACTAACTGTGCAGCTTAAGTGTGGTGATTCAGCCTCCAGCCTGAATCCACGGGCCAGAGAAGACTCCTCCCAAGAGCTGATTCACCTGCAAGGCACACACCTGCGTAACACCCCTGGGCCCCGAGACCACAGGCAGGACAGAGACAAACCGCAGATCCAGTCACCAGATATTTTCAGCTATTTAGATTTTTTTTTTCATTCTTACGTTGTTCCATACAAGATTACAGTTGAGCTTAACCTAAATGATCACTTTACATTATGTCCTTATAAAGCCAAAAGTTGCTTACGATTAAAGCGTATTCATCAACTCTTAGACATTTCGTTTAGCTATTTCTTGAGCATTTATCTGTCAGTGTCCAGTATCATGTAAAATATATATATAATTAAGACCAAATGTCTTATCTCCTCAAACTAATGAACAGGTAAGGAAAACAGATCCATACGGATCCAAACAGATCCATACAGTACAGGAGGAAATGAGGGGGTCAGATCAGGAGAGGTGGGGACCAGACTCCCAGAGGCCGCTGTACAAGCCACATGGGGACCAGCAAAGCGGGCGCAGCTTGCCAACCAAGCGCCAGGTAGGGGGCAGCAGTGCTGAGGCCGGCGCCCCATACCTCCGGAGTCCTGGACGCGAGTGAGAGCCAGGCCCTGTCCTAGGAGTTGACTGGGGGAGCAGCAGGAGGTGATGGAGAGACGCTGAGGGCTGCTGAGGAGTGAGGGGCAGGGCAGGAGGGGAGGGGATACCCCCCAGGGACCTGCAAGCCCAACTTTATCGTGGAAGCCAAGGGCACCATGCAGGTATTTATTCATGACCAGACTTTTGGGGAAAGTGTAGCAAGACATGGCAGCGGCCTAATTCAAGGTCATGGCAAAAAGGGTGGAGTAGAGAGGATGGATTTGATGAGGAAATGATGACAGGAGGAAATGATGACAATCACAGCACCGATGGACCATTCTGCTGGGCACTGTCCTAAGTGCTCCATAGGGATTAACTCATTTCATCCTCTGAGTAGCCCGTCTTACATGTGGAGAGAGTGAGGTAAGGGTGTTTAAGTAACGTGCCAAGGTCTCAAGCACATAAGCAGCAAAATCAAGATTACATCTCAGGCATCCTTGCTCCCAAGTCTTTGCTTTTCCCCAGCCCTTGATGTCACAGGTCAGAGTGGAGCCCCCAGACCAGTGAGCCTAGCAGGCCTCCTGTCCCCACCCAGCAGAAGCTTGGTGTCTGGAACAGGACATTCTGACACTTGCCTGCCCCTCCTGAGGGCAGGGCTCAGGGGTGTGGAGGCTCTGCTTCACCGTGCTCTGCCAGAGCCTTCTGCCTGCCCTCTGCTTCCTACTTCTGCGTCTCTGTAGTCACCAGGTCACATCCCCCCCTCTTCCCCACACGGTGGTTAAAAAATCTGGTAGAAACGCAGCTCAGGTCTGCCTCTCCCTCTGGGCTCCTACTGAGAGCTCCAGGCTGCTGCAGGGCCTGGGAAAGCGTCTGTAAACGTCAGACCCAACCTGGGCCTTTCTTCTTCTGTGAGCGTTGTGCCAGGAACATCTTCGTATCCCTCGTGGAGTGTCCACCGGTCTCCTGTGCCTTCAGGTCCCAGCGTGAAGGGAGCTCTTCGGATCCCCTTTGAACCTCATTGTGGCAACATCCATCTTTGCTGTCCTATGTTAACTGACAAAATAAATATATTCCCTTAAACTGAAGTGAGGGTCTCACAGAAGAACCAGGGACATGCATGTCCAAGAGGCCCCATGAGGCTTAAACCTTGGCGTTGCTGCCTGCGGTTCCGTTTGGATTCTGAGAGTTCACGAGCAGCGTCAGGGCTCTTATCTTTGGTGCTGGTTAAAATCTTAACTGCGCAGGGCGCTGAGATGGCCTTTCAAGCCATCTGTGATGTGGGACAGAAACCAAGGAATAAAGTTTCATGTAAGTTCAAAGGAGCCTAATCTTATCCTGTAATTATCTCTGACTTTCAAATCCCTCTGGCTGATTGGCTCTCTGCTCCAGAACACAAACTGCTTTCTTCGCCCCTTTCCCAAGCCTTCTCTGAGAAAACATTGCTCTGGTCCTTTAACGATCCCAGGAGTAGGAGGAGGGGTAGGGTGGAGGTACCCTCCATTGTTATGTTTACACAGTAGCACAAAGGAGCTGTGACCCCACAAGAGACTGACCCAGACTGGCCCCTGAGTGTCCAGGAGTCTCCGGCAGAGGCAGGGGTCGGCAGTGGCCTGCCGCAGGGTCCGGGGCACTGAGTGTAGCAGTGTGTGCATGGGACCTTTTGAAGGAGGTCGCCATTATCTTCATCACCTCCACCATAGTTTGGCCTCAGGTCAAACAACAGGGAGGGAACACAGCCTCACCCATCAACAGAAAATTGGATTCAAGATTTACTGAGCATGGCCCCGCCCATCAGAACAAAACCCAGTTTCCCCCTCAGTCTCTCCCATAAGCTTCCATAAGCCTCTTATCCTTCTCCATCAGACGGCAGACAGACTGAAAACCACAATCACAGAAAACTAACCAATCTGATCACATGGACCACAGCCTTGTCTAACTCAATGAAACTATGAGCCATGCCGTGTAGGGCCACCCAAGACGGACAGGTCACGGTGGAGAGTTCTGACAAAACGTGGTCCACTGGAGAAGGGAATGGCAAACCACTTCAGTATTCTTGCCTTGAGAACCCCATGAATAGTATGAAAAGGCAAAAAGATATGACATTGAAAGAACTCCCCACATCAGTAGGTGCCCAATATGCTACTGGAGAAGAGTGGAGAAATAACCCCGGAAAGAATGGAGAGACGGAGCCAAAGCAAAGACAATGCCCAGTTGTGGATGATGTGACTGGGGACAGAAGAAAGGTCCGATGCTGTAAAGAACAATATTGCCCAGGAACCTGGAGTGTTAGGTCCATGAATCAAGGCAAATTGGAAGTGGTCAAACAGGAGACGGCAAGAGCGAACATCGACATTTTAGGAATCAGCGAAAATGGAATGGGTGAATTTAACTCAGGTGACCATTATATCTACTACTGTGGGCAAGAATCCCTTAGAAGAAATGGAGTAGCCCTCATACTCACACAACAATCCAAAATGCAATACTTGGGTGTAATCTCAAAAATGACAGAATGATCTCTCTTCGTTTCCAAGGCAAACCAGTCAGTGACACAGTAATCCAAATCTATGCCCCAACCAGTAATGCTGAAGAAGCTGAAGCTGAATGGCTCTATGAAGACCTAGAAGAACTTCTAGAACTAACACCCAAAAAAGATGTCCTCTTCATTATAGGGAACTGGAATGCAAAAGGAGGAAGTCAAGAGATAACCTGGAGTAACAGGCAAATTTGGCCTTAGAGTACAAAATGAAGCAGGTCAAAGGCTAACAGAGTTTTGCCAAGAGAATGCAGTGGCCATAGCAAACACCCTGTTCCAACAACACAAGAGAAGACTCTACATATGGACATCACCAAAATCAGATTGATTATATTCTTTGCAGCCAAAGATGGAGAAGCTCTATACAGTCAGCAAAAACAAGACCAGGAGCTGACTGTGGCTCAGATCAAGAACTCCTTATTGCCAAATTCAGACTTAAATTGAAGAAAGAAGGGAAAACCACTAGACCATTCAGGTATGACCTAAATTAAATCTCTTATGATTATACAGTGGAAGGGACAAATACATTCCAGGGATTAGATCTGACAGAGTGCCTGAAGAACTACGGACAGAGGTTTCTGACATTGTACAGGAGGCAGTGATCAAGACCGTCCCCAGGAAAAAGAAATGCAACAAGGCAGATGGTTGTCTGAAGAGGCCTTACAAAGAGACGCTAAAGGCAAAGGAGAAAAGGAAAGATACACGCATTTGAATGCAGAATTCCAAAGAATAGCAAGGAGAAATAAGAAAGCCTCCCTTAGTGATCAGTGCAAAGAAATAGAGGAAAACAATAGAAGGGGAAAGACTAGAGATCTTCTCAAGAAAATCAGAGATGCCAAGGGAACATTTCATGCAAAGATGGGCACAATAAAGGACAGAAATGGTATGGACCGAACAGAAGCAGAAGATATTAAGAAGAGGGGCAAAAATATACAGAAGAACTATAAAAAAGATCTTCATGACCCAGATAACCATGATGGTGTGATCACTCACCTAGAGCCAGACATCCTGGAATGTGAAGTCAAGTGGGCCTTAGGAAGCATCACTATGAACAAAGCTAGTGGAGGTGATGGAATTTCAGCTCAGCTGTTTCAAATCCTCAAAGATGATGCTGTGAAAGTGCTGCACTCAATGTGCCAGAAAATCTGGAAAACTCAGCAGTGGCCACAGGACTGGAAAAGGTCAGTTTTCATCCCAGTCCCAAAGAAAGGTAATGTCAAAGAATGTTGTAAGTACCGCACAATTGCACTATCTCACACGCTAGCAAAGTAATGCTCAAAATTCTCCAACCCAGGCCTCAACAGTACATGAACTTCCAGATGGAAGTTCAAGATGTTCAAGCTGGATTTAGAAAAGGCCGAAGAACCAGAGATCAAATTGCCAACATCCGTTGGGTCATTGAAGAAGCAAGTGAGTTCCAGAAAAATACCTACTTCTGCTTTATTGACTGCGCCAAAACCTTTGACTGTGTGGATCACAGCAAACTGTGGAAAATTCTTCAAGAGATGGGAATACCAGACAACCTCACCTACCTCCTGAGAAATCTATATGCAGATGAAGAAACAATAGTTAGAACCCGACTGGAACAATAGACTAGTTCCAAATCAGGAAAGGAGTACGTCAAGGCTGTATATTGTCACCCTGCTTATTTAACTTATATGCAGAGTACATCATGTGAAATGCCAGGCTGGATGAAGGACAAGCTGGAATCAAGATTTCCAGGAGAAATATCAAAAACCTCAGATACACAGAAGACACCACCATTATGGCAGAAAGCAAAGAAGAACTAAAGAGCCTCTTTGTGAAAGTGAAAGAGGAGAGTGCAAAAGCTGGCTTCAAACTTAGCATTCAGAAAATTAAGATCGTAGCATCCAGTCCCATCACTTCATGGCAGATAGATGGGGAAACAATGGAAACAGTGAAAAACTTTTATTTTGGGGGACTCCAAAATCACTGCAGATGGTGACTGCAGCCATGAAATTAAAAGACACTTGCTCCTTGGAAGAAAAGCTCTGACCAACCTAGACAGCATATTAAAAAGCAGAGACATTACTTTGCCAACAAAGGTCCATCTAGTCAAAGCCATGGTTTTTCCAGTAGTCATATATGGATGTGAGAATTGGACTGTAAGGAAAGCAGAGCACCAAAGAACTGATGCTTTTGAACGGTGGTTTTGGAGAAGACTCAAGAGTCCCTTGGACTGCAAGGAGATCGAACCAGTCCATCCTAAAGGAAATCAGTCCTGAATATTCATTGAAAGGACTGATGCTGCAGCTGAAACTCCACTATTTTGGCCACCTGATGGGAACAACTGACTCATTAAAAAGACCCTGATGCTGGGAAAGATTGAAGGCAGGAGGAGAAGGGGATGAAAGAGGATGAGATGGTTGGATGGCATCACCGACTCGATGGACATGAGTTTGAGCAAGCTCCGGGAGTTGGTGATGGACAGAGAGGCCTGGCGTGCTGCGGTCCGTGGGGACAGGGAGGCCTGGCGTGCTGCGGTCCGTGGGGACAGGGAGGCCTGGCGTGCTGCGGTCCGTGGGGACAGGGAGGCCTGGCGTGCTGCGGTCCGTGGGGTCACAAAGCGTCGGACGCAACAGAGTGACTTTCATTCACTCACTCACTCATCTTCCTATTTTTTCATTTTGCTTTGATATGACAAGTTAATGTTTGATTTTTACCTAATATGTATCAAAAGGAAGTAAAGAATTTGCCAGAAAATTTGGGATCTACTCTTATCTAGAGGAGTTCCCAGCACCTGCACCGAAATGAAGAGAGCTGTGTACAAACAGCTCAAGGGTGATGAAGAGTCGGTGGAACCCATTCATTTCCATTTTTTGCCCTTCACTAAGCATTTCCATGGTGCCTGCCCTTCGCTGGAGAGTCCGTGAGGGTCAGCTGTAAAGGAGGCTGGAGGTGTGGTCCACTTCCCTGACTGGAGGGAGGAGAGGTGCTTCTGTGAATAAGTGGGAGAGCATGTGGTCCCAACAACACAGGCTTCTCCTGCCTGCCAGGCCTGGCTCAGGAGCAAGGGCTGCCGAGCTTGTGACAACAGGTTAGAGCTTGGGAGAGTCCAAGGAGTTGAGCTCATCTGGGCGGCCATCAAGCCAGAAGTAGGGGCAGGAAGTGACCCCACCTGTCAGGGGAGGAAGGGCAGGTAACAGACACCAAGGAGGCCGTGGACAAGGACGAGAGGTCAGGGTCACAGTCAGCCCTTCATATCCACGGTTCTGCATCTGCAGAATCAGCCAACCATGGATCAGAAATACTTGGGAAGAAAATTCCAGAAAGCTCAAAAAGAAAAACCCCAAAACTTGAACTTGCTGGGCTCAGGCAACTGTTTACATAGCATTTACACTGTATTTACAACTAGTTACTTTGTATGAGGTATTATAATTAATCTAGAGATAATTTAAAGTACACAAGAGGATGTGTGTATGTTACATACAAATACGGTGCCATTTTTTATAAGGGGCCTGAGTATTTATGGATTTTGGTTGGGAGGCGGCAGGGAGAGGGGTTCCTGGAGAGGGGTTTCATGGGTACCAAGGGACTGTGCATCTGAGAATTCACTAAATGTCAGGCACTGCGCTGGGTGCTTCTCAAATACTCTTTCTCTTACAGCCTTCTTTTTTTTAATATTCGAATCCGTTTATTAGTTTCTTAAAAAATTCAAATTACAGAGCACAAAAGACAATTTTGTGTCTGTTTTGACAATATCTTGGAGATTTTTCTCAGTTTGAGATGTTATGAAAAAGCAGGTCTCCATACAGTTAGTGAGAACAGAAATTCTCTCTTAACGTAGTTCATTAAACAAAACTAGAACACAGTCCAATTAACTCATTTTATTCCAGGAAGATAGAATGAAAGATTATATGAGCTTTCACAGCTGGAACAACCAGAAGAGAACTATAGGTGATTCGTCATATCCAAATAGAGGACAATTTTCAGCACAGATTAGTTCCTCAGATTTGTTCATTCTGAAGGCCTTGTGGCAAATTATAGGGCAGACTACATTTCCATGAAAGGAATATGATGCATATAAATCCTGAACCCAGGGAAGTGTATGTAGAGGGTAATATCCTCTTAGGCCTAGGAGGTGGTCAGGGAGCAGGGTGGGGTAAATACCAAAGTCACCTAACATCGAAGCCTGGCAGTAAACAAGTGTTTGTAATATCAATAACACATACATTAAACATTAAATAATGAGAATTTTTATAGATTTCCATGCATACTGGCGTGTTACTCAAACACTAATGATGTTAATGGGAAAAGAATTCCAATATTATGAGTAATAAATAATACCTAAGGTTTCTCCACGTAAACTACTAAGGCTGTCTTAAGTACAGAAGCAATTTGAGAAAAGCAATTTTTTTTTAACTGGAGTATAATTGCTTCACAATGTTGTTGATAGTTTCTGCTGTACGGCAGAGTGAATCAGTTACATGTATACATATATCCACTCTTAGACTCCTTCCCATCTAGGCCACCACAGATCGCTGAGTAGTTTCCTATGCTACCCGGGAGGCTCTCATTAGCTGCCTGTTTCATATATGATAGTGTATATATGTCAGTCCCAATCTCCCAGTTCACCCCCTCTTCCCACGTAGTTTCCATGCATTTGTTCACCACATCTGTTTCTGCTTTGCAAATAAGTTCATCTGTATCATTTTCTAGAGTCCACTATATTATACCAAGTTTGTTTTTCTCTTTCTGACTCGCTTCACCCTGTATGACAAGTCTCCAGGTCCATTCATGTCTCTACAGACGGCGTTTCTTTCCCTTTATGGGCTGAGTAATATTCCACAGTGTATATATACATCTTCTTTTTCCATTCCTCTGTTGATGGACATTTAGGTTCCTTCCATATCCTGGCTATTATAAATAGTGATGCAAAGAATTTTAAGATTCATGGCTCCTTTCAGATCATAGTTTTCTCTGGATTTATGCCCAGAACTGAGATTGCTGGGTTATATGGTACCTCTATTTTCAGTTTTTTAAGAAACCTCCATACTGTTCTCCTTAGCTGTACCAGTTTACATTCCTGCCAACAGTGTCAAAGGGCTCCCTTTTCTCCACACCCTCTTCAACATTATTATAGATTTTTTGATAATGGCCATTCCAACTGGTGTGAAGTGCTACTTCATTGCAGTTTTCACTTTTATTTTTCTAATAATTCGTATTGTTGAGCATTTTTTCATGTGCCTCATGACCACCTGTATGTCTTCTTTAGAGAAATGTCTATTTAGATATCCACCCCTATTTTTTATAGGGTTGTTTGTGTTTTTTGATATTGAGCTGCATCAGCTGCTTATATATTTTGGAGATTAAACCTTTGTCAGTTGCTTCATTTGCAAATATTTTCTCCCATTCTAAGGACTATCTTCTGGTTTTGCTTATGATTTCCTTTGCTATGCCAAAGATTTTGTTTAATTAGATCTCACTTGTTTATTTTTGTTTTATCTTCATTAGGAGGTAGATCAAAAAAGATCTTGCTGTGCTTTATGTCAAAGAGTGTTCTGCCTGTGTTTTCTGCTAAGAATTTTATAGTGACGAGCCTTACATTTAGGTCTTTAACCCATTTTGAGTTCATTTTTGTGTATGGTATTAGGAGTGTTCTAATTTCATTCTTTTACATGTAGCTGTCCAGTTTTCCTAGCACCACTTATTGAAGAGGCTGTCTTTTCTTCATTGTATAGTCTTTCCTCCTTTATCATAGATTTGGTGGCCATAGGTACATGGGTTTATCTCTGAGCTTTCTGTCCTATACCATTGGTCTATATTTCTGGTTTTGTGCCAGTACCATACTGTCTTGATGACTGTAGAATAGTCTGAAGTCAGGGAGCCTGATTCCTCCAACTCCATTTTTCTTTCTCAAGATTCCTTTGGTTATTCGGAGTCTTTTGTGTTTTCATACAAATTGTAAAATTTTTGTTCTAATTCTGTGAAAAATGCCACTGGTAACTTAGTAGGGATTGCATTGAATCTGTAGACTGCTTTGGGTAGTATAGTCATTCTCACAATATTGATTCTTCCCATTTGAGAACATGGTATTTCTCTCCATCTGTTTGTCTCATCTTTGATTTCTTTCATCAGTATCTTACAGCTTTCTGCATACGGGTCTTTTGCATCCTTACAGCCTTCATTCTGATTAGAACAGTTACGGAGGCAGCCAGGGAGAGGGTGGGGATTGGTAGTTTGTAAAAGCAAATTCAATAGCCATGTGACTTCAGTTTAAAAAGAGAGAAAAATAAAACTGGAAAAAAACCTTCACTGGTAGTGAATCATGTAAGACGGTCCAGGACAGTGTGATGAGAGCCCTGGGCCCTGGGGAGGCAGTGCCCCATATGAACTGGCCCAGGGTGGCAAGTCCAGGCAAGAGGCAGCAGCCGTTCTGAGTAGTGTGCGGCCAGGTTTTGGCCCTACAGTGGGGCTCCTTCTCTGTCACCGGCCTCTTCTGCTTGTTCATTTGAGCTTGAAACTTGAGTAACTGGTTGGAGATAAGTTAGCAAGTCGGCTTTACCTTGGTCGCTTTACCTCCTCGTCCTTGGAGCGATGGTCACTCATGTTCCCAGGTCCAGGTCACTGAGCCTGTGGCTTCAGGTCAGATGCTGCTGCGTGACACTCAACGCTGCGCTGAGATGCCCACCCCTCCCCGCATGGGCCTATGTTTCAGGGCATGAACTACCTGGAAGACCGGCGCTTGGTGCACAGGGACCTGGCCGCCAGGAACGTGCTGGTGAAGACGCCGCAGCACGTGAAGATCACAGACTTTGGGCTGGCCAAACTGCTGGGTGCCGAGGAGAAAGAGTATCACGCAGAAGGAGGCAAGGTGAGGGGCTGGCTTGTAGACAGGCGAGCACTCGCCTGAAGCAGACTGACCAGCTCAGGGCCCTTCTCAGGACCTCCTGGGTGAGGTCCCAGTGCCACCAGCACTGGCTCTGGCCAGGCTCCAGAGCTGCCTGGGGAGAAGGATTTCCTGGGAAAGTGAATAGAGAGGTTTCTGACACACCCAGAAGCCACAGGCAGTGAATGTGAGTTCAGCTTCATCTCTAGGGGACTGTTAGCCAACGTTAGGTTTCCACCTCCTGCTCCAGGGCAAAGACCCTTCAGAAGAACATCTGGAAATGTCATAGCTGATTTGGCAGCAAGGAAAGTTTCCTGTGATTGTTCCAGGACCTCCCGAGGGCCGCTGGCCACGATGGAGTTGGCTTCTTCCTCTG
Source organism: Giraffa tippelskirchi (assembly GCF_054371585.1). Lineage (NCBI taxonomy): Eukaryota > Metazoa > Chordata > Mammalia > Artiodactyla > Giraffidae > Giraffa > Giraffa tippelskirchi. Next base: position 733,000 of record NC_137283.1, read on the forward strand.
GACAGGCCTGGGGCTTCTCCAGGGGGCTTTCCCAGCAGTGAGGGATGCAGGTCTCCAGATATACCCTTCGGAACACTCTAGATCAGCTGAACACCTCTTCAGTTTCACATTGGCTTGCATGACTCCAAGCAGCTGGCCCTGCAAGCACCTGCAAACACAGCGTCCCCAGCTACCAGCCCATGCACCCAGCTCAGCAGAGCCCACAGACACACCGAAGGCCCCCCTCAGTCCTGGGGTCTGACAGAGACCCTGTCCTCTGCCAGACAGACCTCTCCTCCTGCTGGGAAGGAGCCCTGGGCCTGGGGGGCAGGGTGCAGGGGGCCTGGTTTTCTCACCTGTGTCATTTGCAGTTTCTCACCTTTGTCATGTATTTTTTCAGTAGAAGGAAGCTAATAGTTGTCTTATTACTTTTATCTCTCATCACTCCAAGGTCCCTATCAAATGGATGGCTTTGGAATCAATTTTACACCGAATTTATACCCATCAGAGTGATGTCTGGAGCTATGGTGAGTCAAAATCCTGAGGCTGGTGAATCAACACTGAGACTGAGCCGGCTTGTGCTGTTGATGTGCCTTATATGCTCTGCCAGGCAAGACAATGACTAACAATCACGTCATCGCTGTTGTCAGGCCGTTACAATAGAAAACATGAAAAAGGAAATTGGGTCTAACTACGGTCCCACGCGTCACTAGAGGTAACAGGGAGCTTGTCAGGAGAGAGTAGCAAGAGGGAAAGAATGTGAACCTAGGAAACGCCTGTACCCCAGAGTCAAGCAGGTGTAACCTCTTGCCGTGAATTCGAAGCGAACCAAAGCGAGATGACAGATCGGGTTTGGTGTGGAAGCGCTCCCGGTGGAGAGTGTGGTTCTGCAGCGGCTGACTCGGTGGCTGCGGTTCCGTGTACTGAGTGGTTATCTTCGTGTATCAGAGAGAATGGCCTGACAAAACGCACTGCGAGACTGTGTCTTTGGGGAAACATGAGGAAGGGAAGTAGCTGCTGCTTCCAGCTCTCGTGAAAGCCGTCTCACCAGGATCTGCTTCTTCCCCCAAACCCCACGCGGCTGCGCTCTGTCCTCTGCCGAGCGTCCCTCTCCTCAGACAGGCCTGTCACGCGCTCATCTTGTTCTCCTGCAGAGGGTCTCCGGAGCCTTCAAAGGCCTCGCCTTTCAGGAAAGCGTCCCCACTGGTCGCTGTGCTGGGCGCTTCCCCCGTTACTGCAGTCAGCCCTCCCCGGACCCCAAATGAGCGCCAAGGCACTGAATGGTGAACATCAGTCTATCCCAGCTCTCAGAGCAATAGGAGGGAATCACCCAGCCATAGAACATGTATTTGAGGAGAGCAATAATATAAGGAGTTTCCAAGAAGAATGCTCTCGTTATCACAAAAACCGAATCATTCAGGATATCTCCGATTTAGCATTTCTTTCACAACATTATTAACCTCCTCATAGTCCGATTACATTTTTAAGAATTTCATGGGTCTTTGTCTCTCTCTCGCTATTAAATTTTTAAAAATTTCATGGGTCTTTGTCTCTCCTGCTATAATATAAGCTTTATGAAGACAGAAATCTTTGTGGATGAATATGTGAATTTGCATTTATACCTGTGAGCTGAGCTGCTTACAACTGACTAAGTAGATGAGGAAATAAAGCTATTCTGACACCTTGTTATTTTCAGCCGCGTTCAGGAAGTGTCCGCTCCCCTGGAGGGACGGGGAGAAATGCTGCTTTTCCTGCTCGTGGCTCTGCCCAGGCCTGTCACTGGCACTGTTGCCACACCGCCCAGTGTGCGACACACACCCGCTCCAGCGGCGCGAAGCAGGGGCTCCTCCTGGGTCTTCTCTGCGCTTGGTTTGCACGCACTCACCTATTCTCCAGACAGCCAGCACAGATAGTTTAAACTACACTAGACTTTTACTTCTCTGCCTAACCTCCTCCTTTGATTTTCCTAATATGTTCCGGATAAAACCTGAAGCCCTGGCCGTGGTCAGGAGTGGTGTGGGCTCCGGCCTTTCCCGCTGCCCAGCTGTGTTCCCCCCTCGCCCTGTGTGCCCACTGGCAGACCGCAGGGCCGTGTCTGTCCAGTAAATGAAAATGCTCAATGACTTAAGCCCTTTGAGTGATTATAACCAGCGTCAGAGAGTCAGCGTCAGCACCGGGGCTGTGTTTTTCATCTCAGGGGAAATTGTGTTGTCGGTGATTACAATCTGCTGTTCTGGCAGTACATCAGAATTGTTACAATATGAACCTGCATTTTTAGTTTAAAAAACATCCTGTCACTCTACTCTCTAGACTCTAGTCAAGGCAAAATATTTTAGTCAGGAACTTGTATATTCCACTTAACAGTTGAGAAGAGAGAGCATTCATACCAACTTCCAACCCTAATCATACCCCGCAGCCAGGTATATGCATGGCCCTCTTTCACCATTTGGCCCCAAACCTGGAAAGCTTGCTTTCCTTTAGGAATTCATTGTGTGTGTATTTCAATGCACTGTTTAAACCTAGTTAGAATTAGCTGACTATAGACCTGGACGTGAGATTTTCTTTCTTTGATCCAGTCCGTAATGACTCTGGTGGGAAGGACAGAAGGGTTATTAATATTCTCTTGTCCCTGGACCGCTGCTTTTCTTCATTCTTCAGCCTTGCATTCTGCATGTTCATTCAGGTCGTTCAGTTTTGGAAAATCCACCATGCAGATCCATGGTGATGCGCATTTAGAGGTCAATTCTGAAGAAAAGGGGGCGTTAGACTAGCTGGAGATTGGGAGCCACCCCCGCACTGGGTTCCTGGGTCCGGTCCCTCCCTGGGTGGTCTGGGGACTCAAGGCTCAGGCCCACCATGCCCATCACTGCTGCACCCAGGGCATCGTGCTGTCCAGATGGGGATGTACTGCTCCGCACATTTGTGTATTTCTGGAGCAGAGAATTCCATCAAGGGACGCATGGAGGTAGAAAGCCCATCAGAACGTCAGAACAGTCTGAAAAAACACCAATTCTAATAGTACTCTTGCTGTAAATTTTTTTAATCATGGTGATTGATGTTGAAATTTAAAATGTGGCGTTTTTATATTTATCAAAAGGAACACAGAAGTTTTTATCTCCAATTTTTTTATTCTTTAAAAACACAATTTATAGTTGGTTAAGTCTCTTGGGGCAGAGGTCTAACTGTGTAACTCCTGCTCCATAGACCAGGCATGTTTCAGAGAGGCAGTGTCTTTTGCTGTTATTACTGAAGTTTGCTATTTATTGGCTACTTACTGTTTGCCTGGCATTGTCTGAACATTGAAGTTGTGTTATCTTGTTTGATCTCACAACCATCCTGTGAGACAGACAGTGAGCTGAGGCTTCCAGCATCGAGCGAGTTGCCCAAGGCCACAGAAACGGGGGTTTTTAAACGTTGGAAACAGTATGTCAACAATGATGACTCACGACAAGGTGCTGTGATTATTATTGACTCATAAAGCAACTCCTTCTTCCTCTTAGGAGTCACTGTTTGGGAGTTGATGACCTTTGGATCCAAGCCTTACGATGGAATCCCTGCAAGCGAGATCTCCACTGTCCTGGAGAAAGGAGAGCGCCTCCCGCAGCCACCCATCTGCACCATCGATGTCTACATGATCATGGTCAAGTGTGAGTGGCCAGCTGGACCTGTCACTGGGCTGCCCTGAGCCACAACCCCAGGTCTTAGACTCCCTGAGACACTCTGTCACAGCCTGTAGGCAGGCTCATTCATCAGCCCCTCTCGGCACTTTACCAGAGGCACTTAGCTGCTGCGCTGGGCACTGTGAGCTAATGTCACACTGAGCGTTGTGAGCTGATGTGTCCAAGCAAACGAGTACAGGCAAACCCCCCAGAAGCTGTTACACCAACACTCTCCTTTCTGAGTTGCTCAATGAAAACCTGCCCCGCATTTTGAAGCCTGTTGCCAGAGAGACTGTTTCTAAATGCCTGACCGAGAATAGCCACGTGAGGTCAGGAGAATCAACGCTTCTGCTTTGACGTAAACCTTCCAGATAGTGGATTCATGTGAGGCCTTCTGCAGCGTAGCAGCTGAACACTGTAATCCAGGTAACAGTGTGTGGCTTGATTGTGACGCTGCTACGCTGTCAGAATCCCGAGTTCAGTAGGCTCGGGGGGGAATATTACATGTGTGATGAGAATTTATACAGAAAGCAGCCCAGGGAATGTGAGCGAGCCAAATCCATGTCAATACTGAGCCTTTCTGAACTTCAGACCACAGAGCTCATCAATCGTGACTTCCTTGCTTTAGGCTGAGGAAGCTGGTATCCAGAGAGGTCCCATGATTTGTCTGAGGTCGCATAGCAGCCTGGTCCAAAATAGCTTGACATCCTGCTGATAGAAAATAAGCATGAAGCCTCAGGGTCAGGAGGATTTCCAGTCAACAGCCGCTCCTGCAGCATGTTTAATCTGGACCCGGGTCACTGTGTCGTCGGTGCAGGGGCGCGGTCGGCAGGAGCATCCTCCCCGCGAAGCCGTTGAGCGTCCCGTCACATGCGTGTGTGACCGCTGAGTGCGATACAATGAGGTGCCAGGGAACGGCCTTCCCACGCCCTGACGTTCTGAAGAAAGTTCCTCAGTTTCCCTAAATCTGGTTTCCAGCTGACTAGCCTGCTCAGTGAATGTGGATGAGGCTGAATGTCCAGTGAGGGCTTCACAGAGAGTCGAGACCCAGGGCTCCCCACAGTCAGTTCACAGAGAAAGTGAAGCCTGTCACACGGCTGCGGGGTCGCTTAAGGTGATGACACCATAATGACCCTTGGATGGGGAGGCGCAGGAGATCAGAGCATCTTACTGCCATTCTGACTCAAATATGTGATGTCATCACGGTCCTTAAACGGTAATCAGCGCCTGCTTGCCAAGGCTGAAAAACCTGTCACAAAGATGAGGTTTCATCCTCATTTCTTTGTCTTTAAGAGTCGCCCCCGGATGTGAGGGCGATCTGGTTGCGACATCTGTCACCCCATTGATCGCCAGGGTTGATTCGGCTGATCTGGCTGGCTAGGCGGGTGTCCCCTTCCTCCCTCACTGCTCCATGTGCGTCCCTCCCGAAGCTGCGCGCTCGGTCGAAGAGGACGACCATCCCCGATAGAGGAGGACCGGTCTTCGGTCAAGGGTATACGAGTAGCTGCGCTCCCCTGCTAGAACCTCCAAACAAGCTCTCAAGAGTCGCCCCCATAAATACTTTCAGGGAGGCCATCTTTATCAGTTCTTTCAGGGTTCTAACTGAACTGACTTCCCTCCTTCCTTCCCCAGGCTGGATGATAGACGCGGACAGTCGCCCAAAGTTCCGTGAGTTGATCCTTGAGTTCTCCAAGATGGCCCGAGACCCCCAGCGCTACCTTGTCATCCAGGTACAGCCCGCACCCCTCTCCTCCCCAGGGGGACCCTGCTAGAGGGGGCGCACGTCCCTGTAATCCGCGGCGACGCGACTTCCTGCCTCCCAGGCCGCACCAGAAACCTCAGGCACTAGAGCAAGCCCAGGCCAAGGGGGACTAAGTCCAGCTCGCGTGGGGCCCCCGACCATCCGCCACTGTGTGAGCCCTGCACACTTGGCACCCCCTCATCTTCACGGTCCCTTTAGCAAAGCTTCATTTTGGTCTCTGGGGAACCAGGGCTTTGGTGTAGGGCAAGTCTGGCTTCAGATTCTTGACTGTCCACTTTAGGTTAACAAAACCACGCTCATGGAACTGTTTGAAAGATTCAGTGAAACAATCGATGCAGAATGCATTGCAAAGCACCTGAAGCAGTTCCAGGATGTGTGTGTCTTGAGGGAGGGTCCCCACACCCCTGGGCAAGCACTTCTCCAGCACCAGCTGGTGTCCTGCAGTTCAGCTCAGTCTCACACTGTCCACCCTCCGCCACGTCAGATGCCAGGCCCAAGTCCAGGTGCTTCTGACCTACCAGCCAAAGACTGGAGGTTCTCACTCGCCCTCTCCTTGGGCTCCATTAATTTGCTAGAACAGCTCACAGAACTCACGGAAACGTTGTACTCACTCGACCACTGGCTGATTATAAAGGGATGTACGGCAGGAGTGGCCAGATGGGCGAGATGCCGAGGGGAGGTAGAGGGGAAGGCATGGATCCCAGCTCTCTGGCCCACTGCTCTTCCCCGCATCTCCATGTGCTCACCACCCGACAGACTCTGAGCCTCATCCTTTCGGGTTTTCATGGAGACCTCATTACATAGGCATGATTAAATCATTGGCCCCCAGTAGATTTGACCCCCAGGCCCTCTGCCCTCACTGGAGGTCAGGGGCGAGACTGAAAGCTCTCACCCTCACATGGGATTCTAATCATGTGGCTCTGCTGGTCACCAGCCCCCACCTTTCGGTGCTTCCGAAAATCTCCTCATGAACATAAGAGACACTGAGGACATTCCAAGGGTTTAGGAGCTCTGCAATGCGGAGGACCTGGTTCCATCCCTGGGTTGGGAAGATCCCCTGGAGAAGTGAACGGCTACCCGCTCCAATCTCCTTGCCTGGAGAATTCCGTGGACAGAGGAGCCTGCCAGGCTACAGTCCCTGAGATCTCAAAGAGTCGAACATGACTGAGTGACGTTCACTTTCGGGAGCTCTGTGCCAGGAGCAGGGACAAAGGACAAAAGTGCGTTTTTTACTGTACAGAGCACAGCACGCAGTGAAGGCTGTGCCTCCGGCACCTCCTTTTACCTCCTGAGCTGTCTGCGTTTCCTTTGAGGACTTTGGGACATCCGGGAATTTTCAGTGTTTTCATTTCAGGCAGGGGCTGGGGAGTGGGGGAAGGGAGGAGGAGCTGTATTTTGGAGGAACCGACAGGGGAAGGGGGGCGGGTTATTAGAGCTCAGCTGGCAAATATACAGGCCCCTGCTGACCACAGACCACACCTCGATAGCACGGGACTGGGCAACAGCTCTCTGGCCTTTCTAAGGGTCTCACAATCTCTGCGCCAGGGGGACGAGAGAATGCATTTGCCAAGCCCTACGGACTCCAACTTTTACCGCGCCCTGATGGATGAAGAGGACATGGAGGACGTTGTGGATGCCGACGAGTACCTCATCCCGCAGCAGGGCTTCTTCCACAGCCCCGCCACCTCCCGGACACCCCTCCTCAGCTCCCTGGTACCAACGTCACTCTTTCTCATTTCTGCCTCTTGGTTTGAACAGATTGAGTTTTAGACAAAATAATACCCATCTTGTGGAACTTAACCAGATGGTGAAGCTAAAATCAGAATGAATCAATTCAGCGTACCCGTTATTTTATTGCATTGCAGCAACTGGGTCATAATCTTTCTGGTCCATTAAGGAACAGAGTTAAATCAGAACTAAACCTAGTTTTTCTAATGCTAATGTGTCAAGATGCAATCAAGCCCCTTTAAATGTCCCTTCTCCCTGAGGCCCTTTCCCGCTCTCACCTGAGATGGTTGAGTGTCCGCCTGCATCATAAACACTGTGATCCTTTTTCAGAGCGCCTCCAGCAACACTCCCACTGTGACTTGCGTTGATAGAAACGGGGTAGGTATCAACATCTACAAACCAGAATTAAATAACAGCTCTGCACCCCGGCTCTATTAGATATAAGCGCCCACCTTGGCCTGAATAATTGTGATTTCCTTCCTGTATTGTTTCCTCCCTGGATCCCTACTCTGTGGCCAGCAATTAGCTATTGTTTCTCAAAGTGCTATTGAAAATGTGATTTATGGACCAGCAGCAGCATGCAGTTCATGGCAGTTTGTCAGAAATGCAGACTGTCGGCCACCACCCCAGACCTCCTGACACGGGATCTTCTGGGAGGGGTCTGGCCATCTCTGAGCTCACCTTCCGGGTGATGCTGATGCTGGATGTGTGAAGCCTTGATTAGACCCACACTTACCAATACAGAAGCCACAAGCCATGTGTGCCTACTTAAATTTAAATTTTAATTAATTAAAGTTAAATAAAATTTAAAATTCCGTTCCTCTCACACGTGGTAAGGAGCTGCCACATGGAAGAGCGCAGATGACAGAGCACATCTGTCATTGCCGAGAGGCCTGCAGGACAGCCCTGGTCCGGGCCGTCCACTTGCCCTGTGGTCTGGGCCAGGAGCGTGGTACCACCTGTGGGCAAAGTGGTTAGAAGTGCAGCATCTCTGGTCCTCTCCCAGATCTCCTGCATCAGAATCTGCATTTTAGCAAGCTCTCAGGTGATCTTGATCCTGTTGAAGTGAGCAGTGCTGGCTGGAGTTAACCTTGCCTCATCTCCTCCCGACAGAGCTACCCTCTCAAGGAAGACAGCTTCCTGCAGCGCTACAGCTCGGATCCCACTGGTGCCCTCACCGAGGACAGCATAGATGACGCTTTCCTCCCAGCACCCGGTGAGTACCTGGGCAATCCTGTTCCTCAGCCTCAGCCCTGGGGCTGGGCCAGCAGCTTCCTTCAGACTGGTTCAGAGGTGGAGCCCATGGTGAGAGTGCAGACAAAATGAAGGGAGAAAGAGGGCGATCAATAGAGAGCGACCAAGTATGCACATGGGTTTCTGAGGGGTCCAGGCATGTCCAGGTTGTCTTCAGAAGGAGTCTGCAGATTTTCTAGAATTTGAAGCCAACAGTAAAATCTACATGTATGAGTGCTTGAGAGAGAGTGTGTGTGTGAGAGAGAGAGAGACAGATTAGATCCCTGTTCTCTCTCCTGGCTCCATTTCTGGCCTGTGAAACATGTATTTGCTGAATCTAAGCTCTGTCCCCCGGAGAAGGCAATGGCACCCCACTCCAGTACTCTTGCCTGGAAAATCCCGTGGACGGAGGAGCCTGGTAGGCTACAGTCCCTGGGGTCGCTAAGAGTCGGACACGACTGAGCGACTTTACTCTCACTTTTCCCTTTCATGCATTGGAGAAGGAAATGGCAACCCACTCCAGTGTTCTTGCCTGGAGAATCCCAGGGACAGTGGAGCCTGGTGGGCTGCCGTCTATGGGGTCACACAGAGTTGGACACGACTGAGGTGATTTAGCAGCAGCAAGGTCTGTCCCCAGACAGAGCCAGCCTGCACAAACACACATCTCAAGGGAAGCAGTCCTCTGAAAACTTTAAACTTTCAGAAGAAAAGCATGCTCGTTGCTCTAAGCAGTACGAAAAGAACACAGTTCTTTTTAGCAAGAGAGTCCTCCGCAGGCTTCCCTGCTTCTGTCATCCAGTGCCTCATTGAAGGATAGGGTATCAGGGTATCACAGGGTTCAGAAAGAGCTGTGAAATCCTGTTGCGGATGATGCTTTGCTGATTACGCTTATTTCTTTTCAATTTCAGAATATGTAAACCAGTCTGTTCCCAAAAGACCTGCAGGCTCTGTCCAGAACCCTGTCTATCACAATCAGCCGCTAATTCCAGCTCCTGGCAGAGACCGTCAGTACCAAAATTCACGCAGCAACGCCGTGGACAACCCTGAGTATCTCAACACCACCCACCCTGCCTGTGTCAATGGTGTACTCGACGGCCCTGCCCTCTGGGCTCAGAAGGGCAGTCACCAAATTAGCCTAGACAACCCTGACTACCAGCAGGCCTTCTTTCCCAGGGAAGCCAAGTCGAATGGCATCTTTAAGGGGCCTGCAGCTGAGAATGCAGAATACCTGCGGGCAGCACCAGCAGGCAGTGACTTTACTGGGGCCTGACCATGGAGGACAACATCCGCCCTAAAATTCCAGCCCCTTCAGCCCCCAGGACCAAGCCATGGCAGCTGTTGAGCAAAGTGCCCTCAACATGCCGACATTAGCTCTTGGACCCATGGACTGGTTTGTCCATATTTGCCCTCATCAGCCCACCTTTCAACCAAGAAGTGCCCCCGACTCAGATGCGCTTTGCAAAGTTGCAGGGCCATTCCTTTGTCTTCAAACTGTGAGGCTTCCACAAAAGGCATCCAGAAAGAATGTTGTCCATTTGGGCAGAAGTTCACCTTTCAGTGAGGTATATTTGAAAAATATGAAATATGTTTAAGGAGTTTTATTGCTTAGGAACATCTGGGGTTTTTTCATTGACACTGATTTTACTTTTAATGAGCTTTTCTAATAAGGAAAAAGCTTGCTCGTAGCACCTGTGGTACTGAGTTGACCCCGGCCCAACTGTGACTGAGACGCGCGGGCCAGCCTTCCAGCCAACACTTGATTCCCTTGGCTCTGCTTGGAGACTCCTCCACTGCAAGACAGTTGCATAAGCAGCCAGTCCTCTGGGTCCTCGGCAGGCCACACTGGTACTATATCAGATCAAGGCAGGTACAAGACAATAAGCCACTCTGAGCTCTTCCTGAGCAAGGAAGAGACAGAGGGAGTAGAATTCTTCCTCAGACTTACTTTTATATACATGTCTCCACGGTACTTTCTCTCCTTTGGGTGAGCAGTGTTTTGTAATTATAAGTATTAGACTTGTTTATTTTCCATTCCATAGTTTTGAAACCCAGTATGCCTTCCCTGTGCAGCAAAACGGTAACCACGGTCAGCTTGTGTGTGATTCACCAGCATTCAGACCATCGCCTTTGATTGAGATGGAATGACAACGCAAAAAAGGAACAAACCCCCCAAACTGGAGTCTTAGAGGAAACACATCAAGCCTTTGGAGGGCGGGGGACAGGCGTCTGTCTGAAGACTGCATATGTGCGCTGCTCCTGAAACTCGCTTAGCTCCCCTGACACACACACACACACACAAAACAATTTGTTTAGGCTACTCCCAGAAGATAATTAGTTAGTTTACTTCCAGGGTTTTTTACTCAGAGGGCACTTTGCTCCTCACGGGGAAGCTGCCCAGACCCCTCCCTGCCCTTGGTGAGCGGCAGGGCCCAGGCACGGGGGTGGCTGTGCAGGGGCGCCTGGCCGCTATGGCACTTTTCACAGGCGAAATAGAGACAGCGTTATGTGTCATGTGGAATTCAGGTACAGGTGAGATTTGACTTTGAAGTTGATGATAATGCCTTCATAGCATCTCCAGGTATGTGGGAGGAAGAAAACAATCCCCCTTAAAATAGCTCCCTGTAATGGGAGGCCCGCTACTTCGGACACAAGCTTTGTCTCATCTGTGTCCGCAAACCCTGAATGTTACATAGTCCTTTGTAGACAGTGTTGTAAACACTCTTGGTCAATATCCACCTCAGCCAGGAAGAAGTGTTTCAGACAGTATTTTCAGCCCATGGGTTTATTCAGCTCCCCACTTCCCCCCCACACACAATTTTCCTTTAGCTCTTAAGTTATTTACTGACTCAGGTGGATCAGGGCCCCCCAGTTTTGTTATCAAAATATTTAATTTTGTCTCAGTAGAAATGTAAACTATATTCAGTTCCATCATGTTCCACACTGTAACACCTTACCAGCCTGGCATAGGCATTAAAGATAAAAAAATAAATCATAATACCTGATGCCACAAAATTCACAATTTAGCGAAGAAAATTGACTCACAAATACCTGAAAATGACATAACAGATGCCAGGCAAGACTTGTCAGCCCAGCACGGTGACAGCACAGGGCAGGGAGTGAGGGCCCTGGAGTCGGGTCAGAGGACCCCCAGGGCATCAGCCAGCAAGAGTTGGAAAGTGCAGCAGAGGGAGCCCCGGCCACGCAAGTGTCCTCCGGAGAAGCCTCTCCTGCGGCAGCCCCAGAGGCTCCGCTGCCCCTTCCGCCTGGGGTGAGGCCTGCCATGTTCCCCAAGTGCCCTTCCGGGCCGTCCCCACTGGGGGTTTAAAAATGATTGATGAAAAGATTAAACAACGTCTCTAAGAATCTGGAAGTTTATGTCCTTGGCAGCAAACCACTCTCATTATTTATTCACCTCAGAACATAAGTACTTTAGCCAGATAGGGATCCAGCACTGAGAGAATGACCCACGTTCTGCAATCACTGGTTTGTCAGGAAACAGATGATGAGGGAGCACCACAGCATCCTGGTCCGATTGGAGCAGCGAAAGCTTAGGATTTTTATAATTTGAAGTATTTTACTGTAACGTAATAAAGTAGAGAGAACTATTCAAGATTTTTCTTCTTTGTATTTCAATTTGCTGGCGTAAAATCTCCTCGCTAAATTTTCTTAAACATGTGTTTGCACAGATTTTCTCACTGTGTCTGTGCAGGGAGGTTCGGGGGCCCGTAGTCTCCTGAGGGCCTAAGAGAGCAAGCCTGAGTCCAGGGCCGGGGCCCCGTGGGCGGTCAGGAGAGCCCCTCTCCCACGCTGGGGCTCTGAGGGGCCGCTCAGAGCTTAACCTCACCCCTTTGGTTTCTCCTAGCTGATACCAAGCCCGGAGGCCCCGCGGAGAGCCTGTCTGCCGTTTTCCTCCCCAGCCAGTCCCTGGAGCATTTCCCCACAGCCCAGTCAAGCCAGGCCTTCAGAAACAGCTCAGGGAAAGTAAGAGTGAGAGGCTGTTCACAGCCGACCCTTGAACCTCGGGAGTTTGAACCGTGTGGGTCCACATAGACATGGATTTCTTCGATAGCGGATGCAACAGGCCACATGAGCACCAGTCAGCCGAGTTCACGATTAAAGAACCAAAAGCTCCAGAAAGCCAACTGTATAAGTTACAGGCGAGTCCACAGCTCAGAGGGCCAGGGCCCCAACCTGGGCTATTCTAGAGTCAGCTGTCCAGTGGGCCATACATACATCTTATCACATAATCTTTAAGGAGGCCCTGTTGTCTCACACTATGAAAAATAGTTCTTTCACTTGAAGATAGATGAATCTTCCAAACTCTAAATTTGCCCAGAGTTCAGGTTGTCACTGATTTACAGCTAGGAGCACAATGGAGGATGCAGATTACCTTCCAGCTGATGGCAAGGCTTAGAGGTTTGTTGAAAGTTCTTAATTTTGAGCTTTAGCCTTCCCCTGCCAAAACTGCAGACATGCATGAACCATGAAGTGCAGAAGCAGACAGGCAGTGGTTCTCAGGCTGACTGCCCGTGGGTGTCTCCTGAGTCCCAACCAGAAAGAGTCTGAATTGGTCTCAGCTGCAGCCTGGGCCAGGCACTTCTCAGAGCTCCCCTGGTGATTCCAATGGGCACCAAAGTTTGGGCAACAGCTTTGTAAAGAAAACGGCCTTCAGGGGAGACTCGGGCCTGGGCTGACGGCCTCCCCCTCGTGGCACGCTGGGTGCAGGCCTGGGGCTGCACTCGCGCAGGACGGGCTGGCAGGCCGTGGTGACTGACGATGCTCACCCGCACCGCCCGTCAGGACTGACTACGCTCAAAAGGACCAGTGTAATCGTAATTCCAGGGGCTCCCCATGTGGTTCTAATGGACAACCAGAGTGGAGACCCTCATCTCTCAGGTCACCTCCCCTTGTACTAGCCTGTGCGTCTGCGCTGTCCCTCTCAGGGCAGAATCAGACCGTGTGTGGAAGAGGTTCCCGAGGCAGCGCCAGAATGACCACCGTCCCTGCTGTGCCTGGAGCCTCGGCTGCGGCTGGCCATGCCAGAGCCTCGAGCTCCTTGTCACCGGCGGCTAACTCACCCCAGAAGTGGCAGATACCCCAAAACTGAGCCTTGAGAAAGCCCTAGACAGTTTCTTTCCGAAGCAGTTGGTTTAAAAAAACCCATCTCCTCACCTCAGTGACGGTTCTTGAAGTCGCCCTTACTGTCTGTTCTGCATTTATTGCTTGGTGACAGCACATTACTGCAATGTAGTGATCGTTGTTTTCCTTGCTGGGGCTATAAAACCTTGCTGAATAGAGTCTCTTGTCTCGAGCCATATCAGCCATGTCAGGGGTACACATTTTTGTGCTATAAAAGACACATTCCAACAGGATTTTTACATGTAAGTCTATTTTTGTAACTTTTTAGAGCACTGAGCTTTGTAAGGTATATTTTTAGGAAAACTCATTTTTCTACTAAAGGAAATAGTTTACTTTAGAAAGACTGCAAGAAAATCAAAATTTGAAACCGAGATTGTCGTTTAAACGATTTTAACACTTAACAGTTTTAATTGTTGTTTAAAGGGATTTAACTGAAGCAAGAGAAAAGTCTCTCTCGTAAAAAGGCACAACGTCATTGCAGAACTGGGCTAGGTTGTTGTCCTGATGAAGAGGAGAGTCGTTTTTGTATTTATAAAATGAGAAAAGGATACAATTACATTTAGTTTCTTTGTCTGAATCAGGTTCATTTGACTCTGGGGCAATTCAGTGGGAAAGAACCACCGTCTATTACAGCTAATGGACAACATCAGCTTCGTGCTACACACCACTCATCTGCCGATGGGGCTCTGTGAACGTAAGGCAAACAACAGCACAGCTCTCTGTCGGTTTGCATATGCCAATCTGACTGATGTAGATTATTTTTGTGTTTACAATTGATACACATTTACAGTATAGACTAGAAATACCTGCAGAGCCCTAATGTTTAGCACGTTCGATGAACACCACCGGCAGTCTTCAAACGAAGCAGAGCCATCCTAACGATGGGATTTTTATCTCAGGCTGCACAGTGACATCATGCCGGGGGGGAAAGGGGAGCTTTTGAAAATCTTGAGGCCCAACAATGCCTCAGGCCAGTGAATCCCAGGACTTATACTTTGTAAAGCTCCTAAAATCATTCCGATGTACAGCCAAAGCTGAGAACCACCAGTTAGGGATCCGCCACAGGCGTGTGGACTTGAGGGTAGATTCTGCAAGTGTAGATACGTCAGCATTGGGCAAACTCAAAGCACGAAGACCCCAGCACCCGTCGCTGCGGGTCAGGGCCCTGAATGGATGGGGAGAGGGCCTAATCCATCGATGAAAAAGAAATGTAAAACAGACCTCTTCTTCCATGTCCTCTGTCAAACGTAGATGGATAGCAAGCACCCTTGCTGCTTGTCAACCATCCGGCTGCCCTGCCTCCAGCCACTCTGCAGCCGGCACTGCCCAAGGAGAAAGGAAACGCGGACTCAGCGTTAGTCACAAAGGGAGACGGCAAGGATGCCGCATGAGTAGCTGGATGGTGTTTATAAAAACGAGAGCCAACCAGAGGATTCCTGCTAAATGTTATAGCAATAACTAGTATTATTTTCTCTTCCACAAGCACAGTATGTCCTCTGAGGTTACAAATTCCTGTCTGAATTGCCAGCAGAAGTACTAAGAATCCCTACTCTATCACCTGATAGATAAAACTGTACATTTTTAGGTGCATTTACTCATTTTTTTCTGAAAGAAATCCTTTTGACTTAATTTGGCTACAAAATAATCTTTCTGTATGATATGAAATTTTGGAAAGGAAGATGTACTGTGGATCTGATGACATATTAGAGGTGATGATGTAATCAAGTAGCCGCAGGCAGCAATAATTTCATTTTGAAACAAGCAAGCAATAGCTTTATGGCCTCTAATATATGGTACATTTTAACATTATAAAGTTTTTCTGTGATGAAATCAATATTTGTACAAATGGAAAGCAAGATTCTCTTTTATATGGTTTACACTGTTGATCGAAACATGTTGATTGTATATGGAGTATTAAAAAATTAGATGTATACTATTCATGTTCTTTACTCATAAGTATGCTATAAAAACTGTATTCTTGTTAACAATGCAGTGTTGATAATAGTTACTACTCATATCTGACATACTGTAGATGTCCTTTCCTGACAACTTTTGAAAGTTAATAAACTTTATTTTTAGAGCAGTTTTAGTTTCAAAACCGCACAATTGAGGAGAAATTATGGAGACTTACCCTGTGCCCTCTGCCCCACAGGCTCCCCGCTCCCCCATCCAGAGCGCAGGGCCTGATGCACTTCAGTTAGGGGAGGGTTCCCGAGCCTGAGTTGACCGTCCAAGCACCTTGAAATGCAGGGCAAACCTTCCCAGATTCCCCGCATAGTCTCTTCTCGATCCAAAGCCAGGAGGGAATTCCTCGATGATGATTCTATAGCAAGTTGGGATTCTGCTCAGTCATCAACAGTCTGAGGCATTAACAAACCCCAACCGTGTGTGCAGGGCCTCAGGCCCAGCTGCTCCAACTCTTCCCATCAGCGCCCCCCTCATGGGGAAGACCTGCCCCTCGCCCGCACTCCGGGCCTGTGGGGGAGCCCTTCTGAGCCCAAAAGAAATGGCTAGTGCTGAGGGAAGTTGTTGTGTTGAGATGAAATCCTTGAACAGCTAAGGGAATCAAGAGGTTTCTCATTTGAACTGCCCTTAAGAGGGGGTGCGGGGAGAATGGGGTACGCAGGCAGGAGGCGGGCGCTGGTGGGGGGATTGCCGCTGGCTGGCCAGCGCCTGGCACCCGCCCGACCTCCCGGGGGCCACCCCAAGGTCCTCTCCTGTCACTACCTCCCTGATGCTTGGGGTGGCACCCATCATTTCCAGAAAAATTGCAGCTTTGTTTAACATGGTTCATCCAGACGACCATTATTACTCACACACACAAGTTGAGGGGGACTGTCGTACAGGTGGCAGCAGGACTTCAGGATAACTAGGTTCTGGAAGAATGAGCGGATCCAGGGACCTTTCTGTGTCCCTGTGGGACACCCCCGCCCCCAGACCTCCTCAGGCTCCTGGCCTCCCCGAGCCCCCACCCCCCTGACACACAGCACCCTGGATGGCGTGGGCCTCTCAGCATCACAGCCTTGCATCAGGGCTGAGCCGTGGAAGGAAGGTCGGGCAACTGAGGTACAGGGACCATGTTTTGGGGCCTGGCTGCCGGGAACCTGAAATGTCACCCCCAGGGGAAGGCCATGGCCTTCATCCAGAGGCTGACACCCCCACCTGGGAACGAGTACATCAGCCCCTCCGCCCCCAGAACTGTAGCTGAAGCTCAGTGCAGATGGGGTTTCAGCTTGGAGAGGTTTTGCCTTTGGGCCAGCAATCTTGTAAAAGTAATCACGGCTCTCTGGAGAGAGAAAAGCTTTGCCAAGTATAGGAGAGTCTGAAAAGCATGAGGAGCTGGCTCTTCCTGCTTTTGTGTGGCTCTTCCCCCGGCTCAGGCCGTGGGCAGGGCCTCCTGAGGCCCGTTCTCCCGGCTCTGCTGGACCCCGGCTCCTTCTCCCGGCTCTTCAGGTCCTTCCTCCACACGCAGAAAAGGACACTGAAAAACTTGGGTAGAAAAGCTGTAGCCCATCTACTTTTTGCTCTGGTCTCAAAAAACAGTAAACAAAATATAATAAAGAGCCGGTGGGCATCCGCTTGGAGTTTGTAACTGGAAGGAGGCTTGCCCCCTGCCCAGCAGGCACACTGGGCATCTGAGAGACTCAACCCTGGGGGGCGCCGTGCCCGCACTGAGGTCTTTCCACTGGTTCTGCCTGCAGTCTCTTCCTCCTGCCCTGGATACGAGGTGCTAAAGAAAACAAAAATACAGCTTTTAGGTATTTTACTGCATTCCAAGCGCAGAGCTACCCATCCAAGCCCCGCACTGCGGGTCAGCAGTGGGACAGACAGCGCCTCTGGCCAACCATTCCGTCCCCCGCCGGTGGCTCCCCTCGCGCACAGCAGGCCCCCCCGGCCTCTCAGGGGGTCTTACGGAGAAGGAGCTGCCGGCCAGGGCTTCGGGGAGGACTCCCTAGGTGCCTGCCCCCCACACCAGCATGAGGACGGAAGGCGGGTGGCAGGGGGCTCTGCGTACTTCCCGCCCTGCCCCCAGGAAAGGCTGCATCCCGGGCTCCCAGGGTGTGGCGGGGACAGAGCTAGAGAGCCTTACAGCCCAGGACCCCGACACCTGGAACCGAGGCTGCTGTGGCCCAGCCAAGATGACCCGACATCTCGGCAGGGGGAGGGAAGTCCAAGGTCTCCAGGAGCCTAAAGGCTCATTCAGTTTTCCAAAATGCAAAATCTCTTCTTTCCTTGAAGCAGTGATGCCATTAAAAAGCCCAGCCCTGCTCCTTCTGGGTGTGGGTGGAAGTAGAAGTTGGATGGATACCTGCCCTCTCTTCTACTCCAGAGTAGCTCGGCATTTCTCCTTTCCAATTATTTTCTCTCTAAGGAGCTTGCCTCTTCTGCCTTTTCTGCTTCCTCTCTATCGTGTAATGTAACCATTCTGGAACCAAGCAGAAATGGGGGCATATGCCAACCTATGACGAGTTTCCTCTGCTCTTACGTCCGCTCAGCTGAGCAGTTTCCTTAAGGGCAAGTCTAAACGGATGGACCCCACACAGCACACAGCCTTTAGCCACCAGGACCAAGAGGCTCTGTTTCATAAAGATCAATAAATAACAGAGAAAATGGAAATGGTGCAGCCCTTCACCGAAGAGTTTACTAGACCCAAATGATTTCCGGACATTTTGGCAAAAACCTGAAAAAAATGGCTAATTTTCATATTACAGTGTTTCAAACATTAAAAAAGATGGGAAGTTTCCCAATTCATTCTACAAAGGTTAGAATAGTATTTTTAAAATCAAAGAAACATTACAGAAACAAAACTGTAACTTCATTTACGAATGTAGATATAGAAATCCTTAATGAAATACAGGAAATGGAATTATTTATTCTATTAATTCAAGGACAGTTTATATAAGATATTTCATTTATATTCATGAACAGAATAATAGGGAAAATGTGAATATTAAGAGATAGTCACAAAGGATTTGATAAAATTCAATCACACCGCTACTAAAATTTCTTAGTAACCTAAGAAAAGATGAAAACACCTTTAACTAGGTAAAAATATCTACCAAAAATTTAATAAGAATAAGAAGCATTGACCTTAATGGTGAAATACCAACACAATACCAAATACCAAATAAAGAACAAGTGATTTTTATCACTTCTGTTATTAAACACTCTTCTGAAATCCACTGTTTTGGAGAGAAGGAAAAACATTATTCATATACAATATATTTACATCCATAGAATATAGTCAGCAAACCCTGTTCCATGCCCAAGAGTTAAATCTAGCCAGCAGGCTAGTTTTGTAAATAAAGCTTTATTGGAACATGGTCACATTTATTGCCTAAGGCTGCTTTCACACTGCAGTGGCAGAGTCAAGAAGGGGCAACAGGGCTCCTGCAAAGCCAAAAATATTTCCTATCTGTCCCTTCACAGAGGAAGTTTGCTGATCCCAAACAATGGAATGAAAGCAATTATTAACAAAATTAATAAAATCAGAAAATTCAATCCATAAGTAAATGTCATTAATCCTATATACCATCAATCATTAATTAAACAAGGTAAGGGAAAATAATCCCATTTAAAATAGCAATTAAAACTACAAAATAACTGGATGTAAACTTAAATGTGCAAGAACAGTACGAAAACAGAAAACTATAGAACTTTGCTGATGCATAAAAGAAGATTTAAAATATATATTGCATTCATGGATATGAGTACTTAATCATGTTAAAATATCAATTCTCTCCTAATTATAAGGTAAAATCAATGCAAGTCACTTGAAAATTTCAATGATTATTTTGGGAAGGAGAAATTTTAGAACTTGGAATCTAAAAAAGAAAATGCACGCCAGCAGCCAAGAACATTTGGAAAGCAATTGAGTAGTGATATCAATGATATAAAAATACACTACATAAATCTAAAATAATTAAAGCTACCTAGAACCAATGTAGCCACAGGAAATAATTAATGGGAAAAAAATAGAATTTCAGAAACAGATGTGTGCATGGAGATGTAGCATGTGATAGTGATGCTATTTCCAGACAGTGGAGGAATGAAAGTGTGTTTAGTCGCTCAGCCGTGTCCGACTTTTTGCGATATCATTGACTGTGGCCCGCCAGGCTCCTCTGTCCATGGAATTCCCCAGGCAAGACTATAGGAGTAGGTTGCCATTTCCTTCTTGAGAGGATCTTCCCGACTCAGGGGTTGAACCCAGGTCTCCAACACTGCAGGCAGTTTCTTCACCATCTAAGCCACTAGGCAAGAAGGCTCCCCAATGAATGATTTTAGAGAAAATGTTTATACCTTTGAAAATTAATTAGAGATCTACCTCAAATTCCAGATGGACTAGAGATCTAAAGCTAAAAGAAATCAAAGCAATTGGGTTAGATGTATGTGAATATTCTTGAAACTCAGGCAAGGCGATGCTGACACATAATAGCATAATTCCAAAGACATGGAGGAAAGGACTGTCATCACATCCACCTACATTTTTCTTTTTAGTTTTTAAAGAAAAAAATAACACAGTAAAAAGTCAAAATTCATATAAGGAGAAAAAAACTTTGAGGGGTATCAAGGATTAATATTAGGGATTAAAATATGAAGCCCAGCACACCCATACGAATGTTAAACACCCTACTAAGACTTTGACAGTGTATAAATGGACAATTCATGATACAATTACTCACATTCATATGCTAGCAAGGTAATTTTCAAAATCCTTCAAACTAGGCTTCAACAGTATGTGAACCAAGAACTTCCAGATGTATAAGCTGGATTTAGAAAAGGCAGAGAAACCAGAGATCAAATTACCAACATCTGTTGGATCATAGAAAGACAAGAGAATTCCAGAAAAACACCTACTTCTGCTTCATTGACTATGTTAAAGCCTTTGACTGTGTGGATCACAACAAACTGTGGAAGATTCTTTAGGAGATAGAAATACCAGACTAGCTTACTTGCCTCCTGAGAAACCTGTATGCAGATCAAGAAGCAACAGTTAGAACTGGACATGCAACCATGGACTGGTTCAAAATCAGGAAAGGAGTACAAGGCTGTGTGTTGTCACCCTGCTCATTTAACTTTTATGGAGTGTACATCACGCAAAATACTGGGCTGGATGAATCACAAGCTCGAGTCAAGATTTCTGGGAGAAGTGTCAACAACCTCAGATGTGCAGGTAATACCACCCTAATGGCAGAAAGTGAAGAGGAACTAAAGAGCTTCATAATGAGGTGAAAGAGGAGAGTGAAAAAGCTGGCTTAAAACTCAACATTCAAAAAACTAAGATCATGGCGTTTAGTCCCATCACTTCATGGCAAATAGGGAAAAAATGGAAACATTTTATTTTCTAGGACTCCAAAATCATTTCGGACAGTGACTGCAGCCATGAAATTAAAAGATGCTTGCTCCTTGAAAGAAAAGCTATAACAAACCTAGACAGCATATTAAAGAGCAGAGACATCACTTTGCTGGCAAAAGTCCGCACAGTCGAAGGCATGGTTTTTCCCGTAGTCATGTATGGATGTGAGAGTTGAACCTTAAAAAAGGCTGAGCACCGAAGAATTGATGCTTTCAAACTGTGGTGCTGGAGAAGACTTCTTGAGAATCCCTTGGACACCAAGGAGATCAAACCAGTCAATCCTAAAGAAAATCATCCCTGAATATTTGTTGGAAGGACTGACACTGAAGTTGAAGCTCCAAAACTTTGGCCACCTGATGCAAAGAATTGACTCATTGGAAAAGACCCTGATGCTGGGAAAGATTGAAGACAGGAGGAGAGAGGGG
The DNA here is from genome assembly GCF_054371585.1 of Giraffa tippelskirchi. Lineage (NCBI taxonomy): Eukaryota > Metazoa > Chordata > Mammalia > Artiodactyla > Giraffidae > Giraffa > Giraffa tippelskirchi. The sequence continues at coordinate 754,282 of NC_137283.1, forward strand.
CAACAGAGGATGAGATAATTGCATGGCATCATCAACTCAATGGACATGAGTCTGAGCAAACTCTGGGAAATGGTGAAGGACAGGGAGACGTGGTATGCTGCAGCCCATGGGGGTCACAAAGTCAGACAAGACTGACAGACTGAACAAAATGGGAAAATGACAAATGACTAATACCATGGAAATATATGGTTGGCCTCACTAATAGTCAAGAAAATGTCAATGAAAATGAAATTATAAACCCTTTTCACCACACATGTTGATAGAAGTATAAAGTATCATAAACTTTTTGGAGGTCAGTAAAACCCCAGGGAACAGTGAAGAACAGGGCAGCCCGGCGTGCTGCAGCCCATGACATGGCCGAAAGTCGGACCCGACGGAGTGACTGTATGAAAACAACAAAAGTTTAAATGTGGGACTTCCCTGCTGGTCCAGGGGTTGAGTCTGCCTGCAATGCAGGGGACATGGATCCCTACTCTGGGAGGATCCCACATGTCATGGAGCAACCGAGTCTGTGCACCTCAACTACTGAGCTTGCACTCGAGGGCCCCAGCCCTGCAGCAAGAGCAGCCACCGCAGGGGAGGCCTGAGCGCTGCAGCTGGAAAGCAGCTCCCTTTCCCTGCAACTAGAAAGTCCACACGCAGCAAAGAACACCCACCGCAGCCGACAATATCAAATAAATGAATTCAATTAAATGCATCATCAACACAGTTGAACTGTGTGTATCCTTTGATAGGGTAATTTCATATATGGAGAAATTTCATATTTGTAGAAATAAACTCCCACTCCAGTATTCTTGCCTGGAAAATTCCATGAACTGAGGAGCCTGGCGGGCTAGATAGTCTATGGTGTCGCAAAGAGTCAAACACGACTGAGAAACTAAACATGCGTGCAAAATACCGTTATTGACCGAAGCTCTCCCCCCGCCAAATTCAGGTCGAAGACCTCATGCTGGGGTTTGAAGGTCGGGCCTTTGGGGGTAGTTAGGGTTAAGTGAAGTCAGGAGGTTAAGACCTCGTATTGGGATTAGTGTCCTTGTAAGAGGAGGGGGCCAGAGCCCACGTGCTCTCGGCCACATGAGGACACAGGGAGAAGGCAACTGTCCGCAAGCCAGGAAGAGTTCCCACCGGAACTCGACTCCTCTGGCACCCTGATTCCACACTCGCAGCCTCCAGAACGGGGAGAAGCCACTGTCTGCTGTTCAAGCCCCCAGTCTGTGGTATTTTGTTTTGCCAGTTGGAGGTAAGACATATAGTCAAATAATTACACAAAAATATATGAATAAAAATGTTCACTAAAACATGATTTGTAATAAAGAAAACTTGTTTAATTTTAATATCTATCAAAAGAGAAATTATCAAATAAATCATGGAGCCTTCATAATATGGGATCCTGAGCAGCTGTGAGGGAGAATGGGAGAAATCCACACAAATACGGAGATACACCCTCATGGCACGGGTCTAAATGGAATAAAGCAGGGTGCCAAACAGCATTTTTGTCATTCTTAAAAGCTTACATTTCTATATATACCTACCTTTGAGTGTGTGTGTATGTAGGGGTCTATGCACACAGTCTGGAAGCCATCTGGGAACAGTAATGTCAGCCCATTCATGGTGGAGAACTGTGGTGAGTAGGAAGCAATATGTGAAATAATAAAGTGGCAAAGAACGACCTTATGTTCTATTTTCTACCCTTCTGCGCTGGCTGGCTTTCTATAATGAACATACATTATTTTGGCAGTTGTGTTGGGACAAAATTTAGTGTTTGTCAGCTCCATTCCCTTCACTCACAGCAAAACATTCAGCAGTTTTTCGTTTTGTTTGCCCTTCTTCCTCTCCTCTCCCCGGAACAAATCCTCGCAGCACGGTCTCCTGGGTCAGTGGGGGGCTTCAGGCCCCCAGAGGATGTGGCTAGCGGGGAGTCGGGCTGACCACACAGGTTCCTGGCTCACCAAGGGTGGGATGACATAGCCCCTCCACAGCCAGGGAGTCTTAGTCAGCTTGGCTGTCGTAAAATCACACCGCAGACCAAGTGGCTTAAACAACAGACATTTATTTCTCACAGTTCTGGGGGCTGAGAAATCCAAAGTCAAAGTGAAGGTAGATGCGGGTCCTGAAGCGTCTTCCTGACCTTGCAGAGGGCAGACTCTTCACTGCTTACCCACGTGGCAGAAATAGAGGGTGAGGGCAAGTTCCCTGGCACCTCTTCCTATAAGGATGTTAGCACATCAGGGGGCCCCACCCCGCGTCTCGTACATCGTCTTTGTTTTAGAGTCTGTTTTGTCTGATGTGAGTATTGCTGCTCCAGCTTTCTTATGAATTCCATTTGCACAGAGTACCTTGTTCCGATCCCCTTACTTTCAGTCTGTAAGTGTCCCTAGGTCTGAAGTGGGTCTCTTGTAAACAGCATATATACCGGTTTTGATTTTTGATCAGCCCAGCCAGTCTATGTCTTTTGGTCAGTGCATTTAACCCATTTACATTTAAGGTAATTATCCATCTGTATGATCCTACTGCCATTTTGTTAGTTGTTTGGCGTTTATTTTTTTGTAGATCTTCTTCCCTTGTGTTTCCTGCCTGGAGAAATCCCTTTAGCATTTGTTGTAAAACTGGTTTCAGTTCAGTTCAGTCGCTCAGTCGTGTCCGACTCTTTGCGGCCCCATGAATCGCAGCACGCCAGGCCTCCCTGTCCATCACCAACTCCCGGAGTCCACCCAATCCCACGTCCATCGAGTCGATGATGCCATCCAGCCATCCCATCCTCTGCCATCCCCTTCTCCTCTTGTAGTGGTGCTGAATTCTCTTAACTCTTGCTTCTCTGTAAAGCCTTTAATTTCTTCATCAAATCGGATCCAGAGTCTCACTGGGTAGAGTATTCTTGGTTGTATGTTCTTCTCTTTCATCACTTGAAATATATTGTGCCATTCCCTTCTGGTCTGGGAGCTTCTGTTGAGAAATCAGCTGATAACCTATGGGATTTCCCTTGTATGTTATTTCCTTTTCCCTTGTTGCTTTGAACACTGTATCTCTGTCTTTAATTTCTGTCAGTCTGATTCCCATGTGTCTTGGTGCATTCCACCATGGGGCCCCACTCTCGTGACCTCACCTGATCACCTCCCAGAGGTCACATCTTCCAACACTACCATAACTGGAGGTCAGGGTTTCAACATATGGATCTGGGGACAAAAATATTCAGTCTGTAACAGAAATCTTTCTTCATTTTAGAGTCCAAGAGCCCAGAGGAGGGTAGAGGACTTTAGTGAGAGCACATACACCCTTTAGTTTAAGTGATATACAAGTATCCCTTCGAATTTCTGGGGGTTTTATTCTTTTTAAATGAGATACTGATCCAAGTATTCGAGCCTTGGCTATTATAGGTCAAAGTTTCAATATTTTATGCTTTTGGATACATCAAGGCTGTATATTGCCACCCTGCTTATTTAACTTATATGCAGAGTACATCATGAGAAACGCTGGGCTGGAAGAAGCACAAGCTGGAATCAAGATTACCGGGAGAAATATCAATAACCTCAGATATGCAGATGACACCACCCTTATGGCAGAAAGTGAAGAAGAACTAAAAAGCCTCTTGATGAAAGTGAAAGAGGAGAGTGAAAAAGTTGGCTTAAAGCTCAACATTCAGAAAACTAAGATCATGGCATCCAGCCCCATCACTTCATGGCAGATAGATGGGGAAACAGTGGAAACAGTGGCTGACTTTATTTTCTTGGGCTCCAAAATCACTGCAGATGGTGATTGCAGCCATGAAATTAAAAGACGCTTACTCCTTGGAAGGAAAGTTATGACCAACCTAGACAGCACATTAAAAAGCAGAGACATTACTTTGTCAACAAAGGTCCGTCTAGTCAAGGCTATGGTTTTCCCAGTAGTCATGTATGGACTTGAGAGTTGGACTATAAAGAAAGCTGAGCACAGAAGAATTGATGCTTTTGAACTGTGGTGTTGGAGAAGACTCTTGAGAGTCCCTTGGACTGCAAGGAGATCCAACCAGTCCATCCTAAAGGAGATCAGTCCTGGGTGTTCATTGGAAGGACTGATGTTGAAGCTGAAACTCCAATACTTTGGCCACGTCATGCGAAGAGCTGACTCATCTGAAAAGACCCTGATGCTGGGAAAGATTGAGGGCAAGAGGAGAAGGGGATAACAGAGGATGACATGGCTGGATGGCATCACCCAGTCGATAGACATGGGTTTGGGTGGACTCCGGGAGTTGGTGATGGACAGGGAGGCCTGGCGTGCTGTGATTCATGGGGTCGCAAAGAGTCAGACACGACTGAGCGACTGAACTGAACTGAACTGAATGCTTAAGAACCCATATTTTAAGTTTACTGGCTTCAGGAACCAGCAGCAGAAAGATCTGGAATGTGCTTTTTAAAGTGAGTTGGAGCAGGAGGGTGTTAGGAAGAGTTTCCTTAAATATATTCACTTCAAGGAGCACATCCCAAAGACAGTCTCAACCCAGTTCCACACGAGGATTCAGCCTTAATGTGGGAATCCACTGTATGTGGATTAATGAGCTAGCAATACCAAACCACCTTACCTGTCTCCTGACCTGTATGCAGGTCAAGAAGCAACAGTTAGAACTGGACATGGAACAACAGACTGGTTCCAAATAGGGAAAGGAGTACGTCAAGTCTGTATATTGTCACCCTGCTTATTTAACTTATATGCAGAGGACGCATGTGAAATGCCAGGCTTCAAGAATCACCAGCTGAAATCAAGATTGCCGGGAGAAATATCAACAACTTCAGATAAGCATATGACACCACTCTAATGGCAGAAAGTAAAGACAAACTAAAGAGCCTCTTGATGGGGGTGAAAGAGGAGAGTGAAAAAGTTGGCTTAAAACTCAACATTCAAAAAGCTAAGATCATGGCATTTAGTCTCATCGCTTCTAGGCAAATAGATAGGGAAAAAGTGGAAACAGTGACAGATTTTCTCTTCTTGGGCTCCAAAATTACTGTGGATGGTGACTGCAGCCATGAAATTAACACACACTTGCTCCTTGGAAGAAAACCGATGACCAACCTAGACAGCATATTAAAAAGCAGAGACATCACTCTGCCAACAAGGATCCATGTAGTCAAAGCTATGGTGTTTCCAGCAGTCGTGTACGGATGTGAGAGTGGTCAAGTCAAGATGGCAGAGTAGAAGGACCTGTGCTCATCTTCTTCGAGAACGCTAAAATCTCAACGAGCTGCTGAACAACCATCAACAAGAGGATGTTGGAACCCATCAAAAAAAAACACCCCAGGTCCAAGGACAAAGAAGAGCCTGCAACAAGATGGTAGGAGGGGCTCAATTATGTTAAAACCAAACCCCATACCCACCAGAGATTCTAGGAAGGCACAAACCAAACCTTGTATGCTCCGGGATCCAGGGGAAAGGAGCAGTGACCTCACAAGAGATTGAGCCAGACGGATGTGAGTGTTGGACCGTAAAGAAGGCCAAATGCCGAAGAGCTGATGCTTTCAAATTGTGGTGCTGAAGAAGATACTTGAGAGTCCCCCGACTGCAAGAAGATCAAACCAATCAACCCTAAATATTCATTGGAAGGACTGATGGTAAAGCCGAAGCTCCGATACTCTGGCCATCTGATGCAAAGGGCCTACTCATTGGAAAAGCCTCTGATGCTGGGAAAGATGGAGGGCAGGAGGAGAAGGGGACAACAGAGGATGAGATGGTTGAATGGTTTCATCGGCTCAATGGTCATGAATTAGAGCAAACTCTGGGAGATGATGAGGGACAGGGAAACCTGGTGCCTGTAGTCCCAGGGGTCACAAAGAGTCAGGCTCTACTTAGCAACTGAACAACAGCAGCTGCATGTACCTGATAACCTCTCCCTGCCTGTCTAGCATTGTGCTAGTTATGTACCATACTTGGGAGAGTCAAGACAATAATCAATTATGTTACTTCCTATAGGGCTTAATTCTCTCCAGGTATCCAAGTTGAAAAAACCCAGCTGACCTCTAAGAGTAAAGGAGGATTTCAAGCTTCAGCCATTACACTAAGAGAAGGAATACACTCAATAATAAAGTGCTAATTAATACTTGAAACAATGAAAGAATTAACTAAAGAAACAATAATAACTGATAGCAAATACTGATTGTTAACATAAATCAGACACTGTGCTAATGGCATATCTACACTATGAGAGAAAAATGATCCATGGGATCTCAGAGAGTCAGACAGGACTGTGACTAACCCCCTTCCCACTTCCCCCGCAGTGCACACAGGTTCCATCCCTGGTTGGGGAACTCAGATCCCGCACGCTGTGCAGTGTGACCGAAAGTTAGAAAGATAAAGGTAAAAGATAAAAGGATCTTCTTAAAGAAAAGAGAAGTGCCTTTTAAATAAATCCTACCTTAGCAGGGTCAAAACTGTTCTGATCTTACCACCAGGAAGACTTCATTCACTCATGCATTTTCTTGACAAACATCCCTGAGACCCACCACGGGCCAAGAACCGTTCTGGACACTGGGATGTGATGGTGGAAAAGCTGACAAGGCCCCGCTCGCCACCAGAGCCTCAGCTCGTTTCTTACATCCCCCCTTTTCCTGAGGCGACTTAGATGATCTTAAACTTTCTAAATCTGAAGGCACCAAGGAGTTCCCAGAACAGCCACAGTGGGTTCTCCAGGTGACTCCCTCTTCTCGGGTTATTCACTCACTCCGAGGGCCTCCAACACTTCCTCACTGAGTTTCCTTTAAGCAGCCCTGCCTGCCTTCCTAGACCTGGTGCTAACTCTGCCCAGACATGTCCTCTGTTATCATCGCAGCGGAGTTGGTTAGGACTCTGAGCTCATCTCCCTACCTCCAAAGACAGGTTTCTCCAATATACCCACTAACCACCCATGCCAAGCAGATTTATCTAGTGCCCACGTCCGACCACACACCTCACCTTCTTGACTCTGTTCGTCCAGATTCCTCAGTGTGACCTTCATTCCTTGGGACCCAACCCAGCCTGTCCACCCTCCCAGCCCATAACGAGCCCATCACCATCTGCTCCAGCGACGCTGCACCTCCCACCTTCCCCAGCAGGCCCAGCTGTCACTCACCCAACAACACCCCGCCCTGTGCCACCTCTCCCAGGAAGCCACGTCTGACACCTGCATCAATACTGAGAATGCTGTTGTGTGGAGTATTTCGCACACTAGACAAAATTCCTTGGAGTCAAATATTGTGTCATCTAACCATTATCCTGTGGTGCCGAGAGCAGTAACTGGCGCTTAGTAAGCGCTCAGTAAAGATCTGTTGAACCAACACGATCCCTGCCTTCTTCTATACTTAGCAACCAATCCATCACTTAGATCCAGAAATAGTCCCACAGTGACTTTCTCCTTGCTCTATAAAATTAATGTCTCAGTGACCAAAGGCATAGTAAGCAGAATGAGATGACCAGCAAAGCCCCAGCCAAACTCTCTGGCCATGAGCTGTCCTGTGTCTTATTCCCTTTTGTGACCTTATCGGAACACAGCATCCATCCCCGCCCCCCAGCTCCACAGCGCTGTGACCCCTGTGACCACACTCCTGTTCCCCCATAAACCTTGCCATCCTTGGAGACAGTCTCTGCTACCACACCTATGTGATATCAATTCATCCCTCTTTATAACAAACTAAGGTATTGTCCACGGTAATCAATTCTGTGTCTGTGTGAGGAGGGAGAACTCTCCAAAACATCTTCCGGAGGGAAAAGAGCAAGCTACGAAAGTATAAAAAGAGACTTCTCCCTATTATAACAGAGAAATCCAGCCTACTCTATGCAAATACTGCACAGTACTGGACATGGAAACCCACTCCAGTAGTCTTGCCTGGAAAATTCCATGAACAGAGGAGCCTGGTGGGATACGCTCCATGGGGTCAGAAAGAGTCAGACACGACAGAACACACACACCAGACACGCACACACTCCACAGTATAACCTTGTCTTTTTGTTTAAGCCACTGTCTCTTTGTTCATAGCCCCTTGGTAGTTCGTTTCCAGTCATTCACTGTTATAAACAATTTCGCGATGGATATTGTATACGCCCTCCTGTGCACCTCTGCAAGGCTCTCTCAGGGGTACGGCAACAGGGAACTGCTTCCTCAAATCATGGGATGTTTTAAATACATGCTGTCAAATTGCCATCAGAATGAAAGGCCCATTTCTTAATATCCTTGTCAGTTCTTAGCATTATCGAACTTTAACATTTGTATCAGTTCAACAAATGTTAAATAGCTGTTTTGGGTTTTTTTTTGCTTTTTTTTTGTATTGGTTTTGCATTTCCCCATTTTGAATATGGGCATTTACAAAATGCTTAAGTAAAACATATAAATAAAGATAAATGAACATTAAAATATATATTTATTTTTCTTATTATATTACACATTCAAATTTTGTTTGTGATCTTTTTCTATTGGGATGTCTGTTTCCTTTCTGTGGATGTATAGGAGCTCATTACATACCCTGGATTCTCATTTTCAATTTTCTAGTCACATACAGTATGTATTGTAACTATTACCATTGGTAAACATAATTTTAACATTGTTCAAACAAATCATTTTTCTTTCTGGTTTTTGCCTTGTGCATCTTCTTTTAGAAGGTCTCCCTTTTCTCTAAGGATATAAAAATGTTTTCCTATATTTTTGTTTGTCTCCAGGGTATTTTTATTCTCAGCTTTATGAGTTTCAACAGCATAGCTCCCCCTCTGGTGCTGGACCACACATCCTTCCGATGAGGTGGTTTCCTTAGCCACATGCTCCTCAGCTGGCACTTCTTGGGCCACAGCACACCCAACAGGTCTGCTCCCTCATCACCATTAAACCTACAACCTCCCAGCAAACCAAGTCCCAGCCTCAGTGAGAAGAGTCGAGGGAAACATTCCAAGTGGCCCTGCTGCTTCGGGTTTCCTGGTTCTGACTTCATGGCCTTAGTGATTAACTGCCTCCCACGCCACCCACAGAGGCTGGAAACCTAGGAACAGCCCTGGGACTTAACCAGTAGGAGGCTCATGTGATGCCTTAAAAATGTTTTCCTGGCAGCGGAACACATCCCCACATAACTCAGCAGCATGGGGTGGCAGTGAGGGGTCTGAAGAACCTTGGCAGATTCTGTCATAGCCAGGACCATCTTTCCAAGAAGAACTTGTGGACGCTGTTGGCTGCCAGGGTGCTACTGAGCCACCTCCAGACTAAAGAACCAATCCATACGACCATGTCTCTCCTCTTTGTGGGGTCAGAGAAACATGCTCTATACCTCAAGTGCGTGCCAACTCCATCAGGGTCCCCCTGCCTGGAGCTGGGCAGGCTTTAGACCACTGCACATTTTCGGCAGGAGACACCTTCCCCTTTGTCATAAAACAACCAATTTCAAGACTTCCAGGCCTCAAACAGAAAGGAGCACCAGAGTCTTCCTTCCAACAGCAACAACGATCCTCATGATGTTGGCTTTCATTATCATCCTAGTTTGCAGGATGCCTGCTGTACCTCCAGATGACAGCAAGAAGATGCAGACAGGAGAAACAGGTAACGAGGAATGCCAGATAAGCACCTTTGGGTCAGAAACCCTAGAAGGTTGATTATATATCATCTGTCAGCACACTGATGAAGGGCAGCAAGGTACCCTGCCCCTTCTAGGGCCACCGCGTTCCACCCGTTTGGGCTGGAGTGGTCACTCACCCTCTCAGAAGCAAGGAATCTCTGCCACCTAAACAACTAGGACTGCTACAGCAGAAAATAAGAGAAATGAGCTGCTGTCAGAGAGAGACTAGCCAGCGCACACAAGGAGAAATTGGGGGGACGCAGAACTATGGTAAAGGCGTGAACTCAACAGAGTGGTGACCAGGGATTTCATCACAATCCCACAGGCAGGGCAGCAGTGGAGGCGCGATGCGGGGAGCGCCCAGTGACTGGGATGCTGGGGACGCCAGGGGAGCCCTACAGTCACCCACATGGTCTCCCCAGTGTGGAGCAGACCCTGGAAAGCTAACAGTGATGTGAAGAGCAGAGTCCACCCCACAGAGAAGGCCTGGAAAACTGGATCGGGGTGTGGGTCAAAGTGCAGGGCTGGGCGGCAGCCTCAGGAGGAAACCAGAAAGCGGCCAAGAAGCCAAGGCAGAGCTGATCGCCTGGCCCAGGGAGACGCAGCAGCATCAGAGACGGAAGCTGGGACTCAGGAGGCAGGCAGTGACCAGAATCGCCTCCGCGTGTAGCCCAGGAATTCTGAGAGCAAGGCTCGGAACAGGACAACCAAGTCTAGCCTCCACCCTCGGGGTGGGGATGAGGCTTTCATAGTCCACTCCGCCCTGCTGGATGTGAGTAGGTCCTGTCAAAGTTGACCTCAGTTGAGCCAACCCGACTGGAAGGGGAGCCCAGGGAAGAGGGGCTAACACAGTCCTCACAGCCCCTACTCACCATCTCTTGCTCATCGGCCTCCTCCACATCCATTCCTGGGACAGAGGAGACAGCCCTCTCCCTCCACGTCTCTCTCCAAGTGCGTCTCTGGGTCTGTGATCCTAGAGGAAGGTCCAGAACAGCTACTCTCCCTTCTTCTTCTTCCCATGATGCCCTTCCCCTTCCCTTGGCTTAGGTTGTGCCAGATTTGGGCACCCTCTGGGTTATTTCTACCTCCTTTCCTTTCATCCACTAGGACGTGGAGAGAAACTGGAGTCCAAGACTTGTCTGTGCTTCAGGCCACACCCCGCAGGGCCCACTTCCCACCTGGAATTCTGACTTGTTGCCTGGAGGTGCAACAGCCATCTTTTCAAGCACCTTAATGTATTTATTCACTAAAAACAACCTTTCTTCTGTGACTTTGTCATCTCCTGCACACTGCAGCTCAGCTTTCACTCTCACCTTTTAGTCTCCCCAACCTATTCCATCGAACAGAATACAGCATGTTAGTTATGAGGACCATTTGCCACAGACGGGAAACAGTAAGGCACATTGCCCACGGCCTCATGCATTTTGGAGTTCTCATTCCTAAACAACATAGAGTGCAATTAAAAGACACTTGCTCCTTGGAAGAAAAGCTGTGACAAACCCAGAAAGCATACGAAAAAGCAGAAACATCACTTTGCCAACAAAGGTCTGTATAGTCAAAGCTATAGTTTTTCCAGTAGGCATGTATGGATAAGAGAATTGGACCATAAAGAAGGCTGAGCACTGAAGAACTGATGCTTTCGAACTATGGTGTTAGAGAAGCCTCTTGAGAGTCCCTTGGACTGCAAGGAGATCCAATCAGTCCATCCTAAAGGAAATCAGTCCTGAATATTCATTGGAAGGATTGATGCTGAAGCTGAAGCTCCAATACTTTGGCCACCTGATGCGAAGAGCTGACTCATTGGAAAGACCCCGATGCTGGGAAACATTGAGGGCAGGAGGAGAATGGGCGATGGACAATGAGATGGTTGGATGGTATCACCAACTCAATGGATAAGAGTTTGAGCAAACTCTGGGAGATAGTGAAGGATGATTTAGCGACTAAACAACAGCACCAACAAACAATAAAGAATAGAGAGCATCCTGTTGCTAGTAGATTTATCTGAAATTGCTGGAATAAGACATCTTGCTTAATGAAGACTGCTAACAAGTCAGAGGTTCCGTCCAAAAGTTGGCTTAATATCTTACACATTCTCCGGCTTTGTTGACCCACCACCCAATTTACAAATCATCAAATTTTTGCATCCTTCTCGTCACATACCCCTAAAGCCGTTTCAGATGTAAGCACCATCCAGAATCATATGTTTGATCATCTTCTCACTTTTTAAAAAATTAGTTTTATCACAAATGAATGAATTTGCCTTATACTGCTTCTGGGGCTGCTTTTTCCATTCGACATCGTATGTTGGTAAGATTCCTCACGTTTGTTAATTCGTTTTCAGTGCTGCAATTCCTTTTACATTCAGGCAAGAGTCAGTGAGAATCGCAGGTCCCCTGCTCCTCCTGCATGTCCTGCGTTTAGCCTGAGTGGCTTCCCGGCCTCCACCATGGACTTGGGGGTGGCTCGCCTCATCACAGCACACAGAGTCATGGTATTTCCCGGCCAGGTATGCGAGGGCTGCTGCGTGTGTGAGGTTTGCTAAGAGAGACAGGAGAACTTTCTATAAGTCAAAAATGATGTCACTGCTACTCTGGTATCAAACAGCTTTGCAGAAAACAGAAATGGTCATGTTGTAACTGAAGAGTGCGTTTAGTGGGCTCTCCAATGACGTCATCACCACCTGTACTGTTTAGAGCCAGGGCAACCCGAGCACAGACAGGCCTCAGGATGAGCCACATTTCTCTTGGTCTTGAATGCATGCAACTTCAGCCTCAAATTGCGTTCCATACAGTACTAACAAACAAACTTCAGCAAGAAACGAGAGTGCTTGTGGCATAACAGATGCGGCGCACCATCTGGAACAGGAAATAGAAGAGCTGGTCTCGTCCAGAACCTGAGAGCCATTCACGGTGTGCCTGCGAGTGGGCTTTCCTCTGTGAATGCATCTGAAAGGAGGAAGCTGGCCCAGATGGTCCTTTCTGCCTCCACTGTTCTAGCATCCTTTAATTTAGGAAAAACACCAAGAAAGTAGAAATATTACTGGCAAACTCCAGGGTGAGAGAAATGTTTACGCTGCGCTGCCTGTCCCTCGGCACACTTCCCCAGAGGTCCTCAGCGGCCAAAGGCGCCCCATCCCTTTATTAACATGCTTCACCAGGCCTGAGTCTGGGTTGGAGGTGGACTAGCTAGTTGCAGGAGGTAGGAGGTGCGGATTGCCTTTCTTCCCAACAAAGCAACAAAATCTCCTGAGTCCCACCTATCCATATGTACTCTTCAGTTACAAAGGAGCTTTAAGGCCACTTAAAAAGCATGAGCTTATGTTGACTCTTCAGATGCTGAAATTAGAAGGTAGGAGAAACATCTGCCCCTATTCCATACCAAAGTGTGATTTTCTCTCCCAGATGAAGAAGGAAAATCCCCTCCGCTCCTCATCTGAGGGGCTCTTCTGAGCTCTGCCATTCACTGCTGGATGTGACCTTGGGTAAACCTGCATCCACCCCACAGTGAGCAGTTAGGTTAGAGATCCTGCAGGTTTGCCACCTCTGAAGTCCCAAGATCAGATAATCTACAATAAAAGAAACAAGCGCATAGAAGCAACCTAGCTGTCCATCAGCAGAGGGATGGATGAAGAAGCTGTGACACATACATACAAAGGAATGTAACTCAGCCACAAAAAGGAATGCGTTTGAGTCAGTCAGCGCTAATGAAGTAAATGAACTTAGAGCCTATTTTACAGAGTGAAGTCAGAAAGAGAAAAACAAATATCATATATTAACACATATATACGGAATATAGAAAGACGGTACTGATGAAGCTGCGTGCACATACAGGGCAGCAGCGGAGACGCAGGCACAGAGGACAGACTTGTGGACACAGTAGGGGAAGGAGCGGGTGGGACGAACCCGAGAGTGGCCTGGAAACAGACATTACCGTGCGTACAATCGCCAGCGGGGATTTGCTGTCTGACACCGGCAGCTCAAACCGGTGTTCTGTGACCACCCGGAGGGGTGGGATGGAGAGGCAGATGAGAAGGAGGCTCGAGGGGGAGGGGGTATGTGTGTACCTATGGCTGATTCCTGTTGATGTATGGCAGAAACCGACACAGTATGGTAAAGCGATTATCCTCCCTCCAATTAAAAATAAATAAATTTTAAAAAATGAAAGGAACAAGCGCAGACGCCCATTTTAGGGGAGGGTTCAAAGTGCAGAAGAAACCTGAATCCAGGTGCTTCCTTCCTCCATATGCTGGGTCCCCGCTGAGCGTCTGTCCTGTGCTGGACCCCAGCCTCGTGTCTCACACGTCCCGCCACTGTCAGCATGTCAGTGGTGACGTTCCCATTTCACAGATGAGGAGACCGCACCTCAAAGACAGTAGGTCGCTTTCTTAATGATTCGCTTGCTTGTCACACAGATAATGGGCGTCAGTGCTAGGATCTGAGCAGACGATCAAACCAAGCAGGATCCTAGATGTGTTCGCTTCTGGGAGACAAAGCCCAGGACCACTCTGCCCTTCACAGGGGTCCGCAAACTGCCCGAGCTGAGGACTTCACATTCAGGGGGCGAAAGCACTGTTGTGCTTACCTTGTTTTACATTCTTTGAAGAAAGGAGGGAGCTTGCTCAGGTTATAACCTGCGGAGCCACTTCCTTGGCAGTGAGCGTCTCAAATCAGCCATTAACATGATTTACAAGCTTATGTGAAATAAACAGCAGGCAGAACAGGTGCCTCTAGCCCCGCCTACAAAGGCGCGACGACTCTATGGAAATGCGCTGTATCATTTGTAAAGGACTCACCTCCAAGGAAACCAGGCTTTGCAGTACATGAGCACAATCACTTTCTTGTCAGTTCAGTATTTTATAGAAGACCACTCTCCCAGCTGGCCCCCAAACATGAGGCAACCATAAGCCACAGTGCTATGTACAGGGTTGTATGAAATGAGGCTCTCTTCCCGTAAGCGGGGAGGATGCACGAGCTGAAAGAACAGGTAGCTGTTTGATGTCAACTGGGGGAACAACAGTCCTCTAGGAGGAGTCCCATTGCGGTGGAAAGGGGTGTGTGACTGCAGGACAGGCGCCGGCGGCCCGCCTCTCCTCCCCATCCCCTCCTGTCGGGTCACAGACGCATGGGAGCGGCAGAGCGAGCAGCAGGGCCCAGGGGGGTGCGCCGGCTCCGCTCTGGCGTGCAGGGGGTGCCAGACCAAAGCCCAGGGCTCCAGCTGGGATTCTGGAACCAGACCGAGTGTCATTAGCTCTTTTCTGAAGGCAAACGAGTCCGGATGAGGTGACAGGAGAGCCAGGTGGCTCCGTCCACAGAGCAGAGGGGGCCGGAGAGGCCTGCTGGCACCGCTCTGCCGCCCTGGACTCCGGCCAAGGCCTCCAGCCACAGCCCGAAGCCTGCGGAACCACAAAGGCCGGCGGGAACCGATGCTGAAGGCAGGCTTGGGGTGGAGAGCAGCTTCTCACTTGGGGGGGAGGACTTCCTGCCGTTTATCTGCCCGCCTGGGCTCCCCATGCCAGTCTTCCCCCAAGGCCCCCTGCCCGCCCCGCTCAGCCCTTCTCTCCCCCGAGAAGCACCTGCATCGGGGGGGTGTAGCGCGGAGAGACCACCATGGGGGCCGGAATCCGGCCAAGGCCTCGCGGTGGTCCTGTGATGGCAGCCCGCTCGTTACCCACTTCAGCTCAGGTCATTCTGGTTTAATAACAAGGAGACAGTGCGGGAGAGCTGTGGGCAGCCAGTGTGGGCGGTGCAGTCTCTGCCGTCCTGCCCACCAGGTCGCTCCTCTTTCTGAAGCCACTATCCTGTCCTCTGCTCCCACTGATGGCCCAGGGGCATCCTCACAGCTGCCCTGGAGCAGACGGACAGACGGTGTCAGCCGCGGGCCACCTGCTTCAGAGCCCCCTGCGCTCAGTGCTCAGCCGCGTTCCTCTGCCGTGAAAGCGGCCGCCCCTCCAGACTCAGCCTGGCACCTTTCCCGTCGCTCTGAATGGAAACAGCCTGATGCCAGCCAGCTCCACAGGCCTCGCACCTGTGCCAGCCCCCACCCAGCTTTATCCGTGCTGCGGGGGCTCGTCTCTGTGATGGAAAACTCTTAAAAGCAGGGGAGTGAGTCTCCAAACTCTAAGTGGGGAGCCGTCAGCACACACGGCAGGTCTAGTGTGTGTGAAGGATGTGGAGCCGGACCTTGAATACTAGTGCGTGCAAGAAACAGTCACTTTCCTTTTCCTAGTTTGTCATTATGTTTTCACTCTCGTCCGTGTTCAGGTGTCAATGAAACATAAATAATAAAGAAAAAAACATGCAAAGGAACAAAATACGTTAACCAGAGGCACCCCTCTTTATGTATATCTGTCACATCTCTTTCACAGTTTATACTCCATGAAGACAGAGGCTGTTTCATTTGGTTTGTCAAACATTATAAACACCTGGTCTAAAATCAATACAAAGGAGAATTTAGAAATGCCACCTCTGCAAAGGAAATTCTTCTAGGTAAGTATCCAGATCTCTTACTGAGTCAGTAACCCATGGGAATAAGATTTTCAGTAGTGTTCAGCCTGAAATTCCAAACCAGTATAAATATTGATAAATCTCCTGAAATGAAAAGACTGTGTTACAAATGAATTCCCTTCCAGGCAAAGGTACATGAAAAAATGCTATGAAAGAGAGAGAAAAAGACATCACTATGTTACCTTTCAAGGCTGAAATGCAGGGAGAACTTGCCATAGCCCCAAGTCCACATGGCCTTGCAATTTCAGGGCCAGTAGTGATGGGCAAGGACAGTAAGACCATCTGTGATGAGAATGTGTGGCAGAAAGGAGCAGATTTCCAAAGCTGTAACAATTTGAACAACAAAATAAGCAATGATCATAACAGATTAGAGCTCATTGAATCAAATAGGAGTTCATGAGTCCAGACTAATAAAAGACATACAAATAAGAAGTGAAAGCTCTTTATTAAAGTAGAATGCCAACTCATAAATACAGAATAAAGATGGAAACCCCATGGTGTTGACGCTCACACCGAGAGTGCAAAGGCAGTGCACCTAAGCGTGCTGGCACCTATACACGCGTCAGCACAACAGCTGCAAACTGCCAGCCACCCACTCTTCCTGCCAGGCACACACAGTCATGGACAAGGAAATGTGACACCAGTGACAAGGGATGTCAGTTTCTCTTAAAAATAATCTTGATAAATTGCCGGAGGGGAAGGTATTAATGTCACTAACTCTGGGCCAATAATACACGTCCTTCACTATTGCGTGAGATGGAATGGGGGTGGGTAAGCACCCTGGGCTGAAGGGTGATGCTCACGGCACCGAGGAGCCTGGTGCTGGATGGGGTCTGGGGTGGAGCTGGCCAGCTTTCTCACGGACACCAGTTTTACTTGAAAGAACTTATAGACAAATTCACACTTTGGGGATTAGGGAGAGATTTTCTCAAAAACTGAGAAACCAAGCCTGATGCTTCAAAGGGAATAGCTGAGAACAAGAGTTGCCAATGAGAAATTTCAAGCTTTTTAACAAAAACCAGAATATTGGAAACCTTGAATCTGCCACCACTAGCTTGTCTGTTTCCCAGTATCTAATTACTTCTGTAATGAGATCAGTGGTGATAGAAACAGATGTGATATTTTGGTATTGTAACATGAAACGTGTCAATATTTGAAAAACTTCAAAACTCAAGAATCCAGTATTTTCCAAATGACTAAAGTTGCAAAAGGTGACAAAATAATACAACGGTAAAACATCTACTGGAACTGCAAGATAGAAAAATGGATTTTAATGTAACAGACTATAAGAATTTTATTGATGTTTCAAATTCCACATTGCAACTAACCTTTTAAGAAATTACTATTGTTGAGTTTTGGTGTAATATCAAAAAAACAAGACCTGTAATTTTCTAAAGCAATATATATTAATAAATACCCATCCTTTTTGTGGATTTTTTGCAAACAGTTCTGCCATAATAGCATGCTCCAACAAACCAAAGAGGTGTGTAAAAATACAAAACAGAGCCACTTTTCTCAATAAAGTTTCTTTTGAAAATATTATTTTTCATAAAACTGTTCATTTAGGTTAACATGCAATTGGTTTATTATTGTTATTTTAAATGAATTTTTAAATAGTTTAAAGTTTCTTACCTTTAATTTCTTCTTCAATAAATATTGATAGATCTAAACTATATTAACAAAAGCTCTTTGGAGCCCTTAGTAATTTTTAAAAATGAAAAGGGGGATTTTCCTGGTGGTCCAGTGGTTGAGAATCTACCTTCCAATGCAGGGGACTAAGATCCCTGGTTGGGAAACTAAGATCCACATGCCACTGGGCAGCTAAGCCCACACATCACAGCTACCGAGCACATTCACTCCAGAGCCCGTGCTCGGCAACAAGAGAAGCCCCCTCCGCCGAAACAGAGAGTCCATGTGCCTCGATGAAGAGCCAGTGCAGCCAAAAAGTAAAAAGATAAAAATAAAACGAGTCCCGAAATTTAAAAGTTTAAGAATCGTTGCCTTGGGGAAAAGTATGCTTTGGGAAAAGGTATTTTCATTCTTGCTGATTCCTCAGAAACATTGATCGGCTAACGATTTGGAACTCTTCAGAGTTCTGGGAGAGATGGCCTATTTAGCCTTGCTCAGACTTATCTGACCCCACAGACATGGCACAGTGTGAGCATCTCTCCACAGACAGAAACAGTGGACACAGGAGCACAGGCTCTGCCACGAACTTGCCATGTGGCCTCGACCAAACCCTAACACTTTGCAAATCCAAAGCTAACACCCTGCCACAGCGGCACATCACCACTCCCACTTGCCTGTGACTTGGAGTGAGCTGTATTCCCAAAATCATATGTGGGGGTCCAGGCATTCATCATCTGGGGAGGAGGGCCTCGGGAGGTGGCTGGTTTAGATGGGATCCTGAGGGTGGGGCCCCCATGGTGGGTTAGTGCCCTTGTAGGAAGAGTCACCAGAGTGCTGGCTTCCCCACCCCGGCTCATGAGCGCAGCCAGAAGGCAGCCACCTGCCTGCCACGAAGAGGGCTTGCCAGGAACTGAAGCTGCTGACACCTTGATCTTGGACTTCCAGTCTCCAGAACTGTGAGAAACAAATGGCTATTGTTTCAGCCTCATGCATGTGTTTTGTGCCAGCAGCCCTAGCTGACTAAGACACACACGCGCCCATGAAAAGGCAGCAGAGCAGAGCTAGCTGATGAGGCTGGCAGGGCTGTGCAGTAACACACACGAGCTCTGTGGTCCCTGCCAGGTCAGCCTCCTCAGCTAAGCTCTTCTAAATGCTTTCAATGCATTTTTAACCAGAATAACATGTACATGTTTCCTAAAAATCAACTAGTGAGAGACACTGATAGAGAAAACCATTTGTCCCTGCCTACATCCCCCATCAGCCCTGCTCTCTAGAGCAACCTGTTCAATCATTTCTGATTCGGTTCTGCAGTTGCCTCTGATATTCCCAATAACAAGCTCACAGAGCTATTTCTGGATTTGTCAGCTCTATGTATTACCCATTAGCTTTCTGTTATGCTGAATGACGGTTTTGTTTACCTATACACTCAATATCTTCCTCCATAACTCATTCATCTACTATATACAGATACATATGTATATGAAATATAGGTGTATAATACTTTCTCAATTTATCTCTTGTTACTTTATAAATTCAAATCATATCTTTACATCTCTATTTCTTCTTTCACTAATTATAGGCATATTGTGTTTCTCTCTTTTTAAAATATAATCACCAACACTCATTTATTAATTCAAGTCAAATGGAAAATACATCTGCTCTGATTTGTAATTTAGGATCCCTAGCTGTCAGAGACGGTAAGCATCACCTGGGCATCTTGTTTTCTTTCCGTCTTCGTGTTTTTTAGGTCTACTGCACAATGTCTACTATCTTAGTGGTGAGAGCTGTTGAAACCCATAAGCCGAGACTGCATCTGCAGCCAGGCCCTGTCACGGCATCCTCAGGCCACCTTCACAACATCCATGGTCTGCACTTTGGAGAAACTTGTGTGTGCCCCAGGAGCCCCCTTCTCCCATGTCTGTGAAGACGTGATCTTTCGAGGGCTGGGAACTGTTATCTTCCAGGAACTCTCTTCAGAGATCTCCCAGCGTGGACCCAGTGTCTCCTGGACCCCACGGCTTCTTTTCTTATTTGCCAGAGCACAGCCTTGCGGTAGCTTCCTGGGATAGACACAGAGGAGTAAAGCTGGACTTCCTGCCCTGCTAATGAACATCTTTCAAGGGCCTGGAAAGAAGGGCCTTTGCCTTATATTGACATGATTGTGTGTTTTTACAAATTCTTCAAAAATTAGAGACTTTAACAGCAATTGTGTAGGGCAACGTCCCTCTTCTGCCTGCCCTCTGTCGCATTCCCCACCTTCCTGAGTGGCGGTGAAAGTGTTAGTCATTCTGTCACGTCTGACTCTTTGCGGCCCCATGGACTGTGGCCCACAAGGCTCCTTCTGTCCATGAGATTTTTCAGGCCAGAATACAGGAGTGGGCAGCCATTCCCTTCTCCGGGGGATCTTCCCAACCCAGGGCTCAAACCCGGGTCTATGGCATTGCAGGCAAACACTCGTCCGCATCTTGCGTGTATGCAGTGGCTCGTCTGAGCCACCGGGAACCCCCTTGTGGCGGTGGAGCTGCCTGGATACGCGTTTAGTGTGGCTCGGGGGAAGCTGAATGCTGGACACGCTGAGCTGCGGCACCTCCACTTCCATGCAGAGCTGGGTTCTTGCAAGCCAGGAGCCACCCCACTCACCACGTCCTCTCTCTCCCCGTCAGGCTTCAGCCCTGCAGGGCCTGAGGTCACATCCCAATAGGAACACTCAGTTTCCTATATTACCAACAGGAAATAACAAATTTTGACCAACCACAGAGAAAGGACTGAATGTTTCTAATCGCTCTGTAAAAATAGTGTAAGACTTTTGTAATATGAAAAAGCAATCAAAAGTATGAGGAAAATGTAGTATAAAAGTATAACAGAAATCAGTCAATGAAATGAACTTTTTCTGGATTTTGTGTTTATAATATTTAAAGTTAATATTGTATTTAGTTGTAACTTCTTGTACGATTCTAAATAACTACTTACTTTGTAATTTTTTAATGTTTTTCTGAAAGAGAGTCCCCTAGGTTGTACAGACTTCAGGTCCCACCAAACCTGAACCCATCATTGTATTGCAGGCACATTTTCTGAAGCCTTGCAATTCTGAAAATAGCTTATATTTGATAGATAACATGGCTAAGTAAGAAATTTCAGTTTGAATTTTTGTTTCTCAGATGCCCAAAAGCATTGAATCAGCCTGAGGGTACCATGTTAATTTGTTTCCCTGGTTTGGTAGAGTGGGGTGGGGAGTGGGCAGGACGGATAGTCAGCTGGCCTACACTAACCACAGCCACACCGATTATTAACATACAGAGATTCTTTTGCACCAGTTGGTAGATGGTCAGCATCCTGAGAGCCCCGCCCCTACCCCAGCCTGTCCCGGCACCTGCAGACTCTCCTCTTGGATCTCTAAACCTTCCCAGCATCCAAACAGATAAAGGGCCAGCAGGGTGCCCCCTGAGAGTGCTTCCAGAGCACCCATGCTGATGGGCCAGTGCCCAGGCCATACCTAGTGTTAAATATGTTGAATCCTGCCCCTGGATGGTAGGATTTTGTTGTTACTGTTGGTATTTATTTTACTCTGGAAGCCACTAATATTTTCTTTTGTCATACGAGTTCTGAAATTTCACAGTAATGCGGGCTGTATAAGCCTCTTTCCTTTCACTGTGCTGAGTTCCCCACCCTGGAGATCTTCTCCTTTCAGGCTAGAAATTGCCCTGACCCCTCTTCTGCAGGAAGGCTCGTTTTAATTGTAATCCATGTTCAGCCTGCAATGGGATTTAAAATTCTTTCCTTAGGGAATTACCCTGAGCCTGATGGAAGACACCATGCACAATTAGGCAGGAAGCTGGGTCCTCCTATGAGGCCCCCATCCTGCCCACCTGGGTTTGGTCCCCAGGTCAGGAAGATGCCCTGGAGAAGGGAATGGCAGGCACCCCAGTCCAGTATTCTTGCCTGGAGAATCCCAGGGACAGAGGAGCCTGGAGGGCTACAGTCCATGGGGTCGCAACGAGGCTGACATGACCGAGCACCTTTCTTTCCCTTCCACCTTCTCTCTGAAGTTCTCACAGATGCACACACCCCCTCATCCTTGCCAAACAAATGTCTCACTTAGCCAGACCTCCCCCCGAGTCTGCATGTGTAGCTCTTACCTTCAGCTGCCCTCACGTGCCTGTCCCTTCTGGGTTCCAAGCCCCTGCTCTTGGCTGTGAACACAGCGGGATGTATTCACAGGGATGAACACAGGGAGGCTCAGTGGTAAAGAACCTGCCTGCCAATGCAGGAGATGAAAGAGATGCAGGTTCGATTCCTGGGTTGGGAAGTTCCCCTGGAGAAGGAAACGGTAACCGACTCCAGTCTTCTTGCCTGGAAAATCTCATGAACAGAGGAGCCTGGTGGTCTACAGTCCAAGGGGTCACAAAAAGTCAGACACGCCTGAGCGCGCGCACACACACACACACACACACACACACACACACACCATTCAGTTTGAGAGAACGGGAAGAGAGTCGGTTGTCTGAATGGCACAGGATCTCCTTGGGTAAAAAGGTCTAGAAGAGAAGAGAACCAGAGCCTTGCATATATTTCATGCTAGGGCCTTAATTATATTGACGAAAATTTACATCTGAATTTCTGAAAAGTTGCATTAGTGAGAGCCTCTTACTCTGGTTTTACCATCGAGTGTGATTACAGAGTCACCGCCTTTCAGTCCACACACGACCCAACTTTAAGGTCAAAGAAGGAGGATCAGGCAAAGGGATCACTTCACACTGCACTACGCGAAAGAAACCCGCAGATTGTAAAAACAGGAGGCGGGCAGGCACGGCCAAGGACGGTGGCCATGAGCCCCCCGGATGATTCCAAATGGCTTCGGCCTCAGAACTTGGAGGCCAGCCGAGGAGAGTCTGTCCCTCCACCCCAGCTCCCACCCCCACGGGCAGAAGCCCTTGATCTGGCCTCTGAACCACACGCCAAGGGCTGGGCCCAGGCACGCCTCGTGTTTTGTCTAAGTTTGATCAGGAATGAGTAGAAGGCCCAGCAACTACCTTCTCCCTAGACAAAATCGCTTCATCGGCTTCTGCTTGGCAAAGCAGGAACATAGAGAACTGACTTTGTTACCCTCTAGGAGCAGCTGTGCGCCCCGTGCCCTCATCCCTGTCTCCTCTGCTCCTCGTACGCTGCCGTCAAGGGAAGTCTCGGAGCTCAGCTGCTTTACAGGCGAGCAGGGCCAGTTAAATGTAAGGCTCAAAGAAAGATTTGAACATCTACAGAGATAAATCAGGGTCCAAATCTGACCTCTGTCGCCAGAAATTCGATATCCCTGTGTCAAAACTAGAATATTTTAAGAATCAAGTTATCAATTATTTATTTATTTTCTTTGATACAAGAAATTAATGCAAATCTTAATAGAGAAACTAAAATTTTAAACAGGCCTCAAATCATGGAATTTGAGGGTTTTTTCAATTATAAACATAACGCATGTAGAAAAATTACAACTAAAAACTTTAGGAGTTAATTTTTGTGGGTCTCTTCTGTGTGTACATGTTATTAGACTTTGTTTAAAAAAAAGAAAACTTTAAATTTTTAATTTAAATAAAAGTTTTGATCATCCACCAGAGCCCCAGTTTTTTCTCTTTGGTTGCACCTGCCATCCAGCACACAGCCTGTAACTCTTGATCCAAAATTGCTGTTCTGATTCCAGCCACAACATCACATTCCAGGCGAAAAGGGACAAAGGCAGGAAAGGGTGTGCTCCTGCTCTGGAGGACCCTTCCTGGAGCACCTCTGTCCCTTTGGTGCCCTGTGCTCACAGAGCCGTGCTCTCTGGGGGGTGAGGTCTGCGCTGGGGGCCACACGCCCAGCTGAACACCCTGGGTTCACTTACTGTAGGAAAACGAGGGAACAGGCACTGGATGGTACCAGCAGCATCTGGTTAAAGGAGCAAATTCCAAGGGGAATCCTTGTGACATCAGCAAAGGGATGAAAGTGAACACACAAATTATAGAAGTCACTCTACGTAAGAAAAGAAGTGACTTGGAGTCAGGGAGGACAGGGCTGAAGCCAGCTCAGCCGGAGGGGCCCAGACAAGCTGACTTACAGGTGGAGTGAAGAGGCTGCTGACTGCAGGAGGAGAGCTCGGAGGAAAAGGAAAAATGTAGAGGATTTTGTAAGAAGGGGTTTGCCAGGTCAGCTCTCTACACCTCCATGAGTGTTGACACGGTGCGGAGCCGGCCCGACGCGGGGAAGCAGCACATCCTGCTTGTCGGGAGTCGTGCAGTTGGAATGCAGCAAAGCACAGCTGCTGGGAACACCAGGTCTGCATGTCTTCTGAGGGAGTAATGGACATGTGCTGGGAGAGATCGCTGAATGGGGAGCTCTGTCTAGGCCTGGTCCCATTGATGAAACCGTTGGAGAAGACTCTAGAGAGTCCCTGAAACAGCAAGGAGATCAAACCTGTTAATCTTAAAGGAAATCAACCCTGAATACTCATTGGAAGGACTGATGCTGAAGCTGAAGCTCCAATACTTTGGCCACCTGATGGGAAGAGCCAACTCATTGTAAAAGACCCTGATGCTGGAAAAGATTGAAGGCGGAAGGAGAAGAGGGTGGCAAAGGATGAGATGGTTGGACGGCATCATCAACTCAATGGACATGAGTTTGAGCAAACTCCGGGAGACAATGAAGGACAGGGAAGCCTGCCGTGCTGAGGTCCATGAGATCACAAAGAGCTGGACATGACTGAGTGACAACAACAACCGTGATGAAAACAGGCTGTGGAGCGTTTCTGCAGCCTGCACTGTCCACATGAGTGTGGGGAGATTCCTTCCGGTCGGTCATGGGGTCCAGAGCATACGAGGGGGCTGCTGCCTGGCATCCCAGTGTGTGTGGCCACCTTCCTGGAGCTGCAGACAGTGGGCAACGTGAGCCCGCATGCTCCTTACCCCTCCCTCCTGTACTGATGTTGGGGCGGGGGGAGAGGGAGATGCACGATCTAGAACTAACTTCCTACTCCCCTTACTAACAGTGAGGTGAGTCAAAGTTCCCCGCGAAACTGGGGTAGGGTCTTATGTTATCACCCGACAGAGCTTTGTTCATGTTTGTCATGGATCCTCGTGAGTTTTCTGTTAGAAGAAAGGAAAGCGTGTTTGTTTTGTGCATTAGGCATCCTGCAACCCAAAGGCAGGAACTGCTGGGTAGAGGGGAGAGTATTCTAGGTAGAAATAACACGGGAAAAAACGGAGTTAGGAAGCAAAGCCCCCGATCAGGGATTAAGAGCAGAGTGATGGCTTGGGGTGCAGTGAAAGGTAAGCCTTAGGGGGATCTAAGGCTCCGCTCAGGTGCTGGCTCGTCAGCTAGAAGCAGCTGCTCTCCTGGCTGCAGGAATTGAGGATAAGAACACGTTGATTAGCTAATGATGTTGGGCCCAGAGGTGCAGAAAGGGAAGAGGTAGGGAAGGACATGAAAACCTCACCACAAACAGACAAGCATGTCTGGGGCCTTGGAGCCGCGAGAGGAATTCTGCAGTCTACCTGAGGAGCTGACCTCAGAACAGGCACCAAGTCCCTCTGTGACTGCAGGGTCCTGCGTTGCACTGGCCTCAAAATTCAGGGCACAGCCCCCTCTCTTAACAGGAGGCGGTGGGGTGGAATGTAATCCCTGGGACTGTCTTTGCCTTAGGAAAGCAAGGAAGAGCCGGGGCTCGTGCAGGAGGGACCACAGTGCCTTGGGAGGTGGAGGGACATCTTCCAGCTGCTTACCTGAGTGACAGTGATGATGATGACACTGAAGGAGCAAGGCTGCTCTGAGAAGGAGCAGAAGGGGACACAGACTCCCCCCAACATCGTCTGCATTTCCCCACAGCAGGTGGTTATGGGGGAGCTTTCCTGATCAGGCCTCAACCCTTGGCGTGACCCAGGCATTTGAAAGGTAGCTTTGCATTCCAGCCCGCTGTCCTTTCCGTGAAGGAACTTAAGGCCCCCTGGGGTCGGGCTGATAGCACAGAGGTGTCTGTTTATTTCTTTGGCTCTGTCGGATCTTAGCTGTGACACGCGGAGTCTTTGTTGTGTCCGCCGGGGTCTTCTGCTGCAGCTCGGGGGCTCAGTAGTTGCCGCACACAGGCCTGGTGACCTCACGGCTCACGGGATCTTTGTTCTCCAATCAGGAATCAAACCTGGATGCCTTGCACTGCAAGGCGGACTCTTGGCCATGGACCACCCGGGAGGTCTCCCTCAGCCTTCTTCTCAAAAGGTGGCATGTTTGCGTGAGACCATGAAACTCCATGCATTCCTAGAGATTCCCCCTCACACTCCGAAGTAAAGCAGCTTTTATCGTCCTGCCTGTGTCTGTGGATCTTACAAACACCTGTGAACTCTGACTGGGGGTCCTCAACTCCCCTGGGCCGTTTCCCAAAGGCTCAGGAGCTGCCCCAGAAAACCTTCCCCTGAACCTGTGCTGACCGGTCAGGCTTCCTGCAGGAGATGTTCAAAAGACTCCTAAACTAACAGTATGACCTTAGGAATGTAACAAGGCAAAACTGTTTCATTTCAATTCTTCTATTCATCCAAAACTGTTTTGAGGCTCAACAGTGGTTTCAGAGGTTTGGTTTCCTGTCATCAGATTTCAACTCCCTGATACTGGTAGGGTCCCTAGAAAAGACACTGAAGATTTATTGAAACTAAGGTCTTTTCAAATGAAACGATGAGTGGAATTCTGTTTTAGTGGAAGTCACGCCCCCTTTTCCAGCGCCCTTTGGGACCCCGTCAGCATTCTGGACCTCATCACCCATCTCCACAGTGACAGTCTTTCAACCTCAGTCCACATCCTCTGCCAGTTTCAGTGTTGGCCTGGAAACTGGTGTGACGGAGCCTGCTTGCTTATTTGCTCACTAATCATAAATAAAGCCCAGAGATTTTGTCTAAGGGCACAGTGAAAAAAAGGTGACCCTCCAGCCTCTGATGTCTAACTGGCCCAATGGGGCCATGTGTTTCTGAATTCCTTTATTCCAAACATCCTATCAATTTCCTCAAAGCTGATTTTCTTTGAGCCTGCATTCCGCGGTCTCTTCATGCCTGCACCCCTGGTAGACACTGCTTGGTTCATTTCTCACAAACGCTGACGCCCACCATCCCCGCTCCCTCTCACCTGGACCCCACAGCTCCATATCAATGTTCCGTGTCCGAATGCAGCAGGCCACATCACATCAGTTGGCTGGTCACCGTTTCATTCTCTCCCTGGCCCCTGAAGCCATTTTACTTTGTGATTCTGGTGCAAAGTTAATGGGGAAGATGTCCAACAACACAGTCCTGGAGAAACCAGCTGCCAAGGGGGTGAACAGTGGAAAGACAGTCAGTGAAACAGAAGAAATGGTCAGGCAGCTTCGCAAACGTCGATGGAGACGAAAATTTCAAAAAGGTAAAATTTTTTTTCAGAGGGACATCATGAAGATACGGACTGAAAGTGTCTCCTGTATAACTTTATTAAGTGGGCAGCTAGGCAGGGACACAGAGGAAGTGGCTCAAAGGAAAGCCGACAGTCCAGACCAGTAGGCAAGTGACACATGAAGGTAATTCGACAGAGAGGATGGAACTTGGAATCTAGCAGCACTCAAGCTGGCCGAAGCTGGTTCTGCCATTTGTTGCCATTTACTAGCTTTATGATCTTGGCACAATAGCTCGGTTGAACCTCAGTCTCCGCTTTTGTGAAATGGGTGTAATAAGGCCTTCCTCTGAAGGCAGTTGTGAGAGTGAAATAAAACAGCATTCACAACGGTTGGCGTCATTCCTTGCCTTCACCATCTTGTTTTCAGTGTTATATTCATTCCACCTGTTCACAGAATCATCACGTGATGACTTTTTTTGGTAATTTCAGCAGAAAATAGGCTTCCATTTGCCTCCTGTCCAGCCTATACGGTAAAGTGGTTTCAACTGCAAACTTCCCTGTGCCTGCCGATGACAATGGCCAGTCAACTCAGGGCCGGATGCCCCATCTCTTCAACTGTTGGAGACCCTCTCTGCTCCCACCTCTCTCTCCCGAGGGTCCCGCCCACATCTCACAGCCCTCTTTGTCTTCTCCACGGGCTGCCATGTCCCTTCTTGGACCCTAATGGGAACTTACCTCTGTTTCCAACCCACACGCCTCTCAGCTTCTCTGAAAGCTTTTACACCCCAGAGATTCTATCTACACTTGTGGCTTCACTTATAATTTCCATGTGGAAAATACCCAAACAGGTACCTCCAGCCCTCTTCCCTCTCCCAAAATCCAAATGAAAATCAGCTGCATGTATAAAGCAAATCTAATATCACCCTCCCACCCCAGCTTCCCCTAAAAGAGCAGTAAGGTCCGCACCTCACCAAACTGGCAGCATCGCCACTGGCCCATCCTCCTGTACACACCCAGCTGCCAGGCCTGGCGGATTCCCCTGCCACTTCCGCGTCAGTCCCTATTGGACTTGTAATCTCACTCACAGCCTTTCCAACCTGCAAGATGCAGAGGAAGGGAAGGAGCAGGATGGGCAGAGGGAGGTGGGGGGAGGTGCTTTTAGTGAAGACCTACTTGGACACTCCTGGTACCCCCTCGGATGTAGCAACCTTGGTCTGAGTAGAGAGCACCCCCTGCAGGAGAGCCTGTGGTCCCAGGCCCGGGGCGAACAGGAGGTGCTCTTGCAGCTTTGCAGACTCACCCCGCACAGAGGTCCGGGGGCCACGGCCGGGCCCTGCAACCAGGTCTCTAACGGGGCACTGCCCTGTTGCCGCATGCTAAACTGATCGGGGCCTTCCTGTTCAAGCACAAGACTGTGCCCAGCAGGTCACCCACGGTCCAGGCACCAAGCCTCTGCTCTCATACTGACTCCAGTAATCGGCCAAACACCTCAGGACACTGGCCATCTCCAGCCCAAGCTAGCAGCCAAAGGCCCTCACCTGAGCACAGGTCCTCTCGGGTCGGTCCTCCTTGCTCTGGGCATCGCCCCGGGCAGCTTCGCGCAGTCTCATCTCGTCCTCATGAAGGCCCTGCAAAGTGACCTAATTGTCAGCAAGTGGAGCAGCTAGAAGGCCCAGGGAAGAGCTTCATCCCAGCTGTCTGCCTTCTTCCCTGGGAGCCGAGCTTGGAAGCAGCGCCTTGTTTAATGTGACACTTTGCTCTAGAGAGGGAGTGAGCCCCGTGTGTTCTGCCCATTTTATCTCAGCACAAAGGGCAGTGTGTTTCTGTGCCTGGATGACAAGCACACAGCATTCAGTGACCCTCCAGGGGCTCAGCCGACACTGACGCTTCCCTAAATCTGGTTTTCAAAAGAGCTCCTCCTGTCCCAGCTCTATCTCCACACTCGAGTACACCATGATGTTTCACATCCTTTTGTAAAAACCACATATTCACCTACTCAGTTCTCACAATCCATGAATGCCGTATCCCTATATTACATTGTGTTAAATCTTGACACGCTTCCAGTAATGCCTGGAGCAGACGCCAGCGTTACTGAAAACACTCCGGTCTCATGGTGCCCTCTGCTGGTAGAGCGCAGCAATACAGCACAGGGGTCCAGGCCTCCCTCTGCAGGAGCTGAGATGGGGAGCTCACTCCGCAGTGAAGAAGCTGAATTCCAGCCCCAACTCTTCTGCCGATTGACTTAGAGGCATCCTGTCAGTGATGCCCCTCCTGGGTCTCGGGGGTCTGTGCTGGGATGAAGAGCTTGAACTAGTGCTTCCACAGTCGTGCATTCCTGGATATCAAGGGAACCGATCCCAGGTTTGGGAACCAGACCCTTTCACACGCTGGTGTAGGAGCCGTAAAACTTCCCGAGCCACAGGAAGTCAATGTTCACTTCAGGTCAATGAAATATCTCCTAACTCATCCTGACTTTTCAGCTTCCTGGGGGAGCAGAGAAACCTGGGGCAGAGCGGTGGGCGGGGGGGGGGGGGGGGAGCTGCCGAACTGTCTAGCACATGCCTCGCCCACAGCCCCTCCGTCCTTCCCGCAGCCCGAATCCCGCTGCTCTTCCTGGGCCACGGCTCCTCCACAGCTGCTCCTTTACTGGTTTCACTTGTAGGCGTGAAGGTTGTGCATTATCTGAAACACGGGACTCTTCCTGCCTTTGAGTGTCATTGACAAGCTGTCCCGGAGACAGCACTGGGTTTAGTCTCCACAGGGGGCAGGGCGATCCCAAAGGCCAGAGCCAGGCTCCAGCTCTGCTTCTGCCACATTTCCAGCTGGGTCCCGTGCCTCCACTCCTGAATTACTGAAAAATAGGGGTTTACTGAGGACCAAATGAGAAATGAATACAAAATTGTTTCATCAGCCCCAGAAGAACTGGCCACATAGATGTGATCATTATGCTGTGAAGCCATCAAATAACCACCTGGCATAGCCAGGCAGTAAAGAATGAATCGAAGTAAACTGAAAAAATCCAAATTTATGCAAAAAATAAATGAGGAGACCTTCAGTACTGATAGCAAGATTATCTCAGGGCATGATTTCCCAAAAGAAAACTCCCTTGAGATGCTCCAAGGGAAAAAAATGATTGCGTGGGAAAACACTATATTTCCTCCAGGGATATTCACAATGCCTGGCAAATTTTGCTATGAAATTTGTCACTAAAAATGTTCAGTTTTTAGAACTGTTTTAGATTTTGGGTTTTCAGATAAGGACTTGTAAACCTGTATCAAAATCTCTCTTAAAAAAACCTTTCAATCTGAGTTGCTCCTATGTTTCTGGTCCCTTCAGAAGAAATGACTTCTAGATTGTTTTAGTTCATATCATTGTCAGTAATTTAGTAATCAAAGTAATCCTACTAACTAGGGTTGATTTAGGACTAAATTATCCAGTGCAGATATATAAAGTGTTTATCTGTAAGTAGGCACACAAGGGCTTCATACATGTGCTGTGATGGAAGGATTCCTTCCAGCTCCAGTCACTGGAGGGGACTCTGCACACGCCAGCACTGCCTGAGAACGGACTCAGACCACTCCTTACACTGATACTCTGAACCTCAGATTAGGACTAGTGATCTGCCAAGTGTAAGTTAGAATCACTGGATAAACTAACTGAACTCAGGACTGACATAGAACATGTGGGATGCATAGGTATGTTCAGCTGAAAGATTACTGGAAGAAAGTCCTGGGAGAGACCGTGGACACTACTTCAGTGGGGGCAGGCAGAGTCATGCGTGAGTAACAGCGACGAAAGCTTTTGGCAACAAACCTTCTTTCTCGCTTTTGTTGCTTGTCCATTGTGGACCCGCTGCCCACCTGTTCCATGCTGCTTTTTGCTCAAACCCAAGGAAATGCTCCGTTCAGAACAACAGACCATGCTGGTCCTAAACCTTCTGCTTGGAATGACATCTGCCACTTTTTCTCACCCTTCATTGGCCACAGGCAATCCCATGCTCACATCTGTTCCATGTGGTGGGGTCTATGATCCTTGGTGGGAGGAGCAGCAAGTATTTTGAGCAACAAACAGTTTGCCGGAGATACGCAGGGTGAGACTAGCTCACAGTCTCAACTGAAATCTCTTCCCTTAGAATGTATTCCGTTTGAAAATATTGCAAACAGGACAGAAAGGAGAGGCAGCTCTAATATTTAAGTCTGAGCAAACTCATCAAGGGCAAATAATAAATTCTACTTTAAAGCCTCCAGTTGTGTTTTATCTGCTGCTGAACAATCAGAGTGAATAATTCTACTTAACAATTTCCCATAAAGTTTCACTCTTCAAAGCAGCAATATCCAGAACTCTATGAAGGTGAGAATCCCTTTTAAAGAGGTGACTTAATGGGTGATTTAGACAGAAGGTGCTGCCAAACAAGGTCATTTTTTTTCTTTTTTGCTTAGTATTTCATCTGCAAATGACTGGATGATGCCCTGCAAGGACAATTACATGCCTTGTCTGTCCCGCTCCAGCACAGAGGTGCTAAGTGATCCCCAGGACTAACACTCAAGGGAAAAGATGCAGATGCTGGTTTTGTCAGCAAAATGGGGTTAAGATTTGGGGGGAGGTATTACAACCCAGGGAGTAACTGGATCTCGAGGGCCCACAGCCTTCTTAGGTACCAGGAGGGCCCAGCCGACCTTCTCAGCTCCTGGTTCCCAGCCCTGCGGAACACAGGGCAGAGACAGGGTCCGAGCACATACGCTCAGCCCCAGGATTCGGTTCCAAAGTATTGCATATTTAAATATTAAGGAAGCCATGATCAGGCTGGGATTATTTCTTCTTTCCTTCTTTCTCCATGTAATTCTGGTTGTGCTGGGTCTTCATTGCTGGCAGGCTTGTCTCTGGTCGAGACACTTGAGGGCTGCCCTGCAGTGGCGGGGCAGCGGCTTCTCAATGCGGCGGTTCCCCTTCCCGCAGAGCACAGGCTCTGAGGCTCGCGGGCTCCCACAGGACTTGATTCCTGAGCACAGGCTCTGAGCCACGCGGGCTCCCGCAGGACTTGATTCCTGAGCACAGGCTCTGAGCCACGCGGGCTCCCGCAGGACCTGATTCCTGAGCACAGGCTCTGAGGCTCGTGGGCTCCCGCAGGACCTGATTCCTGAGCACAGGCTCTGAGGCTCGTGGGCTCCCGCAGGACCTGATTCCTGAGCACAGGCTCTGAGGCTCGTGGGCTCCCGCAGGACCTGATTCCTGAGCACAGGCTCTGAGGCTCGTGGGCTCCCGCAGGACCTGATTCCTGAGCACAGGCTCTGAGGCTCGTGGGCTCCCGCAGGACCTGATTCCTGAGCACAGGCTCTGAGGCTCGTGGGCTCCCGCAGGACCTGATTCCTGAGCACAGGCTCTGAGGCTCACGGGCTCCCGCAGGACCTGATTCCTGGGCACAGGCTCTGAGGCTCACGGGCTCCCGCAGGACCTGATTCCTGAGCACAGGCTCAACAGTCGTGGCGCATGGGCTAGCAGCTCTGCAGCGTGTGGGGTCTTCCCGGACCAGAGATTGGCAGGCGAATTCTTTACCACTGAGCCAGCAGGGAAACCCTGGGATTATTTCCGCTTATTTTGAATATACTGAAAAGGTCACGAAGGAGTGTGCTAAATCATCTTTATGACCGGAAGCGAATTTTCCTAAGAGAATGTGGATGGCAGTGAAGATTGATGGCCTCTCAGTTGTCACGTAAATGAAGACTCTAAACTCAAGTTTATTTTGCTTATTATAAAGGAACATCTTTAAACTCCAATTTATTTTGAAAGGAACATCTTGGTAGGGAAAGCGAACTTATGCAATGGTAGGGAATCTATCTTGGACCAGAATAAACAAATGGAGGAAGATAATTGGGGGAAACACTGCTTATTTTTACCTGGTAGAGTTTCACTGTGAGTTTGTTTTT
This sequence comes from Giraffa tippelskirchi, assembly GCF_054371585.1. NCBI lineage: Eukaryota > Metazoa > Chordata > Mammalia > Artiodactyla > Giraffidae > Giraffa > Giraffa tippelskirchi. The sequence continues at coordinate 787,237 of NC_137283.1, forward strand.
CATATAATGTAGCCGGACAGCCCTGCGAAGGCTATTTTGCCTCTGTGTGCTGTAGTTTCTCCATCTGGGGAAGCAAGAAGCCAAACAAGATGGGACGAGTCAGAAGGCTGCTTCCCAGTCCCGGTTCCGCCACCGACTGCAGACGTGCAAGTCCCTGTGCTCCCGCGCAGGACCCCAGCACCAGGGTCAAGCACGTATCAGCACATATTTGGATCAAATGAGAAAATAAATCTGAAAGTCCTTTAAAAATTAAAAATAGTGTACAAATGACGTCAGCTTCATCTCATTCTCCCAAATCCTTTCCAGATGGGACTTTGGCATCTGTCCACTCACGAAACATCTTCAGTTTCCCAGCCTCGATGCAGTGGTCAGTAGGGCAGACACAGCCACTGCCCTCAGGGTGCTGTGAGCCATGGAGGAGACACACATCGACGTAACCACACAAATACACCTGTGATCCGGTAACACAACCTCTTTTTGTCCGTGTTCTTGCTCCCCAGTCAGCTCGAACACCACGTGACCATCTCCACAGTGGTCCCTTCCCCCACAGCAGGGGGCAGGAGCCCTGTCTGTGACATTGCGTAAAGTCTCCAGCCCAAGGTGATTATAAAAAGCACATGGAATTCAGCCCATTGCCGGTGGACTCTCTGAGACAGGACACCCTGTGCAACGTGTGCCCAGGGCGGGTAGGCCAAGTTGCTACACCACGGTGCCCCCTACATCTTCCCTTTCTACCACTATCTCCGACCGGGTGCGTGGTTTCCTCGTTGCAGACAAACTATCTGTGCTCACAAACCCTAACTCAGCCCTGGTCCTGTTCACCAAACACTCCGGCTGGATCAACCGCCTTTGAAGGAGTCCATGTCGAATTTCAGATTCAGAGCCTCTGAGTTACGGAGAGAGGCATGTCGCCCCGGCTCATTCAGTGAAGGTGGGCCTCTGGCTTCTGAGGTCTCTCAGGTAAAAGAATAAGTATTATCACTCCTCAAACAGACTAAACATAGGCAAAATTTAGACTGAACCTCTGGCCGAAAGAAAAATAGCCCCTCAAAGATGCTGTCTTAGTTGCTGGGGCTGCCGCAGCGCAGACAGGATGCAGAAAGTACCTCAGGTTGGGTGATTACACCGCAGAATTCATTTTCTCACAGGTCTAGTGGCTGCAGTTTCGAGATCAAGGTGTGAGCAGAGCAGGTCCTCCCGAGGCGCTCACCCCCATCTTGGCTGTCTTCTTCTCCCTGGATCGTTGCATCACCTTCCCTCTGCGTCTGTGTCCTAATCTCTTCTGACAAGGGCATCAGTTCAGTCAATTGAATCAGGCCCACCCTGACAACTTTATGGTGGCTTAATCACCTCTTAAACACCCTGTCTCCAAATACGGTCACAATCTGAGGTCCTGTGGTTAGAACTTCAGCATACGGGATTTGGGGAACCCAATCCAACCTTTAACAGACACCCATGTCCTGATCCCCAGACCAATGAATGTGTTACCTTACAAGGCAAAAGGACTTTGTAGGTGTCATTAAGTTAATTTAAGGATCTTGAGGTGGGAGGTTACTCTGGATCATCCAGGTGGTCTCATTGTACTCACATGGTCCTTAGAGGGAGGCCGGAGGACCAGCGTCAGAGGGAGACGGAGGCAGACTCACAGGGAGAGACTCTGCAGACTCTGAAGACCGAGGAAGGGGCTACAGAGAATACCTTTTCTGGTTTTTGGAGGCACCTCTGTTCTCCCCGAGAGCCTCCAAAGGGACAGAGCCCTGCTGACATGATCTTGGCTCAGGGCGATTTCCGACCTCCAGACCTGTGAGATAATAAATCTGTGTTGTTTTGAGCCACCAAGTTTGTAGGAATTTGTTACAGCAGCAATAGGGAAGTTAATGTAACTTTCCAGTCTGAAAATATTTTGGAAGCTGTGAAAATGAGGAAGCAGTCAGAATGGTCATCAGAAACTAGTAAAAATCTAGAGATCAAGAGAAAACACCAAAGGAAATGAGGAAGGAGAGAAATGGGGGAAAGAGAAAGCAAGGAATTCAATGGGAGAGATGGAAAAGGATGCCAACAGTGGCGGCCCAGCAGAGGACATGGGCTGGCCTAGAAGAGGTTATAATATTAAAGAATTTAGGACTTCCCTAGTGGTCCAGTGGTAAAGAATCCGCCTGCCAGTGCAGGGGACACGGGTTCAATCCCTGGTCCAGGAAGATTCCACATGCCGTGGAGCAACAAAGGCCGCACACAGTCACTGAGCCTGTGCTCTGGAGGCCACCAGCCCCAAGCACCCTAGGGCCTGTCACCCACAAGAGAAAGTCCACACACGGCAACAAAGGCCCAGTGCAGCCAAATAAACAAATCTGAAAAAAAAAAAATGGATTTAAAACACAAAGAACATAAAATCAGTTGTGGAAGCCCAAGCCTCTAGGAACAGAAGGCAACTGTGTATGCAGCAACTGTTTGTACCCACAGCTTTGACCACACCACCAGTGCCCTAGCCCAGCTGTCTTAGAAAGGTCAGTCCGCAAAGCGCATCAGCCAGACGTGGAAACGAGCCAGGGTGCACTCTTCAGGGAAGCTCAGACATGACAGTGCCTGGCGCTCTGGTCATCCAGGTGAGAAATCTGGGCACCCTCCATCCCGTGGAGGTGGCTGTAATAATACCAGCTACTTTTATAAGCTTGGTACTGTGTCCAAGCACTTGAGAGACTGACTATACAAACAGACAAAGGCCAGACTACATATAAAAACAGAGCGCTGGCCCCTCACCTGCTGCAGCTGCCCAGGGAGCCAACCTCTCATCCACAGTGATCAGCCCAGGAACCAGCCTGCTCTCCCCAGTGACAGTCCAGAGTCAGATAATAACCCTGCAGCATTCAGTCCAAAATGCCCAGGACTCGATGAACAACAGCTTCATTTTGTCCCTGCTTCCAACTTGGGACCAACCAGAGGAAGCCAACAAACTGACAGGCCGTCCCCTTCTAGCTGCCGCCCCCAGCCTTCCCACCCCAGCAGCCTCCAGCCAGGACACACCCCAAACCTTCCTTTTCTCTACCATGAGCCTTTCCTGCCCCTCTGCCTGCCTCTGAATCTCTGACAAACCAAGTGATAGCGGCTGCCTCCCTTGCTACACACGGCCAGCTCTGTGTGACTAGCTTCTGCCCATTCTCACGTAGGCAGTCTTCACGTACACGCTAAGGCAATACTCACAGCCGTCCTAGGGGTGATAACTTCCATGACGCTATGGAGCAGAAGCTGCAAGTCCTTCTCCGATTGGCACCTGAGGCTGTGTGTTCATCGTCTGACACTTGGAGCCCAGAGAAGCTTGGCTTTTTCCCCCAAAGCCTACTACTGACCACATTTGGGAAAAACTGAACTAGTTTCAGAAGCAAAGCCATAATTTGGAAGCCAGAAAGATAAACAGTCAAATGCCTGAGCAGAAGGATGAAACAGGGAAAATCAAAGAATGACCAACATGATGGTCCAATGTGTCTGGCCCACATCAGAAGGGCATTTCTTTTTAGAAATTCACATGCTTAACAATATTCCCAAGTATTCCTGGAGGTTCTTCCAGGGTCTGTCTCAAGCTATCCAGTGTGATCCAGGCTACCAGCGTGCTCCTGAGCCCCGCAGACCCCATTGTGCCACCCTGGGTCTCACCTAGAAGCCAAGGACGGAGGCTATTGCCCGGGTCCGCCTTCAGAATCCTGCACTGTCGCGCCGGAGCCCAGACCACCACTTCGAGGGCCCCGGCCTGCCTCCCAAACATCAGAGCCTGGGTCACATGCCCGCCAGGGGAGACCAGCACGGCCCCTCACTCCTGCTCCGCAGACCTCCTCAATCCCCGTGTTTAGTCCCAGGATCACTGTCACTCCAGATGATTGACAAAACGTCGACCCCTTCCCCCAAGATTCCTAAAGACAGTCACTCAATAACGGGAATAATGACCCCATTCCCATAACTGTCGTGTTGAACTTGGAACAGATGGGCTTAAAACTATTTTCCTAAACTCTATTCATGCAGGACACCATCCTTCTTTTGGAGGAGGAGGGATAAGATCTCAAACAAACCAAGCCAGCCACTGCCATCCACCTGGGCTCCCTTTGCTCAGGGGGCTAGAATCTGAGGAGGGGACAGGGAACGGGCGCAGTGAAGAGAAAAGGGCAGATCAAGGAAGACTTGCCAGAAAATCAGACACGCACTGGCAGAAGGCAGCTGCGGTGAACCCTCCAAGATCACGGCAAGCAAGCACAGCTGCTGCATGTGGCGGAGGAGGCCTCCCTGAGCGCCTCCTGTGCGGCCTGTCGCTGAGGACAGAGCTGATCGAACCCAAAGGTGGCCGAGATGCCAGAAGTACAATGTACAAAGGGTGAAAACCACAGCTGAGCTGTTTTCTGAGTGGAGGTGTTCTCTGTGTGACCCAGGCAGTGGGAGGCTGGGTGCCCCCAGCCCATCTGAGAGCAGCGGGTGTGACCCTGCCAAGCCTCCACCTCAGGGTGTGCAGTGCAGGCGTATTGACGCTGCTATCTGCCCTGCATGCTTATAAACACTGCCGCACTCGACATAGCCAGCGCTGTTGGAGCCGAGGACAGAAGGCTGTAGCCTGTGACCAGGCTTCCCTATCACTGCCCCGACCCTCTGGACACTGTGCTGGGTTAAGGGGGAGATCAACAAAACCTATCAGTACATTCAGGGAGATGGAAGAGGACATTAGGACACAAGATCTCTTCTTTATCAAAACGTGAGCTGCGGGAATCCTGTAACCTGGAGCCCCCGAAGGGCAGCATCCCTGCCAACTCACAGGTGCAACGCAGACCTGCGGATGAGAGAAAGTGACTCCAGACCACAGGGCCCGACTACCAGCGTCCTGCAGTTGCTGAAGAAACACGCTCAGCTCCTGACTCTAAGTCAGGGCAAGGGACAATGAAGTCCCTTGTTTTTCTAAGTAGACTGTCCTTGAGCTTCTCTCTCTTCCCTGCTAGAACAGAGGGAAACTGGCTGAGGACAAATCCTGAGCAGCAGACTCCCTGCCTCTCTCCAGAGTCCACCGATCAGGGACCCCAGGGGGCATCAGGAAGAGAGAGACTTCAAGAAGCACAGGTCCTGCCAGAGCTGAGCCCAAAACGAGGCTGCGTCAGGACAGCCAAGAGGAAAAATAAAGCCTCTTCTCCAAAGGGACTGCAGCCTCGGGACCAGGGCCCTGGGCCCCGGGTCCCAGGCATGTAACTCTGAGCAACAGAACATGCTCATTCTGGTGCAAAATCCCTGATGCTAGGGCAGAGCTCGTCCAGAGGACAGCCAGAAACTCCTCCCTCAGGACACCAACCACCAGGAACCACTTTCACTGGCTCTTTATGTTTGCAGAACCGGGGCTGGACGATCCAGCAGAGTGTCTGCGTGTTCCTGGCCGCAACCAACGTGGGACTCTGGAGGGGACATTGTGCCAGGTCCAGCTGGGGCCCTCGGATGGCTCTGGACGAACTGTGGCCCTCAGAACTCACATGGAGAAGCCCTAATCCCTCACGTGGCTGTGTCGCAAATAGAACCTTTAACGAGGGGATTAAAGTTAAAAATGAGGTCCAAAATGAAAGTGGCCCAAAAGCCTGACATTTCCAATCTTGCTTGACAGCAGCAGTGGCCAAGGCCTGAAGAAAGGGTGGCCTCCACCTAAATTCTCTATTCACACCCCATGCTGCTGTATCACGGTGTCAGAACCCAATACTTACCCAGCGAGAGTCTGAAAACGTGTAAGTTTAGCTTTTCAACTATTTCCTATACATGGAGAATGCAACAGAAGTTGAGAGAATTAATCCAAGTATCTTCTGCAACGGTTTTCTGTACTTTGGTCCAAATCATTATAAGAGTGTGTTGAGTCAAGTGATTCCTTCTAGCAAACCATGGAACTAGTGGATGTGATGGGGCTTCACCCACTTGATTTGAGAAAGAGAGTAGTCTTGGCAGGAAAGAAGAATTGCACATGCGAAAAAAAATCAAGTTTTACCGCCTAGTGTAACAACATGGAGGAAGACCGGTAGAATGAGGGTCTATTATTCTCAGTTACAAATAAACTTCCAGGGATCAAGGAAGATGAAGATAATTTGTTCCTCCAGTTACAACTATAGTTGGGGGTCCAATCAGACAAAAATATACAAGCTTACGCAAATACAGAAGTTACCAAGGATTGGACCCCATCTTTTAGTTATCCTTAGATGTTCCAGGGAAAGGAACATTGCGTGCATACTTTTCTTGGACCCATTTTTTATCTGCAGATGTTGGAACAGTGTTCCTTGAGGTAAGAAACTAAGTGGGCCTTTTCCAGTTGTCCCAGAATTAGTGACTAAAGGCCAAAGCCACACAGAAAGATGCAAATACACCCACTGCAGTTAGGGTCAGACATAGCCTCCCACCCCCAGAACTAAAAAGGAGGCGGTCTCTAAATGGTAGCTTGCACCTGCCTCACCAGAGGAGGGGTGGAAGTGGACAGGTCCCTGAGTTCTCTTGTCATCTTGCCCAGCATTCATAGAGGCTTCTCTCTTCTCCTTCTACACAGAAGAGGGAAGTGTTTCTCCCCTACCTGTCCCCACTCAGAGCCTAGAGAGGAAGGAGGTGCTAGAAGAATCATTTATGGGAATTAGAAGTGCCTGAAAAAAGACTGGCCTCTCTCTCCCCAGTTGATGTCCCTCACGCCAGCAAGATGAGAGGGATCCACTGGGTGTGCCAGAGAGCCAAGGGGAATTACTCCCCCATCCGGTCCAGACATCTGAAGCTCTTGGGAACATGAGGGGAGATAAGGCATTCCAGTATGGAGCACAGAGGCTGCGGGAGGCAGGAGCCCTTGGGTCTGGCACAGGACCCGAGCGGGCAAGCCCCACCCTGAACACATGCTGTAGACCTGGACTGTTGGTGCGACTAACGGGACACACAGAGACCCCCCTTTGAGGGACACTCTGTGATAAAGGGTAGGTCAGGGTGAAGCTCAACTCTGCCCCCTCCCAAATCAGACACACATACCATCTGCACAGAGAACAGCGGAGCAGAGGGGCCACCAGCATCACCCTGTAACCATCTGAACCAAGGGGGGTCAGACAAGGGCAGGTGATTAAAGAGCAGGCCGAGCCCTTGAGCCACTGTCTCTGCAGAGGTGATGGTGGGGAAGACTCCCATCAGATGCAGCTAGACCAGATTTCATTTAGTGTTTTTTTAAATAAAACTTTAAGTAAAACACACACACACACACACACATACACAATGTGTAAATTATCAGATTACAGCTCAATGAACAAACTTGAACACAAACGTATATGTAAAAACTTGAACATCACCAACACCACAGTCACCCCTCTTGCCCCTCTGTCACTATTCACGCCACAAAGTAACCACGGTCCTGACTTCTAACAACAGGGATGAGTTCTGACTATTTTTAAACTTTATATAAAGCTCAACATTCAGAAAACTAAGATCATGGCATCCGGTCCCATCACTTCAGGGCAAATAGATGGGGAAATAGTGGAAACAGTGGCTGACTTTATTTTGGGGGGGCTCCAAAATCACTGCAGATAGTGATTGCAGCCATGAAATTAAAAGACTCTTACTCCTTGGAAGGAAAGTTATGACCAACCTAGATAGCATATTAAAAAGCAGAGACATTACTTTGTCAACAAAGGTCTGTCTAGTCGAGGCTATGGTTTCTCCAGAAGTCATGTATGGATATGAGAGTTGGACTATAAAGAAAGCTGAGCGCTGAAGAATTGATGCTTTTGAACTGTGGTGTTGAAGACTCTTGAGAGTCCCTTGGACTGCAAGGAGATCCAACCAGTCCATCCTAAAGAGATCAGTCCTGGGTGTTCATTGGAAGGACTGAAGTTGAAGCTGAAACTCCAATACTTTGGCCACCTGATGTGAAGAGCTGACTCATTGGAAAAGACCCTGATGCTGGGAAAGATGGAGGGCAGGAGGAGAAGGGGATGACAGAGGATAAGATGGTTGGATGGCATCACCGACTCAATGGACATGAGTTTGGGTGGACTCCGGGAGTTGGTGATGGACAAGGAGGCCTGGCGTGCTTCGGTTCACGGGGTCGCAAAGAGTCAGACACGACTGAGCGACTGAACTGAACTGAACTGAACCGAAACTACACAATGTACTGTCTTTTGACTCAGGCTCATTTTGTTCAGTGCTGTTTTTGAGACCCATCCAAGTTGCCTGTGGAGCAGTTCATCTGTTTTATTGCTATACAGCACTCCATTACATGGTACATTCCTTCCCTGTGCTGCAGTAACAAACTACCACAAACACGGCGGCTTGCAATAACAGAAATGTATTCTCTCATGTTTCCGGAGCCAGAAATCCAAAGATAGTATCTGAACCTTAGCCTAAGGGTCAGCAGAGCTGTGCTTTTTCCAGAGGCTATCTGGCAATCCATCCTTTGGCCCTCGCAGCTTCTGGTGGCGGCCAGCATTCCTGGACACATCACTCAATCTCTGCTTCCTGGATCACACTACCTTTTCTTCTCTGTGTGTGAAATCTCCTTCTGTTTCCCTCTTATAAGAATATATCTGGTTGTATTGGTGGTGGTTATCAATAAACCTTACATTAATAAGATTCATGATATACAAAGCCAAACTGTAACTTTTCTTTTGCAGCTCACCTTTTTAATCTGGGTGGGTCCTATTGGACTTTCTCACTATTTTTATTAACCTGAGGCTAGGAGGAGGGGGAATGTCATTATTCAACAGGACCAAGTACAGATGGAACCAATCTTAGTTAATCTTCAGTTCTTTTTAAGAACAGAAGCCTCCACTAGTGATATGAATTCTGGGTAGATATAATTTACTAAAAATAATAATAAAAGAACATAGAGAGGCTTTCTGCCCAAGCAGATAGAATTCCATGATATTCATATTGCCAGGGAAATGATAGAGGCCTAGAAGAAATTACCAGGATGAGTCACCCCTACCCTTGCCAATTCTTTCCCTGACAGATGGAGAGAAAAAAAAAATCTAAAACTGTGTATATAATAAGGGTTAACAGACTGAAAAGAGTTAAAAAGACAACAGTGTGTATGTTCTTGAGCATGACGGAAAGCAGGCAAAAATGGGAGTGAAGTCAGGCCTTGAAAGTCAAGGAGCCTAGTGCACAAAAATTGCAATTTTGCAGCTTTTGCCCTGAAGCAACCTGGAGAACTCCCCAGGCCACAGACTGCTCAGGGCAGCTTGAAGTGTCAGATGACAAAATGTAGGGCTGGCGGAGCAGGTGAAAAGTTAGGGGTGAAATTCTGGAAAGGAAGGAGATTCAGAGTGGATAAACCCCAAAATCTGACTGTAAACTCTGCCCAGGTTCTTGGCTGATCCCTTAAACTACACACACCCAAATATGGGTCTGCTCACCCTTGCAGTAAAGCCAGTCTACTGACACTGGATTCGGTGAAGAAAACTGCAGCCTTTACTGTAAGGTGCCATACACGCAGTAGTCCAGGGCAGCTAGGGCTCAACCCCAGTGGGTTTCAGCAAAGCGTTTTTCAAGGCCAGGTGAGGGAGGGGGTGGTGGGGGCATGATAGCTGTGCACAATTCTCTGGTTGACGGTGTGGTACCAGGGCAGTGTCACAGGGCATCACATTATCAATCCGGGGTTATGTGCTCCTGGTCATGTAGTAGTTAAACTCTTCCATTTAGTGGGGGGTTTTCACATCTGTAAAACAATTCAGGACTATGCATCAGATGTTATCAAGGTACTTCAGGGCTTCCTGGGTGGCGCTATTGGTAAAGAAAACGTCTGCCAATGCAAGAGACAAGATACACGGGTTTGATCCCTGGGTCAGGAAGATCCCCTGGAAGGGGGCATGGCAACCCACTCCAGTATGCTTGCCTGGAGAATCCCATGGAAAGAGGAGCCAAGTGGGCTACAGTCCGTGGGGTCGCCAAGAGTCAGACATGACTGAAATGCCTTAGTACACACACACGCAAATAACTTCAGAGAGCAGCTAAAGCAGAGGATATGAGGAAGGGGTCCGTCTCAGGAAGGCTCCATAGGGCCCTGCTTCTTTACAAGGAGACTTCAATGGGCCCAGCAAAAAGTAACAGCTGAAAATTAAAGGAACAGAGAATTCACTGCTGTCCACTGCAGGGGAGGAAGAGTGTGAAGTTCCTTTTTGATTCTATTAATTTCTTTAAAAGAAAGATTAACACTGCGTTTGGATGTTTATCATACATGTAGATGATACATATTCGCAATAACACAAATCATAGGACATGTAACTAAACTATCTTTTGTTTGTTTGCTGTTGTTTTTATTTTACTGTGAAAAAACACTTAACTTGACATCTACCTTCTTAACAAATTTTAAAGAGCACAATATATTACTGTTCAGTATCCCATACAATGCGGTACAGCAGATCTTGAGAAGCTTATTCCTCTTGGGTCACTGACACTATATGCCTATTTCCCTCCCCACTCCTCCTCCTCCCCTGCCCTGTCTCACCCCCATCTCTGTCAGCCACTATTCCATTGTTCAACTCTATGTATTTGACCTTTTTTGTTCAACTCATTAACCCAATTTTTAATTGGTTTTTGTTTGCTTGTTTGCTTATTTTACCATTGTGCTGTAGGAGTTCCTTCTACATTTTGGAAATTAACTCCTTATCAGATATATGGCAGATTGAGTGCAGCACTTTAACTGCATCATCTTTTCGGATCTCAAACAGCTCAACTGGAGTTCCATCACCTCCACTAGCTTTGTTTGTAGTGATGCTTCCTAAGGCCCACTTCACTTCGAATTTCAGGATGTCTGGCTCTGGGTGAGTGATCACACCATCACGGTTATCTGGGTCATGGAGATTTTTTTGTACAGTTCTTCTGTGCATTCTTGCCACCTCTTCTTTATATCTTCTGCTTGTTAGGTCCATACTGTTTCTGTCCTTTATTGTGCCCATCTTTGCATGAAATGTTCCCTTGGTATCTCTGATTTTCTTGAAGAGATCTCTAGTCTTTCCCATTCTGTTGTTTTCCTGTATGTCTTTGCATTGATCACTGAGGAAGGCTTTCTTATCTCTCCTCGCTATTCTTTGGGACTCTGCATTCAGATGGGTATATATTTCCTTTTCTTCTTTGCCTTCCACTTCTCTTCTTTTCTCAGCTATTTGTAAGACCTCCTCAGACAACCATTTTGCATTTTTACATTTCTTTTTCTTAGGGCTGGTCTTGATCACTGCCTCCTGTAGGCTGTCATGAACCTCCATTCATAGTTCTTCAGGCTCTCTGTCTATCAGATCTAATCCCTTGAATCGATTTGTCACTTCCACTGTATAATCATAAGGGATTTGATTTAGGTCATATCTGAATGATCTAGTGGTTTTCCCTACTTTCTTCAATTTAAGTCTGAATTTGGCCATAAAGTGTTCATGATCTGAGCCACAGTCAGCTCTTGGTCTTGTTTTTGCTGACTGTATAGAGCTTCTCCATCTTTCACTGCAAACAATATAATCAATCTGATTTCAGTATTGACTATCTGCTGATATCCATGTGTAGAGTCTTCTCCTGTGTTGTTGAAAGAGGGTGTTTGCCATGACCAGTGCATTCTCTTGGCAAAACTGTTAGCCTTTGACCTGCTTCATTCTGTACTCCAAGGCCAAATTTCCCTGTTACTCCAGATATCTCTTGACTTTCTATTTTTGCATTCCAGTCCCCTATAATGGAAAGGACATTTTTGGGGGGTGTTAGTTCTAGAAGGTCTTGAAGGTCTTCATAGAACTGTTCAACTTCGGCTTCTTCAGCATTACTGGTCGGGGCATAGACTTGGATTGCTGTGATATTGAATGGTTTGCCTTGGAAACAGAGATCATTCTGTCGTTTTTGAGACTGTATCCAAGTACTGCATTTCAGACTCTTTTGCTGACTATGATGGCTACTCCATTTCTTCTACGGGATTCTTGCCCACAGTAGTAGACATAATGGTCCTCTGAGTTAAATGGTACTCTGAGCAAATTTGGAAAACTCAGCAGTGGTCACAGGACTGGAAAAGGTCTGTTTTCATTTCAATCCCAAAGAAAGGCAATGTCAAAGAACGTTCAAACTACTGCACAATTGCACTCATCTCACACGCTAGCAAAGGAATGCTCAAAATTCTCCAAGCCAGGCTTCAACAATGCATGAACCGTGAACTTCCAGATGTTCAAGCTGGATTTAGAAAAGGCAGAGGAGCCACAGATCAAATTGCCAACATCTACTGGATCATCAAAAAAGTAAGAGTTCCAGAAAAACATCTATTTCTGGTTTATTGCCTATGCCAGAGCCTTTGACTGTGTGGATCACAACAAACTGTGGAAAATTCTTAAACAGATAGGAATTTCAGACCACTTTACCTGCCTCTTGAGAAATCTGTATGCAGGTCAAGAAGCAACAACTAGAATCAGACATGGACAACAGACTGGTTGCAAATCAGGAATGGAGTACATCAAGGGTGTATATTATCACCCTGCTTATTTAACTTATATGCAGAGTACATCATGAGAAATGCTGGGCTGGATGAAGCACAAGCTGGAATCAAGATTGCCGGGAGAAATATCAATAACCACAGATACGCAGATGATACCACGCTTATAGCAGAAAGCAAAGAACTAAAGAGCCTCTTGATGAAAGTTAAAGAGGAGAGTGAAAAGGGTGGCTTCAAACTCAACATTCAGAAAACTAACATCATGGCATCTGGTCCCATCACTTCATGGCAAATAGATTGGGAAAGAATGGAAACAGTGACAGACTTTATTTTTGGGGCTCCAAAATCACTGCAGATAGTGACTGCAGCCATGAAATTAAAAGACACTTGCTCCTTGGAAGAAAACGATGACCAACCTAGACAGCACATTAAAAAGCAGAGTCATTACCTTGCCAACAAACATCCATCTAGTCAAAGATAAGGTTTTTCCAGTAGCCGTGTATGGATGTGAGAGTTGGTCCTTAAAGAAAGCTGAGCACTGAAGAATTGATGCTTTTGAACTGTGGTGTTGGAGAAGACTTGAGAGTCCCTTGGACTGCAAGGAGATCAAACCAGCCAATCCTAAAGGAAATCAGTCCTGAATATTCATTGGAAGGACTGATGCTGAGGCTGAAACTCCAGTACTTTGGCCACCTGATGCGAAGAGTTGACTCATTGGAAAAGACCCTGATCTGGGAAAGATTGAAGGCAGGAGAAGGGGACGACAGAGGATGAGATGGTTGGATGGCATCACCGATGCTATGGACATGAGCTTGAGTAAAGTCCGGCAGTTGGTGATGGGCAGGGAAGCCGGCGTCACTGCAGTCCATGGGGTCGCAAAGAATCGGACACGACTGAGCAACTGCACTGAACAGATACACAGTTTGCATATATTCACTCTGATGATGGTTTCATCTGCTGTGCAGAAGCTTTTACTTCAATGTAGCCCTGCTTGTTTATTTTCTTTTTTGTTGCTTGTGCTTTTGGTGTCATATTTGTGAATCATTGTCAAGATCAATGTCATGAAGATTTTTCCCTATGTTTTGTCTAAGGAGTTTTACATTCTGGGGTTTAAGTCTTAGATCATTTTGAGTTGGTTTTTGTGTATGGTATATCAATGAGAAAAATGTCCCCTGCCATATCAGTAAACAAAGGATGTTGCAGCCATCGAGCCATCACATTACAGCTTCCCTTACTGTGAGCCCTAGGGAACTCAGGATAGGATGCCCAGCATCAAGCAGTCAGCCATGCAGCCACCCCCAGCGGTGCACCCTGAGGACACTCAGGGCACGAGCCCAGGACAACAGCCTCAGAGCGCTGAGATGCATGTCAAAGAAACGACTTCGGTGAGCCCAGAGTCTCGCATCTTCCCACACACAGAAAAGCACTAAATTCCTTGACTTGTCTGATTTTCTTTAATTAACAATAATCTTTTAATATCCTGACTGTCTGGTCTTTGTTGCAACCCCCTCACCCCCAGCCCATATAGCCTGGCTCCCCTCTTGCCTCTCCAGAGCAATCTCTCAGAGCAACCGCAGACGCTGAATCCTGGGTTTCCATCCTCAGTTCTAGCTACCAAATAAAATGTAATTATCACCTTTTAGCCTGTGTATTTTTTTTTCCCAGTTGACAGGTTTGTGAGTTAAATTACATTTTTTTACTTGAAGATATCCAGTATTCCCATCACTATTTCTTGAAGAGAAATTGTATATCCTTGTGTATTCTTTTTGTTTCTAATATTTTATTTTCTTTTTTAACTGAAGTATAGCTGATGTACAATATTTTGTAAGTTACAGGTGTGTAATATAGTGATTGACAATTTTTAAAAGTTATACTCCATTTATGTTATTTAAAAATACTGCAAAATACTGTTATTTAAAAATACTATATTTCCCATGTTGTATTCTTGTGTATTCTTGACCCCCTTTTGAAGATAAGTTGACCATATAATTGACAAGTCACAGGGGTGAATATGCTGTTCCTTCTTCTCTACTAACATTATTTCTGAAGTTTGGGAACATGATGAAATAAAATGTACATTTTAAGGCTAGACAAAATTTACACAGAAGATTCTGTTTGGGCCTCCTTTCTACCCTTTACAGTGCAGTGTACATCTGTGCCATGGACTGTAGCCCTCAAGGTCCCTCTGTCCATGGGATTCTCCAGGCAAGAACACTGGAGTGGGTTGCCATGCCCTCCTCCAGGGGATGTTCCCAACCCAGGGACTGAACCCAGGTCTCCAGCACTGCAGGCAGATTTGTTCCTGTCTGAGCCACCAGGGAAGCCCATACATTAAGCAGACCTCCTCAAAAGTGGGAGCGCCTGCTCGGCTGTACAGATCAACCTTCCTTTCTTCTGACGCCAGCAATGGAATGGCTGAAAAGGTTAGTACTCTTTCCAGGTCTGTAGGGTGGTCATGGTGACTCACTGTTCATTTTGAACATGATTACCTGGACTGTGTGTCTCTGGTGAACTTTATGTAAAATATCAGTCTGTCATTTATATGTATGATTCTTTGTCTTGAAAATGTATTTGACTGTGTCTTTCACTTCTAACAGGTGGAACAGTTTTCAGAGGTTTCTGAGAATCTGCTTCCCAGGTTACAGTCCTCAATTTCAAAATTCTCAATTTTCCCTTCTCAGCTTGATTGTTAATCGAATTTTCATCAACAGATACATATAGTAGGGTGTAGGGCCCAAGGCAAATAATGTTTTGCAGGGCTATTATTTACACGAACAGTTTGAATCAGCCCCATTCTGAGACCTAATCATTCTCTAGACCACTTTTCTAGAGCCTAGGTCCAGCCAGGTGACCCTAGGGAATCTCCAGAAGCACAAGTCCCAGAGCTCCTGGGGCATCTGGTTTGTACCCTGCAGGGTGCTCTGAAGGAAAGAAATGGAACAGAGCCTCATGTGTCCTGCCAGGACCCGGAGCACGCCACCCAGAAGGCACAGCCAGGCTTCTAGAATCCTAGGCATAGGAGAGGAACTTGGAAAATGCCAGGGAATGTATTACGGGTGTACTATGCCATCTCTGTCTTCTTTTCCTTTATCCTTCTCTTTCATCCTTAGGTCACCAGAGTAAGACTCATAGGGATCATAACAGAACACATTTGACTGATGCCATGTAACGTCACCCTCAAAGCCTTTTTTGCCAACAATCAGTGATAAGTCTGTCCCAGCACAGAGCCTGGCGGTCTCGAGTTTCCCCAGCTCACACAGTGCAGGCTAGCAGAAACCTGCCACCCGCCTGTGGTGCTGGAGAGCTGCCTCATGGCTCTCTGTTGCCTCGGTACTGGCTATCAGTTGCTCAACTGTTTTTTTTTCTTAATGTAACAGCTTTATTGATATATATTCATACAGCATAAAATTCGTTCCTTTAAAGTGTATGCTTCAATGGTTTTTGCTCAATTGTGTCTGACTCTTTGAGATCCCATGGACTCTAGCCTGCCAGGCTCCTTTGTCCATGAAATTCTCCAGGCAAGAATATTGGAGTCAGTTGTCATTTCCTTCTCCAGGGGATCTTCCTGACCCAGGGATTGAACCTAGGTCTCCTGCATTGTAGGTAGATTCTTTACTGTCTGAGCCACGAGGGAAGTCCTTAGTATATCACAGAGTTGTGCAATTATTATCACAATCAACTCAGAACATTTTCATCACCAAAAGAAACTCTGTGTCAGATGTAAAGAACAGACTTTTGGACTCTGTGGGAGAAGGCGAGGGTGGCATGATTTGAGAGAATAGCATTGGAACATGTATATTACCATATGTGAAACAGATCACCAGTCCAGGTTCAATGCGTGAGACAGGGGGATGCATGAGACAGGGCGCTCAGGGCTGGTGCACTGGGATGACCCTGAGGGATGGGATGGGGAGGGAGGTGGGAGGGGGGTTCAGGATGGGGGACACATGTGCACCCGTGGCTGATTCATGTCAATGTATGGTGAAACCACTACAATATTGTAAAGTAATTCGCCTCCAATTCAAATAAATTAATTAATAAAAAAAACAAACCCACAACTCTGTGTCTCCTAATCATCACTTCCTAATCCCTCTCCCCTTAGGCCTCTCCACTCTTCTATTTTCTGTTGTTATAGATTAGCCTGTTCTGGACAGTTTATACAGCACAATATGTAGAGTAGGAGGGGGAAATTTTCATGCCATTATCTGCAAAGGAGATCAGGTATTAATAGCTAGTAAGCCAGCTCTTTCCTTATCAACGGGAGGGCTGTCCCAAGTGAAGTCCACTTTGCATTAGGAGAGGCCGATTTCTTTGCATGGAGAAGAGCTAAGGAAAGAATTAGCTAGATGGAGGCAGAGCAGCCATCTGAGTAGAAAAGGTAAGTTTTAGTAGTTGTTACTGAAAAATCCTGTATTTTGTCCTGGAAACAACTTATCTCTGCAACTAGTCTGTGTACCACGTAGGCCAGGTCCCCCACTGGCTCATTACCTGCAAACCACATATCCCCCTGCCCAAGTATTTATGGGAATCTTTGTAGTGTGTTTCCTATGTTCATGGGGGAGTCTGCTCCTCCGGCGCTGCATCTGCTTTGCAGGTACCACGCTACCTCTGCCACCCTCACAGGCTGTGCCCAGTCTGCAGGAAGGAGGGGGCAATGCACGGTTACCCTTGAAGCCCCGTCTTCCTTCACCACGATGACATTCTCTTTCCTTAGGACCCATCTGAGTTGAGCTGGGGACGAGTCCCTGCCCGCATTGTTCTCAGAACTCCCCCACATCACATTGTTCTCAGAATCCCACCACATCTGCAACTGAGGCTTTGTTCCTGGGCCCTCGGAGAGTAAAGGAAGACACACTCCTTGCAAGTAGACTGCACTGGGGCTGCCTGCATGTCCCCAGACCTCAGAGAGAGCTGAACCCCACAGGAATCTCCTGTCTGAGTCAACCTTTCTGTCCACATCTTGGAGCTCTCCAGATGAACTCGTGCTGAGAGCCTGCTGCCGCTTCATCGATGTCTCCTGCTTTTTCTTAGCTTTTCCTGTGAGCTAACCAACTGGTGGGTTCATCTTTGCCTTCTTATCTATTAGTCTAGAACAACCTAAATCATTCCACTGATTCCTGCGGAGATCTAGAAATAAAATTAGCTATTTTGGATAGTCATGATAGATTTTGATCCAATGTAGAAAGAGAGCTATGAAACTGCCCATTTTGGCTCCAAGACTTTCAGGGATCACCATGCTCTCACCTGCTGACAGCCACTGAAGGGTCCCTGCTGGGACTCCTATGAGAGTGGTGGCCCTGTCCTCAGCACCCAGGGACCTTGCCACGAGAACTGGTGCTGAGAGCTACCACAGGGATAGGAGCCCTCCAACCCACCACCACTTCTTTCTGCAAATGCTTGCAGGACCCAAGACTGGTTACAATCGAAATTGTTTCTGGTTTCTACAACTATCATGGAAGCATTAACATCCAGCTTACATTTTAAAATTTGGCACAAGCTTTAAATCTATTGATTCATCTATGATTACACACACACAATTTGGGTCAGTATCTCCTAACTCTTTTTCATATTTGAATTTACACCTAGCCTTTCTTTGATCATCATTTTCCAATTAAACATTGAGTTCCAGAAAGCAAGAAATTGTACAAATAACATCAAAATACACTAGTGTTATAGTGAGACCTAGCAAAAAAAAGACTACAGGTAAAGAATCTGCCTGCAATGCAGGAGACCTGGGTTTGACCCCTGGGTTGGGAAGATTCGCCTGGAGAAGGGAAAGGCTACCCACACCAGTATTCTGGCCTGGAGAATTCCATGGACTGTTCAGTTCATGGGGTCACTGAGTCAGACACAACTGAGAGACTTTGACTTTCACTTTCGCAGGAAATAGCAAACTCCAGCCGTGAGGGTGGAGTTCTTTGCAGTGCTCACATACACATCGTATGGTTTTGAATGCCTTACGTCCCTGAAGCATAGGCCTGTAGCAACAGGTTGCTGAAGGCAAGTTTTCAAAAGTTAGGTCTCAGAATTGCTTTTTTTTTTTTAACTTTTAAAATTTTGTCCAGCAAGAGAACAGATTTATTAAAAGAAAAGAAAAATCTGAAACATAAATATAATCTCTGGAAAGTAGGAACATGTACATCACTACACAATTCCTTTACACCCTTAATTTGTGAATTTGTCAATTATAATGAACAATTTGTTATATTATGTGAATTAATATATATCAACATATTAACATAAATTAGATGCTAAACTTTAACATAAACAACATATTTTTATGAAAGATAACTATTTTCAAAACCAAAATAATCTGCATGAGAAAAGGGGTATTGTTTAATTTTTTTTTGCAAATCTGTATACCTGACTGCTTCTCTATTTAATCTGCAGTGACGTCATGGATAATGTTGCCTCCATACAGCATCAAAGAGAGAGTAGTGCGTGCGGACTCCTGTCACACCTGTCTCCAACTGTCTGCACAGGCTCACTAGTGCTCAGCGTCCTGTGCACATGTATGCGGAATATGACTACCAGAACACCCATTACCACTGCTGCTGGGACAGGGGCAATTGGTTATCTAGCTTACAAAAGATTTTATGTTAAAGATCATTGCAGCACATCTATGGAAACATTTCATCACCAGAAAAGCAACTCCAGTGTGTCCTGCTGTTGGAGGTCCAAACAGTTTACATTACATGATGGATTTCACACAAAACACAACCAAAATGAGGCAGGCTGGGACCTGGGACCCTTTGCTACAGGGCCTGCACCTGGACACTCCTCTCCTCCAGCAATGAAATACAAAGAAACTACAAGGGACTAAAAACAATTACGTGCCTGCACAGTTGGGGCAAATTATGGACAAAAGATACAAAAAGACCAAAACAGTCCATCTGCCACTTCTGAAGAGCCGGGAGCAAAAACAGTATATTGTGCATGTCCCCTGCATACAATGTCACCAGAGGAGTGAACAAAATACCTAAGCCCTCCCTCTAGCCCAATCCCTGACACATCCCTATTCTTGCCCCGTATTAAAGAACCAACTCACTCCCACCCCCTCAGCAAGCAAGCAAGGGAGCCGGTTACTTATTTTCATTCCCTTTTCGCAGCAGCAGGAACCCCACCCTTACCTGAATTTCTTGACTGGCCTCTAGTCAATTTCTATTGATCTGGGAAGGCCAAGAACCCTGGTTGTATCAAAAAGACTGGGGACAATGTGGAACCTCTGATCACTAAGAAATAAGCTATCTAAATGGACAATTTTGACGCAGCAAATCCATTTGTCATGATGTTACTTAACTGTTTAATTAGAATGACTACCCCTTCTGTCTAACGCACCTCCCTGGGTTTTAGACGTGCAAAACTGCAGTGTTCATGGCCACGTCATTTACCTTACTTGTTGAACCATCCTGGTGAACATTCTTTTAAATTAAAAAAAAAAGGAAAACAGAGAAACCCACCTCATGGCCTGTGGGTTATTCTGGTCTTGTAAGGATCTGTTTCTTTACAGTTAAAACAATGACATTAAGATATGAAAGTGAAAGTGTCAGTAGCTCAGTCATGTCTGACTCTTTGTGACCCCATGGACTGTAGCCTATCAGGCTCTAGTTTATATTAAAGTTAATATATTGAATTGTCCTTAAAATAAGAAAAAACCAAAAGCTAGTTTTGGCCTCATAGCCCCCCTAAAGGGTCTGATCACACTGCGAGAACTGCTGGCTTAAGGGGTCAAATTTGTCTTAAATCAGGGTTGTATAGCATACATAGGGCCTGTATATGGCTTGCAGCTGCAAGGAACCATCTCATGTACCAAAAGAGACAGGGGGTAAAGCCAACCCCTTCCCTATACCCTTGGGCTAGCTTCTTTCTTCCCCCAGCTAACAACTTGGACCCAGATGGATGGACAAAGCGTAAGGAAATCTCAGGAGATTGCAGTGTAAGACAAAGGGCATTTGCTGGTCTGCCTTGTGGGACTTCCTCTTGTACCACCTAAAGGAAAGTCCTTTCAATGGAAGCCTGGGCAGCTCTGGCAAGCACAGAAGGGACCAGAGGACTCACCGGTGGCTGAGGAAGGTGTGCAAATCTAAAGCCTGTCAGATGACCAACATGCGAAGAATAAATATAATAAAAAGAGAAATAATAAATCAAAAGCAAAACCTCAGGCCTTCATGTGTCCTCAACAGATGTTCTTTCACCTGACCCCTGCCAACATGCATGCCATCTGGAAGTTTCTCAGCCATGCATCCCTACTCACTCCCTCAGGAAAACCTGCTCCTACAGGA
The DNA here is from genome assembly GCF_054371585.1 of Giraffa tippelskirchi. Lineage (NCBI taxonomy): Eukaryota > Metazoa > Chordata > Mammalia > Artiodactyla > Giraffidae > Giraffa > Giraffa tippelskirchi. The sequence goes on from NC_137283.1 coordinate 807,934, forward strand.
GGAAGTCTCACTCCTTGGGCCCTTTCAGGGTTTCCAACCTTAAATGGTGCCCTAGTTTTCAGTCAGGTGAACACAGAGGTGCCCCTCTCCCAGTTAGATTCCTTTGAAAGAAAGGAGACATCACTTGACAATTGCCCTTACCACTCCTGGGATTTGTTTTGGATGGGTATTTAGTTAATCCTTGTACTGACCATCTCAATTACCTAGAAGGGTTGGGAAGGATGCCCTTCCTAAGAACTTGGTTTGGCCTAAAATAATTAAAGCATCTGTAATTTCAAGGCACTGGCCAAGTCTTCGTACTACTAAAGAGTGTCCAGCAGAGGAGGGTGGTCCTGAGGTTTGAAAAGTCAGAACAGATCCCCATGCCTCCTGCATTAAGAAGCCTCTTGGAGACAGGAGGTGAAGAAAGGAGACTGTCACTTCTTGAAAAACAATGTAAATGAAATCTCCACTGAAGACAGGAACCTGCAGGTTGAACAGTGTTTAGGAAAATTTGCCAAGTCCTTACATCAGGTTTAGATTTTTTGGTCTTCGAAAATATTGGTTGTCCTAAGGACAAGTGTGTGTACTCGCCAGTTGTCGTCCACGGTTATCATCAAGATTTTAAGGAGAAGGAGAAAAACTATCTTTATCTCACACCAGGTTGTGAACAAAACGTCGCCTTGCCATTGCAGCAAACAAGGGATGTTCTGATCATAGAGCCATCATCCACTGCGGTTGCCCCCAATGGTGCACCCCAAGGGGATTCATAACGAAGAAAAAAACGATACTGAAATATCGATACTGATAGGTAAGATGCAGATCAGAGGAATAATGTCAATGAGCCTGGACTCTTGCATCTTAGAAGGGCACTAAAGTCATTAATCTGTGAAGTCAGGAGTTTTTCTGTGTGTGTGATTAGCAGTAACTTTTCGATATTCAACTACAGGGTTTTGTTCTTTTCCAGCAAACTTCTATGTATCCTGGCTCCTCCTTTTCCTCTTTGGAGCAGTTCCTCAGAACTATCTGAGAGGCTGCTATCACAGGCTAGTCCTCAGTACGGCCATGGAATAAAATGTAATTCTCAACCTTTAGACTGTGCATTGTTTGGTTTGTTTCTTTTTCTCAGTCAAGGGATAGAGAGAGGTCAAAGGTCACTCGGCCTGACACAGCAAAGCCAGCAGTGGATGTTTCTGCTGCACATACCTTGGTATCAGGGTCTAAATAACTCCAGCTTTGGGAAACATCTTCTGTGGGTTACCTTGCCTAGTAAAGTCCATGCAGTGGGAGAGCGATGGCTCCTAAGACAGATGAGTCTCAGCAGGTAGGGGACTGAACTTCCTATATGGTAAAGGTAACATGAGTTTGAGCAAGCTCTGGGAGATGGTACAGGGAGGCCTGGCGCGCTGCAGTCCACGGGGTCTCAGACAGTCAAACACGACTGAGGGAGTGGACAACAACAGAAAGGTATCAGAATTCGGGAGTAGTTAGAAAATGTCCTTCACTGAGGGTGAGAGAAAGATGGACACTGGGACAAAGAAATGAAACGGGAAAGTGGAATGGGCCTTTAAGGCATCCCATTAGATCAGCTGTTTCCCTGAACAGTAAGGATGTATGTTTATGCTGAGTAACACCTTTACAATGATTTTCTCCTGCAGTGGAGTTTTCCATGGTCATCCTACGGGTAGAGGCTGTGTAACATGTTTATCTAGTACAGTTCAGGGGAGACACCTGGACAGGCAGGAGTGCGAAGCCAGGCCACAGAGGCAGAATAGAGCCTTTATCGTGGTCGATATTGTTTTCCTCTATCATGTCACTTTTGATATATTAATGTACACCTTCCTTAGTTCCAGAAGAGTATTCATATCACGCTAAGCTACCCTTACTTTTCTCACTCACTCACTTGGAATCCCCAGGGCAGAAACTGTCTTTTGTCATCACCTAGTACCGTCTGACATTCAACCATGCTTCAATGGAAACAAACAAAAATTAAAAAGCGAAATAATGGAACAATGTATTTCCCTCGAGGAGAAATCATGACATCTATAACCTCTATTTAGCTTCAAATAATTAAAGAAACAAGAAAAAAAGGGAACCAGTAAAGACTGTTAACTATGCTGTGATCATACAACTGCAGATTGACTTGCTCGTGTCCTTTATTACACACGTCATGTTCCTGGGCAATTTAACTAAGACTGAAGGAACTGTCGGGTCAGTGAAATGTTGGAGTGATTAAGTATGCTTTCACATTACGTGCTGTTACCGAAGATATTCGTTTATTCAAAACAAAGGGGCTAACCTAGAAAAAACATGAAAGGCGCTGGCTCCTCCTCCAGACCCCCCCAACGGCGGGATGACAGGCAGGGACCGCGCCCTCCCCGGAGACGCCGTCCTCGCGGCGCCGCCGGCCGGCTGGAGCCTCCTCCGCGGAGGGGACCCGGCACCGCGGAGCCCTGGTGACGGCAGGCGCCGCAGCCGCCCCGGGGGCCCAGCCCCCGCCAGGCCGGGGCAGGCCAGGGCGGGCCCGGGCATCTGCACAGCCACGTGTGTCCGTCCGCCGCTTGCCCGGGCGTTACCGCCGCCGCTGCGGCCGCGCCGAGCGCCTCTGAGGAGGCTGGGCCCTGCTCGCTCGCCGTACGGCGCGGCCCCGCGGAAGGCAGGGCGCGCGGCCGACATGGGCGAGACCATGTCCCGGAGGCTCAAGTTGCAGCTGGGCGGCGACGCGGATATGGAAGACCGGGCGTTCCCCAACCCCTTCCCGGACTACGAGGCCGCCGCCGAGAGGCAGGCCGAAGAGCCGCCATGTTCTCGCGCCCCGCTCACCCCCGAGGAGCTCGGCCTCCCTTTCCACAGCGACGGGAAGGTGAGTCGGCGGTGGGCGGCGAAGCCCGGGCGGCACCAGGCCGGCAGGGGCGGGGCGGGGGCGCCGGCGGTGGTAGAGTCCAGCCGCCTCCCCCTCGCCGGGCCGACGTCACCCGCCGGCGCCGCCGGACGTCACTGGCCCGCGTCGCAGGGGTCAAGGCCTGACCCGGGGGACGCCGGGAGCGGCCGAGGCTCAGCCGAAGGGGGCCGGGCAGGGGGCCGGGCAGGGGGCCGGGCAGGGGGCCGGGCAGGGGGCCGGGCTGCGGTCCTGTCTGCGCGACGTGGCCCTGGGAGGCTGTGAACCTTCCTCGTGGTGGGCGCCTCCGTCACAACCTGAAAGGAGTGCTCTGTTTGATGGAACGCTTAGGACTTCAAGCCAGGGAGACCGCGTGTCATGCAGCCCTGAGAAACCGCCGGGAGAAGGCCGGGGAGGGAGTTAGGATATATTTAAGTTTGTAACAGAAGGCGCCAGGCAGTTTGCACTTCAAAGTTTATTCTTAATTAAAGAAAATAGATAATCTCAAGTTAAGGAATTTACTGTGAATGGGAAGCTGCAGGAGTGTGGGGTGCATCTCAGCTGTTCGAGGCCAGCACCCTGGATTTTTTGATTTCTCACATGCCCCCGAGCTCCTCAGCACTGAGGCTGAGGGTGGGTGGGTGGTGGCATCTGCTGAATCGCAGGCATTGTTTTCTGTTTTGGGAGCCCTCATTCACATTTGGAAGCCCCCAAACGCTGATGGCTGTGACATGCTTGTGTACTGATGTGGCAGGAAATGTTTCTTTCACAGTCCCTCCCCATGGCTGGAAACTCAACCACATGTGAGAGACTTTTTATGACTCTTTTTTTTGTCCCGCCACTCTGGAAGGACGTCGGAGATTAGACGAAAGTTCTTCCTGATATGTCGCTCCATGTGTTAGCTTCTGGATTAGGCCCATTGATAGAGAATAGAAGATTCTCTGGGTCCTCTATCTGCTAACCTATTCCCTTGTTGCATCTGTCCATACTTAGAATACACTGTTTCTGTTATTGAAGGCATACAGATCTCTCTTTTTTTGATCGGTTGCTTTAACTCACCATTATATTTGTTGGAGGCTTGGCTGCACACTAAGAGAGGGCGATTTTATAAAATAGACATAAGCGATGTGGCTAGTAACCTGGACAAAGTCAGTGTAGCAGAGAGACAAAAGCATAAACAAATTGGAAACAACAAATTAAAACAGTCATTAGTTTAATGAGTTGTAATCCACTTGCAATAACCATTAAGTCCATAGGAGATCCAGCTGGAGAAGCCACATCTTGGCAGGATCAGTTCAGTTCAGTTCAGTCGCTCAGTCATGTATGACTGTTTGCGACCCCATGAACCGCAGCACGCCGGGCCTCCCTGTCCATCACCAACTCCCGGAATTTACCCAAACCCATGTCCATTGAGTCAGTGATGCCATCCAACCATCTCATCCTCTGTCATCCCCTTCTCCTCCTGCCCTCAATCTTTCCCAGCATCAGAGTCTTTTCCAATGAGTCAGCTCTTCGCATCAGGTGGCCAAAGTATTGGAGTTTCAGCTTCAACATCAGTCCTTCCAATGAACACCCAGGATTGATCTCTTTAGGATGGACTGGTTGGATCTCCTTGCAGTCCAAGGGACTCTCAAGAGTCTTCTCCAACACCACAGTTCAAAAGCATCAATTCTTCGGTGCTCAGCTTTCTTTATAGTCCAACTCTCACATCCATACATGACCAGTAGAAAAACCATAGCCTTGACTAGACGGACCTTTGTTGGCAAAGTAATGTCTCTGCTTTTTAATGTGCTGTCTAGGTTGGTCATAACTTTCCTTCCAAGGAGTAAGTGTGTTTTAATTTCGTGGCTGCAATCACCATCTGCAGTGATTTTGGAGCCCAGAAAAATAAAGTCAGCCATTGTTTCCACTGTTTCCCATCTATTTGCCATGAAGTGATGGGACCAGATGCCATGATCTTAGTTTTCTGAACGTTGAGCTTTAAGCCAACTTTTTCACTCTCCTCTTTACCTTTCATCAAGAGGCTCTTTAGTTCTTCTTCACTTTCTGCCATAAGGGTGGTGTCATCTGCATATCTGAGGTTATTGATATTACTCCCGGCAATCTTGATTCCAGCTTGTGCTTCATCCAGCCCAGCGTTTCTCATGATGTACTCTGCATATAAGTTAAATAAGCAGGGTGACAATATACAGCCTTGACGTACTCCTTTTCCTATTTGGAACCAGTCTGTTCCATGTCCAGTTCTAACTGTTGCTTTCTGACCTGCATACAGGTTTCTCAGGAGGCAGGTCAGGTGGTCTGGTATTCCCATCTCTTTCAGAATTTTCCAGATACTCTGGATGCATTATGAGAAATGAGAGAGTTAAGTCTCTTCAGCAGAGTCCTGCACAGACTTAGATACCAAACGAGTGTGACTGTCCCTTTAGAAACTGGACGCAGTGGCTCTCCCTTTCCCCTGTGGGACAAATCATGGCTCATCTATTTAGCCACATGCTGTACCTGTACATTACGTGATGCAGGCAGAGACAAGCTGTTCCTCTTGTCCACTCCAGCTCATCCATACTTTTTTTCTTTGTCCTCAAAAGGAATGTTGATACTTCTGCTCTGGAGATACGGACTTCCACAAAGGCTCTCTCATCTGACGGTGACTGCTGAGTCATTGTTCTGCTGGCACTCCCAGACTACAGCTCAGGGGCTGGACCTGGCTCAGTCTCCTGTAGGTTTCACAGCTGGTACTGAAGTCTGTCTGCTTATTACTCAATGCTCTAGTGGGCTAGGTTTGCTGTAACTCCCTTGGACTAAGGTGCTGGGTTCCACTACTCATATGAAAGTTCTTCCATTTGTGGATAGATGCCTAATTTTTGTTCTTTAGTTTTTAATATTTATACTTATTAAGTTTTTCCTGAATGTACACAAGAGGTTATTGGATCAGAGATTACTTATTTATGAGAAAGAAAGTAACTAGTGAGTGGTTCCCTGAGTCTCACATCTAACCCTGAGGCAGCAAAACCCAGGTCAAAGATCCATAGACAAAGTCTGTATTGTAGGCAAAGAATGAAGAAAAATTAAGTTTTCTGTGCTTTTTTATAAAAGGGAAGAAGACAACTGTGTCTCCTTCCCTTTCTGAGAGAGTTTTGTTGGAAATACCAAAGTCGTCATTGTTGTTATTCAGTCACTCAGTCGTGTCCAGCTCTTTGCAGGCGCATGATGTACTGGAGCGCGCTAGACTTCCCTGTCCTTCACTTTCTCCTGGAGTTTGCTCTAACTCATGTCCATTGAGTCAGTGATGCCATCCAACCATCTCATCCTCTGTTGCCCCCTTTTCCTCCTGCCTTCAGTCTTTCCCAGCATCAGCGTCTTTTCCAAGGAGCTGGCTCTTTGCAGCAGGTGGCCAAAGTATTGGAGCTTCAGCATCAGTCCTTCCAATGAATGTTCAGGGTTGATTTCCTTTGGGATTGACTGGTTTGATCTCTTTGCTGTCCAAGGGCCTCTCAAGAGTCGTCTCTTCAGCACCACAGTTCTAGGGCATCTCTTCGGTGCTCAACCTTTTTTACTGTCCAGCTCTCACATCCATACATGACTGCTGGAAAGCTACCATAGCTTTGATTATATGGGCCTTTGTCACAGAGTGAAGTCTTTGGAATGTAAATAAATCTCTCTGTGAGAAGACCAGGCTCCTTTGTCTTCAGTTCTATGACTGGGAGTGTCTTCCTGCTCTGGACTCTCATCCCCTTTGAAATGTACACACATCACTCCAGGTTTAAGTAAACCTCTCTGGGGCTTTCACAGTTGTAACTGTAATTCTAAGGTTGCTTTTAGTCCAGAATCCTGAATTTCACTTAAAATTTGGCCTGAAAGCACTAACTGTCCAGTAACATGAAAGTAACTTCCCTGTAGTCTCACAGAGGGATATTTCTTAATGATAAAGTCTGTCAGGAAGACATAACAGTCCTAATTTGTCTGTGTCAGATAACAGAACTGTAAATACACTAAAGCGAGGCAAAAAGAGAATTACAATTACACCTCAGCGACTGATGTAGTGACTAGAGTTTTCAAAAATCATCAAAGGCAGAAAAATCTGGACAACACTGTCAACTACATGTTTAAGAATATTGACGTGGGATTTCCCTGGTGATCCATTGGTTAAGAATCTGCCTGCTAGTGCAGAGGACAAGTGTTCCATCCCTGGTCAGGGAAGATCCCGCATGTTGTGGGGTGGTTAATCCCACGGGCCACAACTGCTCAAGGGCTCTAGAGCCCAGTCTCTGCAACAAGAGAGACCACCACCATGAGACGCCTGTGCGCAGCAGCTAGAGTAGCGTCTGCTCGCCTCAACCGGCCACAGAGGCCCAGTACAGCCAGAAATAAATACAGTTTTTACAGAATTACTGAGGAATTTCCTTTGAGAAAGATCACCAGCACTCAGTAACAATATCTGCTTCCTTAGCTCCTAGCAGCCTTGGAACTTAATATTTCAAAAACTTTTTATTATTTGTTAATCTGATAGTATTTGTATTTGTTTTCAATTCATTAATTGCTAAGTGATTGAAAATGTTTGCATATGCTTGCAATTTGATTTTTTCTTTTTTCTAAGGTATGTTGATAATTTTATGTGTATTTCTATATTGTTCCATAGCCTACTTTTATTTGTAATATTTTATATTGTACATACTCCTCCCTGGTCATTGACTTTTAAACCATCTTATGGTCTTTAACTTAAATGAAAATGTTTGTGTGGTCAAATCCATCTCTTTACTCTTTTTTTGTTTTGTTTTTTTCCTTTGATTATTTCTGCAGCTTTTTTTTTTGTGATCCTACTTGTTACTTAGAATCCATATAGGGCACGCTCTCACTTTAGAACTTAACCTCATAAAAACAAGGTAGACTCGCTCCAACCAATGAATCATTGAAATGGCCCAGGTAATATAATTTGTTTGTTTTTACAACTTAGACTGTTAGTTGAAGTGTTTGAAGTGAAGTGAAGTGAAAGTCGCTCAGTCGTGTCCAACTCTTTGCAACCCCATGGACTATACAGTCCATGGGCTTCTCCAGGCCAGAATACTGGGGTGGGTAGCCTTTCCCTTCTCCAGGGGATCTTCCCAACCACTGCAACATTATCCTGGTCTTCTGTCATTTAATATTATGTCTTCTTTTGGTTGTCAGATTATTAATAACTTCACAAGACGGATCCAGACCAAAATTAAAGATCTTCTACAGCAAATGGAAGAAGGGCTGAAGACGGCCGATCCACATGATTGCTCCGCTTATACTGGGTGGACAGGTGAGTCTATGGGATATAAGTGATTGATACGTTTTAGTTTTGGATTATGATGTGTAAGACTGGATCTGAGTTTTTTTTCTTTTAAAATGATAATGTTTTATACTTTATAAAAAAGGTTTTGAACTATCTTCATTGATGAGATGCTTTGTAATTTTTTAAAAAAATTTATTTAAAAAAAATCTAGCATAACAGGCTCTAGATTCATCTACATCACTGGTACTGACACAAATTCATTCTTATTTATGGCTGAATTATATTCTATTGTATATATGTACCATATCTTCTTTATCCATTCTTTATTAGTGAACATCTAAGTTGCTTCCTTGTCCAAGCTGTTGTAAATAGTACTGCTGTGAACACTGGGATGCGTGTGTCTTTTTGAATTATGGTTTTCTTAAATATATGCCCAGTGGTGGTGTTCCTGGTTGATATGGTAGATTTATTCCTAGTTTATTAAGGAATCTCCATACTGTTCTCCATAGTAACTGTATCAATTTACATTCCCACCAGCAGTGCAAGAGGGCTGCCTTCTCTGCACATCCTCTCCAGCGTTGATTGTTTCTGCAGTTTTGGATGGTGGCCGTTCTGACTAGTGTGAGGCGATGCCTCACTGTAGGTTTGATTTGCATTTCTCTAATGATTACCGTGTGTTTATTGGCCATCTGGATGTCTTCTTTGGAGAAATGTCTGTTTAGGCCTTCGCCCAATTTTTGATGGGGCTTTGTTTTTCTGATATTGAACTGTATGAGCTGATTATGTATTTTGGAGATTAGTCTTTTGTCAGTTATTTCATGTGCAGTTATTTTCTCCCATTCTCAGGATTGTCTTTTAATCTTCTTTATTGTTTCCTTTGCTGTGCAAAAAGCTGGTAAATTTAATTATGTCCCGTGTGTGTGTGTGTGTGTGTGTGTGTGTGTTTTAATTTCCATTACTCTCGGAGGGGGGTCAAAGAGGGTCTTGCTATGGTCTCGTCAAAAAGTGCATTGCCTATGTTTTCCTCCAAGAGTTTTATACTTTCTGGCCTTACTGTTTACGTCTTTAATCCATTTGAGTTGATTTTTGTGTATGATGTTCGGAGGTGTTATAGTTTCATTCTTTTGCGTGTAGCTGTCCAGTTTTCCCAGCACTGTTTATTGCAGAGACCGCCTTTTCCCCAGTGTGTGTTCCTGCCTCTGCTGTCACAGGCAAGGCGCCCGTGGGTGCGTGAGTTCACCTCTGGGGTCCCTGTCCTGCTCCGTTTGTCTGTGTTTCTGTTTTGTGCAAGTACCACACTGTCTCGGTGACTGTAGCTTTGCAGTAAAGTCTGAAGTAACGACAGTTAATTCCTCCAGCTCCATTCTTCTTTCTCAAGATTGCTTTGGCTATTGGGAGTCTTTTGTATTTCCATACAAATTGTGAAATTTTCTGTTCTAGTTCTGTGAAAAATACCATTGATATTTTGATAGGGATCTGTAAATTGCTCTAGGTAGTATTGTCATTTTCATAGTATTAATTCTTCCAATCCAAGAACATCATATATCTCTGCATCTGTTTCTGTCATCTTGGATTTCTTTCATCAGCTTCTTATAATTTTTTACATACAGGTCTTTTGTCTCTTTAGGTAGGTTTATTCCTAGGTATTTTATTCTTTTTGTTCAATGGTGAATGGGATTGATTCCTTAATTTCTCTTTCTGGGTTTTCATTGTTAGTATGTAGAAATGCAAGGGGTTTCAGTGTATTAATTTTGTGTCTTGTGACTTTAGTATGTTCATTGATTAGCTCTAGTAATTGGCTTGTGGCATCTAGATGGTTTTCTATGTAAAGAATCATGTCATCTGCAAACAGTGAGACTTCTACTGCCTCTTTTCCTGTCTGGATTCCTTTCGTTTGTTTTTTTCCTCTGATTGCTATGGCTAAGACTTCCAAAACTTTCAGTTTTGCACCATTGAGAATAATGTTTGCTGCAGGTTTGTCACACATGGCCTTTATCATGTTGAGGGATGTTCCATCTATGCCTGTTTCTGGAGAGTAATTTTTTTTATCATAAATGGGTGTTGAATTTTGTTGAAAGCTTGCTCTGAATCTATTGAGATGATCATACAGTTTTGTTTTCTATCAATTTGTTAATATGGTATATCACATTGGTTGATTTGTGATACTAAAGAATCTTTGCATCCCTAGAATAAAAGCCACTTGATCATGATGTATGATCAATGTGTTGTTGGATTCTGTTTTCTAGAATTTTCTTGAGGATTTTTGCATCTAATTTGTCAATGACATTGGCCATTAATTTTCTTTGCAGCTTTGTCTGGTTTTGGTATGAGGTTGATGGTGGCCTTGTGGAATGAGTTCTAGAAGAGTTTGAACAGGATAAGTCTTAGCTCTTCTCTAAATTTTTGGTAGAATTCACCTGTGAAGCCATCTGGCCATGAGCTTTTGTTTCTTGGAAGATTTTTGATTATAGTTTCAATTTCTGTGCCTGTAATTAGTTTGTTCATATTTTCTATTTCTTCTGTTTCAGTCTTGGAAGGTTATACTTTTCTAAGAATATGTCCATATCTTCCAGGTTGTTTATTTTATTGGCATATAGTTCCTCGTGGTCATCTCCATGATTAATTTCTGCATTGTCTGTTGTAACTTCTCCTTTTTCATTTCTAATTCTATTGATTTGAGTCTTCTCCCTTTTTTTCTTAATGAGTTTGGCTAATGGTTTGTCAACTTTTTTTATCATTTAAAGAACCAGCTTTTAGTTTTACTGATTGTTGCTTTTGTCTCCTTCATTTCTTTTTAACTTATTTCTGCTCTGATCTTCATGGTTTCTTTCTTTCTACTAACTTTGGGGGATTTTTTGTTCTTTTTCTAGTTGCTTTAGGCATAGTGTTAAGTAGTTTATTTGAATTTTCTCTTATTTCTTGAGATAGGATTGTATTGCTATAAACTTCCCTCTTAACACAGCTTTTACTGCATCCCATAGGTTTTGAGTTGTCCCGTTTTCATTGTCATTTGCTTCTAAGTATTTTTCGATCTCCTCTTTGGGTTTCTTCAGTGACCTCTTCATTACTCAGAAGCATATTGTTTAGCCTCCACCTGTTTGTGATTTTTACAGTTTTTTTCCCCTCGTAGTTCCCATCTAATCCTCTAGCACTGTGGTCAAAAAGGTCCTTGAAATGATTCCAGTTTTTAAAATTTACCAAGGCTTTATTTGTGACCCAAGATGTGATCTATCCTGGAGAATGTTCAGGAAAAAAGTGAGAAACAAGTGAAATCTACTGTTTTGGGGTGAAGTGCCCTGTAGATATCAATTAGATCCAGCTAGTCCAACATAGCATTTAAAGCTCGTGCTTCCTTATTAATTTTCTATCTAGATGGTCTGTCCACTGGTGTGAGTGGTTGAAGCCTCCCGCTATTATTGAGTTACTGTCGATTTCCCCTTTAATAGTTATCTTTTGCCTGTGTATTGAGGTGCTTCAGTGTTGGGTGGATATGTATTTATGATTGTTATATCTTGTTCGTGGATTGAACCTTGGATCATGATCATGATGTGGTGTCCTTCCTTGTCTCTTGTAATGGTGCATATTTTAAAGCCCATTTTATCTGATATGAATGTTGCTACTCCCACTTTCTTTTGTTTTCAGTGTGCATGGAATATCTTTTTCCAGCCCCTCACTTTCAGTCTGTATGTGTCTCTAGGTCTGAGGTTATTCTCTTGTGAACAGCATATATAAGGGTCTTATTTTTATGTCCATTCAGCTAATCTGTGTGCTTTGGGTGGAGCATTTAATCCATTTACACTTATGCTAACTATTGATATGTATGATCCTATTACCATTTACTTTTTTTCTTTGGGGTTTCTTTCTGTAGGACTTTTCTTTCTCTCGTGTTTCCTATCTAGAGAAGTTTCCTTAGCGTTTGTTAAAGCTGGTTTGGTGCAGCTGAATTCTCTTCACTTTTGCTTCTGTAAAGCTTTTGATATCTCCTCTGAATCTGATGGATCCTTGCTGGATAGAGTAATGTTGGTTGTAGGTTTTTTCCCTTTCATCACTTTTAAGTATATCCTGCTACTCCCTCTGACTTGTAGAGTTTCTGTTGAAAGATCAGCTGTTAGCCTTACAGAGATCCCCTTGTATGTTATTTGTTGCTTTTTCTTTGGTGCTTTTAATATTTTTTCTTTGTGTTCAATTTTCATTAGTTTGACTAATATGTGTCCTGGTGTGTTTCTCCTTGGGTTTACCTTTTATGGGATTCTCTGGTCTTCTTGGACTTGGGTAGCTATTTCTTTTCCCATGTTGGGAAGTTTTTGACTATAATATTCTCAAATATTTTCTCATACCCTTTCTTTTTCTCTTCTTCTTCTGGGACCCCTATAATTTGAATATTGGTGCACTAATACTGTGCCAGAGTTCTCTGGAATGTTGCTATTTCTTTAATTTTTTTCCTTTGTTCTTTATATTGAAGAAAAAGAACAGATGGAGAACTAACACTATCTAACTTTAAGACTTACAAGACTTTTAAGACTATGAGACTCATAAGCTGCAGTAATCAAACCAGTGTCGTGCTGGTGAAAGAGCAGAACAGAGCCCAGATACGGAGCCACAGCAGCACGGTTACTGCTACTTAACAGAGGACCAAGGCAGTGCGGAGTAGCGGAGTGGTCACCTCAGCAGAGGGTGCCAGAGCACCTGGGCGTCCACATGCAACAGAATGGATCTAGATGCCTTTCAAAAGAATTAGCAAGATAGATTATGGACTTGAACATAAAACATAAGACTCCTGAAGATAATACAGGAGAAAACCTAGATGGCCTTTGGTGTGGAACTGACTTTTTACATACAACACCAAAGATGTGACCTGTGAAAGAAATACAGCCAACACCTTGGGAATATTGTAGGTTCAGTTCTAGAGCACCACAGTAAAGCAAGTTGCACAATAAAATGAGTCATATGAAGTTTTGGTTTCTCAGTGCATATAAAAGTTATGTTTAGTCTGTTAGGTTGTAATAGTATCATGTCAAAAAAAAAAAACAGCAATGTACATACCTTAATTTTAAAATACTGGTAAAAAATGCTAACATAAGCATTCAGTGAGTCTTCATCCTTTTGTTGGTGGAGAGTTTGAAATATTGTGAGAATTGCCAAAATGTGATACTGAGTAACAAAATGAGCAAATCCTATTAGAAACATGACTGTCACAGACTTAATCAACTCAGGGTGCCACAAAGCTTTAATTTGAAAAAATAAAAAGAGAGAGAGAGAGATCCCTGTAAATGATAAGGCTTTTTCAAAAACTACCCTGTGAAAAACAATGAGAAGAGAAGCCACTGACCTGGAAAAAATCCTTTCGCTGATTCATGTTGAGGTTTGACAGAAAACAACAAAATTCTGTAAATCAATTATCCTTCAATTAAAAAAATAAATAAAGTTTAAAAAAACTGCAAAAGACATACCTGATAAAGGATTTTTACCAAGCATAAACGAAAAAAATTCTTAAAACCCAATAATAAGGAAATGAACAACCCTCTTACAGATTAGACAGAATGCATGAGCAGACACCTTACCCAAAAAGATACACAGATGGGAAGTAAGCCATATGAAGACACATGAAAAGATGTTCAACTCATTTCATTAGGGAGTTGCCAAATTTCAAAACACCGACAGTACCAAATGCTGGTGACGGCGTGGGACAATCAGACGCCGATTTACTGCTAGTGGGGATGCAGGATAGTCAGCCACACTACAAGAGGTTTGGCAACTGTTCACAAGACTAAACATGACTCTTACTATATGTGCCAGCAATTAAAACTTGGGCCCACCAAAAAGCTGCACATGAGTGTTTATAGCAAACTGTATTCACAGTTGCCGCAAGTTTGAAGTAGCCAAGATGTCTTTCAGTGAGTAAGTCGATAAATAAATGGTGCATCTAAACAGTGAAGTACACTGTTTACTAGCCCCCAACTAAAATAAATAAATTTATTAAAAAAAAAAACAAAAAAAAAAACAGTGAAGTGTTATTCAGCTTTAAAAGGAGGTGTGCCAAAAAGGGGCATGGAGGAAACTTAAAAAAACACTTGCTAGTTTTTCTAGAAGGCACTCTGAAAAGGCTGCCTACTGTATGATTTCAGTTATATGCTATTCTGGAAAATATGTAACTGTGAAGACAGGAGAAGTGGTTACTGGTTTCAGTGAATTTAGAGGTGGAGGACAGATGAGCAGGCAGGGCACAGAGGATATTTAGGACAGTGAAACTGCTCGGATCTGCTGCTGCAGAGGTGGATCCATCTTGTTATACACTTGTCCCAACCCATAGAATGTATAACACCAAGAGCCTGTGGCAGTATAAACCGTGGGCTTTTGGTGAAAATGATGGATCAGCGTCAGTTCATTAGTTGTGACACATGTACTGCTGTGATGTGGGATGTCAGTAGTGGAGGAGGAGGCATATGAGAGAAGTATCAACAGGAAGGAAATCACCTTGGTATTAAACCTCTAAGTGGCCACATTCAGAAGTTCACCAGCTCCCTACAAGAATTTCAAGGAGTGAACAATGAAGATAAGATTTTAAATCCAGCTAGGTTACCACCCTCCAGACATATAACAAAAGGTGTAAGAAGAACGTAGAAAATATTTTTGTTCATAGCATTGCAGAGGACTCGGCTAGTGCAGAAGCTCACAAATCATGGCTCGTGGGCCAATCTGGGATTCAGCCTGTTTTTTCACAGGCCTGGTACCAAGAAGGGCTTTTATTTATATTCCTAAGAATTTTGAAATAAAAGAATACCCAACAGAGACTGAATGTGGTCCTCAAGGCCTAACTTGAAGTTTATTATCTAGGTTTTTATGGGAAAAAAAATTGCTGACTCCCGTGTTGGAAAAAAAAATTGCTGACTCCCGTGTTAGAAGATCAGCCAAGATAGGATTCAAGGAAACGTGGACATAAGCATAGGGTAACATTGATTAGGAACGGAATTTTGCAGAGAGGAGAACCAGGCATACAAACATCAATAAAACTGGGAAAGCTTAAAAGAGGAAATTTTAGCAATAACATGACTGCTTTTCACTATATGAATCTATTTCACAATATAACTGAAACTGATAATTCTCTGAATACGTAATCTACCGGAGTTCTGCACTGTTTCCCTCGCCCCCCAGAGAAGACTGATTTTGATAATTGCACACAAATGAGAGGACCTTTCTGGGACCCAGGAGCCCAGTGGGGGAGTTGCACGACATCACTGAAGCAGAGAAGAAAATACATGTATGGAACTGAGCCTGGGCACGTTGAAAAGGCTGAGAGGGAAATTCCCACGTCACCTGTCACCGCATCCTCAACAGCTCAGTGCCAAGAGAGGGGCGCTTGGCCTGTGGTGTCTCCTGCAGAGAAAAGTGAGAACCTGTGAGTGCGTGCCCGGGTTCCCCAGCTCTGTGAACTGCTGAGGACACCCGCTTCTTTCTCACCCCTTTCAGAATACAGAGGTGATCTGCATAACTGCAGGGCAGGGAGCGGTTGAGAGCATAGCAACCAGGGCGCAGAATTCAACAGGGGACACAGGGCCACTAAGCGCTTGGCAGACTCATCAGGAAGCCTGCCCATGAGCCACTGGGGACACCACCCGTGGACCCCCCAGATTGGCCGTGGTCACCTCCGCCATCCTGCATTCCACGCCCACACACTGACCCACCTTATGTGTGCCCCTGAGGGCAGCATGTGCAGCCTTTGTGGATAGTTATTCAGCCTGGGCAGAAAGCTGGCTCGACGCGGCAGGGTTGGGAGAAAGCATAGACACCTGCGCAGCCCTCAGCTGCCCTAGGAAAAGCAAACAGGAGACTCAGCACTCGGCCTGACTTGATGGAATCAGCAGAGGCACAGTCTTAAGAATTCTCCCCTAACAGGGAACAAAAAGTGTGGAGCAGGCATATCCAGAGGGACGTTCTGAGAAAGCCTGAGAATCCCTCGTAAGGCCGACAGAAGGCATTTCATTCCTGAAGGCTGTCAATAGACTCAAGGAGGTGGCTGCATCTTCAGATGCGGAGACAGCAACACACGACTTCAAGAAACGAAAAATCAGGGAAACATAATACCACTTACACTTTAGAATTTTATAATAAAATAACTGTCCAGTAAGTAACCACCCCTAAAGAAATGGAGATTTGTGGTTTGCCTGATAAAGATTTCAAATTAGTGTTTTTGAAGAAGCTCATGAGCTACAAGGAAACGGAGAAGGACATTTTAATGAACTCAGAGAAACAATACATAGAACAGTCCCAGACAATCCGTAAGCAAAGCGGTAGGAAAACAACTAAAATGGCAGCACCTGGGGCGGAGGAAGACGGACATGACGCCACGGCCGGAAAGCGTCAGCCGCAGAGTGAATCAACGAGGAAAACATAGCCTGTGAACGTTGAAGCAGGTCGTTTGTAATTAACCAATCAGAGGAGAAAAATGTAAAAAGAATGAATGAAAGTAAAGAAAGCCTACATGAATTAAGGGATGTCATCAAGAAAACAATGAATGCCTTATAGCAGTCACAGAAGGAAAAAGGGCGCTGCTGCTACTAAGTCGCTTCAGTCGTGTCCGACTCTGTGCGACCCCATAGACAGTAGCCCACTAGGCTCCCCCGTCCCTGGGGTTCTCCAGGCAAGAGTACTGGAGTGGGGTGCCATTTCCTTCTCCAATGCATGAAAGGGAAAGTGAAGTCGCTCAGTCATGTCCGACCCTTAGCGACCCCATGGACTGCAGCCCACCAGGCTCCTCCGTCCATGGGAGTTTCCAGGCAAGAGTACTGGAGTGGGGTGCCATTTCCTCGAAAAAGGGTGCAGGGGAAAGCAAAAGCTTATTTAAAGAAAGAATGGCTGGGAGGACAGATGGAAATTAAGACTTCAAGATGTCCATACCTTCCCAAAGAGGTTCAACTCAAAGAAGACTTTACTGAGACACATTATAATAAAACTGTCTAAAATCAAAGACAGATTTCCTGAAGCAGGAATCAAAAAATTACTTACATACAAAGTAACCCCCAGTAAAGCTATCAGAAGATTTCTCAGCAGAAACCTTACGGGCAAGAAGAGAATGGAGTGATGTATTCAAAGTACTTAAAGAAAAAAAGAAAATCCAAACAAAAATACTTTACCTGGCAGTCTGCCCATCAGAAATGAAGGAGAAATAAAGACTTTCATAAACAAACAAAATCTGAGGGAGTTCATCATAAGTGACCTGCTTTACAGGAAATACTGAAATTAGTTCTTAAAACTAAAACAAAAGGATGCTAATTAGTAACATGAAAATATAAAAGACACTGTCATAAGCAAGTGTGTAGTCAAATCCAAATACTACAGTAATGTAATGTGGTCAAGTAGTACTGAATTATATTAATACTACAAAGGTTTTAACAGAAATAGTAAAATTAACTATAGCTACATAACATAAAATATGTCTAGAAATTTGTGATGTCAGAAACATAAAATGGGAGAGAGGAGAGTTTTTGTACCAACTTAAAATAGAGTGTTACGTTTAATGTAAATATCATAATAACACAAAGCAAAAACCTATAGTAAATACACAAAAATTATTTTTAAAAAGGAATTGAAGCATTCCAATAGGGAAAATCATCAAATCACAAGGGAAGACAGCTGGAGAGCAGGGAAGGAGCTATGGAGCCACTAGAAAAATAATAAGATGGCATTAGTACATGCTTACACATCAGTAAGTACTTTACATTTAAATGGATTAAATTCTAAAGTCAAAGACAGAATGGTTGAATGGATTAAGAAAAAAACAATATGCTATAAAGTAGTTATCCTCCAATTAAATAATTTAAAAAAAATTCAAAAGTCTAAATTCTCACAGACTTTTTATTTGTATTATTTTTACTATTATAAAGTTAAACTTGAAAAGTCTCAGATATTTGGAAGTTAACACAGTTCCCAATAATGCAAAAGGAAAAATCAAAGCTCAAAATTATTTTTAACTGACTGATAATAAAATACAGTATTTGAAGTTCATGGGCTATTGCTGAGGTTAAGGTAGAACATTACACTGGATAATATTTAATCATCCTTGAATGCTTAGAACAAAGCTGCTTGGTCAGGATGTGTTATTCTTCTAAAATAGATCACTAGATTTCACTTAGGATTTTTGAGTTTAAGCTCGCAAGTCTGGTCTCCTGTTTTCATTGTTTGTACTCTTTTTGTCTGATTTTGAAATTAAAGGTTACACTGTCACTTAAAGAACTGTTTGGAAGATTAAAAAAAAAAACAATATGCTGCTTACGAGAGACTCATGTCAGTTTTATGGACATAGGCTGAAAGTGGAGAGATGCAAAATTATGTTCCATGCAACTAGAAACCAAAATAGAGCCAGTGTAAGTATACTTATCTCAGAACGAATAGACTTGAACTGCAAAAACTTTAACAAGAAACGAAGAAGATCACTATATAATGATAAAGGAGTCAGTTCATCAAGAGAATATAACAGTTGTAAATATGTATTGTGCAGGCAACATGAGAGCACCTAAAAATGTGAGTACTAACAATTCTGAAGTGGAAAATATACAGCAGTGAAGCAATAATAGGGGACTTCAAGATCCCTTCTTCCAACATTGGGCAGATGATCCAGATTATCAATGGGAAACGTTAGAACTGAGCCACACTTCAGACCAAATGGATCTAACAGACGTATACGCTGCGTTCATTAGCAGCAGAACACATTCTTCTCAAATGCACAGAGAACCTTCCTCAGGACGAGCGCGTGTTACACTCAAAGCAAGTCTCAAGAAATTTAAGAAGATAGAAATTACATCAAGTATCTTGTCCAGCCACAGTGGTACGAAAGGAGAAATCAGGAATAGTGGGAAAACTGGAAAATTCATGACTATCTGGGTGTTACACAGAAAGCTCCTGAACAACCATTGGATCAAAGAATAATCATGGGGAAGCAACAGATATCTTGAAACAAATGGAAATGGGGGCACAGCATGTAGAAACGTAACAGGCCGCGTCCAACAGCAGCAGGTCTAGGAGCTTGCGCTAAACAGCTACGTTACGAGAAAAGAAAGGTCCGAAATAAAAAACACAACTTTATACCTCAAGGACCTAGAAGAACAAGGAAAAACTAAACCCGAACATAGAAGAAAAGATATAGGAAAGATCAGAGCAGAAATAAATGAAATAGAAACCAGAAAGCAATAGAAAAGGTCAGTGCAACTAAAAGTTGATTTTTTGAGTAGGTAAACAAAATAGGCAGTTTACCAAGCCTAGCTAAGAAAACAAGAGAGAAGATCCATATAAAATCTGAAATAAAAGAAAAGACCTGATACCAACAGAAATGCAGAGGATCATAAAACATTACTATGAACAATTATAAGCCAACAAATTGGATAACCCAGAAGAAATGAATCAGTTCCTAGAAGCTTACAACCTACCAAGGCTGGATTATGAAGAAATAGAAATTCTAAACAGACCAATAATGAGTAAAGAAATGGAATCTGTAGTCAAAAACCTCCCAACAAAAGCCTAGGACCTGATGACTTCAATGATGAATTCTGTCAGACATTTAAAGAATTAATGCCAGGCCCTCTCAAACTGTTCCAAAAAAAACTGATGTAAAGAAGAAAGCTAAAGGTCAATATCTCTGATAAACATAGGTACAAAAATATTCAACAAAATGCTAGAAAACGCAACTTAAAAGCACATTGAAAGAGTATGCATTGTCAATGAGATTTATCCCAGGGATGCTGGAACGTTTCAACACACACACAAGACAATAAATATGATACACAACATTGAAAGAATGAAGGATAAAAATTATGATCATCTCAATAGATGCAGAAAAAAGCATTTGCTCACGTTCAGTGTACTTTCATCAGAAAAATTCAACAAATTTGGTAAAGAATGTACCTCAACATATTTAATAATGAAAGTAATACATCATAAGTCCACAGCTCTGATCATATTGAATGATACTTATACTCAGCTAACAATACTCAGCATTTTCTCCAAGATCAAGAACAAGACAGGGATGCTCAACCTTGTCAATTCTGTTTAACCTAGTACTGAAAATTCAAGCGGGAGCACTTAGGCCCACCCAAAAGTAAATAAACAAAAGGCATCCAAATCAGAAGTGAACTTGCTTCTGCTCACAGATGACATGATCTTATATGTAAAAACCCCTGAAGATCCATCAAAAAATTGTTAGAACCGATTAGTTAAATCAGTAAAGTTGCAGGATGCAAAATCAATATACAAAAGTCAGTTGTTTCTATATACTAAGAAAACTATTGGAGAAAGAAGTTAAGAAAACAATTCTATTTACAGTAACACTGAAGAAAAATCCTTAGGAATTTAACTAAAGAGGTAAAAAACCTTGTACACTGAAAATTACAAGACATTGATGAAAAAAATAAATGCAAAAATATTCTCTGTTCATGGATTGGAAGCATTAATATTGTTAAGATACCCATACTACCCAAAGTGATCTATAGATTTAAAACAGTCTTTATCAAAACTCTAATGGCATTTTTCAGAGAAATTGAAAATCAATTCTAAAATTTGTATGAAACAACAAAAGACCCAGAATAGCCAAAGCAATCTTGAGAAGGAAGAACCAAGCTGGTGGCATCATACTTTCTGATTTTAAAATATATTGCAGTGGTATGGTAATGAAAACAGTATGTTACTGACATATAAACAGGCATAGAGACCAGTGGAATAGAATACAGAGCCCAGGAATAAACACATGCATAAAAGGGCCAAGAACACACAGTGGGGAAAATACTTTAATAAATGGTGAAAATTGCAAAAGAGTCAAACTGGATCCCTGTCTTACACTGCTCTCAAAAATTAACTCAAAATGGATTACAGATGTAAATATGTAAGGCCTGAAACCGTCAAACTCCTAGCAGAAAACAAAGGAAAAGCTTCTTGACATGCGTTTTAGCAATGATATTTTTGGATATGACACCAACAGCATGGGAAGCAAGAGCAAAAAAATTGCATGCTAAGTCGCTTCAGCTGTGTCTGACTCGTTGCGCCCCTATGGACTATCCCATGGACTGTAGCCCACCAGGCTCCTCTGTCCATGGGATTCTCCAGGCAAGAATACTGGAGTGGATTGCCGTGCCCTTCTCCAGGGGATCATCCTGGACCAGGGATCGAACCTTTGTCTCTTAGGTCTCCTGCAGTGGCAGGTGGGTTCTTTACCACTAGAGTCACCTGGGGAGCCCCTGCACAGGGGAACAACATGAAAAGGCAACTTTATAGAAAGGAAAAAACATTTGGAAACCACATATCTGCTAAGAGGTTAGTATCCAAAGTATATCGGGAATTTTTATATAACTCAATAGCAAGAAGTAAATAGTCAGTTAAAACATGGGCAAAGGACCTGAGTGGACATTTATTTTCCAGAGAAGACATATATATGGCTGGCACATATTTGAAAAAGTGTTCAGCATCAGTAATTTTCAGGGAAGTGAAAATCAAAACCACAGATACCACCTTACACCTGTTAGGAAGGCTTTTATCAAAAAGACTAGGGAGAGTGTTGGTGAGGATTTGTGGAAAAGGAGGCCATAGTACATGTTGGGAATGTAACTTCTCACAGCCACTATAGAAAACAGTATGGGGGTGCCTCAAAAGTAAAAATAGAACCATATGATTCAGCAGTCTCACTTCTGGGGAAGTCTGTATCTTGAAGAGATATCTGCACCTCCATGTTCATAGCAGCATTATTAACAATAGCCAAGATATCAGAACAACCTTAATATCCTTCCATCCTTGAATGGATAAAGAAGTTGTGATCTATCTATCTGTATACCTGTCTATCTGACTATATCTAACGGACTGTTACAGTGTATATGAATGCAGCGTTCAGCCATGAGAAAAAATGAAATCCTGTCATTTGTGACAATATGGATGGTCGTGGCGGACATTACACTAAGTGAAAAGCCTGACAGAGAAGGACACAAACTATATGATCTCTCATATATATATTAATTCTAAAACAAACAGATGTCAAACTCATGGAAATAGAAGAGAAAGATGTATTACTAGTGGCTGTGTGGTAGGGGAAACGAGGAAATGGTGGTCAAAGGGTGCAAGCCTTCAGTCATTAGATAAACCAGCTCTAGGGATCTAATGTACGGCATGGACTACAGTTCATACACTGTTCTGTATACTTATGAATTTCCAAGAGAGTAGATTTTAAGCATTCTCATGCACACACGTACATGCACCCACATGATAACTGTGTGGGGTGATGGATGAGTTAACCTGATTGTGGTAATATTTCCAAAGTGTATGTCAGATCATTGTTTTGTACACTTAAATGTAGGCAGTTTTATGTATACAGATTTATTTATCAGTTTATTTCAGGTTAGTCGCTCAGTCGTATCCATCTCTTTGCGACACCGTGAACCGCAGCACGCCAGGCCTCCCTGTCCAACTCCCAGAGTTCACCCAAACCCATGTCCTTTGAGTCGGTGATGCCATCCAACCATCTCATCCTCTGTCGTCCCCTTCTCCTCCTGCCCTCAATCTTTCCCAGCATCAGGGTCTTTTCAAATGAGTCACCTCTTCCCATCAGGTGGCCAAAGTATTGGAGTTTCAGCTTCAACATCAGTCCTTCCAATGAATATTCAGGACTAATCTCCTTTAGGATGGACTGGTTAGATCTCCTTGCAGTCCAAGGGACTCTCAAGAGTCTTCTCCAACACCACAGTTCAAAAGCATCAATTCTTCTGTGCTCAGCTTTCTTTATAGTCCAACTCTCACATCCATACATGACTACTGGAAAAACCATAGCCTTGACTAGACGGACCTTTGTTGACAAAGTAATGTCTCAGCTTTTTAATATGCTGTCTAGGTTGGTCATCACTTTCCTTCCAAGGAGTAAGTGTCTTAATTTCATGGCTGCAGTCACCATCTGCAGTGATTCTGGAGCCTAGAAAAATACAGTCTGACACTGTTTCCACTGCTTCCCCATCTATTTCCCATGAAGTGATGGGACCGGATGCCATGATCTTAGTTTTCTGAATGTTGAGCTTTAAGCCAACTTTTTCACTCTCCTCTTTACCTTTCATCCAGAGGCTCTTCAGTTCTTCTTCACTTTCTGCCATAAGGGTGGTGTCATCTGCATATCTGAGATTATTGATATTACTCCCGGGAATCTTGATTCCAGCTTGTGCTTCATCCAGCCCAGCGTTTCTCATGGTGTACTCTGCATATAAGTTAAATAAGCAGGGTGACAATATACAGCCTTGACGTACTCCTTTTCCTATTTGGAACCAGTCTGTTGTTCCATGTCCAGTTCTAACTGTTGCTTCCTGACCATTATACAGGTTTCTCAAGAGGCAGGTCAGGTGGTCTGGTATTCCCATCCTTTTCAGAATTTTCTACAGTTTATTGTGATCCACACAGTCAAAGGCTTTGGCATAGTCAAGCAGAAATAGATGTTTTTCTGGAACTCTCTTGCTTTTTCGATGATCCATCAGATGTTGGCAATTTGATCTCTGGTTCCTCTGCCTTTTCTAAAACCAGCTTGAACATCTGGAAGTTCACAGCTCATGTATTGCTGAAGCCTGGCTTGGAGAATTTTGCGCATTACTTTACTAGCGTGTGAGATGAGTGCAATTGTGTGGTAGTTAGAGCATTCTTTGGCATTGCCTTTCTTTGGGATTGGAATGAAAACTGACCTTTTCCAGTCCTGTGGCCACTGCTGAGTTTTCCAAGTTTCCTGGCATATTGAGTGCAGCACTTTCACAGCGTCATCTTTTAGGATTTGAAATAGCTCACCTGGAATTCCATCACCTCCACTAGCTTTGTTTGTAGTGATGCTTCCTACGGCCCACTTGACTTCACATTCCAGGATGTCTGGCTCTAGGTGAGTGATCACACTAACGTGATTATCTGGGTCGTGAAGATCTCTTTTGCACAGTTCTTCTGTGTATTCTTACCACTTCTTCTTAATATCTTCTGCTTCTGTTAGGTCCATACCATTTCTGTCCTTTATCGAGCCCATCTTTGCATGAAATGTTCCCTTGGTATAATTTTCTTGAAGAGATCTCTTATTCTTTCCCATTCTGTTGTTTTCCTCTATTTGTTTGCACTGATCACTGAGGAAAGCTTTCTTATCTCTCCTTGCTATTCTTTGGAACTCTGCATTCAAATGGGTATATCTTTCCTTTTCTCCTTTGCTTTTTGCTTCTTTTCTTTTCTCAGCTATTTGCAAGGCCTCCTCAGACAGCCGTTTTGCTCTTTTGCATTTCTTTTCCATGAGGATGGTCTTGATCCCTGTCTCCTGTACAATGTCACGAACCTCCGTCCATAGTTCATCAGGCACTCTGTCTACCAGATCTGGTCCCATAAATCTATTTCTCACTTCCACTGTATAGTCATAAGGGATTTGATATAGGTCATACCTGAATGGTCTAGTGGTTTTCCCTACTTTCTTCAATTTAAGTCTGAATTTGGCAATAAGGAGTTCATGATCTGAGCCACAGTCTGCTCCCGGTCTTGTTTTTGCTGACTGTATAGAGCTTCTCCATCTTTGGCTGTAAAGAATATGATCAGTCTGATTTCGGTGTTGACCATCTGGTGATGTCCACGTGTAGAGTCTTTTCTTGTGTTGTTGGTAGAGGGTGTTTGCTATGACCAGTGCGTTCTCTTGGCAGAACTCTATTCGCCTTTGCCCTGCTTCATTCTGTACTCCAAGGCCAAATTTGCCTGTTACGCCAGTGCTACTCTTACACTGTTTCAGAGAACGGGAAAATGAGGAATACCTCTTATTGTTTTATGAAGCAAGGTTAATACTGGTGCCAAAACTGATATAAAGATTTACTAAAAAGAAAAAAAAACACAGCTCAGTCTTACTAATTATTAGTTTTGATGGTTACAGTGTTAATTTGGCTTCTAAGAAAAGGTTTGTATATTTTAGATTTTCATACTGAAGTATTCAGGGGCAGAATGTCATGATGACTTTTTTTTTTATACTTTGCCTGTCATCATTTACTTTAGAATTCTTAAGCTTCGAATATATATAACCATAGATTTTTAGGTTCATAGGTTGGCCAGATCATTATCCTATTTTTAGGGGTTTCTGAGTCAGTAAGGAAGTACTGGCGAACCTTTTATAGTGATTATTATATTTGAAATTTGTTGGTATTGAACTTGTTTTCTGTACATTTATAATTTCAGTTTTTGAATACAGAAAACACTCGAGATCATAAGCGAATCATATGGAAGGATCTTTTTTAGGGCTTATAAATGTGCTCTTTTTGTATCTGTTTGAGACAGTGACTTGTAAAAACAATGGATAATGACAAAAGGACTTCTCAAAAAATATATGTGGGTGTTAAGAATTAATCTGAAAGGGAAGTAGGAGACGTTGAATAGCAAAATTAAAGAAGAAAGAGGCTACCTATTTTGAAAAATTTAAAAAGCAAAATGAAAAATAAAAAGTGAAAGTAGGATATCAGATAAAGAACAGAATATTAGTGAACGTCAATTCAAACATTAATAGATTTTTTGGGGGCCTTTTGACCAGCATATCATTTTTTAAAAATACTTTTTCCTGAGTATATTTTATTAGGTATATATTTATGTAGATTGATTTATTATTTAGCTGTCACATTGACCTCCTGAGCCCAGGAATAATAGCATTCTTCCTGAGAAGCCATATAGTTCATCCTCCTTAGATTTTCAGAAAAAGACACCTCTCTGGTTCCCTTGAGTAACCAGATCTGTTCTGTAACCTAACATAGGAAAGTTGGATAGGTGATAAGCTATGTCTTGTGAATTCACTGCCTTAAACTGCATCATGTGACTCTTCCATAAATGATGAGCTGGGTAACTGGTTGGTTGGTCACTAAAGAAAATTGAAAAATTGTGAGAAATAGGTATTGGAAAGAAGAGGGTATAAAATTCAGAAAAGCAATCATGTAATTCGGCATAAGTTAGGAGGAGGACATTATTATACGAGAAGTAAGAAGAAAAGGACCCAAGTTAGCAAAGGAAAATAAGCAGAACCTTGAGACAAACGAAAATGGAAGGGGAATGGGTGGGAAGTCTTACATTTCCCTTATCTAGGAGTTTCTGAACCATTGTGTCAGAGCAACTGGCAGCATTTAAACTTGTCTAAATTTTTTTCTACCCTGGATTTTTTTTCCCTTCATTGTTAAGAAGCATAGCCTATGCAATTTTTTTGATGTTACCCCTTCAGAAGTGTAGACTTTGTGTAAGAGTTTCATGTAACTGTGAATTATTGTCCTGATGATAAAAAGGAAAGGCTCTAATGCTTGTCTTTTTTTTGTGGGGGTGGGGGGATTATTCCAGGCATAGCCCTTTTGTACCTGCAGTTGTACCGGGTCACATGTGACCAGTCCTATTTGCTCCGATCCCTGGATTACGTAAAGAGAACACTTCGGAATCTGAATGGCCGAAGGGTCACTTTCCTCTGTGGAGATGCTGGGCCCCTGGCCGTTGGAGCTGTTGTATATCATAAACTCAAAAGTGATTGTGAGTCCCAGGAATGCATCACAAAGTGAGTTTTTACTACTGGAAGTGTTTTTTTCCAAATTCTCAGTATTGATGTAGAAAGAAACTCAAAAAATGAAAACCAATTTCTCTTTTAATTCACCTGCTCTTGCAAATAGTTCTCTCCAAGTAGAAAAAAGTTTGAATGTTCATCTTGAGCCTGATTGGGCTCAATATTGGCATTGTTCGCTCCTTTTCTATCCAAGCATGTGTTTGTCTTAATTTGAGGGAAGAGAGTAAATGTGTTTTTTCCTAAGTAATTTTTGGTTGCCTTTAGTGCATGAAAATTAGCTTAGATTCACTATAATAACTGAGTTATTCTTAGATTCAGTTGTTACGAAACATAGAGAATGTAAGCTTTTATTGCATAGCTTTTATTGCATATATTGGTTTATATTCTTTGTTGAATCAGAGCTCACTGCCATGTTCTAGTGAAGTGTCTGGCATGTGCTGGTCAGTTAATGTTTGTTAAAGATGGGGTGACTCAAGCTGATTCTCAAGCTTTGGCTACATTTTAGTAAGATTTTTATTAAAATTTGTAATCACTTTCTTGTAATTCTGGGTTTCAAAACTGAGTATATTCTCTTATATGTATATATTCCTATAAAGTTTAGCTATATTAGTAAATGTAGAACTTTTGAACAGCAAGATGTGTTATTATTAATTTTGATATCTGAGAGAGAAGTTTTTGTTTGGTTTTGTAGTGGAAGTTTTTGTTGTTTTCCCTCTTTTTTGATATTTTTAAAAATCACTTTTACATGAAAAATAATAACAGACAATTCCTAAAGTGATAGGGTTATTTGCAGTTTCGGAAGACATATTTTAGACATTCTCTGGGAAAACAGAATTTTTCTTGTTGGGTAGACTTTTGCAACTCCAGAGAACCATCGTCTGTCGAGATTCAGACCTTCCTGATGAGCTGCTTTATGGACGGGCAGGTTATCTGTACGCCTTACTCTACGTGAACACGGAGATAGGTCCAGGCGCTGTGTGTGAGTCAGCCATCAAAGAGGTACTGTGGGGCCGTGGGCTGGGGAGTCCTCTCCTGTCCATCAGGCAGCCTGTCTGCTGGCACAGAGGTGCAGTGCCAGCTGGACTCTGCCTCTAGGTAGGAGTAATTTCCTAAGGCCTCATGAAAGTAATAAATAGCTCCTTTATTTTTTCTTCTGAGGATTTTTTTCTTTTTTAATTTAAGTTTGTGTTAATTCAGCTGTTTTTACTAGAACCAAACAGTAGCTTAAAGAAGAGAGAATGTTTACTTCTCTTTCCTGAGGTATCTGAACTGATAGGCAATCAAGGTGAATATCGCTGGGGACCAGCTTCTCTCCTGTTCTACCTTATCCTTGGGCCGTGCCCTTATCTGCCTGACACTGAGGAGCCCCAGCCCAGGGGGAGGTGAGGACGTGGAGGAACTAGAGGTTGCCCACCTCACTTGTGCTCACATCCTACCTCTAGAGCTCCGTCAGATGACTGTGTCCAGCCGTCTGTATCTCTGAGGCAGTACGGCTCAGTAAACTCGGAGCCCTGTTACCAAAAGGATGAGGGGAGAGAGGATAGGAGGAAACAGTTAATTACTGCTTGGCCACACAGTCATTCTAAAATCCTGCAGCAAACCTCATTACTGTAGTCCTTCATAAATAAAGCCAGTTCCTCCAGCCTTGGTGGATGTACAGTTATCCCTTAGTACTTGCTGGGGTTTGAGTCCAGGACCCCCTCTGGATACCAAAATGCCAGGATGCTGAAGCCTCTTAATAAAGTGATGCAGTATTTCCATGTAAGCCATGCATATCCTCCTGTGTACTTTAAATCATCTCTAGATGACTTTTCATACCTAACACCGTGTATATGCTGTGTAAACAGTTGCCCCCACGCAACCAATTCAAGTTTTGCTTCTTGGGACTTTCTGGAATATATTTTCCCCAATATTTTTTTCAGAGGTTGGTTGAATCCATGGGTGTGAAACCCACAGCAGTTATGGAGGGCCAACTGTACTTGCCTTTTGGGGGAAGATATTGAGTCTTAAGTAGTCCAGGATGGTTTTTATAGGAAGTTTTTCTAGGTTCTAGTAAACTGTCCATACAAAGACCTTTTGATCTCTTGGTTCTACTTCTTAATATCTTTTTCTACTCTGAGATTGTCTTCTGATTTCTCCCTGACTGTATTTATTGATTAATAAAATAAAGATAAGGGTGCTTATCTTGTCAGATTAAGCAATCTGTGTATTAAAGAGTAAAGATTTTCAGGTTAAGTAATCTGTGTATGTAAAGACATATTGTTAATTAGACTGAGACAGATTACATGACCCGTTTGCTCGGCTCCCGCTGTCTTGTCGCCTGTGTAGGTAGTCAGCGCTCTCGTTGACTCCGGCAGAGCTTTGTCCAGGGAAGAGAAGAAGGCGGAGCGCTGTCCCCTGTTGTATCAGTGGCACAGGAAGCAGTATGTTGGAGCTGCCCATGGCATGGCCGGCATCTACTACATGTTAATGCAGGTGAGTGACGGTCTGCAGTACCGGCGCAGTAACCACATTGTAAAATACTAGATTGCATCGAGAATGGGAACTGAAATGTTACTACAAACCCAGCAGGCTGAAATGAAAGACGAATCATGGATCCTCAAGCAGGGACCTCTGGAGAGAGAGTACATTGTGTGCAGTTTTGTGCTGGTTAAGGTGTCTGTGGCCCACACTTTATTTCTGTCCTTTTTTCCCTGCTCTTTTAATTGGGGGAAACCTTCAGGAAGCAGAAAAGGCTTCTAGAATGCAGACGAGGGCAGAGACTTTTTCATATTCAAATAACCCCAACTTGCTATCAGTTGTGTTGAAAATTTTTAACTAGTTTATTATTGTGGTTATGAGCTTGTCTCTGAATCACCCCTGATGTCTGCTGAATCACGTGCTGACCCTTCCGTCAGATAGTCAAAGACCACACACCACACTGCTTCAGCCTGCTGCCAGCCTTACAGCCTGTGAGTCCCTCCTCTGTGGGCAGACCTCCGCGACATTGCATGTTCGGTTCTACACTGCTGCGGTAAAGAAATGTCGCAGTGAAGGAAGTTATACATTGTTTGGCTTTCCAGTGCATGTAAAAGCTACATTTACATTATGCTAAGTCACCTCAGTCGTGTCCGACTCTGTGCGACCCCATACACGGCAGCCCACCAGGCTCCCCCGTCCCTGGGATTCTCCAGGCAAGAACACTGGAGTGGGTTGCCATTTCCTTCTCCAATGCATGAAAGTGAAAAGGATAGTGTAGTCTATTTAAAGCATGCAGTACTATTATGTCCTTAAAAAACATGTACATACCTGAATTTTAAAATACTTTATTACTAAAAAATGCTAAACTATCATCTGAGCCTTCCGTGAGTGGTAATCTTTTTGCAGTAGTTACATCACAGGTCACTGATCGTATATCACTATATCAAATATAATAACAATGAAAAAGTTTGAAATATTGTGAGAATTACCAAAATGTTTCACAGAGAAACAAAATGAGCAAATCCTGTTGGAAAAAGTGGTGCCAGTAGGCTTGCTTGATTCCGACTTGCCACAAACCTTCAGTTTTTCAAGAACACAAGTGCAGCACAATAAAACAAACAACAATAAAACAAGGTCTTGCTGCACTTTTTTTTCCAGTTAAGCCTTTTTTTCTTCTAGCGCAGCCGTAGCAGAGCACTTAGAAACTTATTCAACATGACAAAGTATGTCAAGGAACATGGATCAGAATTTAGATCTTTTTAAATTAAAAGCCAGTATATTCCTTTTTAAAATTTTAACTTAAAAATTCCTTTTTTATTTTTAGCTTTTGCATCATGCTGGTACTTACTAAAGGAAAATAGGAAATTCCTATCTGCCCAGGACTAGAACTCCTTTCTCTGGTGATTAAGTATATTTGGTTATCATTGTGGAAAGTAAAACACCTGTGTATTCCAATTTGTGAATTTTGTCTTTAGTTCAGACATGTTTCCAAGCAGCCAGAATTCCATGTCTCATTTTAAAATGGCAGTGTTGTTCTAGACAGTTGGTAGATTGTCTGTTTTTCTCTATTTTCTCAGAAAAACGTTTATAACAGTGGCCTTTGGACCTTTTTTAAAAGTGGTAAAATCTTTAGGGGGAGCATAATCATAAGAAAATCACCAATAATTTAGTTTTAAGTGTTCAGTTTAGTTTTGCTAGATGTTAGGGGGTTCCTTGAGAGAATCACAAATCATACAATTTTCAGCTCACCTACTTTTGCAGTGACGAACATAGAGACACTATTTTGTAAAGGATCCTATTTAGGAATTGATGTCAGCGCTCTCCTCCTGACCGCTACGCAGTGATGTGCCAGAGCTGGCCTCGTGAGGCTGGCCGCACACACCTCTCCCCGGGGCGCCAGCCTCAGCCCGCGGGGGCTCCCGTGTGGGTTCACTTGAACAGCTAAGAGAACAGCATACACAAAAGCTTTCCAAATATCACTTGAACAGACCTGCACTTTTACAATGAAGAATAGAGAACAGTTCTCCTTAAATCATCTCAGAACATCACGGAAAACAGAAAACTGGCCCCCAGCTTCTCTGATGAGACTTGGAGGCTTCTGTAGCCCCACTAGACAAGTCTGTAGGCTGAGAACAGAGGAAGGCAGCAGGGAACAGCAGGCGGCCTGAGGGGACACGATGGTTGCACGAGCTGCCTGAGGAGGAGGATGCCAGCAAGCAGCACGCCGGGTGGTCCCACAGAGCCCTGCGCTCAGGAGTGTAAGGTGCCCTCAGAGGCAGTGCCAGACATGCGTGCAGGTGGGGAGGGAGCTGGGCCACAGGAGGGCATCTTTGAAACTCTCTGTGGAGCCCACCTGGGCCTCTGCCGGCATCACCGGCAGCGAGGTGACTAGAGATAACAGGAGGTAGAGTGAGAGAATAAAACCAGTTCTTTTAACTCCAGAAAGCCAGCTGTAGGTGAGACTTGAAGTGAAGGCCAGAACTGAAGGCGGGGCTTTGTGACTGTCCCCACGGTCCGCGAGGAGACCTCGCTGTGGCCACCGCCGGCCTCTCCCCAGCAGCTTCCCCCAGCCCGGCTGTCAGTGCCTCACTGCCTCATGCAGGGAATTGAAGTCTCTCTTGCAGAAACAGCTCAGATAAAAGATCTGTAGATACAGGTATATGAAAGTCCCCAGCTGTCTATGATGGTTAATTTTATGTGTTGACTTGACCGGGCTGTGGTGCCCAGACATTTAGTCAGACATTATTCTGGGTATTTCCGTGAGGGTGTATAGGTGATGTTTACATTGAAACAGGCTGACTTCTGGTAAAGAAGTCTATTCTCGGCACTGTGGGTGGGCTTCATCCAGTCAGTTGAAGGCCCCCCCACCCCGAACAAGAGGGAATCCGCAGCGGACAGCCTTCAGCTTCATCTGCAGCCTCAGCAAGTACTGATGCAAAAGGTCTGCCCAGGCCTTAACTAACCAGAGAGGTAAAGTAATTCTAAGTTTATATGTTCCTCAGTATTCTAGGTAATTGATGCTTAACTATATTAGCTGCAATATAAGTTAAAAAAAAAAAAAAAAACTTATGGAAAAATTAATTAAATGTTTTATTTGTTTAAAAGCCAGCGGCAAAAGTGGACCAAGAAACCTTGACAGAAATGGTGAAACCTAGTATTGACTATGTGCGCCACAAAAGATTCCGATCTGGGAATTATCCGTCATCACTGAGCAATGAGACAGACCGGCTGGTGCACTGGTGCCACGGGGCCCCCGGAGTCACCCACATGCTCATGCAGGCGTACAAGGTCAGTGCTGCGGCCGCGCCCTTGGCAGCCGACGTGCGCAGACAGCGTGCTCACCACCCAGCTTTCAGTTTGGTCCTGATAATCACGTTTGCTTGCAAACTAAAAACCTTTTAGGGCTAATATTTTTACTAGTAAACAGAAAATCTTATTTCACTGTTCATCACCACTATAGTTAGAGCTGTAAATGTGTATGTGTGTCTTAACAGGGATTATATTTATGTGTAAAAGAAACCTAGATGACATAAGTATGAAAAACCAGTAAGGTAGGAGGCAGCATTATAGCCACAATGCTTTTTGTTTGACTTCACGTCATTTCATTTTTCCTCCTTGAATAAACCTTTGTTGCAGGATGATGATGATGATTTGGGAACTTTTAAATCTTAATTTAAAATTATTATAAAATTATTTATGAAAGATGGACATGGCGTTCAAATTTTCACATATACAGGGTATTACTGGAAATTAGGCAATGCCTTTACTTTACTGATGAACTGTAGTAGACTCTCGATCTGTCTGCACACGTGTTAAGAATACTGTTATTTCTCTCCTGGACTTAGAATTACCATGTAAACTGAAATTATCATATAAAATTGCTTTTGCAATTTTATTTTTCTTTTAATGCATCTTTGTAATAGTTGATGTTTGATTTCCCCTCGTATAGATGCTACACATTTCACACAGGGTATACTCTTCTTGGTATGAACATGTATTATTTGAAATTATGTAGTATTTCAGATGGTATTGGATAAAATGTCAAGATTTTTAATACTATTTCTGTGATGTATTAGGAATTTTGTTAATTGAAAGTGATTTCCTAACAGTTACGTTTGCGTTTGTGGACATTTGTGGACCTCATGGATGGAAGCTGTTTTGATGAATAGTTACAGTCAGTGAGTTTCCATGGTAGCTTGGATGGTGCGGGAGACCGGGTTTTGATCACTGAGTTGAGAAGATCCTCTGGAGAAAGGAGTGTCTGCCGACTCCAGTATTCTTGCCTAGAGAATCTCATGGACAGAGGAGCCTAGTGGACTGCAAGTCCATGGGGTTGCAAAGAGTCGATCATGACTGAGCAACTAACACTTTTACTTTTCTATAATCAGTTCTTTATGGTAAATTAGAGGTTATAGTAACAAAATCTTCCACCTTCTAACCACACATTTAGGCCTTAGGGCATTAGCAGTTTGTGTGGACTCAGCCACTAATAAACAAATACTAACATTGGTCAAATAAAGTTATGTTTGAAAAAGTAAATATGTTGCCCAAGAAAACCATGCAAGTCATAGCAAAGTGATATCAAAGTTTTCCTTTGATTCTGGGCTAAATACGTGAGAAAACCATACCCTGCCTTCCTGTTCCCACAAGCCTGTAATTTCCACAGTAGAACTGTTAGAAATGCATCTTGATGGTCAACTCTTGACCTTAACTTTTCATCAGAAAATGTTTTCATATAAATTATTCTCTAAAAACTCATTTGTTAGTTGATTATTTCTAACGTGGAATATCTTTCTTCTAGGCGGTATTTGTCGGAATCACCTGGAGAGATTATTTTCAAACTGTACTTTCTTTCCCTTCTCAAGATTCTGGTACCTTCCTGATATGAAGCATTGTTATAAATATATTAGTTTATCCCTTTGTTTTTCAGTTGTTTCTGGTTTTTTTACTATTATGAATAAGCTATAGTGAACATTCTTGTACAGGTCTTTTTGTAGACATATGTTTGCGTTTCTTTGGGGGCTGATAACTAGGAGTGGAATTGCTGGATCAGAAGGTGACTTGTTTAGTTTCATAAGACACTGCTAGACCTGTTCTTAAGGGCTGTACCATTTTTACATTCTGCCAGCAGTGTAAGAGAATTCCAGTTGCTGCACATCTCTGCCAACTCTTGGTGTTGAAAGTTGTCTTAATTTTATTCTGGTGGGTATTTCATTCTGGTTTTGATTTATGTTTTCCTGATGATTAATAATATCGAGCAATTTTGCTTGTGCTCATGGGTTGTTTGTACAGTTGAACCTTTAGCGACACAGGTTTGAGCTTGGTGGGGCCACTTATATTTGGATTTTTTTCAATAGATACAGCACTCTGGTACAGCACAGTCCACGACGGGTTGAGTGAGGATATAGCGTGGCGTTGTAGACAGGCCGCTGCAGAGTCACACAAGGGTTTTCAACGAGGCGGGGGCTGGTACCGCAGCCCCCTGTTGTTCAAGGGTTAACTGTATATTTTTGTTAAGTGTCTGTTCATATCTTTTTCCCATGTTGTTTTATTTTTTTTTCTCTTTTTTTTTAAATTTATTATTGAGTTATAAAAATGCTTCCTATGTTCTGGTTGTAAGCCCTTTTGCAGATATGTTTTGGAAATAATTTCTCTCAGTCTGTAGTCAGCCTAACTGAGTATTCTCTGTGGTATCTCTTAATGAGTCAAGTTTTAAATTCTGGTGAAATCTACCTTATCAGTGTTTTGTTTTCTTTTTTTAATGGCAACTACTTTCTGAATCTTGTCTAAGAAATGTTGCTCACTCCCAGGTTATACACACAGTATTCTCCTACGTGCTTCATGGATTTAGATTTTATATTTAGAATTGTCTCAAATTAAGTTTTATATACTATGTGAAGGACTGAGGCTCTTTTTCTCGCTGTAGGAGTGTTTGATTGTTCCCACATTGTTTGTTGCAGACTTATTGCCCCAACTGATTGATTTGGTACCTATAGAGGCACTAGTTCAAAGATGAAATTACCCAGTAAGCATAGGTTTATATCTGGGCTCTCTATTCTGTTATTTTGGCTTCTTTATCTGTCACCGTGATACCATATTGTTTGGATTACTCTAGCTTTAAGCTTTGTAATCAGATAATTTAAGACTTCAGCTTTGTTTTTCTTTTTCAAAATTGTTTTAAATATCCTAGATCCTTTGCATTCCAATATAAAATTTAGAAATCAGTTTGTCAACCCCTGAAAAAGAGGCCTATTGGGATTATGACTGAGATGGCAGTCAATTTATAGATCAGTTTTGGTAGATTTGATATCAATATTGAGTGTTCCTATCCAGAAATATGGTTTCCACTGTTTATATTTTCTTTTATTTATGTCAGCAATGTTTTATACTTTTTGATGTCTTTATATTTAAAGTGTGTCTCTTCATAGTTGGCGGAGAAGGCAATGGCAACCCACTCCAGTACTCTTGCCTGGAAAAATCCCATGGACGGAGGAGCCTGGTGGGCTGCAGTCCATGGGGTCACGAGTCGGACACAACTAAGCAACTTCACTTCCTCTTTTCACTTTCATGCGTTGGAGAAGGAAATGGCAACCCACTCCAGTGTTCTTGCCTGGAGAATCCCAGGGACGGGGGAGCCTGGTGGGCTGCCATCTATGGGGTCGCACAGAGTCGAACACGACTGAAGCAACTTAGCAGCAGCAGCACCAGCTTCATAGTTGGGCCTTGTCTAGCAATGCAGTTTTAACAATCTCAGCCTTTAATTTGGAAGTTTAGTTTAATAATATTTACATGGTTGGATTTACCTCTGCCATTTTTCCATATGGTTTCTATTGGCTACATCTTGGGACTTTTTTTTTCCTCCTTTGTTTTTTCCTTCTTCCCTTTTAGGGAGGTAGGAGAGATTAATTGGCTTTTTTCTGGAATTCCATTTTAATTTCTCTTTTGACTCTTTAGTTCTATCTATTTGCACATCTTTTTCAGTTCAGTTCAGTTGCTCAGTCATGTTGGACTCTTTGCGACTCCATGGACCACAGCACACAAGGCCTCCCTGTCCATTGCCAACCCCCCGAGTTTACTCAAACTCATGTCCATTGAGTTGGTGATGCCATCCAACCATCTCATCCTCTGTTGTCCCCTTCTCCCGCCTTAAATCTTTCCCAGCATCAGGGTCGTTTGTAATGAGTCAGTTCTTCGCATCAGGTGGCCAAAGTAGTGGAGTTTCAGCTTCAGCATCAGTCCTTCCAATGAACACCCAGGACTCATCTCCTTTAGGATGGATGGGTAGGCTCTCCTTGCAGTCCAAGGGACTCTCAAGAGTCTTCTCCAACACCACAGTTCAAAAGCATCAATTCTTCAGCACTCAGCTTTCTTTTTAGTCCAAATCTCACATCCATACCTGACTACTGGAAAAACCATAGCCTTGACTAGATGGACCTTTGTTGGCAAAGTGATGTCTCTAGTTTTTAATATGCTGTCCAGGTTGGTCATAACTTTTCTCCCAAGGAGTAAACGTCTTTTAATTTCATGGCTACAGTCACCATCTGCAGTGATTTTGGAGCCCCAAAAAATAAAGTCTGCCAATGTTTCTCCATCTGTTTGCCATGAAGTGGTGGGGCTGGATGCCATGATCTTAGTTTTCTGAATGTTGAGCTTTAAGCCAACTTTTTCACTCTCCGCTTTCACTTTCATCAAGAGGCTCTTTAGTTCTTCACTTTCTGCCATAAGGGTGGTGTCATCTGCGTATCTGAGGTTATTGATATTTTTCCTGGCAATCTTGATTTCAGCTTGTGCTTCATCCAGCTCAGCGTTTCTCATGATGTACTCTGCATATAAGTTAAATAAGCAGGGTGACAACATACAGCCTTGACGTACTTCTTTTCCTATTTGGAACCAGTCTGTTGTTCCATATCCAGTTCTAACTGTTGCTTCCTGACCTGCATGCAGATTTCTCAAGAGGCAGGTCAGGTGGTCTGGTATTCTCATCTCTTTCAGAATTTTCCACAGCTTGTAGTGATCCACACAGTCGAAGGCTTTGTCATAGTCAATAAAGCAGAAATAGATGTTTTGCTGAAACTCTCTTGCTTTTTTGATGATCCAGTGGATGTTGGTAATTTGATCTCTGGTTCCTCTGCCTTCTCTAGAAGCAGTGAATATCTGGAAGAGGTGAGCCAAAGTGGAAATGACACCTGGCTGTGGATGTGTCTGGTGGTGAAAGTAAAGTAAGATGTGTAAGGAACAATATTGCATAGGAACCTGGAATGTTAGGTCCATGAATCAAGATAAATTGGATGTGGTCAAACCAGAGATGGCATGAGTAAACATTGACATTTTAGGAATCAGTGAACTAAAATGGATGGGAATGGCCAAATTTAATTCAGATGACCATTGTATATACTACTGTGGGCAAGAATCTCTTAGAAGAGATGGAGTAGCCCTCATATTCAACAGAGGAGTCTGAAATGCAGTCCTTGGGTGTAATCTCAAAAACAACAGAATGAATTCGGTTCATTTCCAAGGCAAACCATTCAACATCACAGTAATCCAAGTTTATGCCCCAACCACTAATGCTAAAGAAGCTGAACTTGGAATGATTCTCCAAAGACCTACAAGGCCTTCTAGAACTAACACCTAAAAAAAGATGTCCTTTTCGTCATAGGGGACTGGAATGCAAAAGTTGAAAGTCAAGAGATAGCCTGGAGAACAGGCAAGTGTTGGCCTTGGAGTACAAAATGAAGCAGGGCAAAGGCTCACAGTTTTGCCAAGAGAACACACTGATCATAGCAAACACCCTCTTCCAACAATAAAAGAGACGACTCTACATGTGGACATCGTCAGTACCAAAATCAGATTGATTATATTCTTTGCAGCCAAAGATGGAGAAGCTCCACACATCTGCAAAAACAAGACCTGGAGCTAACTGTGCATCAGACCATCAGCTCCTTATTGCAAAATACAAGAAAGTAGGAACAACCATGAGGCCATTCACGTCTGACCTAAATCAAATCCCTTATGATTACACGGTGTAGGTGATGAATAGATTCAAAGAATTAGATCTGGTAGACAGAATGCCTGAACAACTATGGATGGAGGTTCATAGCATTGTACAGGAGGTAGTGACCAAAACCACCCCCAAGGAAAGGAAAGCATCACTATGAACAAAGCTAGTGGAGGTGATGGAATTCCAGCTGAGCTACTTCAGATCCTAAAAGATGATGCTGTGAAAGTACTGCACTCAATATGCCAGCAAATTTGGAAAACTCAGCAGTCGCCACAGGACTAGAAAAGGTCAGTTTTCATTCCAATCCCAGTGAATGGCAAGGCCAAAGAATATTAAAATTACTGTACAATTGTGCTCATTTCACATGCTATAAGGTAATCCTCAAAATCTTCCAAGCTAGGCTTTAGGAGTACATGAATTGAAAACTTTCAGATGTACAAGCTGAATTTAGAAAAGACAGAGGAACCAGAACTAATTGCTAACATCTGCTAGATCATAGAAAAAGGAAGCATCTTCCAAAAAAATTTGCTATGTTGACTGTGCTAAAACCTTTGACTGTGTGAATCACAACAAACTGTGGAAAATTCTTAAAGAGATGGGAATACCAGACTACCTTACCTGCCTCCTGAGAAACCTGTATGCAGGTCAGGAAGCAACAGTTAGAACTAAACCTGGAACAACAGACTGGTTCCAAATTGGGAAAGGAGTACATCAGGGCTCCTTTGTCACCCTGCTTATGTAATTTATATGCAGAGTACCTCATGTGAAATACCGTGCTGGATGAAGCTCAAGCTGGAATCAAGATTGCCAGGAGAAATATCAATAAACTCAGATATGCAGATGGTACCACTCTAATGTCAGAAAGCGAAGAGGAACTAAAGAGTCTTGATGAAAGTGAAAGAGGAGAGTGAAAAAGCTGGCTTAAAACTCAGCATTCAAAAAAAAAAAACCAAGATCATGGCATCTGGTCCGGATGTTTCATTGCAAATAAATGGGAAACAGTGGAAACAGTGACAGACTTTATTTTCTTCGGCTCCAAAATCACTGCAGATGGTGACTACAGCCATGAAAGACGCTTGATCCATGGAAGAAAAGCTATGACAAACCTACACAACATATTAAAAAGCAGAGACACCACCTTACTGACAAAGGTATGTGTAGTCACAAGCTATGGTTTTTCCAGTAGTCATGTGTGGATATGAGAGTTGGACCGTAAAGAAGGCTGAGTGCTGAAGAATTGACGATTTCGAACTGTGGTGTTGGAGAAGACTCTTGAGAGAGTCCCTTGGACTTCAAAGAGATCAAACCAGTCAATCCTAAAGGAAATCAACTCAGAATATTCATTGGAAGGACTGATGCTGAAGCTGCAACTCCAGTACTTTGGCCACCTGATGCGAAGAGACAATTCGCTGGAAGAGTCCCTGATGCTGGGAAAGAGTGAGGGCGAACAGAGAAGGGGCAACAGAGTATAAGATGGTTGGATGGCATCACTGACTTAATGGACGTGAGTTTGCGCAAACTCTGGGAGATGGCAAAGGACAGGGAAGCCTGGCGTGCTGCAGTTCATGGGGGTTGCAGAGAGTCAGACCTGATGTGGCTGCTGAGCATCAACACAGTCGATTCACAGTGCCATCGTTAGTTGACGTGTATCGCAAAGCAATTCAGACTTTATCACACACACACATATATGTGTAATTTTTCTAGATTCCACATATAAGTGATATCATATGTTATTTGGCTTACTTCACTAGTGTGTTAATCCTAGGTCCATCCACATTGCTGCAAATGGCATTATTTCAGCCTTGTACTATTTCAGAGCAATATTGCACTGTGTATATGTACCACATCTTTATCTATTCATCTGTCAATGGATATTTAGGTTGCTTCCAGGCTCTTGTAAATTTCACCTTCATTCTTTGAAGATATTTTTGCTGAATATCTATGCTGACAGTTCTTTTTTCCCTTTCAGTTCTTTAAAGATACTGCTCCACAGTCTTCTGGCCTAAACTGTTTCTAAGATATTAGTCATTCTTTTTTTTTTTTTTTTTAATACTATATATTTCTTAACAAGTTTGTGTTTTCTCTGGAAGCTCTTGACATTTCCTCTTACTTTTTGGTTTTCAGTATTTTATCAGGTACCTGTGTATATCTGTATTTATCCTGCTTGAGAGCCTTTGAGTTTTTAACTTGTAATTGTGTGTCTTTCACTACGTTTGGTAAATGTTAGGCCTTTAATTTCCAACAGGTCCCTAAGGCTTTTGTTTTTAATTTTTTCCTGTAATTCAGATTGTATAATTTCTATTTATTTAAGCTTCCTATTCACTAATGATTTCTTCTGTATTAGGTCTTACCAGTAAGTTTTTAATTTCACCTATTGATATTTTATCAGTTTCTGAATATCTTTCTTTTTTCCTATCGTAACAACTTTAATTGACATTTTGACTCATAAAACAGAAAAGTGATCAGATGGAAAGAGCTAGCAAATAAATATTTTTGTATAACTGTTTTCCTAAATTACAAGAAGCACATTCTGAACAAAACAATAATTATTTTACTAATGTGATCAAAGCTGTTCTTTTATCTGCCTCTTTCTGATTTTTTTCTATTCTTCTTTTAAATGCATTTATTTTTAATTGCAGGATAATTCCTTTACAATATTGTGCTGGTGTCTGCCATACATCAGCATCAGTCAGCCATGGTATACACACGTCCCCTCCTTCCCACCTCCCACCCCGTCCCACCCCTCTAGGTTGTCACAGAGCCTGGGTCTGAGTTCCCTGCGTCACACAGCAGATTTCCATTGGTTATCTATTTTACACATGTTAGTATATATGCTTCCAAGCTATTCTCTTCATTCATCTCACCCTTTCCTTCCACCTCACTGCCTGTGTCCATAAGTCTGTTCTCTATGTCCATGTCACCATTGCTGCCCAGCAAATAGGTTCATCACTACCATCTTTCTAGATTCCATATGTATGCATTAATATACGATACTTATTTTTCTCTTTTCTGACTCACTTCGCTCTGTATAACAGGCTCTAGGTTCATCCACCCCATTAGAACTGACTCAGATGCATTCCTTTTATGGCTGAGGAGTATTCCAGTCCATACGTACCTCAGCTTCTTTATCCATTCGTCTGTCGATGGATATCTAGGTTGCTTCCATGTCTTAGCTATTGTAAATTGTGCTGCAGTGAACATTTGGTTACATGTGTCTTTCAATTTTTGTTTCATTAGGGTATATGCCTAGAAGTGGTCTTGCTGGGTAGTTGGTAGTTTTATTCCTAATTTTTTAAGGAATCTCCATACTGTCTTTCATAGTGGCTGTATCCATTTACATTCCCACTAGCCATGCAAGAGGGTTGCCTGTTCTCCACATCCTCTCCAGCACTTGTTTGTGTGGATTTTTTTATCAAGGCCATTCTGACTGGTGTGAGGTGATACCTGTTTCTTTCTATAGTGATGTTTCTCTGAGATTTCCAAAGCATTCTCTGATGTTGAGTATAGTTTCTTTTTTATCCTTAGAGATTTTTAATAACTGCCCCAAATCCTTGCCTTTATTTTCAACATTTGGTCATCTCAGCATTAATCCATTTTGTTACATAAGCAAACAGGCTCAGAGAAGGTACAATGACTTACCCAAAGTTATACAGTTAGTAGCTGAGAGAGAGGGGATCTAAGCAGTGTCTTCTGACTCCAGATCCCTATGTGGCCCTCTGCATGGCACGTCTCTTCAGACTTTCTGTCATGACATTTCCCAGGGAAATTTAGCATTTGAGAGAGGTAATGTCGATCAGTAAAGAGATTTTTCTGTAGTTACAATGGCTACAATGTAGAAAAGATAAAATCTGTGATTAAATCTGGGAGCTTTTGTCCGTGTTCATTAAATTTCCAAATGCCCCACTATTAGCAGAAGCTCCCCTCTTGGCGCATGAGTGTGTGGTGGTGGTGGGTGCGGTGGCCGTGCGCCTGTGCAGGGGAAGGAAGGGAAAGCTCAGTGTGTACAGCGCACCCCCAGCAGCTTCAGCCTAAGCCGGGGAGCGGGGGCTCTGCCTGGCGTCACGTACTCCTGCAGAGGCTAAAGGGGCCACAGGTTTCTGAGGAGTGGGCTTACTCTCTGTGATTTCATGACACAGACTCTCAAACAGTCCCCTTTTGAAACAGAGCAGGACCCTGCGGTCTGCTCCCCAGCCCGGTCACGTCCTCTGCCTGCCTTTTGCCTGTGGAAAGCTTTAGTCAAAGAATAAGTTTAACCGGAGAAGTGAGAAATGCGGAAACAAAGGAAAGCAGTGTGAGGAGACTAAATAGTAATAGCGAAGTCATTAACCATAGTCAAGGCCCTTGACTTCTTCCTCATGGGCTGTAGATACTGTTCTGAGCCGTATCCTGTGAGCCGTCTTACAGACACTCAAACACCGCGTGGGGAAGTGAGAGACTCAATTCCTGGGCGGGTTGTAAGAAGTCTGGGGGTCCCCAAGGAGAGAGGGGTCTGGGGTTCTCGAGGAGGAGATAGGGGTCTGGAATTCTCAAGGAGGAGGAAAGGACAAACTTTTTCTTTTTCCCTCTACATTCCTTAGTCTTAGTCACATAAAACGTTTTTATCTTTAAGCTTCAAACTGATGATTACACAACAAGCAACTCAGTTTAAACTCTGTACTCTGTACTAACAACAGTGTGTCCTGCTTGAGGAGCGTTTCTCCTTCCTGAAAACCTTCTGGCTAATCCTGTTATCTTAAAATGTAAATTATGGGAGTGGGTCTAGTAAGATCTTTACAACCTCCAGGCATTCTTTTGATTCTTTGTGATAACTAAATAAGAAGTATATAACTCCCTTGCTAACACTAGCCAGGGGGCACTCTTTCTGCCCCCTTCTGATGTCTGTCAGAAGCTTTCTCTACCTCTTTTATACTTTAATAAAACGTTATTACACAAAACCTCTGAGCAATCAGGCCTCGTCTCTGGCCCCGGATCAAATTCTCCTCTGGAGGCCAAGAATCCCTGGGTCTTTCTTTCTTGGTTTAGCAACCTTTCAGAACTTAACTCTGTGATGGCCAGACTGTATGTATCCAGGACTTGAGCGGCCACAATTCTAAGAATTGACTTCAAAGAAATGGGAACAGGTGCACCCCAGAACTGAAGATGAACTACCTATAGCAACCGAGATGATGCCGTCAGACCGCTGATGACCAGTTGCAGATGCCTGTTGGAGATGCCTGTGCTGTATCTGCGTGTGACCTCCCCCACCCCACTCTGTCTGTGAAAGCTCTCACCTCCTGCTTGTCGGGGGTGTGAGGAGGAGTCGGCCTTTGGACAAACGTCCGCCACCCTCCCCCCACCCCAGTTGCCAGCATCTGAAGTAAAGCAAATTTTCTTTCCACAACCTGGCCTGCTTATTGGCTTTTGAATGGCGAGCAGCCAGACCCCCGGATGCTGATCGCCTTTCAGGTGCTGTTTCTCCTTTCAGTAACACTTTCAGCTATCCGCTCTGATCTGATATTTTTTAGGATGGGAAAATGTCTTCGTTTTGTAATTCAGATTAAGAGGCTTAAGATGAAAATGAGAGGATGAAGTATTTGCGCTGGCGTGATGACACAGAAAAAAGCAGTATTAATGACAGCTCAGAAGGAGCCCTGACCATGTGCCAGGCAGTGTTCTAAGAGCTTCTGGTGCGTTATTCCATTTGAATACAGCAGCCGAGATGAAGAAATAGTATCTTTTTATAGTAAATAAAACTTAAAGACATCAGAGGTGACTCGTCCACAGTTGAAAGGCGACACAGCTGAGATCCAGACTCGGCAGCCCCCGAGTCCGTGTCTCGACTGCTTTTGGGACTGAGACCACCCTGGCGAGGTTCCGCACCAGAAGCAGCGACTGGGCTGCAGATACGCCTCTTCCCTTTGCCGCCTGCGGCTGCTGGTCACCCTTCAGGTGCTGTTTCTCCTGCTCCTCGGAGCCTCCCCAGGGGGATGCCCAACAGGTCGCAGGGAGGATCCTGTCGGCCACCCAAGGGAACTCTTGTCCAGTGACCTTTTGCCTCTAATCCACGGTCTAAAACTTGTTTGCACTAGACTAGAATGAGCTCGGCAGCAGAGACTGCTGTTAGTAAAAGAACAGATTCTGAGGAGAGGACTGGGAGGGAAAACAAACGCAGTGTGAGGAGAAAGAGCCGAGTGAAGGGGAGTCGGGGGCGAAAGCGTCCTCCTGCCCGGCCGGGGCTCGTCTCTCCCAAGCGTGTTTGTCTCTGTCCCTGTAAAGCACTGCGTGGAGATGGTGCTGCCTCCTGAGGGGCTGAAGATGCCCTGTGCCGGCTTCTTTGTGACAGTTTGTATGCCAGCTGGTCGGGTGCCTTGGTCTTATGGCTGACCTCGGGTCTGGAATGTTCTTGATGTGGATGGCGGGCTGTGTGGAATCCTCCACTGCCTTCGACGTGAGTAGGAGTCTCAGAGCTGCAGCCTGTAAGTCCCAGGAAGCACAAAACAGTTTGTATATGACAGACCATCC
This sequence comes from Giraffa tippelskirchi, assembly GCF_054371585.1. Classification (NCBI taxonomy): domain Eukaryota; kingdom Metazoa; phylum Chordata; class Mammalia; order Artiodactyla; family Giraffidae; genus Giraffa; species Giraffa tippelskirchi. The sequence goes on from NC_137283.1 coordinate 852,542, forward strand.
TACCAAAGAGATCTTGTCAGTTTCCTTATAATTTTTTAACCTTTGAACCGCTTTTGAAACACTATGTGCTGGAAGGAGGGTGAGGGGAGGGGAGTGGCTTGGGACGGCAAGCTGCCTGGTGTGACGCTGGTGCCGCTGGACCCAGGTCACCTCGGGTCATTCCAGGTTTCCTAAAGGCAGGACGTTTTCTCAGCAGGGAGGGGAAATGTTTTGCTATTTGTGCCTTCAGACGCTTGTTTAGCACCGCTTTGTTTTTCGTTCCTCAGGTTTTTAAGGAGGAGAAGTACTTGAAGGACGCAATGGAGTGCAGCGACGTGATTTGGCAGCGAGGTCTGCTGCGGAAGGGCTATGGGATCTGCCACGGGACCGCTGGGAACGGCTACTCCTTCCTTTCCCTTTACCACATCACGCAGGATAAAAAGTACCTCTACCGAGCTTGCAAGGTACGAGCATCTTACCCAGACAGCTTTCGAGCCCCCCAGACCACACGAAGCCCGAAGCAGCTCTCCGGTCTCAGACATGCTGCGCCCAGCTCTGTGGTTCCTTCCACACAGCCTTGTCCCCGCCGGCCCTCTGCCACAGGATCCTCTCTGCCGTGGGACTGCTGGGTGGAAATGCCCTCTGCAGTCCCGCAACCTGTTAAGAGTGCCTTCCTCTGCGGTTATTAGCCTCATGAGTTCAGGACGTCCCTTCTTGAAGCCTCAACTGGAACAATACTATCCGCCTCCTAAATTTGTTCCAAGAAAAATGAATTGTGATAATGGGCAGATCATCAGTAGGTGCCCCTGCTTAAAGCCCTGCAGTGGTTTTACAGTGCTCACACCCCCACCCTGGAGGGCCCGGGGGCCTCGGCCCTCGCCTGCCTCCTCCTGCCTCGCCCCCATGCTCTCCGTGGGGCACAGCAGGCCTGGGGCTCCCCTGAAAGCCGCCTGGTGCAGAGGACCTCTGAGGTCTCGACCCCGGGGACGGAGCTGCTGGGCACTGTGGGGTGCTTCCGCTGGCTCCCGCTGTGCCCCACCCTCGACCATGAGCCGGACATGCCCGGCCCCAAGCAGAGACTAATAAATACGCATCAGGTGTTTGAAAACGAAGCACAAAGCAAGACTCAGTAGACGCTCGCTAGACACACTTCACAAAATGAGTGAGGAAGACGCTGGAAAACAGATTGGAAGGAAACACCAAACTGTACAAGACCACGGGCAGACGGAGGCCTTCAGGGTGGCTGAGTTTTCATGTTTATTACTATTCTGAAGGCTGTTCTTAAACCAGGTGGGATAGAGCCGTGGTGCCCACACTCACAAAGGCCGTGCCCACAGGGTGTTGTGGGGACACTGAGGGCAGGTGCTGGCCCAGGAGTGCCATGTGAACTGAGACCCAAAGGGGAGCTGGAGACTCAGCAGGGCTGGACGCTGGGAGCAGAGCTGCCCGTGCCGGGAGCTGGAGGGGTCAGCACCCTGGGGCCATGACGCTCTGCTGGCCGGGGCAGAGACATGAGGGGCAGCTTAGGGCGACGGCAGTCACAGTGGCAGATGGGCAAGAAGTTCGGGGGATTGGGGAAGACTTCACAAGGAGGGAGGCAGAGCACAGGGTAGCCCGACACCCCAAGTGCCCAGTGTTAGGGGGTGCGGGGTGAGGGATGAAGTCAGAAGGGCAGAGGCCGAAGAAAGCTCGTCCTTCCCCTAGTCAGCAGATCTCAACCTTGGGTACACTTTAGACTCACTGGGAGCTTGTGAGTGCTTAAAAGCTCTCACACTGGAGTGCCTGGACCCCAGCCTAGATCCAGTGATGCAGGAGCCCAGGCGCTGTGGTCTCCCCACCAGCCGCATGAGGCCGCATCTGTCGGGAGGGCCGTCACGAGGGTTTGTGATTCACGGTCAGTCTCCTCTCTCAGAAGGATCACCATGGCTGCAGTGGATGGATGAGGTAGAGGTAAACAGTCTGGGTTTCTCCAAATTGTTGGTTAATAATTAATGCAGGAAATGTTGGGGCTTCCCTGGTGTCCAGTGGCTGAGAGCCTGCCTTCCAATTCAGGGGATGTGGGTGCGACCCCTGGTCAGGAAACTAAGATCCCGTATCTCACACTCAGAGCAACTAAGCTGGCGTGCTGCAGCTACTGAGCCAGGGTACGGCAGCTAAGACCCAGTGCAGCCAACTAACTCACTAAATACTTTTCAAAAAGCAGAAATGTAGAGTCACGGACCAAGGATACTGGCTATGATACTAAAGAGAGATTTCGAAACACGATGTTGAGCCCACAGAATTTGGTGGATTTTTTTTTTTAATGTGGAGAAGACAGAAATGTCCAAATGTCTTCCTGATGTCTGACTAGAAAACCAGATAGATAGTGCATCAAAAGACCCAGAAGTGTGTGAGGGTTTGGAGGGTAGAAAGCAGCATGAGTTTTATTATAATGTTACAAAAATCCATTGAAGAGGTTTCAGAAGGAAGGCTCAGAGAGCTCCAAGGAATTGCTGAGAAAGCTAAGGGATGCGTTTTCAAGAGGAAGAGAGTGGGCAGTGGGCGGTCCAGGGGCTCAGTGGGGAAAGGAAGGGAGAGGGGACAAGCTGCATATTCAGCAACAGGGCTCAGCATGCGGGGCTTCAGTCTGCACAGAGTGCCTGCCAGGGCGGAGGGCAATGCCTGAAGGAGACAGAAGGTTGTGAATTGTGTGATTTCTACTTCAGTCTTCCCAACAACCTTCCTGGGTAAATCCTCCCTTACAGATGAGGAAACAGGCCTGGACAGGTGACAGGACTTGCCAGGTCTCACCTCCTTAGAAGAGGTGCTAAGTCCCCCCAGGCCCACACTGCTGGCCGCTCTGTCGCCTGGGCGTCTGGGCCTTTGATTCTTGGTGAATTCACTACAGTGTCTCATTAGTTCCATTTCCACCAAGCGAAACCCCACTCTTAAAAATAAATGTCTTTCCTCCTAGTTTGCAGAGTGGTGTCTAGAATATGGAACACATGGCTGCCGAATTCCTGACAGACCGTATTCTCTCTTTGAAGGTAAGAGGGAGGGAAACTCCAGGTTCGAGTCTCTGGGTGCGTTTGGTCCTCCTGACTGTGCACCATCACAGTTGATCTTACTTAGAGATCAGTGCAAAGCTGGCAGATACCAGGAGCAAAGTCATTCCTTGCTGAAAACTATACTGAGTCTCTTTACCTTGCCTATTTGTCCTCCTGTGAACTTCTTCCATGCATTTTTAGATCTTTTGTGAAGTATATATGCATAGACTATTTGCTGCTCAGTGATGGAAGAAATAATAAGTTTTTCCTCTGCATTTTACCTGTAATACCATGCATATAGTATTGATCTATTCACAGCAAACTTGATTCGTTATTTAGATACATTTAATTATTTAAGTCATATAAAGAAGCATAAATAATTAATATTAGTAATTTAAAAGAATTAGTAAGTAAAACTATTAGGCTGCTGAGTTACTGCAATGATTGGTGGTGGGGATTTTAACCAAGCAAGTAAAGTTTGTTCTAAATAGTATTTTTAAAACCCAAGGAAAATATAAAATGCAGCTTTACATTTGAAATAAAAACATAAAGACTCTGAGAGGAAGGTTACATGTTGGAATATCACAATAGCAATGCCCTTAACTTTTTTGTTAGCAATTCTATGAAATCACCATAAAGTGTCCAGATGCAAGATGTAAAAATAAGATAGTGAAGAAAACCTGCTGTGTGCTAATATAAGGATTTTCCATTTGTGTATGTGAAGTTATTTTTAAAGTCCTCACTACCTTTCCCCACCTCCTGACAGCCCCAGTAAAGGCAGTGATTAAAGGTCAGTTGGTTTGGGAGCCCACCGCACACCGTTTTTTTCATGATGGATCACGTTTTTCGTTGCAGGCATGGCTGGCACTATTCACTTCCTCTCTGACATCCTGGCCCCAGAGGCATCACGGTTTCCTGCATTTGAACTCGGCTCTTCACAGAGGGATACAAAGGTTCAAAAAGACTACTAAGAGGACTGGACCAGAAGCCACCAGGTTGCTTAGAACCAACTGTGAATTGAAGATGGGAGAAAAAGGAGAAGCAGACATCTTCCCAGACCCCTGTGTCAGAGTGTGATGGCAGACCGCCCCTTCGGCATCCTGGAACAGCGTCCCCTCGCTGGCGTAAAATGTGAACTCGTCACGTCCAGCTCTCTGTCGTGTGTGCATGTCTCTTGGTGTCTGCTGTCTGTGGGTGTAGGTGTTGTAAACAGAAGCACTTCTCTGTCCATGAGCCCGAGCTGGCTGTGCATGGGGGCACATGGCAGCCCCTTCTCTGTACATACCGTTTAAAGTGAGGTGTTTTCATGTTGACAAACACGGAAATAGCTGGTGTCTCTTATGTAACAAAATCGTCCGCGGTGATGTCCCAGTGGTAAGACTTTCCAGCATTTTCTGCGTGTGCCTTTCAGGTGAGCGTGAGAGAAAGACCAGTCCAAAAATGAAAACAAGAGCACAGGGTTGCTGAAGCAGGGGCGGAGCCTTTGCGCCAGACGGTCACGTGTCCCCTCTGTGTTCTGCTCTTAGTGTTTGTAAGAATCCAAGGGGGCGCCTTGCAGCATCGTCCCCTGCTGGGGCTCCCATTCTCAGGCTTGTTGTGTGAAGCTCTAGACCCTCCTCACAATCCAAGGCAGCCTGTGCCCCGAGGACTGGAGCCATGACACCAAGGACATTCGGGGGAGCCTTTCCATGGCCACATTGTAAATCAAGCAGCAGCGACTGAGGGTTGGCAAGTCTCGGTTCCGTGTATGTTATTAAAACAGACCGCACCTCAATTTTATCAGCATTAGAACTTATGTCCCTCCACGTAAACTTTTTTCAAAATTTGGTAAGTTATGAAAGTACAAATTTGGAATGAATATAGTCCTTATTTTTGTCTGTTATTCAGGTGATAGAAATCTCACATTTGATGAAATGTATTAAGCATAAAGTACTAGTCTGTATCTATGCATATGGGAAACAGTTCTAACCAAGAAAATTACACTGTCTGTCTGACGTTTTTTATTTTAAAACTGGGCATTAACTTGGATTAGCACCCCCTGAATCATTTTACCATGTAGATCTGTCTTTCGAAGAGTTTTGTTGTCATGGTATGAACGGTCTGAGACTTTCTACAGACTTCTCACCTTATGGGCTAAGGCCTGATCGTAGAAGACAAGGTAGATCTCTGATGATCTGGTCCTTGTCTACAAGGGGTTGTCAAATGTTGATCAGCCCTGGTTTCCACTCCTTCCATAAAGGAGGAAGAAGAATGTCCACGTAGAAGACAGATTCCTTTGCACATGTGCAGCTCTTGGGATGCCAAGCCTTGTTTGTGGGGCTAACACCCTAACATGTGCCCTTTGGTCTCTAAATGATGCCTCGGGCGTCTCTTTGTTTTCTGACACTCGTTTCTGTGTCATAACTGTTTTTTTTAAGTTCGTTTGATGACTTCCAAAGGTATAAACCCCCACGATTGTCTATTTTAACCAGCTTCCTGTGTCTCCTCATGGGCTTCGCAGGCAGCCCAGTTCCCCAGGACCCACAGGTGGGACCAGAGTGGGCTGTGCTGTTGTCAGAGAGGCTCACTTGACGTCAGCCCACACGCACCATTCCCGCCTCAGCCAGACCTCAGCGGCAGCCCTCCAGGCCTCGGCACGGGCTTATAGCCAGGCTGGCTCGTTCCCCAGGGGAGGCCAGAGCAGCTGCACGGGAATCACCCCACTCGGCAAGAGGGAGCAGCTCGTGGAAACCCTGGTTCTGGCCACGTCTCCTGCCCAGAAGCAGAGAGGGTGACCCATGTCACCTGGGCATCTTGCCTCGTGTGTTCAGCTTGCTTCTGCCTACCACACTGAGGGAGGATGGAGCACTTGTGAGGTGAATGGGGGATATGTTCTCCACAGGGCTTGTCTAGAGGCCTGCTTACCTGCTGGATGTGTTAACACAGCGCAGTCTGTGACTCCTGGTGGTGACACAGGCTCCATTTCCGGAAGAAAGAGGACACCCACAGCTGATGTAGTGGTTCTGATAGTGTGTGAATTTGGATTTCAGAGCATTTCAGTGATTTCTTAGATTTGTTCATTTTCTCCAAAATGTGTCTAAGCTTTTAAAATAATGTGTATGCACAATTCCATTTTAAAATTTGAAAGAGAAAAAGTTGATGTCCACAAAAAGTGTGCGGGGTACTCTAGTTCAGTACTTAGTAAAAATGGTTTTGTTGTGACACTTGTGGGGTCTTTGTCTGTTCTCACCTCTCTCTGCCTTCAAGAGCGATGGTTGCGAGCCTTGGTCACCATTGTGAAGGTTGCCTTCCTCATAGAATATGTGGCGACTGCTTGTGTTGTGATGCCCTAGATAGTTCACTAGAATAACAGCTTTCTTTTTTTATTCCAAGGCCCTCCAAAACCTGGGTAATACTAACAGAAGCCTGTCTTGAGCTTGCTTGTGTAACAGGCCTTTTCATTCACAGTTGCCCAGAACAGTCAACAGCCTGTCGGGATCACGGCATGGCTGGGGGGTTGTGGCCTGGCGGGGGTCACTGCATGCCTGGGGGCAGGCACTATACTCATTACTGCTTTCCAGTGAGGAAGCTGATGGCCTGCCCGTGGTCACAGCTGGAAGGAGGGCTCCTTCCTGCCCGTGGCCAAACCTGTGACTTGTACTCAGCACTTTCTCTCCTGTGTGCCCAGTACAGAAGGTGAGAAAGGGAAGCCTGAGAGAAGCCCTGTCGTCTGTCCCCTGCTTTCTGGGCCCCTCGAACCATCCGCGGCAGTCCCAAACTATTCTTCACTTTGTGAGGCAATCTTACGGCTGTTATTTCATTTGCTAAATTCACAAAAGCAGTACGCAGGTGTGAAGCCCAGGTTCCCTAAACGTTTTTGTAGACTGCCTTTACTCCTTCCCAGTCTCTTTGCTGAAGCTTAAAAGGGGCCCTTCCAAGTCTGAATTTTTCCCCATCACGTCGGGAGGAGAGCCAGGTGTCATTTCCAACACGACTGTCACCGCGATGCCTGTCGCCCTTCTGTCGGACTGGCCGGTGGCCCTGGCAGGCTGTACTGCATCATTGCTTTTCCTGATCAGAGGAAGATTGCAGGCTCCCTCAAGGCCCCTGCTCCCCGGAGTGAGGTTGCTGGATCACTGGGGCTGTAAAGATGTCCAGTCTGCATCGCAGGTGCCACTGCCACCCGCTTCCTTCTCCGTCTTGGTGGTGGGAGGCCCAGTTCTTCCCAGCGAATGTTTGGTTCACGCGTGCGGCATGCCAGGCCGCATGCTCAGCGCTGACGTGAAGTGCGAACCCGCCTCTTGCAGCTCACCGTCTGTGTTGAGCACCTGCGGGAAGGGAGCAGGCTGGAGCTCAGGCTCAGCTCTGGCCCGCCTTTGGCAGGACCGCGGACAGCTCCTGGGTGGGCTGGCGGGGCTGGTGACTGCGTGCGCTTCCTGGCCCCAGCAGGAGGGGGCCGCAGCTAAGCTGACCAGGTCAGTCCTGCAGTGTGATGCCTCTGGCGTGAGGTTAGGCTGGTCCTTGTCATCCATGAGCCTGTGCAATGGAAGTCAAGAGCAGAGACTATGGAATCTGGATGTGTGGAATCTGGGCTCTGCTACTTGCATGAGTTTGGACAAGGAATTTCCCACTGAGCTTTTCTGTGTAATCAGGACAACCTTACTTGGTTAGCGGGAGAATTAGGATGAAATAGCAAATGCAGGGAGCACCTAGCACATACGTGCTCTGTGATGGGGTGGATGAAGGAGTGGGTGTGTTGGGTGTGGTGCTTTTGTGTGGAGAAACGGGCTCACTCTCCTGAGTAAAAATGAGAACCCAGACCTGTCCGCCTCCGAAACCCCAGGCCTCTCCTCAGTCCCGTTCACCCAGCTGTTTGTGTACACTGTATGCGGGTGCCTGCTGTGCCAAGGTCCTTCAAGGGGAGGAGTTGCCGCAGGGGCAAGGAGGAACCAAACCACAATTTCAGGCTTACACCAGACCTAAACGTTCAGAGAGGCTGGGTTTTCTCTTTCTCTGGCCTGTTCTTTGTTTAATGGCCCTGGAGACCTTCCCGCTTCTGTACCAGGTAGACTCTTGTGGCTTTCATGGGATCATCCGACAGATGTAGTCCTGATCATGTGTTACCAGGCGCCCTACCACGTTCCTTAAAGAATCGTTCATGGGAAAATAAAACATGTACCAAAGTGGCATAATCATAAATCTACCCATAATCATGTAAATAACCCCCACAGTCCCAAGAACTGAGGGGGCCTGCTTTTCAAACCATTCCCTCAGGGAGGCCGTAGGGAAGTGATCCAGTGCTTTATGCTTGGCTGCAGGACACTGAAAGGGAGGGTTGTGAGCAAGGACACACTTGCTTCCAGAGTCTCTCCAGTACCGAGGAGGACCACCCTTCCCTGCAGCTGAACGGAAAGTTCTGAGACCTTTTCTGCCTGAAGGATGTCATTGTTCTGACACTTAAGTCATAGATTGCTTAGAGAATTCTGCACTGGAAGTCACTTTCCTCTTGAAATTTCAAGGTATCATACTGACTTCTAGCTTCCAATGTTACCTCTGAGAACCTCGAAGTCACAGTGATTCTTGTTTTCGTGCTCAATCTTGTGTTTTGATGTGATTACTTTGCAAGCTGTAGAATTTTTCTGTCATGATAATGAGCGCAGTCCTGGGTTCTTGGTAAGCCCCTCCAATCTAGAAACTCTGTGATTCAGTTCTAAGAAATTTTCTTGAATACTTTTTTAAAAAATCACTTTTTTTTTTTTAATTTTTCTCCTCTGCCTTTTTGCTTTCTTTTCTAAGAGACTGCAACTTTATTTTCAAAGCCTTCTATTGTGTCTTTATTTCCAGGTGTTTTTCTTGTCCTTAGGATATCTTTTGTGTATGTCTTCTTATTTCTTATTGCAGTATCTTATCTCTTTGAGGATGTTAATTTATTCAGCACATAGTCATTACGTGCTTACTCAGTGCCATACATTTTTTAGGCACTTGGAATCCATCATTGATCAGAACAGTCAAAAAAATCTCATCTTGTGGAGTTTGTGGTATAGCAGAGAGACAGTAAGTCTAGATAAGCAAATTTTCTCCTATGTTGTAAGATATTAAGTAATAAGAAGATATGATAAAGCAAGAGACTGACATGGCGGAGAGAACACACATTACTGCTTTAAGCAGGATTGTCAGCGTGAGACCAGAGACAGTGACAGGTGAGCCAAGACGTGAAGAAGTTCATGGAGTGTCTGGAAAGAGCATCAGACAGATAGTGTGCCCTGCTCAAGAGCAGAGCCAGGACAGTGGGGAGGGAAGGCCATTCTAAAGACTCTTGACTTTTACTCTGGGTGAAGCGCAGAGTCACTTGAGGGTTTGTGCAAATGAAGGATGTTACCTGATTTATGTGTTGAAGGAGTCATCCTGAGAAAATGCCAGGAGGATGCAGGAAAACCAGGAGGCTGGTCCAGGAGAGAAACAGTGTGGTTTGGCGAGAACGGTGGGATGCTCAGTTCAGTTCAGTCGCTCAGTTATGTCTGACTCTTTGCGACCCCATGGACTGCAGCAGACCAGGCCACCCTGTTCATCACCAACTCCTGGAGTTTACTTAAACTCGTGTCCATCGAGTTGGTGATGCCATCCAACCATCTCATCCACTGTCTTCCCCTTCTCCTCCTGCCCTCAATCTTTCCTAGCATCAAGGTCTTTTTCAGTGAGTCAGTTCTTTGAATCAGGTGGCCAAAATATTGGAGTTTCAGCTTCAACATCAGTCCTTCCAATGAATATTCAGGACTGATTTCCTTTAGGATGGACTGGTTGGATCTCCTTGCAGTCCAAGGGAATCTCAAGAGTCTTCTCCAACACCACAGTTCAAAAGCATCAATTCTGCAGCGCTCAGCTTTCTTTATAGTCCAACTCTCACATCCATACAAGACTACTGGAAAGACCATAGTCATGACTAGACGGACCTTTGTTGGCAAAGTAACATCTCTGCCTTTTAATATGCTATCTAGGTTTGTCATAACTTTTCTCCCAAGGAGTAAGCGTCTTTTAATTTCATGACTACAGTCACCATCTGCAGTGATTTTTGAGCCCAAGAAAATAAAGTCAGCCACTGTTGCCACTGTTTTCCCATCTATTTGCCATGAAGTAATGGGACTGGATGCCATGATCTTAGTTTTCTGAATGTTGAGCTCTAAGCCAACTTTTTCACCCTTCTCTTTCACTTTCATCAAGAGGCTCTTCAGTTCTTCTTCACTTTCTGCCATAAGGGTGGTGTGATCTGCATATCTGAGGTTATTGATATTTCTCCTGGAAATCTTGATTCCAGCTTGTGCTTCTTCCAGCCCAGCATTTCTCATGATGTCCTCTGCATATAAGTTAAATAAGCAGGGTGACAATATACAGCCTTGACGTACTCCTTTTCCTTTTTGGAACCAGTCTGTTGTTCCATGTCCAGTTCTAACTGTTGCTTCCTGACCTGCATACAGGTTTCTTAAGAGGCAGGTCAGGTGGTCTGGTATTCCCATCTCTTTCAGAATTTTCCCCAGTTTATTGTGATCCACACAGTCAAAGGCTTTGCCATAGTCAATAAAGCAGAAATAGATGTTTTTCTGGAACTCTCTTGCTTTTTTGATGATCCAGCAGATGTTGGCAGTTTGATTTCTTGTTCCTCTGCCTTTTCTAAAAGCAGCTTGAACATCTAGAAGTTCATGGTTCACGTATTGCTGAAGCCTGGCTTGGAAAATTTTGAGCATTACTTTACTAGTGTGTGAGATGAGTGCAATTGTGCGGTAGTTTGAGCATTCTTTGGCATTGCCTTTCTTTGGGATTGGAATGAAAACTGACCTTTTCCAGTCCTGTGGCCACTGCTGAGTTTTCCAAATTTGCTGACATATTGAGTGCAGCACTTTCACAGCATCATCTTTCAGGATTTGAAATAGCTCAGCTGGTATTCCATCACCCCCACTAGCTTTGTTCTCTAGATGTGTCCTGGAGCCAGTAGGGTCGCTGACAGCCAGGTGCAGAGCAAGGAGGAGCCAGCAGAGTTGGAGCGCCCAGGCCTTGGAAAGGACGTTGCCTGCAGCTGAGATGTGGAAGAGGCCACTGCGGGGTCAGAGTCTGCTTAGGCTTGTGGAGTGGGAGGTGGCCCGACTGCTGGAGTTGGGAGGGAGATCTGGGAGGGGACTGTCACTGTGGAGTCATTTGCATATTGGTTATTTACACCTGTGAGCCGGATGAGCTCACCCAGAAGGTGAGGCTAAAGGGAACAGGGAAAGCAGAGCCTGCAGCATTAAGGATCCAGAGGAGTTTGCTCCAGCCAAGGAGGCCAAGAGGAAGAAGTCGCTGGGTGGGGTCTGTGTTCCTGGAGCCAGTGCGGAAAGTGCAGCGGAGTCATTGGCTGTTCCGGATGATCCTGGACAGTGAAAACCTCAGAATTGGCCACTGCATTCATCACCCCGAGGTCCTTAATGAACTGGGGAGCAGAACGGACAACACTAAAGGAGTTTTGTTGCAAAAGAGAGGAAAGAAATGGGGCCATAGTTTGTAAGAGAAATACGATTGAGAAAAAAACTTTTTCCTTCAGAAAAATAACAGCATGTTTGTAAATCAGTGTGATCCAATGAGGGCTTCTTTTAAAAGTGATGCAGAGCAGAAAGGGGTGTTTGCGGAGAGATGTCTTCAGGTAGGCAGAGGAGATGGGGGCTGGCGCCAGGTGGCTGCTCAGCCAGAGAGGAGCCTGTGGGTAACAGAAGAGATGTCTTCAGGTAGGCAGAGGAGATGGGGGCTGGCGCCAGGCGGCTGCTCAGCCAGAGAGGAGCCTGTGGGTAACAGATGGGCGCGGAGGCAGGGGCTGGGTGGCGGTGGAGGGAGCTGTGCCGTCCTCTGGCTTCTTCACTTGTCTCGGTGAAGTGGGAAGTGAGGCAGCATATGCTGAGTGAAGATGGAGGAAGACGAGGTGTGGGGTGTGAGGGGAGGAAGGAAAGTGTGACTGTTGCCCAGGAGCGTGGGAAAGGGGATGAGGGGCTCACACTTCACTCAGCAGCTCCAGGGAGGGTTTGTGGGGATGTGGATTGCTGGGATTGTCTGGTTTAGGAGGGCTGGCGTGTGACCTGAGAATTCGTTTTCTGACAACTGCCAGGCTGAGCTTCCCTGGGGCCCCCACACTTGAGGAGCACATGCTCTCAACTCTCCTCTCCGTTGCTTCAGAAGGTCCAGTCTGGATGTGCCGGGATGAGTCAGCGGGAGGAGAGGAACGGTTTTTCCAGCCATGTCCTGCTTGCTTTTTAGTTTATCTGAATTACTCTCCCTGTCTGTTGGCTGTAGTTTCTATCTTTCATGTTAGAGGGTCGGTCTACTAGTTTTATGCTGCAGAAGCTGATTGGAAATTGTGGTCCGAGTGGTGCTGAGTGGCCTGGATCATCCAGTTGGGGAAGGACTGGGCTCGCTGTCTGGGATCCCTCAGTCCCTGCTGAGCAGCCCCCCAGGGAGGAAGAAGGGACAACCACTCTCTCTGATGGTACTGCAACCGTGACCCGGCTCGCCTCTCCTCTGGGTCAGAGGTCAGAACTCCATCCAGAAAAGAAGGTTCCAGTTTGGCTCAGGAAGGGGAGGAGCCCACTGCTGGGCAGGTAGGGAGGCATCATGGTACCTGGGGGCCCAACCTCCTCCCCGCCCTCCAGATGCCCTCCAGAGCTCCCCGCAGTGCGCAGGGTCTGGGCAGCTGCAAGGGGGCTCTGCCCTTCTTGATGTGGGCTGGGGGCTTCCTCAGCCTGCGACTCTTTCCTCCCCCTTGACTTCCTGCTCTTTGCAGATCAGCTGGGCACAGGCTGCTCACTGACCTTGGGAGGCCCAAGTGCTCAGACCACAGCTCCTCTCCCCAGCTTCCCAGCTGGTTTGCAGGGCCCGGCATGGCCCGGTGCTTTGAGCTCGCGAGAGTGTTCAGGGACTGTTCCTGAGCTATACTGAGCACTACCCCGTGCCATAATCACCACACCCTGAGCAGAACTGAAATGTCCCACTGATGCACCAGCCCCTTTACTGCCACGGGTGGGTGTAGGGTCTAGTGAGGGGTGGGTGCTGTTTGTGCCCAGACTGTTTTTGGAAGTTTTCTTACCTTGAACTTTCTTACTAGCATTTTATTTTTGATTTTGTCCCATATAGAAAACCATTTTATTTTTGTCAAATAGAAAAATACGTAATGGAAAAATGTTAAGCGTTTGTAAAACCCCGTAGTTTCTCAGTTATTTTACCGTCACAAATGTTTGCCATCCCTGGAAGAACAGACCTCGAAGGTCACCAAGAGCAGCGAGGTGGAGGAGGGTAGGGGAGGAGAGAGACACGCCGGCGTGCGCCCCCGCCTGTGCCCGGGGAGAGGGGGGAGTCCGAGCGGTCTCACCCCAGCCTCACTGAGTTCCCGTCTGAGCTCTGCCACTTTCAATAAAGAATAAAGGGTTGTGGGGAGAATTAAATAATTTGAGCACAGTGCAAATACTCAGTAAAATTGTCACTTTTACTGTAATCAGGGATTAAGTCACTGACATCAGATCGTTTTCCAGGGAGGACAGTCTGTGACAATGGACTGGCTGCTGCTGTGCCAGCAGCAGCTCAGAGAGCAGTGGGCAGCCTGGCCACCAGGCACAGCGGGCTTCGCCAGTTCTCCCTGCTGTTGTCACAGCGCGTCCCCATCTCTTCTAGGAACCACGAGGCCTGCCTTCCAGGCGGTGCTTGCCCTCCCACTGTAGCATGCACACATCCACAGCATACTCTAGTAATATTGTTTTAATAACTTTAAATGGAGTATCATCTATAGAAATACGGACTCACCATGTTGTATACTGGAAACTGATATAAATCAAATATACTTCAATAAAAAATAAATAAAAATAAAATTGGCACATTTTTGAGTCATTGGTATTGTTCCCAATAACCTGCTTGAGGGCTGCAGCAACAAGGTATTCTTCACACTTTCATTCTAGGCTCTCATACATCTACTGGCTTTAATTGCTTGAGTGCATTTCGTTTCTAATGTGTGATGATGATGGTGATGGCATGCTGGGCTGGACTGTGTGAAGCACTAATAAGCAATGTCGCGCTCAGTCTTTGTGATGCCTGTGCAGAGGCTGCTCAGCCACGTTTTGCATGCATGCTAAGTCATTCAGTCATGTCCAGTTCTTTGCAACCCTATGGATGGTAGCCTGCCAGCCTCCTTCATCCATGGGATTCTCCAGGCAAGAATGGGAATGAGAGTTGCCATGGAGTGGCATGTCATGCCCTCCTCCAGGGAATCTTTCTGACCCTGGGATCGAATCCACATCTCATGTCTCCTGCAGACAGGTTCTTTACCACTCGCGCCACCTGGGAAGCCCAAGCTATGTTTTACTACAAGGCAACTCAGGGTTGAATAAGCTGCCCAAGTTAGGAGCTACTGAGGTATGGACAAGAGATTCAACGAGACACAAATTTTTGGATGTTGCATCAGACATTTTTAAGTCAAGGATAAAAATGGAACTGATTTCCATCCTCACTGAGAAGTGAGGGTGGTGTAGGAGGATGGGCCATTAGAATGGATGGTAGAGTGACATCACATTTAAGGTTTAGTGGGCAGAGCAGAGACGGCAAGGCTGTGGCCAGAGATGTACTCCAGGTCTAAGCATTCACTCACGCACATGAACTGATGGTTCCTGTCTATACTCTGTTCATACAAGTGCGATCCTCAGTGTCCAGCCTATGATACACTTAAAGGAGGAAGAGAATGTGAATGTTACTACTTTGCCCCTTAATTAATTAGTCTCATCAGTGATAGTCAGTTGCTATCTGGAGACAAGTGGACATCACATACCTCCTGACTGGATTACACACCACTACTTCTGAAGCTGACCTTCAAAAAAATTGAGAAAAAAAAACCCCAGAGTCTGATTAAATTTCTCTGCCTATCAGTTTACAAGAAAGACACACATCACAGAGATGCTTGAATCACTGTGATGATGGAGATACGACCAGAAAATTCCAGACTACGGCTAAGCCTGCAAGACAGACAACCTGGTTTCATTTACAGCATTAAAAAAAAAAAAAAAAAGCAAAGGGATAAAAAGAAATGGAGGGAAAACCTACAGGTCCAAAGAGATATGGAAATCAATATTATGATGTGACCTTATTTGGATATAAACATGATTTATTAAAAAAAATTAAAATAAAAAAATGTAAATACTGGTTGTATCTTTAACAATATTAAAGAGTTATTATTAATTTTAATTGTGTGATAATGCTACATGTTGTAATTCTTATGGATGAAATGATTGAGATTTACTTCCAAATAATGCAAGGAAGGACCAGAAGGAATAGAGGTAGAGGAAATAAACTTGGCTGTTGAACTCAAGGCCAATTGTTGATGCTCAGTAATGGCTACATAAGAGTTCGTTATCCTAATCTCTGTTCTTTTGTATATTTTGAAGTTTCCTCTAATTGGGGCCTAATTGAAACTGGAAGCATGGGAGTATAATGGTCTGGAAAGGACCATTAGAACCATGACCGTGACACGCAGTAGTGACTGGGCAAGAAGGGCCGAAGAGGAGAGCCTTATGTCTTGAAAAGAATAGGAAGAAAGGCAGTGTGTTCAGGGGGTGTGAAGTATCAGGGTTCGTGCCCTGCGGAATAAAAGTTTGGATTTTCAACCACCTTTAAGGCCATACCATTTCCCAAACCACTACTTCAGTCTGATAATCTCGGATTTAAGTTGATTGCTCAAAACAAGCCACCAAAGCATCATCAGAGTTCTAGACCAGAATAAATAAACTGTAAACTAAATAAGTGATTTATTCATTGATTCAAGTGTATGGCCTTCCCCCAAGATCTGTGCAGTGTTAATCTTAGCTGTGTAACAAGATACCCCAAACGTCAATTAAGATAACAGTAAACAGGTCTGTTTTTATAGGACAGAAATTGAAGACCAACTCAGCATTTCTAGCTCAGCGTCTGTCATGAGGTTAGAGCTGAAGGCAGACTTCCAAGACGGGCACCCCTGGGCTAGCAAGCTGGCATTGGCAGCAGGGGGCTCAGTTCATCTCTGGCATTTCCCGCGGCCACCGTGCAGAGTTAAACACTCCGGGGGCTTGAAACACTCATTGTCTCAGCACTTGCAGCTGGAAGTCCGGAATCAAGCTGTTGTCAGAGTCACACTCTCTAAGGATCTGGGGGAGCATCTATCTGTCCCATGCCTTTCTCATAGCTTCTGGGATTGCTGGCCCTCTTCCTCGCGGATCCATCACCGCAGTCTCTGTCTACATCTTCACACGTGTCCTCAGCAGTGTGCGTGTTTCTGGGCTCTTTCTGTTCTTCTGAGGACATCAGTCATGTTGGATTATGGGCACACCCTACCCAGTTATGGTCTCCTCTTAACTAACGACATCTACAAAGACCCTATTTCTAAATAAGATCACATCCTGAAGTTCCAAGAAGGAGATGAAGGAGGGGGGCAATTCCAACCCAGTACACTCACCGTATAGCTGCCTGAGAGTCCAAATGACACAGCAACCGGATGCCCCAGAGCAAGGAGAGACCAAGGTCATTCTTTTATGGCCAGACATCGGTCATACACCATCACTTCCATAGTATTGCACTCAGTGCAGAAGGACTGGGTGAGAGCTCACATCTCAGGAGGTGGGGATCATTCAGGGCCATCCCGGAGGCTGGCTACATGCTCCACCTGAAAAAACACACCCTGCCCCACCCAAGACTCCCCAGAGGCTCACCCCCCATCAACGTCTGGGCTATGGAAGCACAAAGCCCTTTCGTTTATTTGAAGAGTTTGTTGTGGCCCAACTGTTTCCTCCAACAAAACTCTTAATGAAAGATTTCACAGCTACACACTTGCCTTCATCTATACCATATTTTCCTGACAGTCCCCTGAGTTTTATCTTTGACTGGAAGCCATTTCTTCATTTTAGCATCATTTGCCATCTGAGGGTCTGAGAATTTTCAGAACCAGCAACTCTGACTCATCTGTGTTTAAGAGCCTCTCTGAGCATCTCTTCAATCCTGCATTTCACTGTAACGAGTGGAAAGCAGCCAGATGGCATCTTGAACATTCTGCCTGGAAATCTCTTGTAAGTCACTCAGTTCAGTAAGTACCTTTTCTACTTTCTTGGAGGAAGTATCATGCATGACGGGACTGTTTTTAAAACATTCGCCATATCTGCTTTAGTGCTCTCTTTCTCTCTCTCCCCTGCCCCCACCTCTTGCATCATTAGAAAGTTGTCAGCACTATGACCCTTTACTCGTACCTCCTTGCGCATCTTCTAAAAATAACAATGCGCTGCATAGTCACAATACTGGTGTCACCCTGAGAAAGCTACAGTGATCCTGTGATATTTTGCTGCATCCAGGCCGTGGCTCATGCCCCTCCCAATTAGCAGAGCTGTAAGTCTGTGTTGCTGTTTTCAGTTGAGATCCATCTAGGTTTCTGCTTTGTATTTTGTTAATCTTTTCATAACCTTGGACAGCCCCCACCTCACTTGCTTTTTTGGATTTTTTTAATGACGCTGACTTTCTGAAGACTCCAGGACTGCTGTCCTACAATCTCCCCCTTGAGTCCGTCTCTTTCCCATGGAAACTTGTTCTGCCATCTCCCACTTCCTGCAGCTTGAAGGTTAGGTTTGGATTCTGGAGCTACATTGTCCAACATGGTAACCACTAGCTACAATGATTATTTGAATGTAAATTAGTTTAATGAAGATTAACTTGAATTTTTATATCCACTATCTGCATCTCTCTAGCCTCGTTTCAAGTGGCTTAGACAGTAAAGAATCCACCCGCATAACTTCACTCATTTCACACGGTAGCAAGGTAACGCTTGAAATCCTTCAAGCCGGGCTTCAACAGTGTGTGAACGGGAACTTCCATATGTACAAACTGGATCTAGAAAAGGCACAGGAACCAGAGATCAAATTGCCAACATCTGCTGGATCATAGAAAATGCAAGGGATTCCAGAAAAACATCTACTTCTGCTTTATTGACAATGCTAAAGTCTTTGATTGATCACAACAAACTGTAGGAAATTCTTAAAGAGATGGGAATACCAGACCACCTTACCTTCCTCCTGAGAAACCTGTATGCAGGTCAAGAACCAACAGTTAATACTAGACATGGAACAATGGACTGGTTCAAAATTGGGAAAGAAGTACGTCAAGGCTGTATACTGTCACCTTGCTGATTTAACTTCCATGCAGAGTACATCATGGGAAACACTGGGCTGGATGAAGCTCAAGCTGGAATCAAGATTGTTGGGAGAAATATCAATAACCTCAGATATGCAGATGACAAAAGAAAAAAATATGGAGAAAGCAAAGAGAAACTACAGAGCCTCTTGATGAAGGTGAAAGAGGAGAGTGAAAAAGCTGGCTTAAAACTCAACATTCAAAAAACAAAGATCATGGCACCCAGCCCCATCACTTCATGGCAAATAGATGGGGAAATAATGGAAACAATGACAGACTTTATTTACTCGGACTCCAAAATCACTGCGGATTGTGACTGCAGCCATGAAATTAAAAGACGCTTACTCCTTGAAAGGAAAGCTATTTCCAAACTAGACAGCATATTAAAAAGCAGAGACATTACTTTGCCAAAAAAGGTCCATATAGTCAAAGCTATGGTTCTTCCAGCAATCACGTATGGATGTGAGAGTTGGACCATAAAAAAGGCTAAGTGCCGAAGAATTGATGCTTTCAAACTGTAATACTGGAGAAGACTCTTGAGAGTCCCTAGGACTGCAAGGAGATCAAACCAGTCAATCCTATAAAGGAAATTAACCCTGAATATTCTGAAGCTCCAATACTTTGGTCACCTGATGCAAAGAGCCGAATCATTGGAAAAGACTCTGATGCTGGGAAGGATTGGGGGCAGGAGGAGAAGGGGACGACAGAGGATGAGATGGCTGGATGGCATCATTGACTCAATGGACATGCGTTTGAGCAAACTCTGGGAGATAGTGAAGGACAGGGAAGCCTGGCGTGCCACAGTCCATGGGGTCACAAGAAGTCAAGACACAACTGAGTGACTGAACAACAGCCCACAGCAGTATTCTTGCCTGGGAAATTCCACGGGAAGAGAAGCCTGGCAGGCGGCAGTCCATTGGGTCGCAGGGAGTCAGACACGACCTAGTGACTAAGAAACACTTTTACTAGTGTACCGGTAAAAAGTGAAAGTCGCTCAGTTGTGTCTGACCTGTACAGTCCGTGGAATTCTCCAGGCCAGAATACTGGAGTGGGTGGCCTTTCCCTTCTCTAAGGGATCTTCCCAACCTAGGAATCAAACTCAGGTCTCTCGTATTGCAGGCGGGTTCTTTACCAGCTGAGCCACAGGGAAGCTCAAGAGTACTGGAGTGGGTAGCCTATCCCTCCTCCAGCGGATCTTCCCGACCCAGGAATGCCACCGGGGTCTCCTGTACTGCAGGCAGATTCTTTACCAGCTGAGCTATCAGGGAAGTATACTGGACAGTGGCATTATTTTCATCATCATAAAATCTTTTTTCAAATAACACTGCTCCAGATGCTATTATATGAGGTTGGACATTTTAGGCAAGACTATTTCTTAGGTGGTATTTCATACTCCATACAGCATCACTCACAGAGGCCTGCCTGGGAGTCCCGGGGTGCCCCGAGGGACTTGTAAATTGCACGTGTAACTAGGAACATCAAATGTCCTCCACATCATTCTCGGTTGTCAGCTGGGATACCATATTCTGTGATGGCAAGATGTCTAGAGAAAAGAAAATAAAATCAAAGAATTTTAGATCTGAGAGGAAACTTTGATATTATTTTATAAGCAGCTGAGGAAACTGAAGCCCACAGAGGCTCAAGACTTGCCCAAGGTCACTGACGCTAGTTGGAAGTAGATAATGACCTTCAGCAAGCATCTTCTTGCTGCTAGCCACTTGACTGAAAATACCCTGTGATAACTGAGATCAGCTGGTGCTAACACTACTAAAATAATTAGAAAACAGCTTTTATTGAGTAATTATCAGTATTAGATACTGTATGTAGTCTTTAAAAAAATTACTTTAGAGACTTCCCTGCTGGTCCAGCGGCTAAGGCTCTGCACGTCCAATGCCAGGGGCCTAGGTTTGATCCCTCATCAGGGAACTAGACCCTACATGCCGCAACGAAGACCAGACACAGCCAAATGAATAAGTAAATGAATAAATATTTTTTAAAAATTACTTCACATGCTTCTTACAACCACCCCACAAAGAAGGCTACTTAGAGAAAATCTCTGATTAACAGGAATTTATTTTTTCAGGTAATAAGAAACCTAGAAATGGTTCAACTCTAGGAAAGCTGGTATCTCTCTGATCATTGTGGCCTTTCCACCATGGTTGCAAGTGGATGCTGCAGCTCCAGGTATCACATCAGTGATAAAAGCAGGGTGAGCCTGCATGTGGCAGGGCCAGCAATTACAGTCTCATTTACGGCAGAAGTGACATCTTTCCCGGAGGCCCAGAGTGGACTTCCATAGTACTTATCTTGGGCCAAGACTGCACCCATGTTGCAAAAAGACTGGGAAAATGAGTGTGATGTCTGACTCTCTGGGCTTCTGTGGAAGAGACAGGGAAGGGAATGGGGTTGGATTAAACCGAGCGACAGTGGAGGTGTCCCTACCCTCAGGGTGCCGTTGAGGAAGCCAGTGTGCCCAGAGTGAGGAAGCAGCAGAGCTGCTCAGACCCCAGAGACCGCGGTGAGCGGGGCGTCTCGCCGAAGAACGCCATGAGGACTCGGGTGTTGCCAGGTGTGAGCTGCTCAGACACGTCAGAGGCAGGATGTGTGTCCTCAGAGAACAGGAGGGAGGAAAAACTGAAGAAGGGTTCGGGGAAGAATGCCACAGGTGTTCGGGTTGGACAGCTCAGAGGGCTTTTACTTACTCCACTTGTAACATACATTTAAAGCTACCTTTGAAGTATCTACATACTTAATGCTATATATATACTCAGGGCTTTGTTTATATATCATAGTGTATTTATTTAATGTGCTGTGTTTCATTTTTCTTCCCAACCTTCTCTTTTCCATGGGAGCTTAGTCTTGCCAGCCTGGTCTTGCCAACTGCACACCGTTCAAGAAGATGTTTCTTACAGTTGGTGAGAGATTCGTGTAATGAATGATACAAATTAACGAAAAACGGGGCTTCCGGCTCCTCCTCAAGTTGGCAACTACACATGGACCCACAATCATAGGCAGCGCTGGCAAAGGCTGGCGGGACAGTGAATACAACTTTGCTAATGGTAATGTGTACCAAAAGCCCTAAACATGCTTTGACCCAGCAACTTCAGATTTTATTCTGAGGAAATAAATGTGGATGAACATTAAAAATGGTCACGAGCAGGCTCAGCATAGCATTGTTCATAGTAGGGAAAAATTAGCTAGAGCTTTTGCAAAAAAAGAAAGTTGGAGAAATGTATTAATACTATAAAGTTAAAAGTGAAGCAAAACATGTATGTGGTAAAATTATAACGAAAAATGTAGGTTGGTAGGCGGTGCAATGGGGCAGATTCGCGAGGGACTGGGTCCTGTGTGTTCAGGTGGGTATAGCTGGCACACATCATCCAGAGTTGTTCCAGCGACCCGACAGGCAGCACAGCAGAGCCTGATTTTTCACGCCAGCCATCGTCCTGGGAGGGTGCTGGAAATCTCGGCCGCACAGTCACACGGGACCAGGCTTCCCCAGCCAGGGGTACTTTCCTGAACTCTCGGCGGCAGAGCTGGCGCGGGAGGGAGAGCGTCGAGGCCGGCGGGTGTTCAGGGCGCCCTCACCCCGCGCCGCCCCGGCCGGGCCCGGCCCCGTCCGCTCCTGAACATCTCTCCGGCCTCCACCACCCGCCTTATGCAAAAGTCACACCCATGATTCTGAGTCTGGAGAATATTTTGTTGTTTAAAACTGAGAGATAAAATGGAACGACCCCCACATTTGATCCGAGTGCGTGGGTTGCGTCAGCCGCTGAGCAGCGGTGTGCCGGGGCGCTACGGAATCCTCGCAGGCGGAGGTTTGCAGGTCAGGCAAAGCGCTCGAGAAAAGCTGGTGACAAAAGATGGCTCGCTGTGTGTCGTCGGAGCCAGGGGACCTCGGAAGCGACGGGAACACGCCCACCTGCAGAACTGGGATGCTGGGGTCGCAGGGGATTTCCACTTTCCCTTTGCCGTGCGCTTTCCTGTAAGGGCTGCATTTTCTGCAGTGAGCTTGGATTGCTTTTGCAATTAGATTAACAATAAAGTTTAGTTTTGAGTGAAAAATATCAGCAGGGACTTTGCCAAGAAGGGTAAGCAGGGTCCCCTCCTGGAGCCTCCCCGGGGCCGTTCCACCGTCTTCACGCGGGTGCGGCGCTTCCGCGGGGCTAGGGGCGGGCGCTGGGAGAAGCGGGGTCCGAGGGGCCGGGGGCCGGGCCTCCAGTCCCCGCTCGGGCGGTCGATCCGGGCTCAGAAGCCGCGGCCCCGACCCCGGGCTCAGCGTGGGGCTGTCCAACCCGCACTCCAACGCTGGGCGCCTCCGAAACCCCACTTTCCAGACGGAGAGCCGGGGACAGGGACGTCCCGTGACCCCAGTCGTCCGGACGACTCCGGGGTCGAGCGCTCGGGACGGGCATGCCTGTGTGTGCGGTGTCCTCCGCGCCCGCCAGGGCTAAGGCGGGGAGATGAGGGAAGACGGAGCAGGAGCAGAAGGTGGCACGAGGGAGCTGGTCGCCAAGGTCAGAGCTCCGAGAGCGTCCTCCCCAGGTTCAAGGGAGGCGGCGGGCCGGGCGCCGACCTGAGCGAGGCCCAGACTTGCTTCCCAGGGCTCCCCAGAGCCCACCGACGCCTTCCTGGCACTGCGGGCTTTGGTGCTTCAGGGCGAGGCACACAGACCCTCCAGACCCGGCCGCCACCTCGGCGAGTGGACGGGCCACCTGGAAAGAGGGTCGGGCCTCGCATCTCCCCAGGAGAGGGCGGAGAAGGGGCCGGGGAGCAGACTGCCGGCCGGGTCCTGGGGAGGCAGGAGCTCCGCTGCCCTCCGGACTCTGCGCTCCGTAGCTGCTGTCAGCTCCCTACCGGCCCTCACCCCTCCCGCTCCTGCATTCCAGGGCCCGGTCTAGATCCGGGAGGGACAAGTCCTAGACGCCCTGCCCACATCCTGGCCACGTTTGAGAGGAGAAACTCACTCAAGGGCATGCTTAGCAGGTTTGAGGGGAGGAGGACTCTGACCAGAGGACCTTTGTGTCTGCATTTCTCACACTGCTGAGGCCCCCCCCCCCCCGCCCCGATAACGACAGGCCTGAAAAAGCTAACGCTGCCTGTGCTCTCGGCCCTGGCTTGAGAGCAACTCACTCCACCCAGGATTTCAGTTTCCTTGGAGAACTTGGTGAGAACAAAGGAGTGACAGCTGGTAACTGGGGGACATTTGGGGCCCAAGACCCCAGGGCTAGTCCTAGCATCATCTACCAGAGCTGAGCACGTGGTCTTGGGCACAATTCCCAGGTCCGCTAGACCTGCAGGCTGTCCCCAGGGGTGTGTTTTAGCAGAGCCGCTGGGGCTGAGCTGCAATGGGGGCAGCACCCCTCATGCCAGGAGCTCAGGAAAAACTCTCCCCTGTACTTCTCAAGACCCTTGACTTATAACCTTAACACTTGAGTTTTGTTACAGAATCTACAATATCAGACGTTTTAGAGAATATGTTGATTCCCTAGAAGCTGTAGACTGTCACCTGAGGTTGAACTTTACCTTTAACCTTTTTATAATTAATTGCCTTTTAACCTCACCGGATTTTGTTGTGAGTGACCAGCCAGAACACAGGAGGGGAGTATTTTCTTACTAACTCACCCCACACTGTCCCATAAAGCAGCCACTGGCTGGAGAGTTACTGGGCACTTGGGAAGCAGCTGTTCAAAGTTCACTGTGCTGGTGAATATAAAATCCACACTGGATTTGGAAGACAGTATGGAAGAAGAATGTAACATTTCTTGTTAATATATTCTATATTACTACATGTTGAAATAATATTTTCATACATTGGATGAGATATTAAAATAAATTTCACCTTTTTAATGTAATTAATGAAAATTTAGTATACTTAGCTGATATGTTTTTAATGGACAGTCCTGGTCTAGAACATATATCTAAAAGCATTTCTCCCTGTAAACTTTAAAGCAAGATGAAAAATTTCTTTCTTCCTTAAAAACATGAGGGATCATTTCTGCCCAGGCACTTTTCAAAGGTACATACCTGGTTCAATTCAGTTCAGTTCAGCTCAGTCGCTCAGTTGTGTCTGACTCTTTGTGACCACATGAACCGCAGCACGCCAGGCCTCCCTGTCCACCACCAACTCCCAGAGTCCACCTAAACCCATGTCCATTGAGTCGGTGATGCCATCCAACCATCTCATCCTCTGTCGTCCCCTTCTCCTCCTGCCCTTAATCTTTCCCAGCATCAGGGTCTTTTCCAATGAGTCAGCTCTTCGCATCAGGTGGCCACAGTACTGGAGTTTCAGCTTCAACATCAGTCCTTCCAATGAACACCCAGGACTGATCTCCTTTACGATGGACGGGTTGGATCTCCTTGCAGTCCAAGGGACTCGCAAGAGTCTTCAACACCACAGTTCAAAAGCATCAATTCTTCTGTGCTCAGCGTTCTTTACAGTCCAACTCTCACATCCATACATGACCACTGGGAAAACCATAGGCTTGACTAGATGGACCTTTGTTGGCAAAGTAATGTCTCTGCTTTTTAATATGCTGTCTAGGTTGGTCATCACTTTCCTTCCAAGGAGTAAGTGTCTTAATTTCATGGCTGCAGTCACCATCTGCAATGATTCTGGAGCCCAAAAAGATAAAGTCAGCCACTGTGTCCCCATTTATTTGCCATGAAGTGATGGGACCAGATGCCATGATCTTAGTTTTCTGAATGTTGAGCTTTAAGCTAACTTTTTTACTTCCTCTTTCATCTTCATCCACCTCCAATTCCTGTACAATGAACACCAGGTCTGTGGCAAATATGACTTAGGGGCTTCAGGACCTCAAGGCTGTTTGTGGTTTCAAGTTCAGAGAGGAAGAAAATGCAGTGCTCCCATGCACCCCTGTTCCAGCTGAAAGGGTGGCTCTCTTCTACCCTTTCTACACTATTCCTGATCACAAGGTCAGGAGCCTTTCCTCACAGAAGGAAAGCCAGTCCTTTGTGGCTGGAATCAGAACTCAAATCTCCTAGTAGGGAGATCCAACAGAACCCAGCTTTAACGGAGGGGGGTTGTGTTGATAATCATACCCACTCCCATCACACCATTTTGAGAAAGGCTTTGAGCAGGATCTGTCCCAGACACTTTGGCACAGCTGGTGAGGCAGGGGCATTATAATAAAGAGCTGGGGGCGGGGTCAGGGAATGGCAAAAGATACACCCCAGTAATATGACGGACAAAATACTGCTTATCATTCATGGCTAGATCTGGGGCACTCACAGACATCCTTCTACATATAAATGGTAGGAAAACAAAGTTGCCTGAAGTTTCTCCTTCCCAGCTCTGGTGGGCTCTACACCCATGGCTGAGCAGCCCACCCCAACATTTCAAGACGGTAAGGTGACATAGGGGGCAGGTGCAGTGTATGGGGTCCCTTCAATTTCCATCTTCATATCTTGGGTGTATTCAAAGGGAATGTGCTCCTGTCACACCACGGAGCTCTTCTCCTGATGGGCAGAGGACTAGCTGGGAACTCCTTCTCTCTCTCTCTTCAGTTCCTCTTGCTCAGGAAAATGTGGAGTGAAGAACAGAGGAGTTCTAACATTTGCTGAGTGACCATAAAGTGCCTGGTAGAAGCCTGGGACAAGCAACAAGTAGTATGACCGCATTTTGCAGTTGAAAAAACTGAGGTTTTGGATTCTTTGAGTCGCTGAAATTCTCCGCACATTTTCAGCTCCCACCTTCTCAGATGTGGGTTTCTTCATCAGTCCCACGCACCACCTTCTGTGTCAGAAATTACAATTTCCGATCTTGTACTTTTTTTGCCTGGACAACTATTAACATTATGGACTTTTGGAGTTCAGTGAAATTTGGGGGTGGGGACAGATAGGACTGAGTACTCTGTTGGCCTCCTTTAGTCATGACCTTTGATGTGTAAATGGCCCTGCTCCCACCTCACTGGGGAAAGTTGATGACCCCGGGCGTGTCCAGTGAGATGTGTGAATTAGCTCTGAAAATCTTCTACCTGATTTCCTGTCCTGTTTTAAGACAGTAAATTATGAAACGCTTCTTGATACATATTATCTCAGTTAGTAATTCATGTAAAATACAGCCTAACTGCAGCAGCTATAGATCTGTGAGAGAAATACAGTTTCTGACCAAATAGAGTTGGATTTAAAAATCAAGGCCCCCGTACACGCAGCCCCCCAGATAATTAATACCAGTACTAGCTATGAGTTTATGTCATTAAGCATTCTGTCGTCCTATTTACTTCAGATATTTTAACTAGATATTTAACTAGATTTTTTTAACGCGTTGGTGAAACAAAAGTTCCTTAGATTCTTGGAAAGCATGTTTTTTCCAGCTCTCCTGAGACTGGCTGCTTCCCCACCTATTCCGCCCCCACTCGCTAACCTCAGAGCCTGCTGTCTGCCCTGCAGAAACTTCATCTCTACCCTCTTTGCTACTCCCCAGCAAAAGAGTCAAAGCACACGCCCAGATTTATTTTTATTGTGCATCCATAGGAAACATGACCCTATCAAAAGAACAAAAGAGACAAATGAGCCAAGTGTTACAAGAGGAAAAGCATGCACAGACCTACTCCCGGTCCCCTCCCAGCCGCGGGCGCTATGGGACTTCACGCAGCAGAAGTTGGCTTGGACTGGCTCCAAGCGGTGGGCACTGTCCGCTGACAGCACGGGGAAACAGTGGGCAGGAAATATCACTGTAAGGGGAATTTCCACACACACTGACCACTGGGTGGGTTCTCACCAAGGTTCAAGGGAAAACCAAGCTGATCTCACACAAGCATGAATAGAAAATAGTTGAGTGCTACCTAAGTCATCCAGTCTTTTAAGATCATTTGCTATAAAAAAAAAACAACAAAAAACAGATTTCATCGTGAACATTTGGGTGCCTACGTAGCTGCACCAACTCCAGCTTGGGGTGCTTTCTCATCAGAACTGTCAAGGAGGAAACTGAAGCTGAAATGCCAAACGAGTGGCCTCGAGGAGGAGGAACTTCTGGACCCGTGCAGTTATCCTGGGTTGTAAACAGCAAATGCGGTGCTTTGCTGTCTCATTCAAATCAAGGACTGGAGTGTGTGTGGGGGCTGAAGTTGGGGACAGGAGTCTGGAGGTCACACTCGGTGGTCAAAGACACCAGCAGCAGCATCTATGTTCAGACTATTTCCAAAGTGTTCATCTGGCTCCAAGAGGGTCCCGTGGAATCCCTGGGGAGGCTCCCAGAGTCTCCATCCTGACTCCTCACTCCTACTCCCGCAGAGCAGGGACATGGAGACGAGGAGTGGGGAATGAAAACACTCAGTATCACTCTAGTGAGATGTCCTGATGCTCAAGTTCAATGACTGACAACCTCTCAAGAGGCTCTGATTAGTTCATTTCACAAATCAGCACCCCACCCCCACCCCCGCCCCATTACTACACAGACACGTCTCTGCTACGATGCTTTGTCCTTCCTATACATGACCCATCGGGTCTCAAGCTGGGTTTAAATACACGGTGGTGGGCATAACCTATGCAGAGGAGCAGAACTCCAGTCACCTAACAATTCAGGACTACCTGTGATTCGAGGGCCAGAGAGGTTTCTGAGCCAGGTTTGCACTTCCAACCACATCTTTATTCTAATTTTGATTAACTCGTCAGTGAAACCAATTCAGTCCTTTTGGAAGAGATCTATTTGCAGTCCCGGGGTTTTGTGTTCCTGTCTTTTTGTTAGCAAGCTCCTCCTTTGCAGAGCCTGGCATGCACTTGCTGAGATCAGTCAGCCAGGGCCCAGGCTTGCCCACCCAGGCTCAAGCCACTGGCTGTGCTCTGCTAGGACACTTCTCTCCAGGGGCTGACGTGGCTTCCCAGCCGGATGGACCTCTCTGCTTTGAAACTGTCCATCACAACGCACCGTCAGGCCTGCCTCAGGGGATGGCGCAGAGATGCCTGGCTGTGATCACAGGCCGGACAGCTGTTGACACCCATGAAAGACTCTGAGTCTGACCTCAGGGCACGACTCCACACCACCTTCCCCAGATGCTCTGAAAACAGCTCCCTTTTCCCCGCAAGGCAGACCAAGAGCTCATAAAATGCAATGTCCGCTTTGAGGCAGGAGGCAGTTTACCATGAATTTAAAGAGCTTCCCTTAGTGATCTTCGGGGAACTACAGACATCAGCCTGGCCTGATTCCAGAGTCCCATCTCCCTGAGGTGCAGACACCCAGGGCTCTCCCAGCCCCGGCGGTACCAAGGGCAGCGCTCTGGGCTTCAGGAAGGGGAGGGGAGGAGAGGGCTCAGAGGCTGCGCCCCGCCATCATTTTTGGAAGAGGAGACTGCTGGCGCTGCGGGGCCTGGTTTCAGCCAGCAGCCTGCCGTGTGCGGGGTGCCTGGCCCACGGGCCCCCTCACGGCCCCACGCACTCACCTGAACCGCCTGGCCTTCCGCCGGGGTCTCCCCCTGCGGGCCTGGGCAGCCAGCTTAGGGGTCAACCCTCAGGATCGTCCACTCAGCCAGAGCACAGATGACGTTGGAAACAGGAGCAAACAGAGGAGATGTGGGGTGAACTGAAATATTGGTCCTCCAAGGAAAACGGGAGAGGAAGCTGTGCTTTGAAGATGTCAAAAAGGACCTTGCCCTCAGTGGCTCATAAGACCTTTCCTGGAAGTGAGCAGCGATGGAGCAGGGAGAGCGAGCGACAGCCTTGCCCGGCCTCCCGGCCACGTCACGCAGGCCGCTGCTGGCAGCTCCCGGCTACTTGGTCTTCACCACCTGCTCATATGGCGGCGGGGGCGTGTTGCAGTAGGAAGGGGGCGGTGGGTAGGCCGTGCTGCCCTGGGATGAGTGGGGCTGGACCTGGAAAGCCATCGCCATGGGGTTCCCGGCAGGATTCATCCCCGGCCCTCCGGGGTCGGTGTAACACGGCAGCCCCAGC
This sequence comes from Giraffa tippelskirchi, assembly GCF_054371585.1. Classification (NCBI taxonomy): domain Eukaryota; kingdom Metazoa; phylum Chordata; class Mammalia; order Artiodactyla; family Giraffidae; genus Giraffa; species Giraffa tippelskirchi. Next base: position 881,632 of record NC_137283.1, read on the forward strand.
GGCTGGGCTCCTGGAAGACAAACAGGCAGGTGAGAGCATGGCCCGGGGGGCGCCCCGGCCATGCGGGCACCGGGGTGCAGGGAACGAGCAAAGCCGAGAGGCTGGCCCAGCCTCCTGGAGCAGCTCCGTCCCAGGGTGCAGAGGGCCAGAAAGCACCTCAGTCCACGAGCGTGCCTGAGTGATGGGCGGATGATAGCGGGCTCAGGCGTGGGGGAGGCCAACCCACAACCGAGAGACACCCAGGGGAGCTCTGCCAATGCTTGGAGACGTGCACCAAAAATTACCAACCCAGAGGGCCAAGCAGCCCTCAGAGCCTGGAAAGCCAGGGTGCAGAAAGGTAAGCCAACTCAGAACTGAGGAGAGGGCCTGGGGTCCCCAGCTCTCGGCTAGAAGCGTCCCAGGCACCTCTGCAAAGCTTCTGAGAACAGTGTGCGCAAGTATGAGCGCTGCTCACAGCTGCTGGGTTAACATTTACTCAGGGAAGAGCACCTGTCATCCAGGTGAACCAAACTCCCAGACAGGGAGACCACCTAGGGGCCTGAAGTCAGTGGGGTGCATGGACAGGCCTGTGGGCTCTCCCCTGCCCCGGATGCTGCAGAAAGAGGCCGCTCCCTCATCACAGGGAGAGGCTGTAGATGCGGGCTGAGCCCTGCTGCAGGCCTGGGTGCAGGACACGGGGGCAAGGGAGCATAGAGGTGACGAGAGGGAATATCGAGCCCTAACTCTCCTTTAACAGCAGAAACACGTGAGCTGCTGCGTTGAGCCTATTTCTTGGATCTGCATCTTCTGATCAGGTTGATAATGTGATAATACTGACTAAATAAAGAATCAAGAAAGAAACCGTGGGCTCCGGGTTTTCCCAGGGGATGCTCGGGCACCAGAGAGGTAGTCTCTGCCCGTATATTATGTGGGGTCTTTTCAATCTCCCTCTGCTCCAGTTTAACTGAATAAAGGTCAGATTCCTGGAAAGACGCCCACCGAAGCATGCAGGATGTCTTGGAAATCTACAAATGTGCTGAAGGAGGGTATAGGACAGGAACGTACAGGTGTCAGGAGGAGCGCAGTCGGCCACAGATGGCCCTCGACCCGCTCCTCCTCTCAAACAGGCTTCTACTGGCGCGTCTTCCTGTCGCCAGGAGATGCGTTTGTTCACAAGCCCGTGACTAGCCAGGACCGTCCACTTCTCAAGGGCAGAGATAGTTTATTTATCTTTGAATCTCTGTATATTTTATACAAATGAAAAGTTAAAGATAAAAAAGAGAGGCTAATGTCAGGGTCTAGGAAAGACACAGCAAAATCTTTGAATACGAGACAAGAAATGAGGAGAGAACGAGGGGCTCAGGAGGGGTACCCGGGGACCGGGGGCCAGCTGGGTGTGAAGACCATGGGGAGGAGGGCCTGCCTAGGAAAGACCCGGGCTCCTGGCGTGGGGGAGGGCCCGCCTGTCAAGGGAGGGGATGGAAGGGCGGGGCCCGCGGAGTCCGAGCGGCTCTGGGGGCCTTTTGTATGGAAGTGGCAGCAGAGACATGGCCGTGGCCAAAACTACCCAAGGAAGGGCGTGTCGAGGGGGCCAGAGGGCGACTGAGGAGCGGACCACACTCCCGACGGGAGAGACACAGGAGGGTCAGGCGGACGGACGAGGCGAGTGAGCGGAGGCTGGCAGGGAAGCGGAATGGAGGCGGGAGCGGTGTCACCAGGAAGAGGAGGAGAGGGCAGCGCCTACACGCTCCCCGAAGAGGACCCTCAGGCTTCTGGCCAGTAGTCTCAGCACTGAGGCTGGCACACAGGCCCAGCCGCTGGGGCAGACAGCTGTTCCAGGGTAAGGGGCAAAGACCAGAGAGGGGATGGGTGTTGGCTAAAGGGCCGCAGGACAAGGGCAGCTGTTTTCCTTTTATTTTTAAAAAAACTGTTTTAAATTAAGGTATAGTTGATTTAGGGCTTCCCGCACGGCGCTAGTGGTAAAAAATCTGCCTCCTAATGCAGGAACCTTAAGACATGCAGGAGATTCCCTGGAGGAAGTCACCGCAACCTACTCCAGTATTCTTGCCTGGAGAATACATGGACAGACGCGTCTGGTGGGCTAGGTCTGTAAGGTCGCAAAGAGTCAGACCCGACTGAAGCAACTTAGCGTGCGTGCACGTGCTGTACTTAGCCGTTCAGTCGTGTCCGACTCTTTGCAACCCCATGGACTGTAGCCCGCCAGGCTCCTCTGTCCATGGGATTCTCCAGGCAAGAGTACTGGAGTGGGGTGCCATGCCCTCCTCCAGGGGATCTTCCCGACCCAGGGATCAAACCACAGTCTCCTGCATTGCAGGTGGATTCTTTATGGTCTGAGCCACCAGGGAAGCAGGCATGCATAGTTGATTTAAAGGTTATATTAGGTTTCAAGTGTACAACACAGTGATTCAAAATTTTTACAAATTATACTCCATTTAATGTTATTACAAAATAATGGCTCTATTTCACTGTGCTGTATAATATATCCTTATTGTTAATTTTTTAGACAGTTTGTTCCTCTTAATCCCCTCCCCTACCTTGCCCCTCCTTCTGTCCCTCTCTTCACTGGTAACCACTAGTTTGTTAACTATGTCTGTGAGTCTGCTTCTGTTTTGTTATATTCATTCATTTGTTTTATTTTTTGGATTCCACATACAAGTAATAACATACAGTATTTGTCTTTCTCTGACTTATTTCACTAAACATAATATTCTCCAGGTCTATCCATGTTGTTACAAATGGCAAAATTTCATTCTTTTTTAATGGCTGAGTAATAGCCCATATTGTGTGCGTGTACACACACACACACACCAGATCTTCTTACCCATTCATTTGTTGATGGACACTTAGGTCAATTCCATATTCTGACTACTGTGCACAGAATATCGGGGCACAGGTACTGTTCGGATTAGTGTTTTCCTTTTCTTTGGATGTTCACCGGGAGAAGAGCTGCAGGATCATGTGGAAGCTGTGTTTGTAGCATTTTGAGGAGCCTCCAGGCTCTTCTCCACAGTGACTGCGCCAATTCACATCCCTACCAATAGTGCCCAAGGTCCCCTTCTCTCCACACCCTTGTCAACGCAGCCGTGCTGACAGGTGTGAGATGCTAGCTCAGTGCGGCTTTGACCGGCATTTCCCTGGTGACTGCTGACGGTGAGCATCTTTGCATATGCCTCCTGGCCATCTGCGTATCTTCTTTGGAAAAATGTCTATTCAGATCCTCTGCCCATTTTAAAATCAGGTTGTTTGGTTATTTGTTTGAGTTGTATGAGCTCTTTACATATTTTGGGTATTAACCCCTTATCAGATATTATGATTTGCAACTATTTTCTCCCACTCAGAAGATTGCCTTTTCGTTTTGATGATGGTTTCCTTCACTGTGAAAAGCATTTTAGTTTGATGTTGTCCCATTTGTTTATTTTTGCTTCTGTTTCCTTCACCTTAGGAGACAGATTCAAAAAAATGTTTTGCTGTGATTTATGTCAAAGATTGTCCTGCTTTATGTTCTCTTCTAGGAGTTGCATGATTTCAGGGCTTACATTTAGGTCTTTAATCCATTTTGAGTTTCTTTTTACATATGGTATGAGAACATATTCTAATTGCATTCTTTTACACGTAGCTGTCTAGTTTTCCCAGCACCACTTATGGAAGAGACCGTCTTTTCCCCATTGTATATTCTCAAGACAGAAGTATTTTTAAGGACAGGAAGTGCTTGAACATGTTTATAGAGTTAGGGACGGAAATATAGTAAAGAGAGGATATCTAGGGAGGATATAAGCTCAATGAAGGTAGGGACCTTATATGCCTGGTTCAACATTTGAACCCCACTGTCTAGCAAAGAGCCTGGTACACAGGAGGGCACCTAATATTTTCTGTCAAAAGGACGGAGAGGAGCCACAGGCAGTAGCTCAGGGCAGCGGCACAGGGACGCACAGCTCCCTGCGAGTGAAGGAGGCCTGGGTGCTCACAGAGGCGGCCTGGGCACTGCAGGCCGCAGGGGGTTTGGTGATTTGAGCAGACAGATTCCAAAGTCCTCAAAGAAGAGGTGGTCACAGATGGCAGCAAAATGGTGTTGGAGAGCGGAAGAACCCATTGGTTTGGGATTCAGTGTGTGGTTTGGGATTCTTGGGACTGTAAGGACATAAAAGTGAAGGTCAGGAGCCAACGGGACACCAGAACCATCCCTCTAACTTACAGGGGGTGGAATGTGGGGGAAGAGAACCAGCCCCGGCATTCTGAAGGCTTATGGTAGATGGTTTAGTTAGAGAAAGAAAACAGAGAATCCGTGAAGAGGCGGAGTCAGAGGAAGACTATTTCTCCAGCAGACAGAGAGGAAAGGATCCGCAGATGTGAGTGAAACAACCGCAGCCCCACAGCTGCCCGGCTGTCTTGTCAAGTGTTAATGCCAATCTGCACTGCTCCTCTATCACATGGGAAGGGCGTGGTGTGGGCACAGCAAGGGTATTGCTATTGCATCCACATTCTTGAAGGCACTGAAGCTCAGCAAGACATAACCCGCCAAGGTCACATAGCCCCTCTGTGGAGGCGCCAGAACTGAACCGAATATTGTCCTGTGAAGCCCAGGCTCTTTCCACGGCGACACGTTCTCACAGCAGGGTGAGGAAACGGGCCTCCCTCCAGCTGGAGAGGGTCAGCAAACCACGGGAGGCTGGGGGTACGCTAGTCCTGCATTCCGAGCGGCATCCCAGGCCTGAGGGCTTAGCTCAGGGCTGTCACCACGCAGGCTGCGCCGGCTCGCACTCTATCCCAGCCACACTGTGCTGCTCGACCGCGCTGAGGTCATTTTCCTCCTTCCTGCCATCGTCTCTCTCCTCCCTGAGAGTCTGTGTCAGATTTGAGAGGAAACCCTAGATTCAGCAAAAATGAGTCAATTATAGCTGCTCCACCTGAGTGGAACCGCTGCACTGACGCTGCCAAGCTTTCCTGACAATGACCCTGCTGCCACCAAGCTCGCTGGCCACTAACTGAGCAGGAGATGAGCCAGGCCAACCTTTCCTTGGGGTGTGGAAGAATCCGGCCGGCCTTAAAGGGTGGAGTGGGAACGCAGGAGGGGCGATGAGCGCCTGAGAAGGACTGCGCGGCTCGCAAGCCCAGGGCCGCCAGGTCCCCGCACCCTCCTTCGTGACCCCATCTGTGCCCCGTGTCTGTACAACCAGCTCCGCTCAGAGTGGGCTCTAGCGTCCTCTCCTCCACACACTGCCTGCCTCGCCCCGTTTAATCAGAGCTCAGATCCCAAACTCCTACGTCTACCTCCTCCAGCCGGGCTGCTTCTCAAGGTTCAGACAGGTTGCTCAGACACATTCCAGCAGACACGCAGCTCGTCTTCCCAGCCATGCCGTGAGCGTCCTGTGTCACCACAGCCCCCGACGCACGCACAGGACTGTGGGCTGGGTGCCCCCGACGCACGCACAGGACTGTGGGCTGGGTGCCCCCGACGCACGCACAGGACTGTAGGCTGGGTGCCTGCACTGGGGATACAAGGCCTCCATCATCAGGACCTTCCCTGTTTCAGCCTCATTTCCCACCGTCCCGCCAACGACAACCAGCTGCTCGTACCCTGCTCACCTCTCCCAGACCCCGTCAGAAAGCAGCCTGTAGTGTTCAGACATGCAGGTCCTCCTCCTGGGAAGTCCTGGCCCACCTTCACAGCACCCTCCGCCCCTCAGCCTCTCATCTGACTAACTGCCATTTACCTTTCAAGCCTCAGATCGGAATCACAGCTCACTGACTATCACCCCAATCCTGACGGGACTAGGACCCCTGTCCTCTTGGCGCTCAGAAAAGAATCTACATATTGGGCCCCACAGTGCGGTAGAATACTCTGAGCTTCTGCACACGAGGAGAGGGTTTAACTCACCCGGGAACTCTGAGAACCCAAGCCAGCACCTGGCATTGCGACAGACATCCCACCTGTGAGGCAGATAAGCGATGGAAGAGGGGAGGGATGGTGACTCTGCTCTGAACTTTGCCTCTCCTACACCACGCTCAACGCTGGAGGCAGCTCCGTGAGACACGCCTGTTTCTGATGTGACGTGAAGAGCTGGCTGCACCAGCCCGGCAAGCCTGCATCAAGCCTACCTGCTGCCCCCGAGGAGAGAAGTGTTTGAAGGGATGCCTCCACCAAAGGGGGCGGGGGCGGGGGCGGGCTAGGGCTGCGGTCTTTGTACCAGAGATGTACTGAAGGCGTGTCTGGAACATTCGTGCAGCACCATCACTCACACTGGAGGATAATGAGAAACGATGACAAGTGTGTCCGATTTAACTGGACAGTTAAGTTAACGGTCTCATCACACGGGAATTGGAAGGACGGGATTAAAACATCTGAGCCTGGACATGGAGAGGTACCTAGAATAGTAAAGAAACAGCATATGGGAGGTGGGTAAATTCTGTACTTGTCAAGAACATAAACCCTCAGGTGAACAAACACAGGGATGAAACTGCTAGAAAGACTGGCTGAGGGCACAGATGGCAGGAGTGGAGGCTGCATTCTCTTGGGGTAGCATGAGGCTCCTGGGCTAGAGGGGGCATCGGCTGGCATGGAGGATGTGTGTGTCCGAGACGTTCGCTATGCTTGCTCATTCGGCTAAAGCAGAATTCCTGACAATATACTGATGTGGCAGAATATCCAGGATCTCACAGAGAAGAGACCCAGAGAGGAGACATACTCAGTTCTGACTCATTCAGGGAGGTGGAGTGACGAAGACGTCAGTGTACGTGTGAGAACCACAGAGAAAGAGGGCCGGGCAAGAACGGGTGGGTGCCGCAGATGAGAGAGGTCATGCCAAAACTGTCCCCCAGACACACAGGATTCCATGGCACATGACTCTGGAGTCCAAAGCATTTTAAAATCATAATTCATCAACGGAGCAGGATAGGAGGCCCAGGGATAAACGCAGGCACCTACGGGCACCTGTGATCTGTGACAAAGAAGGCGAGAGTATACAATGGAGGAAAGACAGTCTCCTTGATAAGCGGTACTGGGAAACCTGGACAGTCACATGTAAAAGAATGAAAAATAAAACACTACCTAATGCCATACACAAAAATAAACTCCAAATGGTTTAAAGACCTAAATGTAAGGCCAGACACTGTAAAACTCTTAATGGAAAACAGGCAGAACACTCTTTGACATCAATCTCAGCAAGATCTTTTTTGACCCACCTCCTACAGTAATGAAAATAAAAACGAAAATAAAGCAATGGGACCTAACTTAACTTAAAAGCTTTTGTACAGCAAAGGAAACCATAAACAAAATGAAAAGACAACCCTCAGAACGTGAGAAAATACTTGCAAATGAAGCAACGGATGAGGGACTAATCTCTAAAATATACAATGCAGCTCAATATAAAAATCCCAGTCAAAAAATAGCAGAAGATCTAAACAGACATTTTCCCAAAGAAGACATACAGATGGCCAACATCTCTAATTATTAGAGAAATGCAAACCAAAACTATAATTAGGTATCACTTCACCCCAGTCAGGATGGGCCTCATTAAAAAATCTAAAACAATAAATGCTGGAGAGGGCGTGGAGCAAAGGGAGCCTCCTGCACTGGTGGCGGGAACGTAAATCGACATCCAGTGTGGAGAACAGGATGGAACTTCCTTAAAACCTGAAACTAGAACCACCATATGCATCAGCAATCCCACTCCTGGGCATATACCCAAAGGAAACCACTATTCAAAAAGATACATGTGCCCCAATGTTTATAGCAGCATTATTGACCATAGCCAGGACACGCAAGTAACCTAAGTGTCCATCAATAGAGAAAAGGATAAGAAGATGCGTTACATATATACAATGGAATATTCAGTTCAGTCCAGTTGCTCAGTCATATCTGACTCTTCAGCTATAAAAAAGAACAGAATAATGCCATCTGCAACACAGATGGACCCAGAGATTGTCCCACTAAGTAAGTCAAAGACAAATACCATATGATATCACTTACATGTGGAATCTAGAAAAAGAATACAAATAAACTTATTTACAAAACAGAAATAGAGTTACAGATGGAGAAAACAAACATGGTTACTAGGAGGTAAGGGAGGGGAAGAGATAAATCGGGAGACTGGGGTGCTGTACAGAAGATAGATAACTAAGAAGGACATATTCTATAGCACAGGGAATTCTACTTAATAATCTGTAATGGCCTATATGGGAACAGAATCTTAAAAAGAGTGGATACATGTATAATGGATTCAATTTGTTGTACAGCTGAAACTAACACAACATTGTAAATCAATTATACTCCAAGAAAAATTTTTTAAAAATAAAAAATAATATAAAAACACCTCAAATCTTATTCTCTATCAAAGAGAATAATTTGCAAACTGAAACAGAGATTAAAAAATGAGAGAAAATGAAACTCCAAGGTAAGTAAGGGCTGGGCTTTGGGGAAAGCAGTCACATGTCCTGGTTGACATAGTACCACAGTGTAGAAATGAAGAAAACCCATATTTAAGCTCTACAGTAATACTTGCTTCCCTGATGGCTCAGACGTTAAAGAATCTGCCTGCAATGCAAGAGACCCAGGGTTCGATCGCTGGGTCAGCAAGATCCTCTGGAGGAGGGCACAGCCACCCACTCCAGTATTCTTGCCTGGAGAATCCCATGGACAGAGGAGCCTGGCGGGCTACAGTCCACAGGGTCGCAAACAGTTGGACATGACTGAAGTGACTGAGCATGCACATATGCATGTCATATTGATACTACACATGCATGCGTGCTAAGAGTCGGACACAACTGAGCGACTAAGCATGCATGCACGCGCTGTATCAGGGTGATATGCATATATGCATGCTCAGTCGCCTCAGCTGTGTTCGACTCTTTGCGACCCTGTGGACTGTAGTCCTCCAGGCTCCTCTGTCCATGGGATTCTCCAGGCAAGAATACTGGAGTGGGCGGCCGTGCCCTCCTCCAGAGGATCTTCCCAACCAAAGGATCAAACCCATGTCTCTTACATCTCCTGCACTGGTAGGAGAGTTCTATTACCATTAGTGCCACCTGGGATACTGTGAGATACATATTACTTTTCCCCAATTTATAGATTTTTGGCTGATGGCCAAAAGTGTTATGCATCAATAACTTGCCTAGGTATCTTCTTCCACTGGACACTGCTGGGTCTTAACCCCTGAGGGGTCCATCCTGCAGCCCAGGGCATATGGAGGCAGCAGCGCCAAAAGACGGCCAGTGGCGGGGGGGACCTGAGCTTCTGCTAAGCAGGGGGCGGGGGACGTGAGCTTCCGCTAAGCAGGGAGGTAAACCAGGAGCCTCGTTTTTGTGATGTGTTTGTCACAAGAGGTAACTCTTACAAATGACTTTAACCTGGCTGATTAGGGTGTGTGTTACTTGCAGCCAAAACACTTGAACTAATTCTTGCAGAGAACATTCTCATGATCAAAAGACGCGTCTCCCCACTTCATAACCGGCTCCCTCTCTTTTCTAAGCCTTCTGGTTTTTAATTTCTTTTTATGTTGTATCCATTCATTTTCCAAAATTGTCTCAGCTACTAAAAATATTTTCCAGTTCATCCTTCAGGACTTTTTTTAGGTATATATACTGATACATTGTTTACAAAGAGAGACAGTCGTGTTTCTCCTTCCTGATGAATAAATATTTTTGTGTTAATGCTTTGACCAAGAATTTCTAGAACAGTGTTAAACTTGGATAGTAAATATCCTAATTTTAATAGCAATATTTGTACCGTTACACTAAGTATGTTGTTGGCAGCAGAACGATGGTACAAAGTGAGCTTATTAGACAACTACTAAACATTTCATTCAAAAGTCATAGCTGGTAACACTAGGCTTAGGTGTACCACTGAGAACTTGGTCCTCACCTCCAACGACCCCAAACACATAGTCTAAGACTTCATGATATTAAGAAAAAGCCTTACATTGCTAGATATATTACATTTTACATCACTACTTTGAGTTTTGACAAGAAATGTATATTGAATTTTATCACCATTTTTCTAGCATCTACCGAGTTACTCAGTGATCTTTTTAAAATTTAAGAAAAACCTGGAGAGAATGTTTATTGATTATAAACAAATGACTTAAAACTGAGATTAGTTGATGGACATTTTAGGTTCAAGCAAAACAGCACGTTCACAGCTCCATGTTTTCTATACAGTAAGACCCCAACATACGAAGGAGTTCCATTCCCAGAGTAAATTAGTAAGTCTAATTTGTTCGTAAATCCAACAAGCTTAGGTACCCAACTAACACAATCAGATATATAGTACTGTACTGTAAGAGTTTAAAATAGTAATATTTTTCACATAAAAATACATAAGAAACAAACACACAAAATGCAGAAAACATTTGAATTGTGCCGCACTTTCAGAAGTACAGTAGTACAGTACAGCATCTGGCATACAGGGGCTGACAGCGAGTGGACAGGCAGGAAGGGCTACTGCCTGAAGGAAGGGTCATCAGCAATAAGAGACGGAGGGCGAGCTGCGCTCTCACCCGTGCCTGACGCTGAGGGCACAGGTCTGGTTCTTTGCTGGATGCAACCCTACCGACCCTACCTACCCTTTTGGAAAAACCGTCCGGTACCTCTTTTTCTCTCATCATAGATGACATGATAGCACTGGACTGAATTCGGAATGGTTGCTGCAAGCTTCATGTTCCATATTACATCTGGGTCCCATGCCTCAAAAGCTAACAGTGCCTCCTCAAAGAAAGAAAATCCCCTTCCCTTTTCCCATGTCATGAATCTTTTTGGCTTTTCAGTTACTTCTGAAGAACTAAACCAGTGGCTTCCAGACAACCTGGGCTTGAAATAAATATACTGTGCTCCTGTACTATATGCAGTACTGTAAATACACAAAGCTCAACCACTTGTAGAGGAGGCATGGACATGACAATGTACCCCAGACACACTTAATAACTTACGTGACTGGACCCGAGAATGAACATGCTCACCTTTGAAAGTGCGCAACTTGAAGGTTTATATGTAGCGGGCTTACTGTACTGCAAAGAGCCGACCTCAAGCCTAGTTCCCACCCATCACCATACAGTTGACCCCTTCGCCCATTTTGCCCACACCACTTCCTCTCCGGCAACCATTCATCTACGCTCTGCATCTACAGTTTTGCTTCTGTTTGATCGTTTGCTCATTTGTTTCATTAGACTTTACAGGAGTGAAATCATATAGCATTTGTCTTTCTTCATCTGACTTGTTTCAAATACCATACTGTCTTCAAGGTCTTCCTATATTGTCACAAACGGCAGGATTTAATTCTTTTATATGGCCAATCTGTATTCTGTTGTGTGTGTGTGTGTGTGCGCGCGCACACGCGCTCAGTTGTGTCCAACTCTTTGTGACCACATGGACTGTAGGCCGCCAGGCTCCTCTGTCCATGGGATTTTTCCAGAAAAGGATACTAGAGTGGCTTGCCATTTCCTCTTCCAGGGGATCTACCTAACCCAGGGATCAAATCAGCATCTCCTGCACTAGCAGGACTCTTAGTGACCCCATGGACGCCAGGCTTCCCTGTCCTTCACCATCTTCCAGAGCTTGCTCACACTCATCTCCATTGAGTCGGTGATGCCATCCAACCATCTCATCCTCTGGCGTCTCCTTCTCCTCCTGCCCTAAATCTTTCCCAGCATCAGGATCTTCTCCATTGAGTCACCTCTTTGCATCAGGTGGCCAAAGTATTGCAGCTTCAGCTTCAGCATCAGTCCTTCGAATAAATATTAAGGATTGACTTCCTTTAGGATTGACTGGTTTGATCTCCTTGCAGCCCAAGGGACTCTCAAGATCTTCTCCAACACCACAGTTCAAAAGCATTAATTCTTTACTGCTCCGCTTTCTTTATGGTCCAACTCTCACATCCATACATGACTATTGGAAAAACCATAGCTTTGACTAGGTGGACCTTTGTTGGCAAAGTGATGTCTCTGCTTTTTAATATGCTGTCTAGGTTTGTCAGCTTTTCTTCCAAGGAGCTAGCATCTTTTAGTTTCATGGCTGCAGTCACCATCTGCAGTGATTTTGAAGCCCAAGAAAATAAAGTCTGTCACTACTTCCATTGTTTCCCCATCTATTTGCCATGAAGTAATGGGACTGGATGCCATGATCTTTGTTTTTTGAATGTTGAGTCTTAAGCCAGATTTTTCACTCTCCTCTTTTACTTTCATCAAGAGGCTCTTTAGTTCTTCTCTTTCAGCCATAACGGTGGTGTCACCTGCATATATGAGCTTATTGATATTTCTCCTAGGAATCTTGATTCCAGCTTGTGCTTCAATCAGCCTGGCGTTTTGCATGATGTACTCTGCATATAAGTTAAATAAGCAGGGTGACAATATACAGCCTTGACTTACTCCTTTCCCAATTTGGAAACAGTCCATTGTTCCATGTCCAGTTCTAACCGTTGCTTCTTGACCTGCATACAGGTTTCTCAGGAGGCAGGTCAGGTGGTCTGCTATTCCCATCTCTAAGAATTTTACACAGTTTGTTGTGATCCACACAAAAGCTTTACCACAGTCAATGAAATGGAAGTAGATGTTTATCTGGAATTCTCTTGCTTTTTCTATGATTCAGCGGATGTTGGCAATTTGATCTCTGGTTCCTTTGCCTTTTCTAAAACCAGCTGGAACATCTGGAAGTTCTCAGTTCCTGTACTTTTGAAGCCTGGCTTGGAGAATTTTGAGCATTACTTTGCTTGCGTGTGAAATGAGCGCAATTGTGTGATACTTTGAACATTCTTTGGCATTGCCTTTCTTTGGCATTGGAATGAAAACTGACCTTTTCCAGTCCTGTGGCTACTGCTGAGTTTTCCATATTTGCTGGCATATTGAGTGCAGCACTTTCACAGCATCATCTGTTAGGATTTGAAATAGCTCAGCTGGAATTCCATCACCTCCACTAGCTTTGTTCGTAGTGATGCTTCCTAAGGCCAACCTGACTCCACACTCCAAGATGTCTGGCTCTAGGTGAGTGATCACACCATCATGATTATCTGGTCATGCAGATCTTTTTTGTATAGTTCTTCTGTGTCTTCTTGCCACCTCTTCTTAATCTCTTCTGCTTCTTTTAGGTCCATACTGTTTCTGTCCTTTATTGAGCCCATCTTTGCATGAAATATTCCCTTGGTATGTCTAATTTTCTTGAAGAAACCTCTAGTCTTCCCCATTCTGTTGTTTTTCTCTATTTCTTTGCATTGTTCACTTAGGAAGATTTTCTTACCTCTCCTTGCTATTCTTTGGAACTCTACATTCAGATGGGAATATCTTTCCATTTCTCCTTTGCCTTTTGCTTCTCTTCTTTTCTCAGCTATTTGTAAGGCCTCCTCAGAAAACCATTTTGCATTTCTTTTTCTTGGGGATGGTTTCAGTCATCGCCTCCTGTACAATGTCACAAACCTCTGTCTGGATTTCATGAGGTAGTTCCTTTCTGTTCCTAGTTTGCTGAGTGTTTTGATCATGAAAGTGTGTTGCATTTTGTCAAGTGCTTTTTCTGCATCAATTGAATAATCATTATTTTCCTTCATTATGCTGACATGATGTATTACTTTAATTTTTATATGAACCATCCTTAAATTCCAGGAAAAATCCAAATTGGTGCATAATCCTTTAAAATGCCGAACTCTGTTTGTTACTATTTCGTTGAGGATTTTTGTGTCAATGTGGATCAAGGACAAGGGCCTATAATTTCTTTTTTCTTGCAGTGTCTTTGTCTGGCTTTGGTATCTGAATAATGCTGGTCTCACAGAGTGAGTTAAGAAATGTTCCTACCTCTTTGATTTGGGGTATGGGGGTGAGGAGGATTGATACTAGTTCTTCTTCAAATGTTTGGTAAAATTTACTATTGAAGCCATTAAGTCCAAGTCTTTACTTTGTTTGGAATTTTCTGATGACTGATTCAATCTCCTTACCAGTTACAGGACTACTCAAATTTTTTATTTCTTCATGGTTGAGTCTTGGTAGTTTTTGTTTCTAGGAAGCTGTCCTATCTAGTTTACCCATATTGTTTTGCTCTATAATTGTTCTCACATAATCCTTTTTATTTCTGTAGAATTGTTGGTAATGTTTCTACTTTCAGTTCTGATTTTAGTAGTTTATACCTTATCTTTTTTTTTTACTTAAGGAAAAAACATAATATAGACACCCTACTCTTTTGATTACTATTTAAAGATAAGGAATATTTTTTCCTTCCTTTCATTTTCAACCTCTTTGTGCTTTGGGGTCTGAAATGTATGATGGAGTGAAAGTGATACAAATTCAGCAGAAACCATACTTTGAATTTCAATCTTTTTCTGGGCCACTGGTGTGTGATAAGATCTATCATGATTCTGGGTAGTGGCAGCAAATCACAGCTCCCAGTTAGCACTGTGATCACAGGATAAAGAACTGGTTCACTCACAATCATTCTGTACCCAGACAATCAATGTTTTTCAATATAGTATTCAACAAATTACATGAGATACTCATACTTTATTATTAAATAGGCTTTGTGTTAGATGATTTTGGCCAGCTTAGGCTAGTGTACCTGTTCTGAGCACATTTAAGACAACTAGTCTAAAGCTAAGATATTCAGTAGGGTAAGTATATTAAACGCATTTCCAACATACACTATTTTCAATTTAAGATGGGCTTATCGGGACCCCATCATAAGTTGAGAAAGATATGTATTTGGATCTTGTTTATGCATTCTGCAATCTCAGTGCTTTGATGGAGAGTTTAATCCATTTACATTTGAAGTATTTACTGATGAGGAAGGATTCACTTCTGTCATTGTGCTGTTTTCTACATACTTTATAGGTTCTTGGCCCTCATTTTCTGCATTTTTACTTTTTGGTGTATTAGTGGCTTTTTTGAAGTGCAATGTTTTATGCTTAGTGGCTCTTTTGAAAGCAAAGTTTAATTCCTTTCTCATTTCTTTTTGTGTATTCTACAGCTAACTATTTGTGGTTAACCAAGGAGATTACATTAAACATCCTACTGTTAGACACTGTTTAGTCATCCATCAGTTCCAGGAACCCCTGAAGATATGAACATCTGCGGATGCTCAACGTCCTTTATAGAAAATGATGTGGTATTTGCATATAACTTATACACATCCTCCCATTTAAATCATCTCTAGATTACTTATCATACCTACAACATGTAAATACCATGGAAATAGTTGCCAACATGTGTCTAATCCAAGTTCTGCATTTTGGAATGTTCTGGAAATATTTTTGATCTACAGTTGGTTGAATCCATTGACACAGAAACTGTGGATATAGAGGGTTCCCTGTAATTTGAATTTATACCAGCTCAGCATCGATGACTCACAAAAACCGCTCCTTTAACATTCTGTCCCCACCCCTTTCAGCGGCTGATGTCACAAAATTACATCTTCATATGCTGTCTGCTCTCCAAAACATAAACTAATAATTCTTTTAAATATATTAGTTTCTCAAATTATGTAGAAAAGGAGATTTGGAGTTAAAAATCAACATTATAGTAATACTAGTTTTATACTAATACCTTTTCTTCTTTATATATAACAGTATCTTAAATCATGTAGAAAACAAAAAGTAAAGTACAAACCACTGGTACAATAATATTGGCTTTATAAGTTCCCAAGCATTTACCTTTATTGAGATCTTCCTTTACCCATACAGCTTTGAATAACTATTTATTGTGTCTCCATTTCACCTACAGTTCTCCCTTGAGCATTTCTTGCAGGGCAGGTCCAGTGGTTATGAACTCCCTTGCTTAGATTTATCTGGGAATGATTTAATTCTTCCCTCAATCTGAAGGACAGTGTTGCCAGATATAGGATTCTTGATGGACAGTTTTTATTCTTTTATTTGAATATACTGTCCCACTGCCTTCTGGCCTCCATGATTTCTAATGAGAAATCTGTTTAAAATCATATCGAAGATCCCTTATTTGTGATTTTCTTCTCCTTGCTACTTTCAAGATTTCTCTTTGTGCCTGGCTTTTCAAAGTTTGATTATGTGTCTTGGTGTGGATCTCTGAATTCCTCTTACTTGGAGTGGATGCTTATATTCAAGCTTTCCATCAAATTTTTGACATTTTCAGCCATTGTTTCTTTAAATATCTGTTCCTTTTTTCTCGTCTCCTTCTGGGACTCCCATGATGCCTATGTTGATCTGCTTGATGACGTCCCACAGGTCTGAGGCTCTCTTCAATTTTCTCAATCTTTTTTCTTTCAGTTCCTCAGACCACATAATTTCCATTGTCTTATCTTCAAATTTCCTGATCCTTTCTTCTGTCTGCTCAAATCTGCCTTTGAATCATGTAGTGAATTTTTCATTTTGGTTATTGTACTCTTCAGCTCCAGAATTTTTTGTTCATATCTTTTTAGGATTTCCATCTCTTTACTGATATTTCTATTTTGTTCACACATTGTTTTTTCTTTTTTTGAACTCTCTCCACATCTTATTTTAGTTCTTTGAGCATTTTTAAGAAAGTTGCTTTAAAAGATCTGTGCAGAAGATATGCTGTATGTCTTTTCCAGGAACAGTCTATTGATTTGATTTTTTACTTTGGATGAACCATATTTTCCTCTTTCTTTCTATGCATTTTTTGATCACTGGAGATTTGAATTGAACAATGTGATAACTCAGGAAACCAGATTCCTCTGGAAATCACTTCTCCAGTGTTTTTCATTTTTGTTTTTGCTTACCGTTTTGGGTTTTTGTTGCTGTTACTGTAGGCTGTCTCTGTGCAAAGGAAAAGCCTGAGGTATAAATTTAAGGTCTTCTTTGGTCTTTTCTGAGGCTTTCCCTGGGGATGTGCAATCACTGAGTAGTTTTTTCTCCATATGAAGTTGTTTTTGAATGTTTTAGTCTTCAATTTCTGGCTCCCAAGAGGGGGAAAAGTGAAAAACAAAGGAGTACGGGGAAGGGCACCAGGCATTTGCATCTCCTGGAGGTCACTTCAGCTGGAGGGAGAGGGGCTTGCAACAATGTGGGCGGTGCAGCAGCGGCTGCCCTCTCTTTAATAAGAAGCAGAAAACAGCACCAGCGCACAGATCCCCAGTGCTTGGAGGACAGGGTCCTTTTTGCTTCTGGCTCGTAGAGCCCCAGGATCGTGTGCACAGCTGCCTCCCATGTGGCCGACGGTGAGGGGTTAGGTAGCTGCTACTGTGTCAAGAGTTGATAATCACCAAAATTAACTTCCCTTTACCCTCTAAGTCTTCCCCTGGAAGTTCCAAGCCTTCGACAGACTTCTGATTACCAAAATAGTTACATCAGACAGATTCTGCCAGTACAATTTTTGTCTAGGTGAGGGAAAAGAATTCTGGTGCTTCTGATTCTAACTTCTCCTCAGAATTCTCTGCCAATCA
Organism: Giraffa tippelskirchi; assembly: GCF_054371585.1. Lineage (NCBI taxonomy): Eukaryota > Metazoa > Chordata > Mammalia > Artiodactyla > Giraffidae > Giraffa > Giraffa tippelskirchi. Next base: position 898,966 of record NC_137283.1, read on the forward strand.
TTGCTTTTTGATATAACTTGCAGTGTTAACAGCTTGCTCCGTGGTAGACTGATGTTTGGACGTGGTAGTTTACTTCTTTGACACACTGTTTAATTCTGTTTTTCAAGATTTTTGTATTGATGCTCATTAAACATGATTCAAAATAATTTTATTTTGGTGTTTGTTTCCAAGTTACAGTAGCTAGCTGTACAAAGCCAGTTGTTTTGTTTTTTATATAATTTCTATAATTTTTCTACATTTCTATAATTCTCTATACTTGCAGTTCATAAGCATTGAAATGAGCTGTTTCTTAAAAAGTTTCAAAGATACCATATGAATTTGGAGCTGAAAGTTAACTCTCTGCAAACTTCCTCAAACTCTTGCTTGCTTTTTGGACCACTTAGATTTTCAATGTTCTAATGCATCTTTGGTACATTTCTTATCTTACCAAAATTTTCCATTTCAAGTGTACTTCTTTGTCATTTTTAATCTCCTGTGGATATGTAATGTTTTCACTTACGATTTCATATTTTCTTCATCTAGTTTTACTAATTAGATATATTGGGGTGGGAATGGCATTGTCATTTACTTTTTAAAATTTATTTTATGAATGTATAGTTGATTTACAATGGAGTGTTAATTTCTGCTGTAGAGCAACATTTTACATTCTTTTAATATTCTTTTCCACTATAGTTTATTACAGAATATTGACTAGAGTTCCCTGTGCTATATCTAGAAGTCCCAAAGTCCCACCCCATCCCTTCCCCATTCACTTCCCCCTTGGAAACCACAAGTCTGTTCTCTGTCTCTGAGCCTGTTTCTGCTTTGTAGACAACTTCACTTGTGTCATATTTTAGATTCTACATACAAGTGAGATCATGTGATATATGTCTTTCTCTTTCTGACTTACTTCACTTAGTATGAGAAGTTCTTCAATGTGGCTGAAAATGACCTCATTTCACTCTTTTTAGAGTAGTAGTACATATGTGTACAACATCTTCTTTATCCATTCACCTGTCAGCCAACATGCAGCTTGTCTGCATGTCTGAGCTATTGTAAATAGTGCTCCTACGAACATAGGGTACGTGTACACTTTCTAAACATAGCTTTTTCGGGCTATATATTGGCAATACCATTTACTGTTACTGCTTTTTACAAAGCACTAACTTTAAGATCTGCAAACCAATCATTCTCTTTGCTTTGATTAACTTACATTTTTTATTATGTATGTCTTACCACTTTTTGTGACTTTATTTTATTAATTTCGGAACCTCTTTTAAGGAGGGGGTCAGCTAACTCGCTTTCTTATTTGAAACTTTTAACAAAGAATAAGGCCATGAGTTTAAGTTTGAATGCCAGCTTACTTACACTGCATATGTCTCTGTATTAATTTTTCATTGATACTTAACTCACTTGTTAATCACATTATACTTAATTCACATTGATAATTAAACAAACACTGAATTTTTACTATTTGCCAGCACTGTTATGAACACCTAGGACACAGCAATGATGGAAACAGAAATTCTCAAGTCCTTATGGCACTTGCAGTTAAGAGGAATAAAAAAGATAAAAACAAAAGTATGTAGTATGTTACTGATGATAATGCTAAAGATAAAATAAAGTGGAGATAAAAAAAGAAAACAAGGAGAGTACAATTTTTCACTGTTTGCAAAGGGAAGGTCTTTGGGAGGCGAAACAGCTAGAAATAAATGAAGGAGCCAAACTCGGGCAGGTGTGTGTGGGAGAAGGGGATGGAGGAGCTGCTACACGTGCGGGGGAGCAGGTGATGGACAAGCGGCCTGTGTACAGGGGGGGTAGGTGCACACGCGGAAGGAATGACAGTGAGGAAATCACCAAGTCCATAAGCAGCGGGAGCGGAACGAAGGCCAGGAGGACCGACAGCAGGAGACGCGGGTGAGGACAGAGGGCAGGAGGAGGTGAAATGCTCAGTCAGAAATGGCCTGTGGCCATGGTGAGGACTTCTGATTGTGAACTGGGCTCTGACTTCTGTTTTTACTCTAAATCCGTAGACTGAAGCAGAGGCTGGGGAAGCAAGAGGACTAGTTAGGAGGTCTTCCGATCATCTCCATTAGAGGTGCCGCTCTGGAGGCGGAAGTGGGAGGAGACCTGAGAAGCCGCGGAGCTGCGGTTCACCCTGATAGGAAGGTGGTGCGGGAGGTCTGGAGTGAGGGTCAGGACTTCAGGGTCTTCCCTCCCTCCTATCCATCATTTCCTCAAGGAGTAATTTAGGGGAGTATCCTTTTATTTCCAAGTGGATTCGAGGATGATTAATTTGCTCATTTATATTGAATAGATTTCTTAAACTCCAAGTTTTAGTAATATTAGTAGCAGCAACTACTGCCGTTCACTCTGATGTCTCAGGCCCGGGGCTAAGCCCTGTGCTGCATCATCTCACAGGCAATCACCCCAGACAGTGGCCTAAGAGCTCAGCCGCACAGTTCAGATGCTGGAGGCTTTGCAGAATGGAGTCACTTCCCAGACGTGCTGCAGGCACAGGTTAGAAGTGGCCCCCAGACTCTCCTAGTCCAGACACCAAAGGCTGTTGCTTCTGCTCTTGCAGACTTATTCAGATTTTCTTTGTCGTGGACAATTTGATAAATTCTTTTGAATACTCCATTCATTTTTTTATTTTGAGCAGATTAATAATAATGCATTGACACTTGACAGTTTCCAGCATACTTTCCTATTTCTTGAGTTTTCGTTTTGTATACTTTGACGTTATTCAATATATGACTCAAGTTATAGCCTCACTGTCCAAAGTTATTTTTATCAGTATTAAAAAGATGTTCTTTTTCATATATATGTTAGGACAATCATGGATTATTTCTTGGAAGATATACAAAAGACTGGTCACACTGGTCAGTCTTGAGGAAGGGAGCAAGAAGGCCTGACCCTTTGCGTTTTCTCCTGCAAGGATCAGCCATCACAAAGATGCCCTGCTTTTACTGCTTCTTTGGGAGGAGGGGAATAAGGGAGTTGAAAGCTGTCTCTGTATTAGGTACCTGGTCTTTCAGGCTGACCTGTCAGGGTTTGTAGAGATTATATAGCTGAAATCCTGCCAACACAAAGATGAACACTGGGGCCTTCACATCGCACAAAAAAAATGCAGACACAGCTTGTCCTCACAACTGAAGCATCCCTGTGTGTTTCAGCTTTGATTTGGAGGGTAATTAAACTGTTAAAACATACTTCCTACTATTTCCATTCTCCTTCAGTTTGCATCATTTATTCAGGCCACTACCATCACTTGCCTAGAGAATCCCAAGGACAGAGGAGCGTGGCGGGCTACAGTCCGTAGGGTTGCAAAGAGTCGGACACGACTGATGTGACTTTGCGTGCACACACGCACCATCACTGCAGGCTGACAGATTTAGTACAGGATTGGGGCACCAGACCAGTCAGAAAACCACCAACAAACTCACTAATGGAAAGGAAAAAAAGTATCTCCCAATGGGAATACTCCGTCATATGAAAGGAAACCACTGTTGTGGACAATTAACACCACTAAACAATATTAACATCACAGATGCCGTTACCAACATCTCTCCAGTCTCTATGCACCTGTGTCATCACACATGGGACCACTCTGGAACACAGTGCCCACCCTCTTCCCTAAATACAGCTTCATGCTTGTCCCGCCACAGTTCCACAGCCCTCATCTGGACTGTCAATTTGAGTGCCACATAATATGCCATAAATAAGAGTGACCGTAACATCATCATCTTTTTCTCTGTGGCCCCAAACCCCCTCCCCACACTCAGTCTCAAGTGCACAAGCTCAGGCCCTGCTCAGGTCACCCTGAAACCCAGCCCTCGTCTCCTCCGGACCCACAGTCCTGCTGCAGCCAAGGTTCTACATTCTTCCCACTGTTCTAAGCATTCTCCAGTTGTATCGCAGTATTACTGACACATAACACTGTATGGAATAATGATTTGGTAATCATGTACATTGTGAAATATCACCACAAATGAGTTATCATCCATCATCTCATAGCTAGACATGTTTTTCCCTGCTGATGAGAACTTTTAAGATCTACTCTCTTCAGTTCAGTTCAGTTCAGTCGCTCAGTCATGTCCGACTCTTTGCGACCCCATGAATTGCAGCACGCCAGGCCTCTCTGTCCATCACCAACTCCTGGAGGCCACCCAAACCCATGTCCATTGAGTCAGTGATGCCATCCAACCATCTCATCCTCTGTCGTCCCCTTCTCCTCCTGCCCCCAATCCTACCCAGCATTAGGGTCTTTTCCAATGAGTCAGCTCTTCGCATCAGGTGGCCAAAGTATTGGAGTTTCAGCTTCAACATCAGTCCTTCCAATGAACACCCAGGATTGATCTCCTTTAGGATGGATTGATTGGATCTCCTTATAGTCCAAGGGACTCTCAAGAGTCTTCTCCAACACCACAGTTCAAAAGCATCAATTCTGCGGCGCTCAGCTTTCTTCACGGTCCAACTCTCACATTCATACATGACCACTGGAAAACCAGAGCCTGGACTAGAAGGACTTTTGTTGGCAAAGTAATGTCTCTGCTTTTAAATATGCTATCTAGGTTGGCCATAACCATCCTTCCAAGGAGTAAGCGTCTTGTAATTTCATGACTGCAATCACCATCAGCAGTGATTTTGGAGCCCTAAAAAATAAAGTCTGACACTGTTTCCACTGTTTCCCCGTCTACTTCCCATGAAGTGATGGGACCAGATGCCATGATCTTAGTTTTCTGAACGTTGAGCTTTAAGCCAACTTTTTCACTCTCCTCTTTCACTTTCATCAAGAGGCTCTTTAGTTCTTCTTCACTTTCTGCCATAAGGGTGGTGTCATCTGCATATCTGAGGTTATTGATATTTCTACTCTCTCACCAGCTTTCAAATACAGAGATACCTATGGCCACCATGCTGTGTATGACACTGCCAGTCAGCCAGTGTTTTCTGAATGAACAAAGTCCACCTTTCCTCAGTACCCAGAAGGGCATATCCAGGACCCTGCCAGGGGCGTGGGAGGCGGGAGGCTAAGGCTCTTAGGGAGCTCAAACTGTCTCCAGTCACACTCTGGCCACCTCTGGACATAAGACAATAACTGGGACTGCTTTTCTTTATGCAATTTCATTTTGCAGATAAGGCACAGAGGCTCAGAAGAGACAGTGCCCACTCTAGGCCCAACAGACCTCAGTCCTTCTGGCGCCCCATCCAGTGCATCTCCCCGGTCCCCAGACCAGCTTCGCTGCACGCCTCTGCTCTCTATGCTGGCAAAGGCCCCTTCACTGCACGCCTCTGCTCTCTATGCTGGCAAAGGCCCCTTCGCTGCACGCCTCTGCTCTCTATGCCGCCAAAGGCCCTAGTGAGCTGGATGCAGGCCTCTGCCTTTGACTGGCAGCTTCAACCTTTGTTTCTTTTGGTTTCTGGGTGGTCTTGGAGCCCCATCTCATCACCTCCGCTTTCATATCTAGTTAGCCAGTTTGTTTCCCCCCGGCCTGTCCCAACACACGGCAGTGCTATAGAACCGTGAAGCTGCCATGCCCACCCCAGATCTGAGCATCTTGATCATGTGCAGGTCTCTGCTCTTCTGTACTCAGCCTTGTTGGGCTGGGGAGCTGGTCCTGCCAAAACACTACCGTGTGCCCCTCTGCACACAGGACATGAGTGCACCCTCCCACAGCCCGCCAGGGCAAGAGTACTGGTTCTTTAAAACTTGCCTTTTGAACACAACTCTTAAGGCAGAGTTGTTGTGGTGTTGCTGTGGTATTGCTGTGGTGTTGGAGAAGACTCTTGAGGGTCCCTTGGACTGCAAGGAGATCCAACCAGTCCATCCTAAAGGAGATCAGTCCTGAGTGTTCATTGGAAGGACTCATGCTGAAGCTGAAACTCCAATACTTTGACCACCTGATGGGAAGAACGGACTCATTGGAAAAGACCCTGATGCTGGGAAAGATTGAGAGCAGGAGGAGAAGGGGACAACAGAGGATGAGATGGTTGGATGGCATCACCAACTCAATGGACATGAGTTTGAGTAAGCTTCAGGAGTTGGCGACGAACAGGGAAGCCTGGTGTGCTGCAGTCAATGGGGTCGCAAAGAGTCAGACACGACTGAGTGACTTAACTGACTGAATGACTTCAGGCAGAAATTCTCTGGAAGATGATTCCTGGGTATCCCCTAGCCTTTCTCAATAAGTGAGATGACTAGAGAAGAAAATTGACAAATTCAAAGAGGTCCTCAAGATCCGTGGATTCCTATGCTGAGCCCAATAGAATTGACTGTTTACTCTTCAACAAACAAAAAAAGAAGAAAATTTTCCTTTTCTTCTTCATGAATAACCACAACCCACCAGAATCCGCTTCCCCTCCTCTAGATCAGCAGCAGAGGGAAACGGAGCACCTGGCAGATGGGCGGGTGTGCCCCGAGCTCTCTTTGCTGATACCATCTCCCTCCACACCCTCCAGGCTCCTCCAGGGAGCCTAAGGACACAGCCCTGGATCTTGTGGTGAAAGTATGGGAACTGTATACTTCCATGGCACAAAGCGAGCCTTCCTATGATGCTCTGGGACATTTGGGACTGAACATTTCATACTGCACACATGGAGGAGGATGGTAGATCCCTGCAGACTCCCACACTAGCACCTCCCAGAGAAGGTGGGGGCTCCTTCCACAGGCCCCACAGGTGGCTGCATTATGAGACGGTGGTGGAGGAGAATTAACAGCCCCTATTTCTCTGAAGGCCCCGAACTGCAGGATCGAATCGGGCCAAACTGAACTATCACAGAAGTGGGAGACACTCTGCTGGACCCTTGATTGTGACCCCCAGTCTCCCCAGGGAGAGTGAGGATTGTTGATGTAGCGTCTGGGTTGCATTAGATGCCTACATCCACCTCGCCTACAAAAGCACCAGCCCTTGATGCTGAAGTTGTAGGAGTGACTACAGCTGCCTGGACTCGGCAGCTCAGAGGTCTCAGTGGGTAGACATGTGAAATGCTGGCAGCAAAGGAAGGTACAGGACCCTTGCTGGCTGCTCCTCAGTCTCCAGCCCCTCTTGCCTTACTTCCACTTAAATATACTTACAAACTCTTTGGTTCCTTCCATCCAAACAACAGATTGTGCTTCCCATTTACTTGCCAGCATCCGGAACTTTCTCTACATCCCTCTCATCACAGTCAGTGACTGTACAGTTACCCGTGCAATGACACAGTGTGCCACAAGTGGTTGTGTGAAGCGTACCACGCACAGGGGGTGAGCGAGGGCTGGAACCCAGGCTGCACTCTGGTGTCCCAGGCCCCTGCAGCGCCTCAGCAGGTGTGAAGTAAACACGGACTGATTGAGGCTCCAAGTGTGGCCGTGGTAAATCCCTGCCCCAGGCTGGCCGTTCACTCAGCTGGCAGATGTGAATCAGCTTGGTGCCTGAGACGTGAGTCCTGCACTCAGGACTCAGCCCGGTGGGGAGAGCAAAGTATGCATAGAGATTAAAACTCAGCATGATACAGGCAACCCTAAGGTCTCCAGCAAAAATCTTAGAGATGACAGACAAACATAGCAAAGTGCCAGGGTACAAAGTCAGTACACAAGCATCACTGCTGTTTCTACACACTAACAATGAGCTGGCAGGAAGAGAAACTAAGAAAACAATGCCACTTACAATTACAACAGAAAGAATAAAATACCTCGGCATAAATTTAACCAAGGAGGTAAAAGACCTATGTGAGACACGGATGGAAGAAATTGAAGATAACACAAAGAAACTGAAAGATATCCCATACTCATGGATTAGAGGAATTAACACTGTTAAAACGTCCGTATTACCTAAAGTGACCCACAGATTCAATGCAATCACTATTAGAATCCTGGTGACTTTTTTTTCACAGAAATAGAACACAAAATTCTAAAATTTATATGGAACCCAAAGACCCCAAACAGCCAAAGCAATCCTGAGAAGAAAGGAACAAAGCTAGAGGTATCACCCCCCTCCCCCCGCTTTCAGATGATACTACAGAGCTATAAGGATCAAAAGAGCCCAGTACCGGCAAAAAACACACAGATCAATGGACGGAGTTAAGAGCTCAGAGACAGACTGACACGGACACAAGCAATTAATTCACCAAACAAAGAGGAAACACACACAACGAAGAAAGGACAGTCTCTCCAACAAGCGGAGCTGGGAAAACGGAACAGCCACACGCAAAGAGTCACACTAGACCCCTATCACACACCATCCACAAAACGGACTCGAACGGATGACAGACTTGCCTGTAAGACCTGGAAACGTACGATTTCCAGAAGGAAATATGGACAGTAAGCTCTTTGTCATCAGTCTCAGCACTATCTTTTTGGACATGTCTACTCAGGCAAGGGAAAGCAAAGCGAAGAAACACAAATGCACACTGAAGGAAATCACTGTCAAAACAAAAAGGCAACCTTCTGAACAGGAGAAAATATGTGCAAATCATATATCTGATAAGGGTTAATATTGAGGATACAAAGAATTCTTACAACTCAACCACAAAAACCCAAACAACCTGATTAAAAATAGGCAGAGGATCTGAATAGACATTTTCCCACAGAAGATATCTAGATGGCCAGTAGGTACGTGAAAAGGAGCTCAGTACCACTGACCACCAAGAAATGCACACAAAACCATGATGAGCTATCACCTCACACCCGTCAGGGTGGCTATGACCAAAGAGAAGAAATAGCAAGTGTCAACACTTGTTGACAGGATGTGGAAAAAAGAGAACCTCACGCACCATCTTAAGCAGAAGAACAACATGACCCATGTGCCTCTTTCGTCCCCAAAGAACTTTCTGGTGGCAACGTGGAAGACAGAAGAACTGGCAGAGACTAGTGACTGGAAAATTTTTAGCAGGCATTGCTCAGGGGTGAGGTAAGAGTCTGAAGGAAGACTTGCAGGATTGATGACATATTTTATAAGGGGACCGAGGATTGCAGTTAGAAAGAGGCGGGGATGAGGAGAGAGGGTGGCGGAGGCTGCGGGGCCTCCGTGTTTGGAAACACGGAAAGGCTGTGGACGTGCAGTGGGAGCTGTCCGCCCTTGACCAGCCCAGGCCTGACCCCGTGGGCCAAGCACACACAGCCTCTCGCATCTCTGGCCACACGGGACACTAAAAATCCATGTCACAAAGGTAGAAAAAAAGGAAATCCATTCGTCTTTTAGCCACTCCTCTGATCCATTGTCTGCTTCTTGAAAAAAGAAATCAAAGGGCTCAAAAGTCAGACTAATCCTGATAAAATTTCGGTTTGGCCTCTCATTTTAAGTGAAAATTTTCACTTTGCCATATGTTGGAGCAGATCTGAAGCTATACAAACATTTCCAAATAGGAAAAAATAAAAATCCACTTATGCGAATATATGCCATAAACCTATGGGTACCAAGAGGGGAAGTGGGATGTGGGGTGGGTTGGGAGACTGGGATTGACACCGCTATGCGTGGAATAGATCCTAGTGAATAGCGCAGGGAACTCGACGTGATGCTCTGCGGTCACCTAGATGGAAAGGAAATCCAAGAGGATATGTGCACACACACGGCCGACTCACTTTGCTGTAAAACAGCAACTAGCGCAAGGTTGTCAAGCAACTGTCCTTCGATGGGGGAACAAAGATCCCACCTTCAGCACATCTGTGAGCGTGTGACAGTGTTACTAACTACCGGCCTCACGGTACAGCAGACCTTATGACTTCTGTTATAGAGCTGAAATTCTGTAAAAACCCAAGCAGAACTTGCTCCTAGAACTCCGACTCCCTCTGCAGCGTGTGAGGAATAGAGAAACCCTGCCCCCACCCTCAAGGCACCAGGGGAGCCGTGCAACCCCCAGCCCGCCACACGGCGGAAGACAGGAGCTCCAGGAGCATGGCCTCCCCAGCCCTGCAGAGCCCCTCGCGCACCCCCTCCTCAAATGTAGTGTCAAAACAAGGAACGGGCCTGCGTCCCCAGGGAAACTGGAATTCACCCACTACAGGATGTCTGAGTTTAGCTGGTTAAAGCAGTGTTTTATAAGAATCAAGAAACCACGAATTCTTTTCACATTGGGGCAACACTCTGGGTAATGTTCCATAAATAGGCCAAATGTAACGTGTGCAAAACTGTCTATAGAAGCACAGTTAACAAGGACTCACGATACTACTAATAAATGCACAGTACATGCTTACGGAGTGAATAAATAAAAAGCAAAACAAAAGAAAACAAATGATCAGCAATGACAGACTAAGCTAATTATCATTTAGTAACATGATTAATAGGCTTCCCTGGTGGCTCAGACAGTAAAGAATCTGCCTGCAATGCAGGAGACCTAGGTTCGATTCCTGAGTCAGGAAGATCCCCTGGAGAAGGGCTTGGAAATCGACTCCAGTGTTCTTGCCTGGAGAATTCCATGGTCAGAGGAGTCTGGTGGGCCACAGTCCACAGGGTTTGCAGCGTCAGACATGACTGAGCAACTAACACACACACACACAACATGATTAATATTTAGTCCAGAAGCATTAAGAATGGCAAGAATATTACACTTTCTACATAAAAACTTATACGTGAAATAATTTTTGAGAAAAAAGAGAAAATAATGTGCCTACGTGAACCACATATGCATGTGTGTGTGCACGCTCAGCTGCGTCTGACTTTGCGACCCCATGGACTGGAGCCCACCAGGCTCCTCTGTCTGTGGGATTCTCCAGACAAGAACACTGGAGTGGGCTGCTATGCCCTCCTCCAGGGAACCTTCCCAACCCAGGGATCTAGCTGGTATCAACTGTGTCTCTTGTATTGCAGGCAGATTCTTTACCACTGAAACCTGGGCAGCCCCCATGAACTGCATAAACGTGCATAAAAGATGCACCAATAATAAGGTAAAAATATGAGGTGATAGACATATAATACAACAGACAATGAATTTCTTATTAGCACAAATGCATCAGAACTTAAATGAATCAATGTGGCCTGAATTTTTTCTTCCAGCACAGTCCGTGGCAGTGCCCTTAGCAAATGCTTACAGAGGACATGTACACTGCAAGGGGGACAGACAAGGGCAGAGGGCTTGGCTGACCTGGAGTGGGGTTTGGGGGCTGCCTGGTGTAGGACACGTTGAATGCCGGCTCCTCAATCAGCGGTGGTGGGTACATGCGCCTCCGGATGAAGAAGCCGGCTCCACAGCAGAAGAGTACACCCATCATCAGGAGGAACCTGGGCGAGAGCACAGGGTGAGGCCTGGGCAGGGGCCCGGGCAGACGGCAGGGCTCCCCCGGCTGGTCCTACCCGACCGCTCTCCCCGGGAATGGTCCCCGTGGAGGAACCAGGGAGACGCCTGGCCAGCAGAGCTCGGGGAGCCCCTGGATGGAGGCCACTAGCATGGAGAAGCTCTCGAAGTGAACATGTTGCCTCAAAAGCTCCAAATGGCTACTGGCCTCAAAGGCTTGGTGCGGTTCTTCCCTGTCCATGGCCCTGAGCTCAACTCAACATTTAGCCAAAACCGAAGATGCCTTTCCAGTCCTGCCTGAAGACTCCTGCCGGTTCCCACTGTCCTTCCCCCGTTTTCTTTACTGTCAAAGCAAGAAGAGTGAGCGTGGGAACCTTTCTAACAGTTCTCTCCCCATTAGTATATGGACATCTATAAAATTTTTTTAAAGCGCACTTTCTAGAGCAAATCTTGATTTTAGAGAAACGAAAGGAATAGAGAAAATACTCACAATTCATTTTAAAAGCTGGTTTTAAATCTCTAGGTTCTAAGTATGGCTGGACCTTCTATTGTGACCCCAGAGTCTAACGGACAAGAGCTGACTCCTTGAAGGATCGGATGTTTGTCAAAATCATCTGAGGATTCTCAGTGACTGTCGGATCACTGATTCAATAAAAGAGGAATGAACGGCACCCCCACCTCGCTTCAGCATTCACCTAGTTTTTCTAGAAACAGGGGAAAAGTCACTTGGAGCAGGGCAGAGGTAGCTGAGAAACTTGTCCATCTCTAAACTGACATGATGCTGGGACTCACAGAACCTGCCGGAACCTCACACCATACACACACTCCTGTGAAGGGTGCTCACACAGCGGAGCTGGCCGTGTCGTGGTCAAAGGCACCTGTCCACACACGAATGCAAGGGAAGAGCAGACAGTAAGTCCTTTGAGAATATAAACGTGATATTAAGAGTTAAGGCTATTAATCAGTAAGTATTTACCAGACACCCTGGAACACCGAGAAGGAGCAAAGATCAGGGGCACCGGCAGGAAATGATTCAGAAGAGGACTGAAATCGTGGTTTTCCAATCTTTCGTCTAATTCATTATTCATTCAACGAAACTTCTCAAGCACCTCCCAGGCTCCCAGCACCAATGTCTGCATTATAAGGAGTAAGACAGGCGGGGCCTCACCCTCACTGAACTTGAGTTGTCACAGCGGAGGAGGACAGTACACAACAAGGTAACAAAATTATTTATTCACAACTCTGAGAGTGCCAAGGAAGAACAGGAAGGGTGCGACATAAGTTGGGGGGAGGAATTCATATAACCCACAACCGTGTTCATCATTTCAAGGGTACTGTTCAGTGCAACAAGAGGCTTAATGAGGGCATCTGCCAGACTAAGGGAGATCACAAAAGCTTCTTTTCCTTCAAAGCAACATCTGAGCTGAATTCTGAATGCTGGAAAGAGACAAACTGAAGGGAAGTGAAGATGTTTCTGGGTCGAAAGGAACTGCATAGGTGCCCCAACAGGAAAAGCTGGGTGGGCGAGAGGCCTGAGGAGGACAGCTATGAGCTGCAGATGGGGAAGGGGTTAGAGAGGTGCGGTCCTGGGGAGCAGGAAAAATCCAAATCATGCAAAACAAAGCCCCCACTCCCAAGCCGGCAGCTGCAATCTAAGATGGACAACTTCGTCTGGACTCCATGATAGTCTAACATTCAACCCTGGGTCCAACTGTAAATATCTGAGCAGAAGTGCAAGGCACACGGAGGTGACTGTGCATGAGGGCTGACACCCCTGCTCACTCCCAAGGGTCCAGGCTCCCTGCGCTGGACATGCAGGAGCCACGAGAGATCTTGGTCTCTTCCCTGAGATAACCCAAAATCATAGTTTTGGCTTATCTGTCAAATGGAATGGGCTTCCCTGACGGCTCAGTTCGTCAAGAATCTGCCTGCAATGCAGGAGACCCCGGTTCAATTCAAATGGAATCCACATTTTCCTAGACAAATATAAGTGACATGCACCTCACAGCGTGGACTGCTGGAGAGCAAGTAGGTGCAAGCAAATAAGAGCCCAGTCATGTGGCAGGAGACCAACTCCTGGCTCCTGGAGCAGTCATCACCATACCTGTTCCTTATGGAAACGGCAGTCTGAGAAGAAAGGGGCAGGGGAATGAGTTTCTGGTAACAAAGAGGAAAGGGCTGTCAAGGTAAGAAAACAATTCTCGAAGTTCTCTTTCATTGCTGAGCAGGTATGGGAAGCATTCCTGGGATTAAGAGAGGAAGTCTGTGCCGTTTCTATCATTAAAAGGAATCTGGCTTCTTCAATTCAATTTGTTTTTTCAGCCTCTTCCTGCCCTCCTCCCCAGCAGTTTTCAGGTCTCAGGCAGCAGCAGAGCCCCCCCGGGCCCGCACCCCCAACTCTGCAGGCAGCACTCACCTGCCAGACTGTGCTCTGTCGCAGTGAGCTTTACCGACTCTACACCCTTCCCGATCCTGGGCCTGCATTAGACTTAGGTAAGGATTACTTAAGGTTTTAGAGCTGACTTCCAAAAGCATTCGCTGCCAAAACCCCTGTGCTATGCTAAGGAACCCCAAATCCTCCAAAGTCAAGTGGAGCCAGGTTGGAGAAGAGCCCTCCATCTGCTCCACGCCCAGCTCCCTCCTCCCTCCTCCTACCTCTCCCCTCAAACCTCCCCCAACACCAGCCCCCCATCATCCCTCTCCCACCGAGCCCATGCTTAAGGCCCCGCCCCTGTAGTGTGCAGGTCCCTTTGCAAGGAGGGCCCTCTTCTCTGAGACCCAGACAGAAGCCATGCAGCTTTCCCCAACTTTCCTGCCATCAGAAGTTGCATGCTTTGTTTCCAGAACATTGGTTTAAAACTCTCCATGTGTTTAGACATCTGTTTTAGGAGCCCAGCTGCCATAGGGCCTCTCCACAGGACCCTGGTACATAACAGACACAATACTGAGACGAGGAACGCAAGGAGCGAAAACCAAGCGTCCTCAAACTTCAGCTGGGCTTGCATCGCAAGGTGTTCTCTGGCTGTACCCCTGGTTTTGATGTTGTTCATTCGCTGAATCGTGTCCCTATGGACTGCAGCACGACAGGCCTCCCCGTCCTGCAAGAAATAGTGAACTACCTCTCAGACTTTGCTCAGACTAATGCCCGGTGATGCCATCCAACCATATCATCCCCTTGTCACCCCCTTCTCCTCCTGCCCTCAATCCTTCCCAGCATTAGGGTCTTTTCCAGTGAGTTGGCTCTTTGCATGAGGTGGCCAAAGTATTGGAGCTTTGGCCTTAGCATCGCTCCTTCCAACGAATATTCAGGGTTGATTTCCTTTATGATTGTCTGATTTGATCCCCTTGCAGTCCAAGGGACTCTCAAGAGTCTTCTCCAGCACCACAGTTCGAAAGCATCAATTCTTCAGCACTCAGCCTTCTTGATGGTTCACCTCTGACATGTGTACATGACTACTGGAAAAACCATAGCTTTGATTATACGGACCTTTGTTGGTGATGTGATGTCTCTGCTATTTAATACACTGTCTAGGTTTGTCATAGCTTTTCTTCCAAGGAGCAAGCATCTTTTAATTTCATGGCTGCAGTCACCATCTGCAGTGATTTTGGAACCCAAGAAAATAAAGTCTGTCACTGTTTCCATTGTTTCCCCATCTATTTGCCATGAAGTGATAGGACCAGATGCCAAGATCTTTGTTTTTTTGAATGCTGAGTTTCAAGCCAGCATTTTCCCTGGTTTAGCAGCTGGTGTCAGAATCTCAACCCAAAGAACTACACCAAACCTTGTGGAGAAGGGGATGACAGAGGATGAGATGGCTGGATGGCATCACCAACTAGAAGGACATGAGTTTGGGTAAACTCCGGGAGTTGGTGATGGATAGGGAGGCCTGGTGTGCTGCGATTCATGGGGTCGCAAAGAGACGGACACGACTGAGTAACTGAACTGAACTGAGCTGTGGCATCTGGCATCCCGAGCTTGGAGACCTGCCCTCCTTTCACAGCGCTCATGAGATGCCTCTATGTAGGGACCCACTGGCTTGCGGAGGTGCCCTGACCCTGACAAGGGACCCCGGCCAACAGCTCAGAAGCACCGGCTGCCAGTTCAGAGGACGCTTCCAGGAAAGGTCGACAGAAGCTGCTCTGGCAGCCAGGCCCGCAGAGTTCTCCTGGACCCTCAACTTTTCCTTCTTTCTAATCACATAAGACCTCAAGTTTGACAAGTTTTCTCCTCTTAGCAGCATGTCCACAACTTATCATCATTCGTCTGGTGCTTCAGGCCAAGGCGAAGCACTGCTGATCCCTTACAAGACCCTTAGCCACAAGTTCTGAGGGAACATGCGGGTGAAGCCAGGCAAAGCTCTGAAACACCAGAGCTGTTTACACTCCAAGTCTCAGGCTAAAAGCTTTCTCCTTCTATTATAGTTTGAGGTGCTAGCAGCTAGGAGGTGGGGAGAGGCCAGTGACAGCCTGGCACCATTCAGGGCCCCACATGACAGGTGAGTCCAGCCCCCAAATGGCCAAGGCCCGGCAAGGAGATGGTGATGGTGAAAATGAAGAGGCTCTCCCGTTACAGAAGGCTTGGCACGTAGAGTCCCTGCTGGGTGCTGGTTTCTCTAACCAAATACTAGGAACAGTCGTCAGGAGGCCAATAGCAAAGTCTGGGACAGCCAAGTAGCTCCTGCCACGGGGTCAGGAAAGGTCTGTCTTCAGACACTCCTTATCTCTAAAGGCATTTCTTACAGGCATCCTCTGAGGATAGCAACTCACAGGAGGTTCCTCTCCTTACTGGAAACTCTGCACCCATCCTTCCAGGACTCTGTCAGCTTTACTCCCTCATTCTCTTCCGAGCTACAATCTTACAGATGCCAGACGGCTCTTGCAAGTTCCTCCAGTAGAGATGGAAGACGGGCAAGGCCGCAGTCTGTCTTGAACGTTAGGACTCAGCTAACACAATGTGAATATGGAAGATTTCCAGGCAGCAGAAATCTTATAGCAAGATCTGCTGATTCTCCGATTAAGACTGGCAGCCTCAATCCATTTCAGACATTGGTGGAGGAGCTGCTGAAGGATGAAGCTGCTGTACAGTCCAGCTTCCCAAAGAATAACTCTTCTTTCCCAGGCACAGGCCTGAGGAAACGGGAATGAGCTTTCTGCAAACTCTGTGAGCAGAAGCACTTGACACAAAGCCAGCCCAAACATACCTGCTTTCTGGAGAGGCCACCCGGAGCCCACGACCTCAGGTGGAGGCGATGTCACCTTGACTGACTGGGCAGAGCCCTGGGGAAGGGGGAGCATCTGAGACCTGGAAGAGTCGTGACCTACCAGAAGTACCACAGCCTCTGTACGGAGAGGGCCCGCACGCAGCACCTGGAGCCACAGCAGTCCTCGTAAGGGCGGCATCTGGGGAGAGAGGGCACAGGCTGTCAGCTTCCTGCAGAAGAAGGGCCGGACCAACTGGGAGGTCCAGGCAGGTTTCAGGGTGACGGACAGAAAGGCCACCACTGCATTTTATGAAACTAACAGGGCGGTGGCAGCCCAAACAGAAGGCGCCGAGAGAGACAGTGTCATTCAAAGCATCGGTTTGCTACACATCCCCGTGGGCAGAATCACAGTGGTTTCCTTCTGGGGAGGCCCTGTAACTGGATGACCAAAGACCTGCATGAAACCAGAGGGGAGCCTGATATCAGCACGCTGCAGATGCTGGGCGGTGCTGACCACGTCAGAAGATGGGCATCTGCATCAACAAGGCCAGCAAGCTTAAGTGTAGAGGTTATGAAGTTGGACAAGTTCTGTGGTTTAGTCCTGGTCTTGCCACTTACCAGCTGCAAGACTGCTAGCAAGTACTCAACATCTGTGAGCCTCAGTTTCCCCATAAGCAAAAGGTGTGGGAGGGCAGGGCCTCCTTACAGCACTGTTTTAAGTCTGAAGGCGGCACCCTCACCTAAAGTGCCGACAATGGCCACGGCTGCTCACACCTGCCCTGCCCCCTTGATGCTGCCCGCATGGTGCTCAGCGCCCTTCTTCCCTGAGAAGAGCCCTGAGAAGGTCCCTCACTCTCCAAGGAAGGCCCAAGGCAGGGCCAAGGTTCCAAGGGGTTAGCTCGGACTCCTCCAATATCCCCACTCTCCCCCAGCCCTGGTTTCTTTAAGATAAGAGAGAAGCTATGAAAGCTTCTGCACTTCGACTTTTACAGACACACTTTCACTAAAGCGATTTCAGTCCAAGTGGCAGTGAATTGGGTGTGTGTTGAGGGGTAAGGCTGTTTCTCAATAATATTAAATGATCACAGAATTATGATCTATCAAGTTCCTGCCAATTTTCTTCTTAAAAGTAGTTGGGAGAAATACACAATTTGATCCAAGACTTTGGACACTGAATTTTCAGGTAATTCCAGTACAAATTGACTTGTTTTATGTAGAAAAATACGTAGAAAATAGCTCCCTGTAAAATAGTAGCTCAGATGGAGCATTATGAGTTGTAATGGAACTCCACACACCTGAGCTGTAGTGCTGTTTCTCCCTGGTTGGTTCCTGGGGCCTCGAGCTCTTTACACACTCAGCACCCAATCACTGCTATAATCTCTATCATTTCAACTGAGGACAACTGAGGAGAGAGACCCCCGCCAAACCACTGCCATCACACACACGCCCACTCTTCCTATAGTCCACGAACATGAACTTCTGTCTACTAGGTAGAAATTCTTGATTTTGATGGGATGCTCCTATATGCTGGAGCATAAGCTAAAATCTGTTTAGCTTGTTTTATCCAACCAACAGCTAGCAGAGACCAGAATGTGCTTAAAACACTACTGGTTCTGACAACCCAGGCATCCAACACAAAGTCACCGAGCTGCCACTCTGAGCTCAGCCTGTGCTGCGTCTGGGGGGCGGGGGTGGGCCATAAAAACCCTAACAGAAGGACATGCAGGAGCTTTCTTTCTAGAAGAAGGGGACAAGCAACAAGCAAGAAAAGCACGAATGGGGATAAGTGGCAGTAAGTTCCACATGGTGAAAACTAAAGTAGAAGCCGGCCAGTTGAAAGCAGTGGGGAGGGAGGGGTGGAAGATGCAATTTAAAACCAGGTGCTCAAGGATGACGCACTGACAGGGTGACATCTGAACACAGACCACGCAGCCATCCAGCCTGGCTGTGACGTGAACCGCACGAGGGCCTCAGTGCTAGGAGAGCATTGCTGGCTCCAGGGCTGCCAGCTGTCCAGCTGCAGGGTGGAGAGGAGGCTGAGCACAGAGCCGAAGACAAAAGGAAATGCTGGGGGCAGGGCAGCCAGGGACTAGGCCAGGGTTGGACCAGCACTGCACGAACAGCATCATCTGCTGACACCACACACAGCACCATCCACAGTAACTCCTTGGTGTGTGTGAGTGTGTGTGGGGGGGGAGGGCACTCAGGGGAGATAAAGGGCCTCTGCCTTCCAGAGTATGTGGAGTTCAGACAATTAGTTGTAAACACAAAGAGATGGGACTGTTTCTGACCACGAATTTGCAAAGACAAGAGTCCTTAGCAACTAAGTTAGATCCGAAGATAAATGTGATGATATGGTAGAGAGAATTCAAAGACAGCCCCAAGAGGCCCGCCCCCCCTAGAGTGCATGGGCTGCATGACCTCCTCCCCTTGAGTGTGGCAGGTCCTGTGACTATGACGGGACGGTCACTCCCATGATTGTGGAACACCACATAAGGTAGTATGTTATATAGACAGCTGGAGCGCACCAGGGAGCCCTCCGCGGCTTTAAAGAGAGCTAGGACTAAGGGGGGTCTCCAAGAGCCGAATGCGACCCCCAGCCGACCAACGAGGAAGCTCGGACTTCAGTCCTACAACAGGAATGTTGTCAACAACTGAATGAATTTACAGGAGGACCCAAGCTCCAAAAGAGAGCACAACCCAGCCACCCCTTGGTTTCAGCTTTGTGATACCCAGAGCAAGGGACCCACCAATGCTGTGTCCAGACTTGTGATCTATAGGAACTGTAAGGTAATAAACTAAAAGATAATAAACACAAATGGTTTCAATCTGCTCACTCGGCAGTGACTTACGACTAAGCAATAGAGAACTTATACAAATGAGAACAAAGGTTATACCCTTTGGTCACATCTTACATTCGCGATGCCAGGTCAGTGCTTCACAACTGTCTTATTTAACATGTAAGTTAAATATTATCATCTCCATGTTTGAAATAAGCTCAGGTAATAAGGCGCTGGGGATGTCACATCTCTTCTCAGCCCAGGCCACTGTCTGCTGAAGCCAAGAAAGGATTTGGCAAATATTTCAGGAAGGTGCTTTGCACAGACACTGCTTCTGCAGTGACACTGAGTCTTTCGTCACCAAAGGGCTACCTTCTTGGATCCCACTTGATTTTCCTATTCTTCTGCTTGGACCAAGTCATCACCACGATGGTGTGTGGTGATCATGCTCATGAACAGTGACTGTGTAAGACTCCACAACCATTTACTCATGCAAATAAACCAACTGGAAAGGACTGAGAAGCAGGGCAGTGTCAGGATGCCTAAGGAAGTAAAAGGGGTTGAGAAGGTATAGAGGGGAAGGCGAAATGTAATGTGGCACAGTTTAAAGCTTGAAGTTTCCCAAAGAGCAAACCAAGGCCAGAAGAAACAGGAGGTAAAGGTGAAAATTCAGCAGATGGTAACAGACAAGGTGAAGGAAGCATAGACTTCTTGGGCAAATGGCGGGAGATCCCTGTGATGGAGTTACAAACAGAAATTCAGCAACCACTCTTTGATAATACCTGAGGGGGTTCTTGCTTTAACTTGGAACTACATATTGACCAGATTGCTTATACCATTCCATGCCAAGAACTCTCTACAATGAGCAGATAATGTAATCATAAAGACAGAACTAACAGGAAGATGAGACACTCGGGAAAAGTGAGGTGAGGATTTGGAAAGAACTACCAAAGTTCCCACAACATTACACAACAGAACCGTGTTTTCAGATATTGTCCCACTAGTGGGTTATGAAATCAAGTTATTGGGTTGTAACATCATGTATTTTACAAAGGTAAAGATCAATTTTTAAAAAATCAGAGGGCATCCCACAAAAGGAATTTGTTGTGAAACTTAGGTTTTGGTCACATACAGCCACACAGATATACACATTGCTTCAAACCTACTGTTGTGGAAGCCCCAGGTCAAAAATGAACAGGCTCAAATTTCTGTTGTGTCTAGAAGGGATTCTTTCATCTTCCTGGTAGGGGCTGGGTAGCCGCAGGCCCAAGTCTCCTGACTAGCAGATTACTTCCTGCTGTTAATGGTGCTGGGCTACGGGTACTTCCTGCTGTTAATGACGCTGGGCTATGGGTACTTCCTGCTGTTAATGGTTCTGGGCTATGGGTACTTCCTGCTGTTAATGGTGCTGAGCTACGGGTACTTCCTGCTGTTAATGATGCTGGGCTAAGGGTACTTCCTGCTGTTTATGATGCTGGGCTAAGTCTGGTCCCCTATGACTTCTGTCTGGGTAACACTGATGCTGCTCATAATTCTATTTGATGTCCTGCAATGATCACATTCTAGAACCCTCACGGACAGTTCTGTCAGGTAGAGATACCCCTGCTATATGAACAACCTCTGGATGAGGGTGGGAGGTGGCTGCCCAGGATGGAGAACACAGACAGCAGACACCTGCAGCTTAGGAGCAGTGAGACTGCGATCTTCCAAGCTCAGAACAGTTTCTTTCCCACTGTTCTACCACCTTAACCATCAAGATGTTTCCTGCAGAATTAGCTTGACGCCTGACTATAACTAGAGCTGCCCAGCTCTGGGCACAGTAAGGGCTGAAGGGTAACCTGTCTGGTGACCGTGAACTTGGTACAAAGGAGGAAAGCAGATATAAGAATAAAAATTTAGGAGGGAAAAAGATGGCGGAGGAGTAGGTGGACGTAGACTACATCTCTCTCCACAGATACATCAGGAATACACCTTCAGACACAGAAGTGCGTGCAGAACACCAGCTGAGAGTGGACAGGAGTACCTGACCAGTGGAAAAGAATATATAGAACCACGCAAAACTCGGTAGGATGAGGAACTTGGGGGGAAAACAGAAGTGTTAGTAGCACTGGACCTGCCCTCAGCAGGTGGGGCAACTGAAGCAGGGGTCCGATCCCCACAGCGAGGCAACTGAGTCAGAGGAGAAACATTTAAGGTTGAGAGTGAAACAGCTGATCTGTGGCAGCCTAAATGGAATGCGAATCTGACAGTCCTTGCCGCAGCCATACATTCTCCGGACAGGAACACTGGTCTCCTGGAAGGTGCAGCGGCTGGGAGCTGGAGTTTAGGGATGGTGCAGCAATCCCAGGGCGAGGGCTGCTGTTGACTGCAGACAGATGGATCGAGGGGGTGTGAGGGAGGAGACTGTGGCGGGAAATGACGGTGGAGGAAAGCCAGGCAGCAATGGAAGCAAGGCGATACTGCTGAGTCACACCATAGTCTCTCTCTTCCCACATGCCAGCATTAGCAGCTGAACAATAGAGAGGCTGGCCCATCAAACGCCTGAGGCACTGAACCACAGAAAAGGACCCCACCCAGGGGGCCCCTTTAAGTGCCTGACACACCCGAACAACAGGGAAGGACCCCAGGCAAGGGACCCTCTAAGTGCCTGAATGGGCGGAGCTATGGAGAGAGACTGGCCAAAGAGGCCTTCTGATCGCCAGCTACATGAGGCTCGAAAAAAGACTCTGATAGGGCCACAACTCCTGCGGTGGAGGCAGTCCGTGTCCCTGCACACTGGGTGCTGTCAGGGTCCCCACAAGCCAAGGAGTTGCGCCACCTTCATGCTCAACTCTTAGTTGGGCAGAGCTGCCACAGGCATAAAAAGTCTTATGTCTAAGCGCACAGAGTTGCTTCGGTCATGTCTGACTCTTTGCAACCCTGTAGACTGTACCTTGCCAGGCTTCTCTGTCAGACAGGGAGTTCTCCAGGCAAGAATACTGGAACGTATTGGCCAATACTGGTTGGCATACCCTTCTAGAGCACTATATTTCCTGCTGCCCTAGCAGCCAACCCCCCTGAGTACCTGGTGCTGCCAGAACCCCTGTGACCCAAGCAGCTTCACCACCTCCACACCTGGCCCTCCTTACAGGGGCAAACCCAAGCCCTCCAGGGCAGCATCAGGAGCTAAACCCCAGTGGACAACCCACACGTAGAGGTGGAAATAAAACCACGATTGAAACCCAGGGGCAGAGTGGCCAAAGAAGATGACCCAAAACCTTCCCACCAGCTGTACAAGCTGCAGATTAAATCCACACGATCAACTAAGCAGACTCTATGTTGATGGAATATATAAAAGGCCATTGAGAGCTCCCACAAAAGAAAATGCTCTAGTTCTGATAGCTGTGGACAGTGGAGGCAAGAACACACAGGAGTAGGACCAGGTTAGAATCTGAGCTGCCCCCACAGCAGGTCCAGAGATCAGCAGTGTTGGAGGGCATCCTAGGGAGGTGAGGTGGACTGTGACCCCCAGTGAGGGAAAGGACTCTGACAGAAATGACTCAAGAAAAACATTGATTATTCTTTTTTTTTTTGACTTGTTCTGTAGATTCTTTTGGATTATTTTTTTCCTTTTTTCCTCCTCTGTTGTAGCTGTTGATTTTATTGGCACTAAGAAATCCAACTAAGCTTTTGAGCTATTTTTTTTCTCAGTCACATTTTTTATTGTTGTCATAAACCTCTGCCTCTAAGTTGGGCTTTTGCAGTTCTGTGGGGCTTTCCTATTTTTTTTTTCTTTTCTCTTTTTTTTTTTAATTTTTTAAACCTAGTATTATTTTTTCTACATTTATTCCTTTGTTTGCTTTTCCTACTGTTCTTTTCCCCTTGCAGTTAATCTTTAGCATACATAAATCTTATCTACCTCTATTTAACTCTGCATATTTATTCTTTCTTTCTTTTCTTTCTCTGCTTTCCTGCCAACATATTTGCTAGTTTTACTTTCATAGCTTTGTTCCCCAATTGGCACCTTGCTTTAGTTTTCTATTCCAGTTTGTGCTTTAATTAGTTTTGTTCTGGTAGATACAATCTTTGGTTTCCTTTGTTTGCTGCATCAATCTGTTGTACTTTATTTTTGTCGGACTGTTTTGATATTGCTTATGGGTGTGTATGCATATGTGCATATTCAGTCACATTTCCTAATGCTGTTATAAATCTCTGCCTCTACATTGGGCTTTTGCCGTTCTGTGGAGCTTTCCTTTTTTCTTTATTCTTCTGTTTCTTTTTCTTTTCTCTTTCTTAGAATTTTAATTTTTTAAAACCTACTGTATTTTTCTACATTTATTCTTTTGTTTGCCTTTCCTACTGTTCTTTTCCCGTTTCACTTAATCTTTAATGTATGTAAATCTTCTTCATCTGCCTCTATTTAACTTTGCATATCTACCCTTTCCTTCCTTTCTTTCTTTCCTTTCCTCTCAACATATTTGTTAGTTTTCTTTTCATTGCTTTATTCCCCATTTGGCACCTTGCTTTAGTTTTGTTTTCCAGTTTGTGCTTAAGTTAGTTTTGTTTTTAACTGGTCAATATAATTTTTGATTTCCTTTGTTCGCCGGGTCAATCTACTCTACTTTATTTTTGTTGGACTGTTTTCACTTGGCTCATGGGTGTATATGTATATATGTACATTCCGTTATTTTAATTATTATTTGCCTGATTTTGTAACTGCTGTTTGTCTGGGGCTCATCTTTGTTTTCTCATTCTTGGAGATTTGTTTTAATCTCACTTAATGCCATAACAAACCACTTGTGGAATCTTCGTTTCTGACTGGAGATCAAGCCCTGAGCCTTTGGAGTGGGAGCAGTGACTCCAAGACCCTAGACTACCAGAGAACTAACCCTAGGGAGTATCAAACAGTGAGAACTCACACAAAGGAAACCACTTGAATACAAGACCCTGCATCACCCAACCACCAGTAGCACCCTGTGCAGGACGCCTCATCTAAATAACAAACAAAACAAAAATACAAACCCAATCATCAGCAGACAGGATTACCACATCACTCAGCCTTGCCCATCAGAGGAAAAACAAACAAACAAACAAACAAAAACTCAGCACAAATCTCACCCTATATAAAGCTCACATAAACCACTGGACCAACCTTAGGAGGGCAGAAACCAAAAGGAAGAATGAATTCAATCTTCTTCAAGGACAGAATTCAACTTTCTTTGAAGCCTAGGAAAAGGAGACCTCAAACACAATAACTTAAAAATAATAATAATAATGAAAAAGCAGAGAAATACTGAACAAATGAAGGAACAAACTAGAAACACAGAAGTCCAAATAAATGAAGGGGAAATAGGCAAACTACCAGAAAAAGAATTCAGAATAATGATAGTAAAGATGATCAAAAACCTTGAAAACAAAATGGAGAAAATGCAACAATTAACAAAGGCCTAGAATTAAAGAATAAACACACAGAGACAGACAACACAATCACTGAAATTAAAAATACTCTGCTGCTGCTGCTGCTAAGTCGTGTCAGCCGTGTCCAACTCTGTGTGACCCCATAGACGGCAGCCCACCAGGCTCCCCCGTCCCTGGGATTCTCCAGGCAAGAACACTGGAGTGGGCTGCTATTTCCTTCTCCAGTGCATGAAAGGGAAAAGTGAAAGTGAAGTCGCTCAGTCGTGTCTGACTCTTCGCGACCTCATGGGCTGCAGCCTACCAGGCTCCTCCGTCCATGGGGTTTCCCAGGCAAGAGTACTGGAGTGGGTGCCATTGCCTTCTCCAAAAATACTCTAGAGGGAATCAATAGCAGAATATCTGAAGCAGAAGAACGAATCAGTGAGCTGGAAGATCAAATGCTGGAAATAACTTCTGAAGAGCAGAATAAAGTAAAAAGAAGGAAAGGAGCTGAGGACAGGCTCAGAGACCTCTGGGACCATATCAAATGCACCAACATTCGAATTATAGGGGTCCCAGAAGAAGAAGAGAAAAAGAAAGGGTATGAGAAAATTTTTGAAGAGATTATAGTTGAAAATTTCCCCAACATGGAAAAGGAAATAGTTAATCAAGTCCAAGAGGCATAAAGAGTCCCATACAGGATAAACCCAAGGAGAAACACACCAAGACACATATTAATCAAACTAACAAAGAATATTAAAAGCAGCAAGGGAGAAGCAACAAGTAACATACAAGGGAAACCCCATAGGCTTGACAGCTGATCTTTCAGCAGAAACTCTGCAGGCCAGAAGGGAATGGCAGGATATATTTAAAGTACTGAAAGGGGAAAATCTACAACCAAGATTACTGTACCCAGCAAGGATCTCATTCAGAATTGATGGAGAAATAAAAACGTTTTCAGACAAGCAAAAGTTAAGAGAATTCAGTACCACCAAATCAGCTTTACAACAAATGTTAATGGGACTTATATACTCAAGAAATACACAAGAAGAAAAAGATCTACAAAATCAACCCCAAACAATTTAGAAAATTGCAATAGGAACATATATATCAATAATTACTTTAAATGTAAATGGATTAAATACTCCAACCAAAAGACACAGACTGGCTGAATTGATACAAAAACAAGACCCATATATATGTTGTCTACAAGAAACCCACTTCAGACCTCAAGACACATATAGACTGAAAGTGAGAGGATGGAAAAATTCCATGCAAATGGGAAGCAAAATAAAGCTGGAGTAGCAACCCTCATATCAGCCAAAATAGGCCTTAATATAAAGAAGATTACAAGAGATAAGGAAGGACACTACAAAATGATCAAGTGATCAATTCATGAGGAAGACATAACAATTGTAAATATCTATGCACCCAACACGGAGAAGGCAATAGCACCCCACTCCAGTACTCTTGCCTGGATAATCCCATGGACGGAGGAGCCTGGTGGGCTGCAGTCCACGGAGTCGCAAAGAGTCGGACACGACTGAGCGACTTCGCTTTCACTTTTTGCTTTCATGCATTGGAGAAGGAAATGGCAACCCACTCCAGTATTCTTGCCTGGAGAATCCCAGGGACGGAGGAGCCTGGTGGGCTGCCGTCTATGGGGTCGCACAGTCGGACATGGCTGACGTGACTTAGCAGCAGCAGCAGCAGCAGCAGCAGCATGAACCCAACATAGGAGCACCTCAATACCTGAGACAAACACTAACAGACATAAAAGGAGACGTTGACAGTAACACAGTAATAGTAGGAGACTTTAACACCCCACTCACACCAATGGACAGATCATCAAAACAGAAAATTAATAAGGAAACACAAATCTTAAATGATACATTAGATGAGTTGGATCTCATTGATATCTTCAGGACATTCTATTCAAATGAGGAAGAATACACCTTTTTCTCAAGTGCACATGGAACATTCTCCAGGATAGACCACACCTTGGGTCACAAATCAAATCTCAGTAAATTTGAGAAAATTAAAATCATAATCAAGCATCTTCTCTGACCACAGTGCTATGAGACTAGAGATCAAATACAAGAAAAAAAAACTGTAAGAAACACAGACACATGGAGACTAAACAACATGTTTCTAAATAATCAACAGGTTACTGAAGAAATCAGAAGGGAAATCAAAAAATTCCTAGAAACAAATGACAATGAAAACATGGCAACTCAATACCCATGGGATGCAGCAAAAGCTGCTAAGAGGGAAGTTTGTAGCAACACAATCCCACCTCAAGAAACAAGAAAAACATTAAATAAACAACCCAACTTTACACCTAAAACAACCGGAAAAAGAAAAACAACAAAACCCCAAAATTAGTAGAAGGAAAGAAATCATGAAGATCCAAGCAGAAATAAATGAAAAAGAAATGAAAGAAACAATAGTAAAGATTAATAAAACTAAAAGCTGGTTCTTTGAGAAGATAAACAAACTTGACAAACCTTTAGCCAGACTCATCAAAAAAAGAAAAAGAAGAATCAAATCGACATAATTAGAAATGAAAAAGGAGAGGTTACAACAGACAGTGCAGAAATACAAAGGATTATTATAGACTATTTTGAACAACTGTATGGCAATAAAATAGACAACCTGGCAGAAATGGACAGATTCTTAAAAAAGTTCAATCTTCCAAGACTGGACCAGGAAGAAATGGAAATTATGAACAAACCAATTACAAGCTTTGAAATTGAAACTGTGATCAAAAATCTCCCAAGAAACAAAAGCCTAGGACCAATGGCTTCACGGGAGAATTCTATCAAACATTTAGAGAAGAGCTAATGCCTATCCTTCCAAAACTCTTGCAAAAAATTGCAGAGGAAGAAGTACTTCCAAATTCATTCTATGAGTCCACCATCACCCTGACACCAAAACCAGACAAGGACAACACAGAAAAAGAAAACTACAGGCCAATAACACTGATGAATATACATGCAAAAATCCTCAACAAAATTTTAGCAAATGGAATTCAGCAACACATCAAAAAGCTCATACACCATGATCAAATTGGGTTTATTCCAAGAACATAGTAAAGGCCATATATGATAAGCCTACAGCAAACATTATTCTCAATGGCAAGAAACTGAAAGCATTCCCCCTAATATAAGGAACAAGACAAGGGTGTCCACTTTCACCACTATTATTCAATATAGTTCTGGAAGTCCTAGCTACAGCAATCAGAGAGAAAAAAAATAAAAGGAATCCAGATCAGAAAAGAAGAAGTAAAGCTCTCACTGTTTGCAGATGACATGATACTGTACATAGAAAACCCTAAAGATAGTATCAGAAAATTACTAGAGCTAATCAGTGAATTTAGCAAAATTGCAGGATACAAAATCAATACACAGAAATCACTTGCATTTCTATATACTAACAATGAAAAATCAGAAAGAGAAATTAAGGAATCAATCCCATCCACCATTGCAACAAAAAGAATTAAGTATCTTGGAATAAATTTACCTAAGGAAACAAAAGAACTGTACACAGAAGATTAGAAGACAATAATGAAAGAAATCAAAGATGACATAAATAGATGGAGAGATATTTCATGTTCCTGGGTAGGAATAATCAATATTGTGAAAATGAGTATACTACCAAACACAATCTACAGATTTAATGTGATCCCTATGAAACTACCAATAGCATTTTTCACAGAACTAGAACAAAAACTTTCACAATTCAGATGGAAACACAAAAGACCCCGAATAGCCAAAGCAGTCTTGAGAAAGAAGAATGGAGCTGGAGGAATCAACCTTCCTGACTTCAGATTATACTACAAAGCTATGGTCATCAAGACAGTATGGTACTGGCACAAAAACAGAAATATAGACCAATGGAACATGATGGAAAGCCCAGATATAAACCCACACACCCATGGGTACCTTATTTTTGACAAAGGAGGCAAGAATATACAATGGGGCAAAGACAGCCTCTTCAATAAATGGTGCTGGGAAAACTGGACAACTACATGTAAAAGAATGAAATTAGAACACTTCCTAACAGCATACACAAAGACAAACGCAAAATGGATTAAAGAGCTAAATGTAAGACCAGAAACTATAAAACTCTTAAGGAAAACAGGCAGAACACTCAGTGACATAAATCAAAGCAAGATCCTCTTTGATCCACCTCCTAGAGAAATGGAAGTAAAAACAAAAGTAAACAAGTGGGACCAGATTAAACTTAAAAGCTTTTGCAAAGCAAAGGAAACTATAAACAAGGTTAAAAGATAATCCTCAGAATGGGAGAAAATAATAGCAAATGAAACAACTGACAAAGGATTAATTTCCAAAATATACAAGCAGCTCATACAACTCAATGCCAGAAAAAGAAACAACCCAATCAAAAAGTGGGAAAAAGACCTAAACAGACATTTCTCCAAAGAAGATATGCAGATGGCTCACAAACACATGAAAAGATTCTCACCATCGCTCATTATTAGAGAAATGCAAATCAAAACTACAGTGAGATATCACCTGACACCAGTCACAATGGCCCTCATCAAAAAGTCTACAAACAGTAAATGCTGGAGAGAGTGTGGAGAAAAGGGAATGCTCTTGCACTGTTGGTGGGAATGTAAATTGATACAGCCACTTTGGAAGACGGTATGGAGATTCCTTAAAAAACTAGGAATAAAGCCACCATATGACCCATCAATCCCACTCCTAGGCATATACCCTGAGGAAACCAAAATTGAAAGAGACACATGTATCCCATTGTTCATTGCAGCACTATTTACACTAGCCAGAACATGGAAGCAACCTAGATGTCCATCAACAGATGAATGGATAAAGAAGCTGTTGTACATAAACACAATTACTCAGCCACAAAAAGGAACAAATTTGAGTCAATTCTAATGAGGTGGATGAATATAGAACCTATTATACAGAGTGAAGTGAGTCAGAAACAGAAAGGCAAATATTGTATTCTAATGCATATACACGGAATCTAAAAAAATGGTTCTGAAGAATTTATTTACAGGCCAACAGTGGAGAAACAGACACAGAGAGTAGACTTATGGATGTGGGGAGGGGGAGGAGAGGGTGAGATGTATGGAGAGAGTAACATGGAAACGTACATTACCATATGTAAAATGGATAGCCATTGGAAATTTGCTGTATGGCTCAGGAAACTCAAACAGGGGCTCTGTATCAACCTAGAGGGGTGGATGGGGAGGGAGATGGGAGGGAGGCTCAAAAGGGAGGGGATATTTGTATACCTGTGGCTGATCCATGTTGAGGTTTGGCAGAAAACAGCAAAATTCTGTAAAGCAATTATCATTCAGTAAAAAGCAATTAATTAAATAAAGAATAAACGTTTAGAGAGCTTTTTTCCCTCCTGTTTTTGGTGTGTGGAACTCTGTGGGCCACACTCAGAGGCTCTGGGAGGCGATGCAGAGGGACGTTGTTACGGCTGCGCTGCGTCTCCCCAAAGTGCCGGGTTTCGGTCCTTACCCTCAGTGTGGCTGAATTAAAGATGGAGCCTTTAAAAAGGGAATCACAGTTAAATGAGGCCGTAAGGGTGGGGTCCTGATCTGATAAAACACTTCCCTTCAGAGGTGTTTTCATCAGGAAATATTTACTGCTTTGAAACCTGAACTCCTACAGCAAACTGTCTCCCATGTTAGAAGAAGCACACAAGATTAGAATCTCCACAAGCTGTTAAACATATTCAGAGCCTCCCGTCTCAAATTACACACACATATACCTCAGCCTGGGGGCAAAGATTACAAGTATACCAATTTTTATACAGTGGAAAACTACTCAGCCTTAAAAACAATAAAATAACGCCATTTGCAGCGACATAGAAGGACCTAGAGATTGTTATACTAAGTAAAGTCAGAGAAAGACAAATACCATATGGTATCATTTATATGTGGAATCTAAACTATGACACAGACGCACTTACTTATGAAACAGAAACAGATTCACAGACACAGAAGACAAACGTACAGTTACCAAAGGGGAGTGGTGGGGAGTGAGGCAGGGATAAATTCGGAGTCTTGGGAGAGCAGATACAGAAAACCAAGTAAAAAACAGATAAACAACAAAGTCCTACTGTAATTCAATATTCAATATCAATAAAAACATTTAAAAAGTATGTTGGTTCTGATATACTGATTCAAATTACTCTCTGTTGGCAAGATCCAAGAGCTCAGTGCTCTGCGTCTGACTTTTCAGGATCCAAATTTGGAACACCAGCAGAAATATGCAGTCATGTCACAAGACAGTGTCTTTTACGCTCTCCTTGTTCAGCTGAAGATCCATTCACTCCGAAAACACCTGTGCTATCTGCGGTACTGGCCTGTCTCCCTGTGTGGATGCGGGGATGTGCCAGCTACCTCAAGGAGCATGCGGTTACCCATGGGGTGACACTGTCAGCCCCTTCTCTCTGCTGCTCTCTTCCAATCAAGTGAAGTGAAGTGAAAGTTGCTCAGGAATTCTCCAGGCCAGAATACTGGAGTGGGTAGCCTTTTCCTTCTCCAGGGGATCTTCCTAACCCAGGGATCGAACCCAGGTCTCGCGCATTGCAGGCGGATTTTTACCAGCTGAGCCACAAGGGAAGCCCCTTCTTCCAATGAACCTGCTGGTAAATTGGGGCCCTAAGCACACTCCTGCTGACATTGCAAATAATTGCAATTAAAAAGAATGTTAAATGTAATATGGAGGTTAATTAAAAGTAGCCAACATTAGCAGGCAGTCTAGCTACTAAATAAGTCATCATCTGACACAACACGTCTTGTGCTCCCAGGGCACAAGCCTTGACATGCGTTAGTGTTCCAAAGGACAGCTGGAGACTGACTTACGCCCCTGACCTCCTCTGCTGTGTGCAGAGCTGCTTAGGAGGGAGACAACAGAACTGCATTTTCCTTCTTGTTCTACTCTGTGCGCCAGATCTTCAAACCTGCAGTAGAAAGGAAGACACTGCTTTTCAGTACCATTAATAAATCTACTCCCAGACATTTCGAATTATAGGTCTAAGGCTCTGAAACACATGCTTGCTCTAAAAGAGTAAAAAAGAGCAGGTACATTAGCTGAAACAGGCCCCTGGGTCTCCTTCTTGTTAACCAAGTATTCTCCACTGTATCCCAGGATCCAGCACAAGTTTCTAGAAGGTCAGAAAAACAACGGTCCGTTCTGAGCAGGTGTGAACATGTAGGTAAAATTAGGGTGTTTCCCTCCAGGAAAATGAAAGGCGATGTGGTTTTGAGGATGCTTCTGACTGCAAGAATGTCTGCCCTAAGTTAGAGATTTGTCACAGTCGTGATTAAATGCAAATATAACAGGATGGCCCCTTTGGGAGTTCAAGGAGCCTAAGAGGTAAGCACGCGCCACCTCAGCACTGCCCAGGAAGGGAAGGGTCTGCACCCCAGACACATCCATTCTCAGCTTTTGAGTCACATAAATCTCAAGAGTAGATAGAGAGCAACACCAAGTCAAAGAGTGTCCAGTATTAATAAAGTTACAAACTCTACTAAAAAAAATAGCCAACTGTTGGTGAAGAGATTTTTTTATTGTGCTGTAAAATGGCAATTTATGTTTAAATTGATTCATGGAAAATCACCCCAGCATTTAGTGCAGCCACTGAAATATAAGTCAAGTCTTCAAGGTGGAGGACTAGACATGGAGTTTTTTGGGGTGGTTTTATTTTATTTTATATTATTGGTGTTAAAGAAAGGAGCATGGCTGAAATAAGGACACTTGAGGGTTTTAAGTAAATGCCCATCAATCCCATTTCAAGCACAAGGCCAACTCTCCCCAAACGTGCTGGGGTAAACCTCAGCGGGCTACTTTCTCGCTTCTAGTAGCAGCCAGAACATAGTTTTCCTCTCCAGCTTCTTAGCTGGGCGGTTGGTCTGTCCTCGTCAGTTATACACCGTATGGATCTTGACACCTAGACCTGCTTCTTCCACGACTATTATCATCATCTGCATTTTCACACCCAGCAGAACGCAAGGCAGATGCTTAAGGGCTGCCTGAGCTAGAGTCAGGAAGTACATTCAAGATTATCAGAGGTTTTCAATTCAACTGTGAGGATCTGGGCTCCTAGGAAACACTAAACACAGCCCCACGATACGAGAGAAGACTCCACACGGGAGATGCAACTCGGGGGCAGAGGCAAGGTCGTCGGTCCGTCCGCCACACGATGCCCTCGGCAGGTCCCCACTAAGAACCTGAAGAGCTCTGCCCCCACTGCCGTGTCTGGGGAGCCCACCCCGCTCTCCCCGCCACATCGTTGACTCGCCTTCCCTCTCAGCTTCCCCACTGGAGGCTGGCTGCCCACACCTTCCACAGCCATTCCAGTGAGAGGACACCCTTCAGCATCTGAAGGGGTCCTCATGTTTCTGGAGTCTTCTTACCTCCAGGAAAGCATGCCCAGTTTGGGCACAATTGGCTCCCCATCATCAGGACAAATGCCCATTCACTCTCATCACTGCAGCTTCAGACAGTATTCACATTTTTAGCAACCATAACACAGCTGAGTCATAAAGAACGTTCTGTCAACTAAGCTTCCAGGCTTTTCTCAGGCACTAAGTTCCGTCTTCCCACCCTGTACCGGTACAGGGCTCAGGGACCTAAATATAGGATCTTACGGTTACTCATAATAACATTTAAACGTCTGAGTCTGGCTCATTCTTCTAGCCAGTCAGGAGCTTCGGGAGCCTCACTCTGTCACTCAAGGTATTCACTGTTCCTCCCAGATTCCTGTCCCTTAAATTGACCACCAAGCTTTGTTGGCCCCAGGAGTGCAGAATATATCCTGCGCCTCTTCTCTGCAATGACCACAGCACAGCCCCACAGGCAGGTCAGGCGAAGTACGAGGCTTGGGCCCGAACAGACACGGGGATCTTTCACATCTGAAACCACAGTCCGGAACCTGACATCTTCCACAGCCAGACAGGCTACCTGGAGTAAGAAACTCAACAGAAGAGAGAGAGAGAAGGCCACTCCACATAGAGTCTTGGCCTCACTCATGGAAAGTCAGAGAGGAGACGGCCAGGAGTGCAGGCAGGAAGGAAGGACCCTGCTGGAAGGGAGGGGCCATGCACACCCACGCAGGCCACCCAAACGCTATCTGGCGTTCTCTGATGAGCTGTCTTGGACGGATCAGTTCCATTGAAGACCTTCCTTCCATGCTGGTATTTTATTAATCATACTTTTATATGTACAGCTCTTACACCAGCCACAAATCTACCTAACTGGCCCGTTTATTTAGACCAGAACTCCCTATCTTATCAGTTGGGATAAGAGACCCGCTATTACATATCTCCATGCAACTCAGGACTGTCAAATCACAGTCTCGTGATCCCACAGAAACGGTGAGTCCAACCTCACAGGATGGCAGCAGGCAAACCCAAACTAGTTCCAAATAATTACAAAAGGCCCCGTTAATAATCTTTTTTAGAGTCTCCTGAAGCCTTCACATGGGTTCCCTGCTATTTTGCACTTAAAATCTCAGTAGGCTGCTTACTTTCTTGGCATATTGACATCCTGGGAATTCCTGCCTCTTCTCTTGTTAAACAAAGCCTTCTGTGATTTTCATGACATTTCAGGTTTCCCACTAATTCCCCGAAGCACTCTTCCTGTTCAGATGGATATCCACGTGTCACAGCCATCTCTTTCCCAATATTGAGTCTATCATCCAAAATATCATCCAAAATTGCTTACCACCAATTCTACCTTCCTATAACAAGGTTTTAAAAATATTATTTAATGCATTAATTTATTTTTAGCCTTATTATGGCATAACATGGCAGATCATATTTCCAGCCTTTCCTCTAGGGCCCAGACCTGCCATGAGAAAGTTCTTCATTTCAACATGGCAGGAGTAAGACTTCCCGTGCAGAACCCTTTACCTGTGGGCCTCTAAAGAGGAAAGCAGGCAGCCCAGGAGGAGCCCCTGCAGCTTCAGGTGGACACTCTGTGATGAACGGTCTGGAAAACAGTGGTTTTCAACTCTGGTTCACTCCCGATTACTGGGCAACTTTCAGATACACCTCTGAGACCTGTGGATTTGGAATCGCTGCTCAGGTGAGTCCAGAGCACAGCCACGATGGGGAACCAGGGCCCTGCTCTGGGAACATGTGCCTCGGTCTTTGCTCTCAGGGCACCCGGCAGGAATGCTGCAGGGAAGGACACACTATCTTGGCTTTCCTGATCTGTTTGTTTAATAGTTTTACTGAAGTGTAATTAATATACAAAGAACTGTGTATATTTAATATGCACAGTCTGTTGATTTTGTACACATACAAACCCACATACAATACCACCATCACAAACAAGGTAACAGACATATTCTGGTAAGTTTCAGGATTGCATATCTATGAGAAAAAGTCTTTTCAGGAGAACTTTCACCTCTCCAGTCACAGGCTTTAGACCTTATATGTCTAACATGCTGGCTTATATGTCTTACATGCTGGCTGTCATGTCAAAAACTTCACAGACCTGAGGATGAATTGATGGTTCTTTCTGTCAACCTCAGCTGAGGAGTCACATGTCAGAACCTTTTCCTTCCTGGTCTGACTTGGTTTCCCTGACAGGCAGAGGTTTGCCCGTCCGTGGGGATAGATGGCTACAGTTTGATGACCTTTCAGCACCTCATGGTGAAGTCACACATATCTGGGCTGTAAAGAAGGGGATGCAGTGGCTGTGATAAGACCAACCATGAGCCTCTGGGGTGGGAGGAGGTGCCCTGAGCCATTCCTCCAGAGACACATCTTTAACCAGAAAACATTTCAAACCTGAATAAACCAAAATCTGTTGTACTTAGGGTAGCATATGGGGTTTACATAGGGAAATTCCATGCTACTTCCTCCATGGAGAAGGCATTGTAAGTGCTTATTACAAGCCCTAAAATATAACAGACTAAACAGGCTACAAAGTGCTCATTTCCTTGTCACCTCCAAGCCCAGCCTCACCCAGAGATGAGTGAGCACAGGAGGACAGCCTGAGTGGCTGCCGCACAGGCACTGGGCCCTGCTGGCTCCAGATTTTGAAACTGTGCCCTTGCGTTTCTGTAGTAGAGGTTTCTCCTCTCCCCTCCTTTCAGTAAACTGCTGGTCATTTAATATCAAGTCTATCCAACTCTATCCTGTAAAACAGAAAACTTATCCTTCTATGGCTTGGGTTAATTAACTCTCAGATTATAAAGGAAATTCTGACCAGTCAGGTATTATTGAAAATGAAAATCAGAAGCCCTGTTTTAGAATTAAAGAAATCTGATACTAAATTTCATTTTATTGAAATAACACAAGCAAAGCATAAACAGAATGATGAGTGTGGCCAAGAGCTCTGGAAAGCAGACAGATTCTAGGACCCATCAGCTCAAAAATCTAGAAACTTGGATTCAGACTGACACCCGACTTACTTTCTCAGCTTGACTTTTACTTGAGTTGGTTTAACTCTTCCTTATGTGTTCAGAACTCCTAAGTTTATATTCTGTCTCTGGAGCCTCCTGAGCTGCAGAATCAAAGCCCCCACTGCCGGGACTTTTTGCAGAAACTTCACACTCCATATCCCCCACACCCTCCTGCAAAATCCCTCACTGAGCCTGTCTTCTTCACACTTGCTCTCCCCGTCTGCCAAGCAGAGACCTCTAATTCCTGACTCCCTTCGTCCCCACACTGATTCTTCTGAGGCACATCTGAGCCCACTGACCTATTTCTCAGCCCAGCTTCACTGAAGCAGTCAGACCCACCACCCTGCGCCCTCAATGCAGGGCAACCTCCTTAGCGCTCAGCGCTGCACTGGCAGCCTGCTCAGGCCACGCTGGTGCTGTAGACTCGCTTCATGCAGAAGGAGGTCTCAGCTCGTCAGAAGGCCATTTAACACCCCCTCGGTGAGCCACCCCCTCCTTCTTCACCTCAGCCCCGGCCATCAGCCAGGCAGCCTCAACTCCAGCCTCGTGGTTCCCCAAATACACTCTTACCAGAGCCTCTGAACCTGCTCCTCAGCTGTCAAAGGTCAGCTTCTGTGAGGACTTTCTCAGCACCACCCCTGCCTCTCCCCTAGGACAGAATCCTCTCATTGCTGCGTTTCCACCTCTGACCACGCACAATAGCTGCTCATTGTTAAAGGCATCTACCCCCTCAGACCGGGAGCTTAAGAGCAATCCTGGTGCATTCTTCTGTGTATAGCCCAGGTGCCTACCACAGTTCCTGGCGCATCACAAGTGTCTGCCTTTAGCAGAGGGGATGCTGCAGCAGGGAGCTCCCCGTGATGAGACAACACGTAACTAACAAGAACCCCGAGTACAAAGTTGTCCTCTGATCACACTGTCCCACCCAGTGGTGCTAAGGAAGGTCAGCTGCTCCCACACGCTGACGGCCGATTATATCATGACATTTGGGAGACTAACACTATTTTAAAAATATATAAAGCAAGCCGAACTTTTGCTTCAGCAATCCAGAGATGGCTATTTCTGCAAATCCATCTCACAACAAAGTAAATTCCAGCACTTGTAGGAAAATGTTTATTGAGCATGGGGGCATACCAGATCCCTTTCTCCAAACTCCTGGGACTAGATATGTGGAGGCTGAAAACTGTCTGGAATTACGAATGACAAGATATGTAACACAATGTGCTACATAACACTGCCGGCAAAATCTGCATTGAAATACACAAAACACCTGTTCAAGTTCTCAAACAAGAAGGCCATCGGCCTGAGGGGGCTCTGATGGCGGGCTGCCAGGCCTAGTAAGCAAGCTGAAACCTGAGCCAGACTCCTGTGAATACCTCAAAGTTGGGAAGGAAACCAATGACCAACAGCCAACAGGACTTTCCCAGACTAGGCAACCTCTTAAACTGTAGCCAATCAAATCACTTCTTTGTTTGTTTCTCTGTAATAATCACCTGGCCCCTGGCTGCCAGAGGTGGAATGTTCCTCACCACCGCCAGGACGGCGCTGCACAATTTGAATCGATATTTCCTCCAATAAACTCTTGAAAATTTTAATACATCTCAGTTTATATTTTACCACATCACACTAAATGGAATTCTAAAAAGAATTTTAAAAGCCTCATGTTGTTCAAATCCATTCTTGCTACCAAGTGAATTATTTAAAAATGTGTTTATGAGCACTGTTTCAAATTTTAAAATAACAGATAAGGAAATGCAGAGCTTCAAAACGAAAGTGGCACCACCTGAATGTACAATGATTATAACCGAATGTATAAATGAATTATGGTACCTCCTCAAGAAACACTCTGTCACTGTGAAAGCCAATGAGGTTGCTTTGTATATTGATTTAGAAGATTTACAATAGATAGTTAATGAAAACAATCAAGTCACAGAACACATATAAAACCTGATATTTCAGAGGTTGTCTTAGTTTGTTTTGGTCGATATAACAAAATACTACCGACTAGGTGGCTTATGAACAACATAAATTGACTTCTCACAGTTCTGGGGGCTGGGAAGTCCAAGATCAAGCTCATGGTTGTGTTTTGGTGAGATCCCTCCTGGTTCACAGCCTTCTCACTGGGTCCTCACATGGGAGATGGGGTGAGGGAGCTCTCCAAGGGCTACTTTCCAAGAGCACTGCACCTCCCTCATGACCTCAGCACGTCCCAAAGGCCTTAGTTCCTAACACTTTGTACATTAGGAATCAACGTGGAAATCTGGGGGGTGGGGGCACAAATATTCAAACCACAGCAGCAGTCTAGATATCTGAAAGGAGAGTTACAGTGACATCTTTCTCTCTGTTCTAAGGACATGAAAATGCCCTCATCTTACACCAGGAGTCTTCACTGAGAAGCCCAACAAGAACGAGGGGGAAGAAAACTTCTTCTTTAACGTATCTGTCCCCAGGCAGATACCTCCCACGCCGCAGGCTGCTACCAAAGGCTGTGCTCAGCCGCTGCACCAGCTGAAATCCCCCTGCCCTGCCCTATCCCCACCCTGCACACACCTCAGGCTCCCCAAGCTGCTGGGGGTACAGGGCACAGATAGTTATAACACAGCCTTCTACTAGTCAGGGGGCCTTTTTGTCGCAGGGTCCCTGAGCTGACATTGACATCAACCTCCTAGCTGGGTGCAGGCCCTACAAAGCCTGTTTCTGGGATCTTGATCTGACACCTTTGGAACAGTTCAAGCACTCACACCATTAATTATTTAGAGCAGAGACATGAACCCAGAGAGGCGTGATAAACCAGGTAAACCAGCTTTGTACTTTGAACAAAGCTTCAACCCTCCAATGGGAAACCTGGAGACGGGGTCTGAAAATGGCCTGGTCAAAAGCAGTAGCCAGAGAAAAACAGTGCTGGAAGTAATGGCTCCTCCTAGAGCTGCAGGAGATGGGCCTGAGGCCTGCCTCCCCCGTCTCTGCTAGTCGTTAAGACAAGCATCCGCCACAGTGGTGGTATGCAAGTAACAGGTACTTAACAAAGGTTGCAGGAATCCGTGCATGACCCAGATGTGCGTCCTCACTACCTATTTATGCATCCTGTCTTCCATTTATATTCTTTCTGTTCCCTTTCTTCTCTCCTGTGAGCTGGGTGGGCAGTTGTAGATTCCCTCAAGTCTCAGTGGAGATTTTTAGAGTGTGTTAGATTTTCTTAGTTTATTTCAGTAGATCACATTCTCTATTTCAATGGTACTTAGAGATGAATCCAAAACTAGAATAAGTGCAAACACAACACCTAGAACCCCAATGTCCTGCAGTTCCATTCCATCCATTTGGCAGCTAGAGGTGTGACCCTTGAAGACACCGTGGGCCCATGTGGATAGCTCGGCATCTCCGGCATCAGTTACTTCATTTGGAAAATTAGGCAGGGATGGTCTTGAGGTCTCCTTAGTAGGCCAGGAGAGTGAAGGTTAGGCAGGGATGGCCTTGAGGTCTCCTTAGTAGAGTCCAGAAGAGTGAAGGTTAGGCAGGGATGGTCTTGAGGTCTCCTTAGTAGTCCAGGAGAGTGAAGGTTAGGCAGGGATGGTCTTGAGGTCTCCTTAGTAGAGTCCAGGAGAGTGAAGGTTAGGCAGGGATGGTCTGGAGGTCTCTTTAGTAGAGTCCAGGAGAGTGAAGGTTGGGCAGGGATGGTCTTGAGGTCTCCTTAGTAGAGTCCAGGAGAGTGAAGGTTGGGCAGGGATGGTCTTGAGGTCTCCTTAGTAGAGTCCAGGAGAGTGAAGGTTAGGCAGGGATGGTCTGGAGGTCTCCTTAGTAGAGTCCAGGAGAGTGAAGGTTGGGCAGGGATGGTCTTGAGGTCTCCTTAGTAGTCCAGGAGAGTGAAGGTTGGGCAGGGATGGTCTTAAGGTCTCCTTAGTAGAGTCCAGGAGAGTGAAGGTTAGGCAGGGATTGTCTTGGGGTCTCCTTAGTAGAGTCCAGGAGAGTGAAGGTTAGGCAGGGATGGTCTTGAGGTCTCCTTAGTAGTCCAGGAGAGTGAAGGTTAGGCAGGGATGGTTTTGAGGTCTCCTTAGGAGAGTCCAGGAGAGTGAAGGTTAGGCAGGGATGGTTTTGAGGTCTCCTTAGGAGAGTCCAGGAGAGTGGAAGTGCATCAAGGACCTTTTGTGTCCCTTCCCACTGGCCACTGGTGTCTAGTTAAGGAGACCCAACCTATTTCTCACCTACCTGCAATTTTCTGGAAGGAATGACTGGATCCACCTCTATTCATAAAGAGGAGGAAATGTGCGCATCTAAATCACTCGCTTTTTCTGGCTTGTTTAAAATCCAATGAAAACAGTCACAGTCTAGACAAACATGCATGTACCTGACTGTCACAAAGCTCCAGCTCAGGACCAAGTAAAGACATCTCAGGAACCTCACAAACTGGAGCAGTGGGGGTCACAGCCTTCCAGATCTGTTCTAACATATGAATGCGTGACTAACCTCTCTTCCCCACTGTTGTGTTGATACTAAGAACTTCAGAAGAAAGATGATTCATGCTTAGAAAGGAAATGTTAGGTGGTTGCTTTCTACTTGTCAAGCAGGTTGCAACTTTAATGCACTGAAATCCATCTCATTATTTGCACCCTTGTCTCTGTTACAACACATTAGCCTGCTTGGTTGTTCATCGTTTGCGCTCTATTTTCTAAATTATTCTGTGTAGTCAGCCAGAGGGTGTCATAGAATTAACCAGTATGAGGCCTTGGAAATTATCTACCACAGGAAGTTGGGGCCCAGAAAGTTTAGGAGATTGACCCAGATCATGCAGCACCCTGGGGCTTCCCTGGTGGCCC
Source organism: Giraffa tippelskirchi (assembly GCF_054371585.1). Taxonomy (NCBI): domain Eukaryota; kingdom Metazoa; phylum Chordata; class Mammalia; order Artiodactyla; family Giraffidae; genus Giraffa; species Giraffa tippelskirchi. The sequence goes on from NC_137283.1 coordinate 939,742, forward strand.
GGATGGTAAAGAATCTGCCTGCAACGTGGGAGATGCAGGTTCCACCCCTGGGTCGGGAAGATCCCCTGGAGAAGGGAATGGCTACCCACTCTAGCATTCTTGCCTGGAGAATTTCAAGGATAGAGGGGCCCAGAGGGCTATGGTCCATGGGGTTGCAAGGAGTCGGACATGACTGACTAACAACACCAACAACAACACAGTGACCTAACGGCAGAGCAGGCTAGAGAAGGTCTCTTGACATCAGGTCCCTAAAACATTTCCATGACTGAAGAGTGAGAGCGAGTCACTCCGTCCTTCCCCAACCCTGCTTGAGGCCACCACACGTGTTACTAAATGAGTGCAGTGCCTCCACGTGCAGGCATGTGTGACAGAAGACAGGACGTGTGCCCTCAGCGAATACCCAGTCTAGAGAGGAAACTGTTCTTTCAGCAGCAGTAAGTCTGAGGAAGGAGCCTGGTATACAAGTCCCTCAGAGAAACGGAGGGACAGGAAGGGAAGGGACGGGGGCCATCAAGAGCTCTCTGTGACCGTCCACTGGTATTCTCCTCAGTCTTTGTGTTATAATTAATTCCCTCACAATTTCCACGGCATAATGGAGGGCCCTGCCTCAGCCACAGTCTGGGAAAACTCGGGGGCACACTCCGCTCTGCCCTGGTATGAGGGAGATGTGGGTGGGTCCCGGTGACTGTCAGAGGCAGCAGGAGGGTGGTGAGGCCCTCCCACCGCTGTCAGCTTTGGAGAAGGCCCAGGGTTTCCGGCCCCCACACCCGAAAACTCCCACAAGTCCAGGTGCCCGACACAGACACGGCACCACCACCTTCCACCTGGGTCTGCCTCCCAGGCTGCTCCCACCTCTGCCCTTGGCACTCAGGTCCTTCCACAGACTGAGGACATGGGTGAATGAGCCTCTGGAACAAGCTGAGGAGCCTCGAGCTATAAATCTCAGAAGAAAGGGTGACATGTCTCACAGACAGAGAAACACTGCTAACCAGAGAGGCTGCCGCTCTGCCCACCAGAGAGTCGACTACAGCCGGGGTGGAACCCACAAAGGCACCACTGGATCTGGAGACCAGCAGAAGGGCCCTCCCAGAGTTCCCAAGAGCCCACCCAGACACGTTCATCCAGCCTTTCTGCCCTTCTCTGAGGCAGCAGTCCCTACATTAACGTCAGGGGACCCATCTGCTCACCTGTGGACACAGATCCACTGACTCTCTCTAAGCCGCCATGAAACTGCAAATACTGGTGATGATACAGACACGAGGGACATGCAGGGTGGTATCTGCCCTCCAAGGAACTGAATGTGGTGGGAACCATCCCCACAGCTAATGCCACTGAAACCAAGACCTAGAGGCCAAGTGATCTGACGCTGCCTGGGGAGCTCAGGTGGTAGAGAATCAGACTTTTTTTTAACTTCTTTAAAAAAAATAATTTATTTTAATTGGAGGCTAATTACTTTACAATATTGTGGTGGGTTTTGCCATACATTGACATGAACCAGCAACGGGTGCACATGTGTCCCCCGTCCTGAACCCCCCTCCCACCCCCTCCCATCCCTCTGGGTTGTCCCAGAGCACTGGCTTTGAGCGCCCTATTTCATGCATTGACCCTGAACTGGTGATCTGTTTCACATATGATAATATACATGTTTCAATGCTATTCTCTCAAATCATCCCACCCTTGCCTTCTCCCACAGACTCCAAAAGTCTGTTCTTTGTGTCTCTCTTGCTATCTCGCATATAGGGTCATAGTTACCATCTTTTTAAATTCCATATATATGCATTAATATACTGTATTGGTGTTTTCCTTTCTGACTTACTTCACTCTGTATAATAGGCTCCAGCTTCATCCACCTCATTAGAACTGATTCAAATGCATTCTTTTTAATAGCTAAGTAATATTCCATTCTGTATATGCACCACACCTTTCTTATCCATTCGTCTGCAGATGGACATCTAGGTTACTTCCATGTCCTAGCTATTGTGAACAGTGCTGCGATGAACATTGGGGTACACGTGTCTCTTTAAATTCTGGTTTTCTCAATGTGTATGCCCAGCAGCGGGATTGCTGGGTCATATGGCAGTTCTATTTCCAGTTTTTTAAGTAATCTCCACATTGTTCTCCATAGTGGCTGTACTAGATTGCATTCCCACCAACAGTGTAAGAGGGTTCCCTTTTCTCCACACCCTCTCCAGCATTTATTGTTTGTAGATTTTTTGATAGCAGCTATTCTGACCAGCATGAGATGGTACCTCACTGTGGTTTTGATTTGCATTTCTCTGATAATGAGTGATGTTGAGTATCTTTTCATGTGTTTGTTAGCCATCTGTATGTCTTCTCTGGAGAAATATCTGTTTAGTTCTTTGGCCCATTTTTTGATTGGGTCGTTTATTTTTCTGGTATTGAGCTGCATGAGCTGCTTGGATATTTTTGAGATTAATTCTTTGTCCGTTGCTTCGATTGCTATTATTTTCTCCCATTCTGAAGGCTGTCTTTTCACCTTGTTCATAGTTTCCTTCATTGTGCAAAATGAAGTTTAAGTTTAATAAGGCCCCATTGTTTATTTTTGCTTTTATTCCCATTACTCTGGGAGGTGGGTCACAGAGGATCCTGCTGTGATTTACGTCAGAGTGTTTTGCTTATGTTTTCCTCTAGGAGTTTTATGGTTTCTGATCTTACATTTAGATCTTTAATCCATTTTGAGTTTATTTTTGTGTATGGTGTTAGAAACTGTTCTAGTTTCATTCTTTTACAGGTGGTTGACCAGTTTTCCCAGCATCACTTGTTAAAGAGATTGTCTCTTTTCCATTGTATATTCTTGCCTCCTTTGTCGAAGATAAGATGTCCATAGGTGCATGGATTTATCTCTGGGCTTTCTATTTTGTTCCATTGATCTATATTTCTGTCTTTGTGCCAGTACCATACTGTCTTGATGACTGTGGCTTTGTAGTAGAGCCTGAAGTCAGGCAGGTTGATTCCTGCAGTTCTAGTCCTCTTTCTCAAGATTGTTTTGGCTATTCGAGGCTTTTTGTATTTCCATACAAATTGTGAAATTATTTGTTCTAGTTCTGTGAAAAATACCATTGGCAGCTTGATAGAGATTGTATTGAATCTATAGATTGCTTTGGGTAGTATACTCATTTTCACTATATTGATTCTTCCAATCCATGAACATGGTATATTTCTCCATCTATTTGTGTTATCTTTGATTTCTTTCATCAGTGTTTTATAGTCTTCTATATATAGGTCTTTTGTTTCTTTAGGTAGATTTATTCCTAAGTATCTTATTCTTTTTGTCACAATGGTAAATGGAATTGTTTCCTTAATTTCTCTCCTGTTTTTTCACTGTTAGTGTATAGGAATGCAAGGGATTTCTGTGTATTAATTTTATATCCTGTAACTTTACTACATTCATTGATTAGCTCTAGTAATTTTCTGGTGGAGTCTTTAGGGTTTTCTATGTAGAGGATCATGTCATCTGCAAACAGTGAGAGTTTTACTTCTTCTTTTCCAATCTGGATTCCTTTTATTTCTTTTTCTTCTCTGATTGCTGTGGCTAAAACTTCCAAAACTCTGTTGAATAGTAGTGGTGAGAGTGGGCACCCTTATCTTGTTCCTGACTTTAGGGGAAATGTTTTCAATTTTTCACCATTGAGGATAATGTTTGCTGTGTGTTTATAATATATGGCTCTTATTATGTTGAGATATGTTCCTTCTATGCCTGCTTTCTAGAGGGTTTTTATGATAAATGGATGTTGAATTCTGTCAAAGGCTTACTCTGCATCTACTGAGATAATCATATGGTTTTTATCTTTCAATCTGTTAATGTGGTGTATCACACTGATTGATTTGTGAATATTGAAGAATCCTTGCATCCCTGGGATAAAGCCCACTTGGTCATGATGTATGATCTTTTTAATATGTTGTTGGATTCTGTTTGCTAGAATTTTGTTGAGGAGTTTTGCATCTATGTTCATCAGTGATATTGGCCTGTAGTTTTCTTTTTTTGTGGCATCTTTGTCTGGTTTTGGTATTAGGGTGATGGTGGCCTGATAGAATGAGTTTGGAAGTTTACCTTCCTCTGCAATTTTCTGGAGGAGTTTCAGTAGGATAGGTGTTAGCTCTTCTCTAAATTTTTGGTAGAATTCACCTCTGAAGCCACCTGGTCCTGGGATTGTCTTTGTTGGAAGATTTTTTAATTACAGTTTCAATTTCTGTGCTTGTGATGGGTCTGTTAAGATTTTCTATTTCTTCCTGGTTCAGTTTTGGAAGGTTATACTTTTCTAAGAATTCGTCCATTTCTTCCAAGTTGTCCATTTTATTGGCATATAGTTGCTGATAGTAGTCTCTTATGATCCTTTGTATTTCTGTGTTGTCTGTTGTGAGTTCTCCATTTTCATTTGTAATTTTGTTGATTTGACTCTTCTCCCTTTTATCTTGATGAGTCTGACTAATGGTTTTAACCAGCTTTTAGTTTTGGTGATTTTTGCTATAGTCTCCTTTGTTTCCTTTTCACTTATTTCTGCCCTGATTTTTATGATTTCTTTCCTTCTACTAACTTTGGGGTTATTCATTTCTTCTTTTTCTAGTTGCTTTAGGTGTAAAGTTAGGCTATTTATTTGATTTTTCTCATTTGTATCTATGCATATTTTGATTTCCTTTTTGATTTCTCCTGTGAGTTGTTGGTTATTCAGAAGCGTGTTGTTTAGCCTCCATATGTTTGTATTTTTCATAGTTCTTTCCTGTAGTTGACATCTAATCTTACCGCATTGTGATCAGAAAAGATGCATGAAATGATTTCAATTTTTTTAAACTTACCAAGGCTAGATTTATGGCCCAGGATGTGAGCTATCCTGAGGAATGTTTCGTGTGCACTTGAGAAAAAGGTGAAATTCATTGTTTTGGAGTGAAATGTCCTATAGATATCAATTAAGTCTAACTGGTCCATTGTATCATTTAAAGTTTGTGTTTCCTTGCTAACTCTTTGGTTGATCTAGCCATAGGTGTCGGTGGGGTATTAAAGTCTCCCACTATTATTGTATTAGTGTTAATTCCCCGTTCATACTTGTTAGCATTTGCCTTATGTACTGTGGTGCTCCTATGTTGGGTGCATATATATTTATAATTGTCATATCTTTTTCTTGGATTGATCCTTTGATCATCATGTAGTGTCCTTCTTTGTCTCTTTTCACGGCCTTTATTTCAAAGTCTATTTTATCTTATATGAGTATTGCTACTCCTGCTTTCTTTTGGTCTCCATTTGCATGAAATATCTTTTTCCAGCCCTTCACTTTCAGTCTGTATGTGTCCCTTGTTTTGAGGTGGGTCTCTTGTAGACAGCGTATATAGAGGTCTTGTTTTTGTATCCATCCAGTCTTTGTGTTTTGGTTGGGACATTCAACCCATTTACATTTAAGGTAATTATTGATAAGTAAGATCCTGCTGCCATTTACTTTGTTGTTTTGGGTTTGAGTTTATAAACCTTTTCTGTGTTTCCTGTCTAGAGAAGATCCTTTAGCATTTGTTGGAGAGCTGGCTTGGTGGTGCTGAATTCTGTCAGCTTTTGCTTGTCTGTAAAGCTTTTGATTTCTCCTTCATATCTGAATAAGATCCTTGCTGGGTACAGTAATCTGGGTTGTAGGTTATTCTCTTTCATTACTTTAAGTATGTCCTGCCATTCCCTTCTGGCCTGAAGAGTTTCTATTGAAAGATCAGCTGTTATCCTTATGGGGATCCCCTTGTGTGTTATTTGTTGTTTTTCCCTTGCTGCTTTTAATACTTGCTCTTTGTGTTTGATCTTCGTTAATGTGATTAATATGTGTCTTGGGGTGTTTCACTTTGGGTTTATCCTGTTTGGGACTCTCTGGGTGTCTTGGACTTGGGTGGCTATTTCCTTCCCCATTTTAGGGAAGTTGCCAACTATTATCTCCTCAAGTATTTTCTCATGCCCTTTCTTTTTGTCTTCTTCTGGGACTCCTATGATTCGAAGAACATCAGACTTTTAATCTGAGGGCCCAGGGTTCAAGTTCCTGTTCAAGAGCCAAAAATAAATAAGTGGACTAATATATTCTACAAGTATCTGCTGGTGAGAACAGCTGACCCAGAACTGGCCCCAGCCGTGCGGCTGCCCTCCTGCACGTGCAGCAGCCGAGCACAGGCGCAGTTTGGAGCAGGACAGCTACCGGAGTGCCTGGCCACTCCAGGACAGGGGGCTGCATCAGGACTCTTCTCTGATACCGGAGTGCCTGGCCACTCCAGGACGGGGGGCTGCACCAGGACTCTTCTCTGACAACTGCCACCTTGGTCTGTGGTGCTCGCTGGATTTTGAACAAACAGGAAGGAAGCCAGGCTCTGCGGACTCATGCAGCCCCACAAGGCCAGCAGCAAGTGCTGTTTGGCAGGCAGTGCCCCATCTGCTGACCTTGCCAGCTCACCTCGCCACCTTCTGCTGCAGACAAAGACAGCTGAATGACCAAGGCCTTCGCAGAACAACTCAGGGCCAGAATGAAAGCAAACGAACAGGATTGGTGAGGACATGGTGACCTCCCTGCTATTTTTAAATCACATTGTTGATAAGAGGATGTATCTCCAGTAACCCAGAACCAAAGCACAAGAAAAGATACATTTTAATTAAAAGCTTTTGAAAGGGCCCCCTGCAGAGAGGAAAGAACAGTGGTGAAGTATAGGTTAGAAGAAAACATCATAGGAAAGAGGCTTAAAGTAAGTGCTGCTTCTCTGTTCTGATTCCAAGGGGATTTTTTCTTCCAAAATGAGAACATATTTTGTTTATACATACATCTGCTGTAAATTAACAAATTAAAGAAATAAAAAATCCCGATCAAGGGAAACGGCAGAGACAAATATAATTTGGGTAAATAAACAAATCAAGGGAAACTCATTTTGCATGTCCAGGTAGCTAGAATGGACACCTAATTATCTTTTTAAAAAATTAGCCTCTAATAGCTTGATGGCTGTAACATTAGAATGAAATTCAGGAACATGCAAAGAGACAAGAGCGTGTCATGTGGGACTTCTGGTGAGACAAATGAAAGTAGATTTCAAAAGCAAGAGTAAAATCTCTAAAATAAGTGTGTGACCTGGATCTTCTCTCCCCACTGTGCTCTAAGGTAAGCTATAAGCACAAAACAGAAGTGTCCTTTGAACATATTTTCCACGGGGCAGGGAAAACCCTGAAACAGAATAAAAACACCATCTTGAGTCAAAATATCTCTAAGGAATTATCTTCTTATATCTCTAAGGAATTAGGAGAATCTTACACAAAGCACTTCACCCAGTAGAAATGAAAGGCAGAGTATATATATACACTGGAATATGTTTGTTAAATGAGATCTGTTAATAACTCATGATTTTTAAATTTAAAGATGCTTCAAAAAATTAACCGGTCAGTCATACATAAGTTTCACAGCTCCCTGGGGTACAAGCACCACCTCTGACCTGTACAACCAATGCCCAACAACCAGCATGTGGCAGACACTCAACAGGCATTGGCAGATTGAATGAATGAAGGAGGTGTAGCATCCCAGCTCCTCGAGTAGTAAGCACATGGCACCTGACTTGTGTCCTAAGGCAGGTCTGGCGTCCTGTGCAGACCACAGTGCCGAACCTTGCCACTCGGAACCCCAGCAATGGCAAGCTTGCGCTGGACACAAGTCTCCTGTACCTTCTGGGCCACGTCCAAGGAAACCACAATGGGGCTCGCTTCCAGCAACAACACACAAGGACAAGTGCTTGTAGCCAAGCCAAGGTTGTGATCTTTCTGCAGCTGGTGTCTACCTGCAGCAAATTAACCCTTGAACAATGTAAGCTGGGCCAGATTGGAAAGCATCCAAATCACTGCTTCTCACTCCCCTGGGATAAAAGTGTTCCTTTGCCCCAACTGGATGGAAAGCAGGAAGAAGAGCTTTCACATGTTAATTGACCCAATGGTAAAAACAAGATCTTCTCCTGGCTCCACTCTGAGCCTGTGGGTATGTCTGGACACTGACATGTCTCAGGGGTGCAGGCAAGCGGCAAAGCCCTGAGCCACAATCCAGAAGGTCAATACTCATGTTTCCAGTTAAGAAAGAAGCTAATTGAGAAGGTCAAGGGGCTAGCAAATGATGGAGCCCTGATGGAAACGTCTGGAACTGGACAAACACAGTGACTTCTCAGCACCGTGACTATACTGGATGCCACTGTGCCGTCCACTTTATAATAGTTAATTTTGTTATGTAAATTTCACCTCCATTTTTTCTTAATTGAAGCATAACTGATGTACAATGTTGTGTTAGTTTCAAGTGTTCAGCAAAATTATTAGATTATACATATATTCTTTTTCAGATTCTTTTTCCTTAGAGATTACTATAAAATATTGAATAGAGTTCCCTGTACTATGAAGTAGACTTCTGTTGAATATCTATTTTATATATAGTAGTATGTATCTGTTAATCCCAAACTTTTAATTTATCCCTCCCCCACTTCTCCCTGTGGTAACCATAAATTTGTTTTCTAAGTCTGTTGGTCTTATTTCTGTTTTGTATATAAGTTCATTTGTATCACTTTTTTATATTCCACAGATAAGTAATATTATATGATATTTGTTTTTCTCTGTCTGGCTTATTTCACTTAGTATGATAATCTCTAGGACCATCCACGTGGCTGCAAATGGCATTATTTCATTAATTTTTATGACTGAGTGATATTCCATTGTGTGCATATGTATATACATGTATGCTGCTGCTGCTAAGTCCCTTCAGTCGTGTCCGACTCTGTGCGACCCCATAGACGGCAGCCCACCAGGCTCCCCTATCCCTGGGATTCTCCAGGCAAGAACACTGGAGTGGGTTGCCATTTCCTTCTCCAATGCATGAAAGTTAAAAGGGAAACTGAAGTCGCTCAGTCGTGTCCGACTTTTTGCGACCCCATGGACTGCAGCCTACCAGGCTCCTCCGTCCATGAAATTTTCCAGGCAAGAGTACTGGAATGGGTTACCATTTCCTTCTCTGATGTACATGTATACATACATACATACACACATACATATATATATACATATATATGTATGTATGTATGTAAAACCCTCATCTTCTTTATCCATTCTTCTGCTGATGGACATTTAGGTTGCTTCCAGGTCCTGGCTATTGTAAACAGTGCTACAGTGAATAGTATATGTATCTTTTCAAACTAGAGTTTTCACCTTTTCCAGGTATATGCCCAGGAGTGGGACTGCTGGATCACGTGGTAACTCTATTTCTAGTTTTCAAAGAACCCCCATACTGTTCTCTATAATGGCTGCACCAATATACATTCCCACCAACAATGTGGGAGGGTTCCCTGTTCTCCACACCCTCTCCGGAATCTATTGTTTGTAGAATTTTTGATGATGGCCCTTCTGACCTGTGTGAGGTAGTTTTGATTTGCAATTCTCTAACAATTAGCAATGATGCCTCAATGGCAAAGAATCCACCTGCAATGTAAGAGACACAGGAGGTGCGGGTTCAATACCTGGGTCAGGAAGATCCCCTGGAGGAGGAACTGGCAACCCACTCCAGTATTCTTGCCTGAAAAATCCCATTGACAGAGGAAACTGATGGGTTATGGTCCAAAGGGTCACAGAGTCAGACACAACTGAGCATGCATGTCTTCTCTGGAGAAATGTCTATTTAACTCTCTTGCCCATTTTTTGATTGGATGTCTTTATATTGATTTGTATGAGCTGTTTGTATATTTTGGAGATTAATCATTGTCAGCCGCATCATTCGCAAATATCTTCTCCCATTCCATGGGTTGTCTTTTCATTTTGTTGATGATTTCCTTGTTGTGCAAAAGCTTTTAAGTTTATCTAGATACCAGTAGTTTATTTTTGTTTTATTTTCATAACTCTAGGAGATGGAGCCAAAAAGATACTGATTCAATTTATGTTAAAGATTATTCTGCCTATGTTTTCCTCTAGTTTTATGTGTCCAGTCTTACATTAAAGTGTATAATCCATTTTGAATTTGTGTGTGTGTGTGTGTGTGTGTGTGTGGTGTGAGAGAATGTTCTAATTCATTCTTTTACATGAAGCTGTCCGGTTTTCCCAGCACCACTTATTGAAGAAGCTGTCTTTTCTCCATTGTGTATGCTCGCCTCTTTTGTCATAGATTAAAGGACCATAAGTGCATGGGTTTATTTCAGGGCTTTCTCTCCTGTTCCAGTTATCTATATGTCTGTCTTTGTGCGAGTACCACACTGTTTTGATGACTGTAGCTTTGTAGTATAGTCTGAAGTCAGAAAGCTTGATTCCTCCAGTTCTAGTCTTCTTTCTCAAGATTGTTTTGGCTATTCGGGGTCTTTTGTGTTTCCATACAAATTTGAAAATTTTTTGTTTTAGTTCTGTGAAAAATGCCACTGGTAATTTGATAAAGATTGCACTGAATCTGTAAATTGCCCTAGGTAGTATAACCATTTTCACAACATTTATTCATATAAATCCAAGAATGTGGTATATCTTTCCACCTGCTTGTGTGGTCTTCAGTCGCTTTCACTACAGTCTTCTAGTTTTCAGAGAGTCTTTTGCCTCATTGGGTAAGTTCATTCCCAGATATTTAATTCTCTTTGATGTCATGATAAAAGGAATTGTTTCCTTCATTTCTCTTTCTGATAGTTTGCTGTTAAGTGTATAGAAATGCAGCCAATTTATGTATATTAATTTTGTATCCTATAACTTTACCAAATTCATTGATAAGCTCTAGTAGTTTTCTGGTAGCATCTTTAGGATTTTCTATGCAAAAAATGACAGTTTTACTTCTCCCTTTCCAATTTGGATTCCTTTTATTTCTTTTCCTTCTCTGATTGCTCTGGTTAGGACTTTCAAAACTATGCTGAATAAACGTGGCAGTAATGGACATCCTTGGCTTGTTCCTAATCTTAGAGGAAATGCTTTCATTTTTTCATCATTGAGTATGATGTTAACTGTAAATTTGGGATATATGTCCTTTATTATGTTGAGGTAGCCTCCCTCTATGCTCACTCTCTGAAGATATATTTTTTTTATCATAAATGGATGTTGAATTTTATAAAAGTTTTTCTGCATCTATTGAGATGATCATATGGTTTTTATTTTTCAATTTGTTAGTGTGACATAGCATACTGACTGACTGACTTGTGTATATTGAAAAATTTCTTTGCATGCCTGGTATAAATCCTACTTGATCATGGTATATGATCCTTTTAATGTATTGTTGGATACAGTCTGCTAATATTTTGTGAGGATTCTTGTAAATATGTTCATCGGTGATATTGGTGTGTAATTTTATTTTGTGGTAAATTCATCTCACTTAAATAAAAAGTAATAGAGCAAATATTTGAACCCTGATCTTCTGGACTCCAAAACATTTCAAAATCTATGATTAACAACAAGGTGCCAGAATATGTTACATGAAATCAAGAGAGAAACAAGCTGGCAGTAAGCAAACTGCAGAGGTGAAGGCAAGTGTCGAGTGCCACTCACATGCCATGTACTCTGCTGCCCAGCCAGGCAAACAGATGCGCATGTCATGGCTCCACCCACAAGCACTCAATGGATTTACAGCGCTGTGTGGCGACTCTCCAAGAGGCCGCGTCGGAGCCAACAAGCGGGGAGGAACAGGTTCCAGAGGAAAGAGGAACTGGGAAGCCTGCCAGGCAGAGAACACAGAAATGCCTGAGAGGAGCCAGAAGAGCCAACACGGACAAGTGGTGAGCACGGGATGGAGGAGCATCCACTCAAACCCACCCAACACTCAGGGATGTCCCCTTGGTGCCAGGCACTGTCCTAGGCATGAAGAATTCATTTAACATTTGTGGGTAAACAACAAGGCCCTACTGTACAGCACAGGGAACTCTATTCAGTATCTTGTGATGAACGATATTGGGAAAGAATGTGAAAAAGAATGTATTTATGTATAACTGATCACTTTGCTCTACAGCAGAGATTGAGACAACACTGTAAATCAGCTATATTTTGATAAAATTTTTAAGTGAATGAATTAATGCCATTTGCAGCAGCATGGATAAACATAGAGATATCATACTAAGTAAGCCAGACATAGACAAATATGATATGATATCACTTATATGTGTAATCTAAAAAATGATACAAATGAACTTATTAAGTTCATGAACAGAAAACCAAAATATACTCACAGACATACAGAATAAATTTATGGTTACTGAAGTGGGAAGTGGGGAGGGATAAATTAGGAATTTTGGATTAACAGGTACACTCTAGTATATAAAATAAACAAGGACCTACTGTATAGCACAAGGAACTATATTTAATACCTTGTAATAACCTACAATGCAAAAGAACCTGAAAAAGAATATATATATATATATATATATATATATATATATATATAAACTGGATCAACTTGCTGTACACTTGAAACTAATATAACATTGTAAAAAAACTATACTTCAAGTTTTAAAAAAGACAAAAAATACTTTAAAAATAAAGTTGTGGGGCTTGCCTTCATGAGACTCAAAATAAAGAAGATAAAACCAGACAAGTATCATGGAAACCTGCTGTTTACAGTTGGCCAAGAGTTTGAACTTTTTCCTAATGCCTCTAAGTAGGAAAACGACAGAAAGTTTTCAGTAATTTAGAAAGTGAGAACGTGACGGGAGAAGAGAATGAAAGGAGGCCCATCACGGAGTCACCGAGAGCTGCAATGACATTTCTATCAACATTCAGTGGTATTTTCACAGCAACAGGCAAAACAATCCTAAAATTTTTATGGAATCACAAAAGACCCTGAATAGCTAAAGCAATCATGAGAAAGAACTAAGCTGGAGGTATTACACTCCCTGACTTCACACTACATGACAAAGCTACTGTAATAAAACAATTTGGTACTGGCATGAATGTAGACACACTGACCCATGGAACAGAATAAAAAGCCCAGAAATGAACCCTTGCCTAAATGGTCAACTAATATTTAACACAAGAGCCAAGAGCATCCAATGGGGAATGAACAGTCTCTTTAACAAATAGAGCTGGGAAAACTGAAGAAACACTTGTAAAAAAAATGAAATTGAACCTCTCTCTTACACCACTAAAAAAATGACTTGAAATGGATCTAAAACTCCTAGAAGAAAATGTTGGGAAGAAAATCTCCAACATTGGTCGAGGCAAAGACTTTGGACATGACACTAGAAGCACAAACGGCAAAAACACAAAACACAAAAGGGACAACATCGACTAAAAAGCTTCTTTTCAGCAAAAGAAACGCTCCACAAAATGAAAAGGCAGTCTACTGAACGGAAGAAAATATTTGCAAACTACATATCACATATGGGGTTGATATCTAAAATATACAAGGAATTCATATAACTTAACAAGAAAAAAACCAAAGAATCCAATTTAAAAATGGGCAGGGGAAATGAATAGATTATTTCCCAAAAAAGACATAAAGGTGGCCAACAGGCACATGAAAACATGCTCAATATCACGTGTCATCAGGAAATGCAGACCAAAACCACACAGAGGAATCGCCTTACACTTGTTAGAGTGGCTGTCATCAAAAAGACAAGAAAAGCGTTGGTATGAAAAACGTGAACCCTGTAAACTAGTGGTAGGAATTTAAAATGTGAACCCTGTATACTACTGGTAGGAATTTAAACTGATGCAGACACTATCGAAATTAAAAATAGAACTGCCAATTATACTTCCAGTATATATGCAAAGGAAATGGAAATAAGATCTTGAAGAGATATCTGCAATCCTATGGTTCAGCCTTATTCACAACAGCCAAGAAATGGAAATAATCTGAGTGTCTGTCAATGGATGAATGAATAAAAGAAATGTACATATACACACAATGGAATTGTACTCAGTCCTGAGAAAGAGGGAAATCCTGGCATTCGCAACAATATAGACAGATTTTGAAGGCATTATGCTAAATGAAATAAGACAGATAGATGTATGATCTCACTTAGGCTTCACAGGTGACTCAGTTGCAAAAACTCCTCCCTGCCAAGCAGGTGATATGGGTTCAATACCTGGGTCCGGAAGATCCCTTGGCGAAGGAAATGGCAACCCACTCCAGTATTCTTGCCTGGAGAATCCCATGGACAGAGGAGCTGGGCAGGCTACAGTCCACGGGGTCACAAAGGGTCAGACATGATTTGGTGACCAAACAACAACAACAATGATCTCACTCATATGTGGAAGCAGAAGTTACAGAAAAAGAAGGTAACACAGTGGTTACTACCAGGCAATGGGGGCAGGCAGGGGTATGCAATGAGGAGACGTGTGTCAAAGACTACAAACTTCCAGTTATAAGATGAATAAGTTTGGGGGACCTAAGGCACAGAATAGTGATTGCAGTTAATACTATTTTATTATATACTTTAAAGTTACTAAAAGAGTAGATCTTAAATGTTCTCATCATCAAAAAAAAATGGCAATTCTGTGACGTGATGTAGGTGTTAGCTAATGCAATGGTGGTAATCATTTTGTAATGTATAAGTGTATCAAATTACCATATTATATGCCTTAAATCTATACAATGTTATACGCCAATTATATCTTAATAAAACGGGGGATAGTTTGTAACAATGGTTTAGATGAGCATTAACAGAGGTATGGATTCAGGTGAGGCATGGGAACAGAGAGAAGAGGGAGAGAACAATCAGAGATAGATTCAAGAGCCAGGTGTGTGTGGCTGGAGTGTTCAAGTGGCTATGGTGTTGAATGACATAAATTCATGTGAGGTGCATAAACAATGCCTAACCTATATTAAGTGCTCAATGAATGTTACCTATTATTATTTTTATACAGAGCATCAGTATTCTAAAAATCGAATGATGTTACTTTTCTATTTTTAGGACCTTTCCCCTCACTATCTGCAGAGAAGAGAGGTGAAAGGAATCCAAACTAGACCATCTGAGTGACAAAACAGGGCTTGTCTTTCTTTGAGTGTTTCTATCAAAGCAAAACACTTACAAAATATGTAGTCAATAAATAAATGTATAAAGGAACAAAGGAGCAAGGACCTCTGACTACTAAAAATCAGGAAATAGTTCATCAGCTGATCTACAAATCAATTTGAGAAAGATCCATTTTCAAGAAAGAACACACACACAAGATCAAGAACACAAAAGAAGACAAGGCTGAGCCACATCTGCATAAGACGCTGAGTCAAGAACTCAAGGAAGAGGGTTCTGTTGAGACATTAGTCTGCCATCTTCTTGGTCAGCCAACTTTCCGAATAAAGTCAGATTCCTTGCTTCAACACCTTATCTCTCAGATTCATTGGCCTGTCATGCGGTGAGAAGAGCAAGCCTGGAATCAGTAACAAACGTAATTTGAAGGCCTTAATAGATGTCTAAGAAAATAAAGAGAAAACAAAGCAAACCAAATCATTGACACACGGAGAGATTGTGGGATCTTGGTTCCCCAGTGAGAGATTGGGCCTCAGCCTTTGGAGTGGGAGTGCTGAGTCCCGGGCCCAAGGTTTCCAGAGAACTCCTAACCCCAGGGAGTATTAATTAGTGAAAACTCCCACAAAGGCCTCCACTTGTATCCAACACCCAGCACCACGCAACACCCAGCACCCAGGGCAGAACACCTCACCAAACAACAGGCAAGACAACAACGCAAAGCCAATCATCAGCAGACAGACACCCGAAAACATACCACCTCACACAGCCCTGCTCATCCAGAAGGAAAAAAAACTCACCTTCTACCACCAGAATGCAGACACAAGTCCCTCCCAACACAAAGCATACACAAACCACTGGACCAGTCTTTCTCACTGATGGCAGAAACAAAAAGGAAGTAGGAATATGACCATAAAGCCTAGGAAAAGGAGACCTCAAACACAGTAAGTTAGAAAAAAAGAAAAGATAGAGAAATGTTGTAAAATGAAAGAACAAGGTAAAAACTCACAAGATCAAATAAATGAAGAGGAACTAGGCAAACTATTTGAAAAAGAATTCAGAATAATGATAACAAAGATGATTCAAAACCTTGAAAACTGAATGGACAAAATACAAGAGTCAATTAACACATTTAACTAGGACCCAGAAAAAATAAAAAACAAACAGAGACAAATAACACAATTACTGAAATTAACAATATTCTAGAAGGAATAAATAGAAGAATAAATGAGGCAGGAGTATGCATAAGTGAATTGGAAGATAGAATGGTGGGAAAAAATGCTGAAGAGTAGAAAAAAGGAAAAAGAATGAAAAGAATTAAAGACAGCATCAGAGACCTCTGGGACAATATTAAATGCACCAACATCCGAATTACAGGGTCCCCAGAAGGAAATGGGGCTTCTCAGGCCCTGAAAAGGTGGCTCAGTGGGTAAAAAAGTGCCTGCAGTGCAGAAGGTGGAGGAGACATGCATTCAATTCCTGGGTCAGGAAGATCCCCTGGAGGAGGGCATAGCAACCCGCTCCAGTATTCTTGTCTGGAGAATCTCATGGACAGAGGAGCCTGGTGGGCTACCGTCCATAAGGTCAGAGTCAGACATGACAGAAACGACTGAGCACGTGTCCATGCACAGAAGAAGAGAAAAAGGGTCTAGAAAATCTTTGAAGAGCCTACAGACAAAGACTTCCCTAACATGGAAAAAGAAATAGGTAAGTCCATGAAGCACAGAAAAACCAGTACAAGATAAACCCAGGAGAAATACACTGAGACACATACAAATCAAACTAACTAAGATGAAACAAAACAAAGCAAGTGAAAAGCCACAAGCAGCACACAAGGGAATCCCCGCACGATCAACGGCCGATCTTTCACTACAAGGGAACCCCCGCACGATTAACAGCCGATCTTTCAGCAGAAACTGCAGGCCAAGAGGGAATGGCTGGATATATTTAAAGTACTGAAAAGGAAAAAAATCTACAACCAAGATATCTCTACCTGGCAAGGATCTCATTCAACATTGAGGGAGAAAACAAAAGCTTCACAAACAAGCAAAAGATAAGAGAATTCAGCACTACCAAACCAGCTTTATAATAAAGATTAAAGGGACTTCTATAGCAAGGAAATACAAGAGAAAGAAAAGACCTACAAAAACCAACTCAAAACAATCACAAAAATGCCAATAGGAACAAATATATCAATAATTACTTTAAATTCAAATGGTTTAAATATTTCAACCAAAAGACACGGAATGGCTGAATGGATGAAAAAATAAGACCCACATATATGCTGTCTACAAGAGACCCGCTTCAGACCTAGAGACACATACAGACTGAAAGAAACAGTGTGGAAAAAGATATTCCATGCAAATGTAAGTCAAGAGGAAGCCAGAGTAACAATTCTCATATAAGACAAAACAGAACTTAAGATATAGACTACTACAAGAGATAAGGAAGGACACTCAATCCAGTTCAGTTCAGTCACTCGGTCATGTTTGACTCTGCAACCCCATGGACTGCAGCATGCCAGACCTCCCTGTCCATCACCAACTCCCGGGCTTTAATCAAATTCATGTCCATTGAGATGGTGATTCCATCCAACCATCTCTTCCTCTGTTGTCCCCTTCTCCTTCTGCCTTCAATCTTTCCCAGTATCAGGGCCTTTTCAAGTGAGTCAGTTCTTCACATCAGGTGGCCAAAGTATTGGAGTTTCAGCTTCAACATCAGTCCTTCGAATGAATATTCAGGACTGATCTCCCTTGCGATGGACTAGTTGGATCTCCTTACAGTCCAAGGGACTCTCAAGAGTCTTCTCCAACACCACAGTTCAAAAGTATCAATTCTTCGATGATCAGCTTTCTTTATACTCCAACTCTCACATCCATACTGGACTACTGGAAAAACCAAAGCCTTGATTAGATGGACCTTTGTTGGCAAAGTAACATCTCTACTTTTTAATATGCTGTCTAGGCTGGTCATAACTTTTCTCCCAAGGAGTAAGCATCTTTTAATTTCATGGCAGCAGTCACCATCTGCAGTGATTTTGGAGCCCAGAAAAATAAAGTCAGCCACTGTTTCCACTGTTTCTCCATCTATTTGTCATGAAGTGATGGGATCAGATGTCATGATCTTAGTTTTCTGAATGTTGAGCTTTAAGCCAACTTTTTCACTCTCCTCTTTACCTTTCATCAAGAGGCTCTTTAGTTCTTCTTTACTTTCTGCCATAAGGGTGGTGTCATCTGCATATCTGAGGTTATTGATATGTCTCCTGGCAATCTTGATTCCAGCTTGTGCTTCATACAGCCCAGCATTTCTCATGATGTCCTCTGCATACATGTTAAATAAGCAGGGTGGCAATATACAGCCTTGATGTACTCCTTTTCCTATTTGGGACCAGTCTGTTGTTCCATGTCCACTTCTAACTGTTGCTTCCTGACCTGCATACAGATGTCTCAAGAGGCAGGTCAGGTGGTCTGGTATTCCCATCTCTTTCAGAATTTTCCACAGTTTGTTGTGATCCACACAGACAAAGGCTTTGGCATAGTCAATAAAGCAGAAATAGATGTTTTTCTGGAATTCTCTTGCTTTTTCGATGATCCAGTGGATGTTGGCAATTTGATCTCTGGTTCCTCTGCCTTTTCTAAAACCAGCTGGAACATCTGGAAGTTCACAGTTCACGTATTGCTGAAGCCTAGCTTGGAGAATTTTGAGCATTACCACTTTCCTAGCGTGTGAGATGATTGCAATTGTGCAGTAGTTTAGGCATTCTTTGGCATTGCCTTTCTTTAGGATTGGAATGAAAACTGACCTTTTCCAGTCCCGTCGCCACTGCGGAGATTTCCAAATTTGCTGGCATATTGAGTGCAGCACTTTCACAGCACTATCTTTTAGGAACTGAAATAGCTCACCTGGAATTCCATCACCTCCACTAGTTTTGTTCGTAGTGATGCTTCCTAAGGCCCACTTGACTTCGCATTCCAGGATGTCTGGCTCTAGGTGAGTGTGAGTGATCACACCACTGTGATTATCTGGGTCATGAAGATCTTTTTCGTACAGTTCTTCTGTGTATTCTTGCCACCTCTTCTTAATATTTTCTGCTTCTGTTAGGTCCATACCATTTCTGTCCTTTATTGAGCCCATCTTTTCATGAAATGTTCCCTTGGTATCTCTAATTTTCTTGAAGAGATTTCTAGTCTTTCCCATTCTATTGTTTTCCTCTATTTCCTTGCACTGATCCCTGATGAAGGCTTTCTTATCTCTCCTTGCTATTCTTTGGAACTCTGCATTCAAATGGGTATATCTTACCTTTTCTCCTTTGCTTTTCTCTTCTCCTCTTTTCACAGCTATTTGTAAGGCTTCCTCAGACAGCCATTTTGCTTTTTTGCATTTCTTTTTCTTGCTAACACCCTCTTCAAACAACACAAGAGAAAACTCTACACATTGACATCACCAGATGGTCAACATCAAAATCAGATTGATTATGTTCTTTGCAGCAAAAATGGAGAAGCTCTATACTGTCAGCAAAAACAAGACCAGGAGCTGCCTGTGGCTCAGATCATGAACTCCTTATTGCAAAATTCAACTTAAATTGAAGAAAAGAGGGAAAACCACTAGACCATTCAGGTATGACCTAAATCAAATCCCTTACGATTATACAGTGGAAGTGAGAAATAGATTTAAGGGACTAGATCTGACAGAGTTCCTGATGAAGTATGGATGCAGTTTCGTGATATTGTATAGAAGACAGGGATCAATACCATCCCCATGAAGGACTCTACATAATGACAAGGGATCAATCCAAGAAGAAAACATAAAATTGTAAATATTTATGCATCAAATATAGGAGTACCTCAATACATAAAGTAAACACTAACAGACGTAAAATGGGAAATTGACAATAACACGATAGTAGTTTAGGGGACTTTAACACTCCACTTACACTGATGGGCAGATCATCAAACAGGAAGGCACAAGGAAACACAAGCCTTAAATGACACATTAGATGAGATGGACATAATTGACATCTTCAGGAAATTTCATGAAAACGCAGAAGAATATACTTTCTTCTCAAGGGCACATGATCATTCTCCAGGACAGACCACATCTTGGGTCACAGTCAAGCCTCAGTAAATTTCAGAAAAACTTAAATTATATCAAGCATCTTTTCTGACCACAACGATATGAAACTAGATACCAATTAAAGGAAAAAAACTGTAAAAAGCACAAACACATGGATATTCAACAATACATTTCCAATAATCAACAGGTTGCTGAAGAAATAAAAAGGGAAATGAAAAAATTCCTAGAAAGAAATGACAATGAAAACATGACAACTCAAACCTATGGGATCCAGCAAAGGCAGTTCTGAAAGGGAAGTTTATAGTAATATAATATCACCTCAAGAAACAACAAGGACATCAAATAGACAACTTACCTTTACACCTGAAACAACTAGAAAAAGATAAACAAATAAACCTCAAAATTAATAGAAGGAAAGAAAGCATAAAGACCATAGCAGAAATAACTGAAAAAGAAATGAAGGAAACAATAGTAAAGATTAATAAAACTAAAAGCTGGTTCTTTGAGAAAAGCAACAAAATTGACAAACCATTAACCAGACTCATCAACAAAAAAAGGGAGAAGATTCAAATCAACGAAATAAGAAATGAAAAAGGAGAGGTTACAACAGACAATGAGAAATGAAAATGATAAGATGCTATTATGAGCAATTATATGCCAATAAAGTGGACAACCTGGAAGAAATGAACAGATTCTCAGGAAAGTACATACTCTAGAAGGAATCAATGGAGAAGGCAATGGCACCCCACTCCAGTACTCTTCCCTGGACAATCCCATGGACAGAGGAGCCTGGTGGGCTGCAGTCCATGGGGTCGCTAAGAGTCGGACACGACTGAGCGACTTCACTTTCACTTTTCACTCTCATGCATTGGAGAAGGAAATGGCAACCCACTCCAGTGTTCTTGCCTGGAGAATCCCAGGGAAGGGGGAGCCTGGTGAGCTGCCGTCTATGGGGTCGCACAGAGTCGGACACGACTGAAGCGACGTAGCAGCAGCAGCAGCAGCAAGGAGAGAAAAGAGTTATATACAGAAAACTATAAGACACTGATGAAAGATATCAACGATGACATGGACAGACGAAAGGATATTCCATGTTCTTGTTTTGGAAGAATCAATACTGCGAAAATGATTCTACTACTAAATGAAACCCACAGGTTCAATGCAATCCCTATTTTACCCTATTTAGTCCCTAAATTACCAATGGCATTGTTCATAGAACTAGATCAAAGAACTTCACAGTTTGTATGGAAACACAAAACACAAAGTGGGGAGTGGAGGAATCAACTTTCCTGACTTCAGACTATACTACAAAGCCACAGTGATCAAGACAGCATGGTACAGTATAAAAACAGAAATACAGACCAATGGAACAACATACAAAGCCTAGAGATAAACCCACGCACCTACGGGCACCTTATCTTTGACAAAGGAAGCAAAATACACAATAGAGAAAAGACAAGTCTCTTCAATAAGTGGCCCTGGGAAAACTGGATGGTGAAAGAATGAAATCAGAACACTTCCTAACACCATGTATCAAAGAGCCGGTGGGAGTCCCAAACAGACAATCCTCCAAAGAAGACATACAGATGGCTAATAAACACATGAAGAGATGTTCAACATCACTCATTAGAGAAATGAAAATCAAAACTACAATGAGATATCACCTCATCAATATCATTTGATGATACTGGCCATCATCAAAAAGTCTACAAACAAAAAATGCTGGATAGGGTGTGGAGAAAAGGGAACCCTCTTGCACTGTTGGTGGGAGGATCAATGTAAATTGATCCAGCCAGTATGGAAGATGGTATGTAGATTCCTTAAAAAAAAAACAGGAATATAACCACCATATGACCTAGCAATCCCACTACCAGGCATATACCCTGAGGAAACCAAAATTGAAAAAGACACATGTACCCCAATGTCCATTGCAGCTCTATTTACAACAGCTAGAACACGCAGGCAACCTGGATGCCCATCAACAGATGAGCAGATAAAGAAGTTGTGTTACATACACACAACGGAATATGACTCAGCCATAAAAAGGAACGCATCTGAGTCAGTTCTAATGAGGTGGATGAACCTAGAGTATATTACACAGAATGAAGTAAGTCAGAAAGATAGGTATCGTACACTAACACATATATATGGAATCTAGAAAGATGGTACTGATGAACCTATTTGCAGGGCAGCAGTGGACACAGAGACATAGAGAACAGACTTACGGACACAGGGAGAGGGGAGGAGAGAGTGAGAAGTATGGACAGAGTAACATGGAAACCTGTGTTACCATATGTAAAATAGACACCCAACGGGAATTCGCTCTACGGCTCAGGGAACTCAAACAGGGCTCTGCATCAACCTAGAGGGGTGGGGTGGGGAGGGCGACGGGAGGGAGGCTCAGGAGGGAGGGGACATATGTACACCTGTGGCTGATTTATGCTGATGTTTGGCAGAAACCAACACAATATTGTAAAGCAATTTTTTAAAAAAGCACTACAACTTCGCAAGGAAAATCCACTGTGCTAAGAACCAAATCTTCCATCTCCCTGTTATCCCACAACCATTTTTCCTCAACACGACGACTCTGTAATTAGAACCAAAGCCCTTCTGCTGCTGCTCTATCTTTCAAGTAGATGCTGTCTTTCTGCAGCTGCAGAGCATTTGTGCCAGGGCTACACCCTGCGGGGCATTAATGACTCCTGCTTTTCGATATGAAACCAAGGCAGAAAAACTGGCCCTTCACCTGTATTCCATTCCCACTCACAGCCCAGCAACCTTCCCCACATACACTGGTCTCTTCAAGATTAAAAACCGACAACAACATGTGAGAAAAATATACATCTTGGCCAATTAGGAAATAACCCTCTTTGCTATTAAGTATAGTATTTCCTGTCCAATGTCCCCATATACTAGAAAATAGTGTTTCTGCTATAACAATTACATGCATTACTAAAATTTTTCACGTTTAACAAAATTCAATACAAGGGTTTTGGGGGAAAAATTGCTTTGGCGCATTCCACTTGAAACTTATGGAACTTCAAAACATAATCAAAAATAGTAATTGATAACCTAGACGGTTAATCTGGCCACCTAGGCAGGTGTATCAGTGGAGCTAGTGGCTACCATAGCAGATATAAAAATACATAGAAACAGACACAGCGATGCTTTAATAAAAGCAGTACTGGTAGGTGCCGAGGGCACAGGAAGAGGCGTGACCTGCAGACGTGCAAGGCTGACTGCACCTGCCTAGAGAGGTGCCAGGGCCAGGTGACCCTTGTGATCACTGTCATCTCTCTCCCTCTTTCACTCACACTCACAGCAGAACTAAGTACTTTTTCCTGCCCTAGTCAAGTTCAAAATTCTTTCCCACCACCCCTGCTCCCTTTGCTTAGGAAGATTTGTATAAATCAATATAACGTTGGCCTTGCTTAGATATTCTGCCCTCACCAATGACATACAAGCTGACATGCCTCACAGAACACAGCACTCAGAATTCTACACTCTCCTCAGAGCAGCTGGTCTGGTCCTCAGGGAGGTTGCCTGCTCATTCAGGGGCACAGGCAGGTGAAACCAGGGCTAGAGGCCTCCCAAGGATGGGTTTGCCCCATTCCAAAACCACTCCTGTGATCTGTGAAAGAAAGAATTCCCAGAGAAAGATGTGACCACAGATACGTTCAAATACTTACATATAGTAAGTGGGATAGAGTCCTTCAAAATACCAGCAATGTTTTTTGGCCTCTGTGCACTGGAAATAGAAGGAAGAAAAGATTTGTCAGTGAAAACTCATTTGCATACTGTTGAGAAGATCTCACGCCAAAAAACAAGGAAGGATGAGTGAAAGCAGCTTAAAGTGTGAGAAGCAGGCATTGGCGGGACAATGAACCAGAGGGAGATTCACCTGCTACATGACTTTTTATTTCTTCAAAATTTTTGAAAGAGAAGAAACATCTATTTCCCCATCATTTTTCTAGCTTTTCTAAGTACAAGGGGATGAATAATTCATTAAAATGCAAATCAAAAACAATCCATTTTTTAAAAATTCACATGGTATGATACTTCAAATATCTAAAGATGCTAGAAATAATTACAAAGATTTCCCCTAATTTTTGTTTTTGAAAAACATCTCCCAGAGTTTTCACTTGTCTAGATCTTTATATTTCAGGATATAGTGACTCTAGAACAATGTGGTGGTTCGGAGCACACACCCTCCCCACAGCTGAAAATTCATGTAGAACTTATGGGTCAGCCCTCCATCACCACGGCTCCACAGATGATTTAGTGTTGTTGTATTTACTACTGAAAAAAAAATCACGTGTAAGTGGAGCCATGCAGTTCAAACCCATGTTGTTCAAGGGTCTACAGTATTCCAGAAGGTATATTCCCCAGTGGGCACCTCTGCCTGCCAGACTGTGAGACAGAACTGACCTAATACAATCAGAGGGGGCTGCCCTCGTTCATTCCCAGGGATGAGACAGATGGGAGGGGGGAAAAGGAGGGGCTTCCCTGTGCTTTCCAAGGAAGTGGAGGCTGAATTTTCCAGATGGCAGGGCTGAGCAGATGTGATACCACCCTGGGGGGTTCAGTATCTCAAACACCTTACAAGTGACAGGAAGCCAGCGGCACCAACTGCAAGTAAGAGCTCCAAGCAGAAATGCTCTGACCGAGCTGAACAAGGCTTTTCTAAAATTACTCCACTCATGCCATTATTTTTAAAAAAATACACAACTTCCTACCTTCATGACCCAGTTCACTGGCTCCCATATGTAAATAACACCTTCAAAATATTACAATGCAAAAGCACCAGCAGGAAAAGGCACAGTGAAAACAAAGCTTTCTTTCTGCAGGGCAGGGACCAACTGTGTTGTTCAGCCCCCTTCCCCGGGGTGTATGCTGATGCCCCTCTACCTCAGTCTGCCTGACAGCTGTAGACGGTCAGAAGCACACCCCAAACCTACAGCAGAATGCCAAGGGAGAGGTGCGTATGAATGTTATGTGTTAGGCTGGCTAAATTCAATGAGTTATGAAAAGAGTATGGAACACTGGATTTTAAAAATGCTTTAACACACTAAGAAGCACATTCGGGGAGCCTGAAGTAACCCAGCTTTATTAATGGAAAATGAGCTGAATTTAGACTAGGTTAGCTCTTGTCCAATTCAAGAACGAAGCTCAGACAGCTAAAGAAATCAGTTTATTTTGTCAAGGAAGAGCAATTTCAGGTCTGTACTCTAAAGAAATCAGTTTATTTTGTCAAGGAAGAGCAATTTCAGGTCTGTACTCTAAGTTACAATTCATTGCACTAGAGTCTTCTATGATAAACTGAGAAACCAGGTCTCACTTCCAGATGGCATTTCCAATGTCTCTTCTTCATTCTCCACCACCACTAGAGACAGAGACACTTTCTTGGAATTCAACACTGAAGTTCCACACACAGGCAAGAAATGGTGTCCCTAATGCCAGTCCTGAAACTCGGGACACCAGAGCCAAGTCCACCCTGTACCCCCCACCCCGCCCCGCTTATTGGTGCTCTGGTCACCCCCCACGGGCATCTCACTGGAGACTCAGACCCACGGGCCAGGAGCAAGGGCCAGCAGCGCCTCAGCGGGCAGGACCTGAGATGCTGGCCTCGGCGTCTGCGGTGGAACCACCCTTTACAGCCACATTTTTGGACCCAAGCACCACATCTCCTAACTCTTAAGGTAACAACAAAAATAGTATCATTACTGCCTTTAAGGATTTTTTTCTTGGTGTGTCAATATGAGGATCAAACACTGGGACCCCTAACGGGTGTCTTGCTCAAAATCCCGTTTCTTTACAGTGTCGTTTCTCCTAGATGAATCAACGTTATTCTGAAGAACGTCCTTTGCCCACCTCCCACGCCCCCATGTCGCTGTCTGACTGGAGGTGGGCTGCTCCCAGATCCCCCATCAGCAGGTGAGAGGCTGGGGAAGGCGGGTTCCCAGTTTGGGCCTCCTCTGAACTTAGCAGCAGCGCGGGTGGTGGGAAGATGCACACGCTTGCCTGGCAGAACCCATGGGAGCGTGAGCTTGCGTGCTACAGCGGGTTACATAGCACCTTGAATTGTGAGACGGCACAACTCTCAGAGACTCCCACACGTGGCTGTTGGGAAGGAAGAGCAATCTCTGCAAAACTATGGTTGCATTTCTCTCTCCCTGATCCCTCTCCACAAAGATGGAACACCGCATGCACAAGGCTATGTACTGTGGGATTATTTCTAATAACAAAATTCTGGAAACATTGTAAATACATACTCACAGCAGGCTGATCAGATAGAGAAGAGTATGTCCATACAATGGAGGACTAAGCAGCCAACAAGAATGAAGCTTCTCAGAAGCAGAATGAAATGATTTCCACAATGCAGTGCTGTGAAAAAGCAGTGTTAAGAAGGGCAGATGCAGCACTCTAATTTTTATGGAAAAGGAAACTCGAACATTTGATTAATTTTTTTTTACAAAACGAACCACAGGAAAGGTATAGTGAAAAGTAAGGAGCATACTTGCCCTGCAGGGGAGGTGGCAGAGGTGTGGCAGAGGCGGGCAGGGATGGGGATCCGGGGAGCACACTCTTTTTTTGGCCACACTGCGCGGCATGCAGGATCTTAGTTCCCTGACCAGGGATCAAACTTGTGCCCCCTGTAGTAGAAGTACGAAGTCTTAACCATTGGACCATCAGGAAAGCCCCGAGTATACTGTTTTATACAGGCTGATTTCTGAATCATGTAAATGTTTTTCATATTCAAAAAACAAAGTCTGGAGAAGGAGATGGCAACCCACTGCAGTATTCTTGCCTGGAGAATCCCAGGGACAGAGGAGCCTAGCAGACTATAGTCAGTGGGGTCGCAGAAGTGTCAGGCACGACTTAGTGACTAAACGACAACAACACTTAAATTGTACAATATGATGCATTTTTATATATGTGTGCACCTATAATATCACAAAATTAAGGTAATGAACATATTACCCACAAAACTTTTCTTATGCCCCTTAATGATTTCTTCTTGTCCTCCCTATCCAGGTGCAACTATTGATTTATTTCACTTCATAATGCATTAGTTTGAATACTCTAGAATTTTATATAAATGTAATACAGTACGAGATTTTTTATACCTTCTATCAGTAAACATAATTGCTTTGAGATTATTTACTGTTGTTGGGAATATCAATATATTATTCCTTTTTGCATCGAGTAATGTTTCCCTGTGTATGGATGTTATACAGTTGTTTATCCATCAGTTGTTAACAAACATTTAGGTTGTTTCCATGGCTTCCCTGGTGGCTCAGATGGTAAAGAATCTGCCCGCAATGTGGGAGACCCAGGTTCAATCCCTGGGTTGGGAAGATCCCCTGGAGAAGGAAATAGCAACCCACCCCAGTATTCTTGCCTGGAGAATTCCATGGAGAGAGGAGCCTGGTGGGCTACAGTCCATGGGGTCCAAAGAGTTGGACACAGCTCAGTGAGTAACACACTAGGTTGTTTTCAGGTTCTATCTTTTAAAAATAAGGTATATTTGAAGCAAAAAGAGAAGAAAAAGATAAAGTCAGGAAGGATTTTTAAAAAGTCCACTTTCCCAAGCTTGAAGAGATTCCCTGAGTTCCATCATGGAGCTCTTACACAGGCTACCACTTTGTTGGGAGCAACCACACAGAGGGAGCTGGGATTAACACAAGAGACTTACAAAAACACCCTCCCCTCCTGCTGCCCAAAGATGCCAAGGTCCCCCTTTCCTACCCACTCTTGCTCAGACCACCCCGAGTCTCTTCCCAGCATTTGCTGGGATGTCTAGTAAATCCATTGATGTTTGCTGACTATTCTGGCGATGACCTTTCATCACTCATCACTAAAGCCACTCAAATAAGATCTATTTTTAAAATATTAACCCAGTTTGTTCTTTATAAAATATTCTCTAAGAAAATGTTGCAGTTATATTTCCTGAGACAGAAGAGAAAAATCTCTGTTAAACTGAGCTAGCTACCTACCATTTAAATTCTTGAAATTTGCTAATATCCAGGCAACTTCTTCACTACTCTTGGATGCTGGACTTTTACAACAGCTTTTATCAATAGAGCAACAACACATATATATATATGGTACCTCACAGAAGTTAACACATCTTTACATCATTTTACAGCTGAATAATATGAAGAACACAAGTCATGTTTCATTAATTGTAAGACAATTTCATTAATTGTAAAACTGGATGAGGACTGGGGAGTCCTGATCCTTTCCACTGTTGAGCCTCTCCTCCAGGAAAAGCTGGTTAACTGAGCACCAGTGTTAAAGTCACCTTGCACAAGCACCTGAGAGACCCAGTGGTAAAAACGGAGATCAGGCTCTCCAGGCGGGAAGTGCAGAGGGAGATGCCTGCTGCACCCACCCAGGATCCAGGCGGGAAGTGCAGAGGGAGATGCCTGCTGGACCCACCCAGGATCCAGGCGGGAAGTGCAGAGGGAGATGCCTGCTGCACCCACCCAGGATCCAGGCGGGAAGTGCAGAGGGAGATGCCTGCTGGAACCCACCCAGGATCCAGGCGGGAAGTGCAGAGGGAGATGCCTGCTGGAACCCACCCAGGATCCAGGCGGGAAGTGCAGAGGGAGATGCCTGCTGCACCCACCCAGGATCCAGGCGGGAAGTGCAGAGGGAGATGCCTGCTGCACCCACCCAGGATCCAGGCGGGAAGTGCAGAGGGAGATGCCTGCTGCACCCACCCAGGATCCAGGTAGGAAGTACAGAGGGAGATGCCTGCTGGACCCACCCAGGATCCAGGCGGGAAGTACAGAGGGAGATGCCTGCTGGAACCCACCCAGGATCCAGGTGGGAAGTACAGAGGGAGATGCCTGCTGCACCCACCCAGGATCCAGGTAGGAAGTACAGAGGGAGATGCCTGCTGCACCCACCCAGGATCCAGGTAGGAAGTACAGAGGGAGATGCCTGCTGGAACCCACCCAGGATGGAAAGCCAGGTTCTACCAAGCGAAAGTCTACCAGCAGAGCCACAGTTAGCCTACCAATTCCAGTTTCCAAATCAGCATAAACACCAGGATTCACAGTGTTGCCTGACAGCTCAAGCATTGCAGATGTGGTCAAAATGGGCATTTGTAAAGGTGAGTGAGGGTGCTTTCCAGAATACTCCCCAACAGAGCTGGGCTGTCAGAGGCAAGACAGGCAGATGGCAGCATGGCAAAAAGTGTGAAGAAGGCGCTGTGCCAGGTCCCACTGCACAAGGGCCAGGATGAATCCACCCCATAGAGGAAGGATACATTAAAACCTAAAGAACTGTATCCAATTCTGACGGCCACTCACCAACCACATTGTCAGTTGGTCTGGATCTCAGCATCCTTTCTTCTAAAACAGGATGGACCCTCATCCCTGCTGAATGTATGAGTGAACTAAGTGAGATTGAATACCTCAAAATGCCTGGCCAGACCGGGGTATGGCTCCAGGAATCCCACAGCCAGGTAGCACTGTATTTGGAAATATGCATCCTGAAGCCAGCTTTCTTAATTCTCTGGAACAAATGACTTCCAAGGCTTATTTTTACTGTGATCATTTATCATTTAAGCAAAAAAAAAAAAAATCATGAGAACAAAGATTCTAAATATATAATACCTTACATTTTGGAAAACTGTGGTATGCAGTTTTCTAAAATCACCTTAAAAGAATAAGCCCCTTTCAAAAAAGAGTTTGAAAAGTAAACAAGGGGAAAAAAACCCATTTCAAGGTTTTATGTCTACCTCCAAAAGTAGCTCGACTCATTCTATAAAGATATTATTACCATGACTTCCTAAAAACTGACCATCTACTGAAACAGAAAATAGATTTGTTAGGAGAGATCAGCCAGCTCCTCGCTGCCACTGATGGCGTCCTCGACAGCCAGGATGCTCCACCATGTTCTGGGCAAACAGGGGGCCTTCACTGCTCACGGAAGCACCAGTAGTATAGCCATCTATTTCCTGAAGGCAGAGTGGAGAGTAGCAACATTCAATTTATAAACTATTGACAAAGCACAACCTGCAGGAATGTGAGAAAACATTTACTCTCAGGCACAATCCCAGTGAGAGAATCTTAAGATTCCAACTGGAAAGGCTTGTAAGTTGTCTGTACTCAGGAAAGAATCCTAGCAGTCTGTCATTCAAGGATTATGATATTTACAAATGTAGTTAAGCCCTCCTAAATATAGTTATCCATAGTGAGCCAAGATCTAAACAGGCCCCAAAGAACAAATCCTTGCTAATCTCAAATAATAATCCTCATATTGACATAAATTATTCTATATCTATCTCCACTGTATAGGAAGAACATGATGCCACTGTTTGATAAAATAGAACATCCTTTTTCTGTTCCAAATTCAAAGAATAGGTACCACAATACTGATCAACTTGGAGAGAACTGAAGCCACCTGTGACTTTGGACATACGGTGGTCAAGAGCAAGCTCTAAGGGATTCAAAGCACCGAGGAGTTTATCTAAATTCTACCTGCCTCCTTCTGTTCAGTGGAGGCTGCGTTGGGATCTCTGAATAGCAAACTGGCAAATGAGGGCTTCACTAACAGAACTAATGCCACCTGGAAAGTAAGTACCCTTGTTTTACTTATTGTGGTAATAAATTTCGGTGGTCTGTTATGGACCAATAAGTACACAAACTTCTGTGAAACGGTGGCGGGGGCTCCCCAAGAAAATCAGCCTGATGACTCTCTCCATCCTGTGCTGGAACCTGGTGCTTCTTTTACTTTTATCGACGTGCCTTGGGGCTGCATTTAGTTCACCGCAGTTAGCTTCAGCCCAGTTAGCTAGGGCATCCACAGTCTCATGGAGGGAGCCTCCGAGACACTGGCTGGTCTTGTGCTTAGCACCAGAGTCAGAGGCAGAAGGCACGGAGAGACCCTGTCGAAGTCTGATAAAAAATTTACTAAGGGAACGCTTGATCCTCCCTGGGGCAGAGCTACCAGAGGCTAGAAAAAACCCTAATAGTGCTATCTCTTCCTCCTGTGGACACTGCACCCCTGTGTACCTGGGGCTGCCAGGGTCCCCACAGTCCAAGCAGCTGTGCCACTTCCACACACAGTCCTCCAGCTCCTGTCGATAACCGACACACAGAAGTTGAGATAAAACCACAGTTAAACCTCAGGGGCAGTGTGGCTAAGGAAGAGGATCGAAAACCTTCCCACCAGCTGTACAAGCTACAGATCAAATCCACACAATCCGGGTGGACTCTGTATCTATGGAATATATAAAAAGGACAATGAATGTTCTCACAAAAGAAGACACCCTGGCTCTAGCAGGGGTGGACAGTGGAGGCAAAAACACATAGGAGCAGGGCAAGATTAGAGTACAAGCTGTCCCCACGGAAGGTCCAGAGACCAGCACAGTATTGGAGGGCCCCCCACGGGTGCAGAGGTGGGCTGTGACTCACAGTGGTGAAAAGGACACTGAGCGCTGAGATCCAACCAAAATATTTATTGTTATGCTTATATTTTGATTTGTTCTGGATTTTTCCTCTTCTATTTTTTGTGTTGTTTTAGTTGCTGTTTCTTTTTCTTTTTTATTATTAACTCTGTTTAACCTTCTGAGAACTTTTTTTTTTTAAATCATACTTTTTATTTCCATTATATAATGCTACCTCTACGTTGGGTTTTTGGGTTTCTGTGTGGTATTTTCTTTTTCCTTTTTAAATTTTGTTTGTTTCTCATGTTGTTCTTTTCCTGCTGCAGTTATTCTTTTATATACATATGTTTATATATATAAATTTTATATTATTTGTATGTATGATTTTATATATGTTACATATATATATGTTTATATATATGCTATGTATATTTATTAACTTATATGCAGAGTACATCATGCAAAATGCCAGGCTGGATGAAGCACAAGCTGGAATCAAGATTGCCAGGAGAAATATCAACAACCTCAGATATGCAGATGACACCATGTGGCAGACAGCAAAGAGAAACGAAACAGCCTCTTGATGCAGATGAAAGAGGAGAGTGAAAAAGTTGGCTTAAAACTCTACAGTCAAAAAAACTAAGATCATGGCATCTGGTCCCATCACTTCATGGGAAATAGATGGCGAAATGATGGAAACAGTGACAGACTATTTTCTTCGGCTCCAAAATTGCTGCAGATGGTGACCGCAACCATGAAATTAAAAGACACTTGCTCCTTGGAAGAAAAGCTATGACCAACCTAGACAGCATATTAAAAAGCAGAGACAGTACTTTGCTGACAAAAATTCGTCTAGTCAAAGCTCTGGTTTTTCCAGTAGTCATGTATGGATGTGAGAGTTGGACTGTGAAGAAAGCTGAGTGCTGAAGAATAGATGCTTTTGAACTGTGGTGTTGGAGAAGACTCTTGAGAGTCCCTTGGACTGCAAGGAAATCCAACCAGTCCATCCTAAAGGAGATCAGTCCTGGGTGTTCATTGGAAGGACTGATGTTGAAGCTGAAACTCCAATACTTTGGCCACCTGATGCAAAGAACTCACTCATTGGAAAAGACCCTGATGCTGGGAAAGATTGAAGGCAGGAGGAGAAGGGGATGACAGAGGATGAGATGGTTGGATGGCATCACTGACTTGATGGACGTGAGTTTGAGTAAACTCCAGGAGTTGGTGATGGCGGGGAAGCCTGGCATGCTGCAGTCCCTGGGTCGCTGAGTCAGACACGACTGACCGACTGAACTGAACTGAACTGAACTGATACATGTTATATACTTATATATACGTAAAAGAATAACTACAGCAGGAAAAGAACAGCATGTGCATATATATACATATTTTCTATATAGTTCTATTTTTCTTTTGTTTTCTTCCTTTTCTCTATTTCACCGTGTTTGTTAGTTTGTCTGGTTTTCTTTGCTCTATTTGCTGGTAATCTCGTTTGGTCTTGTTTGTGCTTTAGTCAGTTTTTTTTTTAATTGGTTGATATCATTCTTGGCTTTCTTTGCTTGCCAGGTCACTGTGTTGTACTTTGTTTTCTTTGGACTATTTTGGGTTTTGTGTGTGTGTGTGTGTGTGTGTGTTCCTTTGTTTTTGTTATTATTGGCTGATTGTCCATTTATCTTTTGTCTGGGGTTCATTGCTTGTTTGTTTTTGTTTTCATGTGTTTGTTTTAATTTTCTTTCATGCCATAACAAATGGCTTGTAGGATCCTGGTTCCCTGGCCAGAGGTCCAGTTTGAGCCTTTGGGCTGGGGAAACTGAGTCCAGGATACTAGACTGCAGAGAACTCCTGATACCAGAGAGTGTTAACTGCTGAGAACTCCCATGGAGGCCTCCACCTGTGTCCAAGACCTGACATCATCCATGGGATTTTCCAGGCAAGAGTACTGGAGTGGAGTGCCATTGCCTTCTCTGACACAGGAAAGGAAATAGTCAATCAAGTCCAACAAGCACAGAGATACCAATCCAGGATAAACGCAAGGAGAAACACGCTGAGAAACATAAATCAAACTAACAAAGACTAAAAACAAAGAAAAAATATTAAAAGCAGTAACGAAAAAGCAACAAGTAACACACAAGGGAAACCCCACACAATTAACCACTGATCGTTCAGCAGAAACTGCAGGCCAGAAGGGAATGGCAGGACACAGTTTAAGTACTGCAAGGGAAAAATCTATATCTAAGAATACTCTACCCAGCAAGGATCTCATTCAACATTGAGGGAGAAAACAAAAGCTTTACAGACAAGCAAAAGTTAAAGAGCACCACCAAACCAGCTCTATAACGAATGTTAAAGGGACTTCTATATGGAGGAAATACAAGAGAAGGAAGAGACCTACAAAAACAAATCCAAAACAATTAAGAAAATGCCAATAGGAACATATATATCAATAATTACACTAAATGTAAATGACTTAAATGCTCCAACCAAAAGACATGGACTGGTTGAATGGATACAAAAAGAAGACCCATATACATGCTGTCTACAAGAGACCCAGTTCAGACCTAGAGACGCATACAGACTGAAAGTGAAAGTATGGAAAAAGATATTCCATGAAAATGGAAATCAAAAGAAAGCTGGAGTAGCAATTCTCATGTAAGACAAAATAGACCTTAAAATAAAGAATATTACAAGAGATAAAGAAGGACACTACATAATGATCACTGGATTAATCCAACAAGACATGTCAATTATAAATATTTATGCACCCAACACAGGAGCACCTCAATACATAAAGCAAATGCTAACAGACAAAAAACTCAACAGACACAGAAAAAGCTTTTGATAAAATGCAGCACCAATGTATGATAAACTCTTCAGAAAATGGACATAGATGGAAATTACTTCAACATAATAAAGGCCATATATGATATACCAGAACTGACTCATTTGAAAACACCCTGATGCTGGGAAAGATTGAAGGTGGGAGGAGAAGGGGACAACAGAGGATGAGATGGTTGGATGGCATCACCAACTCGATGGATATGAGTGTGAGTAAGCTCTGGGAGTTGATGATGGCAGGGAAGCCTGGCATGCTGCAGTCCATGAGGTCACAAAGAGTTGGACACGACTGAGCAACTGAACTGAACTAACTAATAAACCCAAAGCAAACATTATTCTCAATAGTGAAAAACTTAAAACATTTCTTCTAAGATCAGGACTAAGACAAGGGTGCCAACTCACCACTACTATTCAACATAGTTGTGGAAGTCCTAGCCATGGCAATCAGAGAAGAAAGAAATAAAAGGAATCCACTCTGGAAAAGAAGTAAAACTCTCATGGTTTGCAGACAACATGATACTATACATTGAAAACCCTAAACATGTCACACCAAAAAATTACTAGAGCTAGTCAGTGAATTTAGTAAAGTTGCAGGATACAAAATCAACGTACAGAAATCACTTGCATTCCTATATGCTAACAATGAAAAATCAGAAAGAGAAATTAAAGAAACAATCCCATTTACCCCTGCAAAAATAAGAAATAAACCTACCTAAGGAGACAAATGGGCTTCCTTTGTAGCTCAGTTGGCAAAGAATCTGCCTACAGTACAGGTGACCCGGGTTTGATCCCTGGGTTGGGAAGATCCCCTGGAGAAGGAAATGGCAACCCACTCCAGTATCCTTGCCTGGAAAATCTCATGAACACAGGAGCCTGGTGGGCTGCAGTCCATGGGATTGCAAAGAGTCGGGCACGACTGAGCGACTAACGCTTATTTACACTTAGGGTTAGGGTTACACTTAAGGAGACAAAAGAGCTGTATATAGAAAACTGTAAGATACTAATGAAAGAAATTAAGGAAAACATAAACAGATGGAGAGAGATACTATGTTCCTGGACTGGAAGACTCAGTATTGCAAAAATGGACTGTATTACCCAAAGCTATCTACCAATTAAATGCAAATCCTATCAAATTACCAATGGTATTTTTCACAGAACAAGAATAAAATATTTCACAATTCATATGGAAACACAAAGACCCCAAATATCCAGAGCAATTTTTAGAAAGAATTGAGCTGGAAGAATCACCTTTCTGAATTCACACTATACTACAAAGCTACAGTCATCAAAACAGTATGGTATCAACACAAAAACAGAAATATGGCCCAATGGAACAAGATAGAAAGCTCAGACATAAACCCAAACAACTATGGGCACCTTATTTTTGACAAAGGAGGCAAGAATACACAATGGTGAAAAGACAGTCTCTTTAATAAGTGGTAATAAAAAAACTGGACAGTTACAGGTAAAAGAATGAAATTAGAACACTTCCTAACAACATACACAAAGATACACTAAAAATGGTTAAAGATGTAAATGTAAGAACAAAAAACTATAAAACTCTTAGCAAAAACACAGATGGAACACTTTTTGACATATACAACAGCAACATCCTCTCTGATTCACCCTCTAGAGTAATGGAAATAAAAATAAAAATAGGCAAATAAAACAAACATAACAGATTAACTTCAATAATATACAAGCAGCCCATGAAACTCAATACCAGAAAAACAAAAATCCAATCAAAAAGCAGGTGGAAGACCTAAACAGACATTTCTCCAAAGCAGATATGCAGATGATTAAAAAACACATGAAAAGATGCTCAACACTGCTCATTATTACAGAAATTCAAATCAAAATTACAATGAGGTATCAACTCATGCTGGTCAGAATAGTCATCATCAAATCTATAAAAATTAAATGCTGGAAAGGGTGTGGCTAAAAAGGAACCCTCTTGCACTGTTGGTGGGTATGTAAATTGATACAGCCACTACGGAAGACAGTATGAAGATTCCTTAAAAAACTAGGAATAAAACTACCATATGACCCAGCCATCGCACTACTGGGCATATACTCTGAGAAAACCATAATTGAAAAGGACATACATACTCTAATGTTCATTGCAGCACTAGTTACAATAGCTATGACATGGAAACAACCTAGATGTCCATTGACAGATGAATGGATACAGAAGTCATGGTACACATATACAATGGTACTCAGCCATAAAAAGAAACTGCCTTGAGTCAGTTCTAATAAGGTGGATGAACATAATACTTATTATACAGAGTGAAGTAAGTAAAAAAAAAAACAACCAAATATCATATATATTAATACATATATATGGAATCTAGAAAGATAGTACTGACAAATCTTTGCAGGGAAGAAATGGAGATGCAGACATACAGAACAGACTTGCGGACAGAGACGGCAAAACAAAGGGTGGGACAAATTGAGAGAGTAGCATGTAACCGTACATTACCATATGAAAAATAGATAGCCAGTGGGAATTTGCTTATGACACAGGGAGCTCAAACTGGTCCTCTGTGACAACCTACAGGGCTGGGATGTGGTGGGAGGTGGGAGGGAGTTTCAGGATATGTGTATACCTATGGCTGTCTCATTTTGAGGTGTGGCAGAAACTAACACAACATTGTAAAGCAATTATCCTCCATTGTGTCTTGCGTGTTAGTCGCTCAGTCATTTCCGACTCTTGGCAACCCCATGGGCTGCAGTCTGTCAGGCTCTTCTGTCCATGGAATTCTCCAGGCAAGAATACTGGAGTGGGCTGCCATTGCCTTCTCCAGGGATCTTGCCGATCCAGGGAATAAACCCAGGACTCCTGCATTGCAGGCAGATTTCTTTACCATCTGAGCCACCACAGAAGTCAATTAAAAATAGACAAATTTAAAAAAGAATTTACAGAGTGAGTGACAGGTAATTATCTCAAGGTCTCAAATAATATATTGAAATAATATTGCCTTAAACTCCTGTATCGGAATTTTAATCAGTTCCTTAAGTGCTAATTACTTAATCCTTGGGCTTATGTACATTCATTATTTTCAGGAAGAAATTCCAAGAACCTTATTCTTTTTTCTTTATTTTCTTTCTTTCTTTCCTTTTTTTTTTTTTTTTTTTTTTTAGCAATAAGAGCATGAGACTTCTCAGAGGGAAGGGAAAAAACTTCTAAAGGGAAAAAAACCAGAGAAACTAAGAAGAAGGAACAAAAAATCTTCCAGTGTCTAATACAAGGAAACTATGCCACACCAGGAATTCACAAATGGCCAGCAAATAACCAACAAGATATAGCACTATCTACTAATATCCTGAAGATTCCAGGGTCATAGAGATTGTAAGACATAATCACTCCCAGTTAATATCCCCGGGAAAATTCTGAGAACTCTCATCAGTTCAGTCGCTCAGTCATGTCTGACTTTGAGACCCCATGGACTGCAGCACGCCAGGCTTCCCTGTCCATCAGCAACTCCCGGAGCTTGCTCAAACTCATGTCCATCGAGTCGGTGATGCCATCCAACCATCTCATCCTCTGTCATCCCCTGCTCCTCCTGCTTTCAATCTTTCCCAGCATCAAGGTCTTTTCAAATGAGTCAGTTCTTCACATCAGGTGGCCAAAGTAGTGGAGTTTCAGCTTCAGCATCAGTCCTTCCAATGAACACCCAGGACTGATCTCCTTTAGGATGGACTGGTTGGATCTCCTTGCAGTCCAAGGGACCCTCAAGAGTCTTCTCCAACATCACAGTTCAAAAGCATCAATTCTTCTGTGCTCAGCTTTCTTTATAGTCCAACTCTCACATCCATACACGGCTACTGGAAAAACCATAGCTTTGACTAGACGGACCTTTGTTGGCAAAGTAAGGTCTCTGCTTTTTAATATGCTGTCTAGGTTGGTCATAGCTTTTCTTCCAAGGAACAAGTGTTTTTTAATTTCATGGCTGCAGTCACCATCTGCAGTGATTTTGGAGCCCAAGAAAATAAAGTTTCTCTCTGTTTCCACTGTTTCCCCATCTATTTGCCATGAAGTGATGGGACCGGATGCCATGATCCTTGTTTTTTGAATGCTGAGTTTTAAGCTAGGTTTGTCACTCTCCTCTTTCACCTTCATTAAGAGGCTCTTTAGTTCCTCTTCACTTTCTGCCATAAGGGTGGTGTCATCTGCGTATCTGAGGTTATTGATGTTTCTCCCAGCAATCTTGATTCCAGCTTGCGCTTCTTCCAGCCTGCCATTTGGCATGATGTACTCCACATATAAGTTAAATAAGCAGGGTGACAACACACAGCCTTGATGTACTCCTTTCCCAAATTTGAACCAGTTTGTTGTTCTATGTCCAGTTCTAACTGTTGCTTCCTGACCTGCATACAGGTTTCTCCAGAGGCAGGTAAGGTGGTCTGGTATTCCCATCTCTTTAACAATTTTCCACAGTTTGTTGTGATTTACACAGTCGAAGGCTTTAGCATAGTCA
This sequence comes from Giraffa tippelskirchi, assembly GCF_054371585.1. Classification (NCBI taxonomy): domain Eukaryota; kingdom Metazoa; phylum Chordata; class Mammalia; order Artiodactyla; family Giraffidae; genus Giraffa; species Giraffa tippelskirchi. The sequence continues at coordinate 978,433 of NC_137283.1, forward strand.
ATGAAACAGAAGTAGATGTTTTTCTGGAATTCCCTTGCTTTTTCTATGATCCAACGGATGTCGGGAATTTGATCTCTGGTTCTTCTGCCCTTTCTAAATCCAGTGTGTACATGGAAGTTCTTGGTTCACATACTGTTGAAGCCTAACTTGAAGATTTTCAACATTACCTTGATAGCATGTGAAATGAGTGCAATTGTGCAGGAGTCTGAACATTTCTTGGCATTGCCCTTCTTTGTGACTGGAATGAAAATTGACCTTTTCCAGTCTTGTGGCCACTGCTGAGATTTCCAATTTCGCTGATATATTGAGTGCAGCATTTTAATAGCATCATATTTTAGGATCTGAAATAGTTCAGCTGGAATTCCATCACCTCCACTAGCTTTTTTTGTAGCAATGCTTCCTAAGGCCCACCTGACTTCACACTCCAGGATGTCTGGATTTAGGTAAGTGATCACACAGTCTTGGTTATCTGGGTCATTAAGAACTTTTCTGTACATTTCTTTGTATTCTTGCCACCGCTTCTTAATACTTTCTGCTTCTGTTAGGTCATTGCTGTTTCTGTCCTTTATTGTGCCCATCTTCAGAGAAGGCAATGGCACCCCACTCCAGTACTCTTGTCTGGAAAATTCCATGGACAGAAGAGCCTGGTAGGCTGCAGTCCATAGGGTCGCGAAGAGTCGGACATGACTGAGCGACTTCACTTTCACTTTTCACTTTCATGCATTGGAGAAGGAAATGGCAACCCACTCCAGTATTCTTGCCTGGAGAATCCCAGGGACAGGAAAGCCTGGTGGGCTGCCGTCTATGGGGTCGCACAGAGTCGGACACGACTGAAGCGACTTAGCAGCAGTAGCAGTTGCATGAAATGTTCCCTTGGTATCTCTAATTTTCTTTAAGAGATTTCTAGTCTTTCCCATTCTGTTTCTTCCTTTATTTCTTTGCATTGATCACTTAAGAAGGCTTTCTTCTCTCTCCTTGCTATTTTTTGGAACTCTGCATTCAAATGGATTTATCTTTCCTTTTCCCCTTTGCTTTTCACTTCTCTTCTTTTCTCAGCTATTTGTAAGGCCTCCTCAGAAAACCATTTTGTCTTGCTGCATTTCTTTTTCTTGGGGATGGTTTTGGTCACTACCAAATACAATGTTACGAACTTCTGTCCATAGTGCTTCAGGAGTTGTGTCTATCAGATCTAATCCCTTGAATTTATTTGTCACTGTATAATCATAAATGATTTGATTTAGGTCATACCTGAATGGCCTACTGGTTTTCCCTACTTTCTTCAATTTAAGTCTGAATTTGGCAATAAGAAGTTCATGATCTGAGCCACAGGCAGCTCCCAGTCTTGCCTGCTGACTGTATAGAGATTCTCCATCTTTGGCTGCAAAGAATATAACTAATCTGATTTTGATATTGACCATCTGGTGATGTCCAAGTGTAGAGTCCTCTCTTATGCTGTTGGAAGAAGGTATTTGCTATGACCATTCATTCCCTTGGCAAAACTCTGCTAGCCTTTACCCTGCTTCATTTTGTACTCCAAGGCCAAATTTGCCTGTTATTCCATGTATCTCTTGACTTCCTATTTTGCATTCCAGTCCCCTATGATAAAAAGGACATCTTTTTTTTTTGGTGTTAGTTATAAAAGTTCTTGTGGGTCTTCATAGAACCATTCAACTTCAGCTTCTTCAGCATTAGTGGTTGGGGCATAGACTTGGATTACTGTGATACTGAATGGTTTGCCTTGGAAACAAACTGAGATCATTCTGTCACTTTTGAGATTACACCCAAGTACTGCAGTTTGGACTGTTGTGTGAGTATGAGGGCTACTCCATTTCTACTAAGGGATTCTTGCCCACAGTAGTAGATATAATGGTCACCTGAATTAAATTCGCCCACACTTCCATTTTCATACACTGATTCCTAAAATGTCAGTGTTCACTCTTGCCATCTCCTGTTTGACCACTTCCAATTTACCTTGATTCATAGACCTAACATTCCAGGTTCCTAGGCAAAACTGTTCTTTATGGCATCAGGCTTTACTTTCACCAACAGACACAGCCACCACTGGGCATCATTTCTGCTTTGGCTCAGCCATCACTGCTTCTGGAGCTGGTTCTCTGCTCTTCTCCAGTAGCATACTGGACATCTACCAACCTGGGAGGTTCTTGTTTCAGTCTCATATCTTTATCCCTTTTCAAACTGTTCATGGGGTATTCAAGGCAAGAATGCTGCAGTGGTTTGCATTTCCTTCCCTAGTGGACATTTTTGTCAGAACTCTCCACCATGATCTCTCCGTCTTGGGAGGCCCTACACAGCATGGCTCATATTTCATTGAATTACACAAAGCTGTGATCCATGTGATCATTTTGGTTAGTTTTCTGTGATTGCAGTTCTCTTTCTGTCTGCCCTCTGATGGATGAGGATAAGAGGCTTGTGCAACTTCCTGATGGGAGGGACTGGCTATGCGAAAATCTAGTCTTGCTTTGATGGGCAGGGCCATGCTCAGTAAATCCAATTTTCTGCTGATGGCTGGGGCTGTGCTCCTCTGTAGTTTGGCCTGAGCCCAGACTATGGTAGGGGTAATGGTAACCTCCTCCAAAAAAATTTATGCCAGCACACTGTGTCTCCCAGTACTGCTGCTGTCAGCGCTCCTGATCACACAGCAAGCCACTGTCAATCCATGCCTTCACCAGAGATTTCAAGACACTCACAGGCAAGTATGGCTCAGTCTCTTGTGGGGTTACTACTCCTGTCTCCTGGGTCCTGGAGCACACAAGGTTTTTTTTGTGCACTCCAAGCATCTCTGGCAGGTATGAGGTTTGATCTTAAACACAATTGGGCCCCTCCTACCATCGTGGTGAGGCTTCTCCTTTGTCCTTGGATGTGGGGTATCTTTTTTGGGGTATCTTTTTTGGGGTATCTTTTTTGGGGTATCGATGGTTGTTCAGCAGCTAGTCCCGAGCTTAGTGTTCCCACAGGAAATGATCAGCACATGTCCTTCTACTCTGCCATCTTGGAGTGGATTAAATCACTGGCTGTTGGTAAATGGACTCAATTTCCCTCTCTTGTCCCTTCCCCTGGAGATCTGGGGGTGGACTGAAAGTTCCAGCCTTCTGATCACATGGCTGGTTTCCCTGGAAGCAGCCCCTATCCTTAGGTTGCCTGGGGGCTTTCCAAAAGTCACTCCATTAGCCTCACAACAGACATCTTTACGGAATATATATTTCTCATTACAAATCACAAAATTATAATTGTAGATTCATCCATTTTCTTTCATCCATGTTCTTTCTTTCTTTTTTTGTTGCTGTGTTGTACTTCTTGTTGATATTAGTTCCCCGACCAGGGACTGAACCCAGGCACTCAGCAGTGAAAGCGCAGAGTCCCACTGCAGCCCAGGCACCAATGACCAATTCTATATCACTACAGCTTTGCCTTCTCTACAAGGTTCAATCAAATAAAAATCATACAACTTACAGCCCTTTGTATCTGCATCTGTCAATGTTGCCTTTATCAGCAGTTCACTCCTGTTTAGTGCTAAGTAGTATTCTACTGAATGGACATACCATATTTTGTTTAACCATTCATTTGGGTTGTTTTTCTAATTTTGGCTACTATGAATAAGGCTGCTACAAACACTTACATGGAGGTCTTTGTGTGAACATGTGTCTTCATTTCTTGGGAAGGTACCTAAGAGTGGAATTGCAGGGTCATACAGCAATTCTACTTTTAACTTTGTGAGGAACCTGCTGTTTTCCAAACAGCTGTGCTACTTAACATTCCAACCAGCAGTGTATGAGGCTCCAGTTTCTCCACACTAATCGCCTGACGTTCTGGTATCCCACTGTGGTTTTAACTGGCATTTCCCCAACAATGAGCACCTTTTCACTCCTGCTCAATTGTATGGTAAACATAGTAGCTGCCACTGATGGAGAATCTATCATCCTCCAGGGGCTCTTCATGTGAAATCTCATTCAACAGCATAACAACCCCGGGAATCAGGCGCTCATGTACTTACAAATGAGTAAACTAAGTCTCAGAGAGGTAGACTAACTTGGCCAAGGCAACACAAAAAGTAAGAAGAAAGCTGGGTTTGCATGAGGTAAGTTGGTTTCTGTCTTTTCTTTCCCCTGGCAGTGAATAGAAGATGCAGTTTCCTGTGCCACGATAATCCACAATCCTATTCTTTGGAACGTCTGACACAGCTCTCACAGGGAGTCATATGAGATTTATTTTAGGCATGATTTCACTGTCTAGAAGAAAATGAAAACAACAACTGAAACCACACGGAAAAGTCTACCTCCATCTCCTTTGATAGGTTATTAGGAATTATACTTCAGATATCTTAGCTGTCACTTATTGCATCTCTGAGAGCAAAATGAAAACAAAGGTGCTCAAATTGGCTGACTTGCCAAGAACAACTGCAGAACAAATGGGCCCAAAATCCATCTTGGAGGCAAACCACAAAACCACCTCCCTTGCCCTTAGAACCACCTGCTACAAATTGGCAGTTGCCATTGGTGGCTCAGTGGTAATGCAGCCGACACAGAAGATGTGGGTTCAATCCCTGGGTTGAGAAGATTTCCTGAAGGAGGAAATGGCAACCCATTCCAGTATTCTTGCCTGAAAAATCCCATGGGCAGAGGAGCCTGGAAGGCTACAGTCCATGGGGTCGCAAAGAGTCGGACATGACTGAGTAACTGATCAAACACACACACAAACATACATCTACCTCTACAAGGATTAAATCATATGCTACTGCAGCTGCTGACTTTCAACACTCCTTGAACAGAGTTCAGGGTGGAGAGCAGAAATGAAGCACTCTGTGCTCAAGGGGCAAAAACTGGCAGGACAGGTCTTCAGATAGTTAGATATTTTCAGGAGTGGATTTTATGAGCCCAATTCTTGTATCTCCCCATATCTAGAAAACCAGTAATATCCTTCAAGGTGATGACTGTTCCTTGTGATTAGCAAAGCTTCATGAGACTAGTAGAAGACTTCTGGGAAAATATGTGCTTGATTGCATGCATTCCCCCTTCACCAAAATCACATACATCCTAACCTTTTCCCCCTGCCTCTTTGGAACAGTTTCTCAGAGCTATCTGAAGTACTATCTCCCAGGCTTCAGTCCTCATTTTGCCCCAAATAAAACTTAACTCTCAAGTCTCACTTTGTGCAAATTTTTAAGGCAGCAGAAGAGAGTTCTTAGCTACTAAAAATACTCAGAGGTGCAACTTCATGGCACAAAACAACAGGAAATGAATGCATGGGCTGCAGCCAAAAGGGTTTATGTGACAAATTTTCCAAATGTCACAAAACATAATTCATTCAGAAACTGATGCCTAGGAGAGTTAATTAGAATGATGTGAAAGTAGTGGTAACAGATGGAAAATCAGTGCTATTTGGTGGCAATAAACTAATATAATCAACCTTGGTTATGGACCCAATTCCAACAGAAGCCCTAAAGAAAGTCCAGACCTTTGACGCTTTTCCCAAAGGCCTAGTCCAGGAAAGGCATCCCTTTGAACATCACTGCTTGGAGTACACGAGGTGCAATGTGAAAAGCCCAGAAGAGCAGCTCTGCAATCAGAGTGGGGGCAGGGGGTGGGCAGGGGCCTGAAATGCTGCTTGAAGGGCCACATGGGAAGTGAGTGAGAATGGGAGAAAGAACTGTTGTTTCCAAACACATCACACCGGCCCCTCAAATCCAACAGCAGATACTGCTTCTGAGTCTGCACCGGCAGACCCAAAACTTAGCCACCAGACAAAGGAGAAAATATCTACTTACCAACTTTTGTTAAGAGAAATGCCTTAGATTAGTAAGACCAGCAGCTTTAAGAGCAAACAACGCCAAAGTGAGTAGATAAGGATTTCCTAACTTAAGCCGTGTACTACCCCTTCCTATTTAACTTATATTTTGCAAGAAGAGTGTAGTGGACGGTGTGATGACATATACGTCTCTAAGTCTGGATTCCAACTGTAAGGAGGACAGGAGATGAAAAGAAGCTGAGATCTGACTAAAACACGTCTAAAGGCTGAACGTATGGTAGCTCCCCATGTTCAGAGGCACTGTGACCTACTCCTCGCCCTGGGTCAAGAGCGCAAGTCCTGTCTTGTTCTTTCCTGCACCTTTGACTTAACTAGTGGGTCTCCATGTCAGCCCCACTGTGCCTGCCACTGTGCCTTCACATATCAACTTAAACATGAAGTTTCTCCTAGATCTGAGTCTATCGGGGGGACTCCGCTGAACTGACTGTTCTGTGCTGTCTGAGCCCTGCGCCTGCCCTGGACTCTACTCTGTGGCTACAAGGAGCAGAGTACTTGGTGTTAAGTGCTGCTCCCATCCTTGTTCCCCTAAACAAGATGGCAGGGAACATGGGTGTGACTCACACTCGGCCCTTGCATGCATAGGCTGCACAATATATGAGCTTAAAGAATGAAAAGAAATATGTCCTGAAACAGTCCAGGGCATGTGGTCTGAATGACCTGCTTTCCCGTATCTGACAGTGGTTACAATCAACTGACCTCATGGGGACATCACCCTCTCAATGCTCTGCCCTGGGTGACTCCTTGCCTTTTCTCCTACTGAGGATGTGGGCTGCGGTGGGCTGGGGTGCAGCAAATCACCCATTGGGAGGAAGACAGAAGAACTCAGTTAAAAAGGAAAACAATTCTTTAAGTATTACAGACAGCCATGGCTTTCCAGCTAATGCAACACATTTCTGGAAGACTATCAGCAAACGTTTTATAGCTCTGTCTCCTAGCTCTCAGATCAGTTCAGTCGCTCAGCTACGTCCGATTCTTTGTGACCCCATGGACTGCAGCATACCAGGCCTCCCTGTCCGTCACCAATTCCTGGAGCTTACTCAAACTCATGTCCATCGAGTCGGTGATGTCATCCAACCATCTCATCCTTTGTCATCTCCTTCTCCTCCCACCTTTAATCTTTCCCAGCATTAGGGTCTTTTCTAATGAGTCACTTCTTCTCATCAGGTGGCCAAAGTATTGGAGTTTCAGCTTCAGCATCAGTCCTTCCAATGAATATTCAGGACTAATCTCCTTTAGGATGGACTGGTTGGATCTCCTTGCAGTCCAAGGGACTCTCAAGAGTCTTCTCCAACACCACAGTTCAAAAGCATCAATTCTGCGGTGCTCAGCTTTCTTCACTGTCCAACTCTCACATCCATACATGACCACTGGAAAAATCATAGCTTTGACTAGATGGACCTTTGTCGGCAAAGTACCGTCTCTGCTTTTTAATATGCTGTCTAGGTTGGTCATAGCTTTTCTTCTAAGGAGCAAGCGTCTTTTAATTCATGGCTGCATCAGCTATCATTTCTAATAGCTTTCACTGTGTCTTGCTTTTTAAAATCTGTGATGGAAATTGGTTTGTGTGGGTTTTTTTTTTTTCCCTAAGGGAATGGAGAATGAAGCGAGAAAAGGAAGACCATATGGTGGTAAAAAAGCAAATACAAGCAGATGACAAATTCCACTGGTGGACTCAGCTTCATTTCTCATACAATCTTCTGCTCTGCAGTTTTGACAAAGGACCTGGTCCTGCAACTGTTGCCTGCTGCTGCTGCTGCTGCTAAGTCGCTTCAGTCATGTCCGACTCTGTGCAACCCCACAGACGGCAGCCCAACAGGCTCCTCTGTCCCTGGGATTCTCCAGGCAAGAACACTGGAGTGGGTTGCCATTTCCTTCTCCAATGCATGAAAGTGAAAAGTGAAAGTGAAGTTGCTCAGTTGTGTCTGACTCTTCGCGACCCCATGGACTGCAGCCTACCAGGCTCCTCCGTCCATGGGATTTTCCAGGCAAGAGTACTGGAGTGGGTTGCCATTGCCTTCTGAAACAGTTGCCTATAGAGTGCACCAATTCTTACTCTCCTGGGGGTTTGCTGTTTTGGAAGCTGGGACTGCCCATAGCCTCATTCTGCATCTCTGCCTCTCTCTGTCACTCGGAACCCAATTTCAGTATTTCCCCAAACCGAGTTTCTGCTTTTGAGTTTTCTCTGCAGCTTCCCCAGTTTTGCCCTAAGGTCTCCCACATTTCTCCAGTGCAGCCCTCTTACAGGCATCCTGAGCATGACAAATGCCAGAATACAACACTGTGGAGGGTTCTCTACTGACCTGGGGACCTTCTTCCACCCCTACCTGGCATCTAGACACTGTATCAGATACAACCTCATGGTAGCATACCAGCAGAGAGCCTCCACCGCCTCCAGCTCCAGGGGCTGCTATTTGGGAACACCAGCACCCCCGTGACAGCATGCCAGCCACACAGGCCAGCTCCTCCTGTTATTGCCACCCCAGCTGCCTGGTCAGCAAGCCATGGCAGGGGCCAGGAGTTGAACAGAGAGTGTGTAGGAGCTTGGCAGCCGTAAAGAAGAGGATAAGGAAGACAAGGGGAGGCAGGTGGGGACAGAAGAGCAGGGCCCCAGGCTGGGCAGGCCCAAGGCCACTCCTGTATTCCTCACAGCCCTCGGGAGCTCCCACAGCCCAGGAGGCCTGGCTGGGGGCACAGCTGGTACTGCGCCTGCCTCCCTCCTTTCTCACAAGACCAAAAACAGCTCGGGGGCTACTCCGGGCTCTGCAGGGGACGCCCAGGGGGCTACACCGGGCTCTGCAGGGGACGCCCAGGGGGCTACACCGGGCTCTGCAGAGGACACCCAGAAGGGTGGAGGGCAGCACACCGACCCCCCGCCTGCAGATCTCCAGGGGCTTCCCGTTCACTGCATGTTTCCTCCTTTTTCTCCCTGGAGGTCACAAAACCCTTCCTTTGGAACATAATTTTATCCCACCCAGGACTGCATCATATGGACAAGAGAAAGCAGTGGGGCTCAGAGAGCCTGACCTGCACAGGTTTCCCCTAAATCCCTGAAAATTCCTCATGACAGATTAAACTCCCGACAACCAGGGAAGGTCTCGCTTTAGCCTGGCCACAGGCCCCAACCTGCCAGACCTCCAGGCTCGGTCACTCCAGGGCCACTTTCCACTCCCTGCCTTCCACCGGCCTCTGGACAGCAAGCTCCAGAAGGCAAATCTAGATCTTTATCTCCATCTGGAATGTTCTTCCCTGCAGTGCCCACTGATTGGGGTCAGGCTGTGTTGCTTAGGTGAAAATTTCCTTAATTTTCAGAAAAGGAGATGTTAGCTTTCTCTTTGGGGCTCTAAATTTTTCTAAAATCATTAGTACAAGAAATTCCATTTATACTATCTTATTCCTAAAAATGTGTGGTGCAGACATCTGTGTGGACTACCACACAATTGCACTCATCTCACACGCTAGCAAAGTAATGCTCAAAATTCTCCAAGCCAGGCTTCAACAGTATGTGAACCATGAATTTCCAGATGTTCAAGCTGGTTTTAGAAAAGGCAGAGGAACCAGAGATCAAATTGCTGACATCCACTGGATCATCAAAAAAGCAAGAGAGTTCCAGAAGAATGTCTACTTCTGCTTTATTGACTATGCCAAAGCCTTTGACTGTGTGGAACACAACAAACTTTGGAAAATTCTTAAAGAGATGGGAATACCAGACCACCTGACCTGCCTCCTGAGAAATCTGTATGCAGGTCAAGAAGCAACAGTTACAACTGTACATGGAACAATAGACGGGTTCCAAATCAGGAAACGAGTACGTCAAGGCTGTATATTGTCACCCTGCTTATTAACTTATATGCAGAGTACATCATGAGAAACGCTGGGCTGGATGACGTTCAAGCTGGAATCAAGATTGCCAGGAGAAATATCAATAACTTCAGATATGTAGATGATACCACCCTTATGGCAGAAAGTGAAGAAGAACTAAAGAGCCTCTTGATGAAAGTGAAAGAGGAGAGTGAAAAAGTTGGCTTAAAACTCAACATTCAAAAAACTAAGATCATGGCATCCGGTCCCATCACTTCATGGCAAATAGATGGGGAAACAGTGGAAACAGTGGCTGACTTTATTTTGGGGGGCTCCAAAATCACTGCAGATGGTGATTGCAGCCATGAAATTAAAAGACATTTGTCCCTTGGAAGATAAGTTATGACCAACCTAAACAGCACATTAAAAAGCAGAGACATTACTTTGCCAACCAATTTCCATCTAGTCAAACCTATGGTTTTTCCAGTAGTCATGTATGGATGTGAGATTTGGACTATAAAGAAAGCTGAGCGCCAAAGAATTTATGCTTTTGAACTGTGGTGTTGAATAAGACTCTTGAGAGGCCCTTGGACTGCAAGGAGATCCAATCAGTCCATCCTAAAGGAGATCAGTCCTGGGTGTTCACTGGAAGGACTGATGTTGAAGCTGAAACTCCAATACTTCGGCCAAATGATGTGAAGAACTGACTCATGTGAAAAGACCCTGATGCTGGGAAAGATTGAAGGCAGAAGAAGGGGATGACAGAGGAAATGAGATGGTTGGATGGCATCACTGACTCGATGGACATGAGTTTGAGTAAGCTCCAGGAGTTGGTGATGGACAGGAAAGCCTGGTGTGCTGCAGTCCATGAGTTCTCAAAGAGTCTGACACAACTGAGCGACTGAACTGAACTGAACTGATTCCTAAAAATGTGTCAATGGGTAGATTGCTGAGCCTGGAAGGATACTTAGTGTGGTGTGGGCTGTCCTATGATGTGATCAGGGAGGGACCATCCCCTGTATGTCAGGGAGCATGTGGTGCCCACCCGGCAACTGGTATGGTGCTGTCTCCAAGGGCCCATGTTCTCTCCCTGGGGGTTCCACTCTTCCATACTCCTGTGCACCCACTGCTGGGGTGTCTCCTCCCACAGACCAGGAGCCTCTAAAGTTTAGGGGGCCTGCCGTATCTGCCCTGTTACGTCCAGTGCCTGGCCCAGTGCAGGGGTTCCGGAAATGCTTACATATCCTCCTCTGCCTGCTCAAAAGTTTCAATTTGATTTGACTAAACACACCGCAGTTTGGTCCCCAGCCCTGCTCACTCTGCAATTAAGATTCAGCACCGTGAGGACAGGAAGCTGTGGGGGCTGCTGAGGGAACGAGCTGGGACAAGCTCCCGGGCACCTTCGAGTGATGGGAAGCAGATGACGTGTGCAGGACTGAAGAGTAAGACTGATGTGCGAGCAGAACACTGTTGGTGGGAGACACTGCCTGGGGCACGAGGGAGAGCAAAGACGGGGCAGCCGTTCTGGTGAGCGGACGTCAGCAGCAGGGTCAGTAAAGGCACACTGCGCCACTGCCCACCAGACCGGAAATGCACTCTAGCCGGGCAGAACAGTCACAAACAGTGGACAGGACAGAGTTTGCAGTGTGTGAAACATAGCTCCTGCGGCAGAACTGGGGACGCAGGCAAGAGAAGCAGCAGAAGAACTGGATGTTACAGTTGTGTCTGAGAAGTTTGGAAGGTTCAATAGAAACTTCACGTCAACAGAAGCGTGTGGAGGGAGGAGTCTGGCCATTCTCTGACAGCAGGCTGAATGTCAACGGTGAGTCAAAGACCTTCCAAGCCAACCCTGTCTAATTCGCTCACTGGAAAGCACCGTCTGTCAGGACCTCTTCTGGAGCCAGCTGGACTTACAGGGAAAAGCTTGCTTCCCCATGCTCAGTCTGTGTGCCCCGAGCACCCCAAGTGCCCAGCAAAGCCATGCAAGGCAGCCATGAGCCTCATTCAAGCCTCTCACAGGTGAGGCAGCTCACACAACATTCCTGAGCGTGTTTCCACTATGAGAAAATAGACATGAACCAAACCCAGCAGGAAGACGTGCTCACGCCATCACTCTTTGAGCAAGCACAAGCATACAAGTCAGACAAAGAGCTTCACACTCCAGTCTTGGGGAGGATAATGTACGACACCCCAACAGTACTCTTCCGAAAACAGAAATCCAAACTTTGGGCAAGGCTTCAGCGAACGCAACCATCAGCCCCATGACCACTCTAACGAGTGTTCAGTTCAACATCACACTGGATGCCAGGAAAGACACACAGCAAAACAGTGCAGTCAGCGGAAGGCCTACATTACCTTCCATCTATCGCTCACAGAAGTGAAAGCAATTACAGATCAACCATCAGTAAAACTCTGACTCCACTCATACCCTCATCCGTTAAAGGCAGATAATGGCAAACACCTCACTGAGAATATTATGAAGATTCTATGAGATAATGTGTGTAAAAGCATGAAATTGGGTCTGTTGCCCTTTGACCATCAAGAAACAATCACCTTCCTGTATCTCCCAGGTCTTCCCACTCCAACTACTCCAAACCATTTAATGAAAATTCAACTCCCAAACTACCCACAAAAGTTAATTCTCCCAAAACCCACTTAGTAAGTACTAGTAAGTCGTGACTGTCATGTCCGGTGGGGGTGGCAGCAGCCAGATGGATCGAAGGCATCACCTGCCCACATCTTGTGTTTGTCTTGCTAGCTCTTCTCCAGAAGCCAACAAGGAGGTCACGAGCTCTGCTTGGGAAACTGTAGATCTGAGCAGAGAGGTTTGCACAGTCAGAACCAAATGCCCAACCCCTGTCCAGCTCAGTCATGCCCAGCTGCCCTCTGCCACACTCCCACACATCCAGACCCTGCGCTTCAAGGCACCTGTCTTCACCATCTGACATCGTGAGAACTTTGACTGTTGACCCAGTCCACAGACCATGTCTCCAACTCACTGCAAAAGTACTTCTCTAGGACAGGAAGCACTGCGTGGTCTTTTCCTATAGACCAGGATGAGTGGATGCAGTTCACCAGTTCTGCCCCCACTCTCCTGCTTGGGACTGTATTCTCTAACCAAGCTACTCGTCCAGTCCATCTCCAAATCCAGGCAAAGTTAATCAAGGTCCTTCCAGCCTCCAAAGCATTACAAAGATGCAAAATGTAAGCATCATGTTTGAGCACTCCAAAACAGACAATAATGCTTGGGTCCTTCTCTAACTTAATGCTCGAGTATCTTCTCAAAAATAAAATCTGAATTCAAGTCTCTCCTATCAGACTGCATCCAAACCATATACAACAAATCAGTCTACAACCCAAAGCCTCATGATTCCATGGCCCAGTTAAGAATCACTGGAAACCAGGACCTTTTCTGGTTTAAGGGCAAATATAATAATCCATTAATGCAAACTTGCAAAAGATAGACACTTGCCCAAGAGTTTTATGGGGCAGGCACTGTATTAGCAAAAAGCTAGAAACTACCTAAATGTCTATCAAGAGAGCAGCTTAAGAGAGTCACGACCATTCATATAAAGGAACATTCTGCAGTTCCAAGGGGGATGCAGTAGGTCTGTGCATGCCAACATGGAAACAGTTTCAACAAATACCTCTTATGAAAAAAGAAGAAATAAGATGCACAAGACTGTGTATAATATGATACCATCTGTGCACTTTCAACAAAGTATCTAATATATAAATACTTTAAAAATTCAGAGGGAAGCAAGAGAAATTGAACAGTAGCTACCTCTGCAGAGGAGAGGTAATGGGGAAGGGGAGAGGCCATCATGTTCACTTTCACACCCCTTTTTAACCACACACATGCATCCATTTTGTTTTACAAAACCATCATATCAATTCTCTATGAAAACGTAGAACAAGATCAACACAGATAAAACCCCTAGATAAATTAAAAATGCCATTTCAGTTGATATCCACCACTTTTTAAAGAGCTCCCGTTTCTCCCTATTCATGTTTCCCTGCCTATCCTTCAAACAAAACTAATGAGCCATGAAACAACCAAATGTGAGTCTGGAAGGAAGAGAAAAAAAAGGGCTCTAATCCACACTTGGATAATCAGCTCTTCATGAGAAAGGGCTACAGCCACTCAGACCAGCCTCGGGCCAAGCTCACCTTCTCCCTTGACAGACTGTGGGGTCTGAAGGGGGATGGCCACCCCGGGCATGCTGCCTTACAGCCAGGATCTTAGGATAGTAATGCTCATAGGCAGACAAAAAGACAGACATAAAACGGCACACACACAGCCCCCATGGGTGGAGCAGCTACTGATGAGCGAGCACAGGCAGAACCAACTTAGAGCTCTTTTCAAAAGCCTATTTCTGAACTGATGGTTTAGAATCCAGGGCCTGTTTTCTCACAGAATTAACGCTGCACATGTGGCTAAATACCGGGCAGCCAACCCATTTCTTCTGAGATCATAAAATAAACGAACTTCCCTTCCAGCCTTGTGAGCGGTTCAGAGCTGTCTGCAGGAGGATCCCAGTCTGTGCTCTTCAGACCCACCCCCCTAGCAGGAGTGAAGGCGGCAAGGCCCGGACACTGTGTCAGAGGTTCATCAAGTGTCCTCCAGGTTCTACCTGCTGCCCAGCCCCACACCAACCTGAGACAGAGGCTGAAAGAAAGATTTAGGGAAGCCTCGCTGAAGGCAACTGATCTCTCCAGACACTGGAAAGACCCCTGCCTCTACTGAGGCTTCGACATTAAAAACTCATTACTGATTTCCCTGCAGAGATGCACGTGGACACAGTTCATGCCATCGCCACACAACTTTCTTATTTATTTTTATGAATGACGTTGATCTCAAAAAAATCTGAGGAGACCACAGAAGTAAACACCAATTAAAAACACAAGGCAAAGACACCAAAACCAGATGCATCAAAAGGAAAAAGTAAAATAAACTGGACCACATCAAAATTTTAAACTATTTTGCTGAAAACAATACCATCAAGAAAATAAAAACGCAACTCACAGAATGGGAGAAAATATTTGCCAGTCCAACAGCTGATAAGCAACTTGTATAAAGAAGTCTTAAAACTCAACAATAAAAAGAGAACTCATTAAAAATGGACAAAGGAATAACTGTTAATGGCTACAGGGTTTCTTTTGGGTGATGAGACCTAGTCTAGGTTCTCAGACTTACTGTGGCAGTACTTGCGCAACTCGGTGAATGTTAAAAACCACCGACTTGTTCACTTTAAATGGGTGAACTGCATGTATGTGGATCGTAACTCAATAAAACTGTTCTTTAAATGGGCAACTATTTGAATAGACATTTCTCCAAGGAAGATATACAGGTGGCCAATAAGCACATAAAAAGATGCTCAACATCATTAGTCATTAAGGAAATGCAAGTGAAAATCACAATGAGACACCACTTCACACTCACCAGGATGACTACGATAAAAAGACACAATTACAAGGATTTGCCTCTGAGAATATAAAACGGTGCAGCCACGCTCAGACTTCAAAAGAGTCTGGCTGATTTTCAAAAGGCTGCAGAGAATATGATTTAGCAATTTCATTCCCAGGGATATACTTAATAGAGATTAAAACATACATCCACATGAAAAAATACTTGGACACAAATATTCACAACAGCACTATTTATAATAGCAAAAAAAAGCGGAAGCAAACCAGAAGCACATCAACTGTTGAATAATTACTCTGATCTATTACTGGGCACCCAGGAAGCCCAATAAGAAAGGAAAGAAGTACTAATACATGCTACAACAGGGAAGAAGCCAGTCACAGTAGACCACATATTGTGTGACTCCATTTACAGAACATGCCCATAATAAGTAAATTTAGGGAGACTGAAAGTAGACTGGCAGTTGCTCACGGCTGGACATAGGATGGGCAGAATGGGGAGTGACTGTTAATGAGTATGGGGGTTCTTTCAGGAGGCAAAAAATATTCTCAAATTAGATCACTATGATGGTTGCATAACCCTGTGAATATACTAGAATATATTGAATTATATATTTAAGCAGGCAAAGTGTATGATATGTGAATTATATCTCAATAAAATTTCTTTAAAAATATAAGAAAAACAAGGATGTATTCATTTATGTTCATTTCTAAGATACATTTTTAAAAAATGACAGCTGAGTAAAAGGGGAACAGGAAGAAAAATATACGATGAAACTGGAATGAAACACATACACAAAATAACACAGTGTTGGTCGTTTGCAGCAGTGTGGCAGGTGGGGGAAGGAGATAGGCCCTGAGCTTCCAGAAGCCAAGGCAGACAGAAACAATATTAGCCATAACACCCCAGGACCCATCCAATGGAAAACAATTCCGAAAACAATCATCCTTCTGAGACTGGAATGTTCTTCCCAAGGAGAACAGAGTGTGGTTGGCAAGAAAGAGAATTCAGAGCTCCAGGGAGGACCTCCCCAGAGGGAAGCTGGGACTGACAAATGTCATCTGATGCTAACCTCTGAAAGACGTTGTTGAGGATTTCTACAGAGCTGGTGGAGACCTTGGGAACTCAACCATACATTCTAAATAAACTAAGTTAATGAAAACATGAGGCTGTTTTGAGCTCAAGGAAAAACAAAAAAGCTATACAATAAGAGATGCAAAATATTAGTATGCCATATGTCTACTGCTATAACCAAATATACTGAGATGCCAGACGGGGAGAGACTGAAAAAATAGTGTCCAACGCTGCTGAGTCTAGAGCTAGAAGTATATGCATATTATCTCTAACTCTGGAGGCAAATATTAAAAGAACCAACTTCAGAAGTTGAACCTCACTGCCTTTCAGAAGCAGACGGCAACGGCAGAAGCATGAGGGGCTGTAATTAAACTCTGGGACTATTGAACTTTCCCATTGATATGCATATGTTAGTTTCTTAAAAACAAAAAATAATAAGATAAAAATAAACCCGCTACACGCAGCAAAGGTCATGCACAGTCAGCTGAGAACACGGCTGCTGCCAAAGAAGGTACCAGCGGCCTCCCCCGACCCTCAGCCTCAACACAGCCAGCGCTCCTGAGCTCGGGCCTCAGTCTGTCTTTTCCCGCTCCCGCTTTCTGGCTGGATGGGCACGGCTGACGTCCCCTAGAGATACACACAGGTACGATGACGCCCTGGCGTGACTGGGAAAAGAGAGCAGACACAACCGCAGCTGGAGCCCCGGCTCGCGGCCACGCAGAGCTCTGCTGCCAAGGCCCCGAGCCGCCCACAGCCACGTCGGTGTTAGCTGCACACCCTCCAAGCTGCCGGCTCTACCACGGGGTGGGGATTAAGGCTCCTGTATTTAAAACTTAGCCCGCAAATGAGCACATCATCTCTCCCGGGGAATTCACCAGGTTGAGAATGGTGGTACAAACAGAACGTGTAAAGAAAAGGGGAGGCGGGCAGGAAACTGGGACACGGAAGCCTGACTTCAACATGGAGTCCTGGGACAGGCGAAGACACAGCAGGAAAACCAGTGAAATCCACATCAGGCCATGAGTGTAATTAATACCAACAGTATCGACGTCCGTTTGCTTTCCTTTAGCAAATATAGTGAGATGTTAATTAATTAATAGTAACATTATCAATGGAGGCTTGTTTTTCTTTAGCAAATACAGTGAGGCAATATCAGATGTTAAATCAGTGGAAAATGGGTAAGCGGTATACAGGAATGTTCTATTAGCTTCACAACTTTTCCATAAATCTAAAATTTTCCTACAGACTGATTAAAAACATAGAAACATACTGTGCCCAAACAAATAAACCACCACAATGACAACGAAACCTGAATTAAGGCTCCTGGCTTTCACACGCAAGGAGCAGAGGCAGGAGGGATGGGGAAGGGCTGCAGCGGGGAGACCAGCCCTCTCAGCCTGGCCCTGAGGGGTCCGGCCCCTGTTAAGCTTGAGAGAGGAAGCTTCTGGGACATGGCTGATGGGCAGGTCTCGGTGTGCAGATGAGTGAACCCACAGATGAGCACAGAAGGAAGTGAGGGCCAGCTGTGACCCACATTGTGCCAAGTGCCCAGTGTGGCAGAAGGCTGGGCCAATCTTAATTCCTCTGACCCAGATTTCAGCAGCCCCAGGTCACAGCTCTAGGAAGCAGAGCTGGACACTGGTGCATTGGGCATCATTTCAATCCTCTCAGTTAATGCCTATTAACATCCAGGTCAACCCTGCCCCAGCTCTGAGGCTAGGGAGGAAGACAAAAGAGACTCCAGGGATTTCACAAATAGAACCCAATGGACCATGGTCACCCCCTTCCCCTCGAGGCAGGAAGAGGAGAGGGGAGCTCAGGTGCCTCTGAGGATGCCACATGGAGAACTGAGGCAGGACATTTTCGCTAATTTTATAGTGAAGTCCTTATCTTCCGTGACATTTAAATGCAGGGGTCAGTAATTTAAACTTAAGTCTCTGCATCCTGATAAATCTTGCCAGCTTCTTGGAAGTTACAGAACCATGTAAACTTAAGAAACAGCGGGAAAATTCCCTTAGAGACCTCTAAACAGCTGGAACTAAGTATACCAATCGTTCAAGCCCTTACTGGAAGCTGAGTTGTGAATCGTTATCTCCAACTAGCACCCATGTATGTGTTTTGTTTGGCCCACAGTAGTTTTATGACAAGGAAACTTTACAGAAAAAGCAAGATTTTTCAGCCTTTTGTGAAAAAGTCCAAAGGCCTATCAACAATCAGCCAGGCTGTGAGTGGCACCTACCCTCTCCCTCCTCCTGCCCCCGCTGACTTGTCTGTCACATGATGAAACTGTTCTGAGTCACCACCTTCCTTCCCATTACTCGGGATGAGGTGAAGCTGGAAGTAAACGAAATATGAGGAAAAAGCTGGCAAATGTTATGGGTTCTGAAATAGGTACTACAGTATAATGAAAAACCAGCATCTCCCAACAATCAACAAAGTCTACAATCTTAGGAGGGAGATAGGGGCATCTTGTTTTATCCCATTTATGTCTTGGATGAGCCTGGAGTGACAATAATGGGACTGGCCACCTGGAGACACGGGGCCTTGTAGGAACTTGAAGTGGATTCTATGGGTTCTGCCTGACAGAAAGCAAGCACATCTGAGAGGTTTGCCAGCACACAATGGATACTTCAGGCAGTTGGAGACCAGGTGTTCCAAATGGACCTTAAATTATCTAAAGGTTTGATAAAAGAGACAGGACTCAGTTCAGTTCCTCAGTCGTGTCTGACTCTTTGAGACACATGGACTGCAGCACGCCAGGCTTTCCTGTCCATCACCAACTCCCCGAGCTTGCTCAATCTCATGTCCATTGAGTCGGTGATGCCATCCAACCATCTCATCCTCTGTCATCCCCTTCTCCTCTTGCCTTCATTTCCCAGCATCAGGGTCTTTTCCAGTCAGTTAGTTCTTCGGATCAAGTGGCCAAAGTATTGGAGCTTCAGCTTCAGCATCAGTCCTTCCAGTGAATATTCGGGACTGATCTCCTTTAGGATGGACTGGTTGGATCTCCTTGCAGTCCAAGGGACTCTCAAGAGTCTTCTCCAACACCACAGTTCAAAAGCATCAATTCTTTGGCGCTCAGCTTTCTTTATAGTCCAAATCTCACATCCATACATGACTACTGGAAAAACCATAGGTTTGACTAGATGGAAATTGGTTGGCAAAGTAATGTCTCTGCTTTTTAATATGTTGTCTAGGTTGGTCATAACTTTCCTTCCAAGGAGTAAGCATCTTTTAATTTCATGGCTGCAGTCACCATCTTCAGTGATTTTGGAGCCCAAAAAAATAAAGTCAGCCACTGTTTCCACTGTTTCCCATCTATTTGCCATGAAGTGATGGGACCGGATGCCATGATCTTTGATTTCTGAATGTTGAGCTTTAGCCAGCTTTGTCACTCTCCTCTTTCACTTTCATCAAGAGGCTCTTTAGTTCCTCTTCACCTTCACCATAAGGGTGGTGTCATCTGTGTATCTGAGGTTATTGATATTTCTTCCAGCAATCTTGATTCCAGCTTGAGCTTCATCCAGACTGGCACTGCACATGAGGTTCTCTGCATAAAAGTTAAATAAGCAGGGTGACAATATACAGCCTTGACACACTGCTTTCCCAATTTGGAACCAGTCCATTGTCCCATGTCCAGTTCTAACTGTTGCTTCTTGACCTGCATTCAGATTTCTCAGGAGGCAGGTCAGGTGGTCCGGTATTCCCATCTCTTCAAGTATTTTCCACAGTTTGTTGTGATCCACAGTCAAAGGCTTTACCGTAGTCAGTGAAGCAGAAGTAGATGTTTTTCTGGAATTCTCTTGTTCTTTCTATTGAGAGGGTAACAGATAGAAAGGCCAAAGGTCCCCAAGCTGCAGGAGGAAATAAACTGCAAGTGGCAGACTTTTCCTTCTTCACACAGAATTAAAAGAGGCTCTTTTAATTCTGTGTTGAGGACAGCTGGTTCTGACTTGAGCTAACCAATGTGTTTTCCCTAAGGAAATGCTTTTCTTAACATTTGTTAATGAAACTATGCTTTTGCTTTGGAATCCGCCTTTCTTCAAAATGGTTCCCCCAAGACAAACTATTTTCTTCTCTCAAACCTTGGGTTGATAATGACTCAACAGACCAGCATTCGTGCCAGTTGTTTTACAGCCAGGCGAAGACACACCTCTGCCATCCCATCTCAAAAATGCGTATTGTGGGAGAGGGGCCCGGTGAAACTCCCGCAGCCTCGCGGGGTCTCTCTCATCTGATTAACAGCTTTCTAACAGACAGAAAACACCTGCTGAAAACTATCAAGGGGGCACTCGCTCTGTCCTCTTCTGATGTCCATGTCAGAAGTTTTCTCTGTCTCTCTTACACTTTAATAAATTTCTGTTACACAAAAAGCTCCATTAGTCAAGCCTGGTCTCTGGCCCCGGATCAAAATCCTCTCCTCTGGAGGTCACAGATCCCAGCGCAGCCCATGGCTCGCAGCGGCAACCTTTCCCTATGATCCAACAGATGTTGGCAATTTGATCTCTGGTTCCTCTGCCTTTTCTAAATCCAGCTTGAACATCTGGAAGTTCTTAGTTCACATACTGCTGAAGCCTGGCTTGGAGAATTTTGAGCATTACTTTGCTCGCGTGTGAGATGAGTGCAACTGTGTGGTAGTTTGAGCATTCTTTGCCATTGCCTTTGTTTGGGATTGGAATGAAAACTGACCTTTTCCAGTCCTGCGGTCACTGCTGAGTTTTCCAAATTTGCTGGCATATTGATTTCAGCACTTTCACAGCATCATCTTTTAGGATTTGAAATAGCTCAGCTGGAGATAGGAGAGAAGACTCGTTCACCATAAGCCATCCCCAAGCATTAAAAGTATCCAGGTTCCTTTTCACAAAGATGGTGCCGAAGGTGAAGAAGGAAGCCCATGCCCCTCCTAAAGCCAAATCAAAGGCTTTGAAGGCCAAGAAAGCAGTGTTGAAAGGCATCCCCAGCCATACACACACACACCAAAGATCCAGATGTTCCCCACCTTCTGGCAGCCTGAAACACTGTGGCTCAGGAGGCAGCCCCAACATCCTCGGAAGAGTGCCCCCAGGAGCAACAAACGTGAGCACTATGCCATCGTCCAATGCCCGCTCAGCACTGAGTCGGCCATGAAGAAAACAGAAGCCAGCACCACACTGGTGTCCACTGTGATGTCAGGGCCCCAGGTCAGACAGGCTGTGCAGCTCTGTGCCACTGACATGGCCCAGGCGAAAACTGTGATCAGGCCTGACAGAGGGAAGAGGGCATATGCTCGAGTGGCTCTCAATTATGATGCTTCGGATGCCGCCAACAAAATTAGGATCATCTAAACTGAGTCCAGCTGGTTAATTCCAAATATAATAAAAGTTTTCACTATAAAAAAGAAGAAGAAAAAAAAATACCCAGGCTCTTAAACTAAAGGCCCACTTATTAAGACAGTCATGGGACAAAAAGGTTAGCAAGGGCTCAAGTCCTTTTACCATTTGCCCTTCCCTCAGGGCAAGTGGCCGCTAGGTCAGGGATCCATACTTCATGGAACATAGACTTGGTAATACGGCTTAATTTCTACCAAAATCCTCTAATCTGTGACACATCCAGACAAAAACTAGGGAAGGCAGTGACTCTCAAACATCATTTTTGCAATTGAGATGGAACCAGAGATCCATGTTCTTAGAGATCTTTCATGCTCCCCACCCTAAGAACTAATGTGTTCAACCCTCACAGTCTCCCCAGGGCGCTGGGAGGAGCAGGGCTGCACTGGCTGATGCTCTGCGCTCAAAAGGAGGGGGCATCTACCTATGCATGCAAGGCTTCATCTACTTCCTTTAATCCAAACACTGCATTCTAAACAGACACACATCCAACTACATGAAGAACACTTTGCTTCTTTCCAGACAAGAGAGTATGGGATTGTTCTAAAAGAAATCCTCCCTTTAAAAAAAAAAAAAAAATCCTATATATTTAAAAGCCTCCACTCCTACTCTTTCTGACGGAAAAAAATGGTGCTCTCAAATCAGGACAATGCTCATTTTCACCCACTCGCATCAGGGTAACTGCAGGGACGGACTCCTCTGACCAGGGAAGAGGTGCCTGGGTCATCCACATCAAAACTGGCTGCTTTCCAGGATGCTCCCAGGGCCCACGCCTCTGAGGACCACAGGGCTGGAGTCAAGGGGGCAGAACCGGCGAGCAGAATGGAGGAGGGCACCAGAAAACACCATGCTGGGGAGAGGGCACAGCACTAGACCAAGAGCCCCTGGCGGAATCCCAACCCCCGTCATTGCGGAGCTCAGCCATCTGGACCGACAGTCCAACCCAATGCCAGCCGAGAGGTCGCTCTACCTGGCGTGAGAGCTGGGACCAAGGGGGGGATTGTCAACCCGCCTCCAAGAGAGGACATCGCAACACCCAGTACATGCACACGTGTGCTACAGTCTTCATCCTCCAAGTCTCATAACATGGGGAAAGTATATTTCTGTTCAAATAGCAAACATATAATATTTGACCCTGTAGTCACATACACTGCTGAATGTATAAATTTGGGACTATAAATCTGTTTTAAAAAGCAAACTTTCTGAAAGTCAGTTTGGTAAGATATATCAGATACTTGTAAATCTGTCAATAAGCTCTGATCTGGTTATTGCATTTCTAGAAATCTATTTTTTTTCAAATCCAAAATGCACAAAGATGCTTATCTTAGGATTCTTCAAACACAGAAAAATGGGGAAGAAGCTAAATATTCAACATCAGGAGAATGGATCAGCCAATCAGTAGCCACATCATAAAATATCATACAGCTTCTACAATGTTTAAAGGACATGTAAAATGGAATAGAAGTACTTATGACAGGAGAATACAAAACTTTACATATGTTATGACCACTGTATGAAAGATGCAAAGAAAACAGCCAGAAGGAAAACATCATTTGATGTAAATAGCTCCTGTCTTGGTGTAATGAGAGATGTGGTTTTGTTTCTTCATATATTTCTCTACTTTAAAATTATTCCATGATTAGAATGCATTGGTTTTATTTTCATAATAAATACAGCAATTTATAATTATGAAGTTTGAAAGTCAGAGATCACATTGTTTTGCGACAGGCTTCTTGGAGGAGGCTGTCTATGAAATAAGAACAGAAAGACAAGGAGAGAGGGAGTTCCCAGAGGCAGAAACAGTGTCACCAGAAGCAAAGGGAAAGGTTCTTCTGTGTAAACACTGAGCGCTCCAGTTTGGTTGGCAAACTACCTATACATTTCCTAGAGGCTGAAACAGTACAAGATGTGTTCCATGCTAAATCAGTTTCTGAGCACTTTCCATATCTCAAAGGTCAATTTTCCCACCCATGCACAAAAATAAATGAAAGGATGTGTTGTTCCTTCCTCCCAAGGGAAACCCTGAGTGGGGAGGGGTCCATGAGGTGGAGAAGGAGGGCCTGGTTTCCCGTTAGAACAGAAGGAAGGGAAAGGGAACCACAGCGAAGCAGCGGACGGAAGTTGGAGCAGGAAGACAGCACAAAATGTGTGCTGAACGGAGCAAGGGTGGTGAGGTGGAGGGAGAGAGCGGGGGCCAGGTCAGAGACCACGACATGGTGGGGACTGCGTGGGGGGCTCACTGTGGCCGAGGCCTGTGCCTTCAGCCAGTTTTTAACATGCATTGCATGGATCAGTTCAGTTCAGTCGCTCAGTCGTGTCCGACTCTTTGCGGCCCCATGAATCACAGCACGCCAGGCCTCCCTGTCCATCACCAACTCCCGGAGTCTACCCAAACCTATGTCCATCTAGTCGGTGATGCCATTCAGCCATCTCATCCTCTGTCGTCCCCTTCTCCTCCTGCCCCCAATCCTTCCCAGCATCAGGGTCTTTTCCAGTGAGTCAACTCTTCGCATGAGGTGGCCAAAGTATTGGAGTTTCAGCTTCAGCATCAGTCCTTCCAATGAATATTCAGGACTGATCTCGTTTAGGATGGACTGGTTGGATCTCCCTGCAGTCCAAGGAACTCTCAAGAGTCTTCTCCAACACCACAGTTCAAAAGCATCAATTCTTCGGCTCTCAGCTTCTTCACCGTCCAACTCTCACATCCATACATGACCACTGGAAAAACCATAGCCTTGACTAGATGGACCTTTGTTGGCAAAGTAATGTCTCTGCTTTTAAATAGGCTATCTAGGTTGGTCATAACTTTCCTTCCAAGGAGTAAGTGTCTTTTAATTTCATGGCTGCAATCACCATCAGCAGTGATTTTGGAGCCCAAAAAATAAGGTGGGCCATTTAAGAACTAGATGAAATGGGCCAATACTAGCAACTTCTGGATTTAGAAACAGCAAGGATAGAGGTTGGGCTTCCCTGAAGGGTCAGTGGTAAAGAACCCACCTGCCAAGCAGGAGACTCAGGTTCAATTCCTGGGCCAGGAAGATCCCCTGGAGAAGGAAATGGCAACCCACTCCAGTATTCTTGCCTGGGCAATCTCATGGACAGAGGAGCCTGGTGGGCTACAGTCCATGGGGTCGCAAAGAGTCGGACACGACTGAGTGACTGAGTGTGAGTATGAGCAGGGAGAGAGTTTAGCTGATTTCAAAAGCTCTGCACTAAATGCCTTTCCCCACAAGAAGCTTCAATTGCCTTCAAAGGCTGTTTTCTTCACACTGTCTGTAGGAATACGGTGGCAAATATTTTCATCCCCACCTTAAATTGAATGGCTTCCTTGATAGGCAAATGATATATCAAGGACATCAGGCATTATCAGAGGTCTCTTACCTGGCAGATCGCCCCATTCCACAGCACTGCTAAGCTCACATCCTTCCAGATGCACAAGAGTTTCCCTGTGCTACAAATAAAGTCCAGGAGACCTAAGCGACATGCCCCCACACATAATGCTGGAATCAGTTTAAAACTCAGGAATGTGTGGGTCCAAAGCTGCCTTTTTCCTACCACATTACATCACCTCCAAAAACCGAGGGAGACCTCAGGTCTTGGAGTCTGAATACTCCAGACGGCTGATGGGGATTTACTCATAGAAGAAGGTGATAAGGCAGCTGGTGGAGACATTCTCCCAGGAGACCTTCGCGTGTCGACCATACGAAACTGAGAAAGCTGACACAACACCGTGGAGACAACGACAGGACTTCCTAGGCTGTACTCTTGAGCCCAAAGAAACAAGTATACACAGCACTGGCTGCAAACTGCTGATGAATACTGACATTTTAGGAAAGACATGCAACCGAGACCCGTGCTTCGTATTAGTCAGTCGGGGTGGAGCTTTCTGTCTGGACATCAACGTTGCTGCAACAGCAAAAAAGGCAAACGACTGACAACATGATTACAACTGTCATCCTTCCTACAAGGAGTTAAACTTGGAACCATTCAGGGAGTGATGATATAGGTGCAAGAGTTCACTGTATCTCATAACCTCATTCCTAGCGTACGCTATTACACTACCAGGAGGCACTGCCGGGAAGGAACCAAAGTCCATCTGTTGAACCAGCTAATTTAAAATTTTGAACTCAGGAATTTTTTTTGCAAAAAAGAGAAGTTAAAAGGAAAAAATTTTAATGCCCCTAGTCCCTAGCAACTAGTTCCACCACCTAGCAAAATTTAATGGGGATGTATTTTCATTTCTGCTTTTGCACCACTTGGGAGGAGTGGTCAGGAACATGCTGATGGCTTTCTCACCAGTGGAAAATCTTTGTAAGAGGCTTGCTTTCAAAGTGAGGGAAATAAAAGACGAGCCTGGGGAGCCAGAGGCTGTTTACCAATGACACAGACGAGGTTACTAGGCTTGGCTGTAAGTACTGATTCATCAACTACAAAATATATACTATCCAGATTACATATCTAGGCCTAAAGATTGGGGTTTTGCTTTAAATATTTCCCTTAACAAAATCAGTGAGACAAACTGGGGCTCCCCTCAACTCGACCAGGTGTCCCCACTGCCTGTTCTCAACCCCAACAGCTCCACCCCCCACACACAACATGGCTCCTTGAGTCATTCATCACCACGCAAGAAGCCCCCACCCCGAGTCCACTGGGATCGCTGTGCTCCCTCTCCTCCACCCGAAGCACACACACAACTGCTCACACACACTCTTCCTCCCAGAGCCTGGAGCCGCACAGTAGGGCTGCTCCCAAGTCTGTTCTGCTCGACAACAAGGATGGCGCAGTGCCCAGCAAAGTGGGGGCCGTTCAGAAAGACACGGCTCTGACAGGCACGTCCTGGTGCCCCTTAGCAAGCTGCCTACTCTGTCCAGAATTCACCGTCTTGGATCTCTTTCCTTCCAGCCCTTTGTGATTTCCAAAATGTGAAACCTTACCCAGAGCTGTGATCATTGGTAAGGAAGAAAGACAGAGAGAACTACCCATTCAAAGGCCCTCCTCACTCACTCACTGCTGATGAGCCAAGCTCCAAAACTTGTCATCAGTTAATTCTCATAAGATAAAACATACTTAGAAATGTGTGATCTCTGCTACCTCACTCTTCGATGTAGCACCTGCTTAGGGCAAGGGTGTAGCTAAGGCTGAGTGGAATTTTTAGGTCCGTTCATGGATTTCAAACAAGGAAGTGACAGCTTGGGTTAGGGCCTTGAGGGCGCACAGGCGGAAGAAAGAGGGCTGTCCACGGGGAGAATGGCCTGGCCTGAGGCAAGCACACAGCTTGGAGGCCTGAGAGAGGTAAGCTCCGGAAACCTGGAGGAGGAAGAGTCGACAGGACGGCAGGGAATGCGGGGCAGGGGCTGTGGGAGTGGCCCAGTCTCTGGAGCAGCATTTTGGGTGAGCGGTGGGGCCGTTTACTGGGGAAAACACGGGTTCCATTTCAGATACAGGCCCTGAGAGACTTCTGTTCGACAACCAGATCACTAGGAGCTGGCACTTAGCAGGGAATTGCTGGGCTAGAAAAACCTACTTTGGAAACATGAGCATAAACCCTGTAATTGAAGACTTAGGCATGAATGAGATTCCTCATGGTCCTTCAGAGAATGAGAGGAGCGTGAAGTGCTGGACCAAGGGGGAGACATAAACAAGGAAGGTGCCAGACAAAGTGTGGGAGGGGAGGTCTTCAAACAGTCACGGACCTTTAGTGTTTCAGTCCCCCCACAAGAAGGGTGAAAAGAAAGCGCCCACCGGCTTCATTCACGTCACACATGCCCTTTAATGAGCCACTTAACTTCTCAAGCTTAGTTTGCATCCTGTAGAGTAGGGATATTCACAAGGTTCCTGCGCAGAAACAAGGAAGGCCCCACAGCCGAAGGGTGAGCGGCCAACGGTGGGTGCAGGTGAGACCCGGCCCTCACGGGTGGCAGTGCCTTCTTGGCTCAGTGCATTGTTCTAGGCGGCTCTCCCCTCAGTGTCCAAGTACCAACAGCTCTCTAGGTGTGAGCTCACTGCCCTGTTCCACCCTCATTATGAGAGGAGTCGTGGCCCATTATGTTCACAGCAGGGGCCTGCCTTTGGCACAACATAATTCTTTAGGATGAGTTTTAAAAAGAAAACCAAGTTTCACTCACGTAATTTCTACCTACAAAGGCCTTTCAAGGATTATAATCCTACAGACTGAAAAGCCTGCTTGGGACTTCCCTGATGGTCCAGAGGTTAATACTCTGCTTCTACTGCAGGGGACATGGGTTCAATCCCTGGTCAAGGAACTAAGATCCCATATGCCACACAGCCAAAATAAAAGACTGCTTGTACTAGAAATCCTTCAGTGAGTTCTACTAATGAAAATATAAGACAGAAAATAAATACAAATTAGTGAATAATGCCAAATAGTTCATAAACCAAAACCTACTTGCTTGTTTTCTTTTATGTATTCTAAGACATTTTCCAACAGATTTGCATAATAATTTTACATGGCAATGACACAATGTGTGTGTGTGTGTCCAGGGCCTCCCAGATCACCTGAGCAGGGACCAGTCAGTCACATTTATGAAGCACAAGGCACTCGCCTGGAACCTCTGCAGCCTGCTTCTGAGTCCTCCACTCTCACAGAGCCTGTCAAGCCTCCTGAAACTTGCCCTGACCCACTTTGGCACAAGGCACCAGGCCAAACAGGTTGGGTCCCTGACTGCAGCCTACCTAGTGAGGTAGGTAAGGGGGGGGGGCGGGTTGGTGAGGCAGCTCAGCAGAAGATGTGACTCAAAGGCCACAAAGACAACCCAGTGAGGTCACTGGTTCCTGAGTTGCCTTCCAGATCTTAAGCTTGTTTATCCATTTCTGGATTCCATGAACCAAAATTCCCATCTTCTCCATTTCCACATTCTAAAATAAAGACACATTACTTAAGGTAACATGGCTGAATTTCTCAGACTTTAAGAATGAAAAAGCCCTACATGTGAACCATCCACCAAGAACTCCTTCCAGGTCAGGCCACCCAGGAACTGCAGAGAAGAAAACGTTATTATTATATGAATGTAAACACTTAGGGCAGGGGAACCACAGTATTTAAGAACACAAACTCTGAAGTCAGTCTGAAGAGGCTGGAATCCTGGCTCCAGCTAGAAAACCTTGGACGAGCTTCTTAATCTCCTGTGCCTCATCTGGTTCACCTGCAAAATGGACAAAATGCAGCAGTAAACTCAAAGAAGGGTTGTGGAGATGAAACATCAAGTGTTTAGCAGGATATCAGCAAGATGGTCGAATAGGTGTTGCTCAGCTCACATCTCCTGCACAAAGAGCAACCTGGCATCCCTCCAGACAAAAGGGTCTTCTTGGGAGCTTTGGGATCCATGCATAAAGTTGCAAAACCCTGATGAAGCCCAAGAACAAGAAGAATTGCTTGGAGAAGCAGGCTTGCTGACAGTGGCCCTGGCTACAGACCAAAAGCAGCCCTTTCCCCCACAGACTCGGCTCTGGCCCAGCCTGGCCATGGTGCACAGAGCCAAGCTACTAAGGGACCAGGAGATGCCACACATATCCATGCCCCTGTTAACAGGACTTCCAACCTCAGACCCAACTGCAGGCTTGAGGCAGTCCTGTGACCTGGCCCCGGCCCCACTCTAAGGGGTTTGGAGTCACTCCTGCTGGCCCGGGGACCCAGCAACACCAGTCTTTGCCCCTGAGGAGGAAATGGCAACCCACTCCAGTATTCTCACCGGGGAAATCCCAAGGACAGAGGAGCCTGGTGGGCTAGGAGTCCATGGGCTCACAGAGAATTGCACGTGACTGAGTACACACCACCAGCACCATCATGTGTGTGAACGAAGGTATAGCTAAACCAGATGCTTACTTCCCAAAATAACGAGTCAATAATAAATATATAACAATAAAATCAATCAAAAACTTTAGGAGAAGCATTCTATTTCAGTTATAGACTTAAATATTAGAATAAATTTCTATCATTGTTGAAAATAGCAGGTCTGCTGACTTCAGTCCCAGCTGTAGATGCTCAAGGGGCCCTACCACTTGATTCCAGGCCCAATCTGCCATGACCCAGAGGCAATACTGCCCACTCGGGACACCAGTGTTAAGACACGCAGGTCTGAACCCCCAGTGGCAGGTCTGCTGACCTCAATTCTGATGGTAAATCCTGAAGCAGCCCTGTGACATTCTAACCCCACTCTGCCCTGGTCCCAGAGGCAGTGTTGCCTACCCAGAGACCTGGTGGGAGAATGCTCAGGGACACAGCGGATACCACACTATCCATGACCCTGGTAAAAGGCCTTTCAACTGTGGACCTAGATATGGCACCATGACTAGGCTATTCAACCATAGTCCTGCAGGCAGTCCCAGCACCCAGAGAACAGACAGGATTCAAACCACTTGCATCCCCAATTACATGCCTGCCAATGGTGGACACAACTGAGGACCTGGCAGCAGCCAAGTGACCAGGCTCTAGCCCTGCTCAAATGCAACCTGTGAGGCAGTTCCATCAGCCTGAGGACAGAGCAGCAGCAGGCCTTAGTCTACGAAAGCCTGTGGAGACAGGAAATGGTGTTTGCTTCTTCAAATGCACAGACATCAACACAAGGCTACACGAATCAGGCAAACATGACCCACCACAGGAAACTAATAAAGCCCCAGTAGCTAAACACAAAGAACTGGAAATCTATGACTTGCTTCACAAAGAATTCAAAGTGATTGTCTTAAGGAAGCTCAGCAAGCTACAAGAGAACACAGGTAGACAACTCAATAAAATCAAGATAAAAATACATTAACAAAAAGAGAACTTCAACAAAAAGATAGAAATCATTAAAAAGACCCAAACAGACATTCTGGAGCTAAGGAACACAATGAGTGAAAAGAAAAATCCAATAGATTTCTTCAACACTACTTTACCAAGCATAAGAAAGAATCTGTGAAATTATCCAGTGGGGGGTGAGGATGAAATTGAGTGAAGAAAGCCCATGGGATTTAAGGGACACCATTAAGCAGATCAATAGATGCACTATGGGACTTTGCAGAGGAGAAAAAATTAGAGGCAGAAACTTCCTTTAAAGAAATAATGGCTGAAACTTTTCCAAATCTTGAGAGTGATAAGCCCATCCAGGTTCCTGAAGCTCAAAGGTCCCCAAAATATCAACCCAAATCCTCAAAGGATCAACCCAAAGAATGTTACACAGAAACATATTATAATTAAATTATCAACATCCAAAGAGAAAATTTTAAAAGCAGCAAGAGAAAAACAGGATTGATGATATATCAAGGAACCCCTACAAGGCTATAAGTGGATTTCTCAGCAAAAAGCTTACAATCCATAAGACAGTGGGATAATACATTCAAAGTGACAAAGAAAAAAAAAATGACCAATGAAGAATACTATATATACCCAGCAAAGCTGCCCTTCAGAAATGAAGATAAGACAAAGACTTTCTCAGACAAACAAAATCTGATGGAATCATCATCACTAGACCTATCTTACAAGAAAAGCTAATGGGAATTTTTCAAGTTAAAATGAAAGCAGGCTAATACGTAACATGAAAACATACAAAAGTATAAAACTCATTGGTAAAGGTAAACACATAATGAAATTCAGAATAATATGCAATGCTGACGGGTAAATAATTTTCACCTCTAGTATAAAAAAGTAAACACAAAAATATTAAAAATAACTACACCTACAATAATTTGTTCGTGGATATACAATATAAAAAGAAGTGTGACATCAATAGCATAAAATGTGTGGGTAGTAAAAGTGTAGAGTTCTTGTATGCAATGAAGGTAAGTTACTGGCTCAAAATAGACTGCTATGAGACATTTTATGTAAACCTCATGGTAATCACCAAGAAAAAGCTTACAGCAGATGCACAAAAGCTTAAAATGATTCAAAGCATGTGTATGAACTCAACTACTCAGTTGTGTCTGCCTGTTTGCAACCCCATGGACTGCAGCCTGCCAGGCTCCTCTGTCTATGAAGTTTTCCGGGCAAGAACACTGGACTGGCAAGTTGCCACTTCCTATTCCAGGGCATCTTCCTAACCCCGGATCAAACCTGCAGCCCTTGCACTTCCTGCAACGGCAAGCAGATTCTTGACCACTGCGCCACCTGGGAAGCCCAATTCAAAGTGTACCACTACAAATTCCAAAGGAAGAAAGCAAGAAAGGGCAAAGAACCGTGAAAAAAAAAGGTCACAAAATAATGAACCAAATGGCAAGAGTAAGTTTTTTTGCCATTTAGTTCATTATCACTTTAAATATAAACAGATGAAACTACCCAATCAAAAAAGCACAATGGCTGAATGAATGAGAAAACAAGATCTAAGTATACACTTCGTGTGAGAGACTCAAGCTTTAAAGGCACACATAGGCTCAAAAAGATGGAAAAAGATAATCTATGCAAATGGTAACCAAAAAAGAGCAGGGGAGACTGTATAGCTGTCCCTCTTAACAACACTGCACCAGCGTTGAACAGTGAGAGTCCACTTTTACGCAGATGTTTTGTGACAAATATGTACTCCAGTATTACATGATTCAGTTGGTTGAACTCGTGAATGCAGAATCTTGAATACAAAGGGCTCACTGTAATGTTACATACAAATTTTCAAATGCTTGGGCAGTTGACACCCCTAATTCCCACTGTTCAAGGGTGAACTATTCTTATATTAGACAAAATTGACCTTAAGTTAAAAATTGTCAAAAGAGACAAAGAAGGTCATTACATAGTGATAAAAGCCAGTTCAACATGAAGCTATAATAGTTACAAATATGTATTTACTTAAGATCAAAGCATCTAAATACATAAAGAAAATACTGTCAGATCTAAAGAGAGAAATACACAGCAATACAATAAAAATAGGAGAGTTCAATATCCACTCTCAGAATGGATACATCACCAGAAAAGACCAATCAGGAGACAGCAGGGCTGAAACAACACTATAGAACCAAACAGACCTAACAGACATACACAGAATTTTGCATCAACAGTAGAGGAATACACATACTTCTCAAGTACACACTGAAAATTCTGCAAGATTGTATTAGTTCACAAAACAGGTCATAAAAATTTCAGACAAATCAAAGTATCACAAGTTGAAACTCCTAAATGTGAGACCTAAAACTATAAAACCCGTAGAAGAAAACATATGGAAAAAAGCTCTTTGACGTGAGTCTTTGCAATATGACACCAAAAGCAGAGGCAATAAAATAAAAAATAAACAAGTGTGACTACATCTAACTAAATAACTTCCACACAGCAAAGGAAACAAAGTGAAAAGGCAACCTACAGAGAGGTAGACAATACTTGTAAACCATACATCTGATAAGGAACTAATATCTAAAATATACAGTGAACTCATTAACAAAAAATGAAACACAAAAAAACAATAAGTAATCCAATAAAAAATAGGCAAAGTACTTGAAAATATATTTCCCCAAAGAAGATATATTCTTCCCTGTAGCTCAAATAGTAAAGAATCTGTCTGCAACACAAGAGATTCAGCTTCAATCCCTGGGTCAGGAAGATCCTCTGGAGAAGGGAATGATACTCCATTCCAGTATTCTTGCCTGGAGAATATAATGAGCCAGGTGGGCTACAGTGTGGGATAACAAAGAGTCAGATATGACTGAGCGACTTAAGCAAAAGAAGACATACAGATGGTCAACAGACACATGAAAAGCTGCTCAACATAACTATCAGTTCAGCTCAGTCGCTCAGTCGTGTCTGACTCTTTGCAACCCCATGGACAACAGCACGCCAGGCTTTCCTGTCCATCACCAACTCAGGAGCTTGCCCAAATTCATGTCCATCGAGTCAGTGATGCCATCCAACTATCTCATCCTCTGTCATCCCCTTCTCTTCCCGCCTTCAATCTCTCCCAGCCTCAGGGTCTTTTCCAGTGAGTCAGTCCTTCACATCAGGTGGCCAAAGTATTGGAGTTTCAGCTTCAGCATCAGTCCTTCCAATGAATATTCAGGACTGATTTCTTTTAGGATTGACTGCTTTAATCTCCTTGTAGTCCAAGGGACTCTCAAGAACCTCCTCCAACACCACAGTTCAAAAGCATCAATTCTTCAGTGCTCAGCTTTCTTTACAGCCCAACTCACACATCCATACATGACTACTGCAAAAACCATAGCTCTGAATAGATGGACCTTTGTTGGCAAAGTAAGGTCTCTGCTTTTTAGTCTAGGTTGGTCATAGCTTTTCTTCCAAGGAACAAGCGTCTTGTAATTTCATGGCTGCAGTCACCATCTGCAATGATTTTGGAGCCCAAGAAAATAAAGTCTCTCTCTGTTTCCACTGTTTGCCCATCTATCTGCCATGAAGTGATGGGACTGGATGTCATGATCTTCGTTTTTTGAATACTGAGTTTTAAGCCAATTTTTTCACTCTCCTTTTTCACTTTCATCAAGAGGTTCTTCAGTTCCTCTTCACTTTCTGCCATAAGGGTGGTATCATCTGTGTATCTGAGGTTATTGATATTTCTCCCGGCAATCTTGATTCCAGCTTGTGCTTCATCCAGCCTGGAATTTCGCATGATGTACTTTGCATATAAGTTAAATATGCAGGGTGACAATATACACCTTTGATGTACTCCTTTCTCAATTTGGAATGTCGGTTGTCCCATGTCTGGTTCTAATTGTTGCTTCTTGACCTGCATACAGATTTCTCAGGAGGCAGGTAATTCCCATGTCTTTAAGAATTTTCCACAGTTTGACTGTGTTGTGATGCTGGGAAAGTGCTGCACTCGATATGACAGCAAATCTGGAAAACTCAGCAGTGGCCACAGTACTGGAAAAGGTCAGTTTTCATTCCAATCCCAAACAAAGGCAATGCCAAAGAATGCTCAAACTACTGCACAATCGCACTCATCTCACACGCTAGTAAAGTGATGCTCAAAATTCTCCAGGCCAGGCTTCAGCAATACGTGAACCGTGAACTTCCAGATGTTCAAGCTGGTTTTAGAAAAGGCAGGGGAACCAGAGATCAAAGTACTGACATCCACTGGATCATCAAAAAAGCAAGAGAGTTCCAGAAAAACATCTATTTCTGCTTTATTGACTATGCCAAAGCCTTTGACTGTGTGGATCACAATAAACTGTGGAAAATTCTGAAAGAGATGGGAATACCAGATCATCTGACCTGTCTCTTGAGAAACCTGTATGCAGGTCAGGAAGCAACAGTTAGAACTGGACATGGAACAACAGACTGGTTCCAAATAGGGAAAGGAGTACGTCAAGGCTATATATTGTCACCCTGCTTATTTAACTTATATGCAGAGTACATCATGAGAAACGCTGGGCTGGAAGAAACACAAGCTGGAATCAAGATTGCCGGGAGAAATATCAATAACCTCAGATATGTAGATGACACCACCCTTATGGCATAAAGCAAAGAAGAACTAAAGAGCCCCTTGATGAAAGTGAAAGAGGAGAGTGAAAAAGTTGGCTTAAAGCTCAACGTTCAGAAAACAAAGATCATGGCATCTGGTCCCATCACTTCATGGGAAGTAGATGGGGAAACAGTGGAAACAGTGTCAGACTTTATTTTTTGGGGCTCCAAAATCACTGCTGATGGTGATTGCAGCCATGAAATTAAAAGACGCTTACTCCTTGGAAGGAAGGTTATGGCCAACCTAGATAGCATATTTAAAAGCAGAGACATTACTCTGCCAACAAAAGTCCGTCTAGTCAAGGCTATGGTTTTTCCAGTGATCATGTATGGATGTGAGAGTTGGACAGTGAAGAAAGCTGAGCACCGCAGAATTGATGCTTTTGAACTGTGGTGTTGGAGAAGACTCTTGAGAGTCCCTTGGACTGCAAGGAGATCCAATCAATCCATCCTAAAAGAGATCAATCCTGGGTGTTCATTGGAAGGACTGATGTTGAAGCTGAAACTCCAATACTTTGGCCACCTGATTCGAAGAGTTGACTCATTGGAAAAGACCCTGATGCTTGGTAGGATTGGGGGCAGGAGGAGAAGGGGACGACAGAGGATGAGATGGTTGGATGGCATCACTGACTCGATGGACATGGGTTTGGGTGGACTCCGGGAGTTGGTGATGGACAGAGAGGCCTGGCGTGCTGCAATTCATGTGGTCACAGAGAGTCGGACACGACTGAGCCACTGAACTGAATAAACTGGTACAGTCATTATGGAAAACAGTATGGAGATTTCTCAACAAATTAAGAATAGAGCTACCATATGATTCAACAATCCCATGTCTGGCTACAAATCCAAAGGAAATAAAATCACTATCTTGAAGGGATATCTGAACTCTCACGTTCACTGCAGCAATATCTATAATAGCTAAGATAAGGAAACAACCCTAGCGTACATCGACGGAAGAATAAAGAAAAAAATATATATGTATATAATATTAATATATTATACAGTATATATAACATATTTATATATAATACATATTTAAGTGAAATAAAATTTAATATAGTAATTTACAGTCTATGTATTTACATAAATGCATATTTATTTAAATAAAGTAAAATTTAAATAAATATATGTGTTAAACAAAGTTGACTGTTTTAAATTTTTTTATTTAAAATATGTAACATCTATGTATAATAGATTATTCAATCTTAAAAAAGGATATTCTGTCATTTTACATCATACATGAACCTGGAGGACACTCTGCTAAGTGCAATAAGAAAACTCACAAACATAAAGTGAAAGTGAAGTCGCTCAGTCGTGTCCGACTCTCTGCGGACATAAATACTACATAATCTTACTTATATGTGGAATCTAAGAACGTCAAACTCATAAAAGCAGAGGGTAGAGTGGTGGTTGCGCGAGTGGAGGGGTGGGAATGAAAAGGTGCTGGTGAGGGCACAACAGTGCACTTAAACAGGACGCATGAGTTCTGGGGATCTAATGCACAGCACGGTGACTGAAGCTAATCAAATTTTACCTGAAATTTTCCTAAGAGAGTTGATCTTCAGTGTTCTTACCACACACACACAAGGTGACATGAGGTAATAAAGTGTCAATGACCTTGACTGTGGTGATCATTTCACAAATATACACATATCACATCATTATATTATACTCCTTAAATATATATCATTTTAATTTGTCAAGTATACCTCAGTAAAGCCGAAAAAAGGAGAAAAAGAAAATTTGAAAGTATAAAAAATTTTTAAAAAATAGTCTTTGACACATAGTAAAATCACAGTAAGTACTAGTTATCACATCATCACCATCATCTCATAAATCAGAGAAAGTAAATAATGTTGGACAGTTTAAAAATACTCAAATGTAAGATGTTTCAAAATGTAATTAATGCCACATGCTATCAAGAAGTTTTCTATATGTGTTTATATCTGAATAACTGGGTTGATTTTTGAAGATACCATCTTCATCCAAACTGAGTTTCACATTGAGAAATATTGGGCAGCGGGTTGGGGGAACAAGTCATACTGCTAGGCCAGGACAGAAAAAATATGTCTATGTCCTTACAGAGAGCCGTGGAGGTTGATTTATTTGCATAACACGAACCACAATGCAGCCACAAAGACAGAACCCTGTTACTCAGGGCTGCCTTTTCATACTGTTCATCAAGGCGAGAATGCTGACATGGGTTGTCATCACCTTCTCCAGTGCACCAAATTTATAACTAATGCTTCTATACTGTGGTGCTGGAGAAGACTCTTGAGAGTCCCTTGGACTGCAAGGAGATCCAACCAGTCAGTCCTAAAGAAAATCAATCCCGAATATTCATTGGAAGGGCTGATGCTGAAGCTGAAGTTCTAATACTTTGGCCACCTGATGCGAAGAGCTTACTCACTGGAAAAGACCCTGGGTCTGAGAAATTCAGACCCTATGATGCTGGGTAGGACTGGGGGCAGGAGGAGAAGGGGACGACAGAGGATGAGATGGTTGGATGGCATCACCGACTCGATGGACGTAAGTCTGAGCAAGCTCCAGGAGATGGTGAAGGACAGGGAAGCCTGGCGTGCTGGGGTCACAAAGAGTCGGACACGACTGAGCAATCGAACACCACCACCACCACTTAGGGTTGAAGGCATTCTAATCAACATACAGTCTAATTAAAGGACTCTGTAATTAGAGGCACACAAGAGAATCCTGTTATTTTTTCAAATGTTCACTTTAAACTTTCCCCAGAGAAATTAATGGAAACTCATACAAATTATGTGAGTGTTTCATAGCTGCTAACTTGTTTCCTTGTGCAAAACCTCATGGAAGACAGATACGGCTTTCATCAGCGGATGGGCCCTGCCACCTGTAAATGCTCTGCTAACGCCAATTCCAACCATCTCTGCTCAGTCTCCCAGGAGCCACGATTTCCCTGTCCAGAGACAGCGTGACTGTGCATTGCACTGAACAATTCCCCGCCTCCCACCTTCACCCACAGAGTCACCCATTCTTTCACTCCAGCCCCCTTGTAGCCAATGACCCCATGGACTAAGGATTTCAGACTATGGCCTAAAACACAGTAGGCTAAAGGGACAACACCAGACCCTGGCATCCCTGGTGAAGCTGACTATCAAAGAAAGAGCTGTTTTAGTGTCCTAAGACCTTTTCAGCAAAGATAGTGCAAACCTGCTAAATATCAGAGGAGAAAGCAAAGAGAAGGTCAGTGTTCAAGCTCAGAGAGGAGCTGGCTTCACTGAAAAGCTTTACACCACTTTAAGTGTCCTTATGAAGACTTAATGGTATTAATTACATTTGTGCTCAAAGTATTAATACACAGACAACTTAAGTCAGGTGGATGTTAGGTGTTAGGTAGATAGTAAAAGTTTCCTTTATTCTGGTTCCCTCACCTCTTTGAGACGGTGGTTTCAATGAGATCCTGAGCCAGCTACCAAAACCAGAACTAGACACAGTGTTGTATCCCGGTGGAGCAGAGACCAAAACCAGCCCCATGCCTCGAGGCTGCAGCAAACTGCGCCCTCGTGAGTGTCCTAGTAAGCATGCCGAACGGGACATTCCTGGGGCCGGACGCGCTTGCTGCTCCACTTCACTCCTACCCCTGCGTCCACCCCCATGGAAACAAAACAAGATATTCCCGATCGACAGCAGAGCCTTAACTTGACTCCCTCTTCACGGTGCGCTAATCAAACTCCCCAGTAGAGCTATTCCCTAATGATCTCAGATGACTTCTGCCAGTAAAAGGGCAGCTGAAAGGCCCATTTTGTCTTCCTGCCACAGAGAGCAGGAGGACCCCCTGACTCCCACTTGTCAAACTATATGTGTCTGTCTTTTTCTTATGTGCTCACCCCATTCCAGGTCTTTCTCACCCGCTGTGCTGGACGTGGCAACACGCAACTCAATTCTGATCGAAAGGGTGGGAATGAAATAAAATAAACCAAATAAACCTATGTCTACTCTTGGAAGTTTCATGAAATACATCAATACCAGGCCATGGTGATGCTTGGAAAGGGGCCAGACGGAGGCCTATGAAGAGGCTGACCCCTCGAGTCCTCCGAGAGAAGCGTGACTCCTGTCCAGGATAAAGTCTAGAAGGACCGCCCCTGCCCCCAGAGCTGGCCGCCCGGCAGCGTGACCAGCCGCCACAGGGATGGCCCCTCACACCCTGCTCAGCTGACCCAAGCCCAGGTCAGGATGCTGGTCCCAGTTCCTTTCCTGCTAGGAAGTGGTAAACGCATCGAGCGCATCAAGTAACCTGTGGTCTCAACTCCACATACTGTTAAAGAGGCAATTTCTAGACCTTCCTATGGGCCCTCCGTCCTGAAACTGACCTTCCTAAGAACACACGCGCTGGTGAAGATGCCGGTCAAGCGGCTGTGCTAGTCCCCTTTCACAGCCAGCCTCCTCCCCTCTCCAGAACAAGGCGGCCTCCCACTCATCCCTCCTCGTGCAGGCTGCACTGCTCTAGGGCCGAAAAGCGTCCAGGTCTCTGGCTAAGGCCACTGCACACACTGGTAGCAACTCTCTTAGAGAGAAATTACTCTGACATGTTAACATGCTAAGAAAGACTTTATTCAAGACTATGGGCCCAGGGGAGAGTGTGCTGGAGCTCAATCCCCAAATGAACAAGGACAAGTGGGGGGTTACAGCCAAGGAGCAGAGTGAGGGAGTCGGGATGGAAAATCATGAGCAGGACACAGCCAGGGGAGGGGCGTTCTTGCTAAGCTGACTTAAGAGAATTCTTGCTGAAGGCAGGGCAAAGTCAGTGGATATCAAGGGTAGGGGGATAACTTAGCAAGAGTCTTGCTAAATGTGGGTCAGTAAAGACAGATGTGCAAGGCCAAGCAGAAGCTAGTCAAGAAGACAGCTCAAAAGAACCTCGCTGAAGCCCCACCAAGGAGCCCACCCTTGTCAACACATACTTTACATCTCAGGCGTTCCCAAATATTTACCTTTTAATTAAATTGAAAAACAGCCTGATCATAGTTTACTATGAGGTTTGGGCATATTACTCAGAAGAAGTTCAACATGAAACTCCTTCCATTTCTACCAGTGATACATGATCTAAAGGAAAAAAAAAAAAAAAAAAACCTCATCCACCTCACTCAGAAATGTATTGCCAGTAAATGTTTACTGTTTAATAATGTTTTTAATAATGTTTAATAATACTCAGTTTGTAATATATTTATATTGTTTCAATCAAATGTATAGTAATAGCTGTAATAACTCTTTAATCTTTTAATGATTTATCTGAGGAAATGTTTCAAAAATTAACTGGAGATATATATTTTTGTTATTAAAACGGATATCAAAAACAGACTATTAAGCATAGATTTCACTAGACTAAAGTTCTGTGGGGAAGTAGAATGGAGACAGAAGATTAAAGAGAAAAGCATATGATATAAAATTCCCAAATGTTATAAGATGAACTTGTTTGTTTATTTTTAAAGGAATTATAAGACATAACCTAGAAGTTGAGAATTACATTTTATTCAGCAGATATACTGAGGATATAAGCCCTGGAGACAGGTTCTTAGGTGGCTAAAAGACTGCTCCAAAGAGGTAAGGGAGGAGCCAGGAGATATATATATATATAAACAAAACAAAACAGCTAGTTAAGAGTATTAAAAGATTACTGTTAAAGAAAACCAGGCATCTTTGGACTTCCCTGGTGGCCCAGTCGTTAAGACTGTGTTCCCAATGCAGGGGTCCTGAGTTCAATCTCTGATCAGAGAAGTGGATCCCACCTGTCACTACTAAAGATCTCGCAGACCGCAAGGAAGGCACTGCATAACCAAAATAAATAAATGAATACTTTAAGAAAAAAAGAAAACCTGGCATCTCAAGTTAACGAATTTACTACTTTTCTTAGTATGGTAAGATGCAAGAGTCTAGGTTCTTTGAAATCCTTCCTTTGCTATGCATTTTAACTATTTAGGGACAGTATCTTGTTTTTCTGTATCCTGAATCCCCTCAGGGTGCACAGTCTGGGAGGCAGCAGTCACTGCTGGCTCAGAGGCCACAGTATCCTTTGTTTACTGATACCGCAGGTGACATTCTTCCTTCACAATAATCAGTATCAAATTGCTACTGGTATTTTTTTTTTTTGGTTGCGCTAGGGCTTCACGGCTGTGCACAGGCTTTCTCTAGTTGTGGTGTGGCGATTTCCCTCTGTGGGAGCCTCTCCCGTTGCAGGGCATGGGCTCTAGGTGTTGCAGAAACCACTACGCAAGAAACCAAGCACCACGCTCGGAGAGCTGGAGAGCTCGGGTTTACTAGGCCGGCGGGCCCAGAGGAGCTAACACTCCAAGCTCAGAGCCTCGAACAAAGGGGTCAGAGTTTTTATAGACAGATGATAGTGGGCAACACTGGCTGTTAATAGGCTGGTTTAAACTAAAGTGTTTTGCGTGTGCTGGAACAGCAGTCAGGATGGAGAGGGGGATGCCTGACCTTTACACGGACAGGCATGATTAAGCAGGTTTGCAGGGCCGGGCAATTGCAAAGAGCAGGACAAGGGCGAGTGAGATAAGCTCCAATTCCTAGTATTGTTAAGTCCCCACTTCCTGAGCCTACGTGACCTACTACGTGATCCAGACTTTGGGAGGAGCAAGCTGAGTTACAGAGGCAGAAGGAGCAGGAGGTTCTGTAACATTTTAATTTTTCCTCTTTGTAGGCACACAGGGCTCAGTAGCTGTGGCACATGGGATGCGTTGCTCTGCAGCATGTGGGATCTTCCCGGACCAGGTATCAAACCAGTGTCCCTGCACTGGCAGGCAGGTTCTTAACCACTGAATCACCAGGGAAGTCCTGGCTCCTGGTATTTAAATTTCACTGTATACAATGAGTGCTATTCTAGTTTAATTTTAAATAGCTAACTTTCATAATATAGAAGAGAGCAAATCCATTCATCTCATTGAATCCAGCTTATTAGTCATTTAAAATCTTTAATAAAAGACTGTACGTCAAGTTAAAAAACATGTGCAGGTGTATGTAGTTTCTGAAAGTTCCCTAAGAGAGTATACAAACAAAAACTCTGACACTCTCTGAGCTAGAGAAAAATGGCCAGGTGGAAAGTGACAAGAAATCAGTAAAAAAGAACAACAGAGGGAAGCCAGGGTTCCTGAAAAGAGTCCTGAATTGCTTGAAATATATCTTAATGTCAGTACAGAGCAGCTGAGGTCGCAGAGACCCTGCAGCAGTGCAAGAACGATGGGGCTACGGGCCTTGCTTCAGACACCCCACACCCTTCCCATCCCCCCTTCTCATCCCGGCTTCTTTGCTAACTAAGGAAACAAGGTGGGCTTCCCAGCTGGTGCAGTGGTGAAGAGTCTGCCTGCCAGTGCAGGAGATGCAAGAGTCATGGGCTGGATCCCAGGAAGAGTCCTTGGAGTTTCAGGAAGATCCCTTGGAGTATGAAATGGCAACCTACTTCAGTCTTGTTGCCTGGAAAATTCCATGGACAGAGGAGCCTGGCAGGCTACAGTCCATGGGGCTGCAGAGTCGGACACGACTGAGCGACTGAGCGCGCACACACACACACACACACGCGTGCGCACGCACACACACGCGCACACAGATGTGTGCACACGCGCACGCACACACACGCATGCGCGCACATGCGCACACACACAGAGACGCACGCGCATGCACGCACACACAGACACACAAACACGCGCACACGCGTGCGCGCACATGCACACACACGTGCACACACGCACATACACGTGCGCACATACACACAGAGACACACGCACACACACGCGCGTGCACACACACACACCCGGAAACGAGGAACTACCAGTAGGAACTTTCTGAAACCCTCACAAACACACTCCCACACTTCCCGCCCACACTCTCTCCAAGAAGCGCTAGTTTGGTTCTTTCGAAAAAACTGTCACAAATTACAAAACACCAAGAGACCAAGACCAGCTAAAGAGTCAAAGGGTTTCACTCATCTTTACTTCCCAGTTAAAGTCCAGGTGTGACCTGTGTGGATGCTGCCTTCTGCTTCACCATCCAAATAGCATACAAGGGGAAGAGAACATTTATCTGCACTCTTTCATTGCTTTACCGAGGGCAACAATGAAGAGCCAAAGATGACAATCATCACACTCTTCCTTTCATTTTTTTTGAACAGCTGGGACAACAGAGGGTGACATTGTTGGATGGCATCACCGATTCAAAGGACATGAGTTTGAGCAAACTCCAGGCGATGGGGAACGACAGGCCAGCATGCTGCAGTCCATGGGGCCGCAAAGAGTCAGACACGGCTGACAGATTGAACAACAACAACAAAAGGCAAGAAAGCAGAATTTTGAAACAAAAAGGTATTTTGGGGTCTTCCTTGGAGGCTCAGTGGTAAAGACTCTGCCCGCCAATGCAGGAGATGTGGGTCTGATCCCTGATCTGGGAAGATTCCACGTCTCAGAGCAACTAAGCCGGTGCTCCACAACCACTGAGCGTGTGCGCTAAAGCCTGGGAGCCACAACTACGAAGCCCATGTGCCCAAGAGCCTGTGCTCTGCAACCAGAGAAGCCCCCTCCGTGAGAAATCCACACACCGCAGCTGGGGAGTAGTCCCCACTGACCAAAATTAAAGAAAAGCGCATGCAGAGAGGAAGACCCAGCACATCCAAAAATAAATAAATAAAAGTACACATTTTTTTCAGAAAAGGTATTTTGGGGAACCCTCTCTCCATTTTGGCAGGGAACCTGGACAAGGAACCTTGCTTAGAAACAACTGACGATATTCACAATCTGCTGGTCCATCCTGTGCTGAAAGCTAAATTTCAAGTGGTGAATTTTCCCAGAGCTTCCCTCTGGGAAAGCTGGGGCACTTCTTTTCTTACAGGTGACTCAGCTGAGTTGATGGGAGCCTAAGTAATTCACTCAAAAGCCTGCCAGCCAATAGACAAAGAGCTGAGATTCCACAACACATCACCATGTTGCCATCTGCTGTGGTCTGAATGTTTGTGTCCCCTAAAAATCTCAAAGCCAGGGTAGCGGCATTAGGAGGTGGAAACACTTAGAATGTGATTAGATCACAGTGCAGAGCCCTCATGAATGGGATAGATGCTCTTATAAAAGAGACGCCACAGAGACTGCTTACCCCTCTACCATGTGAAGACACAGGCAGAGGTGCCAGCTGTGAACCAGGAAGAGAGTCCTCACCAGAAATGGACCTGGTGGGTGCCCTGACTGACTTGCCAACCTCCAGAACTTTTGTTGTTTATAAACCACCCAGTAGGTAGTATTCTGTACTTTGTTATAGCAGCTCAAATGGACTAAGACAACATCTAAATGAGAAACTAACTACTATCATGTCTTCTGTGCTTCAAGCACACAACAGATCAATTTCAAACCTGATTTATAAGATACTACTTCTTTGTTCTGGTCTGAGGATACCGTGCTCTTAAGAACTTTGAAGTATGCAGATGCACTTCTTGAAAAAAATATGTATATTCATATTCGTTGCCTCTCTGCATTCGCTGACCACTTGACTCACTAACCCCAACCAGCAAAGGTCACCGTGTCCAACTCACCAAGCACAACGGCTTTGCATAAAGCTCTCAACTGCTCTGCAGCATGAGCACAAAATAACTCCCAAATTTAGATATCTTGCTGGAGTTCTAGACTTTCATTTGTTAGATCTTTCCTCACCAAGGAAACACTTCAAAGCACTGCATATTTACAGCTAAATTCTGACTTTTTAAAATTAAGGACATCTATTCTCCAAGTCAAAATCTCAATCACTTAATAAGAGTCTCCATCAGTTCAAC
Source organism: Giraffa tippelskirchi (assembly GCF_054371585.1). Lineage (NCBI taxonomy): Eukaryota > Metazoa > Chordata > Mammalia > Artiodactyla > Giraffidae > Giraffa > Giraffa tippelskirchi. The sequence goes on from NC_137283.1 coordinate 1,023,096, forward strand.
ATTTTTATTACTCCATTGGAAAAGCTGACAATGGTATGATAATGAAATCTGGATACGGCACAAAACCATAAAGGACATCTGATTTTAAAAAACAGTATTCAAACAGGCTTAAGAAGATGAAATGAAGGAAGTAACATAAAATATAATTAGAATGAATATATAGTCCTCAATTCAGGTTTTAAATATTATACTAAACACTCTACAACTGTTATGAGGATTTGTGGGTTACCAGCAGCTGATGTTAAAAAGATTTAAGTGTCACTGCAAAGTCAAGGTCAATCTCTTGGATTATTTCATCTGCGTAACGAAAAGGTCTGAACAAGGGCTGTGACAGTGCCAGTGAAAGCACACGTAGAGAAGAGGGTGTCCTTACTGTTCAAACAAGTCCCAATGGGGAAGAGATGGGAGTCAAGCCAAAGTCAAGCCAATGTTGACAAAATGCACACAACACTGAGCTCATTCTTCCTAAAAGGTGCACCAACACCCAAGGCCACTCAACAAGAGCAGCTCCGCAAGCTCCCATGCCAGGGCCACAGGCAAGGAAACACAGCACCAGCAACACACAGATGGGCGGCAAAGCGACCTTGCAGATCTTGACGCAGATCTTACAAAGCTACACCAAGCCTATGGAGGAGACAAAAAAGTCTGGCAGGTACCTGTTAATAATGACCCTACAGATGCTCCAAACAGAAGGATATGAATAAAAAAAAAAAGACCAAGAGAAGCTGGAGACGGCCCTCCCGCCCCCACCTGGAGCTGGTGGCATTGATGACTCAAGCAAGTAACTCTGGAAAAACAGAAAAAAATTCTTAATATGATCATGCCACTAACTTCCAAAGTCAAGTGAGGACTATGCTATTATGCATCACAGACTTTCACCAGAAAAATAATCCCTCCCCTCACCCATTGATTCAATTCTAAAACTGAGTACTTGGAATAAAATTAACTTATTTTATAATCCAGGCTTTGCTTTTTCAAAATAAAGCTAAATCAAACTTTTTTCCCACTATGAAACTTTGAACCCTGTTTTATTCACTTTTCAGTGGTCTTTTTCTCAGTTCAGTTCAGTTACTCACTCGTGTCTGCCTCTTTGAGACCCCATGGAGCTGCAGCTTTCCTGTGCATCAACAACTTCCAGCACCAAGTCCCAGAGCTTGCTCAAACTCACATCCATTGAGTTGGTGATGCCACCCAACCATCTCATCCTCTGTCGTCCTGTTTTCCTCCTGCCTTCAATCTTTCCCAGCATCAGGGTCTTTTCCAATGAGTCAGTTCTTCGCAGCAGGTGGCCAAAGTATTGGAGCTTCAGCTTCAGCATCGGTCCTTCCAATGAATATTCTAATGAATATTCATGTCTGATATCCTTTAGGATTGACTGGTTGTATCTCCTTGCAGTCCAAGGGATTCTCAAGAGTCTTCTCCAACACCACAGTTCAAAAGCATCAATTCTTCGGCGCTCCATTTTCTTTATGGTCCAACTCTCGCATCCATACATGACTACTGGAAAAACCACAGCTTTGACTAGATGGACTTTTCTCGGCAAAGTAATGTCTCTGCTTTTTAATATGCTGTCTAGGTTGGTCACAGCTTTTCTTCCAAGGAGCAAGCACCTTTTAATTTCAGGGCTGCAGTCACCATCTGCAGTGATTTTGGAGCCCAAGAAAATAGTCTCTCACTGTTTGCATTGTTTCCCCATCTATTTGCCACAAAGTGATGGGACTGAATGCAGTGATCTTCGTTTTTTGAATGTTGAGCTTTAATACAGCTTTTTCACTCTCCTCTTTCACTTTCATCAAGAGGCTCTTTAGTTCTTCTTCACTTTCTGCCTTAACGGTAGTGTCATCTGCATATCTGAGGTTATTGATATTTCTCACGGCAATCTTGCACATCCAGCCCAGCATTGGACATGATGTACTCTGCACAGACGTTAAATAAGCGAGGTGACAGTACACAGTCTTGACGTACTCCTTTCCCAATTTGGAACCATTCCATTGTTCCATGTCTGGTTCTAAAAGCTGCTTCTTGATCTGCATACAGATTTTTCAGGAGGCACATTAGGTAGTCTGGTATTCCAATCTCTTGAAGAATTTTCCACAGTTTGTTGTGATCCACACAGTCAAAGTCTTCAGCATAGTCAATAAAGAAGAAGTAGACATTTTTCTGGAACTCTCTTGCTTTTTTTATGATCCAACGGATGTTGGCAATTTGAACTCTGGTTCCTCCGCCTTTTCTAAATCCAGCTTGAACTTTTGGAAGTTCTTGGTTCACATACTGTTGAAGGCTAGCTTGGAGAATTTTCAGCATTACTTTGCTAGCGTGTGAGATGAATGCAACTGTGCTGCTGCTGCTGCTAAGTCGCTTCAGTCGTGTCCGACTCTGTGCGACCCCATAGATGGCAGCCCACCAGGCTCCCCTGTCCCTGGGATTCTCCAGGCAAGAACACTAGAGTGGGTTGCCATCTCCTTCTCCAATGCATGAAAGTGAAAAGTGAAAGTGAAGTTGCTCAGTTGTGTCCGACTCCTAGCGACCCCATGGGCTACAGCCTACCAGACTCCTCCGTCCATGGGACTGTCCAGGCAAGAGTACTGGAGTGGGGTGCCACTGCCTTCTCCGACGCAATTGTGCAGTAGTTTGAATATTCTTTAGCATTGCCTTTCTTTGGGATTGGAATGAAAACTGACCTTTCCATTAGTGTGGCCACAGTAGTGTGATCACTACTGTTTTCCAAATTTGCCGGCATATTGAATGCAGCATTTTCACAGCATCATCTTTTAGGATCTGAAATAGCTCAGCTAGAATTCCATCACCTCCACTAGCTTTGTTCATAGTGATGTTTCCTAAGACCCACTTGACTTCACATTCCAGGATGTCTGGCTCTAGGTGAGTGATCACACCATCATGATTATCTGGGTCATGAAGATCTTTTTTGTATAGTTCTTCTGTGTATTCTTGCCACCTCTTCTTAATATTTCCTGCGTCTGTTGGGTCCATACTGTTCCTGTCCTTTATTGTGCCCATTTTTTCATTAAATGTTTCCTTGGTATCTCTAATTTTCTTGAAGAGATCTCTAGTCTTTCCCATTCTATTTTTTCCTCTATTTCTTTGCAGTGATCACTGAGGAAGGCTTTCTTATTTCTCTTGTTATTCTTTGGAACTTTGCATTCAGATGGATATATCTTTTCTTTTCTCCTTTGCCTTTCGCTTCTCTTCTTTTCTCAGCTATTTATAAGGCCTCCTCAGACAACCATTTTGCCTTTTCATGTTTCTTCTTCTTGGGGATGGTTTTGATCACCACCTCCCGTACAACGTTACGAACCTCTGTCCATAGTTCTTCAGGCACTCTGTCTATCAGATCTAGTCCCTTGAATCTATTTGTCACTTCCACTGTAGAATCATAAGGGATTTGATTTAGGTCATACTTGAATGGTCTACTGGTTTTCCCTACTTTCTTCAATTTAAGTCTGAATTTTGCAATAAGGAGTTGATGATCTGAGCCACAGGCTGCTCCTGGTCTTGTCTTTGCTGACTGTATAGAGCTTCTCCATCTTTGGCTACAAAGAATATAATCAATCTGATTTCGGTATTGACCACCTGGTGATGTCCACGTGTAGAGTCGTCTCTTGTGTTGTCGGAAGAGGGTGTTTGCTGTGACCAGTGCGTTCTCTTGGCAAAACTGTTAGCCTTTGCCCTTTTTCATTCTGTACCCCAAGGCCAAACTTCACTATGTACTCCAAGGCCTTTTTCTAGGATCAGTTTTTTCAGTGATAATTTCCTAACCACTGTCCGTCCAGTTTGGCAGTTTTCAAAGGGTAGCTGTGAGGATGGTGAGATGATTCGAAACCACGTCTTGTGAGAAATGATGGAAGGAAACGAAACCTAGAGAAGAGCACATGGAGACCAGCACAGCGGCGCGCGGCCGACGGGCCGTCACCGCGATTAGTGCAGCCGAAGGGCCGTCACCGCGATTAAGGCAGCCGAAGGGCCGTCACCGCGATTAGGGCAGCCGAAGGGCCGTCACCGCGATTACGGCAGCCGACGGGCCGTCTCCGCGATTAGTGCAGCCGACGGGCCGTCACCGCGATTAGTGCAACTGAAGGGCCGTCGCTGCGATTAGTGCAACTGACGGGCTGTCGCTGCGATTATAATTCTTCTGAAAAGCACAAGGATACAGAGCTAGGACCAGGCAGAAACAATGCAGACATCGCTACTGACTATAACAGAAAACTTGAACAACTAAAATTATCCAAAATGTTGATACCTTGCTTTAGAGATAATGAGTGTCCATCTCTACAGGTGTTCACATAATGATTAGCTCTTTGTGTGATTAGCGCACAAAGACCCTTCAGAGTCATAGCTACTTCCCCTCTCCTACTGAAGACGTATTCAGCTCCCTCCTCCATGGTGATTACCCCTGGTTCTTTTCACTTGCTCAAATATTTATGGAATCCCTACTCTATGCCAGGCACTATTTCAGGAGTTGGAGATATTTCAGTTAACACAGTGGATCAAAACCTTTGCCTTTATAATGTATCGACTGTAGGAGGTAAATTCCATCATATTTTGAAGTGAATAAATACAGAGAACAGAGGGAATTGGTTAGGTTAGAGCCAGTGTGCTAGGAAGAGATTTAGGTTTGAATTTTATATAGAGTGGTCAAGGTAGGCCTTATCAAGAGGGTGACATCTGAGAGGCCTCATTGAGAGGATAAATGTAGGTTCTAAGAGAATGACTTGCCAGCCCATGGCTAAATAATCCAGTGGCCACTAGCCTAATCTGTGTACTTCTAGAGTCACTGCTGTCCAGCTGGTCTTCATAGGTTTGCACAAGTCAAAGCATGCAAGGTTAATTAGGGCCCCAGAGTCTGGGCCCAGAGCCCCAGGTCCTCTTCATACAGGACCAGTTCCCACAGTTCCGAGTAGAGTCCTTCCCACCAGGTTCATTAACCACTGTCACCTCTCACCCTCATCGCCCAGCTTCCAGGGAGCTTCCAGAGATAACAAACTCCCTACAGTCTTCTCTTTCATTCCAACTGCATGTTGCTCAGGGAGAGCTGCAGTGGTTTATTTCAGAAAATTGGCATCCAGGGGCTGCCACATTCATTGCAATTCCAGGGTACAAAAAACAGATGGCATGAGACAAAAAACACTCTTAAACATGAGTTGGTTCTAATTTCAAGACTCCTGGGTGTCAAAATACAATGGGCTCGGAAAAATATTCAGTAATCCTGTAACTTCCCTAGTTTCAGGAGACAATGTTCCCTTTCCAACTGTCTCTAAGAGAAGACCACTCCTTTTTCTAGCCCAAGAAGGGATGTTCTTTGGCCAGAATAACTTTGAAACACATGGTGGCCTCACTTAAAGGTTTTCAGTTTTTGGTCCAGGGGAGGATCAGAAAGATACTGATGCCAGTCTCTTGAATAAAATAACGTAGTGCAGAGTTTTTTCCCTTGCGAATGGATGCTTACAGAGCCCCCAGCCCTGGCACGGGGGTAATTTTATACTAAATAATATGCTACACATTTCTGGGCTCATTTCAGCAAGGACAGAACCCAGAACAAATACTACTCAGTATATAACAAAGTGTCGACAACCTGACCTCTAGAAAGAGATTGCAGTGAGGACATCCAGAAAAACCACACATTCTGACAAAAGCACGTTCGCACATATGCTCAGCACCTAATGACTCCCCAGGTTCTACTAAGGCATAATTAGCTGTGAAACTGCTTTTCTTATTGTTTCTAAGGTGCTGCTGCAGCCCAGCGCAGGCCACCGGGAATTAGTTCACTAGAGTTACTAGGAGACAGCTCACAGCATCACTCCTCCTGCCGGCACTGTTAGCAGGGCCTCCCAGAGAACAGAAGAAAAACACAGAACTTTAGAATTTCATGACCTTCAAAGAGCTTTGGGATTCCCCTCTTCTGTGGCCTCCCCCATGGCCCATGTGCCTGGGATCTACCAGGGTGGCATGGAGTGACTGGGAGGAGAAAAGAGGTAACTAGGGTCTTCACTGGCTTCCCATGCAGTTCACAAGCAAGTCCAAGTTGACGGAAAGAAAAGGTCCCTTCAGTAATGAGCTCCCCAGAAGCCTCCCCGGGGAAGGGATAATGCCACCCACAGCCTGTTTTCTACTCACAGGCTTTCAGGTGAGCACATACTCGGGCTTCCAGGACAGTCCTGCTGCCTAACTGTGCAGACTGCTAACAGTCCCCAGCTTCACTCACCAGTGTCACAGATCGGATGCTAAACTACATGGCCCCCTAAGGAAATGTAACTGAGTCCCTAATGGGTATTTGGTTGGCTTTACCCATTTCATGAGACAATACGTCTCCAAGTCCACCGTCGGCCTCAGGACAGACCTGTACAAATTCTCTCCAGGTCCGTGTGTCCAGCAGTGGGAGAGGCAGCAACACAGCACCGGGTGGTCGGGCCACTGCTGGTGCTGGCATCTCAAGCCCTCACATGTCACAGCAGTGAGCCTGTGGCCAAGCTCTTTACCATCTCCCATTTGAAACAAAAAAGGGAATTAAAGTAATTGCTAAGAAGATTAATGAGCTAGTATTTGTCAAGTGCTTAGAACAATCCCTGACACAAGGTAGGCTCGCTGTGTTTGCTAATTAAAAAACAAATAGGCAGTCTAGCCGTCTAACAGGTAAGTGAATTTCTATATAAGCATGTGAAGCAGCTGGAGGAAAGCCCTTCTTAAACAGCTTTTAGATACTCTCCCTGCTCAAGGACTTCTCCCAAGCACACTTCCCCCACCCTCGCCCAGAGCAACCCAGAGTTGGAAGAGGACCCCGGAGGGCAAAAAGGCTGCCAGGTGGTTTATGGTCAACTACACTACAACCACCATGAAACCAGCGCAAGCAGAACAAAGGAACAGAGGAGAATCCCAGGTTGCAGCTGGCTGTCAGTCTTCCCAGCATCTCCCTTAATTGTCTTACACCCTCAGACAGAAAACAGCTCTTTCCTTCCACATACTCAGCAACAGAAATTGCACATGTAAGTATGTGATTCAGGCCTTTAAAAGCATCAAAAATGTACTGATAATCAATATTAAATGAAATTGAGAGCAATACACTAAAGATGAAAACATCTCAGATACATAACTCATGCGTTAAGATTCCATGTGATAAATTAGAAAGAAATCTGAATGCCTCAGAGAGACACCTCTCTACCGAAAACAAAATAGATGCTTGGGACAATCATGTAAAAATGGGCTACACTGCATCATCTCATGAAAAGAAAAATTACCAACCATCTAGATATTCGACTTTGTGAAAGCATCAATTCAGTTATTTAAATCTCAGTGTAAACAATTTCACCAAGTGCTGATTTTTAAGTGGGGGGTGGGGGGCGGGATTGCACGTGTAAGTACAGATGCACGCCTTTTTCTGTGAACAGTGGTGTCAGAGTCACTTCTCCATTATCTGTCTGGTGGTCACGGAAAGGATGTGATTCCTGAGGTCATAAAATTCCGAATAACCAAAGACAAGTGCAGGGAGTGGAGGGCACCCAACGAGAATGTTCACCACTTCGCCAGGGGGACACAGGAACAAAACCAAGAAGTCTTGCTACGGTGGAGCCTGGCCCAAGAAACTTTTCATCAACCTTTCTTTTGGGAGAGCTCAGGCTCTCCCTCCCAGCATTTTGTAACTTGTATTTCTTTACAAATGAGAAAACCAAGGAGCCATTTCCAGAGATTTACTACCTAAAACAGAAAGCGTAAGCTACTCATCACCCATTTACTTAGACTTCATTAATAAAATTTCCTTTAAAATAATGAAGCGGAGCAAGGAATGAACAAGCCCTAGTCCACACTGCGCCGCAGCCGCTACCCCCAGCTCACATTTTAAAGAATCCGTTTTATCAAGAAGGGGGGACCCCGTCCGAGGGCGCCCCTTTCCAGCCGTGGGCAGTCGAGGTGTCCACGAGGTCGCGGTTCCCGGCGCTTCCCCCGCGGTCGCTTCAAGTCCCGGGGGTCGGCGCCCAAAGGCCGCACCCACCACCCCATCTCTTGGAGGTTTTCTCTCGCACTGAAGACTCGGAGCTCCATCTTCACAAGCGAAGACTTCTGCGGTCCCGCCATTTCGCTCGTGCTCCCGTGACGTTTCCCGCAAGCACGCGTCCGCGCGGTCGCACCCGACCGGCGGCGCCCCGGCCTCACGCCCCCGGGCGCCGGGAATCCCCGCCTGCGCCGCCCCGAGACCCTCGCCCAGCCCAGAGCCCAGGGCGCTCCCGAGTCCGCTCTGCGCGCGAGCAGCGGTCGGTGCGGGGCGCGGGGGCCGCCGGCATTAGAAGCGCGGGGACGGCTCGGGCGACCCTGCCGCCGGGGCCCACAGCCTCCCGCGCCGGGGCGCCGGCGGGTCGCTGAGCCCGGGGCTCCGGCCCTCGGCGCTGCTCCCGCGGACCCCACCAGGCCCGGCCCTACCTCCACCAGCAGCCCGAGCAGCAGGGCCGCCGCTCTCCAGGCCGGGCGGCCCATGGCTGCGCGTCCTCCCGGTCGCAGGCGCGGGTCGGCAGCACGGCCCCTGCCAGGCGGCGGGCGGGATCCCAGCCTGGGGACCCAGAGGCGCGAGCGGCCGAGCGGGGACCCGGGACGAGCCGCCCCGCCCTCGCCGCGCTCCGCCCCGGCTCGCGCGCCCGGGCTCGCGCGCCCCCGGCTCCGCTGGAGCGTCGGGGGTCCCAGCTCCAGAGTGCACGCGCCGGGAGCCGGCAGCCGAGGAGCGCGCCCGGGCTCGCGCGCCCCCGGCCCCGCTGGAGCCTCGGGGGTCCCCGCTCCAGAATGCACGCGCCGGGAGCCGGCAGCCGAGGCGCGCGGCCGGCCGAGTGGGAGGGAAGCCGCCCCGCGTTGCTCCCTCCGAAGACACCGTCGTGTCACCCCTGAATAGACCCGTAAGGTTTATGAAAGAAGCAGCGTCTCCGCGGTGGGAGGCTTGTTCCAAGGAGGCCCGGGAACCCATTGTGTGCCTGCAGGTTTTCCGTCCCTCTCATCCCCGCGCTCACCGTGGGCTGGTACACCCTCCCCACGCGCGGCTGCACGGACGGCCAGACGATGAGGAGGCAGGCCGAGGGCGGAGGGCTCCCATGCCTCATCTCTCACTTAAATGTGCTGCTTTCATGCCCGCGTCCTCCCGCGCCGTCCCTGCCTGCACGCCCTCGACATTTGGGCCACGCTGGAGGCCACCGTCCCGCTGGTAAGTTTGCAATGTCCCTCGCCTCTGCTGAGCTGACTTTCCACCCCTCAGTACCACATGAAAGGAAAAAAGAAAGAGAAAGTCGCTCAGTCGTGTCCAACTCTTTGCGACCATCCGTGGACTGTACAGTCCATTTAATTCTCCAGGCCAGAATACTGGAGCGGGTAGCCTTTCCCTTCTCCAGGGTATCTTCCCAACGCAGGGATCGAACCCGGGTCTCCCTCATTGCGGGCGGATTCTTTACCAGCTGAGCCACAAGGGAAGCTTCCAGGACCACGTACTTACCGTATATTTTTTTCACAATGTGGCTCAGATTGCATCTCATTTGTACAGTTATTCAACAAGTATTTATTGAGCTTGTAAATTGTACCAGATCGTGAGCCCGAGAGCCAGTTCGTGGGGGAAGTGGGGAGGGAGGTGAGAAAACTGCCAGGTGTCTAAAGGGAGAGATAGTCTCCTGCGCCAGTAGGATGCAAAGTGCAGAGACCAGGGGCTACTGAATAGTAAAAGACATTACCACACCTGATTGTTCACCAGCCCCAGGCGTTACTAAATGAACAATGGAAAGAATGGCAGACTTCTGTCTCTGGGTTACTGAATCACCTACAGGGTAGGTGCAACATAATTGAGCCCTTAACTACTGATGTTTTAGTTCAGTGTTTCAATCTGAAGCATTACTTGGACCCCTTGAAAAACAGAAAAGTTGTTCACCGAGCAGGGGTTATGCTAGTCTCTGAGTTCCCCACGATTACCAATTCTCCTCTTCTTCCATAAAAACAGGCCCCCCGTGTTTAGAATAATGAGGATTTTACTTTTCCTTTTCCCTTGCACTAGGTGTTTCCTCAGGCTTCCATAACAAAGTACCAGACCGGACGATTTAAGCAACAGAAATTTATTTTACTCATAGTTCCAAAGAGAAGAAGTTCAAAATCAATGTGTCAACCAGGTTGATCTCCTTTGAGACTTCTCTCCTCGTCTGACACCCTCTTGTTGCCTCTTCACGTGCTGATCCTTCTGTGTACAGGGCCCTGGTGGCCCTGTGCAAATTTTCTCTTGTAAGGCCATCACCAGATTGGAGTCAGGTCCCCAACAATGGCCTTATTTTACCTCTCTCACCTTTCTAAAGGCCCTGTCTCCAAACAGAATCGCACTCAGAGGTACTGAGGATTAGGATTTCAACATATGAGTTGGAGAGGACACAGTTCAGCCCGCAATATTCCACCGCTGTCCTCCCCGAATTCATGTCCTTCTCAAACATGTGGACAAAGAGTATTGCCTGCCAAAGCACTAAACAAAGGATGATGTGGTCATCAGGCCGTCAACCACTGTGCACCCCCAGACTGCACACCCTGAAGATATTGAGGACAGAGGAAAACAGGACACTGGCCACAGATAGTTAAGGTACATAACAAAGGAGTTATTTCAGTGAGCCCAGACTCTTGCATCTTCCCATACAGAGAAACGTGCTAAATTTATTCATTTGAGATGTCTGGTTTTTCATTATTAATAATCTTTTGATGTTCACACTACCTACTTTGGTTTTGCAAAAACTCCTATATATCCTGGTACCTCCCTCCTTCCTTATCTCTCCGGAACAGTCCTTCAGAGGTATCTGAGAGGCTGTCTCCCAGGCTTAAGTCCTCAATAAGTCCACAAAAAACATCATTTTCAACTTTTAGATTGTGCTTTTTTTTTCAGTTGACACACACAAAATACATTCACCTCCAACCCAATAGCCCAAAAGTCATACCCATTCCAGCATCAACTCTTAAGTCCCAAATCTCAGCTAAATTCCATCTGCTTCAAGTGTGCGTGAGACTTGAGGTGTCACTCATCCTGAGGGAAATTCCTCTTCAGCTGTGAACTTATGAAACCTGACAAATTATTTACTTCCAAGATACAACAGTGGGACAGGCATAGTACAGACATTGCCGTTGCAAGATAGATATATAGGAGGAAAAGGAAGCAGGGATGGGTCCCAAACAAATTCAAATCCAGCAGGAAAAATTCTTAGATTTTAAGTCTTGAGAATAATTCTCTTTGCCTCGATGCTATGTTTTCTGGGCTCACTGGGGTTGCATCTCTGGCATCTGGGCCCACTGACAGGGCACAGCAGAGGAAAGCTTGCCTCCTCGGCCCTGGATGGTGGCAGCTTGGCCCCCTGGAACCTAGTAAGTGGCCCTGCTCTCTGCCACTGAGGAGACAGTCCCACCTTAAGGTCATTTCCCCCTTTTCTTGAAGGATGATGCATGTTCAAAGCCAAATGCTTCTGTTGTCCCTCAAGAATCCCCAATAGCGTTCCCTCATTTTATCCTATTTCTGTCCCCTTTAGTTCAAGACATTGGTGTTCCTGCTGTTACAACCCCGTTTATATTCCTAGCTTCTGCTGAGACAGCGGACTAGATCCATAGGTCACACTGAAATCTCTTTATTTTTTAACCATTTTTTAATTGAAGTACAGTAGATTTACGATGTTGTGTTAGTTTCACATGTACAGCAAAGAGATTCACATATATATATGTATCTTCATATATATATATATATATATATCATTTTTCAGGTTCTCTAACCTATAAGGAGAGAGAATCTGAAAAATATTACAGATACTGAGTATAGTTCCCTGTGCTACACAGTAGGTAACTAGTTGGTTATCCATTTTATATATGTAATCTGTGTACAGAATGATTGTCTAACCACTCTTGGGATTCTCTCTAAAATATTCTGTTGACTTTAAAAATGCACAAAATGAGGGTTTCAAGTTAAGTTGTATTTGGAGCAAAATGAGGACTGCAGCCCAAAGGACAATAACTCAGAGAGCTCTGAGAAACTGTTCCAGAGACGCAGGGGGCAAGGTCAGTAAATACGTCATCTTGGTGAAGGGGGAACATATTCAATCAACCAAATAATTTTCCAGAAAATTTCTACTAGTCTCATGAAGCTTTCTGCTAGTCACGACGAACAGTGATCGCCACGAAGGATTTTAGTGCTTTTCTACTTATGAGAAGATACAATAATTGGGCTCATAAAATCAACTCCTGAAAATACCTGACTATCTGAAGATCTGTCCTTCCAGTTTTTCCCCCAAAGACAGAGTGCCTCATCTCCGCTCTCCACCTTGAGCTCCCTCCGAGGGTGTTGAAGGTCAGTAGCTGCAGCAGCACGTGGCTTCATCCTTGTAGAAGTAGATAGCAAGTGCCCATTTGTTGTTGTTCAATTGCTCAGTCGTGTCCGTCTCCTTGTGCCCCCGTGGACTGCAGCGCGCCAGGCTTCTCTGTCCTTCACTATCTCGAGGCGTTTGCTCAAACTCATGTCCATTGAGTCGGTGATGCCATCCAACCACCTCATCCTCTGTCGCCCCCCTTCTCCTTTTGCCTTCAATATTTTCCAGCATCAGGGTCTTTTCAATGAGTAGACTTTTCCCATCAGGTGGCTAAAGTATTGGAGCCTCAACTTCAGCATCAATCCTTCTAATGAATATTCAGGGTTGATTTCATTTAGGATTGACTGGTTTGATCTCTTTTGCTGTCCAAGGGACTCTCAAGAGTCTTCTCCAGCACCACAGTTCAAAACCATCAATTCTTTGGCGCTCAGCCATGGTCCATTTCTCACATCCATACATGACTACTGGAAAAACCAGAGCTTTGACTAGATGGACCTTTGTTGGCAGAGTGATCTCTGCTCTTTAATATTCTGGCATTCAGTCCCATCACTTCATGGCAAATAGATGAGGAAAAAAATGGAAGCAGTGACAGAATTTATTTTCTTGGGCTCCAAAATCACTGCAGATGGTGACTGCAGCCAGGAAATTAAGACACTTTCTGCTTGGAAGAAAAGCTATGACAAACCTAGACAGCGACCACAAAGAAGGCTGAGCACTGAAGAATTGATGCTTTTGAACTGTGGTGCTGGAGAAGACTCCTGAGAGTCCCTTTGACAACAAGGAGATCAAACCAGTTAATCTTGAAGGAAATCAACCCTGTCACTGGAAGGACTGATGCTGAAGCTGAAGATCCAATACTTTGTCCACCTGATGTGAAGAGTCAACTCATTGGAAAAGACCCCGATGCTGGGAAAGATAAGGCAGAGGGAGAAGGAGGGCAACAAAGAATGAGTTGCTTAGACAGCATCATTGACTCAATGGACATGAGTTTCAGCAAATTCCTGAAGGACGGGAGATAGTGAAGGACAGGAAAGCCTGCCATGCTGCAGTCCATGGGATATCAAAGAGTCAGACATGACTGAGTTAACAACAACTAGCTTTGTCACAGCTTTCCTACCAAGGAGCAAGCATCTTCTAATTTCATGGCTGCCGTCACTGTCTGCAGTGATTTTGGAGGCCAAGAAAAAAAAAATCTGTCCCTGCTTCCAGTTTTTCCCCTGCTGTTTGTCATGAAGTGATGGAAACAGGTGCCATGATCTTAGTTTTGGAATGCGGAGTTTTAAGCCAGCTTTTTCACTCTTTTCTTTCACCCTATTAAAGAGGCTCTTTAATACCTCTTCACGTTCTGCCATTAGAGTGGTATCATCTGCATATCTGAGGTTGCTGATATTTCTCCTGGCAATCTTGATTCTAGCTTGTGATTCATCCGGCCCAGCATTTCACATCATGTACTCTGCATATAAGTTAAGTAAGCAGGGTGACAATATACAGCCTTGGCTGTACTCCTTTCCCAATTTTGAACCAGTCTGTTTTTCCATGTCTGGTTCTAACTATTGCTTCTTTACCTGCATACAGGTTTCTCAGGAGAGAGATAGGGTGGTCTGGTATTCCCATATCTTTAAGAATTTTCTGCAGTTCGTTGTGATCGACACAGTCAAGGCTTTAGTGCAGTCAATGGAGCAGAAGTAGGTGTTTTTCTGGAATCCCCTTACTTTCTCTGTAATCCAACGAATGTTGGAAATTTGATCTCTGATTCCTCTGCCTTTTCTAAACATCTGGAAGTTCTTGGTTCATGTACTGCTGCAGCCTGCCTTAATGGATTTTGAGCATTACCTTGCTAGGATGTGAAATGAGTGCAATTGTATGGTAGTTGGAACATTCCTTGGCATTGTCCTTCTTGTGATTGGAATGAAAATTGACCTTTTCCAACCCTGTGGCCACTGCTGAGTTTTCCAAATTTGCTGGCATATTGAGTGCAGAACTTGAGCAGCAGCATCTTTTTGGACTTCAGATAGCTCAGCTGGAATTCCATCACCTGCACTAGCTTACTTCATGGTAATGCTTCCTAAGGCACACTTGACTTCACACTCCAGGATGTCTGGCTCTAGGTGAGTGACCACACCATTGTGGTTATCCAAGTCTTCAAGATCTGTTTTGTATAATTCTTCTGTGTATTCTTGCCACCTCTTCTTAATCTCTTCTGCTTCTGTTAGGTCCTTGCCATTTCTGTCCTTTATCATGCCCATTCTTTCATGAAATGTTCCCTTGATATCTTCAGTTTTATTGAAGAGATCTCTAGTCTTTCCCATCCTATCGTTTTCCTCTATTTCTTTGCATTCATCACTTATGAAGGCCTTCTTATCTCTCCTTGATATTCTCTGGTACTCTGCATCCAGCTGGATATACCTTTCCCTTTTTCCCTTGCTTTAGCTTCTCTTCTTTTTTCAGGTATTTGTAAAACCACATCGGACAGCCACTTTGCCTTCTTGCATTTCTTTTTCTTTAGGATGGTTTTGGTCACCGCCTCCTGCGCAATGTCATGGATCTCCATAGTTCTTCAGGCACTCTGTCTACCAGATCTAATCCCGTACATCTGTTAGGTCATACTTGAGTGGCCTAGTGGTTTTTCCTACTTTATTCAATTTAAGCCTGAATTTTGCAGTAAGGAGCTCATGATCTGAGCCACGTCAGCTCCCAGTCTTGTTTTTGCTAACTCTATAGGGCTTCTGCATCTTTGGCTGCAAAGAATAATCATTCTGATTTTAATATTGGCCATCTGGTGATGTCTATATGTAGAGATCTGTCTTGTGTTGTTGGAAGAGGGTGTTTGCTATGACCATTGTGGTCTGTTGACAAATTTCTGTTTGTCTGTTGACAAACTTCAGCTTCTTCGGCGTTAGAGGTTAGGGCATAGACCTGGATTACTGTTTGGCAAGTGCCAGTTTGTGGTTGACAGGGCCCCCTCTCGGTCACAAATTTGAGCATACTTCAGGAGGTATTTCATGACCATTTCATCCCATGATGCTAGGAAGGCTCATTGCCAGGTCTAGCAACGATTTCACTGATGGGTCACTTAGTTTTCTCTTACTGGATGAGGTCCATCGATAGTAACCAGAGGGGCGCTGGAGCAGCTGCCGTCCTCAGTCTGTTATGGTCCAGGAAACACTCCTCCTTGTGGTATCTTCCCATACCTAGAGTTACACTATTACAGTCACTGATCGCTTACAGATCTATATATTGATCAACTGTTTCAAATCACCTAGTCATCATTATCTTCATTGGAGGTTCAGTCACACGGTTCATAATGCTGGAAACAACAATCTTGTAAAACAGACAAAGTACAAATAACATAGCTAGCAATATGATTAAAGGTAACTAAAAATTAAGCCAAGAGCTTCCATTAGGTGCAGCCCAGTATAGCCTCAGGTCATCTAACCTAGTCTATTCTTTATCTTTCAGGGAAATTATCAGGTTAGTGCAAAAGTAATTGCAGTTTTACATTGTTGAACTTTGCTGTCTGATATTGGAATACATTCTTAAATGTGCTTATGTTATACATCATTGTAATGCGCATTTCTCACTTTATGATTTTTTTGCTAATGATTTATTACTGTGTATTTTATATTTATTTGAGACTATGGAGATAATGTTAGACAAAAAACAAACGAGTGATTTTCTTATTTGAGTTCAAAATGGGTGTTAAAGCAGCAGAGACAACTCACAACATCAACAACACATTTGTCCCAGGAACTGCTAATGAATTTACAGTGCAGTCGTGGTTCAAGAAGTTTTGCAAAGGAGACAAGAGCTTTGAAGATGAGCAGCACGTTGGCCAGCCATCAGAAGTTGACAATGACCAGTTGAGAGCCTTCATCGAAGCTCATCCTCTTATAACTGCATGAAAAGTTGCTGAAAAACTCAACGTGAACCACTCCATGGTCGTTCAGCATTTAAAGCAAATTGGAAAGGTTAAAAAGCTCGATAAGTGGGTGCCTCAAGAGCTGACTGCAAATAAAAAAAAACCTGTTGTTTTGAAGTGTTGTCTTCTCTTATTGTATGCAACAATAATGAACTATTTCTTGATTGGATTGTGACATGCAATGAAAAGTGGATTTTCTACAACAACCAGAGACAACCAGCTCAGTGACTGGACCAAGAAGAAGCTCCAAAGAACTTCCCAAAGCCAAACCTGCACCTTAAAAAGGTCATGGTCAGTGTTTGGTGGTCTAATGCTGGTCTGAGCCACTATAGCTTTCTGAATCATGCTGAAACTATTCATCTGAGAAGTATGCTCAGCAAGTCAATGAGATGCACCAAAAACTGCAATACCTGCAACAGGCATTGGTCAGCAGAAAAGGCCCAATTCTTCTCAAAATGTCCAAGCACACATAATACAACCAAAGCTTCAAAGGTTGAACAAATTGGGTTACAAAGTTTTGCCTCATCCACCATATTCACCTGACTTATCAGCAACTGACTACCACTCCTTCAAGCATCTTGACAACTTTTTGCAGCTAAAATGCTTCCACAACCAGCATGAGGCAGAAAATGTTTTCCAAGAGTTCATCGAGTCCTGAAGCACGGATTTCTACACTACAAGAATAAAGAAACTTATTTCTCATTGCAAAAATGTGTTGATTTTAATGGTTCCTATTTTGATAAATATAGATATGTTTGAGCCTAGTTATAATGATTTAAAATTCACGATCTGAAACTGCAATTACCTTTGACAACCTAATATATATTGGCACTGTCCATAAGGCTCCCAGCCCAATGTCCTAGCGTTACTAGGCTGGTTATCCTTAGTATAATTTAATTGCTCCCAAGATAAAGTGAAAGTTGCTGAGTCGTGTCCGACTCTTTGTGACCTCATTGACTATACAGTCCATGGGATTCTCCAGGCCAGAATACTGGAGTGGGGAACCTTTCTGTTCCCCAGTGGATCTTCCCAACCCAGGGATCAAACCCAGGTCTCCCGCATTGCAGGCAGATTCTTTACCAGCTAGCCACAAGGGAAGCCCTCCCGAGATAAAGGGGGGTATTAAATCTTAAACGACCACAGCCTAGTGTTAACCACATGAGTCCATCCCCTAATTGTGGCAAGTTTTATTCCCTGGTTAAATTTTTGCTGGTTGTTCTGATTGAGCTTGAGTAATTTAGAGGAAAATTCATGTTATGGGCAGGGTCAGAGCAGGTATTAATAACTGGCCAGGTAAGAGGATCCCACCTAGTAATATTAAAAGTAGCCTGAACAGGGCTAAGCCTTCTTTCTTCTAAAATAAAATTTTAAGGGTCATTCAAATAGAGCCTTGGAATGGAGAAATCCACCAAGGAAGTCTAGAAGTGCTAGACATGGGTAATTGGCCACAACCCAACAACTGAATTGATTTTTAAAACTAGTATAGGATTCTGTCCATAATAGGAAACATTTGATCTATATGAAAAGATCCAAGAAGTAAAAAAAAACATTATAAATGATCATACAAATCAGGTCTAGCACCTTGGGTAAGCTGTCTACTTCTGATGTCATCTTCATCTCATCCCGGTATAATTGTGGTTTCCTCTGCTTCAGTGTCTTTTTAAGGTGAGTTTGAGGTCAGCAGTCCTCTCTATAGATCAGTCTAGGGTCGGGGCCTTTGGAAATGGGAATTCATCTAACAGCCAGTTTCCCTTTAGTTTCATTGTGCATGAACTAGTTAAGAGTACCTGAGAAAGGTCCTCCCATCCAGGTTGGAGACTCTCCTTTAAATTGTGTCTTTTCCAGTATGCATAATCCCCTGGTTGCAGGTTACAGGGCATCTGATGTTCATCCAAAGATTACTGAGATAAACTTCAGAAACAAAACTTAGAGTGTCCTTTTAACAATTCCATTAACTTTTACATTAATGCAGCGTAACAGCAAGGAACTTTCTGGAAAGTGAATCAGTAATACAGCCCTCCACTAACAAAACTGGGAATAACATTCATTGAAACATAATCTTTTTCTCTCTAAAATTACCCTTCCTTCTACCAAATATATCCAATTTAAGACTAATCTGTTGCAAAATAAGCCTGGTGTCAGAAAAACTTGACCTGATAATTTTTACAACTGTAATTGATCATATAGGCTATTTGCTTTACTGAAACTTTTACAAGGAGACTCAGACTGAACCTTGGGGAAAAAACCTTTCAGGGCTAGGAAAGTCATGCCAAGGGCTTATCACATGTGTTCCTAACAGATCTAGGTAAATTCCTCCATTTACAAGATCCCCCAAATATATTGAGATTTCTGTACCTGTTAGTGAGGTAGCCTTCCTAACTAATCTGATAAAGCTAAGAGTTTACAATCTCTGGAGGGAGCAGATAGAGAAAAGGCATAAATGTTTCAATTCTGTTTCCAAAAGTGTAATTTACCAAATTACTACGAGTCATAATTAATTTGAGGGGAAGATTTTCCTTACACCTGTAACACAGATTCAAACCAGTAATTTTTCAAAACAGCAACGATAAAAATGATCACCACTTTCACCAGTTCACTCAGTCCTTTTGTTAACTAACTCTTTAAAAAAAAAAATACATATATATATATATATATAATGGAAGTATAGTTAATTTACAATGTTTCAGGTGCACAGCAAAGTGACTCGTTACACACATATTATTTTTTAAATTATTCGCCATCATAGGTTGTTATATTAACCCTAGTTCCCTATGCTATATAGTACACCTTTGTTGCTTGTTGCATATCTATTGTCTCCCGGCCGCTTCTTCTTTGTCTTTGGATATGGGGTATCTTTTCTGGGTGGGTTCCAGTATCCTCCTGCTGATGGTTGTTCAATAACTAGTTGCAATTTTGGTGCTTTTGCAAGAGGACAGGAGCGCAAGTCCTTCTACTCTGCCGGAAGTAGAACTAACTCTTGAGCCGGAAGCTAACTCTTTTTGTTAACAGTTTATAAAGCCATTAGGTTTGTCACTAGTATTCTTTAATTTCTTATCCAGTTCAGCATGCATGCCTGCTAAGTCACTTCAGTCGTGTCTGACTGTTTGTCATCTTTGCAGCCCGCCCGCCCCCCCCACCCAGGCTCCTCTGTCCATGAAATTCTCCAGGCAAGAATATTGGATATGGTAGCCATTCCCTTCTCCAGGGGATCTTCCCTACCCATGATTGAACCCGTGTCTCTTATGTCTCCTACTTTGGCAGGCGGGTTCTTTACCACTAGCGCCACCTGAGAAGCCCAAGTTCAGCATTATGGTCTAAAAATCATAAACTTGTACTTAGCCAAATGTTCTTTCTACTAGTCTTCTTGAAGAGGAAGCATTTTTGCAAAGGCATCAGAATAAAACCATAACTGTCTATAATGACAAAACACTTAAGGCATGTTTAAAATCTGATTACAATGCAGTTGACAAAGAAACTTAGTTACTGCTGTGACACACACCACTTGAAGATAATAACTAGAATCATGACTAGTAACATTTTGCCAGGACATGTCAGAATTTTAGGACATACAATTTCTAGGTTATCTGTATTAGTAACATTTACCATAGAATATAATCTGAAAAGGTCTATTACTCATTTGACAGCACTTTCCATGTAAGTTAATGGACCAAGTGAGTGAGTGGAAGCCGCTCGTTGTGTCCAGCTCTTTGTGACCCCATGGGCTACACATCCCATGGAATTCTCCAGGCCAGAACACTGGAGTGGGTAGCCTTTCCCTTCTCCAGGGGATCTTTCCAACCCAGGGATCGAATCCAGGTCTCCCACATTGCAGGTGGATTCTTTACCAGCTGAGCCACAAGGGAAGTCCTTAATGTACCAGATGAACCTGGTTTATTCCCCTCTTTGGCATGTTTCGGGGGCTCTTTGAAGCATCCCAAAGTTAGCTGTCTAGAACTACAAAAAGACTTCATTAGAATTTGATTTAGGAAGTTTTGTCAAAGAATTCCCAAAGGGCTTAGAACACTCAGTCATATAGGATCATAGGTCACTGTGAAACCAACAGTTATGCACTTAACCAAGTGACAATAAAAGATTTCAAAGGCAAATACAGAACAGATCACAAGATGTAAAGAAATTTAAAATCTATTATCAAAAGACGTTCATCATCTTAAGAAAACTTGTACCATGCACAAAACTCTTTTCTCAGGGTCCACTTTCCAGAAACCTTCCTCACTTTCTGTAGCCATCACTTAACTTGCTCTTCCAGAAACAGCCACCTATAAATCAAACCTACTTCCTTTTCCCTTAATAAAATGAAATCCCATTCATCATGCCTTCTTTACTGAAAATACACATCCTACGATCCTTAAGCAACCATGAACCGTTCTTTATATTAGCATTGTATAGTTTGGTGAGCATAAATACCAGTGACAATTCTAAAAACATTCTAAGAACATCTCTGGATGGCACCAAACATATTCATTAATAGTCCAAAATATGTTTAGTTTCTCTGTAAGAAGAAGCTAATGTTTAGTAATTAATGTTTCACTATCTTTTTTATTTGGGAATGACCTAGCTATTCAATAAACTTCCATCACTTAAAATTTACCACAACTCTAAATTTTAAAGTCAAGTATCTGGAGAGACTAAAATAGAGATTCCTAAAGCATAATTATTCTTAACAGAGTTTATCTAAAGCTATCTTATTTACTCTTTCCTAAAGGTTTTCTTCATATCAAATTGCTTTGCTTGCTGACAAATTTGAAACTGATGTAACAAGATTTTATTTAACTTATATTAAATCTAGGCATGGTGAAAGTATTATATTTAATATTATTGTTAATCTTGATGATTCAAGACATGTCTATATTAATTCAACCAATAAACTTAAGCGTTAATACCAGCATTAATAATCATTAATACTTAAGAATTAATTTAATATTGAATATTTCCCAGTTCATGTGAACCTGGAATTCATTTAGCTTAATTTTTCTTATATTTAGAATTGTTTGATTTGTAAGCACTTACTTTTCTTTATGCCAATTAGAGTTCATTTATAAATTAACCTCAGTAATGTTATCCAAAGGCATATACTAAGACATATGTATTCAGATAGACATGAGAAATCTAGCTTCATTTTCTAAACTTAGTCATGAGTCAGATATCACAATATAAAACTCACTAGTTTATAATAACAGTAAAGAAAAATTTTAAATAATTCATTTCTTTTTTTTCTTTCAGTTTCAGGAATCAGAGATGGTCTAGATAAGATAAGTGATCCTGAGAGCTCTGGTCTCAAGGCATAGGGAGCAAAACTCAGGTTCTCCAAATAGGGCTTATTCCTTCAGGACTTATTATTCTTTCAAGCTAACTTTCTCTATTGGTTGAAATTAAACTGATTGGGGGTCGGTTTACCTTCAACTGGCATTGTGTACTTAATTGGCACTATTGAAAGTTCATAATTTTCATAGGTACCCCCTTTTCTTTCTTCTAATGGTTTTGAAAAGTTGGTCAGCCAGTGTAACAAGGGTGTTTGTGTGTAACTCAGGCCAACCTAGGTTGTCTTTTGACTACAGTAGCCAAACCCTCATCTAATGATTCTAAAAAGTGGAGTTAAGCAAAGGGTTGTTTTGGTGGTTAGAGAATCACTCAAGCCATAATGTTGTGTAAAAGTTTTTTTTTTTTTCAAACCTTTCTTAAAGACCAGAATTGATCCATTTGATCTTTGCTTGCACTGTTGAATCTCTGTCCAGTTGTACAGTTTTAGGGAAAAGCTCTGGGACAAGTTAGAGTAATTTTTGAGCTAATTCCTTGCATTTAGTGTGAGCCTCTGGACTATGTGATTCAAAGTTCATTAAGGGGTGTTTCCACCTCGCTTCCTTTAGTCATTCCCTTGCTTTGCTTTTAGAAACTAACAGCTGTATTGATTGATATAGATCTGAAAACCCAGGCTCATAGGACCAGATGGTTAACCTGAATTCCCTCGCAAATTCCAATGGATCCTGACGTGGATTGGAAAATTCTTAAGCCAAGGGTTTAAATTCTGCTTGGGTCCTGGGTGTGTACGTAAACAGAAAAGACAGTTCACTTCTTCGTGTAATAGATTTCTCCTTAAGGGAGCTATAATTACCTTCTGATTTTTTTCCTCCTTTGCTGGGAAAAGGGGAGCAGCATGAGGAGGAAGAGTTGAAAGAGAAAAAAGAGGAAGCATCTGGCAGGTAATTCAGATAAAAGATGATGTATGGGAGAAGCAGAGGGAGAGAGAGAGTCAATGACAGAGTGCTAGCAGTATTTTTTGCTCTGATAGTTTCAAGAGAAGCTTCCAGATACCAGTCAAAGCAAGCATTCCATTCCATTCATTCTCTTGATCTTATGGTCAGCTTTTTCTACTTGTGAGCACAAAAATATCAACTTTGGAATATCAAAAGGATCCCAATTTGGCCATTTTAGGTTCAGATCTCCTTTAGTATGATTTCCCCAATTTAGTAGGTACTTTCAAGTATAAGTTTTGTACCTACATGACTCTGGCTGGGGTGTTACTTAGAGGCTGGCTCTCTGACACCCCGTATAGAAACATCGGGTCAGCCTCTCTAAACCCTCAGTCTCCTACAGCTAAGCAGCCCTGGTCATTTCAGCCACACCCACGGTGTCTTTCAACCGGGTAGGTATCCCCTGGGATCTTTCAACTGAGCCCCACCCCAGTATCCTTCCACTAGGTGAGTATGCCCTGGTAGTTCGGCCCCCCATCTCTTTCACCTGGAAGGGGGTAGGTACCCGCTCCACCGCCAAATAAAACTCGGGGTCATCAACCAATATGGGAGATCCATCAAACCAGGGAAGACCTACCCAACTCACCTGGACTCTCCAAGGAGGCAAGCAGGCAGAAGGAGCCTCGGCTGACACCAGGGCTCTGGCTCCCCATAGAGCTCAAGACGGAGAAGAGAAGGCCCCTCCGGGTCCCTTCTTCTCCGTCGCCATGAAGCGGGTGACTTAAAAAATGGGCACGATGTGAGAGTTGTGAGTTTTATAAGTTTTATTTGAGGAAAAATGAGGACTCCAGCCCAAGGGACAGCACCTCAGACCGATCTGAGAGACTGTTTCAAAGAGGCAGGGAGCAAGGGCAGTACATATGTGGTTTCGGTGAAGGGGGAATGCACGCCATCAAGCACGTATTTTTCCAGGTTTCTGCTAGTCTTGTGAAGCTTTCTGCTAGACATGAGGAATAGCCATCGCTGTGCAGGGTTTCAGTGCTTGTCTAGATGTGAGGAGATACAAGCATTGGCCTCATAAAATCAGCTCCTGAAAATATCTAGCTATCTGAAGGCCTCTCTTGTCAATGTTTCCCTGAGCACAGAGTGCCTCATTTCTACTCTCCACTCTGAACTCTTTTCAAGAGGTACTGAAGGTCAGCAGCTGCAGCAGCACATGATTTAATCCTTGTAGCTGTAGATGGCAAATGCCCATGGCAAGCGCCAGTTTGTGGTTGACAATGCTTTCTCAACTTTTGCAACACGGACAGCCAGAATTTAAAATCTTCAAGTTATAGATCCTCTTTGCTTGTCAACTGACTCTTCACTTCCTCTCTCTCCTCTCTCACTTTACTCTGAGCAGTAAGGAAAACCAGTTCTGCAGCTGCAGCACGTGAGCACCAAGGAGACTTCAGTTCCCCGTGTAACAGGTTTATCCTTAAGGGAGCTCTAATCACCTTCTGATTTCCAGGATTGTGGTTGTTTAGAAATCTCCTTAGCTATATATTGTCACTTATGATTTCTACTGTAACACACTAGAACACAATTCAATTAAGTTCTTTGCCACTTTATAATGACAGCTTGTGGTGAACGGTGTTGGATTCGTGATCTCCAAAGAAGATTTAGCTTCAGGACCAGGGACCAGGCTTGATCACTCAAGAGCTTTTGCGTAGCAGAGTTTTATTAAAGTAAGAAAAGGGACAGAGAGCGCTTCTGACAGACATCAGAAGGGGGCGGAGAGTGCCCCCTCACTAGTGTTAGCAAGGGAGTTATATCCTTTTTAATTAATTAATACAATAAATCAAAAGAATGTCTCAAGTTTGTGAAAATTTTACCACACCCATTCCCAAAATTTACATTTTAGGATAGCAGGATTAGCCGGAAGGTTTTCAGGAAGGAGAAACTGTCCTCAAGCAGGATACACTGTTGTTCTATAATCCTTAGTACGGAGTTTAAACTGAGTTGTTTGTTGTCTAATCATCAGTTCTGGGCTTAAAGAAAAAAACGTTTTATGTGACTAAGACTAAGGAATGGAGAGAAAAAAAAGATATTTGTCCTTTCCTTCTCCTTGAGAATTCCAGACCCCTATCTCCTCCTCGAGAACCCCAAACACCTCTCTCCTCGGGGACCCCGGACTTCTTATCAACCTGCCTAGGAATTGACTCTCTCAATAACAAGAATCACCTTTTCTCCACCGTCCAATAGCACTTTCCTCATTTCTGTCTGAGACTTCATCAGAGTGATCTATAATGTCCATATTTCATCTGCCAATACTCCCTTCAAGGTAATCTAGCCTTTTTTACTTCAAGGTAAAAAATCTAGGGTTTTTTTCTAACACGTACTTAAAACTCTTGCCTCTACCTATTCAGTTCAGTTCAGTCGCTCAGTCGTGTCCGACTCTTTGCAACCCCATGAACCACAGCACGCCAGGCCTCCCTGTCCATCACCAACTCCCTGAGTCCACCCAAACCCATGTCCATTGAGTCGGTGATGCCATCCAGCCATCTCATCCTCTGTTATCCCCTTCTCCTCCTGCCCTCAAGACATCTAAGATCATAAAATCACAAATATGATTGAAAAGCAACATGTGCTATCTCACTATCCTGAAAATAAGTAAATTAGGGCCCCACTGAACCAGGCAGATCCACATCACTTCTGATTTCCTGAGAGACTCTGTTACAATTTCAGAGGAAAACACAGGCAGAACACTCTCTGACATAAATCACAGCAAGATCCTCTATGACCCACCTCCCAGAGTGATGGAAAGAAAAACAAAAATAAATAAATGGGACCTAATTAAATTTAGAAGCTTTTTCACAACGAACAAAACTATAAGCAAGGTGAAAACACAGCCTTCAGAATGGGAGAAAATAATAGCAAATGAAGCAACTGACAAAGAACTAATCCCAAAATATACAAGCAGCTCATGAAGTTCAATACTAGAAAAATAAACAACCCTATCAAAAAATAAGCCAAAGAACTAAACAGACATTTCTCCAAAGAAGACATACAGATGGCTAACAAACACATGAAAAGATGCTCAATATCACTCATTATCAGAGAAATGCAAATCCAAACCACAATGAGGTATCATCTCATGCCAGTCAGAATGGCTGCCATCAAAGTCTACAAACAATAAATGCTGGAGAGGGTGTGGAGAAAAGGGAACCCTCTTACACTGTTGGCAGGAATGCAAACCAGTACAGCCACTATGGAGACCATGTGGAGATTCCTTAAAAAACTGGAAATAGAACTGCCATATGACCCAGCAATCCCACTGCTGGGCATACACATCAAGGCAACCAGAATTGAGAGAGACACGTGTACCTCAGTGTTCACTGCAGCACTGTTTATAACAGCCAGGACATGGAAGCAACCTAGATGTCCATCGTCAGATGAATGGATAAGGAAGCTGTGGTACATATACACAATGGAATATTACTCAGCTATACAAAAGAACACATTTGAGTCAGTTCCAATGAGATGGATGAAACCGGATCCTATTATACAGAGTGAACTAAGCCAGAGAGAGAGACACCAATACAGTATACTAACACATATATATGAAATTTAGAAAGATGGTAATGATGACCCTATATGCAAGAGAGCAAAAGAGATGCAGATGTAAAGAACAGACTATTGGACTCTGTGGGAGAAGGCAAGGGTGGGATGATATGAGAGAATAGCATTGAAACATGTCTATTACCATATGTAAAATTGATGACCAGTGCAAATCTGATGCGTGAAGCTGGACACTCAAAGCTGGTGCTCTGGGACAACCCAGAGGGATGGGTGCGGAGGGAGGTGGGAGGGGGCCTCAGGATGGGGGACATAAGTACACCCATGGCTGATTCATGTCAATGTATGGCAAGAACCAGCACAATATTGTAAAGTAATTAGCCTCCAATTAAAATAAATACTTTAAAAAAAAAAAGAAAAAAATTTAAAAAACTGTAAATCAAAAAGATAGATACACCCCTATACTCAGAGCAGTACTGTTCACAGTAGCCAAAACATAGAAAGAACCAAAATGTCCATCAACAGAGGGACAGATAAAGAAGATGGGTACATACATATGATGGACTGTTACTCAGGTATAAAAATTAATGAATAATGCCATTTGCAGCAATACAAATGCAACCAGATTATCATAAGTCAGAAAAAGAAAGACAAATAACATATAATATCACTTATATGTGGAATAACTTCCCTGGTGGCTCAGATGGTAAAGGTCTACAATGTAGGAGACCTGGGTTCGATCCCTGGGTCAGGAAGATCCCCTAGAGAAGGCAATAGTGACCCACTCTAGTACTCTTGCCTGGAAAATCCCATGGATGGAGGAGCCTGGTAGGCTACAGTCCATGGGGTCACAAACAGTCGGAAACGACTGTGTGACTTCACTTTCTATATGTGGAATGAACCTATCTGCAAAACAGAAACAGACTCATAGAAATAGAGAACAGATTATGGTTGGCAAGGTAGGAGGGAGGGAGACGGAGGGGCCAGGAGTTTGGAGCTGGTAGATGCAAACTATTACATTTGCACTGGATGAACAAAAAGGTCCTAATGTACAGGGAACTATGGCCAATATCCTGTGGTAAACCATAATGATAAAAGAATATTTTAAAAGAATGTATATATGTGTATAACTGAGTTATTTTGCTGCACAGGAGAAATTGGCACAACATTGTAAGTCATCTATACTTCAATAACAAAACTAAAATAGATAACAAATAAGAACCTATGGTTTTTCACAAGGAACTCTACACAACACTCTATAATGGCCTGACTGGGAAAAGAACTGAAAGAAGAGTGGATATACATATATATAGCTGATTTACTTTGCTCTCTCTCTCTATATAAACACCCATATATATAAAGAGATGTAGAGGTTATTGTATAAAGATAAAAGGGTCAATCTAACAAGGGTAATTTTAAATATTTAAAAATATTTTGCACCTGCATTAGGGAAAGCAAACATATGTTTATTATATGTGTATATTATTATATATTTGTATAATTTACATATCTTTATTAAATATCATATATTTATGTTTATATTAACAGATATGAAGGGAAAATAGACAGAAATTCACAGTAATAATTGGGGACTTTAGTATCCCACTTTCAACAACAGATAGATCATATAGACAGAAAATAAGGAAAAATTAGACTTAAAACTATATATTACACCAATGGACTTAATAGACATATACAGAACATTTCATCTATCAACAGAATGACACATTCCTCTCAAGTACACATGGAATATGCTCCAAGATAGATCATATCCACAGAGCAAGTTCTTAATAAATTTAAGACTACCAAAACCATCCCAAGCATCTTTTCTGAATACAATGGTTTAAAACTAGAAATCAACTGCAAGAAAAAACCTGGAAAATTCACAAATATGTGGAGATGACATAATATACTCCTGAATAATCAATGAATCAAAAAAGAAGTCAAAAGAGAAACCAAAATATATCTTGAAACAAATGAAAATACAACATATCAAAGCATATGGAATGAAGCAAAAGCAGTTCGAAAAGGGAAGTGCATAGCAATATACACCCACATTAAGAAAAAGAAAGAGCCCAAATAAGCAATCTTACCTTACACCTCAAGGAACTAGAAAAGTCCAAAGTTAGTAGAAGGACAGAAGCAACAAAAATCAGAGCAGAAATGAATGGACAGACAACAGTAAATATCAATGAAATGAACAGCTGATTCTTCAAAACCAGAAACAAAGCAGACAAAACCTCAGCTACTCACCAATGAGAGGAATCAAACAAAACTATAAACGGAAGAGGGAGGGGATACATTACAACCGAGAACACATAAAGGGTCATAAGCAGCTACTGTCAACAATGACCTACCAACAAACGCAACAACCTGGAAGAAACCTACGACTGTCAGAACTAATGAACTCAATGAGGTTTTGAAATACAAAGTACATAAGTATCAGTTATGTTTCTATACCCTAAAAAATAGCAGAGAAAGAAATTAAGAAAACAATCCCATTTACAATTGCATCAAAAGGAATAAAATAACTAGAAATAAATTTAACCAAGATGGTGAAAGATCTATACACTGAAACCTAAGACAGTGATGAAAAATTTGAAGATGATACAAATAAGTGTAAAACTATCTGTGCTCATAGATTGGAAGAATTAATATTGTTAAAATGTGCATGCTACAAAAAGCAATTTACAGATTCAATGTAGTCCCTATCAAAATTCCAATGGCATTTTTCTCAAAATAGAAAACCAAAAAAAAGCTAAAACTTTGTATGGATCCTGAAAAGACCATGAATAGTTAAAGGAATTTTGAAAAAGAGGAACAAAGCTGGAGATACTCAGTTCTTTGTAACTATATTACAAAGCTACAGTGATCAAAAAAAGTATGATATTGGCATAAAACACACACGTAGGCCAAAGGACAGAATAGAGAACTCGGAAATAAACCCACCCATGAGTGGTCAACTAATTCACAACAAAAGCACCGAGAATATACACTAGGGAAAGGACATGCAGTAAATGGTTTGGGGGACTGGACTGCCACATGCAAAACTGTCCTAGATAGTTTGAATATTGAGAGTCTGTTTAAATTCTAAGGAGAACGTTGATCTTATCGTTTTGGCAGATAATCAGGTCACCAGTGGGTCAGCCTAGGTCAAAGCCCCCAAGTGCAGGGAGCCCAAGAATTCGCTTCTAACTGGACTGACTCACTCACCTAATCTCCCTCTTCTCCGTGCTTACCCTGATACTTGACAGTTCCCTGGTCCCTGCTTTTCAAGGCCACTGGCCAGAAATTTGGGGTCTTATTCCCCCTCCATGCCCTGGCTTGCAGCACAGCTCCGGCAGCTGCATCCACTCCTCAGCTGCAGGAAGGCAGAGAGAGAAAGCAGTGGGCAGTTGCCATACACTCTTGCAGCCTCACCTCCTCTGCCTAGAAGGTAGCTCTTCTCTCAGGGTTTTAGGTACCTGCCTGCCTGACAGTGCCACCTCCACATTACTGCCCAGGAGCTGTGGTGGTAAGAAGGGGAGAAAAGGAAGGGACTTGTAGGAAATTTATTTCTCCTCCTTGGACCAGAGATATTCTCTGGAGCCCTTTCTGTCCACACTGGGCACACTTCTAGGTTTCAAGTTGGGAAATTCTGGAAGAAAAAACATGCAACTTTGAATCTGATGTGCTTCATCTGCCTGATACTTCTCAGTTCTCTGAGGCCTGCATCCTGCCTCTGTCCAGGATTCACAGCTGTGGTCATGGGGAGACCCGTGGAGGGTGCTCACTCCATCCTCCCAGGACAGTCCCATTAAAGAGCAGTCCTCCTGCCCCCTTGCTTGCTTCTCCATGGACCTCTTAACTGTCCACCATGCTACACACATCACATGTCGCTGTGCACATCCCATCACTGGGATGGAGACCCCACAGGCAGAGCCTTGCTTGCCAAGTGCTTGAACAGCTCTGGCACACCAGACATGCCCAGCAAATACTTTTTGAATGAATGAGTCAGGTTGAAGTGAGCCAAGACTGAGAAGCTGTGTGTCTTCTCGATCTCAAAACTTCCTTTGAGGTCTCCTGTTTTCTCAACATCCCTCAGACAGAAAGGCATGTTCCATCTCTTCCTTTGATTTGCAGTAAGCCCAGTGGCTCCCCAGTCTAGCACCTCCTTACCAGGCCGTCTGCACCCAGCCCAGGCTAAGCAGCCTCGTTCGCACCTAACCCAAAGCCACCACCTCTCCCGGGGCCTTTGGCTGCCAATCCTGCCTCCACAGCTGCAACTGACTTTACAACCATGCTTCAAGCTCTCCAGTGATCCTCACTCATTGGGACACGGGCCCCAGGCCCTCCGTGCCTCTGAACCACACACTTGTTTGTTCTTTGAAGATTGGTTCTTTGCTGGTTGCAGCTTCGTCTTGGCATCTGAACCCTGCCCCTCTGCTTGGTTTCTCACTGCCAAGACCCCCGTGGCCCTTGTGCCCCCAAAACTGAATGCAGAAGTCCCGGACCTGTACCCAAATCTACTGCCCCCGAGTCCCCACCTCAGCTGCCCTCTGCGTGCTTCTGATAACTTGGGCGGAGACCTAACACACAGGACCTCTGATTCTGGGACCCCTTATGAGTCCTGGATTTCTTTTTCTTTTTAAAGGTACTTTCAGCTGAGAGGAATAAGCCCGTCTTGCATGAAGGCAGGTTGGGTGGGAGGGTGTGGCAGATGTGGCTAAGAACTTGACTAAGGGATGTTAAGAGCAGAGAACCTTCTGCCCCTCTCTGGCCCAAGCAGCCAGGCCCCCAGCTCGCATTTGTCCCGGAAACCCACCTCAGCCCTCACCCCACACTGCTGCCCCTTCCCACAGGGCCAGACCTCTCCCTTCAGGGCTGCAGCCCTCACCCATTCCCTCTTTCTGTTCACAGCACCCTTTCCTTCTCCCCTGTCCTTTCAGGGGATTAGTGGAGATATCACAGTCCCTCCCAACCTGTCAGCCAGAGGCTTCCATAGGACCCATCCTGTGAGGAGGCAAGGCACAGAGTCTGCCAGGGCAAGAGGGGGCTGAGGAGGGAGGTCAGGAGTCCTGCGGAAGGTCCCCTGCCTGTATACAGACCCCTTCATAGGTTAGCAGGGCTGAGCCACGGAGGGAATCTTCTGGCAGCTCACGTGTACGCATGTACACAGATGTGAGTGCAAGGCACACACACGTCTCACAGGCACGCACACATGGGTGGGCAAGCACGTGTGCACTCACACACTTTGGTCCCTTTGACAGCACACTAGTATCCTTACTGAAATGCGGGCTTGTGCCCCAGTGGTGTTGAGTGATTCAAAGAAAACACTTAGGATTTTATTGTGCGTCTGCCCAAGAGTGACAAGTTCCCTGGGAACAGAGACCGAGCAGGCTGACAGGGCCGGGCGCCCCAACCTCTGGGGCTCTTTCCCCAGAGTCCCTGTTTCTGCTAGCCCTCGCATTTTCAGGCTTGTCAGAGGCCCTGGCTTCTGTTCTTCACGCCCAGCCCTGCTCAGCAGCCCCACCCAGCCTGGGCCCTGGGCAGTGGGGCCTGGTGAGGCTATTTTGAGTCCAGCTCTTGGCCTGCCTCACGCCTAACTCTGCCACTGGCCACCTGCCGCCGCCTGTCAGGCCCGGAATGCTGATTGGCAGTTGGCTGGGGCGGGGGCTGGGGACAGACTGTTATAAAGCTGAGGCGCCCAGGAGTCACCCGTCCCTGTCCACAGCCCGCCAGTCCCCACCTCTACCACCATGTCTACCCACCGCCTCGTGATGGTTCGGCACGGTGAGAGCACCTGGAACCAGGAGAACCGCTTCTGCGGTTGGTTTGATGCAGAGCTGAGCGAGAAGGGGGCTGAGGAGGCCAAGAAGGGGGCCCAGGCCATCAAGGACGCCAAGATGGAATTTGACATCTGCTACACGTCCGTGCTGAAGCGGGCCATCCGCACCCTCTGGACCATCCTGGACGGGACGGACCAGATGTGGCTGCCTGTGGTGCGGACCTGGCGCCTCAACGAGCGTCACTATGGGGGCCTCACCGGCCTCAACAAGGCGGAGACGGCGGCCAAGCACGGGGAGGAGCAGGTGAAGATCTGGAGGCGCTCCTTTGACATCCCGCCGCCCCCCATGGATGAGAAGCACCCCTACTACACCTCCATCAGCAAGGTGAGGTGCTGGGATGCGGGAGGGCAAGAGGAAGCCTGGGGACCAGGGCTTCAGGGGTGGAGACCGGGTCGAGGCGGGGGTGCCCGCCTGGGGGGTGACCAGTAGCATGGATGCCCCCAGGAGCGCCGCTATGCAGGCCTGAAAGCCGGGGAGCTGCCCACGTGTGAGAGCCTCAAGGACACCATTGCACGGGCCCTGCCCTTCTGGAATGATGAGATTGCCCCTCAGATCAAGGCTGGCAAGAGAGTGCTCATCGCAGCCCACGGGAACAGCCTGCGGGGAATCGTCAAACACCTAGAAGGTGAGGCCCGTCCTCACACACGGAACGGGCAGAGGCGGGGGGGGGCGGGGTGTGTGTGACACGTTCCCATGAGCCATCAGCCCCCAAATGCTCTTTCCCTAGAAGGGACAGTCGCTTCGTTGAGGCAGCTTTGCAGACGTCAGCATCAGGGTAGGGTTTTTTAATTGTGAACTCCAGTTCACAGCCAGGAGGGTTGAGAAACCTTCTCTGTTAAAAAAAAAAAATGAAAAATGTTTTTAAAAAATTTCTCTGTGTACTGGGACACCATGTCATGAGTCTCCTTCTCAAGATTCTGGGTGAAAATGTCTACCACCACTGACTCAGGGCCCAGGCCCTGTACAGGGGTCCACTGCTGGCCCAGGTTCCCAAACACAAGCCCCAGGTGAGAAGAGGGGAGGCCCAGGGGCTGGCATCTTGCCCAAGGACATCCGCTCCTGAGAAGACAGGGCCATCTGGTTCTAAATCCCAGTCTGCAGAGTGAACTTGGTCAAGTCATGTTACTGGTAACCCCAGCTCACACACACTCCGAGCAAAGGTTAGTCAAAAGAAGGGAGCGGGTGTGGAGAACGCTAGAGACCTTAGGTTGGTAACTTGGCGTCATTAAAAGAGCAGTGCTTCCCAGCATGACAGGCTCCTTCATGGAAGCCCCAGCTGCCTTCCTGATGCTTAGTCCACACAGACGCCTCACACTTGGCGCTGAGCCTAGTGGATGGAAAGACCACCTGCCCACCCTCCTGGGCCCTCCGGCAGCCTGGTCTAGGAGAAACAAAGGCACCGAGGCAAACCTGACTGGGGCCTCCCACTGACCAGAGCATGTTCTCTTAGGCTCTCCTTGCATCAGGAGAGTGGGGTGGCAGGAATACCAAAGGTCGAGCTGCTATTCCGGGCCACGGACTGTGGGAGGCCAGCAGGGTTGGGTTTCCTCGGAAATCTCCGCTTCACACCTGGCAGGGCCTCCCATCCGCCGTGGCCACGAGCAGCCCTTCTCGCTGTCCCTCCCTGCCCCGTCCCCCTTCTCAAGGCTCCGGTGCTCCTCTGCTTAGAATGTCCAGAAACTGTAACTCTCTAGAAACCAAATGGTTCATGTTTTCCCTGATCCCAAACATCGAGTCTGGCCCGAGTTCACGTTGGGCCAAGGGGGCTGATGGCATCGCCCCAGATCAAGACGACTTGGGGTGGAGTGAGGTCCCTGGTCCACCACAGCTATTTCTGTAGGCTGCTGTCTCAGTGCTGCCTTGACCTTCTCTGGGCATACTCCTGTGGCCTTGCTGTCAGGGGTGGGAGGGTTGCTGCCTGGCTGACAGCACCACGGCCCATAAAGGTCACGAAACCTGCTAAATGCATGAGCAGGTGGCCGGCTGGTCAACAGGCCGGGAGGGGCTAAGGACCCTATTCCTCTGGTCCAGGGATGTCGGACCAGGCCATCATGGAGCTGAACCTGCCCACGGGGATCCCCATTGTGTACGAGCTGGACCAGGCACTGAAGCCCACCAAGCCCATGCGGTTCCTGGGGGACGAGGAGACCGTGCGCAAGGCCATGGAAGCTGTGGCTGCCCAGGGAAAGGCGAAGTGAAGGGCGGGCTCCGGCAATAAAGGCACCTCCTTCCACAGTCTCCAGCTCAGCATGGCCCCAGCTGTCCGGCAGGTGGGTTGGCAGAAGCCTGCCCCCTACCCCAGCGCTCCCTCAGGGCTAGTTCCACAGGTCTGCAGCCTGGGATGCCAGAAACACAGCCCCAGGCCCTTGCTGCCTGCCCAACCCAGCCCCATCGGGGGGGGGGGGTGGCCAGGAGACTCCCTATCCCTGGCTGTCAAGTGGTTCCTGACAACTCACCATGTAACATCCAAAGCTGCAGAGCCACTTGGTACCCTTGCTCTAAATTAAGAGTGCCCAAGGGCACCTAAGGGGTGTCCAGGTGATGCAGCCGGCCCCGTGGGGAGCCAGGACTACAGCCAGGACACCACTTCCTTCACCCTCATCGCCCTCTACTGTCTGCAGCCCCAGGGTGGGAAGGTCAAGATGGTACCCTGGGCCCTGCTCTATGAGTGTCCCCTTGTCCAGGGACGGATAGGCCCACAGGTGGCCTTAAAGCTGGCCGTACATGACTCATGGAGCTCCCATGGTTGGGCTGGGCCTTGGAGTTTGTCCTGAGAAATCTGGACATGGTGGGACCTGCCTGCAGCTCAGCCTAAGTAGACAGAAGTGCCATCTGCAGCCAGGCAGGGCGGGGGCCCTGGGATTGGCCACCAGCCTGCTCAGCACGTCCTCTGACCCACGCTGCTTCCGTCCAGCACCAGCAAGAGGGGCTGGAATTCCCCAGACACGGCGGTGCGGGTGCCTCACTCCACGCACGCAGGCACACGGACTCTCTTAGGCGAGGGGAAGTGCCCTGTGGTAGGGGTCAGAGTGGTCCCAGCCCCTCCCAGAGAACGGAGATGCAGGAGGCTGACTTCAGTCACATGTGTATCTTTATGCCTCTTCCGGTGGCTAATGGTTGCTCAGAGGTCGGAGGGGTTACACGTGAGGGCTACAACAGGGTGGATCAGCGTGAGCACCTGGGTGGGGCGACCGTCACTCCAAACGCAGACACGGGGGAGCTGGGGCAGAAACAAGGAGAGACAGCAGGAACGGGCCGGCGTGGTTCCTTGCCCTGAACCTCTCGGTCGCACTGGGGCCAGGAGACAAGAGGGAGCCCACGGGCAAGGACATGCAGTGTCTGCTGACGTTTCACCTCCTCCTTCACATACTCAGACGGGGGCCCGGTTGTCCCTGTCTGCCCATGGTCCAGGCCGAGGGACAGAGAAATGGGGAGGACAGAGTAGGATCCAGAAAGACTGTCGTCAGAATTGTCATGACCCACTCCGACTTTGGTCATAAACTAAGGTCACTGTTCCCAAGGATCACTGACATTCTAGGTATAGACAGCATCCCTTGGAGGCAACAGGAAAAGGAAAAAAAGGCAAAGGCAGGAGGCCTCAAGGTGCCCCTGCTCAGACCCCCGCCTGGCAGTGCCATACTCCTTGGGCAGAGGGTACTCGGGGGCTGGCTCTGGGCAGGCCTTGGCTCAGTGTCTTCTGTTGTGGGTCAAGGGCCAGGCTGGTTGGGAGGAGTTTGGGAAGCTCTGGTAGCACGTTTGGAGATCACCAGGTTATTGCTGCATTTGGGGGTAACAGAGGCCAAGCCGCCCAAGCCAGAGGGAGCCAGAGGGCTTGTCCTCATCAGCAGATACCATTCCTGGAAAAGTGCCATAGACAACCCTCACCCGACCTCTTCCAGCAAGAAGGAAACCACACCTGGGTGGGGAAGGGCAGGTCAGCCCTGGGCTTCAGCCCGCAGCCGAGCGTCCTTACTCAATGAGCTCCACGTAGTTGGCGGGGAACATGCCAAAGCGGCCGTCTGGCCCATAGCCACGCCACCAGCCTGCATCAATCACCTCGATGCCGGTGATGAGGTTCTCAGGGTCAAAGGAGATCTCGGTCTCGTCGGCTGCAAAGAAGGTGAGCCCAGAAGCTGTGCTGAGAGCTCGGGGACCCTGGCCACCAGCCTGTCCTGATGCTGCTCCTGTGGCCAGTCCCCAAGGACACAGCTTTCCACACGGTCTGGCTCTGGGACCACTGTCCCAGGGAAAGGCTACAGTATAGCACTTCCACACATCAGCCTGCTCCCCGAAGCCTCCACCCAGGGTCAGCAGGAGGGGTACCAGCATCCAGGCCTGACCCATCCCTCTGGTCATAGTTCCAGAACAAGGTGGGCAACCGGGATTCCCACCAGTGGGCAGCAAGCTGCTCAGAGCATGTGGGGAGGCCTGAGTTGTGCAAGACACCCACCCGTTCTTCCTTCTCACCCTTCTCTTTTCATTTCTGACACCTCCTGGGGCTAGTTCCTTGAGGGGACCCCCAAATCCTGCCTCCTGATCTTGGGCCCTGTGGTCTGAGGTGATTGGACAGCATATTACCTGCCTGGTAGTCATACAGGGCCCGGGCACAGAGCCCTTTCCCACTCAGCCCGGGGTAGTGGTCAATGGGCTCAGAGCTGGCATCTTGCTGCTGCACCTGCCCATGGACGGGAAAGAAGAAGCCAAGTCTGAGGTCTTGATTACCCCAGATTCAACCCTGCTGGTGACCAGGGCTCCCCGCGGACTTGTGGGGAGGAATGTGGGACAGGCCCTCGCCCAGAACTAAGCAAGACAATCCACAGGAAGTGAGTCGCAGAAGTTAGGTGTCCCACGATGGGAGGGCCAGGGAGTGCGTTTCTGGGTATGTGGCCCTTTCACAGACCTGCCCTGCTGTAGAGAACCCACCATTGGAGGCTCCTCATAGAGAGTCTCCTGCTCTGGGGGCTCCTCGTACACAGCCTCCTCTTCCACCTGCACCGAACACGGAGGGATGCTGGGCACTGGCTCCTCGCGGGGATCTGCACGAGGGGACACAGCTCACTCTGACCCAGGGGAGGGGAGAGGACAACCCATGTCTCCCTCCCACCCTCAACCCCCCACGGGGCAGCCAACAGCCTTGCCTGCCCTGGGCCTTGACGTGGCCTGAGCTGACTCTCTGCTGAGGGGGGTGTCTGGTTGAGTGAGTTGCTTCTGCAGGAAGGGGCTCCTCAGCTTGCCTACAAACCAATGGTAAACATGGAAGACATCACCCAGCTGGACAGGAGGAAGAAGCAAGTATTTGCTGCCTTTTCTGTGCTCTGTATTGCTCAGAGGAGGAACCTGTTCTGGGACAGTGAGCGTCGCACAGGGAGTGGGGACGTGCAACAGCTGCAGGAATACTACCTAGCACACACACATCACATATATGTAGCGTGGCCTTGTGCAGTGTTCGAGAGCGGGTCAGCAGCGTAGTCTGCTATAGCCTTTGAGGGCCAGAGAGATGACTGATCCAGGCCCTGAGGCCCAGATAACAGCCCAGCACCGGAGGTGTGCCAGGTGTACAGGGCCAGGACTGGAGGGTATTCTTTCTAGAGCCACACGTGGTTCCTCCATCCCACCAGGTCTCTGAAGGAGGTCAAGAGCAGGCAGGTGGCCCTGGGGTCCCAGGCTCGCATCCCAGAAGCGGCCCACAGAAGCACAAGCTCTCCTCACTCATCCCTCAGGGCGGCCTGTACTGGGACCCCAGACCCCTTCAGCCTTCCCCTGCCTCACAGCTGGACCAAGGGAAGTCTCACCTGGCTGGGGGCTGGAGATGGAGGTGGCAGACATGGCCCTCTCCTTCTGCTTGAAAATCTCCCGAGGGTGTGCTGGCTGCGGACAAACAGGCTCCTGGTGCCCATGTACTCGGTAGTGAAAGAGGCCCAGGGGTCCATGGGCCGCCTGGCTCCCTGCAGCTGTGCAGGGGGGTCAGGAAGCAACACCCCAAAGCTGAGAGGCTCACAGGTCTTTTCCAGGACCACAGGAGACCCACATTGGGCTAAGCTTCTGCCCTCAGCCTCCTCTCCACTGCCAGCGCTGAGACACCACATGTCCCATGTTCAGACCTGCCCAGTCCCCTGCAGGCCCCTTACAGGAAGCCCCTCCCTTGGGCCTGCGGGGCAAGATGCGTGCATCTGGAGGAATCCATCTGGCCATCACTGCTCCCAGCAGGCAGCCTGCACGCCTGTCCTGGATGAGCCTCCACGCATTACTTTGGCCTCTCAAGGTGGGAGCATACAAGACTCACCTGCTCCTCTCTGTTCCTTGAAACCACCTCATGCTGTTCATATTTCCTGCTGGGAGGGGCAGAGGAAGAGCTGCAGCTTGGCCTCAGCATACTCCTTACCTGCTTCTGGGGGACACTCCTAGGGAGAAGGAGAGACAGCCCCTCCCAGTAGGTGCCGGCCCCCCCCTCACCTCTGGAGGCCAGCCTCGCCTCCCTGCTCCTGATAGCGCTGCTCCCGGAGGGCAGCCTCACGCAGCTCCCGCTCCCGGCGCTCCTGCTCCAGCTGCTGCCGCTCCTCCTCCGCTCGCCGCTTCTCCTCTAGCCTGCGGTTCTCCTCCTCCTTCTGTAGGGAGAGTCGCACCCGCCTGCCCCACTCCGCCTCTGCACTGCCGGCAACATGGACCTGCCCTCTCACCTCTGTCCTATTCAGGCAGCCTGCACAGGCTGTGGTCAAGCATGGGCTCTGAAGCAACGCTCATTAGCTGTGTTACTTAACACCTCTAACCCTTAGTTCAACCATCTGCAAATGGGTGCGAAAAGGGTTATTTACTCAAATCCCTTATTGAACAAATATCAGGGAACTTATTGTAAGAAAAACTGAGATGTAGCAGCTCGTGTTTGGTGCACAGACTCTCCTCATCATACCCTGGGCAGCACTTACCTCTGCTTTGGCCCAGAAGCTGTCTTTGCCAACCCTTTTGATCTCAGACACAGCATTGGTCTTCTGGTACACTGAGCCCTAAGGGGGACAGAGAATTCACTCCAGGGCCACTGCCAGGAGCACAGACTGGCTCAGAACTGCGGTGAGGGAACTGGCGGAAGGACTGGCGCTTGGACCAGGGACTCTTAAGGAGGCCTGAAAGGCCCTGGAAACTGCAGGTGGGGATGCTCAGCCCCAGACAAAACTAGAGTCGTCTCTGGTTGCACCAGGCCCTCGTGCATGGAAGCCAAGGCAGGCAAGGCCCCTGGGCCTGCCTGAGAACCCTGGAAGCTGGACCGTGCTGAGGCAAAGTCTGGACAGAGGTCCCCTCAGAGAGCTAACTGCAATGCAGCA
Source organism: Giraffa tippelskirchi (assembly GCF_054371585.1). NCBI lineage: Eukaryota > Metazoa > Chordata > Mammalia > Artiodactyla > Giraffidae > Giraffa > Giraffa tippelskirchi. Next base: position 1,062,279 of record NC_137283.1, read on the forward strand.
CCCACAGAATACCCAAGAACCTCAGCTGTGTGTTGGGAGACTCACTCCGCACTAAGCACCAGGCCACAAGCCCAAAGGTGTCTGGCCACAACTCAAGAGGGGCTTGCCCTGTACACCAGGAGTTTCTCCAAAGCAACCATGGTCCAGGGCCGCACAGGACACTCTGGTGCCATGGCCTGGAGGGCGGATGGAGTCTCTGCAGAGAACCCCTGACCACACAGAGGCAGCGTATGAGGCTCCAGCACCAGTACACAGGGTGAGAGGCCACCCCTTACGCACACCGGTGCCTGCCTCAAGGAGGCAGCTCCAGCTCCCGTCAGGCACAGGGTCACCACAGGCACCTCAATCAGGCTCCAGGACCAGAAGCCAGGCAGGCGGCACCCAGTCCCTTTGGGAATAAAGCACTGAACGTGGGTCCAATCAGTCTGGAAGTTAGGAACTGCACACTCCTGTCCGGTCGCCCTCAGGCCCACACAGCACTCACCACTGGGGCCTGGGGGCCCATGTCCTGGAAGCGGCTACTCTCCTTGTGGAAGGTGTAGTTAGCACCCGAGGCCCTGGCCACCTTTTGCATGATGCACTCGGGCTCCACGTCTTCCTCGGCCCTGGCATTGATGGTCACGTGGGCCCCCTGCAGCAGGAGCAGGACTTGATGAAAAGAAGCATTGCGGCCCCAGGAGAGGACAGGCTGCACACCTCAGTCTGCACAGCACAGTGGCTGCACAGGGCTCAGGGTCAGGAGGCCTGCGCTCACCAAGGCCTCAGGAAAACCAGCGGAGGCAAATCGCTGCTCTTGTCCCAGCTTTCGTGGAAGGCCCATGCCCTCCACAGTGTGGCCTGTTCAGCGGTGCCACAAGACAGCCCTGGCATTAAAGAGGTTCTTCCTAGTGAATGAAAACTAATCTTAAAAGGCACCTGGAAACAAGCACATTTTCTGCAAAAAGCAAGTTACTATTTCTCCAAGAGAAATGAGAATTATGACCTTATTGGTACTAAATAATACCAATAAGCTTGGGACCCTCTCTTTTACCTCCTAGATGGAGAAACTGAAGTGCATCTGAAGAAATGCTGGCAGAACCAGAAAACAAAGTCCTGCATCTCCTTGCCAGTAACCAAAGAAATGCCAAGAGTAAGCTGACAAGTGAACAACAAATACTTTTTGATCACAATGCTTCTGAGATTCAAGAAAGTTCCATTATATGATGACTAAAATAAATATATGCAGAAATGGACTGGAAATGAAAAGCATTAAAGGGAACAGGCACATTGAGGTTGTGGACATAAGCAACTGTCCTTCTCCAGATCCTCAAAGTACTGCTGAAAATCTGTACTCATAAAACAAGTGGAACCCAAGGCTTAGCCCTGCCCCAAGACCAGCTCCAGCATGGCCTCCTTGTGGTCCTTCGTCCCCACTGAGGCCAGCTTGCAGGGGCTCTGGCTACATCCTGGGCAAGAGTGGAGCAGCCTCCGGTGTAAGGCACACTGCCAACTCTGGATGCGATTCCTGCTAACTCACACGCTGGAACCTGGGGATCTGATGAATGCTGGGAGGCCCCGTACGGAGCAGCCCTCACCTTCAAGAAGCCGGCCATGGTGCTGACGTGGTTGGCGCATGCTCCCTTCCGCACGTCATTCACGCCCTCACCAGTCTGCAACACAGCACATTCCTCGGTGTGACCCAGGTCCCCCTGCAAAGTCACCGCCCACCCCAGGGACTTGGCAGTTTCCCTGTGTTCCAGGAAAGAGAAAACTGCAACCCTAAAGCAGAGGACATGGTGAGACCCCAAACCTCCGAGTCAGGGGGAGTCTCGGAGAAGGACAGCCACCCACTTCCGCTGTGGTAGGTTTCCTTAGAATTCCGTAGTCCCCACCGAGGGAAACCATTTCATTCGAGTCCCTGTCCTATCCTCCCAGAGCCCTCCCAGCCCTTATCCAGGCCCTCTGCTCCCTCAGGATGACTACGCTGAAAGGGACAAGGACACGAGTGTCCTACGGTGGCCTGTAACCCATTTTACAGGAGCAATTCTGGGCCAGGACAGTGAGGTCCGCACAAGTGGGGCCCCAGGTACCCTTTGGGCCACACTGAATGTGCCCGCTATTCTGTTCAGTCACCAGATGCAAGCTGTTGGGAAGCCAAGCTCTCCCCTGCTGCAGTCACAAAAGACGGAGAAGGAAATAAGAAAAGGGAGTTTTTCTGGATCACATCCAGATGAGAACGCGGAAGCCCTCAAGTTCCACATACCCAGTTGATGAGGACAAACTTGGGCAGGCCGGAGTTGGGGTCCTTGACCCTGCAGAAGGCGTACATCACCTTCCCACTGTTGAGCTCCTCCACCATCTCCTCCAGGCCCCCCTCTGCAGCGGTCACAAGGAGAGTCAGAGGTGGCCCAGGCACCCCACACCCACCCTAGTCCACCAGGAAAGGAAACCCAAGCTGCTTCTAAGCCTGGGTTCTCAGTCCTATCTGAAACAGAATCGGATTCCTAGGCCTACCTCCACCAAGCTGACTTATGAGAACTGCACGGAACCCAGGGTCTGCATTTGTGAAAAGCACCTCAAGTGATGTTTAAGCCACACTAGTCTAAAAATCACTCCTCCTGCAAACCCACAGGTAATTCTGGAACTGTCATTTCTGCTGCAAACCAGGCAGGCACCAGACCTCCAATGCAGGAGCTCTGCAACAGTTTTACCACAGCCTGAACTCCACTAACCGCCCTGGGACAGCAGGGCCTGCTGTGAGTCACCCTGTTCTTACATGTCTGCTCAGACTCCAGGGCCACCCAGGGGCTCCTGAGCAGATGTTAACTGCCCACAGCCATATAGGGGCTCAGCTCTCTGATTCCCTGAGCAGGGACGAGGGAGTGATGGGCAAACAGGAGTGGACGGCCCTATGCCACTCTCCCGACACTAGGCTGTAAGCCCCAGCATGTACTCGAGTTCTGGAGTACTCTTCTGAGGTACCCCAAACATTCCCAGGTTGTGAGAAGGTGCTAGATCAGGTATTTTACCTATTGGGCTCCACAGAACCTGGGGCAGTCCTAAGGCCCTGCTCTGGGCACCCACAGCTGCTGCTGCTGCTAAGTCACTTCAGTCGTGTCCGACTCTGTGCAACCCCATAGACGGCAGCCCACCAGGCTCTTCCGTCCCTGGGATTCTCCAGGCAAGAATACTGGAGTGGGTTGCCATTTCCTGCTCCAATGCATGAAAGTGAAAAATGAAAGTGAAAAGTGAAAGTGAAGTCGCTCAGTCGAGTCCGACTCTTCGCGACCCCATGGCACCCACAGCAGTGAATATCACTGTGAATGGTGGTATGAACACTGAACTCTGCAACTCTCAGTTCCCTATGACATCACAGTGCACCTGATACCATCAGGGGCAGTCCTTCTAGAAAGACGGCCACCAAGAAGAACAGCTCATGGAAGAGGCTTTCTACCAACAAGTTACTAGCACCATCCATGCAGCAAGCAGAGAAGATGCCAGTCAGCATGCACTGAATAATGAAGCTACATCACTCAGGCCAGGTGAGCTGGCCTTGAGAACTGAGGAGTTAAGGGTATCGGGCGGGGGATCTACAGTTTATACCCCTCTGCCCAGCACTGGCCAAGAGCCTGTTCTTCCCAGAGAATTCCTATCACCTGTATTTGAGCAGCACTTCTCCAGGTCACCCCGTCCCAGCTGACCACATACACAGATGTGACCTCTCCCAGCTGAGGGTGTGCCCAGCAGAGATTCAGTCCACCAGAAAGAGGGCAGAAGGAAGGATGGGTCTGCCCCTTCTCTTCCTCCACCAACACTCAGCTCTGTCGAACTGTCATCCTGTCTCAGCTACAGCCGGGGGATAAGGACAGAGCCCAGGCCACGGCTTGGGCTGTCTGCAAGCTAGAGAGGGCAGGCCTATTGCCCATCTCAGCTCCTCCCAACTATGACACAGTCAGAGAGCACTGCTGCCCTGCACCTCCAGGCAGACAGCCAAGGAGTAAGTATTTTCACTTAGAAACGTCTGAAATCCAAAGCAAGCCAGAAGGAGCTGTGGGTGCTGTGGGCCCCACACTCCTGGGGGAAAGCCTCTGCCCTGGCTGGCTGCAGTCACTCAGATCAGGGGAGCAGGGAATTCCTCAACACTGACACTGATGTGGGGCAGGCTCATCATTAGCCAGGGAAGGTGTCGCTGGTCATGCCACATGCAGGGAATATTTCTGCACCCCGAGTGTCCTTCCTCCTGCTGTGATGGCGGCAATGCCAGCGGAGATGGAGCACTGATGTCACAACTCTCCCTGCCGCCCCCCATCTCCTGATGCTCTTGTAGCCCATCTACCTCCTCATTTGACCATACTCACCACCCGTGCCGGCCACGCGGATGTCATTGCTGTTTCCTTCGTAAGTAAAGAGGGCCCTGAAACAAAACACAAACAGGCTCATAACCAGTGCCCTGGTAACCCTGTGCCCTCACTGAACCCACCAAAGCTTCACCACCCCAAGAGCTCAGCCTGACAGTAACAAGTGGGCCGACACAAGCCCCACTCTGAGGCAGGATCTCAGTAGGCTGCTGGGCCTTCTCATCTGGAACTGGCCCAACTTACCAGAGCGGCTTGTCATGAGGACCAAATCTATGAATATGGGAAGCATGCGTCTACTTTGCAGGAAACTACGCTGTGAAATTCTATGGCAACGTTCTACACATTTATGTGTGAAAGCTTCACCGGGCTACCGTGTATGTCAATGGAGGTAGTCGTTTACTCGATAAGTCGTGTCTGACTATCGTGACCCCATGGACTGTAGCCCGCCAGGTTCCTCTGTCCACAGAATTCTCCAGGCAAGAATACTGGAGTGGGCTGCCATTTCCTTCTCCAGGGATCTTCCCGACCCAGGAACCGAATCTGGGTCTCCTGCATTGCAGACCGATTCTTTACCGACTGAGCTATGAGGGAAGCCCACGTATGTCCATATGAACAAGCAAAAGATACCCGCATATTCCTGAAACCAGAGCACACCAAGGAGAAGTCGGAAAGAGAAATACATGCATTTTTAATAACCAATGCCCTTGTGCATGTCTGCAGTCTTCTGGAAACGCTGAAAGGTTGGTGGAGCAAGTCTGTCTGGGCTTGAGACTCTTCCAGCAAACGCAGACTTTTATAAGTTGCATACGGCGTCAGAAACCATAGAGGCCATGACTCAACATGAAGTCCTCATAGGACAGGCTCCTATGGGCAAGTTCTATAACCTAGCAGAACCTCAGGTCTCTACAGGTGACCCTGGATAATACCTTCCATCTCTAAGACTATTCATGAGAATGTCGGCAAAGATTTGGGCTTATAAATCTGTGCCCTATAAGTGTTGAGAAGTATGGTGCTGCTGCTGCTGCTGCGTCGCTTCAGTCATGTCTGACTCCGTGCGACCCCACAGACGGCAGCCCACCAGGCTCCGCCATCCCTGGGATTCTCTCCAGGCAAGAACACTGGAGTGGGTTGCCATTTCCTTCTCCAGTGCATGAAAGGGAAAAGTGAAAGTAAAGCAGCGACCCCATGGACTGTAGCCTACCAGGCTCCTCCGTCCATGGGATTTTCCAGGCAAGAGTACTGGAGTGGGGTGCCATTGCCTTCTCCGAGAAGTATGGTAAATTGTATTAAATCTGGGCCATGGAAGGTCCTTTGACCGAACAAAGGTTACTCAAAGAGAACATTCTAGAAGAGATTGCATCCATGCAGTCCACATAAAGCCCAGCCGTCAGCATGAACTCTGCAGAAGCTCAGCTCCAGAGTGCTGGCAGACCCCAAGGTGAAGGTGATAATCCATGGGACAGTAAGTCAAAGGCAAAACCCAGTCTCCCCATGCTCCAGAGCACAGGCTGCCAAGGTGTGCCAGAGACTGCACGGTCAACAGTCTGACAGGAACCAAATCAAGTACCCTCGGCTCTCCCAGGGCCTAGGAAGCACCGCCGGGCAGAGCCGCCTAAGCCGAGAAAGTCGGCGGGAATGACCTAGGTCCAAAGATTAGCGGGAATGACCCAGGCCCAAAGATCTGGCGGACACCCAGAATCTGGTGGCCAGAGTCCTGACCAGCCTTCCTCCTGGAGGAAAGAAGCCCATTCCTCTCGAAGACCACCAACCTTGGCTGCAGAAGTCAGGCACACTCGACCAGCACCAAGAAGCAGAGACCGCTGCTCAGGCTTAGCGAGACCGCTGCTCAGGCTTAGCGTTTCCAAGAAGAGATCCAGCAGCTAACAAAAGCCACGCCCCATGCCTACCATCTACCCCTCTGACTTCATTCCCCTTTGTCCTAGGCTCCAGCCTAAGCCACCTTCTCGAATGTTCCCAGTTCAGAAGTTCATCCAACATTCAAACAACCCTTCTTCCAAATCAACGTTAAAAACAAAGAAAAAAATGCTGTGTTGGCTTGTGCAGGCACAGAGCACAAGGAGCATGGGGCACTAAGTACTTTACGATTCAATCACTTTCAAAAACATGGTCTGACAACCCGTTACTTGCTAGTGATGGAGTACAGCTATGAATAATCCTTACCAGGACCTAACCACAGAACTCACTTTCTAATGGGAGACAAAACACACACACGCAAACACATCACACTCATGTACTGTCACGTAGTGAAGTGGGTACGGGAAGTGAGCAAACATGCCACAACCCAGGGGAAGAATCTGGTTTCCCCAGGAGACTGACCCAGTATAGAGAGTTGATGTCATGGCTGCTCCCTATCCCACCTTGCTTCAGGGCCTGTTCCAACGCGCCCACTCTGAATGTGAAACTTTATGACCCACCAGACTGGAGACCACTTCTCGCTTCTCTGCCATTTTTTCTGTACCCCTCTCAGTACCCCTACACCTGGGACAGAGATGGGGCCCACCCCACCCTTTCTGGTGAAGAGAAAGGGTGACAAGAAAATCAGTGAGGATGCCTAGTGTGTGTCTGAGGATGTCAACCAGGGAGATGGGAATATCTGACTGCAACCAAAGGGACAGGAATCCAGAAAGGCAATACCAGCACTTGAGAAATCAAGTTTGGGGAGCCCCCTTGGATGATGTGGAAAGGCGCTCCAGGCAGAGGAAGCAGAAAGAACAAGGGTTGTGAGGAACACCAGCTTGCAAGTTTAAGGAAGAGAAAGAAGGCTAGAGTGGTGGTAAACAGGTGGGGCAGTTAGCAGCCAGGTCACACAGGGCCTCTCAGCCATGGCGAAGAGTCCAGGCTGTATTTATGCAACAGGAAGCCACTGCGGAGTTTAAGCAGGGAAGTGACATGGTCAGATATTTCTTCAGCAGGTCTGTACAAGCAGACCTGCCCACATTGACGTAGTCCCAGAGATTCTGCAGACCCAGGAAGCTGGTATTCTGAAGCTCTTCCCTAAAAAGCCTGGGAGTGAAGGAAAGGATAGGCACCAGTGTTCTCAATATCCCAACAGTACACTGTACAGAAGCCAGTGGGCTGGGCACCAGCGAAAGCAGAGATGAGAAAGCAGTAGCACTTGACAAGCGGAGAAAGCCACAGTTGTTCAGCCTCGCCCAGAGGGCCCTTTCCCAGGCAAAGGAATAAGGCTCCTCAAAGCTGGTCACCTTACTTCATTATACTCAGCATATTTCTTAGAACTATAAATGCTCAAAACTGCTCTGTGCGTAATTTAAGCCATATGGAAAGTAACAGAATTACTATGCATGCAACGACCCTTGTTGCAGGACAGAACAAGGGTCTATGTGTGGGCTACCGTGGGCCCTGCCAGAGATTTCAGATTCAGGCTTTCTGTACTATAAAGGCCCTATTACCGACATTGCAGCAAAGGATGTCACTGGAGGTGGAGGCAAGATGGGACCTTTTTCCAAACACATAACCAGCATCCTCCTTCCGTTCACCTCCCCATAGTTCACGCATATGAAGTAGCATTCTTCTTGATGAAAGGGAGGTTCTTAAAATCCCTGGAGAACCAAGGACCTAAACCCCTCGATCCCAAAGCAAGGCTCTCATTTGCAGTCTGGCTGCTAGATCACCCTCGGAGTCCCACTGCTGAACGGAACATTCGGAATGAAGGCAGATGTAGCTTCCGCTTTCTCAAGGAGGGCTGAGAGGGCTTTCTCAAAGTGCCCCACTGTCCACGGAAGTCCCCGAGCAGGAAATGAGAACCTGGCGGAGCCGTCAAGCACAGCAGGCCCAGGATCCGGCGAGGCCCGTGGGCCGAGACCGGCGGCTAGCGGAGAGGAAGCGCTGGGGACCCAGCGGGCCGCCCCCGGGTTTAAGCGGCACAAGCAGTGGGGCAGGGGCGACGAAGGTGGGCGCCTACTCTGGCGGGCGTGGCGCAGGTGCGCGGCACTCGGGGTTCCGCGCGCCCTGGCTCCCCGGCCCCGGCCCCGGCCCGCCCCCGGCCCGCTCCCGGCCCGCCCCGTCGCCCACCAGTCGGTCGGGGACTTCTCGTTGACCACGCTCTCGTAGGCCTCCCGCAGCGCCGGCCCATTGCGGCTCAGGTTCACGGCCATAGCCCGCACCACGGTGTCCACCACACCCTCGCCGCCGCCGCCGCCGCTTCCCCGACCCGCCGCGCAAGGGAGCCCAAGGCCCCGCCCGGCGGCCGGAAGCCCCGCCCCGCGGCCGGAAGCGGAAGGGGGCAGGCGGGACCCAGGGAGAGCGGCGAGTGGGGGTCAAGCGTGTGTTGGGCTGCGGGCGGGGTGGAAGCCCAGGGCGGGGTCGAGGTGTGGGGATAGCTGTGTGTGGCGATGGAGGGAAAGTGTGGCCTGCGTGTCCCCGTGCTCTGTCCTGCCGAGCCAAGGCACGCTCTCTGAGTCTGGCCGAACGATGCCACCCAGCCCCTTATTAGTTACACTCGTGGGGCACTTTCTTCCACTTATCACAGTTAAAAGCCCTTGTTAGAGGATCCCGTGACGGGCACGGGGGTCCCTTGATCGTCTGTGTGAACTCCGAACGGAAGTTTTACCTAAGAATGAAGCATGCGTGAAAATTAATGAGCAGAAGAATAAAAATGAACACTAAGTGATGGCCACACTGCCACAAAGAAAGTGAAGTCGCTCAGTCGTGTCCAACTCTTTGTGACCCCATGAACTGTAACCTACCAGGCTCCTCCGTCGTCGATGGGATTTTCCAGGCAAGAATACTGGAGTGGCTTGCCTTTTCCTTCTCCAGGAGATCTTCCTGACCCAGCGATTGAACCCAGGTCTCCTGCATTGGAGGCAGACACTTTACCATCTGAGCCACCAGGGAAGTCTACAAACCTCCTTCAAAGTGCAGTTGTGTTTCTCAGACCTCATCTGCGTTTTCTAGAGAGGTCAAGGATGGAGTAAGAAAGGTAAAATGAGAACCTGCCCAGTGCTGGTCCTGTTACCCAACCAAACTTGGGTCCACTTGTCCATTGGTCCCAGTGCAGTAAAGCCAGTCTACTAACATAAGGTTGTGGTAGGAAAAGTGCAGCAGTTACTGTAGGCACCAAGCAAGGAGTCCCGGCAACTAGTGCCCAAACCACCTACTGGCTTTCAGAAGGTTTTTAAAGATAGGGTGAGTGAGTGGGGTTGTGGGGTTCAAGATCAGCTTGTGGACATTCTTCTGATTGGTTGGTGGTGATGTAATCAACAATCAGCATCATCAACCTTCTGGTTCCAACCAGTCTGAGGTCTACCTGCCAGTGAGCAGCATGCAGTCAACTTCTTCCACCTGGTAGGGGTTTCAGTATCGGTAAAAAAAAGGATGTAGCTCAGGATATTATCTATAGCCCTTAAAAGGAACTAATGGTCCTTGACTTTATTTAGTGATGAAACTTATTATTTCACGCGTTGTTTGATTTTTCCTTTGTTTCTGTGTTGTCTCACTTCTTTGCTTAAATTTATTCTTTGAAACTCGGGGAAGACCTAGGAGGCTAAAGTTTTTCTACAGACAAGAGGCAGGCAGAGGACCTGGTGATGGGGGTGGGTGTCTGCCCCAGGGAGGCTTCCTAGGGTCCTGCTATTATGGTTCTGATTCTTTCCAGGCCCTAGCTGACTGATGGAAGGAGCTCCCCATGCTTCAATCTGCACCCGACTGTGACTGACCTATCTGGAGGGAAACAGAGACACATGCCTGGCCTGTAGCAGCTCACAGCTTCCTTCTCGCCTTAGAGAACTCTCATTTCCCTAAAATTCATACCCACAGTCCCATAGCCCATTAGAATTCCATGTTTGAAATTCAGTCTTTCAGTTTTCAGAAAATATCAGGTATATCCTTTATACTATGTAAACCCTATCACAGGATCCTGAGCTTAATCTGGTAGTCAAATATGTTCATTTTTCTGCAGCGATGTCTGAGAAATCAGTTAAGTGGCTTATAGAAAGACTCTTAACAGCCTCATGACAGTTCAGGTCAGATTTTGCTGCTTAATCAATTACCAAAATCTGAAGGTGTTGGGGTCTGGACTGCACATTTAAGGACTTGTAAGCCTTATTTGGACACAAATACTGTTCATTTGTTACATCTATTTTCATTTCTGTTCGCATCATTGCTTGTCTTACAGGCAGAAACTCTACCATCTCTCTGATGGGCAGAACAGTTACCTGTTCCCACCCTGGAGAAACCCCGGGACCTAGCCAAATACTCCCTCCCTTCAGCAACTCCATCTGCAGCCCTCCTCCCTCCCGCAGTTCACCCTGAATCTTTTCTTCCGCACTGTACAGGTCTCATTTCTCCACTTTGACTTCACCAATCTGTTTGCATCGGAAAACCAAACTCTTGTAAGTGGGGGACTGCCCAGAGCTCCCAATTTCTAGTCTTTTTTTTTTTTTTTCCTTCAGTAACATCTATGCTGTCATGTTTTCCTCAGACCCTACCTTCAGGTGACTTCCTGATCCACTACAGTTCAGTTCAGTCGCTCGGTCGTGTCTTTGTCACGACTCTTTGTGACCCCATGGACTGCAGCACACCAGGCCTCCCTGTCCATCACCAACTCCTGAAGTTTATTCAAACTCATGTCTCTTGGGTCGGTGATGCCATCCAGCCATCTCATCCTCTGTCGTCCCCTTCTCCTCCTGCCTTCAATCTTTCCCAGCATCAGGGTCTTTTCTAAGGAGTCAGTTCTTTGCCTCAGGTGGCCAAAGTATTGGAACTTCAGCTTCAGCATCAGTCCTTCCAATGAATATTCAGGACTGATTTCCTGTAGGATTAACTGTTTGGATCTCCTTGCAGCCCAAGAGACTCTTAAGAGTCTTCTCCAACACCACAGTTCAAAAGCATCAATTCTTTGGCCCTCAGCTTTCTTTATACTCCAACTCTCACATCCATGCATGACTACTGGAAAAACCATAGCCTTGACTACATGCTGTGAAAAGTGCTGAGGTGATGCTGTGAAAGTGCTGCACTCGATATGCCAGCAAATTTGGAAAACTCAGCAGTGGCCACAGGACTGGAAAAGGTCAGTTTTCATTCCAATCCCAAACAAAGGCAATACCAAAGAATGCTCAAACTACCGCACAATTGCACTCATCTCACATGCTAGAAAAGTAATGCTCAAAATTCTCCAAGCCAGGCTTCAGCAATACGTGAACCGAGAACTTCCAGATGTTCAAGCTGGTTTTAGAAAAGGCAGAGGAACCAGAGATCAAATTGCCAACATCCGCTGGATCATGGAAAAAGCAAGAGAGTTCCAGAAAAACATCTATTTCTGCTTTATTGACTATGCCAAAGCCTTTGACCGTGTGGATGACAATAAACTGTGGAAAATTCTGAAAGAGATGGGAATACCAGACCATCTGACCTGTCTCTTGAGAAACCTGTATGCAGGTCAGGAAGCAACAGTTAGAACTGGACATGGAACATCAGACTGGTTCCAAATAGGAAAAGGAGTACGTCAAGGCTGTATATTGTCACCCTGCTTATTTAACTTATATGCAGAGTACATCATGAGAAACTCTGAACTGGAAGAAACACAAGCTGGAATCAAGATTGCCGGGAGAAATATCAATAACCTCAGATATGCAGATGACACCACCCTTATGGCAGAAAGTGAAGAAGAACTAAAGAGCCTCTTGATGAAAGAGGAGAGTGAAAAAGTTGGCTTGAAGCTCAACGTTCAGAAAACTAAGATTATGGCATCTGGTCCCATCACTTCATGGGAAATAGATGGGGAAACAGTGGAAACAGTATCAGTCTTTATTTTTTTGGGCTCCAAAATCACTGCTGATGGTGATAGCAGCCATGAAATTAAAGGACGCTTACTCCTTGGAAGGAAGGTTATGGCCAACCTATATAGCATATTTAAAAGCATAGACATTACTTTGCCAACAAAAGTCCGTCCAGTCAAGGCTATGGTTTTTCCAGTGGTCATGTATGGATGTGAGAGTTGGACGGTGAAGAAAGCTGAGCGCTGCAGAATTGATGCTTTTGAACTGCGGTGTTGGAGAAGACTCTTGAGAGTCCCTTGGACTGCAAGGAGATCCAATCAATGCATCCTAAAAGAGATCAATCCTGAGTCTTCATTGGAAGGACTGATGTTGAAGCTGAAACTCCAATACTTTGGCCACCTCATGCGAAGAGTTGACTCATTGGAAAAGACCCTAATGCTGAGTAGGATTGGGGGCAGGAGGAGAAGGGGACAACAGAGGATGAGATCGTTGGATGGTATCACCAACTCGATGGACATGGGTTTGGGTAGACTCCGGGAGTTGGTGATGGACAGAGAGGCCTGGCATGCTGCGATTCATGGGGTCGCAAAGAGTCAGACACGACTGAGCGACTGAACTGAACTGAACTGACTAGATGGACCTTTGTTGGCAAAGTAATGTCTCTGCTTTTTAATATGCTGTCTAGGTTGGTCATAACTTTTCTTCCAAGGAGTAAGCATCTTTTAATTTCATGGCTGCAGTCACCATCTGCAGTGATTTTGGAGCCCCCCAAAATAACGTCTGCCATTGTTTCCTCTGTTTCCCCATCTATTTGCCATAAAGTGATGGGACCAGATGCCATGATCTTCATTTTCTGAATGTTGAGCTTTAAGCCAACTTTTCACTCTCTTCTTTCACTTTCATCAAGAGACTCTTTAGTTCTTCACTTTCTGCCATAAGGGTGGTGTCATCCGCATATCCGAGGTTATTGATATTTCTCCTGGCAATCTTGATTCCAGCTTGTGCTTCATCCAGCCTAACGTTTCTCATGATGTACTCTGCATGTAAGTTAAATAAGCAGGATGACAATATACAGCCTTGACGTCCTCCTTTTCCTATTTGGAACCAGTCTGTTGTTCCATGTCCAGTTCTAACTGTTGCTTCTTGACCTGCATACAGGTTTCTCAAGAGGCAGGTCAGGTGGTCTCGTATTCCCATCTCTTTCAGAATTTTCCACAGTTTATTGTGATCCACACGGTCAAAGGCTTTGGCATAGTCAATAAAGCAGAAATAGATGTTTTTCTGGAACTCTCTTGCTTTTTCGATGATCCAGCAGATCTTGGCAATTTGATCTCTGGTTCCTCTGCCTTTTCTAAAACCAGCTTAAACATCTGGAAGTTCACAGTTCACGTATTGTTGCAGGCTGGCTTGGAGAATTTTGAACATTACTAGCGTGTGAGATGAGTGCAATTGTGTGGTAGTTTGAGCATTCTTTGGCATTGCCTTTCTTTGGGATTGGAATGAAAACTGACCTTTTCCAGTCCTGTGGCCACTGCTGAGTTTTCCAAATTTGCTGGCATATTGAGTGCAGCACTTTCACAGCATCATCTTTTAGGATTTGAAATAGCTCAACTGGAATTCCATCACCTCCACTAGCTTTGTTCGTAGTGATGCTTCCTAAGGCTCACTTGACTTCACATTCCAGGATGTGTGGCTCTAGGTGAGTGATCACACCATCGTGATTATCTGGGTCATGAAGATCTTTTTTGTATAGTTCTGTGTATTCTTGCCACCGCTTAATATCTTCTGCTTCTGTTAGGTCCATACCATTTCTGTCCTTTATTGAGCCCATCTTTGCATGAAATATTCCCTTGGTGTCTCTAATTTTATTGAAGAGATCTCTAGTCTTTCTGATTCTATTGTTTTCCTCTATTTCTTTGCACTGGTCACTGAGGAAGGCTTTCTTATGTTTCCTTTGGAACACTGCATTCAAATGGGTGTACCTTTCCTTTTCTCCTTTGCTTTTTGCTTCTTTTCTTTTCACAGCTGTTTGTAAGGCCTCCTCAGACAGCCATTTTGCGTTTTTGCATTTCTTTTTCTTGGGGATGGTCTTGATCTTGTCTTCTGTACAATGTCATGAACCTCTGTCCATAGTTCATCAGGCACTCTGTCTATCAGATCTAGTCCCTTAAATCTATTTGTCACTTCCACTGTAGAATCTTAAGGGATTTGGTTTAGGTCATACCTGAATGGTCTAGTGGGTTTCCCTACTTTCTTCAATTTAAGTCTGAGTTTGGCAATAAGGAGTTCATGATCTGAGCCACAGTCTGCTCCCGGTCTTGTTTTTGCTGACTGTATAGAGCTTCTCCATCTTTGGCTGCAAAGAGTATAATCAGTCTGATTTCTGTGTTGACCATCTGGTGATGTCCATGTGTACAGTCATCTCTGTGTTGTTGGAAGAGGGTGTTTGCTATGACCAGTACATTCTCTTGACAAAACTCTATTAGCCTTTGCCCTGCTTCTTTCTGTACTCCAAGGCCAAATTTGCCTGTTACTCCAGGTGTTTCTTGACCTCCTACTTTTGCATTCCAGTCCCCTATAATGAAAAGGACACCTTTTTTGGGTGTTAGTTCTAGAAGGTCTTGTAGGTCTTCATAGAACCGTTCAACTTCAGCTTCTTTGGCGTTACTGGTCGGGGCATAGACTTGGATTACCATGATATTGAATGGTTTGCCTTGGAAGCGAACAGAGATCATTCTGTTGTTTTTGAGATTACATCCAAGGACTGCATTTCAGACTCTTTTGTTGACTATGATGGGTACTCCATTTCTTCTAAGGGATTCTTACCCACAATAGTAGAGATAATGGTCATCTGAGTTAAATTCACCCATTCCAGTCAATTTTAGTTCACTGATTCCTGAAATGTCTATGTTCACTCTTGCCATCTCCTGTTTGACCACTTGCAATTCGTCTTAATTCATGGACCTAACATTGCAGATTTCTATGCAGTATTGCTCTTTACAGCATCGGACCTTGCTTCCACGACAGTCCTTTTAGAATCTCCACAGTTGAGAAGAGTTCAACCCACAGTCTTATTGTTTTTCTTCCTTATTCTCTTTGGCCCCACGTGTCTTTCTTTTCTCTTCTTTCTTGGGTAATATAGCTGTGTAAACACATCTAGTTACCAGTTTCCCAAATCCCTAGGGCCTACTAGGAAGCACTTTTCAGCACTTTAGTCAACTTGGGGAGGACCCACCTTGCCTGGATCAGGTTGTTCAGACCAAAGAGGCAGGTAGGTCTCTTTGTTCTGGAAATAGATCAGCTCGGTGTGGTGCCTAGGTTTATCCATAGTGATGAGGGAAAAGCAGGGGGACCCAGGCTCCACCGAAAGAAGACTGTGACTATGAAGAGGGGTCCCTGGCCTGGGGACGTGGGGGCGTTAGGAGTCTGTTTCCTGCTTCCGTGTGTGGTAGCCTATTTCAACGTGACAGATCAGGGAAGGCCTTTCAGAAGTAACACTGGAGCAGACTAGAGATGAGGTTGCAGGGTGGCACGTGTGGAAGATCTTGGTGGAAGTGTTCCACGCGGAGGGAACGAGCTCCGAAGTGAGAGCGCAGAGAGAGAGCGGGAAGGAGGCGTGGGTGCAGTGGGACCCTATAGGGCCCTGTGAGTTCGGGGAAGGACTTTAGGTTTCATTCTTAGGTGTGGTGGAATCCTTGTGTGCTGTGCTTAGTCGCTCAGTGGTGTCCAGCTCTGCGGCCCCATGGACTATGGCCCGCCGGGCACCTCTGTCCGTGGGGATTCTCCAGGCAAAAATACTGGAGTGAGTTGCCATGCCCTCCTCCGGGGATCTTCCTCCAGGGGATCAACGCAGGGATCGAACCCAGGTCTCCCCCTTGCAGGTAGATCTTTACTGTCTGAGCCGCCAGGGAAGTAGGGCGTGTTTTAAATATTCCTCTAGCCGTTCTGCATAGATCCTCTCCATGCTCCTCTCCCCCCTACTCCAGCTTTTCTGGAGTTTCTGTTCCCTTTTGGCCATCTCTCTCTTGTTGGTTGATTGTCCCTTGGTTTGAGAATGTCAGAGGTCTCCAGAGGTCATTCCTAGAGCTCTTCTCTTTTCTTAGCAAATTGGCCCCGTCATTCACAGAAGCCGTGCTTTCCTTGCACGTAGATAAACTCAGATCTGCTTTGCTTCTTGAAGCTCTCCTAGTGGGTTTAGGTAACATATCCAAGGCATGAAAGTAGAGCTCCGAATAGTCAGTGTCCTTCGAACTCTGAGGGCAGTTGACTGTGTCCTGAAGGCATGTGAGCCCAAATGTAGAGGAGACATGCCGGCAGACTCCCTCTGGAGCCCACCGTCTAGAAGGAATCAACAACAGCAGTGATCCCCAGTTTCCATCCATTCAAGCTGATACAACAAAACACCACATACTGGGTGGCTTATGAACAACACAGTTTCTAGAGCCTGGAAGTCCCAGATCAGAGCACTGGTAGATTTGGTATCTAGTGAGAGCCCACTTCCTGGTTCTGATAGGCAGGAAGTTAGCTGAGAGCAACAGAGAGGTGGACCATTCAGCCAACTGTCCAATAGCTGCCTAATCCCACCAAGCAATTTACCAGCCCTGCCCCTAATACACCCACTAGTACTGCAAAAAGCCCCCACCTGCCGACTGGTGGGACTTTCCCCACTTTAGCACATGTACTCACCTCACGGTATCCTGTACTAAAGTAATCTTTGTCAGCCACTGGGCTCATTAGCTGCTCATAAATATTCCACGAATGTGCTGTGCTTAGTTGCTCAGTCGTGTCTGACTCTTTGTGACCCCAGGGACTGTAGCCTGCCAGGCTCCTCTGTCCATAGGGATTTTCCAGGCAAGAATACTGGAATGGGTTGCTATGACCTTCCTCCAGGGGGTCTTCCCGACCCACGGATCGAACCCAGGTCTCCTGCACTGCAGGCAGATTCTTTACCAGCTGAGCGACCAGGGAAGCCCATTCCATGAATATATACATCTAATTATAACAGACTAAATTATAGGAAGTGCATGCACAGTACAGTATCTTGTTATATAACCTGCAGCTATCAATCAATGACACCCCCCCAATTATGCAAATGACCCTCCCTTAAAAACTGTACTCCAGCCCTCGAGGGCCATTTGCCTCCCTTGCATGGCCCTCCTCTCGAAGTGTTCTGTTCTTTTTTTCTGTGTGTACTCAGTTCAGTCACTCAGTCATGTCCAACTCTTTGCAACCCTACAGACTGCAACACACCAGGCTTCCCTGTCCATCAACTCCCGAAGCTTGCTCAAGCTCATGTTCATCGAGTTGGTGATGCCATCCAACCATCTCATCCTCTGTTGTCCCCTTCTCCTCCTGCCTTCAATCTTTCCCAGCATCAGGGTCTTTTCTAAGGAGTCAGTTCTTCACATCAGATAGCCAAAATATTGGAGCTTCAGCTTCAGTCCTTCCAATGAATATTCAGGACTGATTTCCTTTAGGATGGACTGGTTGGATCTCCTTGCAGTCCAAGGGACTCTCAAGAGTCTTCTCCAACACCACAGTTCAAAAGCATCAATTCTTCAGCCCTCAGCTTTCTTTATGGTCCGACTCTCACATCCATACATGACTACTGGAAAAACCATAGCTTTGACGATATGGACCTTTGTTGGCAAAGTAATGTTTCTGCTTTTTAATATGCTAAGTTGTCATAGCTTTTATCCAAGGGGCAAGCGTCTTTTAATTTCATGGCTGCAGTCACCGTCTGCAGTGTACTCAGTCTCATCCAACTCTTTGTGATCTGTTCTTTCCTGATTGTTAATAAACTTTCTTGCAACAGGTAAGGCCTTAGATTCTTCTTTGCATCCTTACCAAGAACTGAGGCCCATAGGAGGAAGGGTCTCCAGATACAGGGTCTCCTTCTGCTGACAGTTCATAGATGGCCATTATGTGTTCTCACATGGCAAAAGGGACCAACAAGCTCTCTGGGGCACCTCTTTTATAAGCACACTAATGCCATTCATGAGGGCTCCACTGCTGTGAACTAATCACCTCCCAAAGGCCCCACCTCCCAATATCATTACCTTGAGGGTTAAGATTTCAACACAGGAATTTTGAGGGGACATGATAGTTGACACAACAATCAGTAGAAAAGAATAAGTTTTTATTCAAAGTCTTTATCCACAGAAGTGTCAGTGAGCAAGAAAATAATTTTCTTAAAAACCACCAGGATTACATCTCTATGCTCCAGCCACACACGGCCACATTACTACAGAATGGGAGAAATGAAATCCATTCGTTTTCCTGCCCTAAAAAGAAAACTTATTTATGCTGCATGGTAAATGGAATCCAGTAAACCAGTAATTCACATCTTGAGAGATTAAAAACAAAGCAAAAAACCCCAAACCTTCCTAGTTGAACCCCTGTTATGATGTAAACAGAGGGTAAGCAGTCAAGGGTAGAAAGGTGGGAAGGCTGCAATCCTGAGCTTGGTCTGTGACTCAGGCCCACAGGTAGGGAGTGGCCGACATGGTCTGCTTGTCATTTACGGCTTGGCTATGAGGGGCTGCCACAAGCCAGTATGTGGTGGCTCACAGAAAGGGCAAAAGCTCCTTCAGGAGAAGCAGTGCTCTTTCCTGCCATCCTAACCCTTTACAGAGAGGGCACACTTGCTGCTCACATAGCTCTTGCTGTGAGGCCCTCTAGCTTCTCAAGCCTTGCTGAAGCCTCAAAGACCTGGAGACCGTGTGCATCAGCTAAGCTCCCTGTTGTAGACAGATGGGCCCACAGCAAGGAGTCAGCAGAAATTCTAGAAGGTTCAAAGGGAATAGAAGGTACAGGTGATGAGGATTTTGCAGTTTAACTACAACTCGGCCAACATTTTAAACCCAAAGATGTTGACAGGTTATTGTTAGTTCCTCCTGTTTCTGGATGGTGTCCTGAGCTTGCTTCCGGTCACGGCATATGGGATCATAGTTTCCTGACTAGGGATTGAACCTGTGACCCTTACAGTGGAAGCACAGACTGCTAACCACTGGACCACCAGGTTATTCCTACTGCTGGATATTTGACACAGAAGGAAGAAACAGCCAAGTTCCCCAAGAAGGGTAACCAGCCTTTCACCCCTTGCCTCTGCCACCCACAACGTTACAGCCCATGCCTCCATCTGCATCCTTGTTTCTGGAGCTGCTGGATCATTTTGCCCATTGAGCACGGCTGGCCGTCTAGTGCCCTGGCCAGGTCATTGTTGCTCCTGGGAACAAGCTTTGAGACAAGGCTGGGCCCAGGCCTCATGTCATTTCATTCCTTTCTTCTTGTGGATAGAGGGATGGATGCAGCTTTGTGCCTGTGTCCTCGCCCCTAAAAAGTCCCTGACCCGGTGACGGCGCTTGTTTCCCTGGGAGTCTAGGGTGCGAAATGGTCTCACACAGCAGCTTATATGAACTATGCCGTCCGCTTAATATGAAACTTGCTCTTCATCCCGCACTCTTCTGCCTTCAGTGATTCTCCAGAAATGTGAGCCCTGGGACACCTAGAAGGGAGCAGGGCCCGTTTCAGAAGGGCCACGTGCGGGAGTGTTGCCAGATGCTGAGTGAGCTCCCAGAATGTGCTGTGCTTGCTGGGGAACATAGTCCTTTGCCTGTAGGACCCTCCTCCCTGTCCACCCATGAGGCCCTACCCTAGTTTTAGCTCATTCCTGAGGCCTGTGTAGTTCCAGTGAACTCCCAGAAAGCGATCACATTTTGTTTTCCCTCCCCTTCACACCGTGCACTTGGCAAGTGCTCAGTCATTGCCTGGATAAAGCCACCTAGTCATTAGAACATAATGACCAGCCAGCGCTGATGGACATTCCCCATGCCTAGCCCCTTGAGCTACTGTGGTGGTGGTGGTGGGGCGGTGAGCAGCATGGGTGAGAGGCAGGCTCTAAGAGGGCAACTCTGTCATTACCTCCTGAAGTGGAGCCCAGCCAAGCCCGTGCATCCAGAGGTAAGCTCTGTTGCAGGGAGCTGGACAGCTCAAGTGGGCCTATCTGAAAGGTAAGGATTAGGAGCCTGGGAGAAGTGGGGTGGAGTTGGGGTAAGATGGAGACATGACATTTTTTAGATAAGTCAAGAAACCAGTGTTTGGTTTGAGAGAGGGTTTGCAGATTTTCTGTAGCTTTTTAGGTTTGTTTTTAATAAAATCCCTCTGGCAACAGAAGAGAAACCCCAATGGTGGTCATGAAGAGGCCAGCAGACTGGCTGGGGAAGATCAGCAGGCCTGACGGAGCCAGTGTGCCTGCCTGCATGGCACCAGACTGCTGTTGTGAGGGTGCTGGTGAGATAGGTTGGGGCCTGGGTCCCTATACTGGAGTGCTCGCACCTGGACAAACATCTCCCTGAGCAACAGAATACAAAGAAACTATAAGGGACCAAAAATAACTTGATGAATGCACAGTTGGGATCAATTCTAATACAAAAAGACCAAAACCCAACTGTCACTTCTGAGGTACTGGGAGCAAAAGCAGGGTTCTGCACATGATCCTTGCACACAGCACCACCATGTGGGCTGGCAGACCACCCAGCCACCCTTCCAAGTTGACCCACTGGTCCGCCCCACCCTCACCTCATTTAAGGGACCAGCTCGCCCTGCCACCTGCAGGGGTCAAGCAAGGGCACCGGTTACTTGTTCTTACTCCCACCAAAGCCTTGCCTAAATTTCTTGTCTGATCTCTTATCAATCTCTATTGATTAAAGAGCCCAAGGACTCAGGTTGGTAACACTGGTAAGCCATCCTCTGTTTGTCAGACCAGCTTTCATGGCTTGAAGATCCTCATTCAACCCTCACCAGGGAGGAAGCGTGTGTCACAGCGAGAAGAGCTGGAGGAACAGAGGCACAGAAGAGGGGGCAGGCGAGGGCGAGAGGGACAAGTGGCCCGTGCTGCTCCCAAGGCTTTCTCTGCCTCTACCAGAACCGGCCTTTGGGCCAGGAGCTCTGCTGACCAGTCTCACAAGCACGTCTTTATCACTTTAGGAGACTCTGTCCTGAATTTGAGAGACAGAAACCTGCCCGTCCTTGAGCCTCTGCAGTCAGGTGGTGTGGGATCCCATGGTGCTGACATATAGGTCAGCTTCCAGGCCCATTGGACATTGGTGTTCTGGTGTTTTAATCCCTTGTCGGGAGATTTTGACCCTTTGCCAAATTCTTGGAACTCTTGGGTCTTCCTGTAGTCTGCCAAAGGATCAAGATCACAGCTCCATCCAGCAAACAGACACATTTGGCCACAGTTAAGTCATTTGTTCATGTTGGATTAATTGCTTAAGATCATGCAACTCCCTGGTATCTCTGGTCCATGGAGAAAACCAAGTATCACTGCACAGTTCGTTTTTTAGATCTGCTGTTAAGTTACTGACCTGGGGCTAGCCTTAGAAACATGATATCCATACCTGTGTGATACCTGAGAGCTGCCTGCACATAGTAGATGTTGAAATAAGCGTTTCAACTTAAGATGCCCGTCCTTCAGGCTGACCTGAGCTCCGGAAGGCTTGAAAAGCAAGTTTCCCAGGGATCGAGTCCAAGGAACTTGCCAGGGACAGGCCTGCAGAACATCACTGGGGTGGCCTGTCCATCACCTGGCCTGGCACAAGTACAGAGTGTGTACTCTGTCCAAGCACAGACTACAAATCAAGCAAAAGGTGAATGGTAATTCATAATGGGGATCCCAAAGGATAATTTTGCTTTTTCTACTGCATTATCTCCAACAGAAGCAACA
The DNA here is from genome assembly GCF_054371585.1 of Giraffa tippelskirchi. Lineage (NCBI taxonomy): Eukaryota > Metazoa > Chordata > Mammalia > Artiodactyla > Giraffidae > Giraffa > Giraffa tippelskirchi. Next base: position 1,084,100 of record NC_137283.1, read on the forward strand.
GGGCTGGGAAAATTTTAACTAGATAGAGAAAATTCATGAGCTTCTGGGGAGTCATAAGCTATGCTTGAAAGGCTGAAAATGGCACCCTCCAACTCAACACCAACTTGGGCCTGGAGAGTCCTTCTCTGAACCTCTGACCTGTCTCTGAAATCTGAGTCTCTCCCACCTTCCCACGCTTCGTTATATTTGGTTCAGGGAGTATCATGACCACTGTCTGAAGTGGCAGAGGTGGGTGATGGCAGTGTTCCCAGGGGACACATGAAGTTTATCATTTTGTTTAAGTGAAGAACAAAGGGGTAGCAAGGAGAGAAAAAATTAACAGGGCAATCCTCACCATGCTACAAGGCAGCGAATGGGGCCCGCGGAACAGAGAAAGCAGCCTTGTAACTGAGGATCCTCAATGGGGACCCCCGTAAAGTAAAGGCAGACCAGGCTCAGACTGCTGCCTGCTTTGCTGAGGAAGTGGTGGGGACTGACCCCGGCGCGCCTTCGGGGAGCAAGGACAGTGACGCTGTGCTACAGCTTGAGAGTTCCCGGAGCAGGTCAGGCTCACGTGGTCACCTCGTGCTGATCCCCAGCTGCAAGGTCTGCAGGCCTCCTTCCAGACTCCACAGACCTGGCCATCTGGTTGAAGAAGTTTAGCGTTTCTCCACTTCCTGGTCCTACTCACCCAAACATTATTCTCATATGGCTGTTCTGGGAGTGGACTAGCTTTGAAAACCACTTAGAAAAGCCTAGGCCAAATTGGACTTAAGAGATGTGAAGTCCCTCAATTTTCCTCCTCTCTTCGGAGGTTCAATTAGAATAATCCCTTTGCTACCCTTCTCCTCGTTAACCTAATCTCAAATAATCTCAAACCTCTGAACTCGAAAGGCAGTTCTCGAAATGTGTTACACCAGAAGCTTAAGAGAGGAGGCCAGTTACCTGATGGGCTACCTGTTAAAAGTTTCTGTATCTTCTGTTCTGCCTGGAAAAAAAAAGAGACTTAAATGTCAGTTATCATTTAGGGTTATGAGCGCATCACATTTTTATTTACAGTTAACAGCCCCCCTCTCTCCCTGTGTTCTGTTCAGTGAATGGCTCACACTTCGACTTCATGTAGGCTCTGAGTGGGAGGAGGTAGGGGTGGTGAAAATCTCATGAGATAGAAAAACATAACCCAAATCTTTCCAGGTTTCGTAATTCTGTTCTTGCTTCCAAAAGGACAGTCATCTCTCATGGCGTGGCATGTGCTTTATATCCTGACCTTCTATTTACAGCTGCTTGGTGTGGGGGGAGAGTGCCAGCACGTGGCACCGCCAAGGAAGACAGGTGGGAGCTGTGGGCCAAGGCCTCCGCTTCCCAGTCACACTGTCCAGGTCCCAGAGCTCCTGGGAGGAGGTGAGAGTCCTCAGGATGTGGTTTGCGGCAGACACGATGTGAGGAAAGCCTGCCCGCTCCTCCCTGGGCACGGAGTTCTAAAAGGCAAAGAGCACGTGGTAAGGGGCCAGACTGAGGCCCCTGTGCGGCGCCACCGTAAGCGATGCCGCCTGAGTGAGGCCAGGCAGGGGAGGCACACAGGTCCCCCCAAGAGGTGAGCAGTGAGTTGGGGTGGAGGGACTGATTCCATGTAGCCAGGAAGGCTGCAGATCATAACAGTGACTACTAATCTGGCATCAGAGACATGACGTTGTCAACACCGCGATGGCTGACAGTGGTGCCAACGTGCTGCGGTTGGAGAAAGTGGGGAATCAGCATAATCAGCATTTGTTTGCAGAAGAGATGACGCTCTGCGAGCGGCTCAGCCAACAGCTCAGCTCAGCTTCTCTTGGACAAAGTCTCCTGTAAAACCTCTGAGGCACTTACATAGCATATTTCTGTGTCCACTCTCTTGCTAGTCTGTTGTACCTGGAAGAAAAAAGCAGAGGAAGTGACACCCTCATTCACAATGGTCACTTCCTTTCAATGTGCAGGAGAAAAAAGAACCAATGGCACCCCAGTCCAGTACTCTTGCCTGGAAAATCCCATGGACAGAGGAGCCTGGTGCGCTGCAGTCCATGGGGTCGCGAAGAGTCAGACAGGACTGTGCGACTTCACTTTCACTTTTCCCTTTCATGCACTGGAGAAGGAAATGGCAACCCACTCCAGTGTTCTTGCCTGGAGAATCCCAGGGACGGGGGAGCCTGGTGGGCTGCCGTCTATGGAGTCGTACAGAGTCGGACACGACTGAAGCGACGTAGCAGCAGCAGCAGAGGAAATGCTGTTGCTTCTCATCAAATACCTAAGACTGATGAATGAATGAAACAGGCCGCCTGGAGCAGGAACATGCCATTCATGGCCACAAATCCTGAGCTTGGTGAGTCCTAGTAGCTCTTCACAACTACCTGCTGTGGGAGATTTAAGAGCATAATAGACCTCCTCCCTCCGTCTCTCCTGTTTTTCAGCATGGATGCATTCGGATCAGGAGGAGATACACAGAGGTCAGCTTGGGACAGTCCCTGGTATCCAGCACACAGGCTCCATGAATCTGGCCACCATCAGCGCCACCCTTGGCAGCCACAGAGCAGGTCTGGTGCCCGTTGAGAATCTGTGCATTTATCCACGTTACTGTAATGAAACCTGGTGCCATGATACTGTGAGAGAGCTATGTAATCAGAGGGGACAATGAAGAAAATCACTTCTGGTATATCTAAAATATATCATCATAAGTGTTGAATAAATACAAACTAAGATCTCATCAATTAAAAATCACTGTGTCATACAGGAAAACTGAAATGAGGGAAATAATGAGCTCTATAAAGGTTTCAAGAAATATATGTTGGAAAAACCACATTCCATTCTAATCTCTTTAGACAGAAGAGAAATAATGAACTAAAAGACCTACTGGAGAGCTCTTTTAAAAGCCAGCAACTCCGCCCTCTGCACCCGGCTCCTGCCCCGAGCTGCTCACAGGGCTGCCTCTGCTGACTCCTGGGGCCCTGCCACGTCTGGCTCTTCCTCACAGAGCTGTCAACGCTCAGAGGTTTTCACACAATGGACCTGCCTCAGCAGCCACAGACATCGGCTCAGGCTACAGTGCTCATGGCTGTGTCTGGCCACAGGAGTCAGAATTCTACAGCCACGAGTCTGGTAATCAGTACTTAAACAGAGAGTTGGCGGTGAGGGGCTGTCAGTAAATCAGGACACACTGCTCACTTCTTAGCCTCAACCAGCAAACTGAGCACAGCACGTTCCCACCTCAACCAGCCTGGGCCTCACCCTGGGCGTATCTGAGCAGATACCCCATTATCTTGCGAGAAAATCCTGGTATTTTAATCCAGAATTTTCATGTGTCAGATTCTTCTGAGTCAATTGTTGGCTGACCACTGAGATTATTGGCCTCAAGGGCAGGTTTGGCAATAATATTTTAGGATTCAGTAGTGGCAGCTGCGGAGAAGGCAATGGCGACCCACTCCAGTGCTCTTGCCTGGAAAATCCCATGGACGGAGGAGCCTGGAAGGCTGCAGTCCATGGGGTCGCTCAGAGTCGGACACGACTGAGCGACTTCACTTTCACTTTTCACTTTCATGCATTGGAGAAAGAAATGGCAACCCACTCCAGTACTCTTGCCTGGAGAGTCCCAGGGACGGGGGAGCCTGGTGGGCTGCCGTCTATGGGGTTGCACAGAGTCAGACACGACTGAAGCGACTTAGCAGCAGCAGCAGCAGTGGCAGCTGATGAGCTATCCAGGAGGGCAAACTGCTTTTATCTCCTTCTCCCTCCTCAGAGTCAAAAGATATGTTAGTGAGAGGCAGGAGTCTCAGCCCCACTCAGAATGGGCAGGATGATGTCCATGGGAAAACCTCGTTGACCTGGAAGCACCAGGTCAGGGTATTGCTGGGAGCTGCCTGGAGCAGCTGGGGCCCAAAGGCAATCTAAAGAGGACACATACTTCTCTCTATCAGCCTTGTAGGTATGGGCTATCTCTGGCACCAGAGGGTCATCAGGGTTGGGGTCGCAGAGCAGAGAACAGACGGATAAGAGAACTGGAAAGAAGAGAAACAATGAGTCAACTGCAGTCACAAGGCTCCCAGGTCACCCAGGTCCAGGGAGCCCCGCACCTTGAACTCTCTGTTGACCAAGCAATTATTTTCTCTTCAACATCCCAGCAAAATTATTCTGATGCCCCAAGGGTCATGAATGTATTTACTTTGTCCATCTATCAGTTGAACAGCAATGTTACCCTGTGGTGTCCCAGCTACATCTGCTCTGGGGCACTTCTGGCCTTCCTTTCCTGATCTCAAAAGCTCTTTGGCTCCGAGCCACATACCTTTGTTGTTTGGTCCCAGGGGCCCTGTTCACTATTAAAGAAGCCAGAACTCAGAAGATTCTGGTGACCTGTCCAAGGTTACAGACTGGGAACACCCACCAAACGGGTAGAAACAAGATTCTAAACCAGGTCTGTGTGACTGCCAAGCAAACGCACGCTGCCCTACACTCTCAGTTCCGCTCTGGACCTGTGAGGACACTCCCACCCGGGCTGTGGCTGGAGGCTGAGGAAGTGGTGCTGCTGGGATTGTTAGGGTCCAGGCTAAATGCACTGTCGATCCTAGATTTGCTCTGGAGCCCTCTGTACCACCCCAAACAAGTATCATCCTTGCCTCAGTGAATGCATCCAAGTCCTGACCACAGTTAAACTATGGTAAACCAGGTAAACTATGAATGAGGGATGATTTGTCTTTTTAAAGCTATTCAACTCTCCTGCTGTTCTGAGCTCAGAGGACGTGTCGTGAGAGGGCTAGTTCCTTCCTTCCTTCCACATTCAAGTGCCTACTCCTGGCCATTCTGATTCCCTCTCCCTTCTTCAGGCTTAGACAGTGTCCTGACCCCCACACCCAAAGCCATGCACTGGGGAGAGGATGCAGCCCAGAGAGGAGCAGGCCCCAGGGTGGAACTGTCTCCTGGAGGCCTGAGTGCTGGAGTCAGCTCTGCCTCCGCAGCGTCTGCACCACACGTGGGAGTGGGCAGCCCTCCCTCCAGACTCACCGCGCAGAGTCCCGAACAGCCTGCTCCGGCAGCTGTCCCGGTGCCTCGGGGCCCCGTCTGCCGCCCAAAGCTCCGCCACCCGCACTGCCTCACACTCCACTCTGTTGGGCTCTGGCTCCCTGATTCTCTGAGGCTGCTTTTTTTACCACCTCACTCACGCCACTGACAGGTAACTCACACCCTCTGTGTTCAAGTCCCAGTGCTCATACAAGCGCGTTCAGTCTCTTAGTTGGGAAGGAATGCCTGCCTTCCTTAAGCCCAGTTTAGACTGGTTTCTTCACCCTCATCCAGAGCGCAGGCCCTGCGTCTTCACTCAGGGCTGGTTCACAATCCACGTGGCATAAATGAATAAATGAGAGAATGGAGGAGGCAATGTAATATTTGCCTTTCTTACTTTTAGATCAAAAGTATAAATAGGATCAATATTTTCTTTTGCACCTGTGCAACAGTCTGGCTGGAGCACCCTGCAGCCGCAGACCCGGGTGGACGTGGTGGGCGTGGGGAAAGCACCACTTCGGACCCCTCCCCTCCGGGCTGTGACCCCGGGCTCGGACCGTGGCTGCTTCCCCTGAGCCTGAATTCGCTCTCAGGAGTGTGGGGGTAGGAACACTGCTGTGACAGAGACAGGCCTGAGAAGGCGCGCAGCATCAGGACCTAGTGTGCACGTCGGCCATTTACCTTTGGACACAGTCAGTGCTGGAGACCACTGGGACCGCAGGATGTCAAGGCAGATGCTGCCGTTGCTGTTGATGTTGGGATGATAAATTTTGGTTGTGAAAACAACCTGCGGAGATGAGAGACCTTAAGTCAGACCAACCACAGGGACATTCTAGATCGTGTCTGTCTGGAAAATGAACCAAGTGAGGTGGAAACGACCGCTACCGGGACATACCTGGCCCCGCACAATCCTGGGTGAGCTGGGCATTATTCCAAACCAGAAAGGGATACAGGAGGGTGCGCCTGAATGAGAAGTCCCCCAACCCATTCCCTGCTGGGCTCCTGAACTGGACGTGGGGACTGACACCATCTCCCCCAGAGTAGCATGCTCCGAGGGCTAACAAGAGCAATGGCCAGGACTCAGAAGTCCTCTTGAATAACGGAGTTCTGAAGCCAGATGATGAATACGTGGGCATCCATTATATGATTACCTACAATACTTTCCATGCCTGAAATAGTTTATAATAAAACAGGATTTTTTTGTTGGTTTCATTTTAAAACAACTCACTTCAGAATATAAGCAGAGGAAGGCTGTGTATGTGAGGCTCAGCATCTATTACCAAACGACTTTTTCCAGGAGGCTCAAATGGTAACGAATCTGCCTGGAATGCAGGAGACTTCCTGACAGTCCCTGGGTCAGGAAGATCCAGTATACCCACTGCAGTATTCTTGCCTGGAGAATCCCATGGACAGAGGAGTCTGGCAGGCTACAGTCCATGGACTGTACAGAGTTGGACATGACTGAGCGACTAACACTTTCACTTTTCACTTTTTTCCAGGAAGCATTAAACTTCCAAAGTGTCTCAGGCTCTAAATATTTGCCTTATTCTTTATTATCTCCTGTAGAGAAGATCACGCAACCTTGCCAGATTCCCCCCATAGACTCAGAAAATTCTTGCCAAAACAGCAATCTTACTTTATCTTGTTCTCCTGTGGAAAGGAGATTTTTAAAAAGACAGAAACACTCTCTTGTATTGTAGAAGATGTAACATTTCAGCACACAACTCTCCTGTTACAGGAAACCCGACTCACAGGGTTGACTTCAGTCTCTGATAACAGGCGCTGCTTTTGCTCTGCCCTTGGGCAATCAGCAATCCTGAAAATGCCCAACAGACATGCAGGATTATAGCCTATCTGTTTATTTTAAAAAAGATCAGCAGCAACTTATACATTAATAAAGGGTGTAAGATGCTACTTGGCAAGACACTGCAGCAAGTCTCAGCAGGGAGAGGGGAGAGTGGGTGTAGGTTGAAGACCATGAAACGTACTTTTTCAACCAAACCCCTGAAATAACAGTTATACTTAAGAGAGGTATTTTACTATCTGTCTCCCTGTGCCCAGCATAACCCAGTCTTCTTCGCTAAAAGCTGGCAAAGTCTCCAGAATCTTGACCACATTTAACTCTGATTTAAAATATGGAGGCACCAGATGGCCTCTGGTGGCAATGACCAGGGAGAGTGGTGGGCTGGGGAGCCCAGAGGGGCTTCTGCTCATGGCTTAGATAGAATGTGCACACAGGGGTGAAGGGTCTGACTTTAACTGAGCCATCAAGGTCAACCTCAGGGCAGTAAGACACATCACAAACCCTGAGACAGGGGGCCCTGGCACAGATTCAAGACTTCTGCGTAAGTCTTGCTAAAATGCAAAAGCTTAGGTCAATCCTGAGAAAACAGCACACAAACCCCAAATGGGGGCGGGGGGCGGTCTCTGACAATGTAACTGATCAATACCTCTTAAGAGCATCAAGGTCATGAAAGACCAGAGGAAATGGAGGCTCTGTTACAGACTGTGGAGATGGAGGAGAGAAGACAATAAATACGGTGCAGGGTCCTAGAACACGAGGAAAACTGGTGGAAAAGGCCGGCCGTCAGTTTAGCTCAGAGCTTGTGGCCGACACTGACTTCCTGGATTTGGTACTTGGACTTCAGTAAACTAAGATGCTGACTTCAGGGAAAGCTTGACGAGGCATATATGGAAAGTCTGTACTATTTTTGCAACATTTTTCTAAGTCCAAAATTAATTTAAAATAAAAAGTTACCAAAAAATAGGCTGACACATCTGGGTTCAGGTCCCACCCTTCACTATAAGCCACACCATTTTAAGGACATGCAGTGCCCATTCAAAGCCTCGGTTTCCTCATTCACAACCAGAACTGACAATTTCATTTTAAAAATAAGAACTAAAACATATATTGGTATATGAAGAAAAAGCCTGGAGGAATGTACACAGGGCTATTAGCTGTGATCTTCTCTGGGGACAGGTTTATAAACAGACTGACTTCCATCTGTGTGTTAGTTAGTTCTCCATATGCTCTAATTTTAAAGTGACCCATTTTTATCAATTTTTCAATCAGAAAGATAAAAATATGTTAAAAATGGTATGAATAACATACAGTCACTGCTGTGTGACCACATCTGCCTGTGCTGTTGGCTCCACCTTGGAACATGCCACCTGCTTTGCCTTAACAACCCGTCTCTGCCCTCCCCAGCCTCTCCTCACCACAGCAGAGCTACTGACTGGACACCGTGGGTGCCCTCCGTGTCACCCTCCCCACTCCCAAACAAAGCCTTGCCCTCCAGTTCCCTGTGACCCTTCCCACGCTCAGGGCGACCCCGCCGCCAGCTGCCCTCACTGTCCCACCCCCTTTCCTGCTCTGGGCTCCTCAGCGTGGCCTAGCTCTCATACTCCACTTCTCCCACTTAGGGCTCTGGATCTCATGAAGGCAGGACTCCAGGTGCAGGAAGGAGGTGACTTGCCAGGGTCCTAGGCCAGCTTCTCGCCACCTGTGGACATTCAGGGCCATATCCCGTGCAATTCAGGGTGCTGAGCATTCCTGGCCTCCACTAGATCCTAGAAGCAATCCTCTCCCCCACCTCCCATCTCAGACTTTATTACCACAAAAATCTCAGTGTCCCTGGGGCAGGAGCTGAGAAGTCTTGTCCTAGACTGAAAGGGACTGCATAGAAGGAAACTGGAGCCTGAGCCACATGCTAACTCCGCCACCCCACAAGGTCACCCCTGAAAACAGGTCTTCAGCAGGAAGCCCTCACCACACCAGCCCTTGCTCACATGAGGCATGAGCCCTGAAAGTCCAGAGTTTAATTCCTGGCAAGCTGTACTCCTGGTGGTGGATAAGGGCCCCTGGGCAGCTTTCTGTACCAGTGACTTCATCACACACTGTCCCTGCCCGCTGTTCTCACCTTTGGGGGCTTGAAAGGATAATCGGTAGGGAAGTGGATGGTCAGGAAGAAAACGCCTCCTTGGTAAGGACTGTCATTCTGGAGGATGAGACAGCGAAAGCAGGTTAGTGCATGTGCAAGAGGCGCAGCAGGCAGAGCAAGGGCTGCGCTCAGCACCTGCTACCTACCGGGCCCATGATGGTGGCCTGCCAGTGGAACACTGCAAGACAAAAAAAGAGACAGGAACGTGAGCCTCTCCAGCAAACACGTCTCTCCACCAAAGAAGAGCAGCTCTGTTCAGAGGCTGCTGTTCACACAAGCCTTCCCTCGCTTCTGACACCAACCACCACTGCAGGGGTTTCTGTAATTTAACTGGACTCCAGACTCATGAAAGATTATTGTGCTCACAGCTCTGATTTCTCACAGTGAAAGGCTGAGGTCAATGTCAGCTGACGGAAGAGCTCATGGGGAAAGTTCCAGGCAGAGTCCAAACGTAGACCTTCAACCGTCCTCTTCCCTGGAGTCCTGGCATTGATGTGTGACGACGCACAGAATAGTGCCTACAGGGATGCTCACCCGTGGCTCAGCGTACAGAGCTGTTACTGGAACTCCATCACGTTAGCAGGATGGATTAGTGGGCTGTTCACATGGCTGATCTGTGTCTCCAGTTCCTCTGGCAATGATCCAAAACCTCCACCTTAAACCTGCTGGCTGGTCTGCCTAGTGTGGCCTGCCCCCACCCAAGTCACATTGCTGGTTTGGGTCAAGGCCTTCAGCTAAACAGACAGTCCTATCAGGCAGGGTGGTTTAGACATCGCCTCCCTGAGACTAGCGACAAAGGCCAGATCTTTTAAGGACAAAATTAAATTCTTTACTATCCAGGTGCCAGTAAACTATAATTCAATCTTCTGTCTGCACAGAATCAAGCCTTGGGTAGGCTTTAGCCACTTTGCACATTACTTTTACAAATCTCTCTTCTCCTTGGTTCTTCACTATTCACTCTGAAGCCTTCTCCAGAGGGTCTCCTTCAGGAGTCGATCAATGCCCGTGGCCCTGGGGCTTCAATGTGGCTATTTCCTGCCTGTGTCCTCTCACACATCTCCAAAGACTAGGAGACAAAGCCGAGCGCAGCCCTCATGTTCTTCCCTCCCAGGCTCCCACCAAGCTGGTGGTCAGGCCAGGTCCCTGCTTAGAGCGTTCGAGCTTTCTCTTGCTGCACATCACGCCTGCTGCCCTCTCTGGAGTCAGGCTACTGTTCCTGCTGTACACATCCCTACCAAAGCTCCTCTACACTCAGCAAGACTGGCCTAGAGCAGGCGGGTGACTCAGTTCCGAAGCTCCCGGGATACCAGTCTTTGTAGAAAGTGCCTATATACCCACCTGAGGGGGCTGCTGAGAGCATCTGAGGGATCTGTTCTTCTCTAGGGAATTCTGTCTCACGGAGCCATCACAGGTGTAAAATTAGCCCAAATTTTCAAACCTGGTCCTGTACTGGGCTTCCTGCCATCTATTCAAATATTTCACAGACGCTGTCCTTGCCAGCAGACAGGAAATTGCCAAAGCATGAGGAGGGGAAGGAATTGAAGGACAAGAGAAGAGGTTTCCCAGGCTCCTACAGGCATCCGAACATGGTCACAGCAGCCCCTGCCCTTGGTCAAACGTTTCACGAAATGCTACCGATGGAAACGCTTTTATCTACAGTGCGGCTGCCTAAGCTAATCAAGTTTCACTTCTTTTTCTTTGATTGCTTTTATTCCAACTCATGCTAATCACTGGCTGGTAGGTATACCTTTTCCTAATCATAATATAGAATGGAATTCCTCATTAAATGATTTTTTGATAATTAATATACAGAGAAAGGGAGGAGTAGATAAAATGAGTGGCTCCTTCTGGCAAACAAGTGACCCTTTGGTCCCATTCACTTTAACCCCTGAGGTCTGCTGAGGGGCTGAGCAGAACCCAAAGGCACAGTCAGAAGAGAAGGCTCCAAAAGAGACAGGAAGAGAACGGCCATTGCAGAGGGATGCTGGAAAGGGGCTGTTAACTCACAGGGCAGGCATGAGATGGCCCCAAAAGGTTAGCTAGTCTCCAAGACTGTGCAAACCTCACCAAACTCAGGTCCTGAGTATGGAGGGTGGCCAGACTCTTAGATAAAGAGGGCTGCTTCCCAGTACAGGGCTGCAGTGAAGGGTGAGGATGCGTGGTGCAGAGGAACACCAAGGGGTACCTTTAGAAAGCGGAGGCTGAACCATTACCAGTTCAGTCTTATCAGTAACCCCGGTTCACATTATTTTAAGCAACAGGTAAGAGGGGTCAGATATGCTACTGCGACCTATGACACTTGGAAGGCCAACACAGATCAGGTCACAGACACGTGAAGCCACGCTCGCTCACTAGCTCTGCTTGCACAACGGGAGTCATTTCCCACAGAAAGCTTTGGATCCTCCATTTTCAGGAGCTGTCTGCCCACTTTCAGTTCCTCTACGCATCAGCCCACAGAACATGCAGGAACACATACACATATGACTTCTTCCTCACATATGACTACTTCCCCTTTTCTTTTTTTTTTTCCATCTCTGTGAAATTTTTCTTTCTTGCATTTTAACACAATAAAAGTTTTAAAAAAACGTAGCATATGGCTTCCCTGGTGGCTTGGACAGGAAAGAATCTGCCTGCAATACGAGAGACCCAGGTTTGATCCCTGGGCTGGGAAGATCCCCTGGAGAAGGGAATGGCTACCCACTCCAGTATTCTTGCCTGGAGGATTCCGTGGGGTTGCAAAGAGTTGGACACGAAAATGTAGCAAAAAATATGTCCTTTAAGCCATTTTTAAGTGTCAAGTCAGTGGCATTAAGTACATTCACAATGCAGTGCGACCCCCACCATTACCCGTTTCTGAAACGTTTCCATCGCTCCACACAGAAATTCTGGACCATGAAATAGTTTCCCATTTCTGCCTCCTCTCAGCTTCTACAAACCTCTTTACTCTTTCTGTCCCTATATCTGCCTTGTCTAGCTAGATAGTTCATATAAATGGAATCGTATAATTTCTGTCCTTTCGTTTCTGGCTTATTTCATATGGCATATTTTTAAGATTCATCCATGTTATTGCATATGTCAGAACTTCATCCATTTTTATTGGTACATGATATGCTATTGGATATATGTATACACACACACACACACACACATATATACCACTTCGCTTATTCATTTATTAATGTGCATGTGGGTACCTCTGGGGGATTATAAACAATGGTGCAGTGAACCATATATGAGCTCTGCTTGAGTACCTGTTTTAATTCTTTGGTGTGCTTGAAGGGCACCACCCCTCTTTTTATAGTCTCTCCCTCCCCCACCTACTTTTCCTTCAGATGCAGCTATCAGAGCCTCACAGTAAAGGATGAGTGTCCCAGAGCCTAAGATGCTCAGAAAGCAGAGGTAAAGTGGGACAGCAGAGGACAGATTTGGGACGTCCGAGCGTTGGGCGGCACGGCCCACGGCCAGTCGGCTACAGAGGGCGGCGGAGGGCTGCCCAGTGCAGCTCCTTCAGTCTGCCCTGGGGAGCAGAAATGGGAGAGAACTGCCCCTCCCCTTCGCAGGGGCAGGGAGCTAGCCCGACCCCCACCCTTCACCCACCCTCGGGTCCCACCCCGAGCGCAGCAGCAGGGCCTCCACGATTAGCTTCACGACCATTTTTCCAGCAACGCCCCAAGCTTCAGTTGGCTTTCCACGTGGCTTTCTTGTGCCCAGTGGAGGGAGACGGTGATTTCCAGCAACATCTTGACCAGCCGGGCTATGAAGTCAATGCATCTAATGAAAAAGCTACTCACAAGTAAAGGAAGAGAAAGCAACAGTAACGACGATAGGTCTCCTTAAGACAAAAAACAAAAAAAAAACCCGAGGGGCGGATACATTGGGGGGTCTTAATTGCAAGGCTCATGGGCTCTGGAGCCCTGAAAGGTACTTACAATCATCTCCCACAGGTCCTGCGGAGCACTGGGCAGGAGGGTCCCTCTGCAAGTCAGTTAATTCCTGGAACACAAGACAGCGAGCTCAGAGCTGGTGTGTGAACTGAGGATACTGCTCTACAGCCCACATGGTTTGGCCAGAAGTGCCTTCTCCCAGTGGGAGGGGGCTTCCAGACTTCAGGAGCGGGTGAGCCTGGCTAATGAAAACAAGGGTCTGCGCATGGCTGTGAAGATATGTGTGAAAAATGCATTATCATTTCCAATTAATAAGTTAGAAAATTGAGAGGTAAAGAGGTTAAGTTACTTACCCAAGGTCACAGAGCTGAAAGACGGCAGGGCCCCAATACCACTCAGGTGGAGAAGGGAAGGAGATGGGTTTTAGCTCTGAGCTCCTGAATGGAAGCACTGAGCCCAGAGGAAGTGCCCAGTTACAGACGGGGCTCCTGTACTTCAATCTCTCTGCCCCACTACTGCCCTACCCGCCACTGGTTGTATGGGAGTCCTAAGGCTCCAAGTGGCAGGTGAAGGACACGTGAGCCAGTCTAGCACAGCTATACTATGTACCAATGGGGGAAACAGGAATTACATCACAACTAGATTCCCTAAATGGGATACAGCTTGTGGACACAATCCCCAAAAGTTATCCTAGCTCAGCATGAGCCTCAAGGTCTAAGATTTTGGGCAGTGACTTAAAAACTCTAGTTTGCATGTACTAGGATGTTTCCTAATACTCCTCACTCTCCCTAGGTTCCAGACCTGGGTAAACTTGTGGTCTCCAGAGGGGTTCCAAAGAGAAGGAATGAGGCACAAGTAATGGTCCATCAGGTTGCAGGGAAACTCCTCAGAGGATGGCGAATCCCAGGGTCTAGGGCATTATGTATGAAGTTTAAACCTGGCTGATCACATTCCTCCTTACCTGAACAATGCTTGAAACTGAGCTCATCCACAAAGAACCTCCTGATCCCACCTTGTAACCTCTGGGCATGCTGATCATTCTAATAATGCCTGCCTCTCTGGCCATTCTGTACTCATCCCACCTACACACAAATACAACTGGCCACAGTGGGAATATTTATATTACAGAAGCCAGCAAGTACCACAAGTCAGGGCCAAGTTTTACCCCAGAGGGTTGGTTTTTAAACACCTACTAGTATACCAGTGGTCAGTTCTTAGCTAGTACCTAATGTATCTAAGTAGATTACTGTTGATAAGCACTAAGTACCCAGCGTTACTGGTTGTCACAACAGAAACGAGCTTGGGGAACAACTAATGTCAGGTGAGGGGACCAGAGGACGTGCTCAAAAACGCAGTATGCCTACAGGAAGCTCCGCAGAACAGTTCCTTGCCTGCTTACCTCTTTGTGCGTCCACACCTCTATAACGCACAGGATTGTTTATACTCTCTGCAATGCTGTATGAATGAACGAGCTCTGTGACGAGGCTAAGGCAAATCCTGGAGAGATCACACGAGCAACTGGGGGCAGGAAAAGCTAGCAGACCTGGCCAATCCCAACTCACCAGGTTTCTCCATACCTCCAGGCATCCACATGGGCTGTTCCCTGTCCCTAGAAGGCAAGTACCTTGTCAAGGGCGTGGTGAATGGTTACTAAGAGTTGATGATTCCTGAAGGCCCAGAAGTGGGTCTCAACTGACAGAGACTCCGACTAGCACCAAGGAGTTTCAAATGCTAACTGGCATTTCAAGGAAGAACAGTGTGATTTGAAAGAAACTAGTCTACCAATATACTGCATTCCTGTGCTTTCCCAACAGAGGCTAGAAGACCCAGGTCTGAGTTCCAGCTCTGTCACTGGGAAAACTACTTTGACCTCTTTGGGCCTCAGTATAAATTATCTGTTGAATTGTAATTACATTCGCCTGCCAACTGGCCAGCACTAATATTTGGCTATAATTCTGTAATGTTTATAATGTACACAAATGTACCCAGTAAAAAATCAAGGATGACAGTGTATAGAGGATTCAGTTATTAGCATTACAATAATAAGAATGAGGAATGTATAGAAATACCTAGTACTGGAAGAATACAGAAGAAACTAATAACACTAACCACACTCTGGGAAAGGAACTGGGTAGCTGGAGACAGGAGTGGATGGGAGAGTTTTCCCTGTAGACTCTTTGCATTTTTTGAATTTTGAACCATGAGAATTTATTACCTAAACAACAAATGCATAAATATTTCATAAATTGTAAAGGACTAAGCAGGTTAACATTGTGTCATACTTATTGTTATAAGTAACACTGATGATGTCTTGAAAAGGAAAAAGGTTAAAGTAGAGTGGATTACCAGAGGAAAATAGTGAAGCATAGGACACACTCATTTCTTTTACTGTGCTGTACTCAATTCAAGATCTCATTCAATGCAAGACACAGTCTTATAGACAACTAGTAAGAAAACACACTGGCAATTAAACGAAGACCAAATGCATTCTTTTCTTTCCATTTTTAATTGGATAGTCTCTTATTCTTGCGTTGTAAGAATTTTTACATATTTTGGATATATATCTCTTTTCAGATATTAATATTTGAGAAATACTTTCCTTCATTCTGTGGATTGCATTCTTGCTATTTTTAAATTTTTTTTTTTAAGTATAGTTGATTTACAATGCTGTGTTAGTTTCAGGTGTACAGCAAGGTGATTCAGTTATATAAATTTTTTCTTTTTCAGATGCTTTTTCATTATAGGTTACTGCAAGATATTGAATATAGTTCCCTGGGTTATACAGTAGGTCCTTGTGTATTTTATACTGTGTATCTGTTAAACCCAGGCTCCTAACTTATCACCCCTTCTTCCCCTTTGGTAACTGTTAGTTTGTTTTCTATGTCTAATTTCTATTTTGAAAATCAGTTCATTTTTGTATATTTTTTTTTAAAAAACTCCACATATAAGTGATATCCTATGAGATTCTTTACACTTAAAATTTTAATTTTAATTTGAAACTAAGCTTTAAGTCAAAGCTATGGTTTTTCCAGTAGTCATGTGTGGATGTGAGAGCTGAGCACGGAAGAATTCATGCTTTTGAATTGTGGTGCTGGAGAAGATTTTGAGAGTCCCTTGAAATGCAAGGAGATCAAACCAGTCAATCCTAAAGAAAATCAGCCCTGAACATTCATTGGAAGGACTAATGCAGAAGCTCCAATACTTTGGCTACCTGCTGAGAAGAGCTGACTCACGGGAAAAAATCTTGATGCTGGGAAAGACTGAGGGCAGATGGAGAAAAAGGCAACAGAGGATGATGAGATGGTTGAATAGCATCACTGACTCAACACATATGAGTTTGAGCAACTCCAGGAGACGGTGAAGGACAGGGAAGCCTGGCATGCTACAGTTCATGGGGTTGCAAAGAGGCAGACACAACTTAGTGACTAAACAACAACAACAGAAAGCTTACTTGGGCATATGTTTTTATTTTTAAGTCATTCACGCAGACCAACAAAGGAGTGGAAGACAAGTGCAGTAAACAAACGAGCTCTCCTCATTTAGAGTCTACACTGACCCTGGGTCATGGGCATCCTCACAGTCAGCCCCTGTGCCTTCCAGGCAGTGGTGATGCGGCAATTCTTAAACAGTCCTCCATGAGTGTTTCTGGAGTTTTCTTCCAGAAAGGCCCACAATACACAATCTTTTGCACAAACTTCAGCAAATATAGGTGAGCCAGCCTCACTGACTAGAGGGTACATGGTATCTTCCTTTCTGTGGTCTATGAAGCATTTGATTAGCTTGGCATGGAAATAAAGAACTGCAGTCCCTTTTCCAGCAACATTTATTCCATTAATATAAAATTTATTCCTCACTGTTCTGTTTCTGTGCCTGTGTTCACAAAAGCTTCAATCTTCAGCATTAAATCAAAATATCTTTTTGGAGACATTTTTAAAGCAATTAAACTCAACACATCAACAATGCACTTAACCTCAATATACACCTGCTGCGACACGGCTTTCACACAGTGACAGTGATTTTAAGCAGCGTCCCAACTTCAGAGACGTGAAAATGTAAAAGAATTGTTCATCTTAAGGGTAGATGTAGATATGGTATTATCTATACTCTCCTGATTTTGCAAGTTATCTCTAAAGAACAATTAACATTTATAGTCAGACCATTACATCTACCACTGTGGACAAGAATCCCTTAAAAGAAATGGAGTAGCCCTCATAGTCAGCAAAAGAGTCCGAAATGCAGTACCTGGGTGCAATCTCAAAAACAACAGAATGATCTCTGTTTGTTTCCAAAGCAAACCACTCAATATCACAGTAATCCAATCATTAATGCCGAAGAAGATGAAGTTGAACAGTTCTATGAAGACCTACAAGACTTTCTAGGGCTAACAGGAAAAAAAAAAAAAAAAGATGTCCTTTTCATCATAGAGGACTGGAATGCAAAAGCAAGAAGTCAAGAGTAACAGGTGAGTTTGGCCTTGAGTACAAAACGAAACAGGGCAAAGGCTAACAGAGCTCTGCCAAGAGAACGCACTGGTCACAGCAAACACCCTCTTCCAACAACACAAGAGAAGAATCTACACATGGACATCACCAGATGGTCAATACCAAAATCAGATTGATTATATTCTTTGCAGCCGAAGATGGAGAATCTCTATACAGGCAGGAAAAAAAAGACTAGGAGATGACTGTGGCTCAGATCATGAACTCCTCATTGCAAAATTTACACTTAAACTGAAGAAAGTAGGGAAAACCACTAGACCATTCAGGTCTAACCTAAATCAAATCCGTTATGATTATACAGTGGAAGCGACAGATTCAAGGGATTGGATCTGATAGACAGAGTGCCTGAAGAACTATGGGCGGAGGTTTGTGACATTGTACAGGAGGCAGTGGCCAAAATCATCCCCAAGAAAAATGCAAAAAGGCAAAATGGTTGTCTGAGGAGGCCTTATAAATAGCTGAGAAAAGAAGAGTAGTGAAAGGAAAAGGAAAGATATATTCATCTAAATGCCGAGTTCCAAAGAATAGAAAGGAGAGATAAGAAAGCTTTCCTCAGTGATCAGTGAAAAGAAATAGAGGAAAACAATAGAATCGGAAAGACTAGAGATCTCTTCAAGAAAATCAGAGATATCAAGGGAAAATTTCATGATAAGATGGGCACAATAAAGGACAGAAATTGTATGAACCTAACAAAAGCAGAAGAGATTAAGAAGAGGCGGCAGAAATACACAGAGAACTATACACAAAAGATCTTAGAGCCTGATAACCACAATGGTGTGGTCACTACCTAGAGCCAGACATCCTGGAGTGTGAAGTCAAGTGGACCTTAGGAAGCATCACTATGAACAAGGCTAGTGGAGGTGATGGAATTCCAGCTGAGCTATTTCAAATCCTAAAAGATGATGCTTTTAAAGTGCTGCACTCAATATGCCAGCAAATTTGGAAAACTCAGCAGTGGCCACAGGACTAGAAAAGGTCAGTTTTCATTCCAATCCCAAAGAAAGGCAATGCCAAAGAATGTTCAAACCACGGCACAATTGCACTCATCTCATATGCCAGCAAATTAATGCTCAAAGTTCTCCAAGCCAGGCTTCAGCAGTACATGAACTAAGAACTTCCAGATGTTCAAGCTGGATTTTAAAAAGGCAGAGGAACCAGAGATCAAATTGCCGACATCCGCTCGATCACCGAAAAAGCAAAAGAATTCCAGCAAAACATCTACCTCTGCTTTATTGACTACGCCAAAGCCTTTGACTGTGTAGATCACAACAAACTGTGGAACATTCTTAAAAAGATGGGAATACCAGACCACCTGACCTGCCTCCTGAGAAATCTGTATGCAGGTTAAGAAGCAACAGTTAGAACCAAACATGAACAATGGACTGGTTCCAAATTGGGAAAGGAGTACAACAAGGCTGTATACTGTCACCCTGCTTATTTAACTTATATGCAGAGTACATCATGCAAAATACTGGGCTGGATAAAGCATAAGCTGGAATCAAGACTGCCAGGAGAAAAAAAATTGCTGGGAGAAATATCAATCACCTCAGATATGCAGATACCACCACCCTTACGGCAGAAAGTGAAGAACTAAAGAGCCTCTTGATGAAAGTGAAAGAGGAGAGTGAAAAAGCCGGCTTAAAGCTCAATGTTCAAAAAACAAATATCATGGCATCCGGTCCCATATTCTTGGCAAATAGATGGGGAAACAATGGCAACAGTGACAGACTTTATTTTCTTGGGCTCCAAGATCACTGCAGATGGTGACTGCAGCCATGAAATTAAAAGGCACTTGCTCCTTGGAAGAAAAGCTGTGACCAATCTAGACAGCATATTAAAAAGCAGAAACATTACTTCGCCAACAAAGGTCCATCTAGTCAAAGCTATGGTTTTTCCAGTAGTCATGTATGGATGTGACAGTTAAACCATACAGAAGGCTGAGCACTGAAGAATTGATGCTTTTGAACTGTGGTGTTGGAGAAGACTCTTGAGAGTCCCTTGGACTGCAAGGAGATCAAAACAGTTAATCCTAAAGGAAACCAGTCCTGAATATTCACTGAAAGGACTGATGCTGAAGCTCCAATACTTTGGCCACCTGATGCGAAGAACTGACTCCTTAGAAAAGACCCTGATGCTGGGAAAGATTGGAGGCAGGAGGAAAAGAGGACCACAGAGGATGAGATGGCTGGATGGTATCACCAACTTGATGGACATGAGTTTGAGCAAGCTCCAGGAGTTAGTGATGGACAGGGAAGCCTAGCGTGCTGCAGTCCATGGGGCGGCAAAGAGTCGGACATGACCGAGCAACTGAACAGAACTGAGGAGAAACAAGATTGGACTTTGAGGATGACTTGGATACCAGTGATATAAGGTAATTGAGGTCACAAGGCAAAGGAGAACTTTCCTTGGTAGGAACCAATAAAGGAAGTAACCTGAGCTTGCTTCCCCAATATGTGACTCATACTCTCTCTCAGGGTCTCTTGCTGCGAAGGGCCCTACTATTGGTTTAATGCTCTGCAGTCACTGTCTTGAAATTTTCAGTAATTTTGAATAAGAAACTCTGCATTTTCATGTTGTGCAAGAACCCTGCAAATTCTGTTTCAAAACCTGGAGGAAAAAAATACCACTTTAAAAGTGTGTCAGCCCCACAGAGGAAGCCCTGACTGCTAGTAACAGAGACCCAGCCACACTCTCTCAGAATTGGAGGTCCATAGGACTTTGGAAGTGATTTTGGAGCTCCTGCTCTATTTTTGTAAAATTCTCTGGACTGAGCAGCTCTGGGTCCCATAGCCCACTGGATATGCATTGGCTTTCAGAAGTTCTCAGAAAGCACAGCAAATCATTTTTTTCCTTTGCTCCTTGTTATGAATCATTTCACATGCTTATTGAACCAGCGGCTGGTAAGGGGCTAGTCACGCCCCGAGTCTGCCTCTCCCAAGGACTGGATCAGAACAAGATCTCTTCTGGACAGAGGAAGGGGAGTGGATGCCAGTAGTATGAGGCCTGATTAGGAAATGGCCTTGCACTAGCTATCTCCTTAGCTCTCAACCCACAGCCCTTGCCAACCAACTTCATACCTTTAACAAAGTTTTTTTCCAAAGAGTTGAGTATTTGTACGTGAAGTCTCACTTTATTGTTAAAAGTATTTCCTTCAATTAAACAAGAATTCACACTTTAAAAATCTGACTATGTGTGACATTTCTAAATGCCTCTGAAAGGGAAAGGGATAGAATTACATTTCTGTTTATATTAACACTTACTTTTTGCTTTTTAAAGCAATATATATCCTTTAGAAAAATCTGAAAAACACCCCAAAATCCAATTTTTCAAAAAGTCATCTGTAGCCCCATGAGATGATTCTGATTAACATTTTGATAAGATTTCATCCACTCTCTTCTCCGTGAACGTGTGTTTCTGAATATCATGGTCACACGGTACATCGTTTCATATTCTGCCTTTCCCCCTCTTTTTTCCTTAATGTTGTTTCATGACTTTTACTCGTTACCTGGTAGTCTCTTTAGAAACTATACTTTTTAATGACTGCGTAATTGATTTAACTTTTCATAAAATCTTTCAGTTCAGTCGCTCAGTTGTGTCCGACTCTTTGTGACCCCATGGACTGCCGCATGCCAGGCTTCCCTGTCCATCACCAACTCCCGGAGCTTACTCAAACTCATGTCCATCAAGTCAGTGATGCCATTCAGCCATCTCATCCTCTGTGGTCCCCCTTTCTTCCTGCCTCCAATCTTTCCCAGCATCAGGGTCTTTTCTAAGGAGTCAGTTCTTCGCATCAGGTGGCCAAAGTATTGGAGCTTCAGCTTCAGTCCTTCCAATGAACATTCAGGACTGATTTCCTTTAGGATTAACTGTTTTGATCTCCTTGCAGTCCAAGGGACTCTCAACAGTCTTCTCCAACACCACAGTTCAAAACCATCAATTCTTTAGTGCTCAGCTTTCTTTATAGTTCAACTCTCACATCCATACATGACTTCCGGAAAACCCATAGCTTTGACTAGATGGACCTTTATTGGCAAAGTAATGTCTCTGCTTTTTAATATGCTGTCTAGATTGGGCATAGCTTTTCTTCTAAGGAGCAAGCGCCTTTTAATTTCATGGCTGCAGTCACCATCTGCAATGATTTTGGGCCCTAAGAAAATAAAGTCTGTCACTGTTTCCATTGTTTCCCCATCTATTTACCACAAAGTGATGGAACCGGATGCCATGATCTTTGTTTTCTGAAAGTTGAGTTTTAAGCCTGCTTTTTCGCTCTCCTCTTTCACTTTCATCAAAAGGCTCTTTAGTTTCTCTTCACTTTCTCCTAGTTCTCCTTTTTATAAATCTCATCAGTCTACATGTTCAGACATGTAAGTTCAAACCTACACCCTTATCTCCCTTACCCTACTCCCTGCCCTCAAAATGTTTGATTTCCAACACAGGCAGTAACACTGCCATCCAATCAGTTATCCATGTAGTGCATCCCCCGCCCTCACTTTCACCACATACTCTTTTTCAAGTTCTGTCAATTCTACCCTTTGCATGTCATCCAAGCGCAGTTCTTGCCATGGGATCTACTCCACGGTCACTCTCTTGGATGACAGCTTTGCAGGACGCTCACAGCGCCCTCTGCTCCCCCTCTGTCCCAATCTCTGGCTCACTCCAGGGTACAGGAGAGTCAGAAGCCTCTTTTTGCGACACAGATCTGAGCATATCATTCACTTGTCTCAAAGTACTAGGATAACAGATAACCTCTTTCAGAGAATAATTTGCTATACACATTACTTTTAGGAGAGCTGTTTATTAAAAATGAGCCTTACCCTTAGCATACCCTTGATGCTTTTGAATCATGGTGCTAGAGAAGACTCTTGAAAGTCCCTTGGACTGCAAGGAGATCAAACCAAACCAGTCAATTCTAAAGGAAATCAACCCTGAAAATTCATTGGAAGGACTGATGCTAAAGCCGAAGCTCCAATACTTTGGCTACTTGATGTGAAGAGCCGACTCATTGGAAAAGATCCTGATGTTGGGAAAGATTGAAGGTAAAAGGAGAAGGGGGCAGCAGAAAATGAGATGGTTAGACAGCATCACTGACTCAATGGACGTGAATCTAAGCAAACTCTGGGAGATGGTGGAGGCCAGAGGAGCCCGGTGTGCTGCAGTCCATGGGAATTCAAAGAGTCAGACAGTACTTAGCGATTGAACAACATCATACTCTTAAGAGATCCTGCAATCCCACCTCAGGCGATCAAACCTGAGCTCACCACGTTGCTTTTAGTCGCTAAGTCACAGCCGACTCTTTCGGGACCCCATGGACTATATCCCGCCAGGCTTCTCTGTCCATGGGATTCTCCAGGCAAGAATACTGGAGTGGGTTGCCATTTCCTTCTCTAGGGGATCTTTCTAACCCAGGGATCGAACCGGAGTCTCCTACATTGGCAAACGGATTCTTTACCACTGATCGACCAAACTCACCATACAATGATGCTTATCACAGTATTATTTACTTCCTATAAAATATAGAATATCAGTGGCCGTTAATTCATACTGAGTGCTTGATATATTCCACGCATGTACTAAACATGTATCATCTAAGTCTAAAAAAAGAAAAAAAAACCTATAAAAACATGTGGACACGGAGGCTGGGAATGATTAAGTTCCTTGCCTTCTGATATCCACTGTAGTCATTTTGTGTTGTTTATTTGCTAAGTGCTGTCCGACTCTTCGTCACCCCATGGACTGTCACCCGCCAAGCTCCTCTGTCCCCGAGATTCTCCAGGCAAGAGTATTGAAGTGGGTGGCCATTTCCGTCTCCAGGGGATCTTCCTGACTCAGGGATCGAACCCACATCTCCTACTTCTGCATTGCAAGTGGATTCTTTACCACTGAGTTGTAAGTCAATACCATTTCTTACATAGAATATGTGGGCCCTTGTAAATGTTTTGAATAGCACAAATACACTTGAATTCTGCTAAAGATATTATCTCCATACTTCAATGATAAACTAATCGTGTTTATAGAAACATGTGCTATTTATTTTCCTGCACAACCTGTTCTTTGTGTGACTCGATCAATCTCTGAGTCTCAATTTTCTCTTCTAGAAAACAGATATTTATACGTTGTGACCATTTTTTTAAGGACAAATGAGATAATATGAAGTATGGTAGGTACAAAGTACTAGATTCCCTCCTTTTGTAATTTTATTTATTTTTGGCCGTGCTGGGTCCTCACCGCTGTGTGGGCTTTTCTCCAGTTGCACAGCCTCTCCGGCTGCTGTGTGAGGTGTCTCATTGCTGTGGCTTCTCCTGCTGTGGAGCGTGGGCTCTAGGACAGGTGGGCTTCAGTAGCTGCGGCTCACAGGCTCTAGAGCACAGGTTCAGTGGTTGTGGCAAATGGGCTTAATTGCTCTACGGCAGCATGTGGATCTTCCTGGATCGAGGATCGAACCCGTGTCTCCTGCCTTGGCAAGAGGATTCTTTGCCACTGAGCCTCCAGGGAAGCCTCCCTTTTATTTTTGTATTGTCCCCCATGTCTCCATCATGCCATGGATTACCTAGGTGGTTGGGTGTCCTTTTTAAAATTCTCTTATTTTTCTGTACTGAATCTCTTCCAATATTTGCTCAGGTTTACCTTTTATGTCTCTAGATAGAATAAAATAGAAGTGTTCTACTCCATACACCGTGAATATTTTGACTTCAAAAATGCCTCCCAAATTTTCCCTTGGGGAGGAAATTCAAATTCACCCTAATCTACCCATTGTTGCCTCTTTTCTGCTGTCATGAAAATCTGCAGATGGTCTAGAACTCCTTCACTCCTCTCTCCTGTTAGATTGGATGCACTGTTACCCAGGAAAACCGGGCAGCGCCAGCCTGGGGAAGAGCTGGAGACAGTGACGCCCTTTATTGCAGGCACTGCTGTGCGGGGTTGGCATGTCCGAATTTAGGATCGGCAGATGCGTTTCTTTAATTGTCCATTTTGCGTAAATTTCCATTCTCCTAGCATATTTTAATAGGCTATTATTTTGAGTCCTAGGTGAGAATTTTTATATTCAAATATTCAGTAGCAATGTCGTGCTCTTTGTTGCTTTCAATTGTCGTATGGAACCCCCTTTCAGGTAAACATTTTAATAAACACCCTTTGCCTGGGTGGTAATACAAAGCGAAGTGAAGGCATTAGAAACCCTGCCTTTCTTTGCCTCAAACAGCTCACTGGCACATTATCTGCCTTTGTTCTCAGAGTGTCTTATAAGGCGTTGGAGGGGCCTCACCCTCTGATTTAGAATCTGGGTGTCTTTAGTCTCCTGGAATTTGTGGTCCTGCTAGCATTATCTCACAGACTTAGGTGAGACAGAGGAGAAGGGAGGCTTTACACGTCCCAGTAACACAAACATGGGATCAAGAAGACACTGGCAAGGTTGCTAATTGAAATTGTTTAGGGCCGGGTTTCTCATGCTTTAATCTGTATGTGAATCACTTAGCGACTTGTTAAAATGCAGTCCCTTATTCAGTGGGTTTGGGGCCTCTGATCCTCCATGTCTAACACATCCAACAGGTCTAACATCTGTAACATGTCTCTCTCTCTCTCAGCTTCCCACATGGCTCAGAACCTGCCTGCAATGCAGGAGACCCGGGTTCGATCCCGGGGTCGGGAAGATCCCCTGGAGGAGGAAATGGCAACCCACTCCAGTATTCTTGCCTGGAGAATCCCATGGACAGAGGAGTGTCGGGAGCCAGCTCACGAGATCCCACCCATGACAGAGTCATGAGGAGAAGACCTGACGAGCAGAGCAACTCAGGCCTCAGGGAATTCTCAGAAGGCTGCCTCAGCACTCACCTTAAAGATGATACCTATCTTTCTGATGTTTGCTATAATAAACCTCTTCTTATTTTCTGTGACTTAGGTAGAAGGCCTTTCCTGATCTCTTCTCAAATAGATCAATCTGAAAACTTCACAGCCCCTGAAAGGTAATTCCGTATAAGATTATCTAGGATATAGAGTATTTTAATTTAAACTTCTCTTACTAGTGTATTAGTTTGCTTGATAAAAATACCTGTGCCTTTGGAGCTAATGTGCATGACTGCTCCTTAACAATAAACAGCATTAAGAGCCTCAGCACAGAGAGCCCCAATGGGCACAGAGTCCTTCGTAGGAAAGGGCTTATTAGAAAACATAAGAAATACTGCTTTATGAAACTGTTACTTAGTCTATATTTACTTGCTATATTTTTGTTCTTAACATATTTAGCCTAAATAATAAAAATATAATAGTTTAAGAATTATAAAAATAAAAGCTTAGCCTTAATACAAATAGTAAGACAATTGTTAATTCAGCTGGTGATTTTTGCTAAGAACTGACCTTTGCGCTACATTGTTTCAGCTTGCTGTTCTATGACTTTATGGGACCACATTCTTTTCTGTTAGACTCAAGGCGTAGGATAGATTACCGAAAACAGGTTTTACCTTGAAACTTTCTGTTGATGAATTCTTTCCTGCTGTGCCTGATACAAACGTGTTCTGGCTGATCAACCCTTATCAATAAAGAGTCACAAGATGTTAGCAGGCCCCCAGGCCAGGAGATGATGTAAACAAAATGAAACTTTTTGTAACTAAGATATGCAAACGGTGTGATAAGGGTCAAAACTGCTGACCCATTAAGCTGATTTGGTATGACTCTACAGGTTACATTTGTTTCTATGTACCACTAAAAATAAAAAAGCTGTCTTGAAAACAATAAAGTCAGGAGACACTTGGAAACACACACACACAAAAAAAACAAAAAAAAAAACATGTGGACACGGAGGCTGGGAATGATTAAGTTCCTTGCCTTCTGATATCCACTGTAGTGTTTATTCACTACAGGTAATGATTAAATAAATTAATGGTCATATACTTTCGGAATGCTGACGTTAAAAACTACGAATACTGTTTCATAACATGAAAAATACCTACGTTTAATGCTATGTGAAAAAGCAGGATGCAAAGCATACTTTTTTAAGAACAGGGAAAAGATTGATAGCAGATATACTACGATGTAAACAAATAATAATATAGCATAACTGAAAATACTTTTTCTTCCTCCTATTGCGCATTCTCCAAATTCTAGTTAATATATTAAATGCCCACAAGGACTCCCAATTACCTACAGGATAAAAACGTTATGCTAGCACTGCCCCTAATACCCCCACCCTAGACCTGCCCACCCACTCCCATCCCCTGTTCCAGCGGCCCTTAAACCGCAGTCATGCTTTCCCCACCCCAAGCCCAGTCCCAGCATCTCTCCAAGACCGAGAACGCCCTTGCTCCTTTTCTGCACTTGCAGAGTTCGTACTCATCCCTTAGAATCCAGCTCCAGCCTCGACTCCTCTGCCCAGCCCTCCAGACACCCCCACAAGGGCACGCCCTCCTTCCTGAGGCCAGGCGCTGCCTCTCCCCGCAGGCGCCCGGCACACAGCGTCCAAGGTGCAGGGAGCCCGCACCTCGCCGCAGACGCCGAGACCGGCGGCGGGGAGGCGTGCGGAGCGCTCACCCTCCGAGGCCCCGCCCCGTCCCGCGCGACGCTCACCCCACGTGACGCCGCCCCGCCCCCGCGCGCTGCGCGGCGCCCTTTTAAGGCCGCGCGGGCGGCGATTCCGCCTCCCTCCCTGGCAGGTGTCACCGCTCCCTGCTCGGTGTCCGCCGCCGTTCACTTGGCGGCCGGGGCGCCCCCGCCCGGGAGTCGACGCTTCGGACCCGCCAGCAGTCTCAGGCGGAAGGACGCCTTACCTTCTGGATCCTCTTCAGCGCCATGTTACCCCCGCTGCTGGGGACGGGGGCGCCCGGCCCGGGGCTGCCAAGGGCGGCCCGCTGCCGGCTCGGCCGCCGCGCAGCGCTGCGGGCTGGGAACGGCCGCTTGCGCGCGTGCGCGCCGCGGGGCACTGTGGGGAGGCGTTCCGCGTGTGGCCGGCACCGGCGCGGGCGAGCCGAGCGGGCCTGGGCTGCAGAAGCTGCCATGTCGGCTGCTGCTTTTCCTCTGCGTTACGTCGCCCCGCCACCCTACTTCCGGGTCAGCGAGGGCCTGGGGAGGCCTGCGGAGAGGGGCGCTGGTTGGTTTAATATAGGACGTGCTCGGGTCGCGCCCGTTTAGCTTCTGCCTGTCTTCCATCCCAGGCTGTCACATATTCCTGTACATAGTGGTTCTTAGTGGTTCTGCTTTGAACTTAAGTCTGTAAGTATTCATACCCTTTTATTTGTTATATGTCAAATATGTTACAGTTCTTTCCATAGAAATACATGTAATAGAGCTTTATACGCCATGGACCTGGAGGTGTGCATTTTCAGTAATTTGATGGACAGCCAAGGTTGAGAACCACGGCCTCAAAAGTGTGCATATCCAAACTTAAACTGTGTCTTTTAACTCCTTAAAACCTGACAGGCATCTTGGTCAGAGTTTGGGGGTTAGAAACAATGTGTGTCGTAAAGTCAGTTGAATGGATTGCAGCTCATCTAGGGTGCCAGCAATAGGGCTTGGAGCGGGGCATGTGTTCCCAGCCAGAGACTGAGGCAGGGTCCTGGCAGTGAGAGCACCAAATCCTAACGGCTAGACGTGTGGTCAGTGACAAAGGCCCTGGCGCTTCTGCTTTGCAGAGAAGAATTGCCCCAAAGAAGGAAAGTAGTGAAGCAAATAAAGGATTTAATAGGAGGAAAAAGAATACAGTACTTGCGGATAGACACACAGGCAAACTGAGAGTGAGTCGCTGTCACACCCTCAAGGTAGTTAGAATTACTTTTATGGGGCATTTCTTCTGGGTTTCCGTTGGCCAGTCATTTTGATTCTCCTGTTTCACAGCACATATTTGGTATATCTCAGGATCCACCCACGCCTGCACATGCATCTCTTAGCCAAGATGGATTCTACTGTAAAGGCGAGTTGGTAGAACAGCTCTTGACATCACTCCCGCTTTGACTTCTAAGGAGCCTTTCTGTGCATGTGTGGTCAGGGAGGTCGCCTGACTTTGAGAAATATGTGGTTTGGGCAGGGCCCAGCCTCCTCCTGTAATTGTCTTGTTCTCATCTTGGAGTTTTTCAGTCTACAGGGAATGAATCTCCAATCGCCTGGGCCTATCTACCTCCTGCCTCACAGCCAATGTACATTTTTTTTAGTGAATTAAAATAGAATACAAAATGTCAGTGCATTTAGCATAGTAAAGGTGAGAATTGTGAAAGGTCTATGTGTGTGTGTGTATATAGATGATGATATTTATCCTCCAAACTTAGGCATTTTGAGAGTGAAAGGGGGTACAACTAGAAGACCAAAGGTGTAACTGAGGTTGTGACCAATCAGGACATATGGTCATCTATATGTGAGTACTCAGAATATAAAGTGTATCACAGACATTTCCATTGTCTGCAGCTGTCTTTGTCCAGAAGTCCTTAATGGATCACATCCATTGCAGTGTAAAGCCCTTCAAAATCCAATGTTATCCAGTCTGGCTTAGTATCAAGAGTTTACTCACTGCTTCCTTGACATTCCTTTACTTCTGGTTGCCCTCTATAAAACTTTCTTTTCCCCTAAAGCACAGCCATCAGTCACCTGTAAAGTCAGTTCAAGCCACCACTACCTCTCCTTGGTGTCACATGGCATCACAATAGCTCTCCCTGCGCAGAACAGGTGCTCCTCATTTTTTATGAATATTTATATATTTGTGTGAGAATATAACCCTCAGTGACAGTGATAATTATCTCTGGATGGTGAGTTTACTAGTGTCGATTTCCAGAGAATTTGCATCACATATAATCTGGAAAAAAGGGAAAAGAATTGTATTTAACAGCAAAGGAAAAATTCCATTTGTCCTTCCTTTCTGTAGTCTAGATCATAGTCTTCTAAACTTCTTACGTAGATTTTTAGTTTTTTTATGTTGAAGTAATTTTAGATGTATAGAAGTATTGGAAACCAGATATAACATTGTAAAACTTCTGTGCTTTAAATAGCACCATCAAGAAAGCAACAGGACAGCCCACAGAATGGGGGAAAATACTTGCAAATCATGTATTTGATAAAGATTCAGTATCCAGAATTGTTGCCCAGATGGCTCAAGCAGAAAAGAATCACCTGCCATGCAGGAGATGCAGGTCCAATCCTTGGATCGGGAAGATCTCCTAGAGGGGGAAATGGCAACTTACGCCAGCATTCTTGTCTGGGAAATCCCATGAACAGAGTACAGTCCATGGGATCACAAAGAGTTGGACACGACAGCATGCATTCAGTATATATAAAGAACTCTTGCAACTCAATAAAAAAGATAAACTGATTAAAAACTAGGGAAAGGATTTGAGTAGAAATTTCTTCAAAGAAGATATAGAAATGGTCAATAAAGCACTTAAAAAAGTTCAACATCTTCTCCTCTGTATGTGTCTTACCTCTGTGTCCAAATTTCCCCTTTCTATAAGGACTCAGTCATTGGATTAGGACTCACCTAGTGACCTCATCTTTACTTAACATCTGCAAAGATCCAAATTTCAAATAAAGGCACTTTTCTTAGGTACTGGCATTAGAACATCGACATCTTTTGGGGGGACACAATTCAGCATATAACAATGGATGAACTTTGAAAACATGCTAAATGAAAGAAGCTGGTTACAAAAAACTTCCATTTCCATATGATTCCATTTGTATAAAATATCCAGAATAGGCAACTGTATTGAGACAAAATACATTGGTAGTTGCCTAGTGCTGAAGAGGATTAGAGGAGTTATTGCTAGTGGTTAAATTACACATTTGTGGGCTTTTCAGGTGGCACTAGTAGTAAAGAACCTGCCTCCCAATTCAGGAGATGTAAGAGACATGCGTTCAATCCCTGGGTCAGGAAGATTCCCCTGGAGAAGGAAATGGCAACCCACTCCAGTATCCTTGCCTGGAGAATCCCATGGACAGAGGAGCCTGGTGGGCTATGGTCCATAGGATCACAAAAAGTCCGACACGACTGAAGCATTTTAGCAGGCAGGCAAAGCTGTTTGAAATATAATAACAGCAATACACAGAGTTCTTGTATACCTTTCATCCAGCTTTTAATGTTCACATATTACATAACTAATTGAGAAAATTAACCCCATACAATATTATTTACTAATTTACAGACTTCATTTAAATTTCACTGTCCCAACTGTGTCCTTTTTCTGGTCAAGGTCCAATTAAGGATCCCATGTGTTTTTTTCCTGTCATCTTAGCCACCTGCAGTCTTAGACAATTCTTTAGTTTGTCTTTGTCTTTGATGCCCTTGACACTTGAAGAGTATTGGAAAGTTATTTTGTAAGATGTCCCTCAGTTTGGGTTTTCTGGTTGACGAAATTAAGGTTATGCATTTTTGGCAAGACATACTACAGAAGTGATGTTGTATCTCTCTTGGTGTAGCATATTACAGGTATATAAAATTGATGTCATTACTGGTTAAACCTGGTTATTGTGTTATTTATCAGATTTCTGTACTATGAACTTAAAATTTTTCTTTATAAATTAATAAGTAGCCTGTGGGGAGAAAATTTAAGACTTTGCATTTACCTTATTTTTTAAAATCAGAATTTCATCCAGTAATTTTAGATTCCATTCTTGCTCACAGCATTTATTAATGTGGTATATACCAAATGGTAATTTTCTTTCTACCTTTGTTAAATGGAATTCTACTGTAAGGAATAGCTGTGTCCTTTCTCCTCCATTTATTTACAGACAGTCCCAGACTTAACAGTGATTCAATTTATAATTTTGTGTTTTGCAAAAGCAAAAGTTGAGTACAAACTGTACATGGAATTTTGAACTTTGATCATTTCCTGAGCTGGTGCTAAGTAGTGCGATACTCTTGTGATGCTGGGCAGTGACAGTGAAGCTGTCAGCCACACAGTCAGAAAGGTAAACAACTAATTCACTTGCACCCATTCCATACATCCATTCTGGATCTTTACTTTCAGTATAGTATTCAATAAAATACATGAGATATTCAATAGTTTATTATAGGTTTTGTGTTAGATGACTTTTTCCAACTTTAGGTTACTGTGTAAGTGTTCTGAGCACACTTAAGATAGGCTTGGCTGAACTGTGATGTCCAGTAAGTTAGGTGTATTAAATGTATTTTCAACTTATGATGGGTTTATCAGGACATAACCTCATCATGTGTTGAAGATTTGTGTTTGTTTATTCAGTTGTTTTATATAACAGTATGGACGCATGGATTTTTATTCTATCAATTTTAATCCATTAGTGTCATCATTTATTATGCTGCTCACACTGTCCCCAATTTGGCCATTGAGACCTTGTAGGGAGCCTCTAAGATGGCCTCCAATAATACCTACCTCCTAGTATTCAGGCCCTTTTGAAGTCTCTCCTTGAGTGTGGGCTAGATTTAGTGACCTTTCTAATGAAAAAAGAAGGTGATGGGATGTCACTGCTGAGATTAGGTGTAAGTAAAAGACTGGCTTCCATCTTGAGCAGACACATTCTGCTTTCACATTCTCGTATTCCCTTGCTGCTTCAGTTCCTTGCTGTGATGGAAACCAGCTACCATATTGTTAGCTGCCCTATGGAAAGACCCCTGTGCCATGGAACTGAGAGAGGTCTCCTAGCAATAGCTAGTGAAATACAGGTCCTTGGTCCAGTAACCCACAAGGAACTGAATCCTGCCGACACCATGTTAGTGAGCGTGGAAGTTGATCCTTGGGATGATCCTGGCTGACAGTTTGATTGCAACCCCATGGAAAACTTTGAGCCAAGGCAATCTGTATTAGTTTGCTAGGACTGTTATAAATACCACAGACTGGGTGGCTTAAACAGCAGGAATTTGTTTTCTCACAGCTCTGGAGGTTAGAAGTCCAAGATCAAGGGTCTAGCTGACTTGGTTTCCGGTGAGGGCTCTCTTCCTAGTGTGTAGATGGCCTGCTTCTCACTATATGTTTACATGGTCATTTTTTGGTGTGTGTACATAGGGAAGCGGGCTGGGTGGGGAGAGTGCTAGTTCTCTGGTGTGCTTTATATAAGGACATTAGTCCTATTGAATCAAAGCCCAATATATGACCTCATTAACTTTAATTATTACTTAGAAACCCCATCTCCCAGTATAGCCACACTGGGGGCTTCAACATAAGAACTTTGGGGGAAAATAAGTAAGGACCAAGAAAGAGGCAACTTAGCAAGACAGAAAACTTACAGACAATAACTACTGCAGCCAAACACGGTGGGATAAAGTGGGCCCTTATCCCCCTCAGCATAGGTTGAATGGGGAGCCTAGACTTCCATGATTGTCTTGCTGATATGATTTCAGAAAAGGCTAAGAGGAGCTGGGATTGTCATGGTCACCCAGTGGTAAGGAGACCTTTCTTCTATAGTGTTTTTGAAAGTAATGTAGGGAACAATTGCAGGGCATTCTCCCCCACCCCCAAACTGGCACTTGGTATTAGGGTGCTCCTGAGAAACTAGAGGGAGGTGGAAAGAAGAGGAGATTGACCAGAAGCACTAAGGGCAGGAGAAGATTGATATCTTAAACTCAAGCGTTCAGGCTTGAACTTTTGTTCTGTTCAGGCTCTTGATAGATTGGATGGTATCCACCCACTTTGGGGAGGATCATTTATTCAGCCCACCAATTCAAGTGCTAGTAATTGCTTCTGGAAACACTCTAACAGACATCCAGAAATAATCTTTAGCTATCTAGGCATTCTGTAGCCTAATCAAATTGAAACATAAAATTAATTAGCATACTCTCCCAGCCAGGGTGGTGGACTTTCACCTCCACTTGGCAGAAATGGGGTGAGGTCTGCCTTTCTGTGCTGATGTCAGAGGTGCCTGTAAAACAAGATTTAAGTAGGATCCCAGCCTTATAATGTAGTAATCAAAAATGTCCAGGGTACAACTGAAAACCACTGATACCAAGAATCAGGACTATCTTAACCTGAGTAAGACAAGACAATTGTCTTGATAAAGAGATGGGAATTGTCTGACAAAGGATTTAAAGCAGGCATGATAAAAATACTTTAATGAAAATTTATGAAAATGCTTGAAACAAAACTTTAAAGTCTCAGCACAGAAGTACAAAATATAAGGAGGAATCAAATGGAAATTTTAAAACTGAATAATACAGTAAAGGAAATAGTAAGCTCACTAGATGGACTCAACAGCAGAGTGGAAACAATAGTGAAAGGATCAGTGAAAGTAAAGATAAAGCAATAGAAATTAACCAGCAGAGAATAATAGGTTGGAAAAAAAAGTAAATAGAGCCCCAGGGATCTGTGGTAGTATAACAAATGATCTAATATTTATTTCATCTGTGTCCTAGAGGGCGAGGAGAAAGAGGGTGGGGTTGAAAATCTATTTGAATAAATAATGGCTGAAAAAAATAACAAATTTGGTGAAAGACATAAACCTACAAATTCAAGAAGCTGAGCTAACCCCAAGTAGGATACACCCCCCAAAATAACTTTCCAAGATGCATCATAATCAAAATTCTGAAAAGTAATGGTGAAAAATCTTGAAAGCTGAAAGAAAATAATACTTTACCTATAACTGAAAAGCAATTTGAATCATAGCAAGTTTCTTACCAGAAACCAAAGAGGCCAGAAAGAAGGGGCATCACATTTCCAAGTGCTGAAAACAAAGAACTGTAATTCAGAATTTGATATGCAGTGAAAATATTCTTCAGGAATAAAGGGTGCCGGGAGCCAGCTCGCGAGATCCCACCCATGGCAAGGTCATGAGGAGAAGGACTGATTGAGCACGGCTTCTCAGCCCTCAGGGATTCTCGGGAGGCTGCCTCAGCACTCACCTTAAAGATGATATCTGTCTTTCTGATGTTTGCTACAATAACCCTCTTCTTATTTTCTGTGACTTAGACAAAAGGCTTTTCCTGATTCTCTTCTAAAATAGATCAATCTGAAACCTCAATCGACAAGGCCCCTGAATGGTAGCACCCTAATAAAATTATCTAGGATACAGAGTATACTAATCCAAATTCCTCTTGCTGGCATATTGGTTTGTTTAATAAATGTACCTGTGCCTTTGGAGCTAATGTGCATGACTGCTCCTTAACAATAAAACAGTATTGAGAGCCTCCACACAGAAAGCCCCAATGGGCACAGAACCCTTCGTAGGAAAAAAGGCTTATTAGGAAATATAAGAAATATTGCTTTCTATATTTACTCGCTATGTTTTTGCTCTTAACGTATTTAGCCTATATAATGAAAGCATAATAGAGATTTATAAATAGAAGTTTAGCTTTAATACAAATAATAAGACAATTGTTGATTTAACTGATGATTCTTACTTAGAGCTGACCTTCAGCTTGCTGTTCTATGACTTTATGGAACCACATTCTTTTCTGTTAAGCTCAAGGCATAGGATAGATTACCGAAAACAGGTTTTACCTTGAAACTTTCTGTTAATGAATTCTTTCCTGCTGTGCCTGATACAAAAGTGTTCTGGCTGATCAACCCTTATCAATAAAGAGTCACAAGATGTTAGCAGGCCCCCAGGCCAGAAGATGATGTAAACAAAATGAACTAAGATATGCAAACGATGTCGATAAGGGTCAACACTGTTGACCCATTAAACTGATTTGGTATGACTCTACACTTTACATTTGTTTCTATGTACCACTAAAGATATAAAAGCTGTCTTAAAAACAATAAAGTCAGAAGACACTTGGAAACACCGAGACTCGCTGTGTCTTCTCATTCGCATCGCCAACACCGTCCATCCTGAGGGAACCCCTGGACCTGCTGGAGCTGGACTCCGGCGAAAGGGGTTAGATATCAAGACATTCTCAGATGAAGGAAAACTAGAAGGATTTGTCATCAGTAGATCTACCTTATTTTTAAAAAAGTAAAAGACCTGACGGAGGTTCTTGAATTGGAAAGGAAATGATAAAAAGAGAAAACTTGAAACATTAGGAAAGGAGATTGAACAATACAAAGAGTAAATATATTAATACAGTGGAATTTTTTCTTAAGTTTTCCAAATTGTATTTGACTGAAGCAAAATTATAACATTGTCTGATAGTAACTACCATACAATTGCACTCATTTCACATTCTAGCAAGATAATGCTCAAAATTTTTCAAGATAGGCTTCAATAGTATATGAACCAAGAACTTCCAAATGTACAAACTGGATTTAGAAAAGGCACAGGAACCAGACATCAAATTGCCAGCATCCGTTGGATCATAGAAAAAGCAAGGGAACATCTCCTTCATTGACTATGCTAAAGATTTTGACTGTATGGATCACAACAAACTGGAAAATTCTTAGAGAGATGGGAATACCAGACCACCTTACCTGTCTCCTGGGAAATCTGTTTG
Source organism: Giraffa tippelskirchi (assembly GCF_054371585.1). NCBI lineage: Eukaryota > Metazoa > Chordata > Mammalia > Artiodactyla > Giraffidae > Giraffa > Giraffa tippelskirchi. The sequence continues at coordinate 1,119,726 of NC_137283.1, forward strand.
CATGACAAGAAGCAACAGTTAGAACCAGACATGGGACAATGGTCTGGTTCCAAATTGGGAAAGGAATACATCAAGGCTGTATATTGTCACCTTGTTTATTTAACTTATATGCAGAGTACATCATGAGAAATGCTGGGCTGGATGATTCACAAGCTGGAGTCAAGATTGCTGGGAAAAGTACCAGCAATCTCAGATACACAGGTGACGCCGCCCTAGTGGCAGAAAGTGAGAAACTAATGAGTCTCCTGAAGGTGAAAGAAGAGAGTGAAAAAGCTGACTTAAAGCTCAACATTCAAAAACCGAAGATCATGGCATCTGACCCCATCACTTTATGGCAAAAAGAAGGGGGGAAAATGGAAGCAGTGACAGATTTTATTTTCTTGGGCTCCACAGTCACTGTGGACGGTGACTGCGGCCATGAAATTAAAAGACCCTTGCTCCTTGGAAGAAAAGCTATGAAAAACTGTATCAAAAAGCCGAGGCATCACTTTGCTGACAGAAGTCTGTATGGTCAAAGCTATGGTTTTTCCAGTAATATATGGTTGTGAGAATTGGACCATAAAGAAGGCTGAGTGCTGAAGAATTGATGCTTTTGAATTGTGCTGGAGAAGACTCCTGAGATTCCCTTGGACAGCAAGGAGATCCAACCAGTCCATCCTAAAGGAAATCAGTCCTGAACATTCATTGGAAGGACTGATGCTGAAGCTGAAGCTTCAATAATTTGGCCACCTTATGGGTAGAACCAACTCATTGGAAAAGATCCTAATTAGAGAAAGGAAATGTCTCAAAACTCAGAGACTGGCACCAGGCCCCTCACCCACAACATGCATTTTGAGGTAACATTGGCACAAGGTGAGTTGTCCTGGGCCATAAAATGATTGACATGAATCTTGAAGAAAGGCAAGTTTCCAAGCAAATACAGTCTCATTAACATAGCTTAAGAGAACATTTGCATGGGTAAAATATACTGGTTTGTCAAGTGGGTTCTGAGTCTTAGGCGAACAACGTGAGATAGAGTCTAGAGTAAATACATAGTTCATTAACGTAGCTTAAGACAAACGTTTCCATAAGAAAAACGCATTGGTTAGCTCAAGGTTTGAGAATAGTTAAGTTCAGGTGGAACCAGGTGTCTTTATGGCAACACAGAATTTTAAAAGAAACCTTTTTTTAAATTCATATAAAGAAAGGGAAAAAAAATCTAACACTTGTAGTCTGTTTCCTCCTGCTGCTTATGAGAGAGATAAAAAATGTCAGAGAGTTGCAGCCTATTTCTTCCGTTTGGAGACCCCTGGCCTGCCTTCCTTACCCTCTCCTTCTCCCCTTTTGTTTCAGGAGAATTATGTTGCCTAGGGAAAGGGGCGTCATTCTCATTCTGTAACTGCTTCCAAGCTGATAAGGGGTGTCGTCCCTAAATTGGTGAGGCAAGATACTCTCCTAACCCTCATATTTAAAGTGTCTGATCCAGGGACCCAAGTAATAGTTGGAGGGAGCTGCCACAGTTGCAGGAGTTTGAGCAACCATTTGTAACTTAAAAGCTGTCATACAACTAGAAACAAATCCAGCTGCACAGTTACAGATGGAGGGAGAAAACAGCAAAAACAGAGCAATCGAAATCATTACAATTAGGATAGTTTTCCACCGTGGGGAACTAGATAATGTCTCCCAAAGTGAGGCAGTTGAGGCTTCAGGAGTATCCATGGCCCCAGTCATCTTGGTCATGTGTTTAGTAAAATGAGTAACATTAGCGCTCATATCAGGAATATATGTACAGCACTAGGTATGAATAATGGCACAAGTTCCTCCTTGTGCAGCTGTCAGAATAAGGCCAATCTGTTTTGTAAGACCACCTTTCTAATTTGTGCTTGTTCAGCATTAAGAGCTGAAATAGCTTTTTCAGAATCTTGTAAAGCCTGTTGAGTCAAGTTAGAGCATACATTTGAAGCATAACATCTGTAGTTCCCAGAGAGGGAACAAACACTGCAGCCAAATAATCATAGCAGTGAAATACAGACCTTGCCCTGCAAGTTCTAAGGTGGGGTAAATTAGCAGGATTCTCTGGAAGCTCTGAAAATATGAAGCCCTGTGTAAAAGCTAGACCAAGGGTGCATCTCCCTATTCAGCCAGGGAGAAGCCATGCCCATAGGTAAGAGCCACATATCCAGTAGGTCCCGTTTGGAGCAATCCAGCATGACTGAGATATCCAGTCCCAACTAGTGCCTGGCCAGGCAAAGGGAGGACCTGAACTGGGATTGGAAAACACGGAAATGATTACATTGCATATTTTCTGAGCAAAAATCCCAATTGTTTCCAATCATTGTAATTAAGTTGTTGGCTAACTTCTGGGGATGGCTCTATTTGTTCCCAGCATATGGGGGAGCTAGATATTAGACGTCCCTTTTCAGGAGCCATATAACCTCATCGCATATTTGGTAAATGTCAGGTAAAAAGCAAACAGATCTAGACCCATTTACCTTCTTATGTGTAGCAGAATAGTCATTAAACCAAGACAATGTATAATCAAAGTTAAAAGTCACATTATGTCCATCGCTAAAGTGCAAAATGTTGCACTTTTTTTAGGATAATTAGATGTCATCACATTAAGAAGAGGCATCACATATGATTGTTGTTGTTGAAGGTATTCACAGACTTGGAGAAAGTCCTTTCCTAGAAGTGGAGATGGCCAGTACGGGAAGCCTTCCACTGATGAAGAGGGGAGCGCTCCACAGACCCAGCAGTTAGACCAATTGTGGAATGCAGCGTAGGAGTGAGCCCAGGACAGGAAGGCATTGTCTTGAGGATCAAACGGCAGATTTAGGATTTTTGGAATCAGCAGAAGCAAGCTCACATAGATTATCAGGCTCGTCTGAAAAGTACAAAGTCAGAGCCTAGAAAGTAAAGACATAAAATGACATCACTTAGTTCTGGTCAGGGTACCACCTCTTAAATCAAGTGTGATGCGCCCAGGAATCAATTCCTGGCACTTCAACAGCTGTGGGAAAAGAAAGAATAACCTGGTAAGGGCCTTCCCAGAGGGGCTCAAGGGGTTGGCCCCCAGATCCCAATGTTTTTATCAGGACCTCAGTTCCTGGTTCAAACAGAGGCTTGCTTGACCCAGAGGCTGGGTCAGGAGTCACCTCCCAGAGTTCTGCTAATGCCTGTCGAAAAGCTGAAAGCTGAGGTACATAATTAGTTAATTCCAAGGCCTCAGGGTGTATAACAATGTCTGTGCGCAAGAACGGAGAAGGCAATGGCACCCCACTCCAGTACTCTTGCCTGGAAAATCCCGTGGATGGAGGAGCCTGGTGGGCTGCAGTCCATGGGGTCGCTGAGAGTCGGACACGACTGAGCGACTTCACTTTCACTTTTCCCTTTCGTGCACTGGAGAAGGAAATGGCAACCCACTCCAGTATTCTTGCCTGGAGAATCCCAGGGACGGGGGAGCCTGGTGGGCTGCCGTCTGTGGGGTCGCACAGAGTCGGACACGACTGAAGCGACTTAGCAGCAGCAGCAGTGCGTAAGAAAGGCTGTCCATAAATACATTCGAAGAGGGACACTCCCTCCTTTTGGGGGGCAATTTGAGCCCTCATTAAAGCTATGGGTAGAACTTTTATCCAATTGTCCTGCGTTTCTTGAGTTAATTTGCACAGATGTCGCTTAATAATGTCATTAGCTTTATCAACCTTTCCTGAGGATTAGGGTCTCCAGGAACAGTGTAAGTGATAGTCTATTCCTAGAGCTTTAGACACCTCCTGAGTTACAGCAGCTTTAAAGGCAGAGCCATTGTCACTCTGAAGGCTCTATGGCAGCCCAAACCTGGGGATAATTTCATGGATTAAAATTCTTTAACCTCTATAGCCTGTTCACTACGACAGGGAAAAGCCTCATCCATCTGGTAAAGGTATCCACCCAAACTTGTAAGCAAGAATATCCATTTGCTTTTGGCGTATGAGTAAAAGCAATTTCCCAGTCCTCTCCAGGATACTTTCCACTTTGTTGTAACTCAGAATTTTGTTAGCTTTTCAGTCTTTGGGTTATTTTTCTGACAAACCTCACATCTTTTGATAATGTTCTTTAAAGTTTTCATTACATTTTCACCTTCAAACACATGAGAAGCCACCTGGTAAGTACTCTCTACACCTAAATGAAAACTCTGGTGTAAACCCTTAAGAATTTTCCATTGACCATTTTCAGGAATTATTAATCGTCCATCCTTGGACTGTAACCATCCTTTATCAGTAATCTTTGCTCCTCTGTTCTCATATCTTTCTAATTCTTCCTCAGTATTTGTGGTTTTTCCTGTTCCACAAGACCTGTCCAGATCAAAGGCATCTGCAGTGAAAGGGTTTCGGAAAGTGCCACTTTTCTGGCTTGACAGCCAGCCAGCTGATTGCCTTCGGCTACTTTACTCCCGTCCCTGCTGTACCCTTTGCATTGCATAACAGCTAATTCTTTTTTTTTTTTTTCCTATAGTCCAACTCTCACATCCATACATGACTACTGGAAAACCATAACTTTGACTAGACGGACTTCTGTCAGCAAAGTAACATCTCTGCTTTGTGATATGCTGTCTAGGTTTGTCATAGCTTTTCTTCCAAGGAGCAAATGTCTTTTAATTTCATGGCTGCAGTCACCATCTGCAGTGATCTTGGAGCCCAAGAAAATAACGTCTGCCACTGTTTCCAATGTCCCATCTATTTGCCATGAAGTGATGAGACCGGGTGCTATGATGTTAGTTTTTTGAATGTTGAGTTTTATGCCAACTTTTTCACTCTCCTCTTTCACCTTCGTTAAGAGGCTCTTTTTTTTTTTTTTCTGTCTCGCATATAGGGTTACCATTATCATCCTTCTAAATTCCATATATATGCGTTAGTATACTGTATTGGTGTTTTTCTTTCTGGCTTACTTCACTCTGTATAATGGGCTCCAGTTTCATCCACCTCATTAGAACTGATTCAAATGTATTCTTTTTAATGGCTGAGTAATATTCCATTGTGTATATGTACCACAGCTTTCTTATCCATTCATCTGTTGATGGACATCTAGGTTGCTTCCATGTTCTGGCTATTATAAACAGCGCTGTGATGAACATTGGGGTACATGTGTCTCTTTCAATTCTGGTTTCCTCACTGTGTATGCCCAGTAGTGGGATTGCTGGGTCATATGGCAGTTCTATTTCCAGTTTTTTAAGGAATCTCCACACTGTTCTCCATAACGATAACCCTATATGCGAGACAGAAAAAGAGACACAGATGTATAAAACAGTCTTTTGGACTCTGTGGGAGAAGGTGAGGGTGGGATGATCTGAGAGAATAGCATTGAAACATGTATATAATCATATGTGAAACAGATCGCCAGTCCAGGTCCGATGCATGAGACAAGTGCTCAGGGCTGGTGCACTGGGATGACTCAGAGGGAGGGGATGTGGAAGGAGGTGGGAGGGGGGTTCAGGATAGGGAACACATGTACACCTGAAAAGTTGTTGAACCACAGAAAGACGGCCAGGATTCTTGGCCTCTAGAGGAGAAGAATTCAATACGGGGCCAGAGACGAGGATGGATCGCTCAGAGCTTTGGTGTGATAAAGTTTTATTAAAGTATAAAGGAGATAGAGAAAGCTTCTGACATAGGCATCAGAAGGGGGCTGAAAGAGTACCCCCCTGCTAGTCTTCAGCTGGATGTTATATAGTCACTAGCAGTTTGTTAATGAAAGAAACTCAGAATGGCACCAGGCCCCTCATCCATAAGATGTATTTTGGAATAATCTGGGCACCGGACATCCCGGGTCATAAAACGATTGACTTGAATTTTGCAGAAAGGCAGATCATGCAAATAGTTTCATTTACATAGATTAGGGTAACAGTGTCTGAGTTAACATACTGGATTGTCAAGTAGGTTCTGAGCCACTAGGTGCAAGACAGCGTTTTCGGGTAAATGCACAGGACATTAACATAGCTTAAGACAAACATTTCCATAAGAAAAATGCATTGGTTAACTCAAAGTTTGAGAATAGTTAACTTCAGGTGAAACCAGGTGTCATGGCAACACAGTATTTTAAGAGAAACCTCTTTTAAATTTGTCTGCTGCTTCTGCTAAGTCACTTCAGTCATGTCCGACTCTGTGCGACCCCATAGACAGCAGCCCACCAGGCTCCGCCGTCCCTGGGATTCTCCAGGCAAGAATACTGGAGTGGGTTGCCATTTCCTTCTCTAGTGCATGAAAGGGAAAAGGGAAAGTGAAGTCGCTCAGTCGTGTCCGACTCTTAGCGACCCCATGGACTGTAGCCTACCAGGCTCCTCCATCCATGGGATTTTCCAGGCAAGAGTACTGGAGTGGGGTGCCATTGCCTTCTCCATTAAATTTGTCTAGAGAAGGGAAAAAGTATCGCTAGTTTGTTTCCTCCTGCCGCTTAGGAGAGAGAGAAAATGTCTGACACTTGCAGCCTATTTCCTCCGTTTGCAGACCCCTGGCCTTCCTGCCTGTTGCCCTCTCACACTCATGGCTGATTCATATCAATGTATGGCAAAACCCACTACAATATTGTAAAGTAATTAGCCTGCAATTAAAATAAATAAATTAATTTAAAAAAATAAACATATGGGAAAAGGACAAAAAGAAAAAAAAGAAGCTCTTTTGTTCTTCTTCACCTTCTGCTATAAGGGTGGTGTCATCTGCATATCTGAGGTTATTGATATTTCTCCCGGTAATCTTGATTCCAGCTTGTGCTTCATCCAGCCTGGCATTTCACATGATGTACTCTGGATGTAAGTTAAATAGGCAGGGTGACAATACACAGCCTTGACGTACTCCTTTCCCAAATGGGAAAATGACACAACCGCTGTGGAAAACAGTATGGTGGTTCCTTAAAAAATTAAACAAATTTACCATTTAGGCCTTACAAATAGCTGAGAAAAGAAGAGACGCTAAAGGCAAAGGAGAAAAGGAAAGATATACCCATTTGAATGCAGAGTTCCAAAGAATAGAAAGGAGAGATAAGAAAGCCTTCCTCAGTGATCAGTGCAAAGAAATAGAGGAAAAAATAGAATGGGAGAGACTAAAAATCTTTTCAAGAAAATCAGAGATACCAAGGGAACATTTCATGCAAAGATGGGCACAATAAAGGATAGAAATGGTATGTACCTAACAGAAGCAGATGAGATTAAGAAGACATGGCAAGAATACACAGAACTATCCAAAAAAAACCTTCATGACCCAGATAACCACGATGGTGTGATCACTGACCTAGAGCCAGACATCCTGGAATGCGAAGTCAAGTGGGTCTTAGGAAGCATCACTACGGACAAAGCTAGCAGGGGTGATGGAATTCCAGTTGAGCTATTTCAAATCCTCAAAGATGATGCTGTGAAAGTGCTGCACTCAATATGCCAGCAAATTTGGAAACTCAGCAGTGGCCACGGGACTGGAAAAGCTCAGTTTTCATTCCAATACCAAAAAAGGGCAATGCCAAAGAATGTTCAAACTACAGCACAATTGCACTCACCTAACACACTAGCAAAGTAATGCTCAAAATTCTCCAAGCCAGGCTTCAACAGTATGTGAACTGTGAACTTCCAGATTTTCAAACTGGATTTAGAAAAGCCAGAGGAACCAGAGATCAAATTCCCAACATCCACTAGATCATTGAAAAAGCAAGAGAGTTCCAGAAAAGCATCTACCTCTGCTTTATTGACTATGCCAAAGACTTTGACTGTGTTCAGTTCAGTTCAGTTCAGTTCAGTCGCTCAGTTGTGTCCGACTCTCTGCGACCCCATGAATTGTAGCACGCCAGGCCTCTCTGTCCACCACCAACTCCCGGAGTCTACCCAAACCCATGTTCATCGAGTCAGTGATGCCATCCAACCATCTCATCCTCTGTCGTCCCCTTCTCCTCCCGCCCCCAATCCTACCCAGCATGAGGGTCTTTTCCAATGAGTCAACCCTTCGCATGAGGTGGCCAAACTATTGGAGCTTCAGCTTCAACATCAGACCTTCCAATGAACACCCAGGATTGATCTCCTTTAGGATGGATTGATTGGATCTCCTTGCAGTCCAAGGGACTCTCAAGAGTCTTCTCCAACACCACAGTTCAAAAGCATCAATTCTGCGGCGCTCAGCTTTCTTCACCGTCCAACTCTCACATCCATACATGACCACTGGAAAAACCATAGCCTTAACTAGACGGACTTTTGTTGGCAAAGTAATGTCTCTGCTTTTAAACATGCTATCTAGGTTGGCCATAACCTTCCTTCCAAGGAGTAAGCGTCTTTTAATTTCATGGCTGCAGTCACCATCAGCAGTGATTCTGGAGCCCAAAAAAGTAAAGTCTGACACTGTTTCCACTGTTTCCCCATCTATTTCCCATGGAGTGATGGGACCAGATGCCACGATCTTAGTTTTCTGAACGTTGAGCTTCAAGCCAACTTTTTCACTCTCCTCCTTCACCTTCATCAAGAGGCTCTTTAGTTCTTCTTCACTTTCTGCCATAAGGGTGGTGTCATTCGCATATCTGAGGTTATTGATATTTCTCCCGGCAATCTTGATTCCAGCTTGTGTTTCTTCCAGCCCAGCGTTTCTCATGATGTACTCTGCATATAAGTTAAATAAGCAGGGTGACAATATACAGCCTTGACGTACTCCTTTGCCTATTTGGAACCAGTCTGTTGTTCCATGTCCAGTTCTAACTGTTGCTTCCTGACCTGCATACAGGTTTCTCAAGAGACAGGTCAGATGGTCTGGTATTCCCATCTCTTTCAGAATTTTCCACAGTTTATTGTGATCCACACAGTCAAAGGCTTTGGCATAGTCAATAAAGCAGAAATAGATGTTTTTGACTGTGTAGATCACAACAAACTGGAAAATTCTTCAAGAGATAGGCATCCCACACCACCTCACCTGCCTCCTGAGAAATCTGTATGCAGGTCAAGAAGCAACAGCTAGAACTGGACATGGAACAACAGACTGGTTCCAAATTGGGGGAGGAGTACATCAAGGCTATATATTGTCACCCTGCTTGTTTAACATATGCAGAATACATCATGCAAAATGCCTGGCTGGCTGAAGCACAAGCTGGAATCAAGATTTCCAGGAGAAATATCAGTAACCTCAGATATGCAGATGATACTTTCTAGGGGACCCATGTCCCTGTCCAGGGTACATATGGCTGCAGCAAAGATCGTCTGATTCTTACTCCATTTAGGCTGCCACAGATCAGCTACTTCACTCCGAGCCTGAAATGTTTCTCTTCTGACCCAAACAATTGCTCTCTTGTGGGGGTTGGACCCCTACTTCAGTTCCCCCACCCACCTAGGGCAGGTCCAGTTCAACTAACTCTCTTCTTTTTCCCCCTACTTCCTTCATCCAAGTTTTGCATGGGTCTATATATTCCTTTCTGGTGGTTAGGTACTCCTGTCCACTTGCAGCTGGTGTTCTGCAAGCACTTCTGTGTCTCTGTTATGTATATTTCATCACAGTAAAAAATAAAAGACAATTGAGCCCATGACCACTGGAAACTTAATCTTTGATCTTGACAGTTTTGACAGCCTTGTGAATAATGGACTAAAAAATCAAATCCAAGACTTGTTGTTGTTGTTCAGTTGCTAAGAATGCCTCTTTGCAACTTCATGGACTGTAGCATGCCAGGCTCCTCTGTCTTCTACTTACTCCCAGAGTTTGCTCAGATTCATGTCCATTGAGTTGGTGATGCTATCTAACCATCTCATCCTCTGCTGCCCACTTCTCCTAACTTAAACATTAGAGGCTAACTTTAATCTTTCCAAGAATCAGGGTCATTTCCAATGAGTTGGCTGTTCGCATCAGGTGGCCAAAGTATTAGAGCTTTAGCTTCAGCAACAGACCTTCCAATGAATATTCAGGGTTGATTTCCTTTAGAATTTACTGGTTTGTTCTCCTTGCTGTCCAAGGGAGTCTAAAGAGTCTTCTCCAGCACCACAATTCAAAAGCATCAATTCTTTGGTGTTTAGCCTTCTTTATGGTACAACTCTCACATCTGTAGATGACTACTGGGAAAACCATAGCTTTACTGTCGGTAAGGTGATATCTCTGCTTTTTAATACACTGTCAACGTTTGTCATGGCTTTCCTTCCAAGGAGCAAGCAGCTTTTAATTTCATGACTGCAGTCACCATCTGAAGAACAATAACAACAAAGGAGGCAGAAGAGCTGTACTCTGAAAACTTTAAAACACTGATGAAATAAGTCAAAGTTGACAAACAGATGGATACATATACCATGTTTTGGATTTGAAGAATTAATATTCTGAAAATGAATATACTATCCAAAGCAATCTACAGATTCAGTGCAATTCCTATCAATTACCAATGGCATTATTCACAGAATTAGAACAGATAATTTTACAATTCGTATGGAAACACAAAACACTTTGAATAGCCAAAGTATCTTTAGAAAGAAAAACAGAGCTGGAGAAATCAGGCTCCTCAACTTTAAACTATACCACAAAGCTATGGTAATCAAGACAGTATGGTACTGGCACAAAAACAGAAATATAGACCAGTGGTACAGAGTAGAAAACCCAGAGACAAACTCACGCACCTGTGGTAACCTAATCTATGACAAAGGAGGCAAGAATATACAATAGAGAAGACAGCATCTTCAGTAAGTGGTGCTGAGAAATCTGGACAACTACATATAAAAGAATGAAATTAACACTACCTAGCATCATACACAAAAACTCAAAATGGATTAAAGACCTAGATGTAAGACCATTCACTATAAAACTCTTAAAGGAAGACGTAGGAAAAACACTCTTTGACATAAACCACAGCAAGGCCTTTTTTGACCCACCTCCTAGAATAAAGAAAATAAAAACAAAATAAGGAAATGGTACCTAATTGAACTTAAAATCTTTTGCACAGCAAAATAAACCAAAATAAGATGAAAAGATAACCATCAGAATAGGAGAAAATATTTGCAAATGAATAACATACAAAAGTTTAATCTCCAAAATATACAAATAGCTCATGGAGCTCAATATCGAGAAAACAAACCACCCAATCAAAAAATGGATGCAAGGCTTACATAGAGATCTCTTCAAAGAAGACATACAGATGGCCAAGAAGGACATGAACAGATGTTCAACATCACTAATTATTACAGAAATACAAATCAAAACTACAACGAGATACTACCTCACACCAGCTATCATAAAAAATCTGCAAACAATACATGCTGGAGAGGGTGTGAAGAAAATGAAACCCTCTTACACTGTTGGTGGGAATGTAAATTGATACAGCCACTGTGGAAACAGTATGGAGGTTCCTTAAAAAACTAAACATAGAACTACCATATGACCAAGCAATCCCATTACTGGGCATATATCCTGACAAAACCATAACTCAAAAAAAAAAGCATGTGGTAAATGGATTAAATGCACCAATCAAAAGACATAGACTGGCTGGGTGAGTGAAAACGTGCATGTATGCACTTTCACTTGCCATATCACTCTACTTAACCTCCAAAATTGTATGTATTATATTGTTAGGTGAATCATTTTTCCATTATGGCTCACAATTCCAATTATCTTTCTTTTCCCTGGTTATTGTTTGTAAAAAATTATAAACATTATTTTACTATTGAGATTAACTATTATTCATTTGAATTGTATCTTGATTGGTCAACAGAAAATGACAGAATTCTATATCACTAAAACTACCATTTATAGAAAAAGAAGTAGATTAGGTGCAATAAGACATTTAAAATTATTTACTGTAATTACTTTTCAAAATCCAAATGTACATTAGAATTATCTTGGAATTTTTTGAAAAATATTAATGCCCAGGTATTATTTTTTCCTCCAAGCTCCAGATGCAATTCTAATGAGCAGCCATGTTTAAAAACAACTGGACTATATGATGATCTTTTACTTTTATCTAGTCTGTTTCACTTTTTCTATTCCATATTCAGTGCTCTCATTTCATTTAATCTATACTTTCCAATTTCTCGATCTCTTTTTTGTTGTTCATTCTTAAGCCTTTATCAAGCATAGTAGAAAGCTTTTTATACATATATATGTATAATAGTATGTATATTATATGTTAGAAAACTTATATTTTTGTATAACTAAAAGCAATATAACATATTAACTCCACTTGTTTGACTAAGTATGAATAGAATGTTAGATTTCTAATTTTACTCACTCAAAACTTTGATATAGTTCCACTTACTCTTGCATCTAATATTACTGCTAAAAGTCTAGAAAACTTATTATCTTAGTGATTTTTAAAAATTTTTTTGAACGAGGCTTGAAACTTCTAATCCAATTCTGAGAATATAAAGAAATACTATGTTGTAAAGAAAACAGGAAATTAACCTTGCTTATGATAAATTTATATATATATTACAAATTTTTAGTTGATATGCACAAATACAAGTAATCTACATGAAAAGAAAATAATTTTAAATGTCTTATTGCACCTAATCTACTTCTTTTGAGGAAAAGTTTATTAATCATGTTACATTAGATAACAGGATTTTAAATTTTCACTGTTTTTTCTTGTATGTTCATCTCTTACATCACTTATATTTTCTCTTAAGTAAAGAGCTATGTAATTTTATTTCCAATTGAATAGTATTTACAAAAGTATTTACAGAAGCAGATAGTACAGTATCTTGATATATTTCTGCAGCTATGAAGTTAAAAGATACTTGCTCCTCGGAAGAAAAACTATAACAAACCTAGACAGCATACTAAAAAGCAGAGACATCACTTTGCCGACAGAGGTCCATATAGACAAAGCTGTGGTTTTTCCAGTAATCATGTACAGATGTGAGAATTGGACCAGTTAGTGGCTGAGCGCTGAAGAATTGATGCTTTTGAACTGTGGTGCTGGAGAAGACGCTTGAGAGTCCCTTGGACAGTAAGGGGATCAAACTAGTCCATCCTAAAGGAAATCAATCCTGAATATTCATTGGAAGGACTGATGATGAGGCTGAAGCTCCAATACTTAGGCCGCCTGATGCAAAGAGCCAACTCATTGAAAAATGTCCTGATTCTGGGAGAGACAGAAGGAAGAAGGAGAAGAGAATGACAGAGGATGAGATGGTTGGATGGCATCACTGACTCAATGGGCATGAGTTTGAGCAAACTCTGGGACATAGTGAAGGACAGGGAAGCCTGGCATGCTGCAGTCCATGGGGTCGCAAAGAGTCAGACACGACTAATCGACTGAAGAACAATAACAAGAGCCTGCCATACGGAGTCAAGTAAGCCAGAAAAAAGAAAACAAAGACCATATATTAACACATATATATATGGAATCTAGAAAAATGGTACCGATAAATTTATTTGCAGGACAGGAATAGAGACACAAATGTAGAAGATGGACTTGTGGACACAGGAAAGGAAGGAGAGGGTGGGACGACTGAGAGAGTGGCATTGACATATGTGCATTATCGTATATAAAACAGCGACTCTGTGCGACCTCATAGACGGCAGCCCACCAGGCTCCCCCGTCCCTGGGATTCTCCTATCGTATATAAAATAGACAGCTGGTGGGAAGCTGCTGTATAGCGCATGGAGCTCACCCAGTGCTCTGTGGTGACCTAGATGGTGAGATGGACAGGTAGGAAGGAGGCTCAAGAGGAGCGGATTTATGTACATATACAGCTATTTCACATTATTGTACATCAGAAATTAACACAGCATTGTAAAGCAGTTGTATTCCAATAAAAAAATTAATAAGGAAACGGCTCAATGGAAAAAGCAGGTGAACAGTATGAATAACAACTTACAATGGAAGAAATCCAATGATTGAAGACAGTTTGAAATGATTGCTAGCCTCATTAGTGATCATGGAAAGTGAAATTGAAAAACGACTAAGGGATATTCTTTTCCGTTCAGCAGACAGTGACAACACTACAGAGCAGGGCCTAGATCCTCCTGACGGGAGCATGGGTTGCTCCACTCTTTGGAAAGGAAAACCTGGAGGTCGATTTAAGATGAAAAATACACATAGTCTCTGAAATTTCATTTTAGATAATGTATCTTGTGAAAATTAAGCTTACATGAACACAAACAAACATGCATTTTCCACGGATATTTTTCTAGGGGCATAAATGTATACACAATTAACAACTGAAAGCTACCTTAATGCCAATCAATAGAATGTTTGGCTAAACTAGAGTACATCTTTACTATGGGTTATTTATTATGCAGTCATTAGAAAATGAATTGCATTTGTTATGGTGATCTGTGATCAGTGATCTTTGATATTACTATACTAATTGTTTTGGGGTGCCACAAAGTATCCTTAAGTAAGACAGTGAACTTACTAAAAGCTGCATGCATTCTGATAAATATGATGATAATGAGCATCGTGCTTCTGTCAGAGGTAAAAAGGCTATGCTACTGCTTGCGCTGAATTAGACTCTGAGGTATTGGTTTGACCTTTTTAATATGCATTTGTATTGTGGTAAAAATACATAACACAAAGTTATTATTTTGATAATTTTAAAGTATTAGTCCAGTGAAAATAAGTACATTCACATCATTGTACAAGCATCACCATTATCCATTTCCAGAACATTTTCATAATCCCAAACTGAAACTCTGCACCTACTAAACAATATTTCCCCATTCTCCCTCCCCCCAGCCCCTTATAATTTCTGTTCAACTTTGTTTCTTTGTGTTTTTAACTCTTCAAACTCCTTCATGTAAGTGTATGAATACAATATGTGTACATTTTTGTTTGGCTTATTTCACCTTGCATAATGTCTTCAAGGTATAACCAAGTATGGATTTCTTTTTGTTTCTTCTGCTTGAGATTTGTTTAGCTTGTTGGATCTGTGAGTTGTTCCCTTTCATCACTTCTTAGTCATTATTTTTTCAGATATTGCTGCAGATATTTCAGATATTGCTTCTCCACATTCCCTTCCTTCCCAGCTGGATCAATAATTACATATACATTAAACTTTCTTCATCTTCTGTGTTTCTTAACCCTTATTCATATTTTTTCTTTGACTTTTTGGTCCATTCTAGATAATTTTTTAACTTCTGTATTTCAATTCACCAATTTCTTTTCAATATGTCTAATTTGCAGTTAAACACACCCATTACACTTGCGATTTTAATTATAATTTATTTGTTTTGATTATTTTTCAAATCTCATTCACCTGTTTTGGTATATATATTTAAGATTATCCTTTATTTCTTTGAAAGTATTAAACATAGTTACTATAAAATCTATGTATAATAAGTCCATTTAGTTAAAATTCTTGAAGGTTTGAGGTTTTTCTCACGGTGCCTTGTTTCTGTTTGTGTTATTTTTGACTATCAGATGCTCATTTTTCTTGAAATTTTATTTCAGAAATTCTCTGAGGCCTGGAATAAAATGTGTATTTTTCCAGAGGGGATTTGTGCTCGTGTCTTCCAGGCTCCTGGAAGAACTCTCAATCCAGAATTTACTCCAAATTTACTTCTCAATGTTCAGATTTCCCAGGTAGTATGAATTCAGGCTGTAAACTCACGTGAGGACCACCTCTCACTTTGATGTTCTCAGAGGTTATCCTCCTAAGCCAAATTGGAGACAATCAACTCCCCTCTGAAATGGATGCCAGTTTACTACTATTTCACTCTCAGTCCTGTGTATATGGCCCTTTTGCGGCACCAGCTTTAGAGAGGGAGGCTATTCTTTGATAGTCCTGAGATCTGTTTTCTGTTTCTCAGACCCCAGACTTTCACTCGGTAAGGCGGAGATCTCCAAGGAGAAGGAGGTTGAAGTTACTCTCTGGTTCACTTTGTTTCTAACCAAATAATTCTTAACTTCTTATGAGCTCATTGGAGAGATTTAATATTTTTTAAATTTCCCAGAGTTTTTAAATTCTTTATAGCATTAGGGTCAAACTGAATATGATAGCCTACATTTTTTGATGATCAAAATCCGCTCTTTCAGCCCTTCAACTTCAACGTGCTAAGTCACTTCAGTTGTGTCTGACTCTGCGACCTCATGGACAATAGTCCACCAGACTCCACTGTCCATGGGGTTCTCAGATTTTCCAGGCAAGAATACTGGAGTGGGTTGCCATGCCCTCCTCCAGGAGATCTTCCTGACCCAGGGGTCGAGCTTATGTCTCTTAAGTCTCCTGCATTGGCAGGCAGGTTCTTTACAACCAGTGCCACCTGGGAAGACTTGCCACCTGGGAAGACTTTTGCCTCCTTAGGTACATTTATTCCTAGGTATTTTATACTTTTTGTTGCAGTGTTGAAAGGGATTGTTTCCTTCTCTTATTTTTCATTGTTACTGTATAGGGATGCATGGGAACTCTGTGCATTAATTTTATATCCTGTGACTTTATGATATTCTTTGATGAACTCTAGTAATTTTCTAGTGTTATTGTTAGGGTTTTCCATGTATAGTATCATGTCATCTGCAAACAGTAAGAGTTTACTTCTTCTTTTCCAATCTGGTTTCTTTTTATCTCTTTCCTTCTCTGATTGCCATGGCTAGGACTTCCAAAACAATGTTGAATTATAGTGGCAAGAGTGAGCACCGTTGTCTTGTTCCTGATCTTAGAGGAAATGCTTTCAGTTTTTCACCATTGAGAATAATGTTTGCTGTGGATTTGTCATATATGGCCTTTATTAAGTTGATGTAGGTTTCTTCTATGTCTACTTTCTAGAGAGTTTTTATCATAATTTGTCATTGTTCTTTAGTTGCCAAGTCCTGTCTGACTCTTTGCAACCCCATGGACTGCATGCAGCTCGCCAGGCTTCTCTATCCCTCACCATCTCCCGGAGTTTGCCCAAATTCATGTCCAGTGAAACAGTGATGCCATTCAACCATCTCAAGCTCTGTCACCCCCTTTTTCAGCCTTCACTCTTTCCCAACATCGGGGTCTTTTCCCTCTTATGTCACTCATGAAGATGGGGTCCTGAAGTTTGCAAAGTTAGAAGGTTACTGCAGCAATGACGGAGAAGGCAATGGCACCCCACTCCAGTACTCTTGCCTGGAAAATCCCATGGACGGAGGAGCCTGGTAGGCTACAGTCCATGGGGTCGCGAAGAGTCGGACACGACTGAGCGACTTCACTTTCACTTTTCCCTTTCATCCACTGGAGAAGGAAATGGCAACCCACTCCAGTATTCTTGCCTGGAGAATCCCAGGGACGGCGGAGCCTGGTGGGCTGCCGTCTATGGGGTCGCACAGAGTCAGACACGACTGAAGCGACTGAGCAGCAGCAGCAATGATCCCTTGTCTCTCTGGCAGGCCCAGGCTTTTCCCTGGACTCCCTCAGCTGTGTCATACTGGCCTCCTCAGAGAATATTCATGGCAAGCAACCAGAGTCCTCTCCCTGGGGTCCGGCCCCCAAAGCCTGAGCCTCAGCATCCAACCCCTACCTGCCGTGGCAGGTGTGCAAACAGCGTTTTGGCTAGGAAGTGTCTGTTGGCAATGATCTCTGTGGTGAACTCTCCACTTTGCTTTTCAAGCACCTGTTGCTGGTTCCCCTCTGAGATTCCAAATCTCCCCCCGTCCCTACCTTTGAGGGAGTTTCCAAGTGTGCAGAAAGTGTTTCTCCTTCATAGCTCCCTTCCCAAGACACAGGTCCCTGTCTCAAATCCTTTGTGTCTTTACTTTTTTATATCTTTTGCCCTACATCATTCTGTGGTGATTAGCTTGCTTTTTGGAAGTCTAAGGTCTTCTGCCAGTGTTCAGGTGTTCTATAGGGGTTGGTCATATGTAGATGTATTTGTGATGCATTTGTGGGAAGGAAGGTGATATGCCCATCTGACTCTTCTGCCATCTTGTGTGGGTCTCCCAAATAGACTTTAGAACAAATTCCATGAAGAAAACAATGGACATTACCTAATGATAAAGGGAAGAAGAAGGGTGTATTAAACTCTTTAACATATGCACCCAATAGAGGAGTTCCCAAATATACAAAACAAATAATAATAGAATAAAGGGAGAAATGGACAATAATACAAAAGTAGTAGGAGACTTTAACAATCTACTGACACCAATGGACAGATATTCCAGAAAAAAAATCAATAGTGCAATAGAGGTCCAAAATGACACAATAGGCCATTTGGACTTAATTGATATCTATAGGACACTACATCCAAATACATATTCTTTTCAAGCACACAGGAAAAGTTCTCTAGGGTGGACCACATTTGATGTCACAAAACAAGTCTCAAAAAATGCAGTTGGATAGAAATTAAAGCAAGCATCTTTTCCAACCAGAGTCATATGAGATTAGAAATCAATTGCAAAAAGAAAAATGGGAAAAGAACAAACATGTGGAACCTAAACAAAATGCTACGAAAACAATCCAATCAGTCAATTATGAACTCAAAGAGGAAATCAGAAAATACCTCAAGACAGATGACAATGAAAACGCAGCCTTATAAAATGTATGGAATCTAGAAAAGCAGTTCTAAGAGAGAAGTTCATAGCAATATCGGCCTTCCTCTAGAAACAAACAAACAAAAAAACTCATATAGAAAATTTTAACCTACCACCTAAAAGAATTGGGAAAAGAAGAACTAACAGAACCTAAAGTCAGCAGAAGGAACGAAATAATAACAATCAGTAAGTAGCTAAATAAAATATATATTAATATTAAAAACTATAAAAATGATCAATGAAACTAAGAGCTGATTTTTTAAAAGGTAAAGCCAACGAACCTTTAGCCAGATTCATCAAGAAGAGAGAGAGAGCGAACCCAATAAACAAAATAAGAAATGAAAGAGGAGAAGTAACAACCTCAGAAATAAAAAAAAAAATCATAAGAGAGTACTATTAACACTTATATGCCAACAAATTGGTCCACCTAGAAGAAACAGACAAGGTTCTAGAAATACAGAGCCTGTCAAAACTGAGTAAAGAAAA
Source organism: Giraffa tippelskirchi (assembly GCF_054371585.1). NCBI lineage: Eukaryota > Metazoa > Chordata > Mammalia > Artiodactyla > Giraffidae > Giraffa > Giraffa tippelskirchi. The sequence continues at coordinate 1,138,587 of NC_137283.1, forward strand.
TTTAGGTAATTTGAACAGGCCAATCACTAGAAGTGAAATAGAATTTGTAATAATAATAATAAAAACTCCATGTGAACAAAATTCCAGGATTTGACAACTTCTCCAGGGAATTCTACCAAACATACAAAGAATTTACACCTATCCTCCTCAAACTATTCCAAAAAATTGAAGAGAAATGAACACTCCCAAATTCATTCTATAAAGCCACCAGCACCCTGATACCAAACTCAGACAAACACAGCACATAAAAATAGAAAGAAAGAAAGAAAAAAATTATAAGTCAATATCTTTGATGATTATAGATATAGAAATCCTCACAAAATGTTAGCAATCTAAATCCAACTATACATTAAAAAGGCTCATATACCACAATCAAGTTGGATCCATTCCTGGGTCAAAAGTGTGGTTCAACATACACAAATCAATCAATGTGATACAATATATTAACAAAAGGAAAGACAAAAAAATATGATAACCTCAATCGATGCAGAAAAAGCATTTAACAAAATTTATTATCTGTTTATGATAAAAACTCACTGAAGTGGTTATAGGGTAACATATTTCAACACAATAAAAGCCATTTATGACAAGCCCACAGCCAACATAATACTCAAAGGTGAAAAAAAAGGTTTTCTGCTAAATTCAGGAATAAGACAAGGATGCCCATCTCACCACTTCTATTCAATATAGCATTGGAAATTCTGGTCACAGCAATTAGACAAGAAAAAGAAATAAAATATATACAATTTGGAAGGGAAGAGGTAAGATTGTCACTATCTGCAGATGACATAATACTCCATACCGAGAACCCTAAAGTCTCCACACAACTATTATAAGAATAAATGAATTCAGCAAGGTAGAAGGAAACAAGAAAAAATCTTGATACAGAAATCTCAAGATACAGAAATCTTTTGCATCTTTACAATAACAATGAAATGCCAGAAAGAGAAAGAAGAAACAAAACAATGCCATTTAAAATCTTGTCCAAAAAAATACTTAGGAATAAACTCAGCCAAGGTGGTGAAGTAACTGTACACTGAAGAGCCTGAAACATTAATAAAGAAAATGAAAACCATTTGAAGAAATAAAAAGATATCTCATATGCTCTTGGATGAGAAGAATTAATATTGTTGAAATGACCATGATATCCAAAGCAATTTACAGATTTAATGTGAGTTCTATCAAAATACTCGTGATATTTTTCACAGAAATAGATAATCAATTTATTTGGAAGAACAAAAGAACCAGAATTGCCAAAGCAATCCTGAAAAAAGAATATAGCTGGAGGTATAACCCTTCTGGATTTCAGACTATACTACACAACTCTAGTAATCAAAATAGTGTGATATTGGCACAAAGAGAGATATATATCAATGAAACAGAATGGAGAGTCCAGAAATAAGCCAGCACACCTGTGGTCAATCAATTTACTGAAAAAGAGGCAAGAGTATATAACAGAGAAAAGAGTCTCTTCAACAAGTGGTGTTGGGAAAGCTGGACAGCTACATATAAAGCATTGAGATTAGAACACTCTTTCCCAGCACATACAAAAATAAACTCAAAATGGCTTAAACCTAAGTATAAGACATGATACCATAAAATTCCTAGAAGAGGATATAGGCATACAAGTTTAGAACATAAATAGATTCTAGCAATATTTACTTTATCTGTCTCTCAAGGAAAAAAAAAGCGAAAATAAATAAGACTACAACAAACTTAAAAGCTTTTGCACATCAACTAAAAACCAACCTATGGAATGGCAGAAATATTTGCAAATATTGCAACCAAAAATATACAAATAGCTCATACAACTAAATATAAAAAAAAAAAAGCCCAATGAAAAAATAACAGAAGACCTACGTAAATATTTTTCCGAAGAAGACATACAGATGGGCAACAAGTACTTGAAAAGATGGTCACAGTTGAGAATTATTAGGGCGATGTAAATCAAAACTACAACGAGTTATCACCTCACATGGGTCAAAATGGCCATCATCAAAAATCTACAAATAATATCTGTTGGAGACGGTGTGGAGAAAAGGGAACCCTCCTGCTCTGTTGGTGGGAATGTAAATTGGTACAGCCACATGAAGAACATTATGGAGGTTCATTAAAAAACTAAATATGCAGCTACGTATTATCCAGCAGCCCCACTTCTGGATGTGTATCCAGAAAAGACAAAAACTCTCGTTTCAAAAGATACACACACTCCCACGTTCACAGCCCCACCGTTTATAACAGCAAAGCCATGGGAGAGGCTGAGTGTCATCAGCAGACGACTGGCTTAGGAAAAGGTGACACATATTACTCAGCCACAAAAGTTAATGAGATACTGCCATTTGCAGCAAAATGGGTGGGCCTAGAGGATATTATACTTAGTGAAGTGAGCCAGACGAAGACAAATATTATATGATACCACTTATATGTGGACTCTCAAAAATAGTACCAAAGAACTTACAAAACAAAAAGAGACTCACAGAGAAAACAAACTTTTATTTACCAAAGGAGAAGGCAGAAGGATAAATGAGGATATGGGATTAACAAACCGCACCACATAGAAGCAACAGAGATTTACTGTGCACCACAGAGTTCAGCTCAGTCCAGTCCAGCCGCTCAGTCGTGTCCGACTCTGCGACCCCATGAATCGCAGCATGCCAGGCCTCTCTGTCCATCACCAACCACAGAGTACTGTATTCAATATCTTGTAATAACCCCTAGTGGAAAATAAACAGAAAATAGATCGATAGCTGAGTCACTTTGTGGTACACCTAAAACTAACACAATATTATAAATCAACTATATTTCAAATATATATATATTTATAACTATATATTTATATGTATTATTAACTTAGGTCGTCTTAAGTTGTATAGTACATCTCCAAAACCTACTCATTTTGTGTGACTGAAATTCTGTGCCTTTTGACCAACCAACACTTCTTTACTTTTCCCTCTTTTCAGTCCCTGGTAACCAGTATTCTATGCTTTGGTTCTGAATTTGATTATTTTAAATTTCTTATAAAAGTAGAAATAATATAGTATTTGTCTTTCTGTGTCTGGGTTATTTCATTCAGCATAATGTCCTCCATATGTATCCAGGTTGTTCCAAATGGCAGGATTTGTCACTTTTTAAAGGTTAATGTTTCATTTTATTTATATACCATATTTTCTTTGCCCATTCATCTACTGATGGACATCTAGGTTGGGTCCATATGCTGATTATTATGAATAATGTTGCAATGAATATAGGAGTTCAGATATCACTTTGAGATTCTGAGTTCAACACTTTTGGATATATATCCAGAAGTGGGATTACTGGATCATAAGGTATTTCTTGTCATTGTTATTTAGTTGCTAAGCCACGCCTGACTCTTTTGTGACTCCATGGGCTGTAGCCTGCCAGGCTCCTCTGTTCATGGAATTTCCCAGGCAAGAATACTAGAATGGATGCCATTTCCTTCCCCAGGGGGTTTTTCTGACCCAGACATAGAACCTGCATCTCCTGGACTGGCAGGGAGATCCTTTACCACTGAGCCACCAGGGAAGCCCTAAGGTATTTCTGTGTTTAGCTTTTTGAAGTACCTCCATCGGTTTTCCATAGTGGCTGCAACAATTTACATAGCCAGCAACAGTGTACAAGGCATCCTGTTTCTTAACATCCTCACCAAAATCTTCATCTTTGTTATTCTTTATTTTCAATTTTTTTGGTAATAACCATTCTAACAGGTGTGAAGTGATCACTCATTTTTTTTCCTGTTTGCATTTCCCTGATGATTGGGGATACTGAACACCTTCTCATACACTTGTTTGTATGAAGGAAGACATTTGTCTTTTGAGAAACATCTATTCAGGTTCTTTGCCCAATTTTTAATGGTCCCTTCTATATTTTGGATATTAATCTTTTATCAGATACATCTTTTGCATACACTTCTTCTTTTCCATAGATTGCCTTCACATTTTAAAAATTATTTCTTTTGCTGTGCAATAGCTTTTTTGTTGTTGTTCAGTCGCTCAGTCGTGACACTTTGCGACCCCATGGAGTGCAGCAGGTCAGGCTTCCCTGTCCTTCACCATTCCCTGGAGTTCACTCAAACTCATATCCATTGAGGTGGTGATGCCATCCAATCATCTCATCATGTTGTACACTTCTCCTCCTGCCTTCAGTCTTACCCAGCATCAGGGCCTTTCCTAATGAGTCAGCTCTTGGCATCAAGTGGCTAAAATACTGGAGCTTCAGCTTCAGCATCATTTCTTCCAATGAATATTCAGGGTTGATTTCCTTTAGTGGTTTGATCTTGCAGTCCAAAGGACTCTCAAGAGTCTTCTCCAGCACGACAGTATGAAAGCATCAATTCTTTGGCACTCAGCCTTCTTTATGGTCCAACTCTCACATCTGTACATGACTACTGGAAAAACCATAGCTGTGACAATATGGACCTTTGATGGCAAAGTAATCTCTCTGCTTTTTAATACGCTGTCTAGGTTTGTCATAGCTTTTCTTTGAAGGACTAAGTGTCTTTTAATTTCATGGCTGCAGTCACCATCCACAGTGATTTTGGAGCCCAAGAAAATAGTCTGTCACTATTTCCATTTTTTCCCCATCTATTTGCCATGACATGATGGGACCGGATGCCATGATCTTAGTTTTTTAAATGTTGAATTTTAAGCCAGCTTTTTCACTCTCCTCTTTCACCTTCACTAAGAGGCTCTTTAGTTCCTCTTCACTTTCTGCCATAAGCATGGTGTCATCTGTGTATTTGAGCTTATTGATATTTCTGCCAGCAATCTTGATTCCAGCTTGTGCTTCACCCAGCCTGGCATTTTGGATGATGTACTCTGCATATAAGTTAAATAAACAGGGTGACAAGACACAGCCTTGATGTACTCCTTTCCCAATTTGGAACTATTGTTCCATGTTTGGTTCTAATTGTTGCTTCTTAACCTACATGCAGACAGGTAAGGTGGTCTGGTATTGCCGTCTCTTTAAGATTTTCCATAGTTTGTTGTGATCCACACAGTTGAAGGCTTTAGTGCAGTCAGTGAAGAAGTAGATGTTTTTCTAGAATTCTCTTGCTTTTTCGATGATCCAATGGATGTTGGCAACTTGATCTCTGGTTCCTCTGCCTTTTCTAAATCCAGCTTGTACATCTGGAAGTGCTCAGTTCACACACTGTTGAAGCCTAATAGCTGTTTAGTTTGATATAATTCTGCTTGAATGGTTTTACTTTTGTTGCCTGAGTGTTTGGTGTCATATCCAATAAATCATTGCAAAATTCATTATTTTGCTTTTTCTATATTTTTTCCAAGAGTTTTATGGTTATGGGTTTTATGTTTATGCCTTCAATACATTTTTGTATATTATGTGAGATAAAGATCTAACTTTATTCTTCTGCATGTTTATACCCAGTTTTCCTGTCAGCATTTATTGATGAAACTTTTCCTCAATTTTGCATTTTTTTTGGGGGGGGGTGCCACATGGTTTGTGGGATCTTAGTTCCTTGACTAGGAATTGAACCTGGGCCCTCAACAGAGAAAGCTTAGAGTCCCAACCACTGGATGGCCAGGGACTTCGCAGTATTCTTTATACACTCCTTGGAGATCAGTGGACTGTGGATGTGTGGGCTTATTTCTGAGCTCTCTACTATGTCCCATTGTTTTATGTTTGTTTTAATGCCGGTACCATAGTTGTTTTTTTTCATGTGCCACTTTTCTTTTATTCTAACTTCGAAGACCAGATAAATTCAAAGTTTTTTTCTTTTCTGGAAAAGAAGATTAAAATAAATATCTGAAAGAGTAACATTGCTAGATAGTAGAAAAACGATGAGTAGATTAACTCAAGCTCAGTTCTGGCACACTGACTTGAGAATGCTAACTCTCTCTCTTAGGAATGAAGGATATTTGAATACAGATTATTCCTTCTGTACTCTTCTTTAGGTCTGTATAATTTTAATAGTTTTGTAATATATTTTCAAGTAAGTGTAATGCCTTCAGGTTTGATCTTCTTGTGTAAAACTGTGCATACAAGGTCTTTAATGGTTCCAAGTGAATTCTAGGTTTATTTTTCCTACTTCTGTAAAGAATATCATTGGGATTTTGGTATGGATTGCATTGAAACTATAGATCACTTGGGTAATATGGATATTTTAACAATATTCTTTCAATCCACGAACATGGCATGTTCTTCCATTTGTGTCTTCTTCAATTTCTTTCATCAATGTTTTATAGTTGTTACTGTACAAGTCTTTCACCACTTTGATTAAGCTTATTCCCAAGTATTTTATTATTTTTGATGCTATTATAAACAAGATTTTTTACCTTTCCTTTTTGGACAGATTTTTATTTGTGTATAGATATGCAATTGATTTTTGTACACTAACTTGTATATCCTGCAAATTTACTGAATTCATATATTGGTTCTAACAGTTTTTGGTGGCATCTATAGGCATCTACATAGATCATGTCATCTGCAAACAGATAATTTTACTTCTTCCTTTCTGATTTGTTTGCCTTTCCCCATTTATTGCTTAGTTGCTCTTTCTAGGACTTATAGCATGCTGTTGAACATAAGTGGCAAAAGATAGCATCCTTTTTTGTTGTTATTTCTTATTTTAGGGGGGAAATTTGTAGGCTGTCTTCACTGCTCTGGGCTTTTCACACATAACCTTTATTACACTGAAGAATTTTCCTTCTATTCCTAGTTTTAGTGTTCTATGTTGTGAAAGATTATTGAATTTTGTCGAATGCTGTGTTTTTTTTGTTTTTTTTTTACTGTGTGAATTGAGATGATGGATCATGTGTTTTTTCCCTTCATCATATTAATATATTACATTGAAAGATTTTCATGTGTTGAAGTATCCTTGCATTCCAGGAGTATATCCACTTGGTCATGGTGTATAATTCTTTGCTGTGTTTCCATGTTGTACTTGGTAGTATTTTGTTGAGGAATTTTGCATCAGTATTCATAGGGCATACTGATCTGTAGTTTTCTTATAGTGTCTATATCAGGCTTTGGTATCAGGGTAATGTTGACTTCATAACATCAGAGGTGCTCTTTATCTTGGAAGAGTTGGAGAAGTATTGGAGTTAGTTTTTCTTTAAATGTTTGGTGAAATGCACCTGGCCATCAAGTGAAGCTATTTAGACAGCAGTTTTCTTGTATGGGAAGTTTTTTGACTACCAACTCAATGTCATTACTTGCTACAGATTCATTCAGACTTACTTCTTTTTGAGTTATGGTTGACAGTGTGTTTCTAGGAAAATTTTTTTAGGTTATCCAATTGGTTGGTATATATCTGTTATAATGTTCTCTAAAGTTATTTTTGTAAAATCTTTAGTAATGTCCTTTTACTTCTGATTTCAGTAATTTGAGTCTTCCTTTGTTTTTTCTTAATGAGTTGAGCAAAGATTTGTTAATTTTGTTGATCTTTTCAAAAAGTCAACTTCTTAAAAAATATTTATTTGGCTATGCTGGGTCTTAGCTGTGGCATGTGGGATCTTCTATCTTCATTGCAGCATGTGGAATCACTTTAGTTTAGGCATGAGGGATCTTTACTTGTGGCATATGAACTCTTATTTTTGGCATGCAGGATCTAGCTCCATGACCAGGGATCAAACCCAGGACCCAAGCACTGGGAGCACAGGATTTTAGCCACTAGACCACCAGGGAAGTCCTAGAAATCAACCTTTTACTTCATTGATTTTTCTCTCTAGTTTATCCTCTACTCTTTATTTCCTCTGCCCTAATCTTTAATGGTTTTTTTTTTTTCATTTTGCTTTGAGCACTCTTCATTTTGTTGTTGTTGTTTTGTTTTGTTTTTCCTTAAGATACAGTTAGGTTATTAATTGGAGATCTTTCTTCTTTAACATAGATATTCACAAGTATAAAATTCCTTCTTAGCCTTGATTTTGCTGTGTCACATAAGCTTTAACATACTGTGTATCTTATTTTTATCATGGTATTTCCTAAGGTTCCTTATGATTTATTCTTTAATCCACTGGCTTTTACAGTCTGTTGTTTAATTTCCACATATTTGTGAATTTTCTAGTTTTCCTTTTTTCTAGTTTCATTCCAGTGTGATCAGAAAAGTAACTTTGTAGTATCTTTAAAGATCTTTAAGGATGATTTGTCTTTTAAAAATCTGGCCTAACATGGAGTCTGTTCCAAAGAATGTACCATGTGCACTTGAGAAGAATGTGCACTCTGCTGTTGTTGACAGGAGTGTTCTGTGCATGTCTGTGTGGACTGCCGTCTCAGAAACAAATTATGGTGCTGCCATCAGCGCCTATAGCCGCCCCAGACTTTATATCCCAAGGAGACTCAGGATGGTTAAGAACAGGATTCTGGTCTTAGATAGTTAAGGAATGTTTTCAGTGAGCCTATACTCTTGACCCTTGCCATACATAGAAAAGTGCTAAATTTATTAACTTGAGATGTCTGGGTTTTCTTTAATTAATCATCTTTTGACGTTCTGACTACCTGGTTTTTGTTGCAAAACTTCATGTGTCCTGTCTCCTCCCTTACCTCTTCAGAGCAGTCCCTCATGGCTATATGAAAGGCTGTCTTCTGGGATTAAGTCCTCAGAAAGCCTTAAGACATAATTGCCAGCTTTTAGATTCTGCATTTTTTCCCAGCTGACACTTTAAGTAAACCTGACTCATAGTATTGTGTAAGTTACCTGTTTTCTTTTCTCTGGTTCTTCTATCTACCATTGAAAATGATTCCTGAAGTATTCAGCTATGACTGTGGAAGTACCTTCCCTTCAATTCTGTGAATGTTTGCTTCATTATATTTTGAGGCTCATTTTTGTACATGTGTGTTTATAATTAGGTCTTGTTGAATTAACTTTTGTTTACTACATAATGTCTTTATCCTTTGTAAGTTTTTAAACTGAAGTCTATTTTGTCTGAATTAGTATAGCCTACCCAGCTTTCTTTTGGTTAATATTTACATGGAATATCTGTTTCCGTCCTTTCATTTTCAGTCTTCTATCTTTAGATCTAAACTGAGTCTCTTGAAGACTGTATATATTTGGATCATTTCTCTAATCCATTCGGCTATCTCTGCCTTTTGATCAGTTTGATCCATCTGCATTTAAAATAACTACTCATGAGGAGGAACTTCTTACTGTCACTTTGCTACTTTTAAAAAAGTCTTATAGGTTTTTTTTGGTCTCTATTACTGCCTTCTTTTCTACTCAGCTTTTTTCTTTTTTTTGTAATGACGTGTTTTTAGTTCCCTTCTCACATATACTTTTCTGTATAATCTATAGATAATTTCTTTGTGGTGACCATGAGGAATACATATAACATTCTAATGTTATAGCAATCTAATCTGGATGATACCAATTTAGCTTCAGTTGCATACAAACACTCTACTCCCTAAAAGTTCTGTTTCCCCTTTATGTTAATATCACAAATTACATCTTTATATGTTGTATGGCCTTGGGGTACAGAATGAAGCAGGGAAAAGGCTAATAGAGTTTTGCCAAGAGAACACACTGGTCATAGCAAACACCCTCTTCCAACAACACAAGAGAAGACTCTACACGTGGACATCACCAGATGGTCAACACCGAAATCAGATTGATTATATTCTTTGCAGCCAAAGATGGAGAAGCTCTATACAGTCAGCAAAAACAAGACCAGGAGCAGACTGTGGATCAGATCACGAATTCCTTATTGCCAAATTCAGGCTTAAATTGAAGAAAGTAGGGAAAACCACTAGACCATTCAGGATTGATCTAAATCACATCCCTTATGATTATACAGTGGAAGTGAGAAATCGATTTAAAGGACTAGATCTGATAGACAGGATGCCTGATGAACTATGGATGGAGGTTCATGACATTGTACAGAAGACAGGAATCAAGACCATCCCCAAGAAAAAGAAATGCAAAAACGCAAAATGGCTGTCTGAGGAGGCCTTACAAATAGCTGTGAAAAGATGGGAAGTGAAAAGCAATGGAGAAAAGGAAAGATATACCCATTTGAATGCAGAGTTCCAAAGAATAGCAAGTAGAGATAAGAAAGCCTTTCTCAGTGATCAACGTAAAGACATAGAGGAAAACAATAGAATGGGAAAGACTAGACATCTTTTCAAGCAAATTAGAGATACTAAGGAAACATTTCATGCAAGTTCAGTTCAGTTCAGTCACTCAGTCGTGTCCAACTCTTTGTGACCCCATGAATTGCAGCACGCCAGGCCTCTCTGTCCATCACCAACTCCCGGAGTCTACCCAAACCCATGTCCATCGAGTCAGTGATGCCATCCAACCATCTCATCCTCTGTCGTCCCCTTCTCCTTTGCCCCTAATCCTACCCAGCATTAGGGTCTTTTCCAATGAGTCAACTCTTCTCATGAGGTGGCCAAAGTATTGGAGTTTCAGCTTCAACATCAGTCCTTCCAATGAACACCCAGGATTGATCTCTTTTACACTGATTGGATCTCCTTGCTGTCCAAGGGATTCTCAAGAGTCATCTCCAACACCACAGTTCAAAAGCATCAATTCTGCGGTGCTCAGCTTTCTTCACCATCCAACTCTCACATCCATACATGACCACTGGAAAAACCATAGCCTTAACTAGGCGGACTTTTATTGGCAAAGTAATGTCTCCATTTTTAAATATGCTATCTAGGTTGGCCATAACCCTCCTTCAAAGGAATAAGCGTCTTTTAATTTCATGGCTGCAATCACCATCAGCAGTGATTTTGGAGCCCAAAAAAATAAAGTCTGACACTGTTTCCCCATCTATTTCCCACGAAGTGATGGGACCAGATGCCATGATCTTAGTTTTCTGAACGTTGAGCTTCAAGCCAACTTTTTCACTCTCCTCTTTCACTTTCATCAAGAGGCTTTTTAGTTCTTCTTCACTTTCTGCCATAAGGGTGGTGTCATCTGCATATCTGAGGTTATTGATATTTCTCCCGGCAATCTTGATTCCAGCTTGTGTTTCTTCCAGCCCAGCGTTTCTCATGATGTACTCTGCATATAAAGTTAAATAAGCAGGGTGACAATATACAGCCTTGACGTACTCCTTTTCCTATTTGGAACCAGTCTGTTGTTCCATGTCCAGTTCTAACTGTTGCTTCCTGACCTGCATACAGGTTTCTCAAGAGACAGGTCAGATGGTCTGGTATTCCCATCTCTTTCAGAATTTTCCACAGTTTCTTGTCATCCACATAGTCAAAGGCTTTGGCATAGTCAATAAAGCAGAAATAGATGTTTTTCTGGAATGCTCTTGCTTTTTCGATGATCCAGCGGATATTGGCAATTTGATCTCTGGTTCCTCTGCCTTTTCTAAAACCAGCTTGAACATCTGGAAGTTCACGGTTCACGTATTGCTGAAGCCTGGCTTGGAGAATGTGGAGCATTACTTTACTACCATGTGAGATGAGTGCAATTGTGCAGTAGTTTGAACATTCTTTGGCATAGCCTTTCTTTGGGATTGGAACGAAAACTGACCTTTTCCAGTCCTGTGGCCACTGCTGAGTTTTCCAAATTTGCTGGCATATTGAGTGCAGCATTTTCACAGCATCATCTTAGAGGATTTGAAATAGCTCAACTGGAATTCCATCACCTCCACTAGCTTTGTTCATAGTGATGCTTTCTAAGGCCCACTTGACTTCACATTCCAGGATGTCTGGCTCTAGGTGAGTGATCACACCACTGTGATTATCTGGGTCGTGAAGATCTTTTTTGTACAGTTTTTCTGTGTATTCTTGCCACCTCTTCTTAATATCTTCTGCTCCTGTTAGGTCCACACCATTTCTGTCCTTTATTGAGCCCATCTTTGCATGCAGTATTCCCTAGGTATCTCTAATTTTCTCGAAGAGATCTCTAGTCTTTTCCAATCTGTTGTTTTCCTCTATTTCTTTGCATTGATCGCTGAGGAAGGCTTTCTTATCTCTCCCTGCTATTCTTTGGAACTCTGCATTCAGTTGGGAATATCTTTCCTTTTCTCCTTTGCTTTTCGCTTCTCTTCTCTTCCCAGCTGTCTGTAAGGCCTCCTCAGACAGCCATTTTTCTTTTTTGCATTTCTCTTCCATGGGGATTGTCTTGATCCCTATCTCCTGTACAATGTCATGAACCTCTGTCCATAGTTCATCAGGAACTCTGTCTATCAGATCTAGTCCCTTAAATCTATTTGTCACTTCTACTGTATACTCATAACGGATTTGATCTAGGTCATACCTGAATGGGCTAGTGGTTTTCCCTACTTTCTTCAATTTAAGTCTGAATTTGGCAATAAGCAGTTCATGATCTGAACCACAGTCTGCTCCTGGTCTTGTTTTTGTTGACTGTATAGAGCTTCTCCATCTTTGGCTGCAAAGAATATAATCAATCTGATTTCGGTGTTGACCATCTGGTGATGTCCACGTGTAGTCTTCTCTTGTGTTGTTGGAAGAGGGTGTTTGCTATGACCAGTGCGTTCTCTTGGCAAAACTCTATTAGCCTTTTCCCTGCTTCATTCTGTACTCCAAGGCCAAATTTGCCTGTTATGCCAGGTGTTTCTTGACTTCCTACTTTTGCATTCCAGTCCCCTATAATGAAAAGGACATCTTTTTTGGGTGTTAGTTCTAGAAGGTCTTGTAGGTCTTTATAGAACCGTTCAACTTCAGCTTCTTCAGTGTTACTGGTCGGGGCATAGACTTGGATTACCGTGATATTGAATGGTTTGCCTTGGAAACGAACAGAAATCATTCTATCGTTTTTGAGATTGCATCCAAGTACTGCCTTTCGGACTCTTTTGTTGACCATGATGGCTACTCCATATCTTCTAAGGGATTCTTGCCCACAGTAGTAGATATAATGGTCATCTGAGATAAATTCACCCATTCCAGTCCATCTTAGTTCACTGATTCCTAGAATGTAGACGTTCACTCTTGCCATCTGCTGTGTGACCACTTCCAGTTTGCCTTGATTCATGGATCTAACATTGCAGGTTCCTATGCAATATTGCTCTTTACAGCATCGGACTTTTCTTCTATCACCAGTCACATCCACAGCTGGGTATCGTTTTTGCTTTGGCTCCATCCCATCATTCTTTCTGGAGTTATTTCTCCACTGATCTCCAGTAGCATATTGGGCACTTACTGATCTGGGGAGTTCATCTTTCAGTGTCCTATCTTTTTGCCTTCTCATACTGTTCATGGGGTTTTTATGCAAAGATGGGCTCAATAAAGGACAGAAATCGTAGGGACCTAACAGAAGCAGAAGATATTAAGAAGAGGTGGCAAGAATACACAGAAGAATTGTACAAAAAAGTTTTTCATGACCCAGACAATCACGATGGTGTGATCACTCACCTAGAGCCAGACATCCTGGAATGTGAAGTCAAGTGGGCCTTAGGGAGCATCACTATGAATAAAGCTAGTGGAGGTGATGGAATTCCAGTTGAGCTATTTCAAATCCTGAAGGTGACTCTGTGAAAGTGCTGCACTCAATATGCCAGCAAATATGGAAAACTCAGCAGTGGCCACAGGACTGGAAACGGTCAGTTTTCGTTCCAATCCCAAAGAAAGGCAATGCCAGAGAATGCTCAAACTACTGCACAATTGCACTCCTCTCACACGCTAGTAAAGTAATGCTTAAAACTCTCCAAGCCAGGCTTCAGCAATACATGAACCGTGAACTTCCAGATGTTCAAGCTGGTTTTAGAAAAGGCAGAGGAACCAGAGATCAAATTGCCAACATCTGCTGGATCATCGAAAAAGCAAGAGAGTTCCAGAAAAACATCTATTTCTGCTTTATTGACTATGCCAAAGCCTTTGACTGTGTGGATCACAATAAACTGTGGAAAATTCTGAAAGAGATGGGAATACCAGACCATCTGACCTGTCTCTTGAGAAACCTGTATGCAGGTCAGGAAGCAACAGTTAGAACTGGACATGGAACAACAGACTGGTTCCAAATAGGAAAAGGAGTACGTCAAGGCTGTATATTGTCACCCTGCTTGTTTAACTTATATGCAGAGTACATCATGAGAAACGCTGGGCTGGATGAAGCACAAGCTGGAATCAAGATTGCCGGGAGAAATATCAATAACCTCAGATATGCAGATGACACCACCCTTATGGCAGAAAGTGAAGAAGTATTAAAGAGCCTCTTGATGAACGTGAAAGTGGAGAGTGAAAAAGTTGGCTTAAAGCTCAACATTCAGAAAACAAAAATCATGGCATCCGGTCCCATCATTTCATGGCAGATAGATGGGGAAACGGTGGAAACAATGGTGACTTTATTTTTCTGGACTCCAAAATCACTGCAGATGGTGACTTCAGCCATGAAATTAAAAGACGCTTACTCCTTGGAAGGAAAGTGATGACCAACCTAGACAGCATATTAAAAAGCAGAGACATTACTTTGCCAACAAAGGTCCGTCTAGTCAAGGCTATGGTTTTTCCAGTGGTCATGTATTGATGTGAGAGTTGGACTATAAAGAAAGCTGAGCACTGAAGAATTGATGCTTTTTGTGTTGGAGAGGACTCTTGAGAGTCCGTTGGACTGTAAGGAGATCCAACCAGTCCATACTAAAGGAGATCAGTCCTGGGTGTTCATTGAAAGGACTGATTTTGAAGCTGAAACTCCAGTGCTTTGGCCACCTGATGCGAAGAGCTGACTCATTTGAAAAGACCCTGATGTGGGAAAGATTGAGGGCAGGAGGAGAAGGGGATGACAGAGGATGAGACAGCTGGATGGAATCATTGACTCAATGGACATGGGTTTGGGTGGACTCGGAGTTGGTAATGGATAGGGAGCCCTGGCGTGCTGCGGTTCATGGGGTCACAAGGAGTCGGACATGACTGAGCAACTGAAGTGAACTGAACTGAATATGTAATTATTTTTTAAGTCTTGCTGGAAATAAAAAATGGAGTTGCTACCAAAATTGAAATAATATTGCCCATGCATTTCTTTTACATTGCCCATGTATTTCTTTTTTGGATCATCACATCTTCATACTGCTGTGAGTTACAGTCTAGCATCGTTTCATTTCAAACTGAAGGACTGATTTTACCATTTCTTACAGGTCAGGTAGTATACAAATAAAGTCTACTCTGCTCCTTCCAGTTCAAGGTGATAGGAATGTGGGGATTAGAAACCAGGATGCTACCATCTCAAGATCAAGACCACTGCCACACTGGAGAATGATAGGGCAATGGAATCTGAAAACACCACAAAACTTTTGTGTCATTTTAAAGATGGCTTTTTCTTGCTTGAATGTTTGCTTGGTTGCTATGAATCTTTAATTTTTTCAGAGTCTCTACAAAATTAGTTCAGACAACTTGTTTGCTTTCTTCGTTTCTTTCTATGGGAAAAGGAGAGCTTGGAACTTCCTAGTCTGCCATTTTGGCAAAATACTGTTTTTTAACCTATTAAATTTGCAATGATAAAGAAATTATAAAATTTACTGAGAGTTTTGGCAAACTGGCACCATCATCAGTGTTGGTGACTGCTGGGACAGCAATCTCTATGTGTGTTGTTAGTATATATATGTGTGTGTGTGTGTGTGTGTGTGTGTGTGTGTGTGTGTGTGTGCATGCATAAGTATATATGTGTGTGTGTTTGTGTATATAAGTACACAAGTACAAACAGAGATTATATATGTATCCCAAGAGACCTAAAATACTAGTATCATCTGACTCCTGGGAACTTAGCTTAAGGAAATACTCATGGGTATATATAGAGAGTTTTGGCTATAATTATAGTCTACATTCTCTATAATAACGAAATACTGGAAGAAAAATTTTGTCTAATAATATGTATGGAAAAAGTGAAGGTGTCAGTTGTTCAATCATGTCCAACTCTTTGCGACCCCATGGACTGCAGCCCGCAAGCCCACCCACCAGGCTCCTCTGTCCATGGGACTATCCAGGCAAGAATACCAGAGTGGGTTGCCATTTCCTCCTCCAGGGGATTTTCCCAACCTGAGAATCGACCTGTGTCTCCTGCAGTGTAGGCGGATTCTTTACCATCGGAGCCACCAGGGAAGCCCAAAGTCATAGGTGTGGAGCCCTGTACCAAGGTCACAGGACAAAAACCTCTGGATGTGACCAAGCCTCATAGCAACTGTTGCCTTGATCCTCCGGAGCTAAACAGGCCAGTTCCTTGACCCCATATTAGGTAAAATATCCACCCTATTACCCACCTTGAGCTTCAATTCCTAGATCAGGAAGATGCCCTGGAGAAGGAATAGGCTACCCACGCCGGTAGTTTTGGGCTTCCCTAGTAGCTCAGCTGGTAAAGAATCTGCTTGAGGTTATAAAAACTTGCTATAAGCCTGCAAAAGGGTTCTGCTCTCTCTCGGGCCGGCCTGCTGTTCTAACAGTGCCTCCCACTCTAATAAACTTTATTTTCCTCTCATTCTGCCTCACATATGAAAATTCTTTTCCAATCCATGCATGGACCACAACAATAGGGGTTGGTTAAAACATATCATGGTCCACCATACAGTGAAATGCTACATACCTAGTATAACTCATATTGAGGAAGAATATTTACTTTCATTGAACTAACACTAGTCATTATTTCAAAACATATTTTAAAACCAACAGCTTATTTTTAAAAAACATTGGACCTCCTCTGCTCCAATGGCAGCCACTGCTGCCTGGAATCAGGCAACTTCATCAGTTGCCCATTCCCCAAACTCTTCCTTAACCCTCTAAGATTCACACCTACTTTGGGTCTCACAAACCCTGTAGCTTTACTTTTCAGCTCACACTTACAGAGCATTATCTTCTGAACTCAAGGCATCAATTGTGACATTCCATTTTACTGAAGGAAAGAAGGATTCTCAAAACATTAGATGGGTTCTCTGGAGGTTATGAGGCTGAGAAATGGAATATTTCCTCCCATATCATTAAACAAGGACGTCACAGTCACCAGTGGTTACAGCTATCACGGATGGTAAGCTGGTGTGCCACGAGGGAACTCAGGAAGGAAAGAGTAAGTGCCATCCCGACGTTCACTGAAGTGCTATTTGTAATAGTTAGGACATGGAGGCAGCCTAGATGTCCATCAACAGAAGAATGGATAAAGAAGCTGTGGTACATATATACAATGGAATATTACGTAGCCATAGAAAGGAATGCATTTGAGTCAGTTCTAATGAGGTGGATGAACTTAGAGCCTATTATACAGAGTGAAGTAAGTCAGAAAAACAAATATTGTATATTAATGCATATATATGGAATCTAGAAAGATGGTAATGATGAACCTACTCGCAGGGCAGCAATGGAGACACAGAGAGAACAGACTGACGGACGTGGTGCAGAGGGTGGGGGAGGAAGGAGAGAATGGGACAGATGGAGGGAGTAACATGGAAACATCTACACTTGCTGTTATTCAGTCACCAAGTTGTGTCCAACTCTGCAATCCCATGGGCTGCAGGATGCCAGGCTTCCCTGTCCCTCATCATCTCCCAGAGTTTGCCCAAGTTCATGTCCATTGAATTGGTGATGCCATCCAACCATCTCATCCTCTGTACACTACTGTACATAAAACAGACAGCCAATGGGAATTTGCTGTATGACTCAGGGAACTCAAACGGGGACTCTGAAACAACCTAGGGGGTGGAATGGGGTGGGAGGTGGGAAGCGGGAGGGAGGTTCATGAGGGAGGGGATGTAGGTATGCCTATGGCTGATTCACGATGATGTGTGGCAGAAACCAACACAGTATCATAAAGCAATTATTCCACAATTAAAAATAAATAAAATTTTAAAAAGAGAGAGAATATAATGCCATCTAGTAGCTGTCAGACTGCAGCCACTACCTACAGTGAGCCCCCAGGAAGCTCAGGATGTAAAAACAGGATACTGGCCCCAGAAAGCTGGAGTACATATCAAAGGACTGGTTTCAGGAAGCCCAGACTCGTACATACATAGAAAAGTGCTAAATTCCTTAACTTGGGTTATCTAGTTTTCTAGCTTTCTTTAATGATAATCTTTTGATATTCAGACTACCGGTCCTTTGTTACAAAACTTCTATATAACTTGGCTCCTCCACTGACCTCCAAGCAGTTCTCTCAGGGTCACTTGAGATGCTGTCTCCAGGCTTAAAGTCCTAAAAGTTCCCACTGAATAAAACATAACTCGCAGCTTTTAGGTTGTGAATCTTTAAGTCAACAAGGCCATCTACCAGGCAGTGTATTAATCACTTTACAAATATTAAGTCATTTGATCCTCACAGAGAGGAAGGGATCTCTTATTATTCCCGCTTTTCAACTGAAGAAACTGTAGCCCTGGGAAGTGTCTATCTTCCTAAGGTTCCAGAGCTGGTAATTAGTAGAGGTGAGATTTCAGCCCAGTATTTTGGCTCCAGAGCCAAGGCTTTGAGTCACAGCTTTATTGTCTCTTACTCTTATTATTAGTAAAAATAATGAAATAATATTTAATATAACACAGAGGTGTGAACAACGATGATTTTCATTGTCCAGAGCTTTTTACTAAGTGTTCTTACTTACAAGAGCTCATTTACCTCTGAAAACTCATTTTGCTGAGACAGAAACTGAGGTTCCAGTACCCATCATTGATGCTGTGAAACCCACTGCAGGAATTCCAGACCCATTACTATGGAGAAATAGTATTATGTAAACAATAATAAAAAGTGCCCCCCAGTCCTGAAGCCTTCACAATGTGATTTTACACATCTTTTGCAATGGATAACTGACTCTGAGGCCAACTTTCGTGCAACAGAGTACACCAAGGAAGAAACAGCTAAGTTACTGTTTTGCTTAATAACAACACCACATCCTCACACCCCAGCGCTAAAGAAAAGGATTTTCTTAAGGAAATCAAACTCAAATCTGGGAGGTGCTGACTTCACCTGGGTCCTGCAGCTGTTGAGTGGCCCCAGGGCAGGTTCTCCTGCCGGCTTGGCACCGAAGGCGTCTTCCAGCGGCTGCCGGCCTCTAGGCAGCCGCGCACCTGGGCAGGTGGGAGGACCGGGCCTGCGGGGCGCGCCCCGCCTCGTCCGCGGTGCCACCCTCGCCGTCAGCGCGCGCTGCCCGCCGCCCCCACCCCGGGCCGCTCGGAGCGGGCCGCACCCCCCCGCGAGGCCCGCCGCCCTCGACGCTCCGAGCCGCTGCCCGGCTTCAGCGCCGCCCGGCCGCCGGCGCGCTCGCACGCGCCTCCGGCGGAGCCGGGCCCTCCCCGCCGTCCCCGCCGTCCCCGCCGTCCCCGCCGCCCGCTGGCGGAGTCGGGCCGGCGAGAGGCCCCTCCCCGGCGGAGCGGCTCGGCGCGGAGGAAGCTCGGGCGGCGGCGGAGGCCTCGTCGCGCTCATGGCGGCGTCCGGGTGAGTGCAGCGCCCGCGGCCACGCCGCCGCGGGCTGCGCGGGGGGCACCCCGGCCCCGGCCCCGGCCCCGGCCCCGCGGCCCTCTGCTGCCGAGGCGGGCGCGGGCGGCCGCGGCGGGCGCGGGCGGGGGGCGCGGGCTGGGGCTCCGGGCGCGGGGGGCGGGCGCGGGGCCGGGGCGCGGGGCGGGGTGGGGGCCAGGGCTGGGAGCGCGGCGCGGCCACTGCCACCCGCCGCGGGCGCCCGGGGCCTGGCGCCACCGCGCCCGGAGCTCCGCGGGCGTCTGCCGCCCTGCCTTCCGCGGCTGCCTTCTCTGGGCTCGCGTCGCAGTCAGGGCGCAGCCTGAACGTCCCCGAACGCCCGGAGTAAGGGCAGGGTCAGACCTCGACCTGGCCGGCTCGAGGCCTCCTTCTTGGTCTGGGCCGCGGGCCTGGTTGCAGGGGCTGCCGCGATTCCGACATCACCTCCATTCTCCCGTCTTGGTGTTAAAATGTTCTTTTAGGAAGTGATGGGGACACACAGAGTTTGTAATTAAAAAAAAAAAAATTATTGCAAAGTAAAACCTCAGCAATTCATTCTGATCATGAAAGCTAAGATGGACAGAATTAATCAAACAGCTGTGCTTAACAGAGGAGGAAAATGAGTCTGAAGGTCATTGCTTGAGTTGTTACCAGAATTCATTTGACTATTGTCCACTGTTGAGAGTGTCATAGACCTACTGGCTGTGATAGCAGTTCAAGTTCTACATCCTTTCGCATCTCAAAGGCCTTTTACCGGTTCGTGGTGTGGGGGTGGGTTGCTGCGAGGTAGAAATGATGGATATTAGGACCCTTCCCGGTGATGGGAGTTCACGCATGCCGTGGCTTAGTGAACTGACTCAGTGCAGTGGGTCTTAATGGAGCAAGCTGGATTTGACTCCAGCCAAGCCATGGGCATTTTCCATCTACCTGCTATCTTTCTAGGTTTGGGGAGGAGCAGTCAGAAGTACCCAGTACTTTGAGATTGTAAATATAATAAACAGTGATTCCTCAGAAGGCCAGGTTGATTCACCCAGACGTTCAAGGTCCCACTGTGTTGCTGGCCCTCTTGTCAGGAATGGGTCAGGCAGGGCAGACTGGAAGCAGCAAGGGCTGGCTGAGCCTGTGTGGGGCTTCCATGAGGCCTTTTAACAAGTGATGGTGCATTTGCTGTCCACTACTTTGTAGTCATGGGTCAGAGGTGGACTTAATGCTGGGCTAGCATGCCTTTCTGTGAGCCAGTAGTCCCCAAACTGTGTCCCTGTAGTAGATAATGTAAGTGCAGATTTGATATTTGCAGTTGGAAGTATTTTTGACTGATCTCCTAAGTCTGCAGTTGGTACTTATTTCTTAGAGGTACCCATTTGAAAACTGAGGTCACATTTTTAGTATACTTTATTTTCATTTCATGGAAAGAACTCTGTACTTACTATGGTTTGGTATGTACAAATTTGGGAACAGTCCGCATCTCCAGATGGCTGCAGGTTTTGCTGATAGACCAGTGTCTAGCCAGGGAGACCTGGTTTCCTAAGATCCTTTGGCCTTTCCAAGTCAGTCTACTAGATGAGGTGCTGCAGGAATAAGTCCAGAGATTCAGGGCAGGGATGGGAGGGGAGCCATGATTTCTGCTGGGCTGTTTATGGAAGAGCCTCCAAATCTAGTGTTCTTTTCTGAGTGACAATTTCCGTAAGAGAGTTGGTAAGGAAAGAAGAAATTCTGACAGTTTTTGAGGACCTTACCAATGTGCTAGGCATTATACAAAAGAAGATGGCAAAATGAAGTCATGAAAGGGAAAAGATATATTTGCGATGACTCACAGCTCAGTGTGTTTGGAGCTCCATAGAGACAAGGCCAGAGGTGGAGGCAGGGTCAACCTGCAGGACCTAGCCTCCTTTTGTGGGTTTACTGCCCACTGTTCATGGAAGGATGTTTGTCGTACAGCTCTTGGGCAGTCCATGTGGCAGCAGTTGGAGGTGGCAGAGGGGACAGGAGAGCTGGAGCTCACCAGGCTGCTGCTGTCTCCCTCTGCTGCAGGCCTCCACTCCTTGCAGCCTGCATCTCCTCTTGCCTCTGCCTGTTCCTTTGCTGTTGGGGGTTCTTTGGCTTCTACAGTCGATCTCTGTTAATTCCTGCATAGCACATGTTCTTTGCATGATTGCATCCATTTCTGCAGCTTTAAATGTCCAAATCAAAGGTTCTTAACCTGGGGTACATAACTTAGGGGTGGGCTTCCAAGGTCCTGCATTCCTTGAAATTGTGTAAAGTATTTGGATATACTTGAATTTGTATAAAATACTAATAAAGAATTAGTATTCTTTATTATATAAAGAAATTGTACAAAGTGTGTATTTTCCTGGGACCAAAGTCTGTGGCCTTCATCATCTGCAGCCCGTCTTGAAGGGGCTCCTACCCAGAGTACCTTTACAACCATCCATCCATACCCATCTAGAGGGATAGCAAACCTAGTTAACTGTATAATATATACACACACACACACACACACACACACACACACACACACACACACACACACACACACATATATTACATTGTTAATGGTAGATAATTTGAAAAACAAAAGTATAAAATTTAAAAACAAAACAAATATAAAACAAAATAAAAATCAAGTGTAGTGTGAGTTTCTATAGGCCACCAGTTTAAACATTTTGGTATTTTTTAAACTAGGCCATTATTTTATCAGAGAGACATGCTCACCCCCACCATCTTAGTTAGGCAGGTATCCTGACAGACATTTTCTATTGCATTTACATGTTATATCCTCCCCCCAGTTTTTAATTTATTATTTTACACATAACATTTGCCGTCTTAAACATTTGCTCTCTCTTTTACATAAGTGGTCTCATACTGTTCTGCAGCTTGCTTTATCCACCCAGCAGTATGCTTTGAAATGCTTTCCATGTGAAAACAAAGAACAGATCTACCTAAAATTTGACATTTAGATAATATTCTGTTAGGCTTATGTTATCTAGTTAAGAATGCTTTCAGTTTTCTTTGTAAGATCATGTTGTACAATTGGTGTCTCCCTATGGACATGCACAAGTGTTTTTCTAAAATAGATACAATGAATTGTGGTCAGAGGACCTGTGTGTTTTTTAGCTGATGCTACCAAATATCCTTATAAATGATTGTACCGCATTCCCCTTCCACCACCACATTGTAAGGGTCCTCTACACCTTCCAACATGTGATGGCATCAAACCTTAAAAGTTTTGCCTGTCTGATGGAATTATTGAATCAAGAAATAGTAAGCTAATGGCATCTTCATTCACCCTGTCTTCAAAATAGAAACTTCATCCCTGACTCCTTATATCCCCTTGGTGCTTAGTCGCTCAGGAGTGTCTTAACTCTTTGCGACCCCATGGACTGTAGCCCACCAGGCTCCTCTGTCCATGAGGATTCTCCAGGCAAAAATACTGGAGTGGGTTGCCATCCCCTCCTCCAGGGGATCTTATCAACCTAGGGATCATACCCAGGTCTCCCACATTGCAGGTGGATTCTTTACCATCTGAGCCACCAGGAAAGCTGTTGGAAATAGTCCTAATTTCTTTGATCTGATTGATAACATTGAACTCTGAGCACCCATAATAACCCATAAGTAAACTCATACCTTCAGGTTTTTGTTTCAGAAAATGTGGTCATTGTAACACTGAAGTAGTCTCTACACAGGGCCTGGAGTGATGATGAGATCTGTCCTGGACTGAAAGTAGGGGAAGCAGGGAGAGCCACCGAACACCTCACCTGCCCTCCTGGCCACTCCCCCAGGATTCACCTCCCTTGGCAGCTGAAAGCAACTCCCATTAACATCGATTGGACATTTAAAAGTACCCCAGACTTGACTGCAACCTTTTGTCTTTCCTGTCCAGGAAGATTCTCTCCGACACCAACATTTTGTGGGAAAGAAAAGGATCCCGGGCTTCCCCTCCTGGGAAGGGCTCAGCTTTCCCACCGAAGCCGGTTCTGGTTCAAATGGACCACAAGAGCTTCAAGCTCTTCACCATGGGTGGAGTATGGGTCTTCTGGCCAGGCCAGGGGGAGGAAGGAAAGGGCCCACAGGTCACACCATAGGGATGAGATGCCGAGGACTCATGTGAGATATATATCTGCTCCTGGGTGAAGTCCAAAAGAGCCCTGAGCCTCTGCTCAGGAGCTGCTGTGGCTTCCAAAGAAGGCATGCATGGGGCTTTGGCGGCAGGATGCAGACTTCGCTCTTCCTCCGTAGATCTGGGGTTGCCCAGTGAACCAGCAGCCACCCCAGCGGGTCCCCACTGGAGAAAACTAGAGAGCTGGGAGGGTTGTTATAGCTGAAGCATCCCTGGCTCTGCAGGAGCAGCTCACCAGACCCCACGTGTGTGCTCATGGGCGTCAGCTGCGCCAGGGCTTCGTCAGATGGAGTGCCGCGTGGTGACTTCTCTCTCGGCTGAAAGGATGGTCTCTTACCCGTAACCGTGAGTGCAGGAGTTTTCCAGCCCAAGAGAATGTTCTTTTGAGTTTAGATCCTGGCTGCTTCTAAGGAGTGTGTTGTTAGGCCCTCTTTAAGTGCTTTTGTATCTATTATGTTATTTAATCTTCATAGCAACCCTATAGTAAGTACTATTATTACCTGTATTGTAAGGATAAGGAAATTGAGGCCCAGCTAAGCAGTTTAAGTTAAAACTTGATGCCTAACAGCCCCATTGTAGATAACTGGTTTAAATTTATTTACTGAGGGACAACAGAAATGTTCGATTCAGTATTTTGTTCTGATCACAAAGCACGTGCAGCATCTCTGGCATGCTCGGAATGAAAGTGAAGTGAGGGTGTGTTCACGTGGTTTGTTGGAGCAAGAAGCTGTTTTAGCAGAGTGGTTATACCCTCAATTTTGCTTGTATGAAATATGGCTGAATGTAGAATAACTTAGACACAGCTCTGTCTTTTAAAGAAGAATTCCCTCTAGGAGGTTTTACATTCTTAGTGACACGACCTGCATGTCAGGAAGGCCTTTTTTCTGTTGTAGTTCAGACGTGGTCCTGTCTTAGATTCTCTGCATTGTAAATTTTTATAAAACTGTTAGTTGTCTTAATAACAATGCACATGGTACAAATTTCAAAATGAACATAAATGAACACTCACGCACCTTGCTTCCCGCTCCTGTTTGAGAAGCTGGCATCCTCGTTAGAGAAGCATCTCCCTTGGAGGCAGGGCATATTGCGGATTCCAGTCCTCCTTGTTCTGTTTTAAACCCAGAATGCCTTCTGGAGATATCTTTGTTACTTTGCTTCTGTTTAGCTTCTTGGCTCTTTCTCATGGATTTGTGGATCTTTGTACATTGAGAAAACTAACTTTCATCCTTTGTGTTACACATATTTTCCACTGTCTGGCCTTTTGACTTTATGAAGCCTTCCCTACCCTGAGATTTTTTTTTTAAGTCTTAAATATTTATTTCAGTGCATTTTTGTTTCATTTTCTAATTTAACTCTTTGAACTAGTTTTCATTTGGTGAAAGGAGTAGTAATAATTTACCTTTATTTTTTCCAAGTTGTTATAATTGAATAATCACCAGATACGTGGAGCTACCTGGATCAGGGACAAACTTCCCACCTGTATATGGGCCTACTCTGGGCTCCTCTTTTACTGAACTCTTTGTCTATCTGTGAACCAGTACTACAGCCTTACTTGATTGTGGCTTATACTATGTTCTACTGTCTGGCAGGTTTTGTCCTCCTTCATTACTGTTCTTTTTCAGAATTTTCCTGATTATTATTGTACAGATACTCCTGAATAGAGTCAGCTTATCTGTTTTTGAACCTAAATTCAATTTAGGGAGAATTGACCTTAAAATTATGGTAAGCCTTTCTTTCTTCAAAAAGGATATGGCTTTTCATTTGTTCAAGTCTTTTATATTCTTTAGTATTTAGAAATTCTTTTCATATAGAGGTTGCACATTTTTATGTATATTTAATTTTTTTTTTCTTTTTGATACTCTACATGGGAGTCTTCCTTTCACATTGTTAAACTTGTTTGTATATAGGAAGGCAGTTGGGTTATTACAATTTTTTTCTATGTCCCCAGCTTACCGAGTTCTCTCATTGCTCACGGCAATTTTTCAGTTGATGTCTTCTGTTTTCTTTCTGTTATCATGGATAAATAACAAGTTGATTCTTCCTTTGCTGGGGGCAGACTGTGTGTCTTTTGGGTCCAGGGTAGAATGCTGCTTTCCCTAAGGGCCCCCAGCCCCTGTGCTGCTCAGCATCGCCAAGGAGGTTGTTTGTGGGTCCTGGGCCAGAACATGAGCATTGGCTGGCTCCCGGGCCCCTCCAGCCAGGCTCATCTGCAACCTTCCCATTGAGACAGTAGCAGCTCTATTGAGTCTTAACGTTTGAGGTTTACCAGACTCTTTCTCACATGCTCTCCAGTCCTTCACAGGAAGTTCAGAGCCCAACGCTGTGTTGTAGCCTCTGGTGCTGCCCCCCAGATCTGATCTTCATCATCTCTTGTCTGTTCTCCACATAAAACAGGCATATTGGCTTGCACTCAGACCGCCCTCCAGAGTAAGAGCCGGGCTCTTTTCTATGGCCTAGCAAGTTTAGTCTTACCTGACCTCTTCTCTGCCTGCCTCCTACTCACTCCATACCAGGTGCCCCATTTTCCCACTGAACACTGGGCGCCTTCTGGCCTGTGTGGTGCCCGGAACACTCTCCTCATGGAGCCAGCCGTATGCGCTCACTCGCCAAGCTTGCACTTGATGTCCCCTTCTCCACGAGGCCCACCTTGACCTAATTGCAGCAGTCTGTGCCACCCGTTCACCACATGTCTGGTACCCTGAGCCTAGCCTACACTTTCTTTCTTTCTTCCACAGCCTTTGAACACCTCCCAGTGTATCTTCTATTTAAACTTTCAAAAATAGTTTATTGTCAGTTTCCACTACCTCCTTGAATGTAAGCTAAGAGCAGAGGTATTTATGTCCTTCACAGATATATCCTGAACTCCTAGAAAAGTTCCTAGCAGTAAATAAATACGTGGATAAATGCAAGAGAACACTGCCTTATATAAACTTGCTTCACGTATGTAAATCTCTCTGAATCCTTATAGCAACCTCATTAGGTGTGCAGCGCAGAGATGGCCAGCTTTGTTTTAAAGATTAACATACATGTATTCTCTAGGGTTTGTATAATGAGTGTTCTTAGTATCTCTCCAACCCAACCCTAGTAGAAGCTCCTGGAGGATTGGGGCAGCATGTTAGAGCTATTTCCTTGTGTATGGTGATCCTACATGGCATGAACCTGGGACGAAGACCTGTTGCTCACTACACCAGTTCTCTCCTTGGGACACTCTTAGGCTGGGCTGTTGCAGTGATTATTGCCCTAGGGCCCTGCTGGAGAGGCGTCGGCAGCAGCCAGGACACATTTGCCTGACACATGAGAGGTATGCTCTTTCTCAGAGCGCTGCCTCTGCTGTCCTCAGGAAATTCTGGGTGTGTAAAAGCAGGACAGCAGTGGGCTCCTCTGCCGTGATCCTTGCCCAGTCCAGTGTGTTTCAGGGACTAAACTGCCAGGCTGCAGAGTGCTTGTGCATTGCCTGTTTTTCAATACCTTGTTCTCGTGTGCTGTGTGCTGGAACTTTCTCACGTATGTTTTCTCAGCCAGTCCTCACAGCTGCACAGTGAATTTTATACTTTTCGGTGTCTGGTCGCCTTGCAAAGGTGGGATGGCCGCTGGTCTGGGCTGAACACTGTGGATCGGTTGTGTCCCCTCTGAAACATCTGCTGAAGTCCTAACCCTAGTACTTGTGAATGTGATCATGTTTGAAAATAGGCTCTCTGCAGACAAATGTGACTGGCTAATTTGAGGTTGCACTGAGTTGGGGTGGGCCCTAATCCAGTGACTGGTGCTCTTAGAGGAAGCAGAGGAGAGACACAGACCCACACAGGGGAGAACCCACGTCAAGACAGAGGCAGAAGCTCGTTCAGTTGTCAAGAGCCATGTGTGTGTGGTCTTGGTTTGGGAGCGATGCTGTAACAAAGTACCACTAACTGGGAGGTGTAAAGAAAACAGAATCTTTTCTCACAGTTCTGGATGTCTGAAACTCAGGTGTCAGCAGGGTTGGTTCCTTCTGGAGGCTCTGTCTGACCCAAGCGTCTCTCCTACCCTTTGGTGGCTGCTGGCAGTCCTCGGTGTTCCTTGGATTGTAGACACATCACTCCAATCTCCACTTCTGTCATCAAATGGTTTTTTCCCGGCGTATTCAAATTTTCCTCTTGTAAGGATACCAGTTCATTGCGTTAGGGGCTCACCTTACTCCAGTATGACATTGTCTTAATTTAACTAATTAGATCGGCTAAGACTCTATTTCCAAATAAGGTCACATTCATAGTAGGGAGTTAGGATCCGAACATTGGTATGGGAGACACAGTTCAACCCACAAGAGGGTTTCAAAAGTTATTACTAATTTAGTGACGCTTTCTGGGTAGAGCAGCTGGCCTCAGGTTAGGTTTTGTTTTGGGGGCTCTAATGGACTGAGGGTCCCCAGCCAGTACCAAAGGAGGGAGACCTCAGACTCTCTTATCTGCTGGCCCAGATGTTGGGCAGGGAGGAAAGTGGAAGATCTTGAAAGCTATTAGCATCAAACAGCAAAACAAAAACAAAAACAAAAAACCAGGGTCAAACTCTTTATTATCCAAAGTTATTAATAATATACTGTTAACTGCATTATGGTAAGCAACACCCCTGTATTTTGTCTCCTTCTGTTTGATTTTCTATGCTATCGTATTTTACTGGAACCACTCAGGGAAGACCCAGGTTTGTTGCTAGGAATTAGCCCTGCTCACAAGGTGTGGACAGTTTATTCTTGGCCTTCAGGGACACTGTCCAAGGAATGTTTGACTCTGTGGTGGTAGCAGGCATCTCCATTTCAGGGACGGGTCTCCTGAATCAGAATCTTCAGGTATATGTAGAAAAGTTCCTCAAGTAACTCTGTTGTGCGATGTAAAAAGAGAGAATGAAGGACAAGAAAGTGTGCCTTCTGCTGTTTCCTAGGACGGACAGCCGGTGAGGCAGAGAGCGTGGGGTTGTCAGAATCTTGACTCTGCCTGCCAGACTCGAAGGGAGCCCTGTGTATAGACCAGGATGTCTGCTTCCTAAACTTAGACTCGTTGGACACCCTTGGTCCTCGGGATGGCGTTGAGATCGCCTCTTGTCCCGGAGAGAAGTTTGTATGGGAGGCACCCCCAGAAGGGAAGTTGAGTCATGGTGCCATGGTCCCGAGGCCAGCAGCCTGGGCAGCACAGACCAGGAGCCAGTGTCTGAGCTGAGTTCCATTTATGGCGTTATGCTCTGGGGTCCTGAAAGGACCGGCATGAGTCTCAGGAGAAGACCAAAACCTAAATAACCCTTAAAGGAAGCAAAACAGGAAACATAGAATGTAGTCCTATATATTTATTAATGCAGTAAACCGCAGCATCACGGATAGGTCAAAAGTGAGAGGGAGGTTAGGGGAGAACTGGTTAATTAATATATTGAGTAATTTTTCAAAAGAGCAAAGGCATTGTCTTGGTATTTTTCTGTATTATATATTTGTCTTATTTTTGGAGTCAGAAAGAGATTTAGTACTTTTCAAACACTGCTTTGTAGAAAGCCCCCTTGCCCATGCTGGGACCAGTGGAAACACTGTTTGATTTTCCTTTCTTGGTCCGATCTACCTGTGCACAGGCAGCAGTAGGCTTGGCAAGACTTGGAATTGCAGATGGGCTGGGTTTTATAATTTTTATAATTACTAGGTGTAATTATTAGTTACCTAAAACCTATCTGAGCCTTAAAAATTAATGAGCCAAAAGGGAACCAGAAGATTCATGTTTGGGTTCTGGCTCTGCACTCCCTAGCTTGGTGATGTTGGGCACTTAGGCTGCCACAACAATCTACCACAGGTTAGGTGACTTAACATTTGTTAACATTTGTTCCTTGCAGTTCTGGAGGTTGAAAGTCCCAGATCACAGTGAAGGCAGATTCAGTTTCTCCTCAGGCGTCTCTTCCTGGCCCGTGGGCACCACTGCCTTCCTTCCCTACATGGCCTTTTTCTGCGTACCTTCAGAGAGGGAGCAAGCTCTTGGGGGTCTCCTCCTCTCATAGGACACCTGTCCCATCAGATCAGTGCCTGACCCTGGTGACTTCATTCAACAGTAATTACTCCTCTAAAGGTCATATATCAAATATAGTCTCATTGGGGGTTAGGGTTTCAGTGTAGAAATTTGGGGGAACATAATTCAGGCCGTGCAAGTATTGCAAGCAGAGTTGTAAACTAAAATGCATGGCACAAAGGTGAGATTCTGCTGCTCTTCTGTCTTGCAAGACTTGGCTCTGCTTCCAGCTGACAACACAGAGACTCAATTAGGTGTGAAGTTCTTTGGTGAGAAAAAAGAAGAGATTTATATGTATATTTTTAGAAATTAGCACAAATTCAGGGTTGTCCCTGTGATAATTACACTCCTGTTTTCTACCTCTTGCATGGAAAAGAAAGGGCTGAAGTTAAGCCTGTCCTGGGAACTTCTGATGGGTGTTCTGACGAGTGTGTCCTGAGAGCCTGTGTGCAGGGGCAGGAGGCCAGGGAACAACCTGGGTGTAACTACCTGTCCTCTGCCCTGTCCTACCTGTGTCTCAGCACAGGGCTCCATGTCACCGCCAGGACAGGCCTGCTTCTTCCCCTCTGGAAAGCTATTTTTAACCAGTCA
The DNA here is from genome assembly GCF_054371585.1 of Giraffa tippelskirchi. Taxonomy (NCBI): domain Eukaryota; kingdom Metazoa; phylum Chordata; class Mammalia; order Artiodactyla; family Giraffidae; genus Giraffa; species Giraffa tippelskirchi. The sequence goes on from NC_137283.1 coordinate 1,168,608, forward strand.
TGGTTAATTTTTTATTCTTTTTACAAAAGCAATGTATGTTCTTTTCAGAAAAATGAAGAGAAGACAACGAAAACTTCCATTTTTATCAGCAACAGGATCAGATTTAGTCAGAGAGCTGCCTAGTACTCTGCAATGATAACCTGGAGTAGGAAATGGCAACCCACTCCAGTATTCTTGCCTGAAAATTCCATGGACAGAGGAGCCTGGTGGACTGTATAGTCCGTGGGGTCGCAAAGAGCTGGACACGACTGAGCGCACACACACTGCAGTGTTAAAACGGCTAAGACAGCTGTGAACACAGTAACCACTGAGGTTACCGGAACTCTTTTCAGAGAGGGCTGAGGATGAGACCTTCAAGGAACATGCTGGAATAGTAACCAGTGGTCCTGAAATCCTTCTTTCCTCTAGGAGGATGAATTTTATTAACATAAAACATTTGTTTTGCTGATGAATTAGATGGAGCTGGATTGCCTGCCCCTAAGGGGCTGCCACAGTGGGAAACATTGGTTGGAAGGGGCAGCAGATGACAGGTTTTCCTGGGGCGGACACACATCCAGTTCTGACCCTGACCCTGACTAATAGCGTTACTTTAATAGCTCCTTTAGCTTTATTGAATCAATACGTGCCTCTTCTATTTAAAAAATAAGACAAAATAAACTGATATCATACTACCCAGAAATAACTAACACTATTAACTTTAAAGCATTGTGTTTGGAAATAACTTCTACTCAGAGATAAGTTACAAAATTAAAAAGGCACCTCATAGAGAGTCTCCTATTCTTAACGTTTTAGCTCATCTACCATTCCCATTTATCACTCGATGTGTGTGCATATGTATACACACACACATAAATACATACATATATACTTTTTTTCTTAACTAGAAGTTAAGAAAAAGTTAGAAGCTAACTTGCATACATCCTTACCCTTGATCCCTAAATTCTTCAGTACCTTATTTCCTAAGAGGAGAGATATTCTCTTACATAACCACAGTACCAGTTATCAGCATCAGTAAATGTGACATGGATAGCACCTATATTTCAATTTAGTCAGTAGATCACAAAATGTCTCCTTCTGATTTAAGATCCAGTCTAGAGGTAGTTACTACATTTTTTCCTTGTCTCTTTAGCGCCCTTAATCTGGAAAGTTCCTCAATCTTTTTCTTCTTTTGAGACATTCATTGTTGTTGTTTAGTCACTAAGTCATGTCCAACTCTGTGTGACCCTATGGACTGCAGAGGAGCCCCATTCTCCAGGCTCCTCTGTCCATGGAATTCTCTGGGCAAGAATACCGGAGTGGGTTGCCATTCCCTTCTCCAGGGGCTCTTCCCAACCCAGGGATCGAACCCGGGTCTCCTGCAGCACAGGCGGGTTCTTTACTGCTGAGCCACCAGGGAAGCCCAAGACATGCATACTTGGTGATAATATTGTTTCCCCCTGTAGCAATACATTTCATTTTGGATTTGTCCTTGTGATTACATCAGGGATCTACAGGCTCAGCCAGAGTGCTGCATAGGTGATGATGCGTATTTCTCAAGGTACCGCAGCTGGAGGCACATATAGCTAGCTATCCCCATGTTCACTGGCTTTGCTTACCCAGTCAAGTATAATTGCTAGTTTTTTCTTTTTTCCTCCTCGCGCCCAATAAGCAATCTGTGAGGAAACATTTTGAGCCTGGGCAAATATCTTGCTCCCTGTCAACACTCTCTTGCCAGAATTGGCGTTTGTTGGTGTTTCTAGCTTGAGCCATTCTTTACTAGGATGATTCTAAAAGCGATGCTGTGCTACCCGCAGCGCCCTCCACACTGGCGTTCTGTTCCACGCAGGAGCCCTCATGTCCTCCCCCCACCATTTGTTTATCTGTTTGTTATCTATATGGACTCACTGATACCTGTGGTTTTAAATTGATTACTGTATTTAATTATATTCATGCTCAAACTGGCCAACACCTGGTAGTGGGAGCCCTGTCAAGCTGGCTTCTGTGTCCTGTGACATTCCCCAGCATTTTCTTTTTTCGAGTACTTCCTAGTTTTCAGAGGGATTCCCTGGTAGCTCAGCTGGTAAAGAATTAGCCTGCAATGCAGGAGACCCCGGTTCAATTCCTGGGTCAGAAGGATCCGCTGGAGAAGGGAATGGCTACCCACTCCAGTATTCTGACCTAGAGAATTCCATGGACTGTATGGTACGTGGGGCCACAAAGAATTGGACAGGACTCAGTGACTTTCACTTTCACTTTCAGTTTTCAGAAATAAGATGCTCAGGCTCATCTTGTTCTTTTGCTGCTCCAGCCCTGGACTCTGTAATTTCTCCAAGGAGACCTGATGCCTTTTAGTGTGGTGTGATATTGGAGGGTACTTGGTATGCTCACTGGTGCTGCAGTGACTTTGTTTGGGCCTTTTCAGTGGACAGAGCTAGGGAAGGTATGCACGTGTACACAGACACACGAGCTTGCATGTAGAAATCACAAGTGCATACCAGTACCTCCAACCCCAGTGTACCGCTGCGAACTCTTTTTCTAACTTCCTCCATTCCTTATTTGTGTGCCCTTTCTTCAACAATGGAATCCTAACTTCTGACAAAATGAACACATTTAATCATTCCTATAATATACCTAGAATAGTTTATTCTTAAATAGATTGTACTTATCAAGGCTACTTAAATTAATTCAGGATCATCCCTCCCTGCCCACACTATTTAACTTTTGATGAACATCCTTCTAGATCTCCCTGTATACACCGTTAGATAAAAAGACACAGTTTTATTAAATAGTAATCACTGTCTACATACTCTTCTGTAACCTGGCTTTTCCCCCACAAATGAAAATATCATTAACATCATTCCATATCATACAACATCTTTTTTTCCACAAAATGAGATCCATAGAATATTTTTTAATGATTGTACAATAAGACTGTACCATAATTCCTATTATTGGACTTTGATTTAAAAGATGTCCAAGTTTTCACATAATAATGTAAAACAATGAAAATCTATCTTTTATCCACGTGGCATCAGCATATTTGTAACTAAATTTAATTGTTTCAGTAGGATAGAAGTGGAATTACTGGTCAAAGGATATATATGTTTTTATGTTTTTCTGGATGGCTGTTTGCTCCGTTTTTAAGTGCTGGTTTTTCTAGACACGTGTGGGCCTGGCTTCGAGATTCTAGTTTTGAGGATCTGGAGTGTGACCGGGATTTGTAGTTTTTAAAGGCTTCTTAAGAGATTTTGATGTGCATCCAATTTGATAGGTAAAAGTGGCATTTCATTAATTTAATAATAATTTTCTTCTGAAATTGTTTCAGACACCCAGATTTGGGAGAAGTAACTTCAGAAATAAAAGCTTCTGAGAGACGAACAGCTGTGGCCATTGCAGGTAAAGTTGGGCTTGGGCCCACCCTGGAGCAAATCCATTTCTTCTGTCCCATTGGGATTCTGGATTCCAGCACCATATTAGGCAGGATCATGGACCTCAAAGATAAATAAGCATAAGGTTTTTTATTTTTTATTGTTCCTTTTACAAGAAGATCCATTTAAGGGTCTTTTAAGCTTTTGTCATATATTCAAAATAGGGTTCAGTTTTAAAAAGGTGTTTACCGCAGTTTTACCAGGAACACATCACTCCAGTTTGAACACACTGTTCTTCCTGCATCCTGAGCTGTGTCGAGGGTGACCGTCTAGTTGACCATCTAGTTTCTAAACTGGGCGCACGTGAGAGTGAAAGGTGTGCTTTGTTGGGACAAGAGGAGTAGATTGGGACTGTCCTAGTGGACTGGGGCTTATGATCTTTCTGAACATGGTCCATATTAGCTGGTTTTTATTTCTCTGGGAATTTGGGGTATGGGGTGGGGCTGTAGCTGCCCATCGTGATTTCAACCAAAGTCTAGACATCTTAACTTCTTTTAATAACTTCATTTTGGATCTGAAAATAAAGTGAAAGTGTTAGTTGCTCAGTCATGTCCAATTTTTGCAACCCCGTGGACTGTAGCCTGCCAGGCTCCTCTGTCCATGGAATTCTTCAGGCAAGAATACTGGAGTGGGTTGCCATTCCCTTCTCCAGGAGATTTTCCCAATGCAGGGAAACCCCTATTTTGGATCTACCTTTCATTAGTTTGGTGCTCCTCAAAATGAATGTGTCCTATTGGATATTAATAATGTTATGCAAAAATAACCCTACAAAAATATGCAAATAAGTTTGTGTTAATCAAATTTTATTTTATCCATTCAAACAAATATTTGTTGACTATTTACCATGTGTTGGCTTTGTTGTAGGGATTGTGAATATAAGAAACAATAGTGAATGCAATAACCAAAAATCCTTGTCTTTTTGGAACTTAAGTTCTAGAAGGTAGGCACTGTGGGAGTTCATGGTCAGCTGGTCAAGACTAAGCAAAGTTGAGATCAAGCAATAATTGCTGGAAGCCCTTCAGTTTCTCAAGACCTTGAATTGCTATTCAATACATTAGCCACTAGGCACACATTTAAAATTAAATAAAATTAAAAATTCAGTTCCTCATTCACACTAGCCATATGTCAAGTGCTCAGTAGCCATACAGCTCGTGACTGCATGTTTAACAGTGTAGACATAGAACAAGGCAATCTATTGGAGGGCAGTGCTGTAGAAAATCAGGGAAGAAAATTTCAGGGTGGGCTGGGGGAAAGCAGTGACCTTACTGGCTTATTGTGAGCTGCATTGCGCTATTTAGTTTTTTACAACAGCCTCATAAGATGGTCATTATCAGTCCTCTGTTTCATTTGAGGAAACTGAGGCTCAGAGACGTCCTGGCCCTTCAGAATTCTCTTTTTCCAGTGAATAAGGCTTTTGTAATTATTAAAAGAAATTTCTTCCTGAGGCATGTGAATTCCTCTTAAGCATATTTTTAAGAACTAAAGCAAGCTTTTCAACCTATAAGATTAAAAAGAAAAGTTGTATTGAAGTATAATATACATATGGAAAAGTGCCCATATTGTAAGCACATAGCTTGATAAAGTTTCACAAAGACTGACCTATGTTAGCCAGCATCCAGGAGAAGAAGCTAAATAAAAACATTACCTAAGAAGTCCACCTTCTAATCACTTCCTACCCTGCCTTTGCCAGACATAACCACTCTCCAGACTTCTAAAAGCATAGATTAGTTTTGCCTGGTTTGTGCTTTATATAATTATCCTATAGAATATATTTGCTTTTGCTTTATCTCAAGTCTGAGGACTCGAATTACTTCATAACTCTTTCTTTAAAAAAATTATTTAAATCATTGACGAGAATTCTGGAAGATGGCACAGCAGGATGTGCCAGGAATACCTCTGCTCACCTGGACAGCAGTTGCGCTGGCAGAATCTGTCTGATGTAATTACTCTGGGACTCTGCAGTCTGATGGAGGCTTCCAACTTCCAGGGGAAGAATTATAGGGTAAACTACAGTTAATTTTGGTCAGTTTCAGCTCTTGACACAGTAGCAGCTGCCCATCTCCACCCACAGCCAAGTGGCAGGCAATTGTGCACGTGGTCTTGGAGTAACTTGACACAGCTTATGGGACCCAGGGTGGGCAAAAAAACTCCATCCTCTAAGTATCAGGTATCTGTGCTCTACTTGCTGACTGCTGTTTCTGGTCACAGAACTAAAGGCAAAGAGGGGGGCAGCAATTGTCAGAACGCCAAACGTTGTTGCAAGCCCCTCCCCCTCCAGCTGAAGGGCCTTACAGGGGGAATCAAAAGATCAACACCTTCCCATCTATCATTATTTGCTTATTTCTATGTTGTAAGCTACACATTAAAGAGTAGAACATTCAAAAACAACTGCATATATGGGAAAAATTAGAAAATAACTGTGCATTCCCAGGAAAATGCTCAAAAAATATCAGAGAAGACTTTAAGTTTACATCTTAAGCTGAATCTCAGCACAGCAACAGCCAACAGCAATCAAAAACAAACAATCAAAAAATAACAGTAGCAAACCCTGAGTAAGGGGAAATAATGTGATTTCCATAGTTACCACATTATTAGATTCAAAGGTGTTCAACAAAAACATCACCAAACATAGAAAGAAACAGGAATATGTGGTCCATTCAAAGGGAAAAATATATCAACAAAACCTGTCCCTCAAAAGACTTTGTGGCAGATATATTAGACAGACTTTAAAACAACAATCCTAAAGATGCTAGAAGAACTAAAAGAGGATATGGAGAAAGTCAAGAGAATGGTGAGTAAACAAAAGGTGAATATCAATAAAGAAATAGAAAACCTAAAAATAAGCCAAAACAAATTCTAGAGCTGAAGAGTACAACAACTGAAATGAAAAATTCCCTAGCAGGATTCAAAGGCAGACTTGGCAGGCAGAAGAATGAATTAGTGAACTTGAAGATAGGACAGTGGAAATTATCAAGGCTGAGCAACAGAAAGAGAAGCGACTGAAGAAAAGCAGACAGAGCCTGTCAGACACCATCAAAAGGACCAAGACGCTCACTGTAGGAGACCCAGAAGGAGAAGAGAAAGAAGCAGAGAGAATAGCTGAAGAAATAATGGCTGAAAACTTCCTGGATCTAAAGAAAGACGTGTATGTAATCATCCAAAAAGCTCAGTGAACTCCAGGTAAAATGAATTCAGAGAGACCTACACCAAGACACATAATACAAAGAAAAAGAAGAAATCTTGAAAGCAGCAAGTGATAAGTCACTACAAGTGATTTTCAAAGAGATAATCTGCAGATTTCTCATTAGAAACTTTGGAGGCCAGAAGATACAGTCAAAGTGCTTAAAAAAACTGTCAACCAGGATTCCTATATCCAGCAAAACTGTGCTTCAGAAATGAGAAATCAAGAAATTCCCAGATGAACAAAAGCTGAGGGAGTTTGTGACCACTAGTTATCCCTGGAAGAAGTGCTTAAGGGAGTGCTGCAAAGAGAAAGGACAATAGACAGTAGCCTTGTGCTGTATGAGAAATAAAGATCTCAGTAAGGTAGATACGTGGGCAATTATATAGCTAGTATTATTGTAACAGTTGTTTGTAACTGCACTTCTTGTTTTCTATGTGATGTAAGAGACCAATATATTTAAATTAAAAATTAATGTAATAGCTAGCATTACTGTAACATTGATTTGTAATTCCAAATCTTGTTCTCTGTGTAATTTAGGAGACTAATGCATTTGAAGAGTTATTAGTTTATGTTTAGGGGCACACATTATATAAAGATGTAATTTTGTCATATCAAAAAACAAAAGGGGTTTTTGGTTTTACAGCGTGTAAATTATTAGAGTATATGTTGTTGACATTAAATTAGTATAAATTCAAATTAGAATGTTATAACCTTAGGAGACTAAATGTAATCCCCATGGCAACTACAAAGGAAATTGTTATAGAATATACACAAAAGGGAATCAAGAAGGAATTTAAACATTTCACTACCGAAAAATAAATAGATTCCAGCTCAAGATGGTGGAGTAGAAGGATGTGTGTGTATCTCCTCCCATACAACCATCAACTGGAGGATGCTGGAAACCACCAAAAAAAGATGCCGCACGTCCAAAGACAAACAAGAAGCTACAGTGAGACAGTAAGAGGGGCACGAAGAGAAAGAGAAAGGACCCGGGGAAATATTTGAAGAGATACTAGCTGAAAACGTCCCAAACAACCAAGTCCAGGAAGCAGAGAGTCCCAGGAAGGATAAACCCGAGGAGGAACACACCAAGACACAGAGTATTCAAACTGACAAAAATTAAAGGCAAGACAGAATATTAAAGCAACAGGAAAAACAACAAATAACATACAGGGAACTCCCATCAGGCTACCAGCTGATTTCTCAACAGAAACTCTGAGCCAGAAGGGAACGGCATGATTTATTTAAACCGATGAAAGGGAAGAACCTACAACCAAGAATACTTACTCTACCCAGCAAGACTCTCCTTCAGATTTGATGGAGAAATCAAAAGCTTTTCAGACAAGCAAAAATTAATAGAATTCAGCAGCACGAAACCAGCTTTACAACAAATGGTAAAGGCACTTCTCTAGGCAGGAAACACAAGAGTAGGAAAAGACCGACAGAAAATAAACCCAAAACAATTAAGAAAACAGTGATAGGAGTATACATATCTATAATTACCTTAAATGTAAAGAGATTAAATGCACCAACCAAAAGACACAGCCTGGCAGGGGGGATGAAAACATCCTCTAGGATGGACTGGTAATCCTAGAGCAAATCATTGTCTTGTGTGTATGGTTATTACTGCTTTGTGTCATATTTGGGGTTGTAAGCAAATGAAATTTACATAGGAAAAACTGAAACCAATAATAGAACTCAAAATAAACATTGTGTCTTCACTTGAATTTTCTGGTAGAAAGGTCCTAACTTGCTGATGAAACTAAATGTGTATATATGTTTTTTTTTCCAGATTTGGAATGGAGAGAAATGGAAGGAGGTGACTGCGAGTTTCATTATGGAGGTAGAAATTACAGGATTTGGCAACAGATTGGATTAGGGAAAGAGATAAGGAATGAGCAAAGTGAAAAAAATAACTGGGATTTTAGATTTTGAACAATTGGGAGAAGTTACTACCTTAGTAGGAAAGAATGGGGGTTCTGAGTTTAGCCTAAATTAATTTGTGTCAATTCAAATTAATTGATTGATTTGATTGATACTTCATCTTCCTTTGCTTTTTTTAGAGGGTCCAAATGAAGCTCAGGATAGTGACTTTCCAATAGGTATGTTTCTTCTCTCTGATCTGTCTTATTGATGGAAAACATCATCTGGGCTGGTAGTTTCAACCCCTGACTGCATCAGAATCACTGCTAGTCCATTAATCCTTTATGTGCCATTAATAAAAGTGCCAGAAAAACAACCCCTGGGGAGCTGTTACCATAGAGAGTAACCTAATGAATTTGCATATTTGGATGTAAAGCTCAAAAATCCTATTTTTAACAAGTTCCCAAAGTGATTCTAAAGCATATCCCAGTTTGGGAGTCATTCATCTGATCCAGTGGTTTCATTTACAGATCTGCCACGGGTCATGGACTGGGCATGGGTGTACACATTAATAGGTTTGTTTGCTCTGGCTTTCTGTCACACTTAGCTACCATGCTACTTAAAAAAGTTATTCTCTGTCTGGATAAGAAAAACAATGTCCTTGGTTTCATTTAGGCAACAATCAGAAACCTAAGTTACTTATATGATGGATTTCTACTAAGGTGTTTCTCCCCATGTGGTTCTTTTGTTTCTGCCACAAGTTTGCCAGCTCTTGACTCTCTGGGATGGTAGCATGGCCAGTTAGCCCATGTAGAGGGTTGAGCTTCTGAAGAGAGACATTAGGCAGCAAGTGGATCCCTACAGAGGAATGCGTGCTTTGATCCTGCTCTTCACCCAGGCATGGTCCTGATCCCATCATATAACTTACTGGGAAACAAGAAGAGGGCTAATCGCCTGCACGTCCTCCTGTGGTTTCTGTCAGCACCTAAGGTAGCATCATAGGCACAGCTTCCTCTTTTGAGAAAAGAATGGAGAGAATCCTAGAGCTCAGCAGGATTTGTGTTTATTTCTTTTGTTAATATATTTAACATTTAAAGTTTTCTAATTATATGCAGTGCTATCAAAGTGCTGCATTCAATGTGTCAGCAAATTTGGAAAACCCAGCAATCGCCGTAGGACTGGAAAGGTCAATGCTCATCCCAGTCGCCAAGAAGGCAACGCTAGGGACAGTCAGGCCACTGGGCAGCTGCACTCATGTCTCCTGCTAGTAAGGCTATGTTCAGAATCTCGCTGGACTTCAGCATCACATGAACGGAGAGCTTCCAGATGTCCAAGCTGCGTTTAGAAAAGGCAGGAACCAGAGGTCAAATTGCCAACATTCACTGGATCATAGAGAAAGCACGGAAATTTCCAGAAAAACATCTACCTTTGTTTCATTGACTGTGCTAAAGCCTTTGACTGTGTGGATCACAATAAACTGTGGAAAACTCTGAAAGAGATGGGAATACCAGACCATCTGACCTGTCTCCTGAGAAACCTGTATGTGTCAAGAAGCAACAGTTAGAACCAGACATGGAACAACTGACTGGTTCAGGATTGAGAAAGAAGTATGACAAGGCTGTTTATTGTCACCTGGTTTATTTAACTTACACACAGGGCACATCATGTGAACTGCCGGGCTGGATGAAGTACAAGCTGGAACCGAGATTGCCGGGAGAGACATGAACAACCTCAGATGTGCAGATGACACCATGCTAATGGCAGAAAGTGAAGAGGAACTAAAGAGCCTCTTGATGAGGGTGAAGGGGGAGAGTGACAATTGGCTTAAAACTCAGTGTTAAAAAAACTAAGATCATGGCATCTGGCCCCATCACTTCTTGGAATATAGCAGGGGAAAAGGTGGAAGCAGTGACAGATTTCCTCTCCTTGGACTCTAAAATCACCGCGGATGGTGACTGCAGCCATGAAATCAGAAGACAACTGCTTCTTGGCAGGAAAGCTGTGACAAACCCAGACAGTGTGTTAAAAAGCAAAAACATCACTTTGCCGACAAAGGTGTGTATAGTCAAGGCCATGGTCTTTCCAGTAGTCATGTACGGTTGTGAAAGCTGGACCATAAAGAAGGCAGAACACCAAAGAATTGATGCTTTTGAACTGTGGTGCTGGAGAAGACTCTTGAGAGTCCCTTGGACTCTCAAGCAAAGAAATCAAACCAGTCAATCTTATAGGAAATCAACCATGAATACTCATTGGAAGGACTGATGCTGAAGCTGAAGCTCTAGTACTTGGGCCACCTGATGCAAACAGCCAACTCATTGGAAAAGACCCTGATTCTGAGAAAGATTAAGGGCAGGAAGAGAAGAGAGTGACAGAGGATGAGATGGTTGTATGACATCATTGATGCAATGGATATGAACTGGGGGAAACTCCAGGAGATGGTGAGGGACGTGGAAGCCTGGTGTGCTGCAGTCCATGGGGTCGCGAAGAGTCGGACACGACTTGGCGACTGAACAAATTATATGCAGTAAAGTATATGCAGTGAAAATTGGTAAGATGCTGTGGCGAAGAACAGGGATGGTGGAGGAAACCTTTGCAGGTGGCATTACTGTTCTGAGCATCTAGTGCTTGTACGAATTCATACTGTTGGATGTTATGCCTGAAAATCTGAACAAATAAGTACAGACTTATGATCTCAACCAAATATTTTAATACAGTGAATATTCAGAACCATACTATTGGCTTCAGGTTTGGAAACATGTTATTTAACAGTGATTCCTATTCCTCTGTGCCCAGCAGTAACTCCCTGTGTCCTTTACAAAATTTCCAGCTTGTTTGCAGACAGAAAAGAACATCAACCAGAAAACCACAGTGAATCAGTGATTGTGTCCACGGTAGAAAATTCCTGATAACAGTGCAAGGGAATCCACGGCTGGGCCAGAAGCACAGGAGCATCTTGAAGGGAGGGGGTTGTGGCCAGAGAGTGAGGCCCGTGTTCCACATCTAAAGGGCATAGCTGCTCACTCTAGCTAATTAAATTTGGGCTTGGCATTGCTAAATCTTGGAGGCTCCAAGAGAAACAAGACATTTTTTACGTAAAATCTCCCCAATTCTTAAATGTAGCCCCTGGATGTCCCTTTCTTTTTCGTCTCTAATGTCGCATGTATCTGGCTGCACTTGGGTCTGGGGTGGGTGATGTTACCTTTGTCTTGTTCTCAGGTGGCCTAGGGTGCCTGCATTTTGCTCTGAAGGAGGCCATCTCCTACCTGCTGAGTTGGGCTCTCCCTCCCCACCTCTCACCTGGGTCCCCTGACATGCAGGGTAAGCAATTATATCTTCATTTCTCTCCACAGAGGAGAGGAGCAGACTACAAGAAATGCTGTTCCTTTTGGGACTAGAGACATACCAAACACAGAAACTCAGCCTCCAGGATGCCTTACAGATCAGCAGTGACAGCATGAAGAACTGGGCTCCTCAGACTCCCAAAGACTTGCCCTGGAATTTCCTCCGGAAGCTGCAGGCCCTCAATGCTGAAGCCAGGAATACCACCATGGTCCTGGACCTCCCCCTGGACACCAGGCCTGTGGAGAAGGAGAGCCAAATGGAAGAGGAGATCATCTACTGGGACACGGCTGAGGACATCTCGGCAGACATCTACTCCTTCTCCGAGCTGCCAACACCCGACACACCTGTGAATCCCTTGGACCTTCTCTGTGCACTTCTGCTTTCGTCTGATAGTTTCCTGCAACAAGAAATTGTGTCAAAAATGTCTCTCTGCCAGTTTGCACTCCCTCTCGTTTTGCCTGACCCAGAAAACCACTACCACACATTTCTGCTGTGGGCCATGAGGGGGACTGTGCGGACATGGGGGTCACAGCCCCCAAGGGTGGTGGGCAGCTTCAGAGAAGACAGCATGGTCCTGTCCCGAGCACCTGCCTTCGCCTTTGTGCGCATGGAGGTCAGCAGCAACTCCAAATCCCAGCTTCTCAACGACGTGCTCAGCCCCAGCCACAGGCAGCAGGACTGTTTCTGGCATCGGGATCTGAACTTGGGCACCAACCCTCGGGAGATAGCAGACGGGCTGGTAGAGATTTCCTGGTTTCTTCCCAGTGGCAGGGAGGACTTGGACATTTTCCCAGAGCCCATGGCCTTCCTAAACCTGAGAGGTGACATTGGGTCTCACTGGCTTCAGTTCAAGCTCTTGACAGAAATCTCCTCGGCCATCTTCATCTTGACTGACAACGTCAGTAAGAAGGAATACAAATTGCTGTCTTCCATGAAGGGGTCCGCCACAAAATACTACTTCATCCTGAGCCCCTACCGCGGGAAACGGAACGCGAACCTGCGGTTCCTGAACAGGCTGATCCCCGTGCTGCAGATGGACCACTCGCACGTCCTTGTGAAGGTCAGCAGCACAGACAGCGTGGGCTTCGTGCGCAGGGTCCGCGCCATCGTCGCACACGTGACCCGGTCCTCCTGCAGGAGGGTATCTGTGGAGGACATGGCGACCGCGGCCCGCAAGCTGGGGCTGAAGGTCGATGAGGACTGCGAGGCGTGTCAGCGGGCAAAGGACCGGATGGAGCGGATCACCAGGAGGATCAAGGACTTGGACGCCTACCGCAGGGACGAGCTGAGGCTACAGGGGGAACCCTGGAGAAAGGCGGCCCAGGTGGAGAAGGAGCTCTGCCAGATCCAGTGGGCCAGCGAGCCTCCTGAGAAGTACAGGGCGGAGCTGAGGCATCGGTTACTGGAACTTCGAACGCAGCAGAATGACCACGCCCCTTCCAGGGGGCTCCAGGAGTTCGTCTTGGGCATCAGCAGCCCCTCCCCGGGGGAGAAGCAGTACTTCCTGAGGTGGATGGACTGGGGACTGGCCCGGGTGGCCCAGCCAAGGCCAAGGCCACCTCCAGAGACGATTTTTACCCTGAGACCAAAGCACTGTGGGGCCGTGGACTTCAGTGAGCCGTTCTGGCCTGAGCCCCTGGGGGTGGAGCATTTCCTGCGGGAGATGGGACAGTTTTATGAGGCTGAAAGCTGCCTTGTGGAGGCAGGGAAGCTGCCAGCAGGTCAGAGGCGGTTTGCCCACTTCCCAGGCTTGGCCTTGGAGCTGCTGCTGAAGGGGCTTCCCCTGGAGCTGATCGATGGGAACACCCTGAGCACCCCCTTGCGCTGGGTCACAGGGCTCCTGAAGGAGCTACACGTCCGCCTGGAGAGGTCGTCGCGCCTGGTAGTCCTGTCAGCACTTGGCATGCCAGGCACGGGCAAGTCCACCCTTCTCAATACCATGTTTGGGCTGCGGTTTGTCACAGGAAGGGGCCGTGGTCCTCGAGGGGCCTTCATGCAGCTCATTAAGGTGGCCGAGAGCTTCAGCCAGGACCTGGGCTGTGATCACATCCTGGTAATAGACTCTGGGGGCTTGATAGCTGGAGTCCGGACCGAGGCAGGGGAGAGGTTTGAGCGGGAGGCTTCCCTGGCCACTTTGATTATGGGGCTGAGCAATGTCACTGTGGTCAGTTTAGCTGAAACGAGGAACATTCCACCAGCTATTCTGCATGCATTTCTGAGGCTGGAAAAAACAGGGCACATGCCCAACTATCAGTTTGTATACCAGAACCTTCATGATGTGTCTGCCCTTGGCTCCAAGCCAAGAGAGCGGAGGCAGCTCCTGGACCAGCCCAGTGATGTGGGCAGAGCCACAGTGCAAATGGAGAAACAGGGTGACGGGATCCAGACACTGGCTGACCTGGCCTTTTGGGACCCTGAGAAGCAGCACATTTGGCACATCCCTGGCCTATGGCATGGAGTGCCTCCCATGGCCGCTGTGAACTTGGCGTACAGTGAAGCCATTTTTGAACTGAAGAGATGCCTGCTAGAAAACATCAGGAATGGCCTGTCCAACCAAAATAAAAACATTCAGCAGCTCATTGAGCTGGTAAGACGGCTGTGAGTCATCAAAAGAAAAGTTCAGCTGCCAGAGGCCTGCTCTGGGCAACCTGTTCTGCTGGGCGTGTCCACGTGGGGCTGTGCCCAGCTTCTGAGAGGGGAGGAAAGTGAACATGGGGCTGGGTCTGGAGTTGCCTCCACAGTGTTAGGAAAGGAAGCTACCTCACCGACCAGCTCAGAGATGCTTTCAGGAGTGTAACAACCCTGGGTCAGGAGCTATCGACACAAGCAGTAAAGTGTTCTTTGTCTCTGAACTCTGAAGCTCCTGGTGGTTTGCCTTTTGTACAGCTACTCTCTGTCATTAGCCTCTGAAGCAGAGAGTGGCTCCTGACAACTGCAGCCCAAGCAGGTAGTAATCAGGATAGGGCTGGGAAGGCGCCCTGAGGAAGCAAGTAGGCCTTCCCACTAGCAAACTTCCGCCTCAGCCTGGGTGACCCGGTCCTGCCCGAAGGGAGTGCCTGCTGTGTGCACTCGATGTATGGACTGCCCCTGCCTCAGGAGAGCTCCTGCTGGTTCTGTTGCACCCACAGCACTCTGTTTACACCTCCGCCACAACACTCACCATGTGCAGTGTCTTACCTGTGCGTACGTTTGCCTCTCGCCTAGACCTGTGAGCTCCTTGAGTACATGACCAACATTTGTACCCCCAGAGCCTGACGCACTGTAGGCACTTAATAAATGTGTTGAATGAATGAAATTAGCGAATGCAAACGGGAGGTAACGGGCAGGTTCCTCTCTGTGCCTTGGTTTTTCTTTTTCTTCAAAGGGATCACAGTGTCTGTCTCAGGGGGTTGCTTACTAGAACATCTGCAATAGTGGACACCTGGGAAAGCATCTTTAAAAATGCCATCAAGTCCTGGTTCTGTAAGCAGAGATCCAGTCTTCTAGAAAACTGAACTAAATACCTTCACAGGAACTCTGTGACGGTGGTGATAGCTCCATCACTACCCATTTTAGGAAAGGAGGCCTGGAGCAGTTCAGCAGCTCGTCCTGCCCACAAAGCTGCATCGGTGGTGAGGAGCTGATGAGGAAGCGGGTGCCCCCTGCCTGCGCCTCTGCTTGTGACCACTTATTGTCTCCAAACTTCCACAGCTTCCAGGCTGAACCCCAGCCTGGCCTCTGGGTGTCCCCTTCATCTCAGTTTCATGCCTCCAGGGCCAGACCCCTGACATCATCCATGGCCCACTTGGCACCATGAGCCAGAACATGGAGTTTCTCCTCTGGTGAGTCTCCAGCTGGACTCTGTCTGTGCTGGAACAGCTTGAATCAATTTTTAAAGGAACTGGTTGATATTCAACAGTTATAAGAGATTTACAGTGCTTGAATTTGGGACCCAGGAATATCCTGGGTAAAATTCCTATAGTGCTAGAGAGGCAACGGGCCAGTTTTCATGGCTCTAAGAGGGAAAAAGGAAGGACAGGTGAACGAACATCTTACTATTTGTGTATATAACGATCCAGGAAGAAATGAATTTGTAGTGCCTGAGCACTAGAAGCTCTTTTGAATTTCAGAAGTGATACGTGAAAGTCGTGTCTGACTCTTTGTGACCCCACGTACTGTCGAGTTCAGGTAATTCTCCAGGCCAGAATACTGGAGTGGGTAGCCTGTCCCTTCTCCAGGGGATCTTGCCAATCCAGGGATCGAACCCTGGTCTCCCATATTGCAGGTGGATTCTTTACTGTCTGAGCCACCAGAGAAGCCCTCAAAAGTGATAAGGTTTTCCTACATTTGTTAGCAAAAGACTAGGTTCCCCGAGTTCCAGCACTCCCTCCAACCTCTGCTTCACATATCCAGAGCCAGGCTCCCAGAGCACAGGGACCACATTCTGAACACCAGGGGCGGCAGGCGGAGGATCCTGGGGCTCTGGAACAGGGGCGGAGGAGCCTGCCATTAAAAGAAAGGGTTCCAGTTTGGAGGGCTCCCTTTCCAAGTCGGGTAGAAGCAGTTCAGGGAACAGAGAGAAGTTCCTGGTCACCACCTGGAGGCCTCATTTTCCTGAAATTGCAAAGTACAGAGGGGAGGAGGCCTTAGGGCCCAAGCAAGAGATTTCCAGAACTACTCACACAGCTGGGGTTGGGGTCTGTGGCTCCGAGAGGTGACCCTGACCCTGGAGCTCGGAACACTAAGCATCAGCCTACTGTAGTCATTCAGGGGTTCACCACAGTCAGAAGGCCTCCCTACATCAGACCTGAAGACATCTTTAGGGTCTGAGAGGTCGTGGAACTTGCTGTGGGGCTACTGGGCAGTAATGTCTTTGGAGCCCAGCTTGGTGATGACAGCCTCTCAGAGGAATGGGTGGGTGGACTGCTCACAGGGTATCAGGTGCTTTGGTGAAAGCATAAACCATGTCAACGATCTTGGAGTAAACGGGCCTAGGAGTCTTAAGACTGGGCACAAGAGCGCCTGCCCCACTCCCTGGGGACAGAAAGTAGGATGCGGAACTCAAGGCCTGGTTTTGAACTTGGCCTTGCTTCCTGCTAACTTACATGTCCCGTGAACAGAGTCATTCAACGTCTCTAAGCCTTATCTGGCACTACTAGCGCCTCCTCTGTAGTGAGTGCACAAAAGCTGGTTGTGGAGGAGCCAGTCTGTGTGCACAAACAAGGCAGGCACCTGAAGATGTGTCTACACCAGTCTGCACACCCAGGAGACTCATGCAAAGGAAGCTGGCTGCCTTCTCCATCAACCTCATTTTAACAGGCCAAGGAGGATTTATCTTGTAATTGATCAGTGATACCTTAAAATTAATTTGCAGCCTTTTCTCCTTCTAAATGGTAATGTCTTCTAAACGATGTGACCTTAGATTTACTGAAACATACTGTCTAGCAGGGCTACTGTTGAGAAATCTGTACCAGTGAAACCTCATCTGGTAGCTCTCCCCACCTCCTTAGCCCAATAAAGAGAAATCCTGTCTGAATCAGGAGTAAAAAACTGATTTTCGCTACAGACCTATCCTGAGTTCCTAAAATTTCAACAAACTCACATCAGAATGCAGCCTTACGAGCACCAGTAAGTCAGAAGCACAGAAGAGAGCCCCAAGGTGACCTCGCTCCAGCCCCCCGCCCGCAGCGCCCACACCCTGGGCTCCACGGCTGCATCTACGTCGTCTGCCTGGGGCCTCCGTCCCCGTCCTTGGCCCTGGCCAGCACTTCTTCAGGATGACTGACAGCAGCCCCGCCTCCACTCTGCCACCTAAGGGGGTCACGGTCCTCAT
This sequence comes from Giraffa tippelskirchi, assembly GCF_054371585.1. NCBI lineage: Eukaryota > Metazoa > Chordata > Mammalia > Artiodactyla > Giraffidae > Giraffa > Giraffa tippelskirchi. Next base: position 1,186,216 of record NC_137283.1, read on the forward strand.
CTAAGCTCCTTTTACTTGTCTCTTTCTCTGCCCTCCCCATCAGAAGCAAGGATGTCAAGCCCATTTTTTGTGTCCAGGTCTAGCACAGTATCTAAGAACCAGGGAGTGACGTCTCAATGCCTTTCATACATGAGGCCCACCCCATCCCTCTACTTCAAGGGGTCCTGAAGGAGGACCCCTTTTAGCTTAGGCTACCAGTGTAGCAAAGGGTGGTTCTAATTGGTTCCACCATTGGGAAACTGGGCTTCCTCAGCATGCCAATGCTGGTCAGTGATGACAGTTTTGGATGTAACCCCCCTTCTTGTGCTTCAACAGGAAAGTTGAGGGGTGTGAGTAGGGGCTCATGGGGAACATGGCGTTAGGGCCCCTTTAGCTCCCTATGCAAGAGAGGAGACAATTCAAGACTCGGCTGTAATTTGGTTTCAGTGGTGGTTTGGCTTAGTTCGCAGAACAGAGGTTGTGAGAACCTCTGGGATTCTCTTAGTGAATGGGTTGGTTATTAGCAGAAAATAAATTACCGAGAGTGACACAAAAACCATAGGATTACAAAATTTAAAGTATCAGCAGTTCTGAATTAGAACAAGTCCGTCTTGTGAGGAGAACCAGCATGAGTGGGGTTGTCTCCATGACCCCACAGCCAACAGGATGGCCGACGTCTCTGCCTGAGACGCCTCTCCCAGAGGCTGAATTCTTGTGAGTTCTAGGAAACGAGCACTGTTCTAGGCTGGACTGTGCCATGCAGAGTCTCCTTCTCACACAGTGCAGCCTAGCCAGTGCTCTATCCTTTGAGACAAGTGAGCCTTTGGGCTACACTGGACCCACTGAACAGACCATCTTCAAAAAAAAAATCCAGACCACACAGCAGCCCCCTCCTTTTTCTAGTCCCTCAGAATAAGAGCTGTGATGGTCTCACCAGGCTGGTGGTAGGAAAGGGTTGTAAGGATCATCTAATATCCCTCTCCTGCAAAGGGGTCTCTACAGGTCAGGTGCTGAGGGTCTTTCACATAAACCTGGAGTTGAGGACACTTTCTCACCTTGGCTGTAATTAGGATTATCTAAGGGGCACTGCAGGGGGACAGGTGCCACTCCTCTGCCCAGTACTGTCCTTGTGGTATGGGCTCCAATGGACTCTAATATGCAGTCAGGGTGGACAGTCGCTGCTCTGAGAGTAAAAAGGGGAATCTGGGTCCTCCTGGCTATCATGAGGACAGCAAAGGAGCTCACCTGTAAGAATAAACAGCTGGACACCCTTGTCACCCCAGGGTTCTGGTCTGGACTCCCAGCAAGGGAGTCCCCCGGAGCCAGTCCTGAGCGCTCTGTGCCCAACCACAGACGCACGGGCCATTCCTCCATCCTCTGTGGTTCTGAACATTCACCCCCACTCAGTGACGCAGTGGAACCCCAGATATGGAATGAGCACATGCTTTGGAACAAGAAGGCTGCTACCCTTTGCTAGTTCTGTAACCTCAGGGGCGTCTCTGACCTTCCACCTTCTGATCTTCAAAACCTGGACAATACTGCCTCCTTTCTAGGATTGATGGGAGAAGCAAAGTGCATAAAAACACCGTTAGTGTTTTGTTAAATGGAAATTACAGAAAAATAAATATCCTACTAAATTTTTTCTCTTGGTGATCTAAAACAATGTAAGTTCATGCTAAAGTATTAAAATGTACTTTTAAGTTGTTTAAATCATGCAAACACATTCGTGTGACTCCCCCTCCCCCACCACCCCCTTTCAAGGAACCAGCTGAATCCCTTTTTGCAACAAGGCATAGTATAAAATAAAGATAATAAACAAAAGGTAGCAAATGATCTGGATCAGTTTGGAATTCCTGGGAGACTCTCAGGCATAAGGAAGAGTGGCAAAACTTGAACCCCAAGCACAACAGCTCCTGCTTGGCTGGACAGCACTGCCTTCTGCTGTGAAGTCCAGGCCATTGTCACCTTGATGGAAAACCAGGCCTTTCCTCCGGTGAAGGTCGTGTTCCAGTGAATTCTCATGAACCCTCAATGGCTGGTTCATTTCTCTAAGAGGATATTGATATCAGGGACTTTATTATTTAAAAAACAACAGCAACAACAACAAAATATTAGCTGCTCACTCCATCGGGCATTTTACAGTGTGAATTGCACAACCATCATTGTCCTCATTTTATAGATAAGAGAAACTGAGACTCAGGAAGGTCAAGTCACTTGCCTAAATTGACAAGCCAGCCAATTGTAGTTCTACCCGATCTGTATCTACCAGATCCCACGTTCCTCACCACTTTGGAGATTTAAAAATGCTTCTCTTGTGGCTCAGCTGGTTAATAATCTGCCTGCAATGAAGGAGACCTGGGTTCGATCCCTGGGTTGGGAAGGTCCCCTGGAGAAGGGAAAGTCTACCCACTCCAGTATTATGGCCTGGAGAATTCCATGGACTGCAGTTCATGGGGTCGCAAAGAGTCAGACACGACTGAGCAACTTTCACTTTTCAAAAATTTACCAAAATATAAATTACCAAACTTTATGGAAACTTTTAAAAGAAAAAAATACTATCAGCTTAAAAAAGTCCTTCAGTTAAAGTTGAAAGTTCTTATATTTGAAAAATATTGTGATTGAAGAACATCTCATTCCTATTCTGTCCCCTTATTCAATATGCAGAACAGCTGGAGGCCACAGTTAAAAATTTTAGAAATAAAACGTTCCTAGTAAAGTGGGCATGAAAGACGCTGTCCCTTTTTGGAGAAACCAGCTCCAAACGGTCAGAGCAAACTTGATCATGGAAAACGTACTGCACTGAAGCCACGAGTCCCCTCCAAGCCTCCCAGTGTCATCTGAGGCAACTCACTGTCTGCCTTTGCCTCTATTTCCCTTCCACACAGATGGTAATCTAGCCCTCCCTCCCACGGGAAACCACAGCAGGTGTAAGCAGCACTAGGGTGAATGATTTAAGTCAAAAGGGCCAAATGGTGGCAGCGTCACATGAGTCAACCTAACAGTACCAATAACAGCTCTATGAGGTGGTATTATTAACAAAACCAGTTATATAGATTATATATAGATTACAGATTATATATAGATTATGGAACTGAGGCTCAATTGTACAAAGATTGTTATACCTGAATCCAGAGTCTGTGTTTTTTCCATTACTATGTTGAATTCTGAACTAAGATATCCAGTGTTGATATTTTCCCCTCTGACAATAATTTCTGGATACAATTACAGTGGCAATGCTTTGGTTTGAGTAGAGCAGGTTCTATAATATCTGCAAGAATTTCTGACCATCAGCCCTTTCTCCCTTAAAACTTCCCTTCCTCAAGGACCAGATCCTAGGGTATGGTCAGATGTGAAAACCTACCCTCTGCATAACCCATCCTTGAAGACTTGGATGATTTTTAAGCTTAAGGTACACCTAATTTATAAGTATTAGTGTACAATATTATATTAGGTACAAATAATTCAATATTTTTATAGATTATACTTCATTTAAAGTTATTATAAAATTAAAAAACTTTATATTCCCTGTATTGGGCAATATTTCTTTTACCCTATTATTTTTACATTGCAGTCAGTGTCCCTTAGCCCTGTCGACTAAAAAATGTGTTACAACGTAGAAATAGTTATTTTATTTGGTGGGAATGTTTAGGACCCTGAGCCTGGGAGACAGCAGCTCAGTAGCTCTGAGAACACTGCTCCAAGGAGGCGGGCGTGGGAGTCAGGTGTGCAGTCAAGTTTGCAAGAAAGGGAGAGGTGGGGGCAGGCAATCTAAACATCGAAGATTATTATTAAGTAAAGAAACCCAGCTATCAAGTTTAGGAATTTAGTATTCTTCTACGTATGGGAAGAGACTGGTATTATTGAAGTCATTCCTTTCATATGCTTCTCAGCTTGGGGCCACCATCCTGCATATTTAGAGATAATTTCTCTTTCCTGAGTTCCCTTAGGGCCTTCTGGCTCACACAGGAGGCTGTGACTGTGACATCCTTAAGTTCCTTATGTAGGGAGTGGTGCCGAGTGTCAGCATGGCTCAGGAATTCACTTTTGGAAGGTTGGAATCACGCAGAAAGCTGTGACATCGCTTGCCCACCCGTATGGCAGGAAATATTTCATTTCAGAGTTTCGTACCCCTATCTTGCCCCTCCCAAGAACTGTATAAAGTTTTAACCAAAAGATATTTCTTCATTTGTGGATAAGTCGGGTTGGTGCTAACCCTTTTAAAAAGGATATTATTTGAAGACAGAGCTCAGTAGCCTAATCTCTCAGACGTGGTAACACGCTGTTTCCCTACAGACCCTGGCCAGGCGGTAGGGTTAGCACCAACCCTCCCAAACACTCTTCACCCCACCCGTGAGAGCTCTCAAGACAGCGAATCCTCGCGTTCAGCATCCTTCCGTTTCCGGATCAACGACGCAAACCGCGACTGTGGCACGGCGGAGGGGTGCGGGAAGTGCACAGAGCTGCGGGGGGAGGCGCAGAGTCCAACTCCCCGCGCCTCCCGGCCCCGCACAGCCCGGCTCACGAGCCCGGAGCCGGGGCCTCCACCGCCCACAGCAGGTCGGGGGCAACGGTGCGCAGCCCCGCCAGGCCGAGAGGCTCGCACCCCCGCGCCGGCCCGCGGTGGTCTCGCCCTCGTGGAAGCCTCGCGCGGTTTGTCTTTACCCCGCCCCCCGCGCCGGCCCGCGGTGGTCTCGTCCCTGTGGAAGCCTCGCGCGGTTTGTCTTTACTCCGCCCCGCCCCGCCCCTCGCGGCGGCCCGCGGTGGTCTCGCCCTTGTGGAAGCCTCGCGCGGTTTGTCTTTACCCCGCCCACCCCGCCCTCCGCGGCGGCCCGCAGTGGTCTCGCCTTCGTGGAAGCCTCGCGCGGTTTGTCTTTACCCCGCCCCCCCGCGCCGGCCCGCGGTGGTCTCGCCCTCGTGGAATCCTCGCGCGGTTTGTGTTTACCCCGCCCCGCCCCCACGCGGCGCCGCGGATCTACTCGCCGCCTCAGCCCAAGATGGTGGCGCTCTGCTGGGGTCGGGGGCTCAGGCCTCTGGTGAGTGGGCGGTGCGGGCCGGGTGGAGGTGAGGGCCCCTGTCTGGGTCTCACGCCCCCTGTCCCTACAGATGCTGTCCTGGAGCCGGGATCTGCCGTGCATCTGGCGCGCCCTGCATACCTCCGCGGTCTGCTCCAAGGTGGGCGCAGCAAGGGGACTCGCGGCCTCGGGGTCTGGGACCTGGGGGTGGGGGCATGATCTGGGGCTCGCCCTTGGTCAGTGGTCGCGGAAAGTCAAGGCCTCTCTTTCTTCTCAGAACCGGGCGGCCCGAGTCCGAGTGGACAAGGGGAACAAGCCAGTGACCTACGAGGAAGCGCACGCGCCTCACCACATCGCCCACCGCAAGGGCTGGCTGTCCCTGCACACAGGTGAGGAGTCGGTGCGGGACAGGAGGAGACCTGCTGTGTCGTGACTGTCACATAAAGCACGAATTGAACACGTGTCAGAGAGTTTACTTAACTCAGTAGTAAATGGGTGGATCAGAAATCAGTTAAACAAAAAAGAAGGAGAATTAATATAGATGAGAGGTATGTCATACGGAATGTCCAAATGTATTTGAAGGGATGCAAAATTGTTTTTTTCCATGGAGGGGGGGCAAGGACTTTGTTGAACTTCCACAGAAATTACTTGCATGCCTAAAGATAATTGTTTTACATTGCTGTGGGTTATTTGGGGCTTCCTCCATGGTTCAGCAGTGAAGAATCTGCAGTGCAGGAAGCCTGGAGACACAGGTTTGATCCCTGGGATGGGATGGCAACCACTCCATTAATCTTGCCCGGAAAATCCCATGGACAGAGGAGCCTGGCGGGTGACACAGTTCATGGGGTTGCAAAAAAAGTCAGACATAACTAAATGACTAAAACAATAAAAATCGATTATAATTTAGAGATATAAAATAGCTCAGTTCAGTTCAGTCGCTAAGTCGTGTCCGACTCTGCGACCCCATGAATTGCAGCACGCCAGGCCTCTCTGTCCATCACCAACTCCCGGAGTCTACCCAAACCCATGTCCATCGAGTTGGTGATGCCATCCAATCATCTCATCCTCTGTCCTCCCCTTCTCCTCCTGCCCCCAATCCTACCCAGCATCAGGGTCTTTTCCAATGAGTCAACTCTTTGCATGAGGTGGCCAAAGTATTGGAGTTTCAGCTTCAACATCAGTCCTTCCAATGAACACCCAGGATTGATCTCTTTTAGGATGGATTGATTGGATCTCCTTGCAGTCCAAGGGACTCTCAAGAGTCTTCTCCAACACCACAGTTCAAAAGCATCAATTCTTCGGTGCTCAGCTTTCTTCACCGTCCAACTCTCACATCCATACATGACTATGGAAAAACCATAGCCTTGACTAGACGGACTTTTGTTGGCAAAGTAACGTCTCTGTTTTTCAATATGCTATCTAGCTTGGCCATAACCTTCCTTCCAAGGAGTAAGCGTCTTTTAATTTCATGGCTGCAATCACCATCAGCAGTGATTTTGGAGCCCCAAAAAATAAAGTCTGACACTGTTTCCCCATCTATTTCCCATGAAGTGGTGGGACCAGATGCCGTGATCTTAGTTTTCTGAACGTTGAGCTTTAAGCCAACTTTTTCACTCTCCTTTCACTTTCATCAAGAGGCTCTTTAGTTCTTCTTCACTTTCTGCCATAAGGGTGGTGTCATCCGCATATCTGAGGTTATTGATATTTCTCCTGGCAATCTTGATTCCAGCTTGTGTTTCTTCCAGCCCAGCGTTTCTCATGATGTACTCTGCATATAAGTTAAATAAGCAGGGTGACAATATACAGCCTTGACATACTCCTTTTCCTATTTGGAACCAGTCTGTTGTTCCATGTCCAGTTCTAACTGTTGCTTCCTGACCTGCATACAGGTTTCTCAAGAGACAGGTCAGATGATCTGGTATGCCCATCTCTTTCAGAATTTTCCACAGTTTATTGTGATCCACACAGTCAAAGGCTTTGGCATAGTCAATAAAGCAGAAATAGATGTTTTTCTGGAACTCTCTTGCTTTTTCGATGATCCTGTGGATATTGGCAATTTGATCACTGGTTCCTCTGCCTTTTCTAAAACCAGCTTGAACACTGGAAGTTCACGGTTCACGTATTGCTGAAGCCTGGCTTGGAGAATTTTGAGCATTACTTTACTAGCATGTGAGATGAGTGCAATTGTGTGGTAGTTTGAGCATTCTTTGGCATAGCCTTTCTTTGGGATTGGAATGAAAACTGACCTTTTCCAGTCCTGCAGCCACTGCTGAGTTTTCCAGATTTGCTGGCATATCGAGTGCAGCACTTTCACAGCATCACCTTTGAGGATTTGAAATAGCTCAACTGGAATTCCATCACCTCCACTAGCTTTGTTCGTAGTGATGCTTTCTAAGGCCCACTTGACTTCACATTCCAAGATGTCTGGCTCTAGGTGAGTGATCACACCATCGTGATTATCTGGGTTGTGAAGATCTTTTTTGTACAGTTCTTCTGTGTATTCTTGCCACCTCTTCTTAGTATCTTCTGCTTCTGTTAGGTCTATAAATAGCTCAGAGGCAGTGAAAAAAGTGAAACCCTGTAGAAGTTGAACGACCCAGGAAACTGTTCTAAATATTGCAGTTTTCCACTGGAGCACAAATGTACGTACAGTTGACACCATTATTTGCAGATTCCATGTTTGTGAATTTGCCCACTCTAGGTGCTTTTTGATTTCAGACTTGTGGAACAGTAAGCGGTAGCTTGCAGCAAGTAGCAGGCAAGCAGTAGCTGAAAACAGGGCCTTAGTTTCCCAGACCGGGAGTCCTAACGACTGTACCACGGGAGCCAGCAGTTAGAGCCTCGCTCCCTAGTCTTGCCTGCCTGCTCTGCTGCTGCTAAGTCGCTCAGTCGTGCCTGACTCTGTGTGACCCCATAGACGGCAGCCCACCAGGCTCCGCCGTCCCCAGGATTCTCCAGGCAAGAATGCTGGAGTGGGTTGCCATTTCCTCCTTCAATGCATGAAAGGGAAAAGTGAAAGTGAAGTCGCGTCAGTCGTGTCTGACTCTGTGCGACCCCATAGACGGCAGCCCACCAGGCTCCCCCGTCCCTGGAATTCTCCAGGCAAGAACACTGGAGTGGGTTGCCATTTCCTCCTCCAGTGCATGAAAGTGAAAAGTGAAAGTGAAGTCACTCAGTCATGTCCGACTCTTCGCGACCCCATGGGCTGCAGCCTACCAGGCTCCTCCGTCCATGGGGTTTCCCAGGCAAGAGTACTGTAGTGGGGTGCCGTTGCCTTCTCCGCTTGCCTGCCTAGTCAAGAACAAATTCAGGTAAGGAGACAGAAGATAAAGAATAAAGTAGAAAGTTTATTGAAAGGAAAAATACATGCAGAAAGCCACATAGGCGAGCTCAGAGAGAGCCGCCCCTTTGGGAAGTTTAAATCCTTTATAAAGGGGCAGTTTTCCAAGTCTGTGTCTTCCCTCAGCCAGTTACCTTGCTTTGTTCCCTTTGGTTAATTTGTCTCAAGACCCTCCCCTAGGGTGCCCACATATACCCTAGCCAAGATGGATCTTGAAGTGAAGGCTTCTGGGAGGAGCAAGACTCTGTGGCCTGGAATTGTCCTCTGACTTTTGACCCCAAGGAGCCCTTCTGTGCATATGTAGTGTTCCCCTTATCAGACAGGGTTTTTTCCTTTCTTGGTCCTTGCCATGATTATTTCCTTGAGGTGTTAGCAAGAGACAAACACTGGCTCTATGCCCTGTTTTTGTTGGCTGTAAATTCCTCAGCTGAAGCCCACCTGTCTCTTATCTCAGGAAATGCAAGCAGAAGAGTGGCTGATTATAAATGTCCAACCTGAATTCCATCTATCTCCTACCTCACTTTCATGTTCATCCTCAGATGTGGGCAGAGCAACAACTCTGTGTGTACCTTCCCAGCCAAGGTTGAATAACGCTCTCTGCCTTCTTGTTTCAGCTTTCATACTGTAAATGAGTACTCTTTTTGAGATCTGTTAGAAGGCAGTGGCAACCCACTCCAGTACTCTTGCCTGGAAAATCCCATGGACGGAGAAGCCTGGTAGGCTGCAGTCCATGGGAGGCAAAGAGTCCGACATGACTGAGCAACTTCACTTTCACTTTTTGCTTTGATGCATTGGAGAAGGAAATGGCAACCCACTCCAGTGTTCTCACCTGGAGAATCCCAGGGATGGAGGAGCCTGGTGGGCTGCTGTCTATGGGGTCACACAGAGTTGGACACGACTGAAGCGACTTAGCAGTGCCATGTTTTCAAGTTTAGTGCTTTTTGTTGTTGATTCCCCTGACATACTCTTGTTACCGGCAAAATCTTGCCTTTCTTTGCCCAGTGATGCCGAATAAAAAAATACAGGCAGAGTTTCGAGGGAATAGAAAGATGGCTTTAATCTTCAGCCAGCTGAGGGGAGAACACAGCAGGCTAGGGTCTGAAGAGCTGTGCCCCACTCCTAGGGGAAACGAGAGTTCACATAGCCTGGGTCTTGTGGTCTGCGGGTGAATGATAAGGCTGAAAGTAATGACGATCGTGAATTTTTCTTGAGTTCTTTCAAAACAGTCATAGTTGGCATCAGGTAGCCTGGTAATTGGGTGTTGCAATCTGGTAGCCTAGTAATTGGGTCCATTTGTTTCTGGTTTATTGTACTGTGGCTTTCTTTCTGAAATGCAAAAAGCTACAAGGGTGGACTGCAAAGGGAGTGCAGTGAAGGTAAGTAAGCACAGGTACAGGATGTAATTAGCATAGAGTTAAAGGGTAGTAGGTGCAGGATGTAACTCATGCAGAGTTGGGGGCAGTAGGTGCAGGATGTAGTTTAGGTAGTCAGGTTAGTTTTGGGAAAAGCAACCCTAGTTGCAGACTAAAATTAGGAATAGGTAAAGTAAAACTAGGTAGAAAACTAGTAAAACTAAAATTAGCTCTTTCAGGCCCGTTTATGTTTCTTCTCCAGCCTGCTCAGTATCCTCTTTATTTTCTTTATTCTCAGGAAAGGGAAAGGAAAATAGAAACTCATTCCTCTTTTTTCCTTTTCACTGCAGCAAATTCCCCAGTGTTGATTTCTTTACTCCATGTCAGTGGAGGAAGGGAAACAGGTGCCACTCTTGTCTGGCTGAGGAGAGAACCTCAGATTTGCTCCACTTGACAGTCACCAGCTGTCCAACCCAAGGGCTCGTTTATGTCCTATTTCAAATCCTCTTTGAGAGATGTGAGCCCCAAGAAATCTTTATTGGGAAGATGAGGGGCGATGGTCTGTCTTCTGTAGCTTGTTCAGGCTGACAAGGGACTCGTCAGCCCTGCCTGGTTGGGGTTGTGGAGTTCTCGCTCTGTTTCATTATGTTTTATTAAGGGGCCCTCAGGCGACTTCTCTTGTTATTCCTGAGAACAGTGGATCTGTTCTCAGGAGTGCTGTGATCTCTGTATCATCATTACCTGGATGTGAATCTGTTGTAATCTGGAGGAGGCAAAATTTAACAAGTAGTTTTTTGTTTTTCTTAAAAAAGCAGAGGCCAAAGATCAGTGAAGGAATTACTGTAACTAGGAGTCAAAGCAGGAATAAGAACCAAGCTACATGTGATAACAGTTTTGAGTGTGGTCCAGATAATGGTCAGTGCTTGGGTTATCCTGTCCAAGGGAATGGAGCCATCTGCACTCAGTTAGAACTGAAATCAAGATTTCCAGAAATATCAATAACCTCAGACATACAGATGACATCACCCTTACGGCAGAAAGCAAAGAAGAACTAAAGAGCCTCTTGTTGAAAGTGAGAGGGGAGAGTGAGAAAGTTGGCTTAAAGCTCAACATTCAGAAAACGAAGATCATGGCATCTGGTCCCATCACTTCATGGCAAATAGATGGGGAAACAGTGGCTGACTATATTTTTCTGGGCTCCAAAAGCACTGCAGATGGTGATTGCAGCGATGAAATTAAAAGACGCTTACTCCTTGGAAGGAAGGTCACCTGCCCGCAAGCAGATTCTGCATGAGCTCCCATTTATTGCTGCCAAAATCTTGGCTTTCTCTGCCCACCCATCCAAATAAAAAAAAATTATGGAGACAGAGTTTAGAGGAAGAAGTCAACTGAAGGGAGAAACAGCATGCCTGTGCCTCAGGAACTGTGAACCAAGAGACTTCTGTTTTTTCTTTTTAGACTTTATATAGCCTGGGTCTCCTGCTCTTAGGGTAAATGATAAGGCTCAAAGTAATGAAGGTCTTGCATTCTTGCATTATTTCAAAACAGTCATAGCAGGCATCAGGTAATCCAGTAATTGGGCTCCTTTGTCACTGGTTTATTGAATGTGGCCTTCTTTCTGAAATGAAAAAGCTACAAGGAGTGGTCTACAAAGGGAGTGTGATGAGGGTATGCACCAGGTACTGGATGTAATTAGCAAAGAGTTAAAGGGTAATAGGTTCTGGATGTAACTCATGCAGTTAGGGGGCGATAGCTGCAGGATGTAATTTACATAGTGTCGGGTTAGTTTGGGGAAAAGTAAACCTAGATACAGACTACAGATTGGGAATTAAGTAAAATTAGAAGTGATTATCTCTTTCAGGACTGTTTATGTTTGCCCTCCAGCCTGTTTACTGTTCTCATTATTTCCTTTGTTCTCAGGAAAGGGAAAGAAAAAAGAGAAACTCATTGCTTTTTTTTCCTTTTCACTGCAACACCATCTAGTGTTCCTAGGCGCAAGGAAACTGTGTTGTAACTTACAGGCCATGATTGTTAGAAAAGCTTCCTTCAGGCATGTGTTACAGAGCTGTTGGGAGAGAGTTCAGTGTTAATCAGCCATTTGTAGGTGTCTTTAACAGAGAAATAAAATAAGGCTTAATATCAATGTGTTGATAAAAATATTGTAACCAGAAACTTGCAGAATTTCCACCAGGAGCAGTGGTTTAGTTTAGTGTTTACTAATTTGTCATTCATTTTGATTGTATAGAACATAACTCTTAACTTTACAAAGCATAACTACTGTGAATTAATGAGAATCAACTATTTTGTTCATTAGAAGGGTTCTCAACTTGAATGTTTGAGATACATCTATCTAGAGACCTACTTAAAGTATGGATTTCTGTCCTAAACCCTTTTCAAGTTCTCGTTCTGAGGTATAGGGGGTGGGTGTGGAGACTCATAACAAATACTGTAAGAGGTGCAAAGGTTTATGGTCTACAGTGAGAATTTACTTGTTGAGGCCATGCTCTAGTTAGTGAGAGAGCTCACATCTCAGAAGTAGCTGATGGCCTCATCTCTCTGGCCCTTGGAATGACCAGTGCTTCTGTATGGCAGTGAGGAAAGAGTGGGAAAGGGTTCCTCTGTGTCTACATAAAGGAATCATCTCAGTTTTGTGCCCTTCTCTTTTGTGAAATAAGATAATGATGATACATCCTTCACAGGATTTGTTTGGCGATTACTGAAATAATGTTCTTGAAGCTTCAGAGTATTATTCTTTTTCCACTACAGAAGAAAAGAGAAGAGGCTAAGGTGGGGAATTGAATGCCCAGTGCTCTTGGATGTTACCTGTGGACTTTTGGCCAACTCACCATGATACCCTTCTCTCTTCAGGTAACCTGGATGGGGAGGACCATGCTGCCGAGCGAACAGTGGAAGATGTTTTCCTTCGCAAATTTATGCTGGGCACCTTCCCAGGCTGCTTGGCTGACCAGCTGGTTCTAAAGCGCCGGGCTAACCAGGTGGAGATCTGTGCCCTGGTCCTGAGGCAGCTACCTGCGCACAAGTACTACTTCCTTGTGGGCTACAGTGAGACCCTGCTGTCCCACTTTTACAAGTGTCCTGTTCGTCTGCATCTCCAAACTGTTCCCTCAAAGGTTGTGTATAAGTATATCTAGGACATACATCAAGCTTTTTACATCAAGCTGTAGCCTGCGAAGGAAAGAAACTTGTGAAAATGGACTGAAGTAGAAATAGGGGAACTATATCCCCTCAGATTTCTGAGACTTTGTTTTCAGAGTTGCTATTGAATAAATAGACTCTCCACGTTGTCTTGCTTCTTGGTCTGTCTAGAGAACTAGAATAGGGTCTTTGAGAATGCTCCAGGGTTCCCAAGAAAGCTGCCAGTTATCTGAGGTTTAGGTAATAGCTATGGTTCAGTGCATATCCTGTGCCAATCACTGTGTCAGGAACTTTACCCGAAGTTCTTTGTTTTCTCTTAAAATGGAAAGATCCAGTTTGGGTGATTATAAAGCAGTTATTTTTTTAAAAACCTATTTCAATTTAAGTCTGAATTTGTAATAAGGAGTTCATGATCTGAGCCACAGTCAGCTCCTGGTCGTGTTTTTGCTGACTGTACAGAGCTTCTCCATTGGCTGCAAAGAATATAATCAACCTGATTTTGGAATTGACCATTTGGTGATGTCCATGTGTAGTCATCTCTTGTGTTGTTGGGAAATTGTGTTTGCTATGACCAGTGCATTCTCTTGGCAAAACTTTGTTAGCCTTTGCCCTGCTTCATTTTATACTCCAAGGCTAAACTTGCCTATTTAACCAGGTATCTCTTGACTTCCTGATTTTGCATTCCACTTCCTATGACGTAAGGGCATCCCTTTTTTGGTGTTAGTTCTAGAAGGTCTTGTGGGTCTTCAAAGAACTGGTCAACTTCACCTCCTTTGGCATCAGTGGTTGGGGGATAGACTTGGAGTGGTTTGCCCTGGAAATGAACCAAGATCGTTCTATTGTTTTTGAGATTTCAGCAAAGTACTGCACTTTGGGCTCTTGTTGACTGTGAGAGCTACTCCATTTCTTCAAAGGGATTCTTGCCCACAATAGTAGATATAATGGTCATTTGAATTAAATTCTCCCATTCCCATCCTTTTTAGTTCACTAATTACTAAGATGTTGATGTTCACTCTTGCCATCTGCTTGATCGCTTATAACATAACTTGATTCATGGATATAACATTCTAGGTTCCTATGCAATATTGTTGTTTACAACATCAGACTTTGACCACCAGAGACATCCACAGCTGAGCATTGTTTTTGCTTTGGCCCAGCAGCTTCATTCTTTCTGGAGCTGTTTGTAATTGCCTATGCTCTTCCCTAGTAGCACACTGGAAACCTTCCATCTTGGAGGGCTCATCTTCTGGTTTCATTTCTTTTTGCCTTTTGATACTGCTCATGGGGTTCTTGCTACAAGAATAATGGAGTGGTGTGCCATTTCCTCCTCCCATGGACCTTGTATTTCAGAACTCTTCGCTATGACCTGTCTTTCTTAGGTGGCTCTGCAAGGTATGGCTCATAGCTTCATTAAGTTTTGCAAGCCTCCTCATGATGACAAGGCTGGTTTGTCATATATGGTGTTACTATGTTAGGTATGTTACTTCTATACCCAATCTGTTGAGAGCGTTTTTTTTTTTCTTTAATCTTGAAATCTCTGCAGAGTGACTACAGCCACAAAATTGTAAGGTGACAGACCTAGACAGTGTATGAAAAAGCAGAGACATCACTGCTGAGAAAGATTCGTATACACCAAGCTATGGTTTTTTCAGTAGCCATGTATGGATGTGAGAGTTGGACCATAAAGAAGGTTGAGCACTAGTGCGTTTGAATTATGGTGCTGGAGAAGACTTTTGAGAGTTCCTTGGACAAATCTACCCTGAGTATTCATTAGAAGGACTGATGCTGAAGCTTCAGTTTGGCCACCTGATGGGACTAGCCAACTCATTGGAAAAGACCCTGATGCTGGGAAAGATTGAGGGCAAGAGTAGAAGGGGGCGATAGAGGATGAGATGGTTGGATGGCATCACTGACTCATTGAACATAAGTTTGAACAAGCTCTGGGAGATGGGCAAGGACGGGGGAGCCTGGCATTGTGCAGCCCACGGGGTCGCAAAGAGTTGGACATGACTGAGCAACTGAACAACCACAACTTCCTTATCCATTCGTCTGCTGATGGACATCTAGGTTGCTTCCATGTCCTGGCCATTGTAAATAGTGCTGCAGTGAACTTTGGGGTACATTTGTCTTTGTCAGTTCTGGTTTCCTCAGGGTATATGCCCAGTAGTGGGATTGCTGGGTTGTATGATACTTTTATTCCTAGTTGTTTAAGGACTCTCCACACCATTCTCCATAGTGGTGTATCAGTTTACATTCCCACCGACATTGTAAGAGGGTTCCCTTTTCTCCACACCCTCTCTAGCATTTATTTGTAGATTTTTTTATTATGGCCATTTTGACAAGATGATACCTCATTTTGATTTTGATTTGCATTTCTCTAATAATGAGCAATGTTGAGCGTCTTTTCATGTGTTTATTAGCCATCTGTATGTCTGGAGAAATGTCTTTTTTTGATTTTATTTTCCTACTATTGAAGGAGCTGCTTGTATTATCTTTGAAGTTACTATTTTGTCAGTTGTCTCATTTGCTATTATTTTCTCCCATCCTGAGGGTTGTCTTTCACCTTGTTTGTAGTTTCCTTCGTTGTATAAAAGCTTATAAGTTTAATTAGGTCCCACTTGTTTATTCTTAATTTTATATCCATTAGTCTAGGAGGAGAGTCATGTAGGATCTTGGCTGTGATTTATATCAGCATGTTCTGCCTTTGTTTTCCTCTTAAGAGTTTTATAGTTTCTGGTCTTAACATTTAAGTCTTTGAGTTTATTTTTGTGTATAGTGTTAGGAAGTGTTCTAACTTCATTCTTTTACATGTAGTTGACCAGTTTTCCCAGCACCACTTATTGAAAAGACTATCTTGTTTCCATGTATATCCTTCCTCCTTTGTCAAAAATAAGGTGTTCATAGGTGTGTGGATTTTTCTCTGGGCTTTCTGTTTTGTTCCATTGATCTATATTTTTGATTACAGTTTTAATTTCCATGTGTGTGCTTGGTCTATTCATATTTTATATTCCTTCCTGGTTCAGTTTTGGAAGGTTGTACTTTTCCAAGAATTTTTCAGTTTCTTCCAAGTTGTCTATTTTATTGGCATATAGTTGCTCATAGTTGTCTCTTACGATCCTTTGTTTTTCTGTGTTGTCTTTTGTAACTTCTTTTTCATTTCTAGTTTTATTGATTTGAGTCTTTTTCCCTTTTTCCTTTAATGAATCTTGCTAACGTTTTGTCAGTTTTATCTTCTCAAAGACCCAGCTTTAATTTTTATCGATGTTTCCTATCTTTCATTTCTGTTTCATTTCTTTCTGCTCTGATCTTTATGATTTCTTCCCTTCTACTAACTTTGGGGGTTTTTTGTTCTTTTTCTAGTTGCTTTAGGTGTAAGGTTAGGTTGTTGATTTGATGTCTTTTGTTTCTTGAGGTGGGCTTTTATTGTTATGAACTTCCCTCTTAGCACTGCTTTTACTACATCCCAGTGGTATTGGGTTGTTGTGTTTTCGTTGTCATTTTCTTCTAAGCTTGTTTTAATTTCCTTTTATGTTTCTTCAGTGATCTGTTGGTTATTTAGAAGTATGTTTGGCCTCCATGTTTCTTGTTGTTTATAGTTTTTATCCTGTTGTTGCTCAGTCGCCAAGTTGTGCCCGACTCTGTCACCCTGTGGGCTGCAGCACACCAGGCCTCGCTGTCCCTCGCGTCTCTGGGAGTTTACCCAAGTTCACGTCCATGGGAGTTTACCCAAGTTCACGTCCATGCAGTTGGTGATGCCATTCAACTGTCTCACCCTCTGTCATTCTCTCTCCTTTTGCCTTAAATCTTTCCCAGCATCAGGGTCTTTTCCAGTGAGTCGGCTTTTGCTTCAGGTGGCCAAAGAATTGAAGCTTCAGTTTCTGCATCAGTCCTTCCAGTGAATGTTCCAGGTTAATTTCCTGTAGGATTGATTGGTTTGATCTCCTTGCTGTCCAGGGGACTCTCAGAGTGTTTTCCAGCACCACAGTTCAAAAGCATCAATTCTTTGGCACTCTGCCTTTATGGTCCAACTCTCACATTCATAGATGACTACTGGAAAGATCATAGTTTTGACTGTATGGACGTTTGTTGACAAAGTGATGTCTTTGCTTTCTAATACACCATCTGTAGTTAGTATCTAAGCTTATAACATTGTGATCAGAAAAGATGCTTGAAATAATTTCATTTTTAAATTTTTCCAAGGCTTGATTTTTGGCCCAGGATTTGATCTATTCTGGAGAATGTTCCATGTGCAATTAAGAAAAAAGTGAAATCTATTGTTTTGAAAAGACCCTGATGCTGGGAAAGATTGAGGGCAGGAGGAGAAGGGGACGACAGAGGATGAGATGGTTGGATGACATCACCAACTCAATGGACATGGGTTTGGGTAGACTCCGGGAGTTGGTGATGGACAGGGAGGACTGGCCTTGAGAGAGTCATTTCCTAGGCAGGTTGATAGGAAGTTTTGGGGTCCCCAAGGAGAGAGGGGTCTGGAATTTTCAAGGAGAAAGGACAAACTATTTTTTTCCTCTACAATCCTTAGGATTATATAACAATAATGTATCCTGCTTGAGGACAGTCTCTGGAAAAAACCTTCTAGCTAATTCTGTTATCTTAAAATGTAAATTATGGGAGTAGGTCTGGTGAGGTCTTTACAACCTCCAGACATTCTTTTGATTCACTGTAATAACTAATTATAGAGTATATAATTCCATTGCTAACACTAGCAAGGGGGTACTCTTTCTGCCCCCTTCTGATGTCTATGTCAGAAGCTTTCTCTATCCCTTTTATACTTTAATAAACTTTATTGCACAAAAGCTCTGAGCGATCAAGCCTCGTCCCTGGCCCCGGATTGAATTCTTCTCCTCCAGAGGCCAAAAATCTTGGTGTCTTCTCGTGGGTTCAGCAACAACCTTTTCAGCGTGCTGCCGTTCATGGGGTTGCAAAGAGTCGGACATGACTGAGCGACTGAACTGAACTGAACTGATTGTTTCTGGATCAGATGTACTGAAGATATTAATTAGGTTCAACTGGTCCAATGTATTGTCTAAAGCTTGTGTTTCCTGTTAATTTTCTGTCAGGATGATCTATCCATCCGTGAGTGGATGGATTGAAGTCCCCCACTATTACTGCGTTGCTGTCGATTTCCCCTTTGATAGTTCTCTCCATTTGCCTTACATCTTGAGGTGCTCCTTTGTTGGGTTCATGTATGTTAATAATTATGTCTTGGATTGATCCCTTGATCATTACGTAGTGTCCTTCTTTGTCTCTTACAACTGTCTTTATTTTAAAGTCTATTTTACCTGATACAAGCATTGCTACTTCTACTTTCTTCTGGTCTCCATTTGCACAGAATATCTTTTTTCACCCCCCGCTTTCAGTCTGTATGTGTCTCTAGGTTTGAGGTGGGTCTCTTGTATACAGCGTATATAAGGGACTTGTTTTGTATCCATTCTGTTAGTCTGTGTCTTTGGTTGGATCATTTAAGCCATTTATGTTTAAAGTAATTATTGATAAATATGTTCCTGTTACCATTTACTTTATTGTTTTGTGTTTGTTTTTATAATCCTTTTTTGTATTTCCTGGCTAGAGACATTCCTTTAGCATTTGTTGAAGAGCTGGTTTGGTGGTGCTGAATTCTCTTAGCTTTGGCTTATCTGTGAAGCTTTTTTATTTCTCCTTTGTATCAAATGAGATCCTTGCTGGAGAGAGTAATCTTGGTTGTAGGTTTTCTCCTCTTATCACTGTAAGTATATCCTGCCATTCCCTTCTGGCCTGCAGAGTTTCTGTTGAAAGATCAGCTTTTAGCCTTATGAGAATTTCCTTGTATGTAATTTTTGCTTTTCCTTTGCTGCTTTTAAGATTTTTTCTTTGTGAATAATTTTTGTTAGTTTGATTAATGTATGTCTTGGCCTGTTTCTCCTCTGGTTTATCCTCTGTGGGACTCTCTGGGCTTCCTGGACTTGGTGGCTATTTCCTTCTCCATTTTAGGAAAGTTTTCAACTATTAGCTTCTCAAATATTTTCTCATGCCCTTTACTTTTGTCGTCTTCTCTTGGAACACCTATGATTCTAATGTTGGGGTGCTTAACATTGTCCCATAGGTCTCTAAGGCTGCCCTCATTTCTTTTTTTTCTTTTTTTCTGCTCTGCTTCAGTTGTTTCCACCATTCTCTCTTCCAGCTCACTCATCTCTGACTGCCTCAGTTACTGTACCGTCGGTTCCCTCCAGTGTTTTCAATCTCAGTTATTGTGGTGTTTGTTGCTGATTGACTATTCTGTATTTCTTCTGGATCCTTGTTAAACATTTCTTACCTCTCCTCAATGTGTTCCTCCAGTGTATTTTGGATCATCTTTACTATCATTCCGAATTCTTTTTCAGATAGACTATCTGTCTCCTCTTTTGTTTGGTCTGATGGGTTTTTGCCACGTGCCTTCGCCTGCTAGATGCCTCTCTGTTTTTTCATTCTGTCTAGTTTGCTGTGTTTAGGGTCCTCTCTGAGGTTTGGCAGGCATAGTCCCTCTTGGTTGTGGAGTCTGCTCCCCATGGGTGGTTGCACCAGGGCCTTGTGAAGGTCTGCTGTCTGGGGGATCTGTGCCTGTGTTCTGGTGGGTGCAGCTGCATCTCATCTTTCTGGAGGGCAGTGAAGTGTGCAGTAGGGAGTTTGGCAGTGTCTGTGGGTTTGATGTGGTTTGGGGCCTCCTGTCTGTCAATGTGCGGGTAGTGTTCTCGCTGGAGGATTGGCATGTGGTGTCCTGCACTGGAGCTTGCTGGCTCTTGGGTGGAGCTAGGTCTCCGTGTAGGTATGGAGCTTTTTGGGCGGGATCTTGTCTATTAATGTTCCATGGATTTGGGAGTTCTCTGATGTTCCAAAGACCTGGAGTTGAGTCTCTTGCCTTGGGTTTAGTTCTGACCTCTTACAGGAGCACCAAAACTTCTCAGGCCACAGCACAGGAGACAAAACCCCCTAGGTTAATGGTGAAACAACTCTCAACAGCCAGTAACACCCAAAGAGAGTCACACAGTTATGTAGAGAATAGAAGAGGGTGAAAAGGAGAAAAGGGAGAGTCAGAAGAGAGCAACCAAGCCAACAATCAAATCCCTAAGTGAAAATGGATACGAAAACTTGATTCACAAAGACAAAAATTAATAACAAAGGAAAACAAATTAACAAATGATCATAAAGCAAAAATTAAAAACCTAGAATAAAAATTAGTCCTTCAAAGGGAAGTCGCTCAGTCGTGTCCGACTCTTTGCGACCCCGTGGACTGTAGCCCACCAGGCTTCTCCATCCGTGGGATTCTCCAGGCAAGAATACTGGAGTGGTTTGCCATTTCCTTCTCCGGGGGATCTTCCCTGACCCAGGGATCGAACCTGGGTCTCCCACATTGGAGGCAGACGCTTTAACCTCTGAGCCACCAGGGAAGCAGTCCTTCAAAAGTACAATATAAAAAAACAAAATATCAAACACTAAAGTATGGAATTTATTTTAAAAATAATGTTTGTGTTTTTTTTTTTACAAAGGTAAAAGGCTATAAAAATAAAAAAAAGGGTAATAACTGTATAGGACAGTATAAGAGGAAAAAAAGGGGCTGAAAGGGAGGGAAGAATAAAATAAAAAATTAAAAAATAATTTATAGGAGGTAGATAGTATGTATATGGTGCTAGTGAGAGGGATGTTTGTGTGATTCCTCCCGTTTTTCTGCTCCAGTCGCTTTGCCTACTGAGAAGGTTCTCCAGTATATCTTGGAAGGTCTCTGGACTTGTGTGCAGTGTGGAATCAGTTCAGTCTCAGGATCTTCTATTGTTCTGGCTTTTACTTGATCTGAAAACCTACAGTCTCCCCTAAAGCACACAGTCTCAAGTTAACTGCAGTATTTTAATCTGTTGCACCTGCCTCTTCTGGTGTGATTCCCCCTTCTTTGCTTTGCTCACACTTCTGCTTTGTTTTTTGGCCTGCCTCTGCTTGCGAGTCTCTCTTCAATGTCTGATCTACCCCTTGACCTGAGGGGGTGAAAGGGGCCACTTATTTGGGCTCACTTGCTCAGTTATGCTGTGGAGAGGGAGGGACACTGTAAACACTGCTGCATGTATGGGGTGCAGTTGCTGTGGCTGGACCACACAGGAGGTTGCCGCTGCCGTAGGTGGGCGTGCACCTCCCAGGAGAGTTGGTCTCAGTCTGCGGGACCCTTGGCCAAGCTGCTTGGGCTCTTGGCTAGTCCATGAGGTCACAGTCCCAGGTGGGTTGTGCGCTTCCCCAGGGAAGCTGGTCTCGAGCTGTAACACTGCTGGTGGATCCGAGCCGCCCAGGATCACAGGAGGAAATGGGTGGCGACTGGCGGCTGCTCACAGCTCGGCAGCAGATGTGGTCTCTGGGGCTGAGATTGCAGCAGGCCCTTGCCTTCTGCCTCTGGCAGTCATGTGCCTGCCTGTCTTCCTCTGGAGCTGTAGCCTACAGCCAGCCCACCCCACTTCGGTATTTGCTAGGGTGCAGTCCTTTGTTCTGTGAGTGCCCTGAGTTAGAGTGTGGCATTGGAGCCTTCCTGTGGGAGTGATCTTTTGTTTTTCTGGTGGTTCCAGGGTTTTCTCTGTCCTGCCTATACTGTGTCAGCCTCTTCAGCATGTCTTCATGGCATTCAACCTCAGTCCTTTTCCTGAGGACCGACCCACGCAGCCTGCGCTTCTGCACCCAGCCGCCATTCACTGCGGCTGGACACAAGTGTGGGAGCTGCTTCTTGGCTGGAAGTTGCATTTTGGCACAATCTTCGTGGTGAATTTTCTCCGTTTTGCCTCATTGTACTTCCCTCTGACATTCCTAAACTCATCCCTGACCCCACCTGTGAGGATTTCTTATTGTGTGGAAATTTCTCCTCCTTCATGACTCCCTCCTTAGGATGGGTCCCCCGTCCCAAAATCCTTTGTCTCCCTTCTCGTCGTCTTTTGCCCTACCTCATTCTGCGGAGATTGGTTTGCCTTTCTGTAAGTCTGGGGTCCTCTGACAGTGTTTAGAAGTTGTTCTGTGGGCATTGTTCTACATGGAGATGATCTTTTGATGTATTTGTGGGGGAGAAGGTGGTATCCCTGTCCTATTCCTCCGCCATCTTGAAGCTCGTCACAACTCCTACTTAATCATGGTGTATAATCTTTTAATGTGCCTTTGAATCCTGTTTGCTAATATTTTGTTGAGAATTTTTGCATCTGTGTCTGTCAGGGTGTCAGTCTAGTTTTCTCTTTGTGCCCTTGTCTCGCTCTGTCAGGGTGGTGTTGGCGTCCCTAGAATAAGTGTGCATGTGTTCCATCCTCCTCAGTTTTTGAAAGTTTGAGAAGGACGGGTCTTAATTCTTTGAATGCTTGGTACAATTTGTCATTGAAGACTTCTGGTTCTGCAGTTTTCTTTTGGGAGGTTTTTGGGTATTGATTAAATCTGTTTACTTGTTATTGGTCTGTTCAGATTTTCTATCTCTTCATTCCTGGTAACTTGTATGTTTCTAGAAATTTATCCATTTATTCTAGGTTATTTAATTTTTTTGGCTTATAATTGTTCATAATAATTTCTTATGAACCTATCTATTTCTGTCAGCTCAGTTGTAATGTCTCCATCACCCCCACCATTTTCATTCCTAATTTAATTTATTTTAAGTCTTCTCTTTTTTTCTTAGTCTAGGTAAAGTTTTGTCAATTTCATCTTATGGGAGGACTGCCTCTTAGTTTTGTTGATTCTTCCTATTGTTTTTCTGATCTCTCACTCATTTCCACTCTCATCTTTATTATTTCCTTCTTTGTGCTAACTTTGGGCATAATTTGTTCTTTTTCTAGTACCTTGAGTTGTAAGTGTTTTTTGATGTCTTTCTGATTTCCTTATATTTGTATTTATTGCTATAAACTTTCCAAACTGCTTTTGCTGCACTCCATAAATTTTTATATATTGTTTTTCCATTTTCAGTTGTTGGAGATATTTTTTTATTTCCCCATTGACCCATTGGTTGTTCAGAAATTTGCTGTTTTGTTTCTATATATTTGTAGATTTTCAAGCTTTTTTTGTTGTTGATTTCTAGTTTTATACCATGTGGTCAGAAAACATAGTTGATAGGATTTCAGTCTTCTTAAATTTTCTGAGATCTGTTTTCTATCAAATTATCTGTCCTGGAGAATTTTCCACGTGCCCTTGGGAAGAACTTGTATTCTGCTGCTATTGAATGGAATTTAAAAAGTATATATATTTGTTAATTCCATTTGTTCTGGAGTATAATTGAATTCCACTGTTCCCTTGCTGATTTTCCATCTGAATGATCTACTCATTGCTGGCAGTTGGGTGTTGGAAGTCCCCTACTGTTAATATGGGCTTCCCTGGTGGCTCAGTGGTAAAGAATCTGCCTTCCAAGCAGGAGATACGAATTTGATCCTTGGGTCAGAAAGATCCGCTGGAGGAGGAAATGGCAACCCGGTCCAGTATTCTTGGCTGGGAAATCCCATGGATAGAGAACCCTGGGGAGCAACAGTCCATGGGGTTGCAGAGTTGGATACAACTTAGTGACTGAGCACGCATGCACGCACTACTAATGTATTGTCTGTTTCTCCTTTTAGATGTGTTAGTATTTGTTTACATTGTGGTGCTCCAGTGTTATTTACAGTTGACCTTTTTATCAGTATATAGTGCCCTTCTTTGTCTCTTATTATCATTTTTGGGCTAAAGTCTATTTTGTCTAATAGCTCTATGACTGTGCATACTTTGGTTTCTACTTGCATGGAATATCCTCTTCAATATTTCCACTTTAAACCTGTGTGTCTGTAGAGCTGATATGGGTCCCCTGTAGGTAGCTTATAGTTGGGTCTTGTCTTTTAATCAGTTCATCTCTTTTTGTGTCTTTTGACTGGTGACTTCAGTCCATTTACATTTAGAGTAATTACTGACATGTAAAGACTTACTGCTGTCACCTTATTTATTGCAGGCCTTAGGCATGTGGGCTCAGTAGTTGCAGCTTGCAGGCCCTAGAGTGTGGGCTCAGTAGCTATGATACATGGGTGTAGTTGCTCCATGGCATGTGAAATCTTCGAGGGATTGAACCTGTGTCCCCTGCACTGGCAGGTGGACTCCTATCTACTGTACCACCAGGGAAGTCTTGCATCATTTCTTTTCCCCTCTCTTTCTGTCTGGTTTTGCATGGAATTTTCTCAGCTTCCCTCTCTTTATGTGTGTTTCGTGACTCTAGTGTAGGTTTTTGCTTTCTGGTTACCATGTGATTTACGTGAAACATCTCAGGTGGAATAATCATTTTTATGCAGATAGCACCTTAACTTTATCCACCTATAAGGTTTCCACCATTTTACATCTCTTAATGTTGCAATTTACCTTTTTTATGCTGTGAATTTTTTGAGAAATTAAAATAGCTGTAGTTATGTGACTGCTGTATCCCTTTAGCCTTTATATTAAGTGGTTAATGTACCATTGTAATTTATGGAGTTACAGTTTTCTCATT
This sequence comes from Giraffa tippelskirchi, assembly GCF_054371585.1. NCBI lineage: Eukaryota > Metazoa > Chordata > Mammalia > Artiodactyla > Giraffidae > Giraffa > Giraffa tippelskirchi. Next base: position 1,210,528 of record NC_137283.1, read on the forward strand.
CTGTTTACTTTTCATGTTTGTTAAGAGTATTGTGTACTTTCATTTGCTTTTATGTCACTAGTTAGTGTCTTTTTATTTCAACTTGAAGAGCTCCTTCAGTTTTTCTGAAAGGCAGATCTAGTGGTGGTGAAGTTTCTCAGCTTTATCTGAGAAAGCCTTTAATTTTCCTTCCGATCTGATAGCTAACTTTGCCAGATAAAGTATTCTTAACTGGCAGTTTTTATCTTTTAACACTTTGAGTATGTCATTCTACTTTTTCCTGGCCTGTAGAGTTTCTTCTGAGAACTTTGCTGATAGCCTAATGGGGGTTCCTTTGTGGATTACTTTCTTTTTCCCCCATAGGCTCGTTAAGATTTTTTTCTTTGTTACTGACTTTTGACAATTTTCCTATGTCTTGGAGAAGGTTTTTTGCATTGAAGTGGGTAGATATTCTCTTAGTTTCATGGACTTGTATATCCAGCTTCTTCCCCACGTTTGGGAAGTTCTCAGCTACTATATAAAAGATGCTTGTTCCTTGGAAAGAAAGCTATGACAAACCTAGGCAATGTATTAAAAAACAGAGACCTCACTTTGCCAACAAGGGTCTGTTTAGTCAAAGCTATGGTTTTTCCAGTAGTCATGTACACGTGTAGTTGGACCATAAAGAAGCCTAACTACCAAAGAACTGATGTTTTTGAGGTGTTGTCAGGAGCCACGTTAGGCACTACTGACAAAGTGGAGGCACGGCCCCACCCCCTCTCCTCATCCCGCAGGCACGGTCCCGGGATGAAGGAGTTAGGTCTTGTGATTCTGACTTGTCCTTTCCTTCCTTCGGTTGAGTTGGATGGAAAGAATGTTATAATCCATAAAGTTAACTATTAACATTTGTTCAAGGATCTTTACAAAGAATGTTCCAGGATGAGCACATAGGCCGCAGCTTGATGCCATGGGAAAGATTGTTATTGAGACCTGCTTGTGGGGGAAATGTTTATGGCAAAAGAAGTTTGCTGAGTTTAAGGTTTAGGAATACTTAAGAATAGTTAGAAGCTAAAAGTTTTAGGTATGTTGTAGTGTTGGCAAATTTTACTATAGCTTACAGAGACTAGGAATTTTAGATATACTAATAGCTAGAAGCCTTTTTAAGAATAATGAGCTCAAGATACTAGGCGCTAGCAGGATTTAGAAAGATCAGAAATAAACTGAGGAATGTGGTATGCAGCCCAGAAACAAACATGAGTTACAATGTAATCACAAGGACACTTAAAAGGGAACTCTGAAGGACAACAATGATTTATGGAGACAGTAAATCTGGATGAGGGGAACTAAAGATGTCAAACCTCTGACCTAATGCTTTTGTAAAAGTATACAAGAAAACCTGATGCTTAAAATAAACTTGCAGTCCCGCACTTTGAGTCAGAGGCTGCATCATTCTCCGCCGACACCTCTCATCCCTTCAGGCCGACTCCCTGGCTGCTGGAGCTGGACTCCGGCAAGGTGTGGTGCTTGAGAAGACTTTTGAGGGTCCATTGGACACCAAAGAGATCAGACCAGTCAATCTTAAAGGAAATTAACCCTGAATACCCTTTGGAAGGACTGATGCTGAAGCTCCAAAACTTTGGCCACCTGATGCGAAGAGCTGACTCATGAGAAAAGACTGATGCTAGGAAAGATTGAGGGCAGGAGGAGAAGGGGACAACAGAGGATGAGATAGTTGGATGGCATCACTGACTCAATGGACATGAGTTTGAGAAAACTCTGGGAAATGGTGAAGGACAGGGAAGCCTGGCGTGCTGCGGCCCATGGGGTCACAAAGAGTCGGACACAACTGAGCAACTGAACAACAACAGAATAGATGATGGGTGTGAAGTGGAAGTATCATGATAATCATTTCACAATATATACAAATATTCAGTCATCATATTGTACACCCGCAACTAGTATAATGGTATATGTCAATTATGCATCAATTAAAAACAAGAAAAACGCCGGGGTAGAGTGGGGAGAGGGCAATAAGTATTCTAACAGTTCTAAACACAGCCAAAACGATGAACTTTCCTTCAGGGTCTGCAGTCTTCCCTTCTTCTCACTACGGTAAATGGTACATACGGCCTTTGATACAGTGGGATGGGATGGGGCTGGGGTTCTGCATTTCTCACAAGCACCCAGAAAATGCCAATCCTGCAGGTCCCTGAGTTGTGCTTTGAATTTGTTGTTGTTTAGTCACTCAGTCATGTCTGACTCTTTTGCGAACCCATGGACTCTAAGCCGCCAGGCTCAAAATGCTCTAGACAGGATTTCCCAGGCATGACTATTGGAGTGGGTTGCCATTTTCTTCTCCAGGGGATCTTCCCAACCCAGGGATCAAACTCATGTTTCCTGCCTTGCCACTAAGCCACCAGGGAAGCGCACAGCAAGGTCTTAAAGCACCTGAGGGTGGAGATTAGCTGGGCTGGTTTCTAAGGGATCAGATTACAATTATGATGAGTGGAGCACAAGGGCCATTTTGGCCTCCCTTCCCGAGAACCTGAAAGCACTGTGGGATGAGCTGAGGTCGTGTTTCCTGCTACAGAGAAAAAGAAATCAGTGGTTTTCACAGACTGGGAATGCTATAGCTCCTCAAGTGGTTTAACATTCTGGGCATTTGTTTTATCTTTAATTTTTCTTGGAGGGCTTATTAGGAACCCTTCTTAGTGTCTACAGTCACACTTTCCATTAGGACTTCACTCAGTTTGTCATCATTGTTTCAAGGCTCCAGTGGGAAATAAAAGATTTAAAGCAATATAGGAAAGAATCTTTGCTACAGTTGTTAAAAAATGGAGTGGACTTGCTTGAGAAACTTTAAATTTTATGTCACTGTGAGGAGTAGAAAGTTGGGAAGGAAAAGAAACATCTGTGCCACACAGGAGCCAGATGGGCTCCTCCTAGCTCTCAGCTTCTGAGACTGAATGTGATGTCCACGCCCCCAAGCCTCAGACACACCTCCTGACAGCCTGGTGGCCCTGAGTGGCCCAGTGTGGACACAGGGCTTTTATTTCTGATGTGGGAGAAGTCAGTGGGCTCAAGAGAGACTCGGCTGTAGCTCTGCCACACACTGGGTGACACCTCTGGAGTCAGCGTCCTCATGTGTAAAATGAGGCTACTCTTAGAGTTCCATGTGGTGACTTGGTTTTCCAACAGTGTTTGGGCATCAACAAAGTTGGCAGGTGTCAGAAGTGTGAGGTCTCTGTCTGTGTGGCAGCTCCATAGTACCGGAGCCCCTGCAAACAGCTGGGGACGCTCTGGCCAAGTGGTGTCACTGCAGACACGGAGGGGAGGACTGTGGTTCTGCGGCAGCTACAGGCGTTAACTGGTCTCCACCACGTCCTGAAATGACGGCCCTCTTCTTCCTTACCTTCTGATGCACACAGGCCAGCATCCTGGGAGTCCGTTGGGTAGCCAGTCCTCTCTCTGCACCCCATCTGGGCCACCCATGTGGTCTGTGCATGTTGCAGGAATGGGGACCCCTTCCTAACACTTGGAAATGAATTATCCAACACATGCTGACAAAGAAGAGACTTTATTGGGAAGGGGGCACCCTGATGGAAAGCAGGAGGGTGTTAGGGAAATTAAAATTGAAGTCTTGTTCAGGCCTCAGAGACAAAGGAGAGCAGGCCTCTGACTTGTCCCTGACCTGCCTGGATGCCACCCTGGCTGCATGCCTGCCTGCACTTGTTACCAGCCAGCTGGGTAGCATCATAGATAGGATAGGTAGTGAGTCTTGGAATCCTCCCGAGCCCTGGAGATCCAACCAATCTCCCAGACCTGGAGAATATCCACACTCACAAGATAAAACAAACAGCATTAACATGAAACCGGAGCTGCAGTTTGCTCACAGGCTGATGATGATATCAGTTTGTGGCCCTAGGATGATAAGCGGGAACACCAAACTGCAACTTTTGAAGTCTCACCCATGGAGTGAATGGACTGCCTGGGACCTTTTCCCAATCGGGACCCCGGACTAGCTATGACACGGAATGTCCCAGCGCTGTTGAAGTCTAAATGTTGATCGAAATCTGCTGATGAATCCTCTGCTGTTTCTGTCTCTTTTCCTTTACTGTTAGTGTCTTGAAAATAAGCTTGATAATTCTCTAATAAATACTGGTATTGTTAATTTGTATATAACAAGTGGTTTATTTTGTTAATAAATCATTTGAACCTAAGATGAAAGTTAACACTTGGCAGAACAGAGGGTAAGGGAACCCGGGAGAACTGCTCTGCTACATGGCTCACTGTCTCAGGTTTAATGATAATGGGGTTAGTTTCCAGGTTGTCTCTGACCAATCATTCTCACTCAGGGTCCTTTCTAGTGTCACATATGTTGCTCAGCCAAGACGGATTCTGGGAGGTGGTAGGGGAAGTCTCCTTTTGACCTTTCCCGAATTCTTCTGGATAGTGGTGGCTTATTTGTTCTATGTTCCTTGCCAGGACCTTCTGTCATAAAATAGCTCATGCAAGTGGTTACCAGGGTGCCTGGGTAGGGTGAGTGGTTTCAGTTAGTGTTTTCCCTAACACACATAGGGCCTGCATGAAGTGGCGTGCTCAAGTTCCTGCCTGTCTGTTCCTTCCCCACTCCTCCCACTGCTCTGGAAGCTCCTAGAAGGCAGGGCTGATGAATCCTGCACATCTGTGTTTTGGGCTCCCATAGCCCTGGGAGACAGCAGACACTGAAGAGTGAATGGGAGAAGGAGTAGAGTAGGATAAACTGGAGAGCTTGTGACTCTGTTGGGAAGATGGAGAGATGGGAGGGTCTTAAAGTGAAAAGCTGCTCCTCCACAGCACAGACAGTGTTTGTGATGAAAGACAAGGAAGCCAGGAGGCCTTATGAAACAGTCACAGCCTCCAGTCATTGGGCAGACAAACAATGAGCACCTCTGTGCCCATGCAAGGCTGGAGACTGGGTTCCTGCTCTCAGGAAGCCCTGGGCCAAAGAGGGGAGTCAGACAAGAAATATTTGTCCCACCATATGGTATATGCTCACCAAGCAAATGGCACACAGGGCCAGAAGCATGGGCGAGGAGATGTGACTCAGTCTGGAGGGAGTCAGAGGAGATGATTTTCAAGCAATACAGTTAGCAGCCAGGAATCTGGAGCCAGAAGCCAATGGTAGGTGCAACACAGAGAGAAAGTCCTCTAAAAAAGGCAGGTGTGAAGAAATAGGATGCATTTAAGCTCCTGGAGGATGTCAAAGGAAGCATGGGCTATAGGGGTTCATGCAGAGAGGGTGCAGCAGAGGAAGGGGACAAGGAAGAGAGAATGAAAGAGGGTTAGAGCCTGGCCATAGATGCCATTCTCCTTCCAAGGGAAATGGGGAGCTATTCAAATGCTACAGAGAACTGACATGTTCAGAGCTGCAGTTAAAACAGATCACTTTTCACACCGAGAAGGCAAACAGGAGGGTGGAGAAGGTGCAGCCAGAGGGCTGTGTCAAGAACCCACTAAGAGTGCCAATGAGAGAGAGTACCCACCTGAACTCCACAGGTGTCAGATCTGGAGAGAGGAAGCAAGTCAGAGCAGTACTGGGGGGAGGCACAGAAGGACGAGGCAAAACAGTAGTAAAGTCAAGAACAATTCATGGAGATGCTAAGAATCCTGTCCTCATTATTTGCTAATGAAAGGAAGTTCAGAGAATACAGTCCCTGAAGAAGAAGACTTGAACTTAAATCTCTGTCCATTGCTTTCCCCAGGTGCTGCTTTCTGTCAGTTCCCTAACCAAGGCTGCTTTTTTTAAAAAAGAAACATGACATCATTGTAATATAGTTGTTGGTTATTAAAATTTTAGATAAATGACTCAACAGAACTAAAAATATGGGCAAATGGCTGCACCACTATTCACAATAACCAAGTTATTCAGTTCAGTTCAGTCACTCAGTTGTGTCTGACTCTTTGCAACCCCGTGAATCGCAGCACGCCAGGCCTCCCTGTCCATCACCAACTCCCGGAGTTTACCCAAACCCATGTCCATCGAGTTGGTGATGCCATCCAACCATCTCATCCTCTGTCGTCCCCTTCTCCTCCTGCTCCCAATCCTTCCCAGCGTTAGTCTTTTCCAATGAGTCAACTCTTCACATGAGGTGGCCATAACATTGGAGTTTCAGCTTCAACATCAGTCCTTCCAATGAACACCCAGGACTGATCTCCTTTAGGATGGACTGGTTGGATCTTCTTGCAGTCCAAGGGACTCTCAAGAGTCTTCTTCAACACCACAGTTCAAAAGCATCAATTCTGCGGCGCTCAGCTTTCTTCACTGTCCAACTCTCACATCCATACATGACCACTGGAAAAACCATAGCCTTGACTAGACGGACCTTTGTTGGCAAAGTAATGTCTCTGCTTTTAAATATGCTATCTAGGTTGGCATAACCTTCCTTCCAAGCAGTAAGCGTCTTTTAATTTCATGGCTGCAATCACCATCAGCAGTGATTTTGGAGCCCAGAAAAATAAAGTCTGACACTGTTTCCACTGTTTCCCCATCTATTTCCCATGAAATGATGGGACCAGATGCCATGATCTTAGTTTTCTGGACGTTCAGCTTTAAGCCAACTTTTTCACTCTCCTCTTTCACTTTCATCAAGGGGCTCTTTAGTTCGTCTTCACTTTCTGCCATAAGGGTGGTGTCATCTGCATATCTGAGGTTATTGATATTCCTCCTGGCAATCTTGATTCCAGCTTGTGTTTCTTCCAGCCCAGCGTTTCTCATGATGTACTCTGCATATAAGTTAAATAAGTTCCTATTTGGAACCAGTCTGTTGTTCCATGTCCATTTCTAACTGTTGCTTCCTGACCTACATACAGGTTTCTCAAGAGACAGGTCAGATGGTCTGGTATTCCCATCTCTTGAAGAATTTTCCACAGTTTATTGTGATCCACACAGTCAAAGGATATGGCATAGTCAATAAAGCAGAAATAGATATTTTTCTGGAACTCTCTTTCTTTTTCCATGATCCAGCGGATGTTGGCAATTTGATCTCTGATTCCTCTGCCTTTTCTAAAACCAGCTTGAACATCTGGAAGTTCACAATCACGTATTGCTGAAGCCTGGCTTGGAGAATTTTGAGCATTACTTTACTAGCATGTAAGATGAGTGCAATTGTGTGGTAGTTTGAGCATTCTTTGGCATTGCCTTTCTTTGGGATTGGAATGAAAACTGACCTTTTCCAGTCCTGTGGCCACTGCTGAGTTTTCCATATTTGCTGGCATATCAAGTGCAGCACTTTCACAGCATCATCTTTCATGATTTCAAATAGTTCAACTGTAATTCCATCACCTCCACTAGCTTTGTTCGTAGTGATGCGTTCTAAGGCCCACTTCACTTCACATTCCAGGATGTCTGGCTCTAGGTGAGTGATCACACCATCGTGATTATCTGGGTCGCAAAGATCTGTTTTGTATAGTTCTTCTGTGTATTCTTGCCACCTCTTCTTAATATCTTCTGCTTCTGTTAGGTCCATACCATTTCTGTGCTTTATCGAGCCCATCTTTGCATGAAATGTTCCCCTGGTATCTCTAATTTTCTTGAAGAGATTTCTAGTCTTTCCCATTCTGTTGTTTTCCTCTATTTCTTTGCACTGATCGCTGAGGAAGGCTTTCTTATCTCTCCTTGCTATTCTTTGAAACTCGGCATTCAGATGGGAATATCTTTCCTTTTCTCCTTTGCTTTTTGCTTCTCTTCTTTTCACAACTATTTGTAAGGCCTCCTCAGATAGCCATTTTGCTTTTTTGCATTTCTTTTCCATGGGGATGGTCTTGATCCCTGTCTCCTGTAACAATGTCACGAACCTCTGTCCATAGTTCATCAGGCACTCTGCATATCAGATCTAGTCCCTTAAATATATTTGTCACTCCCACTGTATAATCATAAGTTATTGGAATAACATAAATGTCCACTGACAGATGAATGGATAAAGAAAATGTAATGAAATATTATTCAGTCTTCATAAAGAAAGAACAACGCCCATAAGACAGGAAGGGCATTATGCTAAGTGAAAAAAGCCAGACACAGAAGAACAAATACATAATGTCACTTATATGATGAATAAAATAGTCGAACTCATAGAAGTAGTAGAATAGAGGTTGCCAGGGGCCAGGAGCAGAGGAAACCAGGGAGTTGCTGTTCATCAGGTATTGGGGCAGGAAGTAGATGGGCTCCTCCTCCTTCTGGGAGGCTAGACATTTACAACTGGCCTCCTGTTCACACCTGGTTGGGTGTGAAGAAGATGCACTTTAAGCCAGCCTTTCATTACTAGCCCCTGTTTACATTTCATGAAGCAAGAGACAAACAGCTTCCAAGGCTACTCATTTATCAGTCCTGTATTTCAAGATCTACACCTTGATATAAAAACCAGCAGCAGAAATAGGGTAAATAATCAGACATTGGGTATTTCTATGGCAGGGACATTGTGGGACTAAACACTGTTAAAAGATCAGGAGGTCATATATTTCCCATCCTTGGGGCAAGGGAGAAGTTTCATGTACACAGAAATGCTTCTTGGGGGGTCAAAAAGAAGGTGGCACCATCCCATAATATGTGATGCTAACGGTGTTCCATTACTTTGCCAACAAAGGTCCGTCTAGTCAAGGCTATGGTTTTTCCAGTGGTCATGTATGGATATGAGAGTTGGACTATAAAGAAAGCTGAGCACAGAAGAATTGATGCTTTTGAACTATGGTGCTGGAGAAGACTCTTGAGAGTCCCTTGGACTGCAAGGAGATCCAACCAGTCCATCCTAAAGGAGATCAGTCCTGGCTGTTCATTGGAAAGACTGATGTTGAAGCTGAAACTCCAATGCTTTGGCCACCTGATGCAAAGAGCTGACTCATTTGAAAAGACCCTGATGCTGGGAAAGATTGAGGGCAGAGGAGAAGGGGACGACAGAGGATGAGATGGTTGGATGGCATCACCAACTCGATGGACATGGGTTTGGGAGGACTCAGGGAGTTGGTGATGGACAGGAAAGCCTGGCATGCTGCGGTTCATGGGGTCACAGAGTCAGACAAGACTGAGTGACTGAACTGAACTGAACAGTGTTCCATAGGCCTCTGGGTCAGAATCCATCTTGGGAAAAAGTTGCACACCCATGTTGGGGAGGGTCCTAGGACAGGTCAGATGTGGAGAAAGAAATCTGATAATTGGCTAAAGTTTCTAGGTTCATCCACCGCATCAGAACTGACTCAAATGCATTCCTTTTTGTGGCTGAGTAATATTCCATTGTGTATATGTACCACAACTTCTTTATCCATTCATCTGTCAATGGAGAAGAGTGAAGTGAGTCAGAAAGAGAAAGATAAATATCATATTCTAATGCACATATATGGAATCTAGAAAAATGGTTCTGAAGAATTTATTTACAGGGCAGCAGTGGAGAAACAGCCATAGAGAGTAGACTTATGGACATGGGGAGAGCGGGAGGAGAGGGTGAGATGTATGGAAAGAGTAACATGGAAACGTTCATTACCATATGTAAAATAGACAGCCAACGGGAATTTGCTATATGGCTCAGGAAACTCAAACGGGGGCTCTGTATCAACCTAGAGGGATAGGATGGGGAGGGAGATGGGAGGGAGTTTCTAAAGGGAGGGCATATATATATATATACCTATGGCTGATTCATGTTGAGGTTTGACAGTAAACAACGAAGTTCTGTAAAGCAATTATCCTTCAATAAAAAATAAATTTAAAAAAAAGTTGGCCAAAGGTAAACAAAGACACGGAAAAACAGACTGCCATAAATAGTTTTAAATGCCTCTTTACTGAGGTCCTCCTCATTAGAAAGGACACACACACCCTTTCTCGCTAGATGTGCATCTCTGCCTTGCTTCTGTCTTAACAAAACCGTTTCTCTGTATGCTCTGCCACTGGTGCTATGTCTTTAATTAAACTTTGTACTTACATTTATAGTTCTTGCCTCTGTGAGAAATGCATTTTTCGCTGAGGGCAAAGATCCAGGGAAAAATAGCTTCTAGCCTCTAGCCCTTGCTGGTCTTATGGTTAAGATTCCTGGTTTTCATCCAGGCTGTCCAGGTTCAATTACTGGGCAGGGAATTAAGATCTCGCTTCACATCACTGCTCACTGCTGCCTCGCTGAAATCAGTATGCAGTTTCAGTTCTACAAGATGAACACCTTCTAAAGATGTGCTGTAAGATACCTTGTCTATAGCTAATGACACTATATTCTACACTTGAAAATGGGTTAATAGTGTAGCTCTCATGTTAAATGTTCTCACTACAATTAAAAAATAACATCCACAAGAGATCACAAAGGATTTACTTGGATAGACATTTCTCTAAGAAGATATACAAATAGCCAACAAGCACACAGAAGGATGCTCAATGCAAATAAAAGCCGCAATGAGATACTACTCCATAGACATTAGAATGGCTATTTTCAAAAGGCAAAAATAAGATGTGTGAATGTAGGTGACGATTGAATTTTATGCAGAGTTGCTGACAGTATCATATGGTACTGCCACTGTGTGAAACAGCATGTGCATGCATGCGTGCTAAGTCGCTTCAGTTGTGTCTGACTCTTTGTGACCCTATGAATTGTAACCTACCAGGCTCCTCTGTCCAGGGATTCTCCAGGCAAGAATACTGGAGTGGGTTTCCATGCCCCTCTCCAGGGGATCTTCCCGACCCAGGGATTGAACCAGCGTCTCTTATGTCTCCTGCATTGGCAGGCAGATTCTTTACCACTGAGCCACCTGAGAAGCTCCCAAAACAGCATGATCAGTCCTTAAAAAATTGAGAATAGTTGTCTTATGTCTCTACATAATCCAGGAATTCCATTTCTAGGCATATATTGAAAGGAATTGACATCAGAGACTTGAACAAACATTTATACCCAGAGATTCATAGCTGCACTATAGCCCATAGGTGGAAGGAAACCAAGTGTCCATTAACAGATGATTAGATAAACAGAATGTGGTCTATACATATCTTGGAGTATTGTTCAGACTTAAAAATGAAGGGAATTCTGACAAGGCTGCAACATGGATGAACCTTGAGGACATCATGCTAAGTGAAATAAGCCAGACACGAAAGGACAGATACTTATGATTCCATGTATATGAGGTATGTAGAATACTTAATGTTTCAAAGTAGTTGAATTTATGGACAGAAAGTGGAATAGTGTTTGACACAGGTGTGGGGAGAATGGGGAGTGTTTTGATGGGTACAGAAAGTTTTGCAGAAAGTATTCTGGAGCTTGGTTATACAGTAATGTGAATGTACAGATCAGTACAGAACTGTCCACTGAAAATGGTTCAGATGGTAAATTTTATGTGTTCTTTACTTCAATTTTTAATATGTAAGTATATAAATATTTATATATTTAACTTTAAAGTTATATATTTAACTTTAAGCAAATCTTAAATATTGGAAATAAAAAAGTAGTGCAAGAAAATCAATACTTTCAAATTTTAAATAATTTTCTTCAAGAGTTTGAGTTGTAAGCTAACTTTTTATCATGTCTAATTAGATGGTGGTGTTTTAACAGCCAGTACTTATGGAAGAATAGTTGCTACTATCACTTCTAATTTCACTGTGGTCATTTTTTTTTTTTTTTTTTTTTGGTTCATTGGGTGATTGAGCTAACTTCATTCAATATTTCCTGGCAGAATTCTTTTTCTGTTGCTTTTCCATTTTGGAAGGACTAATTTATTGAACAGTAGAAAATATAATGTGTGTGTCCACTTAGTTGATCATCCATTAACTACAGGACAGGATAATGTGCTGAAAACACGTTGAGCTGTGCTGAATGTGCACACGCGGTGTGCTGAAACTTGCAACATCGAGTTCCTCACCATCCTGTCTGCATGTTGAGGACATAACAATGTAGAATGTCCTGGGCCTGTGAGTGTCTGTAGTAGAGACTGAGGAATGGCGCCAAGGTCAACCCATAGTTAAATATCTCTAAATACATCCATCATATATTTTAAAATCTTTTGGATAGCTTGAATCTTTGATACCTTCTAGCTCTGCCCTTGGGAATTGTCTTGCTGACCCTGCTCACTGCACCAGTTGTGTTGCTGGACCTGTTGTCACTGCCAGTTGTCTTGCTGTTCACACTCTTCATACTATTTGCTGAACCCAGCATAGGCAGGGTGCGAGCTAAGAGACTGGAAGCAGACTGGAGGAGCCATAGGAACCGCAGACATGTTTATTCTCCCCTGGCTGACACCACAGCCATAACACAGCCTCATATAACAGAACCACGATGCTGCTCCAGTGTGGCCCCAATGCAGCAGAAGCCAGGGATTTCATAGTGAAGTTCATAGAGGCAAACCGCACACAGCCCTCAGTTCGTTCCCAGGTGGGGCTTATTCTATAACAAAAGTAGCCCGTGTCCAAGCGAGTACCTTCTGACGCACATGCTCAGTACCATAAGCGATCTCAGCCGTTACACAACTGTGCAAAGTCATTGTTTACAGAACATGGGGTGAGAGGGTGTGAGAGCGTGGGGCAAGAGAGCCTGACTGACACCATCTTGTTAATTTCCCTACAGGAATCAATGTGAATTTTCCTTTCAGAGAGTGTTGATTGACATGCTTGCCCTTTTCTTGCAAGTCCTTTCCCCAGGGTTAGCTAGTAGAATCAGATTGTGAGTTACTTTTTTCATTAGATGAAATGTGGGCAAGCAAGGAAATTGTGCTAAAATCAGCATTTGTACGCAGACTGTAAAAGCCAAAAGAGTCCCATTCACCAAACTACTTGCTTCTTCCCACTCATCACACAACTAGACTCCCATCTTACCTCCTAGCTCCTAGGGAACGCGAACGCCATGCCCATGAGTCCTGGTCAAGGACTAGGAAGAAGCTACATAGCCTCTGAACAGACTTGACCTCTGAAAATATCCTCATGAGACACCCTTTTCCCTTTCTTGCTGAGTGGAGTAAACCCAGTGTCATGGCCAGATTTGGAGCCACAGGTTGTTGATGACAAATCTACAAATTGAAGGTACCCTGAGTCCTAAATCTCTTTGTTGAAAGAAAGTCAATAAGCAGAGTCACTTGATATTTGAAAGCCTCTGTTGAAGTGATGATAAGATTGTATGATGTTTAGGCAACTGATATTTTCATGTTTATATGATACAATGCATGCTTACATGCTTGGTCGCTTCAGTCATGTCTGACTCTTTGCAACCTGATGGACTGTAGCCCATCAGGCTCCTCTTACCATGGGCAAGAACGCTGGAGGATGTTGCCATGCCCTCCTCCAGGGGATCTTCCTGACCTGGAGATCGAATGTGTGTCTTCTGTCTCCTGCATTGGCAGGTGTATTCTTTATCACTAGCATTATCTAACTTTAATTTACAGAATTATGGAATAAAATGTAAACTAAAAATTCTTTCAGATTCTGTAAATAGTAACTATCTTCTGAGTATTTGAAAGGATAAAAATAAAAATAAATATACATGTTATTCTCTCAAACATTGTTTTGGGATTTCAAGATGTACCATATATGTTAAACATAGTCCTGTAATTTCACTTTCAGGCATTTTACAGTTGGCATAAAAATACAAAAGTGGCTGCCACTCCTGCCTGGATAACTGGGGTTGACATGTGTTGCTGGGGGTTTCTGGTTTTTGGGAAGATGCTGCTGCCCTCCTAGGGACTATGGTGGATGGGGTGTAGTGGCAGGAGGAGTGGCTCATCTTTGCTTCTGGAACATTCTCAGTTCTCACTTCTCATACCAGGATCCTTATAGGAAGCAGCTTTTGTAGCATAAATAAAGAAAAAGTGAAAGTTGCTCAGCCATGTCCAACTGTTTGTAACAGTCCATGGAATTCTCCAGGCCAGAATACTGGAGTGGGTAGCCTTTCCCTTCTCTAGAGGATCTTCCCAACCCAGGGATTGAACCCTTATCTCCCACATTGCAGACAGATTCTTTACCACCTGAGCCACAAGGGCAGCCCAAGAATACTGGAGAGGGTAGCCTATCCTTTCTCCAGCAGATCTTCCTAACCCAGGAATCAAACCGGGGTCTCCTGCATTGTAGTTGGATTCTTTACTAACTGAGCTATCAGGGAAGACCTTTGTAGCATACTGGAAGGTTGACTAGAGAGATGGCTGGGTATGTGGAAGCATGTTGGTTTTGTCGTTTAGTTGCTAAGTTGTGCCCAATTCTTTGCGACCCTGTGGACTGTACCCACCAGGTTCCTCTGTCCATGGGACTTCCCAGGCAAGAATACTGGAGCTGGTTGCCATTTCTTTCTTCAGGGGAGCTTCCCAATCCATGGATCAAATCCATGTCTCCACGTCTCCGGCAATGTAGACAGATTCTTTACCATCGAGCCACAAGGGAAGCCATGTGGGAGCATGGGGAAAAGTAATTGTTGTGCTTTTGGACTGTGGTGTTGGAGAAGACTCTTGAGAGTCCCTTGGACTGCAAGGAGATCCAACAAGTCCATCTTAAAGGAAATCAATCCTGAATATTCATTGGAAGGACTGACGTTGAAGCTGAAACTCCAATACTTTGGCCACCTGATGCGAAGAGCTGACTCATTTGAAAAGACCCTGATGCCGGGAAGGATTGAAGGCGGGAGGAGAAGGGGATGACAGAGGATGAAATGGTTGGATGGCATTGCCAACTTAATGGGCATGAGTTTGAGTAAACTTCGGGACCTGGTGATGGACAGGGAGGCCTGGCGTGCTGCAGTCCATGGGGTCACAAAGAGTCGGACACGACTGAGTGACTGAACTGAACTGATACAAACTTAGAAAGAGGTTTCTCTTAAAATTCTGTGTTGCCATGACAATGCCTGGCTCCAACTGAACTTAACCTTTCTCGAACCTTAAGCTAACCAATGCGTTTTTCTTATGGAGGTGTTTGTCTTAAGCTATATTAGTAAACTATGTATTTACCCTAGACTCTGTGTTCAAGTCACATAAGACTCAGAACCCACTTGACAAACCAGTATGTTTTACCCATGCAAATGTTCTCTAAGCTATATTAATGAGACTGTATTTGCCTGGAAACCTGCCTTTCTTCAAGATTCATGTCAATCATTTTATGGCCTGGGACAACTCACTCTGTTGTCCTGTGCCAATGTTATCTCAGAATGCATGTTGTGGGTGAGGGGCCTGGGGCCAGTCTCTGAGTTTAGAGCCATTTCCTTTTTCTAATTAGCAGACTGCTAGTAGCTATATAACATCCAGCTAAAGACTGTCAGGGGGGCACTCTTTCTGCCCCTTCTGATGTCTATGTCAGAAGCTTTCTCTATCTCTTTTATACTTTAATAAAACTTTGTTACACAAAAGATGTGAGTGATCAAGCCTCCTCACTGGCCCTGGATTAAATTCCTCTCCATCAGAGGCCAAGAATCCCGGTGTCTTTTCATGGCTCAGCAACAACCTTTCATCTTGGGGGCTCATCCGGAATTCTTCAGGACAAGTTAAGGACGCTTGGAGCTCTAGTTCTTGTTCTCCTAGCAAACACGTTTTCTGCTGTACTTTACTAACTCTAGGGGGTGCTTGTGGGTGTGATCAACTGAAAGAGACACACATGTGCAAAACAAGTGCTGTGTCCTAATCTGCAGTTCCATGGTGACCTCATACAGTTTATGGCAGAAAACCCTGTCAGGGGATTATACCGACCTGCTAATTTCAAGAGGCACCCAACGTCTCCTTCGGGAATGGCCAGAAATGAACAAAGCACGTGGACTGAACTCTCCTTTCTCAGTCAAACTTTCCAGTCTCTTTGACCATTTCATAACTTCCTGGGAGTTAGAAATACTAACCTAATCTGTCACATCATAGACTTTCAATGGACTTGTGATCTATGCTGTTACTGTGTACTGTTACTTAGATCCCAAACTTGGATTGGTAGTCAGGAAGCACCTAGCCTTGCTAGGAGTCAAAAATTTGAAAGCTAGATGGAGCTCTAGCTCCAAGAGCATCTCTCAGGTTAAAGGTTACTCAGATAGGAAGTACAGCGGTCTTCTTCCTTTGGTAACACTAGCTCTTAGTGGACCAGAGGAGGATCTCCAGTGGCTTTTGTCCCAACTCCTTAGATATCCTTTCTGTGGAATCTGTGGGAATGAACTGGAAGGACTGGCCCTAATAACTCGAGGAGAAAAATCACTTTTTCCTCCCTGGCCAACCCTTCACCGTCTCTTTTGCTATCACTTATACTGGTGTGCCTTAGATGCCTTAGAAATCATCACTACGAACAAAGCTAGTGGAGGTGATGGAATTCCAGTTGAGCTATTTTAAATCCTCAAAGGTGATGCTGTGAAAGTGCTGCACTCGATATGCCAGCAAATTTGGAAAACTCAGCAGTGGCCACAGGACTGGAAAAGGTCAGTTTTCGTTCCAATCCCAAAGAAAGGCAATGCCAAAGAATGTTCAAACTACCACACAATTGCACTCATCTTACATGCTAGTAAAGTAATGCTCAAAATTCTCCAAGCCAGGCTTCAGCAATACATGAACCATGAATTTCCAAATGTTCAAGCTGGTTTTAGAAAAGGCAGAGGAACCAGAGATCAAATTGCCAACATCCGCTGGATCATCGAAAAAGCAAGAGAGTTCCAGAAAAACATCTATTTCTGCTTTATTGACTATGCCAAAGCCTTTGACTGTGTGGATGACAATAAACTGTGGAAAATTCTGAAAGAGATGGGAATACCAGACCATCTGACCTGTCTCTTGAGAAACCTGTATGCAGGTCAGGAAGCAACAGTTAAAACTGGACATGGAACAACAGACTGGTTCCAAATAGGAAAAGGAGTACATCAAGGCTGTATATTGTCACCCTGCTTATTTAGCTTATATGCAGAGTACATCATGAGAAATGCTGGATTGGAAGAAACACAAGCTGGAATCAAGATTGTCAGGAGAAATATCAATAACCTCAGATATGCGGATGACACCACCCTTATGGCAGAAAGTGAAGAAGAACTAAAGAGCCTCTTGATGAAGGTGAAAGAGGAGAGTGAAAAAGTTGGCTTAAAGCTCAACGTTCAGAAAACTAAGATCATGGCATCTGGTCCCATCACTTCATGGGAAATAGATGGGGAAACACTGGAAACAGTGTCAGACTTTATTTTTTGGGGGCTCCAGAATCACTGCTGATGGTGACTGCAGCCATGAAATTAAAAGACACTTACTGCTTGGAAGGAAAGTTATGGCCAAGCTAGATAGCATATTTAAAAGCAGAGACATTACTTTGCCAACAAAAGTCCGTCTAGTCAATGCTATGGTTTTTCCAGTGGTCATGTATGGATGTGAGAGTTGGACGGTGAAGAAAGCTGAGCACCGAAGAATTGATGCTTTTGAACTGTGGCGTTGGAGAAGACTCTTGAAAGTCCCTTGGACTGCAAAGAGATCCAACCAGTCCATCCTAAAAGAGATCAATCCTGGGTGTTCATTTGAAGGACTGATGTTGAAGCTGAAACTCCAATACTTTGGCCACCTCATGAGAAGGGTTGACTCATTGGAAAAGACCCTAATGCTGGGTAGGATTGGGGGCAGGAGGAGAAGGGGACGACAGAGGATGAGATGGTTGGATGGCATCACTGACTCGATGGACATGGGTTTGGGTAGACTCCGGGAGTTGGTGATGGACAGAGAGGCCTGGCATGCTGCGATTCATGGGGTCGCAAAGAGTCGGACACGACTGAGTGACTGAACTGAACTGATACTGGTGTGGTGATGCTTGAAAGGAACATACTGGTTTTATGTTCATGCAGATCTTATTGTGGTCAGGAGTATACTCAGGATCATGCACAGCCACTCAGGAGACAAATGTTTCCCCCAGTGGTCTTAGCTTGAAGGTATTCCAGAAGGTTACTCTGATTGCACCCCAGGTGGCATCAGAGGCAAGGAAGGTTTTAATGGTGAGGAACTGAACACTAGTCTGGGATGCCATCAGGTCTACCCTTGGTGTATCTCCATCCCATCTCGGTGGTAGAACTGGGAGGGACGAGTATGGCACCTGCATCAAAAAGGGACAGACTAAGTCCGACCAGGGAAAGAAAGCTTTGGTGGAAAGTCTGTCTACACCCCCATCTAGAGCAGGGAGGGACACCTCCGGTAGAAAGAGGGCATTGGTCACTTTTTTCCTCTCTTACAGATGGGCGCTAACAATTCCAGCCTCACTCCTTTGAACTGTACCCTGAAAAACGGATACATTTGATCCCCAGAGCTTGAAGAAGACACACCTGATCTTCCTATGTGATAGTACATGGCCACGTGGAGGATGGTGAATGAAGGCCAGTTGGTGGGTCTCTTAATTATAATATTGTTTTACAATTAGACCGGTTCTGTAGAAAACAAGGGAAATAGGTAGAAGTTGCATATGTGTTGCCCTTTTTCTCTCTGTGAGACATGCCAGACTTATGTCCTAAGAGTATAAATTTAGGCATGAAACCTTCTGTCCCCCTACTGTCCTCCTACTGTCCTCCTACTTTGCTCCTGTACCTGGGGCTCCAAATTGAGCAAACTGAAAGTCAGCCTCCCCCCCCCCCCGAAAGGTTGCTTTGGTGTCAGTAAAAACCCAAACTGAGATTCAAACTGTCCAAGTAGAGGTCCAAACAACCCCTGTCTCAGTATGACTTCAGAACTCTGGTTTCAGTGGAAACTCAGACAATTGAAGTAAGAGGCTCAGACAGCAAAAACGAAGGGTGAAATACAGGATGAGATGGAGAACAGGAGACAAAGAGATAAAGAAAAGCAGGTTTCTCCAGTCTATCCCTGGGATCATATGCACCAAGCAGCCAGAGAGGCTGAGGAACAGCCACACAAGCTTTTGCCTCTTCATGAAGCACCCACCAGGAGAAATAATTGATCTATGAGAGTTAATAAGCCCTTTTCTAATGAAGAAATACAAAGAATCAAGAAGGATTTGGGAGATTATTTAGAGGACCCAGAAAAGTATATTAGAGCTTTTAAGGGTGTTACTCTGCTTTATGACCTTACTTGGAAGGACAAAGGCCCTTACTTGGGACAAACGCTAACTCCTGACTCAAAAACTCGAGTTTTGGGGAAAGCTGTTGCCTATGGAGATTAATGGCTTGGTGATGAATCAGTAGGGAAGAGGGAAGATGAGATAGCTGCCCTCCTCACAGGGAATCAGATGATCTCGACTACAGAACCAGATTGGGAGTATAACACAACTAAAGGAAGATGAGATCAAAGTCATTTTGTCAGATGTATTCTTGAAGGACTCAGGCAAGTGTGTGCTAAGCCTTTAAACTATGCCAAATTGGCAAACATAGAACAGGAGGAGAAGGAAGCTCCTGGTAGATTCCTAGACAGACTGAGAGGAGCCCTTTGCAGATTCACTGAGATTGATCCCAAGAGTGAGGAGGGAAGAGTGATCCTAAAAGACAGATTTCTCAGTCAGTCAGCTCCAGATATCTGCCGTAAGCTATTAAAACAGGCAGATGGACCAAATCAGTCTTTAGATAATCTGTTGCAGCTGTCTCAGACAGTCTATTATGGTAGAAAATATGATGAAAAGAAAGGCAGAGAAAGGCAAAGGAACAGGCAGAAGCCCTTGTAATGGCTGTCAGACCCGGTCTTAAACAGCCTGAGAAAAATGCCCAGAAGGACCCAGGTGAAAAAGGATGGGCTTGCAATTACTGTGGAAAGGAGGGGTACCTCAATTGGGATTGCCCTTGGGCATCTAAGTCACCCCTGGCTCCATGTCCAGTTTGCAAGGGACCACACTCGAGGAAAGACTGCCCCTAGAGGCGTACGTTTCAGGGATTGGACTCTCAAGACAATCAGGACTGAATGTGCCCAGGGATCCACACACAAGCTCCCATCCTAATTACACCTGAAGAACTCCAGGTATTAATAACTGGTGGGGGGTGGGGGAGCAATCCATCAATTTCCTTTTAGACCCTGGGGCAACTTACTCTGTGCTTAGTGAAGCCCCTGGCCTACTTTCTCCCCACTCCGCGGGACTGTCTGGACGAGCCAAACGTTATTATTTCAGTCATCGTCTAAGCTGCAACTGGGACTCTGCTATTTTCACATGAGTTTCTGATCATGCCAGAGTCTCCCTCACCCCTTTTAGGGAGGGGTATACTGAGCAAGGTCCATGCCTCTGTTTTCATGAATATGAAGCCCTCATTTTCTCTCCCTTTAATTGAGCAAAATGTAAATCCTAGAGTGTGGGCTGATGGAAAATCTGTGGGTTGAGCACAAAATGCTATTTCTGTAGTTGTCAAACGCAAAGACCCACATTTATTTCCACATAAAAAGCAATATCCTCTGAAACCTGAGGTTGAGGAAGGGTTAAAACCCATCATTGAGAATTTAAAGGAGCTGCTGCTGCTGCTAAGTCGCTTCAGTTGTGTCTGACTCTATGCGACCCCATAGACGGCAGCCCACCAGGCTCCTCCATCCCTGGGATTCTCCAGGCAAGAATACTGGAGTGGGTTGCCATTTCCTTCTCCAACGCATGCATGCATGCTAAGTCACTTCAGTCGTGTCTGACTCTATGCGACCATATGGACTGCAGCCCACCAGGCTTCTCTGTCCACAGGATTCTCTAGGCAAGAATACTGGAGTGGGTTGCCTTTTAAAGGAGCAGGAGCTATTAATTCCCTGTAACAATCCACGCAACACTCCTATTTTTGGTATAAAGAAATCAAATGATAAATGGAGACTAGTTCAAGATTTATGAACAATAAATGAGGCTGTAGTTCCTTTGCACCCCATGGTACCTAATCTTTATACTCTATTGTCTAAAGTTCCTGAACAAGCCAAATATTTTTCAGTATGCTTTTTAGAATTAAACCTACACTAAATCATCCCCTACCTATGACTTTAAGACAATTGAGAGGATTTTTAGGGATCACAGGCTACTTCCACATTTGGATTCTGGGTTATGGGCAACTTGCTCGGCCTTTATATAAACTAATAACTGAAACTTAACAAGCCCAAACTGACAAACTGGTTTGGTCTCCAGATTCTTAAAGGCTTTTAAGGCTCTTCAGACTGTTCTTCTGCAAGCTCCCACTTTGAACTTGCCCACAGGATCAGAATTTAATTTGTTTGTCACTGAAAGAAAAGGTATGCCCTTGGGAGTTTTGATTCAACCCTGAAGGCATTACCAGCAGCCACTAGGAATGTATTCTTAAACTCTGAGGTTAAATTTGAGTGACAGACAGTCGGCTTCTTAAATATCAGTCATTGTTGTTAAAAGGACCAATAACTAAGCTTAAAGTTTGTGGAAACTTAATCCTGCCACTTTCCTTCCTGAAAAGGAAAGTGAAACACCTGATCATGATTGTTTCCAATGTCTAACTTTAAGCTATGCAGCTCTGGAAGATCTGATGGATACCCCATTAAACAATCCAGACATGAAATTATTTACAAACGGCAATTCTTTTGTTTGGGGTGGGAATCATAAAGAAGGTTAAGCTGTGGTGACGGCTGAACAGGTTTTATTTTTTATTTATTTATTTTTTGAACAGGTTTTAAAAGCAGAATCTCTCCCCCAGGGAATAAGTGCTCAGCTATTGGAGCTTGTGGCTCTGACCCAAGCTCTAGAGTTAAGCAAAGGGCAGCAAGTAAATATCTACACTGATTCTAAGTATGCTTATCTGACTTTACATGCTTATGCTACAATATGGAAAGCAAGTTTAAAATGGCAACAGGAGAACCTATTAAGCATTTCAGAGAGATTGAGAGACTTTTAACTGCTATATATTGTCTTAAAGAAGTAGCTGTTATGCATTGCAAAGGACACAACAGAGATGGGAGTAAAGTAGCCAAAGGTAATCAGCTGGCTGACTGTCAAGCCAGAAAGGCTACACTTTAGGAAACCCCTTCACTGCAGATGCCTTTGGTCTGTACAGGTCCTGTGGAACAGGAAAAACTACAATATACTGAGGAAGAATTAGAAAGATATGAGAAAAGAAGAGCAAAGATCACTGATAAAGGGAGGTTACAATCAGAGGATGGACGATTAATAATTTCTGAAAATATTCAATGGAAATGTTTTCCTAAAACTTTGGAATTAACTAACTATGCAACTCTTCTCTTAGCTTTTCAACAGGCCTTAATGGAACTCCGAGAGGTGACTCCTGTCCCAGCCTCAGTCAAGCAAGCCGCCCTTTGAGCCAAGAACCAGGGTCCTGATAAAAACATTGGGATCTAGGGGCCAATTCCTTGAGCCCCTCTGGGAAGGCTCTTACCAGGTTCTTCTTTCTTCTCCCACAGCTGTCAAAGTGCCAGGAATTGATTCATGGGTACACCACGCTTGAGTTAAGAGGTGGCACTCAGACCAGAACCAAGTGATGTCATTTTATGTCTTTACTTTCTAGGCTGTGACTTTGTACTTTTCAAATGGGCCTGATAATCTATGTGAGCCTATTTCTGCTGACTCCAAAAATCCTGAATCTCCCATTTGATCCTCAAGACAATGCCTTCCAGTCCGGGAAAAAACCATCAAGGGGAACGGTGGGGACACCCTGGCTCCATCCCAGTGGGAAGCCAGCTGAGCGTGGGAGCACGGGAGAAGAGGTCAGAGTCCCTGCTGGGGAAATGGCAAAGGGAAGGGAGTCAAGCCACGAGGCCTGTGCCAGAACGGGGCTTTCCAGCCTGGAAGCGGCCCACTCCGGTGGACGGGTTGGGGCGGGGGGAGATGAGTGCAGAGCCATGGGAGAGCCCCAAGTCGCTGCGGGGGAGCCCAGAGGAGACTCCGCCCAAGAGACCCGGAAGGTCTGCCAGGGCTCGGGTGGAGGGCTGCGCTCTGCTGCCCACCGGTGCCTCAGAGGAGTGCAGGGGGCCCTGTGGGTCTGCCAGGTGCCTGCACCCCGGCTCTGGGGAGACTCTGCCAAAGAGACGGGGGAGGCCTGCCAGGGCCCCGGGGCAGCCGGCGGGCTGCCCTCTGCATCCCGCCGGCCCCTCCGAGGGGTGCAGGGCAACCAGGAGCTGGCGGCCTCGGGTGGCTCCCCAGGGTCAGGGCGCCCGCCCAAAGGAGATTCCACTGACGAGACGGGGGAGGTCTGCCAGGGACCCGGTGGGCCGGCCTCTGCCTCCCGCTGGCGCCTCGGGCGGTGGCTGCAGGAATCCCGGCAGGGCTCCTGGGGTCTGTGCCCCAGCTCAGGGGAGACCCGGACAAACACACTGGGGAGGTCTGCCAGGGCCCCTCGGTGACTGGGGAGGTGGCCTCTGCCTCCCGCAGTTGGTTGGGATGTGGGGGGCAGGGCGTGGCGGATCGATGACACCTAGTCACCTAGCCTGTCCTCTACTGGGGGCGTCGCCGTGAACTTGGCTTGCCAGGGCTCGCGAGGCTTCCCTGATAGCTCAGTTGCTAAAGGATCCGCCTGGAATGCAGGAGACCCCGGTTCGAATCCAGCATTGGGAAGATACGCTGGAGCCGGCAGAAAGCTCGCATCTGGCCTCCAGAACCAGTCCACCAGGCTCGAAAAGCGACGGACAGGGCTCTGTTTGGCTGCCTGGGGGCGTGCATGCGCACGCGCACGGGGAATAGACCTTTTCCCCTGGCACGGTCATGGGGCGGGATGCAGTTACCCTAGGGCAGGTGGCTCTAATTCTGTCTTTCCTCCTCTTCGATTCACTTCCCAGTCCACCAGAGGGTCAGGGGAGGCAGGCGTGGAGGGGCAGAAAAGAACCCCATGGAGTGAGAGGGCTTTCATGGGCATGGCCCATCCACTAGAGGTACTGCCGCAGCACCCCTCCTTGGCTCCACCGGCTCCTTTTCATGCACCCATATTCTGCATGCCCGGGACTGCCTCTGGGGCCTGTGAGGGCCAGCTATTGATGATCTTCATGCTCCAGCCCAGTTCAGAGGCTCTCCAGCCAAGTGGGAGGCCACCACCTCCTCTACAGGTAGCAATTCCCTGGGCCGAGCGCTCCCCTGCGGTCACGGCCCCTTGGCAGCCGGGCAAGGGGCCACCATGCCGCCTGTACAACCTGAGACACACATCCAGCGGTGGTCGGAGTCAGCCTATGGTGAAGACACGGCCCATGCACTAGAGCCACAGCACCAGCCCCACACACTTCGAAGCACGGCAAGCCTCCTAGACGAGCTCATGGCGGCCACGGGGGTCCCGGACACTCTGGCGCCATCCCCGGGGGCCTTGGCAGACGAAGGAGTGCACCCTGTCCTCCCAGGTGCACCCAGCCTCCTAGAAGAGTTCCTGGGGGCCACGGGCGGCCCGGACACGCAGGCGCCCTCCCCGCGTGCCGCGGCAGACGCAGGAGCACACCCTGTCCTGCCAGTCGCACCCAGCCTCCTAGACGACTTCCTGGCGGCCACTTGCGTCCCGGACACGCAGGCACCGTCACTCGGGGCCGCGGCTGATGCAGGAGCGACCCCTGTCTTCCCAGGTGCACCCAGCTTCCTAGACGAGCTCCTGGCAGCCACGGGCGTCCCAGACACGCAGGCGCCATCCCCGGGAGGCGTGGCAGATGAAGGAGTGCAACCTGTACTCCCAGATGCACCCAGCCTACTAGACGAGATCCTGGCGGCCACGGGTGTCCCGTACATGCAGGCGCCGTCCACGGGGGCCGCGGCAGACGCAGGAGCGCACCCTGTCCTTCCTGGTGCACCCAGCCTCCTGGACGAGCTCCTGGCGGCCACGGGCAGCCCGGACATGTAGGCGCCGTCCCCAGGTGCCGCGGCAGACGCAGGAGTGCACCCTGTCCTCCCAGTCGCACCCAGCCTCCTAGACGAGCTCCTGGCGGCCACAGGCGTCCCATACATGCAGGCGCCGACCCTGGGGGCTGCGGCAGACGCAGGAGCGCACCCAGTCCTTCCCGGTGCAGCCAGCCTCCTAGACGAGCTCTTGGCGTCCACGGGCGTCCCGGGCTCACCGGCTCCTTCCCCGGGGTCCTCTCCTGCCATCGCAGAGGGCCAGCCAGCCCTCCCCGGGTCACGCAGCCTCCTAGAGGAAATCATGGCTGCCACGGCCATCCAGGACATGCCGTGGCCTTCCCCGGGGGTCACTGCCAAGGAAGGAGGAGCTGAGGCAAGCATGGAAGCACCCCTCAGTGAGGACGATTACCAGGCCTCCTCGACATGCTGCCAGGCTCCCCAGGCCCTTGGGCTTAGAGGGAGAGGAAGGAAGGGGCCCCTTCTCCCCCAAGCCACTTTCAGGCCTCCCTGCCTGGCATGCAGAGCCATGGAGCTCAGCGAGGGGGCCGGGTTTGGCTGGGGGTGGAGAGAATACAGACGGGATGTCTACCAACATCTTTGGGGACAAATGCAAGAGCTGGACCTTAGGGCAGCATGGGTCCCGTCCCCCCAAGAGGGACACCCCACCTGAAGCCTCCAGGCATGCGTGCATTCCAGTGACCAAGAGGGTGCCTAAGAAGGGACATGCCATGGATCCAATAAAGAAACCCTGTGCCCCGCACAGGTTCTTTCCGTCTGGCTCTTGTGTCTTCTGGTCCCATCTTTCCCGCACTCCACACAGGAGAATGCCTTCCCTATGCCAGGGGCAGCTGAGGGGAGGGGAGCGGGGGATGGGGAAATGGGAAGGTGGATGGCTGGGAGATGCGAGGTGGGAGGGAGCGAGCGGGTGGAGGGAGAGGGTGGGGGTGAAGGGAGAGAGTGGGGGTGAAGGGAGAGAGCTGGGAAGGCTAAGTGGGAGAGGGAGGGAGGGAGGGAGGGAGGGAAGGGAGGCAGGGAGGGTCGGGGACGGAAGGAGGAAGGGGGGTGGTCGGGGGAGGGGGGCGGCGCCCGCGCGGCGGGGACTCAGCTTCAAGCCACCGGCAAACCCCGCGGGTATCCCTAAAATACTCCGTTGGGGACACGCTCGCCTCGGTTTCGGGGTGCATGCCCTGGGCGGGTTTCCCAAGGTGAGATCCTCTGAGCAAGCAGTAGGGACCGACCCACACAACCACTCTCACGACCAGACTCCCTGTGAACACACCCGCCAGGTATATCTGCAAAGGCCAATCATCTCCATGTGTCTCTCAGATCCTCGCGGTGTACTGACTGAGCTCGCCCTGCCGCGAGCATGCCCCCATCACCAGCCGACTTACACACATTATTTATTTGCAAACCCGTTCCTGAATTCGTAGACCCAATGGTTTCAAAGTACATACAAACCCCTCAGAGTTCTCATGTGAACCCCGGTGGTTGGGTTTCGAAAGCAGGGTGGCCACAAATACTTAGCTAAAGATGGCTGTGGGTGTGCCGGTGTGTTTCGTTCGTGTCTTTTCAATTCATCGGGACCTGTTCCGAGCGAAAAGAGAGGTGCCTCGCATCGTCCATCCCCCGCACTACTTCACGCAGCCTTCTCCCTTCTTTGTCTGCTCCTTCCCCCTGATTTCCTCCTCCTTCTCCTCCCCGCCCTCCGTTTCTCGAAGAAAGCGCACACTCTTTCCATGTCCCGTTGTTGGCACGGGTCAGGGCTTCGTTCTCTCCACAAACGGCCAAGCTTCTTTCCTAGCCTTAGTGGAACCTCCTTGCTAAGAGTACGGGGATACACTCTCCCCTTTCCCGGGTCTGCCCAGGGCACTTGGGCTGGGGGGTGGGCTGGGGAGAGGCGGGCATCAGGCTCCACCTCAAAAAGCCCCAAAGGGCGTGAGCTGCCATTCGAGTGGCTGGCCCATCAGGTCTCTGGCAGTAGACTCGAGCTCCCGGCAAGTCAGAGCCCTGGGGGTGGGCAGGGCAGTGGACTGGGACTGCTGTAGGGAAAGGACGCCATGGGGGCACAGAGGAGGTGGGGAGGGACGTGGGAAACGGAGGCAAGGAAAGCGAGGGAATCGAGGTGGAGGCACCGGACAGAGCGTCCAGTGTCCGGGAATGCCTCGGAGGAGCCGGCGGAGGCCACTGGGGCCAACGTATGTGTGGAATGTGAAAAGGCGGGAAAACCCAGAGAGTTTCGGAAGCCAAGGCAGGCTGGGAAAGGGGGCGTGGGCGGCAACTGCAAAGGGGCCTAGGGGAATTCCCGGGCAATTAACAATCTGTGCACTGCTGATGCTCCCCGAGCCCGGCGTTGATCCCACCGCTGCGGCGTGGCAGGGCCACTAACCAAAGCCCCGAACGGCACACCCAGCCCAACGTGGACCTTGGGGCTGTGTGGCACGGGCCGTGCCCGTGAAAGCCCACTCGCTCCACGGGATCCTTTCCAGGGTCTCTGCTTGGCGGCCAGGGACGTCCCTCCCCTCCTTCTACGCCCCCACCGCTATTTGCATACATAGGGGTGGAGCCACCTCACCCTATCGCAAGTCCTGAGCTGCTGGCTGCTCGCCCCCCGGGACAGCAGTCCGCAGCGTCCGTGTGTCTCTCCCACCATGGCCTCGTCCAGCTCCTCCAGCACCTCAAGTGGTACGTTTGCCCTCGGCCCCTGGGGTTGGATCACGTCTCAGGGGGGTTGGTGGGTCGCCTGGCCAAATGTTCCTGGCAAACCTGTCAACGGACCACCAGGAATTGCAGGGACTGATCGGCTGGGCCCGTGGTTTCCAGGCGTTGGGCGTGCCCAGAGAAGCACCGTTTGGTCGTTTGGCTCCTTTGGCACACACATGCCTTCTCCATTCTCTTTTCTGGGATGAGGGGGTTGGTTGAGGGGGCGGGGGGAGGGCGGACTGGGATGGGGCCCTTTGTCCTCATCTTCCTGTGGAAATGGAGGTCGGGGAGCTCTGGGGCCCTTCAGAGGCTTTCTCTCCACAGTGGCCTGGTGCCTTCTGTCTTCCGTGAGGCGTTGCGTGTTGGGCTTCGCTTCGCCTTCCTTCCCTCTCCTTTCCTTTTCTAACAGTGGCGGCAACTATGGCCCGTGCTCCTGTTAGCCCTGAGAAGCTAGGCTCCCTCCCGTTGGCATTTTGGGGGAGGGTAATCTGGGAGAAGCCCCATCGAGGCGTTTCCCAGGCATCTGTCGAGACAGGGGGAAAAAATGTCTCGCCCAGACAGACGGGGTAGGCTTGTGGTCTTTGTTGGGGTTGCTTTCTTGTAGCCTTTGTTTTGGGGGTGGATTTGGTTTCCTTTCTGCCTGCCCGTGTCTCTTGGGTTCCGGCGTGTGTGTGGCAAGGGGGTGGGGGGTTTTCCCCGCTGCCCTCGACGCTCAGCCTGGCTCTCGGGGTGTAGCCAAGGGACTTCCGAGTGCAGACCCGTCCCCGGGTTCCCGGCTTTGCTCAGGCTCAGGGGCAACTCCCCTGGGCAGGGAGCATGCTGGGGCACCTCCGTCGAGTCCTCCCCCACCCCCACGTCCTCTGAGACCTTTCCCTTTCTTCTCTTCCACAGGCCCCATCGCCACAGGATCTCGAAGGAGGAGGCTCGTTCTGAAGCTGAGCCAGAAGGACGCCCTGAACGCGCTCTTTCAACAGAACCCCTACCCTGGGATAGCGACCAGAGAACGACTGGCCCGAGAGCTTGGCATTGCCGAAAGCAGAGTTCAGGTAGGCCCCCCCCTCCACCGGTTCTCCCTCTCAGGCTCCCCGTGCCGGTCCAAGGCAGCCGAAAGCCTCCGGCGGCCTTGCTCTTGAGAACGAGTTCTCTCTGTTTGCCCCTAGGTCTGGTTTCAAAACCAACGAAGAAGACGGTTGAAGCAGGGCCGATCGCCGTCTGAAAATGTGCACCAAGACGGGGAACGGGGGCCAACGGCCACGCCCATGCCACCATTACCACCTCCTCGACCTCAGTCTTCCTCTCAAGGTAATTTACCCAGCGTTCTCCAAAGGCAAGTCCCCAGAGGGGGCCCCGAACCCTCCCCCTCTTGCCAGAGAATTCCCTCTGCTGGTGGGTGAGCACGGGCGGCCTCAGAAACACCAAGGGGGGAGGAAAGAGGGCCATCTGGTTGCTGCCCCCATCAGTGTCCCAGAGAAGGGCCCCATGCCCCCAGTCGGCGTGGACGGGCAGCACTCTTCCCCCTTTGCACCCCCTCCCCAGCCCCCTTCGGGAACTTTAGCCTCCGGCTGCCCAAGGCAGCCTTGGCCGAGGAGCATGCCTCAGGGCACTCCGCGGCAAGACCGGAGGAGGAAAGAGACACACAGGGACATGCATGTGTGTGGAGTGTGCGTGTGTGCGCGCACGTATCCACGATGCACACAGGCACATGATCCATCTGTGGCTGTGTTCCTTAGAACCCTGCACCGGCCACATCGCCACCTGAGGTGAGTCAGGTGTGTGCCTAAGTCTGTCTCCCTGGGACTCTCCATCCCCTCCACACCGCCTAGGGCATCTGTGCTGTGAACGTTCCATGGGCCTTAAAGTCCTCTCCTCTCCTCTCGGTGTGTTCTCTCTTTGGCAGAAGCCTCGGCCAGAGAGGCCAGGAGACAGAGGACCGTCATCTCTGCTTCTCAAACAAGGATCCTCGTGCAAGCCTTCACGAGGGATCGCTTTCCAGGGATTGCCGCCAGGGAAGAACTGGCTCGTCAGACGGGAATCCCAGAACCTCGAATCCAGGTAAGTTCTCCACCCAGCGCCTGGGCCCGGGACGTGACCCAGGAGAAAGGAGCGTTCACCGCTGCCAAGGGTTTGCAGGTGGATACACGCAGGCTTGGGCTTGCGCTTGCGCTTGGGCTAGGGGGGAGGGGGCCGAAAGTTGGTGGGCTGCGTGGTGGGTTTGGGGCCGCTTGTGGCCGTGCACTCACCCCTCATTTCCCAGGGCCAAGGGATTCGTTTGCAGAAAATGGCCCTGCAGAACTCACCCTGGGCCTGACAGATCCGAGGACGGGAGGCCAGGCGGGGTGGAGAATGGGCGCCGCGGGGGCGCCAGCACGTTGATCTGGACGCTCACGACTTCTGATGTGCCTGTCTGCCTTTTGCTCCCCTAGATATGGTTTCAAAACCGAAGAGCTCGGCACCCCCAGCAGAGCACGAGCGGGCCTGGCAGTGGCCGTGCCCAAGGCCCAGGCGACGCATCGGCCACGACTACTCCTGCTCCAGAGGACCGAAGGGCCCCACCCGCTGTCCACAGCACCTCTCTTCCCCTTCAGCCCTCTCTGTCGCAGGAGAGCATGCTCCCCTCCTTGGCTCCAGCCGCTCCTTTGGGCGCCCCCACCGTCTGGGTGCCCGGGACTGCCTCTGGGGTCTGTGTGGGCCAGCCGTTGATGATCTTCGTGGTCCAGCCCAGCCCAGAGGCTCTCCAGCCAAGTGCGAAGCCACCACCTCCTCCCCAGGTAGCACTTCCCTGGGCCGAATGCTCCCCTGCTGTCGTGGCCCCTTGGCAGCCTGGGCAAGGGGCCAACCTGCCGCCTGTACAGCCCGAGACACACATCCCGCGGTGGGCAGAGTCACCCTATGGTGAAGGCACGGCCCATCCGCTAGAGCCACAGCACCAGCCCCACACCCTTCGAAGCACGACAAGCCTCCTAGACGAGCTCATGGCGGCCGCGGGCGACCCGGACACGCAGGTGCCGTCCCCGGGTGCCGCGGCAGAGGCAGGAGCGCACCCTGTGCTCCCAGTCGCACCCAGCCTCCTAGACGAGCTCCTGGCGGCCACGGGCGTCCCGTACATGCAGGCGCCGTCCCCGGGGGCCGCGGCAGATGCAGGAGCGCACCCTGTCCTTCCCGGAACACCCAGCCTCCTGGACGAGCTCATGGCGGCCGCGGGCGTCCCGGACACACAGGTGCCATCCCCGGGGGCCGCGGCAGATGGAGGAGCGTACCCTGTCCTCCCAGGCACACCCAGCCTCCTAGACGAGCTCCTGGCGGACACTGTCGTCCCGGACACGCAGGCACCGTCCCCGGGGGCCGCGGCAGGCGCAGGAGCGCACCCTGTCCTCCCAGGTGCACCCAGCTTCCTAGACGAGCTCCTGGCGTCCACGGGCGTCCCGTACATGCAGGCGCCGTCCCCGGGGGCCGCGGCAGACTCAGGAGCGCACCCTATCCTCCCAGTCGCACCCAGCCTCCTAGACGAGCTCCTGGCGGCCACGAGCGTCCCGTACATGCAGGCGCCGTCCCCAGGGGCCGCGGCAGATGCAGGAGCGCACCCTGTCCTTCCCGGTGCACCCAGCCTCCTGGACGAGCTCCTGGCGGCCACGGGCGTCCCGTACATGCAGGCGCCGTCCCCGGGGTCCGCGGCAGATGCAGGAGCGCACCCTGTCCTTCCCGGTGCACCCAGCCTCCTGGACGAGCTCCTGGGGGCCACGGGCGTCCCGGACACGCAGGCGCCGTCCCCGGGTGCCGCGGCAGACGCAGGAGCGCACCCTGTCCTCCCAGTTGCACCCAGCCTCCTGGACGAGCTCCTGGCGTCCACGGACGTCCCGGGCTCACCGGCTCCTTCCCCGGGGTCCTCTACTGCCATCGCAGAGGACCAGCCAGCCCTCCCCGGGTCACGCAGCCTCCTAGAGGAAATCATGGCTGCCACGGCCATCCAGGACATGCCGTGGCCTTCCCCGGGGGTCACTGCCGAGGAAGGAGGAGCTGAGGCAAGCATGGAAGCACCCCTCAGTGAGGACGATTACCAGGCCCTCCTCGACATGCTGCCAGGCTCCCCAGGCCCTTGGGCTTAGAGGGAGAGGAAGGAAGGGGCCCCTTCTCCCCCAAGCCCCTTTCAGGCCTCCCTGCCTGGCATGCAGAGCCATGGAGCTCGGCGAGGGGGCCGGGTTTGGCTGGGGGTGGAGAGAATACAGACGGGATGTCTACCAACATCTTTGGGGACAAATGCGAGAGCTGGACCTTAGGGCAGCATGGGTCCCGTCCCCCCAAGAGGGACACCCCACCTGAAGCCTCCAGGCATGCGCGCATTCCAGTGACCAAGAGGGTGCCTAAGAGGGGACATGCCATGGATCCAATAAAGAAACCCTGTGCCCCGCACAGGTTCTTTCCGTCTGGCTCTTGTGTCTTCTGGTCCCGTCTTTCCTGCACTCCACACAGGAGAATGCCTTCCCTATGCCAGGGGCAGCTGAGGGGAGGGGAGCGGGGGATGGGGAAATGGGAAGGTGGATGGCTGGGAGATGCGAGGTGGGAGGGAGCGAGCGGGTGGAGGGAGAGGGTGGGGGTGAAGGGAGAGAGTGGGGGTGAAGGGAGAGAGCTGGGAAGGCTAAGTGGGAGAGGGAGGGAGGGAGGGAAGGGAGGCAGGGAGGGTCGGGGACGGAAGGAGGAAGGGGGGTGGTCGGGGGAGGGGGGCGGCGCCCGCGCGGCGGGGACTCAGCTTCAAGCCACCGGCAAACCCCGCGGGTATCCCTAAAATACTCCGTTGGGGACACGCTTGCCTCGGTTTCGGGGTGCATGCCCTGGGCGGGTTTCCCAAGGTGAGATCCTCTGAGCAAGCAGTAGGGACCGACCCACACAACCACTCTCACGACCAGACTCCCTGTGAACACACCCGCCAGGTATATCTGCAAAGGCCAATCATCTCCATGTGTCTCTCAGATCCTCGCGGTGTAGTGACTGAGCTCGCCCTGCCACGAGCATGCCCCCATCACCAGCCGACTTACACACATTATTTATTTGCAAACCCGTTCCTGAATTCATAGACCCAATGGTTTCAAAGTACATACAAACCCCTCAGAGTTCCCATGTGAACCCCGGTGGTTCGGTTTCAAAACCTGGGTGGCCACAAATACTTAGCTAAAGATGGCTGTGGGTGTGCCGGTGTGTTTCGTTCGTGTCTTTTCAATTCATCGGGACCTGTTCCGAGCGAAAAGAGAGGTGCCTCGCATCGTCCATCACCCGCACTACTTCACGCAGCCTTCTCCCTTCTTTGTCTGCTCCTTCCCCCTGATTTCCTCCTCCTTCTCCTCCCCGCCCTCCGTTTCTCGAAGAAAGCGCACACTCTTTCCATGTCCCGTTGTTGGCACGGGTCAGGGCTTCGTTCTCTCCACAAACGGCCAAGCTTCTTTCCTAGCCTTAGTGGAACCTCCTTGCTAAGAGTACGGGGATACACTCTCCCCTTTCCCGGGTCTGCCCGGGGCACTTGGGCTGGGGGGTGGGCTGGGGAGAGGCGGGCATCAGGCTCCACCTCAAAAAGCCCCAAAGGGCGTGAGCTGCCATTCGAGTGGCTGGCCCATCAGGTCTCTGGCAGTAGACTCGAGCTCCCGGCAAGTCAGAGCCCTGGGGGTGGGCAGGGCAGTGGACTGGGACTGCTGTAGGGAAAGGACGCCATGGGGGCACAGAGGAGGTGGGGAGGGATGTGGGAAACGGAGGCAAGGAAAGCGAGGGAATCGAGGTGGAGGCACCGGACAGAGCGTCCAGTGTCTGGGAATGCCTCGGAGGAGCCGGCGGAGGCCACTGGGGCCAACGTATGTGTGGAATGTGAAAAGGCGGGAAAACCCAGAGAGTTTCGGAAGCCAAGGCAGGCTGGGAAAGGGGGCGTGGGCGGCAACTGCAAAGGGGCCTAGGGGAATTCCCGGGCAATTAACAATCTGTGCACTGCTGATGCTCCCCGAGCCCGGCGTTGATCCCACCGCTGCGGCGTGGCAGGGCCACTAACCAAAGCCCCGAACGGCACACCCAGCCCAACGTGGACCTTGGGGCTGTGTGGCACGGGCCGTGCCCGTGAAAGCCCACTCGCTCCACGGGATCCTTTCCAGGGTCTCTGCTTGGCGGCCAGGGACGTCCCTCCCCTCCTTCTAAGCCCCCACCGCTATTTACATACATGGGGCGGAGCCACCTCACCCTATCGCAAGTCCTGAGCTGCTGGCTGCTGGCCCACCGGGACAGCCGTCTGCAGCGTCCGTGTGTCTCTCCCACCATGGCCTCGTCCAGCTCCTCCAGCACCTCAAGTGGTACGTTTGCCCTCGGCCCCTGGGGTTGGATCACGTCTCAGGGGGGTTTGTGGGTCGCCCGGCCAAAGGTTTCCGGCAAACCTGTCAACGGACCACCAGGAATGGCAGGGACCGATCGGCTGGGCCCGTGGTTTCCAGGCGTTGGGCGTGCCCAGAGTGGCACCGTTTGGTCGTTTGGCTCCTTTGGCACACACATGGCTTCTCCATTCTCTTTTCTGGGATGAGGGGGTTGGTTGAGGGCGTGGGAGGAGGGCGGACTGGGATGGGGCCCTTTGTCCTCATCTTCCTGTGGAAATGGAGGTCGGGGAGCTCTGGGGCCCTGCAGAGGCTTTCTCTCCACAGTGGCCTGGTGCCTTCTGTCTTCCGTCAGGCATTGTTTGTTGGGCTTCGCTGCACATTCCTTCCCTCTCGTTTCCTTTTCTCACAGTGGTGGCAACTATGGCCAGTGCCCCTGTTAGCCCCGAGAAGCCAGGCTCCCTCCCGTTGGCATCGTGAGGGAGGGAAATCTGGAAGAAGCCCCATCGAGGCGTTTCCCAGGCATGTCCCCAGTCAGGGGGAAAAATGTCTCGCCCAGACAGACGGGATAGGGCTGTGGTCTTTGTTGGGTGGTCCTTCTGGCCGCCTTTGTTTTGGGGGTGGGTTTGGTTGTTCTCCGTTCCTCACAGTGTAGTGACGGGGTTCGTCCGCGTCACCAGCCGACTTACAGACATTATTTATTTGCACACCCGTTCTTGAATTCACACGCCCAATGGTTTCAAACTACATACAAACCCCTCACTGTTCTCATGTGAACCCCGGTGGTTGGGTTTCGAAAGCAGGGTGGCCACAAATACTTAGCTAAAGATGGCTGTGGGTGTGCCGGTGTGTTTCGTTCGTGTCTTTTCAATTCATCGGGACCTGTTCCGAGCGAAAAGAGAGGTGCCTCGCATCGTCCATCCCCCGCACTACTTCACGCAGCCTTCTCCCTTCTTTGTCTGCTCCTTCCCCCTGATTTCCTCCTCCTTCTCCTCCCCGCCCTCCGTTTCTCGAAGAAAGCGCACACTCTTTCCATGTCCCGTTGTTGGCACGGGTCAGGGCTTCGTTCTCTCCACAAACGGCCAAGCTTCTTTCCTAGCCTTAGTGGAACCTCCTTGCTAAGAGTACGGGGATACACTCTCCCCTTTCCCGGGTCTGCCCAGGGCACTTGGGCTGGGGGGTGGGCTGGGGAGAGGCGGGCATCAGGCTCCACCTCAAAAAGCCCCAAAGGGCGTGAGCTGCCATTCGAGTGGCTGGCCCATCAGGTCTCTGGCAGTAGACTCGAGCTCCCGGCAAGTCAGAGCCCTGGGGGTGGGCAGGGCAGTGGACTGGGACTGCTGTAGGGAAAGGACGCCATGGGGGCACAGAGGAGGTGGGGAGGGACGTGGGAAACGGAGGCAAGGAAAGCGAGGGAATCGAGGTGGAGGCACCGGACAGAGCGTCCAGTGTCCGGGAATGCCTCGGAGGAGCCGGCGGAGGCCACTGGGGCCAACGTATGTGTGGAATGTGAAAAGGCGGGAAAACCCAGAGAGTTTCGGAAGCCAAGGCAGGCTGGGAAAGGGGGCGTGGGCGGCAACTGCAAAGGGGCCTAGGGGAATTCCCGGGCAATTAACAATCTGTGCACTGCTGATGCTCCCCGAGCCCGGCGTTGATCCCACCGCTGCGGCGTGGCAGGGCCACTAACCAAAGCCCCGAACGGCACACCCAGCCCAACGTGGACCTTGGGGCTGTGTGGCACGGGCCGTGCCCGTGAAAGCCCACTCGCTCCACGGGATCCTTTCCAGGGTCTCTGCTTGGCGGCCAGGGACGTCCCTCCCCTCCTTCTACGCCCCCACCGCTATTTGCATACATAGGGGTGGAGCCACCTCACCCTATCGCAAGTCCTGAGCTGCTGGCTGCTCGCCCCCCGGGACAGCAGTCCGCAGCGTCCGTGTGTCTCTCCCACCATGGCCTCGTCCAGCTCCTCCAGCACCTCAAGTGGTACGTTTGCCCTCGGCCCCTGGGGTTGGATCACGTCTCAGGGGGGTTGGTGGGTCGCCTGGCCAAATGTTCCTGGCAAACCTGTCAACGGACCACCAGGAATTGCAGGGACTGATCGGCTGGGCCCGTGGTTTCCAGGCGTTGGGCGTGCCCAGAGAAGCACCGTTTGGTCGTTTGGCTCCTTTGGCACACACATGCCTTCTCCATTCTCTTTTCTGGGATGAGGGGGTTGGTTGAGGGGGCGGGGGGAGGGCGGACTGGGATGGGGCCCTTTGTCCTCATCTTCCTGTGGAAATGGAGGTCGGGGAGCTCTGGGGCCCTTCAGAGGCTTTCTCTCCACAGTGGCCTGGTGCCTTCTGTCTTCCGTGAGGCGTTGCGTGTTGGGCTTCGCTTCGCCTTCCTTCCCTCTCCTTTCCTTTTCTAACAGTGGTGGCAACTATGGCCCGTGCTCGTGTTAGCCCTGAGAAGCTAGGCTCCCTCCCGTTGGCATTTTGGGGGAGGGTAATCTGGGAGAAGCCCCATCGAGGCGTTTCCCAGGCATCTGTCGAGACAGGGGGAAAAAATGTCTCGCCCAGACAGACGGGGTAGGCTTGTGGTCTTTGTTGGGGTTGCTTTCTTGTAGCCTTTGTTTTGGGGGTGGATTTGGTTTCCTTTCTGCCTGCCCGTGTCTCTTGGGTTCCGGCGTGTGTGTGGCAAGGGGGTGGGGGGTTTTCCCCGCTGCCCTCGACGCTCAGCCTGGCTCTCGGGGTGTAGCCAAGGGACTTCCGAGTGCAGACCCATCCCCGGGTTCCCGGCTTTGCTCAGGCTCAGGGGCAACTCCCCTGGGCAGGGAGCATGCTGGGGCACCTCCGTCGAGTCCTCCCCCACCCCCACGTCCTCTGAGACCTTTCCCTTTCTTCTCTTCCACAGGCCCCATCGCCACAGGATCTCGAAGGAGGAGGCTCGTTCTGAAGCTGAGCCAGAAGGACGCCCTGAACGCGCTCTTTCAACAGAACCCCTACCCTGGGATAGCGACCAGAGAACGACTGGCCCGAGAGCTTGGCATTGCCGAAAGCAGAGTTCAGGTAGGCCCCCCCCTCCACCGGTTCTCCCTCTCAGGCTCCCCGTGCCGGTCCAAGGCAGCCGAAAGCCTCCGGCGGCCTTGCTCTTGAGAACGAGTTCTCTCTGTTTGCCCCTAGGTCTGGTTTCAAAACCAACGAAGAAGACGGTTGAAGCAGGGCCGATCGCCGTCTGAAAATGTGCACCAAGACGGGGAACGGGGGCCAACGGCCACGCCCATGCCACCATTACCACCTCCTCGACCTCAGTCTTCCTCTCAAGGTAATTTACCCAGCGTTCTCCAAAGGCAAGTCCCCAGAGGGGGCCCCGAACCCTCCCCCTCTTGCCAGAGAATTCCCTCTGCTGGTGGGTGAGCACGGGCGGCCTCAGAAACACCAAGGGGGGAGGAAAGAGGGCCATCTGGTTGCTGCCCCCATCAGTGTCCCAGAGAAGGGCCCCATGCCCCCAGTCGGCGTGGACGGGCAGCACTCTTCCCCCTTTGCACCCCCTCCCCAGCCCCCTTCGGGAACTTTAGCCTCCGGCTGCCCAAGGCAGCCTTGGCCGAGGAGCATGCCTCAGGGCACTCCGCGGCAAGACCGGAGGAGGAAAGAGACACACAGGGACATGCATGTGTGTGGAGTGTGCGTGTGTGCGCGCATGTATCCACGATGCACACAGGCACATGATCCATCTGTGGCTGTGTTCCTTAGAACCCTGCACCGGCCACATCGCCACCTGAGGTGAGTCAGGTGTGTGCCTAAGTCTGTCTCCCTGGGACTCTCCATCCCCTCCACACCGCCTAGGGCATCTGTGCTGTGAACGTTCCATGGGCCTTAAAGTCCTCTCCTCTCCTCTCGGTGTGTTCTCTCTTTGGCAGAAGCCTCGGCCAGAGAGGCCAGGAGACAGAGGACCGTCATCTCTGCTTCTCAAACAAGGATCCTCGTGCAAGCCTTCACGAGGGATCGCTTTCCGGGGATTGCCGCCAGGGAAGAACTGGCTCGTCAGACGGGAATCCCAGAACCTCGAATCCAGGTAAGTTCTCCACCCAGCGCCTGGGCCCGGGACGTGACCCAGGAGAAAGGAGCGTTCACCGCTGCCAAGGGTTTGCAGGTGGATACACGCAGGCTTGGGCTTGCGCTTGCGCTTGGGCTAGGGGGGAGGGGGCCGAAAGTTGGTGGGCTGCGTGGTGGGTTTGGGGCCGCTTGTGGCCGTGCACTCACCCCTCATTTCCCAGGGCCAAGGGATTCGTTTGCAGAAAATGGCCCTGCAGAACTCACCCTGGGCCTGACAGATCCGAGGACGGGAGGCCAGGCGGGGTGGAGAATGGGCGCCGCGGGGGCGCCAGCACGTTGATCTGGACGCTCACGACTTCTGATGTGCCTGTCTGCCTTTTGCTCCCCTAGATATGGTTTCAAAACCGAAGAGCTCGGCACCCCCAGCAGAGCACGAGCGGGCCTGGCAGTGGCCGTGCCCAAGGCCCAGGCGACGCATCGGCCACGACTACTCCTGCTCCAGAGGACCGAAGGGCCCCACCCGCTGTCCACAGCACCTCTCTTCCCCTTCAGCCCTCTCTGTCGCAGGAGAGCATGCTCCCCTCCTTGGCTCCAGCCGCTCCTTTGGGCGCCCCCACCGTCTGGGTGCCCGGGACTGCCTCTGGGGTCTGTGTGGGCCAGCCGTTGATGATCTTCGTGGTCCAGCCCAGCCCGGAGGCTCTCCAGCCAAGTGCGAAGCCACCACCTCCTCCCCAGGTAGCACTTCCCTGGGCCGAATGCTCCCCTGCTGTCGTGGCCCCTTGGCAGCCTGGGCAAGGGGCCAACCTGCCGCCTGTACAGCCCGAGACACACATCCCGCGGTGGGCAGAGTCACCCTATGGTGAAGGCACGGCCCATCCGCTAGAGCCACAGCACCAGCCCCACACCCTTCGAAGCACGACAAGCCTCCTAGACGAGCTCATGGCGGCCGCGGGCGACCCGGACACGCAGGTGCCGTCCCCGGGTGCCGCGGCAGAGGCAGGAGCGCACCCTGTGCTCCCAGTCGCACCCAGCCTCCTAGACGAGCTCCTGGCGGCCACGGGCGTCCCGTACATGCAGGCGCCGTCCCCGGGGGCCGCGGCAGATGCAGGAGCGCACCCTGTCCTTCCCGGAGCACCCAGCCTCCTGGACGAGCTCATGGCGGCCGCGGGCGTCCCGGACACACAGGTGCCATCCCCGGGGGCCGCGGCAGATGGAGGAGCGTACCCTGTCCTCCCAGGCGCACCCAGCCTCCTAGACGAGCTCCTGGCGGACACTGTCATCCCGGACACGCAGGCACCGTCCCCGGGGGCCGCGGCAGGCGCAGGAGCGCACCCTGTCCTCCCAGGTGCACCCAGCTTCCTAGACGAGCTCCTGGCGTCCACGGGCGTCCCGTACATGCAGGCGCCGTCCCCGGGGGCCGCGGCAGACTCAGGAGCGCACCCTATCCTCCCAGTCGCACCCAGCCTCCTAGACGAGCTCCTGGCGGCCACGAGCGTCCCGTACATGCAGGCGCCGTCCCCGGGGGCCGCGGCAGATGCAGGAGCGCACCCTGTCCTTCCCGGTGCACCCAGCCTCCTGGACGAGCTCCTGGGGGCCACGGGCGTCCCGGACACGCAGGCGCCGTCCCCGGGTGCCGCGGCAGACGCAGGAGCGCACCCTGTCCTCCCAGTTGCACCCAGCCTCCTGGACGAGCTCCTGGCGTCCACGGACGTCCCGGGCTCACCGGCTCCTTCCCCGGGGTCCTCTACTGCCATCGCAGAGGACCAGCCAGCCCTCCCCGGGTCACGCAGCCTCCTAGAGGAAATCATGGCTGCCACGGCCATCCAGGACATGCCGTGGCCTTCCCCGGGGGTCACTGCCGAGGAAGGAGGAGCTGAGGCAAGCATGGAAGCACCCCTCAGTGAGGACGATTACCAGGCCCTCCTCGACATGCTGCCAGGCTCCCCAGGCCCTTGGGCTTAGAGGGAGAGGAAGGAAGGGGCCCCTTCTCCCCCAAGCCCCTTTCAGGCCTCCCTGCCTGGCATGCAGAGCCATGGAGCTCGGCGAGGGGGCCGGGTTTGGCTGGGGGTGGAGAGAATACAGACGGGATGTCTACCAACATCTTTGGGGACAAATGCGAGAGCTGGACCTTAGGGCAGCATGGGTCCCGTCCCCCCAAGAGGGACACCCCACCTGAAGCCTCCAGGCATGCGCGCATTCCAGTGACCAAGAGGGTGCCTAAGAGGGGACATGCCATGGATCCAATAAAGAAACCCTGTGCCCCGCACAGGTTCTTTCCGTCTGGCTCTTGTGTCTTCTGGTCCCGTCTTTCCTGCACTCCACACAGGAGAATGCCTTCCCTATGCCAGGGGCAGCTGAGGGGAGGGGAGCGGGGGATGGGGAAATGGGAAGGTGGATGGCTGGGAGATGCGAGGTGGGAGGGAGCGAGCGGGTGGAGGGAGAGGGTGGGGGTGAAGGGAGAGAGTGGGGGTGAAGGGAGAGAGCTGGGAAGGCTAAGTGGGAGAGGGAGGGAGGGAGGGAAGGGAGGCAGGGAGGGTCGGGGACGGAAGGAGGAAGGGGGGTGGTCGGGGGAGGGGGGCGGCGCCCGCGCGGCGGGGACTCAGCTTCAAGCCACCGGCAAACCCCGCGGGTATCCCTAAAATACTCCGTTGGGGACACGCTTGCCTCGGTTTCGGGGTGCATGCCCTGGGCGGGTTTCCCAAGGTGAGATCCTCTGAGCAAGCAGTAGGGACCGACCCACACAACCACTCTCACGACCAGACTCCCTGTGAACACACCCGCCAGGTATATCTGCAAAGGCCAATCATCTCCATGTGTCTCTCAGATCCTCGCGGTGTAGTGACTGAGCTCGCCCTGCCGCGAGCATGCCCCCATCACCAGCCGACTTACACACATTATTTATTTGCAAACCCGTTCCTGAATTCATAGACCCAATGGTTTCAAAGTACATACAAACCCCTCAGAGTTCCCATGTGAACCCCGGTGGTTCGGTTTCAAAACCTGGGTGGCCACAAATACTTAGCTAAAGATGGCTGTGGGTGTGCCGGTGTGTTTCGTTCGTGTCTTTTCAATTCATCGGGACCTGTTCCGAGCGAAAAGAGAGGTGCCTCGCATCGTCCATCCCCCGCACTACTTCACGCAGCCTTCTCCCTTCTTTGTCTGCTCCTTCCCCCTGATTTCCTCCTCCTTCTCCTCCCCGCCCTCCGTTTCTCGAAGAAAGCGCACACTCTTTCCATGTCCCGTTGTTGGCACGGGTCAGGGCTTCGTTCTCTCCACAAACGGCCAAACTTCTTTCCTAGCCTTAGTGGAACCTCCTTGCTAAGAGTACGGGGATACACTCTCCCCTTTCCCGGGTCTGCCCGGGGCACTTGGGCTGGGGGGTGGGCTGGGGAGAGGCGGGCATCAGGCTCCACCTCAAAAAGCCCCAAAGGGCGTGAGCTGCCATTCGAGTGGCTGGCCCATCAGGTCTCTGGCAGTAGACTCGAGCTCCTGGCAAGTCAGAGCCCTGGGGGTGGGCAGGGCAGTGGACTGGGACTGCTGTAGGGAAAGGACGCCATGGGGGCACAGAGGAGGTGGGGAGGGACGTGGGAAACGGAGGCAAGGAAAGCGAGGGAATCGAGGTGGAGGCACCGGACAGAGCGTCCAGTGTCTGGGAATGCCTCGGAGGAGCCGGCGGAGGCCACTGGGGCCAACGTATGTGTGGAATGTGAAAAGGCGGGAAAACCCAGAGAGTTTCGGAAGCCAAGGCAGGCTGGGAAAGGGGGCGTGGGCGGCAACTGCAAAGGGGCCTAGGGGAATTCCCGGGCAATTAACAATCTGTGCACTGCTGATGCTCCCCGAGCCCGGCGTTGATCCCACCGCTGCGGCGTGGCAGGGCCACTAACCAAAGCCCCGAACGGCACACCCAGCCCAACGTGGACCTTGGGGCTGTGTGGCACGGGCCGTGCCCGTGAAAGCCCACTCGCTCCACGGGATCCTTTCCAGGGTCTCTGCTTGGCGGCCAGGGACGTCCCTCCCCTCCTTCTAAGCCCCCACCGCTATTTACATACATGGGGCGGAGCCACCTCACCCTATCGCAAGTCCTGAGCTGCTGGCTGCTGGCCCACCGGGACAGCCGTCTGCAGCGTCCGTGTGTCTCTCCCACCATGGCCTCGTCCAGCTCCTCCAGCACCTCAAGTGGTACGTTTGCCCTCGGCCCCTGGGGTTGGATCACGTCTCAGGGGGGTTTGTGGGTCGCCCGGCCAAAGGTTTCCGGCAAACCTGTCAACGGACCACCAGGAATGGCAGGGACCGATCGGCTGGGCCCGTGGTTTCCAGGCGTTGGGCGTGCCCAGAGAAGCACCGTTTGGTCGTTTGGCTCCTTTGGCACACACATGCCTTCTCCATTCTCTTTTCTGGGATGAGGGGGTTGGTTGAGGGGGCGGGGGGAGGGCGGACTGGGATGGGGCCCTTTGTCCTCATCTTCCTGTGGAAATGGAGGTCGGGGAGCTCTGGGGCCCTTCAGAGGCTTTCTCTCCACAGTGGCCTGGTGCCTTCTGTCTTCCGTGAGGCGTTGCGTGTTGGGCTTCGCTTCGCCTTCCTTCCCTCTCCTTTCCTTTTCTAACAGTGGTGGCAACTATGGCCCGTGCTCGTGTTAGCCCTGAGAAGCTAGGCTCCCTCCCGTTGGCATTTTGGGGGAGGGTAATCTGGGAGAAGCCCCATCGAGGCGTTTCCCAGGCATCTGTCGAGACAGGGGGAAAAAATGTCTCGCCCAGACAGACGGGGTAGGCTTGTGGTCTTTGTTGGGGTTGCTTTCTTGTAGCCTTTGTTTTGGGGGTGGATTTGGTTTCCTTTCTGCCTGCCCGTGTCTCTTGGGTTCCGGCGTGTGTGTGGCAAGGGGGTGGGGGGTTTTCCCCGCTGCCCTCGACGCTCAGCCTGGCTCTCGGGGTGTAGCCAAGGGACTTCCGAGTGCAGACCCATCCCCGGGTTCCCGGCTTTGCTCAGGCTCAGGGGCAACTCCCCTGGGCAGGGAGCATGCTGGGGCACCTCCGTCGAGTCCTCCCCCACCCCCACGTCCTCTGAGACCTTTCCCTTTCTTCTCTTCCACAGGCCCCATCGCCACAGGATCTCGAAGGAGGAGGCTCGTTCTGAAGCTGAGCCAGAAGGACGCCCTGAACGCGCTCTTTCAACAGAACCCCTACCCTGGGATAGCGACCAGAGAACGACTGGCCCGAGAGCTTGGCATTGCCGAAAGCAGAGTTCAGGTAGGCCCCCCCCTCCACCGGTTCTCCCTCTCAGGCTCCCCGTGCCGGTCCAAGGCAGCCGAAAGCCTCCGGCGGCCTTGCTCTTGAGAACGAGTTCTCTCTGTTTGCCCCTAGGTCTGGTTTCAAAACCAACGAAGAAGACGGTTGAAGCAGGGCCGATCGCCGTCT
This sequence comes from Giraffa tippelskirchi, assembly GCF_054371585.1. NCBI lineage: Eukaryota > Metazoa > Chordata > Mammalia > Artiodactyla > Giraffidae > Giraffa > Giraffa tippelskirchi. Next base: position 1,253,600 of record NC_137283.1, read on the forward strand.
GAAAATGTGCACCAAGACGGGGAACGGGGGCCAACGGCCACGCCCATGCCACCATTACCACCTCCTCGACCTCAGTCTTCCTCTCAAGGTAATTTACCCAGCGTTCTCCAAAGGCAAGTCCCCAGAGGGGGCCCCGAACCCTCCCCCTCTTGCCAGAGAATTCCCTCTGCTGGTGGGTGAGCACGGGCGGCCTCAGAAACACCAAGGGGGGAGGAAAGAGGGCCATCTGGTTGCTGCCCCCATCAGTGTCCCAGAGAAGGGCCCCATGCCCCCAGTCGGCGTGGACGGGCAGCACTCTTCCCCCTTTGCACCCCCTCCCCAGCCCCCTTCGGGAACTTTAGCCTCCGGCTGCCCAAGGCAGCCTTGGCCGAGGAGCATGCCTCAGGGCACTCCGCGGCAAGACCGGAGGAGGAAAGAGACACACAGGGACATGCATGTGTGTGGAGTGTGCGTGTGTGCGCGCATGTATCCACGATGCACACAGGCACATGATCCATCTGTGGCTGTGTTCCTTAGAACCCTGCACCGGCCACATCGCCACCTGAGGTGAGTCAGGTGTGTGCCTAAGTCTGTCTCCCTGGGACTCTCCATCCCCTCCACACCGCCTAGGGCATCTGTGCTGTGAACGTTCCATGGGCCTTAAAGTCCTCTCCTCTCCTCTCGGTGTGTTCTCTCTTTGGCAGAAGCCTCGGCCAGAGAGGCCAGGAGACAGAGGACCGTCATCTCTGCTTCTCAAACAAGGATCCTCGTGCAAGCCTTCACGAGGGATCGCTTTCCGGGGATTGCCGCCAGGGAAGAACTGGCTCGTCAGACGGGAATCCCAGAACCTCGAATCCAGGTAAGTTCTCCACCCAGCGCCTGGGCCCGGGACGTGACCCAGGAGAAAGGAGCGTTCACCGCTGCCAAGGGTTTGCAGGTGGATACACGCAGGCTTGGGCTTGCGCTTGCGCTTGGGCTAGGGGGGAGGGGGCCGAAAGTTGGTGGGCTGCGTGGTGGGTTTGGGGCCGCTTGTGGCCGTGCACTCACCCCTCATTTCCCAGGGCCAAGGGATTCGTTTGCAGAAAATGGCCCTGCAGAACTCACCCTGGGCCTGACAGATCCGAGGACGGGAGGCCAGGCGGGGTGGAGAATGGGCGCCGCGGGGGCGCCAGCACGTTGATCTGGACGCTCACGACTTCTGATGTGCCTGTCTGCCTTTTGCTCCCCTAGATATGGTTTCAAAACCGAAGAGCTCGGCACCCCCAGCAGAGCACGAGCGGGCCTGGCAGTGGCCGTGCCCAAGGCCCAGGCGACGCATCGGCCACGACTACTCCTGCTCCAGAGGACCGAAGGGCCCCACCCGCTGTCCACAGCACCTCTCTTCCCCTTCAGCCCTCTCTGTCGCAGGAGAGCATGCTCCCCTCCTTGGCTCCAGCCGCTCCTTTGGGCGCCCCCACCGTCTGGGTGCCCGGGACTGCCTCTGGGGTCTGTGTGGGCCAGCCGTTGATGATCTTCGTGGTCCAGCCCAGCCCGGAGGCTCTCCAGCCAAGTGCGAAGCCACCACCTCCTCCCCAGGTAGCACTTCCCTGGGCCGAATGCTCCCCTGCTGTCGTGGCCCCTTGGCAGCCTGGGCAAGGGGCCAACCTGCCGCCTGTACAGCCCGAGACACACATCCCGCGGTGGGCAGAGTCACCCTATGGTGAAGGCACGGCCCATCCGCTAGAGCCACAGCACCAGCCCCACACCCTTCGAAGCACGACAAGCCTCCTAGACGAGCTCATGGCGGCCGCGGGCGACCCGGACACGCAGGTGCCGTCCCCGGGTGCCGCGGCAGAGGCAGGAGCGCACCCTGTGCTCCCAGTCGCACCCAGCCTCCTAGACGAGCTCCTGGCGGCCACGGGCGTCCCGTACATGCAGGCGCCGTCCCCGGGGGCCGCGGCAGATGCAGGAGCGCACCCTGTCCTTCCCGGAGCACCCAGCCTCCTGGACGAGCTCATGGCGGCCGCGGGCGTCCCGGACACACAGGTGCCATCCCCGGGGGCCGCGGCAGATGGAGGAGCGTACCCTGTCCTCCCAGGCGCACCCAGCCTCCTAGACGAGCTCCTGGCGGACACTGTCATCCCGGACACGCAGGCACCGTCCCCGGGGGCCGCGGCAGGCGCAGGAGCGCACCCTGTCCTCCCAGGTGCACCCAGCTTCCTAGACGAGCTCCTGGCGTCCACGGGCGTCCCGTACATGCAGGCGCCGTCCCCGGGGGCCGCGGCAGACTCAGGAGCGCACCCTATCCTCCCAGTCGCACCCAGCCTCCTAGACGAGCTCCTGGCGGCCACGAGCGTCCCGTACATGCAGGCGCCGTCCCCGGGGGCCGCGGCAGATGCAGGAGCGCACCCTGTCCTTCCCGGTGCACCCAGCCTCCTGGACGAGCTCCTGGGGGCCACGGGCGTCCCGGACACGCAGGCGCCGTCCCCGGGTGCCGCGGCAGACGCAGGAGCGCACCCTGTCCTCCCAGTTGCACCCAGCCTCCTGGACGAGCTCCTGGCGTCCACGGACGTCCCGGGCTCACCGGCTCCTTCCCCGGGGTCCTCTACTGCCATCGCAGAGGACCAGCCAGCCCTCCCCGGGTCACGCAGCCTCCTAGAGGAAATCATGGCTGCCACGGCCATCCAGGACATGCCGTGGCCTTCCCCGGGGGTCACTGCCGAGGAAGGAGGAGCTGAGGCAAGCATGGAAGCACCCCTCAGTGAGGACGATTACCAGGCCCTCCTCGACATGCTGCCAGGCTCCCCAGGCCCTTGGGCTTAGAGGGAGAGGAAGGAAGGGGCCCCTTCTCCCCCAAGCCCCTTTCAGGCCTCCCTGCCTGGCATGCAGAGCCATGGAGCTCGGCGAGGGGGCCGGGTTTGGCTGGGGGTGGAGAGAATACAGACGGGATGTCTACCAACATCTTTGGGGACAAATGCGAGAGCTGGACCTTAGGGCAGCATGGGTCCCGTCCCCCCAAGAGGGACACCCCACCTGAAGCCTCCAGGCATGCGCGCATTCCAGTGACCAAGAGGGTGCCTAAGAGGGGACATGCCATGGATCCAATAAAGAAACCCTGTGCCCCGCACAGGTTCTTTCCGTCTGGCTCTTGTGTCTTCTGGTCCCGTCTTTCCTGCACTCCACACAGGAGAATGCCTTCCCTATGCCAGGGGCAGCTGAGGGGAGGGGAGCGGGGGATGGGGAAATGGGAAGGTGGATGGCTGGGAGATGCGAGGTGGGAGGGAGCGAGCGGGTGGAGGGAGAGGGTGGGGGTGAAGGGAGAGAGTGGGGGTGAAGGGAGAGAGCTGGGAAGGCTAAGTGGGAGAGGGAGGGAGGGAGGGAAGGGAGGCAGGGAGGGTCGGGGACGGAAGGAGGAAGGGGGGTGGTCGGGGGAGGGGGGCGGCGCCCGCGCGGCGGGGACTCAGCTTCAAGCCACCGGCAAACCCCGCGGGTATCCCTAAAATACTCCGTTGGGGACACGCTTGCCTCGGTTTCGGGGTGCATGCCCTGGGCGGGTTTCCCAAGGTGAGATCCTCTGAGCAAGCAGTAGGGACCGACCCACACAACCACTCTCACGACCAGACTCCCTGTGAACACACCCGCCAGGTATATCTGCAAAGGCCAATCATCTCCATGTGTCTCTCAGATCCTCGCGGTGTAGTGACTGAGCTCGCCCTGCCGCGAGCATGCCCCCATCACCAGCCGACTTACACACATTATTTATTTGCAAACCCGTTCCTGAATTCATAGACCCAATGGTTTCAAAGTACATACAAACCCCTCAGAGTTCCCATGTGAACCCCGGTGGTTCGGTTTCAAAACCTGGGTGGCCACAAATACTTAGCTAAAGATGGCTGTGGGTGTGCCGGTGTGTTTCGTTCGTGTCTTTTCAATTCATCGGGACCTGTTCCGAGCGAAAAGAGAGGTGCCTCGCATCGTCCATCCCCCGCACTACTTCACGCAGCCTTCTCCCTTCTTTGTCTGCTCCTTCCCCCTGATTTCCTCCTCCTTCTCCTCCCCGCCCTCCGTTTCTCGAAGAAAGCGCACACTCTTTCCATGTCCCGTTGTTGGCACGGGTCAGGGCTTCGTTCTCTCCACAAACGGCCAAACTTCTTTCCTAGCCTTAGTGGAACCTCCTTGCTAAGAGTACGGGGATACACTCTCCCCTTTCCCGGGTCTGCCCGGGGCACTTGGGCTGGGGGGTGGGCTGGGGAGAGGCGGGCATCAGGCTCCACCTCAAAAAGCCCCAAAGGGCGTGAGCTGCCATTCGAGTGGCTGGCCCATCAGGTCTCTGGCAGTAGACTCGAGCTCCTGGCAAGTCAGAGCCCTGGGGGTGGGCAGGGCAGTGGACTGGGACTGCTGTAGGGAAAGGACGCCATGGGGGCACAGAGGAGGTGGGGAGGGACGTGGGAAACGGAGGCAAGGAAAGCGAGGGAATCGAGGTGGAGGCACCGGACAGAGCGTCCAGTGTCTGGGAATGCCTCGGAGGAGCCGGCGGAGGCCACTGGGGCCAACGTATGTGTGGAATGTGAAAAGGCGGGAAAACCCAGAGAGTTTCGGAAGCCAAGGCAGGCTGGGAAAGGGGGCGTGGGCGGCAACTGCAAAGGGGCCTAGGGGAATTCCCGGGCAATTAACAATCTGTGCACTGCTGATGCTCCCCGAGCCCGGCGTTGATCCCACCGCTGCGGCGTGGCAGGGCCACTAACCAAAGCCCCGAACGGCACACCCAGCCCAACGTGGACCTTGGGGCTGTGTGGCACGGGCCGTGCCCGTGAAAGCCCACTCGCTCCACGGGATCCTTTCCAGGGTCTCTGCTTGGCGGCCAGGGACGTCCCTCCCCTCCTTCTAAGCCCCCACCGCTATTTACATACATGGGGCGGAGCCACCTCACCCTATCGCAAGTCCTGAGCTGCTGGCTGCTGGCCCACCGGGACAGCCGTCTGCAGCGTCCGTGTGTCTCTCCCACCATGGCCTCGTCCAGCTCCTCCAGCACCTCAAGTGGTACGTTTGCCCTCGGCCCCTGGGGTTGGATCACGTCTCAGGGGGGTTTGTGGGTCGCCCGGCCAAAGGTTTCCGGCAAACCTGTCAACGGACCACCAGGAATGGCAGGGACCGATCGGCTGGGCCCGTGGTTTCCAGGCGTTGGGCGTGCCCAGAGTGGCACCGTTTGGTCGTTTGGCTCCTTTGGCACACACATGGCTTCTCCATTCTCTTTTCTGGGATGAGGGGGTTGGTTGAGGGCGTGGGAGGAGGGCGGACTGGGATGGGGCCCTTTGTCCTCATCTTCCTGTGGAAATGGAGGTCGGGGAGCTCTGGGGCCCTGCAGAGGCTTTCTCTCCACAGTGGCCTGGTGCCTTCTGTCTTCCGTCAGGCATTGTTTGTTGGGCTTCGCTGCACATTCCTTCCCTCTCGTTTCCTTTTCTCACAGTGGTGGCAACTATGGCCAGTGCCCCTGTTAGCCCCGAGAAGCCAGGCTCCCTCCCGTTGGCATCGTGAGGGAGGGAAATCTGGAAGAAGCCCCATCGAGGCGTTTCCCAGGCATGTCCCCAGTCAGGGGGAAAAATGTCTCGCCCAGACAGACGGGATAGGGCTGTGGTCTTTGTTGGGTGGTCCTTCTGGCCGCCTTTGTTTTGGGGGTGGGTTTGGTTGTTCTCCGTTCCTCACAGTGTAGTGACGGGGTTCGTCCGCGTCACCAGCCGACTTACAGACATTATTTATTTGCACACCCGTTCTTGAATTCACACGCCCAATGGTTTCAAACTACATACAAACCCCTCACTGTTCTCATGTGAACCCCGGTGGTTGGGTTTCGAAAGCAGGGTGGCCACAAATACTTAGCTAAAGATGGCTGTGGGTGTGCCGGTGTGTTTCGTTCGTGTCTTTTCAATTCATCGGGACCTGTTCCGAGCGAAAAGAGAGGTGCCTCGCATCGTCCATCCCCCGCACTACTTCACGCAGCCTTCTCCCTTCTTTGTCTGCTCCTTCCCCCTGATTTCCTCCTCCTTCTCCTCCCCGCCCTCCGTTTCTCGAAGAAAGCGCACACTCTTTCCATGTCCCGTTGTTGGCACGGGTCAGGGCTTCGTTCTCTCCACAAACGGCCAAGCTTCTTTCCTAGCCTTAGTGGAACCTCCTTGCTAAGAGTACGGGGATACACTCTCCCCTTTCCCGGGTCTGCCCAGGGCACTTGGGCTGGGGGGTGGGCTGGGGAGAGGCGGGCATCAGGCTCCACCTCAAAAAGCCCCAAAGGGCGTGAGCTGCCATTCGAGTGGCTGGCCCATCAGGTCTCTGGCAGTAGACTCGAGCTCCCGGCAAGTCAGAGCCCTGGGGGTGGGCAGGGCAGTGGACTGGGACTGCTGTAGGGAAAGGACGCCATGGGGGCACAGAGGAGGTGGGGAGGGACGTGGGAAACGGAGGCAAGGAAAGCGAGGGAATCGAGGTGGAGGCACCGGACAGAGCGTCCAGTGTCCGGGAATGCCTCGGAGGAGCCGGCGGAGGCCACTGGGGCCAACGTATGTGTGGAATGTGAAAAGGCGGGAAAACCCAGAGAGTTTCGGAAGCCAAGGCAGGCTGGGAAAGGGGGCGTGGGCGGCAACTGCAAAGGGGCCTAGGGGAATTCCCGGGCAATTAACAATCTGTGCACTGCTGATGCTCCCCGAGCCCGGCGTTGATCCCACCGCTGCGGCGTGGCAGGGCCACTAACCAAAGCCCCGAACGGCACACCCAGCCCAACGTGGACCTTGGGGCTGTGTGGCACGGGCCGTGCCCGTGAAAGCCCACTCGCTCCACGGGATCCTTTCCAGGGTCTCTGCTTGGCGGCCAGGGACGTCCCTCCCCTCCTTCTACGCCCCCACCGCTATTTGCATACATAGGGGTGGAGCCACCTCACCCTATCGCAAGTCCTGAGCTGCTGGCTGCTCGCCCCCCGGGACAGCAGTCCGCAGCGTCCGTGTGTCTCTCCCACCATGGCCTCGTCCAGCTCCTCCAGCACCTCAAGTGGTACGTTTGCCCTCGGCCCCTGGGGTTGGATCACGTCTCAGGGGGGTTGGTGGGTCGCCTGGCCAAATGTTCCTGGCAAACCTGTCAACGGACCACCAGGAATTGCAGGGACTGATCGGCTGGGCCCGTGGTTTCCAGGCGTTGGGCGTGCCCAGAGAAGCACCGTTTGGTCGTTTGGCTCCTTTGGCACACACATGCCTTCTCCATTCTCTTTTCTGGGATGAGGGGGTTGGTTGAGGGGGCGGGGGGAGGGCGGACTGGGATGGGGCCCTTTGTCCTCATCTTCCTGTGGAAATGGAGGTCGGGGAGCTCTGGGGCCCTTCAGAGGCTTTCTCTCCACAGTGGCCCGGTGCCTTCTGTCTTCCGTGAGGCGTTGCGTGTTGGGCTTCGCTTCGCCTTCCTTCCCTCTCCTTTCCTTTTCTAACAGTGGCGGCAACTATGGCCCGTGCTCCTGTTAGCCCTGAGAAGCTAGGCTCCCTCCCGTTGGCATTTTGGGGGAGGGTAATCTGGGAGAAGCCCCATCGAGGCGTTTCCCAGGCATCTGTCGAGACAGGGGGAAAAAATGTCTCGCCCAGACAGACGGGGTAGGCTTGTGGTCTTTGTTGGGGTTGCTTTCTTGTAGCCTTTGTTTTGGGGGTGGATTTGGTTTCCTTTCTGCCTGCCCGTGTCTCTTGGGTTCCGGCGTGTGTGTGGCAAGGGGGTGGGGGGTTTTCCCCGCTGCCCTCGATGCTCAGCCTGGCTCTCGGGGTGTAGCCAAGGGACTTCCGAGTGCAGACCCGTCCCCGGGTTCCCGGCTTTGCTCAGGCTCAGGGGCAACTCCCCTGGGCAGGGAGCATGCTGGGGCACCTCCGTCGAGTCCTCCCCCACCCCCACGTCCTCTGAGACCTTTCCCTTTCTTCTCTTCCACAGGCCCCATCGCCACAGGATCTCGAAGGAGGAGGCTCGTTCTGAAGCTGAGCCAGAAGGATGCCCTGAACGCGCTCTTTCAACAGAACCCCTACCCTGGGATAGCGACCAGAGAACGACTGGCCCGAGAGCTTGGCATTGCCGAAAGCAGAGTTCAGGTAGGCCCCCCCCTCCACCGGTTCTCCCTCTCAGGCTCCCCGTGCCGGTCCAAGGCAGCCGAAAGCCTCCGGCGGCCTTGCTCTTGAGAACGAGTTCTCTCTGTTTGCCCCTAGGTCTGGTTTCAAAACCAACGAAGAAGACGGTTGAAGCAGGGCCGATCGCCGTCTGAAAATGTGCACCAAGACGGGGAACGGGGGCCAACGGCCACGCCCATGCCACCATTACCACCTCCTCGACCTCAGTCTTCCTCTCAAGGTAATTTACCCAGCGTTCTCCAAAGGCAAGTCCCCAGAGGGGGCCCCGAACCCTCCCCCTCTTGCCAGAGAATTCCCTCTGCTGGTGGGTGAGCACGGGCGGCCTCAGAAACACCAAGGGGGGAGGAAAGAGGGCCATCTGGTTGCTGCCCCCATCAGTGTCCCAGAGAAGGGCCCCATGCCCCCAGTCGGCGTGGACGGGCAGCACTCTTCCCCCTTTGCACCCCCTCCCCAGCCCCCTTCGGGAACTTTAGCCTCCGGCTGCCCAAGGCAGCCTTGGCCGAGGAGCATGCCTCAGGGCACTCCGCGGCAAGACCGGAGGAGGAAAGAGACACACAGGGACATGCATGTGTGTGGAGTGTGCGTGTGTGCGCGCACGTATCCACGATGCACACAGGCACATGATCCATCTGTGGCTGTGTTCCTTAGAACCCTGCACCGGCCACATCGCCACCTGAGGTGAGTCAGGTGTGTGCCTAAGTCTGTCTCCCTGGGACTCTCCATCCCCTCCACACCGCCTAGGGCATCTGTGCTGTGAACGTTCCATGGGCCTTAAAGTCCTCTCCTCTCCTCTCGGTGTGTTCTCTCTTTGGCAGAAGCCTCGGCCAGAGAGGCCAGGAGACAGAGGACCGTCATCTCTGCTTCTCAAACAAGGATCCTCGTGCAAGCCTTCACGAGGGATCGCTTTCCGGGGATTGCCGCCAGGGAAGAACTGGCTCGTCAGACGGGAATCCCAGAACCTCGAATCCAGGTAAGTTCTCCACCCAGCGCCTGGGCCCGGGACGTGACCCAGGAGAAAGGAGCGTTCACCGCTGCCAAGGGTTTGCAGGTGGATACACGCAGGCTTGGGCTTGCGCTTGCGCTTGGGCTAGGGGGGAGGGGGCCGAAAGTTGGTGGGCTGTGTGGTGGGTTTGGGGCCGCTTGTGGCCGTGCACTCACCCCTCATTTCCCAGGGCCAAGGGATTCGTTTGCAGAAAATGGCCCTGCAGAACTCACCCTGGGCCTGACAGATCCGAGGACGGGAGGCCAGGCGGGGTGGAGAATGGGCGCCGCGGGGGCGCCAGCACGTTGATCTGGACGCTCACGACTTCTGATGTGCCTGTCTGCCTTTTGCTCCCCTAGATATGGTTTCAAAACCGAAGAGCTCGGCACCCCCAGCAGAGCACGAGCGGGCCTGGCAGTGGCCGTGCCCAAGGCCCAGGCGACGCATCGGCCACGACTACTCCTGCTCCAGAGGACCGAAGGGCCCCACCCGCTGTCCACAGCACCTCTCTTCCCCTTCAGCCCTCTCTGTCGCAGGAGAGCATGCTCCCCTCCTTGGCTCCAGCCGCTCCTTTGGGCGCCCCCACCGTCTGGGTGCCCGGGACTGCCTCTGGGGTCTGTGTGGGCCAGCCGTTGATGATCTTCGTGGTCCAGCCCAGCCCGGAGGCTCTCCAGCCAAGTGCGAAGCCACCACCTCCTCCCCAGGTAGCACTTCCCTGGGCCGAATGCTCCCCTGCTGTCGTGGCCCCTTGGCAGCCTGGGCAAGGGGCCAACCTGCCGCCTGTACAGCCCGAGACACACATCCCGCGGTGGGCAGAGTCACCCTATGGTGAAGGCACGGCCCATCCGCTAGAGCCACAGCACCAGCCCCACACCCTTCGAAGCACGACAAGCCTCCTAGACGAGCTCATGGCGGCCGCGGGCGACCCGGACACGCAGGTGCCGTCCCCGGGTGCCGCGGCAGAGGCAGGAGCGCACCCTGTGCTCCCAGTCGCACCCAGCCTCCTAGACGAGCTCCTGGCGGCCACGGGCGTCCCGTACATGCAGGCGCCGTCCCCGGGGGCCGCGGCAGATGCAGGAGCGCACCCTGTCCTTCCCGGAGCACCCAGCCTCCTGGACGAGCTCATGGCGGCCGCGGGCGTCCCGGACACACAGGTGCCATCCCCGGGGGCCGCGGCAGATGGAGGAGCGTACCCTGTCCTCCCAGGCGCACCCAGCCTCCTAGACGAGCTCCTGGCGGACACTGTCGTCCCGGACACGCAGGCACCGTCCCCGGGGGCCGCGGCAGGCGCAGGAGCGCACCCTGTCCTCCCAGGTGCACCCAGCTTCCTAGACGAGCTCCTGGCGTCCACGGGCGTCCCGTACATGCAGGCGCCGTCCCCGGGGGCCGCGGCAGACTCAGGAGCGCACCCTATCCTCCCAGTCGCACCCAGCCTCCTAGACGAGCTCCTGGCGGCCACGAGCGTCCCGTACATGCAGGCGCCGTCCCCGGGGGCCGCGGCAGATGCAGGAGCGCACCCTGTCCTTCCCGGTGCACCCAGCCTCCTGGACGAGCTCCTGGCGGCCACGGGCGTCCCGTACATGCAGGCGCCGTCCCCGGGGTCCGCGGCAGATGCAGGAGCGCACCCTGTCCTTCCCGGTGCACCCAGCCTCCTGGACGAGCTCCTGGGGGCCACGGGCGTCCCGGACACGCAGGCGCCGTCCCCGGGTGCCGCGGCAGACGCAGGAGCGCACCCTGTCCTCCCAGTTGCACCCAGCCTCCTGGACGAGCTCCTGGCGTCCACGGACGTCCCGGGCTCACCGGCTCCTTCCCCGGGGTCCTCTACTGCCATCGCAGAGGACCAGCCAGCCCTCCCCGGGTCACGCAGCCTCCTAGAGGAAATCATGGCTGCCACGGCCATCCAGGACATGCCGTGGCCTTCCCCGGGGGTCACTGCCGAGGAAGGAGGAGCTGAGGCAAGCATGGAAGCACCCCTCAGTGAGGACGATTACCAGGCCCTCCTCGACATGCTGCCAGGCTCCCCAGGCCCTTGGGCTTAGAGGGAGAGGAAGGAAGGGGCCCCTTCTCCCCCAAGCCCCTTTCAGGCCTCCCTGCCTGGCATGCAGAGCCATGGAGCTCGGCGAGGGGGCCGGGTTTGGCTGGGGGTGGAGAGAATACAGACGGGATGTCTACCAACATCTTTGGGGACAAATGCGAGAGCTGGACCTTAGGGCAGCATGGGTCCCGTCCCCCCAAGAGGGACACCCCACCTGAAGCCTCCAGGCATGCGCGCATTCCAGTGACCAAGAGGGTGCCTAAGAGGGGACATGCCATGGATCCAATAAAGAAACCCTGTGCCCCGCACAGGTTCTTTCCGTCTGGCTCTTGTGTCTTCTGGTCCCGTCTTTCCTGCACTCCACACAGGAGAATGCCTTCCCTATGCCAGGGGCAGCTGAGGGGAGGGGAGCGGGGGATGGGGAAATGGGAAGGTGGATGGCTGGGAGATGCGAGGTGGGAGGGAGCGAGCGGGTGGAGGGAGAGGGTGGGGGTGAAGGGAGAGAGTGGGGGTGAAGGGAGAGAGCTGGGAAGGCTAAGTGGGAGAGGGAGGGAGGGAGGGAAGGGAGGCAGGGAGGGTCGGGGACGGAAGGAGGAAGGGGGGTGGTCGGGGGAGGGGGGCGGCGCCCGCGCGGCGGGGACTCAGCTTCAAGCCACCGGCAAACCCCGCGGGTATCCCTAAAATACTCCGTTGGGGACACGCTTGCCTCGGTTTCGGGGTGCATGCCCTGGGCGGGTTTCCCAAGGTGAGATCCTCTGAGCAAGCAGTAGGGACCGACCCACACAACCACTCTCACGACCAGACTCCCTGTGAACACACCCGCCAGGTATATCTGCAAAGGCCAATCATCTCCATGTGTCTCTCAGATCCTCGCGGTGTAGTGACTGAGCTCGCCCTGCCGCGAGCATGCCCCCATCACCAGCCGACTTACACACATTATTTATTTGCAAACCCGTTCCTGAATTCATAGACCCAATGGTTTCAAAGTACATACAAACCCCTCAGAGTTCCCATGTGAACCCCGGTGGTTCGGTTTCAAAACCTGGGTGGCCACAAATACTTAGCTAAAGATGGCTGTGGGTGTGCCGGTGTGTTTCGTTCGTGTCTTTTCAATTCATCGGGACCTGTTCCGAGCGAAAAGAGAGGTGCCTCGCATCGTCCATCCCCCGCACTACTTCACGCAGCCTTCTCCCTTCTTTGTCTGCTCCTTCCCCCTGATTTCCTCCTCCTTCTCCTCCCCGCCCTCCGTTTCTCGAAGAAAGCGCACACTCTTTCCATGTCCCGTTGTTGGCACGGGTCAGGGCTTCGTTCTCTCCACAAACGGCCAAGCTTCTTTCCTAGCCTTAGTGGAACCTCCTTGCTAAGAGTACGGGGATACACTCTCCCCTTTCCCGGGTCTGCCCGGGGCACTTGGGCTGGGGGGTGGGCTGGGGAGAGGCGGGCATCAGGCTCCACCTCAAAAAGCCCCAAAGGGCGTGAGCTGCCATTCGAGTGGCTGGCCCATCAGGTCTCTGGCAGTAGACTCGAGCTCCTGGCAAGTCAGAGCCCTGGGGGTGGGCAGGGCAGTGGACTGGGACTGCTGTAGGGAAAGGACGCCATGGGGGCACAGAGGAGGTGGGGAGGGACGTGGGAAACGGAGGCAAGGAAAGCGAGGGAATCGAGGTGGAGGCACCGGACAGAGCGTCCAGTGTCTGGGAATGCCTCGGAGGAGCCGGCGGAGGCCACTGGGGCCAACGTATGTGTGGAATGTGAAAAGGCGGGAAAACCCAGAGAGTTTCGGAAGCCAAGGCAGGCTGGGAAAGGGGGCGTGGGCGGCAACTGCAAAGGGGCCTAGGGGAATTCCCGGGCAATTAACAATCTGTGCACTGCTGATGCTCCCCGAGCCCGGCGTTGATCCCACCGCTGCGGCGTGGCAGGGCCACTAACCAAAGCCCCGAACGGCACACCCAGCCCAACGTGGACCTTGGGGCTGTGTGGCACGGGCCGTGCCCGTGAAAGCCCACTCGCTCCACGGGATCCTTTCCAGGGTCTCTGCTTGGCGGCCAGGGACGTCCCTCCCCTCCTTCTAAGCCCCCACCGCTATTTACATACATGGGGCGGAGCCACCTCACCCTATCGCAAGTCCTGAGCTGCTGGCTGCTGGCCCACCGGGACAGCCGTCTGCAGCGTCCGTGTGTCTCTCCCACCATGGCCTCGTCCAGCTCCTCCAGCACCTCAAGTGGTACGTTTGCCCTCGGCCCCTGGGGTTGGATCACGTCTCAGGGGGGTTTGTGGGTCGCCCGGCCAAAGGTTTCCGGCAAACCTGTCAACGGACCACCAGGAATGGCAGGGACCGATCGGCTGGGCCCGTGGTTTCCAGGCGTTGGGCGTGCCCAGAGTGGCACCGTTTGGTCGTTTGGCTCCTTTGGCACACACATGGCTTCTCCATTCTCTTTTCTGGGATGAGGGGGTTGGTTGAGGGCGTGGGAGGAGGGCGGACTGGGATGGGGCCCTTTGTCCTCATCTTCCTGTGGAAATGGAGGTCGGGGAGCTCTGGGGCCCTGCAGAGGCTTTCTCTCCACAGTGGCCTGGTGCCTTCTGTCTTCCGTCAGGCATTGTTTGTTGGGCTTCGCTGCACATTCCTTCCCTCTCGTTTCCTTTTCTCACAGTGGTGGCAACTATGGCCAGTGCCCCTGTTAGCCCCGAGAAGCCAGGCTCCCTCCCGTTGGCATCGTGAGGGAGGGAAATCTGGAAGAAGCCCCATCGAGGCGTTTCCCAGGCATGTCCCCAGTCAGGGGGAAAAATGTCTCGCCCAGACAGACGGGATAGGGCTGTGGTCTTTGTTGGGTGGTCCTTCTGGCCGCCTTTGTTTTGGGGGTGGGTTTGGTTGTTCTCCGTTCCTCACAGTGTAGTGACGGGGTTCGTCCGCGTCACCAGCCGACTTACAGACATTATTTATTTGCACACCCGTTCTTGAATTCACACGCCCAATGGTTTCAAACTACATACAAACCCCTCACTGTTCTCATGTGAACCCCGGTGGTTGGGTTTCGAAAGCAGGGTGGCCACAAATACTTAGCTAAAGATGGCTGTGGGTGTGCCGGTGTGTTTCGTTCGTGTCTTTTCAATTCATCGGGACCTGTTCCGAGCGAAAAGAGAGGTGCCTCGCATCGTCCATCCCCCGCACTACTTCACGCAGCCTTCTCCCTTCTTTGTCTGCTCCTTCCCCCTGATTTCCTCCTCCTTCTCCTCCCCGCCCTCCGTTTCTCGAAGAAAGCGCACACTCTTTCCATGTCCCGTTGTTGGCACGGGTCAGGGCTTCGTTCTCTCCACAAACGGCCAAGCTTCTTTCCTAGCCTTAGTGGAACCTCCTTGCTAAGAGTACGGGGATACACTCTCCCCTTTCCCGGGACTGCCCAGGGCACTTGGGCTGGGGGGTGGGCTGGGGAGAGGCGGGCATCAGGCTCCACCTCAAAAAGCCCCAAAGGGCGTGAGCTGCCATTCGAGTGGCTGGCCCATCAGGTCTCTGGCAGTAGACTCGAGCTCCCGGCAAGTCAGAGCCCTGGGGGTGGGCAGGGCAGTGGACTGGGACTGCTGTAGGGAAAGGACGCCATGGGGGCACAGAGGAGGTGGGGAGGGACGTGGGAAACGGAGGCAAGGAAAGCGAGGGAATCGAGGTGGAGGCACCGGACAGAGCGTCCAGTGTCCGGGAATGCCTCGGAGGAGCCGGCGGAGGCCACTGGGGCCAACGTATGTGTGGAATGTGAAAAGGCGGGAAAACCCAGAGAGTTTCGGAAGCCAAGGCAGGCTGGGAAAGGGGGCGTGGGCGGCAACTGCAAAGGGGCCTAGGGGAATTCCCGGGCAATTAACAATCTGTGCACTGCTGATGCTCCCCGAGCCCGGCGTTGATCCCACCGCTGCGGCGTGGCAGGGCCACTAACCAAAGCCCCGAACGGCACACCCAGCCCAACGTGGACCTTGGGGCTGTGTGGCACGGGCCGTGCCCGTGAAAGCCCACTCGCTCCACGGGATCCTTTCCAGGGTCTCTGCTTGGCGGCCAGGGACGTCCCTCCCCTCCTTCTACGCCCCCACCGCTATTTGCATACATAGGGGTGGAGCCACCTCACCCTATCGCAAGTCCTGAGCTGCTGGCTGCTCGCCCCCCGGGACAGCAGTCCGCAGCGTCCGTGTGTCTCTCCCACCATGGCCTCGTCCAGCTCCTCCAGCACCTCAAGTGGTACGTTTGCCCTCGGCCCCTGGGGTTGGATCACGTCTCAGGGGGGTTGGTGGGTCGCCTGGCCAAATGTTCCTGGCAAACCTGTCAACGGACCACCAGGAATTGCAGGGACTGATCGGCTGGGCCCGTGGTTTCCAGGCGTTGGGCGTGCCCAGAGAAGCACCGTTTGGTCGTTTGGCTCCTTTGGCACACACATGCCTTCTCCATTCTCTTTTCTGGGATGAGGGGGTTGGTTGAGGGGGCGGGGGGAGGGCGGACTGGGATGGGGCCCTTTGTCCTCATCTTCCTGTGGAAATGGAGGTCGGGGAGCTCTGGGGCCCTTCAGAGGCTTTCTCTCCACAGTGGCCCGGTGCCTTCTGTCTTCCGTGAGGCGTTGCGTGTTGGGCTTCGCTTCGCCTTCCTTCCCTCTCCTTTCCTTTTCTAACAGTGGCGGCAACTATGGCCCGTGCTCCTGTTAGCCCTGAGAAGCTAGGCTCCCTCCCGTTGGCATTTTGGGGGAGGGTAATCTGGGAGAAGCCCCATCGAGGCGTTTCCCAGGCATCTGTCGAGACAGGGGGAAAAAATGTCTCGCCCAGACAGACGGGGTAGGCTTGTGGTCTTTGTTGGGGTTGCTTTCTTGTAGCCTTTGTTTTGGGGGTGGATTTGGTTTCCTTTCTGCCTGCCCGTGTCTCTTGGGTTCCGGCGTGTGTGTGGCAAGGGGGTGGGGGGTTTTCCCCACTGCCCTCGACGCTCAGCCTGGCTCTCGGGGTGTAGCCAAGGGACTTCCGAGTGCAGACCCGTCCCCGGGTTCCCGGCTTTGCTCAGGCTCAGGGGCAACTCCCCTGGGCAGGGAGCATGCTGGGGCACCTCCGTCGAGTCCTCCCCCACCCCCACGTCCTCTGAGACCTTTCCCTTTCTTCTCTTCCACAGGCCCCATCGCCACAGGATCTCGAAGGAGGAGGCTCGTTCTGAAGCTGAGCCAGAAGGACGCCCTGAACGCGCTCTTTCAACAGAACCCCTACCCTGGGATAGCGACCAGAGAACGACTGGCCCGAGAGCTTGGCATTGCCGAAAGCAGAGTTCAGGTAGGCCCCCCCCTCCACCGGTTCTCCCTCTCAGGCTCCCCGTGCCGGTCCAAGGCAGCCGAAAGCCTCCGGCGGCCTTGCTCTTGAGAACGAGTTCTCTCTGTTTGCCCCTAGGTCTGGTTTCAAAACCAACGAAGAAGACGGTTGAAGCAGGGCCGATCGCCGTCTGAAAATGTGCACCAAGACGGGGAACGGGGGCCAACGGCCACGCCCATGCCACCATTACCACCTCCTCGACCTCAGTCTTCCTCTCAAGGTAATTTACCCAGCGTTCTCCAAAGGCAAGTCCCCAGAGGGGGCCCCGAACCCTCCCCCTCTTGCCAGAGAATTCCCTCTGCTGGTGGGTGAGCACGGGCGGCCTCAGAAACACCAAGGGGGGAGGAAAGAGGGCCATCTGGTTGCTGCCCCCATCAGTGTCCCAGAGAAGGGCCCCATGCCCCCAGTCGGCGTGGACGGGCAGCACTCTTCCCCCTTTGCACCCCCTCCCCAGCCCCCTTCGGGAACTTTAGCCTCCGGCTGCCCAAGGCAGCCTTGGCCGAGGAGCATGCCTCAGGGCACTCCGCGGCAAGACCGGAGGAGGAAAGAGACACACAGGGACATGCATGTGTGTGGAGTGTGCGTGTGTGCGCGCACGTATCCACGATGCACACAGGCACATGATCCATCTGTGGCTGTGTTCCTTAGAACCCTGCACCGGCCACATCGCCACCTGAGGTGAGTCAGGTGTGTGCCTAAGTCTGTCTCCCTGGGACTCTCCATCCCCTCCACACCGCCTAGGGCATCTGTGCTGTGAACGTTCCATGGGCCTTAAAGTCCTCTCCTCTCCTCTCGGTGTGTTCTCTCTTTGGCAGAAGCCTCGGCCAGAGAGGCCAGGAGACAGAGGACCGTCATCTCTGCTTCTCAAACAAGGATCCTCGTGCAAGCCTTCACGAGGGATCGCTTTCCGGGGATTGCCGCCAGGGAAGAACTGGCTCGTCAGACGGGAATCCCAGAACCTCGAATCCAGGTAAGTTCTCCACCCAGCGCCTGGGCCCGGGACGTGACCCAGGAGAAAGGAGCGTTCACCGCTGCCAAGGGTTTGCAGGTGGATACACGCAGGCTTGGGCTTGCGCTTGCGCTTGGGCTAGGGGGGAGGGGGCCGAAAGTTGGTGGGCTGCGTGGTGGGTTTGGGGCCGCTTGTGGCCGTGCACTCACCCCTCATTTCCCAGGGCCAAGGGATTCGTTTGCAGAAAATGGCCCTGCAGAACTCACCCTGGGCCTGACAGATCCGAGGACGGGAGGCCAGGCGGGGTGGAGAATGGGCGCCGCGGGGGCGCCAGCACGTTGATCTGGACGCTCACGACTTCTGATGTGCCTGTCTGCCTTTTGCTCCCCTAGATATGGTTTCAAAACCGAAGAGCTCGGCACCCCCAGCAGAGCACGAGCGGGCCTGGCAGTGGCCGTGCCCAAGGCCCAGGCGACGCATCGGCCACGACTACTCCTGCTCCAGAGGACCGAAGGGCCCCACCCGCTGTCCACAGCACCTCTCTTCCCCTTCAGCCCTCTCTGTCGCAGGAGAGCATGCTCCCCTCCTTGGCTCCAGCCGCTCCTTTGGGCGCCCCCACCGTCTGGGTGCCCGGGACTGCCTCTGGGGTCTGTGTGGGCCAGCCGTTGATGATCTTCGTGGTCCAGCCCAGCCCGGAGGCTCTCCAGCCAAGTGCGAAGCCACCACCTCCTCCCCAGGTAGCACTTCCCTGGGCCGAATGCTCCCCTGCTGTCGTGGCCCCTTGGCAGCCTGGGCAAGGGGCCAACCTGCCGCCTGTACAGCCCGAGACACACATCCCGCGGTGGGCAGAGTCACCCTATGGTGAAGGCACGGCCCATCCGCTAGAGCCACAGCACCAGCCCCACACCCTTCGAAGCACGACAAGCCTCCCAGACGAGCTCATGGCGGCCGCGGGCGACCCGGACACGCAGGTGCCGTCCCCGGGTGCCGCGGCAGAGGCAGGAGCGCACCCTGTGCTCCCAGTCGCACCCAGCCTCCTAGACGAGCTCCTGGCGACCACGGGCGTCCCGTACATGCAGGCGCCGTCCCCGGGGGCCGCGGCAGATGCAGGAGCGCACCCTGTCCTTCCCGGAGCACCCAGCCTCCTGGACGAGCTCATGGCGGCCGCGGGCGTCCCGGACACACAGGTGCCATCCCCGGGGGCCGCGGCAGATGGAGGAGCGTACCCTGTCCTCCCAGGCGCACCCAGCCTCCTAGACGAGCTCCTGGCGGACACTGTCATCCCGGACACGCAGGCACCGTCCCCGGGGGCCGCGGCAGGCGCAGGAGCGCACCCTGTCCTCCCAGGTGCACCCAGCTTCCTAGACGAGCTCCTGGCGTCCACGGGCGTCCCGTACATGCAGGCGCCGTCCCCGGGGGCCGCGGCAGACTCAGGAGCGCACCCTATCCTCCCAGTCGCACCCAGCCTCCTAGACGAGCTCCTGGCGGCCACGAGCGTCCCGTACATGCAGGCGCCGTCCCCGGGGGCCGCGGCAGATGCAGGAGCGCACCCTGTCCTTCCCGGTGCACCCAGCCTCCTGGACGAGCTCCTGGGGGCCACGGGCGTCCCGGACACGCAGGCGCCGTCCCCGGGTGCCGCGGCAGACGCAGGAGCGCACCCTGTCCTCCCAGTTGCACCCAGCCTCCTGGACGAGCTCCTGGCGTCCACGGACGTCCCGGGCTCACCGGCTCCTTCCCCGGGGTCCTCTACTGCCATCGCAGAGGACCAGCCAGCCCTCCCCGGGTCACGCAGCCTCCTAGAGGAAATCATGGCTGCCACGGCCATCCAGGACATGCCGTGGCCTTCCCCGGGGGTCACTGCCGAGGAAGGAGGAGCTGAGGCAAGCATGGAAGCACCCCTCAGTGAGGACGATTACCAGGCCCTCCTCGACATGCTGCCAGGCTCCCCAGGCCCTTGGGCTTAGAGGGAGAGGAAGGAAGGGGCCCCTTCTCCCCCAAGCCCCTTTCAGGCCTCCCTGCCTGGCATGCAGAGCCATGGAGCTCGGCGAGGGGGCCGGGTTTGGCTGGGGGTGGAGAGAATACAGACGGGATGTCTACCAACATCTTTGGGGACAAATGCGAGAGCTGGACCTTAGGGCAGCATGGGTCCCGTCCCCCCAAGAGGGACACCCCACCTGAAGCCTCCAGGCATGCGCGCATTCCAGTGACCAAGAGGGTGCCTAAGAGGGGACATGCCATGGATCCAATAAAGAAACCCTGTGCCCCGCACAGGTTCTTTCCGTCTGGCTCTTGTGTCTTCTGGTCCCGTCTTTCCTGCACTCCACACAGGAGAATGCCTTCCCTATGCCAGGGGCAGCTGAGGGGAGGGGAGCGGGGGATGGGGAAATGGGAAGGTGGATGGCTGGGAGATGCGAGGTGGGAGGGAGCGAGCGGGTGGAGGGAGAGGGTGGGGGTGAAGGGAGAGAGTGGGGGTGAAGGGAGAGAGCTGGGAAGGCTAAGTGGGAGAGGGAGGGAGGGAGGGAAGGGAGGCAGGGAGGGTCGGGGACGGAAGGAGGAAGGGGGGTGGTCGGGGGAGGGGGGCGGCGCCCGCGCGGCGGGGACTCAGCTTCAAGCCACCGGCAAACCCCGCGGGTATCCCTAAAATACTCCGTTGGGGACACGCTTGCCTCGGTTTCGGGGTGCATGCCCTGGGCGGGTTTCCCAAGGTGAGATCCTCTGAGCAAGCAGTAGGGACCGACCCACACAACCACTCTCACGACCAGACTCCCTGTGAACACACCCGCCAGGTATATCTGCAAAGGCCAATCATCTCCATGTGTCTCTCAGATCCTCGCGGTGTAGTGACTGAGCTCGCCCTGCCGCGAGCATGCCCCCATCACCAGCCGACTTACACACATTATTTATTTGCAAACCCGTTCCTGAATTCATAGACCCAATGGTTTCAAAGTACATACAAACCCCTCAGAGTTCCCATGTGAACCCCGGTGGTTCGGTTTCAAAACCTGGGTGGCCACAAATACTTAGCTAAAGATGGCTGTGGGTGTGCCGGTGTGTTTCGTTCGTGTCTTTTCAATTCATCGGGACCTGTTCCGAGCGAAAAGAGAGGTGCCTCGCATCGTCCATCCCCCGCACTACTTCACGCAGCCTTCTCCCTTCTTTGTCTGCTCCTTCCCCCTGATTTCCTCCTCCTTCTCCTCCCCGCCCTCCGTTTCTCGAAGAAAGCGCACACTCTTTCCATGTCCCGTTGTTGGCACGGGTCAGGGCTTCGTTCTCTCCACAAACGGCCAAGCTTCTTTCCTAGCCTTAGTGGAACCTCCTTGCTAAGAGTACGGGGATACACTCTCCCCTTTCCCGGGTCTGCCCGGGGCACTTGGGCTGGGGGGTGGGCTGGGGAGAGGCGGGCATCAGGCTCCACCTCAAAAAGCCCCAAAGGGCGTGAGCTGCCATTCGAGTGGCTGGCCCATCAGGTCTCTGGCAGTAGACTCGAGCTCCTGGCAAGTCAGAGCCCTGGGGGTGGGCAGGGCAGTGGACTGGGACTGCTGTAGGGAAAGGACGCCATGGGGGCACAGAGGAGGTGGGGAGGGACGTGGGAAACGGAGGCAAGGAAAGCGAGGGAATCGAGGTGGAGGCACCGGACAGAGCGTCCAGTGTCTGGGAATGCCCCGGAGGAGCCGGCGGAGGCCACTGGGGCCAACGTATGTGTGGAATGTGAAAAGGCGGGAAAACCCAGAGAGTTTCGGAAGCCAAGGCAGGCTGGGAAAGGGGGCGTGGGCGGCAACTGCAAAGGGGCCTAGGGGAATTCCCGGGCAATTAACAATCTGTGCACTGCTGATGCTCCCCGAGCCCGGCGTTGATCCCACCGCTGCGGCGTGGCAGGGCCACTAACCAAAGCCCCGAACGGCACACCCAGCCCAACGTGGACCTTGGGGCTGTGTGGCACGGGCCGTGCCCGTGAAAGCCCACTCGCTCCACGGGATCCTTTCCAGGGTCTCTGCTTGGCGGCCAGGGACGTCCCTCCCCTCCTTCTAAGCCCCCACCGCTATTTACATACATGGGGCGGAGCCACCTCACCCTATCGCAAGTCCTGAGCTGCTGGCTGCTGGCCCACCGGGACAGCCGTCTGCAGCGTCCGTGTGTCTCTCCCACCATGGCCTCGTCCAGCTCCTCCAGCACCTCAAGTGGTACGTTTGCCCTCGGCCCCTGGGGTTGGATCACGTCTCAGGGGGGTTTGTGGGTCGCCCGGCCAAAGGTTTCCGGCAAACCTGTCAACGGACCACCAGGAATGGCAGGGACCGATCGGCTGGGCCCGTGGTTTCCAGGCGTTGGGCGTGCCCAGAGTGGCACCGTTTGGTCGTTTGGCTCCTTTGGCACACACATGGCTTCTCCATTCTCTTTTCTGGGATGAGGGGGTTGGTTGAGGGCGTGGGAGGAGGGCGGACTGGGATGGGGCCCTTTGTCCTCATCTTCCTGTGGAAATGGAGGTCGGGGAGCTCTGGGGCCCTGCAGAGGCTTTCTCTCCACAGTGGCCTGGTGCCTTCTGTCTTCCGTCAGGCATTGTTTGTTGGGCTTCGCTGCACATTCCTTCCCTCTCGTTTCCTTTTCTCACAGTGGTGGCAACTATGGCCAGTGCCCCTGTTAGCCCCGAGAAGCCAGGCTCCCTCCCGTTGGCATCGTGAGGGAGGGAAATCTGGAAGAAGCCCCATCGAGGCGTTTCCCAGGCATGTCCCCAGTCAGGGGGAAAAATGTCTCGCCCAGACAGACGGGATAGGGCTGTGGTCTTTGTTGGGTGGTCCTTCTGGCCGCCTTTGTTTTGGGGGTGGGTTTGGTTGTTCTCCGTTCCTCACAGTGTAGTGACGGGGTTCGTCCGCGTCACCAGCCGACTTACAGACATTATTTATTTGCACACCCGTTCTTGAATTCACACGCCCAATGGTTTCAAACTACATACAAACCCCTCACTGTTCTCATGTGAACCCCGGTGGTTGGGTTTCGAAAGCAGGGTGGCCACAAATACTTAGCTAAAGATGGCTGTGGGTGTGCCGGTGTGTTTCGTTCGTGTCTTTTCAATTCATCGGGACCTGTTCCGAGCGAAAAGAGAGGTGCCTCGCATCGTCCATCCCCCGCACTACTTCACGCAGCCTTCTCCCTTCTTTGTCTGCTCCTTCCCCCTGATTTCCTTCTCCTTCTCCTCCCCGCCCTCCGTTTCTCGAAGAAAGCGCACACTCTTTCCATGTCCCGTTGTTGGCACGGGTCAGGGCTTCGTTCTCTCCACAAACGGCCAAGCTTCTTTCCTAGCCTTAGTGGAACCTCCTTGCTAAGAGTACGGGGATACACTCTCCCCTTTCCCGGGACTGCCCAGGGCACTTGGGCTGGGGGGTGGGCTGGGGAGAGGCGGGCATCAGGCTCCACCTCAAAAAGCCCCAAAGGGCGTGAGCTGCCATTCGAGTGGCTGGCCCATCAGGTCTCTGGCAGTAGACTCGAGCTCCCGGCAAGTCAGAGCCCTGGGGGTGGGCA
Source organism: Giraffa tippelskirchi (assembly GCF_054371585.1). Classification (NCBI taxonomy): domain Eukaryota; kingdom Metazoa; phylum Chordata; class Mammalia; order Artiodactyla; family Giraffidae; genus Giraffa; species Giraffa tippelskirchi. The sequence continues at coordinate 1,276,489 of NC_137283.1, forward strand.
GGGCAGTGGACTGGGACTGCTGTAGGGAAAGGACGCCATGGGGGCACAGAGGAGGTGGGGAGGGACGTGGGAAACGGAGGCAAGGAAAGCGAGGGAATCGAGGTGGAGGCACCGGACAGAGCGTCCAGTGTCCGGGAATGCCTCGGAGGAGCCGGCGGAGGCCACTGGGGCCAACGTATGTGTGGAATGTGAAAAGGCGGGAAAACCCAGAGAGTTTCGGAAGCCAAGGCAGGCTGGGAAAGGGGGCGTGGGCGGCAACTGCAAAGGGGCCTAGGGGAATTCCCGGGCAATTAACAATCTGTGCACTGCTGATGCTCCCCGAGCCCGGCGTTGATCCCACCGCTGCGGCGTGGCAGGGCCACTAACCAAAGCCCCGAACGGCACACCCAGCCCAACGTGGACCTTGGGGCTGTGTGGCACGGGCCGTGCCCGTGAAAGCCCACTCGCTCCACGGGATCCTTTCCAGGGTCTCTGCTTGGCGGCCAGGGACGTCCCTCCCCTCCTTCTACGCCCCCACCGCTATTTGCATACATAGGGGTGGAGCCACCTCACCCTATCGCAAGTCCTGAGCTGCTGGCTGCTCGCCCCCCGGGACAGCAGTCCGCAGCGTCCGTGTGTCTCTCCCACCATGGCCTCGTCCAGCTCCTCCAGCACCTCAAGTGGTACGTTTGCCCTCGGCCCCTGGGGTTGGATCACGTCTCAGGGGGGTTGGTGGGTCGCCTGGCCAAATGTTCCTGGCAAACCTGTCAACGGACCACCAGGAATTGCAGGGACTGATCGGCTGGGCCCGTGGTTTCCAGGCGTTGGGCGTGCCCAGAGAAGCACCGTTTGGTCGTTTGGCTCCTTTGGCACACACATGCCTTCTCCATTCTCTTTTCTGGGATGAGGGGGTTGGTTGAGGGGGCGGGGGGAGGGCGGACTGGGATGGGGCCCTTTGTCCTCATCTTCCTGTGGAAATGGAGGTCGGGGAGCTCTGGGGCCCTTCAGAGGCTTTCTCTCCACAGTGGCCTGGTGCCTTCTGTCTTCCGTGAGGCGTTGCGTGTTGGGCTTCGCTTCGCCTTCCTTCCCTCTCCTTTCCTTTTCTAACAGTGGCGGCAACTATGGCCCGTGCTCCTGTTAGCCCTGAGAAGCTAGGCTCCCTCCCGTTGGCATTTTGGGGGAGGGTAATCTGGGAGAAGCCCCATCGAGGCGTTTCCCAGGCATCTGTCGAGACAGGGGGAAAAAATGTCTCGCCCAGACAGACGGGGTAGGCTTGTGGTCTTTGTTGGGGTTGCTTTCTTGTAGCCTTTGTTTTGGGGGTGGATTTGGTTTCCTTTCTGCCTGCCCGTGTCTCTTGGGTTCCGGCGTGTGTGTGGCAAGGGGGTGGGGGGTTTTCCCCACTGCCCTCGACGCTCAGCCTGGCTCTCGGGGTGTAGCCAAGGGACTTCCGAGTGCAGACCCGTCCCCGGGTTCCCGGCTTTGCTCAGGCTCAGGGGCAACTCCCCTGGGCAGGGAGCATGCTGGGGCACCTCCGTCGAGTCCTCCCCCACCCCCACGTCCTCTGAGACCTTTCCCTTTCTTCTCTTCCACAGGCCCCATCGCCACAGGATCTCGAAGGAGGAGGCTCGTTCTGAAGCTGAGCCAGAAGGACGCCCTGAACGCGCTCTTTCAACAGAACCCCTACCCTGGGATAGCGACCAGAGAACGACTGGCCCGAGAGCTTGGCATTGCCGAAAGCAGAGTTCAGGTAGGCCCCCCCCTCCACCGGTTCTCCCTCTCAGGCTCCCCGTGCCGGTCCAAGGCAGCCGAAAGCCTCCGGCGGCCTTGCTCTTGAGAACGAGTTCTCTCTGTTTGCCCCTAGGTCTGGTTTCAAAACCAACGAAGAAGACGGTTGAAGCAGGGCCGATCGCCGTCTGAAAATGTGCACCAAGACGGGGAACGGGGGCCAACGGCCACGCCCATGCCACCATTACCACCTCCTCGACCTCAGTCTTCCTCTCAAGGTAATTTACCCAGCGTTCTCCAAAGGCAAGTCCCCAGAGGGGGCCCCGAACCCTCCCCCTCTTGCCAGAGAATTCCCTCTGCTGGTGGGTGAGCACGGGCGGCCTCAGAAACACCAAGGGGGGAGGAAAGAGGGCCATCTGGTTGCTGCCCCCATCAGTGTCCCAGAGAAGGGCCCCATGCCCCCAGTCGGCGTGGACGGGCAGCACTCTTCCCCCTTTGCACCCCCTCCCCAGCCCCCTTCGGGAACTTTAGCCTCCGGCTGCCCAAGGCAGCCTTGGCCGAGGAGCATGCCTCAGGGCACTCCGCGGCAAGACCGGAGGAGGAAAGAGACACACAGGGACATGCATGTGTGTGGAGTGTGCGTGTGTGCGCGCACGTATCCACGATGCACACAGGCACATGATCCATCTGTGGCTGTGTTCCTTAGAACCCTGCACCGGCCACATCGCCACCTGAGGTGAGTCAGGTGTGTGCCTAAGTCTGTCTCCCTGGGACTCTCCATCCCCTCCACACCGCCTAGGGCATCTGTGCTGTGAACGTTCCATGGGCCTTAAAGTCCTCTCCTCTCCTCTCGGTGTGTTCTCTCTTTGGCAGAAGCCTCGGCCAGAGAGGCCAGGAGACAGAGGACCGTCATCTCTGCTTCTCAAACAAGGATCCTCGTGCAAGCCTTCACGAGGGATCGCTTTCCGGGGATTGCCGCCAGGGAAGAACTGGCTCGTCAGACGGGAATCCCAGAACCTCGAATCCAGGTAAGTTCTCCACCCAGCGCCTGGGCCCGGGACGTGACCCAGGAGAAAGGAGCGTTCACCGCTGCCAAGGGTTTGCAGGTGGATACACGCAGGCTTGGGCTTGCGCTTGCGCTTGGGCTAGGGGGGAGGGGGCCGAAAGTTGGTGGGCTGCGTGGTGGGTTTGGGGCCGCTTGTGGCCGTGCACTCACCCCTCATTTCCCAGGGCCAAGGGATTCGTTTGCAGAAAATGGCCCTGCAGAACTCACCCTGGGCCTGACAGATCCGAGGACGGGAGGCCAGGCGGGGTGGAGAATGGGCGCCGCGGGGGCGCCAGCACGTTGATCTGGACGCTCACGACTTCTGATGTGCCTGTCTGCCTTTTGCTCCCCTAGATATGGTTTCAAAACCGAAGAGCTCGGCACCCCCAGCAGAGCACGAGCGGGCCTGGCAGTGGCCGTGCCCAAGGCCCAGGCGACGCATCGGCCACGACTACTCCTGCTCCAGAGGACCGAAGGGCCCCACCCGCTGTCCACAGCACCTCTCTTCCCCTTCAGCCCTCTCTGTCGCAGGAGAGCATGCTCCCCTCCTTGGCTCCAGCCGCTCCTTTGGGCGCCCCCACCGTCTGGGTGCCCGGGACTGCCTCTGGGGTCTGTGTGGGCCAGCCGTTGATGATCTTCGTGGTCCAGCCCAGCCCGGAGGCTCTCCAGCCAAGTGCGAAGCCACCACCTCCTCCCCAGGTAGCACTTCCCTGGGCCGAATGCTCCCCTGCTGTCGTGGCCCCTTGGCAGCCTGGGCAAGGGGCCAACCTGCCGCCTGTACAGCCCGAGACACACATCCCGCGGTGGGCAGAGTCACCCTATGGTGAAGGCACGGCCCATCCGCTAGAGCCACAGCACCAGCCCCACACCCTTCGAAGCACGACAAGCCTCCTAGACGAGCTCATGGCGGCCGCGGGCGACCCGGACACGCAGGTGCCGTCCCCGGGTGCCGCGGCAGAGGCAGGAGCGCACCCTGTGCTCCCAGTCGCACCCAGCCTCCTAGACGAGCTCCTGGCGACCACGGGCGTCCCGTACATGCAGGCGCCGTCCCCGGGGGCCGCGGCAGATGCAGGAGCGCACCCTGTCCTTCCCGGAGCACCCAGCCTCCTGGACGAGCTCATGGCGGCCGCGGGCGTCCCGGACACACAGGTGCCATCCCCGGGGGCCGCGGCAGATGGAGGAGCGTACCCTGTCCTCCCAGGCGCACCCAGCCTCCTAGACGAGCTCCTGGCGGACACTGTCATCCCGGACACGCAGGCACCGTCCCCGGGGGCCGCGGCAGGCGCAGGAGCGCACCCTGTCCTCCCAGGTGCACCCAGCTTCCTAGACGAGCTCCTGGCGTCCACGGGCGTCCCGTACATGCAGGCGCCGTCCCCGGGGGCCGCGGCAGACTCAGGAGCGCACCCTATCCTCCCAGTCGCACCCAGCCTCCTAGACGAGCTCCTGGCGGCCACGAGCGTCCCGTACATGCAGGCGCCGTCCCCGGGGGCCGCGGCAGATGCAGGAGCGCACCCTGTCCTTCCCGGTGCACCCAGCCTCCTGGACGAGCTCCTGGGGGCCACGGGCGTCCCGGACACGCAGGCGCCGTCCCCGGGTGCCGCGGCAGACGCAGGAGCGCACCCTGTCCTCCCAGTTGCACCCAGCCTCCTGGACGAGCTCCTGGCGTCCACGGACGTCCCGGGCTCACCGGCTCCTTCCCCGGGGTCCTCTACTGCCATCGCAGAGGACCAGCCAGCCCTCCCCGGGTCACGCAGCCTCCTAGAGGAAATCATGGCTGCCACGGCCATCCAGGACATGCCGTGGCCTTCCCCGGGGGTCACTGCCGAGGAAGGAGGAGCTGAGGCAAGCATGGAAGCACCCCTCAGTGAGGACGATTACCAGGCCCTCCTCGACATGCTGCCAGGCTCCCCAGGCCCTTGGGCTTAGAGGGAGAGGAAGGAAGGGGCCCCTTCTCCCCCAAGCCCCTTTCAGGCCTCCCTGCCTGGCATGCAGAGCCATGGAGCTCGGCGAGGGGGCCGGGTTTGGCTGGGGGTGGAGAGAATACAGACGGGATGTCTACCAACATCTTTGGGGACAAATGCGAGAGCTGGACCTTAGGGCAGCATGGGTCCCGTCCCCCCAAGAGGGACACCCCACCTGAAGCCTCCAGGCATGCGCGCATTCCAGTGACCAAGAGGGTGCCTAAGAGGGGACATGCCATGGATCCAATAAAGAAACCCTGTGCCCCGCACAGGTTCTTTCCGTCTGGCTCTTGTGTCTTCTGGTCCCGTCTTTCCTGCACTCCACACAGGAGAATGCCTTCCCTATGCCAGGGGCAGCTGAGGGGAGGGGAGCGGGGGATGGGGAAATGGGAAGGTGGATGGCTGGGAGATGCGAGGTGGGAGGGAGCGAGCGGGTGGAGGGAGAGGGTGGGGGTGAAGGGAGAGAGTGGGGGTGAAGGGAGAGAGCTGGGAAGGCTAAGTGGGAGAGGGAGGGAGGGAGGGAAGGGAGGCAGGGAGGGTCGGGGACGGAAGGAGGAAGGGGGGTGGTCGGGGGAGGGGGGCGGCGCCCGCGCGGCGGGGACTCAGCTTCAAGCCACCGGCAAACCCCGCGGGTATCCCTAAAATACTCCGTTGGGGACACGCTTGCCTCGGTTTCGGGGTGCATGCCCTGGGCGGGTTTCCCAAGGTGAGATCCTCTGAGCAAGCAGTAGGGACCGACCCACACAACCACTCTCACGACCAGACTCCCTGTGAACACACCCGCCAGGTATATCTGCAAAGGCCAATCATCTCCATGTGTCTCTCAGATCCTCGCGGTGTAGTGACTGAGCTCGCCCTGCCGCGAGCATGCCCCCATCACCAGCCGACTTACACACATTATTTATTTGCAAACCCGTTCCTGAATTCATAGACCCAATGGTTTCAAAGTACATACAAACCCCTCAGAGTTCCCATGTGAACCCCGGTGGTTCGGTTTCAAAACCTGGGTGGCCACAAATACTTAGCTAAAGATGGCTGTGGGTGTGCCGGTGTGTTTCGTTCGTGTCTTTTCAATTCATCGGGACCTGTTCCGAGCGAAAAGAGAGGTGCCTCGCATCGTCCATCCCCCGCACTACTTCACGCAGCCTTCTCCCTTCTTTGTCTGCTCCTTCCCCCTGATTTCCTCCTCCTTCTCCTCCCCGCCCTCCGTTTCTCGAAGAAAGCGCACACTCTTTCCATGTCCCGTTGTTGGCACGGGTCAGGGCTTCGTTCTCTCCACAAACGGCCAAGCTTCTTTCCTAGCCTTAGTGGAACCTCCTTGCTAAGAGTACGGGGATACACTCTCCCCTTTCCCGGGTCTGCCCGGGGCACTTGGGCTGGGGGGTGGGCTGGGGAGAGGCGGGCATCAGGCTCCACCTCAAAAAGCCCCAAAGGGCGTGAGCTGCCATTCGAGTGGCTGGCCCATCAGGTCTCTGGCAGTAGACTCGAGCTCCTGGCAAGTCAGAGCCCTGGGGGTGGGCAGGGCAGTGGACTGGGACTGCTGTAGGGAAAGGACGCCATGGGGGCACAGAGGAGGTGGGGAGGGACGTGGGAAACGGAGGCAAGGAAAGCGAGGGAATCGAGGTGGAGGCACCGGACAGAGCGTCCAGTGTCTGGGAATGCCCCGGAGGAGCCGGCGGAGGCCACTGGGGCCAACGTATGTGTGGAATGTGAAAAGGCGGGAAAACCCAGAGAGTTTCGGAAGCCAAGGCAGGCTGGGAAAGGGGGCGTGGGCGGCAACTGCAAAGGGGCCTAGGGGAATTCCCGGGCAATTAACAATCTGTGCACTGCTGATGCTCCCCGAGCCCGGCGTTGATCCCACCGCTGCGGCGTGGCAGGGCCACTAACCAAAGCCCCGAACGGCACACCCAGCCCAACGTGGACCTTGGGGCTGTGTGGCACGGGCCGTGCCCGTGAAAGCCCACTCGCTCCACGGGATCCTTTCCAGGGTCTCTGCTTGGCGGCCAGGGACGTCCCTCCCCTCCTTCTAAGCCCCCACCGCTATTTACATACATGGGGCGGAGCCACCTCACCCTATCGCAAGTCCTGAGCTGCTGGCTGCTGGCCCACCGGGACAGCCGTCTGCAGCGTCCGTGTGTCTCTCCCACCATGGCCTCGTCCAGCTCCTCCAGCACCTCAAGTGGTACGTTTGCCCTCGGCCCCTGGGGTTGGATCACGTCTCAGGGGGGTTTGTGGGTCGCCCGGCCAAAGGTTTCCGGCAAACCTGTCAACGGACCACCAGGAATGGCAGGGACCGATCGGCTGGGCCCGTGGTTTCCAGGCGTTGGGCGTGCCCAGAGTGGCACCGTTTGGTCGTTTGGCTCCTTTGGCACACACATGGCTTCTCCATTCTCTTTTCTGGGATGAGGGGGTTGGTTGAGGGCGTGGGAGGAGGGCGGACTGGGATGGGGCCCTTTGTCCTCATCTTCCTGTGGAAATGGAGGTCGGGGAGCTCTGGGGCCCTGCAGAGGCTTTCTCTCCACAGTGGCCTGGTGCCTTCTGTCTTCCGTCAGGCATTGTTTGTTGGGCTTCGCTGCACATTCCTTCCCTCTCGTTTCCTTTTCTCACAGTGGTGGCAACTATGGCCAGTGCCCCTGTTAGCCCCGAGAAGCCAGGCTCCCTCCCGTTGGCATCGTGAGGGAGGGAAATCTGGAAGAAGCCCCATCGAGGCGTTTCCCAGGCATGTCCCCAGTCAGGGGGAAAAATGTCTCGCCCAGACAGACGGGATAGGGCTGTGGTCTTTGTTGGGTGGTCCTTCTGGCCGCCTTTGTTTTGGGGGTGGGTTTGGTTGTTCTCCGTTCCTCACAGTGTAGTGACGGGGTTCGTCCGCGTCACCAGCCGACTTACAGACATTATTTATTTGCACACCCGTTCTTGAATTCACACGCCCAATGGTTTCAAACTACATACAAACCCCTCACTGTTCTCATGTGAACCCCGGTGGTTGGGTTTCGAAAGCAGGGTGGCCACAAATACTTAGCTAAAGATGGCTGTGGGTGTGCCGGTGTGTTTCGTTCGTGTCTTTTCAATTCATCGGGACCTGTTCCGAGCGAAAAGAGAGGTGCCTCGCATCGTCCATCCCCCGCACTACTTCACGCAGCCTTCTCCCTTCTTTGTCTGCTCCTTCCCCCTGATTTCCTTCTCCTTCTCCTCCCCGCCCTCCGTTTCTCGAAGAAAGCGCACACTCTTTCCATGTCCCGTTGTTGGCACGGGTCAGGGCTTCGTTCTCTCCACAAACGGCCAAGCTTCTTTCCTAGCCTTAGTGGAACCTCCTTGCTAAGAGTACGGGGATACACTCTCCCCTTTCCCGGGACTGCCCAGGGCACTTGGGCTGGGGGGTGGGCTGGGGAGAGGCGGGCATCAGGCTCCACCTCAAAAAGCCCCAAAGGGCGTGAGCTGCCATTCGAGTGGCTGGCCCATCAGGTCTCTGGCAGTAGACTCGAGCTCCCGGCAAGTCAGAGCCCTGGGGGTGGGCAGGGCAGTGGACTGGGACTGCTGTAGGGAAAGGACGCCATGGGGGCACAGAGGAGGTGGGGAGGGACGTGGGAAACGGAGGCAAGGAAAGCGAGGGAATCGAGGTGGAGGCACCGGACAGAGCGTCCAGTGTCCGGGAATGCCTCGGAGGAGCCGGCGGAGGCCACTGGGGCCAACGTATGTGTGGAATGTGAAAAGGCGGGAAAACCCAGAGAGTTTCGGAAGCCAAGGCAGGCTGGGAAAGGGGGCGTGGGCGGCAACTGCAAAGGGGCCTAGGGGAATTCCCGGGCAATTAACAATCTGTGCACTGCTGATGCTCCCCGAGCCCGGCGTTGATCCCACCGCTGCGGCGTGGCAGGGCCACTAACCAAAGCCCCGAACGGCACACCCAGCCCAACGTGGACCTTGGGGCTGTGTGGCACGGGCCGTGCCCGTGAAAGCCCACTCGCTCCACGGGATCCTTTCCAGGGTCTCTGCTTGGCGGCCAGGGACGTCCCTCCCCTCCTTCTACGCCCCCACCGCTATTTGCATACATAGGGGTGGAGCCACCTCACCCTATCGCAAGTCCTGAGCTGCTGGCTGCTCGCCCCCCGGGACAGCAGTCCGCAGCGTCCGTGTGTCTCTCCCACCATGGCCTCGTCCAGCTCCTCCAGCACCTCAAGTGGTACGTTTGCCCTCGGCCCCTGGGGTTGGATCACGTCTCAGGGGGGTTGGTGGGTCGCCTGGCCAAATGTTCCTGGCAAACCTGTCAACGGACCACCAGGAATTGCAGGGACTGATCGGCTGGGCCCGTGGTTTCCAGGCGTTGGGCGTGCCCAGAGAAGCACCGTTTGGTCGTTTGGCTCCTTTGGCACACACATGCCTTCTCCATTCTCTTTTCTGGGATGAGGGGGTTGGTTGAGGGGGCGGGGGGAGGGCGGACTGGGATGGGGCCCTTTGTCCTCATCTTCCTGTGGAAATGGAGGTCGGGGAGCTCTGGGGCCCTTCAGAGGCTTTCTCTCCACAGTGGCCTGGTGCCTTCTGTCTTCCGTGAGGCGTTGCGTGTTGGGCTTCGCTTCGCCTTCCTTCCCTCTCCTTTCCTTTTCTAACAGTGGCGGCAACTATGGCCCGTGCTCCTGTTAGCCCTGAGAAGCTAGGCTCCCTCCCGTTGGCATTTTGGGGGAGGGTAATCTGGGAGAAGCCCCATCGAGGCGTTTCCCAGGCATCTGTCGAGACAGGGGGAAAAAATGTCTCGCCCAGACAGACGGGGTAGGCTTGTGGTCTTTGTTGGGGTTGCTTTCTTGTAGCCTTTGTTTTGGGGGTGGATTTGGTTTCCTTTCTGCCTGCCCGTGTCTCTTGGGTTCCGGCGTGTGTGTGGCAAGGGGGTGGGGGGTTTTCCCCACTGCCCTCGACGCTCAGCCTGGCTCTCGGGGTGTAGCCAAGGGACTTCCGAGTGCAGACCCGTCCCCGGGTTCCCGGCTTTGCTCAGGCTCAGGGGCAACTCCCCTGGGCAGGGAGCATGCTGGGGCACCTCCGTCGAGTCCTCCCCCACCCCCACGTCCTCTGAGACCTTTCCCTTTCTTCTCTTCCACAGGCCCCATCGCCACAGGATCTCGAAGGAGGAGGCTCGTTCTGAAGCTGAGCCAGAAGGACGCCCTGAACGCGCTCTTTCAACAGAACCCCTACCCTGGGATAGCGACCAGAGAACGACTGGCCCGAGAGCTTGGCATTGCCGAAAGCAGAGTTCAGGTAGGCCCCCCCCTCCACCGGTTCTCCCTCTCAGGCTCCCCGTGCCGGTCCAAGGCAGCCGAAAGCCTCCGGCGGCCTTGCTCTTGAGAACGAGTTCTCTCTGTTTGCCCCTAGGTCTGGTTTCAAAACCAACGAAGAAGACGGTTGAAGCAGGGCCGATCGCCGTCTGAAAATGTGCACCAAGACGGGGAACGGGGGCCAACGGCCACGCCCATGCCACCATTACCACCTCCTCGACCTCAGTCTTCCTCTCAAGGTAATTTACCCAGCGTTCTCCAAAGGCAAGTCCCCAGAGGGGGCCCCGAACCCTCCCCCTCTTGCCAGAGAATTCCCTCTGCTGGTGGGTGAGCACGGGCGGCCTCAGAAACACCAAGGGGGGAGGAAAGAGGGCCATCTGGTTGCTGCCCCCATCAGTGTCCCAGAGAAGGGCCCCATGCCCCCAGTCGGCGTGGACGGGCAGCACTCTTCCCCCTTTGCACCCCCTCCCCAGCCCCCTTCGGGAACTTTAGCCTCCGGCTGCCCAAGGCAGCCTTGGCCGAGGAGCATGCCTCAGGGCACTCCGCGGCAAGACCGGAGGAGGAAAGAGACACACAGGGACATGCATGTGTGTGGAGTGTGCGTGTGTGCGCGCACGTATCCACGATGCACACAGGCACATGATCCATCTGTGGCTGTGTTCCTTAGAACCCTGCACCGGCCACATCGCCACCTGAGGTGAGTCAGGTGTGTGCCTAAGTCTGTCTCCCTGGGACTCTCCATCCCCTCCACACCGCCTAGGGCATCTGTGCTGTGAACGTTCCATGGGCCTTAAAGTCCTCTCCTCTCCTCTCGGTGTGTTCTCTCTTTGGCAGAAGCCTCGGCCAGAGAGGCCAGGAGACAGAGGACCGTCATCTCTGCTTCTCAAACAAGGATCCTCGTGCAAGCCTTCACGAGGGATCGCTTTCCGGGGATTGCCGCCAGGGAAGAACTGGCTCGTCAGACGGGAATCCCAGAACCTCGAATCCAGGTAAGTTCTCCACCCAGCGCCTGGGCCCGGGACGTGACCCAGGAGAAAGGAGCGTTCACCGCTGCCAAGGGTTTGCAGGTGGATACACGCAGGCTTGGGCTTGCGCTTGCGCTTGGGCTAGGGGGGAGGGGGCCGAAAGTTGGTGGGCTGCGTGGTGGGTTTGGGGCCGCTTGTGGCCGTGCACTCACCCCTCATTTCCCAGGGCCAAGGGATTCGTTTGCAGAAAATGGCCCTGCAGAACTCACCCTGGGCCTGACAGATCCGAGGACGGGAGGCCAGGCGGGGTGGAGAATGGGCGCCGCGGGGGCGCCAGCACGTTGATCTGGACGCTCACGACTTCTGATGTGCCTGTCTGCCTTTTGCTCCCCTAGATATGGTTTCAAAACCGAAGAGCTCGGCACCCCCAGCAGAGCACGAGCGGGCCTGGCAGTGGCCGTGCCCAAGGCCCAGGCGACGCATCGGCCACGACTACTCCTGCTCCAGAGGACCGAAGGGCCCCACCCGCTGTCCACAGCACCTCTCTTCCCCTTCAGCCCTCTCTGTCGCAGGAGAGCATGCTCCCCTCCTTGGCTCCAGCCGCTCCTTTGGGCGCCCCCACCGTCTGGGTGCCCGGGACTGCCTCTGGGGTCTGTGTGGGCCAGCCGTTGATGATCTTCGTGGTCCAGCCCAGCCCGGAGGCTCTCCAGCCAAGTGCGAAGCCACCACCTCCTCCCCAGGTAGCACTTCCCTGGGCCGAATGCTCCCCTGCTGTCGTGGCCCCTTGGCAGCCTGGGCAAGGGGCCAACCTGCCGCCTGTACAGCCCGAGACACACATCCCGCGGTGGGCAGAGTCACCCTATGGTGAAGGCACGGCCCATCCGCTAGAGCCACAGCACCAGCCCCACACCCTTCGAAGCACGACAAGCCTCCTAGACGAGCTCATGGCGGCCGCGGGCGACCCGGACACGCAGGTGCCGTCCCCGGGTGCCGCGGCAGAGGCAGGAGCGCACCCTGTGCTCCCAGTCGCACCCAGCCTCCTAGACGAGCTCCTGGCGACCACGGGCGTCCCGTACATGCAGGCGCCGTCCCCGGGGGCCGCGGCAGATGCAGGAGCGCACCCTGTCCTTCCCGGAGCACCCAGCCTCCTGGACGAGCTCATGGCGGCCGCGGGCGTCCCGGACACACAGGTGCCATCCCCGGGGGCCGCGGCAGATGGAGGAGCGTACCCTGTCCTCCCAGGCGCACCCAGCCTCCTAGACGAGCTCCTGGCGGACACTGTCATCCCGGACACGCAGGCACCGTCCCCGGGGGCCGCGGCAGGCGCAGGAGCGCACCCTGTCCTCCCAGGTGCACCCAGCTTCCTAGACGAGCTCCTGGCGTCCACGGGCGTCCCGTACATGCAGGCGCCGTCCCCGGGGGCCGCGGCAGACTCAGGAGCGCACCCTATCCTCCCAGTCGCACCCAGCCTCCTAGACGAGCTCCTGGCGGCCACGAGCGTCCCGTACATGCAGGCGCCGTCCCCGGGGGCCGCGGCAGATGCAGGAGCGCACCCTGTCCTTCCCGGTGCACCCAGCCTCCTGGACGAGCTCCTGGGGGCCACGGGCGTCCCGGACACGCAGGCGCCGTCCCCGGGTGCCGCGGCAGACGCAGGAGCGCACCCTGTCCTCCCAGTTGCACCCAGCCTCCTGGACGAGCTCCTGGCGTCCACGGACGTCCCGGGCTCACCGGCTCCTTCCCCGGGGTCCTCTACTGCCATCGCAGAGGACCAGCCAGCCCTCCCCGGGTCACGCAGCCTCCTAGAGGAAATCATGGCTGCCACGGCCATCCAGGACATGCCGTGGCCTTCCCCGGGGGTCACTGCCGAGGAAGGAGGAGCTGAGGCAAGCATGGAAGCACCCCTCAGTGAGGACGATTACCAGGCCCTCCTCGACATGCTGCCAGGCTCCCCAGGCCCTTGGGCTTAGAGGGAGAGGAAGGAAGGGGCCCCTTCTCCCCCAAGCCCCTTTCAGGCCTCCCTGCCTGGCATGCAGAGCCATGGAGCTCGGCGAGGGGGCCGGGTTTGGCTGGGGGTGGAGAGAATACAGACGGGATGTCTACCAACATCTTTGGGGACAAATGCGAGAGCTGGACCTTAGGGCAGCATGGGTCCCGTCCCCCCAAGAGGGACACCCCACCTGAAGCCTCCAGGCATGCGCGCATTGCAGTGACCAAGAGGGTGCCTAAGAGGGGACATGCCATGGATCCAATAAAGAAACCCTGTGCCCCGCACAGGTTCTTTCCGTCTGGCTCTTGTGTCTTCTGGTCCCGTCTTTCCTGCACTCCACACAGGAGAATGCCTTCCCTATGCCAGGGGCAGCTGAGGGGAGGGGAGCGGGGGATGGGGAAATGGGAAGGTGGATGGCTGGGAGATGCGAGGTGGGAGGGAGCGAGCGGGTGGAGGGAGAGGGTGGGGGTGAAGGGAGAGAGTGGGGGTGAAGGGAGAGAGCTGGGAAGGCTAAGTGGGAGAGGGAGGGAGGGAGGGAAGGGAGGCAGGGAGGGTCGGGGACGGAAGGAGGAAGGGGGGTGGTCGGGGGAGGGGGGCGGCGCCCGCGCGGCGGGGACTCAGCTTCAAGCCACCGGCAAACCCCGCGGGTATCCCTAAAATACTCCGTTGGGGACACGCTTGCCTCGGTTTCGGGGTGCATGCCCTGGGCGGGTTTCCCAAGGTGAGATCCTCTGAGCAAGCAGTAGGGACCGACCCACACAACCACTCTCACGACCAGACTCCCTGTGAACACACCCGCCAGGTATATCTGCAAAGGCCAATCATCTCCATGTGTCTCTCAGATCCTCGCGGTGTAGTGACTGAGCTCGCCCTGCCGCGAGCATGCCCCCATCACCAGCCGACTTACACACATTATTTATTTGCAAACCCGTTCCTGAATTCATAGACCCAATGGTTTCAAAGTACATACAAACCCCTCAGAGTTCCCATGTGAACCCCGGTGGTTCGGTTTCAAAACCTGGGTGGCCACAAATACTTAGCTAAAGATGGCTGTGGGTGTGCCGGTGTGTTTCGTTCGTGTCTTTTCAATTCATCGGGACCTGTTCCGAGCGAAAAGAGAGGTGCCTCGCATCGTCCATCCCCCGCACTACTTCACGCAGCCTTCTCCCTTCTTTGTCTGCTCCTTCCCCCTGATTTCCTCCTCCTTCTCCTCCCCGCCCTCCGTTTCTCGAAGAAAGCGCACACTCTTTCCATGTCCCGTTGTTGGCACGGGTCAGGGCTTCGTTCTCTCCACAAACGGCCAAGCTTCTTTCCTAGCCTTAGTGGAACCTCCTTGCTAAGAGTACGGGGATACACTCTCCCCTTTCCCGGGTCTGCCCGGGGCACTTGGGCTGGGGGGTGGGCTGGGGAGAGGCGGGCATCAGGCTCCACCTCAAAAAGCCCCAAAGGGCGTGAGCTGCCATTCGAGTGGCTGGCCCATCAGGTCTCTGGCAGTAGACTCGAGCTCCTGGCAAGTCAGAGCCCTGGGGGTGGGCAGGGCAGTGGACTGGGACTGCTGTAGGGAAAGGACGCCATGGGGGCACAGAGGAGGTGGGGAGGGACGTGGGAAACGGAGGCAAGGAAAGCGAGGGAATCGAGGTGGAGGCACCGGACAGAGCGTCCAGTGTCTGGGAATGCCCCGGAGGAGCCGGCGGAGGCCACTGGGGCCAACGTATGTGTGGAATGTGAAAAGGCGGGAAAACCCAGAGAGTTTCGGAAGCCAAGGCAGGCTGGGAAAGGGGGCGTGGGCGGCAACTGCAAAGGGGCCTAGGGGAATTCCCGGGCAATTAACAATCTGTGCACTGCTGATGCTCCCCGAGCCCGGCGTTGATCCCACCGCTGCGGCGTGGCAGGGCCACTAACCAAAGCCCCGAACGGCACACCCAGCCCAACGTGGACCTTGGGGCTGTGTGGCACGGGCCGTGCCCGTGAAAGCCCACTCGCTCCACGGGATCCTTTCCAGGGTCTCTGCTTGGCGGCCAGGGACGTCCCTCCCCTCCTTCTAAGCCCCCACCGCTATTTACATACATGGGGCGGAGCCACCTCACCCTATCGCAAGTCCTGAGCTGCTGGCTGCTGGCCCACCGGGACAGCCGTCTGCAGCGTCCGTGTGTCTCTCCCACCATGGCCTCGTCCAGCTCCTCCAGCACCTCAAGTGGTACGTTTGCCCTCGGCCCCTGGGGTTGGATCACGTCTCAGGGGGGTTTGTGGGTCGCCCGGCCAAAGGTTTCCGGCAAACCTGTCAACGGACCACCAGGAATGGCAGGGACCGATCGGCTGGGCCCGTGGTTTCCAGGCGTTGGGCGTGCCCAGAGTGGCACCGTTTGGTCGTTTGGCTCCTTTGGCACACACATGGCTTCTCCATTCTCTTTTCTGGGATGAGGGGGTTGGTTGAGGGCGTGGGAGGAGGGCGGACTGGGATGGGGCCCTTTGTCCTCATCTTCCTGTGGAAATGGAGGTCGGGGAGCTCTGGGGCCCTGCAGAGGCTTTCTCTCCACAGTGGCCTGGTGCCTTCTGTCTTCCGTCAGGCATTGTTTGTTGGGCTTCGCTGCACATTCCTTCCCTCTCGTTTCCTTTTCTCACAGTGGTGGCAACTATGGCCAGTGCCCCTGTTAGCCCCGAGAAGCCAGGCTCCCTCCCGTTGGCATCGTGAGGGAGGGAAATCTGGAAGAAGCCCCATCGAGGCGTTTCCCAGGCATGTCCCCAGTCAGGGGGAAAAATGTCTCGCCCAGACAGACGGGATAGGGCTGTGGTCTTTGTTGGGTGGTCCTTCTGGCCGCCTTTGTTTTGGGGGTGGGTTTGGTTGTTCTCCGTTCCTCACAGTGTAGTGACGGGGTTCGTCCGCGTCACCAGCCGACTTACAGACATTATTTATTTGCACACCCGTTCTTGAATTCACACGCCCAATGGTTTCAAACTACATACAAACCCCTCACTGTTCTCATGTGAACCCCGGTGGTTGGGTTTCGAAAGCAGGGTGGCCACAAATACTTAGCTAAAGATGGCTGTGGGTGTGCCGGTGTGTTTCGTTCGTGTCTTTTCAATTCATCGGGACCTGTTCCGAGCGAAAAGAGAGGTGCCTCGCATCGTCCATCCCCCGCACTACTTCACGCAGCCTTCTCCCTTCTTTGTCTGCTCCTTCCCCCTGATTTCCTCCTCCTTCTCCTCCCCGCCCTCCGTTTCTCGAAGAAAGCGCACACTCTTTCCATGTCCCGTTGTTGGCACGGGTCAGGGCTTCGTTCTCTCCACAAACGGCCAAGCTTCTTTCCTAGCCTTAGTGGAACCTCCTTGCTAAGAGTACGGGGATACACTCTCCCCTTTCCCGGGTCTGCCCAGGGCACTTGGGCTGGGGGGTGGGCTGGGGAGAGGCGGGCATCAGGCTCCACCTCAAAAAGCCCCAAAGGGCGTGAGCTGCCATTCGAGTGGCTGGCCCATCAGGTCTCTGGCAGTAGACTCGAGCTCCCGGCAAGTCAGAGCCCTGGGGGTGGGCAGGGCAGTGGACTGGGACTGCTGTAGGGAAAGGACGCCATGGGGGCACAGAGGAGGTGGGGAGGGACGTGGGAAACGGAGGCAAGGAAAGCGAGGGAATCGAGGTGGAGGCACCGGACAGAGCGTCCAGTGTCCGGGAATGCCTCGGAGGAGCCGGCGGAGGCCACTGGGGCCAACGTATGTGTGGAATGTGAAAAGGCGGGAAAACCCAGAGAGTTTCGGAAGCCAAGGCAGGCTGGGAAAGGGGGCGTGGGCGGCAACTGCAAAGGGGCCTAGGGGAATTCCCGGGCAATTAACAATCTGTGCACTGCTGATGCTCCCCGAGCCCGGCGTTGATCCCACCGCTGCGGCGTGGCAGGGCCACTAACCAAAGCCCCGAACGGCACACCCAGCCCAACGTGGACCTTGGGGCTGTGTGGCACGGGCCGTGCCCGTGAAAGCCCACTCGCTCCACGGGATCCTTTCCAGGGTCTCTGCTTGGCGGCCAGGGACGTCCCTCCCCTCCTTCTACGCCCCCACCGCTATTTGCATACATAGGGGTGGAGCCACCTCACCCTATCGCAAGTCCTGAGCTGCTGGCTGCTCGCCCCCCGGGACAGCAGTCCGCAGCGTCCGTGTGTCTCTCCCACCATGGCCTCGTCCAGCTCCTCCAGCACCTCAAGTGGTACGTTTGCCCTCGGCCCCTGGGGTTGGATCACGTCTCAGGGGGGTTGGTGGGTCGCCTGGCCAAATGTTCCTGGCAAACCTGTCAACGGACCACCAGGAATTGCAGGGACTGATCGGCTGGGCCCGTGGTTTCCAGGCGTTGGGCGTGCCCAGAGAAGCACCGTTTGGTCGTTTGGCTCCTTTGGCACACACATGCCTTCTCCATTCTCTTTTCTGGGATGAGGGGGTTGGTTGAGGGGGCGGGGGGAGGGCGGACTGGGATGGGGCCCTTTGTCCTCATCTTCCTGTGGAAATGGAGGTCGGGGAGCTCTGGGGCCCTTCAGAGGCTTTCTCTCCACAGTGGCCCGGTGCCTTCTGTCTTCCGTGAGGCGTTGCGTGTTGGGCTTCGCTTCGCCTTCCTTCCCTCTCCTTTTCTTTTCTAACAGTGGCGGCAACTATGGCCCGTGCTCCTGTTAGCCCTGAGAAGCTAGGCTCCCTCCCGTTGGCATTTTGGGGGAGGGTAATCTGGGAGAAGCCCCATCGAGGCGTTTCCCAGGCATCTGTCGAGACAGGGGGAAAAAATGTCTCGCCCAGACAGACGGGGTAGGCTTGTGGTCTTTGTTGGGGTTGCTTTCTTGTAGCCTTTGTTTTGGGGGTGGATTTGGTTTCCTTTCTGCCTGCCCGTGTCTCTTGGGTTCCGGCGTGTGTGTGGCAAGGGGGTGGGGGGTTTTCCCCGCTGCCCTCGACGCTCAGCCTGGCTCTCGGGGTGTAGCCAAGGGACTTCCGAGTGCAGACCCGTCCCCGGGTTCCCGGCTTTGCTCAGGCTCAGGGGCAACTCCCCTGGGCAGGGAGCATGCTGGGGCACCTCCGTCGAGTCCTCCCCCACCCCCACGTCCTCTGAGACCTTTCCCTTTCTTCTCTTCCACAGGCCCCATCGCCACAGGATCTCGAAGGAGGAGGCTCGTTCTGAAGCTGAGCCAGAAGGACGCCCTGAACGCGCTCTTTCAACAGAACCCCTACCCTGGGATAGCGACCAGAGAACGACTGGCCCGAGAGCTTGGCATTGCCGAAAGCAGAGTTCAGGTAGGCCCCCCCCTCCACCGGTTCTCCCTCTCAGGCTCCCCGTGCCGGTCCAAGGCAGCCGAAAGCCTCCGGCGGCCTTGCTCTTGAGAACGAGTTCTCTCTGTTTGCCCCTAGGTCTGGTTTCAAAACCAACGAAGAAGACGGTTGAAGCAGGGCCGATCGCCGTCTGAAAATGTGCACCAAGACGGGGAACGGGGGCCAACGGCCACGCCCATGCCACCATTACCACCTCCTCGACCTCAGTCTTCCTCTCAAGGTAATTTACCCAGCGTTCTCCAAAGGCAAGTCCCCAGAGGGGGCCCCGAACCCTCCCCCTCTTGCCAGAGAATTCCCTCTGCTGGTGGGTGAGCACGGGCGGCCTCAGAAACACCAAGGGGGGAGGAAAGAGGGCCATCTGGTTGCTGCCCCCATCAGTGTCCCAGAGAAGGGCCCCATGCCCCCAGTCGGCGTGGACGGGCAGCACTCTTCCCCCTTTGCACCCCCTCCCCAGCCCCCTTCGGGAACTTTAGCCTCCGGCTGCCCAAGGCAGCCTTGGCCGAGGAGCATGCCTCAGGGCACTCCGCGGCAAGACCGGAGGAGGAAAGAGACACACAGGGACATGCATGTGTGTGGAGTGTGCGTGTGTGCGCGCACGTATCCACGATGCACACAGGCACATGATCCATCTGTGGCTGTGTTCCTTAGAACCCTGCACCGGCCACATCGCCACCTGAGGTGAGTCAGGTGTGTGCCTAAGTCTGTCTCCCTGGGACTCTCCATCCCCTCCACACCGCCTAGGGCATCTGTGCTGTGAACGTTCCATGGGCCTTAAAGTCCTCTCCTCTCCTCTCGGTGTGTTCTCTCTTTGGCAGAAGCCTCGGCCAGAGAGGCCAGGAGACAGAGGACCGTCATCTCTGCTTCTCAAACAAGGATCCTCGTGCAAGCCTTCACGAGGGATCGCTTTCCGGGGATTGCCGCCAGGGAAGAACTGGCTCGTCAGACGGGAATCCCAGAACCTCGAATCCAGGTAAGTTCTCCACCCAGCGCCTGGGCCCGGGACGTGACCCAGGAGAAAGGAGCGTTCACCGCTGCCAAGGGTTTGCAGGTGGATACACGCAGGCTTGGGCTTGCGCTTGCGCTTGGGCTAGGGGGGAGGGGGCCGAAAGTTGGTGGGCTGCGTGGTGGGTTTGGGGCCGCTTGTGGCCGTGCACTCACCCCTCATTTCCCAGGGCCAAGGGATTCGTTTGCAGAAAATGGCCCTGCAGAACTCACCCTGGGCCTGACAGATCCGAGGACGGGAGGCCAGGCGGGGTGGAGAATGGGCGCCGCGGGGGCGCCAGCACGTTGATCTGGACGCTCACGACTTCTGATGTGCCTGTCTGCCTTTTGCTCCCCTAGATATGGTTTCAAAACCGAAGAGCTCGGCACCCCCAGCAGAGCACGAGCGGGCCTGGCAGTGGCCGTGCCCAAGGCCCAGGCGACGCATCGGCCACGACTACTCCTGCTCCAGAGGACCGAAGGGCCCCACCCGCTGTCCACAGCACCTCTCTTCCCCTTCAGCCCTCTCTGTCGCAGGAGAGCATGCTCCCCTCCTTGGCTCCAGCCGCTCCTTTGGGCGCCCCCACCGTCTGGGTGCCCGGGACTGCCTCTGGGGTCTGTGTGGGCCAGCCGTTGATGATCTTCGTGGTCCAGCCCAGCCCGGAGGCTCTCCAGCCAAGTGCGAAGCCACCACCTCCTCCCCAGGTAGCACTTCCCTGGGCCGAATGCTCCCCTGCTGTCGTGGCCCCTTGGCAGCCTGGGCAAGGGGCCAACCTGCCGCCTGTACAGCCCGAGACACACATCCCGCGGTGGGCAGAGTCACCCTATGGTGAAGGCACGGCCCATCCGCTAGAGCCACAGCACCAGCCCCACACCCTTCGAAGCACGACAAGCCTCCTAGACGAGCTCATGGCGGCCGCGGGCGACCCGGACACGCAGGTGCCGTCCCCGGGTGCCGCGGCAGAGGCAGGAGCGCACCCTGTGCTCCCAGTCGCACCCAGCCTCCTAGACGAGCTCCTGGCGACCACGGGCGTCCCGTACATGCAGGCGCCGTCCCCGGGGGCCGCGGCAGATGCAGGAGCGCACCCTGTCCTTCCCGGAGCACCCAGCCTCCTGGACGAGCTCATGGCGGCCGCGGGCGTCCCGGACACACAGGTGCCATCCCCGGGGGCCGCGGCAGATGGAGGAGCGTACCCTGTCCTCCCAGGCGCACCCAGCCTCCTAGACGAGCTCCTGGCGGACACTGTCATCCCGGACACGCAGGCACCGTCCCCGGGGGCCGCGGCAGGCGCAGGAGCGCACCCTGTCCTCCCAGGTGCACCCAGCTTCCTAGACGAGCTCCTGGCGTCCACGGGCGTCCCGTACATGCAGGCGCCGTCCCCGGGGGCCGCGGCAGACTCAGGAGCGCACCCTATCCTCCCAGTCGCACCCAGCCTCCTAGACGAGCTCCTGGCGGCCACGAGCGTCCCGTACATGCAGGCGCCGTCCCCGGGGGCCGCGGCAGATGCAGGAGCGCACCCTGTCCTTCCCGGTGCACCCAGCCTCCTGGACGAGCTCCTGGGGGCCACGGGCGTCCCGGACACGCAGGCGCCGTCCCCGGGTGCCGCGGCAGACGCAGGAGCGCACCCTGTCCTCCCAGTTGCACCCAGCCTCCTGGACGAGCTCCTGGCGTCCACGGACGTCCCGGGCTCACCGGCTCCTTCCCCGGGGTCCTCTACTGCCATCGCAGAGGACCAGCCAGCCCTCCCCGGGTCACGCAGCCTCCTAGAGGAAATCATGGCTGCCACGGCCATCCAGGACATGCCGTGGCCTTCCCCGGGGGTCACTGCCGAGGAAGGAGGAGCTGAGGCAAGCATGGAAGCACCCCTCAGTGAGGACGATTACCAGGCCCTCCTCGACATGCTGCCAGGCTCCCCAGGCCCTTGGGCTTAGAGGGAGAGGAAGGAAGGGGCCCCTTCTCCCCCAAGCCCCTTTCAGGCCTCCCTGCCTGGCATGCAGAGCCATGGAGCTCGGCGAGGGGGCCGGGTTTGGCTGGGGGTGGAGAGAATACAGACGGGATGTCTACCAACATCTTTGGGGACAAATGCGAGAGCTGGACCTTAGGGCAGCATGGGTCCCGTCCCCCCAAGAGGGACACCCCACCTGAAGCCTCCAGGCATGCGCGCATTGCAGTGACCAAGAGGGTGCCTAAGAGGGGACATGCCATGGATCCAATAAAGAAACCCTGTGCCCCGCACAGGTTCTTTCCGTCTGGCTCTTGTGTCTTCTGGTCCCGTCTTTCCTGCACTCCACACAGGAGAATGCCTTCCCTATGCCAGGGGCAGCTGAGGGGAGGGGAGCGGGGGATGGGGAAATGGGAAGGTGGATGGCTGGGAGATGCGAGGTGGGAGGGAGCGAGCGGGTGGAGGGAGAGGGTGGGGGTGAAGGGAGAGAGTGGGGGTGAAGGGAGAGAGCTGGGAAGGCTAAGTGGGAGAGGGAGGGAGGGAGGGAAGGGAGGCAGGGAGGGTCGGGGACGGAAGGAGGAAGGGGGGTGGTCGGGGGAGGGGGGCGGCGCCCGCGCGGCGGGGACTCAGCTTCAAGCCACCGGCAAACCCCGCGGGTATCCCTAAAATACTCCGTTGGGGACACGCTTGCCTCGGTTTCGGGGTGCATGCCCTGGGCGGGTTTCCCAAGGTGAGATCCTCTGAGCAAGCAGTAGGGACCGACCCACACAACCACTCTCACGACCAGACTCCCTGTGAACACACCCGCCAGGTATATCTGCAAAGGCCAATCATCTCCATGTGTCTCTCAGATCCTCGCGGTGTAGTGACTGAGCTCGCCCTGCCGCGAGCATGCCCCCATCACCAGCCGACTTACACACATTATTTATTTGCAAACCCGTTCCTGAATTCATAGACCCAATGGTTTCAAAGTACATACAAACCCCTCAGAGTTCCCATGTGAACCCCGGTGGTTCGGTTTCAAAACCTGGGTGGCCACAAATACTTAGCTAAAGATGGCTGTGGGTGTGCCGGTGTGTTTCGTTCGTGTCTTTTCAATTCATCGGGACCTGTTCCGAGCGAAAAGAGAGGTGCCTCGCATCGTCCATCCCCCGCACTACTTCACGCAGCCTTCTCCCTTCTTTGTCTGCTCCTTCCCCCTGATTTCCTCCTCCTTCTCCTCCCCGCCCTCCGTTTCTCGAAGAAAGCGCACACTCTTTCCATGTCCCGTTGTTGGCACGGGTCAGGGCTTCGTTCTCTCCACAAACGGCCAAGCTTCTTTCCTAGCCTTAGTGGAACCTCCTTGCTAAGAGTACGGGGATACACTCTCCCCTTTCCCGGGTCTGCCCGGGGCACTTGGGCTGGGGGGTGGGCTGGGGAGAGGCGGGCATCAGGCTCCACCTCAAAAAGCCCCAAAGGGCGTGAGCTGCCATTCGAGTGGCTGGCCCATCAGGTCTCTGGCAGTAGACTCGAGCTCCTGGCAAGTCAGAGCCCTGGGGGTGGGCAGGGCAGTGGACTGGGACTGCTGTAGGGAAAGGACGCCATGGGGGCACAGAGGAGGTGGGGAGGGACGTGGGAAACGGAGGCAAGGAAAGCGAGGGAATCGAGGTGGAGGCACCGGACAGAGCGTCCAGTGTCTGGGAATGCCCCGGAGGAGCCGGCGGAGGCCACTGGGGCCAACGTATGTGTGGAATGTGAAAAGGCGGGAAAACCCAGAGAGTTTCGGAAGCCAAGGCAGGCTGGGAAAGGGGGCGTGGGCGGCAACTGCAAAGGGGCCTAGGGGAATTCCCGGGCAATTAACAATCTGTGCACTGCTGATGCTCCCCGAGCCCGGCGTTGATCCCACCGCTGCGGCGTGGCAGGGCCACTAACCAAAGCCCCGAACGGCACACCCAGCCCAACGTGGACCTTGGGGCTGTGTGGCACGGGCCGTGCCCGTGAAAGCCCACTCGCTCCACGGGATCCTTTCCAGGGTCTCTGCTTGGCGGCCAGGGACGTCCCTCCCCTCCTTCTAAGCCCCCACCGCTATTTACATACATGGGGCGGAGCCACCTCACCCTATCGCAAGTCCTGAGCTGCTGGCTGCTGGCCCACCGGGACAGCCGTCTGCAGCGTCCGTGTGTCTCTCCCACCATGGCCTCGTCCAGCTCCTCCAGCACCTCAAGTGGTACGTTTGCCCTCGGCCCCTGGGGTTGGATCACGTCTCAGGGGGGTTTGTGGGTCGCCCGGCCAAAGGTTTCCGGCAAACCTGTCAACGGACCACCAGGAATGGCAGGGACCGATCGGCTGGGCCCGTGGTTTCCAGGCGTTGGGCGTGCCCAGAGTGGCACCGTTTGGTCGTTTGGCTCCTTTGGCACACACATGGCTTCTCCATTCTCTTTTCTGGGATGAGGGGGTTGGTTGAGGGCGTGGGAGGAGGGCGGACTGGGATGGGGCCCTTTGTCCTCATCTTCCTGTGGAAATGGAGGTCGGGGAGCTCTGGGGCCCTGCAGAGGCTTTCTCTCCACAGTGGCCTGGTGCCTTCTGTCTTCCGTCAGGCATTGTTTGTTGGGCTTCGCTGCACATTCCTTCCCTCTCGTTTCCTTTTCTCACAGTGGTGGCAACTATGGCCAGTGCCCCTGTTAGCCCCGAGAAGCCAGGCTCCCTCCCGTTGGCATCGTGAGGGAGGGAAATCTGGAAGAAGCCCCATCGAGGCGTTTCCCAGGCATGTCCCCAGTCAGGGGGAAAAATGTCTCGCCCAGACAGACGGGATAGGGCTGTGGTCTTTGTTGGGTGGTCCTTCTGGCCGCCTTTGTTTTGGGGGTGGGTTTGGTTGTTCTCCGTTCCTCACAGTGTAGTGACGGGGTTCGTCCGCGTCACCAGCCGACTTACAGACATTATTTATTTGCACACCCGTTCTTGAATTCACACGCCCAATGGTTTCAAACTACATACAAACCCCTCACTGTTCTCATGTGAACCCCGGTGGTTGGGTTTCGAAAGCAGGGTGGCCACAAATACTTAGCTAAAGATGGCTGTGGGTGTGCCGGTGTGTTTCGTTCGTGTCTTTTCAATTCATCGGGACCTGTTCCGAGCAAAAAGAGAGGTGCCTCGCATCGTCCATCCCCCGCACTACTTCACGCAGCCTTCTCCCTTCTTTGTCTGCTCCTTCCCCCTGATTTCCTCCTCCTTCTCCTCCCCGCCCTCCGTTTCTCGAAGAAAGCGCACACTCTTTCCATGTCCCGTTGTTGGCACGGGTCAGGGCTTCGTTCTCTCCACAAACGGCCAAGCTTCTTTCCTAGCCTTAGTGGAACCTCCTTGCTAAGAGTACGGGGATACACTCTCCCCTTTCCCGGGTCTGCCCAGGGCACTTGGGCTGGGGGGTGGGCTGGGGAGAGGCGGGCATCAGGCTCCACCTCAAAAAGCCCCAAAGGGCGTGAGCTGCCATTCGAGTGGCTGGCCCATCAGGTCTCTGGCAGTAGACTCGAGCTCCCGGCAAGTCAGAGCCCTGGGGGTGGGCAGGGCAGTGGACTGGGACTGCTGTAGGGAAAGGACGCCATGGGGGCACAGAGGAGGTGGGGAGGGACGTGGGAAACGGAGGCAAGGAAAGCGAGGGAATCGAGGTGGAGGCACCGGACAGAGCGTCCAGTGTCCGGGAATGCCTCGGAGGAGCCGGCGGAGGCCACTGGGGCCAACGTATGTGTGGAATGTGAAAAGGCGGGAAAACCCAGAGAGTTTCGGAAGCCAAGGCAGGCTGGGAAAGGGGGCGTGGGCGGCAACTGCAAAGGGGCCTAGGGGAATTCCCGGGCAATTAACAATCTGTGCACTGCTGATGCTCCCCGAGCCCGGCGTTGATCCCACCGCTGCGGCGTGGCAGGGCCACTAACCAAAGCCCCGAACGGCACACCCAGCCCAACGTGGACCTTGGGGCTGTGTGGCACGGGCCGTGCCCGTGAAAGCCCACTCGCTCCACGGGATCCTTTCCAGGGTCTCTGCTTGGCGGCCAGGGACGTCCCTCCCCTCCTTCTACGCCCCCACCGCTATTTGCATACATAGGGGTGGAGCCACCTCACCCTATCGCAAGTCCTGAGCTGCTGGCTGCTCGCCCCCCGGGACAGCAGTCCGCAGCGTCCGTGTGTCTCTCCCACCATGGCCTCGTCCAGCTCCTCCAGCACCTCAAGTGGTACGTTTGCCCTCGGCCCCTGGGGTTGGATCACGTCTCAGGGGGGTTGGTGGGTCGCCTGGCCAAATGTTCCTGGCAAACCTGTCAACGGACCACCAGGAATTGCAGGGACTGATCGGCTGGGCCCGTGGTTTCCAGGCGTTGGGCGTGCCCAGAGAAGCACCGTTTGGTCGTTTGGCTCCTTTGGCACACACATGCCTTCTCCATTCTCTTTTCTGGGATGAGGGGGTTGGTTGAGGGGGCGGGGGGAGGGCGGACTGGGATGGGGCCCTTTGTCCTCATCTTCCTGTGGAAATGGAGGTCGGGGAGCTCTGGGGCCCTTCAGAGGCTTTCTCTCCACAGTGGCCTGGTGCCTTCTGTCTTCCGTGAGGCGTTGCGTGTTGGGCTTCGCTTCGCCTTCCTTCCCTCTCCTTTTCTTTTCTAACAGTGGCGGCAACTATGGCCCGTGCTCCTGTTAGCCCTGAGAAGCTAGGCTCCCTCCCGTTGGCATTTTGGGGGAGGGTAATCTGGGAGAAGCCCCATCGAGGCGTTTCCCAGGCATCTGTCGAGACAGGGGGAAAAAATGTCTCGCCCAGACAGACGGGGTAGGCTTGTGGTCTTTGTTGGGGTTGCTTTCTTGTAGCCTTTGTTTTGGGGGTGGATTTGGTTTCCTTTCTGCCTGCCCGTGTCTCTTGGGTTCCGGCGTGTGTGTGGCAAGGGGGTGGGGGGTTTTCCCCGCTGCCCTCGACGCTCAGCCTGGCTCTCGGGGTGTAGCCAAGGGACTTCCGAGTGCAGACCCGTCCCCGGGTTCCCGGCTTTGCTCAGGCTCAGGGGCAACTCCCCTGGGCAGGGAGCATGCTGGGGCACCTCCGTCGAGTCCTCCCCCACCCCCACGTCCTCTGAGACCTTTCCCTTTCTTCTCTTCCACAGGCCCCATCGCCACAGGATCTCGAAGGAGGAGGCTCGTTCTGAAGCTGAGCCAGAAGGACGCCCTGAACGCGCTCTTTCAACAGAACCCCTACCCTGGGATAGCGACCAGAGAACGACTGGCCCGAGAGCTTGGCATTGCCGAAAGCAGAGTTCAGGTAGGCCCCCCCCTCCACCGGTTCTCCCTCTCAGGCTCCCCGTGCCGGTCCAAGGCAGCCGAAAGCCTCCGGCGGCCTTGCTCTTGAGAACGAGTTCTCTCTGTTTGCCCCTAGGTCTGGTTTCAAAACCAACGAAGAAGACGGTTGAAGCAGGGCCGATCGCCGTCTGAAAATGTGCACCAAGACGGGGAACGGGGGCCAACGGCCACGCCCATGCCACCATTACCACCTCCTCGACCTCAGTCTTCCTCTCAAGGTAATTTACCCAGCGTTCTCCAAAGGCAAGTCCCCAGAGGGGGCCCCGAACCCTCCCCCTCTTGCCAGAGAATTCCCTCTGCTGGTGGGTGAGCACGGGCGGCCTCAGAAACACCAAGGGGGGAGGAAAGAGGGCCATCTGGTTGCTGCCCCCATCAGTGTCCCAGAGAAGGGCCCCATGCCCCCAGTCGGCGTGGACGGGCAGCACTCTTCCCCCTTTGCACCCCCTCCCCAGCCCCCTTCGGGAACTTTAGCCTCCGGCTGCCCAAGGCAGCCTTGGCCGAGGAGCATGCCTCAGGGCACTCCGCGGCAAGACCGGAGGAGGAAAGAGACACACAGGGACATGCATGTGTGTGGAGTGTGCGTGTGTGCGCGCACGTATCCACGATGCACACAGGCACATGATCCATCTGTGGCTGTGTTCCTTAGAACCCTGCACCGGCCACATCGCCACCTGAGGTGAGTCAGGTGTGTGCCTAAGTCTGTCTCCCTGGGACTCTCCATCCCCTCCACACCGCCTAGGGCATCTGTGCTGTGAACGTTCCATGGGCCTTAAAGTCCTCTCCTCTCCTCTCGGTGTGTTCTCTCTTTGGCAGAAGCCTCGGCCAGAGAGGCCAGGAGACAGAGGACCGTCATCTCTGCTTCTCAAACAAGGATCCTCGTGCAAGCCTTCACGAGGGATCGCTTTCCGGGGATTGCCGCCAGGGAAGAACTGGCTCGTCAGACGGGAATCCCAGAACCTCGAATCCAGGTAAGTTCTCCACCCAGCGCCTGGGCCCGGGACGTGACCCAGGAGAAAGGAGCGTTCACCGCTGCCAAGGGTTTGCAGGTGGATACACGCAGGCTTGGGCTTGCGCTTGCGCTTGGGCTAGGGGGGAGGGGGCCGAAAGTTGGTGGGCTGCGTGGTGGGTTTGGGGCCGCTTGTGGCCGTGCACTCACCCCTCATTTCCCAGGGCCAAGGGATTCGTTTGCAGAAAATGGCCCTGCAGAACTCACCCTGGGCCTGACAGATCCGAGGACGGGAGGCCAGGCAGGGTGGAAAATGGGCGCCGCGGGGGCGCCAGCACGTTGATCTGGACGCTCACGACTTCTGATGTGCCTGTCTGCCTTTTGCTCCCCTAGATATGGTTTCAAAACCGAAGAGCTCGGCACCCCCAGCAGAGCACGAGCGGGCCTGGCAGTGGCCGTGCCCAAGGCCCAGGCGACGCATCGGCCACGACTACTCCTGCTCCAGAGGACCGAAGGGCCCCACCCGCTGTCCACAGCACCTCTCTTCCCCTTCAGCCCTCTCTGTCGCAGGAGAGCATGCTCCCCTCCTTGGCTCCAGCCGCTCCTTTGGGCGCCCCCACCGTCTGGGTGCCCGGGACTGCCTCTGGGGTCTGTGTGGGCCAGCCGTTGATGATCTTCGTGGTCCAGCCCAGCCCGGAGGCTCTCCAGCCAAGTGCGAAGCCACCACCTCCTCCCCAGGTAGCACTTCCCTGGGCCGAATGCTCCCCTGCTGTCGTGGCCCCTTGGCAGCCTGGGCAAGGGGCCAACCTGCCGCCTGTACAGCCCGAGACACACATCCCGCGGTGGGCAGAGTCACCCTATGGTGAAGGCACGGCCCATCCGCTAGAGCCACAGCACCAGCCCCACACCCTTCGAAGCACGACAAGCCTCCTAGACGAGCTCATGGCGGCCGCGGGCGACCCGGACACGCAGGTGCCGTCCCCGGGTGCCGCGGCAGAGGCAGGAGCGCACCCTGTGCTCCCAGTCGCACCCAGCCTCCTAGACGAGCTCCTGGCGGCCACGGGCGTCCCGTACATGCAGGCGCCGTCCCCGGGGGCCGCGGCAGATGCAGGAGCGCACCCTGTCCTTCCCGGAGCACCCAGCCTCCTGGACGAGCTCATGGCGGCCGCGGGCGTCCCGGACACACAGGTGCCATCCCCGGGGGCCGCGGCAGATGGAGGAGCGTACCCTGTCCTCCCAGGCGCACCCAGCCTCCTAGACGAGCTCCTGGCGGACACTGTCATCCCGGACACGCAGGCACCGTCCCCGGGGGCCGCGGCAGGCGCAGGAGCGCACCCTGTCCTCCCAGGTGCACCCAGCTTCCTAGACGAGCTCCTGGCGTCCACGGGTGTCCCGTACATGCAGGCGCCGTCCCCGGGGGCCGCGGCAGACTCAGGAGCGCACCCTATCCTCCCAGTCGCACCCAGCCTCCTAGACGAGCTCCTGGCGGCCACGAGCGTCCCGTACATGCAGGCGCCGTCCCCGGGGGCCGCGGCAGATGCAGGAGCGCACCCTGTCCTTCCCGGTGCACCCAGCCTCCTGGACGAGCTCCTGGCGGCCACGGGCGTCCCGTACATGCAGGCGCCGTCCCCGGGGGCCGCGGCAGATGCAGGAGCGCACCCTGTCCTTCCCGGAGCACCCAGCCTCCTGGACGAGCTCATGGCGGCCGCGGGCGTCCCGGACACACAGGTGCCATCCCCGGGGGCCGCGGCAGATGGAGGAGCGTACCCTGTCCTCCCAGGCGCACCCAGCCTCCTAGACGAGCTCCTGGCGGACCCTGTCGTCCCGGACACGCAGGCACCGTCCCCGGGGGCCGCGGCAGGCGCAGGAGCGCACCCTGTCCTCCCAGGTGCACCCAGCTTCCTAGACGAGCTCCTGGCGTCCACGGGCGTCCCGTACATGCAGGCGCCGTCCCCGGGGGCCGCGGCAGACTCAGGAGCGCACCCTGTCCTTCCCGGTGCACCCAGCCTCCTGGACGAGCTCCTGGCGGCCACGGGCGTCCCGTACATGCAGGCGCCGTCCCCGGGGTCCGCGGCAGATGCAGGAGCGCACCCTGTCCTTCCCTGTGCACCCAGCCTCCTGGACGAGCTCCTGGGGGCCACGGGCGTCCCGGACACGCAGGCGCCGTCCCCGGGTGCCGCGGCAGACGCAGGAGCGCACCCTGTCCTCCCAGTTGCACCCAGCCTCCTGGACGAGCTCCTGGCGTCCACGGACGTCCCGGGCTCACCGGCTCCTTCCCCGGGGTCCTCTACTGCCATCGCAGAGGACCAGCCAGCCCTCCCCGGGTCACGTAGCCTCCTAGAGGAAATCATGGCTGCCACGGCCATCCAGGACATGCCGTGGCCTTCCCCGGGGGTCACTGCCGAGGAAGGAGGAGCTGAGGCAAGCATGGAAGCACCCCTCAGTGAGGACGATTACCAGGCCCTCCTCGACATGCTGCCAGGCTCCCCAGGCCCTTGGGCTTAGAGGGAGAGGAAGGAAGGGGCCCCTTCTCCCCCAAGCCCCTTTCAGGCCTCCCTGCCTGGCATGCAGAGCCATGGAGCTCGGCGAGGGGGCCGGGTTTGGCTGGGGGTGGAGAGAATACAGACGGGATGTCTACCAACATCTTTGGGGACAAATGCGAGAGCTGGACCTTAGGGCAGCATGGGTCCCGTCCCCCCAAGAGGGACACCCCACCTGAAGCCTCCAGGCATGCGCGCATTCCAGTGACCAAGAGGGTGCCTAAGAGGGGACATGCCATGGATCCAATAAAGAAACCCTGTGCCCCGCACAGGTTCTTTCCGTCTGGCTCTTGTGTCTTCTGGTCCCGTCTTTCCCGCACTCCACACAGGAGAATGCCTTCCCTATGCCAGGGGCAGCTGAGGGGAGGGGAGCGGGGGATGGGGAAATGGGAAGGTGGATGGCTGGGAGATGCGAGGTGGGAGGGAGCGAGCGGGTGGAGGGAGAGGGTGGGGGTGAAGGGAGAGAGTGGGGGTGAAGGGAGAGAGCTGGGAAGGCTAAGTGGGAGAGGGAGGGAGGGAGGGAAGGGAGGCAGGGAGGGTCGGGGACGGAAGGAGGAAGGGGGGTGGTCGGGGGAGGGGGGCGGCGCCCGCGCGGCGGGGACTCAGCTTCAAGCCACCGGCAAACCCCGCGGGTATCCCTAAAATACTCCGTTGGGGACACGCTTGCCTCGGTTTCGGGGTGCATGCCCTGGGCGGGTTTCCCAAGGTGAGATCCTCTGAGCAAGCAGTAGGGACCGACCCACACAACCACTCTCACGACCAGACTCCCTGTGAACACACCCGCCAGGTATATCTGCAAAGGCCAATCATCTCCATGTGTCTCTCAGATCCTCGCGGTGTAGTGACTGAGCTCGCCCTGCCGCGAGCATGCCCCCATCACCAGCCGACTTACACACATTATTTATTTGCAAACCCGTTCCTGAATTCATAGACCCAATGGTTTCAAAGTACATACAAACCCCTCAGAGTTCCCATGTGAACCCCGGTGGTTCGGTTTCAAAACCTGGGTGGCCACAAATACTTAGCTAAAGATGGCTGTGGGTGTGCCGGTGTGTTTCGTTCGTGTCTTTTCAATTCATCGGGACCTGTTCCGAGCGAAAAGAGAGGTGCCTCGCATCGTCCATCCCCCGCACTACTTCACGCAGCCTTCTCCCTTCTTTGTCTGCTCCTTCCCCCTGATTTCCTCCTCCTTCTCCTCCCCGCCCTCCGTTTCTCGAAGAAAGCGCACACTCTTTCCATGTCCCGTTGTTGGCACGGGTCAGGGCTTCGTTCTCTCCACAAACGGCCAAGCTTCTTTCCTAGCCTTAGTGGAACCTCCTTGCTAAGAGTACGGGGATACACTCTCCCCTTTCCCGGGTCTGCCCGGGGCACTTGGGCTGGGGGGTGGGCTGGGGAGAGGCGGGCATCAGGCTCCACCTCAAAAAGCCCCAAAGGGCGTGAGCTGCCATTCGAGTGGCTGGCCCATCAGGTCTCTGGCAGTAGACTCGAGCTCCTGGCAAGTCAGAGCCCTGGGGGTGGGCAGGGCAGTGGACTGGGACTGCTGTAGGGAAAGGACGCCATGGGGGCACAGAGGAGGTGGGGAGGGACGTGGGAAACGGAGGCAAGGAAAGCGAGGGAATCGAGGTGGAGGCACCGGACAGAGCGTCCAGTGTCTGGGAATGCCTCGGAGGAGCCGGCGGAGGCCACTGGGGCCAACGTATGTGTGGAATGTGAAAAGGCGGGAAAACCCAGAGAGTTTCGGAAGCCAAGGCAGGCTGGGAAAGGGGGCGTGGGCGGCAACTGCAAAGGGGCCTAGGGGAATTCCCGGGCAATTAACAATCTGTGCACTGCTGATGCTCCCCGAGCCCGGCGTTGATCCCACCGCTGCGGCGTGGCAGGGCCACTAACCAAAGCCCCGAACGGCACACCCAGCCCAACGTGGACCTTGGGGCTGTGTGGCACGGGCCGTGCCCGTGAAAGCCCACTCGCTCCACGGGATCCTTTCCAGGGTCTCTGCTTGGCGGCCAGGGACGTCCCTCCCCTCCTTCTAAGCCCCCACCGCTATTTACATACATGGGGCGGAGCCACCTCACCCTATCGCAAGTCCTGAGCTGCTGGCTGCTGGCCCACCGGGACAGCCGTCTGCAGCGTCCGTGTGTCTCTCCCACCATGGCCTCGTCCAGCTCCTCCAGCACCTCAAGTGGTACGTTTGCCCTCGGCCCCTGGGGTTGGATCACGTCTCAGGGGGGTTTGTGGGTCGCCCGGCCAAAGGTTTCCGGCAAACCTGTCAACGGACCACCAGGAATGGCAGGGACCGATCGGCTGGGCCCGTGGTTTCCAGGCGTTGGGCGTGCCCAGAGTGGCACCGTTTGGTCGTTTGGCTCCTTTGGCACACACATGGCTTCTCCATTCTCTTTTCTGGGATGAGGGGGTTGGTTGAGGGCGTGGGAGGAGGGCGGACTGGGATGGGGCCCTTTGTCCTCATCTTCCTGTGGAAATGGAGGTCGGGGAGCTCTGGGGCCCTGCAGAGGCTTTCTCTCCACAGTGGCCTGGTGCCTTCTGTCTTCCGTCAGGCATTGTTTGTTGGGCTTCGCTGCACATTCCTTCCCTCTCGTTTCCTTTTCTCACAGTGGTGGCAACTATGGCCAGTGCCCCTGTTAGCCCCGAGAAGCCAGGCTCCCTCCCGTTGGCATCGTGAGGGAGGGAAATCTGGAAGAAGCCCCATCGAGGCGTTTCCCAGGCATGTCCCCAGTCAGGGGGAAAAATGTCTCGCCCAGACAGACGGGATAGGGCTGTGGTCTTTGTTGGGTGGTCCTTCTGGCCGCCTTTGTTTTGGGGGTGGGTTTGGTTGTTCTCCGTTCCTCACAGTGTAGTGACGGGGTTCGTCCGCGTCACCAGCCGACTTACAGACATTATTTATTTGCACACCCGTTCTTGAATTCACACGCCCAATGGTTTCAAACTACATACAAACCCCTCACTGTTCTCATGTGAACCCCGGTGGTTGGGTTTCGAAAGCAGGGTGGCCACAAATACTTAGCTAAAGATGGCTGTGGGTGTGCCGGTGTGTTTCGTTCGTGTCTTTTCAATTCATCGGGACCTGTTCCGAGCGAAAAGAGAGGTGCCTCGCATCGTCCATCCCCCGCACTACTTCACGCAGCCTTCTCCCTTCTTTGTCTGCTCCTTCCCCCTGATTTCCTCCTCCTTCTCCTCCCCGCCCTCCGTTTCTCGAAGAAAGCGCACACTCTTTCCATGTCCCGTTGTTGGCACGGGTCAGGGCTTCGTTCTCTCCACAAACGGCCAAGCTTCTTTCCTAGCCTTAGTGGAACCTCCTTGCTAAGAGTACGGGGATACACTCTCCCCTTTCCCGGGTCTGCCCAGGGCACTTGGGCTGGGGGGTGGGCTGGGGAGAGGCGGGCATCAGGCTCCACCTCAAAAAGCCCCAAAGGGCGTGAGCTGCCATTCGAGTGGCTGGCCCATCAGGTCTCTGGCAGTAGACTCGAGCTCCCGGCAAGTCAGAGCCCTGGGGGTGGGCAGGGCAGTGGACTGGGACTGCTGTAGGGAAAGGACGCCATGGGGGCACAGAGGAGGTGGGGAGGGACGTGGGAAACGGAGGCAAGGAAAGCGAGGGAATCGAGGTGGAGGCACCGGACAGAGCGTCCAGTGTCCGGGAATGCCTCGGAGGAGCCGGCGGAGGCCACTGGGGCCAACGTATGTGTGGAATGTGAAAAGGCGGGAAAACCCAGAGAGTTTCGGAAGCCAAGGCAGGCTGGGAAAGGGGGCGTGGGCGGCAACTGCAAAGGGGCCTAGGGGAATTCCCGGGCAATTAACAATCTGTGCACTGCTGATGCTCCCCGAGCCCGGCGTTGATCCCACCGCTGCGGCGTGGCAGGGCCACTAACCAAAGCCCCGAACGGCACACCCAGCCCAACGTGGACCTTGGGGCTGTGTGGCACGGGCCGTGCCCGTGAAAGCCCACTCGCTCCACGGGATCCTTTCCAGGGTCTCTGCTTGGCGGCCAGGGACGTCCCTCCCCTCCTTCTACGCCCCCACCGCTATTTGCATACATAGGGGTGGAGCCACCTCACCCTATCGCAAGTCCTGAGCTGCTGGCTGCTCGCCCCCCGGGACAGCAGTCCGCAGCGTCCGTGTGTCTCTCCCACCATGGCCTCGTCCAGCTCCTCCAGCACCTCAAGTGGTACGTTTGCCCTCGGCCCCTGGGGTTGGATCACGTCTCAGGGGGGTTGGTGGGTCGCCTGGCCAAATGTTCCTGGCAAACCTGTCAACGGACCACCAGGAATTGCAGGGACTGATCGGCTGGGCCCGTGGTTTCCAGGCGTTGGGCGTGCCCAGAGAAGCACCGTTTGGTCGTTTGGCTCCTTTGGCACACACATGCCTTCTCCATTCTCTTTTCTGGGATGAGGGGGTTGGTTGAGGGGGCGGGGGGAGGGCGGACTGGGATGGGGCCCTTTGTCCTCATCTTCCTGTGGAAATGGAGGTCGGGGAGCTCTGGGGCCCTTCAGAGGCTTTCTCTCCACAGTGGCCTGGTGCCTTCTGTCTTCCGTGAGGCGTTGCGTGTTGGGCTTCGCTTCGCCTTCCTTCCCTCTCCTTTCCTTTTCTAACAGTGGCGGCAACTATGGCCCGTGCTCCTGTTAGCCCTGAGAAGCTAGGCTCCCTCCCGTTGGCATTTTGGGGGAGGGTAATCTGGGAGAAGCCCCATCGAGGCGTTTCCCAGGCATCTGTCGAGACAGGGGGAAAAAATGTCTCGCCCAGACAGACGGGGTAGGCTTGTGGTCTTTGTTGGGGTTGCTTTCTTGTAGCCTTTGTTTTGGGGGTGGATTTGGTTTCCTTTCTGCCTGCCCGTGTCTCTTGGGTTCCGGCGTGTGTGTGGCAAGGGGGTGGGGGGTTTTCCCCGCTGCCCTCGACGCTCAGCCTGGCTCTCGGGGTGTAGCCAAGGGACTTCCGAGTGCAGACCCGTCCCCGGGTTCCCGGCTTTGCTCAGGCTCAGGGGCAACTCCCCTGGGCAGGGAGCATGCTGGGGCACCTCCGTCGAGTCCTCCCCCACCCCCACGTCCTCTGAGACCTTTCCCTTTCTTCTCTTCCACAGGCCCCATCGCCACAGGATCTCGAAGGAGGAGGCTCGTTCTGAAGCTGAGCCAGAAGGACGCCCTGAACGCGCTCTTTCAACAGAACCCCTACCCTGGGATAGCGACCAGAGAACGACTGGCCCGAGAGCTTGGCATTGCCGAAAGCAGAGTTCAGGTAGGCCCCCCCCTCCACCGGTTCTCCCTCTCAGGCTCCCCGTGCCGGTCCAAGGCAGCCGAAAGCCTCCGGCGGCCTTGCTCTTGAGAACGAGTTCTCTCTGTTTGCCCCTAGGTCTGGTTTCAAAACCAACGAAGAAGACGGTTGAAGCAGGGCCGATCGCCGTCTGAAAATGTGCACCAAGACGGGGAACGGGGGCCAACGGCCACGCCCATGCCACCATTACCACCTCCTCGACCTCAGTCTTCCTCTCAAGGTAATTTACCCAGCGTTCTCCAAAGGCAAGTCCCCAGAGGGGGCCCCGAACCCTCCCCCTCTTGCCAGAGAATTCCCTCTGCTGGTGGGTGAGCACGGGCGGCCTCAGAAACACCAAGGGGGGAGGAAAGAGGGCCATCTGGTTGCTGCCCCCATCAGTGTCCCAGAGAAGGGCCCCATGCCCCCAGTCGGCGTGGACGGGCAGCACTCTTCCCCCTTTGCACCCCCTCCCCAGCCCCCTTCGGGAACTTTAGCCTCCGGCTGCCCAAGGCAGCCTTGGCCGAGGAGCATGCCTCAGGGCACTCCGCGGCAAGACCGGAGGAGGAAAGAGACACACAGGGACATGCATGTGTGTGGAGTGTGCGTGTGTGCGCGCACGTATCCACGATGCACACAGGCACATGATCCATCTGTGGCTGTGTTCCTTAGAACCCTGCACCGGCCACATCGCCACCTGAGGTGAGTCAGGTGTGTGCCTAAGTCTGTCTCCCTGGGACTCTCCATCCCCTCCACACCGCCTAGGGCATCTGTGCTGTGAACGTTCCATGGGCCTTAAAGTCCTCTCCTCTCCTCTCGGTGTGTTCTCTCTTTGGCAGAAGCCTCGGCCAGAGAGGCCAGGAGACAGAGGACCGTCATCTCTGCTTCTCAAACAAGGATCCTCGTGCAAGCCTTCACGAGGGATCGCTTTCCGGGGATTGCCGCCAGGGAAGAACTGGCTCGTCAGACGGGAATCCCAGAACCTCGAATCCAGGTAAGTTCTCCACCCAGCGCCTGGGCCCGGGACGTGACCCAGGAGAAAGGAGCGTTCACCGCTGCCAAGGGTTTGCAGGTGGATACACGCAGGCTTGGGCTTGCGCTTGCGCTTGGGCTAGGGGGGAGGGGGCCGAAAGTTGGTGGGCTGCGTGGTGGGTTTGGGGCCGCTTGTGGCCGTGCACTCACCCCTCATTTCCCAGGGCCAAGGGATTCGTTTGCAGAAAATGGCCCTGCAGAACTCACCCTGGGCCTGACAGATCCGAGGACGGGAGGCCAGGCAGGGTGGAGAATGGGCGCCGCGGGGGCGCCAGCACGTTGATCTGGACGCTCACGACTTCTGATGTGCCTGTCTGCCTTTTGCTCCCCTAGATATGGTTTCAAAACCGAAGAGCTCGGCACCCCCAGCAGAGCACGAGCGGGCCTGGCAGTGGCCGTGCCCAAGGCCCAGGCGACGCATCGGCCACGACTACTCCTGCTCCAGAGGACCGAAGGGCCCCACCCGCTGTCCACAGCACCTCTCTTCCCCTTCAGCCCTCTCTGTCGCAGGAGAGCATGCTCCCCTCCTTGGCTCCAGCCGCTCCTTTGGGCGCCCCCACCGTCTGGGTGCCCGGGACTGCCTCTGGGGTCTGTGTGGGCCAGCCGTTGATGATCTTCGTGGTCCAGCCCAGCCCGGAGGCTCTCCAGCCAAGTGCGAAGCCACCACCTCCTCCCCAGGTAGCACTTCCCTGGGCCGAATGCTCCCCTGCTGTCGTGGCCCCTTGGCAGCCTGGGCAAGGGGCCAACCTGCCGCCTGTACAGCCCGAGACACACATCCCGCGGTGGGCAGAGTCACCCTATGGTGAAGGCACGGCCCATCCGCTAGAGCCACAGCACCAGCCCCACACCCTTCGAAGCACGACAAGCCTCCTAGACGAGCTCATGGCGGCCGCGGGCGACCCGGACACGCAGGTGCCGTCCCCGGGTGCCGCGGCAGAGGCAGGAGCGCACCCTGTGCTCCCAGTCGCACCCAGCCTCCTAGACGAGCTCCTGGCGGCCACGGGCGTCCCGTACATGCAGGCGCCGTCCCCGGGGGCCGCGGCAGATGCAGGAGCGCACCCTGTCCTTCCCGGAGCACCCAGCCTCCTGGACGAGCTCATGGCGGCCGCGGGCGTCCCGGACACACAGGTGCCATCCCCGGGGGCCGCGGCAGATGGAGGAGCGTACCCTGTCCTCCCAGGCGCACCCAGCCTCCTAGACGAGCTCCTGGCGGACACTGTCATCCCGGACACGCAGGCACCGTCCCCGGGGGCCGCGGCAGGCGCAGGAGCGCACCCTGTCCTCCCAGGTGCACCCAGCTTCCTAGACGAGCTCCTGGCGTCCACGGGTGTCCCGTACATGCAGGCGCCGTCCCCGGGGGCCGCGGCAGACTCAGGAGCGCACCCTATCCTCCCAGTCGCACCCAGCCTCCTAGACGAGCTCCTGGCGGCCACGGGCGTCCCGTACATGCAGGCGCCGTCCCCGGGGGCCGCGGCAGATGCAGGAGCGCACCCTGTCCTTCCCGGAGCACCCAGCCTCCTGGACGAGCTCATGGCGGCCGCGGGCGTCCCGGACACACAGGTGCCATCCCCGGGGGCCGCGGCAGATGGAGGAGCGTACCCTGTCCTCCCAGGCGCACCCAGCCTCCTAGACGAGCTCCTGGCGGACACTGTCGTCCCGGACACGCAGGCACCGTCCCCGGGGGCCGCGGCAGGCGCAGGAGCGCACCCTGTCCTCCCAGGTGCACCCAGCTTCCTAGACGAGCTCCTGGCGTCCACGGGCGTCCCGTACATGCAGGCGCCGTCCCCGGGGGCCGCGGCAGACTCAGGAGCGCACCCTATCCTCCCAGTCGCACCCAGCCTCCTAGACGAGCTCCTGGCGGCCACGAGCGTCCCGTACA
Organism: Giraffa tippelskirchi; assembly: GCF_054371585.1. Lineage (NCBI taxonomy): Eukaryota > Metazoa > Chordata > Mammalia > Artiodactyla > Giraffidae > Giraffa > Giraffa tippelskirchi. The sequence continues at coordinate 1,314,578 of NC_137283.1, forward strand.
TGCAGGCGCCGTCCCCGGGGGCCGCGGCAGATGCAGGAGCGCACCCTGTCCTTCCCGGTGCACCCAGCCTCCTGGACGAGCTCCTGGCGGCCACGGGCGTCCCGTACATGCAGGCGCCGTCCCCGGGGTCCGCGGCAGATGCAGGAGCGCACCCTGTCCTTCCCTGTGCACCCAGCCTCCTGGACGAGCTCCTGGGGGCCACGGGCGTCCCGGACACGCAGGCGCCGTCCCCGGGTGCCGCGGCAGACGCAGGAGCGCACCCTGTCCTCCCAGTTGCACCCAGCCTCCTGGACGAGCTCCTGGCGTCCACGGACGTCCCGGGCTCACCGGCTCCTTCCCCGGGGTCCTCTACTGCCATCGCAGAGGACCAGCCAGCCCTCCCCGGGTCACGCAGCCTCCTAGAGGAAATCATGGCTGCCACGGCCATCCAGGACATGCCGTGGCCTTCCCCGGGGGTCACTGCCGAGGAAGGAGGAGCTGAGGCAAGCATGGAAGCACCCCTCAGTGAGGACGATTACCAGGCCCTCCTCGACATGCTGCCAGGCTCCCCAGGCCCTTGGGCTTAGAGGGAGAGGAAGGAAGGGGCCCCTTCTCCCCCAAGCCCCTTTCAGGCCTCCCTGCCTGGCATGCAGAGCCATGGAGCTCGGCGAGGGGGCCGGGTTTGGCTGGGGGTGGAGAGAATACAGACGGGATGTCTACCAACATCTTTGGGGACAAATGCGAGAGCTGGACCTTAGGGCAGCATGGGTCCCGTCCCCCCAAGAGGGACACCCCACCTGAAGCCTCCAGGCATGCGCGCATTCCAGTGACCAAGAGGGTGCCTAAGAGGGGACATGCCATGGATCCAATAAAGAAACCCTGTGCCCCGCACAGGTTCTTTCCGTCTGGCTCTTGTGTCTTCTGGTCCCGTCTTTCCCGCACTCCACACAGGAGAATGCCTTCCCTATGCCAGGGGCAGCTGAGGGGAGGGGAGCGGGGGATGGGGAAATGGGAAGGTGGATGGCTGGGAGATGCGAGGTGGGAGGGAGCGAGCGGGTGGAGGGAGAGGGTGGGGGTGAAGGGAGAGAGTGGGGGTGAAGGGAGAGAGCTGGGAAGGCTAAGTGGGAGAGGGAGGGAGGGAGGGAAGGGAGGCAGGGAGGGTCGGGGACGGAAGGAGGAAGGGGGGTGGTCGGGGGAGGGGGGCGGCGCCCGCGCGGCGGGGACTCAGCTTCAAGCCACCGGCAAACCCCGCGGGTATCCCTAAAATACTCCGTTGGGGACACGCTTGCCTCGGTTTCGGGGTGCATGCCCTGGGCGGGTTTCCCAAGGTGAGATCCTCTGAGCAAGCAGTAGGGACCGACCCACACAACCACTCTCACGACCAGACTCCCTGTGAACACACCCGCCAGGTATATCTGCAAAGGCCACTCATCTCCATGTGTCTCTCAGATCCTCGCGGTGTAGTGACTGAGCTCGCCCTGCCGCGAGCATGCCCCCATCACCAGCCGACTTACACACATTATTTATTTGCAAACCCGTTCCTGAATTCATAGACCCAATGGTTTCAAAGTACATACAAACCCCTCAGAGTTCCCATGTGAACCCCGGTGGTTCGGTTTCAAAACCTGGGTGGCCACAAATACTTAGCTAAAGATGGCTGTGGGTGTGCCGGTGTGTTTCGTTCGTGTCTTTTCAATTCATCGGGACCTGTTCCGAGCGAAAAGAGAGGTGCCTCGCATCGTCCATCCCCCGCACTACTTCACGCAGCCTTCTCCCTTCTTTGTCTGCTCCTTCCCCCTGATTTCCTCCTCCTTCTCCTCCCCGCCCTCCGTTTCTCGAAGAAAGCGCACACTCTTTCCATGTCCCGTTGTTGGCACGGGTCAGGGCTTCGTTCTCTCCACAAACGGCCAAGCTTCTTTCCTAGCCTTAGTGGAACCTCCTTGCTAAGAGTACGGGGATACACTCTCCCCTTTCCCGGGTCTGCCCGGGGCACTTGGGCTGGGGGGTGGGCTGGGGAGAGGCGGGCATCAGGCTCCACCTCAAAAAGCCCCAAAGGGCGTGAGCTGCCATTCGAGTGGCTGGCCCATCAGGTCTCTGGCAGTAGACTCGAGCTCCTGGCAAGTCAGAGCCCTGGGGGTGGGCAGGGCAGTGGACTGGGACTGCTGTAGGGAAAGGACGCCATGGGGGCACAGAGGAGGTGGGGAGGGACGTGGGAAACGGAGGCAAGGAAAGCGAGGGAATCGAGGTGGAGGCACCGGACAGAGCGTCCAGTGTCTGGGAATGCCTCGGAGGAGCCGGCGGAGGCCACTGGGGCCAACGTATGTGTGGAATGTGAAAAGGCGGGAAAACCCAGAGAGTTTCGGAAGCCAAGGCAGGCTGGGAAAGGGGGCGTGGGCGGCAACTGCAAAGGGGCCTAGGGGAATTCCCGGGCAATTAACAATCTGTGCACTGCTGATGCTCCCCGAGCCCGGCGTTGATCCCACCGCTGCGGCGTGGCAGGGCCACTAACCAAAGCCCCGAACGGCACACCCAGCCCAACGTGGACCTTGGGGCTGTGTGGCACGGGCCGTGCCCGTGAAAGCCCACTCGCTCCACGGGATCCTTTCCAGGGTCTCTGCTTGGCGGCCAGGGACGTCCCTCCCCTCCTTCTAAGCCCCCACCGCTATTTACATACATGGGGCGGAGCCACCTCACCCTATCGCAAGTCCTGAGCTGCTGGCTGCTGGCCCACCGGGACAGCCGTCTGCAGCGTCCGTGTGTCTCTCCCACCATGGCCTCGTCCAGCTCCTCCAGCACCTCAAGTGGTACGTTTGCCCTCGGCCCCTGGGGTTGGATCACGTCTCAGGGGGGTTTGTGGGTCGCCCGGCCAAAGGTTTCCGGCAAACCTGTCAACGGACCACCAGGAATGGCAGGGACCGATCGGCTGGGCCCGTGGTTTCCAGGCGTTGGGCGTGCCCAGAGTGGCACCGTTTGGTCGTTTGGCTCCTTTGGCACACACATGGCTTCTCCATTCTCTTTTCTGGGATGAGGGGGTTGGTTGAGGGCGTGGGAGGAGGGCGGACTGGGATGGGGCCCTTTGTCCTCATCTTCCTGTGGAAATGGAGGTCGGGGAGCTCTGGGGCCCTGCAGAGGCTTTCTCTCCACAGTGGCCTGGTGCCTTCTGTCTTCCGTCAGGCATTGTTTGTTGGGCTTCGCTGCACATTCCTTCCCTCTCGTTTCCTTTTCTCACAGTGGTGGCAACTATGGCCAGTGCCCCTGTTAGCCCCGAGAAGCCAGGCTCCCTCCCGTTGGCATCGTGAGGGAGGGAAATCTGGAAGAAGCCCCATCGAGGCGTTTCCCAGGCATGTCCCCAGTCAGGGGGAAAAATGTCTCGCCCAGACAGACGGGATAGGGCTGTGGTCTTTGTTGGGTGGTCCTTCTGGCCGCCTTTGTTTTGGGGGTGGGTTTGGTTGTTCTCCGTTCCTCACAGTGTAGTGACGGGGTTCGTCCGCGTCACCAGCCGACTTACAGACATTATTTATTTGCACACCCGTTCTTGAATTCACACGCCCAATGGTTTCAAACTACATACAAACCCCTCACTGTTCTCATGTGAACCCCGGTGGTTGGGTTTCGAAAGCAGGGTGGCCACAAATACTTAGCTAAAGATGGCTGTGGGTGTGCCGGTGTGTTTCGTTCGTGTCTTTTCAATTCATCGGGACCTGTTCCGAGCGAAAAGAGAGGTGCCTCGCATCGTCCATCCCCCGCACTACTTCACGCAGCCTTCTCCCTTCTTTGTCTGCTCCTTCCCCCTGATTTCCTCCTCCTTCTCCTCCCCGCCCTCCGTTTCTCGAAGAAAGCGCACACTCTTTCCATGTCCCGTTGTTGGCACGGGTCAGGGCTTCGTTCTCTCCACAAACGGCCAAGCTTCTTTCCTAGCCTTAGTGGAACCTCCTTGCTAAGAGTACGGGGATACACTCTCCCCTTTCCCGGGTCTGCCCAGGGCACTTGGGCTGGGGGGTGGGCTGGGGAGAGGCGGGCATCAGGCTCCACCTCAAAAAGCCCCAAAGGGCGTGAGCTGCCATTCGAGTGGCTGGCCCATCAGGTCTCTGGCAGTAGACTCGAGCTCCCGGCAAGTCAGAGCCCTGGGGGTGGGCAGGGCAGTGGACTGGGACTGCTGTAGGGAAAGGACGCCATGGGGGCACAGAGGAGGTGGGGAGGGACGTGGGAAACGGAGGCAAGGAAAGCGAGGGAATCGAGGTGGAGGCACCGGACAGAGCGTCCAGTGTCCGGGAATGCCTCGGAGGAGCCGGCGGAGGCCACTGGGGCCAACGTATGTGTGGAATGTGAAAAGGCGGGAAAACCCAGAGAGTTTCGGAAGCCAAGGCAGGCTGGGAAAGGGGGCGTGGGCGGCAACTGCAAAGGGGCCTAGGGGAATTCCCGGGCAATTAACAATCTGTGCACTGCTGATGCTCCCCGAGCCCGGCGTTGATCCCACCGCTGCGGCGTGGCAGGGCCACTAACCAAAGCCCCGAACGGCACACCCAGCCCAACGTGGACCTTGGGGCTGTGTGGCACGGGCCGTGCCCGTGAAAGCCCACTCGCTCCACGGGATCCTTTCCAGGGTCTCTGCTTGGCGGCCAGGGACGTCCCTCCCCTCCTTCTACGCCCCCACCGCTATTTGCATACATAGGGGTGGAGCCACCTCACCCTATCGCAAGTCCTGAGCTGCTGGCTGCTCGCCCCCCGGGACAGCAGTCCGCAGCGTCCGTGTGTCTCTCCCACCATGGCCTCGTCCAGCTCCTCCAGCACCTCAAGTGGTACGTTTGCCCTCGGCCCCTGGGGTTGGATCACGTCTCAGGGGGGTTGGTGGGTCGCCTGGCCAAATGTTCCTGGCAAACCTGTCAACGGACCACCAGGAATTGCAGGGACTGATCGGCTGGGCCCGTGGTTTCCAGGCGTTGGGCGTGCCCAGAGAAGCACCGTTTGGTCGTTTGGCTCCTTTGGCACACACATGCCTTCTCCATTCTCTTTTCTGGGATGAGGGGGTTCGTTGAGGGGGCGGGGGGAGGGCGGACTGGGATGGGGCCCTTTGTCCTCATCTTCCTGTGGAAATGGAGGTCAGGGAGCTCTGGGGCCCTTCAGAGGCTTTCTCTCCACAGTGGCCTGGTGCCTTCTGTCTTCCGTGAGGCGTTGCGTGTTGGGCTTCGCTTCGCCTTCCTTCCCTCTCCTTTCCTTTTCTAACAGTGGCGGCAACTATGGCCCGTGCTCCTGTTAGCCCTGAGAAGCTAGGCTCCCTCCCGTTGGCATTTTGGGGGAGGGTAATCTGGGAGAAGCCCCATCGAGGCGTTTCCCAGGCATCTGTCGAGACAGGGGGAAAAAATGTCTCGCCCAGACAGACGGGGTAGGCTTGTGGTCTTTGTTGGGGTTGCTTTCTTGTAGCCTTTGTTTTGGGGGTGGATTTGGTTTCCTTTCTGCCTGCCCGTGTCTCTTGGGTTCCGGCGTGTGTGTGGCAAGGGGGTGGGGGGTTTTCCCCGCTGCCCTCGACGCTCAGCCTGGCTCTCGGGGTGTAGCCAAGGGACTTCCGAGTGCAGACCCGTCCCCGGGTTCCCGGCTTTGCTCAGGCTCAGGGGCAACTCCCCTGGGCAGGGAGCATGCTGGGGCACCTCCGTCGAGTCCTCCCCCACCCCCACGTCCTCTGAGACCTTTCCCTTTCTTCTCTTCCACAGGCCCCATCGCCACAGGATCTCGAAGGAGGAGGCTCGTTCTGAAGCTGAGCCAGAAGGACGCCCTGAACGCGCTCTTTCAACAGAACCCCTACCCTGGGATAGCGACCAGAGAACGACTGGCCCGAGAGCTTGGCATTGCCGAAAGCAGAGTTCAGGTAGGCCCCCCCCTCCACCGGTTCTCCCTCTCAGGCTCCCCGTGCCGGTCCAAGGCAGCCGAAAGCCTCCGGCGGCCTTGCTCTTGAGAACGAGTTCTCTCTGTTTGCCCCTAGGTCTGGTTTCAAAACCAACGAAGAAGACGGTTGAAGCAGGGCCGATCGCCGTCTGAAAATGTGCACCAAGACGGGGAACGGGGGCCAACGGCCACGCCCATGCCACCATTACCACCTCCTCGACCTCAGTCTTCCTCTCAAGGTAATTTACCCAGCGTTCTCCAAAGGCAAGTCCCCAGAGGGGGCCCCGAACCCTCCCCCTCTTGCCAGAGAATTCCCTCTGCTGGTGGGTGAGCACGGGCGGCCTCAGAAACACCAAGGGGGGAGGAAAGAGGGCCATCTGGTTGCTGCCCCCATCAGTGTCCCAGAGAAGGGCCCCATGCCCCCAGTCGGCGTGGACGGGCAGCACTCTTCCCCCTTTGCACCCCCTCCCCAGCCCCCTTCGGGAACTTTAGCCTCCGGCTGCCCAAGGCAGCCTTGGCCGAGGAGCATGCCTCAGGGCACTCCGCGGCAAGACCGGAGGAGGAAAGAGACACACAGGGACATGCATGTGTGTGGAGTGTGCGTGTGTGCGCGCACGTATCCACGATGCACACAGGCACATGATCCATCTGTGGCTGTGTTCCTTAGAACCCTGCACCGGCCACATCGCCACCTGAGGTGAGTCAGGTGTGTGCCTAAGTCTGTCTCCCTGGGACTCTCCATCCCCTCCACACCGCCTAGGGCATCTGTGCTGTGAACGTTCCATGGGCCTTAAAGTCCTCTCCTCTCCTCTCGGTGTGTTCTCTCTTTGGCAGAAGCCTCGGCCAGAGAGGCCAGGAGACAGAGGACCGTCATCTCTGCTTCTCAAACAAGGATCCTCGTGCAAGCCTTCACGAGGGATCGCTTTCCGGGGATTGCCGCCAGGGAAGAACTGGCTCGTCAGACGGGAATCCCAGAACCTCGAATCCAGGTAAGTTCTCCACCCAGCGCCTGGGCCCGGGACGTGACCCAGGAGAAAGGAGCGTTCACCACTGCCAAGGGTTTGCAGGTGGATACACGCAGGCTTGGGCTTGCGCTTGCGCTTGGGCTAGGGGGGAGGGGGCCGAAAGTTGGTGGGCTGCGTGGTGGGTTTGGGGCCGCTTGTGGCCGTGCACTCACCCCTCATTTCCCAGGGCCAAGGGATTCGTTTGCAGAAAATGGCCCTGCAGAACTCACCCTGGGCCTGACAGATCCGAGGACGGGAGGCCAGGCAGGGTGGAGAATGGGCGCCGCGGGGGCGCCAGCACGTTGATCTGGACGCTCACGACTTCTGATGTGCCTGTCTGCCTTTTGCTCCCCTAGATATGGTTTCAAAACCGAAGAGCTCGGCACCCCCAGCAGAGCACGAGCGGGCCTGGCAGTGGCCGTGCCCAAGGCCCAGGCGACGCATCGGCCACGACTACTCCTGCTCCAGAGGACCGAAGGGCCCCACCCGCTGTCCACAGCACCTCTCTTCCCCTTCAGCCCTCTCTGTCGCAGGAGAGCATGCTCCCCTCCTTGGCTCCAGCCGCTCCTTTGGGCGCCCCCACCGTCTGGGTGCCCGGGACTGCCTCTGGGGTCTGTGTGGGCCAGCCGTTGATGATCTTCGTGGTCCAGCCCAGCCCGGAGGCTCTCCAGCCAAGTGCGAAGCCACCACCTCCTCCCCAGGTAGCACTTCCCTGGGCCGAATGCTCCCCTGCTGTCGTGGCCCCTTGGCAGCCTGGGCAAGGGGCCAACCTGCCGCCTGTACAGCCCGAGACACACATCCCGCGGTGGGCAGAGTCACCCTATGGTGAAGGCACGGCCCATCCGCTAGAGCCACAGCACCAGCCCCACACCCTTCGAAGCACGACAAGCCTCCTAGACGAGCTCATGGCAGCCGCGGGCGACCCGGACACGCAGGTGCCGTCCCCGGGTGCCGCGGCAGAGGCAGGAGCGCACCCTGTGCTCCCAGTCGCACCCAGCCTCCTAGAGGAGCTCCTGGCGGCCACGGGCGTCCCGTACATGCAGGCGCCGTCCCCGGGGGCCGCGGCAGATGCAGGAGCGCACCCTGTCCTTCCCGGAGCACCCAGCCTCCTGGACGAGCTCATGGCGGCCGCGGGCGTCCCGGACACACAGGTGCCATCCCCGGGGGCCGCGGCAGATGGAGGAGCGTACCCTGTCCTCCCAGGCGCACCCAGCCTCCTAGACGAGCTCCTGGCGGACACTGTCGTCCCGGACACGCAGGCACCGTCCCCGGGGGCCGCGGCAGGCGCAGGAGCGCACCCTGTCCTCCCAGGTGCACCCAGCTTCCTAGACGAGCTCCTGGCGTCCACGGGCGTCCCGTACATGCAGGCGCCGTCCCCGGGGGCCGCGGCAGACTCAGGAGCGCACCCTATCCTCCCAGTCGCACCCAGCCTCCTAGACGAGCTCCTGGCGGCCACGAGCGTCCCGTACATGCAGGCGCCGTCCCCGGGGGCCGCGGCAGATGCAGGAGCGCACCCTGTCCTTCCCGGTGCACCCAGCCTCCTGGACGAGCTCCTGGCGGCCACGGGCGTCCCGTACATGCAGGCGCCGTCCCCGGGGTCCGCGGCAGATGCAGGAGCGCACCCTGTCCTTCCCGGTGCACCCAGCCTCCTGGACGAGCTCCTGGGGGCCACGGGCGTCCCGGACACGCAGGCGCCGTCCCCGGGTGCCGCGGCAGACGCAGGAGCGCACCCTGTCCTCCCAGTTGCACCCAGCCTCCTGGACGAGCTCCTGGCGTCCACGGACGTCCCGGGCTCACCGGCTCCTTCCCCGGGGTCCTCTACTGCCATCGCAGAGGACCAGCCAGCCCTCCCCGGGTCACGCAGCCTCCTAGAGGAAATCATGGCTGCCACGGCCATCCAGGACATGCCGTGGCCTTCCCCGGGGGTCACTGCCGAGGAAGGAGGAGCTGAGGCAAGCATGGAAGCACCCCTCAGTGAGGACGATTACCAGGCCCTCCTCGACATGCTGCCAGGCTCCCCAGGCCCTTGGGCTTAGAGGGAGAGGAAGGAAGGGGCCCCTTCTCCCCCAAGCCCCTTTCAGGCCTCCCTGCCTGGCATGCAGAGCCATGGAGCTCGGCGAGGGGGCCGGGTTTGGCTGGGGGTGGAGAGAATACAGACGGGATGTCTACCAACATCTTTGGGGACAAATGCGAGAGCTGGACCTTAGGGCAGCATGGGTCCCGTCCCCCCAAGAGGGACACCCCACCTGAAGCCTCCAGGCATGCGCGCATTCCAGTGACCAAGAGGGTGCCTAAGAGGGGACATGCCATGGATCCAATAAAGAAACCCTGTGCCCCGCACAGGTTCTTTCCGTCTGGCTCTTGTGTCTTCTGGTCCCGTCTTTCCCGCACTCCACACAGGAGAATGCCTTCCCTATGCCAGGGGCAGCTGAGGGGAGGGGAGCGGGGGATGGGGAAATGGGAAGGTGGATGGCTGGGAGATGCGAGGTGGGAGGGAGCGAGCGGGTGGAGGGAGAGGGTGGGGGTGAAGGGAGAGAGTGGGGGTGAAGGGAGAGAGCTGGGAAGGCTAAGTGGGAGAGGGAGGGAGGGAGGGAAGGGAGGCAGGGAGGGTCGGGGACGGAAGGAGGAAGGGGGGTGGTCGGGGGAGGGGGGCGGCGCCCGCGCGGCGGGGACTCAGCTTCAAGCCACCGGCAAACCCCGCGGGTATCCCTAAAATACTCCGTTGGGGACACGCTTGCCTCGGTTTCGGGGTGCATGCCCTGGGCGGGTTTCCCAAGGTGAGATCCTCTGAGCAAGCAGTAGGGACCGACCCACACAACCACTCTCACGACCAGACTCCCTGTGAACACACCCGCCAGGTATATCTGCAAAGGCCACTCATCTCCATGTGTCTCTCAGATCCTCGCGGTGTAGTGACTGAGCTCGCCCTGCCGCGAGCATGCCCCCATCACCAGCCGACTTACACACATTATTTATTTGCAAACCCGTTCCTGAATTCATAGACCCAATGGTTTCAAAGTACATACAAACCCCTCAGAGTTCCCATGTGAACCCCGGTGGTTCGGTTTCAAAACCTGGGTGGCCACAAATACTTAGCTAAAGATGGCTGTGGGTGTGCCGGTGTGTTTCGTTCGTGTCTTTTCAATTCATCGGGACCTGTTCCGAGCGAAAAGAGAGGTGCCTCGCATCGTCCATCCCCCGCACTACTTCACGCAGCCTTCTCCCTTCTTTGTCTGCTCCTTCCCCCTGATTTCCTCCTCCTTCTCCTCCCCGCCCTCCGTTTCTCGAAGAAAGCGCACACTCTTTCCATGTCCCGTTGTTGGCACGGGTCAGGGCTTCGTTCTCTCCACAAACGGCCAAGCTTCTTTCCTAGCCTTAGTGGAACCTCCTTGCTAAGAGTACGGGGATACACTCTCCCCTTTCCCGGGTCTGCCCGGGGCACTTGGGCTGGGGGGTGGGCTGGGGAGAGGCGGGCATCAGGCTCCACCTCAAAAAGCCCCAAAGGGCGTGAGCTGCCATTCGAGTGGCTGGCCCATCAGGTCTCTGGCAGTAGACTCGAGCTCCTGGCAAGTCAGAGCCCTGGGGGTGGGCAGGGCAGTGGACTGGGACTGCTGTAGGGAAAGGACGCCATGGGGGCACAGAGGAGGTGGGGAGGGACGTGGGAAACGGAGGCAAGGAAAGCGAGGGAATCGAGGTGGAGGCACCGGACAGAGCGTCCAGTGTCTGGGAATGCCTCGGAGGAGCCGGCGGAGGCCACTGGGGCCAACGTATGTGTGGAATGTGAAAAGGCGGGAAAACCCAGAGAGTTTCGGAAGCCAAGGCAGGCTGGGAAAGGGGGCGTGGGCGGCAACTGCAAAGGGGCCTAGGGGAATTCCCGGGCAATTAACAATCTGTGCACTGCTGATGCTCCCCGAGCCCGGCGTTGATCCCACCGCTGCGGCGTGGCAGGGCCACTAACCAAAGCCCCGAACGGCACACCCAGCCCAACGTGGACCTTGGGGCTGTGTGGCACGGGCCGTGCCCGTGAAAGCCCACTCGCTCCACGGGATCCTTTCCAGGGTCTCTGCTTGGCGGCCAGGGACGTCCCTCCCCTCCTTCTAAGCCCCCACCGCTATTTACATACATGGGGCGGAGCCACCTCACCCTATCGCAAGTCCTGAGCTGCTGGCTGCTGGCCCACCGGGACAGCCGTCTGCAGCGTCCGTGTGTCTCTCCCACCATGGCCTCGTCCAGCTCCTCCAGCACCTCAAGTGGTACGTTTGCCCTCGGCCCCTGGGGTTGGATCACGTCTCAGGGGGGTTTGTGGGTCGCCCGGCCAAAGGTTTCCGGCAAACCTGTCAACGGACCACCAGGAATGGCAGGGACCGATCGGCTGGGCCCGTGGTTTCCAGGCGTTGGGCGTGCCCAGAGTGGCACCGTTTGGTCGTTTGGCTCCTTTGGCACACACATGGCTTCTCCATTCTCTTTTCTGGGATGAGGGGGTTGGTTGAGGGCGTGGGAGGAGGGCGGACTGGGATGGGGCCCTTTGTCCTCATCTTCCTGTGGAAATGGAGGTCGGGGAGCTCTGGGGCCCTGCAGAGGCTTTCTCTCCACAGTGGCCTGGTGCCTTCTGTCTTCCGTCAGGCATTGTTTGTTGGGCTTCGCTGCACATTCCTTCCCTCTCGTTTCCTTTTCTCACAGTGGTGGCAACTATGGCCAGTGCCCCTGTTAGCCCCGAGAAGCCAGGCTCCCTCCCGTTGGCATCGTGAGGGAGGGAAATCTGGAAGAAGCCCCATCGAGGCGTTTCCCAGGCATGTCCCCAGTCAGGGGGAAAAATGTCTCGCCCAGACAGACGGGATAGGGCTGTGGTCTTTGTTGGGTGGTCCTTCTGGCCGCCTTTGTTTTGGGGGTGGGTTTGGTTGTTCTCCGTTCCTCACAGTGTAGTGACGGGGTTCGTCCGCGTCACCAGCCGACTTACAGACATTATTTATTTGCACACCCGTTCTTGAATTCACACGCCCAATGGTTTCAAACTACATACAAACCCCTCACTGTTCTCATGTGAACCCCGGTGGTTGGGTTTCGAAAGCAGGGTGGCCACAAATACTTAGCTAAAGATGGCTGTGGGTGTGCCGGTGTGTTTCGTTCGTGTCTTTTCAATTCATCGGGACCTGTTCCGAGCGAAAAGAGAGGTGCCTCGCATCGTCCATCCCCCGCACTACTTCACGCAGCCTTCTCCCTTCTTTGTCTGCTCCTTCCCCCTGATTTCCTCCTCCTTCTCCTCCCCGCCCTCCGTTTCTCGAAGAAAGCGCACACTCTTTCCATGTCCCGTTGTTGGCACGGGTCAGGGCTTCATTCTCTCCACAAACGGCCAAGCTTCTTTCCTAGCCTTAGTGGAACCTCCTTGCTAAGAGTACGGGGATACACTCTCCCCTTTCCCGGGACTGCCCAGGGCACTTGGGCTGGGGGGTGGGCTGGGGAGAGGCGGGCATCAGGCTCCACCTCAAAAAGCCCCAAAGGGCGTGAGCTGCCATTCGAGTGGCTGGCCCATCAGGTCTCTGGCAGTAGACTCGAGCTCCCGGCAAGTCAGAGCCCTGGGGGTGGGCAGGGCAGTGGACTGGGACTGCTGTAGGGAAAGGACGCCATGGGGGCACAGAGGAGGTGGGGAGGGACGTGGGAAACGGAGGCAAGGAAAGCGAGGGAATCGAGGTGGAGGCACCGGACAGAGCGTCCAGTGTCCGGGAATGCCTCGGAGGAGCCGGCGGAGGCCACTGGGGCCAACGTATGTGTGGAATGTGAAAAGGCGGGAAAACCCAGAGAGTTTCGGAAGCCAAGGCAGGCTGGGAAAGGGGGCGTGGGCGGCAACTGCAAAGGGGCCTAGGGGAATTCCCGGGCAATTAACAATCTGTGCACTGCTGATGCTCCCCGAGCCCGGCGTTGATCCCACCGCTGCGGCGTGGCAGGGCCACTAACCAAAGCCCCGAACGGCACACCCAGCCCAACGTGGACCTTGGGGCTGTGTGGCACGGGCCGTGCCCGTGAAAGCCCACTCGCTCCACGGGATCCTTTCCAGGGTCTCTGCTTGGCGGCCAGGGACGTCCCTCCCCTCCTTCTACGCCCCCACCGCTATTTGCATACATAGGGGTGGAGCCACCTCACCCTATCGCAAGTCCTGAGCTGCTGGCTGCTCGCCCCCCGGGACAGCAGTCCGCAGCGTCCGTGTGTCTCTCCCACCATGGCCTCGTCCAGCTCCTCCAGCACCTCAAGTGGTACGTTTGCCCTCGGCCCCTGGGGTTGGATCACGTCTCAGGGGGGTTGGTGGGTCGCCTGGCCAAATGTTCCTGGCAAACCTGTCAACGGACCACCAGGAATTGCAGGGACTGATCGGCTGGGCCCGTGGTTTCCAGGCATTGGGCGTGCCCAGAGAAGCACCGTTTGGTCGTTTGGCTCCTTTGGCACACACATGCCTTCTCCATTCTCTTTTCTGGGATGAGGGGGTTGGTTGAGGGGGCGGGGGGAGGGCGGACTGGGATGGGGCCCTTTGTCCTCATCTTCCTGTGGAAATGGAGGTCGGGGAGCTCTGGGGCCCTTCAGAGGCTTTCTCTCCACAGTGGCCTGGTGCCTTCTGTCTTCCGTGAGGCGTTGCGTGTTGGGCTTCGCTTCGCCTTCCTTCCCTCTCCTTTCCTTTTCTAACAGTGGCGGCAACTATGGCCCGTGCTCCTGTTAGCCCTGAGAAGCTAGGCTCCCTCCCGTTGGCATTTTGGGGGAGGGTAATCTGGGAGAAGCCCCATCGAGGCGTTTCCCAGGCATCTGTCGAGACAGGGGGAAAAAATGTCTCGCCCAGACAGACGGGGTAGGCTTGTGGTCTTTGTTGGGGTTGCTTTCTTGTAGCCTTTGTTTTGGGGGTGGATTTGGTTTCCTTTCTGCCTGCCCGTGTCTCTTGGGTTCCGGCGTGTGTGTGGCAAGGGGGTGGGGGGTTTTCCCCACTGCCCTCGACGCTCAGCCTGGCTCTCGGGGTGTAGCCAAGGGACTTCCGAGTGCAGACCCGTCCCCGGGTTCCCGGCTTTGCTCAGGCTCAGGGGCAACTCCCCTGGGCAGGGAGCATGCTGGGGCACCTCCGTCGAGTCCTCCCCCACCCCCACGTCCTCTGAGACCTTTCCCTTTCTTCTCTTCCACAGGCCCCATCGCCACAGGATCTCGAAGGAGGAGGCTCGTTCTGAAGCTGAGCCAGAAGGACGCCCTGAACGCGCTCTTTCAACAGAACCCCTACCCTGGGATAGCGACCAGAGAACGACTGGCCCGAGAGCTTGGCATTGCCGAAAGCAGAGTTCAGGTAGGCCCCCCCCTCCACCGGTTCTCCCTCTCAGGCTCCCCGTGCCGGTCCAAGGCAGCCGAAAGCCTCCGGCGGCCTTGCTCTTGAGAACGAGTTCTCTCTGTTTGCCCCTAGGTCTGGTTTCAAAACCAACGAAGAAGACGGTTGAAGCAGGGCCGATCGCCGTCTGAAAATGTGCACCAAGACGGGGAACGGGGGCCAACGGCCACGCCCATGCCACCATTACCACCTCCTCGACCTCAGTCTTCCTCTCAAGGTAATTTACCCAGCGTTCTCCAAAGGCAAGTCCCCAGAGGGGGCCCCGAACCCTCCCCCTCTTGCCAGAGAATTCCCTCTGCTGGTGGGTGAGCACGGGCGGCCTCAGAAACACCAAGGGGGGAGGAAAGAGGGCCATCTGGTTGCTGCCCCCATCAGTGTCCCAGAGAAGGGCCCCATGCCCCCAGTCGGCGTGGACGGGCAGCACTCTTCCCCCTTTGCACCCCCTCCCCAGCCCCCTTCGGGAACTTTAGCCTCCGGCTGCCCAAGGCAGCCTTGGCCGAGGAGCATGCCTCAGGGCACTCCGCGGCAAGACCGGAGGAGGAAAGAGACACACAGGGACATGCATGTGTGTGGAGTGTGCGTGTGTGCGCGCACGTATCCACGATGCACACAGGCACATGATCCATCTGTGGCTGTGTTCCTTAGAACCCTGCACCGGCCACATCGCCACCTGAGGTGAGTCAGGTGTGTGCCTAAGTCTGTCTCCCTGGGACTCTCCATCCCCTCCACACCGCCTAGGGCATCTGTGCTGTGAACGTTCCATGGGCCTTAAAGTCCTCTCCTCTCCTCTCGGTGTGTTCTCTCTTTGGCAGAAGCCTCGGCCAGAGAGGCCAGGAGACAGAGGACCGTCATCTCTGCTTCTCAAACAAGGATCCTCGTGCAAGCCTTCACGAGGGATCGCTTTCCGGGGATTGCCGCCAGGGAAGAACTGGCTCGTCAGACGGGAATCCCAGAACCTCGAATCCAGGTAAGTTCTCCACCCAGCGCCTGGGCCCGGGACGTGACCCAGGAGAAAGGAGCGTTCACCGCTGCCAAGGGTTTGCAGGTGGATACACGCAGGCTTGGGCTTGCGCTTGCGCTTGGGCTAGGGGGGAGGGGGCCGAAAGTTGGTGGGCTGCGTGGTGGGTTTGGGGCCGCTTGTGGCCGTGCACTCACCCCTCATTTCCCAGGGCCAAGGGATTCGTTTGCAGAAAATGGCCCTGCAGAACTCACCCTGGGCCTGACAGATCCGAGGACGGGAGGCCAGGCGGGGTGGAGAATGGGCGCCGCGGGGGCGCCAGCACGTTGATCTGGACGCTCACGACTTCTGATGTGCCTGTCTGCCTTTTGCTCCCCTAGATATGGTTTCAAAACCGAAGAGCTCGGCACCCCCAGCAGAGCACGAGCGGGCCTGGCAGTGGCCGTGCCCAAGGCCCAGGCGACGCATCGGCCACGACTACTCCTGCTCCAGAGGACCGAAGGGCCCCACCCGCTGTCCACAGCACCTCTCTTCCCCTTCAGCCCTCTCTGTCGCAGGAGAGCATGCTCCCCTCCTTGGCTCCAGCCGCTCCTTTGGGCGCCCCCACCGTCTGGGTGCCCGGGACTGCCTCTGGGGTCTGTGTGGGCCAGCCGTTGATGATCTTCGTGGTCCAGCCCAGCCCGGAGGCTCTCCAGCCAAGTGCGAAGCCACCACCTCCTCCCCAGGTAGCACTTCCCTGGGCCGAATGCTCCCCTGCTGTCGTGGCCCCTTGGCAGCCTGGGCAAGGGGCCAACCTGCCGCCTGTACAGCCCGAGACACACATCCCGCGGTGGGCAGAGTCACCCTATGGTGAAGGCACGGCCCATCCGCTAGAGCCACAGCACCAGCCCCACACCCTTCGAAGCACGACAAGCCTCCTAGACGAGCTCATGGCGGCCGCGGGCGACCCGGACACGCAGGTGCCGTCCCCGGGTGCCGCGGCAGAGGCAGGAGCGCACCCTGTGCTCCCAGTCGCACCCAGCCTCCTAGACGAGCTCCTGGCGACCACGGGCGTCCCGTACATGCAGGCGCCGTCCCCGGGGGCCGCGGCAGATGCAGGAGCGCACCCTGTCCTTCCCGGAGCACCCAGCCTCCTGGACGAGCTCATGGCGGCCGCGGGCGTCCCGGACACACAGGTGCCATCCCCGGGGGCCGCGGCAGATGGAGGAGCGTACCCTGTCCTCCCAGGCGCACCCAGCCTCCTAGACGAGCTCCTGGCGGACACTGTCATCCCGGACACGCAGGCACCGTCCCCGGGGGCCGCGGCAGGCGCAGGAGCGCACCCTGTCCTCCCAGGTGCACCCAGCTTCCTAGACGAGCTCCTGGCGTCCACGGGCGTCCCGTACATGCAGGCGCCGTCCCCGGGGGCCGCGGCAGACTCAGGAGCGCACCCTATCCTCCCAGTCGCACCCAGCCTCCTAGACGAGCTCCTGGCGGCCACGAGCGTCCCGTACATGCAGGCGCCGTCCCCGGGGGCCGCGGCAGATGCAGGAGCGCACCCTGTCCTTCCCGGTGCACCCAGCCTCCTGGACGAGCTCCTGGGGGCCACGGGCGTCCCGGACACGCAGGCGCCGTCCCCGGGTGCCGCGGCAGACGCAGGAGCGCACCCTGTCCTCCCAGTTGCACCCAGCCTCCTGGACGAGCTCCTGGCGTCCACGGACGTCCCGGGCTCACCGGCTCCTTCCCCGGGGTCCTCTACTGCCATCGCAGAGGACCAGCCAGCCCTCCCCGGGTCACGCAGCCTCCTAGAGGAAATCATGGCTGCCACGGCCATCCAGGACATGCCGTGGCCTTCCCCGGGGGTCACTGCCGAGGAAGGAGGAGCTGAGGCAAGCATGGAAGCACCCCTCAGTGAGGACGATTACCAGGCCCTCCTCGACATGCTGCCAGGCTCCCCAGGCCCTTGGGCTTAGAGGGAGAGGAAGGAAGGGGCCCCTTCTCCCCCAAGCCCCTTTCAGGCCTCCCTGCCTGGCATGCAGAGCCATGGAGCTCGGCGAGGGGGCCGGGTTTGGCTGGGGGTGGAGAGAATACAGACGGGATGTCTACCAACATCTTTGGGGACAAATGCGAGAGCTGGACCTTAGGGCAGCATGGGTCCCGTCCCCCCAAGAGGGACACCCCACCTGAAGCCTCCAGGCATGCGCGCATTCCAGTGACCAAGAGGGTGCCTAAGAGGGGACATGCCATGGATCCAATAAAGAAACCCTGTGCCCCGCACAGGTTCTTTCCGTCTGGCTCTTGTGTCTTCTGGTCCCGTCTTTCCCGCACTCCACACAGGAGAATGCCTTCCCTATGCCAGGGGCAGCTGAGGGGAGGGGAGCGGGGGATGGGGAAATGGGAAGGTGGATGGCTGGGAGATGCGAGGTGGGAGGGAGCGAGCGGGTGGAGGGAGAGGGTGGGGGTGAAGGGAGAGAGTGGGGGTGAAGGGAGAGAGCTGGGAAGGCTAAGTGGGAGAGGGAGGGAGGGAGGGAAGGGAGGCAGGGAGGGTCGGGGACGGAAGGAGGAAGGGGGGTGGTCGGGGGAGGGGGGCGGCGCCCGCGCGGCGGGGACTCAGCTTCAAGCCACCGGCAAACCCCGCGGGTATCCCTAAAATACTCCGTTGGGGACACGCTTGCCTCGGTTTCGGGGTGCATGCCCTGGGCGGGTTTCCCAAGGTGAGATCCTCTGAGCAAGCAGTAGGGACCGACCCACACAACCACTCTCACGACCAGACTCCCTGTGAACACACCCGCCAGGTATATCTGCAAAGGCCAATCATCTCCATGTGTCTCTCAGATCCTCGCGGTGTAGTGACTGAGCTCGCCCTGCCGCGAGCATGCCCCCATCACCAGCCGACTTACACACATTATTTATTTGCAAACCCGTTCCTGAATTCATAGACCCAATGGTTTCAAAGTACATACAAACCCCTCAGAGTTCCCATGTGAACCCCGGTGGTTCGGTTTCAAAACCTGGGTGGCCACAAATACTTAGCTAAAGATGGCTGTGGGTGTGCCGGTGTGTTTCGTTCGTGTCTTTTCAATTCATCGGGACCTGTTCCGAGCGAAAAGAGAGGTGCCTCGCATCGTCCATCCCCCGCACTACTTCACGCAGCCTTCTCCCTTCTTTGTCTGCTCCTTCCCCCTGATTTCCTCCTCCTTCTCCTCCCCGCCCTCCGTTTCTCGAAGAAAGCGCACACTCTTTCCATGTCCCGTTGTTGGCACGGGTCAGGGCTTCGTTCTCTCCACAAACGGCCAAGCTTCTTTCCTAGCCTTAGTGGAACCTCCTTGCTAAGAGTACGGGGATACACTCTCCCCTTTCCCGGGTCTGCCCGGGGCACTTGGGCTGGGGGGTGGGCTGGGGAGAGGCGGGCATCAGGCTCCACCTCAAAAAGCCCCAAAGGGCGTGAGCTGCCATTCGAGTGGCTGGCCCATCAGGTCTCTGGCAGTAGACTCGAGCTCCTGGCAAGTCAGAGCCCTGGGGGTGGGCAGGGCAGTGGACTGGGACTGCTGTAGGGAAAGGACGCCATGGGGGCACAGAGGAGGTGGGGAGGGACGTGGGAAACGGAGGCAAGGAAAGCGAGGGAATCGAGGTGGAGGCACCGGACAGAGCGTCCAGTGTCTGGGAATGCCCCGGAGGAGCCGGCGGAGGCCACTGGGGCCAACGTATGTGTGGAATGTGAAAAGGCGGGAAAACCCAGAGAGTTTCGGAAGCCAAGGCAGGCTGGGAAAGGGGGCGTGGGCGGCAACTGCAAAGGGGCCTAGGGGAATTCCCGGGCAATTAACAATCTGTGCACTGCTGATGCTCCCCGAGCCCGGCGTTGATCCCACCGCTGCGGCGTGGCAGGGCCACTAACCAAAGCCCCGAACGGCACACCCAGCCCAACGTGGACCTTGGGGCTGTGTGGCACGGGCCGTGCCCGTGAAAGCCCACTCGCTCCACGGGATCCTTTCCAGGGTCTCTGCTTGGCGGCCAGGGACGTCCCTCCCCTCCTTCTAAGCCCCCACCGCTATTTACATACATGGGGCGGAGCCACCTCACCCTATCGCAAGTCCTGAGCTGCTGGCTGCTGGCCCACCGGGACAGCCGTCTGCAGCGTCCGTGTGTCTCTCCCACCATGGCCTCGTCCAGCTCCTCCAGCACCTCAAGTGGTACGTTTGCCCTCGGCCCCTGGGGTTGGATCACGTCTCAGGGGGGTTTGTGGGTCGCCCGGCCAAAGGTTTCCGGCAAACCTGTCAACGGACCACCAGGAATGGCAGGGACCGATCGGCTGGGCCCGTGGTTTCCAGGCGTTGGGCGTGCCCAGAGTGGCACCGTTTGGTCGTTTGGCTCCTTTGGCACACACATGGCTTCTCCATTCTCTTTTCTGGGATGAGGGGGTTGGTTGAGGGCGTGGGAGGAGGGCGGACTGGGATGGGGCCCTTTGTCCTCATCTTCCTGTGGAAATGGAGGTCGGGGAGCTCTGGGGCCCTGCAGAGGCTTTCTCTCCACAGTGGCCTGGTGCCTTCTGTCTTCCGTCAGGCATTGTTTGTTGGGCTTCGCTGCACATTCCTTCCCTCTCGTTTCCTTTTCTCACAGTGGTGGCAACTATGGCCAGTGCCCCTGTTAGCCCCGAGAAGCCAGGCTCCCTCCCGTTGGCATCGTGAGGGAGGGAAATCTGGAAGAAGCCCCATCGAGGCGTTTCCCAGGCATGTCCCCAGTCAGGGGGAAAAATGTCTCGCCCAGACAGACGGGATAGGGCTGTGGTCTTTGTTGGGTGGTCCTTCTGGCCGCCTTTGTTTTGGGGGTGGGTTTGGTTGTTCTCCGTTCCTCACAGTGTAGTGACGGGGTTCGTCCGCGTCACCAGCCGACTTACAGACATTATTTATTTGCACACCCGTTCTTGAATTCACACGCCCAATGGTTTCAAACTACATACAAACCCCTCACTGTTCTCATGTGAACCCCGGTGGTTGGGTTTCGAAAGCAGGGTGGCCACAAATACTTAGCTAAAGATGGCTGTGGGTGTGCCGGTGTGTTTCGTTCGTGTCTTTTCAATTCATCGGGACCTGTTCCGAGCGAAAAGAGAGGTGCCTCGCATCGTCCATCCCCCGCACTACTTCACGCAGCCTTCTCCCTTCTTTGTCTGCTCCTTCCCCCTGATTTCCTCCTCCTTCTCCTCCCCGCCCTCCGTTTCTCGAAGAAAGCGCACACTCTTTCCATGTCCCGTTGTTGGCACGGGTCAGGGCTTCGTTCTCTCCACAAACGGCCAAGCTTCTTTCCTAGCCTTAGTGGAACCTCCTTGCTAAGAGTACGGGGATACACTCTCCCCTTTCCCGGGTCTGCCCAGGGCACTTGGGCTGGGGGGTGGGCTGGGGAGAGGCGGGCATCAGGCTCCACCTCAAAAAGCCCCAAAGGGCGTGAGCTGCCATTCGAGTGGCTGGCCCATCAGGTCTCTGGCAGTAGACTCGAGCTCCCGGCAAGTCAGAGCCCTGGGGGTGGGCAGGGCAGTGGACTGGGACTGCTGTAGGGAAAGGACGCCATGGGGGCACAGAGGAGGTGGGGAGGGACGTGGGAAACGGAGGCAAGGAAAGCGAGGGAATCGAGGTGGAGGCACCGGACAGAGCGTCCAGTGTCCGGGAATGCCTCGGAGGAGCCGGCGGAGGCCACTGGGGCCAACGTATGTGTGGAATGTGAAAAGGCGGGAAAACCCAGAGAGTTTCGGAAGCCAAGGCAGGCTGGGAAAGGGGGCGTGGGCGGCAACTGCAAAGGGGCCTAGGGGAATTCCCGGGCAATTAACAATCTGTGCACTGCTGATGCTCCCCGAGCCCGGCGTTGATCCCACCGCTGCGGCGTGGCAGGGCCACTAACCAAAGCCCCGAACGGCACACCCAGCCCAACGTGGACCTTGGGGCTGTGTGGCACGGGCCGTGCCCGTGAAAGCCCACTCGCTCCACGGGATCCTTTCCAGGGTCTCTGCTTGGCGGCCAGGGACGTCCCTCCCCTCCTTCTACGCCCCCACCGCTATTTGCATACATAGGGGTGGAGCCACCTCACCCTATCGCAAGTCCTGAGCTGCTGGCTGCTCGCCCCCCGGGACAGCAGTCCGCAGCGTCCGTGTGTCTCTCCCACCATGGCCTCGTCCAGCTCCTCCAGCACCTCAAGTGGTACGTTTGCCCTCGGCCCCTGGGGTTGGATCACGTCTCAGGGGGGTTGGTGGGTCGCCTGGCCAAATGTTCCTGGCAAACCTGTCAACGGACCACCAGGAATTGCAGGGACTGATCGGCTGGGCCCGTGGTTTCCAGGCGTTGGGCGTGCCCAGAGAAGCACCGTTTGGTCGTTTGGCTCCTTTGGCACACACATGCCTTCTCCATTCTCTTTTCTGGGATGAGGGGGTTGGTTGAGGGGGCGGGGGGAGGGCGGACTGGGATGGGGCCCTTTGTCCTCATCTTCCTGTGGAAATGGAGGTCGGGGAGCTCTGGGGCCCTTCAGAGGCTTTCTCTCCACAGTGGCCCGGTGCCTTCTGTCTTCCGTGAGGCGTTGCGTGTTGGGCTTCGCTTCGCCTTCCTTCCCTCTCCTTTTCTTTTCTAACAGTGGCGGCAACTATGGCCCGTGCTCCTGTTAGCCCTGAGAAGCTAGGCTCCCTCCCGTTGGCATTTTGGGGGAGGGTAATCTGGGAGAAGCCCCATCGAGGCGTTTCCCAGGCATCTGTCGAGACAGGGGGAAAAAATGTCTCGCCCAGACAGACGGGGTAGGCTTGTGGTCTTTGTTGGGGTTGCTTTCTTGTAGCCTTTGTTTTGGGGGTGGATTTGGTTTCCTTTCTGCCTGCCCGTGTCTCTTGGGTTCCGGCGTGTGTGTGGCAAGGGGGTGGGGGGTTTTCCCCGCTGCCCTCGACGCTCAGCCTGGCTCTCGGGGTGTAGCCAAGGGACTTCCGAGTGCAGACCCGTCCCCGGGTTCCCGGCTTTGCTCAGGCTCAGGGGCAACTCCCCTGGGCAGGGAGCATGCTGGGGCACCTCCGTCGAGTCCTCCCCCACCCCCACGTCCTCTGAGACCTTTCCCTTTCTTCTCTTCCACAGGCCCCATCGCCACAGGATCTCGAAGGAGGAGGCTCGTTCTGAAGCTGAGCCAGAAGGACGCCCTGAACGCGCTCTTTCAACAGAACCCCTACCCTGGGATAGCGACCAGAGAACGACTGGCCCGAGAGCTTGGCATTGCCGAAAGCAGAGTTCAGGTAGGCCCCCCCCTCCACCGGTTCTCCCTCTCAGGCTCCCCGTGCCGGTCCAAGGCAGCCGAAAGCCTCCGGCGGCCTTGCTCTTGAGAACGAGTTCTCTCTGTTTGCCCCTAGGTCTGGTTTCAAAACCAACGAAGAAGACGGTTGAAGCAGGGCCGATCGCCGTCTGAAAATGTGCACCAAGACGGGGAACGGGGGCCAACGGCCACGCCCATGCCACCATTACCACCTCCTCGACCTCAGTCTTCCTCTCAAGGTAATTTACCCAGCGTTCTCCAAAGGCAAGTCCCCAGAGGGGGCCCCGAACCCTCCCCCTCTTGCCAGAGAATTCCCTCTGCTGGTGGGTGAGCACGGGCGGCCTCAGAAACACCAAGGGGGGAGGAAAGAGGGCCATCTGGTTGCTGCCCCCATCAGTGTCCCAGAGAAGGGCCCCATGCCCCCAGTCGGCGTGGACGGGCAGCACTCTTCCCCCTTTGCACCCCCTCCCCAGCCCCCTTCGGGAACTTTAGCCTCCGGCTGCCCAAGGCAGCCTTGGCCGAGGAGCATGCCTCAGGGCACTCCGCGGCAAGACCGGAGGAGGAAAGAGACACACAGGGACATGCATGTGTGTGGAGTGTGCGTGTGTGCGCGCACGTATCCACGATGCACACAGGCACATGATCCATCTGTGGCTGTGTTCCTTAGAACCCTGCACCGGCCACATCGCCACCTGAGGTGAGTCAGGTGTGTGCCTAAGTCTGTCTCCCTGGGACTCTCCATCCCCTCCACACCGCCTAGGGCATCTGTGCTGTGAACGTTCCATGGGCCTTAAAGTCCTCTCCTCTCCTCTCGGTGTGTTCTCTCTTTGGCAGAAGCCTCGGCCAGAGAGGCCAGGAGACAGAGGACCGTCATCTCTGCTTCTCAAACAAGGATCCTCGTGCAAGCCTTCACGAGGGATCGCTTTCCGGGGATTGCCGCCAGGGAAGAACTGGCTCGTCAGACGGGAATCCCAGAACCTCGAATCCAGGTAAGTTCTCCACCCAGCGCCTGGGCCCGGGACGTGACCCAGGAGAAAGGAGCGTTCACCGCTGCCAAGGGTTTGCAGGTGGATACACGCAGGCTTGGGCTTGCGCTTGCGCTTGCGCTTGGGCTAGGGGGGAGGGGGCCGAAAGTTGGTGGGCTGCGTGGTGGGTTTGGGGCCGCTTGTGGCCGTGCACTCACCCCTCATTTCCCAGGGCCAAGGGATTCGTTTGCAGAAAATGGCCCTGCAGAACTCACCCTGGGCCTGACAGATCCGAGGACGGGAGGCCAGGCAGGGTGGAGAATGGGCGCCGCGGGGGCGCCAGCACGTTGATCTGGACGCTCACGACTTCTGATGTGCCTGTCTGCCTTTTGCTCCCCTAGATATGGTTTCAAAACCGAAGAGCTCGGCACCCCCAGCAGAGCACGAGCGGGCCTGGCAGTGGCCGTGCCCAAGGCCCAGGCGACGCATCGGCCACGACTACTCCTGCTCCAGAGGACCGAAGGGCCCCACCCGCTGTCCACAGCACCTCTCTTCCCCTTCAGCCCTCTCTGTCGCAGGAGAGCATGCTCCCCTCCTTGGCTCCAGCCGCTCCTTTGGGCGCCCCCACCGTCTGGGTGCCCGGGACTGCCTCTGGGGTCTGTGTGGGCCAGCCGTTGATGATCTTCGTGGTCCAGCCCAGCCCGGAGGCTCTCCAGCCAAGTGCGAAGCCACCACCTCCTCCCCAGGTAGCACTTCCCTGGGCCGAATGCTCCCCTGCTGTCGTGGCCCCTTGGCAGCCTGGGCAAGGGGCCAACCTGCCGCCTGTACAGCCCGAGACACACATCCCGCGGTGGGCAGAGTCACCCTATGGTGAAGGCACGGCCCATCCGCTAGAGCCACAGCACCAGCCCCACACCCTTCGAAGCACGACAAGCCTCCTAGACGAGCTCATGGCGGCCGCGGGCGACCCGGACACGCAGGTGCCGTCCCCGGGTGCCGCGGCAGAGGCAGGAGCGCACCCTGTGCTCCCAGTCGCACCCAGCCTCCTAGACGAGCTCCTGGCGGCCACGGGCGTCCCGTACATGCAGGCGCCGTCCCCGGGGGCCGCGGCAGATGCAGGAGCGCACCCTGTCCTTCCCGGAGCACCCAGCCTCCTGGACGAGCTCATGGCGGCCGCGGGCGTCCCGGACACACAGGTGCCATCCCCGGGGGCCGCGGCAGATGGAGGAGCGTACCCTGTCCTCCCAGGCGCACCCAGCCTCCTAGACGAGCTCCTGGCGGACACTGTCATCCCGGACACGCAGGCACCGTCCCCGGGGGCCGCGGCAGGCGCAGGAGCGCACCCTGTCCTCCCAGGTGCACCCAGCTTCCTAGACGAGCTCCTGGCGTCCACGGGTGTCCCGTACATGCAGGCGCCGTCCCCGGGGGCCGCGGCAGACTCAGGAGCGCACCCTATCCTCCCAGTCGCACCCAGCCTCCTAGACGAGCTCCTGGCGGCCACGAGCGTCCCGTACATGCAGGCGCCGTCCCCGGGGGCCGCGGCAGATGCAGGAGCGCACCCTGTCCTTCCCGGTGCACCCAGCCTCCTGGACGAGCTCCTGGCGGCCACGGGCGTCCCGTACATGCAGGCGCCGTCCCCGGGGGCCGCGGCAGATGCAGGAGCGCACCCTGTCCTTCCCGGAGCACCCAGCCTCCTGGACGAGCTCATGGCGGCCGCGGGCGTCCCGGACACACAGGT
Source organism: Giraffa tippelskirchi (assembly GCF_054371585.1). Taxonomy (NCBI): domain Eukaryota; kingdom Metazoa; phylum Chordata; class Mammalia; order Artiodactyla; family Giraffidae; genus Giraffa; species Giraffa tippelskirchi. Next base: position 1,339,698 of record NC_137283.1, read on the forward strand.
GCCATCCCCGGGGGCCGCGGCAGATGGAGGAGCGTACCCTGTCCTCCCAGGCGCACCCAGCCTCCTAGACGAGCTCCTGGCGGACCCTGTCGTCCCGGACACGCAGGCACCGTCCCCGGGGGCCGCGGCAGGCGCAGGAGCGCACCCTGTCCTCCCAGGTGCACCCAGCTTCCTAGACGAGCTCCTGGCGTCCACGGGCGTCCCGTACATGCAGGCGCCGTCCCCGGGGGCCGCGGCAGACTCAGGAGCGCACCCTATCCTCCCAGTCGCACCCAGCCTCCTAGACGAGCTCCTGGCGGCCACGAGCGTCCCGTACATGCAGGCGCCGTCCCCGGGGGCCGCGGCAGATGCAGGAGCGCACCCTGTCCTTCCCGGTGCACCCAGCCTCCTGGACGAGCTCCTGGCGGCCACGGGCGTCCCGTACATGCAGGCGCCGTCCCCGGGGTCCGCGGCAGATGCAGGAGCGCACCCTGTCCTTCCCTGTGCACCCAGCCTCCTGGACGAGCTCCTGGGGGCCACGGGCGTCCCGGACACGCAGGCGCCGTCCCCGGGTGCCGCGGCAGACGCAGGAGCGCACCCTGTCCTCCCAGTTGCACCCAGCCTCCTGGACGAGCTCCTGGCGTCCACGGACGTCCCGGGCTCACCGGCTCCTTCCCCGGGGTCCTCTACTGCCATCGCAGAGGACCAGCCAGCCCTCCCCGGGTCACGTAGCCTCCTAGAGGAAATCATGGCTGCCACGGCCATCCAGGACATGCCGTGGCCTTCCCCGGGGGTCACTGCCGAGGAAGGAGGAGCTGAGGCAAGCATGGAAGCACCCCTCAGTGAGGACGATTACCAGGCCCTCCTCGACATGCTGCCAGGCTCCCCAGGCCCTTGGGCTTAGAGGGAGAGGAAGGAAGGGGCCCCTTCTCCCCCAAGCCCCTTTCAGGCCTCCCTGCCTGGCATGCAGAGCCATGGAGCTCGGCGAGGGGGCCGGGTTTGGCTGGGGGTGGAGAGAATACAGACGGGATGTCTACCAACATCTTTGGGGACAAATGCGAGAGCTGGACCTTAGGGCAGCATGGGTCCCGTCCCCCCAAGAGGGACACCCCACCTGAAGCCTCCAGGCATGCGCGCATTCCAGTGACCAAGAGGGTGCCTAAGAGGGGACATGCCATGGATCCAATAAAGAAACCCTGTGCCCCGCACAGGTTCTTTCCGTCTGGCTCTTGTGTCTTCTGGTCCCGTCTTTCCCGCACTCCACACAGGAGAATGCCTTCCCTATGCCAGGGGCAGCTGAGGGGAGGGGAGCGGGGGATGGGGAAATGGGAAGGTGGATGGCTGGGAGATGCGAGGTGGGAGGGAGCGAGCGGGTGGAGGGAGAGGGTGGGGGTGAAGGGAGAGAGTGGGGGTGAAGGGAGAGAGCTGGGAAGGCTAAGTGGGAGAGGGAGGGAGGGAGGGAAGGGAGGCAGGGAGGGTCGGGGACGGAAGGAGGAAGGGGGGTGGTCGGGGGAGGGGGGCGGCGCCCGCGCGGCGGGGACTCAGCTTCAAGCCACCGGCAAACCCCGCGGGTATCCCTAAAATACTCCGTTGGGGACACGCTTGCCTCGGTTTCGGGGTGCATGCCCTGGGCGGGTTTCCCAAGGTGAGATCCTCTGAGCAAGCAGTAGGGACCGACCCACACAACCACTCTCACGACCAGACTCCCTGTGAACACACCCGCCAGGTATATCTGCAAAGGCCAATCATCTCCATGTGTCTCTCAGATCCTCGCGGTGTAGTGACTGAGCTCGCCCTGCCGCGAGCATGCCCCCATCACCAGCCGACTTACACACATTATTTATTTGCAAACCCGTTCCTGAATTCATAGACCCAATGGTTTCAAAGTACATACAAACCCCTCAGAGTTCCCATGTGAACCCCGGTGGTTCGGTTTCAAAACCTGGGTGGCCACAAATACTTAGCTAAAGATGGCTGTGGGTGTGCCGGTGTGTTTCGTTCGTGTCTTTTCAATTCATCGGGACCTGTTCCGAGCGAAAAGAGAGGTGCCTCGCATCGTCCATCCCCCGCACTACTTCACGCAGCCTTCTCCCTTCTTTGTCTGCTCCTTCCCCCTGATTTCCTCCTCCTTCTCCTCCCCGCCCTCCGTTTCTCGAAGAAAGCGCACACTCTTTCCATGTCCCGTTGTTGGCACGGGTCAGGGCTTCGTTCTCTCCACAAACGGCCAAGCTTCTTTCCTAGCCTTAGTGGAACCTCCTTGCTAAGAGTACGGGGATACACTCTCCCCTTTCCCGGGTCTGCCCGGGGCACTTGGGCTGGGGGGTGGGCTGGGGAGAGGCGGGCATCAGGCTCCACCTCAAAAAGCCCCAAAGGGCGTGAGCTGCCATTCGAGTGGCTGGCCCATCAGGTCTCTGGCAGTAGACTCGAGCTCCTGGCAAGTCAGAGCCCTGGGGGTGGGCAGGGCAGTGGACTGGGACTGCTGTAGGGAAAGGACGCCATGGGGGCACAGAGGAGGTGGGGAGGGACGTGGGAAACGGAGGCAAGGAAAGCGAGGGAATCGAGGTGGAGGCACCGGACAGAGCGTCCAGTGTCTGGGAATGCCTCGGAGGAGCCGGCGGAGGCCACTGGGGCCAACGTATGTGTGGAATGTGAAAAGGCGGGAAAACCCAGAGAGTTTCGGAAGCCAAGGCAGGCTGGGAAAGGGGGCGTGGGCGGCAACTGCAAAGGGGCCTAGGGGAATTCCCGGGCAATTAACAATCTGTGCACTGCTGATGCTCCCCGAGCCCGGCGTTGATCCCACCGCTGCGGCGTGGCAGGGCCACTAACCAAAGCCCCGAACGGCACACCCAGCCCAACGTGGACCTTGGGGCTGTGTGGCACGGGCCGTGCCCGTGAAAGCCCACTCGCTCCACGGGATCCTTTCCAGGGTCTCTGCTTGGCGGCCAGGGACGTCCCTCCCCTCCTTCTAAGCCCCCACCGCTATTTACATACATGGGGCGGAGCCACCTCACCCTATCGCAAGTCCTGAGCTGCTGGCTGCTGGCCCACCGGGACAGCCGTCTGCAGCGTCCGTGTGTCTCTCCCACCATGGCCTCGTCCAGCTCCTCCAGCACCTCAAGTGGTACGTTTGCCCTCGGCCCCTGGGGTTGGATCACGTCTCAGGGGGGTTTGTGGGTCGCCCGGCCAAAGGTTTCCGGCAAACCTGTCAACGGACCACCAGGAATGGCAGGGACCGATCGGCTGGGCCCGTGGTTTCCAGGCGTTGGGCGTGCCCAGAGTGGCACCGTTTGGTCGTTTGGCTCCTTTGGCACACACATGGCTTCTCCATTCTCTTTTCTGGGATGAGGGGGTTGGTTGAGGGCGTGGGAGGAGGGCGGACTGGGATGGGGCCCTTTGTCCTCATCTTCCTGTGGAAATGGAGGTCGGGGAGCTCTGGGGCCCTGCAGAGGCTTTCTCTCCACAGTGGCCTGGTGCCTTCTGTCTTCCGTCAGGCATTGTTTGTTGGGCTTCGCTGCACATTCCTTCCCTCTCGTTTCCTTTTCTCACAGTGGTGGCAACTATGGCCAGTGCCCCTGTTAGCCCCGAGAAGCCAGGCTCCCTCCCGTTGGCATCGTGAGGGAGGGAAATCTGGAAGAAGCCCCATCGAGGCGTTTCCCAGGCATGTCCCCAGTCAGGGGGAAAAATGTCTCGCCCAGACAGACGGGATAGGGCTGTGGTCTTTGTTGGGTGGTCCTTCTGGTCGCCTTTGTTTTGGGGGTGGGTTTGGTTGTTCTCCGTTCCTCACAGTGTAGTGACGGGGTTCGTCCGCGTCACCAGCCGACTTACAGACATTATTTATTTGCACACCCGTTCTTGAATTCACACGCCCAATGGTTTCAAACTACATACAAACCCCTCACTGTTCTCATGTGAACCCCGGTGGTTGGGTTTCGAAAGCAGGGTGGCCACAAATACTTAGCTAAAGATGGCTGTGGGTGTGCCGGTGTGTTTCGTTCGTGTCTTTTCAATTCATCGGGACCTGTTCCGAGCGAAAAGAGAGGTGCCTCGCATCGTCCATCCCCCGCACTACTTCACGCAGCCTTCTCCCTTCTTTGTCTGCTCCTTCCCCCTGATTTCCTCCTCCTTCTCCTCCCCGCCCTCCGTTTCTCGAAGAAAGCGCACACTCTTTCCATGTCCCGTTGTTGGCACGGGTCAGGGCTTCGTTCTCTCCACAAACGGCCAAGCTTCTTTCCTAGCCTTAGTGGAACCTCCTTGCTAAGAGTACGGGGATACACTCTCCCCTTTCCCGGGTCTGCCCGGGGCACTTGGGCTGGGGGGTGGGCTGGGGAGAGGCGGGCATCAGGCTCCACCTCAAAAAGCCCCAAAGGGCGTGAGCTGCCATTCGAGTGGCTGGCCCATCAGGTCTCTGGCAGTAGACTCGAGCTCCTGGCAAGTCAGAGCCCTGGGGGTGGGCAGGGCAGTGGACTGGGACTGCTGTAGGGAAAGGACGCCATGGGGGCACAGAGGAGGTGGGGAGGGACGTGGGAAACGGAGGCAAGGAAAGCGAGGGAATCGAGGTGGAGGCACCGGACAGAGCGTCCAGTGTCTGGGAATGCCTCGGAGGAGCCGGCGGAGGCCACTGGGGCCAACGTATGTGTGGAATGTGAAAAGGCGGGAAAACCCAGAGAGTTTCGGAAGCCAAGGCAGGCTGGGAAAGGGGGCGTGGGCGGCAACTGCAAAGGGGCCTAGGGGAATTCCCGGGCAATTAACAATCTGTGCACTGCTGATGCTCCCCGAGCCCGGCGTTGATCCCACCGCTGCGGCGTGGCAGGGCCACTAACCAAAGCCCCGAACGGCACACCCAGCCCAACGTGGACCTTGGGGCTGTGTGGCACGGGCCGTGCCCGTGAAAGCCCACTCGCTCCACGGGATCCTTTCCAGGGTCTCTGCTTGGCGGCCAGGGACGTCCCTCCCCTCCTTCTAAGCCCCCACCGCTATTTACATACATGGGGCGGAGCCACCTCACCCTATCGCAAGTCCTGAGCTGCTGGCTGCTGGCCCACCGGGACAGCCGTCTGCAGCGTCCGTGTGTCTCTCCCACCATGGCCTCGTCCAGCTCCTCCAGCACCTCAAGTGGTACGTTTGCCCTCGGCCCCTGGGGTTGGATCACGTCTCAGGGGGGTTTGTGGGTCGCCCGGCCAAAGGTTTCCGGCAAACCTGTCAACGGACCACCAGGAATGGCAGGGACCGATCGGCTGGGCCCGTGGTTTCCAGGCGTTGGGCGTGCCCAGAGTGGCACCGTTTGGTCGTTTGGCTCCTTTGGCACACACATGGCTTCTCCATTCTCTTTTCTGGGATGAGGGGGTTGGTTGAGGGCGTGGGAGGAGGGCGGACTGGGATGGGGCCCTTTGTCCTCATCTTCCTGTGGAAATGGAGGTCGGGGAGCTCTGGGGCCCTGCAGAGGCTTTCTCTCCACAGTGGCCTGGTGCCTTCTGTCTTCCGTCAGGCATTGTTTGTTGGGCTTCGCTGCACATTCCTTCCCTCTCGTTTCCTTTTCTCACAGTGGTGGCAACTATGGCCAGTGCCCCTGTTAGCCCCGAGAAGCCAGGCTCCCTCCCGTTGGCATCGTGAGGGAGGGAAATCTGGAAGAAGCCCCATCGAGGCGTTTCCCAGGCATGTCCCCAGTCAGGGGGAAAAATGTCTCGCCCAGACAGACGGGATAGGGCTGTGGTCTTTGTTGGGTGGTCCTTCTGGTCGCCTTTGTTTTGGGGGTGGGTTTGGTTGTTCTCCGTTCCTCACAGTGTAGTGACGGGGTTCGTCCGCGTCACCAGCCGACTTACAGACATTATTTATTTGCACACCCGTTCTTGAATTCACACGCCCAATGGTTTCAAACTACATACAAACCCCTCACTGTTCTCATGTGAACCCCGGTGGTTGGGTTTCGAAAGCAGGGTGGCCACAAATACTTAGCTAAAGATGGCTGTGGGTGTGCCGGTGTGTTTCGTTCGTGTCTTTTCAATTCATCGGGACCTGTTCCGAGCGAAAAGAGAGGTGCCTCGCATCGTCCATCCCCCGCACTACTTCACGCAGCCTTCTCCCTTCTTTGTCTGCTCCTTCCCCCTGATTTCCTCCTCCTTCTCCTCCCCGCCCTCCGTTTCTCGAAGAAAGCGCACACTCTTTCCATGTCCCGTTGTTGGCACGGGTCAGGGCTTCGTTCTCTCCACAAACGGCCAAGCTTCTTTCCTAGCCTTAGTGGAACCTCCTTGCTAAGAGTACGGGGATACACTCTCCCCTTTCCCGGGTCTGCCCAGGGCACTTGGGCTGGGGGGTGGGCTGGGGAGAGGCGGGCATCAGGCTCCACCTCAAAAAGCCCCAAAGGGCGTGAGCTGCCATTCGAGTGGCTGGCCCATCAGGTCTCTGGCAGTAGACTCGAGCTCCCGGCAAGTCAGAGCCCTGGGGGTGGGCAGGGCAGTGGACTGGGACTGCTGTAGGGAAAGGACGCCATGGGGGCACAGAGGAGGTGGGGAGGGACGTGGGAAACGGAGGCAAGGAAAGCGAGGGAATCGAGGTGGAGGCACCGGACAGAGCGTCCAGTGTCCAGGAATGCCTCGGAGGAGCCGGCGGAGGCCACTGGGGCCAACGTATGTGTGGAATGTGAAAAGGCGGGAAAACCCAGAGAGTTTCGGAAGCCAAGGCAGGCTGGGAAAGGGGGCGTGGGCGGCAACTGCAAAGGGGCCTAGGGGAATTCCCGGGCAATTAACAATCTGTGCACTGCTGATGCTCCCCGAGCCCGGCGTTGATCCCACCGCTGCGGCGTGGCAGGGCCACTAACCAAAGCCCCGAACGGCACACCCAGCCCAACGTGGACCTTGGGGCTGTGTGGCACGGGCCGTGCCCGTGAAAGCCCACTCGCTCCACGGGATCCTTTCCAGGGTCTCTGCTTGGCGGCCAGGGACGTCCCTCCCCTCCTTCTACGCCCCCACCGCTATTTGCATACATAGGGGTGGAGCCACCTCACCCTATCGCAAGTCCTGAGCTGCTGGCTGCTCGCCCCCCGGGACAGCAGTCCGCAGCGTCCGTGTGTCTCTCCCACCATGGCCTCGTCCAGCTCCTCCAGCACCTCAAGTGGTACGTTTGCCCTCGGCCCCTGGGGTTGGATCACGTCTCAGGGGGGTTTGTGGGTCGCCCGGCCAAAGGTTTCCGGCAAACCTGTCAACGGACCACCAGGAATGGCAGGGACCGATCGGCTGGGCCCGTGGTTTCCAGGCGTTGGGCGTGCCCAGAGTGGCACCGTTTGGTCGTTTGGCTCCTTTGGCACACACATGGCTTCTCCATTCTCTTTTCTGGGATGAGGGGGTTGGTTGAGGGCGTGGGAGGAGGGCGGACTGGGATGGGGCCCTTTGTCCTCATCTTCCTGTGGAAATGGAGGTCGGGGAGCTCTGGGGCCCTGCAGAGGCTTTCTCTCCACAGTGGCCTGGTGCCTTCTGTCTTCCGTCAGGCATTGTTTGTTGGGCTTCGCTGCACATTCCTTCCCTCTCGTTTCCTTTTCTCACAGTGGTGGCAACTATGGCCAGTGCCCCTGTTAGCCCCGAGAAGCCAGGCTCCCTCCCGTTGGCATCGTGAGGGAGGGAAATCTGGAAGAAGCCCCATCGAGGCGTTTCCCAGGCATGTCCCCAGTCAGGGGGAAAAATGTCTCGCCCAGACAGACGGGATAGGGCTGTGGTCTTTGTTGGGTGGTCCTTCTGGCCGCCTTTGTTTTGGGGGTGGGTTTGGTTGTTCTCCGTTCCTCACAGTGTAGTGACGGGGTTCGTCCGCGTCACCAGCCGACTTACAGACATTATTTATTTGCACACCCGTTCTTGAATTCACACGCCCAATGGTTTCAAACTACATACAAACCCCTCACTGTTCTCATGTGAACCCCGGTGGTTGGGTTTCGAAAGCAGGGTGGCCACAAATACTTAGCTAAAGATGGCTGTGGGTGTGCCGGTGTGTTTCGTTCGTGTCTTTTCAATTCATCGGGACCTGTTCCGAGCGAAAAGAGAGGTGCCTCGCATCGTCCATCCCCCGCACTACTTCACGCAGCCTTCTCCCTTCTTTGTCTGCTCCTTCCCCCTGATTTCCTCCTCCTTCTCCTCCCCGCCCTCCGTTTCTCGAAGAAAGCGCACACTCTTTCCATGTCCCGTTGTTGGCACGGGTCAGGGCTTCGTTCTCTCCACAAACGGCCAAGCTTCTTTCCTAGCCTTAGTGGAACCTCCTTGCTAAGAGTACGGGGATACACTCTCCCCTTTCCCGGGTCTGCCCAGGGCACTTGGGCTGGGGGGTGGGCTGGGGAGAGGCGGGCATCAGGCTCCACCTCAAAAAGCCCCAAAGGGCGTGAGCTGCCATTCGAGTGGCTGGCCCATCAGGTCTCTGGCAGTAGACTCGAGCTCCCGGCAAGTCAGAGCCCTGGGGGTGGGCAGGGCAGTGGACTGGGACTGCTGTAGGGAAAGGACGCCATGGGGGCACAGAGGAGGTGGGGAGGGACGTGGGAAACGGAGGCAAGGAAAGCGAGGGAATCGAGGTGGAGGCACCGGACAGAGCGTCCAGTGTCCGGGAATGCCTCGGAGGAGCCGGCGGAGGCCACTGGGGCCAACGTATGTGTGGAATGTGAAAAGGCGGGAAAACCCAGAGAGTTTCGGAAGCCAAGGCAGGCTGGGAAAGGGGGCGTGGGCGGCAACTGCAAAGGGGCCTAGGGGAATTCCCGGGCAATTAACAATCTGTGCACTGCTGATGCTCCCCGAGCCCGGCGTTGATCCCACCGCTGCGGCGTGGCAGGGCCACTAACCAAAGCCCCGAACGGCACACCCAGCCCAACGTGGACCTTGGGGCTGTGTGGCACGGGCCGTGCCCGTGAAAGCCCACTCGCTCCACGGGATCCTTTCCAGGGTCTCTGCTTGGCGGCCAGGGACGTCCCTCCCCTCCTTCTACGCCCCCACCGCTATTTGCATACATAGGGGTGGAGCCACCTCACCCTATCGCAAGTCCTGAGCTGCTGGCTGCTCGCCCCCCGGGACAGCAGTCCGCAGCGTCCGTGTGTCTCTCCCACCATGGCCTCGTCCAGCTCCTCCAGCACCTCAAGTGGTACGTTTGCCCTCGGCCCCTGGGGTTGGATCACGTCTCAGGGGGGTTGGTGGGTCGCCTGGCCAAATGTTCCTGGCAAACCTGTCAACGGACCACCAGGAATTGCAGGGACTGATCGGCTGGGCCCGTGGTTTCCAGGCGTTGGGCGTGCCCAGAGAAGCACCGTTTGGTCGTTTGGCTCCTTTGGCACACACATGCCTTCTCCATTCTCTTTTCTGGGATGAGGGGGTTGGTTGAGGGGGCGGGGGGAGGGCGGACTGGGATGGGGCCCTTTGTCCTCATCTTCCTGTGGAAATGGAGGTCGGGGAGCTCTGGGGCCCTTCAGAGGCTTTCTCTCCACAGTGGCCTGGTGCCTTCTGTCTTCCGTGAGGCGTTGCGTGTTGGGCTTCGCTTCGCCTTCCTTCCCTCTCCTTTCCTTTTCTAACAGTGGCGGCAACTATGGCCCGTGCTCCTGTTAGCCCTGAGAAGCTAGGCTCCCTCCCGTTGGCATTTTGGGGGAGGGTAATCTGGGAGAAGCCCCATCGAGGCGTTTCCCAGGCATCTGTCGAGACAGGGGGAAAAAATGTCTCGCCCAGACAGACGGGGTAGGCTTGTGGTCTTTGTTGGGGTTGCTTTCTTGTAGCCTTTGTTTTGGGGGTGGATTTGGTTTCCTTTCTGCCTGCCCGTGTCTCTTGGGTTCCGGCGTGTGTGTGGCAAGGGGGTGGGGGGTTTTCCCCGCTGCCCTCGACGCTCAGCCTGGCTCTCGGGGTGTAGCCAAGGGACTTCCGAGTGCAGACCCGTCCCCGGGTTCCCGGCTTTGCTCAGGCTCAGGGGCAACTCCCCTGGGCAGGGAGCATGCTGGGGCACCTCCGTCGAGTCCTCCCCCACCCCCACGTCCTCTGAGACCTTTCCCTTTCTTCTCTTCCACAGGCCCCATCGCCACAGGATCTCGAAGGAGGAGGCTCGTTCTGAAGCTGAGCCAGAAGGACGCCCTGAACGCGCTCTTTCAACAGAACCCCTACCCTGGGATAGCGACCAGAGAACGACTGGCCCGAGAGCTTGGCATTGCCGAAAGCAGAGTTCAGGTAGGCCCCCCCCTCCACCGGTTCTCCCTCTCAGGCTCCCCGTGCCGGTCCAAGGCAGCCGAAAGCCTCCGGCGGCCTTGCTCTTGAGAACGAGTTCTCTCTGTTTGCCCCTAGGTCTGGTTTCAAAACCAACGAAGAAGACGGTTGAAGCAGGGCCGATCGCCGTCTGAAAATGTGCACCAAGACGGGGAACGGGGGCCAACGGCCACGCCCATGCCACCATTACCACCTCCTCGACCTCAGTCTTCCTCTCAAGGTAATTTACCCAGCGTTCTCCAAAGGCAAGTCCCCAGAGGGGGCCCCGAACCCTCCCCCTCTTGCCAGAGAATTCCCTCTGCTGGTGGGTGAGCACGGGCGGCCTCAGAAACACCAAGGGGGGAGGAAAGAGGGCCATCTGGTTGCTGCCCCCATCAGTGTCCCAGAGAAGGGCCCCATGCCCCCAGTCGGCGTGGACGGGCAGCACTCTTCCCCCTTTGCACCCCCTCCCCAGCCCCCTTCGGGAACTTTAGCCTCCGGCTGCCCAAGGCAGCCTTGGCCGAGGAGCATGCCTCAGGGCACTCCGCGGCAAGACCGGAGGAGGAAAGAGACACACAGGGACATGCATGTGTGTGGAGTGTGCGTGTGTGCGCGCACGTATCCACGATGCACACAGGCACATGATCCATCTGTGGCTGTGTTCCTTAGAACCCTGCACCGGCCACATCGCCACCTGAGGTGAGTCAGGTGTGTGCCTAAGTCTGTCTCCCTGGGACTCTCCATCCCCTCCACACCGCCTAGGGCATCTGTGCTGTGAACGTTCCATGGGCCTTAAAGTCCTCTCCTCTCCTCTCGGTGTGTTCTCTCTTTGGCAGAAGCCTCGGCCAGAGAGGCCAGGAGACAGAGGACCGTCATCTCTGCTTCTCAAACAAGGATCCTCGTGCAAGCCTTCACGAGGGATCGCTTTCCGGGGATTGCCGCCAGGGAAGAACTGGCTCGTCAGACGGGAATCCCAGAACCTCGAATCCAGGTAAGTTCTCCACCCAGCGCCTGGGCCCGGGACGTGACCCAGGAGAAAGGAGCGTTCACCACTGCCAAGGGTTTGCAGGTGGATACACGCAGGCTTGGGCTTGCGCTTGCGCTTGGGCTAGGGGGGAGGGGGCCGAAAGTTGGTGGGCTGCGTGGTGGGTTTGGGGCCGCTTGTGGCCGTGCACTCACCCCTCATTTCCCAGGGCCAAGGGATTCGTTTGCAGAAAATGGCCCTGCAGAACTCACCCTGGGCCTGACAGATCCGAGGACGGGAGGCCAGGCAGGGTGGAGAATGGGCGCCGCGGGGGCGCCAGCACGTTGATCTGGACGCTCACGACTTCTGATGTGCCTGTCTGCCTTTTGCTCCCCTAGATATGGTTTCAAAACCGAAGAGCTCGGCACCCCCAGCAGAGCACGAGCGGGCCTGGCAGTGGCCGTGCCCAAGGCCCAGGCGACGCATCGGCCACGACTACTCCTGCTCCAGAGGACCGAAGGGCCCCACCCGCTGTCCACAGCACCTCTCTTCCCCTTCAGCCCTCTCTGTCGCAGGAGAGCATGCTCCCCTCCTTGGCTCCAGCCGCTCCTTTGGGCGCCCCCACCGTCTGGGTGCCCGGGACTGCCTCTGGGGTCTGTGTGGGCCAGCCGTTGATGATCTTCGTGGTCCAGCCCAGCCCGGAGGCTCTCCAGCCAAGTGCGAAGCCACCACCTCCTCCCCAGGTAGCACTTCCCTGGGCCGAATGCTCCCCTGCTGTCGTGGCCCCTTGGCAGCCTGGGCAAGGGGCCAACCTGCCGCCTGTACAGCCCGAGACACACATCCCGCGGTGGGCAGAGTCACCCTATGGTGAAGGCACGGCCCATCCGCTAGAGCCACAGCACCAGCCCCACACCCTTCGAAGCACGACAAGCCTCCTAGACGAGCTCATGGCAGCCGCGGGCGACCCGGACACGCAGGTGCCGTCCCCGGGTGCCGCGGCAGAGGCAGGAGCGCACCCTGTGCTCCCAGTCGCACCCAGCCTCCTAGAGGAGCTCCTGGCGGCCACGGGCGTCCCGTACATGCAGGCGCCGTCCCCGGGGGCCGCGGCAGATGCAGGAGCGCACCCTGTCCTTCCCGGAGCACCCAGCCTCCTGGACGAGCTCATGGCGGCCGCGGGCGTCCCGGACACACAGGTGCCATCCCCGGGGGCCGCGGCAGATGGAGGAGCGTACCCTGTCCTCCCAGGCGCACCCAGCCTCCTAGACGAGCTCCTGGCGGACACTGTCGTCCCGGACACGCAGGCACCGTCCCCGGGGGCCGCGGCAGATGCAGGAGCGCACCCTGTCCTTCCCGGTGCACCCAGCCTCCTGGACGAGCTCCTGGCGGCCACGGGCGTCCCGTACATGCAGGCGCCGTCCCCGGGGTCCGCGGCAGATGCAGGAGCGCACCCTGTCCTTCCCGGTGCACCCAGCCTCCTGGACGAGCTCCTGGCGGCCACGGGCGTCCCGGACACGCAGGCGCCGTCCCCGGGTGCCGCGGCAGACGCAGGAGCGCACCCTGTCCTCCCAGTTGCACCCAGCCTCCTGGACGAGCTCCTGGCGTCCACGGACGTCCCGGGCTCACCGGCTCCTTCCCCGGGGTCCTCTACTGCCATCGCAGAGGACCAGCCAGCCCTCCCCGGGTCACGCAGCCTCCTAGAGGAAATCATGGCTGCCACGGCCATCCAGGACATGCCGTGGCCTTCCCCGGGGGTCACTGCCGAGGAAGGAGGAGCTGAGGCAAGCATGGAAGCACCCCTCAGTGAGGACGATTACCAGGCCCTCCTCGACATGCTGCCAGGCTCCCCAGGCCCTTGGGCTTAGAGGGAGAGGAAGGAAGGGGCCCCTTCTCCCCCAAGCCCCTTTCAGGCCTCCCTGCCTGGCATGCAGAGCCATGGAGCTCGGCGAGGGGGCCGGGTTTGGCTGGGGGTGGAGAGAATACAGACGGGATGTCTACCAACATCTTTGGGGACAAATGCGAGAGCTGGACCTTAGGGCAGCATGGGTCCCGTCCCCCCAAGAGGGACACCCCACCTGAAGCCTCCAGGCATGCGCGCATTCCAGTGACCAAGAGGGTGCCTAAGAGGGGACATGCCATGGATCCAATAAAGAAACCCTGTGCCCCGCACAGGTTCTTTCCGTCTGGCTCTTGTGTCTTCTGGTCCCGTCTTTCCCGCACTCCACACAGGAGAATGCCTTCCCTATGCCAGGGGCAGCTGAGGGGAGGGGAGCGGGGGATGGGGAAATGGGAAGGTGGATGGCTGGGAGATGCGAGGTGGGAGGGAGCGAGCGGGTGGAGGGAGAGGGTGGGGGTGAAGGGAGAGAGTGGGGGTGAAGGGAGAGAGCTGGGAAGGCTAAGTGGGAGAGGGAGGGAGGGAGGGAAGGGAGGCAGGGAGGGTCGGGGACGGAAGGAGGAAGGGGGGTGGTCGGGGGAGGGGGGCGGCGCCCGCGCGGCGGGGACTCAGCTTCAAGCCACCGGCAAACCCCGCGGGTATCCCTAAAATACTCCGTTGGGGACACGCTTGCCTCGGTTTCGGGGTGCATGCCCTGGGCGGGTTTCCCAAGGTGAGATCCTCTGAGCAAGCAGTAGGGACCGACCCACACAACCACTCTCACGACCAGACTCCCTGTGAACACACCCGCCAGGTATATCTGCAAAGGCCACTCATCTCCATGTGTCTCTCAGATCCTCGCGGTGTAGTGACTGAGCTCGCCCTGCCGCGAGCATGCCCCCATCACCAGCCGACTTACACACATTATTTATTTGCAAACCCGTTCCTGAATTCATAGACCCAATGGTTTCAAAGTACATACAAACCCCTCAGAGTTCCCATGTGAACCCCGGTGGTTCGGTTTCAAAACCTGGGTGGCCACAAATACTTAGCTAAAGATGGCTGTGGGTGTGCCGGTGTGTTTCGTTCGTGTCTTTTCAATTCATCGGGACCTGTTCCGAGCGAAAAGAGAGGTGCCTCGCATCGTCCATCCCCCGCACTACTTCACGCAGCCTTCTCCCTTCTTTGTCTGCTCCTTCCCCCTGATTTCCTCCTCCTTCTCCTCCCCGCCCTCCGTTTCTCGAAGAAAGCGCACACTCTTTCCATGTCCCGTTGTTGGCACGGGTCAGGGCTTCGTTCTCTCCACAAACGGCCAAGCTTCTTTCCTAGCCTTAGTGGAACCTCCTTGCTAAGAGTACGGGGATACACTCTCCCCTTTCCCGGGTCTGCCCGGGGCACTTGGGCTGGGGGGTGGGCTGGGGAGAGGCGGGCATCAGGCTCCACCTCAAAAAGCCCCAAAGGGCGTGAGCTGCCATTCGAGTGGCTGGCCCATCAGGTCTCTGGCAGTAGACTCGAGCTCCTGGCAAGTCAGAGCCCTGGGGGTGGGCAGGGCAGTGGACTGGGACTGCTGTAGGGAAAGGACGCCATGGGGGCACAGAGGAGGTGGGGAGGGACGTGGGAAACGGAGGCAAGGAAAGCGAGGGAATCGAGGTGGAGGCACCGGACAGAGCGTCCAGTGTCTGGGAATGCCTCGGAGGAGCCGGCGGAGGCCACTGGGGCCAACGTATGTGTGGAATGTGAAAAGGCGGGAAAACCCAGAGAGTTTCGGAAGCCAAGGCAGGCTGGGAAAGGGGGCGTGGGCGGCAACTGCAAAGGGGCCTAGGGGAATTCCCGGGCAATTAACAATCTGTGCACTGCTGATGCTCCCCGAGCCCGGCGTTGATCCCACCGCTGCGGCGTGGCAGGGCCACTAACCAAAGCCCCGAACGGCACACCCAGCCCAACGTGGACCTTGGGGCTGTGTGGCACGGGCCGTGCCCGTGAAAGCCCACTCGCTCCACGGGATCCTTTCCAGGGTCTCTGCTTGGCGGCCAGGGACGTCCCTCCCCTCCTTCTAAGCCCCCACCGCTATTTACATACATGGGGCGGAGCCACCTCACCCTATCGCAAGTCCTGAGCTGCTGGCTGCTGGCCCACCGGGACAGCCGTCTGCAGCGTCCGTGTGTCTCTCCCACCATGGCCTCGTCCAGCTCCTCCAGCACCTCAAGTGGTACGTTTGCCCTCGGCCCCTGGGGTTGGATCACGTCTCAGGGGGGTTTGTGGGTCGCCCGGCCAAAGGTTTCCGGCAAACCTGTCAACGGACCACCAGGAATGGCAGGGACCGATCGGCTGGGCCCGTGGTTTCCAGGCGTTGGGCGTGCCCAGAGTGGCACCGTTTGGTCGTTTGGCTCCTTTGGCACACACATGGCTTCTCCATTCTCTTTTCTGGGATGAGGGGGTTGGTTGAGGGCGTGGGAGGAGGGCGGACTGGGATGGGGCCCTTTGTCCTCATCTTCCTGTGGAAATGGAGGTCGGGGAGCTCTGGGGCCCTGCAGAGGCTTTCTCTCCACAGTGGCCTGGTGCCTTCTGTCTTCCGTCAGGCATTGTTTGTTGGGCTTCGCTGCACATTCCTTCCCTCTCGTTTCCTTTTCTCACAGTGGTGGCAACTATGGCCAGTGCCCCTGTTAGCCCCGAGAAGCCAGGCTCCCTCCCGTTGGCATCGTGAGGGAGGGAAATCTGGAAGAAGCCCCATCGAGGCGTTTCCCAGGCATGTCCCCAGTCAGGGGGAAAAATGTCTCGCCCAGACAGACGGGATAGGGCTGTGGTCTTTGTTGGGTGGTCCTTCTGGCCGCCTTTGTTTTGGGGGTGGGTTTGGTTGTTCTCCGTTCCTCACAGTGTAGTGACGGGGTTCGTCCGCGTCACCAGCCGACTTACAGACATTATTTATTTGCACACCCGTTCTTGAATTCACACGCCCAATGGTTTCAAACTACATACAAACCCCTCACTGTTCTCATGTGAACCCCGGTGGTTGGGTTTCGAAAGCAGGGTGGCCACAAATACTTAGCTAAAGATGGCTGTGGGTGTGCCGGTGTGTTTCGTTCGTGTCTTTTCAATTCATCGGGACCTGTTCCGAGCGAAAAGAGAGGTGCCTCGCATCGTCCATCCCCCGCACTACTTCACGCAGCCTTCTCCCTTCTTTGTCTGCTCCTTCCCCCTGATTTCCTCCTCCTTCTCCTCCCCGCCCTCCGTTTCTCGAAGAAAGCGCACACTCTTTCCATGTCCCGTTGTTGGCACGGGTCAGGGCTTCGTTCTCTCCACAAACGGCCAAGCTTCTTTCCTAGCCTTAGTGGAACCTCCTTGCTAAGAGTACGGGGATACACTCTCCCCTTTCCCGGGACTGCCCAGGGCACTTGGGCTGGGGGGTGGGCTGGGGAGAGGCGGGCATCAGGCTCCACCTCAAAAAGCCCCAAAGGGCGTGAGCTGCCATTCGAGTGGCTGGCCCATCAGGTCTCTGGCAGTAGACTCGAGCTCCCGGCAAGTCAGAGCCCTGGGGGTGGGCAGGGCAGTGGACTGGGACTGCTGTAGGGAAAGGACGCCATGGGGGCACAGAGGAGGTGGGGAGGGACGTGGGAAACGGAGGCAAGGAAAGCGAGGGAATCGAGGTGGAGGCACCGGACAGAGCGTCCAGTGTCCGGGAATGCCTCGGAGGAGCCGGCGGAGGCCACTGGGGCCAACGTATGTGTGGAATGTGAAAAGGCGGGAAAACCCAGAGAGTTTCGGAAGCCAAGGCAGGCTGGGAAAGGGGGCGTGGGCGGCAACTGCAAAGGGGCCTAGGGGAATTCCCGGGCAATTAACAATCTGTGCACTGCTGATGCTCCCCGAGCCCGGCGTTGATCCCACCGCTGCGGCGTGGCAGGGCCACTAACCAAAGCCCCGAACGGCACACCCAGCCCAACGTGGACCTTGGGGCTGTGTGGCACGGGCCGTGCCCGTGAAAGCCCACTCGCTCCACGGGATCCTTTCCAGGGTCTCTGCTTGGCGGCCAGGGACGTCCCTCCCCTCCTTCTACGCCCCCACCGCTATTTGCATACATAGGGGTGGAGCCACCTCACCCTATCGCAAGTCCTGAGCTGCTGGCTGCTCGCCCCCCGGGACAGCAGTCCGCAGCGTCCGTGTGTCTCTCCCACCATGGCCTCGTCCAGCTCCTCCAGCACCTCAAGTGGTACGTTTGCCCTCGGCCCCTGGGGTTGGATCACGTCTCAGGGGGGTTGGTGGGTCGCCTGGCCAAATGTTCCTGGCAAACCTGTCAACGGACCACCAGGAATTGCAGGGACTGATCGGCTGGGCCCGTGGTTTCCAGGCGTTGGGCGTGCCCAGAGAAGCACCGTTTGGTCGTTTGGCTCCTTTGGCACACACATGCCTTCTCCATTCTCTTTTCTGGGATGAGGGGGTTGGTTGAGGGGGCGGGGGGAGGGCGGACTGGGATGGGGCCCTTTGTCCTCATCTTCCTGTGGAAATGGAGGTCGGGGAGCTCTGGGGCCCTTCAGAGGCTTTCTCTCCACAGTGGCCTGGTGCCTTCTGTCTTCCGTGAGGCGTTGCGTGTTGGGCTTCGCTTCGCCTTCCTTCCCTCTCCTTTCCTTTTCTAACAGTGGCGGCAACTATGGCCCGTGCTCCTGTTAGCCCTGAGAAGCTAGGCTCCCTCCCGTTGGCATTTTGGGGGAGGGTAATCTGGGAGAAGCCCCATCGAGGCGTTTCCCAGGCATCTGTCGAGACAGGGGGAAAAAATGTCTCGCCCAGACAGACGGGGTAGGCTTGTGGTCTTTGTTGGGGTTGCTTTCTTGTAGCCTTTGTTTTGGGGGTGGATTTGGTTTCCTTTCTGCCTGCCCGTGTCTCTTGGGTTCCGGCGTGTGTGTGGCAAGGGGGTGGGGGGTTTTCCCCACTGCCCTCGACGCTCAGCCTGGCTCTCGGGGTGTAGCCAAGGGACTTCCGAGTGCAGACCCGTCCCCGGGTTCCCGGCTTTGCTCAGGCTCAGGGGCAACTCCCCTGGGCAGGGAGCATGCTGGGGCACCTCCGTCGAGTCCTCCCCCACCCCCACGTCCTCTGAGACCTTTCCCTTTCTTCTCTTCCACAGGCCCCATCGCCACAGGATCTCGAAGGAGGAGGCTCGTTCTGAAGCTGAGCCAGAAGGACGCCCTGAACGTGCTCTTTCAACAGAACCGCTACCCTGGGATAGCGACCAGAGAACGACTGGCCCGAGAGCTTGGCATTGCCGAAAGCAGAGTTCAGGTAGGCCCCCCCCTCCACCGGTTCTCCCTCTCAGGCTCCCCGTGCCGGTCCAAGGCAGCCGAAAGCCTCCGGCGGCCTTGCTCTTGAGAACGAGTTCTCTCTGTTTGCCCCTAGGTCTGGTTTCAAAACCAACGAAGAAGACGGTTGAAGCAGGGCCGATCGCCGTCTGAAAATGTGCACCAAGACGGGGAACGGGGGCCAACGGCCACGCCCATGCCACCATTACCACCTCCTCGACCTCAGTCTTCCTCTCAAGGTAATTTACCCAGCGTTCTCCAAAGGCAAGTCCCCAGAGGGGGCCCCGAACCCTCCCCCTCTTGCCAGAGAATTCCCTCTGCTGGTGGGTGAGCACGGGCGGCCTCAGAAACACCAAGGGGGGAGGAAAGAGGGCCATCTGGTTGCTGCCCCCATCAGTGTCCCAGAGAAGGGCCCCATGCCCCCAGTCGGCGTGGACGGGCAGCACTCTTCCCCCTTTGCACCCCCTCCCCAGCCCCCTTCGGGAACTTTAGCCTCCGGCTGCCCAAGGCAGCCTTGGCCGAGGAGCATGCCTCAGGGCACTCCGCGGCAAGACCGGAGGAGGAAAGAGACACACAGGGACATGCATGTGTGTGGAGTGTGCGTGTGTGCGCGCACGTATCCACGATGCACACAGGCACATGATCCATCTGTGGCTGTGTTCCTTAGAACCCTGCACCGGCCACATCGCCACCTGAGGTGAGTCAGGTGTGTGCCTAAGTCTGTCTCCCTGGGACTCTCCATCCCCTCCACACCGCCTAGGGCATCTGTGCTGTGAACGTTCCATGGGCCTTAAAGTCCTCTCCTCTCCTCTCGGTGTGTTCTCTCTTTGGCAGAAGCCTCGGCCAGAGAGGCCAGGAGACAGAGGACCGTCATCTCTGCTTCTCAAACAAGGATCCTCGTGCAAGCCTTCACGAGGGATCGCTTTCCGGGGATTGCCGCCAGGGAAGAACTGGCTCGTCAGACGGGAATCCCAGAACCTCGAATCCAGGTAAGTTCTCCACCCAGCGCCTGGGCCCGGGACGTGACCCAGGAGAAAGGAGCGTTCACCGCTGCCAAGGGTTTGCAGGTGGATACACGCAGGCTTGGGCTTGCGCTTGCGCTTGGGCTAGGGGGGAGGGGGCCGAAAGTTGGTGGGCTGCGTGGTGGGTTTGGGGCCGCTTGTGGCCGTGCACTCACCCCTCATTTCCCAGGGCCAAGGGATTCGTTTGCAGAAAATGGCCCTGCAGAACTCACCCTGGGCCTGACAGATCCGAGGACGGGAGGCCAGGCGGGGTGGAGAATGGGCGCCGCGGGGGCGCCAGCACGTTGATCTGGACGCTCACGACTTCTGATGTGCCTGTCTGCCTTTTGCTCCCCTAGATATGGTTTCAAAACCGAAGAGCTCGGCACCCCCAGCAGAGCACGAGCGGGCCTGGCAGTGGCCGTGCCCAAGGCCCAGGCGACGCATCGGCCACGACTACTCCTGCTCCAGAGGACCGAAGGGCCCCACCCGCTGTCCACAGCACCTCTCTTCCCCTTCAGCCCTCTCTGTCGCAGGAGAGCATGCTCCCCTCCTTGGCTCCAGCCGCTCCTTTGGGCGCCCCCACCGTCTGGGTGCCCGGGACTGCCTCTGGGGTCTGTGTGGGCCAGCCGTTGATGATCTTCGTGGTCCAGCCCAGCCCGGAGGCTCTCCAGCCAAGTGCGAAGCCACCACCTCCTCCCCAGGTAGCACTTCCCTGGGCCGAATGCTCCCCTGCTGTCGTGGCCCCTTGGCAGCCTGGGCAAGGGGCCAACCTGCCGCCTGTACAGCCCGAGACACACATCCCGCGGTGGGCAGAGTCACCCTATGGTGAAGGCACGGCCCATCCGCTAGAGCCACAGCACCAGCCCCACACCCTTCGAAGCACGACAAGCCTCCTAGACGAGCTCATGGCGGCCGCGGGCGACCCGGACACGCAGGTGCCGTCCCCGGGTGCCGCGGCAGAGGCAGGAGCGCACCCTGTGCTCCCAGTCGCACCCAGCCTCCTAGACGAGCTCCTGGCGACCACGGGCGTCCCGTACATGCAGGCGCCGTCCCCGGGGGCCGCGGCAGATGCAGGAGCGCACCCTGTCCTTCCCGGAGCACCCAGCCTCCTGGACGAGCTCATGGCGGCCGCGGGCGTCCCGGACACACAGGTGCCATCCCCGGGGGCCGCGGCAGATGGAGGAGCGTACCCTGTCCTCCCAGGCGCACCCAGCCTCCTAGACGAGCTCCTGGCGGACACTGTCATCCCGGACACGCAGGCACCGTCCCCGGGGGCCGCGGCAGGCGCAGGAGCGCACCCTGTCCTCCCAGGTGCACCCAGCTTCCTAGACGAGCTCCTGGCGTCCACGGGCGTCCCGTACATGCAGGCGCCGTCCCCGGGGGCCGCGGCAGACTCAGGAGCGCACCCTATCCTCCCAGTCGCACCCAGCCTCCTAGACGAGCTCCTGGCGGCCACGAGCGTCCCGTACATGCAGGCGCCGTCCCCGGGGGCCGCGGCAGATGCAGGAGCGCACCCTGTCCTTCCCGGTGCACCCAGCCTCCTGGACGAGCTCCTGGGGGCCACGGGCGTCCCGGACACGCAGGCGCCGTCCCCGGGTGCCGCGGCAGACGCAGGAGCGCACCCTGTCCTCCCAGTTGCACCCAGCCTCCTGGACGAGCTCCTGGCGTCCACGGACGTCCCGGGCTCACCGGCTCCTTCCCCGGGGTCCTCTACTGCCATCGCAGAGGACCAGCCAGCCCTCCCCGGGTCACGCAGCCTCCTAGAGGAAATCATGGCTGCCACGGCCATCCAGGACATGCCGTGGCCTTCCCCGGGGGTCACTGCCGAGGAAGGAGTAGCTGAGGCAAGCATGGAAGCACCCCTCAGTGAGGACGATTACCAGGCCCTCCTCGACATGCTGCCAGGCTCCCCAGGCCCTTGGGCTTAGAGGGAGAGGAAGGAAGGGGCCCCTTCTCCCCCAAGCCCCTTTCAGGCCTCCCTGCCTGGCATGCAGAGCCATGGAGCTCGGCGAGGGGGCCGGGTTTGGCTGGGGGTGGAGAGAATACAGACGGGATGTCTACCAACATCTTTGGGGACAAATGCGAGAGCTGGACCTTAGGGCAGCATGGGTCCCGTCCCCCCAAGAGGGACACCCCACCTGAAGCCTCCAGGCATGCGCGCATTCCAGTGACCAAGAGGGTGCCTAAGAGGGGACATGCCATGGATCCAATAAAGAAACCCTGTGCCCCGCACAGGTTCTTTCCGTCTGGCTCTTGTGTCTTCTGGTCCCGTCTTTCCTGCACTCCACACAGGAGAATGCCTTCCCTATGCCAGGGGCAGCTGAGGGGAGGGGAGCGGGGGATGGGGAAATGGGAAGGTGGATGGCTGGGAGATGCGAGGTGGGAGGGAGCGAGCGGGTGGAGGGAGAGGGTGGGGGTGAAGGGAGAGAGTGGGGGTGAAGGGAGAGAGCTGGGAAGGCTAAGGGGGAGAGGGAGGGAGGGAGGGAAGGGAGGCAGGGAGGGTCGTGGACGGAAGGAGGAAGGGGGGTGGTCGGGGGAGGGGGGCGGCGCCCGCGCGGCGGGGACTCAGCTTCAAGCCACCGGCAAACCCCGCGGGTATCCCTAAAATACTCCGTTGGGGACACGCTTGCCTCGGTTTCGGGGTGCATGCCCTGGGCGGGTTTCCCAAGGTGAGATCCTCTGAGCAAGCAGTAGGGACCGACCCACACAACCACTCTCACGACCAGACTCCCTGTGAACACACCCGCCAGGTATATCTGCAAAGGCCAATCATCTCCATGTGTCTCTCAGATCCTCGCGGTGTAGTGACTGAGCTCGCCCTGCCGCGAGCATGCCCCCATCACCAGCCGACTTACACACATTATTTATTTGCAAACCCGTTCCTGAATTCATAGACCCAATGGTTTCAAAGTACATACAAACCCCTCAGAGTTCCCATGTGAACCCCGGTGGTTCGGTTTCAAAACCTGGGTGGCCACAAATACTTAGCTAAAGATGGCTGTGGGTGTGCCGGTGTGTTTCGTTCGTGTCTTTTCAATTCATCGGGACCTGTTCCGAGCGAAAAGAGAGGTGCCTCGCATCGTCCATCCCCCGCACTACTTCACGCAGCCTTCTCCCTTCTTTGTCTGCTCCTTCCCCCTGATTTCCTCCTCCTTCTCCTCCCCGCCCTCCGTTTCTCGAAGAAAGCGCACACTCTTTCCATGTCCCGTTGTTGGCACGGGTCAGGGCTTCGTTCTTTCCACAAACGGCCAAGCTTCTTTCCTAGCCTTAGTGGAACCTCCTTGCTAAGAGTACGGGGATACACTCTCCCCTTTCCCGGGTCTGCCCGGGGCACTTGGGCTGGGGGGTGGGCTGGGGAGAGGCGGGCATCAGGCTCCACCTCAAAAAGCCCCAAAGGGCGTGAGCTGCCATTCGAGTGGCTGGCCCATCAGGTCTCTGGCAGTAGACTCGAGCTCCTGGCAAGTCAGAGCCCTGGGGGTGGGCAGGGCAGTGGACTGGGACTGCTGTAGGGAAAGGACGCCATGGGGGCACAGAGGAGGTGGGGAGGGACGTGGGAAACGGAGGCAAGGAAAGCGAGGGAATCGAGGTGGAGGCACCGGACAGAGCGTCCAGTGTCTGGGAATGCCCCGGAGGAGCCGGCGGAGGCCACTGGGGCCAACGTATGTGTGGAATGTGAAAAGGCGGGAAAACCCAGAGAGTTTCGGAAGCCAAGGCAGGCTGGGAAAGGGGGCGTGGGCGGCAACTGCAAAGGGGCCTAGGGGAATTCCCGGGCAATTAACAATCTGTGCACTGCTGATGCTCCCCGAGCCCGGCGTTGATCCCACCGCTGCGGCGTGGCAGGGCCACTAACCAAAGCCCCGAACGGCACACCCAGCCCAACGTGGACCTTGGGGCTGTGTGGCACGGGCCGTGCCCGTGAAAGCCCACTCGCTCCACGGGATCCTTTCCAGGGTCTCTGCTTGGCGGCCAGGGACGTCCCTCCCCTCCTTCTAAGCCCCCACCGCTATTTACATACATGGGGCGGAGCCACCTCACCCTATCGCAAGTCCTGAGCTGCTGGCTGCTGGCCCACCGGGACAGCCGTCTGCAGCGTCCGTGTGTCTCTCCCACCATGGCCTCGTCCAGCTCCTCCAGCACCTCAAGTGGTACGTTTGCCCTCGGCCCCTGGGGTTGGATCACGTCTCAGGGGGGTTTGTGGGTCGCCCGGCCAAAGGTTTCCGGCAAACCTGTCAACGGACCACCAGGAATGGCAGGGACCGATCGGCTGGGCCCGTGGTTTCCAGGCGTTGGGCGTGCCCAGAGTGGCACCGTTTGGTCGTTTGGCTCCTTTGGCACACACATGGCTTCTCCATTCTCTTTTCTGGGATGAGGGGGTTGGTTGAGGGCGTGGGAGGAGGGCGGACTGGGATGGGGCCCTTTGTCCTCATCTTCCTGTGGAAATGGAGGTCGGGGAGCTCTGGGGCCCTGCAGAGGCTTTCTCTCCACAGTGGCCTGGTGCCTTCTGTCTTCCGTCAGGCATTGTTTGTTGGGCTTCGCTGCACATTCCTTCCCTCTCGTTTCCTTTTCTCACAGTGGTGGCAACTATGGCCAGTGCCCCTGTTAGCCCCGAGAAGCCAGGCTCCCTCCCGTTGGCATCGTGAGGGAGGGAAATCTGGAAGAAGCCCCATCGAGGCGTTTCCCAGGCATGTCCCCAGTCAGGGGGAAAAATGTCTCGCCCAGACAGACGGGATAGGGCTGTGGTCTTTGTTGGGTGGTCCTTCTGGCCGCCTTTGTTTTGGGGGTGGGTTTGGTTGTTCTCCGTTCCTCACAGTGTAGTGACGGGGTTCGTCCGCGTCACCAGCCGACTTACAGACATTATTTATTTGCACACCCGTTCTTGAATTCACACGCCCAATGGTTTCAAACTACATACAAACCCCTCACTGTTCTCATGTGAACCCCGGTGGTTGGGTTTCGAAAGCAGGGTGGCCACAAATACTTAGCTAAAGATGGCTGTGGGTGTGCCGGTGTGTTTCGTTCGTGTCTTTTCAATTCATCGGGACCTGTTCCGAGCGAAAAGAGAGGTGCCTCGCATCGTCCATCCCCCGCACTACTTCACGCAGCCTTCTCCCTTCTTTGTCTGCTCCTTCCCCCTGATTTCCTCCTCCTTCTCCTCCCCGCCCTCCGTTTCTCGAAGAAAGCGCACACTCTTTCCATGTCCCGTTGTTGGCACGGGTCAGGGCTTCGTTCTCTCCACAAACGGCCAAGCTTCTTTCCTAGCCTTAGTGGAACCTCCTTGCTAAGAGTACGGGGATACACTCTCCCCTTTCCCGGGTCTGCCCAGGGCACTTGGGCTGGGGGGTGGGCTGGGGAGAGGCGGGCATCAGGCTCCACCTCAAAAAGCCCCAAAGGGCGTGAGCTGCCATTCGAGTGGCTGGCCCATCAGGTCTCTGGCAGTAGACTCGAGCTCCCGGCAAGTCAGAGCCCTGGGGGTGGGCAGGGCAGTGGACTGGGACTGCTGTAGGGAAAGGACGCCATGGGGGCACAGAGGAGGTGGGGAGGGACGTGGGAAACGGAGGCAAGGAAAGCGAGGGAATCGAGGTGGAGGCACCGGACAGAGCGTCCAGTGTCCGGGAATGCCTCGGAGGAGCCGGCGGAGGCCACTGGGGCCAACGTATGTGTGGAATGTGAAAAGGCGGGAAAACCCAGAGAGTTTCGGAAGCCAAGGCAGGCTGGGAAAGGGGGCGTGGGCGGCAACTGCAAAGGGGCCTAGGGGAATTCCCGGGCAATTAACAATCTGTGCACTGCTGATGCTCCCCGAGCCCGGCGTTGATCCCACCGCTGCGGCGTGGCAGGGCCACTAACCAAAGCCCCGAACGGCACACCCAGCCCAACGTGGACCTTGGGGCTGTGTGGCACGGGCCGTGCCCGTGAAAGCCCACTCGCTCCACGGGATCCTTTCCAGGGTCTCTGCTTGGCGGCCAGGGACGTCCCTCCCCTCCTTCTACGCCCCCACCGCTATTTGCATACATAGGGGTGGAGCCACCTCACCCTATCGCAAGTCCTGAGCTGCTGGCTGCTCGCCCCCCGGGACAGCAGTCCGCAGCGTCCGTGTGTCTCTCCCACCATGGCCTCGTCCAGCTCCTCCAGCACCTCAAGTGGTACGTTTGCCCTCGGCCCCTGGGGTTGGATCACGTCTCAGGGGGGTTGGTGGGTCGCCTGGCCAAATGTTCCTGGCAAACCTGTCAACGGACCACCAGGAATTGCAGGGACTGATCGGCTGGGCCCGTGGTTTCCAGGCGTTGGGCGTGCCCAGAGAAGCACCGTTTGGTCGTTTGGCTCCTTTGGCACACACATGCCTTCTCCATTCTCTTTTCTGGGATGAGGGGGTTGGTTGAGGGGGCGGGGGGAGGGCGGACTGGGATGGGGCCCTTTGTCCTCATCTTCCTGTGGAAATGGAGGTCGGGGAGCTCTGGGGCCCTTCAGAGGCTTTCTCTCCACAGTGGCCTGGTGCCTTCTGTCTTCCGTGAGGCGTTGCGTGTTGGGCTTCGCTTCGCCTTCCTTCCCTCTCCTTTCCTTTTCTAACAGTGGCGGCAACTATGGCCCGTGCTCCTGTTAGCCCTGAGAAGCTAGGCTCCCTCCCGTTGGCATTTTGGGGGAGGGTAATCTGGGAGAAGCCCCATCGAGGCGTTTCCCAGGCATCTGTCGAGACAGGGGGAAAAAATGTCTCGCCCAGACAGACGGGGTAGGCTTGTGGTCTTTGTTGGGGTTGCTTTCTTGTAGCCTTTGTTTTGGGGGTGGATTTGGTTTCCTTTCTGCCTGCCCGTGTCTCTTGGGTTCCGGCGTGTGTGTGGCAAGGGGGTGGGGGGTTTTCCCCACTGCCCTCGACGCTCAGCCTGGCTCTCGGGGTGTAGCCAAGGGACTTCCGAGTGCAGACCCGTCCCCGGGTTCCCGGCTTTGCTCAGGCTCAGGGGCAACTCCCCTGGGCAGGGAGCATGCTGGGGCACCTCCGTCGAGTCCTCCCCCACCCCCACGTCCTCTGAGACCTTTCCCTTTCTTCTCTTCCACAGGCCCCATCGCCACAGGATCTCGAAGGAGGAGGCTCGTTCTGAAGCTGAGCCAGAAGGACGCCCTGAACGTGCTCTTTCAACAGAACCGCTACCCTGGGATAGCGACCAGAGAACGACTGGCCCGAGAGCTTGGCATTGCCGAAAGCAGAGTTCAGGTAGGCCCCCCCCTCCACCGGTTCTCCCTCTCAGGCTCCCCGTGCCGGTCCAAGGCAGCCGAAAGCCTCCGGCGGCCTTGCTCTTGAGAACGAGTTCTCTCTGTTTGCCCCTAGGTCTGGTTTCAAAACCAACGAAGAAGACGGTTGAAGCAGGGCCGATCGCCGTCTGAAAATGTGCACCAAGACGGGGAACGGGGGCCAACGGCCACGCCCATGCCACCATTACCACCTCCTCGACCTCAGTCTTCCTCTCAAGGTAATTTACCCAGCGTTCTCCAAAGGCAAGTCCCCAGAGGGGGCCCCGAACCCTCCCCCTCTTGCCAGAGAATTCCCTCTGCTGGTGGGTGAGCACGGGCGGCCTCAGAAACACCAAGGGGGGAGGAAAGAGGGCCATCTGGTTGCTGCCCCCATCAGTGTCCCAGAGAAGGGCCCCATGCCCCCAGTCGGCGTGGACGGGCAGCACTCTTCCCCCTTTGCACCCCCTCCCCAGCCCCCTTCGGGAACTTTAGCCTCCGGCTGCCCAAGGCAGCCTTGGCCGAGGAGCATGCCTCAGGGCACTCCGCGGCAAGACCGGAGGAGGAAAGAGACACACAGGGACATGCATGTGTGTGGAGTGTGCGTGTGTGCGCGCACGTATCCACGATGCACACAGGCACATGATCCATCTGTGGCTGTGTTCCTTAGAACCCTGCACCGGCCACATCGCCACCTGAGGTGAGTCAGGTGTGTGCCTAAGTCTGTCTCCCTGGGACTCTCCATCCCCTCCACACCGCCTAGGGCATCTGTGCTGTGAACGTTCCATGGGCCTTAAAGTCCTCTCCTCTCCTCTCGGTGTGTTCTCTCTTTGGCAGAAGCCTCGGCCAGAGAGGCCAGGAGACAGAGGACCGTCATCTCTGCTTCTCAAACAAGGATCCTCGTGCAAGCCTTCACGAGGGATCGCTTTCCGGGGATTGCCGCCAGGGAAGAACTGGCTCGTCAGACGGGAATCCCAGAACCTCGAATCCAGGTAAGTTCTCCACCCAGCGCCTGGGCCCGGGACGTGACCCAGGAGAAAGGAGCGTTCACCGCTGCCAAGGGTTTGCAGGTGGATACACGCAGGCTTGGGCTTGCGCTTGCGCTTGGGCTAGGGGGGAGGGGGCCGAAAGTTGGTGGGCTGCGTGGTGGGTTTGGGGCCGCTTGTGGCCGTGCACTCACCCCTCATTTCCCAGGGCCAAGGGATTCGTTTGCAGAAAATGGCCCTGCAGAACTCACCCTGGGCCTGACAGATCCGAGGACGGGAGGCCAGGCGGGGTGGAGAATGGGCGCCGCGGGGGCGCCAGCACGTTGATCTGGACGCTCACGACTTCTGATGTGCCTGTCTGCCTTTTGCTCCCCTAGATATGGTTTCAAAACCGAAGAGCTCGGCACCCCCAGCAGAGCACGAGCGGGCCTGGCAGTGGCCGTGCCCAAGGCCCAGGCGACGCATCGGCCACGACTACTCCTGCTCCAGAGGACCGAAGGGCCCCACCCGCTGTCCACAGCACCTCTCTTCCCCTTCAGCCCTCTCTGTCGCAGGAGAGCATGCTCCCCTCCTTGGCTCCAGCCGCTCCTTTGGGCGCCCCCACCGTCTGGGTGCCCGGGACTGCCTCTGGGGTCTGTGTGGGCCAGCCGTTGATGATCTTCGTGGTCCAGCCCAGCCCGGAGGCTCTCCAGCCAAGTGCGAAGCCACCACCTCCTCCCCAGGTAGCACTTCCCTGGGCCGAATGCTCCCCTGCTGTCGTGGCCCCTTGGCAGCCTGGGCAAGGGGCCAACCTGCCGCCTGTACAGCCCGAGACACACATCCCGCGGTGGGCAGAGTCACCCTATGGTGAAGGCACGGCCCATCCGCTAGAGCCACAGCACCAGCCCCACACCCTTCGAAGCACGACAAGCCTCCTAGACGAGCTCATGGCGGCCGCGGGCGACCCGGACACGCAGGTGCCGTCCCCGGGTGCCGCGGCAGAGGCAGGAGCGCACCCTGTGCTCCCAGTCGCACCCAGCCTCCTAGACGAGCTCCTGGCGACCACGGGCGTCCCGTACATGCAGGCGCCGTCCCCGGGGGCCGCGGCAGATGCAGGAGCGCACCCTGTCCTTCCCGGAGCACCCAGCCTCCTGGACGAGCTCATGGCGGCCGCGGGCGTCCCGGACACACAGGTGCCATCCCCGGGGGCCGCGGCAGATGGAGGAGCGTACCCTGTCCTCCCAGGCGCACCCAGCCTCCTAGACGAGCTCCTGGCGGACACTGTCATCCCGGACACGCAGGCACCGTCCCCGGGGGCCGCGGCAGGCGCAGGAGCGCACCCTGTCCTCCCAGGTGCACCCAGCTTCCTAGACGAGCTCCTGGCGTCCACGGGCGTCCCGTACATGCAGGCGCCGTCCCCGGGGGCCGCGGCAGACTCAGGAGCGCACCCTATCCTCCCAGTCGCACCCAGCCTCCTAGACGAGCTCCTGGCGGCCACGAGCGTCCCGTACATGCAGGCGCCGTCCCCGGGGGCCGCGGCAGATGCAGGAGCGCACCCTGTCCTTCCCGGTGCACCCAGCCTCCTGGACGAGCTCCTGGGGGCCACGGGCGTCCCGGACACGCAGGCGCCGTCCCCGGGTGCCGCGGCAGACGCAGGAGCGCACCCTGTCCTCCCAGTTGCACCCAGCCTCCTGGACGAGCTCCTGGCGTCCACGGACGTCCCGGGCTCACCGGCTCCTTCCCCGGGGTCCTCTACTGCCATCGCAGAGGACCAGCCAGCCCTCCCCGGGTCACGCAGCCTCCTAGAGGAAATCATGGCTGCCACGGCCATCCAGGACATGCCGTGGCCTTCCCCGGGGGTCACTGCCGAGGAAGGAGTAGCTGAGGCAAGCATGGAAGCACCCCTCAGTGAGGACGATTACCAGGCCCTCCTCGACATGCTGCCAGGCTCCCCAGGCCCTTGGGCTTAGAGGGAGAGGAAGGAAGGGGCCCCTTCTCCCCCAAGCCCCTTTCAGGCCTCCCTGCCTGGCATGCAGAGCCATGGAGCTCGGCGAGGGGGCCGGGTTTGGCTGGGGGTGGAGAGAATACAGACGGGATGTCTACCAACATCTTTGGGGACAAATGCGAGAGCTGGACCTTAGGGCAGCATGGGTCCCGTCCCCCCAAGAGGGACACCCCACCTGAAGCCTCCAGGCATGCGCGCATTCCAGTGACCAAGAGGGTGCCTAAGAGGGGACATGCCATGGATCCAATAAAGAAACCCTGTGCCCCGCACAGGTTCTTTCCGTCTGGCTCTTGTGTCTTCTGGTCCCGTCTTTCCTGCACTCCACACAGGAGAATGCCTTCCCTATGCCAGGGGCAGCTGAGGGGAGGGGAGCGGGGGATGGGGAAATGGGAAGGTGGATGGCTGGGAGATGCGAGGTGGGAGGGAGCGAGCGGGTGGAGGGAGAGGGTGGGGGTGAAGGGAGAGAGTGGGGGTGAAGGGAGAGAGCTGGGAAGGCTAAGGGGGAGAGGGAGGGAGGGAGGGAAGGGAGGCAGGGAGGGTCGTGGACGGAAGGAGGAAGGGGGGTGGTCGGGGGAGGGGGGCGGCGCCCGCGCGGCGGGGACTCAGCTTCAAGCCACCGGCAAACCCCGCGGGTATCCCTAAAATACTCCGTTGGGGACACGCTTGCCTCGGTTTCGGGGTGCATGCCCTGGGCGGGTTTCCCAAGGTGAGATCCTCTGAGCAAGCAGTAGGGACCGACCCACACAACCACTCTCACGACCAGACTCCCTGTGAACACACCCGCCAGGTATATCTGCAAAGGCCAATCATCTCCATGTGTCTCTCAGATCCTCGCGGTGTAGTGACTGAGCTCGCCCTGCCGCGAGCATGCCCCCATCACCAGCCGACTTACACACATTATTTATTTGCAAACCCGTTCCTGAATTCATAGACCCAATGGTTTCAAAGTACATACAAACCCCTCAGAGTTCCCATGTGAACCCCGGTGGTTCGGTTTCAAAACCTGGGTGGCCACAAATACTTAGCTAAAGATGGCTGTGGGTGTGCCGGTGTGTTTCGTTCGTGTCTTTTCAATTCATCGGGACCTGTTCCGAGCGAAAAGAGAGGTGCCTCGCATCGTCCATCCCCCGCACTACTTCACGCAGCCTTCTCCCTTCTTTGTCTGCTCCTTCCCCCTGATTTCCTCCTCCTTCTCCTCCCCGCCCTCCGTTTCTCGAAGAAAGCGCACACTCTTTCCATGTCCCGTTGTTGGCACGGGTCAGGGCTTCGTTCTTTCCACAAACGGCCAAGCTTCTTTCCTAGCCTTAGTGGAACCTCCTTGCTAAGAGTACGGGGATACACTCTCCCCTTTCCCGGGTCTGCCCGGGGCACTTGGGCTGGGGGGTGGGCTGGGGAGAGGCGGGCATCAGGCTCCACCTCAAAAAGCCCCAAAGGGCGTGAGCTGCCATTCGAGTGGCTGGCCCATCAGGTCTCTGGCAGTAGACTCGAGCTCCTGGCAAGTCAGAGCCCTGGGGGTGGGCAGGGCAGTGGACTGGGACTGCTGTAGGGAAAGGACGCCATGGGGGCACAGAGGAGGTGGGGAGGGACGTGGGAAACGGAGGCAAGGAAAGCGAGGGAATCGAGGTGGAGGCACCGGACAGAGCGTCCAGTGTCTGGGAATGCCCCGGAGGAGCCGGCGGAGGCCACTGGGGCCAACGTATGTGTGGAATGTGAAAAGGCGGGAAAACCCAGAGAGTTTCGGAAGCCAAGGCAGGCTGGGAAAGGGGGCGTGGGCGGCAACTGCAAAGGGGCCTAGGGGAATTCCCGGGCAATTAACAATCTGTGCACTGCTGATGCTCCCCGAGCCCGGCGTTGATCCCACCGCTGCGGCGTGGCAGGGCCACTAACCAAAGCCCCGAACGGCACACCCAGCCCAACGTGGACCTTGGGGCTGTGTGGCACGGGCCGTGCCCGTGAAAGCCCACTCGCTCCACGGGATCCTTTCCAGGGTCTCTGCTTGGCGGCCAGGGACGTCCCTCCCCTCCTTCTAAGCCCCCACCGCTATTTACATACATGGGGCGGAGCCACCTCACCCTATCGCAAGTCCTGAGCTGCTGGCTGCTGGCCCACCGGGACAGCCGTCTGCAGCGTCCGTGTGTCTCTCCCACCATGGCCTCGTCCAGCTCCTCCAGCACCTCAAGTGGTACGTTTGCCCTCGGCCCCTGGGGTTGGATCACGTCTCAGGGGGGTTTGTGGGTCGCCCGGCCAAAGGTTTCCGGCAAACCTGTCAACGGACCACCAGGAATGGCAGGGACCGATCGGCTGGGCCCGTGGTTTCCAGGCGTTGGGCGTGCCCAGAGTGGCACCGTTTGGTCGTTTGGCTCCTTTGGCACACACATGGCTTCTCCATTCTCTTTTCTGGGATGAGGGGGTTGGTTGAGGGCGTGGGAGGAGGGCGGACTGGGATGGGGCCCTTTGTCCTCATCTTCCTGTGGAAATGGAGGTCGGGGAGCTCTGGGGCCCTGCAGAGGCTTTCTCTCCACAGTGGCCTGGTGCCTTCTGTCTTCCGTCAGGCATTGTTTGTTGGGCTTCGCTGCACATTCCTTCCCTCTCGTTTCCTTTTCTCACAGTGGTGGCAACTATGGCCAGTGCCCCTGTTAGCCCCGAGAAGCCAGGCTCCCTCCCGTTGGCATCGTGAGGGAGGGAAATCTGGAAGAAGCCCCATCGAGGCGTTTCCCAGGCATGTCCCCAGTCAGGGGGAAAAATGTCTCGCCCAGACAGACGGGATAGGGCTGTGGTCTTTGTTGGGTGGTCCTTCTGGCCGCCTTTGTTTTGGGGGTGGGTTTGGTTGTTCTCCGTTCCTCACAGTGTAGTGACGGGGTTCGTCCGCGTCACCAGCCGACTTACAGACATTATTTATTTGCACACCCGTTCTTGAATTCACACGCCCAATGGTTTCAAACTACATACAAACCCCTCACTGTTCTCATGTGAACCCCGGTGGTTGGGTTTCGAAAGCAGGGTGGCCACAAATACTTAGCTAAAGATGGCTGTGGGTGTGCCGGTGTGTTTCGTTCGTGTCTTTTCAATTCATCGGGACCTGTTCCGAGCGAAAAGAGAGGTGCCTCGCATCGTCCATCCCCCGCACTACTTCACGCAGCCTTCTCCCTTCTTTGTCTGCTCCTTCCCCCTGATTTCCTCCTCCTTCTCCTCCCCGCCCTCCGTTTCTCGAAGAAAGCGCACACTCTTTCCATGTCCCGTTGTTGGCACGGGTCAGGGCTTCGTTCTCTCCACAAACGGCCAAGCTTCTTTCCTAGCCTTAGTGGAACCTCCTTGCTAAGAGTACGGGGATACACTCTCCCCTTTCCCGGGTCTGCCCAGGGCACTTGGGCTGGGGGGTGGGCTGGGGAGAGGCGGGCATCAGGCTCCACCTCAAAAAGCCCCAAAGGGCGTGAGCTGCCATTCGAGTGGCTGGCCCATCAGGTCTCTGGCAGTAGACTCGAGCTCCCGGCAAGTCAGAGCCCTGGGGGTGGGCAGGGCAGTGGACTGGGACTGCTGTAGGGAAAGGACGCCATGGGGGCACAGAGGAGGTGGGGAGGGACGTGGGAAACGGAGGCAAGGAAAGCGAGGGAATCGAGGTGGAGGCACCGGACAGAGCGTCCAGTGTCCGGGAATGCCTCGGAGGAGCCGGCGGAGGCCACTGGGGCCAACGTATGTGTGGAATGTGAAAAGGCGGGAAAACCCAGAGAGTTTCGGAAGCCAAGGCAGGCTGGGAAAGGGGGCGTGGGCGGCAACTGCAAAGGGGCCTAGGGGAATTCCCGGGCAATTAACAATCTGTGCACTGCTGATGCTCCCCGAGCCCGGCGTTGATCCCACCGCTGCGGCGTGGCAGGGCCACTAACCAAAGCCCCGAACGGCACACCCAGCCCAACGTGGACCTTGGGGCTGTGTGGCACGGGCCGTGCCCGTGAAAGCCCACTCGCTCCACGGGATCCTTTCCAGGGTCTCTGCTTGGCGGCCAGGGACGTCCCTCCCCTCCTTCTACGCCCCCACCGCTATTTGCATACATAGGGGTGGAGCCACCTCACCCTATCGCAAGTCCTGAGCTGCTGGCTGCTCGCCCCCCGGGACAGCAGTCCGCAGCGTCCGTGTGTCTCTCCCACCATGGCCTCGTCCAGCTCCTCCAGCACCTCAAGTGGTACGTTTGCCCTCGGCCCCTGGGGTTGGATCACGTCTCAGGGGGGTTGGTGGGTCGCCTGGCCAAATGTTCCTGGCAAACCTGTCAACGGACCACCAGGAATTGCAGGGACTGATCGGCTGGGCCCGTGGTTTCCAGGCGTTGGGCGTGCCCAGAGAAGCACCGTTTGGTCGTTTGGCTCCTTTGGCACACACATGCCTTCTCCATTCTCTTTTCTGGGATGAGGGGGTTGGTTGAGGGGGCGGGGGGAGGGCGGACTGGGATGGGGCCCTTTGTCCTCATCTTCCTGTGGAAATGGAGGTCGGGGAGCTCTGGGGCCCTTCAGAGGCTTTCTCTCCACAGTGGCCCGGTGCCTTCTGTCTTCCGTGAGGCGTTGCGTGTTGGGCTTCGCTTCGCCTTCCTTCCCTCTCCTTTTCTTTTCTAACAGTGGCGGCAACTATGGCCCGTGCTCCTGTTAGCCCTGAGAAGCTAGGCTCCCTCCCGTTGGCATTTTGGGGGAGGGTAATCTGGGAGAAGCCCCATCGAGGCGTTTCCCAGGCATCTGTCGAGACAGGGGGAAAAAATGTCTCGCCCAGACAGACGGGGTAGGCTTGTGGTCTTTGTTGGGGGTGCTTTCTTGTAGCCTTTGTTTTGGGGGTGGATTTGGTTTCCTTTCTGCCTGCCCGTGTCTCTTGGGTTCCGGCGTGTGTGTGGCAAGGGGGTGGGGGGTTTTCCCCGCTGCCCTCGACGCTCAGCCTGGCTCTCGGGGTGTAGCCAAGGGACTTCCGAGTGCAGACCCGTCCCCGGGTTCCCGGCTTTGCTCAGGCTCAGGGGCAACTCCCCTGGGCAGGGAGCATGCTGGGGCACCTCCGTCGAGTCCTCCCCCACCCCCACGTCCTCTGAGACCTTTCCCTTTCTTCTCTTCCACAGGCCCCATCGCCACAGGATCTCGAAGGAGGAGGCTCGTTCTGAAGCTGAGCCAGAAGGACGCCCTGAACGCGCTCTTTCAACAGAACCCCTACCCTGGGATAGCGACCAGAGAACGACTGGCCCGAGAGCTTGGCATTGCCGAAAGCAGAGTTCAGGTAGGCCCCCCCCTCCACCGGTTCTCCCTCTCAGGCTCCCCGTGCCGGTCCAAGGCAGCCGAAAGCCTCCGGCGGCCTTGCTCTTGAGAACGAGTTCTCTCTGTTTGCCCCTAGGTCTGGTTTCAAAACCAACGAAGAAGACGGTTGAAGCAGGGCCGATCGCCGTCTGAAAATGTGCACCAAGACGGGGAACGGGGGCCAACGGCCACGCCCATGCCACCATTACCACCTCCTCGACCTCAGTCTTCCTCTCAAGGTAATTTACCCAGCGTTCTCCAAAGGCAAGTCCCCAGAGGGGGCCCCGAACCCTCCCCCTCTTGCCAGAGAATTCCCTCTGCTGGTGGGTGAGCACGGGCGGCCTCAGAAACACCAAGGGGGGAGGAAAGAGGGCCATCTGGTTGCTGCCCCCATCAGTGTCCCAGAGAAGGGCCCCATGCCCCCAGTCGGCGTGGACGGGCAGCACTCTTCCCCCTTTGCACCCCCTCCCCAGCCCCCTTCGGGAACTTTAGCCTCCGGCTGCCCAAGGCAGCCTTGGCCGAGGAGCATGCCTCAGGGCACTCCGCGGCAAGACCGGAGGAGGAAAGAGACACACAGGGACATGCATGTGTGTGGAGTGTGCGTGTGTGCGCGCACGTATCCACGATGCACACAGGCACATGATCCATCTGTGGCTGTGTTCCTTAGAACCCTGCACCGGCCACATCGCCACCTGAGGTGAGTCAGGTGTGTGCCTAAGTCTGTCTCCCTGGGACTCTCCATCCCCTCCACACCGCCTAGGGCATCTGTGCTGTGAACGTTCCATGGGCCTTAAAGTCCTCTCCTCTCCTCTCGGTGTGTTCTCTCTTTGGCAGAAGCCTCGGCCAGAGAGGCCAGGAGACAGAGGACCGTCATCTCTGCTTCTCAAACAAGGATCCTCGTGCAAGCCTTCACGAGGGATCGCTTTCCGGGGATTGCCGCCAGGGAAGAACTGGCTCGTCAGACGGGAATCCCAGAACCTCGAATCCAGGTAAGTTCTCCACCCAGCGCCTGGGCCCGGGACGTGACCCAGGAGAAAGGAGCGTTCACCGCTGCCAAGGGTTTGCAGGTGGATACACGCAGGCTTGGGCTTGCGCTTGCGCTTGGGCTAGGGGGGAGGGGGCCGAAAGTTGGTGGGCTGCGTGGTGGGTTTGGGGCCGCTTGTGGCCGTGCACTCACCCCTCATTTCCCAGGGCCAAGGGATTCGTTTGCAGAAAATGGCCCTGCAGAACTCACCCTGGGCCTGACAGATCCGAGGACGGGAGGCCAGGCAGGGTGGAGAATGGGCGCCGCGGGGGCGCCAGCACGTTGATCTGGACGCTCACGACTTCTGATGTGCCTGTCTGCCTTTTGCTCCCCTAGATATGGTTTCAAAACCGAAGAGCTCGGCACCCCCAGCAGAGCACGAGCGGGCCTGGCAGTGGCCGTGCCCAAGGCCCAGGCGACGCATCGGCCACGACTACTCCTGCTCCAGAGGACCGAAGGGCCCCACCCGCTGTCCACAGCACCTCTCTTCCCCTTCAGCCCTCTCTGTCGCAGGAGAGCATGCTCCCCTCCTTGGCTCCAGCCGCTCCTTTGGGCGCCCCCACCGTCTGGGTGCCCGGGACTGCCTCTGGGGTCTGTGTGGGCCAGCCGTTGATGATCTTCGTGGTCCAGCCCAGCCCGGAGGCTCTCCAGCCAAGTGCGAAGCCACCACCTCCTCCCCAGGTAGCACTTCCCTGGGCCGAATGCTCCCCTGCTGTCGTGGCCCCTTGGCAGCCTGGGCAAGGGGCCAACCTGCCGCCTGTACAGCCCGAGACACACATCCCGCGGTGGGCAGAGTCACCCTATGGTGAAGGCACGGCCCATCCGCTAGAGCCACAGCACCAGCCCCACACCCTTCGAAGCACGACAAGCCTCCTAGACGAGCTCATGGCGGCCGCGGGCGACCCGGACACGCAGGTGCCGTCCCCGGGTGCCGCGGCAGAGGCAGGAGCGCACCCTGTGCTCCCAGTCGCACCCAGCCTCCTAGACGAGCTCCTGGCGGCCACGGGCGTCCCGTACATGCAGGCGCCGTCCCCGGGGGCCGCGGCAGATGCAGGAGCGCACCCTGTCCTTCCCGGAGCACCCAGCCTCCTGGACGAGCTCATGGCGGCCGCGGGCGTCCCGGACACACAGGTGCCATCCCCGGGGGCCGCGGCAGATGGAGGAGCGTACCCTGTCCTCCCAGGCGCACCCAGCCTCCTAGACGAGCTCCTGGCGGACACTGTCATCCCGGACACGCAGGCACCGTCCCCGGGGGCCGCGGCAGGCGCAGGAGCGCACCCTGTCCTCCCAGGTGCACCCAGCTTCCTAGACGAGCTCCTGGCGTCCACGGGTGTCCCGTACATGCAGGCGCCGTCCCCGGGGGCCGCGGCAGACTCAGGAGCGCACCCTATCCTCCCAGTCGCACCCAGCCTCCTAGACGAGCTCCTGGCGGCCACGAGCGTCCCGTACATGCAGGCGCCGTCCCCGGGGGCCGCGGCAGATGCAGGAGCGCACCCTGTCCTTCCCGGTGCACCCAGCCTCCTGGACGAGCTCCTGGCGGCCACGGGCGTCCCGTACATGCAGGCGCCGTCCCCGGGGGCCGCGGCAGATGCAGGAGCGCACCCTGTCCTTCCCGGAGCACCCAGCCTCCTGGACGAGCTCATGGCGGCCGCGGGCGTCCCGGACACACAGGTGCCATCCCCGGGGGCCGCGGCAGATGGAGGAGCGTACCCTGTCCTCCCAGGCGCACCCAGCCTCCTAGACGAGCTCCTGGCGGACCCTGTCGTCCCGGACACGCAGGCACCGTCCCCGGGGGCCGCGGCAGGCGCAGGAGCGCACCCTGTCCTCCCAGGTGCACCCAGCTTCCTAGACGAGCTCCTGGCGTCCACGGGCGTCCCGTACATGCAGGCGCCGTCCCCGGGGGCCGCGGCAGACTCAGGAGCGCACCCTATCCTCCCAGTCGCACCCAGCCTCCTAGACGAGCTCCTGGCGGCCACGAGCGTCCCGTACATGCAGGCGCCGTCCCCGGGGGCCGCGGCAGATGCAGGAGCGCACCCTGTCCTTCCCGGTGCACCCAGCCTCCTGGACGAGCTCCTGGCGGCCACGGGCGTCCCGTACATGCAGGCGCCGTCCCCGGGGTCCGCGGCAGATGCAGGAGCGCACCCTGTCCTTCCCTGTGCACCCAGCCTCCTGGACGAGCTCCTGGGGGCCACGGGCGTCCCGGACACGCAGGCGCCGTCCCCGGGTGCCGCGGCAGACGCAGGAGCGCACCCTGTCCTCCCAGTTGCACCCAGCCTCCTGGACGAGCTCCTGGCGTCCACGGACGTCCCGGGCTCACCGGCTCCTTCCCCGGGGTCCTCTACTGCCATCGCAGAGGACCAGCCAGCCCTCCCCGGGTCACGTAGCCTCCTAGAGGAAATCATGGCTGCCACGGCCATCCAGGACATGCCGTGGCCTTCCCCGGGGGTCACTGCCGAGGAAGGAGGAGCTGAGGCAAGCATGGAAGCACCCCTCAGTGAGGACGATTACCAGGCCCTCCTCGACATGCTGCCAGGCTCCCCAGGCCCTTGGGCTTAGAGGGAGAGGAAGGAAGGGGCCCCTTCTCCCCCAAGCCCCTTTCAGGCCTCCCTGCCTGGCATGCAGAGCCATGGAGCTCGGCGAGGGGGCCGGGTTTGGCTGGGGGTGGAGAGAATACAGACGGGATGTCTACCAACATCTTTGGGGACAAATGCGAGAGCTGGACCTTAGGGCAGCATGGGTCCCGTCCCCCCAAGAGGGACACCCCACCTGAAGCCTCCAGGCATGCGCGCATTCCAGTGACCAAGAGGGTGCCTAAGAGGGGACATGCCATGGATCCAATAAAGAAACCCTGTGCCCCGCACAGGTTCTTTCCGTCTGGCTCTTGTGTCTTCTGGTCCCGTCTTTCCCGCACTCCACACAGGAGAATGCCTTCCCTATGCCAGGGGCAGCTGAGGGGAGGGGAGCGGGGGATGGGGAAATGGGAAGGTGGATGGCTGGGAGATGCGAGGTGGGAGGGAGCGAGCGGGTGGAGGGAGAGGGTGGGGGTGAAGGGAGAGAGTGGGGGTGAAGGGAGAGAGCTGGGAAGGCTAAGTGGGAGAGGGAGGGAGGGAGGGAAGGGAGGCAGGGAGGGTCGGGGACGGAAGGAGGAAGGGGGGTGGTCGGGGGAGGGGGGCGGCGCCCGCGCGGCGGGGACTCAGCTTCAAGCCACCGGCAAACCCCGCGGGTATCCCTAAAATACTCCGTTGGGGACACGCTTGCCTCGGTTTCGGGGTGCATGCCCTGGGCGGGTTTCCCAAGGTGAGATCCTCTGAGCAAGCAGTAGGGACCGACCCACACAACCACTCTCACGACCAGACTCCCTGTGAACACACCCGCCAGGTATATCTGCAAAGGCCAATCATCTCCATGTGTCTCTCAGATCCTCGCGGTGTAGTGACTGAGCTCGCCCTGCCGCGAGCATGCCCCCATCACCAGCCGACTTACACACATTATTTATTTGCAAACCCGTTCCTGAATTCATAGACCCAATGGTTTCAAAGTACATACAAACCCCTCAGAGTTCCCATGTGAACCCCGGTGGTTCGGTTTCAAAACCTGGGTGGCCACAAATACTTAGCTAAAGATGGCTGTGGGTGTGCCGGTGTGTTTCGTTCGTGTCTTTTCAATTCATCGGGACCTGTTCCGAGCGAAAAGAGAGGTGCCTCGCATCGTCCATCCCCCGCACTACTTCACGCAGCCTTCTCCCTTCTTTGTCTGCTCCTTCCCCCTGATTTCCTCCTCCTTCTCCTCCCCGCCCTCCGTTTCTCGAAGAAAGCGCACACTCTTTCCATGTCCCGTTGTTGGCACGGGTCAGGGCTTCGTTCTCTCCACAAACGGCCAAGCTTCTTTCCTAGCCTTAGTGGAACCTCCTTGCTAAGAGTACGGGGATACACTCTCCCCTTTCCCGGGTCTGCCCGGGGCACTTGGGCTGGGGGGTGGGCTGGGGAGAGGCGGGCATCAGGCTCCACCTCAAAAAGCCCCAAAGGGCGTGAGCTGCCATTCGAGTGGCTGGCCCATCAGGTCTCTGGCAGTAGACTCGAGCTCCCGGCAAGTCAGAGCCCTGGGGGTGGGCAGGGCAGTGGACTGGGACTGCTGTAGGGAAAGGACGCCATGGGGGCACAGAGGAGGTGGGGAGGGACGTGGGAAACGGAGGCAAGGAAAGCGAGGGAATCGAGGTGGAGGCACCGGACAGAGCGTCCAGTGTCCAGGAATGCCTCGGAGGAGCCGGCGGAGGCCACTGGGGCCAACGTATGTGTGGAATGTGAAAAGGCGGGAAAACCCAGAGAGTTTCGGAAGCCAAGGCAGGCTGGGAAAGGGGGCGTGGGCGGCAACTGCAAAGGGGCCTAGGGGAATTCCCGGGCAATTAACAATCTGTGCACTGCTGATGCTCCCCGAGCCCGGCGTTGATCCCACCGCTGCGGCGTGGCAGGGCCACTAACCAAAGCCCCGAACGGCACACCCAGCCCAACGTGGACCTTGGGGCTGTGTGGCACGGGCCGTGCCCGTGAAAGCCCACTCGCTCCACGGGATCCTTTCCAGGGTCTCTGCTTGGCGGCCAGGGACGTCCCTCCCCTCCTTCTACGCCCCCACCGCTATTTGCATACATAGGGGTGGAGCCACCTCACCCTATCGCAAGTCCTGAGCTGCTGGCTGCTCGCCCCCCGGGACAGCAGTCCGCAGCGTCCGTGTGTCTCTCCCACCATGGCCTCGTCCAGCTCCTCCAGCACCTCAAGTGGTACGTTTGCCCTCGGCCCCTGGGGTTGGATCACGTCTCAGGGGGGTTTGTGGGTCGCCCGGCCATAGGTTTCCGGCAAACCTGTCAACGGACCACCAGGAATGGCAGGGACCGATCGGCTGGGCCCGTGGTTTCCAGGCGTTGGGCGTGCCCAGAGTGGCACCGTTTGGTCGTTTGGCTCCTTTGGCACACACATGGCTTCTCCATTCTCTTTTCTGGGATGAGGGGGTTGGTTGAGGGCGTAGGAGGAGGGCGGACTGGGATGGGGCCCTTTGTCCTCATCTTCCTGTGGAAATGGAGGTCGGGGAGCTCTGGGGCCCTGCAGAGGCTTTCTCTCCACAGTGGCCTGGTGCCTTCTGTCTTCCGTCAGGCATTGTTTGTTGGGCTTCGCTGCACATTCCTTCCCTCTCGTTTCCTTTTCTCACAGTGGTGGCAACTATGGCCAGTGCCCCTGTTAGCCCCGAGAAGCCAGGCTCCCTCCCGTTGGCATCGTGAGGGAGGGAAATCTGGAAGAAGCCCCATCGAGGCGTTTCCCAGGCATGTCCCCAGTCA
Organism: Giraffa tippelskirchi; assembly: GCF_054371585.1. Lineage (NCBI taxonomy): Eukaryota > Metazoa > Chordata > Mammalia > Artiodactyla > Giraffidae > Giraffa > Giraffa tippelskirchi. The sequence goes on from NC_137283.1 coordinate 1,380,780, forward strand.
GGGGGAAAAATGTCTCGCCCAGACAGACGGGATAGGGCTGTGGTCTTTGTTGGGTGGTCCTTCTGGCCGCCTTTGTTTTGGGGGTGGGTTTGGTTGTTCTCCGTTCCTCACAGTGTAGTGACGGGGTTCGTCCGCGTCACCAGCCGACTTACAGACATTATTTATTTGCACACCCGTTCTTGAATTCACACGCCCAATGGTTTCAAACTACATACAAACCCCTCACTGTTCTCATGTGAACCCCGGTGGTTGGGTTTCGAAAGCAGGGTGGCCACAAATACTTAGCTAAAGATGGCTGTGGGTGTGCCGGTGTGTTTCGTTCGTGTCTTTTCAATTCATCGGGACCTGTTCCGAGCGAAAAGAGAGGTGCCTCGCATCGTCCATCCCCCGCACTACTTCACGCAGCCTTCTCCCTTCTTTGTCTGCTCCTTCCCCCTGATTTCCTCCTCCTTCTCCTCCCCGCCCTCCGTTTCTCGAAGAAAGCGCACACTCTTTCCATGTCCCGTTGTTGGCACGGGTCAGGGCTTCGTTCTCTCCACAAACGGCCAAGCTTCTTTCCTAGCCTTAGTGGAACCTCCTTGCTAAGAGTACGGGGATACACTCTCCCCTTTCCCGGGTCTGCCCAGGGCACTTGGGCTGGGGGGTGGGCTGGGGAGAGGCGGGCATCAGGCTCCACCTCAAAAAGCCCCAAAGGGCGTGAGCTGCCATTCGAGTGGCTGGCCCATCAGGTCTCTGGCAGTAGACTCGAGCTCCCGGCAAGTCAGAGCCCTGGGGGTGGGCAGGGCAGTGGACTGGGACTGCTGTAGGGAAAGGACGCCATGGGGGCACAGAGGAGGTGGGGAGGGACGTGGGAAACGGAGGCAAGGAAAGCGAGGGAATCGAGGTGGAGGCACCGGACAGAGCGTCCAGTGTCCAGGAATGCCTCGGAGGAGCCGGCGGAGGCCACTGGGGCCAACGTATGTGTGGAATGTGAAAAGGCGGGAAAACCCAGAGAGTTTCGGAAGCCAAGGCAGGCTGGGAAAGGGGGCGTGGGCGGCAACTGCAAAGGGGCCTAGGGGAATTCCCGGGCAATTAACAATCTGTGCACTGCTGATGCTCCCCGAGCCCGGCGTTGATCCCACCGCTGCGGCGTGGCAGGGCCACTAACCAAAGCCCCGAACGGCACACCCAGCCCAACGTGGACCTTGGGGCTGTGTGGCACGGGCCGTGCCCGTGAAAGCCCACTCGCTCCACGGGATCCTTTCCAGGGTCTCTGCTTGGCGGCCAGGGACGTCCCTCCCCTCCTTCTACGCCCCCACCGCTATTTGCATACATAGGGGTGGAGCCACCTCACCCTATCGCAAGTCCTGAGCTGCTGGCTGCTCGCCCCCCGGGACAGCAGTCCGCAGCGTCCGTGTGTCTCTCCCACCATGGCCTCGTCCAGCTCCTCCAGCACCTCAAGTGGTACGTTTGCCCTCGGCCCCTGGGGTTGGATCACGTCTCAGGGGGGTTGGTGGGTCGCCTGGCCAAATGTTCCTGGCAAACCTGTCAACGGACCACCAGGAATTGCAGGGACTGATCGGCTGGGCCCGTGGTTTCCAGGCGTTGGGCGTGCCCAGAGTAGCACCGTTTGGTCGTTTGGCTCCTTTGGCACACACATGCCTTCTCCATTCTCTTTTCTGGGATGAGGGGGTTGGTTGAGGGGGCGGGGGGAGGGCGGACTGGGATGGGGCCCTTTGTCCTCATCTTCCTGTGGAAATGGAGGTCGGGGAGCTCTGGGGCCCTTCAGAGGCTTTCTCTCCACAGTGGCCTGGTGCCTTCTGTCTTCCGTGAGGCGTTGCGTGTTGGGCTTCGCTTCGCCTTCCTTCCCTCTCCTTTCCTTTTCTAACAGTGGCGGCAACTATGGCCCGTGCTCCTGTTAGCCCTGAGAAGCTAGGCTCCCTCCCGTTGGCATTTTGGGGGAGGGTAATCTGGGAGAAGCCCCATCGAGGCGTTTCCCAGGCATCTGTCGAGACAGGGGGAAAAAATGTCTCGCCCAGACAGACGGGGTAGGCTTGTGGTCTTTGTTGGGGTTGCTTTCTTGTAGCCTTTGTTTTGGGGGTGGATTTGGTTTCCTTTCTGCCTGCCCGTGTCTCTTGGGTTCCGGCGTGTGTGTGGCAAGGGGGTGGGGGGTTTTCCCCGCTGCCCTCGACGCTCAGCCTGGCTCTCGGGGTGTAGCCAAGGGACTTCCGAGTGCAGACCCGTCCCCGGGTTCCCGGCTTTGCTCAGGCTCAGGGGCAACTCCCCTGGGCAGGGAGCATGCTGGGGCACCTCCGTCGAGTCCTCCCCCACCCCCACGTCCTCTGAGACCTTTCCCTTTCTTCTCTTCCACAGGCCCCATCGCCACAGGATCTCGAAGGAGGAGGCTCGTTCTGAAGCTGAGCCAGAAGGACGCCCTGAACGCGCTCTTTCAACAGAACCCCTACCCTGGGATAGCGACCAGAGAACGACTGGCCCGAGAGCTTGGCATTGCCGAAAGCAGAGTTCAGGTAGGCCCCCCCCTCCACCGGTTCTCCCTCTCAGGCTCCCCGTGCCGGTCCAAGGCAGCCGAAAGCCTCCGGCGGCCTTGCTCTTGAGAACGAGTTCTCTCTGTTTGCCCCTAGGTCTGGTTTCAAAACCAACGAAGAAGACGGTTGAAGCAGGGCCGATCGCCGTCTGAAAATGTGCACCAAGACGGGGAACGGGGGCCAACGGCCACGCCCATGCCACCATTACCACCTCCTCGACCTCAGTCTTCCTCTCAAGGTAATTTACCCAGCGTTCTCCAAAGGCAAGTCCCCAGAGGGGGCCCCGAACCCTCCCCCTCTTGCCAGAGAATTCCCTCTGCTGGTGGGTGAGCACGGGCGGCCTCAGAAACACCAAGGGGGGAGGAAAGAGGGCCATCTGGTTGCTGCCCCCATCAGTGTCCCAGAGAAGGGCCCCATGCCCCCAGTCGGCGTGGACGGGCAGCACTCTTCCCCCTTTGCACCCCCTCCCCAGCCCCCTTCGGGAACTTTAGCCTCCGGCTGCCCAAGGCAGCCTTGGCCGAGGAGCATGCCTCAGGGCACTCCGCGGCAAGACCGGAGGAGGAAAGAGACACACAGGGACATGCATGTGTGTGGAGTGTGCGTGTGTGCGCGCACGTATCCACGATGCACACAGGCACATGATCCATCTGTGGCTGTGTTCCTTAGAACCCTGCACCGGCCACATCGCCACCTGAGGTGAGTCAGGTGTGTGCCTAAGTCTGTCTCCCTGGGACTCTCCATCCCCTCCACACCGCCTAGGGCATCTGTGCTGTGAACGTTCCATGGGCCTTAAAGTCCTCTCCTCTCCTCTCGGTGTGTTCTCTCTTTGGCAGAAGCCTCGGCCAGAGAGGCCAGGAGACAGAGGACCGTCATCTCTGCTTCTCAAACAAGGATCCTCGTGCAAGCCTTCACGAGGGATCGCTTTCCGGGGATTGCCGCCAGGGAAGAACTGGCTCGTCAGACGGGAATCCCAGAACCTCGAATCCAGGTAAGTTCTCCACCCAGCGCCTGGGCCCGGGACGTGACCCAGGAGAAAGGAGCGTTCACCGCTGCCAAGGGTTTGCAGGTGGATACACGCAGGCTTGGGCTTGCGCTTGCGCTTGGGCTAGGGGGGAGGGGGCCGAAAGTTGGTGGGCTGCGTGGTGGGTTTGGGGCCGCTTGTGGCCGTGCACTCACCCCTCATTTCCCAGGGCCAAGGGATTCGTTTGCAGAAAATGGCCCTGCAGAACTCACCCTGGGCCTGACAGATCCGAGGACGGGAGGCCAGGCAGGGTGGAGAATGGGCGCCGCGGGGGCGCCAGCACGTTGATCTGGACGCTCACGACTTCTGATGTGCCTGTCTGCCTTTTGCTCCCCTAGATATGGTTTCAAAACCGAAGAGCTCGGCACCCCCAGCAGAGCACGAGCGGGCCTGGCAGTGGCCGTGCCCAAGGCCCAGGCGACGCATCGGCCACGACTACTCCTGCTCCAGAGGACCGAAGGGCCCCACCCGCTGTCCACAGCACCTCTCTTCCCCTTCAGCCCTCTCTGTCGCAGGAGAGCATGCTCCCCTCCTTGGCTCCAGCCGCTCCTTTGGGCGCCCCCACCGTCTGGGTGCCCGGGACTGCCTCTGGGGTCTGTGTGGGCCAGCCGTTGATGATCTTCGTGGTCCAGCCCAGCCCGGAGGCTCTCCAGCCAAGTGCGAAGCCACCACCTCCTCCCCAGGTAGCACTTCCCTGGGCCGAATGCTCCCCTGCTGTCGTGGCCCCTTGGCAGCCTGGGCAAGGGGCCAACCTGCCGCCTGTACAGCCCGAGACACACATCCCGCGGTGGGCAGAGTCACCCTATGGTGAAGGCACGGCCCATCCGCTAGAGCCACAGCACCAGCCCCACACCCTTCGAAGCACGACAAGCCTCCTAGACGAGCTCATGGCAGCCGCGGGCGACCCGGACACGCAGGTGCCGTCCCCGGGTGCCGCGGCAGAGGCAGGAGCGCACCCTGTGCTCCCAGTCGCACCCAGCCTCCTAGACGAGCTCCTGGCGGCCACGGGCGTCCCGTACATGCAGGCGCCGTCCCCGGGGGCCGCGGCAGATGCAGGAGCGCACCCTGTCCTTCCCGGAGCACCCAGCCTCCTGGACGAGCTCATGGCGGCCGCGGGCGTCCCGGACACACAGGTGCCATCCCCGGGGGCCGCGGCAGATGGAGGAGCGTACCCTGTCCTCCCAGGCGCACCCAGCCTCCTAGACGAGCTCCTGGCGGACACTGTCGTCCCGGACACGCAGGCACCGTCCCCGGGGGCCGCGGCAGGCGCAGGAGCGCACCCTGTCCTCCCAGGTGCACCCAGCTTCCTAGACGAGCTCCTGGCGTCCACGGGCGTCCCGTACATGCAGGCGCCGTCCCCGGGGGCCGCGGCAGACTCAGGAGCGCACCCTATCCTCCCAGTCGCACCCAGCCTCCTAGACGAGCTCCTGGCGGCCACGAGCGTCCCGTACATGCAGGCGCCGTCCCCGGGGGCCGCGGCAGATGCAGGAGCGCACCCTGTCCTTCCCGGTGCACCCAGCCTCCTGGACGAGCTCCTGGCGGCCACGGGCGTCCCGTACATGCAGGCGCCGTCCCCGGGGTCCGCGGCAGATGCAGGAGCGCACCCTGTCCTTCCCTGTGCACCCAGCCTCCTGGACGAGCTCCTGGGGGCCACGGGCGTCCCGGACACGCAGGCGCCGTCCCCGGGTGCCGCGGCAGATGCAGGAGCGCACCCTGTCCTCCCAGTTGCACCCAGCCTCCTGGACGAGCTCCTGGCGTCCACGGACGTCCCGGGCTCACCGGCTCCTTCCCCGGGGTCCTCTACTGCCATCGCAGAGGACCAGCCAGCCCTCCCCGGGTCACGCAGCCTCCTAGAGGAAATCATGGCTGCCACGGCCATCCAGGACATGCCGTGGCCTTCCCCGGGGGTCACTGCCGAGGAAGGAGGAGCTGAGGCAAGCATGGAAGCACCCCTCAGTGAGGACGATTACCAGGCCCTCCTCGACATGCTGCCAGGCTCCCCAGGCCCTTGGGCTTAGAGGGAGAGGAAGGAAGGGGCCCCTTCTCCCCCAAGCCCCTTTCAGGCCTCCCTGCCTGGCATGCAGAGCCATGGAGCTCGGCGAGGGGGCCGGGTTTGGCTGGGGGTGGAGAGAATACAGACGGGATGTCTACCAACATCTTTGGGGACAAATGCGAGAGCTGGACCTTAGGGCAGCATGGGTCCCGTCCCCCCAAGAGGGACACCCCACCTGAAGCCTCCAGGCATGCGCGCATTCCAGTGACCAAGAGGGTGCCTAAGAGGGGACATGCCATGGATCCAATAAAGAAACCCTGTGCCCCGCACAGGTTCTTTCCGTCTGGCTCTTGTGTCTTCTGGTCCCGTCTTTCCCGCACTCCACACAGGAGAATGCCTTCCCTATGCCAGGGGCAGCTGAGGGGAGGGGAGCGGGGGATGGGGAAATGGGAAGGTGGATGGCTGGGAGATGCGAGGTGGGAGGGAGCGAGCGGGTGGAGGGAGAGGGTGGGGGTGAAGGGAGAGAGTGGGGGTGAAGGGAGAGAGCTGGGAAGGCTAAGTGGGAGAGGGAGGGAGGGAGGGAAGGGAGGCAGGGAGGGTCGGGGACGGAAGGAGGAAGGGGGGTGGTCGGGGGAGGGGGGCGGCGCCCGCGCGGCGGGGACTCAGCTTCAAGCCACCGGCAAACCCCGCGGGTATCCCTAAAATACTCCGTTGGGGACACGCTTGCCTCGGTTTCGGGGTGCATGCCCTGGGCGGGTTTCCCAAGGTGAGATCCTCTGAGCAAGCAGTAGGGACCGACCCACACAACCACTCTCACGACCAGACTCCCTGTGAACACACCCGCCAGGTATATCTGCAAAGGCCACTCATCTCCATGTGTCTCTCAGATCCTCGCGGTGTAGTGACTGAGCTCGCCCTGCCGCGAGCATGCCCCCATCACCAGCCGACTTACACACATTATTTATTTGCAAACCCGTTCCTGAATTCATAGACCCAATGGTTTCAAAGTACATACAAACCCCTCAGAGTTCCCATGTGAACCCCGGTGGTTCGGTTTCAAAACCTGGGTGGCCACAAATACTTAGCTAAAGATGGCTGTGGGTGTGCCGGTGTGTTTCGTTCGTGTCTTTTCAATTCATCGGGACCTGTTCCGAGCGAAAAGAGAGGTGCCTCGCATCGTCCATCCCCCGCACTACTTCACGCAGCCTTCTCCCTTCTTTGTCTGCTCCTTCCCCCTGATTTCCTCCTCCTTCTCCTCCCCGCCCTCCGTTTCTCGAAGAAAGCGCACACTCTTTCCATGTCCCGTTGTTGGCACGGGTCAGGGCTTCGTTCTCTCCACAAACGGCCAAGCTTCTTTCCTAGCCTTAGTGGAACCTCCTTGCTAAGAGTACGGGGATACACTCTCCCCTTTCCCGGGTCTGCCCGGGGCACTTGGGCTGGGGGGTGGGCTGGGGAGAGGCGGGCATCAGGCTCCACCTCAAAAAGCCCCAAAGGGCGTGAGCTGCCATTCGAGTGGCTGGCCCATCAGGTCTCTGGCAGTAGACTCGAGCTCCTGGCAAGTCAGAGCCCTGGGGGTGGGCAGGGCAGTGGACTGGGACTGCTGTAGGGAAAGGACGCCATGGGGGCACAGAGGAGGTGGGGAGGGACGTGGGAAACGGAGGCAAGGAAAGCGAGGGAATCGAGGTGGAGGCACCGGACAGAGCGTCCAGTGTCTGGGAATGCCCCGGAGGAGCCGGCGGAGGCCACTGGGGCCAACGTATGTGTGGAATGTGAAAAGGCGGGAAAACCCAGAGAGTTTCGGAAGCCAAGGCAGGCTGGGAAAGGGGGCGTGGGCGGCAACTGCAAAGGGGCCTAGGGGAATTCCCGGGCAATTAACAATCTGTGCACTGCTGATGCTCCCCGAGCCCGGCGTTGATCCCACCGCTGCGGCGTGGCAGGGCCACTAACCAAAGCCCCGAACGGCACACCCAGCCCAACGTGGACCTTGGGGCTGTGTGGCACGGGCCGTGCCCGTGAAAGCCCACTCGCTCCACGGGATCCTTTCCAGGGTCTCTGCTTGGCGGCCAGGGACGTCCCTCCCCTCCTTCTAAGCCCCCACCGCTATTTACATACATGGGGCGGAGCCACCTCACCCTATCGCAAGTCCTGAGCTGCTGGCTGCTGGCCCACCGGGACAGCCGTCTGCAGCGTCCGTGTGTCTCTCCCACCATGGCCTCGTCCAGCTCCTCCAGCACCTCAAGTGGTACGTTTGCCCTCGGCCCCTGGGGTTGGATCACGTCTCAGGGGGGTTTGTGGGTCGCCCGGCCAAAGGTTTCCGGCAAACCTGTCAACGGACCACCAGGAATGGCAGGGACCGATCGGCTGGGCCCGTGGTTTCCAGGCGTTGGGCGTGCCCAGAGTGGCACCGTTTGGTCGTTTGGCTCCTTTGGCACACACATGGCTTCTCCATTCTCTTTTCTGGGATGAGGGGGTTGGTTGAGGGCGTGGGAGGAGGGCGGACTGGGATGGGGCCCTTTGTCCTCATCTTCCTGTGGAAATGGAGGTCGGGGAGCTCTGGGGCCCTGCAGAGGCTTTCTCTCCACAGTGGCCTGGTGCCTTCTGTCTTCCGTCAGGCATTGTTTGTTGGGCTTCGCTGCACATTCCTTCCCTCTCGTTTCCTTTTCTCACAGTGGTGGCAACTATGGCCAGTGCCCCTGTTAGCCCCGAGAAGCCAGGCTCCCTCCCGTTGGCATCGTGAGGGAGGGAAATCTGGAAGAAGCCCCATCGAGGCGTTTCCCAGGCATGTCCCCAGTCAGGGGGAAAAATGTCTCGCCCAGACAGACGGGATAGGGCTGTGGTCTTTGTTGGGTGGTCCTTCTGGCCGCCTTTGTTTTGGGGGTGGGTTTGGTTGTTCTCCGTTCCTCACAGTGTAGTGACGGGGTTCGTCCGCGTCACCAGCCGACTTACAGACATTATTTATTTGCACACCCGTTCTTGAATTCACACGCCCAATGGTTTCAAACTACATACAAACCCCTCAGATTCCCATGTGAACCCCGGTGGTTCGGTTTCAAAACCTGGGTGGCCACAAATACTTAGCTAAAGATGGCTGTGGGTGTGCCGGTGTGTTTCGTTCGTGTCTTTTCAATTCATCGGGACCTGTTCCGAGCGAAAAGAGAGGTGCCTCGCATCGTCCATCCCCCGCACTACTTCACGCAGCCTTCTCCCTTCTTTGTCTGCTCCTTCCCCCTGATTTCCTCCTCCTTCTCCTCCCCGCCCTCCGTTTCTCGAAGAAAGCGCACACTCTTTCCATGTCCCGTTGTTGGCACGGGTCAGGGCTTCGTTCTCTCCACAAACGGCCAAGCTTCTTTCCTAGCCTTAGTGGAACCTCCTTGCTAAGAGTACGGGGATACACTCTCCCCTTTCCCGGGTCTGCCCAGGGCACTTGGGCTGGGGGGTGGGCTGGGGAGAGGCGGGCATCAGGCTCCACCTCAAAAAGCCCCAAAGGGCGTGAGCTGCCATTCGAGTGGCTGGCCCATCAGGTCTCTGGCAGTAGACTCGAGCTCCCGGCAAGTCAGAGCCCTGGGGGTGGGCAGGGCAGTGGACTGGGACTGCTGTAGGGAAAGGACGCCATGGGGGCACAGAGGAGGTGGGGAGGGACGTGGGAAACGGAGGCAAGGAAAGCGAGGGAATCGAGGTGGAGGCACCGGACAGAGCGTCCAGTGTCCGGGAATGCCTCGGAGGAGCCGGCGGAGGCCACTGGGGCCAACGTATGTGTGGAATGTGAAAAGGCGGGAAAACCCAGAGAGTTTCGGAAGCCAAGGCAGGCTGGGAAAGGGGGCGTGGGCGGCAACTGCAAAGGGGCCTAGGGGAATTCCCGGGCAATTAACAATCTGTGCACTGCTGATGCTCCCCGAGCCCGGCGTTGATCCCACCGCTGCGGCGTGGCAGGGCCACTAACCAAAGCCCCGAACGGCACACCCAGCCCAACGTGGACCTTGGGGCTGTGTGGCACGGGCCGTGCCCGTGAAAGCCCACTCGCTCCACGGGATCCTTTCCAGGGTCTCTGCTTGGCGGCCAGGGACGTCCCTCCCCTCCTTCTACGCCCCCACCGCTATTTGCATACATAGGGGTGGAGCCACCTCACCCTATCGCAAGTCCTGAGCTGCTGGCTGCTCGCCCCCCGGGACAGCAGTCCGCAGCGTCCGTGTGTCTCTCCCACCATGGCCTCGTCCAGCTCCTCCAGCACCTCAAGTGGTACGTTTGCCCTCGGCCCCTGGGGTTGGATCACGTCTCAGGGGGGTTGGTGGGTCGCCTGGCCAAATGTTCCTGGCAAACCTGTCAACGGACCACCAGGAATTGCAGGGACTGATCGGCTGGGCCCGTGGTTTCCAGGCGTTGGGCGTGCCCAGAGAAGCACCGTTTGGTCGTTTGGCTCCTTTGGCACACACATGCCTTCTCCATTCTCTTTTCTGGGATGAGGGGGTTCGTTGAGGGGGCGGGGGGAGGGCGGACTGGGATGGGGCCCTTTGTCCTCATCTTCCTGTGGAAATGGAGGTCGGGGAGCTCTGGGGCCCTTCAGAGGCTTTCTCTCCACAGTGGCCTGGTGCCTTCTGTCTTCCGTGAGGCGTTGCGTGTTGGGCTTCGCTTCGCCTTCCTTCCCTCTCCTTTCCTTTTCTAACAGTGGCGGCAACTATGGCCCGTGCTCCTGTTAGCCCTGAGAAGCTAGGCTCCCTCCCGTTGGCATTTTGGGGGAGGGTAATCTGGGAGAAGCCCCATCGAGGCGTTTCCCAGGCATCTGTCGAGACAGGGGGAAAAAATGTCTCGCCCAGACAGACGGGGTAGGCTTGTGGTCTTTGTTGGGGTTGCTTTCTTGTAGCCTTTGTTTTGGGGGTGGATTTGGTTTCCTTTCTGCCTGCCCGTGTCTCTTGGGTTCCGGCGTGTGTGTGGCAAGGGGGTGGGGGGTTTTCCCCGCTGCCCTCGACGCTCAGCCTGGCTCTCGGGGTGTAGCCAAGGGACTTCCGAGTGCAGACCCGTCCCCGGGTTCCCGGCTTTGCTCAGGCTCAGGGGCAACTCCCCTGGGCAGGGAGCATGCTGGGGCACCTCCGTCGAGTCCTCCCCCACCCCCACGTCCTCTGAGACCTTTCCCTTTCTTCTCTTCCACAGGCCCCATCGCCACAGGATCTCGAAGGAGGAGGCTCGTTCTGAAGCTGAGCCAGAAGGACGCCCTGAACGCGCTCTTTCAACAGAACCCCTACCCTGGGATAGCGACCAGAGAACGACTGGCCCGAGAGCTTGGCATTGCCGAAAGCAGAGTTCAGGTAGGCCCCCCCCTCCACCGGTTCTCCCTCTCAGGCTCCCCGTGCCGGTCCAAGGCAGCCGAAAGCCTCCGGCGGCCTTGCTCTTGAGAACGAGTTCTCTCTGTTTGCCCCTAGGTCTGGTTTCAAAACCAACGAAGAAGACGGTTGAAGCAGGGCCGATCGCCGTCTGAAAATGTGCACCAAGACGGGGAACGGGGGCCAACGGCCACGCCCATGCCACCATTACCACCTCCTCGACCTCAGTCTTCCTCTCAAGGTAATTTACCCAGCGTTCTCCAAAGGCAAGTCCCCAGAGGGGGCCCCGAACCCTCCCCCTCTTGCCAGAGAATTCCCTCTGCTGGTGGGTGAGCACGGGCGGCCTCAGAAACACCAAGGGGGGAGGAAAGAGGGCCATCTGGTTGCTGCCCCCATCAGTGTCCCAGAGAAGGGCCCCATGCCCCCAGTCGGCGTGGACGGGCAGCACTCTTCCCCCTTTGCACCCCCTCCCCAGCCCCCTTCGGGAACTTTAGCCTCCGGCTGCCCAAGGCAGCCTTGGCCGAGGAGCATGCCTCAGGGCACTCCGCGGCAAGACCGGAGGAGGAAAGAGACACACAGGGACATGCATGTGTGTGGAGTGTGCGTGTGTGCGCGCACGTATCCACGATGCACACAGGCACATGATCCATCTGTGGCTGTGTTCCTTAGAACCCTGCACCGGCCACATCGCCACCTGAGGTGAGTCAGGTGTGTGCCTAAGTCTGTCTCCCTGGGACTCTCCATCCCCTCCACACCGCCTAGGGCATCTGTGCTGTGAACGTTCCATGGGCCTTAAAGTCCTCTCCTCTCCTCTCGGTGTGTTCTCTCTTTGGCAGAAGCCTCGGCCAGAGAGGCCAGGAGACAGAGGACCGTCATCTCTGCTTCTCAAACAAGGATCCTCGTGCAAGCCTTCACGAGGGATCGCTTTCCGGGGATTGCCGCCAGGGAAGAACTGGCTCGTCAGACGGGAATCCCAGAACCTCGAATCCAGGTAAGTTCTCCACCCAGCGCCTGGGCCCGGGACGTGACCCAGGAGAAAGGAGCGTTCACCACTGCCAAGGGTTTGCAGGTGGATACACGCAGGCTTGGGCTTGCGCTTGCGCTTGGGCTAGGGGGGAGGGGGCCGAAAGTTGGTGGGCTGCGTGGTGGGTTTGGGGCCGCTTGTGGCCGTGCACTCACCCCTCATTTCCCAGGGCCAAGGGATTCGTTTGCAGAAAATGGCCCTGCAGAACTCACCCTGGGCCTGACAGATCCGAGGACGGGAGGCCAGGCAGGGTGGAGAATGGGCGCCGCGGGGGCGCCAGCACGTTGATCTGGACGCTCACGACTTCTGATGTGCCTGTCTGCCTTTTGCTCCCCTAGATATGGTTTCAAAACCGAAGAGCTCGGCACCCCCAGCAGAGCACGAGCGGGCCTGGCAGTGGCCGTGCCCAAGGCCCAGGCGACGCATCGGCCACGACTACTCCTGCTCCAGAGGACCGAAGGGCCCCACCCGCTGTCCACAGCACCTCTCTTCCCCTTCAGCCCTCTCTGTCGCAGGAGAGCATGCTCCCCTCCTTGGCTCCAGCCGCTCCTTTGGGCGCCCCCACCGTCTGGGTGCCCGGGACTGCCTCTGGGGTCTGTGTGGGCCAGCCGTTGATGATCTTCGTGGTCCAGCCCAGCCCGGAGGCTCTCCAGCCAAGTGCGAAGCCACCACCTCCTCCCCAGGTAGCACTTCCCTGGGCCGAATGCTCCCCTGCTGTCGTGGCCCCTTGGCAGCCTGGGCAAGGGGCCAACCTGCCGCCTGTACAGCCCGAGACACACATCCCGCGGTGGGCAGAGTCACCCTATGGTGAAGGCACGGCCCATCCGCTAGAGCCACAGCACCAGCCCCACACCCTTCGAAGCACGACAAGCCTCCTAGACGAGCTCATGGCAGCCGCGGGCGACCCGGACACGCAGGTGCCGTCCCCGGGTGCCGCGGCAGAGGCAGGAGCGCACCCTGTGCTCCCAGTCGCACCCAGCCTCCTAGAGGAGCTCCTGGCGGCCACGGGCGTCCCGTACATGCAGGCGCCGTCCCCGGGGGCCGCGGCAGATGCAGGAGCGCACCCTGTCCTTCCCGGAGCACCCAGCCTCCTGGACGAGCTCATGGCGGCCGCGGGCGTCCCGGACACACAGGTGCCATCCCCGGGGGCCGCGGCAGATGGAGGTGCGTACCCTGTCCTCCCAGGCGCACCCAGCCTCCTAGACGAGCTCCTGGCGGACACTGTCGTCCCGGACACGCAGGCACCGTCCCCGGGGGCCGCGGCAGGCGCAGGAGCGCACCCTGTCCTCCCAGGTGCACCCAGCTTCCTAGACGAGCTCCTGGCGTCCACGGGCGTCCCGTACATGCAGGCGCCGTCCCCGGGGGCCGCGGCAGACTCAGGAGCGCACCCTATCCTCCCAGTCGCACCCAGCCTCCTAGACGAGCTCCTGGCGGCCACGAGCGTCCCGTACATGCAGGCGCCGTCCCCGGGGGCCGCGGCAGATGCAGGAGCGCACCCTGTCCTTCCCGGTGCACCCAGCCTCCTGGACGAGCTCCTGGCGGCCACGGGCGTCCCGTACATGCAGGCGCCGTCCCCGGGGTCCGCGGCAGATGCAGGAGCGCACCCTGTCCTTCCCGGTGCACCCAGCCTCCTGGACGAGCTCCTGGGGGCCACGGGCGTCCCGGACACGCAGGCGCCGTCCCCGGGTGCCGCGGCAGACGCAGGAGCGCACCCTGTCCTCCCAGTTGCACCCAGCCTCCTGGACGAGCTCCTGGCGTCCACGGACGTCCCGGGCTCACCGGCTCCTTCCCCGGGGTCCTCTACTGCCATCGCAGAGGACCAGCCAGCCCTCCCCGGGTCACGCAGCCTCCTAGAGGAAATCATGGCTGCCACGGCCATCCAGGACATGCCGTGGCCTTCCCCGGGGGTCACTGCCGAGGAAGGAGGAGCTGAGGCAAGCATGGAAGCACCCCTCAGTGAGGACGATTACCAGGCCCTCCTCGACATGCTGCCAGGCTCCCCAGGCCCTTGGGCTTAGAGGGAGAGGAAGGAAGGGGCCCCTTCTCCCCCAAGCCCCTTTCAGGCCTCCCTGCCTGGCATGCAGAGCCATGGAGCTCGGCGAGGGGGCCGGGTTTGGCTGGGGGTGGAGAGAATACAGACGGGATGTCTACCAACATCTTTGGGGACAAATGCGAGAGCTGGACCTTAGGGCAGCATGGGTCCCGTCCCCCCAAGAGGGACACCCCACCTGAAGCCTCCAGGCATGCGCGCATTCCAGTGACCAAGAGGGTGCCTAAGAGGGGACATGCCATGGATCCAATAAAGAAACCCTGTGCCCCGCACAGGTTCTTTCCGTCTGGCTCTTGTGTCTTCTGGTCCCGTCTTTCCCGCACTCCACACAGGAGAATGCCTTCCCTATGCCAGGGGCAGCTGAGGGGAGGGGAGCGGGGGATGGGGAAATGGGAAGGTGGATGGCTGGGAGATGCGAGGTGGGAGGGAGCGAGCGGGTGGAGGGAGAGGGTGGGGGTGAAGGGAGAGAGTGGGGGTGAAGGGAGAGAGCTGGGAAGGCTAAGTGGGAGAGGGAGGGAGGGAGGGAAGGGAGGCAGGGAGGGTCGGGGACGGAAGGAGGAAGGGGGGTGGTCGGGGGAGGGGGGCGGCGCCCGCGCGGCGGGGACTCAGCTTCAAGCCACCGGCAAACCCCGCGGGTATCCCTAAAATACTCCGTTGGGGACACGCTTGCCTCGGTTTCGGGGTGCATGCCCTGGGCGGGTTTCCCAAGGTGAGATCCTCTGAGCAAGCAGTAGGGACCGACCCACACAACCACTCTCACGACCAGACTCCCTGTGAACACACCCGCCAGGTATATCTGCAAAGGCCACTCATCTCCATGTGTCTCTCAGATCCTCGCGGTGTAGTGACTGAGCTCGCCCTGCCGCGAGCATGCCCCCATCACCAGCCGACTTACACACATTATTTATTTGCAAACCCGTTCCTGAATTCATAGACCCAATGGTTTCAAAGTACATACAAACCCCTCAGAGTTCCCATGTGAACCCCGGTGGTTCGGTTTCAAAACCTGGGTGGCCACAAATACTTAGCTAAAGATGGCTGTGGGTGTGCCGGTGTGTTTCGTTCGTGTCTTTTCAATTCATCGGGACCTGTTCCGAGCGAAAAGAGAGGTGCCTCGCATCGTCCATCCCCCGCACTACTTCACGCAGCCTTCTCCCTTCTTTGTCTGCTCCTTCCCCCTGATTTCCTCCTCCTTCTCCTCCCCGCCCTCCGTTTCTCGAAGAAAGCGCACACTCTTTCCATGTCCCGTTGTTGGCACGGGTCAGGGCTTCGTTCTCTCCACAAACGGCCAAGCTTCTTTCCTAGCCTTAGTGGAACCTCCTTGCTAAGAGTACGGGGATACACTCTCCCCTTTCCCGGGTCTGCCCGGGGCACTTGGGCTGGGGGGTGGGCTGGGGAGAGGCGGGCATCAGGCTCCACCTCAAAAAGCCCCAAAGGGCGTGAGCTGCCATTCGAGTGGCTGGCCCATCAGGTCTCTGGCAGTAGACTCGAGCTCCTGGCAAGTCAGAGCCCTGGGGGTGGGCAGGGCAGTGGACTGGGACTGCTGTAGGGAAAGGACGCCATGGGGGCACAGAGGAGGTGGGGAGGGACGTGGGAAACGGAGGCAAGGAAAGCGAGGGAATCGAGGTGGAGGCACCGGACAGAGCGTCCAGTGTCTGGGAATGCCTCGGAGGAGCCGGCGGAGGCCACTGGGGCCAACGTATGTGTGGAATGTGAAAAGGCGGGAAAACCCAGAGAGTTTCGGAAGCCAAGGCAGGCTGGGAAAGGGGGCGTGGGCGGCAACTGCAAAGGGGCCTAGGGGAATTCCCGGGCAATTAACAATCTGTGCACTGCTGATGCTCCCCGAGCCCGGCGTTGATCCCACCGCTGCGGCGTGGCAGGGCCACTAACCAAAGCCCCGAACGGCACACCCAGCCCAACGTGGACCTTGGGGCTGTGTGGCACGGGCCGTGCCCGTGAAAGCCCACTCGCTCCACGGGATCCTTTCCAGGGTCTCTGCTTGGCGGCCAGGGACGTCCCTCCCCTCCTTCTAAGCCCCCACCGCTATTTACATACATGGGGCGGAGCCACCTCACCCTATCGCAAGTCCTGAGCTGCTGGCTGCTGGCCCACCGGGACAGCCGTCTGCAGCGTCCGTGTGTCTCTCCCACCATGGCCTCGTCCAGCTCCTCCAGCACCTCAAGTGGTACGTTTGCCCTCGGCCCCTGGGGTTGGATCACGTCTCAGGGGGGTTTGTGGGTCGCCCGGCCAAAGGTTTCCGGCAAACCTGTCAACGGACCACCAGGAATGGCAGGGACCGATCGGCTGGGCCCGTGGTTTCCAGGCGTTGGGCGTGCCCAGAGTGGCACCGTTTGGTCGTTTGGCTCCTTTGGCACACACATGGCTTCTCCATTCTCTTTTCTGGGATGAGGGGGTTGGTTGAGGGCGTGGGAGGAGGGCGGACTGGGATGGGGCCCTTTGTCCTCATCTTCCTGTGGAAATGGAGGTCGGGGAGCTCTGGGGCCCTGCAGAGGCTTTCTCTCCACAGTGGCCTGGTGCCTTCTGTCTTCCGTCAGGCATTGTTTGTTGGGCTTCGCTGCACATTCCTTCCCTCTCGTTTCCTTTTCTCACAGTGGTGGCAACTATGGCCAGTGCCCCTGTTAGCCCCGAGAAGCCAGGCTCCCTCCCGTTGGCATCGTGAGGGAGGGAAATCTGGAAGAAGCCCCATCGAGGCGTTTCCCAGGCATGTCCCCAGTCAGGGGGAAAAATGTCTCGCCCAGACAGACGGGATAGGGCTGTGGTCTTTGTTGGGTGGTCCTTCTGGCCGCCTTTGTTTTGGGGGTGGGTTTGGTTGTTCTCCGTTCCTCACAGTGTAGTGACGGGGTTCGTCCGCGTCACCAGCCGACTTACAGACATTATTTATTTGCACACCCGTTCTTGAATTCACACGCCCAATGGTTTCAAACTACATACAAACCCCTCACTGTTCTCATGTGAACCCCGGTGGTTGGGTTTCGAAAGCAGGGTGGCCACAAATACTTAGCTAAAGATGGCTGTGGGTGTGCCGGTGTGTTTCGTTCATGTCTTTTCAATTCATCGGGACCTGTTCCGAGCGAAAAGAGAGGTGCCTCGCATCGTCCATCCCCCGCACTACTTCACGCAGCCTTCTCCCTTCTTTGTCTGCTCCTTCCCCCTGATTTCCTCCTCCTTCTCCTCCCCGCCCTCCGTTTCTCGAAGAAAGCGCACACTCTTTCCATGTCCCGTTGTTGGCACGGGTCAGGGCTTCGTTCTCTCCACAAACGGCCAAGCTTCTTTCCTAGCCTTAGTGGAACCTCCTTGCTAAGAGTACGGGGATACACTCTCCCCTTTCCCGGGTCTGCCCAGGGCACTTGGGCTGGGGGGTGGGCTGGGGAGAGGCGGGCATCAGGCTCCACCTCAAAAAGCCCCAAAGGGCGTGAGCTGCCATTCGAGTGGCTGGCCCATCAGGTCTCTGGCAGTAGACTCGAGCTCCCGGCAAGTCAGAGCCCTGGGGGTGGGCAGGGCAGTGGACTGGGACTGCTGTAGGGAAAGGACGCCATGGGGGCACAGAGGAGGTGGGGAGGGACGTGGGAAACGGAGGCAAGGAAAGCGAGGGAATCGAGGTGGAGGCACCGGACAGAGCGTCCAGTGTCCGGGAATGCCTCGGAGGAGCCGGCGGAGGCCACTGGGGCCAACGTATGTGTGGAATGTGAAAAGGCGGGAAAACCCAGAGAGTTTCGGAAGCCAAGGCAGGCTGGGAAAGGGGGCGTGGGCGGCAACTGCAAAGGGGCCTAGGGGAATTCCCGGGCAATTAACAATCTGTGCACTGCTGATGCTCCCCGAGCCCGGCGTTGATCCCACCGCTGCGGCGTGGCAGGGCCACTAACCAAAGCCCCGAACGGCACACCCAGCCCAACGTGGACCTTGGGGCTGTGTGGCACGGGCCGTGCCCGTGAAAGCCCACTCGCTCCACGGGATCCTTTCCAGGGTCTCTGCTTGGCGGCCAGGGACGTCCCTCCCCTCCTTCTACGCCCCCACCGCTATTTGCATACATAGGGGTGGAGCCACCTCACCCTATCGCAAGTCCTGAGCTGCTGGCTGCTCGCCCCCCGGGACAGCAGTCCGCAGCGTCCGTGTGTCTCTCCCACCATGGCCTCGTCCAGCTCCTCCAGCACCTCAAGTGGTACGTTTGCCCTCGGCCCCTGGGGTTGGATCACGTCTCAGGGGGGTTGGTGGGTCGCCTGGCCAAATGTTCCTGGCAAACCTGTCAACGGACCACCAGGAATTGCAGGGACTGATCGGCTGGGCCCGTGGTTTCCAGGCGTTGGGCGTGCCCAGAGAAGCACCGTTTGGTCGTTTGGCTCCTTTGGCACACACATGCCTTCTCCATTCTCTTTTCTGGGATGAGGGGGTTGGTTGAGGGGGCGGGGGGAGGGCGGACTGGGATGGGGCCCTTTGTCCTCATCTTCCTGTGGAAATGGAGGTCGGGGAGCTCTGGGGCCCTTCAGAGGCTTTCTCTCCACAGTGGCCTGGTGCCTTCTGTCTTCCGTGAGGCGTTGCGTGTTGGGCTTCGCTTCGCCTTCCTTCCCTCTCCTTTCCTTTTCTAACAGTGGCGGCAACTATGGCCCGTGCTCCTGTTAGCCCTGAGAAGCTAGGCTCCCTCCCGTTGGCATTTTGGGGGAGGGTAATCTGGGAGAAGCCCCATCGAGGCGTTTCCCAGGCATCTGTCGAGACAGGGGGAAAAAATGTCTCGCCCAGACAGACGGGGTAGGCTTGTGGTCTTTGTTGGGGTTGCTTTCTTGTAGCCTTTGTTTTGGGGGTGGATTTGGTTTCCTTTCTGCCTGCCCGTGTCTCTTGGGTTCCGGCGTGTGTGTGGCAAGGGGGTGGGGGGTTTTCCCCGCTGCCCTCGACGCTCAGCCTGGCTCTCGGGGTGTAGCCAAGGGACTTCCGAGTGCAGACCCGTCCCCGGGTTCCCGGCTTTGCTCAGGCTCAGGGGCAACTCCCCTGGGCAGGGAGCATGCTGGGGCACCTCCGTCGAGTCCTCCCCCACCCCCACGTCCTCTGAGACCTTTCCCTTTCTTCTCTTCCACAGGCCCCATCGCCACAGGATCTCGAAGGAGGAGGCTCGTTCTGAAGCTGAGCCAGAAGGACGCCCTGAACGCGCTCTTTCAACAGAACCCCTACCCTGGGATAGCGACCAGAGAACGACTGGCCCGAGAGCTTGGCATTGCCGAAAGCAGAGTTCAGGTAGGCCCCCCCCTCCACCGGTTCTCCCTCTCAGGCTCCCCGTGCCGGTCCAAGGCAGCCGAAAGCCTCCGGCGGCCTTGCTCTTGAGAACGAGTTCTCTCTGTTTGCCCCTAGGTCTGGTTTCAAAACCAACGAAGAAGACGGTTGAAGCAGGGCCGATCGCCGTCTGAAAATGTGCACCAAGACGGGGAACGGGGGCCAACGGCCACGCCCATGCCACCATTACCACCTCCTCGACCTCAGTCTTCCTCTCAAGGTAATTTACCCAGCGTTCTCCAAAGGCAAGTCCCCAGAGGGGGCCCCGAACCCTCCCCCTCTTGCCAGAGAATTCCCTCTGCTGGTGGGTGAGCACGGGCGGCCTCAGAAACACCAAGGGGGGAGGAAAGAGGGCCATCTGGTTGCTGCCCCCATCAGTGTCCCAGAGAAGGGCCCCATGCCCCCAGTCGGCGTGGACGGGCAGCACTCTTCCCCCTTTGCACCCCCTCCCCAGCCCCCTTCGGGAACTTTAGCCTCCGGCTGCCCAAGGCAGCCTTGGCCGAGGAGCATGCCTCAGGGCACTCCGCGGCAAGACCGGAGGAGGAAAGAGACACACAGGGACATGCATGTGTGTGGAGTGTGCGTGTGTGCGCGCACGTATCCACGATGCACACAGGCACATGATCCATCTGTGGCTGTGTTCCTTAGAACCCTGCACCGGCCACATCGCCACCTGAGGTGAGTCAGGTGTGTGCCTAAGTCTGTCTCCCTGGGACTCTCCATCCCCTCCACACCGCCTAGGGCATCTGTGCTGTGAACGTTCCATGGGCCTTAAAGTCCTCTCCTCTCCTCTCGGTGTGTTCTCTCTTTGGCAGAAGCCTCGGCCAGAGAGGCCAGGAGACAGAGGACCGTCATCTCTGCTTCTCAAACAAGGATCCTCGTGCAAGCCTTCACGAGGGATCGCTTTCCGGGGATTGCCGCCAGGGAAGAACTGGCTCGTCAGACGGGAATCCCAGAACCTCGAATCCAGGTAAGTTCTCCACCCAGCGCCTGGGCCCGGGACGTGACCCAGGAGAAAGGAGCGTTCACCGCTGCCAAGGGTTTGCAGGTGGATACACGCAGGCTTGGGCTTGCGCTTGCGCTTGGGCTAGGGGGGAGGGGGCCGAAAGTTGGTGGGCTGCGTGGTGGGTTTGGGGCCGCTTGTGGCCGTGCACTCACCCCTCATTTCCCAGGGCCAAGGGATTCGTTTGCAGAAAATGGCCCTGCAGAACTCACCCTGGGCCTGACAGATCCGAGGACGGGAGGCCAGGCAGTGTGGAGAATGGGCGCCGCGGGGGCGCCAGCACGTTGATCTGGACGCTCACGACTTCTGATGTGCCTGTCTGCCTTTTGCTCCCCTAGATATGGTTTCAAAACCGAAGAGCTCGGCACCCCCAGCAGAGCACGAGCGGGCCTGGCAGTGGCCGTGCCCAAGGCCCAGGCGACGCATCGGCCACGACTACTCCTGCTCCAGAGGACCGAAGGGCCCCACCCGCTGTCCACAGCACCTCTCTTCCCCTTCAGCCCTCTCTGTCGCAGGAGAGCATGCTCCCCTCCTTGGCTCCAGCCGCTCCTTTGGGCGCCCCCACCGTCTGGGTGCCCGGGACTGCCTCTGGGGTCTGTGTGGGCCAGCCGTTGATGATCTTCGTGGTCCAGCCCAGCCCGGAGGCTCTCCAGCCAAGTGCGAAGCCACCACCTCCTCCCCAGGTAGCACTTCCCTGGGCCGAATGCTCCCCTGCTGTCGTGGCCCCTTGGCAGCCTGGGCAAGGGGCCAACCTGCCGCCTGTACAGCCCGAGACACACATCCCGCGGTGGGCAGAGTCACCCTATGGTGAAGGCACGGCCCATCCGCTAGAGCCACAGCACCAGCCCCACACCCTTCGAAGCACGACAAGCCTCCTAGACGAGCTCATGGCAGCCGCGGGCGACCCGGACACGCAGGTGCCGTCCCCGGGTGCCGCGGCAGAGGCAGGAGCGCACCCTGTGCTCCCAGTCGCACCCAGCCTCCTAGAGGAGCTCCTGGCGGCCACGAGCGTCCCGTACATGCAGGCGCCGTCCCCGGGGGCCGCGGCAGATGCAGGAGCGCACCCTGTCCTTCCCGGTGCACCCAGCCTCCTGGACGAGCTCCTGGCGGCCACGGGCGTCCCGTACATGCAGGCGCCGTCCCCGGGGGCCGCGGCAGATGCAGGAGCGCACCCTGTCCTTCCCGGTGCACCCAGCCTCCTGGACGAGCTCCTGGCGGCCACGGGCGTCCCGTACATGCAGGCGCCGTCCCCGGGGTCCGCGGCAGATGCAGGAGCGCACCCTGTCCTTCCCGGTGCACCCAGCCTCCTGGACGAGCTCCTGGGGGCCACGGGCGTCCCGGACACGCAGGCGCCGTCCCCGGGTGCCGCGGCAGACGCAGGAGCGCACCCTGTCCTCCCAGTTGCACCCAGCCTCCTGGACGAGCTCCTGGCGTCCACGGACGTCCCGGGCTCACCGGCTCCTTCCCCGGGGTCCTCTACTGCCATCGCAGAGGACCAGCCAGCCCTCCCCGGGTCACGCAGCCTCCTAGAGGAAATCATGGCTGCCACGGCCATCCAGGACATGCCGTGGCCTTCCCCGGGGGTCACTGCCGAGGAAGGAGGAGCTGAGGCAAGCATGGAAGCACCCCTCAGTGAGGACGATTACCAGGCCCTCCTCGACATGCTGCCAGGCTCCCCAGGCCCTTGGGCTTAGAGGGAGAGGAAGGAAGGGGCCCCTTCTCCCCCAAGCCCCTTTCAGGCCTCCCTGCCTGGCATGCAGAGCCATGGAGCTCGGCGAGGGGGCCGGGTTTGGCTGGGGGTGGAGAGAATACAGACGGGATGTCTACCAACATCTTTGGGGACAAATGCGAGAGCTGGACCTTAGGGCAGCATGGGTCCCGTCCCCCCAAGAGGGACACCCCACCTGAAGCCTCCAGGCATGCGCGCATTCCAGTGACCAAGAGGGTGCCTAAGAGGGGACATGCCATGGATCCAATAAAGAAACCCTGTGCCCCGCACAGGTTCTTTCCGTCTGGCTCTTGTGTCTTCTGGTCCCGTCTTTCCCGCACTCCACACAGGAGAATGCCTTCCCTATGCCAGGGGCAGCTGAGGGGAGGGGAGCGGGGGATGGGGAAATGGGAAGGTGGATGGCTGGGAGATGCGAGGTGGGAGGGAGCGAGCGGGTGGAGGGAGAGGGTGGGGGTGAAGGGAGAGAGTGGGGGTGAAGGGAGAGAGCTGGGAAGGCTAAGTGGGAGAGGGAGGGAGGGAGGGAAGGGAGGCAGGGAGGGTCGGGGACGGAAGGAGGAAGGGGGGTGGTCGGGGGAGGGGGGCGGCGCCCGCGCGGCGGGGACTCAGCTTCAAGCCACCGGCAAACCCCGCGGGTATCCCTAAAATACTCCGTTGGGGACACGCTTGCCTCGGTTTCGGGGTGCATGCCCTGGGCGGGTTTCCCAAGGTGAGATCCTCTGAGCAAGCAGTAGGGACCGACCCACACAACCACTCTCACGACCAGACTCCCTGTGAACACACCCGCCAGGTATATCTGCAAAGGCCACTCATCTCCATGTGTCTCTCAGATCCTCGCGGTGTAGTGACTGAGCTCGCCCTGCCGCGAGCATGCCCCCATCACCAGCCGACTTACACACATTATTTATTTGCAAACCCGTTCCTGAATTCATAGACCCAATGGTTTCAAAGTACATACAAACCCCTCAGAGTT
The DNA here is from genome assembly GCF_054371585.1 of Giraffa tippelskirchi. NCBI lineage: Eukaryota > Metazoa > Chordata > Mammalia > Artiodactyla > Giraffidae > Giraffa > Giraffa tippelskirchi. Next base: position 1,403,690 of record NC_137283.1, read on the forward strand.
CCCATGTGAACCCCGGTGGTTCGGTTTCAAAACCTGGGTGGCCACAAATACTTAGCTAAAGATGGCTGTGGGTGTGCCGGTGTGTTTCGTTCGTGTCTTTTCAATTCATCGGGACCTGTTCCGAGCGAAAAGAGAGGTGCCTCGCATCGTCCATCCCCCGCACTACTTCACGCAGCCTTCTCCCTTCTTTGTCTGCTCCTTCCCCCTGATTTCCTCCTCCTTCTCCTCCCCGCCCTCCGTTTCTCGAAGAAAGCGCACACTCTTTCCATGTCCCGTTGTTGGCACGGGTCAGGGCTTCGTTCTCTCCACAAACGGCCAAGCTTCTTTCCTAGCCTTAGTGGAACCTCCTTGCTAAGAGTACGGGGATACACTCTCCCCTTTCCCGGGTCTGCCCGGGGCACTTGGGCTGGGGGGTGGGCTGGGGAGAGGCGGGCATCAGGCTCCACCTCAAAAAGCCCCAAAGGGCGTGAGCTGCCATTCGAGTGGCTGGCCCATCAGGTCTCTGGCAGTAGACTCGAGCTCCTGGCAAGTCAGAGCCCTGGGGGTGGGCAGGGCAGTGGACTGGGACTGCTGTAGGGAAAGGACGCCATGGGGGCACAGAGGAGGTGGGGAGGGACGTGGGAAACGGAGGCAAGGAAAGCGAGGGAATCGAGGTGGAGGCACCGGACAGAGCGTCCAGTGTCTGGGAATGCCTCGGAGGAGCCGGCGGAGGCCACTGGGGCCAACGTATGTGTGGAATGTGAAAAGGCGGGAAAACCCAGAGAGTTTCGGAAGCCAAGGCAGGCTGGGAAAGGGGGCGTGGGCGGCAACTGCAAAGGGGCCTAGGGGAATTCCCGGGCAATTAACAATCTGTGCACTGCTGATGCTCCCCGAGCCCGGCGTTGATCCCACCGCTGCGGCGTGGCAGGGCCACTAACCAAAGCCCCGAACGGCACACCCAGCCCAACGTGGACCTTGGGGCTGTGTGGCACGGGCCGTGCCCGTGAAAGCCCACTCGCTCCACGGGATCCTTTCCAGGGTCTCTGCTTGGCGGCCAGGGACGTCCCTCCCCTCCTTCTAAGCCCCCACCGCTATTTACATACATGGGGCGGAGCCACCTCACCCTATCGCAAGTCCTGAGCTGCTGGCTGCTGGCCCACCGGGACAGCCGTCTGCAGCGTCCGTGTGTCTCTCCCACCATGGCCTCGTCCAGCTCCTCCAGCACCTCAAGTGGTACGTTTGCCCTCGGCCCCTGGGGTTGGATCACGTCTCAGGGGGGTTTGTGGGTCGCCCGGCCAAAGGTTTCCGGCAAACCTGTCAACGGACCACCAGGAATGGCAGGGACCGATCGGCTGGGCCCGTGGTTTCCAGGCGTTGGGCGTGCCCAGAGTGGCACCGTTTGGTCGTTTGGCTCCTTTGGCACACACATGGCTTCTCCATTCTCTTTTCTGGGATGAGGGGGTTGGTTGAGGGCGTGGGAGGAGGGCGGACTGGGATGGGGCCCTTTGTCCTCATCTTCCTGTGGAAATGGAGGTCGGGGAGCTCTGGGGCCCTGCAGAGGCTTTCTCTCCACAGTGGCCTGGTGCCTTCTGTCTTCCGTCAGGCATTGTTTGTTGGGCTTCGCTGCACATTCCTTCCCTCTCGTTTCCTTTTCTCACAGTGGTGGCAACTATGGCCAGTGCCCCTGTTAGCCCCGAGAAGCCAGGCTCCCTCCCGTTGGCATCGTGAGGGAGGGAAATCTGGAAGAAGCCCCATCGAGGCGTTTCCCAGGCATGTCCCCAGTCAGGGGGAAAAATGTCTCGCCCAGACAGACGGGATAGGGCTGTGGTCTTTGTTGGGTGGTCCTTCTGGCCGCCTTTGTTTTGGGGGTGGGTTTGGTTGTTCTCCGTTCCTCACAGTGTAGTGACGGGGTTCGTCCGCGTCACCAGCCGACTTACAGACATTATTTATTTGCACACCCGTTCTTGAATTCACACGCCCAATGGTTTCAAACTACATACAAACCCCTCAGATTCCCATGTGAACCCCGGTGGTTCGGTTTCAAAACCTGGGTGGCCACAAATACTTAGCTAAAGATGGCTGTGGGTGTGCCGGTGTGTTTCGTTCGTGTCTTTTCAATTCATCGGGACCTGTTCCGAGCGAAAAGAGAGGTGCCTCGCATCGTCCATCCCCCGCACTACTTCACGCAGCCTTCTCCCTTCTTTGTCTGCTCCTTCCCCCTGATTTCCTCCTCCTTCTCCTCCCCGCCCTCCGTTTCTCGAAGAAAGCGCACACTCTTTCCATGTCCCGTTGTTGGCACGGGTCAGGGCTTCGTTCTCTCCACAAACGGCCAAGCTTCTTTCCTAGCCTTAGTGGAACCTCCTTGCTAAGAGTACGGGGATACACTCTCCCCTTTCCCGGGTCTGCCCAGGGCACTTGGGCTGGGGGGTGGGCTGGGGAGAGGCGGGCATCAGGCTCCACCTCAAAAAGCCCCAAAGGGCGTGAGCTGCCATTCGAGTGGCTGGCCCATCAGGTCTCTGGCAGTAGACTCGAGCTCCCGGCAAGTCAGAGCCCTGGGGGTGGGCAGGGCAGTGGACTGGGACTGCTGTAGGGAAAGGACGCCATGGGGGCACAGAGGAGGTGGGGAGGGACGTGGGAAACGGAGGCAAGGAAAGCGAGGGAATCGAGGTGGAGGCACCGGACAGAGCGTCCAGTGTCCGGGAATGCCTCGGAGGAGCCGGCGGAGGCCACTGGGGCCAACGTATGTGTGGAATGTGAAAAGGCGGGAAAACCCAGAGAGTTTCGGAAGCCAAGGCAGGCTGGGAAAGGGGGCGTGGGCGGCAACTGCAAAGGGGCCTAGGGGAATTCCCGGGCAATTAACAATCTGTGCACTGCTGATGCTCCCCGAGCCCGGCGTTGATCCCACCGCTGCGGCGTGGCAGGGCCACTAACCAAAGCCCCGAACGGCACACCCAGCCCAACGTGGACCTTGGGGCTGTGTGGCACGGGCCGTGCCCGTGAAAGCCCACTCGCTCCACGGGATCCTTTCCAGGGTCTCTGCTTGGCGGCCAGGGACGTCCCTCCCCTCCTTCTACGCCCCCACCGCTATTTGCATACATAGGGGTGGAGCCACCTCACCCTATCGCAAGTCCTGAGCTGCTGGCTGCTCGCCCCCCGGGACAGCAGTCCGCAGCGTCCGTGTGTCTCTCCCACCATGGCCTCGTCCAGCTCCTCCAGCACCTCAAGTGGTACGTTTGCCCTCGGCCCCTGGGGTTGGATCACGTCTCAGGGGGGTTGGTGGGTCGCCTGGCCAAATGTTCCTGGCAAACCTGTCAACGGACCACCAGGAATTGCAGGGACTGATCGGCTGGGCCCGTGGTTTCCAGGCGTTGGGCGTGCCCAGAGAAGCACCGTTTGGTCGTTTGGCTCCTTTGGCACACACATGCCTTCTCCATTCTCTTTTCTGGGATGAGGGGGTTCGTTGAGGGGGCGGGGGGAGGGCGGACTGGGATGGGGCCCTTTGTCCTCATCTTCCTGTGGAAATGGAGGTCAGGGAGCTCTGGGGCCCTTCAGAGGCTTTCTCTCCACAGTGGCCTGGTGCCTTCTGTCTTCCGTGAGGCGTTGCGTGTTGGGCTTCGCTTCGCCTTCCTTCCCTCTCCTTTCCTTTTCTAACAGTGGCGGCAACTATGGCCCGTGCTCCTGTTAGCCCTGAGAAGCTAGGCTCCCTCCCGTTGGCATTTTGGGGGAGGGTAATCTGGGAGAAGCCCCATCGAGGCGTTTCCCAGGCATCTGTCGAGACAGGGGGAAAAAATGTCTCGCCCAGACAGACGGGGTAGGCTTGTGGTCTTTGTTGGGGTTGCTTTCTTGTAGCCTTTGTTTTGGGGGTGGATTTGGTTTCCTTTCTGCCTGCCCGTGTCTCTTGGGTTCCGGCGTGTGTGTGGCAAGGGGGTGGGGGGTTTTCCCCACTGCCCTCGACGCTCAGCCTGGCTCTCGGGGTGTAGCCAAGGGACTTCCGAGTGCAGACCCGTCCCCGGGTTCCCGGCTTTGCTCAGGCTCAGGGGCAACTCCCCTGGGCAGGGAGCATGCTGGGGCACCTCCGTCGAGTCCTCCCCCACCCCCACGTCCTCTGAGACCTTTCCCTTTCTTCTCTTCCACAGGCCCCATCGCCACAGGATCTCGAAGGAGGAGGCTCGTTCTGAAGCTGAGCCAGAAGGACGCCCTGAACGCGCTCTTTCAACAGAACCCCTACCCTGGGATAGCGACCAGAGAACGACTGGCCCGAGAGCTTGGCATTGCCGAAAGCAGAGTTCAGGTAGGCCCCCCCCTCCACCGGTTCTCCCTCTCAGGCTCCCCGTGCCGGTCCAAGGCAGCCGAAAGCCTCCGGCGGCCTTGCTCTTGAGAACGAGTTCTCTCTGTTTGCCCCTAGGTCTGGTTTCAAAACCAACGAAGAAGACGGTTGAAGCAGGGCCGATCGCCGTCTGAAAATGTGCACCAAGACGGGGAACGGGGGCCAACGGCCACGCCCATGCCACCATTACCACCTCCTCGACCTCAGTCTTCCTCTCAAGGTAATTTACCCAGCGTTCTCCAAAGGCAAGTCCCCAGAGGGGGCCCCGAACCCTCCCCCTCTTGCCAGAGAATTCCCTCTGCTGGTGGGTGAGCACGGGCGGCCTCAGAAACACCAAGGGGGGAGGAAAGAGGGCCATCTGGTTGCTGCCCCCATCAGTGTCCCAGAGAAGGGCCCCATGCCCCCAGTCGGCGTGGACGGGCAGCACTCTTCCCCCTTTGCACCCCCTCCCCAGCCCCCTTCGGGAACTTTAGCCTCCGGCTGCCCAAGGCAGCCTTGGCCGAGGAGCATGCCTCAGGGCACTCCGCGGCAAGACCGGAGGAGGAAAGAGACACACAGGGACATGCATGTGTGTGGAGTGTGCGTGTGTGCGCGCACGTATCCACGATGCACACAGGCACATGATCCATCTGTGGCTGTGTTCCTTAGAACCCTGCACCGGCCACATCGCCACCTGAGGTGAGTCAGGTGTGTGCCTAAGTCTGTCTCCCTGGGACTCTCCATCCCCTCCACACCGCCTAGGGCATCTGTGCTGTGAACGTTCCATGGGCCTTAAAGTCCTCTCCTCTCCTCTCGGTGTGTTCTCTCTTTGGCAGAAGCCTCGGCCAGAGAGGCCAGGAGACAGAGGACCGTCATCTCTGCTTCTCAAACAAGGATCCTCGTGCAAGCCTTCACGAGGGATCGCTTTCCGGGGATTGCCGCCAGGGAAGAACTGGCTCGTCAGACGGGAATCCCAGAACCTCGAATCCAGGTAAGTTCTCCACCCAGCGCCTGGGCCCGGGACGTGACCCAGGAGAAAGGAGCGTTCACCGCTGCCAAGGGTTTGCAGGTGGATACACGCAGGCTTGGGCTTGAGCTTGCGCTTGGGCTAGGGGGGAGGGGGCCGAAAGTTGGTGGGCTGCGTGGTGGGTTTGGGGCCGCTTGTGGCCGTGCACTCACCCCTCATTTCCCAGGGCCAAGGGATTCGTTTGCAGAAAATGGCCCTGCAGAACTCACCCTGGGCCTGACAGATCCGAGGACGGGAGGCCAGGCGGGGTGGAGAATGGGCGCCGCGGGGGCGCCAGCACGTTGATCTGGACGCTCACGACTTCTGATGTGCCTGTCTGCCTTTTGCTCCCCTAGATATGGTTTCAAAACCGAAGAGCTCGGCACCCCCAGCAGAGCACGAGCGGGCCTGGCAGTGGCCGTGCCCAAGGCCCAGGCGACGCATCGGCCACGACTACTCCTGCTCCAGAGGACCGAAGGGCCCCACCCGCTGTCCACAGCACCTCTCTTCCCCTTCAGCCCTCTCTGTCGCAGGAGAGCATGCTCCCCTCCTTGGCTCCAGCCGCTCCTTTGGGCGCCCCCACCGTCTGGGTGCCCGGGACTGCCTCTGGGGTCTGTGTGGGCCAGCCGTTGATGATCTTCGTGGTCCAGCCCAGCCCGGAGGCTCTCCAGCCAAGTGCGAAGCCACCACCTCCTCCCCAGGTAGCACTTCCCTGGGCCGAATGCTCCCCTGCTGTCGTGGCCCCTTGGCAGCCTGGGCAAGGGGCCAACCTGCCGCCTGTACAGCCCGAGACACACATCCCGCGGTGGGCAGAGTCACCCTATGGTGAAGGCACGGCCCATCCGCTAGAGCCACAGCACCAGCCCCACACCCTTCGAAGCACGACAAGCCTCCTAGACGAGCTCATGGCAGCCGCGGGCGACCCGGACACGCAGGTGCCGTCCCCGGGTGCCGCGGCAGAGGCAGGAGCGCACCCTGTGCTCCCAGTCGCACCCAGCCTCCTAGAGGAGCTCCTGGCGGCCACGGGCGTCCCGTACATGCAGGCGCCATCCCCGGGGGCCGCGGCAGATGGAGGAGCGTACCCTGTCCTCCCAGGCGCACCCAGCCTCCTGGACGAGCTCCTGGCGGCCACGGGCGTCCCGTACATGCAGGCGCCGTCCCCGGGGTCCGCGGCAGATGCAGGAGCGCACCCTGTCCTTCCCGGTGCACCCAGCCTCCTGGACGAGCTCCTGGGGGCCACGGGCGTCCCGGACACGCAGGCGCCGTCCCCGGGTGCCGCGGCAGACGCAGGAGCGCACCCTGTCCTCCCAGTTGCACCCAGCCTCCTGGACGAGCTCCTGGCGTCCACGGACGTCCCGGGCTCACCGGCTCCTTCCCCGGGGTCCTCTACTGCCATCGCAGAGGACCAGCCAGCCCTCCCCGGGTCACGCAGCCTCCTAGAGGAAATCATGGCTGCCACGGCCATCCAGGACATGCCGTGGCCTTCCCCGGGGGTCACTGCCGAGGAAGGAGGAGCTGAGGCAAGCATGGAAGCACCCCTCAGTGAGGACGATTACCAGGCCCTCCTCGACATGCTGCCAGGCTCCCCAGGCCCTTGGGCTTAGAGGGAGAGGAAGGAAGGGGCCCCTTCTCCCCCAAGCCCCTTTCAGGCCTCCCTGCCTGGCATGCAGAGCCATGGAGCTCGGCGAGGGGGCCGGGTTTGGCTGGGGGTGGAGAGAATACAGGCGGGATGTCTACCAACATCTTTGGGGACAAATGCGAGAGCTGGACCTTAGGGCAGCATGGGTCCCGTCCCCCCAAGAGGGACACCCCACCTGAAGCCTCCAGGCATGCGCGCATTCCAGTGACCAAGAGGGTGCCTAAGAGGGGACATGCCATGGATCCAATAAAGAAACCCTGTGCCCCGCACAGGTTCTTTCCGTCTGGCTCTTGTGTCTTCTGGTCCCGTCTTTCCCGCACTCCACACAGGAGAATGCCTTCCCTATGCCAGGGGCAGCTGAGGGGAGGGGAGCGGGGGATGGGGAAATGGGAAGGTGGATGGCTGGGAGATGCGAGGTGGGAGGGAGCGAGCGGGTGGAGGGAGAGGGTGGGGGTGAAGGGAGAGAGTGGGGGTGAAGGGAGAGAGCTGGGAAGGCTAAGTGGGAGAGGGAGGGAGGGAGGGAAGGGAGGCAGGGAGGGTCGGGGACGGAAGGAGGAAGGGGGGTGGTCGGGGGAGGGGGGCGGCGCCCGCGCGGCGGGGACTCAGCTTCAAGCCACCGGCAAACCCCGCGGGTATCCCTAAAATACTCCGTTGGGGACACGCTTGCCTCGGTTTCGGGGTGCATGCCCTGGGCGGGTTTCCCAAGGTGAGATCCTCTGAGCAAGCAGTAGGGACCGACCCACACAACCACTCTCACGACCAGACTCCCTGTGAACACACCCGCCAGGTATATCTGCAAAGGCCAATCATCTCCATGTGTCTCTCAGATCCTCGCGGTGTAGTGACTGAGCTCGCCCTGCCGCGAGCATGCCCCCATCACCAGCCGACTTACACACATTATTTATTTGCAAACCCGTTCCTGAATTCATAGACCCAATGGTTTCAAAGTACATACAAACCCCTCAGAGTTCCCATGTGAACCCCGGTGGTTCGGTTTCAAAACCTGGGTGGCCACAAATACTTAGCTAAAGATGGCTGTGGGTGTGCCGGTGTGTTTCGTTCGTGTCTTTTCAATTCATCGGGACCTGTTCCGAGCGAAAAGAGAGGTGCCTCGCATCGTCCATCCCCCGCACTACTTCACGCAGCCTTCTCCCTTCTTTGTCTGCTCCTTCCCCCTGATTTCCTCCTCCTTCTCCTCCCCGCCCTCCGTTTCTCGAAGAAAGCGCACACTCTTTCCATGTCCCGTTGTTGGCACGGGTCAGGGCTTCGTTCTCTCCACAAACGGCCAAGCTTCTTTCCTAGCCTTAGTGGAACCTCCTTGCTAAGAGTACGGGGATACACTCTCCCCTTTCCCGGGTCTGCCCGGGGCACTTGGGCTGGGGGGTGGGCTGGGGAGAGGCGGGCATCAGGCTCCACCTCAAAAAGCCCCAAAGGGCGTGAGCTGCCATTCGAGTGGCTGGCCCATCAGGTCTCTGGCAGTAGACTCGAGCTCCTGGCAAGTCAGAGCCCTGGGGGTGGGCAGGGCAGTGGACTGGGACTGCTGTAGGGAAAGGACGCCATGGGGGCACAGAGGAGGTGGGGAGGGACGTGGGAAACGGAGGCAAGGAAAGCGAGGGAATCGAGGTGGAGGCACCGGACAGAGCGTCCAGTGTCTGGGAATGCCTCGGAGGAGCCGGCGGAGGCCACTGGGGCCAACGTATGTGTGGAATGTGAAAAGGCGGGAAAACCCAGAGAGTTTCGGAAGCCAAGGCAGGCTGGGAAAGGGGGCGTGGGCGGCAACTGCAAAGGGGCCTAGGGGAATTCCCGGGCAATTAACAATCTGTGCACTGCTGATGCTCCCCGAGCCCGGCGTTGATCCCACCGCTGCGGCGTGGCAGGGCCACTAACCAAAGCCCCGAACGGCACACCCAGCCCAACGTGGACCTTGGGGCTGTGTGGCACGGGCCGTGCCCGTGAAAGCCCACTCGCTCCACGGGATCCTTTCCAGGGTCTCTGCTTGGCGGCCAGGGACGTCCCTCCCCTCCTTCTAAGCCCCCACCGCTATTTACATACATGGGGCGGAGCCACCTCACCCTATCGCAAGTCCTGAGCTGCTGGCTGCTGGCCCACCGGGACAGCCGTCTGCAGCGTCCGTGTGTCTCTCCCACCATGGCCTCGTCCAGCTCCTCCAGCACCTCAAGTGGTACGTTTGCCCTCGGCCCCTGGGGTTGGATCACGTCTCAGGGGGGTTTGTGGGTCGCCCGGCCAAAGGTTTCCGGCAAACCTGTCAACGGACCACCAGGAATGGCAGGGACCGATCGGCTGGGCCCGTGGTTTCCAGGCGTTGGGCGTGCCCAGAGTGGCACCGTTTGGTCGTTTGGCTCCTTTGGCACACACATGGCTTCTCCATTCTCTTTTCTGGGATGAGGGGGTTGGTTGAGGGCGTGGGAGGAGGGCGGACTGGGATGGGGCCCTTTGTCCTCATCTTCCTGTGGAAATGGAGGTCGGGGAGCTCTGGGGCCCTGCAGAGGCTTTCTCTCCACAGTGGCCTGGTGCCTTCTGTCTTCCGTCAGGCATTGTTTGTTGGGCTTCGCTGCACATTCCTTCCCTCTCGTTTCCTTTTCTCACAGTGGTGGCAACTATGGCCAGTGCCCCTGTTAGCCCCGAGAAGCCAGGCTCCCTCCCGTTGGCATCGTGAGGGAGGGAAATCTGGAAGAAGCCCCATCGAGGCGTTTCCCAGGCATGTCCCCAGTCAGGGGGAAAAATGTCTCGCCCAGACAGACGGGATAGGGCTGTGGTCTTTGTTGGGTGGTCCTTCTGGCCGCCTTTGTTTTGGGGGTGGGTTTGGTTGTTCTCCGTTCCTCACAGTGTAGTGACGGGGTTCGTCCGCGTCACCAGCCGACTTACAGACATTATTTATTTGCACACCCGTTCTTGAATTCACACGCCCAATGGTTTCAAACTACATACAAACCCCTCACTGTTCTCATGTGAACCCCGGTGGTTGGGTTTCGAAAGCAGGGTGGCCACAAATACTTAGCTAAAGATGGCTGTGGGTGTGCCGGTGTGTTTCGTTCGTGTCTTTTCAATTCATCGGGACCTGTTCCGAGCGAAAAGAGAGGTGCCTCGCATCGTCCATCCCCCGCACTACTTCACGCAGCCTTCTCCCTTCTTTGTCTGCTCCTTCCCCCTGATTTCCTCCTCCTTCTCCTCCCCGCCCTCCGTTTCTCGAAGAAAGCGCACACTCTTTCCATGTCCCGTTGTTGGCACGGGTCAGGGCTTCGTTCTCTCCACAAACGGCCAAGCTTCTTTCCTAGCCTTAGTGGAACCTCCTTGCTAAGAGTACGGGGATACACTCTCCCCTTTCCCGGGACTGCCCAGGGCACTTGGGCTGGGGGGTGGGCTGGGGAGAGGCGGGCATCAGGCTCCACCTCAAAAAGCCCCAAAGGGCGTGAGCTGCCATTCGAGTGGCTGGCCCATCAGGTCTCTGGCAGTAGACTCGAGCTCCCGGCAAGTCAGAGCCCTGGGGGTGGGCAGGGCAGTGGACTGGGACTGCTGTAGGGAAAGGACGCCATGGGGGCACAGAGGAGGTGGGGAGGGACGTGGGAAACGGAGGCAAGGAAAGCGAGGGAATCGAGGTGGAGGCACCGGACAGAGCGTCCAGTGTCCGGGAATGCCTCGGAGGAGCCGGCGGAGGCCACTGGGGCCAACGTATGTGTGGAATGTGAAAAGGCGGGAAAACCCAGAGAGTTTCGGAAGCCAAGGCAGGCTGGGAAAGGGGGCGTGGGCGGCAACTGCAAAGGGGCCTAGGGGAATTCCCGGGCAATTAACAATCTGTGCACTGCTGATGCTCCCCGAGCCCGGCGTTGATCCCACCGCTGCGGCGTGGCAGGGCCACTAACCAAAGCCCCGAACGGCACACCCAGCCCAACGTGGACCTTGGGGCTGTGTGGCACGGGCCGTGCCCGTGAAAGCCCACTCGCTCCACGGGATCCTTTCCAGGGTCTCTGCTTGGCGGCCAGGGACGTCCCTCCCCTCCTTCTACGCCCCCACCGCTATTTGCATACATAGGGGTGGAGCCACCTCACCCTATCGCAAGTCCTGAGCTGCTGGCTGCTCGCCCCCCGGGACAGCAGTCCGCAGCGTCCGTGTGTCTCTCCCACCATGGCCTCGTCCAGCTCCTCCAGCACCTCAAGTGGTACGTTTGCCCTCGGCCCCTGGGGTTGGATCACGTCTCAGGGGGGTTGGTGGGTCGCCTGGCCAAATGTTCCTGGCAAACCTGTCAACGGACCACCAGGAATTGCAGGGACTGATCGGCTGGGCCCGTGGTTTCCAGGCGTTGGGCGTGCCCAGAGAAGCACCGTTTGGTCGTTTGGCTCCTTTGGCACACACATGCCTTCTCCATTCTCTTTTCTGGGATGAGGGGGTTGGTTGAGGGGGCGGGGGGAGGGCGGACTGGGATGGGGCCCTTTGTCCTCATCTTCCTGTGGAAATGGAGGTCGGGGAGCTCTGGGGCCCTTCAGAGGCTTTCTCTCCACAGTGGCCTGGTGCCTTCTGTCTTCCGTGAGGCGTTGCGTGTTGGGCTTCGCTTCGCCTTCCTTCCCTCTCCTTTCCTTTTCTAACAGTGGCGGCAACTATGGCCCGTGCTCCTGTTAGCCCTGAGAAGCTAGGCTCCCTCCCGTTGGCATTTTGGGGGAGGGTAATCTGGGAGAAGCCCCATCGAGGCGTTTCCCAGGCATCTGTCGAGACAGGGGGAAAAAATGTCTCGCCCAGACAGACGGGGTAGGCTTGTGGTCTTTGTTGGGGTTGCTTTCTTGTAGCCTTTGTTTTGGGGGTGGATTTGGTTTCCTTTCTGCCTGCCCGTGTCTCTTGGGTTCCGGCGTGTGTGTGGCAAGGGGGTGGGGGGTTTTCCCCACTGCCCTCGACGCTCAGCCTGGCTCTCGGGGTGTAGCCAAGGGACTTCCGAGTGCAGACCCGTCCCCGGGTTCCCGGCTTTGCTCAGGCTCAGGGGCAACTCCCCTGGGCAGGGAGCATGCTGGGGCACCTCCGTCGAGTCCTCCCCCACCCCCACGTCCTCTGAGACCTTTCCCTTTCTTCTCTTCCACAGGCCCCATCGCCACAGGATCTCGAAGGAGGAGGCTCGTTCTGAAGCTGAGCCAGAAGGACGCCCTGAACGCGCTCTTTCAACAGAACCCCTACCCTGGGATAGCGACCAGAGAACGACTGGCCCGAGAGCTTGGCATTGCCGAAAGCAGAGTTCAGGTAGGCCCCCCCCTCCACCGGTTCTCCCTCTCAGGCTCCCCGTGCCGGTCCAAGGCAGCCGAAAGCCTCCGGCGGCCTTGCTCTTGAGAACGAGTTCTCTCTGTTTGCCCCTAGGTCTGGTTTCAAAACCAACGAAGAAGACGGTTGAAGCAGGGCCGATCGCCGTCTGAAAATGTGCACCAAGACGGGGAACGGGGGCCAACGGCCACGCCCATGCCACCATTACCACCTCCTCGACCTCAGTCTTCCTCTCAAGGTAATTTACCCAGCGTTCTCCAAAGGCAAGTCCCCAGAGGGGGCCCCGAACCCTCCCCCTCTTGCCAGAGAATTCCCTCTGCTGGTGGGTGAGCACGGGCGGCCTCAGAAACACCAAGGGGGGAGGAAAGAGGGCCATCTGGTTGCTGCCCCCATCAGTGTCCCAGAGAAGGGCCCCATGCCCCCAGTCGGCGTGGACGGGCAGCACTCTTCCCCCTTTGCACCCCCTCCCCAGCCCCCTTCGGGAACTTTAGCCTCCGGCTGCCCAAGGCAGCCTTGGCCGAGGAGCATGCCTCAGGGCACTCCGCGGCAAGACCGGAGGAGGAAAGAGACACACAGGGACATGCATGTGTGTGGAGTGTGCGTGTGTGCGCGCACGTATCCACGATGCACACAGGCACATGATCCATCTGTGGCTGTGTTCCTTAGAACCCTGCACCGGCCACATCGCCACCTGAGGTGAGTCAGGTGTGTGCCTAAGTCTGTCTCCCTGGGACTCTCCATCCCCTCCACACCGCCTAGGGCATCTGTGCTGTGAACGTTCCATGGGCCTTAAAGTCCTCTCCTCTCCTCTCGGTGTGTTCTCTCTTTGGCAGAAGCCTCGGCCAGAGAGGCCAGGAGACAGAGGACCGTCATCTCTGCTTCTCAAACAAGGATCCTCGTGCAAGCCTTCACGAGGGATCGCTTTCCGGGGATTGCCGCCAGGGAAGAACTGGCTCGTCAGACGGGAATCCCAGAACCTCGAATCCAGGTAAGTTCTCCACCCAGCGCCTGGGCCCGGGACGTGACCCAGGAGAAAGGAGCGTTCACCGCTGCCAAGGGTTTGCAGGTGGATACACGCAGGCTTGGGCTTGCGCTTGCGCTTGGGCTAGGGGGGAGGGGGCCGAAAGTTGGTGGGCTGCGTGGTGGGTTTGGGGCCGCTTGTGGCCGTGCACTCACCCCTCATTTCCCAGGGCCAAGGGATTCGTTTGCAGAAAATGGCCCTGCAGAACTCACCCTGGGCCTGACAGATCCGAGGACGGGAGGCCAGGCGGGGTGGAGAATGGGCGCCGCGGGGGCGCCAGCACGTTGATCTGGACGCTCACGACTTCTGATGTGCCTGTCTGCCTTTTGCTCCCCTAGATATGGTTTCAAAACCGAAGAGCTCGGCACCCCCAGCAGAGCACGAGCGGGCCTGGCAGTGGCCGTGCCCAAGGCCCAGGCGACGCATCGGCCACGACTACTCCTGCTCCAGAGGACCGAAGGGCCCCACCCGCTGTCCACAGCACCTCTCTTCCCCTTCAGCCCTCTCTGTCGCAGGAGAGCATGCTCCCCTCCTTGGCTCCAGCCGCTCCTTTGGGCGCCCCCACCGTCTGGGTGCCCGGGACTGCCTCTGGGGTCTGTGTGGGCCAGCCGTTGATGATCTTCGTGGTCCAGCCCAGCCCGGAGGCTCTCCAGCCAAGTGCGAAGCCACCACCTCCTCCCCAGGTAGCACTTCCCTGGGCCGAATGCTCCCCTGCTGTCGTGGCCCCTTGGCAGCCTGGGCAAGGGGCCAACCTGCCGCCTGTACAGCCCGAGACACACATCCCGCGGTGGGCAGAGTCACCCTATGGTGAAGGCACGGCCCATCCGCTAGAGCCACAGCACCAGCCCCACACCCTTCGAAGCACGACAAGCCTCCTAGACGAGCTCATGGCGGCCGCGGGCGACCCGGACACGCAGGTGCCGTCCCCGGGTGCCGCGGCAGAGGCAGGAGCGCACCCTGTGCTCCCAGTCGCACCCAGCCTCCTAGACGAGCTCCTGGCGACCACGGGCGTCCCGTACATGCAGGCGCCGTCCCCGGGGGCCGCGGCAGATGCAGGAGCGCACCCTGTCCTTCCCGGAGCACCCAGCCTCCTGGACGAGCTCATGGCGGCCGCGGGCGTCCCGGACACACAGGTGCCATCCCCGGGGGCCACGGCAGATGGAGGAGCGTACCCTGTCCTCCCAGGCGCACCCAGCCTCCTAGACGAGCTCCTGGCGGACACTGTCATCCCGGACACGCAGGCACCGTCCCCGGGGGCCGCGGCAGGCGCAGGAGCGCACCCTGTCCTCCCAGGTGCACCCAGCTTCCTAGACGAGCTCCTGGCGTCCACGGGCGTCCCGTACATGCAGGCGCCGTCCCCGGGGGCCGCGGCAGACTCAGGAGCGCACCCTATCCTCCCAGTCGCACCCAGCCTCCTAGACGAGCTCCTGGCGGCCACGAGCGTCCCGTACATGCAGGCGCCGTCCCCGGGGGCCGCGGCAGATGCAGGAGCGCACCCTGTCCTTCCCGGTGCACCCAGCCTCCTGGACGAGCTCCTGGGGGCCACGGGCGTCCCGGACACGCAGGCGCCGTCCCCGGGTGCCGCGGCAGACGCAGGAGCGCACCCTGTCCTCCCAGTTGCACCCAGCCTCCTGGACGAGCTCCTGGCGTCCACGGACGTCCCGGGCTCACCGGCTCCTTCCCCGGGGTCCTCTACTGCCATCGCAGAGGACCAGCCAGCCCTCCCCGGGTCACGCAGCCTCCTAGAGGAAATCATGGCTGCCACGGCCATCCAGGACATGCCGTGGCCTTCCCCGGGGGTCACTGCCGAGGAAGGAGGAGCTGAGGCAAGCATGGAAGCACCCCTCAGTGAGGACGATTACCAGGCCCTCCTCGACATGCTGCCAGGCTCCCCAGGCCCTTGGGCTTAGAGGGAGAGGAAGGAAGGGGCCCCTTCTCCCCCAAGCCCCTTTCAGGCCTCCCTGCCTGGCATGCAGAGCCATGGAGCTCGGCGAGGGGGCCGGGTTTGGCTGGGGGTGGAGAGAATACAGGCGGGATGTCTACCAACATCTTTGGGGACAAATGCGAGAGCTGGACCTTAGGGCAGCATGGGTCCCGTCCCCCCAAGAGGGACACCCCACCTGAAGCCTCCAGGCATGCGCGCATTCCAGTGACCAAGAGGGTGCCTAAGAGGGGACATGCCATGGATCCAATAAAGAAACCCTGTGCCCCGCACAGGTTCTTTCCGTCTGGCTCTTGTGTCTTCTGGTCCCGTCTTTCCCGCACTCCACACAGGAGAATGCCTTCCCTATGCCAGGGGCAGCTGAGGGGAGGGGAGCGGGGGATGGGGAAATGGGAAGGTGGATGGCTGGGAGATGCGAGGTGGGAGGGAGCGAGCGGGTGGAGGGAGAGGGTGGGGGTGAAGGGAGAGAGTGGGGGTGAAGGGAGAGAGCTGGGAAGGCTAAGTGGGAGAGGGAGGGAGGGAGGGAAGGGAGGCAGGGAGGGTCGGGGACGGAAGGAGGAAGGGGGGTGGTCGGGGGAGGGGGGCGGCGCCCGCGCGGCGGGGACTCAGCTTCAAGCCACCGGCAAACCCCGCGGGTATCCCTAAAATACTCCGTTGGGGACACGCTTGCCTCGGTTTCGGGGTGCATGCCCTGGGCGGGTTTCCCAAGGTGAGATCCTCTGAGCAAGCAGTAGGGACCGACCCACACAACCACTCTCACGACCAGACTCCCTGTGAACACACCCGCCAGGTATATCTGCAAAGGCCAATCATCTCCATGTGTCTCTCAGATCCTCGCGGTGTAGTGACTGAGCTCGCCCTGCCGCGAGCATGCCCCCATCACCAGCCGACTTACACACATTATTTATTTGCAAACCCGTTCCTGAATTCATAGACCCAATGGTTTCAAAGTACATACAAACCCCTCAGAGTTCCCATGTGAACCCCGGTGGTTCGGTTTCAAAACCTGGGTGGCCACAAATACTTAGCTAAAGATGGCTGTGGGTGTGCCGGTGTGTTTCGTTCGTGTCTTTTCAATTCATCGGGACCTGTTCCGAGCGAAAAGAGAGGTGCCTCGCATCGTCCATCCCCCGCACTACTTCACGCAGCCTTCTCCCTTCTTTGTCTGCTCCTTCCCCCTGATTTCCTCCTCCTTCTCCTCCCCGCCCTCCGTTTCTCGAAGAAAGCGCACACTCTTTCCATGTCCCGTTGTTGGCACGGGTCAGGGCTTCGTTCTCTCCACAAACGGCCAAGCTTCTTTCCTAGCCTTAGTGGAACCTCCTTGCTAAGAGTACGGGGATACACTCTCCCCTTTCCCGGGTCTGCCCGGGGCACTTGGGCTGGGGGGTGGGCTGGGGAGAGGCGGGCATCAGGCTCCACCTCAAAAAGCCCCAAAGGGCGTGAGCTGCCATTCGAGTGGCTGGCCCATCAGGTCTCTGGCAGTAGACTCGAGCTCCTGGCAAGTCAGAGCCCTGGGGGTGGGCAGGGCAGTGGACTGGGACTGCTGTAGGGAAAGGACGCCATGGGGGCACAGAGGAGGTGGGGAGGGACGTGGGAAACGGAGGCAAGGAAAGCGAGGGAATCGAGGTGGAGGCACCGGACAGAGCGTCCAGTGTCTGGGAATGCCCCGGAGGAGCCGGCGGAGGCCACTGGGGCCAACGTATGTGTGGAATGTGAAAAGGCGGGAAAACCCAGAGAGTTTCGGAAGCCAAGGCAGGCTGGGAAAGGGGGCGTGGGCGGCAACTGCAAAGGGGCCTAGGGGAATTCCCGGGCAATTAACAATCTGTGCACTGCTGATGCTCCCCGAGCCCGGCGTTGATCCCACCGCTGCGGCGTGGCAGGGCCACTAACCAAAGCCCCGAACGGCACACCCAGCCCAACGTGGACCTTGGGGCTGTGTGGCACGGGCCGTGCCCGTGAAAGCCCACTCGCTCCACGGGATCCTTTCCAGGGTCTCTGCTTGGCGGCCAGGGACGTCCCTCCCCTCCTTCTAAGCCCCCACCGCTATTTACATACATGGGGCGGAGCCACCTCACCCTATCGCAAGTCCTGAGCTGCTGGCTGCTGGCCCACCGGGACAGCCGTCTGCAGCGTCCGTGTGTCTCTCCCACCATGGCCTCGTCCAGCTCCTCCAGCACCTCAAGTGGTACGTTTGCCCTCGGCCCCTGGGGTTGGATCACGTCTCAGGGGGGTTTGTGGGTCGCCCGGCCAAAGGTTTCCGGCAAACCTGTCAACGGACCACCAGGAATGGCAGGGACCGATCGGCTGGGCCCGTGGTTTCCAGGCGTTGGGCGTGCCCAGAGTGGCACCGTTTGGTCGTTTGGCTCCTTTGGCACACACATGGCTTCTCCATTCTCTTTTCTGGGATGAGGGGGTTGGTTGAGGGCGTGGGAGGAGGGCGGACTGGGATGGGGCCCTTTGTCCTCATCTTCCTGTGGAAATGGAGGTCGGGGAGCTCTGGGGCCCTGCAGAGGCTTTCTCTCCACAGTGGCCTGGTGCCTTCTGTCTTCCGTCAGGCATTGTTTGTTGGGCTTCGCTGCACATTCCTTCCCTCTCGTTTCCTTTTCTCACAGTGGTGGCAACTATGGCCAGTGCCCCTGTTAGCCCCGAGAAGCCAGGCTCCCTCCCGTTGGCATCGTGAGGGAGGGAAATCTGGAAGAAGCCCCATCGAGGCGTTTCCCAGGCATGTCCCCAGTCAGGGGGAAAAATGTCTCGCCCAGACAGACGGGATAGGGCTGTGGTCTTTGTTGGGTGGTCCTTCTGGCCGCCTTTGTTTTGGGGGTGGGTTTGGTTGTTCTCCGTTCCTCACAGTGTAGTGACGGGGTTCGTCCGCGTCACCAGCCGACTTACAGACATTATTTATTTGCACACCCGTTCTTGAATTCACACGCCCAATGGTTTCAAACTACATACAAACCCCTCACTGTTCTCATGTGAACCCCGGTGGTTGGGTTTCGAAAGCAGGGTGGCCACAAATACTTAGCTAAAGATGGCTGTGGGTGTGCCGGTGTGTTTCGTTCGTGTCTTTTCAATTCATCGGGACCTGTTCCGAGCGAAAAGAGAGGTGCCTCGCATCGTCCATCCCCCGCACTACTTCACGCAGCCTTCTCCCTTCTTTGTCTGCTCCTTCCCCCTGATTTCCTCCTCCTTCTCCTCCCCGCCCTCCGTTTCTCGAAGAAAGCGCACACTCTTTCCATGTCCCGTTGTTGGCACGGGTCAGGGCTTCGTTCTCTCCACAAACGGCCAAGCTTCTTTCCTAGCCTTAGTGGAACCTCCTTGCTAAGAGTACGGGGATACACTCTCCCCTTTCCCGGGTCTGCCCAGGGCACTTGGGCTGGGGGGTGGGCTGGGGAGAGGCGGGCATCAGGCTCCACCTCAAAAAGCCCCAAAGGGCGTGAGCTGCCATTCGAGTGGCTGGCCCATCAGGTCTCTGGCAGTAGACTCGAGCTCCCGGCAAGTCAGAGCCCTGGGGGTGGGCAGGGCAGTGGACTGGGACTGCTGTAGGGAAAGGACGCCATGGGGGCACAGAGGAGGTGGGGAGGGACGTGGGAAACGGAGGCAAGGAAAGCGAGGGAATCGAGGTGGAGGCACCGGACAGAGCGTCCAGTGTCCGGGAATGCCTCGGAGGAGCCGGCGGAGGCCACTGGGGCCAACGTATGTGTGGAATGTGAAAAGGCGGGAAAACCCAGAGAGTTTCGGAAGCCAAGGCAGGCTGGGAAAGGGGGCGTGGGCGGCAACTGCAAAGGGGCCTAGGGGAATTCCCGGGCAATTAACAATCTGTGCACTGCTGATGCTCCCCGAGCCCGGCGTTGATCCCACCGCTGCGGCGTGGCAGGGCCACTAACCAAAGCCCCGAACGGCACACCCAGCCCAACGTGGACCTTGGGGCTGTGTGGCACGGGCCGTGCCCGTGAAAGCCCACTCGCTCCACGGGATCCTTTCCAGGGTCTCTGCTTGGCGGCCAGGGACGTCCCTCCCCTCCTTCTACGCCCCCACCGCTATTTGCATACATAGGGGTGGAGCCACCTCACCCTATCGCAAGTCCTGAGCTGCTGGCTGCTCGCCCCCCGGGACAGCAGTCCGCAGCGTCCGTGTGTCTCTCCCACCATGGCCTCGTCCAGCTCCTCCAGCACCTCAAGTGGTACGTTTGCCCTCGGCCCCTGGGGTTGGATCACGTCTCAGGGGGGTTGGTGGGTCGCCTGGCCAAATGTTCCTGGCAAACCTGTCAACGGACCACCAGGAATTGCAGGGACTGATCGGCTGGGCCCGTGGTTTCCAGGCGTTGGGCGTGCCCAGAGAAGCACCGTTTGGTCGTTTGGCTCCTTTGGCACACACATGCCTTCTCCATTCTCTTTTCTGGGATGAGGGGGTTGGTTGAGGGGGCGGGGGGAGGGCGGACTGGGATGGGGCCCTTTGTCCTCATCTTCCTGTGGAAATGGAGGTCGGGGAGCTCTGGGGCCCTTCAGAGGCTTTCTCTCCACAGTGGCCCGGTGCCTTCTGTCTTCCGTGAGGCGTTGCGTGTTGGGCTTCGCTTCGCCTTCCTTCCCTCTCCTTTTCTTTTCTAACAGTGGCGGCAACTATGGCCCGTGCTCCTGTTAGCCCTGAGAAGCTAGGCTCCCTCCCGTTGGCATTTTGGGGGAGGGTAATCTGGGAGAAGCCCCATCGAGGCGTTTCCCAGGCATCTGTCGAGACAGGGGGAAAAAATGTCTCGCCCAGACAGACGGGGTAGGCTTGTGGTCTTTGTTGGGGTTGCTTTCTTGTAGCCTTTGTTTTGGGGGTGGATTTGGTTTCCTTTCTGCCTGCCCGTGTCTCTTGGGTTCCGGCGTGTGTGTGGCAAGGGGGTGGGGGGTTTTCCCCGCTGCCCTCGACGCTCAGCCTGGCTCTCGGTGTGTAGCCAAGGGACTTCCGAGTGCAGACCCGTCCCCGGGTTCCCGGCTTTGCTCAGGCTCAGGGGCAACTCCCCTGGGCAGGGAGCATGCTGGGGCACCTCCGTCGAGTCCTCCCCCACCCCCACGTCCTCTGAGACCTTTCCCTTTCTTCTCTTCCACAGGCCCCATCGCCACAGGATCTCGAAGGAGGAGGCTCGTTCTGAAGCTGAGCCAGAAGGACGCCCTGAACGCGCTCTTTCAACAGAACCCCTACCCTGGGATAGCGACCAGAGAACGACTGGCCCGAGAGCTTGGCATTGCCGAAAGCAGAGTTCAGGTAGGCCCCCCCCTCCACCGGTTCTCCCTCTCAGGCTCCCCGTGCCGGTCCAAGGCAGCCGAAAGCCTCCGGCGGCCTTGCTCTTGAGAACGAGTTCTCTCTGTTTGCCCCTAGGTCTGGTTTCAAAACCAACGAAGAAGACGGTTGAAGCAGGGCCGATCGCCGTCTGAAAATGTGCACCAAGACGGGGAACGGGGGCCAACGGCCACGCCCATGCCACCATTACCACCTCCTCGACCTCAGTCTTCCTCTCAAGGTAATTTACCCAGCGTTCTCCAAAGGCAAGTCCCCAGAGGGGGCCCCGAACCCTCCCCCTCTTGCCAGAGAATTCCCTCTGCTGGTGGGTGAGCACGGGCGGCCTCAGAAACACCAAGGGGGGAGGAAAGAGGGCCATCTGGTTGCTGCCCCCATCAGTGTCCCAGAGAAGGGCCCCATGCCCCCAGTCGGCGTGGACGGGCAGCACTCTTCCCCCTTTGCACCCCCTCCCCAGCCCCCTTCGGGAACTTTAGCCTCCGGCTGCCCAAGGCAGCCTTGGCCGAGGAGCATGCCTCAGGGCACTCCGCGGCAAGACCGGAGGAGGAAAGAGACACACAGGGACATGCATGTGTGTGGAGTGTGCGTGTGTGCGCGCACGTATCCACGATGCACACAGGCACATGATCCATCTGTGGCTGTGTTCCTTAGAACCCTGCACCGGCCACATCGCCACCTGAGGTGAGTCAGGTGTGTGCCTAAGTCTGTCTCCCTGGGACTCTCCATCCCCTCCACACCGCCTAGGGCATCTGTGCTGTGAACGTTCCATGGGCCTTAAAGTCCTCTCCTCTCCTCTCGGTGTGTTCTCTCTTTGGCAGAAGCCTCGGCCAGAGAGGCCAGGAGACAGAGGACCGTCATCTCTGCTTCTCAAACAAGGATCCTCGTGCAAGCCTTCACGAGGGATCGCTTTCCGGGGATTGCCGCCAGGGAAGAACTGGCTCGTCAGACGGGAATCCCAGAACCTCGAATCCAGGTAAGTTCTCCACCCAGCGCCTGGGCCCGGGACGTGACCCAGGAGAAAGGAGCGTTCACCGCTGCCAAGGGTTTGCAGGTGGATACACGCAGGCTTGGGCTTGCGCTTGCGCTTGGGCTAGGGGGGAGGGGGCCGAAAGTTGGTGGGCTGCGTGGTGGGTTTGGGGCCGCTTGTGGCCGTGCACTCACCCCTCATTTCCCAGGGCCAAGGGATTCGTTTGCAGAAAATGGCCCTGCAGAACTCACCCTGGGCCTGACAGATCCGAGGACGGGAGGCCAGGCGGGGTGGAGAATGGGCGCCGCGGGGGCGCCAGCACGTTGATCTGGACGCTCACGACTTCTGATGTGCCTGTCTGCCTTTTGCTCCCCTAGATATGGTTTCAAAACCGAAGAGCTCGGCACCCCCAGCAGAGCACGAGCGGGCCTGGCAGTGGCCGTGCCCAAGGCCCAGGCGACGCATCGGCCACGACTACTCCTGCTCCAGAGGACCGAAGGGCCCCACCCGCTGTCCACAGCACCTCTCTTCCCCTTCAGCCCTCTCTGTCGCAGGAGAGCATGCTCCCCTCCTTGGCTCCAGCCGCTCCTTTGGGCGCCCCCACCGTCTGGGTGCCCGGGACTGCCTCTGGGGTCTGTGTGGGCCAGCCGTTGATGATCTTCGTGGTCCAGCCCAGCCCGGAGGCTCTCCAGCCAAGTGCGAAGCCACCACCTCCTCCCCAGGTAGCACTTCCCTGGGCCGAATGCTCCCCTGCTGTCGTGGCCCCTTGGCAGCCTGGGCAAGGGGCCAACCTGCCGCCTGTACAGCCCGAGACACACATCCCGCGGTGGGCAGAGTCACCCTATGGTGAAGGCACGGCCCATCCGCTAGAGCCACAGCACCAGCCCCACACCCTTCGAAGCACGACAAGCCTCCTAGACGAGCTCATGGCAGCCGCGGGCGACCCGGACACGCAGGTGCCGTCCCCGGGTGCCGCGGCAGAGGCAGGAGCGCACCCTGTGCTCCCAGTCGCACCCAGCCTCCTAGAGGAGCTCCTGGCGGCCACGGGCGTCCCGTACATGCAGGCGCCGTCCCCGGGGGCCGCGGCAGATGCAGGAGCGCACCCTGTCCTTCCCGGAGCACCCAGCCTCCTGGACGAGCTCATGGCGGCCGCGGGCGTCCCGGACACACAGGTGCCATCCCCGGGGGCCGCGGCAGATGGAGGAGCGTACCCTGTCCTCCCAGGCGCACCCAGCCTCCTAGACGAGCTCCTGGCGGACACTGTCGTCCCGGACACGCAGGCACCGTCCCCGGGGGCCGCGGCAGGCGCAGGAGCGCACCCTGTCCTCCCAGGTGCACCCAGCTTCCTAGACGAGCTCCTGGCGTCCACGGGCGTCCCGTACATGCAGGCGCCGTCCCCGGGGGCCGCGGCAGACTCAGGAGCGCACCCTATCCTCCCAGTCGCACCCAGCCTCCTAGACGAGCTCCTGGCGGCCACGAGCGTCCCGTACATGCAGGCGCCGTCCCCGGGGGCCGCGGCAGATGCAGGAGCGCACCCTGTCCTTCCCGGTGCACCCAGCCTCCTGGACGAGCTCCTGGCGGCCACGGGCGTCCCGTACATGCAGGCGCCGTCCCCGGCGTCCGCGGCAGATGCAGGAGCGCACCCTGTCCTTCCCTGTGCACCCAGCCTCCTGGACGAGCTCCTGGGGGCCACGGGCGTCCCGGACACGCAGGCGCCGTCCCCGGGTGCCGCGGCAGACGCAGGAGCGCACCCTGTCCTCCCAGTTGCACCCAGCCTCCTGGACGAGCTCCTGGCGTCCACGGACGTCCCGGGCTCACCGGCTCCTTCCCCGGGGTCCTCTACTGCCATCGCAGAGGACCAGCCAGCCCTCCCCGGGTCACGTAGCCTCCTAGAGGAAATCATGGCTGCCACGGCCATCCAGGACATGCCGTGGCCTTCCCCGGGGGTCACTGCCGAGGAAGGAGGAGCTGAGGCAAGCATGGAAGCACCCCTCAGTGAGGACGATTACCAGGCCCTCCTCGACATGCTGCCAGGCTCCCCAGGCCCTTGGGCTTAGAGGGAGAGGAAGGAAGGGGCCCCTTCTCCCCCAAGCCCCTTTCAGGCCTCCCTGCCTGGCATGCAGAGCCATGGAGCTCGGCGAGGGGGCCGGGTTTGGCTGGGGGTGGAGAGAATACAGACGGGATGTCTACCAACATCTTTGGGGACAAATGCGAGAGCTGGACCTTAGGGCAGCATGGGTCCCGTCCCCCCAAGAGGGACACCCCACCTGAAGCCTCCAGGCATGCGCGCATTCCAGTGACCAAGAGGGTGCCTAAGAGGGGACATGCCATGGATCCAATAAAGAAACCCTGTGCCCCGCACAGGTTCTTTCCGTCTGGCTCTTGTGTCTTCTGGTCCCGTCTTTCCCGCACTCCACACAGGAGAATGCCTTCCCTATGCCAGGGGCAGCTGAGGGGAGGGGAGCGGGGGATGGGGAAATGGGAAGGTGGATGGCTGGGAGATGCGAGGTGGGAGGGAGCGAGCGGGTGGAGGGAGAGGGTGGGGGTGAAGGGAGAGAGTGGGGGTGAAGGGAGAGAGCTGGGAAGGCTAAGTGGGAGAGGGAGGGAGGGAGGGAAGGGAGGCAGGGAGGGTCGGGGACGGAAGGAGGAAGGGGGGTGGTCGGGGGAGGGGGGCGGCGCCCGCGCGGCGGGGACTCAGCTTCAAGCCACCGGCAAACCCCGCGGGTATCCCTAAAATACTCCGTTGGGGACACGCTTGCCTCGGTTTCGGGGTGCATGCCCTGGGCGGGTTTCCCAAGGTGAGATCCTCTGAGCAAGCAGTAGGGACCGACCCACACAACCACTCTCACGACCAGACTCCCTGTGAACACACCCGCCAGGTATATCTGCAAAGGCCACTCATCTCCATGTGTCTCTCAGATCCTCGCGGTGTAGTGACTGAGCTCGCCCTGCCGCGAGCATGCCCCCATCACCAGCCGACTTACACACATTATTTATTTGCAAACCCGTTCCTGAATTCATAGACCCAATGGTTTCAAAGTACATACAAACCCCTCAGAGTTCCCATGTGAACCCCGGTGGTTCGGTTTCAAAACCTGGGTGGCCACAAATACTTAGCTAAAGATGGCTGTGGGTGTGCCGGTGTGTTTCGTTCGTGTCTTTTCAATTCATCGGGACCTGTTCCGAGCGAAAAGAGAGGTGCCTCGCATCGTCCATCCCCCGCACTACTTCACGCAGCCTTCTCCCTTCTTTGTCTGCTCCTTCCCCCTGATTTCCTCCTCCTTCTCCTCCCCGCCCTCCGTTTCTCGAAGAAAGCGCACACTCTTTCCATGTCCCGTTGTTGGCACGGGTCAGGGCTTCGTTCTCTCCACAAACGGCCAAGCTTCTTTCCTAGCCTTAGTGGAACCTCCTTGCTAAGAGTACGGGGATACACTCTCCCCTTTCCCGGGTCTGCCCGGGGCACTTGGGCTGGGGGGTGGGCTGGGGAGAGGCGGGCATCAGGCTCCACCTCAAAAAGCCCCAAAGGGCGTGAGCTGCCATTCGAGTGGCTGGCCCATCAGGTCTCTGGCAGTAGACTCGAGCTCCTGGCAAGTCAGAGCCCTGGGGGTGGGCAGGGCAGTGGACTGGGACTGCTGTAGGGAAAGGACGCCATGGGGGCACAGAGGAGGTGGGGAGGGACGTGGGAAACGGAGGCAAGGAAAGCGAGGGAATCGAGGTGGAGGCACCGGACAGAGCGTCCAGTGTCTGGGAATGCCCCGGAGGAGCCGGCGGAGGCCACTGGGGCCAACGTATGTGTGGAATGTGAAAAGGCGGGAAAACCCAGAGAGTTTCGGAAGCCAAGGCAGGCTGGGAAAGGGGGCGTGGGCGGCAACTGCAAAGGGGCCTAGGGGAATTCCCGGGCAATTAACAATCTGTGCACTGCTGATGCTCCCCGAGCCCGGCGTTGATCCCACCGCTGCGGCGTGGCAGGGCCACTAACCAAAGCCCCGAACGGCACACCCAGCCCAACGTGGACCTTGGGGCTGTGTGGCACGGGCCGTGCCCGTGAAAGCCCACTCGCTCCACGGGATCCTTTCCAGGGTCTCTGCTTGGCGGCCAGGGACGTCCCTCCCCTCCTTCTAAGCCCCCACCGCTATTTACATACATGGGGCGGAGCCACCTCACCCTATCGCAAGTCCTGAGCTGCTGGCTGCTGGCCCACCGGGACAGCCGTCTGCAGCGTCCGTGTGTCTCTCCCACCATGGCCTCGTCCAGCTCCTCCAGCACCTCAAGTGGTACGTTTGCCCTCGGCCCCTGGGGTTGGATCACGTCTCAGGGGGGTTTGTGGGTCGCCCGGCCAAAGGTTTCCGGCAAACCTGTCAACGGACCACCAGGAATGGCAGGGACCGATCGGCTGGGCCCGTGGTTTCCAGGCGTTGGGCGTGCCCAGAGTGGCACCGTTTGGTCGTTTGGCTCCTTTGGCACACACATGGCTTCTCCATTCTCTTTTCTGGGATGAGGGGGTTGGTTGAGGGCGTGGGAGGAGGGCGGACTGGGATGGGGCCCTTTGTCCTCATCTTCCTGTGGAAATGGAGGTCGGGGAGCTCTGGGGCCCTGCAGAGGCTTTCTCTCCACAGTGGCCTGGTGCCTTCTGTCTTCCGTCAGGCATTGTTTGTTGGGCTTCGCTGCACATTCCTTCCCTCTCGTTTCCTTTTCTCACAGTGGTGGCAACTATGGCCAGTGCCCCTGTTAGCCCCGAGAAGCCAGGCTCCCTCCCGTTGGCATCGTGAGGGAGGGAAATCTGGAAGAAGCCCCATCGAGGCGTTTCCCAGGCATGTCCCCAGTCAGGGGGAAAAATGTCTCGCCCAGACAGACGGGATAGGGCTGTGGTCTTTGTTGGGTGGTCCTTCTGGCCGCCTTTGTTTTGGGGGTGGGTTTGGTTGTTCTCCGTTCCTCACAGTGTAGTGACGGGGTTCGTCCGCGTCACCAGCCGACTTACAGACATTATTTATTTGCACACCCGTTCTTGAATTCACACGCCCAATGGTTTCAAACTACATACAAACCCCTCAGATTCCCATGTGAACCCCGGTGGTTCGGTTTCAAAACCTGGGTGGCCACAAATACTTAGCTAAAGATGGCTGTGGGTGTGCCGGTGTGTTTCGTTCGTGTCTTTTCAATTCATCGGGACCTGTTCCGAGCGAAAAGAGAGGTGCCTCGCATCGTCCATCCCCCGCACTACTTCACGCAGCCTTCTCCCTTCTTTGTCTGCTCCTTCCCCCTGATTTCCTCCTCCTTCTCCTCCCCGCCCTCCGTTTCTCGAAGAAAGCGCACACTCTTTCCATGTCCCGTTGTTGGCACGGGTCAGGGCTTCGTTCTCTCCACAAACGGCCAAGCTTCTTTCCTAGCCTTAGTGGAACCTCCTTGCTAAGAGTACGGGGATACACTCTCCCCTTTCCCGGGTCTGCCCAGGGCACTTGGGCTGGGGGGTGGGCTGGGGAGAGGCGGGCATCAGGCTCCACCTCAAAAAGCCCCAAAGGGCGTGAGCTGCCATTCGAGTGGCTGGCCCATCAGGTCTCTGGCAGTAGACTCGAGCTCCCGGCAAGTCAGAGCCCTGGGGGTGGGCAGGGCAGTGGACTGGGACTGCTGTAGGGAAAGGACGCCATGGGGGCACAGAGGAGGTGGGGAGGGACGTGGGAAACGGAGGCAAGGAAAGCGAGGGAATCGAGGTGGAGGCACCGGACAGAGCGTCCAGTGTCCGGGAATGCCTCGGAGGAGCCGGCGGAGGCCACTGGGGCCAACGTATGTGTGGAATGTGAAAAGGCGGGAAAACCCAGAGAGTTTCGGAAGCCAAGGCAGGCTGGGAAAGGGGGCGTGGGCGGCAACTGCAAAGGGGCCTAGGGGAATTCCCGGGCAATTAACAATCTGTGCACTGCTGATGCTCCCCGAGCCCGGCGTTGATCCCACCGCTGCGGCGTGGCAGGGCCACTAACCAAAGCCCCGAACGGCACACCCAGCCCAACGTGGACCTTGGGGCTGTGTGGCACGGGCCGTGCCCGTGAAAGCCCACTCGCTCCACGGGATCCTTTCCAGGGTCTCTGCTTGGCGGCCAGGGACGTCCCTCCCCTCCTTCTACGCCCCCACCGCTATTTGCATACATAGGGGTGGAGCCACCTCACCCTATCGCAAGTCCTGAGCTGCTGGCTGCTCGCCCCCCGGGACAGCAGTCCGCAGCGTCCGTGTGTCTCTCCCACCATGGCCTCGTCCAGCTCCTCCAGCACCTCAAGTGGTACGTTTGCCCTCGGCCCCTGGGGTTGGATCACGTCTCAGGGGGGTTGGTGGGTCGCCTGGCCAAATGTTCCTGGCAAACCTGTCAACGGACCACCAGGAATTGCAGGGACTGATCGGCTGGGCCCGTGGTTTCCAGGCGTTGGGCGTGCCCAGAGAAGCACCGTTTGGTCGTTTGGCTCCTTTGGCACACACATGCCTTCTCCATTCTCTTTTCTGGGATGAGGGGGTTGGTTGAGGGGGCGGGGGGAGGGCGGACTGGGATGGGGCCCTTTGTCCTCATCTTCCTGTGGAAATGGAGGTCGGGGAGCTCTGGGGCCCTTCAGAGGCTTTCTCTCCACAGTGGCCTGGTGCCTTCTGTCTTCCGTGAGGCGTTGCGTGTTGGGCTTCGCTTCGCCTTCCTTCCCTCTCCTTTCCTTTTCTAACAGTGGCGGCAACTATGGCCCGTGCTCCTGTTAGCCCTGAGAAGCTAGGCTCCCTCCCGTTGGCATTTTGGGGGAGGGTAATCTGGGAGAAGCCCCATCGAGGCGTTTCCCAGGCATCTGTCGAGACAGGGGGAAAAAATGTCTCGCCCAGACAGACGGGGTAGGCTTGTGGTCTTTGTTGGGGTTGCTTTCTTGTAGCCTTTGTTTTGGGGGTGGATTTGGTTTCCTTTCTGCCTGCCCGTGTCTCTTGGGTTCCGGCGTGTGTGTGGCAAGGGGGTGGGGGGTTTTCCCCGCTGCCCTCGACGCTCAGCCTGGCTCTCGGGGTGTAGCCAAGGGACTTCCGAGTGCAGACCCGTCCCCGGGTTCCCGGCTTTGCTCAGGCTCAGGGGCAACTCCCCTGGGCAGGGAGCATGCTGGGGCACCTCCGTCGAGTCCTCCCCCACCCCCACGTCCTCTGAGACCTTTCCCTTTCTTCTCTTCCACAGGCCCCATCGCCACAGGATCTCGAAGGAGGAGGCTCGTTCTGAAGCTGAGCCAGAAGGACGCCCTGAACGCGCTCTTTCAACAGAACCCCTACCCTGGGATAGCGACCAGAGAACGACTGGCCCGAGAGCTTGGCATTGCCGAAAGCAGAGTTCAGGTAGGCCCCCCCCTCCACCGGTTCTCCCTCTCAGGCTCCCCGTGCCGGTCCAAGGCAGCCGAAAGCCTCCGGCGGCCTTGCTCTTGAGAACGAGTTCTCTCTGTTTGCCCCTAGGTCTGGTTTCAAAACCAACGAAGAAGACGGTTGAAGCAGGGCCGATCGCCGTCTGAAAATGTGCACCAAGACGGGGAACGGGGGCCAACGGCCACGCCCATGCCACCATTACCACCTCCTCGACCTCAGTCTTCCTCTCAAGGTAATTTACCCAGCGTTCTCCAAAGGCAAGTCCCCAGAGGGGGCCCCGAACCCTCCCCCTCTTGCCAGAGAATTCCCTCTGCTGGTGGGTGAGCACGGGCGGCCTCAGAAACACCAAGGGGGGAGGAAAGAGGGCCATCTGGTTGCTGCCCCCATCAGTGTCCCAGAGAAGGGCCCCATGCCCCCAGTCGGCGTGGACGGGCAGCACTCTTCCCCCTTTGCACCCCCTCCCCAGCCCCCTTCGGGAACTTTAGCCTCCGGCTGCCCAAGGCAGCCTTGGCCGAGGAGCATGCCTCAGGGCACTCCGCGGCAAGACCGGAGGAGGAAAGAGACACACAGGGACATGCATGTGTGTGGAGTGTGCGTGTGTGCGCGCACGTATCCACGATGCACACAGGCACATGATCCATCTGTGGCTGTGTTCCTTAGAACCCTGCACCGGCCACATCGCCACCTGAGGTGAGTCAGGTGTGTGCCTAAGTCTGTCTCCCTGGGACTCTCCATCCCCTCCACACCGCCTAGGGCATCTGTGCTGTGAACGTTCCATGGGCCTTAAAGTCCTCTCCTCTCCTCTCGGTGTGTTCTCTCTTTGGCAGAAGCCTCGGCCAGAGAGGCCAGGAGACAGAGGACCGTCATCTCTGCTTCTCAAACAAGGATCCTCGTGCAAGCCTTCACGAGGGATCGCTTTCCGGGGATTGCCGCCAGGGAAGAACTGGCTCGTCAGACGGGAATCCCAGAACCTCGAATCCAGGTAAGTTCTCCACCCAGCGCCTGGGCCCGGGACGTGACCCAGGAGAAAGGAGCGTTCACCACTGCCAAGGGTTTGCAGGTGGATACACGCAGGCTTGGGCTTGCGCTTGCGCTTGGGCTAGGGGGGAGGGGGCCGAAAGTTGGTGGGCTGCGTGGTGGGTTTGGGGCCGCTTGTGGCCGTGCACTCACCCCTCATTTCCCAGGGCCAAGGGATTCGTTTGCAGAAAATGGCCCTGCAGAACTCACCCTGGGCCTGACAGATCCGAGGACGGGAGGCCAGGCAGGGTGGAGAATGGGCGCCGCGGGGGCGCCAGCACGTTGATCTGGACGCTCACGACTTCTGATGTGCCTGTCTGCCTTTTGCTCCCCTAGATATGGTTTCAAAACCGAAGAGCTCGGCACCCCCAGCAGAGCACGAGCGGGCCTGGCAGTGGCCGTGCCCAAGGCCCAGGCGACGCATCGGCCACGACTACTCCTGCTCCAGAGGACCGAAGGGCCCCACCCGCTGTCCACAGCACCTCTCTTCCCCTTCAGCCCTCTCTGTCGCAGGAGAGCATGCTCCCCTCCTTGGCTCCAGCCGCTCCTTTGGGCGCCCCCACCGTCTGGGTGCCCGGGACTGCCTCTGGGGTCTGTGTGGGCCAGCCGTTGATGATCTTCGTGGTCCAGCCCAGCCCGGAGGCTCTCCAGCCAAGTGCGAAGCCACCACCTCCTCCCCAGGTAGCACTTCCCTGGGCCGAATGCTCCCCTGCTGTCGTGGCCCCTTGGCAGCCTGGGCAAGGGGCCAACCTGCCGCCTGTACAGCCCGAGACACACATCCCGCGGTGGGCAGAGTCACCCTATGGTGAAGGCACGGCCCATCCGCTAGAGCCACAGCACCAGCCCCACACCCTTCGAAGCACGACAAGCCTCCTAGACGAGCTCATGGCAGCCGCGGGCGACCCGGACACGCAGGTGCCGTCCCCGGGTGCCGCGGCAGAGGCAGGAGCGCACCCTGTGCTCCCAGTCGCACCCAGCCTCCTAGAGGAGCTCCTGGCGGCCACGGGCGTCCCGTACATGCAGGCGCCGTCCCCGGGGGCCGCGGCAGATGCAGGAGCGCACCCTGTCCTTCCCGGAGCACCCAGCCTCCTGGACGAGCTCATGGCGGCCGCGGGCGTCCCGGACACACAGGTGCCATCCCCGGGGGCCGCGGCAGATGGAGGAGCGTACCCTGTCCTCCCAGGCGCACCCAGCCTCCTAGACGAGCTCCTGGCGGACACTGTCGTCCCGGACACGCAGGCACCGTCCCCGGGGGCCGCGGCAGGCGCAGGAGCGCACCCTGTCCTCCCAGGTGCACCCAGCTTCCTAGACGAGCTCCTGGCGTCCACGGGCGTCCCGTACATGCAGGCGCCGTCCCCGGGGGCCGCGGCAGACTCAGGAGCGCACCCTATCCTCCCAGTCGCACCCAGCCTCCTAGACGAGCTCCTGGCGGCCACGAGCGTCCCGTACATGCAGGCGCCGTCCCCGGGGGCCGCGGCAGATGCAGGAGCGCACCCTGTCCTTCCCGGTGCACCCAGCCTCCTGGACGAGCTCCTGGCGGCCACGGGCGTCCCGTACATGCAGGCGCCGTCCCCGGGGTCCGCGGCAGATGCAGGAGCGCACCCTGTCCTTCCCGGTGCACCCAGCCTCCTGGACGAGCTCCTGGGGGCCACGGGCGTCCCGGACACGCAGGCGCCGTCCCCGGGTGCCGCGGCAGACGCAGGAGCGCACCCTGTCCTCCCAGTTGCACCCAGCCTCCTGGACGAGCTCCTGGCGTCCACGGACGTCCCGGGCTCACCGGCTCCTTCCCCGGGGTCCTCTACTGCCATCGCAGAGGACCAGCCAGCCCTCCCCGGGTCACGCAGCCTCCTAGAGGAAATCATGGCTGCCACGGCCATCCAGGACATGCCGTGGCCTTCCCCGGGGGTCACTGCCGAGGAAGGAGGAGCTGAGGCAAGCATGGAAGCACCCCTCAGTGAGGACGATTACCAGGCCCTCCTCGACATGCTGCCAGGCTCCCCAGGCCCTTGGGCTTAGAGGGAGAGGAAGGAAGGGGCCCCTTCTCCCCCAAGCCCCTTTCAGGCCTCCCTGCCTGGCATGCAGAGCCATGGAGCTCGGCGAGGGGGCCGGGTTTGGCTGGGGGTGGAGAGAATACAGACGGGATGTCTACCAACATCTTTGGGGACAAATGCGAGAGCTGGACCTTAGGGCAGCATGGGTCCCGTCCCCCCAAGAGGGACACCCCACCTGAAGCCTCCAGGCATGCGCGCATTCCAGTGACCAAGAGGGTGCCTAAGAGGGGACATGCCATGGATCCAATAAAGAAACCCTGTGCCCCGCACAGGTTCTTTCCGTCTGGCTCTTGTGTCTTCTGGTCCCGTCTTTCCCGCACTCCACACAGGAGAATGCCTTCCCTATGCCAGGGGCAGCTGAGGGGAGGGGAGCGGGGGATGGGGAAATGGGAAGGTGGATGGCTGGGAGATGCGAGGTGGGAGGGAGCGAGCGGGTGGAGGGAGAGGGTGGGGGTGAAGGGAGAGAGTGGGGGTGAAGGGAGAGAGCTGGGAAGGCTAAGTGGGAGAGGGAGGGAGGGAGGGAAGGGAGGCAGGGAGGGTCGGGGACGGAAGGAGGAAGGGGGGTGGTCGGGGGAGGGGGGCGGCGCCCGCGCGGCGGGGACTCAGCTTCAAGCCACCGGCAAACCCCGCGGGTATCCCTAAAATACTCCGTTGGGGACACGCTTGCCTCGGTTTCGGGGTGCATGCCCTGGGCGGGTTTCCCAAGGTGAGATCCTCTGAGCAAGCAGTAGGGACCGACCCACACAACCACTCTCACGACCAGACTCCCTGTGAACACACCCGCCAGGTATATCTGCAAAGGCCACTCATCTCCATGTGTCTCTCAGATCCTCGCGGTGTAGTGACTGAGCTCGCCCTGCCGCGAGCATGCCCCCATCACCAGCCGACTTACACACATTATTTATTTGCAAACCCGTTCCTGAATTCATAGACCCAATGGTTTCAAAGTACATACAAACCCCTCAGAGTTCCCATGTGAACCCCGGTGGTTCGGTTTCAAAACCTGGGTGGCCACAAATACTTAGCTAAAGATGGCTGTGGGTGTGCCGGTGTGTTTCGTTCGTGTCTTTTCAATTCATCGGGACCTGTTCCGAGCGAAAAGAGAGGTGCCTCGCATCGTCCATCCCCCGCACTACTTCACGCAGCCTTCTCCCTTCTTTGTCTGCTCCTTCCCCCTGATTTCCTCCTCCTTCTCCTCCCCGCCCTCCGTTTCTCGAAGAAAGCGCACACTCTTTCCATGTCCCGTTGTTGGCACGGGTCAGGGCTTCGTTCTCTCCACAAACGGCCAAGCTTCTTTCCTAGCCTTAGTGGAACCTCCTTGCTAAGAGTACGGGGATACACTCTCCCCTTTCCCGGGTCTGCCCGGGGCACTTGGGCTGGGGGGTGGGCTGGGGAGAGGCGGGCATCAGGCTCCACCTCAAAAAGCCCCAAAGGGCGTGAGCTGCCATTCGAGTGGCTGGCCCATCAGGTCTCTGGCAGTAGACTCGAGCTCCTGGCAAGTCAGAGCCCTGGGGGTGGGCAGGGCAGTGGACTGGGACTGCTGTAGGGAAAGGACGCCATGGGGGCACAGAGGAGGTGGGGAGGGACGTGGGAAACGGAGGCAAGGAAAGCGAGGGAATCGAGGTGGAGGCACCGGACAGAGCGTCCAGTGTCTGGGAATGCCTCGGAGGAGCCGGCGGAGGCCACTGGGGCCAACGTATGTGTGGAATGTGAAAAGGCGGGAAAACCCAGAGAGTTTCGGAAGCCAAGGCAGGCTGGGAAAGGGGGCGTGGGCGGCAACTGCAAAGGGGCCTAGGGGAATTCCCGGGCAATTAACAATCTGTGCACTGCTGATGCTCCCCGAGCCCGGCGTTGATCCCACCGCTGCGGCGTGGCAGGGCCACTAACCAAAGCCCCGAACGGCACACCCAGCCCAACGTGGACCTTGGGGCTGTGTGGCACGGGCCGTGCCCGTGAAAGCCCACTCGCTCCACGGGATCCTTTCCAGGGTCTCTGCTTGGCGGCCAGGGACGTCCCTCCCCTCCTTCTAAGCCCCCACCGCTATTTACATACATGGGGCGGAGCCACCTCACCCTATCGCAAGTCCTGAGCTGCTGGCTGCTGGCCCACCGGGACAGCCGTCTGCAGCGTCCGTGTGTCTCTCCCACCATGGCCTCGTCCAGCTCCTCCAGCACCTCAAGTGGTACGTTTGCCCTCGGCCCCTGGGGTTGGATCACGTCTCAGGGGGGTTTGTGGGTCGCCCGGCCAAAGGTTTCCGGCAAACCTGTCAACGGACCACCAGGAATGGCAGGGACCGATCGGCTGGGCCCGTGGTTTCCAGGCGTTGGGCGTGCCCAGAGTGGCACCGTTTGGTCGTTTGGCTCCTTTGGCACACACATGGCTTCTCCATTCTCTTTTCTGGGATGAGGGGGTTGGTTGAGGGCGTGGGAGGAGGGCGGACTGGGATGGGGCCCTTTGTCCTCATCTTCCTGTGGAAATGGAGGTCGGGGAGCTCTGGGGCCCTGCAGAGGCTTTCTCTCCACAGTGGCCTGGTGCCTTCTGTCTTCCGTCAGGCATTGTTTGTTGGGCTTCGCTGCACATTCCTTCCCTCTCGTTTCCTTTTCTCACAGTGGTGGCAACTATGGCCAGTGCCCCTGTTAGCCCCGAGAAGCCAGGCTCCCTCCCGTTGGCATCGTGAGGGAGGGAAATCTGGAAGAAGCCCCATCGAGGCGTTTCCCAGGCATGTCCCCAGTCAGGGGGAAAAATGTCTCGCCCAGACAGACGGGATAGGGCTGTGGTCTTTGTTGGGT
Organism: Giraffa tippelskirchi; assembly: GCF_054371585.1. Taxonomy (NCBI): domain Eukaryota; kingdom Metazoa; phylum Chordata; class Mammalia; order Artiodactyla; family Giraffidae; genus Giraffa; species Giraffa tippelskirchi. The sequence continues at coordinate 1,438,299 of NC_137283.1, forward strand.
GGTCCTTCTGGCCGCCTTTGTTTTGGGGGTGGGTTTGGTTGTTCTCCGTTCCTCACAGTGTAGTGACGGGGTTCGTCCGCGTCACCAGCCGACTTACAGACATTATTTATTTGCACACCCGTTCTTGAATTCACACGCCCAATGGTTTCAAACTACATACAAACCCCTCACTGTTCTCATGTGAACCCCGGTGGTTGGGTTTCGAAAGCAGGGTGGCCACAAATACTTAGCTAAAGATGGCTGTGGGTGTGCCGGTGTGTTTCGTTCGTGTCTTTTCAATTCATCGGGACCTGTTCCGAGCGAAAAGAGAGGTGCCTCGCATCGTCCATCCCCCGCACTACTTCACGCAGCCTTCTCCCTTCTTTGTCTGCTCCTTCCCCCTGATTTCCTCCTCCTTCTCCTCCCCGCCCTCCGTTTCTCGAAGAAAGCGCACACTCTTTCCATGTCCCGTTGTTGGCACGGGTCAGGGCTTCGTTCTCTCCACAAACGGCCAAGCTTCTTTCCTAGCCTTAGTGGAACCTCCTTGCTAAGAGTACGGGGATACACTCTCCCCTTTCCCGGGTCTGCCCAGGGCACTTGGGCTGGGGGGTGGGCTGGGGAGAGGCGGGCATCAGGCTCCACCTCAAAAAGCCCCAAAGGGCGTGAGCTGCCATTCGAGTGGCTGGCCCATCAGGTCTCTGGCAGTAGACTCGAGCTCCCGGCAAGTCAGAGCCCTGGGGGTGGGCAGGGCAGTGGACTGGGACTGCTGTAGGGAAAGGACGCCATGGGGGCACAGAGGAGGTGGGGAGGGACGTGGGAAACGGAGGCAAGGAAAGCGAGGGAATCGAGGTGGAGGCACCGGACAGAGCGTCCAGTGTCCGGGAATGCCTCGGAGGAGCCGGCGGAGGCCACTGGGGCCAACGTATGTGTGGAATGTGAAAAGGCGGGAAAACCCAGAGAGTTTCGGAAGCCAAGGCAGGCTGGGAAAGGGGGCGTGGGCGGCAACTGCAAAGGGGCCTAGGGGAATTCCCGGGCAATTAACAATCTGTGCACTGCTGATGCTCCCCGAGCCCGGCGTTGATCCCACCGCTGCGGCGTGGCAGGGCCACTAACCAAAGCCCCGAACGGCACACCCAGCCCAACGTGGACCTTGGGGCTGTGTGGCACGGGCCGTGCCCGTGAAAGCCCACTCGCTCCACGGGATCCTTTCCAGGGTCTCTGCTTGGCGGCCAGGGACGTCCCTCCCCTCCTTCTACGCCCCCACCGCTATTTGCATACATAGGGGTGGAGCCACCTCACCCTATCGCAAGTCCTGAGCTGCTGGCTGCTCGCCCCCCGGGACAGCAGTCCGCAGCGTCCGTGTGTCTCTCCCACCATGGCCTCGTCCAGCTCCTCCAGCACCTCAAGTGGTACGTTTGCCCTCGGCCCCTGGGGTTGGATCACGTCTCAGGGGGGTTGGTGGGTCGCCTGGCCAAATGTTCCTGGCAAACCTGTCAACGGACCACCAGGAATTGCAGGGACTGATCGGCTGGGCCCGTGGTTTCCAGGCGTTGGGCGTGCCCAGAGAAGCACCGTTTGGTCGTTTGGCTCCTTTGGCACACACATGCCTTCTCCATTCTCTTTTCTGGGATGAGGGGGTTGGTTGAGGGGGCGGGGGGAGGGCGGACTGGGATGGGGCCCTTTGTCCTCATCTTCCTGTGGAAATGGAGGTCGGGGAGCTCTGGGGCCCTTCAGAGGCTTTCTCTCCACAGTGGCCTGGTGCCTTCTGTCTTCCGTGAGGCGTTGCGTGTTGGGCTTCGCTTCGCCTTCCTTCCCTCTCCTTTCCTTTTCTAACAGTGGCGGCAACTATGGCCCGTGCTCCTGTTAGCCCTGAGAAGCTAGGCTCCCTCCCGTTGGCATTTTGGGGGAGGGTAATCTGGGAGAAGCCCCATCGAGGCGTTTCCCAGGCATCTGTCGAGACAGGGGGAAAAAATGTCTCGCCCAGACAGACGGGGTAGGCTTGTGGTCTTTGTTGGGGTTGCTTTCTTGTAGCCTTTGTTTTGGGGGTGGATTTGGTTTCCTTTCTGCCTGCCCGTGTCTCTTGGGTTCCGGCGTGTGTGTGGCAAGGGGGTGGGGGGTTTTCCCCGCTGCCCTCGACGCTCAGCCTGGCTCTCGGGGTGTAGCCAAGGGACTTCCGAGTGCAGACCCGTCCCCGGGTTCCCGGCTTTGCTCAGGCTCAGGGGCAACTCCCCTGGGCAGGGAGCATGCTGGGGCACCTCCGTCGAGTCCTCCCCCACCCCCACGTCCTCTGAGACCTTTCCCTTTCTTCTCTTCCACAGGCCCCATCGCCACAGGATCTCGAAGGAGGAGGCTCGTTCTGAAGCTGAGCCAGAAGGACGCCCTGAACGCGCTCTTTCAACAGAACCCCTACCCTGGGATAGCGACCAGAGAACGACTGGCCCGAGAGCTTGGCATTGCCGAAAGCAGAGTTCAGGTAGGCCCCCCCCTCCACCGGTTCTCCCTCTCAGGCTCCCCGTGCCGGTCCAAGGCAGCCGAAAGCCTCCGGCGGCCTTGCTCTTGAGAACGAGTTCTCTCTGTTTGCCCCTAGGTCTGGTTTCAAAACCAACGAAGAAGACGGTTGAAGCAGGGCCGATCGCCGTCTGAAAATGTGCACCAAGACGGGGAACGGGGGCCAACGGCCACGCCCATGCCACCATTACCACCTCCTCGACCTCAGTCTTCCTCTCAAGGTAATTTACCCAGCGTTCTCCAAAGGCAAGTCCCCAGAGGGGGCCCCGAACCCTCCCCCTCTTGCCAGAGAATTCCCTCTGCTGGTGGGTGAGCACGGGCGGCCTCAGAAACACCAAGGGGGGAGGAAAGAGGGCCATCTGGTTGCTGCCCCCATCAGTGTCCCAGAGAAGGGCCCCATGCCCCCAGTCGGCGTGGACGGGCAGCACTCTTCCCCCTTTGCACCCCCTCCCCAGCCCCCTTCGGGAACTTTAGCCTCCGGCTGCCCAAGGCAGCCTTGGCCGAGGAGCATGCCTCAGGGCACTCCGCGGCAAGACCGGAGGAGGAAAGAGACACACAGGGACATGCATGTGTGTGGAGTGTGCGTGTGTGCGCGCACGTATCCACGATGCACACAGGCACATGATCCATCTGTGGCTGTGTTCCTTAGAACCCTGCACCGGCCACATCGCCACCTGAGGTGAGTCAGGTGTGTGCCTAAGTCTGTCTCCCTGGGACTCTCCATCCCCTCCACACCGCCTAGGGCATCTGTGCTGTGAACGTTCCATGGGCCTTAAAGTCCTCTCCTCTCCTCTCGGTGTGTTCTCTCTTTGGCAGAAGCCTCGGCCAGAGAGGCCAGGAGACAGAGGACCGTCATCTCTGCTTCTCAAACAAGGATCCTCGTGCAAGCCTTCACGAGGGATCGCTTTCCGGGGATTGCCGCCAGGGAAGAACTGGCTCGTCAGACGGGAATCCCAGAACCTCGAATCCAGGTAAGTTCTCCACCCAGCGCCTGGGCCCGGGACGTGACCCAGGAGAAAGGAGCGTTCACCACTGCCAAGGGTTTGCAGGTGGATACACGCAGGCTTGGGCTTGCGCTTGCGCTTGGGCTAGGGGGGAGGGGGCCGAAAGTTGGTGGGCTGCGTGGTGGGTTTGGGGCCGCTTGTGGCCGTGCACTCACCCCTCATTTCCCAGGGCCAAGGGATTCGTTTGCAGAAAATGGCCCTGCAGAACTCACCCTGGGCCTGACAGATCCGAGGACGGGAGGCCAGGCAGGGTGGAGAATGGGCGCCGCGGGGGCGCCAGCACGTTGATCTGGACGCTCACGACTTCTGATGTGCCTGTCTGCCTTTTGCTCCCCTAGATATGGTTTCAAAACCGAAGAGCTCGGCACCCCCAGCAGAGCACGAGCGGGCCTGGCAGTGGCCGTGCCCAAGGCCCAGGCGACGCATCGGCCACGACTACTCCTGCTCCAGAGGACCGAAGGGCCCCACCCGCTGTCCACAGCACCTCTCTTCCCCTTCAGCCCTCTCTGTCGCAGGAGAGCATGCTCCCCTCCTTGGCTCCAGCCGCTCCTTTGGGCGCCCCCACCGTCTGGGTGCCCGGGACTGCCTCTGGGGTCTGTGTGGGCCAGCCGTTGATGATCTTCGTGGTCCAGCCCAGCCCGGAGGCTCTCCAGCCAAGTGCGAAGCCACCACCTCCTCCCCAGGTAGCACTTCCCTGGGCCGAATGCTCCCCTGCTGTCGTGGCCCCTTGGCAGCCTGGGCAAGGGGCCAACCTGCCGCCTGTACAGCCCGAGACACACATCCCGCGGTGGGCAGAGTCACCCTATGGTGAAGGCACGGCCCATCCGCTAGAGCCACAGCACCAGCCCCACACCCTTCGAAGCACGACAAGCCTCCTAGACGAGCTCATGGCAGCCGCGGGCGACCCGGACACGCAGGTGCCGTCCCCGGGTGCCGCGGCAGAGGCAGGAGCGCACCCTGTGCTCCCAGTCGCACCCAGCCTCCTAGACGAGCTCCTGGCGGCCACGGGCGTCCCGTACATGCAGGCGCCGTCCCCGGGGGCCGCGGCAGATGCAGGAGCGCACCCTGTCCTTCCCGGAGCACCCAGCCTCCTGGACGAGCTCATGGCGGCCGCGGGCGTCCCGGACACACAGGTGCCATCCCCGGGGGCCGCGGCAGATGGAGGAGCGTACCCTGTCCTCCCAGGCGCACCCAGCCTCCTAGACGAGCTCCTGGCGGACACTGTCGTCCCGGACACGCAGGCACCGTCCCCGGGGGCCGCGGCAGGCGCAGGAGCGCACCCTGTCCTCCCAGGTGCACCCAGCTTCCTAGACGAGCTCCTGGCGTCCACGGGCGTCCCGTACATGCAGGCGCCGTCCCCGGGGGCCGCGGCAGACTCAGGAGCGCACCCTATCCTCCCAGTCGCACCCAGCCTCCTAGACGAGCTCCTGGCGGCCACGAGCGTCCCGTACATGCAGGCGCCGTCCCCGGGGGCCGCGGCAGATGCAGGAGCGCACCCTGTCCTTCCCGGTGCACCCAGCCTCCTGGACGAGCTCCTGGCGGCCACGGGCGTCCCGTACATGCAGGCGCCGTCCCCGGGGTCCGCGGCAGATGCAGGAGCGCACCCTGTCCTTCCCGGTGCACCCAGCCTCCTGGACGAGCTCCTGGGGGCCACGGGCGTCCCGGACACGCAGGCGCCGTCCCCGGGTGCCGCGGCAGACGCAGGAGCGCACCCTGTCCTCCCAGTTGCACCCAGCCTCCTGGACGAGCTCCTGGCGTCCACGGACGTCCCGGGCTCACCGGCTCCTTCCCCGGGGTCCTCTACTGCCATCGCAGAGGACCAGCCAGCCCTCCCCGGGTCACGCAGCCTCCTAGAGGAAATCATGGCTGCCACGGCCATCCAGGACATGCCGTGGCCTTCCCCGGGGGTCACTGCCGAGGAAGGAGGAGCTGAGGCAAGCATGGAAGCACCCCTCAGTGAGGACGATTACCAGGCCCTCCTCGACATGCTGCCAGGCTCCCCAGGCCCTTGGGCTTAGAGGGAGAGGAAGGAAGGGGCCCCTTCTCCCCCAAGCCCCTTTCAGGCCTCCCTGCCTGGCATGCAGAGCCATGGAGCTCGGCGAGGGGGCCGGGTTTGGCTGGGGGTGGAGAGAATACAGACGGGATGTCTACCAACATCTTTGGGGACAAATGCGAGAGCTGGACCTTAGGGCAGCATGGGTCCCGTCCCCCCAAGAGGGACACCCCACCTGAAGCCTCCAGGCATGCGCGCATTCCAGTGACCAAGAGGGTGCCTAAGAGGGGACATGCCATGGATCCAATAAAGAAACCCTGTGCCCCGCACAGGTTCTTTCTGTCTGGCTCTTGTGTCTTCTGGTCCCGTCTTTCCCGCACTCCACACAGGAGAATGCCTTCCCTATGCCAGGGGCAGCTGAGGGGAGGGGAGCGGGGGATGGGGAAATGGGAAGGTGGATGGCTGGGAGATGCGAGGTGGGAGGGAGCGAGCGGGTGGAGGGAGAGGGTGGGGGTGAAGGGAGAGAGTGGGGGTGAAGGGAGAGAGCTGGGAAGGCTAAGTGGGAGAGGGAGGGAGGGAGGGAAGGGAGGCAGGGAGGGTCGGGGACGGAAGGAGGAAGGGGGGTGGTCGGGGGAGGGGGGCGGCGCCCGCGCGGCGGGGACTCAGCTTCAAGCCACCGGCAAACCCCGCGGGTATCCCTAAAATACTCCGTTGGGGACACGCTTGCCTCGGTTTCGGGGTGCATGCCCTGGGCGGGTTTCCCAAGGTGAGATCCTCTGAGCAAGCAGTAGGGACCGACCCACACAACCACTCTCACGACCAGACTCCCTGTGAACACACCCGCCAGGTATATCTGCAAAGGCCACTCATCTCCATGTGTCTCTCAGATCCTCGCGGTGTAGTGACTGAGCTCGCCCTGCCGCGAGCATGCCCCCATCACCAGCCGACTTACACACATTATTTATTTGCAAACCCGTTCCTGAATTCATAGACCCAATGGTTTCAAAGTACATACAAACCCCTCAGAGTTCCCATGTGAACCCCGGTGGTTCGGTTTCAAAACCTGGGTGGCCACAAATACTTAGCTAAAGATGGCTGTGGGTGTGCCGGTGTGTTTCGTTCGTGTCTTTTCAATTCATCGGGACCTGTTCCGAGCGAAAAGAGAGGTGCCTCGCATCGTCCATCCCCCGCACTACTTCACGCAGCCTTCTCCCTTCTTTGTCTGCTCCTTCCCCCTGATTTCCTCCTCCTTCTCCTCCCCGCCCTCCGTTTCTCGAAGAAAGCGCACACTCTTTCCATGTCCCGTTGTTGGCACGGGTCAGGGCTTCGTTCTCTCCACAAACGGCCAAGCTTCTTTCCTAGCCTTAGTGGAACCTCCTTGCTAAGAGTACGGGGATACACTCTCCCCTTTCCCGGGTCTGCCCGGGGCACTTGGGCTGGGGGGTGGGCTGGGGAGAGGCGGGCATCAGGCTCCACCTCAAAAAGCCCCAAAGGGCGTGAGCTGCCATTCGAGTGGCTGGCCCATCAGGTCTCTGGCAGTAGACTCGAGCTCCTGGCAAGTCAGAGCCCTGGGGGTGGGCAGGGCAGTGGACTGGGACTGCTGTAGGGAAAGGACGCCATGGGGGCACAGAGGAGGTGGGGAGGGACGTGGGAAACGGAGGCAAGGAAAGCGAGGGAATCGAGGTGGAGGCACCGGACAGAGCGTCCAGTGTCTGGGAATGCCTCGGAGGAGCCGGCGGAGGCCACTGGGGCCAACGTATGTGTGGAATGTGAAAAGGCGGGAAAACCCAGAGAGTTTCGGAAGCCAAGGCAGGCTGGGAAAGGGGGCGTGGGCGGCAACTGCAAAGGGGCCTAGGGGAATTCCCGGGCAATTAACAATCTGTGCACTGCTGATGCTCCCCGAGCCCGGCGTTGATCCCACCGCTGCGGCGTGGCAGGGCCACTAACCAAAGCCCCGAACGGCACACCCAGCCCAACGTGGACCTTGGGGCTGTGTGGCACGGGCCGTGCCCGTGAAAGCCCACTCGCTCCACGGGATCCTTTCCAGGGTCTCTGCTTGGCGGCCAGGGACGTCCCTCCCCTCCTTCTAAGCCCCCACCGCTATTTACATACATGGGGCGGAGCCACCTCACCCTATCGCAAGTCCTGAGCTGCTGGCTGCTGGCCCACCGGGACAGCCGTCTGCAGCGTCCGTGTGTCTCTCCCACCATGGCCTCGTCCAGCTCCTCCAGCACCTCAAGTGGTACGTTTGCCCTCGGCCCCTGGGGTTGGATCACGTCTCAGGGGGGTTTGTGGGTCGCCCGGCCAAAGGTTTCCGGCAAACCTGTCAACGGACCACCAGGAATGGCAGGGACCGATCGGCTGGGCCCGTGGTTTCCAGGCGTTGGGCGTGCCCAGAGTGGCACCGTTTGGTCGTTTGGCTCCTTTGGCACACACATGGCTTCTCCATTCTCTTTTCTGGGATGAGGGGGTTGGTTGAGGGCGTGGGAGGAGGGCGGACTGGGATGGGGCCCTTTGTCCTCATCTTCCTGTGGAAATGGAGGTCGGGGAGCTCTGGGGCCCTGCAGAGGCTTTCTCTCCACAGTGGCCTGGTGCCTTCTGTCTTCCGTCAGGCATTGTTTGTTGGGCTTCGCTGCACATTCCTTCCCTCTCGTTTCCTTTTCTCACAGTGGTGGCAACTATGGCCAGTGCCCCTGTTAGCCCCGAGAAGCCAGGCTCCCTCCCGTTGGCATCGTGAGGGAGGGAAATCTGGAAGAAGCCCCATCGAGGCGTTTCCCAGGCATGTCCCCAGTCAGGGGGAAAAATGTCTCGCCCAGACAGACGGGATAGGGCTGTGGTCTTTGTTGGGTGGTCCTTCTGGCCGCCTTTGTTTTGGGGGTGGGTTTGGTTGTTCTCCGTTCCTCACAGTGTAGTGACGGGGTTCGTCCGCGTCACCAGCCGACTTACAGACATTATTTATTTGCACACCCGTTCTTGAATTCACACGCCCAATGGTTTCAAACTACATACAAACCCCTCAGATTCCCATGTGAACCCCGGTGGTTCGGTTTCAAAACCTGGGTGGCCACAAATACTTAGCTAAAGATGGCTGTGGGTGTGCCGGTGTGTTTCGTTCGTGTCTTTTCAATTCATCGGGACCTGTTCCGAGCGAAAAGAGAGGTGCCTCGCATCGTCCATCCCCCGCACTACTTCACGCAGCCTTCTCCCTTCTTTGTCTGCTCCTTCCCCCTGATTTCCTCCTCCTTCTCCTCCCCGCCCTCCGTTTCTCGAAGAAAGCGCACACTCTTTCCATGTCCCGTTGTTGGCACGGGTCAGGGCTTCGTTCTCTCCACAAACGGCCAAGCTTCTTTCCTAGCCTTAGTGGAACCTCCTTGCTAAGAGTACGGGGATACACTCTCCCCTTTCCCGGGTCTGCCCAGGGCACTTGGGCTGGGGGGTGGGCTGGGGAGAGGCGGGCATCAGGCTCCACCTCAAAAAGCCCCAAAGGGCGTGAGCTGCCATTCGAGTGGCTGGCCCATCAGGTCTCTGGCAGTAGACTCGAGCTCCCGGCAAGTCAGAGCCCTGGGGGTGGGCAGGGCAGTGGACTGGGACTGCTGTAGGGAAAGGACGCCATGGGGGCACAGAGGAGGTGGGGAGGGACGTGGGAAACGGAGGCAAGGAAAGCGAGGGAATCGAGGTGGAGGCACCGGACAGAGCGTCCAGTGTCCGGGAATGCCTCGGAGGAGCCGGCGGAGGCCACTGGGGCCAACGTATGTGTGGAATGTGAAAAGGCGGGAAAACCCAGAGAGTTTCGGAAGCCAAGGCAGGCTGGGAAAGGGGGCGTGGGCGGCAACTGCAAAGGGGCCTAGGGGAATTCCCGGGCAATTAACAATCTGTGCACTGCTGATGCTCCCCGAGCCCGGCGTTGATCCCACCGCTGCGGCGTGGCAGGGCCACTAACCAAAGCCCCGAACGGCACACCCAGCCCAACGTGGACCTTGGGGCTGTGTGGCACGGGCCGTGCCCGTGAAAGCCCACTCGCTCCACGGGATCCTTTCCAGGGTCTCTGCTTGGCGGCCAGGGACGTCCCTCCCCTCCTTCTACGCCCCCACCGCTATTTGCATACATAGGGGTGGAGCCACCTCACCCTATCGCAAGTCCTGAGCTGCTGGCTGCTCGCCCCCCGGGACAGCAGTCCGCAGCGTCCGTGTGTCTCTCCCACCATGGCCTCGTCCAGCTCCTCCAGCACCTCAAGTGGTACGTTTGCCCTCGGCCCCTGGGGTTGGATCACGTCTCAGGGGGGTTGGTGGGTCGCCTGGCCAAATGTTCCTGGCAAACCTGTCAACGGACCACCAGGAATTGCAGGGACTGATCGGCTGGGCCCGTGGTTTCCAGGCGTTGGGCGTGCCCAGAGAAGCACCGTTTGGTCGTTTGGCTCCTTTGGCACACACATGCCTTCTCCATTCTCTTTTCTGGGATGAGGGGGTTCGTTGAGGGGGCGGGGGGAGGGCGGACTGGGATGGGGCCCTTTGTCCTCATCTTCCTGTGGAAATGGAGGTCAGGGAGCTCTGGGGCCCTTCAGAGGCTTTCTCTCCACAGTGGCCTGGTGCCTTCTGTCTTCCGTGAGGCGTTGCGTGTTGGGCTTCGCTTCGCCTTCCTTCCCTCTCCTTTCCTTTTCTAACAGTGGCGGCAACTATGGCCCGTGCTCCTGTTAGCCCTGAGAAGCTAGGCTCCCTCCCGTTGGCATTTTGGGGGAGGGTAATCTGGGAGAAGCCCCATCGAGGCGTTTCCCAGGCATCTGTCGAGACAGGGGGAAAAAATGTCTCGCCCAGACAGACGGGGTAGGCTTGTGGTCTTTGTTGGGGTTGCTTTCTTGTAGCCTTTGTTTTGGGGGTGGATTTGGTTTCCTTTCTGCCTGCCCGTGTCTCTTGGGTTCCGGCGTGTGTGTGGCAAGGGGGTGGGGGGTTTTCCCCACTGCCCTCGACGCTCAGCCTGGCTCTCGGGGTGTAGCCAAGGGACTTCCGAGTGCAGACCCGTCCCCGGGTTCCCGGCTTTGCTCAGGCTCAGGGGCAACTCCCCTGGGCAGGGAGCATGCTGGGGCACCTCCGTCGAGTCCTCCCCCACCCCCACGTCCTCTGAGACCTTTCCCTTTCTTCTCTTCCACAGGCCCCATCGCCACAGGATCTCGAAGGAGGAGGCTCGTTCTGAAGCTGAGCCAGAAGGACGCCCTGAACGCGCTCTTTCAACAGAACCCCTACCCTGGGATAGCGACCAGAGAACGACTGGCCCGAGAGCTTGGCATTGCCGAAAGCAGAGTTCAGGTAGGCCCCCCCCTCCACCGGTTCTCCCTCTCAGGCTCCCCGTGCCGGTCCAAGGCAGCCGAAAGCCTCCGGCGGCCTTGCTCTTGAGAACGAGTTCTCTCTGTTTGCCCCTAGGTCTGGTTTCAAAACCAACGAAGAAGACGGTTGAAGCAGGGCCGATCGCCGTCTGAAAATGTGCACCAAGACGGGGAACGGGGGCCAACGGCCACGCCCATGCCACCATTACCACCTCCTCGACCTCAGTCTTCCTCTCAAGGTAATTTACCCAGCGTTCTCCAAAGGCAAGTCCCCAGAGGGGGCCCCGAACCCTCCCCCTCTTGCCAGAGAATTCCCTCTGCTGGTGGGTGAGCACGGGCGGCCTCAGAAACACCAAGGGGGGAGGAAAGAGGGCCATCTGGTTGCTGCCCCCATCAGTGTCCCAGAGAAGGGCCCCATGCCCCCAGTCGGCGTGGACGGGCAGCACTCTTCCCCCTTTGCACCCCCTCCCCAGCCCCCTTCGGGAACTTTAGCCTCCGGCTGCCCAAGGCAGCCTTGGCCGAGGAGCATGCCTCAGGGCACTCCGCGGCAAGACCGGAGGAGGAAAGAGACACACAGGGACATGCATGTGTGTGGAGTGTGCGTGTGTGCGCGCACGTATCCACGATGCACACAGGCACATGATCCATCTGTGGCTGTGTTCCTTAGAACCCTGCACCGGCCACATCGCCACCTGAGGTGAGTCAGGTGTGTGCCTAAGTCTGTCTCCCTGGGACTCTCCATCCCCTCCACACCGCCTAGGGCATCTGTGCTGTGAACGTTCCATGGGCCTTAAAGTCCTCTCCTCTCCTCTCGGTGTGTTCTCTCTTTGGCAGAAGCCTCGGCCAGAGAGGCCAGGAGACAGAGGACCGTCATCTCTGCTTCTCAAACAAGGATCCTCGTGCAAGCCTTCACGAGGGATCGCTTTCCGGGGATTGCCGCCAGGGAAGAACTGGCTCGTCAGACGGGAATCCCAGAACCTCGAATCCAGGTAAGTTCTCCACCCAGCGCCTGGGCCCGGGACGTGACCCAGGAGAAAGGAGCGTTCACCGCTGCCAAGGGTTTGCAGGTGGATACACGCAGGCTTGGGCTTGAGCTTGCGCTTGGGCTAGGGGGGAGGGGGCCGAAAGTTGGTGGGCTGCGTGGTGGGTTTGGGGCCGCTTGTGGCCGTGCACTCACCCCTCATTTCCCAGGGCCAAGGGATTCGTTTGCAGAAAATGGCCCTGCAGAACTCACCCTGGGCCTGACAGATCCGAGGACGGGAGGCCAGGCGGGGTGGAGAATGGGCGCCGCGGGGGCGCCAGCACGTTGATCTGGACGCTCACGACTTCTGATGTGCCTGTCTGCCTTTTGCTCCCCTAGATATGGTTTCAAAACCGAAGAGCTCGGCACCCCCAGCAGAGCACGAGCGGGCCTGGCAGTGGCCGTGCCCAAGGCCCAGGCGACGCATCGGCCACGACTACTCCTGCTCCAGAGGACCGAAGGGCCCCACCCGCTGTCCACAGCACCTCTCTTCCCCTTCAGCCCTCTCTGTCGCAGGAGAGCATGCTCCCCTCCTTGGCTCCAGCCGCTCCTTTGGGCGCCCCCACCGTCTGGGTGCCCGGGACTGCCTCTGGGGTCTGTGTGGGCCAGCCGTTGATGATCTTCGTGGTCCAGCCCAGCCCGGAGGCTCTCCAGCCAAGTGCGAAGCCACCACCTCCTCCCCAGGTAGCACTTCCCTGGGCCGAATGCTCCCCTGCTGTCGTGGCCCCTTGGCAGCCTGGGCAAGGGGCCAACCTGCCGCCTGTACAGCCCGAGACACACATCCCGCGGTGGGCAGAGTCACCCTATGGTGAAGGCACGGCCCATCCGCTAGAGCCACAGCACCAGCCCCACACCCTTCGAAGCACGACAAGCCTCCTAGACGAGCTCATGGCAGCCGCGGGCGACCCGGACACGCAGGTGCCGTCCCCGGGTGCCGCGGCAGAGGCAGGAGCGCACCCTGTGCTCCCAGTCGCACCCAGCCTCCTAGAGGAGCTCCTGGCGGCCACGGGCGTCCCGTACATGCAGGCGCCATCCCCGGGGGCCGCGGCAGATGGAGGAGCGTACCCTGTCCTCCCAGGCGCACCCAGCCTCCTGGACGAGCTCCTGGCGGCCACGGGCGTCCCGTACATGCAGGCGCCGTCCCCGGGGTCCGCGGCAGATGCAGGAGCGCACCCTGTCCTTCCCGGTGCACCCAGCCTCCTGGACGAGCTCCTGGGGGCCACGGGCGTCCCGGACACGCAGGCGCCGTCCCCGGGTGCCGCGGCAGACGCAGGAGCGCACCCTGTCCTCCCAGTTGCACCCAGCCTCCTGGACGAGCTCCTGGCGTCCACGGACGTCCCGGGCTCACCGGCTCCTTCCCCGGGGTCCTCTACTGCCATCGCAGAGGACCAGCCAGCCCTCCCCGGGTCACGCAGCCTCCTAGAGGAAATCATGGCTGCCACGGCCATCCAGGACATGCCGTGGCCTTCCCCGGGGGTCACTGCCGAGGAAGGAGGAGCTGAGGCAAGCATGGAAGCACCCCTCAGTGAGGACGATTACCAGGCCCTCCTCGACATGCTGCCAGGCTCCCCAGGCCCTTGGGCTTAGAGGGAGAGGAAGGAAGGGGCCCCTTCTCCCCCAAGCCCCTTTCAGGCCTCCCTGCCTGGCATGCAGAGCCATGGAGCTCGGCGAGGGGGCCGGGTTTGGCTGGGGGTGGAGAGAATACAGGCGGGATGTCTACCAACATCTTTGGGGACAAATGCGAGAGCTGGACCTTAGGGCAGCATGGGTCCCGTCCCCCCAAGAGGGACACCCCACCTGAAGCCTCCAGGCATGCGCGCATTCCAGTGACCAAGAGGGTGCCTAAGAGGGGACATGCCATGGATCCAATAAAGAAACCCTGTGCCCCGCACAGGTTCTTTCCGTCTGGCTCTTGTGTCTTCTGGTCCCGTCTTTCCCGCACTCCACACAGGAGAATGCCTTCCCTATGCCAGGGGCAGCTGAGGGGAGGGGAGCGGGGGATGGGGAAATGGGAAGGTGGATGGCTGGGAGATGCGAGGTGGGAGGGAGCGAGCGGGTGGAGGGAGAGGGTGGGGGTGAAGGGAGAGAGTGGGGGTGAAGGGAGAGAGCTGGGAAGGCTAAGTGGGAGAGGGAGGGAGGGAGGGAAGGGAGGCAGGGAGGGTCGGGGACGGAAGGAGGAAGGGGGGTGGTCGGGGGAGGGGGGCGGCGCCCGCGCGGCGGGGACTCAGCTTCAAGCCACCGGCAAACCCCGCGGGTATCCCTAAAATACTCCGTTGGGGACACGCTTGCCTCGGTTTCGGGGTGCATGCCCTGGGCGGGTTTCCCAAGGTGAGATCCTCTGAGCAAGCAGTAGGGACCGACCCACACAACCACTCTCACGACCAGACTCCCTGTGAACACACCCGCCAGGTATATCTGCAAAGGCCAATCATCTCCATGTGTCTCTCAGATCCTCGCGGTGTAGTGACTGAGCTCGCCCTGCCGCGAGCATGCCCCCATCACCAGCCGACTTACACACATTATTTATTTGCAAACCCGTTCCTGAATTCATAGACCCAATGGTTTCAAAGTACATACAAACCCCTCAGAGTTCCCATGTGAACCCCGGTGGTTCGGTTTCAAAACCTGGGTGGCCACAAATACTTAGCTAAAGATGGCTGTGGGTGTGCCGGTGTGTTTCGTTCGTGTCTTTTCAATTCATCGGGACCTGTTCCGAGCGAAAAGAGAGGTGCCTCGCATCGTCCATCCCCCGCACTACTTCACGCAGCCTTCTCCCTTCTTTGTCTGCTCCTTCCCCCTGATTTCCTCCTCCTTCTCCTCCCCGCCCTCCGTTTCTCGAAGAAAGCGCACACTCTTTCCATGTCCCGTTGTTGGCACGGGTCAGGGCTTCGTTCTCTCCACAAACGGCCAAGCTTCTTTCCTAGCCTTAGTGGAACCTCCTTGCTAAGAGTACGGGGATACACTCTCCCCTTTCCCGGGTCTGCCCGGGGCACTTGGGCTGGGGGGTGGGCTGGGGAGAGGCGGGCATCAGGCTCCACCTCAAAAAGCCCCAAAGGGCGTGAGCTGCCATTCGAGTGGCTGGCCCATCAGGTCTCTGGCAGTAGACTCGAGCTCCTGGCAAGTCAGAGCCCTGGGGGTGGGCAGGGCAGTGGACTGGGACTGCTGTAGGGAAAGGACGCCATGGGGGCACAGAGGAGGTGGGGAGGGACGTGGGAAACGGAGGCAAGGAAAGCGAGGGAATCGAGGTGGAGGCACCGGACAGAGCGTCCAGTGTCTGGGAATGCCTCGGAGGAGCCGGCGGAGGCCACTGGGGCCAACGTATGTGTGGAATGTGAAAAGGCGGGAAAACCCAGAGAGTTTCGGAAGCCAAGGCAGGCTGGGAAAGGGGGCGTGGGCGGCAACTGCAAAGGGGCCTAGGGGAATTCCCGGGCAATTAACAATCTGTGCACTGCTGATGCTCCCCGAGCCCGGCGTTGATCCCACCGCTGCGGCGTGGCAGGGCCACTAACCAAAGCCCCGAACGGCACACCCAGCCCAACGTGGACCTTGGGGCTGTGTGGCACGGGCCGTGCCCGTGAAAGCCCACTCGCTCCACGGGATCCTTTCCAGGGTCTCTGCTTGGCGGCCAGGGACGTCCCTCCCCTCCTTCTAAGCCCCCACCGCTATTTACATACATGGGGCGGAGCCACCTCACCCTATCGCAAGTCCTGAGCTGCTGGCTGCTGGCCCACCGGGACAGCCGTCTGCAGCGTCCGTGTGTCTCTCCCACCATGGCCTCGTCCAGCTCCTCCAGCACCTCAAGTGGTACGTTTGCCCTCGGCCCCTGGGGTTGGATCACGTCTCAGGGGGGTTTGTGGGTCGCCCGGCCAAAGGTTTCCGGCAAACCTGTCAACGGACCACCAGGAATGGCAGGGACCGATCGGCTGGGCCCGTGGTTTCCAGGCGTTGGGCGTGCCCAGAGTGGCACCGTTTGGTCGTTTGGCTCCTTTGGCACACACATGGCTTCTCCATTCTCTTTTCTGGGATGAGGGGGTTGGTTGAGGGCGTGGGAGGAGGGCGGACTGGGATGGGGCCCTTTGTCCTCATCTTCCTGTGGAAATGGAGGTCGGGGAGCTCTGGGGCCCTGCAGAGGCTTTCTCTCCACAGTGGCCTGGTGCCTTCTGTCTTCCGTCAGGCATTGTTTGTTGGGCTTCGCTGCACATTCCTTCCCTCTCGTTTCCTTTTCTCACAGTGGTGGCAACTATGGCCAGTGCCCCTGTTAGCCCCGAGAAGCCAGGCTCCCTCCCGTTGGCATCGTGAGGGAGGGAAATCTGGAAGAAGCCCCATCGAGGCGTTTCCCAGGCATGTCCCCAGTCAGGGGGAAAAATGTCTCGCCCAGACAGACGGGATAGGGCTGTGGTCTTTGTTGGGTGGTCCTTCTGGCCGCCTTTGTTTTGGGGGTGGGTTTGGTTGTTCTCCGTTCCTCACAGTGTAGTGACGGGGTTCGTCCGCGTCACCAGCCGACTTACAGACATTATTTATTTGCACACCCGTTCTTGAATTCACACGCCCAATGGTTTCAAACTACATACAAACCCCTCAGATTCCCATGTGAACCCCGGTGGTTCGGTTTCAAAACCTGGGTGGCCACAAATACTTAGCTAAAGATGGCTGTGGGTGTGCCGGTGTGTTTCGTTCGTGTCTTTTCAATTCATCGGGACCTGTTCCGAGCGAAAAGAGAGGTGCCTCGCATCGTCCATCCCCCGCACTACTTCACGCAGCCTTCTCCCTTCTTTGTCTGCTCCTTCCCCCTGATTTCCTCCTCCTTCTCCTCCCCGCCCTCCGTTTCTCGAAGAAAGCGCACACTCTTTCCATGTCCCGTTGTTGGCACGGGTCAGGGCTTCGTTCTCTCCACAAACGGCCAAGCTTCTTTCCTAGCCTTAGTGGAACCTCCTTGCTAAGAGTACGGGGATACACTCTCCCCTTTCCCGGGTCTGCCCAGGGCACTTGGGCTGGGGGGTGGGCTGGGGAGAGGCGGGCATCAGGCTCCACCTCAAAAAGCCCCAAAGGGCGTGAGCTGCCATTCGAGTGGCTGGCCCATCAGGTCTCTGGCAGTAGACTCGAGCTCCCGGCAAGTCAGAGCCCTGGGGGTGGGCAGGGCAGTGGACTGGGACTGCTGTAGGGAAAGGACGCCATGGGGGCACAGAGGAGGTGGGGAGGGACGTGGGAAACGGAGGCAAGGAAAGCGAGGGAATCGAGGTGGAGGCACCGGACAGAGCGTCCAGTGTCCGGGAATGCCTCGGAGGAGCCGGCGGAGGCCACTGGGGCCAACGTATGTGTGGAATGTGAAAAGGCGGGAAAACCCAGAGAGTTTCGGAAGCCAAGGCAGGCTGGGAAAGGGGGCGTGGGCGGCAACTGCAAAGGGGCCTAGGGGAATTCCCGGGCAATTAACAATCTGTGCACTGCTGATGCTCCCCGAGCCCGGCGTTGATCCCACCGCTGCGGCGTGGCAGGGCCACTAACCAAAGCCCCGAACGGCACACCCAGCCCAACGTGGACCTTGGGGCTGTGTGGCACGGGCCGTGCCCGTGAAAGCCCACTCGCTCCACGGGATCCTTTCCAGGGTCTCTGCTTGGCGGCCAGGGACGTCCCTCCCCTCCTTCTACGCCCCCACCGCTATTTGCATACATAGGGGTGGAGCCACCTCACCCTATCGCAAGTCCTGAGCTGCTGGCTGCTCGCCCCCCGGGACAGCAGTCCGCAGCGTCCGTGTGTCTCTCCCACCATGGCCTCGTCCAGCTCCTCCAGCACCTCAAGTGGTACGTTTGCCCTCGGCCCCTGGGGTTGGATCACGTCTCAGGGGGGTTGGTGGGTCGCCTGGCCAAATGTTCCTGGCAAACCTGTCAACGGACCACCAGGAATTGCAGGGACTGATCGGCTGGGCCCGTGGTTTCCAGGCGTTGGGCGTGCCCAGAGAAGCACCGTTTGGTCGTTTGGCTCCTTTGGCACACACATGCCTTCTCCATTCTCTTTTCTGGGATGAGGGGGTTCGTTGAGGGGGCGGGGGGAGGGCGGACTGGGATGGGGCCCTTTGTCCTCATCTTCCTGTGGAAATGGAGGTCAGGGAGCTCTGGGGCCCTTCAGAGGCTTTCTCTCCACAGTGGCCTGGTGCCTTCTGTCTTCCGTGAGGCGTTGCGTGTTGGGCTTCGCTTCGCCTTCCTTCCCTCTCCTTTCCTTTTCTAACAGTGGCGGCAACTATGGCCCGTGCTCCTGTTAGCCCTGAGAAGCTAGGCTCCCTCCCGTTGGCATTTTGGGGGAGGGTAATCTGGGAGAAGCCCCATCGAGGCGTTTCCCAGGCATCTGTCGAGACAGGGGGAAAAAATGTCTCGCCCAGACAGACGGGGTAGGCTTGTGGTCTTTGTTGGGGTTGCTTTCTTGTAGCCTTTGTTTTGGGGGTGGATTTGGTTTCCTTTCTGCCTGCCCGTGTCTCTTGGGTTCCGGCGTGTGTGTGGCAAGGGGGTGGGGGGTTTTCCCCACTGCCCTCGACGCTCAGCCTGGCTCTCGGGGTGTAGCCAAGGGACTTCCGAGTGCAGACCCGTCCCCGGGTTCCCGGCTTTGCTCAGGCTCAGGGGCAACTCCCCTGGGCAGGGAGCATGCTGGGGCACCTCCGTCGAGTCCTCCCCCACCCCCACGTCCTCTGAGACCTTTCCCTTTCTTCTCTTCCACAGGCCCCATCGCCACAGGATCTCGAAGGAGGAGGCTCGTTCTGAAGCTGAGCCAGAAGGACGCCCTGAACGCGCTCTTTCAACAGAACCCCTACCCTGGGATAGCGACCAGAGAACGACTGGCCCGAGAGCTTGGCATTGCCGAAAGCAGAGTTCAGGTAGGCCCCCCCCTCCACCGGTTCTCCCTCTCAGGCTCCCCGTGCCGGTCCAAGGCAGCCGAAAGCCTCCGGCGGCCTTGCTCTTGAGAACGAGTTCTCTCTGTTTGCCCCTAGGTCTGGTTTCAAAACCAACGAAGAAGACGGTTGAAGCAGGGCCGATCGCCGTCTGAAAATGTGCACCAAGACGGGGAACGGGGGCCAACGGCCACGCCCATGCCACCATTACCACCTCCTCGACCTCAGTCTTCCTCTCAAGGTAATTTACCCAGCGTTCTCCAAAGGCAAGTCCCCAGAGGGGGCCCCGAACCCTCCCCCTCTTGCCAGAGAATTCCCTCTGCTGGTGGGTGAGCACGGGCGGCCTCAGAAACACCAAGGGGGGAGGAAAGAGGGCCATCTGGTTGCTGCCCCCATCAGTGTCCCAGAGAAGGGCCCCATGCCCCCAGTCGGCGTGGACGGGCAGCACTCTTCCCCCTTTGCACCCCCTCCCCAGCCCCCTTCGGGAACTTTAGCCTCCGGCTGCCCAAGGCAGCCTTGGCCGAGGAGCATGCCTCAGGGCACTCCGCGGCAAGACCGGAGGAGGAAAGAGACACACAGGGACATGCATGTGTGTGGAGTGTGCGTGTGTGCGCGCACGTATCCACGATGCACACAGGCACATGATCCATCTGTGGCTGTGTTCCTTAGAACCCTGCACCGGCCACATCGCCACCTGAGGTGAGTCAGGTGTGTGCCTAAGTCTGTCTCCCTGGGACTCTCCATCCCCTCCACACCGCCTAGGGCATCTGTGCTGTGAACGTTCCATGGGCCTTAAAGTCCTCTCCTCTCCTCTCGGTGTGTTCTCTCTTTGGCAGAAGCCTCGGCCAGAGAGGCCAGGAGACAGAGGACCGTCATCTCTGCTTCTCAAACAAGGATCCTCGTGCAAGCCTTCACGAGGGATCGCTTTCCGGGGATTGCCGCCAGGGAAGAACTGGCTCGTCAGACGGGAATCCCAGAACCTCGAATCCAGGTAAGTTCTCCACCCAGCGCCTGGGCCCGGGACGTGACCCAGGAGAAAGGAGCGTTCACCGCTGCCAAGGGTTTGCAGGTGGATACACGCAGGCTTGGGCTTGAGCTTGCGCTTGGGCTAGGGGGGAGGGGGCCGAAAGTTGGTGGGCTGCGTGGTGGGTTTGGGGCCGCTTGTGGCCGTGCACTCACCCCTCATTTCCCAGGGCCAAGGGATTCGTTTGCAGAAAATGGCCCTGCAGAACTCACCCTGGGCCTGACAGATCCGAGGACGGGAGGCCAGGCGGGGTGGAGAATGGGCGCCGCGGGGGCGCCAGCACGTTGATCTGGACGCTCACGACTTCTGATGTGCCTG
This sequence comes from Giraffa tippelskirchi, assembly GCF_054371585.1. Classification (NCBI taxonomy): domain Eukaryota; kingdom Metazoa; phylum Chordata; class Mammalia; order Artiodactyla; family Giraffidae; genus Giraffa; species Giraffa tippelskirchi. The sequence goes on from NC_137283.1 coordinate 1,458,340, forward strand.
TCTGCCTTTTGCTCCCCTAGATATGGTTTCAAAACCGAAGAGCTCGGCACCCCCAGCAGAGCACGAGCGGGCCTGGCAGTGGCCGTGCCCAAGGCCCAGGCGACGCATCGGCCACGACTACTCCTGCTCCAGAGGACCGAAGGGCCCCACCCGCTGTCCACAGCACCTCTCTTCCCCTTCAGCCCTCTCTGTCGCAGGAGAGCATGCTCCCCTCCTTGGCTCCAGCCGCTCCTTTGGGCGCCCCCACCGTCTGGGTGCCCGGGACTGCCTCTGGGGTCTGTGTGGGCCAGCCGTTGATGATCTTCGTGGTCCAGCCCAGCCCGGAGGCTCTCCAGCCAAGTGCGAAGCCACCACCTCCTCCCCAGGTAGCACTTCCCTGGGCCGAATGCTCCCCTGCTGTCGTGGCCCCTTGGCAGCCTGGGCAAGGGGCCAACCTGCCGCCTGTACAGCCCGAGACACACATCCCGCGGTGGGCAGAGTCACCCTATGGTGAAGGCACGGCCCATCCGCTAGAGCCACAGCACCAGCCCCACACCCTTCGAAGCACGACAAGCCTCCTAGACGAGCTCATGGCAGCCGCGGGCGACCCGGACACGCAGGTGCCGTCCCCGGGTGCCGCGGCAGAGGCAGGAGCGCACCCTGTGCTCCCAGTCGCACCCAGCCTCCTAGAGGAGCTCCTGGCGGCCACGGGCGTCCCGTACATGCAGGCGCCATCCCCGGGGGCCGCGGCAGATGGAGGAGCGTACCCTGTCCTCCCAGGCGCACCCAGCCTCCTGGACGAGCTCCTGGCGGCCACGGGCGTCCCGTACATGCAGGCGCCGTCCCCGGGGTCCGCGGCAGATGCAGGAGCGCACCCTGTCCTTCCCGGTGCACCCAGCCTCCTGGACGAGCTCCTGGGGGCCACGGGCGTCCCGGACACGCAGGCGCCGTCCCCGGGTGCCGCGGCAGACGCAGGAGCGCACCCTGTCCTCCCAGTTGCACCCAGCCTCCTGGACGAGCTCCTGGCGTCCACGGACGTCCCGGGCTCACCGGCTCCTTCCCCGGGGTCCTCTACTGCCATCGCAGAGGACCAGCCAGCCCTCCCCGGGTCACGCAGCCTCCTAGAGGAAATCATGGCTGCCACGGCCATCCAGGACATGCCGTGGCCTTCCCCGGGGGTCACTGCCGAGGAAGGAGGAGCTGAGGCAAGCATGGAAGCACCCCTCAGTGAGGACGATTACCAGGCCCTCCTCGACATGCTGCCAGGCTCCCCAGGCCCTTGGGCTTAGAGGGAGAGGAAGGAAGGGGCCCCTTCTCCCCCAAGCCCCTTTCAGGCCTCCCTGCCTGGCATGCAGAGCCATGGAGCTCGGCGAGGGGGCCGGGTTTGGCTGGGGGTGGAGAGAATACAGGCGGGATGTCTACCAACATCTTTGGGGACAAATGCGAGAGCTGGACCTTAGGGCAGCATGGGTCCCGTCCCCCCAAGAGGGACACCCCACCTGAAGCCTCCAGGCATGCGCGCATTCCAGTGACCAAGAGGGTGCCTAAGAGGGGACATGCCATGGATCCAATAAAGAAACCCTGTGCCCCGCACAGGTTCTTTCCGTCTGGCTCTTGTGTCTTCTGGTCCCGTCTTTCCCGCACTCCACACAGGAGAATGCCTTCCCTATGCCAGGGGCAGCTGAGGGGAGGGGAGCGGGGGATGGGGAAATGGGAAGGTGGATGGCTGGGAGATGCGAGGTGGGAGGGAGCGAGCGGGTGGAGGGAGAGGGTGGGGGTGAAGGGAGAGAGTGGGGGTGAAGGGAGAGAGCTGGGAAGGCTAAGTGGGAGAGGGAGGGAGGGAGGGAAGGGAGGCAGGGAGGGTCGGGGACGGAAGGAGGAAGGGGGGTGGTCGGGGGAGGGGGGCGGCACCCGCGCGGCGGGGACTCAGCTTCAAGCCACCGGCAAACCCCGCGGGTATCCCTAAAATACTCCGTTGGGGACACGCTTGCCTCGGTTTCGGGGTGCATGCCCTGGGCGGGTTTCCCAAGGTGAGATCCTCTGAGCAAGCAGTAGGGACCGACCCACACAACCACTCTCACGACCAGACTCCCTGTGAACACACCCGCCAGGTATATCTGCAAAGGCCAATCATCTCCATGTGTCTCTCAGATCCTCGCGGTGTAGTGACTGAGCTCGCCCTGCCGCGAGCATGCCCCCATCACCAGCCGACTTACACACATTATTTATTTGCAAACCCGTTCCTGAATTCATAGACCCAATGGTTTCAAAGTACATACAAACCCCTCAGAGTTCCCATGTGAACCCCGGTGGTTCGGTTTCAAAACCTGGGTGGCCACAAATACTTAGCTAAAGATGGCTGTGGGTGTGCCGGTGTGTTTCGTTCGTGTCTTTTCAATTCATCGGGACCTGTTCCGAGCGAAAAGAGAGGTGCCTCGCATCGTCCATCCCCCGCACTACTTCACGCAGCCTTCTCCCTTCTTTGTCTGCTCCTTCCCCCTGATTTCCTCCTCCTTCTCCTCCCCGCCCTCCGTTTCTCGAAGAAAGCGCACACTCTTTCCATGTCCCGTTGTTGGCACGGGTCAGGGCTTCGTTCTCTCCACAAACGGCCAAGCTTCTTTCCTAGCCTTAGTGGAACCTCCTTGCTAAGAGTACGGGGATACACTCTCCCCTTTCCCGGGTCTGCCCGGGGCACTTGGGCTGGGGGGTGGGCTGGGGAGAGGCGGGCATCAGGCTCCACCTCAAAAAGCCCCAAAGGGCGTGAGCTGCCATTCGAGTGGCTGGCCCATCAGGTCTCTGGCAGTAGACTCGAGCTCCTGGCAAGTCAGAGCCCTGGGGGTGGGCAGGGCAGTGGACTGGGACTGCTGTAGGGAAAGGACGCCATGGGGGCACAGAGGAGGTGGGGAGGGACGTGGGAAACGGAGGCAAGGAAAGCGAGGGAATCGAGGTGGAGGCACCGGACAGAGCGTCCAGTGTCTGGGAATGCCTCGGAGGAGCCGGCGGAGGCCACTGGGGCCAACGTATGTGTGGAATGTGAAAAGGCGGGAAAACCCAGAGAGTTTCGGAAGCCAAGGCAGGCTGGGAAAGGGGGCGTGGGCGGCAACTGCAAAGGGGCCTAGGGGAATTCCCGGGCAATTAACAATCTGTGCACTGCTGATGCTCCCCGAGCCCGGCGTTGATCCCACCGCTGCGGCGTGGCAGGGCCACTAACCAAAGCCCCGAACGGCACACCCAGCCCAACGTGGACCTTGGGGCTGTGTGGCACGGGCCGTGCCCGTGAAAGCCCACTCGCTCCACGGGATCCTTTCCAGGGTCTCTGCTTGGCGGCCAGGGACGTCCCTCCCCTCCTTCTAAGCCCCCACCGCTATTTACATACATGGGGCGGAGCCACCTCACCCTATCGCAAGTCCTGAGCTGCTGGCTGCTGGCCCACCGGGACAGCCGTCTGCAGCGTCCGTGTGTCTCTCCCACCATGGCCTCGTCCAGCTCCTCCAGCACCTCAAGTGGTACGTTTGCCCTCGGCCCCTGGGGTTGGATCACGTCTCAGGGGGGTTTGTGGGTCGCCCGGCCAAAGGTTTCCGGCAAACCTGTCAACGGACCACCAGGAATGGCAGGGACCGATCGGCTGGGCCCGTGGTTTCCAGGCGTTGGGCGTGCCCAGAGTGGCACCGTTTGGTCGTTTGGCTCCTTTGGCACACACATGGCTTCTCCATTCTCTTTTCTGGGATGAGGGGGTTGGTTGAGGGCGTGGGAGGAGGGCGGACTGGGATGGGGCCCTTTGTCCTCATCTTCCTGTGGAAATGGAGGTCGGGGAGCTCTGGGGCCCTGCAGAGGCTTTCTCTCCACAGTGGCCTGGTGCCTTCTGTCTTCCGTCAGGCATTGTTTGTTGGGCTTCGCTGCACATTCCTTCCCTCTCGTTTCCTTTTCTCACAGTGGTGGCAACTATGGCCAGTGCCCCTGTTAGCCCCGAGAAGCCAGGCTCCCTCCCGTTGGCATCGTGAGGGAGGGAAATCTGGAAGAAGCCCCATCGAGGCGTTTCCCAGGCATGTCCCCAGTCAGGGGGAAAAATGTCTCGCCCAGACAGACGGGATAGGGCTGTGGTCTTTGTTGGGTGGTCCTTCTGGCCGCCTTTGTTTTGGGGGTGGGTTTGGTTGTTCTCCGTTCCTCACAGTGTAGTGACGGGGTTCGTCCGCGTCACCAGCCGACTTACAGACATTATTTATTTGCACACCCGTTCTTGAATTCACACGCCCAATGGTTTCAAACTACATACAAACCCCTCACTGTTCTCATGTGAACCCCGGTGGTTGGGTTTCGAAAGCAGGGTGGCCACAAATACTTAGCTAAAGATGGCTGTGGGTGTGCCGGTGTGTTTCGTTCGTGTCTTTTCAATTCATCGGGACCTGTTCCGAGCGAAAAGAGAGGTGCCTCGCATCGTCCATCCCCCGCACTACTTCACGCAGCCTTCTCCCTTCTTTGTCTGCTCCTTCCCCCTGATTTCCTCCTCCTTCTCCTCCCCGCCCTCCGTTTCTCGAAGAAAGCGCACACTCTTTCCATGTCCCGTTGTTGGCACGGGTCAGGGCTTCGTTCTCTCCACAAACGGCCAAGCTTCTTTCCTAGCCTTAGTGGAACCTCCTTGCTAAGAGTACGGGGATACACTCTCCCCTTTCCCGGGACTGCCCAGGGCACTTGGGCTGGGGGGTGGGCTGGGGAGAGGCGGGCATCAGGCTCCACCTCAAAAAGCCCCAAAGGGCGTGAGCTGCCATTCGAGTGGCTGGCCCATCAGGTCTCTGGCAGTAGACTCGAGCTCCCGGCAAGTCAGAGCCCTGGGGGTGGGCAGGGCAGTGGACTGGGACTGCTGTAGGGAAAGGACGCCATGGGGGCACAGAGGAGGTGGGGAGGGACGTGGGAAACGGAGGCAAGGAAAGCGAGGGAATCGAGGTGGAGGCACCGGACAGAGCGTCCAGTGTCCGGGAATGCCTCGGAGGAGCCGGCGGAGGCCACTGGGGCCAACGTATGTGTGGAATGTGAAAAGGCGGGAAAACCCAGAGAGTTTCGGAAGCCAAGGCAGGCTGGGAAAGGGGGCGTGGGCGGCAACTGCAAAGGGGCCTAGGGGAATTCCCGGGCAATTAACAATCTGTGCACTGCTGATGCTCCCCGAGCCCGGCGTTGATCCCACCGCTGCGGCGTGGCAGGGCCACTAACCAAAGCCCCGAACGGCACACCCAGCCCAACGTGGACCTTGGGGCTGTGTGGCACGGGCCGTGCCCGTGAAAGCCCACTCGCTCCACGGGATCCTTTCCAGGGTCTCTGCTTGGCGGCCAGGGACGTCCCTCCCCTCCTTCTACGCCCCCACCGCTATTTGCATACATAGGGGTGGAGCCACCTCACCCTATCGCAAGTCCTGAGCTGCTGGCTGCTCGCCCCCCGGGACAGCAGTCCGCAGCGTCCGTGTGTCTCTCCCACCATGGCCTCGTCCAGCTCCTCCAGCACCTCAAGTGGTACGTTTGCCCTCGGCCCCTGGGGTTGGATCACGTCTCAGGGGGGTTGGTGGGTCGCCTGGCCAAATGTTCCTGGCAAACCTGTCAACGGACCACCAGGAATTGCAGGGACTGATCGGCTGGGCCCGTGGTTTCCAGGCGTTGGGCGTGCCCAGAGAAGCACCGTTTGGTCGTTTGGCTCCTTTGGCACACACATGCCTTCTCCATTCTCTTTTCTGGGATGAGGGGGTTGGTTGAGGGGGCGGGGGGAGGGCGGACTGGGATGGGGCCCTTTGTCCTCATCTTCCTGTGGAAATGGAGGTCGGGGAGCTCTGGGGCCCTTCAGAGGCTTTCTCTCCACAGTGGCCTGGTGCCTTCTGTCTTCCGTGAGGCGTTGCGTGTTGGGCTTCGCTTCGCCTTCCTTCCCTCTCCTTTCCTTTTCTAACAGTGGCGGCAACTATGGCCCGTGCTCCTGTTAGCCCTGAGAAGCTAGGCTCCCTCCCGTTGGCATTTTGGGGGAGGGTAATCTGGGAGAAGCCCCATCGAGGCGTTTCCCAGGCATCTGTCGAGACAGGGGGAAAAAATGTCTCGCCCAGACAGACGGGGTAGGCTTGTGGTCTTTGTTGGGGTTGCTTTCTTGTAGCCTTTGTTTTGGGGGTGGATTTGGTTTCCTTTCTGCCTGCCCGTGTCTCTTGGGTTCCGGCGTGTGTGTGGCAAGGGGGTGGGGGGTTTTCCCCGCTGCCCTCGACGCTCAGCCTGGCTCTCGGGGTGTAGCCAAGGGACTTCCGAGTGCAGACCCGTCCCCGGGTTCCCGGCTTTGCTCAGGCTCAGGGGCAACTCCCCTGGGCAGGGAGCATGCTGGGGCACCTCCGTCGAGTCCTCCCCCACCCCCACGTCCTCTGAGACCTTTCCCTTTCTTCTCTTCCACAGGCCCCATCGCCACAGGATCTCGAAGGAGGAGGCTCGTTCTGAAGCTGAGCCAGAAGGACGCCCTGAACGCGCTCTTTCAACAGAACCCCTACCCTGGGATAGCGACCAGAGAACGACTGGCCCGAGAGCTTGGCATTGCCGAAAGCAGAGTTCAGGTAGGCCCCCCCCTCCACCGGTTCTCCCTCTCAGGCTCCCCGTGCCGGTCCAAGGCAGCCGAAAGCCTCCGGCGGCCTTGCTCTTGAGAACGAGTTCTCTCTGTTTGCCCCTAGGTCTGGTTTCAAAACCAACGAAGAAGACGGTTGAAGCAGGGCCGATCGCCGTCTGAAAATGTGCACCAAGACGGGGAACGGGGGCCAACGGCCACGCCCATGCCACCATTACCACCTCCTCGACCTCAGTCTTCCTCTCAAGGTAATTTACCCAGCGTTCTCCAAAGGCAAGTCCCCAGAGGGGGCCCCGAACCCTCCCCCTCTTGCCAGAGAATTCCCTCTGCTGGTGGGTGAGCACGGGCGGCCTCAGAAACACCAAGGGGGGAGGAAAGAGGGCCATCTGGTTGCTGCCCCCATCAGTGTCCCAGAGAAGGGCCCCATGCCCCCAGTCGGCGTGGACGGGCAGCACTCTTCCCCCTTTGCACCCCCTCCCCAGCCCCCTTCGGGAACTTTAGCCTCCGGCTGCCCAAGGCAGCCTTGGCCGAGGAGCATGCCTCAGGGCACTCCGCGGCAAGACCGGAGGAGGAAAGAGACACACAGGGACATGCATGTGTGTGGAGTGTGCGTGTGTGCGCGCACGTATCCACGATGCACACAGGCACATGATCCATCTGTGGCTGTGTTCCTTAGAACCCTGCACCGGCCACATCGCCACCTGAGGTGAGTCAGGTGTGTGCCTAAGTCTGTCTCCCTGGGACTCTCCATCCCCTCCACACCGCCTAGGGCATCTGTGCTGTGAACGTTCCATGGGCCTTAAAGTCCTCTCCTCTCCTCTCGGTGTGTTCTCTCTTTGGCAGAAGCCTCGGCCAGAGAGGCCAGGAGACAGAGGACCGTCATCTCTGCTTCTCAAACAAGGATCCTCGTGCAAGCCTTCACGAGGGATCGCTTTCCGGGGATTGCCGCCAGGGAAGAACTGGCTCGTCAGACGGGAATCCCAGAACCTCGAATCCAGGTAAGTTCTCCACCCAGCGCCTGGGCCCGGGACGTGACCCAGGAGAAAGGAGCGTTCACCGCTGCCAAGGGTTTGCAGGTGGATACACGCAGGCTTGGGCTTGCGCTTGCGCTTGGGCTAGGGGGGAGGGGGCCGAAAGTTGGTGGGCTGCGTGGTGGGTTTGGGGCCGCTTGTGGCCGTGCACTCACCCCTCATTTCCCAGGGCCAAGGGATTCGTTTGCAGAAAATGGCCCTGCAGAACTCACCCTGGGCCTGACAGATCCGAGGACGGGAGGCCAGGCGGGGTGGAGAATGGGCGCCGCGGGGGCGCCAGCACGTTGATCTGGACGCTCACGACTTCTGATGTGCCTGTCTGCCTTTTGCTCCCCTAGATATGGTTTCAAAACCGAAGAGCTCGGCACCCCCAGCAGAGCACGAGCGGGCCTGGCAGTGGCCGTGCCCAAGGCCCAGGCGACGCATCGGCCACGACTACTCCTGCTCCAGAGGACCGAAGGGCCCCACCCGCTGTCCACAGCACCTCTCTTCCCCTTCAGCCCTCTCTGTCGCAGGAGAGCATGCTCCCCTCCTTGGCTCCAGCCGCTCCTTTGGGCGCCCCCACCGTCTGGGTGCCCGGGACTGCCTCTGGGGTCTGTGTGGGCCAGCCGTTGATGATCTTCGTGGTCCAGCCCAGCCCGGAGGCTCTCCAGCCAAGTGCGAAGCCACCACCTCCTCCCCAGGTAGCACTTCCCTGGGCCGAATGCTCCCCTGCTGTCGTGGCCCCTTGGCAGCCTGGGCAAGGGGCCAACCTGCCGCCTGTACAGCCCGAGACACACATCCCGCGGTGGGCAGAGTCACCCTATGGTGAAGGCACGGCCCATCCGCTAGAGCCACAGCACCAGCCCCACACCCTTCGAAGCACGACAAGCCTCCTAGACGAGCTCATGGCGGCCGCGGGCGACCCGGACACGCAGGTGCCGTCCCCGGGTGCCGCGGCAGAGGCAGGAGCGCACCCTGTGCTCCCAGTCGCACCCAGCCTCCTAGACGAGCTCCTGGCGACCACGGGCGTCCCGTACATGCAGGCGCCGTCCCCGGGGGCCGCGGCAGATGCAGGAGCGCACCCTGTCCTTCCCGGAGCACCCAGCCTCCTGGACGAGCTCATGGCGGCCGCGGGCGTCCCGGACACACAGGTGCCATCCCCGGGGGCCACGGCAGATGGAGGAGCGTACCCTGTCCTCCCAGGCGCACCCAGCCTCCTAGACGAGCTCCTGGCGGACACTGTCATCCCGGACACGCAGGCACCGTCCCCGGGGGCCGCGGCAGGCGCAGGAGCGCACCCTGTCCTCCCAGGTGCACCCAGCTTCCTAGACGAGCTCCTGGCGTCCACGGGCGTCCCGTACATGCAGGCGCCGTCCCCGGGGGCCGCGGCAGACTCAGGAGCGCACCCTATCCTCCCAGTCGCACCCAGCCTCCTAGACGAGCTCCTGGCGGCCACGAGCGTCCCGTACATGCAGGCGCCGTCCCCGGGGGCCGCGGCAGATGCAGGAGCGCACCCTGTCCTTCCCGGTGCACCCAGCCTCCTGGACGAGCTCCTGGGGGCCACGGGCGTCCCGGACACGCAGGCGCCGTCCCCGGGTGCCGCGGCAGACGCAGGAGCGCACCCTGTCCTCCCAGTTGCACCCAGCCTCCTGGACGAGCTCCTGGCGTCCACGGACGTCCCGGGCTCACCGGCTCCTTCCCCGGGGTCCTCTACTGCCATCGCAGAGGACCAGCCAGCCCTCCCCGGGTCACGCAGCCTCCTAGAGGAAATCATGGCTGCCACGGCCATCCAGGACATGCCGTGGCCTTCCCCGGGGGTCACTGCCGAGGAAGGAGGAGCTGAGGCAAGCATGGAAGCACCCCTCAGTGAGGACGATTACCAGGCCCTCCTCGACATGCTGCCAGGCTCCCCAGGCCCTTGGGCTTAGAGGGAGAGGAAGGAAGGGGCCCCTTCTCCCCCAAGCCCCTTTCAGGCCTCCCTGCCTGGCATGCAGAGCCATGGAGCTCGGCGAGGGGGCCGGGTTTGGCTGGGGGTGGAGAGAATACAGACGGGATGTCTACCAACATCTTTGGGGACAAATGCGAGAGCTGGACCTTAGGGCAGCATGGGTCCCGTCCCCCCAAGAGGGACACCCCACCTGAAGCCTCCAGGCATGCGCGCATTCCAGTGACCAAGAGGGTGCCTAAGAGGGGACATGCCATGGATCCAATAAAGAAACCCTGTGCCCCGCACAGGTTCTTTCCGTCTGGCTCTTGTGTCTTCTGGTCCCGTCTTTCCCGCACTCCACACAGGAGAATGCCTTCCCTATGCCAGGGGCAGCTGAGGGGAGGGGAGCGGGGGATGGGGAAATGGGAAGGTGGATGGCTGGGAGATGCGAGGTGGGAGGGAGCGAGCGGGTGGAGGGAGAGGGTGGGGGTGAAGGGAGAGAGTGGGGGTGAAGGGAGAGAGCTGGGAAGGCTAAGTGGGAGAGGGAGGGAGGGAGGGAAGGGAGGCAGGGAGGGTCGGGGACGGAAGGAGGAAGGGGGGTGGTCGGGGGAGGGGGGCGGCGCCCGCGCGGCGGGGACTCAGCTTCAAGCCACCGGCAAACCCCGCGGGTATCCCTAAAATACTCCGTTGGGGACACGCTTGCCTCGGTTTCGGGGTGCATGCCCTGGGCGGGTTTCCCAAGGTGAGATCCTCTGAGCAAGCAGTAGGGACCGACCCACACAACCACTCTCACGACCAGACTCCCTGTGAACACACCCGCCAGGTATATCTGCAAAGGCCAATCATCTCCATGTGTCTCTCAGATCCTCGCGGTGTAGTGACTGAGCTCGCCCTGCCGCGAGCATGCCCCCATCACCAGCCGACTTACACACATTATTTATTTGCAAACCCGTTCCTGAATTCATAGACCCAATGGTTTCAAAGTACATACAAACCCCTCAGAGTTCCCATGTGAACCCCGGTGGTTCGGTTTCAAAACCTGGGTGGCCACAAATACTTAGCTAAAGATGGCTGTGGGTGTGCCGGTGTGTTTCGTTCGTGTCTTTTCAATTCATCGGGACCTGTTCCGAGCGAAAAGAGAGGTGCCTCGCATCGTCCATCCCCCGCACTACTTCACGCAGCCTTCTCCCTTCTTTGTCTGCTCCTTCCCCCTGATTTCCTCCTCCTTCTCCTCCCCGCCCTCCGTTTCTCGAAGAAAGCGCACACTCTTTCCATGTCCCGTTGTTGGCACGGGTCAGGGCTTCGTTCTCTCCACAAACGGCCAAGCTTCTTTCCTAGCCTTAGTGGAACCTCCTTGCTAAGAGTACGGGGATACACTCTCCCCTTTCCCGGGTCTGCCCGGGGCACTTGGGCTGGGGGGTGGGCTGGGGAGAGGCGGGCATCAGGCTCCACCTCAAAAAGCCCCAAAGGGCGTGAGCTGCCATTCGAGTGGCTGGCCCATCAGGTCTCTGGCAGTAGACTCGAGCTCCTGGCAAGTCAGAGCCCTGGGGGTGGGCAGGGCAGTGGACTGGGACTGCTGTAGGGAAAGGACGCCATGGGGGCACAGAGGAGGTGGGGAGGGACGTGGGAAACGGAGGCAAGGAAAGCGAGGGAATCGAGGTGGAGGCACCGGACAGAGCGTCCAGTGTCTGGGAATGCCCCGGAGGAGCCGGCGGAGGCCACTGGGGCCAACGTATGTGTGGAATGTGAAAAGGCGGGAAAACCCAGAGAGTTTCGGAAGCCAAGGCAGGCTGGGAAAGGGGGCGTGGGCGGCAACTGCAAAGGGGCCTAGGGGAATTCCCGGGCAATTAACAATCTGTGCACTGCTGATGCTCCCCGAGCCCGGCGTTGATCCCACCGCTGCGGCGTGGCAGGGCCACTAACCAAAGCCCCGAACGGCACACCCAGCCCAACGTGGACCTTGGGGCTGTGTGGCACGGGCCGTGCCCGTGAAAGCCCACTCGCTCCACGGGATCCTTTCCAGGGTCTCTGCTTGGCGGCCAGGGACGTCCCTCCCCTCCTTCTAAGCCCCCACCGCTATTTACATACATGGGGCGGAGCCACCTCACCCTATCGCAAGTCCTGAGCTGCTGGCTGCTGGCCCACCGGGACAGCCGTCTGCAGCGTCCGTGTGTCTCTCCCACCATGGCCTCGTCCAGCTCCTCCAGCACCTCAAGTGGTACGTTTGCCCTCGGCCCCTGGGGTTGGATCACGTCTCAGGGGGGTTTGTGGGTCGCCCGGCCAAAGGTTTCCGGCAAACCTGTCAACGGACCACCAGGAATGGCAGGGACCGATCGGCTGGGCCCGTGGTTTCCAGGCGTTGGGCGTGCCCAGAGTGGCACCGTTTGGTCGTTTGGCTCCTTTGGCACACACATGGCTTCTCCATTCTCTTTTCTGGGATGAGGGGGTTGGTTGAGGGCGTGGGAGGAGGGCGGACTGGGATGGGGCCCTTTGTCCTCATCTTCCTGTGGAAATGGAGGTCGGGGAGCTCTGGGGCCCTGCAGAGGCTTTCTCTCCACAGTGGCCTGGTGCCTTCTGTCTTCCGTCAGGCATTGTTTGTTGGGCTTCGCTGCACATTCCTTCCCTCTCGTTTCCTTTTCTCACAGTGGTGGCAACTATGGCCAGTGCCCCTGTTAGCCCCGAGAAGCCAGGCTCCCTCCCGTTGGCATCGTGAGGGAGGGAAATCTGGAAGAAGCCCCATCGAGGCGTTTCCCAGGCATGTCCCCAGTCAGGGGGAAAAATGTCTCGCCCAGACAGACGGGATAGGGCTGTGGTCTTTGTTGGGTGGTCCTTCTGGCCGCCTTTGTTTTGGGGGTGGGTTTGGTTGTTCTCCGTTCCTCACAGTGTAGTGACGGGGTTCGTCCGCGTCACCAGCCGACTTACAGACATTATTTATTTGCACACCCGTTCTTGAATTCACACGCCCAATGGTTTCAAACTACATACAAACCCCTCACTGTTCTCATGTGAACCCCGGTGGTTGGGTTTCGAAAGCAGGGTGGCCACAAATACTTAGCTAAAGATGGCTGTGGGTGTGCCGGTGTGTTTCGTTCGTGTCTTTTCAATTCATCGGGACCTGTTCCGAGCGAAAAGAGAGGTGCCTCGCATCGTCCATCCCCCGCACTACTTCACGCAGCCTTCTCCCTTCTTTGTCTGCTCCTTCCCCCTGATTTCCTCCTCCTTCTCCTCCCCGCCCTCCGTTTCTCGAAGAAAGCGCACACTCTTTCCATGTCCCGTTGTTGGCACGGGTCAGGGCTTCGTTCTCTCCACAAACGGCCAAGCTTCTTTCCTAGCCTTAGTGGAACCTCCTTGCTAAGAGTACGGGGATACACTCTCCCCTTTCCCGGGTCTGCCCAGGGCACTTGGGCTGGGGGGTGGGCTGGGGAGAGGCGGGCATCAGGCTCCACCTCAAAAAGCCCCAAAGGGCGTGAGCTGCCATTCGAGTGGCTGGCCCATCAGGTCTCTGGCAGTAGACTCGAGCTCCCGGCAAGTCAGAGCCCTGGGGGTGGGCAGGGCAGTGGACTGGGACTGCTGTAGGGAAAGGACGCCATGGGGGCACAGAGGAGGTGGGGAGGGACGTGGGAAACGGAGGCAAGGAAAGCGAGGGAATCGAGGTGGAGGCACCGGACAGAGCGTCCAGTGTCCGGGAATGCCTCGGAGGAGCCGGCGGAGGCCACTGGGGCCAACGTATGTGTGGAATGTGAAAAGGCGGGAAAACCCAGAGAGTTTCGGAAGCCAAGGCAGGCTGGGAAAGGGGGCGTGGGCGGCAACTGCAAAGGGGCCTAGGGGAATTCCCGGGCAATTAACAATCTGTGCACTGCTGATGCTCCCCGAGCCCGGCGTTGATCCCACCGCTGCGGCGTGGCAGGGCCACTAACCAAAGCCCCGAACGGCACACCCAGCCCAACGTGGACCTTGGGGCTGTGTGGCACGGGCCGTGCCCGTGAAAGCCCACTCGCTCCACGGGATCCTTTCCAGGGTCTCTGCTTGGCGGCCAGGGACGTCCCTCCCCTCCTTCTACGCCCCCACCGCTATTTGCATACATAGGGGTGGAGCCACCTCACCCTATCGCAAGTCCTGAGCTGCTGGCTGCTCGCCCCCCGGGACAGCAGTCCGCAGCGTCCGTGTGTCTCTCCCACCATGGCCTCGTCCAGCTCCTCCAGCACCTCAAGTGGTACGTTTGCCCTCGGCCCCTGGGGTTGGATCACGTCTCAGGGGGGTTGGTGGGTCGCCTGGCCAAATGTTCCTGGCAAACCTGTCAACGGACCACCAGGAATTGCAGGGACTGATCGGCTGGGCCCGTGGTTTCCAGGCGTTGGGCGTGCCCAGAGAAGCACCGTTTGGTCGTTTGGCTCCTTTGGCACACACATGCCTTCTCCATTCTCTTTTCTGGGATGAGGGGGTTGGTTGAGGGGGCGGGGGGAGGGCGGACTGGGATGGGGCCCTTTGTCCTCATCTTCCTGTGGAAATGGAGGTCGGGGAGCTCTGGGGCCCTTCAGAGGCTTTCTCTCCACAGTGGCCCGGTGCCTTCTGTCTTCCGTGAGGCGTTGCGTGTTGGGCTTCGCTTCGCCTTCCTTCCCTCTCCTTTTCTTTTCTAACAGTGGCGGCAACTATGGCCCGTGCTCCTGTTAGCCCTGAGAAGCTAGGCTCCCTCCCGTTGGCATTTTGGGGGAGGGTAATCTGGGAGAAGCCCCATCGAGGCGTTTCCCAGGCATCTGTCGAGACAGGGGGAAAAAATGTCTCGCCCAGACAGACGGGGTAGGCTTGTGGTCTTTGTTGGGGTTGCTTTCTTGTAGCCTTTGTTTTGGGGGTGGATTTGGTTTCCTTTCTGCCTGCCCGTGTCTCTTGGGTTCCGGCGTGTGTGTGGCAAGGGGGTGGGGGGTTTTCCCCGCTGCCCTCGACGCTCAGCCTGGCTCTCGGGGTGTAGCCAAGGGACTTCCGAGTGCAGACCCGTCCCCGGGTTCCCGGCTTTGCTCAGGCTCAGGGGCAACTCCCCTGGGCAGGGAGCATGCTGGGGCACCTCCGTCGAGTCCTCCCCCACCCCCACGTCCTCTGAGACCTTTCCCTTTCTTCTCTTCCACAGGCCCCATCGCCACAGGATCTCGAAGGAGGAGGCTCGTTCTGAAGCTGAGCCAGAAGGACGCCCTGAACGCGCTCTTTCAACAGAACCCCTACCCTGGGATAGCGACCAGAGAACGACTGGCCCGAGAGCTTGGCATTGCCGAAAGCAGAGTTCAGGTAGGCCCCCCCCTCCACCGGTTCTCCCTCTCAGGCTCCCCGTGCCGGTCCAAGGCAGCCGAAAGCCTCCGGCGGCCTTGCTCTTGAGAACGAGTTCTCTCTGTTTGCCCCTAGGTCTGGTTTCAAAACCAACGAAGAAGACGGTTGAAGCAGGGCCGATCGCCGTCTGAAAATGTGCACCAAGACGGGGAACGGGGGCCAACGGCCACGCCCATGCCACCATTACCACCTCCTCGACCTCAGTCTTCCTCTCAAGGTAATTTACCCAGCGTTCTCCAAAGGCAAGTCCCCAGAGGGGGCCCCGAACCCTCCCCCTCTTGCCAGAGAATTCCCTCTGCTGGTGGGTGAGCACGGGCGGCCTCAGAAACACCAAGGGGGGAGGAAAGAGGGCCATCTGGTTGCTGCCCCCATCAGTGTCCCAGAGAAGGGCCCCATGCCCCCAGTCGGCGTGGACGGGCAGCACTCTTCCCCCTTTGCACCCCCTCCCCAGCCCCCTTCGGGAACTTTAGCCTCCGGCTGCCCAAGGCAGCCTTGGCCGAGGAGCATGCCTCAGGGCACTCCGCGGCAAGACCGGAGGAGGAAAGAGACACACAGGGACATGCATGTGTGTGGAGTGTGCGTGTGTGCGCGCACGTATCCACGATGCACACAGGCACATGATCCATCTGTGGCTGTGTTCCTTAGAACCCTGCACCGGCCACATCGCCACCTGAGGTGAGTCAGGTGTGTGCCTAAGTCTGTCTCCCTGGGACTCTCCATCCCCTCCACACCGCCTAGGGCATCTGTGCTGTGAACGTTCCATGGGCCTTAAAGTCCTCTCCTCTCCTCTCGGTGTGTTCTCTCTTTGGCAGAAGCCTCGGCCAGAGAGGCCAGGAGACAGAGGACCGTCATCTCTGCTTCTCAAACAAGGATCCTCGTGCAAGCCTTCACGAGGGATCGCTTTCCGGGGATTGCCGCCAGGGAAGAACTGGCTCGTCAGACGGGAATCCCAGAACCTCGAATCCAGGTAAGTTCTCCACCCAGCGCCTGGGCCCGGGACGTGACCCAGGAGAAAGGAGCGTTCACCGCTGCCAAGGGTTTGCAGGTGGATACACGCAGGCTTGGGCTTGCGCTTGCGCTTGGGCTAGGGGGGAGGGGGCCGAAAGTTGGTGGGCTGCGTGGTGGGTTTGGGGCCGCTTGTGGCCGTGCACTCACCCCTCATTTCCCAGGGCCAAGGGATTCGTTTGCAGAAAATGGCCCTGCAGAACTCACCCTGGGCCTGACAGATCCGAGGACGGGAGGCCAGGCGGGGTGGAGAATGGGCGCCGCGGGGGCGCCAGCACGTTGATCTGGACGCTCACGACTTCTGATGTGCCTGTCTGCCTTTTGCTCCCCTAGATATGGTTTCAAAACCGAAGAGCTCGGCACCCCCAGCAGAGCACGAGCGGGCCTGGCAGTGGCCGTGCCCAAGGCCCAGGCGACGCATCGGCCACGACTACTCCTGCTCCAGAGGACCGAAGGGCCCCACCCGCTGTCCACAGCACCTCTCTTCCCCTTCAGCCCTCTCTGTCGCAGGAGAGCATGCTCCCCTCCTTGGCTCCAGCCGCTCCTTTGGGCGCCCCCACCGTCTGGGTGCCCGGGACTGCCTCTGGGGTCTGTGTGGGCCAGCCGTTGATGATCTTCGTGGTCCAGCCCAGCCCGGAGGCTCTCCAGCCAAGTGCGAAGCTACCACCTCCTCCCCAGGTAGCACTTCCCTGGGCCGAATGCTCCCCTGCTGTCGTGGCCCCTTGGCAGCCTGGGCAAGGGGCCAACCTGCCGCCTGTACAGCCCGAGACACACATCCCGCGGTGGGCAGAGTCACCCTATGGTGAAGGCACGGCCCATCCGCTAGAGCCACAGCACCAGCCCCACACCCTTCGAAGTACGACAAGCCTCCTAGACGAGCTCATGGCGGCCGCGGGCGACCCGGACACGCAGGTGCCGTCCCCGGGTGCCGCGGCAGAGGCAGGAGCGCACCCTGTGCTCCCAGTCGCACCCAGCCTCCTAGACGAGCTCCTGGCGGCCACGGGCGTCCCGTACATGCAGGCGCCGTCCCCGGGGGCCGCGGCAGATGCAGGAGCGCACCCTGTCCTTCCCGGAGCACCCAGCCTCCTGGACGAGCTCATGGCGGCCGCGGGCGTCCCGGACACACAGGTGCCATCCCCGGGGGCCGCGGCAGATGGAGGAGCGTACCCTGTCCTCCCAGGCGCACCCAGCCTCCTAGACGAGCTCCTGGCGGACACTGTCATCCCGGACACGCAGGCACCGTCCCCGGGGGCCGCGGCAGGCGCAGGAGCGCACCCTGTCCTCCCAGGTGCACCCAGCTTCCTAGACGAGCTCCTGGCGTCCACGGGTGTCCCGTACATGCAGGCGCCGTCCCCGGGGGCCGCGGCAGACTCAGGAGCGCACCCTATCCTCCCAGTCGCACCCAGCCTCCTAGACGAGCTCCTGGCGGCCACGAGCGTCCCGTACATGCAGGCGCCGTCCCCGGGGGCCGCGGCAGATGCAGGAGCGCACCCTGTCCTTCCCGGTGCACCCAGCCTCCTGGACGAGCTCCTGGCGGCCACGGGCGTCCCGTACATGCAGGCGCCGTCCCCGGGGGCCGCAGCAGATGCAGGAGCGCACCCTGTCCTTCCCGGAGCACCCAGCCTCCTGGACGAGCTCATGGCGGCCGCGGGCGTCCCGGACACACAGGTGCCATCCCCGGGGGCCGCGGCAGATGGAGGAGCGTACCCTGTCCTCCCAGGCGCACCCAGCCTCCTAGACGAGCTCCTGGCGGACCCTGTCGTCCCGGACACGCAGGCACCGTCCCCGGGGGCCGCGGCAGGCGCAGGAGCGCACCCTGTCCTCCCAGGTGCACCCAGCTTCCTAGACGAGCTCCTGGCGTCCACGGGCGTCCCGTACATGCAGGCGCCGTCCCCGGGGGCCGCGGCAGACTCAGGAGCGCACCCTATCCTCCCAGTCGCACCCAGCCTCCTAGACGAGCTCCTGGCGGCCACGAGCGTCCCGTACATGCAGGCGCCGTCCCCGGGGGCCGCGGCAGATGCAGGAGCGCACCCTGTCCTTCCCGGTGCACCCAGCCTCCTGGACGAGCTCCTGGCGGCCACGGGCGTCCCGTACATGCAGGCGCCGTCCCCGGGGTCCGCGGCAGATGCAGGAGCGCACCCTGTCCTTCCCTGTGCACCCAGCCTCCTGGACGAGCTCCTGGGGGCCACGGGCGTCCCGGACACGCAGGCGCCGTCCCCGGGTGCCGCGGCAGACGCAGGAGCGCACCCTGTCCTCCCAGTTGCACCCAGCCTCCTGGACGAGCTCCTGGCGTCCACGGACGTCCCGGGCTCACCGGCTCCTTCCCCGGGGTCCTCTACTGCCATCGCAGAGGACCAGCCAGCCCTCTCCGGGTCACGTAGCCTCCTAGAGGAAATCATGGCTGCCACGGCCATCCAGGACATGCCGTGGCCTTCCCCGGGGGTCACTGCCGAGGAAGGAGGAGCTGAGGCAAGCATGGAAGCACCCCTCAGTGAGGACGATTACCAGGCCCTCCTCGACATGCTGCCAGGCTCCCCAGGCCCTTGGGCTTAGAGGGAGAGGAAGGAAGGGGCCCCTTCTCCCCCAAGCCCCTTTCAGGCCTCCCTGCCTGGCATGCAGAGCCATGGAGCTCGGCGAGGGGGCCGGGTTTGGCTGGGGGTGGAGAGAATACAGACGGGATGTCTACCAACATCTTTGGGGACAAATGCGAGAGCTGGACCTTAGGGCAGCATGGGTCCCGTCCCCCCAAGAGGGACACCCCACCTGAAGCCTCCAGGCATGCGCGCATTCCAGTGACCAAGAGGGTGCCTAAGAGGGGACATGCCATGGATCCAATAAAGAAACCCTGTGCCCCGCACAGGTTCTTTCCGTCTGGCTCTTGTGTCTTCTGGTCCCGTCTTTCCCGCACTCCACACAGGAGAATGCCTTCCCTATGCCAGGGGCAGCTGAGGGGAGGGGAGCGGGGGATGGGGAAATGGGAAGGTGGATGGCTGGGAGATGCGAGGTGGGAGGGAGCGAGCGGGTGGAGGGAGAGGGTGGGGGTGAAGGGAGAGAGTGGGGGTGAAGGGAGAGAGCTGGGAAGGCTAAGTGGGAGAGGGAGGGAGGGAGGGAAGGGAGGCAGGGAGGGTCGGGGACGGAAGGAGGAAGGGGGGTGGTCGGGGGAGGGGGGCGGCACCCGCGCGGCGGGGACTCAGCTTCAAGCCACCGGCAAACCCCGCGGGTATCCCTAAAATACTCCGTTGGGGACACGCTTGCCTCGGTTTCGGGGTGCATGCCCTGGGCGGGTTTCCCAAGGTGAGATCCTCTGAGCAAGCAGTAGGGACCGACCCACACAACCACTCTCACGACCAGACTCCCTGTGAACACACCCGCCAGGTATATCTGCAAAGGCCAATCATCTCCATGTGTCTCTCAGATCCTCGCGGTGTAGTGACTGAGCTCGCCCTGCCGCGAGCATGCCCCCATCACCAGCCGACTTACACACATTATTTATTTGCAAACCCGTTCCTGAATTCATAGACCCAATGGTTTCAAAGTACATACAAACCCCTCAGAGTTCCCATGTGAACCCCGGTGGTTCGGTTTCAAAACCTGGGTGGCCACAAATACTTAGCTAAAGATGGCTGTGGGTGTGCCGGTGTGTTTCGTTCGTGTCTTTTCAATTCATCGGGACCTGTTCCGAGCGAAAAGAGAGGTGCCTCGCATCGTCCATCCCCCGCACTACTTCACGCAGCCTTCTCCCTTCTTTGTCTGCTCCTTCCCCCTGATTTCCTCCTCCTTCTCCTCCCCGCCCTCCGTTTCTCGAAGAAAGCGCACACTCTTTCCATGTCCCGTTGTTGGCACGGGTCAGGGCTTCGTTCTCTCCACAAACGGCCAAGCTTCTTTCCTAGCCTTAGTGGAACCTCCTTGCTAAGAGTACGGGGATACACTCTCCCCTTTCCCGGGTCTGCCCGGGGCACTTGGGCTGGGGGGTGGGCTGGGGAGAGGCGGGCATCAGGCTCCACCTGAAAAAGCCCCAAAGGGCGTGAGCTGCCATTCGAGTGGCTGGCCCATCAGGTCTCTGGCAGTAGACTCGAGCTCCTGGCAAGTCAGAGCCCTGGGGGTGGGCAGGGCAGTGGACTGGGACTGCTGTAGGGAAAGGACGCCATGGGGGCACAGAGGAGGTGGGGAGGGACGTGGGAAACGGAGGCAAGGAAAGCGAGGGAATCGAGGTGGAGGCACCGGACAGAGCGTCCAGTGTCTGGGAATGCCTCGGAGGAGCCGGCGGAGGCCACTGGGGCCAACGTATGTGTGGAATGTGAAAAGGCGGGAAAACCCAGAGAGTTTCGGAAGCCAAGGCAGGCTGGGAAAGGGGGCGTGGGCGGCAACTGCAAAGGGGCCTAGGGGAATTCCCGGGCAATTAACAATCTGTGCACTGCTGATGCTCCCCGAGCCCGGCGTTGATCCCACCGCTGCGGCGTGGCAGGGCCACTAACCAAAGCCCCGAACGGCACACCCAGCCCAACGTGGACCTTGGGGCTGTGTGGCACGGGCCGTGCCCGTGAAAGCCCACTCGCTCCACGGGATCCTTTCCAGGGTCTCTGCTTGGCGGCCAGGGACGTCCCTCCCCTCCTTCTAAGCCCCCACCGCTATTTACATACATGGGGCGGAGCCACCTCACCCTATCGCAAGTCCTGAGCTGCTGGCTGCTGGCCCACCGGGACAGCCGTCTGCAGCGTCCGTGTGTCTCTCCCACCATGGCCTCGTCCAGCTCCTCCAGCACCTCAAGTGGTACGTTTGCCCTCGGCCCCTGGGGTTGGATCACGTCTCAGGGGGGTTTGTGGGTCGCCCGGCCAAAGGTTTCCGGCAAACCTGTCAACGGACCACCAGGAATGGCAGGGACCGATCGGCTGGGCCCGTGGTTTCCAGGCGTTGGGCGTGCCCAGAGTGGCACCGTTTGGTCGTTTGGCTCCTTTGGCACACACATGGCTTCTCCATTCTCTTTTCTGGGATGAGGGGGTTGGTTGAGGGCGTGGGAGGAGGGCGGACTGGGATGGGGCCCTTTGTCCTCATCTTCCTGTGGAAATGGAGGTCGGGGAGCTCTGGGGCCCTGCAGAGGCTTTCTCTCCACAGTGGCCTGGTGCCTTCTGTCTTCCGTCAGGCATTGTTTGTTGGGCTTCGCTGCACATTCCTTCCCTCTCGTTTCCTTTTCTCACAGTGGTGGCAACTATGGCCAGTGCCCCTGTTAGCCCCGAGAAGCCAGGCTCCCTCCCGTTGGCATCGTGAGGGAGGGAAATCTGGAAGAAGCCCCATCGAGGCGTTTCCCAGGCATGTCCCCAGTCAGGGGGAAAAATGTCTCGCCCAGACAGACGGGATAGGGCTGTGGTCTTTGTTTGGTGGTCCTTCTGGTCGCCTTTGTTTTGGGGGTGGGTTTGGTTGTTCTCCGTTCCTCACAGTGTAGTGACGGGGTTCGTCCGCGTCACCAGCCGACTTACAGACATTATTTATTTGCACACCCGTTCTTGAATTCACACGCCCAATGGTTTCAAACTACATACAAACCCCTCACTGTTCTCATGTGAACCCCGGTGGTTGGGTTTCGAAAGCAGGGTGGCCACAAATACTTAGCTAAAGATGGCTGTGGGTGTGCCGGTGTGTTTCGTTCGTGTCTTTTCAATTCATCGGGACCTGTTCCGAGCGAAAAGAGAGGTGCCTCGCATCGTCCATCCCCCGCACTACTTCACGCAGCCTTCTCCCTTCTTTGTCTGCTCCTTCCCCCTGATTTCCTCCTCCTTCTCCTCCCCGCCCTCCGTTTCTCGAAGAAAGCGCACACTCTTTCCATGTCCCGTTGTTGGCACGGGTCAGGGCTTCGTTCTCTCCACAAACGGCCAAGCTTCTTTCCTAGCCTTAGTGGAACCTCCTTGCTAAGAGTACGGGGATACACTCTCCCCTTTCCCGGGTCTGCCCAGGGCACTTGGGCTGGGGGGTGGGCTGGGGAGAGGCGGGCATCAGGCTCCACCTCAAAAAGCCCCAAAGGGCGTGAGCTGCCATTCGAGTGGCTGGCCCATCAGGTCTCTGGCAGTAGACTCGAGCTCCCGGCAAGTCAGAGCCCTGGGGGTGGGCAGGGCAGTGGACTGGGACTGCTGTAGGGAAAGGACGCCATGGGGGCACAGAGGAGGTGGGGAGGGACGTGGGAAACGGAGGCAAGGAAAGCGAGGGAATCGAGGTGGAGGCACCGGACAGAGCGTCCAGTGTCCGGGAATGCCTCGGAGGAGCCGGCGGAGGCCACTGGGGCCAACGTATGTGTGGAATGTGAAAAGGCGGGAAAACCCAGAGAGTTTCGGAAGCCAAGGCAGGCTGGGAAAGGGGGCGTGGGCGGCAACTGCAAAGGGGCCTAGGGGAATTCCCGGGCAATTAACAATCTGTGCACTGCTGATGCTCCCCGAGCCCGGCGTTGATCCCACCGCTGCGGCGTGGCAGGGCCACTAACCAAAGCCCCGAACGGCACACCCAGCCCAACGTGGACCTTGGGGCTGTGTGGCACGGGCCGTGCCCGTGAAAGCCCACTCGCTCCACGGGATCCTTTCCAGGGTCTCTGCTTGGCGGCCAGGGACGTCCCTCCCCTCCTTCTACGCCCCCACCGCTATTTGCATACATAGGGGTGGAGCCACCTCACCCTATCGCAAGTCCTGAGCTGCTGGCTGCTCGCCCCCCGGGACAGCAGTCCGCAGCGTCCGTGTGTCTCTCCCACCATGGCCTCGTCCAGCTCCTCCAGCACCTCAAGTGGTACGTTTGCCCTCGGCCCCTGGGGTTGGATCACGTCTCAGGGGGGTTGGTGGGTCGCCTGGCCAAATGTTCCTGGCAAACCTGTCAACGGACCACCAGGAATTGCAGGGACTGATCGGCTGGGCCCGTGGTTTCCAGGCATTGGGCGTGCCCAGAGAAGCACCGTTTGGTCGTTTGGCTCCTTTGGCACACACATGCCTTCTCCATTCTCTTTTCTGGGATGAGGGGGTTGGTTGAGGGGGCGGGGGGAGGGCGGACTGGGATGGGGCCCTTTGTCCTCATCTTCCTGTGGAAATGGAGGTCGGGGAGCTCTGGGGCCCTTCAGAGGCTTTCTCTCCACAGTGGCCTGGTGCCTTCTGTCTTCCGTGAGGCGTTGCGTGTTGGGCTTCGCTTCGCCTTCCTTCCCTCTCCTTTCCTTTTCTAACAGTGGCGGCAACTATGGCCCGTGCTCCTGTTAGCCCTGAGAAGCTAGGCTCCCTCCCGTTGGCATTTTGGGGGAGGGTAATCTGGGAGAAGCCCCATCGAGGCGTTTCCCAGGCATCTGTCGAGACAGGGGGAAAAAATGTCTCGCCCAGACAGACGGGGTAGGCTTGTGGTCTTTGTTGGGGTTGCTTTCTTGTAGCCTTTGTTTTGGGGGTGGATTTGGTTTCCTTTCTGCCTGCCCGTGTCTCTTGGGTTCCGGCGTGTGTGTGGCAAGGGGGTGGGGGGTTTTCCCCGCTGCCCTCGACGCTCAGCCTGGCTCTCGGGGTGTAGCCAAGGGACTTCCGAGTGCAGACCCGTCCCCGGGTTCCCGGCTTTGCTCAGGCTCAGGGGCAACTCCCCTGGGCAGGGAGCATGCTGGGGCACCTCCGTCGAGTCCTCCCCCACCCCCACGTCCTCTGAGACCTTTCCCTTTCTTCTCTTCCACAGGCCCCATCGCCACAGGATCTCGAAGGAGGAGGCTCGTTCTGAAGCTGAGCCAGAAGGACGCCCTGAACGCGCTCTTTCAACAGAACCCCTACCCTGGGATAGCGACCAGAGAACGACTGGCCCGAGAGCTTGGCATTGCCGAAAGCAGAGTTCAGGTAGGCCCCCCCCTCCACCGGTTCTCCCTCTCAGGCTCCCCGTGCCGGTCCAAGGCAGCCGAAAGCCTCCGGCGGCCTTGCTCTTGAGAACGAGTTCTCTCTGTTTGCCCCTAGGTCTGGTTTCAAAACCAACGAAGAAGACGGTTGAAGCAGGGCCGATCGCCGTCTGAAAATGTGCACCAAGACGGGGAACGGGGGCCAACGGCCACGCCCATGCCACCATTACCACCTCCTCGACCTCAGTCTTCCTCTCAAGGTAATTTACCCAGCGTTCTCCAAAGGCAAGTCCCCAGAGGGGGCCCCGAACCCTCCCCCTCTTGCCAGAGAATTCCCTCTGCTGGTGGGTGAGCACGGGCGGCCTCAGAAACACCAAGGGGGGAGGAAAGAGGGCCATCTGGTTGCTGCCCCCATCAGTGTCCCAGAGAAGGGCCCCATGCCCCCAGTCGGCGTGGACGGGCAGCACTCTTCCCCCTTTGCACCCCCTCCCCAGCCCCCTTCGGGAACTTTAGCCTCCGGCTGCCCAAGGCAGCCTTGGCCGAGGAGCATGCCTCAGGGCACTCCGCGGCAAGACCGGAGGAGGAAAGAGACACACAGGGACATGCATGTGTGTGGAGTGTGCGTGTGTGCGCGCACGTATCCACGATGCACACAGGCACATGATCCATCTGTGGCTGTGTTCCTTAGAACCCTGCACCGGCCACATCGCCACCTGAGGTGAGTCAGGTGTGTGCCTAAGTCTGTCTCCCTGGGACTCTCCATCCCCTCCACACCGCCTAGGGCATCTGTGCTGTGAACGTTCCATGGGCCTTAAAGTCCTCTCCTCTCCTCTCGGTGTGTTCTCTCTTTGGCAGAAGCCTCGGCCAGAGAGGCCAGGAGACAGAGGACCGTCATCTCTGCTTCTCAAACAAGGATCCTCGTGCAAGCCTTCACGAGGGATCGCTTTCCGGGGATTGCCGCCAGGGAAGAACTGGCTCGTCAGACGGGAATCCCAGAACCTCGAATCCAGGTAAGTTCTCCACCCAGCGCCTGGGCCCGGGACGTGACCCAGGAGAAAGGAGCGTTCACCACTGCCAAGGGTTTGCAGGTGGATACACGCAGGCTTGGGCTTGCGCTTGCGCTTGGGCTAGGGGGGAGGGGGCCAAAAGTTGGTGGGCTGCGTGGTGGGTTTGGGGCCGCTTGTGGCCGTGCACTCACCCCTCATTTCCCAGGGCCAAGGGATTCGTTTGCAGAAAATGGCCCTGCAGAACTCACCCTGGGCCTGACAGATCCGAGGACGGGAGGCCAGGCAGGGTGGAGAATGGGCGCCGCGGGGGCGCCAGCACGTTGATCTGGACGCTCACGACTTCTGATGTGCCTGTCTGCCTTTTGCTCCCCTAGATATGGTTTCAAAACCGAAGAGCTCGGCACCCCCAGCAGAGCACGAGCGGGCCTGGCAGTGGCCGTGCCCAAGGCCCAGGCGACGCATCGGCCACGACTACTCCTGCTCCAGAGGACCGAAGGGCCCCACCCGCTGTCCACAGCACCTCTCTTCCCCTTCAGCCCTCTCTGTCGCAGGAGAGCATGCTCCCCTCCTTGGCTCCAGCCGCTCCTTTGGGCGCCCCCACCGTCTGGGTGCCCGGGACTGCCTCTGGGGTCTGTGTGGGCCAGCCGTTGATGATCTTCGTGGTCCAGCCCAGCCCGGAGGCTCTCCAGCCAAGTGCGAAGCCACCACCTCCTCCCCAGGTAGCACTTCCCTGGGCCGAATGCTCCCCTGCTGTCGTGGCCCCTTGGCAGCCTGGGCAAGGGGCCAACCTGCCGCCTGTACAGCCCGAGACACACATCCCGCGGTGGGCAGAGTCACCCTATGGTGAAGGCACGGCCCATCCGCTAGAGCCACAGCACCAGCCCCACACCCTTCGAAGCACGACAAGCCTCCTAGACGAGCTCATGGCAGCCGCGGGCGACCCGGACACGCAGGTGCCGTCCCCGGGTGCCGCGGCAGAGGCAGGAGCGCACCCTGTGCTCCCAGTCGCACCCAGCCTCCTAGAGGAGCTCCTGGCGGCCACGGGCGTCCCGTACATGCAGGCGCCGTCCCCGGGGGCCGCGGCAGATGCAGGAGCGCACCCTGTCCTTCCCGGAGCACCCAGCCTCCTGGACGAGCTCATGGCGGCCGCGGGCGTCCCGGACACACAGGTGCCATCCCCGGGGGCCGCGGCAGATGGAGGAGCGTACCCTGTCCTCCCAGGCGCACCCAGCCTCCTAGACGAGCTCCTGGCGGACACTGTCGTCCCGGACACGCAGGCACCGTCCCCGGGGGCCGCGGCAGGCGCAGGAGCGCACCCTGTCCTCCCAGGTGCACCCAGCTTCCTAGACGAGCTCCTGGCGTCCACGGGCGTCCCGTACATGCAGGCGCCGTCCCCGGGGGCCGCGGCAGACTCAGGAGCGCACCCTATCCTCCCAGTCGCACCCAGCCTCCTAGACGAGCTCCTGGCGGCCACGAGCGTCCCGTACATGCAGGCGCCGTCCCCGGGGGCCGCGGCAGATGCAGGAGCGCACCCTGTCCTTCCCGGTGCACCCAGCCTCCTGGACGAGCTCCTGGCGGCCACGGGCGTCCCGTACATGCAGGCGCCGTCCCCGGGGTCCGCGGCAGATGCAGGAGCGCACCCTGTCCTTCCCTGTGCACCCAGCCTCCTGGACGAGCTCCTGGGGGCCACGGGCGTCCCGGACACGCAGGCGCCGTCCCCGGGTGCCGCGGCAGATGCAGGAGCGCACCCTGTCCTCCCAGTTGCACCCAGCCTCCTGGACGAGCTCCTGGCGTCCACGGACGTCCCGGGCTCACCGGCTCCTTCCCCGGGGTCCTCTACTGCCATCGCAGAGGACCAGCCAGCCCTCCCCGGGTCACGCAGCCTCCTAGAGGAAATCATGGCTGCCACGGCCATCCAGGACATGCCGTGGCCTTCCCCGGGGGTCACTGCCGAGGAAGGAGGAGCTGAGGCAAGCATGGAAGCACCCCTCAGTGAGGACGATTACCAGGCCCTCCTCGACATGCTGCCAGGCTCCCCAGGCCCTTGGGCTTAGAGGGAGAGGAAGGAAGGGGCCCCTTCTCCCCCAAGCCCCTTTCAGGCCTCCCTGCCTGGCATGCAGAGCCATGGAGCTCGGCGAGGGGGCCGGGTTTGGCTGGGGGTGGAGAGAATACAGACGGGATGTCTACCAACATCTTTGGGGACAAATGCGAGAGCTGGACCTTAGGGCAGCATGGGTCCCGTCCCCCCAAGAGGGACACCCCACCTGAAGCCTCCAGGCATGCGCGCATTCCAGTGACCAAGAGGGTGCCTAAGAGGGGACATGCCATGGATCCAATAAAGAAACCCTGTGCCCCGCACAGGTTCTTTCCGTCTGGCTCTTGTGTCTTCTGGTCCCGTCTTTCCCGCACTCCACACAGGAGAATGCCTTCCCTATGCCAGGGGCAGCTGAGGGGAGGGGAGCGGGGGATGGGGAAATGGGAAGGTGGATGGCTGGGAGATGCGAGGTGGGAGGGAGCGAGCGGGTGGAGGGAGAGGGTGGGGGTGAAGGGAGAGAGTGGGGGTGAAGGGAGAGAGCTGGGAAGGCTAAGTGGGAGAGGGAGGGAGGGAGGGAAGGGAGGCAGGGAGGGTCGGGGACGGAAGGAGGAAGGGGGGTGGTCGGGGGAGGGGGGCGGCGCCCGCGCGGCGGGGACTCAGCTTCAAGCCACCGGCAAACCCCGCGGGTATCCCTAAAATACTCCGTTGGGGACACGCTTGCCTCGGTTTCGGGGTGCATGCCCTGGGCGGGTTTCCCAAGGTGAGATCCTCTGAGCAAGCAGTAGGGACCGACCCACACAACCACTCTCACGACCAGACTCCCTGTGAACACACCCGCCAGGTATATCTGCAAAGGCCACTCATCTCCATGTGTCTCTCAGATCCTCGCGGTGTAGTGACTGAGCTCGCCCTGCCGCGAGCATGCCCCCATCACCAGCCGACTTACACACATTATTTATTTGCAAACCCGTTCCTGAATTCATAGACCCAATGGTTTCAAAGTACATACAAACCCCTCAGAGTTCCCATGTGAACCCCGGTGGTTCGGTTTCAAAACCTGGGTGGCCACAAATACTTAGCTAAAGATGGCTGTGGGTGTGCCGGTGTGTTTCGTTCGTGTCTTTTCAATTCATCGGGACCTGTTCCGAGCGAAAAGAGAGGTGCCTCGCATCGTCCATCCCCCGCACTACTTCACGCAGCCTTCTCCCTTCTTTGTCTGCTCCTTCCCCCTGATTTCCTCCTCCTTCTCCTCCCCGCCCTCCGTTTCTCGAAGAAAGCGCACACTCTTTCCATGTCCCGTTGTTGGCACGGGTCAGGGCTTCGTTCTCTCCACAAACGGCCAAGCTTCTTTCCTAGCCTTAGTGGAACCTCCTTGCTAAGAGTACGGGGATACACTCTCCCCTTTCCCGGGTCTGCCCGGGGCACTTGGGCTGGGGGGTGGGCTGGGGAGAGGCGGGCATCAGGCTCCACCTCAAAAAGCCCCAAAGGGCGTGAGCTGCCATTCGAGTGGCTGGCCCATCAGGTCTCTGGCAGTAGACTCGAGCTCCTGGCAAGTCAGAGCCCTGGGGGTGGGCAGGGCAGTGGACTGGGACTGCTGTAGGGAAAGGACGCCATGGGGGCACAGAGGAGGTGGGGAGGGACGTGGGAAACGGAGGCAAGGAAAGCGAGGGAATCGAGGTGGAGGCACCGGACAGAGCGTCCAGTGTCTGGGAATGCCTCGGAGGAGCCGGCGGAGGCCACTGGGGCCAACGTATGTGTGGAATGTGAAAAGGCGGGAAAACCCAGAGAGTTTCGGAAGCCAAGGCAGGCTGGGAAAGGGGGCGTGGGCGGCAACTGCAAAGGGGCCTAGGGGAATTCCCGGGCAATTAACAATCTGTGCACTGCTGATGCTCCCCGAGCCCGGCGTTGATCCCACCGCTGCGGCGTGGCAGGGCCACTAACCAAAGCCCCGAACGGCACACCCAGCCCAACGTGGACCTTGGGGCTGTGTGGCACGGGCCGTGCCCGTGAAAGCCCACTCGCTCCACGGGATCCTTTCCAGGGTCTCTGCTTGGCGGCCAGGGACGTCCCTCCCCTCCTTCTAAGCCCCCACCGCTATTTACATACATGGGGCGGAGCCACCTCACCCTATCGCAAGTCCTGAGCTGCTGGCTGCTGGCCCACCGGGACAGCCGTCTGCAGCGTCCGTGTGTCTCTCCCACCATGGCCTCGTCCAGCTCCTCCAGCACCTCAAGTGGTACGTTTGCCCTCGGCCCCTGGGGTTGGATCACGTCTCAGGGGGGTTTGTGGGTCGCCCGGCCAAAGGTTTCCGGCAAACCTGTCAACGGACCACCAGGAATGGCAGGGACCGATCGGCTGGGCCCGTGGTTTCCAGGCGTTGGGCGTGCCCAGAGTGGCACCGTTTGGTCGTTTGGCTCCTTTGGCACACACATGGCTTCTCCATTCTCTTTTCTGGGATGAGGGGGTTGGTTGAGGGCGTGGGAGGAGGGCGGACTGGGATGGGGCCCTTTGTCCTCATCTTCCTGTGGAAATGGAGGTCGGGGAGCTCTGGGGCCCTGCAGAGGCTTTCTCTCCACAGTGGCCTGGTGCCTTCTGTCTTCCGTCAGGCATTGTTTGTTGGGCTTCGCTGCACATTCCTTCCCTCTCGTTTCCTTTTCTCACAGTGGTGGCAACTATGGCCAGTGCCCCTGTTAGCCCCGAGAAGCCAGGCTCCCTCCCGTTGGCATCGTGAGGGAGGGAAATCTGGAAGAAGCCCCATCGAGGCGTTTCCCAGGCATGTCCCCAGTCAGGGGGAAAAATGTCTCGCCCAGACAGACGGGATAGGGCTGTGGTCTTTGTTGGGTGGTCCTTCTGGCCGCCTTTGTTTTGGGGGTGGGTTTGGTTGTTCTCCGTTCCTCACAGTGTAGTGACGGGGTTCGTCCGCGTCACCAGCCGACTTACAGACATTATTTATTTGCACACCCGTTCTTGAATTCACACGCCCAATGGTTTCAAACTACATACAAACCCCTCAGATTCCCATGTGAACCCCGGTGGTTCGGTTTCAAAACCTGGGTGGCCACAAATACTTAGCTAAAGATGGCTGTGGGTGTGCCGGTGTGTTTCGTTCGTGTCTTTTCAATTCATCGGGACCTGTTCCGAGCGAAAAGAGAGGTGCCTCGCATCGTCCATCCCCCGCACTACTTCACGCAGCCTTCTCCCTTCTTTGTCTGCTCCTTCCCCCTGATTTCCTCCTCCTTCTCCTCCCCGCCCTCCGTTTCTCGAAGAAAGCGCACACTCTTTCCATGTCCCGTTGTTGGCACGGGTCAGGGCTTCGTTCTCTCCACAAACGGCCAAGCTTCTTTCCTAGCCTTAGTGGAACCTCCTTGCTAAGAGTACGGGGATACACTCTCCCCTTTCCCGGGTCTGCCCAGGGCACTTGGGCTGGGGGGTGGGCTGGGGAGAGGCGGGCATCAGGCTCCACCTCAAAAAGCCCCAAAGGGCGTGAGCTGCCATTCGAGTGGCTGGCCCATCAGGTCTCTGGCAGTAGACTCGAGCTCCCGGCAAGTCAGAGCCCTGGGGGTGGGCAGGGCAGTGGACTGGGACTGCTGTAGGGAAAGGACGCCATGGGGGCACAGAGGAGGTGGGGAGGGACGTGGGAAACGGAGGCAAGGAAAGCGAGGGAATCGAGGTGGAGGCACCGGACAGAGCGTCCAGTGTCCGGGAATGCCTCGGAGGAGCCGGCGGAGGCCACTGGGGCCAACGTATGTGTGGAATGTGAAAAGGCGGGAAAACCCAGAGAGTTTCGGAAGCCAAGGCAGGCTGGGAAAGGGGGCGTGGGCGGCAACTGCAAAGGGGCCTAGGGGAATTCCCGGGCAATTAACAATCTGTGCACTGCTGATGCTCCCCGAGCCCGGCGTTGATCCCACCGCTGCGGCGTGGCAGGGCCACTAACCAAAGCCCCGAACGGCACACCCAGCCCAACGTGGACCTTGGGGCTGTGTGGCACGGGCCGTGCCCGTGAAAGCCCACTCGCTCCACGGGATCCTTTCCAGGGTCTCTGCTTGGCGGCCAGGGACGTCCCTCCCCTCCTTCTACGCCCCCACCGCTATTTGCATACATAGGGGTGGAGCCACCTCACCCTATCGCAAGTCCTGAGCTGCTGGCTGCTCGCCCCCCGGGACAGCAGTCCGCAGCGTCCGTGTGTCTCTCCCACCATGGCCTCGTCCAGCTCCTCCAGCACCTCAAGTGGTACGTTTGCCCTCGGCCCCTGGGGTTGGATCACGTCTCAGGGGGGTTGGTGGGTCGCCTGGCCAAATGTTCCTGGCAAACCTGTCAACGGACCACCAGGAATTGCAGGGACTGATCGGCTGGGCCCGTGGTTTCCAGGCGTTGGGCGTGCCCAGAGAAGCACCGTTTGGTCGTTTGGCTCCTTTGGCACACACATGCCTTCTCCATTCTCTTTTCTGGGATGAGGGGGTTCGTTGAGGGGGCGGGGGGAGGGCGGACTGGGATGGGGCCCTTTGTCCTCATCTTCCTGTGGAAATGGAGGTCGGGGAGCTCTGGGGCCCTTCAGAGGCTTTCTCTCCACAGTGGCCTGGTGCCTTCTGTCTTCCGTGAGGCGTTGCGTGTTGGGCTTCGCTTCGCCTTCCTTCCCTCTCCTTTCCTTTTCTAACAGTGGCGGCAACTATGGCCCGTGCTCCTGTTAGCCCTGAGAAGCTAGGCTCCCTCCCGTTGGCATTTTGGGGGAGGGTAATCTGGGAGAAGCCCCATCGAGGCGTTTCCCAGGCATCTGTCGAGACAGGGGGAAAAAATGTCTCGCCCAGACAGACGGGGTAGGCTTGTGGTCTTTGTTGGGGTTGCTTTCTTGTAGCCTTTGTTTTGGGGGTGGATTTGGTTTCCTTTCTGCCTGCCCGTGTCTCTTGGGTTCCGGCGTGTGTGTGGCAAGGGGGTGGGGGGTTTTCCCCACTGCCCTCGACGCTCAGCCTGGCTCTCGGGGTGTAGCCAAGGGACTTCCGAGTGCAGACCCGTCCCCGGGTTCCCGGCTTTGCTCAGGCTCAGGGGCAACTCCCCTGGGCAGGGAGCATGCTGGGGCACCTCCGTCGAGTCCTCCCCCACCCCCACGTCCTCTGAGACCTTTCCCTTTCTTCTCTTCCACAGGCCCCATCGCCACAGGATCTCGAAGGAGGAGGCTCGTTCTGAAGCTGAGCCAGAAGGACGCCCTGAACGCGCTCTTTCAACAGAACCCCTACCCTGGGATAGCGACCAGAGAACGACTGGCCCGAGAGCTTGGCATTGCCGAAAGCAGAGTTCAGGTAGGCCCCCCCCTCCACCGGTTCTCCCTCTCAGGCTCCCCGTGCCGGTCCAAGGCAGCCGAAAGCCTCCGGCGGCCTTGCTCTTGAGAACGAGTTCTCTCTGTTTGCCCCTAGGTCTGGTTTCAAAACCAACGAAGAAGACGGTTGAAGCAGGGCCGATCGCCGTCTGAAAATGTGCACCAAGACGGGGAACGGGGGCCAACGGCCACGCCCATGCCACCATTACCACCTCCTCGACCTCAGTCTTCCTCTCAAGGTAATTTACCCAGCGTTCTCCAAAGGCAAGTCCCCAGAGGGGGCCCCGAACCCTCCCCCTCTTGCCAGAGAATTCCCTCTGCTGGTGGGTGAGCACGGGCGGCCTCAGAAACACCAAGGGGGGAGGAAAGAGGGCCATCTGGTTGCTGCCCCCATCAGTGTCCCAGAGAAGGGCCCCATGCCCCCAGTCGGCGTGGACGGGCAGCACTCTTCCCCCTTTGCACCCCCTCCCCAGCCCCCTTCGGGAACTTTAGCCTCCGGCTGCCCAAGGCAGCCTTGGCCGAGGAGCATGCCTCAGGGCACTCCGCGGCAAGACCGGAGGAGGAAAGAGACACACAGGGACATGCATGTGTGTGGAGTGTGCGTGTGTGCGCGCACGTATCCACGATGCACACAGGCACATGATCCATCTGTGGCTGTGTTCCTTAGAACCCTGCACCGGCCACATCGCCACCTGAGGTGAGTCAGGTGTGTGCCTAAGTCTGTCTCCCTGGGACTCTCCATCCCCTCCACACCGCCTAGGGCATCTGTGCTGTGAACGTTCCATGGGCCTTAAAGTCCTCTCCTCTCCTCTCGGTGTGTTCTCTCTTTGGCAGAAGCCTCGGCCAGAGAGGCCAGGAGACAGAGGACCGTCATCTCTGCTTCTCAAACAAGGATCCTCGTGCAAGCCTTCACGAGGGATCGCTTTCCGGGGATTGCCGCCAGGGAAGAACTGGCTCGTCAGACGGGAATCCCAGAACCTCGAATCCAGGTAAGTTCTCCACCCAGCGCCTGGGCCCGGGACGTGACCCAGGAGAAAGGAGCGTTCACCGCTGCCAAGGGTTTGCAGGTGGATACACGCAGGCTTGGGCTTGAGCTTGCGCTTGGGCTAGGGGGGAGGGGGCCGAAAGTTGGTGGGCTGCGTGGTGGGTTTGGGGCCGCTTGTGGCCGTGCACTCACCCCTCATTTCCCAGGGCCAAGGGATTCGTTTGCAGAAAATGGCCCTGCAGAACTCACCCTGGGCCTGACAGATCCGAGGACGGGAGGCCAGGCGGGGTGGAGAATGGGCGCCGCGGGGGCGCCAGCACGTTGATCTGGACGCTCACGACTTCTGATGTGCCTGTCTGCCTTTTGCTCCCCTAGATATGGTTTCAAAACCGAAGAGCTCGGCACCCCCAGCAGAGCACGAGCGGGCCTGGCAGTGGCCGTGCCCAAGGCCCAGGCGACGCATCGGCCACGACTACTCCTGCTCCAGAGGACCGAAGGGCCCCACCCGCTGTCCACAGCACCTCTCTTCCCCTTCAGCCCTCTCTGTCGCAGGAGAGCATGCTCCCCTCCTTGGCTCCAGCCGCTCCTTTGGGCGCCCCCACCGTCTGGGTGCCCGGGACTGCCTCTGGGGTCTGTGTGGGCCAGCCGTTGATGATCTTCGTGGTCCAGCCCAGCCCGGAGGCTCTCCAGCCAAGTGCGAAGCCACCACCTCCTCCCCAGGTAGCACTTCCCTGGGCCGAATGCTCCCCTGCTGTCGTGGCCCCTTGGCAGCCTGGGCAAGGGGCCAACCTGCCGCCTGTACAGCCCGAGACACACATCCCGCGGTGGGCAGAGTCACCCTATGGTGAAGGCACGGCCCATCCGCTAGAGCCACAGCACCAGCCCCACACCCTTCGAAGCACGACAAGCCTCCTAGACGAGCTCATGGCAGCCGCGGGCGACCCGGACACGCAGGTGCCGTCCCCGGGTGCCGCGGCAGAGGCAGGAGCGCACCCTGTGCTCCCAGTCGCACCCAGCCTCCTAGAGGAGCTCCTGGCGGCCACGGGCGTCCCGTACATGCAGGCGCCATCCCCGGGGGCCGCGGCAGATGGAGGAGCGTACCCTGTCCTCCCAGGCGCACCCAGCCTCCTGGACGAGCTCCTGGCGGCCACGGGCGTCCCGTACATGCAGGCGCCGTCCCCGGGGTCCGCGGCAGATGCAGGAGCGCACCCTGTCCTTCCCGGTGCACCCAGCCTCCTGGACGAGCTCCTGGGGGCCACGGGCGTCCCGGACACGCAGGCGCCGTCCCCGGGTGCCGCGGCAGACGCAGGAGCGCACCCTGTCCTCCCAGTTGCACCCAGCCTCCTGGACGAGCTCCTGGCGTCCACGGACGTCCCGGGCTCACCGGCTCCTTCCCCGGGGTCCTCTACTGCCATCGCAGAGGACCAGCCAGCCCTCCCCGGGTCACGCAGCCTCCTAGAGGAAATCATGGCTGCCACGGCCATCCAGGACATGCCGTGGCCTTCCCCGGGGGTCACTGCCGAGGAAGGAGGAGCTGAGGCAAGCATGGAAGCACCCCTCAGTGAGGACGATTACCAGGCCCTCCTCGACATGCTGCCAGGCTCCCCAGGCCCTTGGGCTTAGAGGGAGAGGAAGGAAGGGGCCCCTTCTCCCCCAAGCCCCTTTCAGGCCTCCCTGCCTGGCATGCAGAGCCATGGAGCTCGGCGAGGGGGCCGGGTTTGGCTGGGGGTGGAGAGAATACAGGCGGGATGTCTACCAACATCTTTGGGGACAAATGCGAGAGCTGGACCTTAGGGCAGCATGGGTCCCGTCCCCCCAAGAGGGACACCCCACCTGAAGCCTCCAGGCATGCGCGCATTCCAGTGACCAAGAGGGTGCCTAAGAGGGGACATGCCATGGATCCAATAAAGAAACCCTGTGCCCCGCACAGGTTCTTTCCGTCTGGCTCTTGTGTCTTCTGGTCCCGTCTTTCCCGCACTCCACACAGGAGAATGCCTTCCCTATGCCAGGGGCAGCTGAGGGGAGGGGAGCGGGGGATGGGGAAATGGGAAGGTGGATGGCTGGGAGATGCGAGGTGGGAGGGAGCGAGCGGGTGGAGGGAGAGGGTGGGGGTGAAGGGAGAGAGTGGGGGTGAAGGGAGAGAGCTGGGAAGGCTAAGTGGGAGAGGGAGGGAGGGAGGGAAGGGAGGCAGGGAGGGTCGGGGACGGAAGGAGGAAGGGGGGTGGTCGGGGGAGGGGGGCGGCGCCCGCGCGGCGGGGACTCAGCTTCAAGCCACCGGCAAACCCCGCGGGTATCCCTAAAATACTCCGTTGGGGACACGCTTGCCTCGGTTTCGGGGTGCATGCCCTGGGCGGGTTTCCCAAGGTGAGATCCTCTGAGCAAGCAGTAGGGACCGACCCACACAACCACTCTCACGACCAGACTCCCTGTGAACACACCCGCCAGGTATATCTGCAAAGGCCAATCATCTCCATGTGTCTCTCAGATCCTCGCGGTGTAGTGACTGAGCTCGCCCTGCCGCGAGCATGCCCCCATCACCAGCCGACTTACACACATTATTTATTTGCAAACCCGTTCCTGAATTCATAGACCCAATGGTTTCAAAGTACATACAAACCCCTCAGAGTTCCCATGTGAACCCCGGTGGTTCGGTTTCAAAACCTGGGTGGCCACAAATACTTAGCTAAAGATGGCTGTGGGTGTGCCGGTGTGTTTCGTTCGTGTCTTTTCAATTCATCGGGACCTGTTCCGAGCGAAAAGAGAGGTGCCTCGCATCGTCCATCCCCCGCACTACTTCACGCAGCCTTCTCCCTTCTTTGTCTGCTCCTTCCCCCTGATTTCCTCCTCCTTCTCCTCCCCGCCCTCCGTTTCTCGAAGAAAGCGCACACTCTTTCCATGTCCCGTTGTTGGCACGGGTCAGGGCTTCGTTCTCTCCACAAACGGCCAAGCTTCTTTCCTAGCCTTAGTGGAACCTCCTTGCTAAGAGTACGGGGATACACTCTCCCCTTTCCCGGGTCTGCCCGGGGCACTTGGGCTGGGGGGTGGGCTGGGGAGAGGCGGGCATCAGGCTCCACCTCAAAAAGCCCCAAAGGGCGTGAGCTGCCATTCGAGTGGCTGGCCCATCAGGTCTCTGGCAGTAGACTCGAGCTCCTGGCAAGTCAGAGCCCTGGGGGTGGGCAGGG
Source organism: Giraffa tippelskirchi (assembly GCF_054371585.1). Lineage (NCBI taxonomy): Eukaryota > Metazoa > Chordata > Mammalia > Artiodactyla > Giraffidae > Giraffa > Giraffa tippelskirchi. Next base: position 1,494,498 of record NC_137283.1, read on the forward strand.
CAGTGGACTGGGACTGCTGTAGGGAAAGGACGCCATGGGGGCACAGAGGAGGTGGGGAGGGACGTGGGAAACGGAGGCAAGGAAAGCGAGGGAATCGAGGTGGAGGCACCGGACAGAGCGTCCAGTGTCTGGGAATGCCTCGGAGGAGCCGGCGGAGGCCACTGGGGCCAACGTATGTGTGGAATGTGAAAAGGCGGGAAAACCCAGAGAGTTTCGGAAGCCAAGGCAGGCTGGGAAAGGGGGCGTGGGCGGCAACTGCAAAGGGGCCTAGGGGAATTCCCGGGCAATTAACAATCTGTGCACTGCTGATGCTCCCCGAGCCCGGCGTTGATCCCACCGCTGCGGCGTGGCAGGGCCACTAACCAAAGCCCCGAACGGCACACCCAGCCCAACGTGGACCTTGGGGCTGTGTGGCACGGGCCGTGCCCGTGAAAGCCCACTCGCTCCACGGGATCCTTTCCAGGGTCTCTGCTTGGCGGCCAGGGACGTCCCTCCCCTCCTTCTAAGCCCCCACCGCTATTTACATACATGGGGCGGAGCCACCTCACCCTATCGCAAGTCCTGAGCTGCTGGCTGCTGGCCCACCGGGACAGCCGTCTGCAGCGTCCGTGTGTCTCTCCCACCATGGCCTCGTCCAGCTCCTCCAGCACCTCAAGTGGTACGTTTGCCCTCGGCCCCTGGGGTTGGATCACGTCTCAGGGGGGTTTGTGGGTCGCCCGGCCAAAGGTTTCCGGCAAACCTGTCAACGGACCACCAGGAATGGCAGGGACCGATCGGCTGGGCCCGTGGTTTCCAGGCGTTGGGCGTGCCCAGAGTGGCACCGTTTGGTCGTTTGGCTCCTTTGGCACACACATGGCTTCTCCATTCTCTTTTCTGGGATGAGGGGGTTGGTTGAGGGCGTGGGAGGAGGGCGGACTGGGATGGGGCCCTTTGTCCTCATCTTCCTGTGGAAATGGAGGTCGGGGAGCTCTGGGGCCCTGCAGAGGCTTTCTCTCCACAGTGGCCTGGTGCCTTCTGTCTTCCGTCAGGCATTGTTTGTTGGGCTTCGCTGCACATTCCTTCCCTCTCGTTTCCTTTTCTCACAGTGGTGGCAACTATGGCCAGTGCCCCTGTTAGCCCCGAGAAGCCAGGCTCCCTCCCGTTGGCATCGTGAGGGAGGGAAATCTGGAAGAAGCCCCATCGAGGCGTTTCCCAGGCATGTCCCCAGTCAGGGGGAAAAATGTCTCGCCCAGACAGACGGGATAGGGCTGTGGTCTTTGTTGGGTGGTCCTTCTGGCCGCCTTTGTTTTGGGGGTGGGTTTGGTTGTTCTCCGTTCCTCACAGTGTAGTGACGGGGTTCGTCCGCGTCACCAGCCGACTTACAGACATTATTTATTTGCACACCCGTTCTTGAATTCACACGCCCAATGGTTTCAAACTACATACAAACCCCTCACTGTTCTCATGTGAACCCCGGTGGTTGGGTTTCGAAAGCAGGGTGGCCACAAATACTTAGCTAAAGATGGCTGTGGGTGTGCCGGTGTGTTTCGTTCGTGTCTTTTCAATTCATCGGGACCTGTTCCGAGCGAAAAGAGAGGTGCCTCGCATCGTCCATCCCCCGCACTACTTCACGCAGCCTTCTCCCTTCTTTGTCTGCTCCTTCCCCCTGATTTCCTCCTCCTTCTCCTCCCCGCCCTCCGTTTCTCGAAGAAAGCGCACACTCTTTCCATGTCCCGTTGTTGGCACGGGTCAGGGCTTCGTTCTCTCCACAAACGGCCAAGCTTCTTTCCTAGCCTTAGTGGAACCTCCTTGCTAAGAGTACGGGGATACACTCTCCCCTTTCCCGGGACTGCCCAGGGCACTTGGGCTGGGGGGTGGGCTGGGGAGAGGCGGGCATCAGGCTCCACCTCAAAAAGCCCCAAAGGGCGTGAGCTGCCATTCGAGTGGCTGGCCCATCAGGTCTCTGGCAGTAGACTCGAGCTCCCGGCAAGTCAGAGCCCTGGGGGTGGGCAGGGCAGTGGACTGGGACTGCTGTAGGGAAAGGACGCCATGGGGGCACAGAGGAGGTGGGGAGGGACGTGGGAAACGGAGGCAAGGAAAGCGAGGGAATCGAGGTGGAGGCACCGGACAGAGCGTCCAGTGTCCGGGAATGCCTCGGAGGAGCCGGCGGAGGCCACTGGGGCCAACGTATGTGTGGAATGTGAAAAGGCGGGAAAACCCAGAGAGTTTCGGAAGCCAAGGCAGGCTGGGAAAGGGGGCGTGGGCGGCAACTGCAAAGGGGCCTAGGGGAATTCCCGGGCAATTAACAATCTGTGCACTGCTGATGCTCCCCGAGCCCGGCGTTGATCCCACCGCTGCGGCGTGGCAGGGCCACTAACCAAAGCCCCGAACGGCACACCCAGCCCAACGTGGACCTTGGGGCTGTGTGGCACGGGCCGTGCCCGTGAAAGCCCACTCGCTCCACGGGATCCTTTCCAGGGTCTCTGCTTGGCGGCCAGGGACGTCCCTCCCCTCCTTCTACGCCCCCACCGCTATTTGCATACATAGGGGTGGAGCCACCTCACCCTATCGCAAGTCCTGAGCTGCTGGCTGCTCGCCCCCCGGGACAGCAGTCCGCAGCGTCCGTGTGTCTCTCCCACCATGGCCTCGTCCAGCTCCTCCAGCACCTCAAGTGGTACGTTTGCCCTCGGCCCCTGGGGTTGGATCACGTCTCAGGGGGGTTGGTGGGTCGCCTGGCCAAATGTTCCTGGCAAACCTGTCAACGGACCACCAGGAATTGCAGGGACTGATCGGCTGGGCCCGTGGTTTCCAGGCGTTGGGCGTGCCCAGAGAAGCACCGTTTGGTCGTTTGGCTCCTTTGGCACACACATGCCTTCTCCATTCTCTTTTCTGGGATGAGGGGGTTGGTTGAGGGGGCGGGGGGAGGGCGGACTGGGATGGGGCCCTTTGTCCTCATCTTCCTGTGGAAATGGAGGTCGGGGAGCTCTGGGGCCCTTCAGAGGCTTTCTCTCCACAGTGGCCTGGTGCCTTCTGTCTTCCGTGAGGCGTTGCGTGTTGGGCTTCGCTTCGCCTTCCTTCCCTCTCCTTTCCTTTTCTAACAGTGGCGGCAACTATGGCCCGTGCTCCTGTTAGCCCTGAGAAGCTAGGCTCCCTCCCGTTGGCATTTTGGGGGAGGGTAATCTGGGAGAAGCCCCATCGAGGCGTTTCCCAGGCATCTGTCGAGACAGGGGGAAAAAATGTCTCGCCCAGACAGACGGGGTAGGCTTGTGGTCTTTGTTGGGGTTGCTTTCTTGTAGCCTTTGTTTTGGGGGTGGATTTGGTTTCCTTTCTGCCTGCCCGTGTCTCTTGGGTTCCGGCGTGTGTGTGGCAAGGGGGTGGGGGGTTTTCCCCGCTGCCCTCGACGCTCAGCCTGGCTCTCGGGGTGTAGCCAAGGGACTTCCGAGTGCAGACCCGTCCCCGGGTTCCCGGCTTTGCTCAGGCTCAGGGGCAACTCCCCTGGGCAGGGAGCATGCTGGGGCACCTCCGTCGAGTCCTCCCCCACCCCCACGTCCTCTGAGACCTTTCCCTTTCTTCTCTTCCACAGGCCCCATCGCCACAGGATCTCGAAGGAGGAGGCTCGTTCTGAAGCTGAGCCAGAAGGACGCCCTGAACGCGCTCTTTCAACAGAACCCCTACCCTGGGATAGCGACCAGAGAACGACTGGCCCGAGAGCTTGGCATTGCCGAAAGCAGAGTTCAGGTAGGCCCCCCCCTCCACCGGTTCTCCCTCTCAGGCTCCCCGTGCCGGTCCAAGGCAGCCGAAAGCCTCCGGCGGCCTTGCTCTTGAGAACGAGTTCTCTCTGTTTGCCCCTAGGTCTGGTTTCAAAACCAACGAAGAAGACGGTTGAAGCAGGGCCGATCGCCGTCTGAAAATGTGCACCAAGACGGGGAACGGGGGCCAACGGCCACGCCCATGCCACCATTACCACCTCCTCGACCTCAGTCTTCCTCTCAAGGTAATTTACCCAGCGTTCTCCAAAGGCAAGTCCCCAGAGGGGGCCCCGAACCCTCCCCCTCTTGCCAGAGAATTCCCTCTGCTGGTGGGTGAGCACGGGCGGCCTCAGAAACACCAAGGGGGGAGGAAAGAGGGCCATCTGGTTGCTGCCCCCATCAGTGTCCCAGAGAAGGGCCCCATGCCCCCAGTCGGCGTGGACGGGCAGCACTCTTCCCCCTTTGCACCCCCTCCCCAGCCCCCTTCGGGAACTTTAGCCTCCGGCTGCCCAAGGCAGCCTTGGCCGAGGAGCATGCCTCAGGGCACTCCGCGGCAAGACCGGAGGAGGAAAGAGACACACAGGGACATGCATGTGTGTGGAGTGTGCGTGTGTGCGCGCACGTATCCACGATGCACACAGGCACATGATCCATCTGTGGCTGTGTTCCTTAGAACCCTGCACCGGCCACATCGCCACCTGAGGTGAGTCAGGTGTGTGCCTAAGTCTGTCTCCCTGGGACTCTCCATCCCCTCCACACCGCCTAGGGCATCTGTGCTGTGAACGTTCCATGGGCCTTAAAGTCCTCTCCTCTCCTCTCGGTGTGTTCTCTCTTTGGCAGAAGCCTCGGCCAGAGAGGCCAGGAGACAGAGGACCGTCATCTCTGCTTCTCAAACAAGGATCCTCGTGCAAGCCTTCACGAGGGATCGCTTTCCGGGGATTGCCGCCAGGGAAGAACTGGCTCGTCAGACGGGAATCCCAGAACCTCGAATCCAGGTAAGTTCTCCACCCAGCGCCTGGGCCCGGGACGTGACCCAGGAGAAAGGAGCGTTCACCGCTGCCAAGGGTTTGCAGGTGGATACACGCAGGCTTGGGCTTGCGCTTGCGCTTGGGCTAGGGGGGAGGGGGCCGAAAGTTGGTGGGCTGCGTGGTGGGTTTGGGGCCGCTTGTGGCCGTGCACTCACCCCTCATTTCCCAGGGCCAAGGGATTCGTTTGCAGAAAATGGCCCTGCAGAACTCACCCTGGGCCTGACAGATCCGAGGACGGGAGGCCAGGCGGGGTGGAGAATGGGCGCCGCGGGGGCGCCAGCACGTTGATCTGGACGCTCACGACTTCTGATGTGCCTGTCTGCCTTTTGCTCCCCTAGATATGGTTTCAAAACCGAAGAGCTCGGCACCCCCAGCAGAGCACGAGCGGGCCTGGCAGTGGCCGTGCCCAAGGCCCAGGCGACGCATCGGCCACGACTACTCCTGCTCCAGAGGACCGAAGGGCCCCACCCGCTGTCCACAGCACCTCTCTTCCCCTTCAGCCCTCTCTGTCGCAGGAGAGCATGCTCCCCTCCTTGGCTCCAGCCGCTCCTTTGGGCGCCCCCACCGTCTGGGTGCCCGGGACTGCCTCTGGGGTCTGTGTGGGCCAGCCGTTGATGATCTTCGTGGTCCAGCCCAGCCCGGAGGCTCTCCAGCCAAGTGCGAAGCCACCACCTCCTCCCCAGGTAGCACTTCCCTGGGCCGAATGCTCCCCTGCTGTCGTGGCCCCTTGGCAGCCTGGGCAAGGGGCCAACCTGCCGCCTGTACAGCCCGAGACACACATCCCGCGGTGGGCAGAGTCACCCTATGGTGAAGGCACGGCCCATCCGCTAGAGCCACAGCACCAGCCCCACACCCTTCGAAGCACGACAAGCCTCCTAGACGAGCTCATGGCGGCCGCGGGCGACCCGGACACGCAGGTGCCGTCCCCGGGTGCCGCGGCAGAGGCAGGAGCGCACCCTGTGCTCCCAGTCGCACCCAGCCTCCTAGACGAGCTCCTGGCGACCACGGGCGTCCCGTACATGCAGGCGCCGTCCCCGGGGGCCGCGGCAGATGCAGGAGCGCACCCTGTCCTTCCCGGAGCACCCAGCCTCCTGGACGAGCTCATGGCGGCCGCGGGCGTCCCGGACACACAGGTGCCATCCCCGGGGGCCACGGCAGATGGAGGAGCGTACCCTGTCCTCCCAGGCGCACCCAGCCTCCTAGACGAGCTCCTGGCGGACACTGTCATCCCGGACACGCAGGCACCGTCCCCGGGGGCCGCGGCAGGCGCAGGAGCGCACCCTGTCCTCCCAGGTGCACCCAGCTTCCTAGACGAGCTCCTGGCGTCCACGGGCGTCCCGTACATGCAGGCGCCGTCCCCGGGGGCCGCGGCAGACTCAGGAGCGCACCCTATCCTCCCAGTCGCACCCAGCCTCCTAGACGAGCTCCTGGCGGCCACGAGCGTCCCGTACATGCAGGCGCCGTCCCCGGGGGCCGCGGCAGATGCAGGAGCGCACCCTGTCCTTCCCGGTGCACCCAGCCTCCTGGACGAGCTCCTGGGGGCCACGGGCGTCCCGGACACGCAGGCGCCGTCCCCGGGTGCCGCGGCAGACGCAGGAGCGCACCCTGTCCTCCCAGTTGCACCCAGCCTCCTGGACGAGCTCCTGGCGTCCACGGACGTCCCGGGCTCACCGGCTCCTTCCCCGGGGTCCTCTACTGCCATCGCAGAGGACCAGCCAGCCCTCCCCGGGTCACGCAGCCTCCTAGAGGAAATCATGGCTGCCACGGCCATCCAGGACATGCCGTGGCCTTCCCCGGGGGTCACTGCCGAGGAAGGAGGAGCTGAGGCAAGCATGGAAGCACCCCTCAGTGAGGACGATTACCAGGCCCTCCTCGACATGCTGCCAGGCTCCCCAGGCCCTTGGGCTTAGAGGGAGAGGAAGGAAGGGGCCCCTTCTCCCCCAAGCCCCTTTCAGGCCTCCCTGCCTGGCATGCAGAGCCATGGAGCTCGGCGAGGGGGCCGGGTTTGGCTGGGGGTGGAGAGAATACAGACGGGATGTCTACCAACATCTTTGGGGACAAATGCGAGAGCTGGACCTTAGGGCAGCATGGGTCCCGTCCCCCCAAGAGGGACACCCCACCTGAAGCCTCCAGGCATGCGCGCATTCCAGTGACCAAGAGGGTGCCTAAGAGGGGACATGCCATGGATCCAATAAAGAAACCCTGTGCCCCGCACAGGTTCTTTCCGTCTGGCTCTTGTGTCTTCTGGTCCCGTCTTTCCCGCACTCCACACAGGAGAATGCCTTCCCTATGCCAGGGGCAGCTGAGGGGAGGGGAGCGGGGGATGGGGAAATGGGAAGGTGGATGGCTGGGAGATGCGAGGTGGGAGGGAGCGAGCGGGTGGAGGGAGAGGGTGGGGGTGAAGGGAGAGAGTGGGGGTGAAGGGAGAGAGCTGGGAAGGCTAAGTGGGAGAGGGAGGGAGGGAGGGAAGGGAGGCAGGGAGGGTCGGGGACGGAAGGAGGAAGGGGGGTGGTCGGGGGAGGGGGGCGGCGCCCGCGCGGCGGGGACTCAGCTTCAAGCCACCGGCAAACCCCGCGGGTATCCCTAAAATACTCCGTTGGGGACACGCTTGCCTCGGTTTCGGGGTGCATGCCCTGGGCGGGTTTCCCAAGGTGAGATCCTCTGAGCAAGCAGTAGGGACCGACCCACACAACCACTCTCACGACCAGACTCCCTGTGAACACACCCGCCAGGTATATCTGCAAAGGCCAATCATCTCCATGTGTCTCTCAGATCCTCGCGGTGTAGTGACTGAGCTCGCCCTGCCGCGAGCATGCCCCCATCACCAGCCGACTTACACACATTATTTATTTGCAAACCCGTTCCTGAATTCATAGACCCAATGGTTTCAAAGTACATACAAACCCCTCAGAGTTCCCATGTGAACCCCGGTGGTTCGGTTTCAAAACCTGGGTGGCCACAAATACTTAGCTAAAGATGGCTGTGGGTGTGCCGGTGTGTTTCGTTCGTGTCTTTTCAATTCATCGGGACCTGTTCCGAGCGAAAAGAGAGGTGCCTCGCATCGTCCATCCCCCGCACTACTTCACGCAGCCTTCTCCCTTCTTTGTCTGCTCCTTCCCCCTGATTTCCTCCTCCTTCTCCTCCCCGCCCTCCGTTTCTCGAAGAAAGCGCACACTCTTTCCATGTCCCGTTGTTGGCACGGGTCAGGGCTTCGTTCTCTCCACAAACGGCCAAGCTTCTTTCCTAGCCTTAGTGGAACCTCCTTGCTAAGAGTACGGGGATACACTCTCCCCTTTCCCGGGTCTGCCCGGGGCACTTGGGCTGGGGGGTGGGCTGGGGAGAGGCGGGCATCAGGCTCCACCTCAAAAAGCCCCAAAGGGCGTGAGCTGCCATTCGAGTGGCTGGCCCATCAGGTCTCTGGCAGTAGACTCGAGCTCCTGGCAAGTCAGAGCCCTGGGGGTGGGCAGGGCAGTGGACTGGGACTGCTGTAGGGAAAGGACGCCATGGGGGCACAGAGGAGGTGGGGAGGGACGTGGGAAACGGAGGCAAGGAAAGCGAGGGAATCGAGGTGGAGGCACCGGACAGAGCGTCCAGTGTCTGGGAATGCCCCGGAGGAGCCGGCGGAGGCCACTGGGGCCAACGTATGTGTGGAATGTGAAAAGGCGGGAAAACCCAGAGAGTTTCGGAAGCCAAGGCAGGCTGGGAAAGGGGGCGTGGGCGGCAACTGCAAAGGGGCCTAGGGGAATTCCCGGGCAATTAACAATCTGTGCACTGCTGATGCTCCCCGAGCCCGGCGTTGATCCCACCGCTGCGGCGTGGCAGGGCCACTAACCAAAGCCCCGAACGGCACACCCAGCCCAACGTGGACCTTGGGGCTGTGTGGCACGGGCCGTGCCCGTGAAAGCCCACTCGCTCCACGGGATCCTTTCCAGGGTCTCTGCTTGGCGGCCAGGGACGTCCCTCCCCTCCTTCTAAGCCCCCACCGCTATTTACATACATGGGGCGGAGCCACCTCACCCTATCGCAAGTCCTGAGCTGCTGGCTGCTGGCCCACCGGGACAGCCGTCTGCAGCGTCCGTGTGTCTCTCCCACCATGGCCTCGTCCAGCTCCTCCAGCACCTCAAGTGGTACGTTTGCCCTCGGCCCCTGGGGTTGGATCACGTCTCAGGGGGGTTTGTGGGTCGCCCGGCCAAAGGTTTCCGGCAAACCTGTCAACGGACCACCAGGAATGGCAGGGACCGATCGGCTGGGCCCGTGGTTTCCAGGCGTTGGGCGTGCCCAGAGTGGCACCGTTTGGTCGTTTGGCTCCTTTGGCACACACATGGCTTCTCCATTCTCTTTTCTGGGATGAGGGGGTTGGTTGAGGGCGTGGGAGGAGGGCGGACTGGGATGGGGCCCTTTGTCCTCATCTTCCTGTGGAAATGGAGGTCGGGGAGCTCTGGGGCCCTGCAGAGGCTTTCTCTCCACAGTGGCCTGGTGCCTTCTGTCTTCCGTCAGGCATTGTTTGTTGGGCTTCGCTGCACATTCCTTCCCTCTCGTTTCCTTTTCTCACAGTGGTGGCAACTATGGCCAGTGCCCCTGTTAGCCCCGAGAAGCCAGGCTCCCTCCCGTTGGCATCGTGAGGGAGGGAAATCTGGAAGAAGCCCCATCGAGGCGTTTCCCAGGCATGTCCCCAGTCAGGGGGAAAAATGTCTCGCCCAGACAGACGGGATAGGGCTGTGGTCTTTGTTGGGTGGTCCTTCTGGCCGCCTTTGTTTTGGGGGTGGGTTTGGTTGTTCTCCGTTCCTCACAGTGTAGTGACGGGGTTCGTCCGCGTCACCAGCCGACTTACAGACATTATTTATTTGCACACCCGTTCTTGAATTCACACGCCCAATGGTTTCAAACTACATACAAACCCCTCACTGTTCTCATGTGAACCCCGGTGGTTGGGTTTCGAAAGCAGGGTGGCCACAAATACTTAGCTAAAGATGGCTGTGGGTGTGCCGGTGTGTTTCGTTCGTGTCTTTTCAATTCATCGGGACCTGTTCCGAGCGAAAAGAGAGGTGCCTCGCATCGTCCATCCCCCGCACTACTTCACGCAGCCTTCTCCCTTCTTTGTCTGCTCCTTCCCCCTGATTTCCTCCTCCTTCTCCTCCCCGCCCTCCGTTTCTCGAAGAAAGCGCACACTCTTTCCATGTCCCGTTGTTGGCACGGGTCAGGGCTTCGTTCTCTCCACAAACGGCCAAGCTTCTTTCCTAGCCTTAGTGGAACCTCCTTGCTAAGAGTACGGGGATACACTCTCCCCTTTCCCGGGTCTGCCCAGGGCACTTGGGCTGGGGGGTGGGCTGGGGAGAGGCGGGCATCAGGCTCCACCTCAAAAAGCCCCAAAGGGCGTGAGCTGCCATTCGAGTGGCTGGCCCATCAGGTCTCTGGCAGTAGACTCGAGCTCCCGGCAAGTCAGAGCCCTGGGGGTGGGCAGGGCAGTGGACTGGGACTGCTGTAGGGAAAGGACGCCATGGGGGCACAGAGGAGGTGGGGAGGGACGTGGGAAACGGAGGCAAGGAAAGCGAGGGAATCGAGGTGGAGGCACCGGACAGAGCGTCCAGTGTCCGGGAATGCCTCGGAGGAGCCGGCGGAGGCCACTGGGGCCAACGTATGTGTGGAATGTGAAAAGGCGGGAAAACCCAGAGAGTTTCGGAAGCCAAGGCAGGCTGGGAAAGGGGGCGTGGGCGGCAACTGCAAAGGGGCCTAGGGGAATTCCCGGGCAATTAACAATCTGTGCACTGCTGATGCTCCCCGAGCCCGGCGTTGATCCCACCGCTGCGGCGTGGCAGGGCCACTAACCAAAGCCCCGAACGGCACACCCAGCCCAACGTGGACCTTGGGGCTGTGTGGCACGGGCCGTGCCCGTGAAAGCCCACTCGCTCCACGGGATCCTTTCCAGGGTCTCTGCTTGGCGGCCAGGGACGTCCCTCCCCTCCTTCTACGCCCCCACCGCTATTTGCATACATAGGGGTGGAGCCACCTCACCCTATCGCAAGTCCTGAGCTGCTGGCTGCTCGCCCCCCGGGACAGCAGTCCGCAGCGTCCGTGTGTCTCTCCCACCATGGCCTCGTCCAGCTCCTCCAGCACCTCAAGTGGTACGTTTGCCCTCGGCCCCTGGGGTTGGATCACGTCTCAGGGGGGTTGGTGGGTCGCCTGGCCAAATGTTCCTGGCAAACCTGTCAACGGACCACCAGGAATTGCAGGGACTGATCGGCTGGGCCCGTGGTTTCCAGGCGTTGGGCGTGCCCAGAGAAGCACCGTTTGGTCGTTTGGCTCCTTTGGCACACACATGCCTTCTCCATTCTCTTTTCTGGGATGAGGGGGTTGGTTGAGGGGGCGGGGGGAGGGCGGACTGGGATGGGGCCCTTTGTCCTCATCTTCCTGTGGAAATGGAGGTCGGGGAGCTCTGGGGCCCTTCAGAGGCTTTCTCTCCACAGTGGCCCGGTGCCTTCTGTCTTCCGTGAGGCGTTGCGTGTTGGGCTTCGCTTCGCCTTCCTTCCCTCTCCTTTTCTTTTCTAACAGTGGCGGCAACTATGGCCCGTGCTCCTGTTAGCCCTGAGAAGCTAGGCTCCCTCCCGTTGGCATTTTGGGGGAGGGTAATCTGGGAGAAGCCCCATCGAGGCGTTTCCCAGGCATCTGTCGAGACAGGGGGAAAAAATGTCTCGCCCAGACAGACGGGGTAGGCTTGTGGTCTTTGTTGGGGTTGCTTTCTTGTAGCCTTTGTTTTGGGGGTGGATTTGGTTTCCTTTCTGCCTGCCCGTGTCTCTTGGGTTCCGGCGTGTGTGTGGCAAGGGGGTGGGGGGTTTTCCCCGCTGCCCTCGACGCTCAGCCTGGCTCTCGGGGTGTAGCCAAGGGACTTCCGAGTGCAGACCCGTCCCCGGGTTCCCGGCTTTGCTCAGGCTCAGGGGCAACTCCCCTGGGCAGGGAGCATGCTGGGGCACCTCCGTCGAGTCCTCCCCCACCCCCACGTCCTCTGAGACCTTTCCCTTTCTTCTCTTCCACAGGCCCCATCGCCACAGGATCTCGAAGGAGGAGGCTCGTTCTGAAGCTGAGCCAGAAGGACGCCCTGAACGCGCTCTTTCAACAGAACCCCTACCCTGGGATAGCGACCAGAGAACGACTGGCCCGAGAGCTTGGCATTGCCGAAAGCAGAGTTCAGGTAGGCCCCCCCCTCCACCGGTTCTCCCTCTCAGGCTCCCCGTGCCGGTCCAAGGCAGCCGAAAGCCTCCGGCGGCCTTGCTCTTGAGAACGAGTTCTCTCTGTTTGCCCCTAGGTCTGGTTTCAAAACCAACGAAGAAGACGGTTGAAGCAGGGCCGATCGCCGTCTGAAAATGTGCACCAAGACGGGGAACGGGGGCCAACGGCCACGCCCATGCCACCATTACCACCTCCTCGACCTCAGTCTTCCTCTCAAGGTAATTTACCCAGCGTTCTCCAAAGGCAAGTCCCCAGAGGGGGCCCCGAACCCTCCCCCTCTTGCCAGAGAATTCCCTCTGCTGGTGGGTGAGCACGGGCGGCCTCAGAAACACCAAGGGGGGAGGAAAGAGGGCCATCTGGTTGCTGCCCCCATCAGTGTCCCAGAGAAGGGCCCCATGCCCCCAGTCGGCGTGGACGGGCAGCACTCTTCCCCCTTTGCACCCCCTCCCCAGCCCCCTTCGGGAACTTTAGCCTCCGGCTGCCCAAGGCAGCCTTGGCCGAGGAGCATGCCTCAGGGCACTCCGCGGCAAGACCGGAGGAGGAAAGAGACACACAGGGACATGCATGTGTGTGGAGTGTGCGTGTGTGCGCGCACGTATCCACGATGCACACAGGCACATGATCCATCTGTGGCTGTGTTCCTTAGAACCCTGCACCGGCCACATCGCCACCTGAGGTGAGTCAGGTGTGTGCCTAAGTCTGTCTCCCTGGGACTCTCCATCCCCTCCACACCGCCTAGGGCATCTGTGCTGTGAACGTTCCATGGGCCTTAAAGTCCTCTCCTCTCCTCTCGGTGTGTTCTCTCTTTGGCAGAAGCCTCGGCCAGAGAGGCCAGGAGACAGAGGACCGTCATCTCTGCTTCTCAAACAAGGATCCTCGTGCAAGCCTTCACGAGGGATCGCTTTCCGGGGATTGCCGCCAGGGAAGAACTGGCTCGTCAGACGGGAATCCCAGAACCTCGAATCCAGGTAAGTTCTCCACCCAGCGCCTGGGCCCGGGACGTGACCCAGGAGAAAGGAGCGTTCACCGCTGCCAAGGGTTTGCAGGTGGATACACGCAGGCTTGGGCTTGCGCTTGCGCTTGGGCTAGGGGGGAGGGGGCCGAAAGTTGGTGGGCTGCGTGGTGGGTTTGGGGCCGCTTGTGGCCGTGCACTCACCCCTCATTTCCCAGGGCCAAGGGATTCGTTTGCAGAAAATGGCCCTGCAGAACTCACCCTGGGCCTGACAGATCCGAGGACGGGAGGCCAGGCGGGGTGGAGAATGGGCGCCGCGGGGGCGCCAGCACGTTGATCTGGACGCTCACGACTTCTGATGTGCCTGTCTGCCTTTTGCTCCCCTAGATATGGTTTCAAAACCGAAGAGCTCGGCACCCCCAGCAGAGCACGAGCGGGCCTGGCAGTGGCCGTGCCCAAGGCCCAGGCGACGCATCGGCCACGACTACTCCTGCTCCAGAGGACCGAAGGGCCCCACCCGCTGTCCACAGCACCTCTCTTCCCCTTCAGCCCTCTCTGTCGCAGGAGAGCATGCTCCCCTCCTTGGCTCCAGCCGCTCCTTTGGGCGCCCCCACCGTCTGGGTGCCCGGGACTGCCTCTGGGGTCTGTGTGGGCCAGCCGTTGATGATCTTCGTGGTCCAGCCCAGCCCGGAGGCTCTCCAGCCAAGTGCGAAGCCACCACCTCCTCCCCAGGTAGCACTTCCCTGGGCCGAATGCTCCCCTGCTGTCGTGGCCCCTTGGCAGCCTGGGCAAGGGGCCAACCTGCCGCCTGTACAGCCCGAGACACACATCCCGCGGTGGGCAGAGTCACCCTATGGTGAAGGCACGGCCCATCCGCTAGAGCCACAGCACCAGCCCCACACCCTTCGAAGCACGACAAGCCTCCTAGACGAGCTCATGGCGGCCGCGGGCGACCCGGACACGCAGGTGCCGTCCCCGGGTGCCGCGGCAGAGGCAGGAGCGCACCCTGTGCTCCCAGTCGCACCCAGCCTCCTAGACGAGCTCCTGGCGACCACGGGCGTCCCGTACATGCAGGCGCCGTCCCCGGGGGCCGCGGCAGATGCAGGAGCGCACCCTGTCCTTCCCGGAGCACCCAGCCTCCTGGACGAGCTCATGGCGGCCGCGGGCGTCCCGGACACACAGGTGCCATCCCCGGGGGCCACGGCAGATGGAGGAGCGTACCCTGTCCTCCCAGGCGCACCCAGCCTCCTAGACGAGCTCCTGGCGGACACTGTCATCCCGGACACGCAGGCACCGTCCCCGGGGGCCGCGGCAGGCGCAGGAGCGCACCCTGTCCTCCCAGGTGCACCCAGCTTCCTAGACGAGCTCCTGGCGTCCACGGGCGTCCCGTACATGCAGGCGCCGTCCCCGGGGGCCGCGGCAGACTCAGGAGCGCACCCTATCCTCCCAGTCGCACCCAGCCTCCTAGACGAGCTCCTGGCGGCCACGAGCGTCCCGTACATGCAGGCGCCGTCCCCGGGGGCCGCGGCAGATGCAGGAGCGCACCCTGTCCTTCCCGGTGCACCCAGCCTCCTGGACGAGCTCCTGGGGGCCACGGGCGTCCCGGACACGCAGGCGCCGTCCCCGGGTGCCGCGGCAGACGCAGGAGCGCACCCTGTCCTCCCAGTTGCACCCAGCCTCCTGGACGAGCTCCTGGCGTCCACGGACGTCCCGGGCTCACCGGCTCCTTCCCCGGGGTCCTCTACTGCCATCGCAGAGGACCAGCCAGCCCTCCCCGGGTCACGCAGCCTCCTAGAGGAAATCATGGCTGCCACGGCCATCCAGGACATGCCGTGGCCTTCCCCGGGGGTCACTGCCGAGGAAGGAGGAGCTGAGGCAAGCATGGAAGCACCCCTCAGTGAGGACGATTACCAGGCCCTCCTCGACATGCTGCCAGGCTCCCCAGGCCCTTGGGCTTAGAGGGAGAGGAAGGAAGGGGCCCCTTCTCCCCCAAGCCCCTTTCAGGCCTCCCTGCCTGGCATGCAGAGCCATGGAGCTCGGCGAGGGGGCCGGGTTTGGCTGGGGGTGGAGAGAATACAGACGGGATGTCTACCAACATCTTTGGGGACAAATGCGAGAGCTGGACCTTAGGGCAGCATGGGTCCCGTCCCCCCAAGAGGGACACCCCACCTGAAGCCTCCAGGCATGCGCGCATTCCAGTGACCAAGAGGGTGCCTAAGAGGGGACATGCCATGGATCCAATAAAGAAACCCTGTGCCCCGCACAGGTTCTTTCCGTCTGGCTCTTGTGTCTTCTGGTCCCGTCTTTCCCGCACTCCACACAGGAGAATGCCTTCCCTATGCCAGGGGCAGCTGAGGGGAGGGGAGCGGGGGATGGGGAAATGGGAAGGTGGATGGCTGGGAGATGCGAGGTGGGAGGGAGCGAGCGGGTGGAGGGAGAGGGTGGGGGTGAAGGGAGAGAGTGGGGGTGAAGGGAGAGAGCTGGGAAGGCTAAGTGGGAGAGGGAGGGAGGGAGGGAAGGGAGGCAGGGAGGGTCGGGGACGGAAGGAGGAAGGGGGGTGGTCGGGGGAGGGGGGCGGCGCCCGCGCGGCGGGGACTCAGCTTCAAGCCACCGGCAAACCCCGCGGGTATCCCTAAAATACTCCGTTGGGGACACGCTTGCCTCGGTTTCGGGGTGCATGCCCTGGGCGGGTTTCCCAAGGTGAGATCCTCTGAGCAAGCAGTAGGGACCGACCCACACAACCACTCTCACGACCAGACTCCCTGTGAACACACCCGCCAGGTATATCTGCAAAGGCCAATCATCTCCATGTGTCTCTCAGATCCTCGCGGTGTAGTGACTGAGCTCGCCCTGCCGCGAGCATGCCCCCATCACCAGCCGACTTACACACATTATTTATTTGCAAACCCGTTCCTGAATTCATAGACCCAATGGTTTCAAAGTACATACAAACCCCTCAGAGTTCCCATGTGAACCCCGGTGGTTCGGTTTCAAAACCTGGGTGGCCACAAATACTTAGCTAAAGATGGCTGTGGGTGTGCCGGTGTGTTTCGTTCGTGTCTTTTCAATTCATCGGGACCTGTTCCGAGCGAAAAGAGAGGTGCCTCGCATCGTCCATCCCCCGCACTACTTCACGCAGCCTTCTCCCTTCTTTGTCTGCTCCTTCCCCCTGATTTCCTCCTCCTTCTCCTCCCCGCCCTCCGTTTCTCGAAGAAAGCGCACACTCTTTCCATGTCCCGTTGTTGGCACGGGTCAGGGCTTCGTTCTCTCCACAAACGGCCAAGCTTCTTTCCTAGCCTTAGTGGAACCTCCTTGCTAAGAGTACGGGGATACACTCTCCCCTTTCCCGGGTCTGCCCGGGGCACTTGGGCTGGGGGGTGGGCTGGGGAGAGGCGGGCATCAGGCTCCACCTCAAAAAGCCCCAAAGGGCGTGAGCTGCCATTCGAGTGGCTGGCCCATCAGGTCTCTGGCAGTAGACTCGAGCTCCTGGCAAGTCAGAGCCCTGGGGGTGGGCAGGGCAGTGGACTGGGACTGCTGTAGGGAAAGGACGCCATGGGGGCACAGAGGAGGTGGGGAGGGACGTGGGAAACGGAGGCAAGGAAAGCGAGGGAATCGAGGTGGAGGCACCGGACAGAGCGTCCAGTGTCTGGGAATGCCCCGGAGGAGCCGGCGGAGGCCACTGGGGCCAACGTATGTGTGGAATGTGAAAAGGCGGGAAAACCCAGAGAGTTTCGGAAGCCAAGGCAGGCTGGGAAAGGGGGCGTGGGCGGCAACTGCAAAGGGGCCTAGGGGAATTCCCGGGCAATTAACAATCTGTGCACTGCTGATGCTCCCCGAGCCCGGCGTTGATCCCACCGCTGCGGCGTGGCAGGGCCACTAACCAAAGCCCCGAACGGCACACCCAGCCCAACGTGGACCTTGGGGCTGTGTGGCACGGGCCGTGCCCGTGAAAGCCCACTCGCTCCACGGGATCCTTTCCAGGGTCTCTGCTTGGCGGCCAGGGACGTCCCTCCCCTCCTTCTAAGCCCCCACCGCTATTTACATACATGGGGCGGAGCCACCTCACCCTATCGCAAGTCCTGAGCTGCTGGCTGCTGGCCCACCGGGACAGCCGTCTGCAGCGTCCGTGTGTCTCTCCCACCATGGCCTCGTCCAGCTCCTCCAGCACCTCAAGTGGTACGTTTGCCCTCGGCCCCTGGGGTTGGATCACGTCTCAGGGGGGTTTGTGGGTCGCCCGGCCAAAGGTTTCCGGCAAACCTGTCAACGGACCACCAGGAATGGCAGGGACCGATCGGCTGGGCCCGTGGTTTCCAGGCGTTGGGCGTGCCCAGAGTGGCACCGTTTGGTCGTTTGGCTCCTTTGGCACACACATGGCTTCTCCATTCTCTTTTCTGGGATGAGGGGGTTGGTTGAGGGCGTGGGAGGAGGGCGGACTGGGATGGGGCCCTTTGTCCTCATCTTCCTGTGGAAATGGAGGTCGGGGAGCTCTGGGGCCCTGCAGAGGCTTTCTCTCCACAGTGGCCTGGTGCCTTCTGTCTTCCGTCAGGCATTGTTTGTTGGGCTTCGCTGCACATTCCTTCCCTCTCGTTTCCTTTTCTCACAGTGGTGGCAACTATGGCCAGTGCCCCTGTTAGCCCCGAGAAGCCAGGCTCCCTCCCGTTGGCATCGTGAGGGAGGGAAATCTGGAAGAAGCCCCATCGAGGCGTTTCCCAGGCATGTCCCCAGTCAGGGGGAAAAATGTCTCGCCCAGACAGACGGGATAGGGCTGTGGTCTTTGTTGGGTGGTCCTTCTGGCCGCCTTTGTTTTGGGGGTGGGTTTGGTTGTTCTCCGTTCCTCACAGTGTAGTGACGGGGTTCGTCCGCGTCACCAGCCGACTTACAGACATTATTTATTTGCACACCCGTTCTTGAATTCACACGCCCAATGGTTTCAAACTACATACAAACCCCTCACTGTTCTCATGTGAACCCCGGTGGTTGGGTTTCGAAAGCAGGGTGGCCACAAATACTTAGCTAAAGATGGCTGTGGGTGTGCCGGTGTGTTTCGTTCGTGTCTTTTCAATTCATCGGGACCTGTTCCGAGCGAAAAGAGAGGTGCCTCGCATCGTCCATCCCCCGCACTACTTCACGCAGCCTTCTCCCTTCTTTGTCTGCTCCTTCCCCCTGATTTCCTCCTCCTTCTCCTCCCCGCCCTCCGTTTCTCGAAGAAAGCGCACACTCTTTCCATGTCCCGTTGTTGGCACGGGTCAGGGCTTCGTTCTCTCCACAAACGGCCAAGCTTCTTTCCTAGCCTTAGTGGAACCTCCTTGCTAAGAGTACGGGGATACACTCTCCCCTTTCCCGGGTCTGCCCAGGGCACTTGGGCTGGGGGGTGGGCTGGGGAGAGGCGGGCATCAGGCTCCACCTCAAAAAGCCCCAAAGGGCGTGAGCTGCCATTCGAGTGGCTGGCCCATCAGGTCTCTGGCAGTAGACTCGAGCTCCCGGCAAGTCAGAGCCCTGGGGGTGGGCAGGGCAGTGGACTGGGACTGCTGTAGGGAAAGGACGCCATGGGGGCACAGAGGAGGTGGGGAGGGACGTGGGAAACGGAGGCAAGGAAAGCGAGGGAATCGAGGTGGAGGCACCGGACAGAGCGTCCAGTGTCCGGGAATGCCTCGGAGGAGCCGGCGGAGGCCACTGGGGCCAACGTATGTGTGGAATGTGAAAAGGCGGGAAAACCCAGAGAGTTTCGGAAGCCAAGGCAGGCTGGGAAAGGGGGCGTGGGCGGCAACTGCAAAGGGGCCTAGGGGAATTCCCGGGCAATTAACAATCTGTGCACTGCTGATGCTCCCCGAGCCCGGCGTTGATCCCACCGCTGCGGCGTGGCAGGGCCACTAACCAAAGCCCCGAACGGCACACCCAGCCCAACGTGGACCTTGGGGCTGTGTGGCACGGGCCGTGCCCGTGAAAGCCCACTCGCTCCACGGGATCCTTTCCAGGGTCTCTGCTTGGCGGCCAGGGACGTCCCTCCCCTCCTTCTACGCCCCCACCGCTATTTGCATACATAGGGGTGGAGCCACCTCACCCTATCGCAAGTCCTGAGCTGCTGGCTGCTCGCCCCCCGGGACAGCAGTCCGCAGCGTCCGTGTGTCTCTCCCACCATGGCCTCGTCCAGCTCCTCCAGCACCTCAAGTGGTACGTTTGCCCTCGGCCCCTGGGGTTGGATCACGTCTCAGGGGGGTTGGTGGGTCGCCTGGCCAAATGTTCCTGGCAAACCTGTCAACGGACCACCAGGAATTGCAGGGACTGATCGGCTGGGCCCGTGGTTTCCAGGCATTGGGCGTGCCCAGAGAAGCACCGTTTGGTCGTTTGGCTCCTTTGGCACACACATGCCTTCTCCATTCTCTTTTCTGGGATGAGGGGGTTGGTTGAGGGGGCGGGGGGAGGGCGGACTGGGATGGGGCCCTTTGTCCTCATCTTCCTGTGGAAATGGAGGTCGGGGAGCTCTGGGGCCCTTCAGAGGCTTTCTCTCCACAGTGGCCTGGTGCCTTCTGTCTTCCGTGAGGCGTTGCGTGTTGGGCTTCGCTTCGCCTTCCTTCCCTCTCCTTTCCTTTTCTAACAGTGGCGGCAACTATGGCCCGTGCTCCTGTTAGCCCTGAGAAGCTAGGCTCCCTCCCGTTGGCATTTTGGGGGAGGGTAATCTGGGAGAAGCCCCATCGAGGCGTTTCCCAGGCATCTGTCGAGACAGGGGGAAAAAATGTCTCGCCCAGACAGACGGGGTAGGCTTGTGGTCTTTGTTGGGGTTGCTTTCTTGTAGCCTTTGTTTTGGGGGTGGATTTGGTTTCCTTTCTGCCTGCCCGTGTCTCTTGGGTTCCGGCGTGTGTGTGGCAAGGGGGTGGGGGGTTTTCCCCGCTGCCCTCGACGCTCAGCCTGGCTCTCGGGGTGTAGCCAAGGGACTTCCGAGTGCAGACCCGTCCCCGGGTTCCCGGCTTTGCTCAGGCTCAGGGGCAACTCCCCTGGGCAGGGAGCATGCTGGGGCACCTCCGTCGAGTCCTCCCCCACCCCCACGTCCTCTGAGACCTTTCCCTTTCTTCTCTTCCACAGGCCCCATCGCCACAGGATCTCGAAGGAGGAGGCTCGTTCTGAAGCTGAGCCAGAAGGACGCCCTGAACGCGCTCTTTCAACAGAACCCCTACCCTGGGATAGCGACCAGAGAACGACTGGCCCGAGAGCTTGGCATTGCCGAAAGCAGAGTTCAGGTAGGCCCCCCCCTCCACCGGTTCTCCCTCTCAGGCTCCCCGTGCCGGTCCAAGGCAGCCGAAAGCCTCCGGCGGCCTTGCTCTTGAGAACGAGTTCTCTCTGTTTGCCCCTAGGTCTGGTTTCAAAACCAACGAAGAAGACGGTTGAAGCAGGGCCGATCGCCGTCTGAAAATGTGCACCAAGACGGGGAACGGGGGCCAACGGCCACGCCCATGCCACCATTACCACCTCCTCGACCTCAGTCTTCCTCTCAAGGTAATTTACCCAGCGTTCTCCAAAGGCAAGTCCCCAGAGGGGGCCCCGAACCCTCCCCCTCTTGCCAGAGAATTCCCTCTGCTGGTGGGTGAGCACGGGCGGCCTCAGAAACACCAAGGGGGGAGGAAAGAGGGCCATCTGGTTGCTGCCCCCATCAGTGTCCCAGAGAAGGGCCCCATGCCCCCAGTCGGCGTGGACGGGCAGCACTCTTCCCCCTTTGCACCCCCTCCCCAGCCCCCTTCGGGAACTTTAGCCTCCGGCTGCCCAAGGCAGCCTTGGCCGAGGAGCATGCCTCAGGGCACTCCGCGGCAAGACCGGAGGAGGAAAGAGACACACAGGGACATGCATGTGTGTGGAGTGTGCGTGTGTGCGCGCACGTATCCACGATGCACACAGGCACATGATCCATCTGTGGCTGTGTTCCTTAGAACCCTGCACCGGCCACATCGCCACCTGAGGTGAGTCAGGTGTGTGCCTAAGTCTGTCTCCCTGGGACTCTCCATCCCCTCCACACCGCCTAGGGCATCTGTGCTGTGAACGTTCCATGGGCCTTAAAGTCCTCTCCTCTCCTCTCGGTGTGTTCTCTCTTTGGCAGAAGCCTCGGCCAGAGAGGCCAGGAGACAGAGGACCGTCATCTCTGCTTCTCAAACAAGGATCCTCGTGCAAGCCTTCACGAGGGATCGCTTTCCGGGGATTGCCGCCAGGGAAGAACTGGCTCGTCAGACGGGAATCCCAGAACCTCGAATCCAGGTAAGTTCTCCACCCAGCGCCTGGGCCCGGGACGTGACCCAGGAGAAAGGAGCGTTCACCACTGCCAAGGGTTTGCAGGTGGATACACGCAGGCTTGGGCTTGCGCTTGCGCTTGGGCTAGGGGGGAGGGGGCCAAAAGTTGGTGGGCTGCGTGGTGGGTTTGGGGCCGCTTGTGGCCGTGCACTCACCCCTCATTTCCCAGGGCCAAGGGATTCGTTTGCAGAAAATGGCCCTGCAGAACTCACCCTGGGCCTGACAGATCCGAGGACGGGAGGCCAGGCAGGGTGGAGAATGGGCGCCGCGGGGGCGCCAGCACGTTGATCTGGACGCTCACGACTTCTGATGTGCCTGTCTGCCTTTTGCTCCCCTAGATATGGTTTCAAAACCGAAGAGCTCGGCACCCCCAGCAGAGCACGAGCGGGCCTGGCAGTGGCCGTGCCCAAGGCCCAGGCGACGCATCGGCCACGACTACTCCTGCTCCAGAGGACCGAAGGGCCCCACCCGCTGTCCACAGCACCTCTCTTCCCCTTCAGCCCTCTCTGTCGCAGGAGAGCATGCTCCCCTCCTTGGCTCCAGCCGCTCCTTTGGGCGCCCCCACCGTCTGGGTGCCCGGGACTGCCTCTGGGGTCTGTGTGGGCCAGCCGTTGATGATCTTCGTGGTCCAGCCCAGCCCGGAGGCTCTCCAGCCAAGTGCGAAGCCACCACCTCCTCCCCAGGTAGCACTTCCCTGGGCCGAATGCTCCCCTGCTGTCGTGGCCCCTTGGCAGCCTGGGCAAGGGGCCAACCTGCCGCCTGTACAGCCCGAGACACACATCCCGCGGTGGGCAGAGTCACCCTATGGTGAAGGCACGGCCCATCCGCTAGAGCCACAGCACCAGCCCCACACCCTTCGAAGCACGACAAGCCTCCTAGACGAGCTCATGGCAGCCGCGGGCGACCCGGACACGCAGGTGCCGTCCCCGGGTGCCGCGGCAGAGGCAGGAGCGCACCCTGTGCTCCCAGTCGCACCCAGCCTCCTAGAGGAGCTCCTGGCGGCCACGGGCGTCCCGTACATGCAGGCGCCGTCCCCGGGGGCCGCGGCAGATGCAGGAGCGCACCCTGTCCTTCCCGGAGCACCCAGCCTCCTGGACGAGCTCATGGCGGCCGCGGGCGTCCCGGACACACAGGTGCCATCCCCGGGGGCCGCGGCAGATGGAGGAGCGTACCCTGTCCTCCCAGGCGCACCCAGCCTCCTAGACGAGCTCCTGGCGGACACTGTCGTCCCGGACACGCAGGCACCGTCCCCGGGGGCCGCGGCAGGCGCAGGAGCGCACCCTGTCCTCCCAGGTGCACCCAGCTTCCTAGACGAGCTCCTGGCGTCCACGGGCGTCCCGTACATGCAGGCGCCGTCCCCGGGGGCCGCGGCAGACTCAGGAGCGCACCCTATCCTCCCAGTCGCACCCAGCCTCCTAGACGAGCTCCTGGCGGCCACGAGCGTCCCGTACATGCAGGCGCCGTCCCCGGGGGCCGCGGCAGATGCAGGAGCGCACCCTGTCCTTCCCGGTGCACCCAGCCTCCTGGACGAGCTCCTGGCGGCCACGGGCGTCCCGTACATGCAGGCGCCGTCCCCGGGGTCCGCGGCAGATGCAGGAGCGCACCCTGTCCTTCCCTGTGCACCCAGCCTCCTGGACGAGCTCCTGGGGGCCACGGGCGTCCCGGACACGCAGGCGCCGTCCCCGGGTGCCGCGGCAGATGCAGGAGCGCACCCTGTCCTCCCAGTTGCACCCAGCCTCCTGGACGAGCTCCTGGCGTCCACGGACGTCCCGGGCTCACCGGCTCCTTCCCCGGGGTCCTCTACTGCCATCGCAGAGGACCAGCCAGCCCTCCCCGGGTCACGCAGCCTCCTAGAGGAAATCATGGCTGCCACGGCCATCCAGGACATGCCGTGGCCTTCCCCGGGGGTCACTGCCGAGGAAGGAGGAGCTGAGGCAAGCATGGAAGCACCCCTCAGTGAGGACGATTACCAGGCCCTCCTCGACATGCTGCCAGGCTCCCCAGGCCCTTGGGCTTAGAGGGAGAGGAAGGAAGGGGCCCCTTCTCCCCCAAGCCCCTTTCAGGCCTCCCTGCCTGGCATGCAGAGCCATGGAGCTCGGCGAGGGGGCCGGGTTTGGCTGGGGGTGGAGAGAATACAGACGGGATGTCTACCAACATCTTTGGGGACAAATGCGAGAGCTGGACCTTAGGGCAGCATGGGTCCCGTCCCCCCAAGAGGGACACCCCACCTGAAGCCTCCAGGCATGCGCGCATTCCAGTGACCAAGAGGGTGCCTAAGAGGGGACATGCCATGGATCCAATAAAGAAACCCTGTGCCCCGCACAGGTTCTTTCCGTCTGGCTCTTGTGTCTTCTGGTCCCGTCTTTCCCGCACTCCACACAGGAGAATGCCTTCCCTATGCCAGGGGCAGCTGAGGGGAGGGGAGCGGGGGATGGGGAAATGGGAAGGTGGATGGCTGGGAGATGCGAGGTGGGAGGGAGCGAGCGGGTGGAGGGAGAGGGTGGGGGTGAAGGGAGAGAGTGGGGGTGAAGGGAGAGAGCTGGGAAGGCTAAGTGGGAGAGGGAGGGAGGGAGGGAAGGGAGGCAGGGAGGGTCGGGGACGGAAGGAGGAAGGGGGGTGGTCGGGGGAGGGGGGCGGCGCCCGCGCGGCGGGGACTCAGCTTCAAGCCACCGGCAAACCCCGCGGGTATCCCTAAAATACTCCGTTGGGGACACGCTTGCCTCGGTTTCGGGGTGCATGCCCTGGGCGGGTTTCCCAAGGTGAGATCCTCTGAGCAAGCAGTAGGGACCGACCCACACAACCACTCTCACGACCAGACTCCCTGTGAACACACCCGCCAGGTATATCTGCAAAGGCCACTCATCTCCATGTGTCTCTCAGATCCTCGCGGTGTAGTGACTGAGCTCGCCCTGCCGCGAGCATGCCCCCATCACCAGCCGACTTACACACATTATTTATTTGCAAACCCGTTCCTGAATTCATAGACCCAATGGTTTCAAAGTACATACAAACCCCTCAGAGTTCCCATGTGAACCCCGGTGGTTCGGTTTCAAAACCTGGGTGGCCACAAATACTTAGCTAAAGATGGCTGTGGGTGTGCCGGTGTGTTTCGTTCGTGTCTTTTCAATTCATCGGGACCTGTTCCGAGCGAAAAGAGAGGTGCCTCGCATCGTCCATCCCCCGCACTACTTCACGCAGCCTTCTCCCTTCTTTGTCTGCTCCTTCCCCCTGATTTCCTCCTCCTTCTCCTCCCCGCCCTCCGTTTCTCGAAGAAAGCGCACACTCTTTCCATGTCCCGTTGTTGGCACGGGTCAGGGCTTCGTTCTCTCCACAAACGGCCAAGCTTCTTTCCTAGCCTTAGTGGAACCTCCTTGCTAAGAGTACGGGGATACACTCTCCCCTTTCCCGGGTCTGCCCGGGGCACTTGGGCTGGGGGGTGGGCTGGGGAGAGGCGGGCATCAGGCTCCACCTCAAAAAGCCCCAAAGGGCGTGAGCTGCCATTCGAGTGGCTGGCCCATCAGGTCTCTGGCAGTAGACTCGAGCTCCTGGCAAGTCAGAGCCCTGGGGGTGGGCAGGGCAGTGGACTGGGACTGCTGTAGGGAAAGGACGCCATGGGGGCACAGAGGAGGTGGGGAGGGACGTGGGAAACGGAGGCAAGGAAAGCGAGGGAATCGAGGTGGAGGCACCGGACAGAGCGTCCAGTGTCTGGGAATGCCTCGGAGGAGCCGGCGGAGGCCACTGGGGCCAACGTATGTGTGGAATGTGAAAAGGCGGGAAAACCCAGAGAGTTTCGGAAGCCAAGGCAGGCTGGGAAAGGGGGCGTGGGCGGCAACTGCAAAGGGGCCTAGGGGAATTCCCGGGCAATTAACAATCTGTGCACTGCTGATGCTCCCCGAGCCCGGCGTTGATCCCACCGCTGCGGCGTGGCAGGGCCACTAACCAAAGCCCCGAACGGCACACCCAGCCCAACGTGGACCTTGGGGCTGTGTGGCACGGGCCGTGCCCGTGAAAGCCCACTCGCTCCACGGGATCCTTTCCAGGGTCTCTGCTTGGCGGCCAGGGACGTCCCTCCCCTCCTTCTAAGCCCCCACCGCTATTTACATACATGGGGCGGAGCCACCTCACCCTATCGCAAGTCCTGAGCTGCTGGCTGCTGGCCCACCGGGACAGCCGTCTGCAGCGTCCGTGTGTCTCTCCCACCATGGCCTCGTCCAGCTCCTCCAGCACCTCAAGTGGTACGTTTGCCCTCGGCCCCTGGGGTTGGATCACGTCTCAGGGGGGTTTGTGGGTCGCCCGGCCAAAGGTTTCCGGCAAACCTGTCAACGGACCACCAGGAATGGCAGGGACCGATCGGCTGGGCCCGTGGTTTCCAGGCGTTGGGCGTGCCCAGAGTGGCACCGTTTGGTCGTTTGGCTCCTTTGGCACACACATGGCTTCTCCATTCTCTTTTCTGGGATGAGGGGGTTGGTTGAGGGCGTGGGAGGAGGGCGGACTGGGATGGGGCCCTTTGTCCTCATCTTCCTGTGGAAATGGAGGTCGGGGAGCTCTGGGGCCCTGCAGAGGCTTTCTCTCCACAGTGGCCTGGTGCCTTCTGTCTTCCGTCAGGCATTGTTTGTTGGGCTTCGCTGCACATTCCTTCCCTCTCGTTTCCTTTTCTCACAGTGGTGGCAACTATGGCCAGTGCCCCTGTTAGCCCCGAGAAGCCAGGCTCCCTCCCGTTGGCATCGTGAGGGAGGGAAATCTGGAAGAAGCCCCATCGAGGCGTTTCCCAGGCATGTCCCCAGTCAGGGGGAAAAATGTCTCGCCCAGACAGACGGGATAGGGCTGTGGTCTTTGTTGGGTGGTCCTTCTGGCCGCCTTTGTTTTGGGGGTGGGTTTGGTTGTTCTCCGTTCCTCACAGTGTAGTGACGGGGTTCGTCCGCGTCACCAGCCGACTTACAGACATTATTTATTTGCACACCCGTTCTTGAATTCACACGCCCAATGGTTTCAAACTACATACAAACCCCTCAGATTCCCATGTGAACCCCGGTGGTTCGGTTTCAAAACCTGGGTGGCCACAAATACTTAGCTAAAGATGGCTGTGGGTGTGCCGGTGTGTTTCGTTCGTGTCTTTTCAATTCATCGGGACCTGTTCCGAGCGAAAAGAGAGGTGCCTCGCATCGTCCATCCCCCGCACTACTTCACGCAGCCTTCTCCCTTCTTTGTCTGCTCCTTCCCCCTGATTTCCTCCTCCTTCTCCTCCCCGCCCTCCGTTTCTCGAAGAAAGCGCACACTCTTTCCATGTCCCGTTGTTGGCACGGGTCAGGGCTTCGTTCTCTCCACAAACGGCCAAGCTTCTTTCCTAGCCTTAGTGGAACCTCCTTGCTAAGAGTACGGGGATACACTCTCCCCTTTCCCGGGTCTGCCCAGGGCACTTGGGCTGGGGGGTGGGCTGGGGAGAGGCGGGCATCAGGCTCCACCTCAAAAAGCCCCAAAGGGCGTGAGCTGCCATTCGAGTGGCTGGCCCATCAGGTCTCTGGCAGTAGACTCGAGCTCCCGGCAAGTCAGAGCCCTGGGGGTGGGCAGGGCAGTGGACTGGGACTGCTGTAGGGAAAGGACGCCATGGGGGCACAGAGGAGGTGGGGAGGGACGTGGGAAACGGAGGCAAGGAAAGCGAGGGAATCGAGGTGGAGGCACCGGACAGAGCGTCCAGTGTCCGGGAATGCCTCGGAGGAGCCGGCGGAGGCCACTGGGGCCAACGTATGTGTGGAATGTGAAAAGGCGGGAAAACCCAGAGAGTTTCGGAAGCCAAGGCAGGCTGGGAAAGGGGGCGTGGGCGGCAACTGCAAAGGGGCCTAGGGGAATTCCCGGGCAATTAACAATCTGTGCACTGCTGATGCTCCCCGAGCCCGGCGTTGATCCCACCGCTGCGGCGTGGCAGGGCCACTAACCAAAGCCCCGAACGGCACACCCAGCCCAACGTGGACCTTGGGGCTGTGTGGCACGGGCCGTGCCCGTGAAAGCCCACTCGCTCCACGGGATCCTTTCCAGGGTCTCTGCTTGGCGGCCAGGGACGTCCCTCCCCTCCTTCTACGCCCCCACCGCTATTTGCATACATAGGGGTGGAGCCACCTCACCCTATCGCAAGTCCTGAGCTGCTGGCTGCTCGCCCCCCGGGACAGCAGTCCGCAGCGTCCGTGTGTCTCTCCCACCATGGCCTCGTCCAGCTCCTCCAGCACCTCAAGTGGTACGTTTGCCCTCGGCCCCTGGGGTTGGATCACGTCTCAGGGGGGTTGGTGGGTCGCCTGGCCAAATGTTCCTGGCAAACCTGTCAACGGACCACCAGGAATTGCAGGGACTGATCGGCTGGGCCCGTGGTTTCCAGGCGTTGGGCGTGCCCAGAGAAGCACCGTTTGGTCGTTTGGCTCCTTTGGCACACACATGCCTTCTCCATTCTCTTTTCTGGGATGAGGGGGTTGGTTGAGGGGGCGGGGGGAGGGCGGACTGGGATGGGGCCCTTTGTCCTCATCTTCCTGTGGAAATGGAGGTCGGGGAGCTCTGGGGCCCTTCAGAGGCTTTCTCTCCACAGTGGCCTGGTGCCTTCTGTCTTCCGTGAGGCGTTGCGTGTTGGGCTTCGCTTCGCCTTCCTTCCCTCTCCTTTCCTTTTCTAACAGTGGCGGCAACTATGGCCCGTGCTCCTGTTAGCCCTGAGAAGCTAGGCTCCCTCCCGTTGGCATTTTGGGGGAGGGTAATCTGGGAGAAGCCCCATCGAGGCGTTTCCCAGGCATCTGTCGAGACAGGGGGAAAAAATGTCTCGCCCAGACAGACGGGGTAGGCTTGTGGTCTTTGTTGGGGTTGCTTTCTTGTAGCCTTTGTTTTGGGGGTGGATTTGGTTTCCTTTCTGCCTGCCCGTGTCTCTTGGGTTCCGGCGTGTGTGTGGCAAGGGGGTGGGGGGTTTTCCCCGCTGCCCTCGACGCTCAGCCTGGCTCTCGGGGTGTAGCCAAGGGACTTCCGAGTGCAGACCCGTCCCCGGGTTCCCGGCTTTGCTCAGGCTCAGGGGCAACTCCCCTGGGCAGGGAGCATGCTGGGGCACCTCCGTCGAGTCCTCCCCCACCCCCACGTCCTCTGAGACCTTTCCCTTTCTTCTCTTCCACAGGCCCCATCGCCACAGGATCTCGAAGGAGGAGGCTCGTTCTGAAGCTGAGCCAGAAGGACGCCCTGAACGCGCTCTTTCAACAGAACCCCTACCCTGGGATAGCGACCAGAGAACGACTGGCCCGAGAGCTTGGCATTGCCGAAAGCAGAGTTCAGGTAGGCCCCCCCCTCCACCGGTTCTCCCTCTCAGGCTCCCCGTGCCGGTCCAAGGCAGCCGAAAGCCTCCGGCGGCCTTGCTCTTGAGAACGAGTTCTCTCTGTTTGCCCCTAGGTCTGGTTTCAAAACCAACGAAGAAGACGGTTGAAGCAGGGCCGATCGCCGTCTGAAAATGTGCACCAAGACGGGGAACGGGGGCCAACGGCCACGCCCATGCCACCATTACCACCTCCTCGACCTCAGTCTTCCTCTCAAGGTAATTTACCCAGCGTTCTCCAAAGGCAAGTCCCCAGAGGGGGCCCCGAACCCTCCCCCTCTTGCCAGAGAATTCCCTCTGCTGGTGGGTGAGCACGGGCGGCCTCAGAAACACCAAGGGGGGAGGAAAGAGGGCCATCTGGTTGCTGCCCCCATCAGTGTCCCAGAGAAGGGCCCCATGCCCCCAGTCGGCGTGGACGGGCAGCACTCTTCCCCCTTTGCACCCCCTCCCCAGCCCCCTTCGGGAACTTTAGCCTCCGGCTGCCCAAGGCAGCCTTGGCCGAGGAGCATGCCTCAGGGCACTCCGCGGCAAGACCGGAGGAGGAAAGAGACACACAGGGACATGCATGTGTGTGGAGTGTGCGTGTGTGCGCGCACGTATCCACGATGCACACAGGCACATGATCCATCTGTGGCTGTGTTCCTTAGAACCCTGCACCGGCCACATCGCCACCTGAGGTGAGTCAGGTGTGTGCCTAAGTCTGTCTCCCTGGGACTCTCCATCCCCTCCACACCGCCTAGGGCATCTGTGCTGTGAACGTTCCATGGGCCTTAAAGTCCTCTCCTCTCCTCTCGGTGTGTTCTCTCTTTGGCAGAAGCCTCGGCCAGAGAGGCCAGGAGACAGAGGACCGTCATCTCTGCTTCTCAAACAAGGATCCTCGTGCAAGCCTTCACGAGGGATCGCTTTCCGGGGATTGCCGCCAGGGAAGAACTGGCTCGTCAGACGGGAATCCCAGAACCTCGAATCCAGGTAAGTTCTCCACCCAGCGCCTGGGCCCGGGACGTGACCCAGGAGAAAGGAGCGTTCACCACTGCCAAGGGTTTGCAGGTGGATACACGCAGGCTTGGGCTTGCGCTTGCGCTTGGGCTAGGGGGGAGGGGGCCGAAAGTTGGTGGGCTGCGTGGTGGGTTTGGGGCCGCTTGTGGCCGTGCACTCACCCCTCATTTCCCAGGGCCAAGGGATTCGTTTGCAGAAAATGGCCCTGCAGAACTCACCCTGGGCCTGACAGATCCGAGGACGGGAGGCCAGGCAGGGTGGAGAATGGGCGCCGCGGGGGCGCCAGCACGTTGATCTGGACGCTCACGACTTCTGATGTGCCTGTCTGCCTTTTGCTCCCCTAGATATGGTTTCAAAACCGAAGAGCTCGGCACCCCCAGCAGAGCACGAGCGGGCCTGGCAGTGGCC
This sequence comes from Giraffa tippelskirchi, assembly GCF_054371585.1. Lineage (NCBI taxonomy): Eukaryota > Metazoa > Chordata > Mammalia > Artiodactyla > Giraffidae > Giraffa > Giraffa tippelskirchi. The sequence continues at coordinate 1,524,438 of NC_137283.1, forward strand.
GTGCCCAAGGCCCAGGCGACGCATCGGCCACGACTACTCCTGCTCCAGAGGACCGAAGGGCCCCACCCGCTGTCCACAGCACCTCTCTTCCCCTTCAGCCCTCTCTGTCGCAGGAGAGCATGCTCCCCTCCTTGGCTCCAGCCGCTCCTTTGGGCGCCCCCACCGTCTGGGTGCCCGGGACTGCCTCTGGGGTCTGTGTGGGCCAGCCGTTGATGATCTTCGTGGTCCAGCCCAGCCCGGAGGCTCTCCAGCCAAGTGCGAAGCCACCACCTCCTCCCCAGGTAGCACTTCCCTGGGCCGAATGCTCCCCTGCTGTCGTGGCCCCTTGGCAGCCTGGGCAAGGGGCCAACCTGCCGCCTGTACAGCCCGAGACACACATCCCGCGGTGGGCAGAGTCACCCTATGGTGAAGGCACGGCCCATCCGCTAGAGCCACAGCACCAGCCCCACACCCTTCGAAGCACGACAAGCCTCCTAGACGAGCTCATGGCAGCCGCGGGCGACCCGGACACGCAGGTGCCGTCCCCGGGTGCCGCGGCAGAGGCAGGAGCGCACCCTGTGCTCCCAGTCGCACCCAGCCTCCTAGAGGAGCTCCTGGCGGCCACGGGCGTCCCGTACATGCAGGCGCCGTCCCCGGGGGCCGCGGCAGATGCAGGAGCGCACCCTGTCCTTCCCGGAGCACCCAGCCTCCTGGACGAGCTCATGGCGGCCGCGGGCGTCCCGGACACACAGGTGCCATCCCCGGGGGCCGCGGCAGATGGAGGAGCGTACCCTGTCCTCCCAGGCGCACCCAGCCTCCTAGACGAGCTCCTGGCGGACACTGTCGTCCCGGACACGCAGGCACCGTCCCCGGGGGCCGCGGCAGGCGCAGGAGCGCACCCTGTCCTCCCAGGTGCACCCAGCTTCCTAGACGAGCTCCTGGCGTCCACGGGCGTCCCGTACATGCAGGCGCCGTCCCCGGGGGCCGCGGCAGACTCAGGAGCGCACCCTATCCTCCCAGTCGCACCCAGCCTCCTAGACGAGCTCCTGGCGGCCACGAGCGTCCCGTACATGCAGGCGCCGTCCCCGGGGGCCGCGGCAGATGCAGGAGCGCACCCTGTCCTTCCCGGTGCACCCAGCCTCCTGGACGAGCTCCTGGCGGCCACGGGCGTCCCGTACATGCAGGCGCCGTCCCCGGGGTCCGCGGCAGATGCAGGAGCGCACCCTGTCCTTCCCGGTGCACCCAGCCTCCTGGACGAGCTCCTGGGGGCCACGGGCGTCCCGGACACGCAGGCGCCGTCCCCGGGTGCCGCGGCAGACGCAGGAGCGCACCCTGTCCTCCCAGTTGCACCCAGCCTCCTGGACGAGCTCCTGGCGTCCACGGACGTCCCGGGCTCACCGGCTCCTTCCCCGGGGTCCTCTACTGCCATCGCAGAGGACCAGCCAGCCCTCCCCGGGTCACGCAGCCTCCTAGAGGAAATCATGGCTGCCACGGCCATCCAGGACATGCCGTGGCCTTCCCCGGGGGTCACTGCCGAGGAAGGAGGAGCTGAGGCAAGCATGGAAGCACCCCTCAGTGAGGACGATTACCAGGCCCTCCTCGACATGCTGCCAGGCTCCCCAGGCCCTTGGGCTTAGAGGGAGAGGAAGGAAGGGGCCCCTTCTCCCCCAAGCCCCTTTCAGGCCTCCCTGCCTGGCATGCAGAGCCATGGAGCTCGGCGAGGGGGCCGGGTTTGGCTGGGGGTGGAGAGAATACAGACGGGATGTCTACCAACATCTTTGGGGACAAATGCGAGAGCTGGACCTTAGGGCAGCATGGGTCCCGTCCCCCCAAGAGGGACACCCCACCTGAAGCCTCCAGGCATGCGCGCATTCCAGTGACCAAGAGGGTGCCTAAGAGGGGACATGCCATGGATCCAATAAAGAAACCCTGTGCCCCGCACAGGTTCTTTCCGTCTGGCTCTTGTGTCTTCTGGTCCCGTCTTTCCCGCACTCCACACAGGAGAATGCCTTCCCTATGCCAGGGGCAGCTGAGGGGAGGGGAGCGGGGGATGGGGAAATGGGAAGGTGGATGGCTGGGAGATGCGAGGTGGGAGGGAGCGAGCGGGTGGAGGGAGAGGGTGGGGGTGAAGGGAGAGAGTGGGGGTGAAGGGAGAGAGCTGGGAAGGCTAAGTGGGAGAGGGAGGGAGGGAGGGAAGGGAGGCAGGGAGGGTCGGGGACGGAAGGAGGAAGGGGGGTGGTCGGGGGAGGGGGGCGGCACCCGCGCGGCGGGGACTCAGCTTCAAGCCACCGGCAAACCCCGCGGGTATCCCTAAAATACTCCGTTGGGGACACGCTTGCCTCGGTTTCGGGGTGCATGCCCTGGGCGGGTTTCCCAAGGTGAGATCCTCTGAGCAAGCAGTAGGGACCGACCCACACAACCACTCTCACGACCAGACTCCCTGTGAACACACCCGCCAGGTATATCTGCAAAGGCCACTCATCTCCATGTGTCTCTCAGATCCTCGCGGTGTAGTGACTGAGCTCGCCCTGCCGCGAGCATGCCCCCATCACCAGCCGACTTACACACATTATTTATTTGCAAACCCGTTCCTGAATTCATAGACCCAATGGTTTCAAAGTACATACAAACCCCTCAGAGTTCCCATGTGAACCCCGGTGGTTCGGTTTCAAAACCTGGGTGGCCACAAATACTTAGCTAAAGATGGCTGTGGGTGTGCCGGTGTGTTTCGTTCGTGTCTTTTCAATTCATCGGGACCTGTTCCGAGCGAAAAGAGAGGTGCCTCGCATCGTCCATCCCCCGCACTACTTCACGCAGCCTTCTCCCTTCTTTGTCTGCTCCTTCCCCCTGATTTCCTCCTCCTTCTCCTCCCCGCCCTCCGTTTCTCGAAGAAAGCGCACACTCTTTCCATGTCCCGTTGTTGGCACGGGTCAGGGCTTCGTTCTCTCCACAAACGGCCAAGCTTCTTTCCTAGCCTTAGTGGAACCTCCTTGCTAAGAGTACGGGGATACACTCTCCCCTTTCCCGGGTCTGCCCGGGGCACTTGGGCTGGGGGGTGGGCTGGGGAGAGGCGGGCATCAGGCTCCACCTCAAAAAGCCCCAAAGGGCGTGAGCTGCCATTCGAGTGGCTGGCCCATCAGGTCTCTGGCAGTAGACTCGAGCTCCTGGCAAGTCAGAGCCCTGGGGGTGGGCAGGGCAGTGGACTGGGACTGCTGTAGGGAAAGGACGCCATGGGGGCACAGAGGAGGTGGGGAGGGACGTGGGAAACGGAGGCAAGGAAAGCGAGGGAATCGAGGTGGAGGCACCGGACAGAGCGTCCAGTGTCTGGGAATGCCTCGGAGGAGCCGGCGGAGGCCACTGGGGCCAACGTATGTGTGGAATGTGAAAAGGCGGGAAAACCCAGAGAGTTTCGGAAGCCAAGGCAGGCTGGGAAAGGGGGCGTGGGCGGCAACTGCAAAGGGGCCTAGGGGAATTCCCGGGCAATTAACAATCTGTGCACTGCTGATGCTCCCCGAGCCCGGCGTTGATCCCACCGCTGCGGCGTGGCAGGGCCACTAACCAAAGCCCCGAACGGCACACCCAGCCCAACGTGGACCTTGGGGCTGTGTGGCACGGGCCGTGCCCGTGAAAGCCCACTCGCTCCACGGGATCCTTTCCAGGGTCTCTGCTTGGCGGCCAGGGACGTCCCTCCCCTCCTTCTAAGCCCCCACCGCTATTTACATACATGGGGCGGAGCCACCTCACCCTATCGCAAGTCCTGAGCTGCTGGCTGCTGGCCCACCGGGACAGCCGTCTGCAGCGTCCGTGTGTCTCTCCCACCATGGCCTCGTCCAGCTCCTCCAGCACCTCAAGTGGTACGTTTGCCCTCGGCCCCTGGGGTTGGATCACGTCTCAGGGGGGTTTGTGGGTCGCCCGGCCAAAGGTTTCCGGCAAACCTGTCAACGGACCACCAGGAATGGCAGGGACCGATCGGCTGGGCCCGTGGTTTCCAGGCGTTGGGCGTGCCCAGAGTGGCACCGTTTGGTCGTTTGGCTCCTTTGGCACACACATGGCTTCTCCATTCTCTTTTCTGGGATGAGGGGGTTGGTTGAGGGCGTGGGAGGAGGGCGGACTGGGATGGGGCCCTTTGTCCTCATCTTCCTGTGGAAATGGAGGTCGGGGAGCTCTGGGGCCCTGCAGAGGCTTTCTCTCCACAGTGGCCTGGTGCCTTCTGTCTTCCGTCAGGCATTGTTTGTTGGGCTTCGCTGCACATTCCTTCCCTCTCGTTTCCTTTTCTCACAGTGGTGGCAACTATGGCCAGTGCCCCTGTTAGCCCCGAGAAGCCAGGCTCCCTCCCGTTGGCATCGTGAGGGAGGGAAATCTGGAAGAAGCCCCATCGAGGCGTTTCCCAGGCATGTCCCCAGTCAGGGGGAAAAATGTCTCGCCCAGACAGACGGGATAGGGCTGTGGTCTTTGTTGGGTGGTCCTTCTGGCCGCCTTTGTTTTGGGGGTGGGTTTGGTTGTTCTCCGTTCCTCACAGTGTAGTGACGGGGTTCGTCCGCGTCACCAGCCGACTTACAGACATTATTTATTTGCACACCCGTTCTTGAATTCACACGCCCAATGGTTTCAAACTACATACAAACCCCTCAGATTCCCATGTGAACCCCGGTGGTTCGGTTTCAAAACCTGGGTGGCCACAAATACTTAGCTAAAGATGGCTGTGGGTGTGCCGGTGTGTTTCGTTCGTGTCTTTTCAATTCATCGGGACCTGTTCCGAGCGAAAAGAGAGGTGCCTCGCATCGTCCATCCCCCGCACTACTTCACGCAGCCTTCTCCCTTCTTTGTCTGCTCCTTCCCCCTGATTTCCTCCTCCTTCTCCTCCCCGCCCTCCGTTTCTCGAAGAAAGCGCACACTCTTTCCATGTCCCGTTGTTGGCACGGGTCAGGGCTTCGTTCTCTCCACAAACGGCCAAGCTTCTTTCCTAGCCTTAGTGGAACCTCCTTGCTAAGAGTACGGGGATACACTCTCCCCTTTCCCGGGTCTGCCCAGGGCACTTGGGCTGGGGGGTGGGCTGGGGAGAGGCGGGCATCAGGCTCCACCTCAAAAAGCCCCAAAGGGCGTGAGCTGCCATTCGAGTGGCTGGCCCATCAGGTCTCTGGCAGTAGACTCGAGCTCCCGGCAAGTCAGAGCCCTGGGGGTGGGCAGGGCAGTGGACTGGGACTGCTGTAGGGAAAGGACGCCATGGGGGCACAGAGGAGGTGGGGAGGGACGTGGGAAACGGAGGCAAGGAAAGCGAGGGAATCGAGGTGGAGGCACCGGACAGAGCGTCCAGTGTCCGGGAATGCCTCGGAGGAGCCGGCGGAGGCCACTGGGGCCAACGTATGTGTGGAATGTGAAAAGGCGGGAAAACCCAGAGAGTTTCGGAAGCCAAGGCAGGCTGGGAAAGGGGGCGTGGGCGGCAACTGCAAAGGGGCCTAGGGGAATTCCCGGGCAATTAACAATCTGTGCACTGCTGATGCTCCCCGAGCCCGGCGTTGATCCCACCGCTGCGGCGTGGCAGGGCCACTAACCAAAGCCCCGAACGGCACACCCAGCCCAACGTGGACCTTGGGGCTGTGTGGCACGGGCCGTGCCCGTGAAAGCCCACTCGCTCCACGGGATCCTTTCCAGGGTCTCTGCTTGGCGGCCAGGGACGTCCCTCCCCTCCTTCTAAGCCCCCACCGCTATTTGCATACATAGGGGTGGAGCCACCTCACCCTATCGCAAGTCCTGAGCTGCTGGCTGCTCGCCCCCCGGGACAGCAGTCCGCAGCGTCCGTGTGTCTCTCCCACCATGGCCTCGTCCAGCTCCTCCAGCACCTCAAGTGGTACGTTTGCCCTCGGCCCCTGGGGTTGGATCACGTCTCAGGGGGGTTGGTGGGTCGCCTGGCCAAATGTTCCTGGCAAACCTGTCAACGGACCACCAGGAATTGCAGGGACTGATCGGCTGGGCCCGTGGTTTCCAGGCGTTGGGCGTGCCCAGAGAAGCACCGTTTGGTCGTTTGGCTCCTTTGGCACACACATGCCTTCTCCATTCTCTTTTCTGGGATGAGGGGGTTCGTTGAGGGGGCGGGGGGAGGGCGGACTGGGATGGGGCCCTTTGTCCTCATCTTCCTGTGGAAATGGAGGTCAGGGAGCTCTGGGGCCCTTCAGAGGCTTTCTCTCCACAGTGGCCTGGTGCCTTCTGTCTTCCGTGAGGCGTTGCGTGTTGGGCTTCGCTTCGCCTTCCTTCCCTCTCCTTTCCTTTTCTAACAGTGGCGGCAACTATGGCCCGTGCTCCTGTTAGCCCTGAGAAGCTAGGCTCCCTCCCGTTGGCATTTTGGGGGAGGGTAATCTGGGAGAAGCCCCATCGAGGCGTTTCCCAGGCATCTGTCGAGACAGGGGGAAAAAATGTCTCGCCCAGACAGACGGGGTAGGCTTGTGGTCTTTGTTGGGGTTGCTTTCTTGTAGCCTTTGTTTTGGGGGTGGATTTGGTTTCCTTTCTGCCTGCCCGTGTCTCTTGGGTTCCGGCGTGTGTGTGGCAAGGGGGTGGGGGGTTTTCCCCGCTGCCCTCGACGCTCAGCCTGGCTCTCGGGGTGTAGCCAAGGGACTTCCGAGTGCAGACCCGTCCCCGGGTTCCCGGCTTTGCTCAGGCTCAGGGGCAACTCCCCTGGGCAGGGAGCATGCTGGGGCACCTCCGTCGAGTCCTCCCCCACCCCCACGTCCTCTGAGACCTTTCCCTTTCTTCTCTTCCACAGGCCCCATCGCCACAGGATCTCGAAGGAGGAGGCTCGTTCTGAAGCTGAGCCAGAAGGACGCCCTGAACGCGCTCTTTCAACAGAACCCCTACCCTGGGATAGCGACCAGAGAACGACTGGCCCGAGAGCTTGGCATTGCCGAAAGCAGAGTTCAGGTAGGCCCCCCCCTCCACCGGTTCTCCCTCTCAGGCTCCCCGTGCCGGTCCAAGGCAGCCGAAAGCCTCCGGCGGCCTTGCTCTTGAGAACGAGTTCTCTCTGTTTGCCCCTAGGTCTGGTTTCAAAACCAACGAAGAAGACGGTTGAAGCAGGGCCGATCGCCGTCTGAAAATGTGCACCAAGACGGGGAACGGGGGCCAACGGCCACGCCCATGCCACCATTACCACCTCCTCGACCTCAGTCTTCCTCTCAAGGTAATTTACCCAGCGTTCTCCAAAGGCAAGTCCCCAGAGGGGGCCCCGAACCCTCCCCCTCTTGCCAGAGAATTCCCTCTGCTGGTGGGTGAGCACGGGCGGCCTCAGAAACACCAAGGGGGGAGGAAAGAGGGCCATCTGGTTGCTGCCCCCATCAGTGTCCCAGAGAAGGGCCCCATGCCCCCAGTCGGCGTGGACGGGCAGCACTCTTCCCCCTTTGCACCCCCTCCCCAGCCCCCTTCGGGAACTTTAGCCTCCGGCTGCCCAAGGCAGCCTTGGCCGAGGAGCATGCCTCAGGGCACTCCGCGGCAAGACCGGAGGAGGAAAGAGACACACAGGGACATGCATGTGTGTGGAGTGTGCGTGTGTGCGCGCACGTATCCACGATGCACACAGGCACATGATCCATCTGTGGCTGTGTTCCTTAGAACCCTGCACCGGCCACATCGCCACCTGAGGTGAGTCAGGTGTGTGCCTAAGTCTGTCTCCCTGGGACTCTCCATCCCCTCCACACCGCCTAGGGCATCTGTGCTGTGAACGTTCCATGGGCCTTAAAGTCCTCTCCTCTCCTCTCGGTGTGTTCTCTCTTTGGCAGAAGCCTCGGCCAGAGAGGCCAGGAGACAGAGGACCGTCATCTCTGCTTCTCAAACAAGGATCCTCGTGCAAGCCTTCACGAGGGATCGCTTTCCGGGGATTGCCGCCAGGGAAGAACTGGCTCGTCAGACGGGAATCCCAGAACCTCGAATCCAGGTAAGTTCTCCACCCAGCGCCTGGGCCCGGGACGTGACCCAGGAGAAAGGAGCGTTCACCGCTGCCAAGGGTTTGCAGGTGGATACACGCAGGCTTGGGCTTGCGCTTGCGCTTGGGCTAGGGGGGAGGGGGCCGAAAGTTGGTGGGCTGCGTGGTGGGTTTGGGGCCGCTTGTGGCCGTGCACTCACCCCTCATTTCCCAGGGCCAAGGGATTCGTTTGCAGAAAATGGCCCTGCAGAACTCACCCTGGGCCTGACAGATCCGAGGACGGGAGGCCAGGCGGGGTGGAGAATGGGCGCCGCGGGGGCGCCAGCACGTTGATCTGGACGCTCACGACTTCTGATGTGCCTGTCTGCCTTTTGCTCCCCTAGATATGGTTTCAAAACCGAAGAGCTCGGCACCCCCAGCAGAGCACGAGCGGGCCTGGCAGTGGCCGTGCCCAAGGCCCAGGCGACGCATCGGCCACGACTACTCCTGCTCCAGAGGACCGAAGGGCCCCACCCGCTGTCCACAGCACCTCTCTTCCCCTTCAGCCCTCTCTGTCGCAGGAGAGCATGCTCCCCTCCTTGGCTCCAGCCGCTCCTTTGGGCGCCCCCACCGTCTGGGTGCCCGGGACTGCCTCTGGGGTCTGTGTGGGCCAGCCGTTGATGATCTTCGTGGTCCAGCCCAGCCCGGAGGCTCTCCAGCCAAGTGCGAAGCCACCACCTCCTCCCCAGGTAGCACTTCCCTGGGCCGAATGCTCCCCTGCTGTCGTGGCCCCTTGGCAGCCTGGGCAAGGGGCCAACCTGCCGCCTGTACAGCCCGAGACACACATCCCGCGGTGGGCAGAGTCACCCTATGGTGAAGGCACGGCCCATCCGCTAGAGCCACAGCACCAGCCCCACACCCTTCGAAGCACGACAAGCCTCCTAGACGAGCTCATGGCAGCCGCGGGCGACCCGGACACGCAGGTGCCGTCCCCGGGTGCCGCGGCAGAGGCAGGAGCGCACCCTGTGCTCCCAGTCGCACCCAGCCTCCTAGAGGAGCTCCTGGCGGCCACGGGCGTCCCGTACATGCAGGCGCCATCCCCGGGGGCCGCGGCAGATGGAGGAGCGTACCCTGTCCTCCCAGGCGCACCCAGCCTCCTGGACGAGCTCCTGGCGGACACTGTCGTCCCGGACACGCAGGCACCGTCCCCGGGGGCCGCGGCAGGCGCAGGAGCGCACCCTGTCCTCCCAGGTGCACCCAGCTTCCTAGACGAGCTCCTGGCGTCCACGGGCGTCCCGTACATGCAGGCGCCGTCCCCGGGGGCCGCGGCAGACTCAGGAGCGCACCCTATCCTCCCAGTCGCACCCAGCCTCCTAGACGAGCTCCTGGCGGCCACGAGCGTCCCGTACATGCAGGCGCCGTCCCCGGGGGCCGCGGCAGATGCAGGAGCGCACCCTGTCCTTCCCGGTGCACCCAGCCTCCTGGACGAGCTCCTGGCGGCCACGGGCGTCCCGTACATGCAGGCGCCGTCCCCGGGGTCCGCGGCAGATGCAGGAGTGCACCCTGTCCTTCCCGGTGCACCCAGCCTCCTGGACGAGCTCCTGGGGGCCACGGGCGTCCCGGACACGCAGGCGCCGTCCCCGGGTGCCGCGGCAGACGCAGGAGCGCACCCTGTCCTCCCAGTTGCACCCAGCCTCCTGGACGAGCTCCTGGCGTCCACGGACGTCCCGGGCTCACCGGCTCCTTCCCCGGGGTCCTCTACTGCCATCGCAGAGGACCAGCCAGCCCTCCCCGGGTCACGCAGCCTCCTAGAGGAAATCATGGCTGCCACGGCCATCCAGGACATGCCGTGGCCTTCCCCGGGGGTCACTGCCGAGGAAGGAGGAGCTGAGGCAAGCATGGAAGCACCCCTCAGTGAGGACGATTACCAGGCCCTCCTCGACATGCTGCCAGGCTCCCCAGGCCCTTGGGCTTAGAGGGAGAGGAAGGAAGGGGCCCCTTCTCCCCCAAGCCCCTTTCAGGCCTCCCTGCCTGGCATGCAGAGCCATGGAGCTCGGCGAGGGGGCCGGGTTTGGCTGGGGGTGGAGAGAATACAGGCGGGATGTCTACCAACATCTTTGGGGACAAATGCGAGAGCTGGACCTTAGGGCAGCATGGGTCCCGTCCCCCCAAGAGGGACACCCCACCTGAAGCCTCCAGGCATGCGCGCATTCCAGTGACCAAGAGGGTGCCTAAGAGGGGACATGCCATGGATCCAATAAAGAAACCCTGTGCCCCGCACAGGTTCTTTCCGTCTGGCTCTTGTGTCTTCTGGTCCCGTCTTTCCCGCACTCCACACAGGAGAATGCCTTCCCTATGCCAGGGGCAGCTGAGGGGAGGGGAGCGGGGGATGGGGAAATGGGAAGGTGGATGGCTGGGAGATGCGAGGTGGGAGGGAGCGAGCGGGTGGAGGGAGAGGGTGGGGGTGAAGGGAGAGAGTGGGGGTGAAGGGAGAGAGCTGGGAAGGCTAAGTGGGAGAGGGAGGGAGGGAGGGAAGGGAGGCAGGGAGGGTCGGGGACGGAAGGAGGAAGGGGGGTGGTCGGGGGAGGGGGGCGGCGCCCGCGCGGCGGGGACTCAGCTTCAAGCCACCGGCAAACCCCGCGGGTATCCCTAAAATACTCCGTTGGGGACACGCTTGCCTCGGTTTCGGGGTGCATGCCCTGGGCGGGTTTCCCAAGGTGAGATCCTCTGAGCAAGCAGTAGGGACCGACCCACACAACCACTCTCACGACCAGACTCCCTGTGAACACACCCGCCAGGTATATCTGCAAAGGCCAATCATCTCCATGTGTCTCTCAGATCCTCGCGGTGTAGTGACTGAGCTCGCCCTGCCGCGAGCATGCCCCCATCACCAGCCGACTTACACACATTATTTATTTGCAAACCCGTTCCTGAATTCATAGACCCAATGGTTTCAAAGTACATACAAACCCCTCAGAGTTCCCATGTGAACCCCGGTGGTTCGGTTTCAAAACCTGGGTGGCCACAAATACTTAGCTAAAGATGGCTGTGGGTGTGCCGGTGTGTTTCGTTCGTGTCTTTTCAATTCATCGGGACCTGTTCCGAGCGAAAAGAGAGGTGCCTCGCATCGTCCATCCCCCGCACTACTTCACGCAGCCTTCTCCCTTCTTTGTCTGCTCCTTCCCCCTGATTTCCTCCTCCTTCTCCTCCCCGCCCTCCGTTTCTCGAAGAAAGCGCACACTCTTTCCATGTCCCGTTGTTGGCACGGGTCAGGGCTTCGTTCTCTCCACAAACGGCCAAGCTTCTTTCCTAGCCTTAGTGGAACCTCCTTGCTAAGAGTACGGGGATACACTCTCCCCTTTCCCGGGTCTGCCCGGGGCACTTGGGCTGGGGGGTGGGCTGGGGAGAGGCGGGCATCAGGCTCCACCTCAAAAAGCCCCAAAGGGCGTGAGCTGCCATTCGAGTGGCTGGCCCATCAGGTCTCTGGCAGTAGACTCGAGCTCCTGGCAAGTCAGAGCCCTGGGGGTGGGCAGGGCAGTGGACTGGGACTGCTGTAGGGAAAGGACGCCATGGGGGCACAGAGGAGGTGGGGAGGGACGTGGGAAACGGAGGCAAGGAAAGCGAGGGAATCGAGGTGGAGGCACCGGACAGAGCGTCCAGTGTCTGGGAATGCCTCGGAGGAGCCGGCGGAGGCCACTGGGGCCAACGTATGTGTGGAATGTGAAAAGGCGGGAAAACCCAGAGAGTTTCGGAAGCCAAGGCAGGCTGGGAAAGGGGGCGTGGGCGGCAACTGCAAAGGGGCCTAGGGGAATTCCCGGGCAATTAACAATCTGTGCACTGCTGATGCTCCCCGAGCCCGGCGTTGATCCCACCGCTGCGGCGTGGCAGGGCCACTAACCAAAGCCCCGAACGGCACACCCAGCCCAACGTGGACCTTGGGGCTGTGTGGCACGGGCCGTGCCCGTGAAAGCCCACTCGCTCCACGGGATCCTTTCCAGGGTCTCTGCTTGGCGGCCAGGGACGTCCCTCCCCTCCTTCTAAGCCCCCACCGCTATTTACATACATGGGGCGGAGCCACCTCACCCTATCGCAAGTCCTGAGCTGCTGGCTGCTGGCCCACCGGGACAGCCGTCTGCAGCGTCCGTGTGTCTCTCCCACCATGGCCTCGTCCAGCTCCTCCAGCACCTCAAGTGGTACGTTTGCCCTCGGCCCCTGGGGTTGGATCACGTCTCAGGGGGGTTTGTGGGTCGCCCGGCCAAAGGTTTCCGGCAAACCTGTCAACGGACCACCAGGAATGGCAGGGACCGATCGGCTGGGCCCGTGGTTTCCAGGCGTTGGGCGTGCCCAGAGTGGCACCGTTTGGTCGTTTGGCTCCTTTGGCACACACATGGCTTCTCCATTCTCTTTTCTGGGATGAGGGGGTTGGTTGAGGGCGTGGGAGGAGGGCGGACTGGGATGGGGCCCTTTGTCCTCATCTTCCTGTGGAAATGGAGGTCGGGGAGCTCTGGGGCCCTGCAGAGGCTTTCTCTCCACAGTGGCCTGGTGCCTTCTGTCTTCCGTCAGGCATTGTTTGTTGGGCTTCGCTGCACATTCCTTCCCTCTCGTTTCCTTTTCTCACAGTGGTGGCAACTATGGCCAGTGCCCCTGTTAGCCCCGAGAAGCCAGGCTCCCTCCCGTTGGCATCGTGAGGGAGGGAAATCTGGAAGAAGCCCCATCGAGGCGTTTCCCAGGCATGTCCCCAGTCAGGGGGAAAAATGTCTCGCCCAGACAGACGGGATAGGGCTGTGGTCTTTGTTGGGTGGTCCTTCTGGCCGCCTTTGTTTTGGGGGTGGGTTTGGTTGTTCTCCGTTCCTCACAGTGTAGTGACGGGGTTCGTCCGCGTCACCAGCCGACTTACAGACATTATTTATTTGCACACCCGTTCTTGAATTCACACGCCCAATGGTTTCAAACTACATACAAACCCCTCACTGTTCTCATGTGAACCCCGGTGGTTGGGTTTCGAAAGCAGGGTGGCCACAAATACTTAGCTAAAGATGGCTGTGGGTGTGCCGGTGTGTTTCGTTCGTGTCTTTTCAATTCATCGGGACCTGTTCCGAGCGAAAAGAGAGGTGCCTCGCATCGTCCATCCCCCGCACTACTTCACGCAGCCTTCTCCCTTCTTTGTCTGCTCCTTCCCCCTGATTTCCTCCTCCTTCTCCTCCCCGCCCTCCGTTTCTCGAAGAAAGCGCACACTCTTTCCATGTCCCGTTGTTGGCACGGGTCAGGGCTTCGTTCTCTCCACAAACGGCCAAGCTTCTTTCCTAGCCTTAGTGGAACCTCCTTGCTAAGAGTACGGGGATACACTCTCCCCTTTCCCGGGTCTGCCCAGGGCACTTGGGCTGGGGGGTGGGCTGGGGAGAGGCGGGCATCAGGCTCCACCTCAAAAAGCCCCAAAGGGCGTGAGCTGCCATTCGAGTGGCTGGCCCATCAGGTCTCTGGCAGTAGACTCGAGCTCCCGGCAAGTCAGAGCCCTGGGGGTGGGCAGGGCAGTGGACTGGGACTGCTGTAGGGAAAGGACGCCATGGGGGCACAGAGGAGGTGGGGAGGGACGTGGGAAACGGAGGCAAGGAAAGCGAGGGAATCGAGGTGGAGGCACCGGACAGAGCGTCCAGTGTCCGGGAATGCCTCGGAGGAGCCGGCGGAGGCCACTGGGGCCAACGTATGTGTGGAATGTGAAAAGGCGGGAAAACCCAGAGAGTTTCGGAAGCCAAGGCAGGCTGGGAAAGGGGGCGTGGGCGGCAACTGCAAAGGGGCCTAGGGGAATTCCCGGGCAATTAACAATCTGTGCACTGCTGATGCTCCCCGAGCCCGGCGTTGATCCCACCGCTGCGGCGTGGCAGGGCCACTAACCAAAGCCCCGAACGGCACACCCAGCCCAACGTGGACCTTGGGGCTGTGTGGCACGGGCCGTGCCCGAGAAAGCCCACTCGCTCCACGGGATCCTTTCCAGGGTCTCTGCTTGGCGGCCAGGGACGTCCCTCCCCTCCTTCTACGCCCCCACCGCTATTTGCATACATAGGGGTGGAGCCACCTCACCCTATCGCAAGTCCTGAGCTGCTGGCTGCTCGCCCCCCGGGACAGCAGTCCGCAGCGTCCGTGTGTCTCTCCCACCATGGCCTCGTCCAGCTCCTCCAGCACCTCAAGTGGTACGTTTGCCCTCGGCCCCTGGGGTTGGATCACGTCTCAGGGGGGTTGGTGGGTCGCCTGGCCAAATGTTCCTGGCAAACCTGTCAACGGACCACCAGGAATTGCAGGGACTGATCGGCTGGGCCCGTGGTTTCCAGGCGTTGGGCGTGCCCAGAGAAGCACCGTTTGGTCGTTTGGCTCCTTTGGCACACACATGCCTTCTCCATTCTCTTTTCTGGGATGAGGGGGTTGGTTGAGGGGGCGGGGGGAGGGCGGACTGGGATGGGGCCCTTTGTCCTCATCTTCCTGTGGAAATGGAGGTCGGGGAGCTCTGGGGCCCTTCAGAGGCTTTCTCTCCACAGTGGCCTGGTGCCTTCTGTCTTCCGTGAGGCGTTGCGTGTTGGGCTTCGCTTCGCCTTCCTTCCCTCTCCTTTTCTTTTCTAACAGTGGCGGCAACTATGGCCCGTGCTCCTGTTAGCCCTGAGAAGCTAGGCTCCCTCCCGTTGGCATTTTGGGGGAGGGTAATCTGGGAGAAGCCCCATCGAGGCGTTTCCCAGGCATCTGTCGAGACAGGGGGAAAAAATGTCTCGCCCAGACAGACGGGGTAGGCTTGTGGTCTTTGTTGGGGTTGCTTTCTTGTAGCCTTTGTTTTGGGGGTGGATTTGGTTTCCTTTCTGCCTGCCCGTGTCTCTTGGGTTCCGGCGTGTGTGTGGCAAGGGGGTGGGGGGTTTTCCCCGCTGCCCTCGACGCTCAGCCTGGCTCTCGGGGTGTAGCCAAGGGACTTCCGAGTGCAGACCCGTCCCCGGGTTCCCGGCTTTGCTCAGGCTCAGGGGCAACTCCCCTGGGCAGGGAGCATGCTGGGGCACCTCCGTCGAGTCCTCCCCCACCCCCACGTCCTCTGAGACCTTTCCCTTTCTTCTCTTCCACAGGCCCCATCGCCACAGGATCTCGAAGGAGGAGGCTCGTTCTGAAGCTGAGCCAGAAGGACGCCCTGAACGCGCTCTTTCAACAGAACCCCTACCCTGGGATAGCGACCAGAGAACGACTGGCCCGAGAGCTTGGCATTGCCGAAAGCAGAGTTCAGGTAGGCCCCCCCCTCCACCGGTTCTCCCTCTCAGGCTCCCCGTGCCGGTCCAAGGCAGCCGAAAGCCTCCGGCGGCCTTGCTCTTGAGAACGAGTTCTCTCTGTTTGCCCCTAGGTCTGGTTTCAAAACCAACGAAGAAGACGGTTGAAGCAGGGCCGATCGCCGTCTGAAAATGTGCACCAAGACGGGGAACGGGGGCCAACGGCCACGCCCATGCCACCATTACCACCTCCTCGACCTCAGTCTTCCTCTCAAGGTAATTTACCCAGCGTTCTCCAAAGGCAAGTCCCCAGAGGGGGCCCCGAACCCTCCCCCTCTTGCCAGAGAATTCCCTCTGCTGGTGGGTGAGCACGGGCGGCCTCAGAAACACCAAGGGGGGAGGAAAGAGGGCCATCTGGTTGCTGCCCCCATCAGTGTCCCAGAGAAGGGCCCCATGCCCCCAGTCGGCGTGGACGGGCAGCACTCTTCCCCCTTTGCACCCCCTCCCCAGCCCCCTTCGGGAACTTTAGCCTCCGGCTGCCCAAGGCAGCCTTGGCCGAGGAGCATGCCTCAGGGCACTCCGCGGCAAGACCGGAGGAGGAAAGAGACACACAGGGACATGCATGTGTGTGGAGTGTGCGTGTGTGTGCGCACGTATCCACGATGCACACAGGCACATGATCCATCTGTGGCTGTGTTCCTTAGAACCCTGCACCGGCCACATCGCCACCTGAGGTGAGTCAGGTGTGTGCCTAAGTCTGTCTCCCTGGGACTCTCCATCCCCTCCACACCGCCTAGGGCATCTGTGCTGTGAACGTTCCATGGGCCTTAAAGTCCTCTCCTCTCCTCTCGGTGTGTTCTCTCTTTGGCAGAAGCCTCGGCCAGAGAGGCCAGGAGACAGAGGACCGTCATCTCTGCTTCTCAAACAAGGATCCTCGTGCAAGCCTTCACGAGGGATCGCTTTCCGGGGATTGCCGCCAGGGAAGAACTGGCTCGTCAGACGGGAATCCCAGAACCTCGAATCCAGGTAAGTTCTCCACCCAGCGCCTGGGCCCGGGACGTGACCCAGGAGAAAGGAGCGTTCACTGCTGCCAAGGGTTTGCAGGTGGATACACGCAGGCTTGGGCTTGCGCTTGCGCTTGGGCTAGGGGGGAGGGGGCCGAAAGTTGGTGGGCTGCGTGGTGGGTTTGGGGCCGCTTGTGGCCGTGCACTCACCCCTCATTTCCCAGGGCCAAGGGATTCGTTTGCAGAAAATGGCCCTGCAGAACTCACCCTGGGCCTGACAGATCCGAGGACGGGAGGCCAGGCGGGGTGGAGAATGGGCGCCGCGGGGGCGCCAGCACGTTGATCTGGACGCTCACGACTTCTGATGTGCCTGTCTGCCTTTTGCTCCCCTAGATATGGTTTCAAAACCGAAGAGCTCGGCACCCCCAGCAGAGCACGAGCGGGCCTGGCAGTGGCCGTGCCCAAGGCCCAGGCGACGCATCGGCCACGACTACTCCTGCTCCAGAGGACCGAAGAGCCCCACCCGCTGTCCACAGCACCTCTCTTCCCCTTCAGCCCTCTCTGTCGCAGGAGAGCATGCTCCCCTCCTTGGCTCCAGCCGCTCCTTTGGGCGCCCCCACCGTCTGGGTGCCCGGGACTGCCTCTGGGGTCTGTGTGGGCCAGCCGTTGATGATCTTCGTGGTCCAGCCCAGCCCGGAGGCTCTCCAGCCAAGTGCGAAGCCACCACCTCCTCCCCAGGTAGCACTTCCCTGGGCCGAATGCTCCCCTGCTGTCGTGGCCCCTTGGCAGCCTGGGCAAGGGGCCAACCTGCCGCCTGTACAGCCCGAGACACACATCCCGCGGTGGGCAGAGTCACCCTATGGTGAAGGCACGGCCCATCCGCTAGAGCCACAGCACCAGCCCCACACCCTTCGAAGCACGACAAGCCTCCTAGACGAGCTCATGGCGGCCGCGGGCGACCCGGACACGCAGGTGCCGTCCCCGTGTGTCGCGGCAGAGGCAGGAGCGCACCCTGTGCTCCCAGTCGCACCCAGCCTCCTAGACGAGCTCCTGGCAGTCACGGGCGTCCCGTACATGCAGGCGCCGTCCCCGGGGGCCGCGGCAGATGCAGGAGCGCACCCTGTCCTTCCCGGAGCACCCAGCCTCCTGGACGAGCTCATGGCGGCCGCGGGCGTCCCGGACACACAGGTGCCATCCCCGGGGGCCGCGGCAGATGGAGGAGCGTACCCTGTCCTCCCAGGCGCACCCAGCCTCCTAGACGAGCTCCTGGCGGACACTGTCGTCCCGGACACGCAGGCACCGTCCCCGGGGGCCGCGGCAGGCGCAGGAGCGCACCCTGTCCTCCCAGGTGCACCCAGCTTCCTAGACGAGCTCCTGGCGTCCACGGGCGTCCCGTACATGCAGGCGCCGTCCCCGGGGGCCGCGGCAGACTCAGGAGCGCACCCTATCCTCCCAGTCGCACCCAGCCTCCTAGACGAGCTCCTGGCGGCCACGAGCGTCCCGTACATGCAGGCGCCGTCCCCGGGGGCCGCGGCAGATGCAGGAGCGCACCCTGTCCTTCCCGGTGCACCCAGCCTCCTGGACGAGCTCCTGGCGGCCACGGGCGTCCCGTACATGCAGGCGCCGTCCCCGGGGTCCGCGGCAGATGCAGGAGCGCACCCTGTCCTTCCCGGTGCACCCAGCCTCCTGGACGAGCTCCTGGGGGCCACGGGCGTCCCGGACACGCAGGCGCCGTCCCCGGGTGCCGCGGCAGACGCAGGAGTGCACCCTGTCCTCCCAGTTGCACCCAGCCTCCTGGACGAGCTCCTGGCGTCCACGGACGTCCCGGGCTCACCGGCTCCTTCCCCGGGGTCCTCTACTGCCATCGCAGAGGACCAGCCAGCCCTCCCCGGGTCACGCAGCCTCCTAGAGGAAATCATGGCTGCCACGGCCATCCAGGACATGCCGTGGCCTTCCCCGGGGGTCACTGCCGAGGAAGGAGGAGCTGAGGCAAGCATGGAAGCACCCCTCAGTGAGGACGATTACCAGGCCCTCCTCGACATGCTGCCAGGCTCCCCAGGCCCTTGGGCTTAGAGGGAGAGGAAGGAAGGGGCCCCTTCTCCCCCAAGCCCCTTTCAGGCCTCCCTGCCTGGCATGCAGAGCCATGGAGCTCGGCGAGGGGGCCGGGTTTGGCTGGGGGTGGAGAGAATACAGACGGGATGTCTACCAACATCTTTGGGGACAAATGCGAGAGCTGGACCTTAGGGCAGCATGGGTCCCGTCCCCCCAAGAGGGACACCCCACCTGAAGCCTCCAGGCATGCGCGCATTCCAGTGACCAAGAGGGTGCCTAAGAGGGGACATGCCATGGATCCAATAAAGAAACCCTGTGCCCCGCACAGGTTCTTTCCGTCTGGCTCTTGTGTCTTCTGGTCCCGTCTTTCCTGCACTCCACACAGGAGAATGCCTTCCCTATGCCAGGGGCAGCTGAGGGGAGGGGAGCGGGGGATGGGGAAATGGGAAGGTGGATGGCTGGGAGATGCGAGGTGGGAGGGAGCGAGCGGGTGGAGGGAGAGGGTGGGGGTGAAGGGAGAGAGTGGGGGTGAAGGGAGAGAGCTGGGAAGGCTAAGTGGGAGAGGGAGGGAGGGAGGGAAGGGAGGCAGGGAGGGTCGGGGACGGAAGGAGGAAGGGGGGTGGTCGGGGGAGGGGGGCGGCGCCCGCGCGGCGGGGACTCAGCTTCAAGCCACCGGCAAACCCCGCGGGTATCCCTAAAATACTCCGTTGGGGACACGCTTGCCTCGGTTTCGGGGTGCATGCCCTGGGCGGGTTTCCCAAGGTGAGATCCTCTGAGCAAGCAGTAGGGACCGACCCACACAACCACTCTCACGACCAGACTCCCTGTGAACACACCCGCCAGGTATATCTGCAAAGGCCACTCATCTCCATGTGTCTCTCAGATCCTCGCGGTGTAGTGACTGAGCTCGCCCTGCCGCGAGCATGCCCCCATCACCAGCCGACTTACACACATTATTTATTTGCAAACCCGTTCCTGAATTCATAGACCCAATGGTTTCAAAGTACATACAAACCCCTCAGAGTTCCCATGTGAACCCCGGTGGTTCGGTTTCAAAACCTGGGTGGCCACAAATACTTAGCTAAAGATGGCTGTGGGTGTGCCGGTGTGTTTCGTTCGTGTCTTTTCAATTCATCGGGACCTGTTCCGAGCGAAAAGAGAGGTGCCTCGCATCGTCCATCCCCCGCACTACTTCACGCAGCCTTCTCCCTTCTTTGTCTGCTCCTTCCCCCTGATTTCCTCCTCCTTCTCCTCCCCGCCCTCCGTTTCTCGAAGAAAGCGCACACTCTTTCCATGTCCCGTTGTTGGCACGGGTCAGGGCTTCGTTCTCTCCACAAACGGCCAAGCTTCTTTCCTAGCCTTAGTGGAACCTCCTTGCTAAGAGTACGGGGATACACTCTCCCCTTTCCCGGGTCTGCCCGGGGCACTTGGGCTGGGGGGTGGGCTGGGGAGAGGCGGGCATCAGGCTCCACCTGAAAAAGCCCCAAAGGGCGTGAGCTGCCATTCGAGTGGCTGGCCCATCAGGTCTCTGGCAGTAGACTCGAGCTCCTGGCAAGTCAGAGCCCTGGGGGTGGGCAGGGCAGTGGACTGGGACTGCTGTAGGGAAAGGACGCCATGGGGGCACAGAGGAGGTGGGGAGGGACGTGGGAAACGGAGGCAAGGAAAGCGAGGGAATCGAGGTGGAGGCACCGGACAGAGCGTCCAGTGTCTGGGAATGCCTCGGAGGAGCCGGCGGAGGCCACTGGGGCCAACGTATGTGTGGAATGTGAAAAGGCGGGAAAACCCAGAGAGTTTCGGAAGCCAAGGCAGGCTGGGAAAGGGGGCGTGGGCGGCAACTGCAAAGGGGCCTAGGGGAATTCCCGGGCAATTAACAATCTGTGCACTGCTGATGCTCCCCGAGCCCGGCGTTGATCCCACCGCTGCGGCGTGGCAGGGCCACTAACCAAAGCCCCGAACGGCACACCCAGCCCAACGTGGACCTTGGGGCTGTGTGGCACGGGCCGTGCCCGTGAAAGCCCACTCGCTCCACGGGATCCTTTCCAGGGTCTCTGCTTGGCGGCCAGGGACGTCCCTCCCCTCCTTCTAAGCCCCCACCGCTATTTACATACATGGGGCGGAGCCACCTCACCCTATCGCAAGTCCTGAGCTGCTGGCTGCTGGCCCACCGGGACAGCCGTCTGCAGCGTCCGTGTGTCTCTCCCACCATGGCCTCGTCCAGCTCCTCCAGCACCTCAAGTGGTACGTTTGCCCTCGGCCCCTGGGGTTGGATCACGTCTCAGGGGGGTTTGTGGGTCGCCCGGCCAAAGGTTTCCGGCAAACCTGTCAACGGACCACCAGGAATGGCAGGGACCGATCGGCTGGGCCCGTGGTTTCCAGGCGTTGGGCGTGCCCAGAGTGGCACCGTTTGGTCGTTTGGCTCCTTTGGCACACACATGGCTTCTCCATTCTCTTTTCTGGGATGAGGGGGTTGGTTGAGGGCGTGGGAGGAGGGCGGACTGGGATGGGGCCCTTTGTCCTCATCTTCCTGTGGAAATGGAGGTCGGGGAGCTCTGGGGCCCTGCAGAGGCTTTCTCTCCACAGTGGCCTGGTGCCTTCTGTCTTCCGTCAGGCATTGTTTGTTGGGCTTCGCTGCACATTCCTTCCCTCTCGTTTCCTTTTCTCACAGTGGTGGCAACTATGGCCAGTGCCCCTGTTAGCCCCGAGAAGCCAGGCTCCCTCCCGTTGGCATCGTGAGGGAGGGAAATCTGGAAGAAGCCCCATCGAGGCGTTTCCCAGGCATGTCCCCAGTCAGGGGGAAAAATGTCTCGCCCAGACAGACGGGATAGGGCTGTGGTCTTTGTTGGGTGGTCCTTCTGGCCGCCTTTGTTTTGGGGGTGGGTTTGGTTGTTCTCCGTTCCTCACAGTGTAGTGACGGGGTTCGTCCGCGTCACCAGCCGACTTACAGACATTATTTATTTGCACACCCGTTCTTGAATTCACACGCCCAATGGTTTCAAACTACATACAAACCCCTCAGAGTTCCCATGTGAACCCCGGTGGTTGGGTTTCGAAAGCAGGGTGGCCACAAATACTTAGCTAAAGATGGCTGTGGGTGTGCCGGTGTGTTTCGTTCGTGTCTTTTCAATTCATCGGGACCTGTTCCGAGCGAAAAGAGAGGTGCCTCGCATCGTCCATCCCCCGCACTACTTCACGCAGCCTTCTCCCTTCTTTGTCTGCTCCTTCCCCCTGATTTCCTCCTCCTTCTCCTCCCCGCCCTCCGTTTCTCGAAGAAAGCGCACACTCTTTCCATGTCCCGTTGTCGGCACGGGTCAGGGCTTCGTTCTCTCCACAAACGGCCAAGCTTCTTTCCTAGCCTTAGTGGAACCTCCTTGCTAAGAGTACGGGGATACACTCTCCCCTTTCCCGGGTCTGCCCAGGGCACTTGGGCTGGGGGGTGGGCTGGGGAGAGGCGGGCATCAGGCTCCACCTCAAAAAGCCCCAAAGGGCGTGAGCTGCCATTCGAGTGGCTGGCCCATCAGGTCTCTGGCAGTAGACTCGAGCTCCCGGCAAGTCAGAGCCCTGGGGGTGGGCAGGGCAGTGGACTGGGACTGCTGTAGGGAAAGGACGCCATGGGGGCACAGAGGAGGTGGGGAGGGACGTGGGAAACGGAGGCAAGGAAAGCGAGGGAATCGAGGTGGAGGCACCGGACAGAGCGTCCAGTGTCCGGGAATGCCTCGGAGGAGCCGGCGGAGGCCACTGGGGCCAACGTATGTGTGGAATGTGAAAAGGCGGGAAAACCCAGAGAGTTTCGGAAGCCAAGGCAGGCTGGGAAAGGGGGCGTGGGCGGCAACTGCAAAGGGGCCTAGGGGAATTCCCGGGCAATTAACAATCTGTGCACTGCTGATGCTCCCCGAGCCCGGCGTTGATCCCACCGCTGCGGCGTGGCAGGGCCACTAACCAAAGCCCCGAACGGCACACCCAGCCCAACGTGGACCTTGGGGCTGTGTGGCACGGGCCGTGCCCGAGAAAGCCCACTCGCTCCACGGGATCCTTTCCAGGGTCTCTGCTTGGCGGCCAGGGACGTCCCTCCCCTCCTTCTACGCCCCCACCGCTATTTGCATACATAGGGGTGGAGCCACCTCACCCTATCGCAAGTCCTGAGCTGCTGGCTGCTCGCCCCCCGGGACAGCAGTCCGCAGCGTCCGTGTGTCTCTCCCACCATGGCCTCGTCCAGCTCCTCCAGCACCTCAAGTGGTACGTTTGCCCTCGGCCCCTGGGGTTGGATCACGTCTCAGGGGGGTTGGTGGGTCGCCTGGCCAAATGTTCCTGGCAAACCTGTCAACGGACCACCAGGAATTGCAGGGACTGATCGGCTGGGCCCGTGGTTTCCAGGCGTTGGGCGTGCCCAGAGAAGCACCGTTTGGTCGTTTGGCTCCTTTGGCACACACATGCCTTCTCCATTCTCTTTTCTGGGATGAGGGGGTTGGTTGAGGGGGCGGGGGGAGGGCGGACTGGGATGGGGCCCTTTGTCCTCATCTTCCTGTGGAAATGGAGGTCGGGGAGCTCTGGGGCCCTTCAGAGGCTTTCTCTCCACAGTGGCCTGGTGCCTTCTGTCTTCCGTGAGGCGTTGCGTGTTGGGCTTCGCTTCGCCTTCCTTCCCTCTCCTTTCCTTTTCTAACAGTGGCGGCAACTATGGCCCGTGCTCCTGTTAGCCCTGAGAAGCTAGGCTCCCTCCCGTTGGCATTTTGGGGGAGGGTAATCTGGGAGAAGCCCCATCGAGGCGTTTCCCAGGCATCTGTCGAGACAGGGGGAAAAAATGTCTCGCCCAGACAGACGGGGTAGGCTTGTGGTCTTTGTTGGGGTTGCTTTCTTGTAGCCTTTGTTTTGGGGGTGGATTTGGTTTCCTTTCTGCCTGCCCGTGTCTCTTGGGTTCCGGCGTGTGTGTGGCAAGGGGGTGGGGGGTTTTCCCCGCTGCCCTCGACGCTCAGCCTGGCTCTCGGGGTGTAGCCAAGGGACTTCCGAGTGCAGACCCGTCCCCGGGTTCCCGGCTTTGCTCAGGCTCAGGGGCAACTCCCCTGGGCAGGGAGCATGCTGGGGCACCTCCGTCGAGTCCTCCCCCACCCCCACGTCCTCTGAGACCTTTCCCTTTCTTCTCTTCCACAGGCCCCATCGCCACAGGATCTCGAAGGAGGAGGCTCGTTCTGAAGCTGAGCCAGAAGGACGCCCTGAACGCGCTCTTTCAACAGAACCCCTACCCTGGGATAGCGACCAGAGAACGACTGGCCCGAGAGCTTGGCATTGCCGAAAGCAGAGTTCAGGTAGGCCCCCCCCTCCACCGGTTCTCCCTCTCAGGCTCCCCGTGCCGGTCCAAGGCAGCCGAAAGCCTCCGGCGGCCTTGCTCTTGAGAACGAGTTCTCTCTGTTTGCCCCTAGGTCTGGTTTCAAAACCAACGAAGAAGACGGTTGAAGCAGGGCCGATCGCCGTCTGAAAATGTGCACCAAGACGGGGAACGGGGGCCAACGGCCACGCCCATGCCACCATTACCACCTCCTCGACCTCAGTCTTCCTCTCAAGGTAATTTACCCAGCGTTCTCCAAAGGCAAGTCCCCAGAGGGGGCCCCGAACCCTCCCCCTCTTGCCAGAGAATTCCCTCTGCTGGTGGGTGAGCACGGGCGGCCTCAGAAACACCAAGGGGGGAGGAAAGAGGGCCATCTGGTTGCTGCCCCCATCAGTGTCCCAGAGAAGGGCCCCATGCCCCCAGTCGGCGTGGACGGGCAGCACTCTTCCCCCTTTGCACCCCCTCCCCAGCCCCCTTCGGGAACTTTAGCCTCCGGCTGCCCAAGGCAGCCTTGGCCGAGGAGCATGCCTCAGGGCACTCCGCGGCAAGACCGGAGGAGGAAAGAGACACACAGGGACATGCATGTGTGTGGAGTGTGCGTGTGTGCGCGCACGTATCCACGATGCACACAGGCACATGATCCATCTGTGGCTGTGTTCCTTAGAACCCTGCACCGGCCACATCGCCACCTGAGGTGAGTCAGGTGTGTGCCTAAGTCTGTCTCCCTGGGACTCTCCATCCCCTCCACACCGCCTAGGGCATCTGTGCTGTGAACGTTCCATGGGCCTTAAAGTCCTCTCCTCTCCTCTCGGTGTGTTCTCTCTTTGGCAGAAGCCTCGGCCAGAGAGGCCAGGAGACAGAGGACCGTCATCTCTGCTTCTCAAACAAGGATCCTCGTGCAAGCCTTCACGAGGGATCGCTTTCCGGGGATTGCCGCCAGGGAAGAACTGGCTCGTCAGACGGGAATCCCAGAACCTCGAATCCAGGTAAGTTCTCCACCCAGCGCCTGGGCCCGGGACGTGACCCAGGAGAAAGGAGCGTTCACCGCTGCCAAGGGTTTGCAGGTGGATACACGCAGGCTTGGGCTTGCGCTTGCGCTTGGGCTAGGGGGGAGGGGGCCGAAAGTTGGTGGGCTGCGTGGTGGGTTTGGGGCCGCTTGTGGCCGTGCACTCACCCCTCATTTCCCAGGGCCAAGGGATTCGTTTGCAGAAAATGGCCCTGCAGAACTCACCCTGGGCCTGACAGATCCGAGGACGGGAGGCCAGGCGGGGTGGAGAATGGGCGCCGCGGGGGCGCCAGCACGTTGATCTGGACGCTCACGACTTCTGATGTGCCTGTCTGCCTTTTGCTCCCCTAGATATGGTTTCAAAACCGAAGAGCTCGGCACCCCCAGCAGAGCACGAGCGGGCCTGGCAGTGGCCGTGCCCAAGGCCCAGGCGACGCATCGGCCACGACTACTCCTGCTCCAGAGGACCGAAGGGCCCCACCCGCTGTCCACAGCACCTCTCTTCCCCTTCAGCCCTCTCTGTCGCAGGAGAGCATGCTCCCCTCCTTGGCTCCAGCCGCTCCTTTGGGCGCCCCCACCGTCTGGGTGCCCGGGACTGCCTCTGGGGTCTGTGTGGGCCAGCCGTTGATGATCTTCGTGGTCCAGCCCAGCCCGGAGGCTCTCCAGCCAAGTGCGAAGCCACCACCTCCTCCCCAGGTAGCACTTCCCTGGGCCGAATGCTCCCCTGCTGTCGTGGCCCCTTGGCAGCCTGGGCAAGGGGCCAACCTGCCGCCTGTACAGCCCGAGACACACATCCCGCGGTGGGCAGAGTCACCCTATGGTGAAGGTACGGCCCATCCGCTAGAGCCACAGCACCAGCCCCACACCCTTCGAAGCACGACAAGCCTCCTAGACGAGCTCATGGCGGCCGCGGGCGACCCGGACACGCAGGTGCCGTCCCCGGGTGCCGCGGCAGAGGCAGGAGCGCACCCTGTGCTCCCAGTCGCACCCAGCCTCCTGGACGAGCTCCTGGCGGCCACGGGCGTCCCGTACATGCAGGCGCCGTCCCCGGGGGCCGCGGCAGATGCAGGAGCGCACCCTGTCCTTCCCGGAGCACCCAGCCTCCTGGACGACCTCATGGCGGCCGCGGGCGTCCCGGACACACAGGTGCCATCCCCGGGGGCCGCGGCAGATGGAGGAGCGTACCCTGTCCTCCCAGGTGCACCCAGCCTCCTAGACGAGCTCCTGGCGGACACTGTCGTCCCGGACACGCAGGCACCGTCCCCGGGGGCCGCGGCAGGCGCAGGAGCGCACCCTGTCCTCCCAGGTGCACCCAGCTTCCTAGACGAGCTCCTGGCGTCCACGGGCGTCCCGTACATGCAGGCGCCGTCCCCGGGGGCCGCGGCAGACTCAGGAGCGCACCCTATCCTCCCAGTCGCACCCAGCCTCCTAGACGAGCTCCTGGCGGCCACGAGCGTCCCGTACATGCAGGCGCTGTCCCCGGGGGCCGCGGCAGATGCAGGAGCGCACCCTGTCCTTCCCGGTGCACCCAGCCTCCTGGACGAGCTCCTGGCGGCCACGGGCGTCCCGTACATGCAGGCGCCGTCCCCGGGGTCCGCGGCAGATGCAGGAGCGCACCCTGTCCTTCCTGGTGCACCCAGCCTCCTGGACGAGCTCCTGGGGGCCACGGGCGTCCCGGACACGCAGGCGCCGTCCCCGGGTGCCGCGGCAGACGCAGGAGCGCACCCTGTCCTCCCAGTTGCACCCAGCCTCCTGGACGAGCTCCTGGCGTCCACGGACGTCCCGGGCTCACCGGCTCCTTCCCCGGGGTCCTCTACTGCCATCGCAGAGGACCAGCCAGCCCTCCCCGGGTCACGCAGCCTCCTAGAGGAAATCATGGCTGCCACGGCCATCCAGGACATGCCGTGGCCTTCCCCGGGGGTCACTGCCGAGGAAGGAGGAGCTGAGGCAAGCATGGAAGCACCCCTCAGTGAGGACGATTACCAGGCCCTCCTCGACATGCTGCCAGGCTCCCCAGGCCCTTGGGCTTAGAGGGAGAGGAAGGAAGGGGCCCCTTCTCCCCCAAGCCCCTTTCAGGCCTCCCTGCCTGGCATGCAGAGCCATGGAGCTCGGCGAGGGGGCCGGGTTTGGCTGGGGGTGGAGAGAATACAGACGGGATGTCTACCAACATCTTTGGGGACAAATGCGAGAGCTGGACCTTAGGGCAGCATGGGTCCCGTCCCCCCAAGAGGGACACCCCACCTGAAGCCTCCAGGCATGCGCGCATTCCAGTGACCAAGAGGGTGCCTAAGAGGGGACATGCCATGGATCCAATAAAGAAACCCTGTGCCCCGCACAGGTTCTTTCCGTCTGGCTCTTGTGTCTTCTGGTCCCGTCTTTCCCGCACTCCACACAGGAGAATGCCTTCCCTATGCCAGGGGCAGCTGAGGGGAGGGGAGCGGGGGATGGGGAAATGGGAAGGTGGATGGCTGGGAGATGCGAGGTGGGAGGGAGCGAGCGGGTGGAGGGAGAGGGTGGGGGTGAAGGGAGAGAGTGGGGGTGAAGGGAGAGAGCTGGGAAGGCTAAGTGGGAGAGGGAGGGAGGGAGGGAAGGGAGGCAGGGAGGGTCGGGGACGGAAGGAGGAAGGGGGGTGGTCGGGGGAGGGGGGCGGCGCCCGCGCGGCGGGGACTCAGCTTCAAGCCACCGGCAAACCCCGCGGGTATCCCTAAAATACTCCGTTGGGGACACGCTTGCCTCGGTTTCGGGGTGCATGCCCTGGGCGGGTTTCCCAAGGTGAGATCCTCTGAGCAAGCAGTAGGGACCGACCCACACAACCACTCTCACGACCAGACTCCCTGTGAACACACCCGCCAGGTATATCTGCAAAGGCCAATCATCTCCATGTGTCTCTCAGATCCTCGCGGTGTAGTGACTGAGCTCGCCCTGCCGCGAGCATGCCCCCATCACCAGCCGACTTACACACATTATTTATTTGCAAACCCGTTCCTGAATTCATAGACCCAATGGTTTCAAAGTACATACAAACCCCTCAGAGTTCCCATGTGAACCCCGGTGGTTCGGTTTCAAAACCTGGGTGGCCACAAATACTTAGCTAAAGATGGCTGTGGGTGTGCCGGTGTGTTTCGTTCGTGTCTTTTCAATTCATCGGGACCTGTTCCGAGCGAAAAGAGAGGTGCCTCGCATCGTCCATCCCCCGCACTACTTCACGCAGCCTTCTCCCTTCTTTGTCTGCTCCTTCCCCCTGATTTCCTCCTCCTTCTCCTCCCCGCCCTCCGTTTCTCGAAGAAAGCGCACACTCTTTCCATGTCCCGTTGTTGGCACGGGTCAGGGCTTCGTTCTCTCCACAAACGGCCAAGCTTCTTTCCTAGCCTTAGTGGAACCTCCTTGCTAAGAGTACGGGGATACACTCTCCCCTTTCCCGGGTCTGCCCGGGGCACTTGGGCTGGGGGGTGGGCTGGGGAGAGGCGGGCATCAGGCTCCACCTGAAAAAGCCCCAAAGGGCGTGAGCTGCCATTCGAGTGGCTGGCCCATCAGGTCTCTGGCAGTAGACTCGAGCTCCTGGCAAGTCAGAGCCCTGGGGGTGGGCAGGGCAGTGGACTGGGACTGCTGTAGGGAAAGGACGCCATGGGGGCACAGAGGAGGTGGGGAGGGACGTGGGAAACGGAGGCAAGGAAAGCGAGGGAATCGAGGTGGAGGCACCGGACAGAGCGTCCAGTGTCTGGGAATGCCTCGGAGGAGCCGGCGGAGGCCACTGGGGCCAACGTATGTGTGGAATGTGAAAAGGCGGGAAAACCCAGAGAGTTTCGGAAGCCAAGGCAGGCTGGGAAAGGGGGCGTGGGCGGCAACTGCAAAGGGGCCTAGGGGAATTCCCGGGCAATTAACAATCTGTGCACTGCTGATGCTCCCCGAGCCCGGCGTTGATCCCACCGCTGCGGCGTGGCAGGGCCACTAACCAAAGCCCCGAACGGCACACCCAGCCCAACGTGGACCTTGGGGCTGTGTGGCACGGGCCGTGCCCGTGAAAGCCCACTCGCTCCACGGGATCCTTTCCAGGGTCTCTGCTTGGCGGCCAGGGACGTCCCTCCCCTCCTTCTAAGCCCCCACCGCTATTTACATACATGGGGCGGAGCCACCTCACCCTATCGCAAGTCCTGAGCTGCTGGCTGCTGGCCCACCGGGACAGCCGTCTGCAGCGTCCGTGTGTCTCTCCCACCATGGCCTCGTCCAGCTCCTCCAGCACCTCAAGTGGTACGTTTGCCCTCGGCCCCTGGGGTTGGATCACGTCTCAGGGGGGTTTGTGGGTCGCCCGGCCAAAGGTTTCCGGCAAACCTGTCAACGGACCACCAGGAATGGCAGGGACCGATCGGCTGGGCCCGTGGTTTCCAGGCGTTGGGCGTGCCCAGAGTGGCACCGTTTGGTCGTTTGGCTCCTTTGGCACACACATGGCTTCTCCATTCTCTTTTCTGGGATGAGGGGGTTGGTTGAGGGCGTGGGAGGAGGGCGGACTGGGATGGGGCCCTTTGTCCTCATCTTCCTGTGGAAATGGAGGTCGGGGAGCTCTGGGGCCCTGCAGAGGCTTTCTCTCCACAGTGGCCTGGTGCCTTCTGTCTTCCGTCAGGCATTGTTTGTTGGGCTTCGCTGCACATTCCTTCCCTCTCGTTTCCTTTTCTCACAGTGGTGGCAACTATGGCCAGTGCCCCTGTTAGCCCCGAGAAGCCAGGCTCCCTCCCGTTGGCATCGTGAGGGAGGGAAATCTGGAAGAAGCCCCATCGAGGCGTTTCCCAGGCATGTCCCCAGTCAGGGGGAAAAATGTCTCGCCCAGACAGACGGGATAGGGCTGTGGTCTTTGTTGGGTGGTCCTTCTGGCCGCCTTTGTTTTGGGGGTGGGTTTGGTTGTTCTCCGTTCCTCACAGTGTAGTGACGGGGTTCGTCCGCGTCACCAGCCGACTTACAGACATTATTTATTTGCACACCCGTTCTTGAATTCACACGCCCAATGGTTTCAAACTACATACAAACCCCTCACTGTTCTCATGTGAACCCCGGTGGTTGGGTTTCGAAAGCAGGGTGGCCACAAATACTTAGCTAAAGATGGCTGTGGGTGTGCCGGTGTGTTTCGTTCGTGTCTTTTCAATTCATCGGGACCTGTTCCGAGCGAAAAGAGAGGTGCCTCGCATCGTCCATCCCCCGCACTACTTCACGCAGCCTTCTCCCTTCTTTGTCTGCTCCTTCCCCCTGATTTCCTCCTCCTTCTCCTCCCCGCCCTCCGTTTCTCGAAGAAAGCGCACACTCTTTCCATGTCCCGTTGTTGGCACGGGTCAGGGCTTCGTTCTCTCCACAAACGGCCAAGCTTCTTTCCTAGCCTTAGTGGAACCTCCTTGCTAAGAGTACGGGGATACACTCTCCCCTTTCCCGGGTCTGCCCAGGGCACTTGGGCTGGGGGGTGGGCTGGGGAGAGGCGGGCATCAGGCTCCACCTCAAAAAGCCCCAAAGGGCGTGAGCTGCCATTCGAGTGGCTGGCCCATCAGGTCTCTGGCAGTAGACTCGAGCTCCTGGCAAGTCAGAGCCCTGGGGGTGGGCAGGGCAGTGGACTGGGACTGCTGTAGGGAAAGGACGCCATGGGGGCACAGAGGAGGTGGGGAGGGACGTGGGAAACGGAGGCAAGGAAAGCGAGGGAATCGAGGTGGAGGCACCGGACAGAGCGTCCAGTGTCCGGGAATGCCTCGGAGGAGCCGGCGGAGGCCACTGGGGCCAACGTATGTGTGGAATGTGAAAAGGCGGGAAAACCCAGAGAGTTTCGGAAGCCAAGGCAGGCTGGGAAAGGGGGCGTGGGTGGCAACTGCAAAGGGGCCTAGGGGAATTCCCGGGCAATTAACAATCTGTGCACTGCTGATGCTCCCCGAGCCCGGCGTTGATCCCACCGCTGCGGCGTGGCAGGGCCACTAACCAAAGCCCCGAACGGCACACCCAGCCCAACGTGGACCTTGGGGCTGTGTGGCACGGGCCGTGCCCGTGAAAGCCCACTCGCTCCACGGGATCCTTTCCAGGGTCTCTGCTTGGCGGCCAGGGACGTCCCTCCCCTCCTTCTACGCCCCCACCGCTATTTGCATACATAGGGGTGGAGCCACCTCACCCTATCGCAAGTCCTGAGCTGCTGGCTGCTCGCCCCCCGGGACAGCAGTCCGCAGCGTCCGTGTGTCTCTCCCACCATGGCCTCGTCCAGCTCCTCCAGCACCTCAAGTGGTACGTTTGCCCTCGGCCCCTGGGGTTGGATCACGTCTCAGGGGGGTTGGTGGGTCGCCTGGCCAAATGTTCCTGGCAAACCTGTCAACGGACCACCAGGAATTGCAGGGACTGATCGGCTGGGCCCGTGGTTTCCAGGCGTTGGGCGTGCCCAGAGAAGCACCGTTTGGTCGTTTGGCTCCTTTGGCACACACATGCCTTCTCCATTCTCTTTTCTGGGATGAGGGGGTTGGTTGAGGGGGCGGGGGGAGGGCGGACTGGGATGGGGCCCTTTGTCCTCATCTTCCTGTGGAAATGGAGGTCGGGGAGCTCTGGGGCCCTTCAGAGGCTTTCTCTCCACAGTGGCCTGGTGCCTTCTGTCTTCCGTGAGGCGTTGCGTGTTGGGCTTCGCTTCGCCTTCCTTCCCTCTCCTTTCCTTTTCTAACAGTGGCGGCAACTATGGCCCGTGCTCCTGTTAGCCCTGAGAAGCTAGGCTCCCTCCCGTTGGCATTTTGGGGGAGGGTAATCTGGGAGAAGCCCCATCGAGGCGTTTCCCAGGCATCTGTCGAGACAGGGGGAAAAAATGTCTCGCCCAGACAGACGGGGTAGGCTTGTGGTCTTTGTTGGGGTTGCTTTCTTGTAGCCTTTGTTTTGGGGGTGGATTTGGTTTCCTTTCTGCCTGCCCGTGTCTCTTGGGTTCCGGCGTGTGTGTGGCAAGGGGGTGGGGGGTTTTCCCCGCTGCCCTCGACGCTCAGCCTGGCTCTCGGGGTGTAGCCAAGGGACTTCCGAGTGCAGACCCGTCCCCGGGTTCCCGGCTTTGCTCAGGCTCAGGGGCAACTCCCCTGGGCAGGGAGCATGCTGGGGCACCTCCGTCGAGTCCTCCCCCACCCCCACGTCCTCTGAGACCTTTCCCTTTCTTCTCTTCCACAGGCCCCATCGCCACAGGATCTCGAAGGAGGAGGCTCGTTCTGAAGCTGAGCCAGAAGGACGCCCTGAACGCGCTCTTTCAACAGAACCCCTACCCTGGGATAGCGACCAGAGAACGACTGGCCCGAGAGCTTGGCATTGCCGAAAGCAGAGTTCAGGTAGGCCCCCCCCTCCACCGGTTCTCCCTCTCAGGCTCCCCGTGCCGGTCCAAGGCAGCCGAAAGCCTCCGGCGGCCTTGCTCTTGAGAACGAGTTCTCTCTGTTTGCCCCTAGGTCTGGTTTCAAAACCAACGAAGAAGACGGTTGAAGCAGGGCCGATCGCCGTCTGAAAATGTGCACCAAGACGGGGAACGGGGGCCAACGGCCACGCCCATGCCACCATTACCACCTCCTCGACCTCAGTCTTCCTCTCAAGGTAATTTACCCAGCGTTCTCCAAAGGCAAGTCCCCAGAGGGGGCCCCGAACCCTCCCCCTCTTGCCAGAGAATTCCCTCTGCTGGTGGGTGAGCACGGGCAGCCTCAGAAACACCAAGGGGGGAGGAAAGAGGGCCATCTGGTTGCTGCCCCCATCAGTGTCCCAGAGAAGGGCCCCATGCCCCCAGTCGGCGTGGACGGGCAGCACTCTTCCCCCTTTGCACCCCCTCCCCAGCCCCCTTCGGGAACTTTAGCCTCCGGCTGCCCAAGGCAGCCTTGGCCGAGGAGCATGCCTCAGGGCACTCCGCGGCAAGACCGGAGGAGGAAAGAGACACACAGGGACATGCATGTGTGTGGAGTGTGCGTGTGTGCGCGCACGTATCCACGATGCACACAGGCACATGATCCATCTGTGGCTGTGTTCCTTAGAACCCTGCACCGGCCACATCGCCACCTGAGGTGAGTCAGGTGTGTGCCTAAGTCTGTCTCCCTGGGACTCTCCATCCCCTCCACACCGCCTAGGGCATCTGTGCTGTGAACGTTCCATGGGCCTTAAAGTCCTCTCCTCTCCTCTCGGTGTGTTCTCTCTTTGGCAGAAGCCTCGGCCAGAGAGGCCAGGAGACAGAGGACCGTCATCTCTGCTTCTCAAACAAGGATCCTCGTGCAAGCCTTCACGAGGGATCGCTTTCCGGGGATTGCCGCCAGGGAAGAACTGGCTCGTCAGACGGGAATCCCAGAACCTCGAATCCAGGTAAGTTCTCCACCCAGCGCCTGGGCCCGGGACGTGACCCAGGAGAAAGGAGCGTTCACCGCTGCCAAGGGTTTGCAGGTGGATACACGCAGGCTTGGGCTTGCGCTTGCGCTTGGGCTAGGGGGGAGGGGGCCGAAAGTTGGTGGGCTGCGTGGTGGGTTTGGGGCCGCTTGTGGCCGTGCACTCACCCCTCATTTCCCAGGGCCAAGGGATTCGTTTGCAGAAAATGGCCCTGCAGAACTCACCCTGGGCCTGACAGATCCGAGGACGGGAGGCCAGGCGGGGTGGAGAATGGGCGCCGCGGGGGCGCCAGCACGTTGATCTGGACGCTCACGACTTCTGATGTGCCTGTCTGCCTTTTGCTCCCCTAGATATGGTTTCAAAACCGAAGAGCTCGGCACCCCCAGCAGAGCACGAGCGGGCCTGGCAGTGGCCGTGCCCAAGGCCCAGGCGACGCATCGGCCACGACTACTCCTGCTCCAGAGGACCGAAGGGCCCCACCCGCTGTCCACAGCACCTCTCTTCCCCTTCAGCCCTCTCTGTCGCAGGAGAGCATGCTCCCCTCCTTGGCTCCAGCCGCTCCTTTGGGCGCCCCCACCGTCTGGGTGCCCGGGACTGCCTCTGGGGTCTGTGTGGGCCAGCCGTTGATGATCTTCGTGGTCCAGCCCAGCCCGGAGGCTCTCCAGCCAAGTGCGAAGCCACCACCTCCTCCCCAGGTAGCACTTCCCTGGGCCGAATGCTCCCCTGCTGTCGTGGCCCCTTGGCAGCCTGGGCAAGGGGCCAACCTGCCGCCTGTACAGCCCGAGACACACATCCCGCGGTGGGCAGAGTCACCCTATGGTGAAGGTACGGCCCATCCGCTAGAGCCACAGCACCAGCCCCACACCCTTCGAAGCACGACAAGCCTCCTAGACGAGCTCATGGCGGCCGCGGGCGACCCGGACACGCAGGTGCCGTCCCCGGGTGCCGCGGCAGAGGCAGGAGCGCACCCTGTGCTCCCAGTCGCACCCAGCCTCCTAGACGAGCTCCTGGCGGCCACGGGCGTCCCGTACATGCAGGCGCCGTCCCCGGGGGCCGCGGCAGATGCAGGAGCGCACCCTGTCCTTCCCGGAGCACCCAGCCTCCTGGACGACCTCATGGCGGCCGCGGGCGTCCCGGACACACAGGTGCCATCCCCGGGGGCCGCGGCAGATGGAGGAGCGTACCCTGTCCTCCCAGGTGCACCCAGCCTCCTAGACGAGCTCCTGGCGGACACTGTCGTCCCGGACACGCAGGCACCGTCCCCGGGGGCCGCGGCAGGCGCAGGAGCGCACCCTGTCCTCCCAGGTGCACCCAGCTTCCTAGACGAGCTCCTGGCGTCCACGGGCGTCCCGTACATGCAGGCGCCGTCCCCGGGGGCCGCGGCAGACTCAGGAGCGCACCCTATCCTCCCAGTCGCACCCAGCCTCCTAGACGAGCTCCTGGCGGCCACGAGCGTCCCGTACATGCAGGCGCTGTCCCCGGGGGCCGCGGCAGATGCAGGAGCGCACCCTGTCCTTCCCGGTGCACCCAGCCTCCTGGACGAGCTCCTGGCGGCCACGGGCGTCCCGTACATGCAGGCGCCGTCCCCGGGGTCCGCGGCAGATGCAGGAGCGCACCCTGTCCTTCCTGGTGCACCCAGCCTCCTGGACGAGCTCCTGGGGGCCACGGGCGTCCCGGACACGCAGGCGCCGTCCCCGGGTGCCGCGGCAGACGCAGGAGCGCACCCTGTCCTCCCAGTTGCACCCAGCCTCCTGGACGAGCTCCTGGCGTCCACGGACGTCCCGGGCTCACCGGCTCCTTCCCCGGGGTCCTCTACTGCCATCGCAGAGGACCAGCCAGCCCTCCCCGGGTCACGCAGCCTCCTAGAGGAAATCATGGCTGCCACGGCCATCCAGGACATGCCGTGGCCTTCCCCGGGGGTCACTGCCGAGGAAGGAGGAGCTGAGGCAAGCATGGAAGCACCCCTCAGTGAGGACGATTACCAGGCCCTCCTCGACATGCTGCCAGGCTCCCCAGGCCCTTGGGCTTAGAGGGAGAGGAAGGAAGGGGCCCCTTCTCCCCCAAGCCCCTTTCAGGCCTCCCTGCCTGGCATGCAGAGCCATGGAGCTCGGCGAGGGGGCCGGGTTTGGCTGGGGGTGGAGAGAATACAGACGGGATGTCTACCAACATCTTTGGGGACAAATGCGAGAGCTGGACCTTAGGGCAGCATGGGTCCCGTCCCCCCAAGAGGGACACCCCACCTGAAGCCTCCAGGCATGCGCGCATTCCAGTGACCAAGAGGGTGCCTAAGAGGGGACATGCCATGGATCCAATAAAGAAACCCTGTGCCCCGCACAGGTTCTTTCCGTCTGGCTCTTGTGTCTTCTGGTCCCGTCTTTCCCGCACTCCACACAGGAGAATGCCTTCCCTATGCCAGGGGCAGCTGAGGGGAGGGGAGCGGGGGATGGGGAAATGGGAAGGTGGATGGCTGGGAGATGCGAGGTGGGAGGGAGCGAGCGGGTGGAGGGAGAGGGTGGGGGTGAAGGGAGAGAGTGGGGGTGAAGGGAGAGAGCTGGGAAGGCTAAGTGGGAGAGGGAGGGAGGGAGGGAAGGGAGGCAGGGAGGGTCGGGGACGGAAGGAGGAAGGGGGGTGGTCGGGGGAGGGGGGCGGCGCCCGCGCGGCGGGGACTCAGCTTCAAGCCACCGGCAAACCCCGCGGGTATCCCTAAAATACTCCGTTGGGGACACGCTTGCCTCGGTTTCGGGGTGCATGCCCTGGGCGGGTTTCCCAAGGTGAGATCCTCTGAGCAAGCAGTAGGGACCGACCCACACAACCACTCTCACGACCAGACTCCCTGTGAACACACCCGCCAGGTATATCTGCAAAGGCCAATCATCTCCATGTGTCTCTCAGATCCTCGCGGTGTAGTGACTGAGCTCGCCCTGCCGCGAGCATGCCCCCATCACCAGCCGACTTACACACATTATTTATTTGCAAACCCGTTCCTGAATTCATAGACCCAATGGTTTCAAAGTACATACAAACCCCTCAGAGTTCCCATGTGAACCCCGGTGGTTCGGTTTCAAAACCTGGGTGGCCACAAATACTTAGCTAAAGATGGCTGTGGGTGTGCCGGTGTGTTTCGTTCGTGTCTTTTCAATTCATCGGGACCTGTTCCGAGCGAAAAGAGAGGTGCCTCGCATCGTCCATCCCCCGCACTACTTCACGCAGCCTTCTCCCTTCTTTGTCTGCTCCTTCCCCCTGATTTCCTCCTCCTTCTCCTCCCCGCCCTCCGTTTCTCGAAGAAAGCGCACACTCTTTCCATGTCCCGTTGTTGGCACGGGTCAGGGCTTCGTTCTCTCCACAAACGGCCAAGCTTCTTTCCTAGCCTTAGTGGAACCTCCTTGCTAAGAGTACGGGGATACACTCTCCCCTTTCCCGGGTCTGCCCGGGGCACTTGGGCTGGGGGGTGGGCTGGGGAGAGGCGGGCATCAGGCTCCACCTGAAAAAGCCCCAAAGGGCGTGAGCTGCCATTCGAGTGGCTGGCCCATCAGGTCTCTGGCAGTAGACTCGAGCTCCTGGCAAGTCAGAGCCCTGGGGGTGGGCAGGGCAGTGGACTGGGACTGCTGTAGGGAAAGGACGCCATGGGGGCACAGAGGAGGTGGGGAGGGACGTGGGAAACGGAGGCAAGGAAAGCGAGGGAATCGAGGTGGAGGCACCGGACAGAGCGTCCAGTGTCTGGGAATGCCTCGGAGGAGCCGGCGGAGGCCACTGGGGCCAACGTATGTGTGGAATGTGAAAAGGCGGGAAAACCCAGAGAGTTTCGGAAGCCAAGGCAGGCTGGGAAAGGGGGCGTGGGCGGCAACTGCAAAGGGGCCTAGGGGAATTCCCGGGCAATTAACAATCTGTGCACTGCTGATGCTCCCCGAGCCCGGCGTTGATCCCACCGCTGCGGCGTGGCAGGGCCACTAACCAAAGCCCCGAACGGCACACCCAGCCCAACGTGGACCTTGGGGCTGTGTGGCACGGGCCGTGCCCGTGAAAGCCCACTCGCTCCACGGGATCCTTTCCAGGGTCTCTGCTTGGCGGCCAGGGACGTCCCTCCCCTCCTTCTAAGCCCCCACCGCTATTTACATACATGGGGCGGAGCCACCTCACCCTATCGCAAGTCCTGAGCTGCTGGCTGCTGGCCCACCGGGACAGCCGTCTGCAGCGTCCGTGTGTCTCTCCCACCATGGCCTCGTCCAGCTCCTCCAGCACCTCAAGTGGTACGTTTGCCCTCGGCCCCTGGGGTTGGATCACGTCTCAGGGGGGTTTGTGGGTCGCCCGGCCAAAGGTTTCCGGCAAACCTGTCAACGGACCACCAGGAATGGCAGGGACCGATCGGCTGGGCCCGTGGTTTCCAGGCGTTGGGCGTGCCCAGAGTGGCACCGTTTGGTCGTTTGGCTCCTTTGGCACACACATGGCTTCTCCATTCTCTTTTCTGGGATGAGGGGGTTGGTTGAGGGCGTGGGAGGAGGGCGGACTGGGATGGGGCCCTTTGTCCTCATCTTCCTGTGGAAATGGAGGTCGGGGAGCTCTGGGGCCCTGCAGAGGCTTTCTCTCCACAGTGGCCTGGTGCCTTCTGTCTTCCGTCAGGCATTGTTTGTTGGGCTTCGCTGCACATTCCTTCCCTCTCGTTTCCTTTTCTCACAGTGGTGGCAACTATGGCCAGTGCCCCTGTTAGCCCCGAGAAGCCAGGCTCCCTCCCGTTGGCATCGTGAGGGAGGGAAATCTGGAAGAAGCCCCATCGAGGCGTTTCCCAGGCATGTCCCCAGTCAGGGGGAAAAATGTCTCGCCCAGACAGACGGGATAGGGCTGTGGTCTTTGTTGGGTGGTCCTTCTGGCCGCCTTTGTTTTGGGGGTGGGTTTGGTTGTTCTCCGTTCCTCACAGTGTAGTGACGGGGTTCGTCCGCGTCACCAGCCGACTTACAGACATTATTTATTTGCACACCCGTTCTTGAATTCACACGCCCAATGGTTTCAAACTACATACAAACCCCTCAGAGTTCCCATGTGAACCCCGGTGGTTGGGTTTCGAAAGCAGGGTGGCCACAAATACTTAGCTAAAGATGGCTGTGGGTGTGCCGGTGTGTTTCGTTCGTGTCTTTTCAATTCATCGGGACCTGTTCCGAGCGAAAAGAGAGGTGCCTCGCATCGTCCATCCCCCGCACTACTTCACGCAGCCTTCTCCCTTCTTTGTCTGCTCCTTCCCCCTGATTTCCTCCTCCTTCTCCTCCCCGCCCTCCGTTTCTCGAAGAAAGCGCACACTCTTTCCATGTCCCGTTGTCGGCACGGGTCAGGGCTTCGTTCTCTCCACAAACGGCCAAGCTTCTTTCCTAGCCTTAGTGGAACCTCCTTGCTAAGAGTACGGGGATACACTCTCCCCTTTCCCGGGTCTGCCCAGGGCACTTGGGCTGGGGGGTGGGCTGGGGAGAGGCGGGCATCAGGCTCCACCTCAAAAAGCCCCAAAGGGCGTGAGCTGCCATTCGAGTGGCTGGCCCATCAGGTCTCTGGCAGTAGACTCGAGCTCCCGGCAAGTCAGAGCCCTGGGGGTGGGCAGGGCAGTGGACTGGGACTGCTGTAGGGAAAGGACGCCATGGGGGCACAGAGGAGGTGGGGAGGGACGTGGGAAACGGAGGCAAGGAAAGCGAGGGAATCGAGGTGGAGGCACCGGACAGAGCGTCCAGTGTCCGGGAATGCCTCGGAGGAGCCGGCGGAGGCCACTGGGGCCAACGTATGTGTGGAATGTGAAAAGGCGGGAAAACCCAGAGAGTTTCGGAAGCCAAGGCAGGCTGGGAAAGGGGGCGTGGGCGGCAACTGCAAAGGGGCCTAGGGGAATTCCCGGGCAATTAACAATCTGTGCACTGCTGATGCTCCCCGAGCCCGGCGTTGATCCCACCGCTGCGGCGTGGCAGGGCCACTAACCAAAGCCCCGAACGGCACACCCAGCCCAACGTGGACCTTGGGGCTGTGTGGCACGGGCCGTGCCCGAGAAAGCCCACTCGCTCCACGGGATCCTTTCCAGGGTCTCTGCTTGGCGGCCAGGGACGTCCCTCCCCTCCTTCTACGCCCCCACCGCTATTTGCATACATAGGGGTGGAGCCACCTCACCCTATCGCAAGTCCTGAGCTGCTGGCTGCTCGCCCCCCGGGACAGCAGTCCGCAGCGTCCGTGTGTCTCTCCCACCATGGCCTCGTCCAGCTCCTCCAGCACCTCAAGTGGTACGTTTGCCCTCGGCCCCTGGGGTTGGATCACGTCTCAGGGGGGTTGGTGGGTCGCCTGGCCAAATGTTCCTGGCAAACCTGTCAACGGACCACCAGGAATTGCAGGGACTGATCGGCTGGGCCCGTGGTTTCCAGGCGTTGGGCGTGCCCAGAGAAGCACCGTTTGGTCGTTTGGCTCCTTTGGCACACACA
The DNA here is from genome assembly GCF_054371585.1 of Giraffa tippelskirchi. NCBI lineage: Eukaryota > Metazoa > Chordata > Mammalia > Artiodactyla > Giraffidae > Giraffa > Giraffa tippelskirchi. The sequence continues at coordinate 1,563,684 of NC_137283.1, forward strand.
TGCCTTCTCCATTCTCTTTTCTGGGATGAGGGGGTTGGTTGAGGGGGCGGGGGGAGGGCGGACTGGGATGGGGCCCTTTGTCCTCATCTTCCTGTGGAAATGGAGGTCGGGGAGCTCTGGGGCCCTTCAGAGGCTTTCTCTCCACAGTGGCCTGGTGCCTTCTGTCTTCCGTGAGGCGTTGCGTGTTGGGCTTCGCTTCGCCTTCCTTCCCTCTCCTTTCCTTTTCTAACAGTGGCGGCAACTATGGCCCGTGCTCCTGTTAGCCCTGAGAAGCTAGGCTCCCTCCCGTTGGCATTTTGGGGGAGGGTAATCTGGGAGAAGCCCCATCGAGGCGTTTCCCAGGCATCTGTCGAGACAGGGGGAAAAAATGTCTCGCCCAGACAGACGGGGTAGGCTTGTGGTCTTTGTTGGGGTTGCTTTCTTGTAGCCTTTGTTTTGGGGGTGGATTTGGTTTCCTTTCTGCCTGCCCGTGTCTCTTGGGTTCCGGCGTGTGTGTGGCAAGGGGGTGGGGGGTTTTCCCCGCTGCCCTCGACGCTCAGCCTGGCTCTCGGGGTGTAGCCAAGGGACTTCCGAGTGCAGACCCGTCCCCGGGTTCCCGGCTTTGCTCAGGCTCAGGGGCAACTCCCCTGGGCAGGGAGCATGCTGGGGCACCTCCGTCGAGTCCTCCCCCACCCCCACGTCCTCTGAGACCTTTCCCTTTCTTCTCTTCCACAGGCCCCATCGCCACAGGATCTCGAAGGAGGAGGCTCGTTCTGAAGCTGAGCCAGAAGGACGCCCTGAACGCGCTCTTTCAACAGAACCCCTACCCTGGGATAGCGACCAGAGAACGACTGGCCCGAGAGCTTGGCATTGCCGAAAGCAGAGTTCAGGTAGGCCCCCCCCTCCACCGGTTCTCCCTCTCAGGCTCCCCGTGCCGGTCCAAGGCAGCCGAAAGCCTCCGGCGGCCTTGCTCTTGAGAACGAGTTCTCTCTGTTTGCCCCTAGGTCTGGTTTCAAAACCAACGAAGAAGACGGTTGAAGCAGGGCCGATCGCCGTCTGAAAATGTGCACCAAGACGGGGAACGGGGGCCAACGGCCACGCCCATGCCACCATTACCACCTCCTCGACCTCAGTCTTCCTCTCAAGGTAATTTACCCAGCGTTCTCCAAAGGCAAGTCCCCAGAGGGGGCCCCGAACCCTCCCCCTCTTGCCAGAGAATTCCCTCTGCTGGTGGGTGAGCACGGGCGGCCTCAGAAACACCAAGGGGGGAGGAAAGAGGGCCATCTGGTTGCTGCCCCCATCAGTGTCCCAGAGAAGGGCCCCATGCCCCCAGTCGGCGTGGACGGGCAGCACTCTTCCCCCTTTGCACCCCCTCCCCAGCCCCCTTCGGGAACTTTAGCCTCCGGCTGCCCAAGGCAGCCTTGGCCGAGGAGCATGCCTCAGGGCACTCCGCGGCAAGACCGGAGGAGGAAAGAGACACACAGGGACATGCATGTGTGTGGAGTGTGCGTGTGTGCGCGCACGTATCCACGATGCACACAGGCACATGATCCATCTGTGGCTGTGTTCCTTAGAACCCTGCACCGGCCACATCGCCACCTGAGGTGAGTCAGGTGTGTGCCTAAGTCTGTCTCCCTGGGACTCTCCATCCCCTCCACACCGCCTAGGGCATCTGTGCTGTGAACGTTCCATGGGCCTTAAAGTCCTCTCCTCTCCTCTCGGTGTGTTCTCTCTTTGGCAGAAGCCTCGGCCAGAGAGGCCAGGAGACAGAGGACCGTCATCTCTGCTTCTCAAACAAGGATCCTCGTGCAAGCCTTCACGAGGGATCGCTTTCCGGGGATTGCCGCCAGGGAAGAACTGGCTCGTCAGACGGGAATCCCAGAACCTCGAATCCAGGTAAGTTCTCCACCCAGCGCCTGGGCCCGGGACGTGACCCAGGAGAAAGGAGCGTTCACCGCTGCCAAGGGTTTGCAGGTGGATACACGCAGGCTTGGGCTTGCGCTTGCGCTTGGGCTAGGGGGGAGGGGGCCAAAAGTTGGTGGGCTGCGTGGTGGGTTTGGGGCCGCTTGTGGCCGTGCACTCACCCCTCATTTCCCAGGGCCAAGGGATTCGTTTGCAGAAAATGGCCCTGCAGAACTCACCCTGGGCCTGACAGATCCGAGGACGGGAGGCCAGGCGGGGTGGAGAATGGGCGCCGCGGGGGCGCCAGCACGTTGATCTGGACGCTCACGACTTCTGATGTGCCTGTCTGCCTTTTGCTCCCCTAGATATGGTTTCAAAACCGAAGAGCTCGGCACCCCCAGCAGAGCACGAGCGGGCCTGGCAGTGGCCGTGCCCAAGGCCCAGGCGACGCATCGGCCACGACTACTCCTGCTCCAGAGGACCGAAGGGCCCCACCCGCTGTCCACAGCACCTCTCTTCCCCTTCAGCCCTCTCTGTCGCAGGAGAGCATGCTCCCCTCCTTGGCTCCAGCCGCTCCTTTGGGCGCCCCCACCGTCTGGGTGCCCGGGACTGCCTCTGGGGTCTGTGTGGGCCAGCCGTTGATGATCTTCGTGGTCCAGCCCAGCCCGGAGTCTCTCCAGCCAAGTGCGAAGCCACCACCTCCTCCCCAGGTAGCACTTCCCTGGGCCGAATGCTCCCCTGCTGTCGTGGCCCCTTGGCAGCCTGGGCAAGGGGCCAACCTGCCGCCTGTTCAGCCCGAGACACACATCCCGCGGTGGGCAGAGTCACCCTATGGTGAAGGCACGGCCCATCCGCTAGAGCCACAGCACCAGCCCCACACCCTTCGAAGCACGACAAGCCTCCTAGACGAGCTCATGGCGGCCGCGGGCGACCCGGACACGCAGGTGCCGTCCCCGGGTGCCGCGGCAGATGCAGGAGCGCACCCTGTCCTTCCCGGAGCACCCAGCCTCCTGGACGAGCTCATGGCGGCCGCGGGCGTCCCGGACACACAGGTGCCATCCCCGGGGGCCGCGGCAGATGGAGGAGCGTACCCTGTCCTCCCAGGCGCACCCAGCCTCCTAGACGAGCTCCTGGCGGACACTGTCGTCCCGGACACGCAGGCACCGTCCCCGGGGGCCGCGGCAGGCGCAGGAGCGCACCCTGTCCTCCCAGGTGCACCCAGCTTCCTAGACGAGCTCCTGGCGTCCACGGGCGTCCCGTACATGCAGGCGCCGTCCCCGGGGGCCGCGGCAGACTCAGGAGCGCACCCTATCCTCCCAGTCGCACCCAGCCTCCTAGACGAGCTCCTGGCGGCCACGAGCGTCCCGTACATGCAGGCGCCGTCCCCGGGGGCCGCGGCAGATGCAGGAGCGCACCCTGTCCTTCCCGGTGCACCCAGCCTCCTGGACGAGCTCCTGGCGGCCACGGGCGTCCCGTACATGCAGGCGCCGTCCCCGGGGTCCGTGGCAGATGCAGGAGCGCACCCTGTCCTTCCCTGTGCACCCAGCCTCCTGGACGAGCTCCTGGGGGCCACGGGCGTCCCGGACACGCAGGCGCCGTCCCCGGGTGCCGCGGCAGACGCAGGAGCGCACCCTGTCCTCCCAGTTGCACCCAGCCTCCTGGACGAGCTCCTGGCGTCCACGGACGTCCCGGGCTCACCGGCTCCTTCCCCGGGGTCCTCTACTGCCATCGCAGAGGACCAGCCAGCCCTCCCCGGGTCACGCAGCCTCCTAGAGGAAATCATGGCTGCCACGGCCATCCAGGACATGCCGTGGCCTTCCCCGGGGGTCACTGCCGAGGAAGGAGGAGCTGAGGCAAGCATGGAAGCACCCCTCAGTGAGGACGATTACCAGGCCCTCCTCGACATGCTGCCAGGCTCCCCAGGCCCTTGGGCTTAGAGGGAGAGGAAGGAAGGGGCCCCTTCTCCCCCAAGCCCCTTTCAGGCCTCCCTGCCTGGCATGCAGAGCCATGGAGCTCGGCGAGGGGGCCGGGTTTGGCTGGGGGTGGAGAGAATACAGACGGGATGTCTACCAACATCTTTGGGGACAAATGCGAGAGCTGGACCTTAGGGCAGCATGGGTCCCGTCCCCCCAAGAGGGACACCCCACCTGAAGCCTCCAGGCATGCGCGCATTCCAGTGACCAAGAGGGTGCCTAAGAGGGGACATGCCATGGATCCAATAAAGAAACCCTGTGCCCCGCACAGGTTCTTTCCGTCTGGCTCTTGTGTCTTCTGGTCCCGTCTTTCCCGCACTCCACACAGGAGAATGCCTTCCCTATGCCAGGGGCAGCTGAGGGGAGGGGAGCGGGGGATGGGGAAATGGGAAGGTGGATGGCTGGGAGATGCGAGGTGGGAGGGAGCGAGCGGGTGGAGGGAGAGGGTGGGGGTGAAGGGAGAGAGTGGGGGTGAAGGGAGAGAGCTGGGAAGGCTAAGTGGGAGAGGGAGGGAGGGAGGGAAGGGAGGCAGGGAGGGTCGGGGACGGAAGGAGGAAGGGGGGTGGTCGGGGGAGGGGGGCGGCGCCCGCGCGGCGGGGACTCAGCTTCAAGCCACCGGCAAACCCCGCGGGTATCCCTAAAATACTCCGTTGGGGACACGCTTGCCTCGGTTTCGGGGTGCATGCCCTGGGCGGGTTTCCCAAGGTGAGATCCTCTGAGCAAGCAGTAGGGACCGACCCACACAACCACTCTCATGACCAGACTCCCTGTGAACACACCCGCCAGGTATATCTGCAAAGGCCACTCATCTCCATGTGTCTCTCAGATCCTCGCGGTGTAGTGACTGAGCTCGCCCTGCCGCGAGCATGCCCCCATCACCAGCCGACTTACACACATTATTTATTTGCAAACCCGTTCCTGAATTCATAGACCCAATGGTTTCAAAGTACATACAAACCCCTCAGAGTTCCCATGTGAACCCCGGTGGTTCGGTTTCAAAACCTGGGTGGCCACAAATACTTAGCTAAAGATGGCTGTGGGTGTGCCGGTGTGTTTCGTTCGTGTCTTTTCAATTCATCGGGACCTGTTCCGAGCGAAAAGAGAGGTGCCTCGCATCGTCCATCCCCCGCACTACTTCACGCAGCCTTCTCCCTTCTTTGTCTGCTCCTTCCCCCTGATTTCCTCCTCCTTCTCCTCCCCGCCCTCCGTTTCTCGAAGAAAGCGCACACTCTTTCCATGTCCCGTTGTTGGCACGGGTCAGGGCTTCGTTCTCTCCACAAACGGCCAAGCTTCTTTCCTAGCCTTAGTGGAACCTCCTTGCTAAGAGTACGGGGATACACTCTCCCCTTTCCCGGGTCTGCCCGGGGCACTTGGGCTGGGGGGTGGGCTGGGGAGAGGCGGGCATCAGGCTCCACCTGAAAAAGCCCCAAAGGGCGTGAGCTGCCATTCGAGTGGCTGGCCCATCAGGTCTCTGGCAGTAGACTCGAGCTCCTGGCAAGTCAGAGCCCTGGGGGTGGGCAGGGCAGTGGACTGGGACTGCTGTAGGGAAAGGACGCCATGGGGGCACAGAGGAGGTGGGGAGGGACGTGGGAAACGGAGGCAAGGAAAGCGAGGGAATCGAGGTGGAGGCACCGGACAGAGCGTCCAGTGTCTGGGAATGCCTCGGAGGAGCCGGTGGAGGCCACTGGGGCCAACGTATGTGTGGAATGTGAAAAGGCGGGAAAACCCAGAGAGTTTCGGAAGCCAAGGCAGGCTGGGAAAGGGGGCGTGGGCGGCAACTGCAAAGGGGCCTAGGGGAATTCCCGGGCAATTAACAATCTGTGCACTGCTGATGCTCCCCGAGCCCGGCGTTGATCCCACCGCTGCGGCGTGGCAGGGCCACTAACCAAAGCCCCGAACGGCACACCCAGCCCAACGTGGACCTTGGGGCTGTGTGGCACGGGCCGTGCCCGTGAAAGCCCACTCGCTCCACGGGATCCTTTCCAGGGTCTCTGCTTGGCGGCCAGGGACGTCCCTCCCCTCCTTCTAAGCCCCCACCGCTATTTACATACATGGGGCGGAGCCACCTCACCCTATCGCAAGTCCTGAGCTGCTGGCTGCTGGCCCACCGGGACAGCCGTCTGCAGCGTCCGTGTGTCTCTCCCACCATGGCCTCGTCCAGCTCCTCCAGCACCTCAAGTGGTACGTTTGCCCTCGGCCCCTGGGGTTGGATCACGTCTCAGGGGGGTTTGTGGGTCGCCCGGCCAAAGGTTTCCGGCAAACCTGTCAACGGACCACCAGGAATGGCAGGGACCGATCGGCTGGGCCCGTGGTTTCCAGGCGTTGGGCGTGCCCAGAGAGGCACCGTTTGGTCGTTTGGCTCCTTTGGCACACACATGGCTTCTCCATTCTCTTTTCTGGGATGAGGGGGTTGGTTGAGGGCGTGGGAGGAGGGCGGACTGGGATGGGGCCCTTTGTCCTCATCTTCCTGTGGAAATGGAGGTCGGGGAGCTCTGGGGCCCTGCAGAGGCTTTCTCTCCACAGTGGCCTGGTGCCTTCTGTCTTCCTTCAGGCATTGTTTGTTGGGCTTCGCTGCACATTCCTTCCCTCTCGTTTCCTTTTCTCACAGTGGTGGCAACTATGGCCAGTGCCCCTGTTAGCCCCGAGAAGCCAGGCTCCCTCCCGTTGGCATCGTGAGGGAGGGAAATCTGGAAGAAGCCCCATCGAGGCGTTTCCCAGGCATGTCCCCAGTCAGGGGGAAAAATGTCTCGCCCAGACAGACGGGATAGGGCTGTGGTCTTTGTTGGGTGGTCCTTCTGGCCGCCTTTGTTTTGGGGGTGGGTTTGGTTGTTCTCCGTTCCTCACAGTGTAGTGACGGGGTTCGTCCGCGTCACCAGCCGACTTACAGACATTATTTATTTGCACACCCGTTCTTGAATTCACACGCCCAATGGTTTCAAACTACATACAAACCCCTCACTGTTCTCATGTGAACCCCGGTGGTTGGGTTTCGAAAGCAGGGTGGCCACAAATACTTAGCTAAAGATGGCTGTGGGTGTGCCGGTGTGTTTCATTCGTGTCTTTTCAATTCATCGGGACCTGTTCCGAGCAAAAAGAGAGGTGCCTCGCATCGTCCATCCCCCGCACTACTTCACGCAGCCTTCTCCCTTCTTTGTCTGCTCCTTCCCCCTGATTTCCTCCTCCTTCTCCTCCCCGCCCTCCGTTTCTCGAAGAAAGCGCACACTCTTTCCATGTCCCGTTGTTGGCACGGGTCAGGGCTTCGTTCTCTCCACAAACGGCCAAGCTTCTTTCCTAGCCTTAGTGGAACCTCCTTGCTAAGAGTACGGGGATACACTCTCCCCTTTCCCGGGTCTGCCCAGGGCACTTGGGCTGGGGGGTGGGCTGGGGAGAGGCGGGCATCAGGCTCCACCTCAAAAAGCCCCAAAGGGCGTGAGCTGCCATTCGAGTGGCTGGCCCATCAGGTCTCTGGCAGTAGACTCGAGCTCCCGGCAAGTCAGAGCCCTGGGGGTGGGCAGGGCAGTGGACTGGGACTGCTGTAGGGAAAGGACGCCATGGGGGCACAGAGGAGGTGGGGAGGGACGTGGGAAACGGAGGCAAGGAAAGCGAGGGAATCGAGGTGGAGGCACCGGACAGAGCGTCCAGTGTCCGGGAATGCCTCGGAGGAGCCGGCGGAGGCCACTGGGGCCAACGTATGTGTGGAATGTGAAAAGGCGGGAAAACCCAGAGAGTTTCGGAAGCCAAGGCAGGCTGGGAAAGGGGGCGTGGGCGGCAACTGCAAAGGGGCCTAGGGGAATTCCCGGGCAATTAACAATCTGTGCACTGCTGATGCTCCCCGAGCCCGGCGTTGATCCCACCACTGCGGCGTGGCAGGGCCACTAACCAAAGCCCCGAACGGCACACCCAGCCCAACGTGGACCTTGGGGCTGTGTGGCACGGGCCGTGCCCGTGAAAGCCCACTCGCTCCACGGGATCCTTTCCAGGGTCTCTGCTTGGCGGCCAGGGACGTCCCTCCCCTCCTTCTACGCCCCCACCGCTATTTGCATACATAGGGGTGGAGCCACCTCACCCTATCACAAGTCCTGAGCTGCTGGCTGCTCGCCCCCCGGGACAGCAGTCCGCAGCGTCCGTGTGTCTCTCCCACCATGGCCTCGTCCAGCTCCTCCAGCACCTCAAGTGGTACGTTTGCCCTCGGCCCCTGGGGTTGGATCACGTCTCAGGGGGGTTGGTGGGTCGCCTGGCCAAATGTTCCTGGCAAACCTGTCAACGGACCACCAGGAATTGCAGGGACTGATCGGCTGGGCCCGTGGTTTCCAGGCGTTGGGCGTGCCCAGAGAAGCACCGTTTGGTCGTTTGGCTCCTTTGGCACACACATGCCTTCTCCATTCTCTTTTCTGGGATGAGGGGGTTGGTTGAGGGGGCGGGGGGAGGGCGGACTGGGATGGGGCCCTTTGTCCTCATCTTCCTGTGGAAATGGAGGTCGGGGAGCTCTGGGGCCCTTCAGAGGCTTTCTCTCCACAGTGGCCTGGTGCCTTCTGTCTTCCGTGAGGCGTTGCGTGTTGGGCTTCGCTTCGCCTTCCTTCCCTCTCCTTTCCTTTTCTAACAGTGGTGGCAACTATGGCCCGTGCTCCTGTTAGCCCTGAGAAGCTAGGCTCCCTCCCGTTGGCATTTTGGGGGAGGGTAATCTGGGAGAAGCCCCATCGAGGCGTTTCCCAGGCATCTGTCGAGACAGGGGGAAAAAATGTCTCGCCCAGACAGACGGGGTAGGCTTGTGGTCTTTGTTGGGGTTGCTTTCTTGTAGCCTTTGTTTTGGGGGTGGATTTGGTTTCCTTTCTGCCTGCCCGTGTCTCTTGGGTTCCGGCGTGTGTGTGGCAAGGGGGTGGGGGGTTTTCCCCGCTGCCCTCGTCGCTCAGCCTGGCTCTCGGGGTGTAGCCAAGGGACTTCCGAGTGCAGACCCGTCCCCGGGTTCCCGGCTTTGCTCAGGCTCAGGGGCAACTCCCCTGGGCAGGGAGCATGCTGGGGCACCTCCGTCGAGTCCTCCCCCACCCCCACGTCCTCTGAGACCTTTCCCTTTCTTCTCTTCCACAGGCCCCATCGCCACAGGATCTCGAAGGAGGAGGCTCGTTCTGAAGCTGAGCCAGAAGGACGCCCTGAACGCGCTCTTTCAACAGAACCCCTACCCTGGGATAGCGACCAGAGAACGACTGGCCCGAGAGCTTGGCATTGCCGAAAGCAGAGTTCAGGTAGGCCCCCCCCTCCACCGGTTCTCCCTCTCAGGCTCCCCGTGCCAGTCCAAGGCAGCCGAAAGCCTCCGGCGGCCTTGCTCTTGAGAACGAGTTCTCTCTGTTTGCCCCTAGGTCTGGTTTCAAAACCAACGAAGAAGACGGTTGAAGCAGGGCCGATCGCCGTCTGAAAATGTGCACCAAGACGGGGAACGGGGGCCAACGGCCACGCCCATGCCACCATTACCACCTCCTCGACCTCAGTCTTCCTCTCAAGGTAATTTACCCAGCGTTCTCCAAAGGCAAGTCCCCAGAGGGGGCCCCGAACCCTCCCCCTCTTGCCAGAGAATTCCCTCTGCTGGTGGGTGAGCACGGGCGGCCTCAGAAACACCAAGGGGGGAGGAAAGAGGGCCATCTGGTTGCTGCCCCCATCAGTGTCCCAGAGAAGGGCCCCATGCCCCCAGTCGGCGTGGACGGGCAGCACTCTTCCCCCTTTGCACCCCCTCCCCAGCCCCCTTCGGGAACTTTAGCCTCCGGCTGCCCAAGGCAGCCTTGGCCGAGGAGCATGCCTCAGGGCACTCCGCGGCAAGACCGGAGGAGGAAAGAGACACACAGGGACATGCATGTGTGTGGAGTGTGCGTGTGTGCGCGCACGTATCCACGATGCACACAGGCACATGATCCATCTGTGGCTGTGTTCCTTAGAACCCTGCACCGGCCACATCGCCACCTGAGGTGAGTCAGGTGTGTGCCTAAGTCTGTCTCCCTGGGACTCTCCATCCCCTCCACACCGCCTAGGGCATCTGTGCTGTGAACGTTCCATGGGCCTTAAAGTCCTCTCCTCTCCTCTCGGTGTGTTCTCTCTTTGGCAGAAGCCTCGGCCAGAGAGGCCAGGAGACAGAGGACCGTCATCTCTGCTTCTCAAACAAGGATCCTCGTGCAAGCCTTCACGAGGGATCGCTTTCCGGGGATTGCCGCCAGGGAAGAACTGGCTCGTCAGACGGGAATCCCAGAACCTCGAATCCAGGTAAGTTCTCCACCCAGCGCCTGGGCCCGGGACGTGACCCAGGAGAAAGGAGCGTTCACCGCTGCCAAGGGTTTGCAGGTGGATACACGCAGGCTTGGGCTTGAGCTTGCGCTTGGGCTAGGGGGGAGGGGGCCGAAAGTTGGTGGGCTGCGTGGTGGGTTTGGGGCCGCTTGTGGCCGTGCACTCACCCCTCATTTCCCAGGGCCAAGGGATTCGTTTGCAGAAAATGGCCCTGCAGAACTCACCCTGGGCCTGACAGATCCGAGGACGGGAGGCCAGGCGGGGTGGAGAATGGGCGCCGCGGGGGCGCCAGCACGTTGATCTGGACGCTCACGACTTCTGATGTGCCTGTCTGCCTTTTGCTCCCCTAGATATGGTTTCAAAACCGAAGAGCTCGGCACCCCCAGCAGAGCACGAGCGGGCCTGGCAGTGGCCGTGCCCAAGGCCCAGGCGACGCATCGGCCACGACTACTCCTGCTCCAGAGGACCGAAGGGCCCCACCCGCTGTCCACAGCACCTCTCTTCCCCTTCAGCCCTCTCTGTCGCAGGAGAGCATGCTCCCCTCCTTGGCTCCAGCCGCTCCTTTGGGCGCCCCCACCGTCTGGGTGCCCGGGACTGCCTCTGGGGTCTGTGTGGGCCAGCCGTTGATGATCTTCGTGGTCCAGCCCAGCCCGGAGTCTCTCCAGCCAAGTGCGAAGCCACCACCTCCTCCCCAGGTAGCACTTCCCTGGGCCGAATGCTCCCCTGCTGTCGTGGCCCCTTGGCAGCCTGGGCAAGGGGCCAACCTGCCGCCTGTACAGCCCGAGACACACATCCCGCGGTGGGCAGAGTCACCCTATGGTGAAGGCACGGCCCATCCGCTAGAGCCACAGCACCAGCCCCACACCCTTCGAAGCACGACAAGCCTCCTAGACGAGCTCATGGCGGCCGCGGGCGACCCGGACACGCAGGTGCCGTCCCCGGGTGCCGCGGCAGAGGCAGGAGCGCACCCTGTGCTCCCAGTCGCACCCAGCCTCCTAGACGAGCTCCTGGCGGCCACGGGCGTCCCGTACATGCAGGCGCCGTCCCCGGGGGCCGCGGCAGATGCAGGAGCGCACCCTGTCCTTCCCGGAGCACCCAGCCTCCTGGACGACCTCATGGCGGCCGCGGGCGTCCCGGACACACAGGTGCCATCCCCGGGGGCCGCGGCAGATGGAGGAGCGTACCCTGTCCTCCCAGGCGCACCCAGCCTCCTAGACGAGCTCCTGGCGGACACTGTCGTCCCGGACACGCAGGCACCGTCCCCGGGGGCCGCGGCAGGCGCAGGAGCGCACCCTGTCCTCCCAGGTGCACCCAGCTTCCTAGACGAGCTCCTGGCGTCCACGGGCGTCCCGTACATGCAGGCGCCGTCCCCGGGGGCCGCGGCAGACTCAGGAGCGCACCCTATCCTCCCAGTCGCACCCAGCCTCCTAGACGAGCTCCTGGCGGCCACGAGCGTCCCGTACATGCAGGCGCCGTCCCCGGGGGCCGCGGCAGATGCAGGAGCGCACCCTGTCCTTCCCGGTGCACCCAGCCTCCTGGACGAGCTCCTGGCGGCCACGGGCGTCCCGTACATGCAGGCGCCGTCCCCGGGGTCCGCGGCAGATGCAGGAGCGCACCCTGTCCTTCCCGGTGCACCCAGCCTCCTGGACGAGCTCCTGGGGGCCACGGGCGTCCCGGACACGCAGGCGCCGTCCCCGGGTGCCGCGGCAGACGCAGGAGCGCACCCTGTCCTCCCAGTTGCACCCAGCCTCCTGGACGAGCTCCTGGCGTCCACGGACGTCCCGGGCTCACCGGCTCCTTCCCCGGGGTCCTCTACTGCCATCGCAGAGGACCAGCCAGCCCTCCCCGGGTCACGCAGCCTCCTAGAGGAAATCATGGCTGCCACGGCCATCCAGGACATGCCGTGGCCTTCCCCGGGGGTCACTGCCGAGGAAGGAGGAGCTGAGGCAAGCATGGAAGCACCCCTCAGTGAGGACGATTACCAGGCCCTCCTCGACATGCTGCCAGGCTCCCCAGGCCCTTGGGCTTAGAGGGAGAGGAAGGAAGGGGCCCCTTCTCCCCCAAGCCCCTTTCAGGCCTCCCTGCCTGGCATGCAGAGCCATGGAGCTCGGCGAGGGGGCCGGGTTTGGCTGGGGGTGGAGAGAATACAGACGGGATGTCTACCAACATCTTTGGGGACAAATGCGAGAGCTGGACCTTAGGGCAGCATGGGTCCCGTCCCCCCAAGAGGGACACCCCACCTGAAGCCTCCAGGCATGCGCGCATTCCAGTGACCAAGAGGGTGCCTAAGAGGGGACATGCCATGGATCCAATAAAGAAACCCTGTGCCCCGCACAGGTTCTTTCCGTCTGGCTCTTGTGTCTTCTGGTCCCGTCTTTCCCGCACTCCACACAGGAGAATGCCTTCCCTATGCCAGGGGCAGCTGAGGGGAGGGGAGCGGGGGATGGGGAAATGGGAAGGTGGATGGCTGGGAGATGCGAGGTGGGAGGGAGCGAGCGGGTGGAGGGAGAGGGTGGGGGTGAAGGGAGAGAGTGGGGGTGAAGGGAGAGAGCTGGGAAGGCTAAGTGGGAGAGGGAGGGAGGGAGGGAAGGGAGGCAGGGAGGGTCGGGGACGGAAGGAGGAAGGGGGGTGGTCGGGGGAGGGGGGCGGCGCCCGCGCGGCGGGGACTCAGCTTCAAGCCACCGGCAAACCCCGCGGGTATCCCTAAAATACTCCGTTGGGGACACGCTTGCCTCGGTTTCGGGGTGCATGCCCTGGGCGGGTTTCCCAAGGTGAGATCCTCTGAGCAAGCAGTAGGGACCGACCCACACAACCACTCTCACGACCAGACTCCCTGTGAACACACCCGCCAGGTATATCTGCAAAGGCCAATCATCTCCATGTGTCTCTCAGATCCTCGCGGTGTAGTGACTGAGCTCGCCCTGCCGCGAGCATGCCCCCATCACCAGCCGACTTACACACATTATTTATTTGCAAACCCGTTCCTGAATTCATAGACCCAATGGTTTCAAAGTACATACAAACCCCTCAGAGTTCCCATGTGAACCCCGGTGGTTCGGTTTCAAAACCTGGGTGGCCACAAATACTTAGCTAAAGATGGCTGTGGGTGTGCCGGTGTGTTTCGTTCGTGTCTTTTCAATTCATCGGGACCTGTTCCGAGCGAAAAGAGAGGTGCCTCGCATCGTCCATCCCCCGCACTACTTCACGCAGCCTTCTCCCTTCTTTGTCTGCTCCTTCCCCCTGATTTCCTCCTCCTTCTCCTCCCCGCCCTCCGTTTCTCGAAGAAAGCGCACACTCTTTCCATGTCCCGTTGTTGGCACGGGTCAGGGCTTCGTTCTCTCCACAAACGGCCAAGCTTCTTTCCTAGCCTTAGTGGAACCTCCTTGCTAAGAGTACGGGGATACACTCTCCCCTTTCCCGGGTCTGCCCGGGGCACTTGGGCTGGGGGGTGGGCTGGGGAGAGGCGGGCATCAGGCTCCACCTGAAAAAGCCCCAAAGGGCGTGAGCTGCCATTCGAGTGGCTGGCCCATCAGGTCTCTGGCAGTAGACTCGAGCTCCTGGCAAGTCAGAGCCCTGGGGGTGGGCAGGGCAGTGGACTGGGACTGCTGTAGGGAAAGGACGCCATGGGGGCACAGAGGAGGTGGGGAGGGACGTGGGAAACGGAGGCAAGGAAAGCGAGGGAATCGAGGTGGAGGCACCGGACAGAGCGTCCAGTGTCCGGGAATGCCTCGGAGGAGCCGGCGGAGGCCACTGGGGCCAACGTATGTGTGGAATGTGAAAAGGCGGGAAAACCCAGAGAGTTTCGGAAGCCAAGGCAGGCTGGGAAAGGGGGCGTGGGCGGCAACTGCAAAGGGGCCTAGGGGAATTCCCGGGCAATTAACAATCTGTGCACTGCTGATGCTCCCCGAGCCCGGCGTTGATCCCACCGCTGCGGCGTGGCAGGGCCACTAACCAAAGCCCCGAACGGCACACCCAGCCCAACGTGGACCTTGGGGCTGTGTGGCACGGGCCGTGCCCGTGAAAGCCCACTCGCTCCACGGGATCCTTTCCAGGGTCTCTGCTTGGCGGCCAGGGACGTCCCTCCCCTCCTTCTAAGCCCCCACCGCTATTTACATACATGGGGCGGAGCCACCTCACCCTATCGCAAGTCCTGAGCTGCTGGCTGCTGGCCCACCGGGACAGCCGTCTGCAGCGTCCGTGTGTCTCTCCCACCATGGCCTCGTCCAGCTCCTCCAGCACCTCAAGTGGTACGTTTGCCCTCGGCCCCTGGGGTTGGATCACGTCTCAGGGGGGTTTGTGGGTCGCCCGGCCAAAGGTTTCCGGCAAACCTGTCAACGGACCACCAGGAATGGCAGGGACCGATCGGCTGGGCCCGTGGTTTCCAGGCGTTGGGCGTGCCCAGAGTGGCACCGTTTGGTCGTTTGGCTCCTTTGGCACACACATGGCTTCTCCATTCTCTTTTCTGGGATGAGGGGGTTGGTTGAGGGCGTGGGAGGAGGGCGGACTGGGATGGGGCCCTTTGTCCTCATCTTCCTGTGGAAATGGAGGTCGGGGAGCTCTGGGGCCCTGCAGAGGCTTTCTCTCCACAGTGGCCTGGTGCCTTCTGTCTTCCGTCAGGCATTGTTTGTTGGGCTTCGCTGCACATTCCTTCCCTCTCGTTTCCTTTTCTCACAGTGGTGGCAACTATGGCCAGTGCCCCTGTTAGCCCCGAGAAGCCAGGCTCCCTCCCGTTGGCATCGTGAGGGAGGGAAATCTGGAAGAAGCCCCATCGAGGCGTTTCCCAGGCATGTCCCCAGTCAGGGGGAAAAATGTCTCGCCCAGACAGACGGGATAGGGCTGTGGTCTTTGTTGGGTGGTCCTTCTGGCCGCCTTTGTTTTGGGGGTGGGTTTGGTTGTTCTCCGTTCCTCACAGTGTAGTGACGGGGTTCGTCCGCGTCACCAGCCGACTTACAGACATTATTTATTTGCACACCCGTTCTTGAATTCACACGCCCAATGGTTTCAAACTACATACAAACCCCTCACTGTTCTCATGTGAACCCCGGTGGTTGGGTTTCGAAAGCAGGGTGGCCACAAATACTTAGCTAAAGATGGCTGTGGGTGGGCCGGTGTGTTTCGTTCGTGTCTTTTCAATTCATCGGGACCTGTTCCGAGCGAAAAGAGAGGTGCCTCGCATCGTCCATCCCCCGCACTACTTCACGCAGCCTTCTCCCTTCTTTGTCTGCTCCTTCCCCCTGATTTCCTCCTCCTTCTCCTCCCCGCCCTCCGTTTCTCGAAGAAAGCGCACACTCTTTCCATGTCCCGTTGTTGGCACGGGTCAGGGCTTCGTTCTCTCCTCAAAAGGCCAAACTTCTTTCCTAGCCTTAGTGGAACCTCCTTGCTAAGAGTACGGGGATACACTCTCCCCTTTCCCGGGTCTGCCCAGGGCACTTGGGCTGGGGGGTGGGCTGGGGAGAGGCGGGCATCAGGCTCCACCTGAAAAAGCCCCAAAGGGCTTGAGCTGCCATTCGAGTGGCTGGCCCATCAGGTCTCTGGCAGTAGACTCGAGCTCCCGGCAAGTCAGAGCCCTGGGGGTGGGCAGGGCAGTGGACTGGGACTGCTGTAGGGAAAGGACGCCATGGGGGCACAGAGGAGGTGGGGAGGGACGTGGGAAACGGAGGCAAGGAAAGCGAGGGAATCGAGGTGGAGGCACCGGACAGAGCGTCCAGTGTCCGGGAATGCCTCGGAGGAGCCGGCGGAGGCCACTGGGGCCAACGTATGTGTGGAATGTGAAAAGGCGGGAAAACCCAGAGAGTTTCGGAAGCCAAGGCAGGCTGGGAAAGGGGGCGTGGGCGGCAACTGCAAAGGGGCCTAGGGGAATTCCCGGGCAATTAACAATCTGTGCACTGCTGATGCTCCCCGAGCCCGGCGTTGATCCCACCGCTGCGGCGTGGCAGGGCCACTAACCAAAGCCCCGAACGGCACACCCAGCCCAACGTGGACCTTGGGGCTGTGTGGCACGGGCCGTGCCCGTGAAAGCCCACTCGCTCCACGGGATCCTTTCCAGGGTCTCTGCTTGGCGGCCAGGGACGTCCCTCCCCTCCTTCTACGCCCCCACCGCTATTTGCATACATAGGGGTGGAGCCACCTCACCCTATCGCAAGTCCTGAGCTGCTGGCTGCTCGCCCCCCGGGACAGCAGTCCGCAGCGTCCGTGTGTCTCTCCCACCATGGCCTCGTCCAGCTCCTCCAGCACCTCAAGTGGTACGTTTGCCCTCGGCCCCTGGGGTTGGATCACGTCTCAGGGGGGTTGGTGGGTCGCCTGGCCAAATGTTCCTGGCAAACCTGTCAACGGACCACCAGGAATTGCAGGGACTGATCGGCTGGGCCCGTGGTTTCCAGGCGTTGGGCGTGCCCAGAGAAGCACCGTTTGGTCGTTTGGCTCCTTTGGCACACACATGCCTTCTCCATTCTCTTTTCTGGGATGAGGGGGTTGGTTGAGGGGGCGGGGGGAGGGCGGACTGGGATGGGGCCCTTTGTCCTCATCTTCCTGTGGAAATGGAGGTCGGGGAGCTCTGGGGCCCTTCAGAGGCTTTCTCTCTACAGTGGCCTGGTGCCTTCTGTCTTCCGTGAGGCGTTGCGTGTTGGGCTTCGCTTCGCCTTCCTTCCCTCTCCTTTCCTTTTCTAACAGTGGCGGCAACTATGGCCCGTGCTCCTGTTAGCCCTGAGAAGCTAGGCTCCCTCCCGTTGGCATTTTGGGGGAGGGTAATCTGGGAGAAGCCCCATCGAGGCGTTTCCCAGGCATCTCTCGAGACAGGGGGAAAAAATGTCTCGCCCAGACAGACGGGGTAGGCTTGTGGTCTTTGTTGGGGTTGCTTTCTTGTAGCCTTTGTTTTGGGGGTGGATTTGGTTTCCTTTCTGCCTGCCCGTGTCTCTTGGGTTCCGGCGTGTGTGTGGCAAGGGGGTGGGGGGTTTTCCCCGCTGCCCTCCACGCTCAGCCTGGCTCTCGGGGTGTAGCCAAGGGACTTCCGAGTGCAGACCCGTCCCCGGGTTCCTGGCTTTGCTCAGGCTCAGGGGCAACTCCCCTGGGCAGGGAGCATGCTGGGGCACCTCCGTCGAGTCCTCCCCCACCCCCACGTCCTCTGAGACCTTTCCCTTTCTTCTCTTCCACAGGCCCCATCGCCACAGGATCTCGAAGGAGGAGGCTCGTTCTGAAGCTGAGCCAGAAGGACGCCCTGAACGCGCTCTTTCAACAGAACCCCTACCCTGGGATAGCGACCAGAGAACGACTGGCCCGAGAGCTTGGCATTGCCGAAAGCAGAGTTCAGGTAGGCCCCCCCCTCCACCGGTTCTCCCTCTCAGGCTCCCCATGCCGGTCCAAGGCAGCCGAAAGCCTCCGGCGGCCTTGCTCTTGAGAACGAGTTCTCTCTGTTTGCCCCTAGGTCTGGTTTCAAAACCAACGAAGAAGACGGTTGAAGCAGGGCCGATCGCCGTCTGAAAATGTGCACCAAGACGGGGAACGGGGGCCAACGGCCACGCCCATGCCACCATTACCACCTCCTCGACCTCAGTCTTCCTCTCAAGGTAATTTACCCAGCGTTCTCCAAAGGCAAGTCCCCAGAGGGGGCCCCGAACCCTCCCCCTCTTGCCAGAGAATTCCCTCTGCTGGTGGGTGAGCACGGGCGGCCTCAGAAACACCAAGGGGGGAGGAAAGAGGGCCATCTGGTTGCTGCCCCCATCAGTGTCCCAGAGAAGGGCCCCATGCCCCCAGTCGGCGTGGACGGGCAGCACTCTTCCCCCTTTGCACCCCCTCCCCAGCCCCCTTCGGGAACTTTAGCCTCCGGCTGCCCAAGGCAGCCTTGGCCGAGGAGCATGCCTCAGGGCACTCCGCGGCAAGACCGGAGGAGGAAAGAGACACACAGGGACATGCATGTGTGTGGAGTGTGCGTGTGTGCGCGCACGTATCCACGATGCACACAGGCACATGATCCATCTGTGGCTGTGTTCCTTAGAACCCTGCACCGGCCACATCGCCACCTGAGGTGAGTCAGGTGTGTGCCTAAGTCTGTCTCCCTGGGACTCTCCATCGCCTCCACACCGCCTAGGGCATCTGTGCTGTGAACGTTCCATGGGCCTTAAAGTCCTCTCCTCTCCTCTCGGTGTGTTCTCTCTTTGGCAGAAGCCTCGGCCAGAGAGGCCAGGAGACAGAGGACCGTCATCTCTGCTTCTCAAACAAGGATCCTCGTGCAAGCCTTCACGAGGGATCGCTTTCCGGGGATTGCCGCCAGGGAAGAACTGGCTCGTCAGACGGGAATCCCAGAACCTCGAATCCAGGTAAGTTCTCCACCCAGCGCCTGGGCCCGGGACGTGACCCAGGAGAAAGGAGCGTTCACCGCTGCCAAGGGTTTGCAGGTGGATACACGCAGGCTTGGGCTTGCGCTTGCGCTTGGGCTAGGGGGGAGGGGGCCGAAAGTTGGTGGGCTGCGTGGTGGGTTTGGGGCCGCTTGTGGCCGTGCACTCACCCCTCATTTCCCAGGGCCAAGGGATTCGTTTGCAGAAAATGGCCCTGCAGAACTCACCCTGGGCCTGACAGATCCGAGGACGGGAGGCCAGGCGGGGTGGAGAATGGGCGCCGCGGGGGCGCCAGCACGTTGATCTGGACGCTCACGACTTCTGATGTGCCTGTCTGCCTTTTGCTCCCCTAGATATGGTTTCAAAACCGAAGAGCTCGGCACCCCCAGCAGAGCACGAGCGGGCCTGGCAGTGGCCGTGCCCAAGGCCCAGGCGACGCATCGGCCACGACTACTCCTGCTCCAGAGGACCGAAGGGCCCCACCCGCTGTCCACAGCACCTCTCTTCCCCTTCAGCCCTCTCTGTCGCAGGAGAGCATGCTCCCCTCCTTGGCTCCAGCCGCTCCTTTGGGCGCCCCCACCGTCTGGGTGCCCGGGACTGCCTCTGGGGTCTGTGTGGGCCAGCCGTTGATGATCTTCGTGGTCCAGCCCAGCCCGGAGGCTCTCCAGCCAAGTGCGAAGCCACCACCTCCTCCCCAGGTAGCACTTCCCTGGGCCGAATGCTCCCCTGCTGTCGTGGCCCCTTGGCAGCCTGGGCAAGGGGCCAACCTGCCGCCTGTACAGCCCGAGACACACATCCCGCGGTGGGCAGAGTCACCCTATGGTGAAGGCACGGCCCATCCGCTAGAGCCACAGCACCAGCCCCACACCCTTCGAAGCACGACAAGCCTCCTAGACGAGCTCATGGCGGCCGCGGGCGACCCGGACACGCAGGTGCCGTCCCCGGGTGCCGCGGCAGAGGCAGGAGCGCACCCTGTGCTCCCAGTCGCACCCAGCCTCCTAGACGAGCTCCTGGCGGCCACGGGCGTCCCGTACATGCAGGCGCCGTCCCCGGGGGCCGCGGCAGATGCAGGAGCGCACCCTGTCCTTCCCGGAGCACCCAGCCTCCTGGACGACCTCATGGCGGCCGCGGGCGTCCCGGACACACAGGTGCCATCCCCGGGGGCCGCGGCAGATGGAGGAGCGTACCCTGTCCTCCCAGGCGCACCCAGCCTCCTAGACGAGCTCCTGGCGGACACTGTCGTCCCGGACACGCAGGCACCGTCCCCGGGGGCCGCGGCAGGCGCAGTAGCGCACCCTGTCCTCCCAGGTGCACCCAGCTTCCTAGACGAGCTCCTGGCGTCCACGGGCGTCCCGTACATGCAGGCGCCGTCCCCAGGGGCCGCGGCAGACTCAGGAGCGCACCCTATCCTCCCAGTCGCACCCAGCCTCCTAGACGAGCTCCTGGCGGCCACGAGCGTCCCGTACATGCAGGCGCCGTCCCCGGGGGCCGCGGCAGATGCAGGAGCGCACCCTGTCCTTCCCGGTGCACCCAGCCTCCTGGACGAGCTCCTGGCGGCCACGGGCGTCCCGTACATGCAGGCGCCGTCCCCGGGGTCCGCGGCAGATGCAGGAGCGCACCCTGTCCTTCCCGGTGCACCCAGCCTCCTGGACGAGCTCCTGGGGGCCACGGGCGTCCCGGACACGCAGGCGCCGTCCCCGGGTGCCGCGGCAGACGCAGGAGCGCACCCTGTCCTCCCAGTTGCACCCAGCCTCCTGGACGAGCTCCTGGCGTCCACGGACGTCCCGGGCTCACCGGCTCCTTCCCCGGGGTCCTCTACTGCCATCGCAGAGGACCAGCCAGCCCTCCCCGGGTCACGCAGCCTCCTAGAGGAAATCATGGCTGCCACGGCCATCCAGGACATGCCGTGGCCTTCCCCGAGGGTCACTGCCGAGGAAGGAGGAGCTGAGGCAAGCATGGAAGCACCCCTCAGTGAGGACGATTACCAGGCCCTCCTCGACATGCTGCCAGGCTCCCCAGGCCCTTGGGCTTAGAGGGAGAGGAAGGAAGGGGCCCCTTCTCCCCCAAGCCCCTTTCAGGCCTCCCTGCCTGGCATGCAGAGCCATGGAGCTCGGCGAGGGGGCCGGGTTTGGCTGGGGGTGGAGAGAATACAGACGGGATGTCTACCAACATCTTTGGGGACAAATGCGAGAGCTGGACCTTAGGGCAGCATGGGTCCCGTCCCCCCAAGAGGGACACCCCACCTGAAGCCTCCAGGCATGCGCGCATTCCAGTGACCAAGAGGGTGCCTAAGAGGGGACATGCCATGGATCCAATAAAGAAACCCTGTGCCCCGCACAGGTTCTTTCCGTCTGGCTCTTGTGTCTTCTGGTCCCGTCTTTCCCGCACTCCACACAGGAGAATGCCTTCCCTATGCCAGGGGCAGCTGAGGGGAGGGGAGCGGGGGATGGGGAAATGGGAAGGTGGATGGCTGGGAGATGCGAGGTGGGAGGGAGCGAGCGGGTGGAGGGAGAGGGTGGGGGTGAAGGGAGAGAGTGGGGGTGAAGGGAGAGAGCTGGGAAGGCTAAGTGGGAGAGGGAGGGAGGGAGGGAAGGGAGGCAGGGAGGGTCGGGGACGGAAGGAGGAAGGGGGGTGGTCGGGGGAGGGGGGCGGCGCCCGCGCGGCGGGGACTCAGCTTCAAGCCACCGGCAAACCCCGCGGGTATCCCTAAAATACTCCGTTGGGGACACGCTTGCCTCGGTTTCGGGGTGCATGCCCTGGGCGGGTTTCCCAAGGTGAGATCCTCTGAGCAAGCAGTAGGGACCGACCCACACAACCACTCTCACGACCAGACTCCCTGTGAACACACCCGCCAGGTATATCTGCAAAGGCCAATCATCTCCATGTGTCTCTCAGATCCTCGCGGTGTAGTGACTGAGCTCGCCCTGCCGCGAGCATGCCCCCATCACCAGCCGACTTACACACATTATTTATTTGCAAACCCGTTCCTGAATTCATAGACCCAATGGTTTCAAAGTACATACAAACCCCTCAGAGTTCCCATGTGAACCCCGGTGGTTCGGTTTCAAAACCTGGGTGGCCACAAATACTTAGCTAAAGATGGCTGTGGGTGTGCCGGTGTGTTTCGTTCGTGTCTTTTCAATTCATCGGGACCTGTTCCGAGCGAAAAGAGAGGTGCCTCGCATCGTCCATCCCCCGCACTACTTCACGCAGCCTTCTCCCTTCTTTGTCTGCTCCTTCCCCCTGATTTCCTCCTCCTTCTCCTCCCCGCCCTCCGTTTCTCGAAGAAAGCGCACACTCTTTCCATGTCCCGTTGTTGGCACGGGTCAGGGCTTCGTTCTCTCCACAAACGGCCAAGCTTCTTTCCTAGCCTTAGTGGAACCTCCTTGCTAAGAGTACGGGGATACACTCTCCCCTTTCCCGGGTCTGCCCGGGGCACTTGGGCTGGGGGGTGGGCTGGGGAGAGGCGGGCATCAGGCTCCACCTGAAAAAGCCCCAAAGGGCGTGAGCTGCCATTCGAGTGGCTGGCCCATCAGGTCTCTGGCAGTAGACTCGAGCTCCTGGCAAGTCAGAGCCCTGGGGGTGGGCAGGGCAGTGGACTGGGACTGCTGTAGGGAAAGGACGCCATGGGGGCACAGAGGAGGTGGGGAGGGACGTGGGAAACGGAGGCAAGGAAAGCGAGGGAATCGAGGTGGAGGCACCGGACAGAGCGTCCAGTGTCTGGGAATGCCTCGGAGGAGCCGGCGGAGGCCACTGGGGCCAACGTATGTGTGGAATGTGAAAAGGCGGGAAAACCCAGAGAGTTTCGGAAGCCAAGGCAGGCTGGGAAAGGGGGCGTGGGCGGCAACTGCAAAGGGGCCTAGGGGAATTCCCGGGCAATTAACAATCTGTGCACTGCTGATGCTCCCCGAGCCCGGCGTTGATCCCACCGCTGCGGCGTGGCAGGGCCACTAACCAAGGCCCCGAACGGCACACCCAGCCCAACGTGGACCTTGGGGCTGTGTGGCACGGGCCGTGCCCGTGAAAGCCCACTCGCTCCACGGGATCCTTTCCAGGGTCTCTGCTTGGCGGCCAGGGACGTCCCTCCCCTCCTTCTAAGCCCCCACCGCTATTTACATACATGGGGCGGAGCCACCTCACCCTATCGCAAGTCCTGAGCTGCTGGCTGCTGGCCCACCGGGACAGCCGTCTGCAGCGTCCGTGTGTCTCTCCCACCATGGCCTCGTCCAGCTCCTCCAGCACCTCAAGTGGTACGTTTGCCCTCGGCCCCTGGGGTTGGATCACGTCTCAGGGGGGTTTGTGGGTCGCCCGGCCAAAGGTTTCCGGCAAACCTGTCAACGGACCACCAGGAATGGCAGGGACCGATCGGCTGGGCCCGTGGTTTCCAGGCGTTGGGCGTGCCCAGAGTGGCACCGTTTGGTCGTTTGGCTCCTTTGGCACACACATGGCTTCTCCATTCTCTTTTCTGGGATGAGGGGGTTGGTTGAGGGCGTGGGAGGAGGGCGGACTGGGATGGGGCCCTTTGTCCTCATCTTCCTGTGGAAATGGAGGTCGGGGAGCTCTGGGGCCCTGCAGAGGCTTTCTCTCCACAGTGGCCTGGTGCCTTCTGTCTTCCGTCAGGCATTGTTTGTTGGGCTTCGCTGCACATTCCTTCCCTCTCGTTTCCTTTTCTCACAGTGGTGGCAACTATGGCCAGTGCCCCTGTTAGCCCCGAGAAGCCAGGCTCCCTCCCGTTGGCATCGTGAGGGAGGGAAATCTGGAAGAAGCCCCATCGAGGCGTTTCCCAGGCATGTCCCCAGTCAGGGGGAAAAATGTCTCGCCCAGACAGACGGGATAGGGCTGTGGTCTTTGTTGGGTGGTCCTTCTGGCCGCCTTTGTTTTGGGGGTGGGTTTGGTTGTTCTCCGTTCCTCACAGTGTAGTGACGGGGTTCGTCCGCGTCACCAGCCGACTTACAGACATTATTTATTTGCACACCCGTTCTTGAATTCACACGCCCAATGGTTTCAAACTACATACAAACCCCTCACTGTTCTCATGTGAACCCCGGTGGTTGGGTTTTGAAAGCAGGGTGGCCACAAATACTTAGCTAAAGATGGCTGTGGGTGTGCCGGTGTGTTTCGTTCGTGTCTTTTCAATTCATCGGGACCTGTTCCGAGCGAAAAGAGAGGTGCCTCGCATCGTCCATCCCCCGCACTACTTCACGCAGCCTTCTCCCTTCTTTGTCTGCTCCTTCCCCCTGATTTCCTCCTCCTTCTCCTCCCCGCCCTCCGTTTCTCGAAGAAAGCGCACACTCTTTCCATGTCCCGTTGTTGGCACGGGTCAGGGCTTCGTTCTCTCCACAAACGGCCAAGCTTCTTTCCTAGCCTTAGTGGAACCTCCTTGCTAAGAGTACGGGGATACACTCTCCCCTTTCCCGGGTCTGCCCAGGGCACTTGGGCTGGGGGGTGGGCTGGGGAGAGGCGGGCATCAGGCTCCACCTCAAAAAGCCCCAAAGGGCGTGAGCTGCCATTCGAGTGGCTGGCCCATCAGGTCTCTGGCAGTAGACTCGAGCTCCCGGCAAGTCAGAGCCCTGGGGGTGGGCAGGGCAGTGGACTGGGACTGCTGTAGGGAAAGGACGCCATGGGGGCACAGAGGAGGTGGGGAGGGACGTGGGAAACGGAGGCAAGGAAAGCGAGGGAATCGAGGTGGAGGCACCGGACAGAGCGTCCAGTGTCCGGGAATGCCTCGGAGGAGCCGGCGGAGGCCACTGGGGCCAACGTATGTGTGGAATGTGAAAAGGCGGGAAAACCCAGAGAGTTTCGGAAGCCAAGGCAGGCTGGGAAAGGGGGCGTGGGCGGCAACTGCAAAGGGGCCTAGGGGAATTCCCGGGCAATTAACAATCTGTGCACTGCTGATGCTCCCCGAGCCCGGCGTTGATCCCACCGCTGCGGCGTGGCAGGGCCACTCACCAAAGCCCCGAACGGCACACCCAGCCCAACGTGGACCTTGGGGCTGTGTGGCACGGGCCGTGCCCGTGAAAGCCCACTCGCTCCACGGGATCCTTTCCAGGGTCTCTGCTTGGCGGCCAGGGACGTCCCTCCCCTCCTTCTACGCCCCCACCGCTATTTGCATACATAGGGGTGGAGCCACCTCACCCTATCGCAAGTCCTGAGCTGCTGGCTGCTCGCCCCCCGGGACAGCAGTCCGCAGCGTCCGTGTGTCTCTCCCACCATGGCCTCGTCCAGCTCCTCCAGCACCTCAAGTGGTACGTTTGCCCTCGGCCCCTGGGGTTGGATCACGTCTCAGGGGGGTTGTTGGGTCGCCTGGCCAAATGTTCCTGGCAAACCTGTCAACGGACCACCAGGAATTGCAGGGACTGATCGGCTGGGCCCGTGGTTTCCAGGCATTGGGCGTGCCCAGAGAAGCACCGTTTGGTCGTTTGGCTCCTTTGGCACACACATGCCTTCTCCATTCTCTTTTCTGGGATGAGGGGGTTGGTTGAGGGGGCGGGGGGAGGGCGGACTGGGATGGGGCCCTTTGTCCTCATCTTCCTGTGGAAATGGAGGTCGGGGAGCTCTGGGGCCCTTCAGAGGCTTTCTCTCCACAGTGGCCTGGTGCCTTCTGTCTTCCGTGAGGCGTTGCGTGTTGGGCTTCGCTTCGCCTTCCTTCCCTCTCCTTTCCTTTTCTAACAGTGGCGGCAACTATGGCCCGTGCTCCTGTTAGCCCTGAGAAGCTAGGCTCCCTCCCGTTGGCATTTTGGGGGAGGGTAATCTGGGAGAAGCCCCATCGAGGCGTTTCCCAGGCATCTGTCGAGACAGGGGGAAAAAATGTCTCGCCCAGACAGACGGGGTAGGCTTGTGGTCTTTGTTGGGGTTGCTTTCTTGTAGCCTTTGTTTTGGGGGTGGATTTGGTTTCCTTTCTGCCTGCCCGTGTCTCTTGGGTTCCGGCGTGTGTGTGGCAAGGGGGTGGGGGGTTTTCCCCGCTGCCCTCGACGCTCAGCCTGGCTCTCGGGGTGTAGCCAAGGGACTTCCGAGTGCAGACCCGTCCCCGGGTTCCCGGCTTTGCTCAGGCTCAGGGGCAACTCCCCTGGGCAGGGAGCATGCTGGGGCACCTCCGTCGAGTCCTCCCCCACCCCCACGTCCTCTGAGACCTTTCCCTTTCTTCTCTTCCACAGGCCCCATCGCCACAGGATCTCGAAGGAGGAGGCTCGTTCTGAAGCTGAGCCAGAAGGACGCCCTGAACGCGCTCTTTCAACAGAACCCCTACCCTGGGATAGCGACCAGAGAACGACTGGCCCGAGAGCTTGGCATTGCCGAAAGCAGAGTTCAGGTAGGCCCCCCCCTCCACCGGTTCTCCCTCTCAGGCTCCCCGTGCCGGTCCAAGGCAGCCGAAAGCCTCCGGCGGCCTTGCTCTTGAGAACGAGTTCTCTCTGTTTGCCCCTAGGTCTGGTTTCAAAACCAACGAAGAAGACGGTTGAAGCAGGGCCGATCGCCGTCTGAAAATGTGCACCAAGACGGGGAACGGGGGCCAACGGCCACGCCCATGCCACCATTACCACCTCCTCGACCTCAGTCTTCCTCTCAAGGTAATTTACCCAGCGTTCTCCAAAGGCAAGTCCCCAGAGGGGGCCCCGAACCCTCCCCCTCTTGCCAGAGAATTCCCTCTGCTGGTGGGTGAGCACGGGCGGCCTCAGAAACACCAAGGGGGGAGGAAAGAGGGCCATCTGGTTGCTGCCCCCATCAGTGTCCCAGAGAAGGGCCCCATGCCCCCAGTCGGCGTGGACGGGCAGCACTCTTCCCCCTTTGCACCCCCTCCCCAGCCCCCTTCGGGAACTTTAGCCTCCGGCTGCCCAAGGCAGCCTTGGCCGAGGAGCATGCCTCAGGGCACTCCGCGGCAAGACCGGAGGAGGAAAGAGACACACAGGGACATGCATGTGTGTGGAGTGTGCGTGTGTGCGCGCACGTATCCACGATGCACACAGGCACATGATCCATCTGTGGCTGTGTTCCTTAGAACCCTGCACCGGCCACATCGCCACCTGAGGTGAGTCAGGTGTGTGCCTAAGTCTGTCTCCCTGGGACTCTCCATCGCCTCCACACCGCCTAGGGCATCTGTGCTGTGAACGTTCCATGGGCCTTAAAGTCCTCTCCTCTCCTCTCGGTGTGTTCTCTCTTTGGCAGAAGCCTCGGCCAGAGAGGCCAGGAGACAGAGGACCGTCATCTCTGCTTCTCAAACAAGGATCCTCGTGCAAGCCTTCACGAGGGATCGCTTTCCGGGGATTGCCGCCAGGGAAGAACTGGCTCGTCAGACGGGAATCCCAGAACCTCGAATCCAGGTAAGTTCTCCACCCAGCGCCTGGGCCCGGGACGTGACCCAGGAGAAAGGAGCGTTCACCGCTGCCAAGGGTTTGCAGGTGGATACACGCAGGCTTGGGCTTGCGCTTGCGCTTGGGCTAGGGGGGAGGGGGCCGAAAGTTGGTGGGCTGCGTGGTGGGTTTGGGGCCGCTTGTGGCCGTGCACTCACCCCTCATTTCCCAGGGCCAAGGGATTCGTTTGCAGAAAATGGCCCTGCAGAACTCACCCTGGGCCTGACAGATCCGAGGACGGGAGGCCAGGCGGGGTGGAGAATGGGCGCCGCGGGGGCGCCAGCACGTTGATCTGGACGCTCACGACTTCTGATGTGCCTGTCTGCCTTTTGCTCCCCTAGATATGGTTTCAAAACCGAAGAGCTCGGCACCCCCAGCAGAGCACGAGCGGGCCTGGCAGTGGCCGTGCCCAAGGCCCAGGCGACGCATCGGCCACGACTACTCCTGCTCCAGAGGACCGAAGGGCCCCACCCGCTGTCCACAGCACCTCTCTTCCCCTTCAGCCCTCTCTGTCGCAGGAGAGCATGCTCCCCTCCTTGGCTCCAGCCGCTCCTTTGGGCGCCCCCACCGTCTGGGTGCCCGGGACTGCCTCTGGGGTCTGTGTGGGCCAGCCGTTGATGATCTTCGTGGTCCAGCCCAGCCCGGAGGCTCTCCAGCCAAGTGCGAAGCCACCACCTCCTCCCCAGGTAGCACTTCCCTGGGCCGAATGCTCCCCTGCTGTCGTGGCCCCTTGGCAGCCTGGGCAAGGGGCCAACCTGCCGCCTGTACAGCCCGAGACACACATCCCGCGGTGGGCAGAGTCACCCTATGGTGAAGGCACGGCCCATCCGCTAGAGCCACAGCACCAGCCCCACACCCTTCGAAGCACGACAAGCCTCCTAGACGAGCTCATGGCGGCCGCGGGCGACCCGGACACGCAGGTGCCGTCCCCGGGTGCCGCGGCAGAGGCAGGAGCGCACCCTGTCCTTCCCGGAGCACCCAGCCTCCTGGACGAGCTCATGGCGGACACTGTCGTCCCGGACACGCAGGCGCCGTCCCCGGGGGCCGCGGCAGATGCAGGAGCGCACCCTGTCCTTCCCGGAGCACCCAGCCTCCTGGACGAGCTCATGGCGGCCGCGGGCGTCCCGGACACACAGGTGCCATCCCCGGGGGCCGCAGCAGATGGAGGAGCGTACCCTGTCCTCCCAGGCGCACCCAGCCTCCTAGACGAGCTCCTGGCGGACACTGTCGTCCCGGACACGCAGGCACCGTCCCCGGGGGCCGCGGCAGGCGCAGGAGCGCACCCTGTCCTCCCAGGTGCACCCAGCTTCCTAGACGAGCTCCTGGCGTCCACGGGCGTCCCGTACATGCAGGCGCCGTCCCCGGGGGCCGCGGCAGACTCAGGAGCGCACCCTATCCTCCCAGTCGCACCCAGCCTCCTAGACGAGCTCCTGGCGGCCACGAGCGTCCCGTACATGCAGGCGCCGTCCCCGGGGGCCGCGGCAGATGCAGGAGCGCACCCTGTCCTTCCCGGTGCACCCAGCCTCCTGGACGAGCTCCTGGCGGCCACGGGCGTCCCGTACATGCAGGCGCCGTCCCCGGGGTCCGCGGCAGATGCAGGAGCGCACCCTGTCCTTCCCGGTGCACCCAGCCTCCTGGACGAGCTCCTGGGGGCCACGGGCGTCCCGGACACGCAGGCGCCGTCCCCGGGTGCCGCGGCAGACGCAGGAGCGCACCCTGTCCTCCCAGTCGCACCCAGCATCCTGGACGAGCTCCTGGCGGCCACGGGCGTCCCGTACATGCAGGCGCCGTCCCCGGGGGCCACGGCAGATGCAGGAGTGCACCCTGTCCTTCCCGGTGCACCCAGCCTCCTGGACGATCTCCTGGCGGCCACGGGCGTCCCGTACATGCAGGCGCCGTCCCCGGGGGCCGCGGCAGATGCAGGAGCGCACCCTGTCCTTCCCGGTGCACCCAGCCTCCTGGACGAGCTCCTGGGGGCCACGGGCGTCCCGGACACGCAGGCGCCGTCCCCGGGTGCCGCGGCAGACGCAGGAGCGCACCCTGTCCTCCCCGTCGCACCCAGCCTCCTAGACGAGCTCCTGGCGTCCACGGACGTCCCCGGCTCACCGGCTCCTTCCCCGGGGTCCTCTACTGCCATCGCAGAGGACCAGCCAGCCCTCCCCGGGTCACGCAGCCTCCTAGAGGAAATCATGGCTGCCACGGCCATCCAGGACATGCCGTGGCCTTCCCCGGGGGTCACTGCCGAGGAAGGAGGAGCTGAGGCAAGCATGGAAGCACCCCTCAGTGAGGACGATTACCAGGCCCTCCTCGACATGCTGCCAGGCTCCCCAGGCCCTTGGGCTTAGAGGGAGAGGAAGGAAGGGGCCCCTTCTCCCCCAAGCCCCTTTCAGGCCTCCCTGCCTGGCATGCAGAGCCATGGAGCTCGGCGAGGGGGCCGGGTTTGGCTGGGGGTGGAGAGAATACAGACGGGATGTCTACCAACATCTTTGGGGACAAATGCGAGAGCTGGACCTTAGGGCAGCATGGGTCCCGTCCCCCCAAGAGGGACACCCCACCTGAAGCCTCCAGGC
This sequence comes from Giraffa tippelskirchi, assembly GCF_054371585.1. Taxonomy (NCBI): domain Eukaryota; kingdom Metazoa; phylum Chordata; class Mammalia; order Artiodactyla; family Giraffidae; genus Giraffa; species Giraffa tippelskirchi. The sequence goes on from NC_137283.1 coordinate 1,593,050, forward strand.
ATGCGCGCATTCCAGTGACCAAGAGGGTGCCTAAGAGGGGACATGCCATGGATCCAATAAAGAAACCCTGTGCCCCGCACAGGTTCTTTCCGTCTGGCTCTTGTGTCTTCTGGTCCCGTCTTTCCCGCACTCCACACAGGAGAATGCCTTCCCTATGCCAGGGGCAGCTGAGGGGAGGGGAGCGGGGGATGGGGAAATGGGAAGGTGGATGGCTGGGAGATGCGAGGTGGGAGGGAGCGAGCGGGTGGAGGGAGAGGGTGGGGGTGAAGGGAGAGAGTGGGGGTGAAGGGAGAGAGCTGGGAAGGCTAAGTGGGAGAGGGAGGGAGGGAGGGAAGGGAGGCAGGGAGGGTCGGGGACGGAAGGAGGAAGGGGGGTGGTCGGGGGAGGGGGGCGGCGCCCGCGCGGCGGGGACTCAGCTTCAAGCCACCGGCAAACCCCGCGGGTATCCCTAAAATACTCCGTTGGGGACACGCTTGCCTCGGTTTCGGGGTGCATGCCCTGGGCGGGTTTCCCAAGGTGAGATCCTCTGAGCAAGCAGTAGGGACCGACCCACACAACCACTCTCACGACCAGACTCCCTGTGAACACACCCGCCAGGTATATCTGCAAAGGCCAATCATCTCCATGTGTCTCTCAGATCCTCGCGGTGTAGTGACTGAGCTCGCCCTGCCGCGAGCATGCCCCCATCACCAGCCGACTTACAGACATTATTTATTTGCAAACCCGTTCCTGAATTCATAGACCCAATGGTTTCAAAGTACATACAAACCCCTCAGAGTTCTCATGTGAACCCCGGTGGTTGGGTTTCGAAAGCAGGGTGGCCACAAATACTTAGCTAAAGATGGTTGTGGGTGTGCCGGTGTGTTTCGTTCGTGTCTTTTCAATTCATCGGGACCTGTTCCGAGCGAAAAGAGAGGTGCCTCGCATCGTCCATCCCCCGCACTACTTCACGCAGCCTTCTCCCTTCTTTGTCTGCTCCTTCCCCCTGATTTCCTCCTCCTTCTCCTCCCCGCCCTCCGTTTCTCGAAGAAAGCGCACACTCTTTCCGTGTCCCGTTGTTGGCACGGGTCAGGGCTTCGTTCTCTCCACAAACGGCCAAGCTTCTTTCCTAGCCTTAGTGGAACCTCCTTGCTAAGAGTATGGGGATACACTCTCCCCTTTCCCGGGTCTTCCCAGGGCACTTGGGCTGGGGGGTGGGCTGGGGAGAGGCGGGCATCAGGTTCCACCTGAAAAAGCCCCAAAGGGCGTGAGCTGCCATTCGAGTGGCTGGCCCATCAGGTCTCTGGCAGTAGACTCGAGCTCCTGGCAAGTCAGAGACCTGGGGGTGGGCAGGGCAGTGGACTGGGACTGCTGTAGGGAAAGGACGCCATGGGGGCACAGAGGAGGTGGGGAGGGACGTGGGAAACGGAGGCAAGGAAAGCGAGGGAATCGAAGTGGAGGCACCGGACAGAGCGTCCAGTGTCCGGGAATGCCTCGGAGGAGCCGGCGGAGGCCACTGGGGCCAACGTATGTGTGGAATGTGAAAAGGCGGGAAAACCCAGAGAGTTTCGGAAGCCAAGGCAGGCTGGGAAAGGGGGCGTGGGCGGCAACTGCAAAGGGGCCTAGGCGAATTCCCGGGCAATTAACAATCTGTGCACTGCTGATGCTCCCCGAGCCCGGCGTTGATCCCACCGCTGCGGTGTGGCAGGGCCACTAACCAAAGCCCCGAACGGCACACCCAGCCCAACGTGGACCTTGGGGCTGTGTGGCACGGGCCGTGCCCGTGAAAGCCCACTCGCTCCACGGGATCCTTTCCAGGGTTTCTGCTTGGCGGCCAGGGACGTCCCTCCCCTCCTTCTACGCCCCCACCGCTATTTGCATACATAGGGGTGGAGCCACCTCACCCTATCGCAAGTCCTGAGCTGCTGGCTGCTCGCCCCCCGGGACAGCAGTCCGCAGCGTCCGTGTGTCTCTCCCACCATGGCCTCGTCCAGCTCCTCCAGCACCTCAAGTGGTACGTTTGCCCTCGGCCCCTGGGGTTGGATCACGTCTCAGGGGGGTTTGTGGGTCGCCTGGCCAAATGTTCCTGGCAAACCTGTCAACGGACCACCAGGAATTGCAGGGACTGATCGGCTGGGCCCGTGGTTTCCAGGCGTTGGGCGTGCCCAGAGAGGCACCGTTTGGTCGTTTGGCTCCTTCGGCACACACATGGCTTCTCCATTCTCTTTTCTGGGATGAGGGGGTTGGTTGAGGGGGCGGGGGGAGGGCGGACTGGGATAGGGCCCTTTGTCCTCATCTTCCTGTGGAAATGGAGGTCGGGGAGCTCTGGGGCCCTTCAGAGGCTTTCTCTCCACAGTGGCCTGGTGCCTTCTGTCTTCCGTGAGGCATTGCGTGTTGGGCTTCGCTTCGCCTTCCTTCCCTCTGCTTTCCTTTTCTAACAGTGGCGGCAACTATGGCCCGTGCTCCTGTTAGCCCTGAGAAGCTAGGCTCCCTCCCGTTGGCATTTTGGGGGAGGGTAATCTGGGAGAAGCCCCATCGAGGCGTTTCCCAGGCATCTCTCGAGACAGGGGGAAAAAATGTCTCGCCCAGACAGACGGGGTAGGCTTGTGGTCTTTGTTGGGGTTGCTTTCTTGTAGCCTTTGTTTTGGGGGTGGATTTGGTTTCCTTTCTGCCTGCCCGTGTCTCTTGGGTTCCGGCGTGTGTGTGGGAAGGGGGTGGGGGGTTTTCCCCGCTGCCCTCGACGCTCAGCCTGGCTCTCGGGGTGTAGCCAAGGGACTTCCGAGTGCAGACCCGTCCCCGGGTTCCCGGCTTTGCTCAGGCTCAGGGGCAACTCCCCTGGGCAGGGAGCATGCTGGGGCACCTCCGTCGAGTCCTCCCCCACCCCCACGTCCTCTGAGACCTTTCCCTTTCTTCTCTTCCACAGGCCCCATCGCCACAGGATCTCGAAGGAGGAGGCTCGTTCTGAAGCTGAGCCCGAAGGACGCCCTGCACGCGCTCTTTCAACAGAACCCCTACCCTGGGATAGCGACCAGAGAACGACTGGCCCGAGAGCTTGGCATTGCCGAAAGCAGAGTTCAGGTAGGCCCCCCCCCACCGGTTCTCCCTCTCAGGCTCCCCGTGCCGGTCCAAGGCAGCCGAAAGCCTCCGGCGGCCTTGCTCTTGTGAACGAGTTCTCTCTGTTTGCCCCTAGGTCTGGTTTCAAAACCAACGAAGAAGACGGTTGAAGCAGGGCCGATCGCCGTCTGAAAATGTGCACCAAGACGGGGAACGGGGGCCAACGGCCACGCCCATGCCACCATTACCACCTCCTCGACCTCAGTCTTCCTCTCAAGGTAATTTACCCAGCGTTCTCCAAAGGCAAGTCCCCAGAGGGGGCCCCGAACCCTCCCCCTCTTGCCAGAGAATTCCCTCTGCTGGTGGGTGAGCACGGGCGGCCTCAGAAACACCAAGGGGGGAGGAAAGAGGGCCATCTGGTTGCTGCCCCCATCAGTGTCCCAGAGAAGGGCCCCATGCCCCCAGTCGGCGTGGACGGGCAGCACTCTTCCCCCTTTGCACCCCCTCCCCAGCCCCCTTCGGGAACTTTAGCCTCCGGCTGCCCAAGGCAGCCTTGGCCGAGGAGCATGCCTCAGGGCACTCCGCGGCAAGACCGGAGGAGGAAAGAGACACACAGGGACATGCATGTGTGTGGAGTGTGCGTGTGTGCGCGCACGTATCCACGATGCACACAGGCACATGATCCATCTGTGGCTGTGTTCCTTAGAACCCTGCACCGGCCACATCGCCACCTGAGGTGAGTCAGGTGTGTGCCTAAGTCTGTCTCCCTGGGACTCTCCATCCCCTCCACACCGCCTAGGGCATCTGTGCTGTGAACGTTCCATGGGCCTTAAAGTCCTCTCCTCTCCTCTCGGTGTGTTCTCTCTTTGGCAGAAGCCTCGGCCAGAGAGGCCAGGAGACAGAGGACCGTCATCTCTGCTTCTCAAACAAGGATCCTCGTGCAAGCCTTCACGAGGGATCGCTTTCCGGGGATTGCCGCCAGGGAAGAACTGGCTCGTCAGACGGGAATCCCAGAACCTCGAATCCAGGTAAGTTCTCCACCCAGCGCCTGGGCCCGGGACGTGACCCAGGAGAAAGGAGCGTTCACCGCTGCCAAGGGTTTGCAGGTGGATACACGCAGGCTTGGGCTTGCGCTTGCGCTTGGGCTAGGGGGGAGGGGGCCGAAAGTTGGTGGGCTGCGTGGTGGGTTTGGGGCCGCTTGTGGCCGTGCACTCACCCCTCATTTCCCAGGGCCAAGGGATTCGTTTGCAGAAAATGGCCCTGCAGAACTCACCCTGGGCCTGACAGATCCGAGGACGGGAGGCCAGGCGGGGTGGAGAATGGGCGCCGCGGGGGCGCCAGCACGTTGATCTGGACGCTCACGACTTCTGATGTGCCTGTCTGCCTTTTGCTCCCCTAGATATGGTTTCAAAACCGAAGAGCTCGGCACCCCCAGCAGAGCACGAGCGGGCCTGGCAGTGGCCGTGCCCAAGGCCCAGGCGACGCATCGGCCACGACTACTCCTGCTCCAGAGGACCGAAGGGCCCCACCCGCTGTCCACAGCACCTCTCTTCCCCTTCAGCCCTCTCTGTCGCAGGAGAGCATGCTCGACCCTTCAACATGCCCTCGTGTGTCTCGGTCGTCGGGTGCGACTTTTTCTCATCCCTCCCCAACTATCTGAATCCTGGTCAGGAGGTCAGGGACCACCTCGAGCCGTACTTGGTGCCCCGTATAGGATGGTCTGGGGCCCCAGGCGTGGTCCCTCATCGGGGGCCCACTCCTCTCATTGGAGGTGCCTTGCTGACAGTTCTCTCTTCATTTTGCTTTTTTGCAAAACGAAGCCAAATCCCCATTCGGAGACTTGGATGGATGGGTGCACCTACCCATGCTGTCAAAGTGGGGAGGTCGTCCCCGGCCAGCTCCCTCTCCCTTGGAGTCCGTGCCCCTACTTTTGCCACCACGCACCCCCTTCACTCCCCCCTCAGTAGGCCTGATGACCCCCGACAGCCCTGGGCCTGGTGTTTATGGTGTAGTGCCGGGGACAGGTAGCTGGGCCAAGCTTCCGAGGTCCCTCCCTGCCTGTCGTGGGTGGGCCCTGCTGTCGGGCGCTGTCATTTTGTCACCCGAAATGGGCCTTTTCTGCCACCAGGTAAGTGCTGATATGGTCTCTCTTGGAGTCTGCCGCCGAGGACTTTGGGCCTCTGGACGCACGTGGGGCTCTGGGCCTTTGGGCCGCCGTCCTGGGCCTGTGCGCCAGCTCCCGTGTGGCATGTCTGGCAGACCCGACCCGTGGCGCCACCTCCGGTCTCTGGGCGACCCGAGGGCGGCGTGGCGAGGCGCCGTGGGTCTTCTACCCTGTGTGCTCCCCGCTGCGGGCGCCCGGTGGTGGCTGGGACGACCTCTGCTCTGTAGGCTCCGTGCCCCGTGTCAGGTAGCTCCTCCTCCTGGGGTCGTCGGCCGCTGTCACCTGAGGTGAGGTGTGGCGGGGGGAGGCGGCCAGTGAGGCTTAAAGCGGGCCCCTCCGGCGACTGTCCTCACCGTGCCTTCCCCCCTCCCCCTCGGCTCAACGGATCGATGTGGTGTGGTCGTGCTCTCCCGGGCCGGGCCTAAGCTGTGCCGGATGAGGGACGGGCGTTCCTGGTGAACGTGTGCGGTCTTCTCGGTCTGTCCACGGGGTCCCTCGCCTGCCTTTCCCCCTGCCCGTCGGGGAGGGTGAGGAAGGCGGGAGGGTGGGTGCGGCCTCCGGCCCCGACTCTCGGTCTCCTGCCCTCCCCTCCTCGGGGCGTCAGTGAGGCCGTCGGTCTTCGGACACAGCAGATGCTCTCGCTTCGCCTTCTCGGTGTGTGTCCCGCGAGCGGCCCTCCCCGCGGTGGGGAGGGCTGTGCCCGCTGCTGCCCCGCGCACCCCGCGTGGGTGGGTGAGTGCGCCTCATTTGACCCTCGGTGGTGCCCCTGGAGCGCTCCAGGTCGCCTCTCAGGTGCCTGAGGCCGAGTGGTGGTGCCGTTTCCCTTAACCTGGCGTCCTCCTCGGGTCCCCCACCACGGTGGTGTGTGTGTGTCCCGCGAGTGGCTCTCTTTGGGGGAGGGGTTGAGACGGTAAGAGAGGCGTGCCTGTTCCCCTCATCTCTTCCGTTGGAGGCAGGTGCTGCCTCGTCGTGGAGGCACGGGCTGTGCTCCGGCCCTGACCGTGCACACGCTCCTGTGTGGTTGTCCGCTTACCTGTACCGCAGACCCCTCCCACCCAGTTGAGGATTGGCGGCTCGTGGAGTGCCTCCGTGGGCCCGAAGGAGAGACGATGGGGTGAGGGACGGCGCGCCCTCGGTGAAAAAGTCTTCTCTAGTGATCCGAGAGGGAGCCTTTGGGGTACCAGAGCCCCCAGCCGCTGCCCCTCCTGAGTGTGCAGTGTAGCCACCGTGGCGACTGCCAGAGCACGTGGGCAGAATCCCCCCCACCTCTCCTCTGTGGGGGGGGATGGATGCGCCGGCCCAGTGGTGGAGCCATGTGCCTACTGCGGCCGGCGCCTCCCCTCTCTGAGTTGGGAGAGGGTCCCGTCAGGCCCCGCCAGGTGTCTGGCAAGCGGGGGACCGTGCGTGTGCTGTGTGCATGCAGCCTGCCGCGTGGTGTGAGCGCAGGAGGGGAAGGGCCAGGGGTCGGCCCCAGCTTCCCCAGCCTCGCAGCCGTGGTGAGGAGGAGACTATCATGCCTGCCCTCATCCCTGAGCTGTAGCCAGTGGTGGCCAGCAGGCACAGTCTGGGCCACCTGGCTCAAGAGCGTGTCCCCAGGATGTTGAGCCTCGGGGTCAGACTAGATGGAAGATGGATCCGTTGAGGGTGGATGGAGGAGACGATTGGGACGGGTTGTGGGGCCCGCTCTGGGGGTGGCCAGGACTGGCCTGCGACCCAGGTGTTGAGGGACTGCCCTCGTGTGTGGGTGGTGCTGGGATCCCGTGCTGGTTTTCCTTGTGGCCCAGCCGTGTCCCGGTGTTTTCTGGTCCCTGGACTGCTGCCGTGCCCCTGTCCCGCGGCCCTGGCTGAGTGTGCTTGCTGGTCCCTCCGGGCTGCTGCCAGCCTTCCTCCTTGTCCCGTGCTAGCGACCGCCCGTGTTCCCTTCTCCTGTCTGGGAATGAGCCAGGCTCCCCTCATGTGGGTCTCGTCCCCTGGCCTGTGTCGGCTGGTGGCGTCCCTGGGTGGAGCAGGGCCGTTGGAACCCTGAGAAAGGGGGGAGGACCCTGGCACAGCGGGGTTGCCTGTGTGAGGGCCGTGGGGGCCGCCAGTACATGATGGGAGAGCGTTCTCCTGGGAGGACTGCGGCTCTGGCTATGTGGGTGGCGTGGGCATGAGCCCCGTGTGGGGGCCCCCCTGAGGGGCTCGAGAGGCCAGTCCATTGTCCCAGGTATGCCACGGGACCACCACTGTGCTGGGAGACCTCTGGCGGTGATATCCCCTGGTTCTCTCTGGCGGCTGACTTGCATCCCCTGGCTCATTTCTAGCCGCTACCCCACTTCTCCACCGCTGGTTCTGTGCCGCTGCCGCATCTCCCATGTGGCTGAACCCCGTCAGTGCTCCTCTCCATCCGTCTTGGTCACTCCGCATCTGCTGCTCCCTGGGGTGCACCCTGATGCATCTCGCTTCTGGGGCCTGCTGCGGCCCCGATCCATTGCCATGTCTGCCAATGTCGTCGAGGCTGGACGAGGGGAAGCGACCGTGACTCGCACCAGCCCCCTGCCATGCCCTTGCTCTGCTCCGGTGTGCACGCCCAAGCGCAGGTCTGGTCCCACGGGGGTCCCTGGCCGCTGGGGCAATGGGCCCACAACAGGGGTGGGGAGGAGGAGGCAGCCCGCCGCCCTCGCCTCGTTCTTTCACGCGGTGGCAGTGGTGTGCTGCAACCCTTGAGGACCCGAGGGTGTGCGTGCTCGGGCATCTTGGTGCATGCAGGGTGGGTTGGTTGGGTTTCCTGCCATGGTTGAGTGCTTTCCCGATACTGACACCCTTTCCCTGCTTCTTCATCTCACGGGTTTTCTGGCTCACCTAACACAGTGCGTCACATCCAGGGACCCCCACTCCTGGCATGCCCGGCTCCTTGTGCTTTCTCCCCTTCCTGATTCATCCTGCCAGTAGCATATGCTTGTCTGAAAGATTATTCCAGCCCAATAGCGTTCATCTCACATGTTAGTAAAGTAATGCTTAAAATTCTCCAAGGCAGGCTTCAGCAATAACTGAACTGTGAAATTCCAGATGTTTAAGCTGGTTTTAGAAAAGGCACAGGAACCACAGATTAAATTGCCAACATCGGATGGATCATTGAAAAAGCAAGAGAGTTCCAGAAAAACATCTACATTTGCTTTATTGACTATGCTAAAGCCTTTGACTGTGTGGATCACAATAAACTGTGGAAAATTCTGGAAGAGATGGATATACCAGACCACCTGACTTGGCTATTTGAGAAACCATTATGCAGGTCAGAGTAACAGTCAGAACTGGACATGAAACAACAGGTTGGTTCCAAATAGAAAAAGGAGGTATGTCAATGCTGTATATTGTCACCCTGCTAAATTTAAATTACAGAGTACATCATGAGAAACGCTGGGCTGGAGGAAGCAGAAGCTGGAATCAAGATTGCAGTGAGAAATATTAATAATTTCAAATATGCAGATGACACCACCCTTATGGCACAAAGTGAAGAGGAACTAAAGAGCCTCTTTTTTTATATGTATAAATTTATTTATTTTAGTTGGGGGCGAATTACTTTACAATATTGTAATAGTTTTTGCCATACATTGACATGAATCAGCCATGGGTTTACATGTGTACCCCTTCCTGGACCCCCCACCCACCTCCCTCCCCATCCCATACCTCCGGGTCATCCCATTGCCCTGGCCCTGAGCCCTTGTCTCATGCATCGAACATGGAATGGTGTTCCGTTTCACATATGATAATATACATGTTTCAATGCTATTCTCCCAGAACGTCCCACCCTCACCTTCTCCCTCAGAGTCCATAAAATTGTTCTATGCATCTGTGTCTCTTATTCTGTCTCGCATATAGGGTTATCGTTACCATCTTTCAAATTCCATATATATGCATTAGTATACTGTATTGTTGTTTTTCTTTCTGGCTTACTTCACTCTGTATAATGGGCTCCAGTTTCATCCATCTCAATAGAACCGATTCAAATGTATTTTTTTTAATGGCTGAGTAATATTCCATTGTGTATATGTACCACAGCTTCCTTATCCATTCGTCTGCTGATGGACATCTAGGTTGCTTCCATGTCCTGGCTATTGTAAACAGTGCTGCGATGAACATTGGGGTACACGCGTCTCTTTCAATTCTGGTTTCCTCGGTGTGTATGCCCAGCAGTGGGATTGCTGGGTAATATGGCAGTTCTATTCCCAGTTTTTTAAGGAATCTCCACACTGTTCTCCATAGTGGCTGTACTAGTTTGCATTCCCACCAACAGTGTAAGAGGGTTCCCTTTTCTCCACACCCTCTCCAGCATTACCTCTTGATGAAAGTGAAAGAGGAGAGTGAAAAACTTGGTTTAAGCTCAACATTCAGAAAACTAAAATCATGGTCTCTAGTCCCATCACTTCATGGGAGATAGTTATGCAAACAGTGGAAACTATGGATGACTTTATTTTTCTGGGCTCCAAAATCACTACAGGAGGTGATTGCAGCCATGAAAAATAAGCTTACTTCTTGGAAGGAAAGTTATGACCAATCTAGATAGCATATTTAAAAGCAGAGACATTACTTTGCCAACAAATGTCCATATAGTCAAGGCTATGGTATTTCCAGTGGTCATGTATGTATGTGAGAGTTGGAGTATAAAGCTGACCGCTAAAGAATTGATGCTTTTGAACTGTGCTGTGGGAGAAGACTCTTGAGAGTCCCTTGGACTGAAAGGTTATCCAACCAGTCCATGCTAAAGGATATCAGTCCTGGGTGTTCATTGGAAGGACTGATGCTGAAGCTGAAACTCAACAGTTTGGCCACTGGATTCAAAGACCTGACTCATCTGAAAAGAACCTGATACTGTGAAAGAAGAGAGGAGGAAGGGAAGGAGATGACAGAGGATAAGATGGATTGAGGGCATTATGAAATTGATGGGCATGGGTTTTGGCGGATTTGGGGTGTGGTGATGGACAGGGAGGCCTGGTGTCCTGTGGTTCATGGGGATGCAAAGAGTTGGATCTGAATGAAGTAACTATAACTGCGTCTATGAACTTAGGAACGGGTTTGCAAATAAATACAGTCTGTAAGTCGGCTGGTGACAGGGGCATGCTGGCGGCAGGGAGAGTTAAGTCACTAAAATGCGAGGATTAGAGAGACACATGGAGATGATTGGCCTTTGCAGATATACCTGGCGGGTGTGTTCACAGGGAATCTGGTCGTGAAAGCGGTTGTGTGGGTAGGTCCCTACTGCTTGCTCAGAGGATCTCACCTCGGGAAATCCGCCCAGGGCATGCACCCCGAGAAAGAGGTAAGTGTGTCCCCAATGGAGTATTTTAGGGATACCGGCGGGGTTTGCCGGTGGCTTGCTTGAAGCTGAGTCCCAGACATGCGGGTGCTACCCCCCTGCCCCAACCACCCCCCACCCTCCTTCCTTGCCCGACGCTCCCTGCCTCCCTTCCCACCCTCCCTCTCTCTCCCACTCAGTCTTCCCAGCTCTCACCCTTCACCCCCACTCTCTCCCTTCGCCTCCAACCGTTCGCTCCCTCCCACCTCACATTTCCCAGCCATCCACCTTTCCATTTCCCCATCCCCCGCTCCCCTCCCCTCAGCTGCCCCTGGCATAGGGAAGGCGTTCTCCTGTGTGGAGTGCGGGAAAGACGGGACCGGAAGACAGAAGAGCCAGATGGAAAGAACCTGCGTGGGGCACAGGCTTTCTTTATTGGATCCATGGCATGTCCCCTCTTAGGCACCCTCTTGGTGACTGGAAAGCTCGGATACCTGGAGGCTTCAGGTGGGGTGTCCCTCTTGGGGCGACGGGACCCATGCTGCCCTAAAGTCCAGCTCTCACACTTGTCCCAAAAAATGCTGGTAGACATCCCGTCTGTATTCTCTCCACCCCCAGCCAAATCCGGCCCCCTCGCGAGCTCCATGGCTCCGCATCCCAGGCAGGGAGGCCTGAAAGGGGCTTGGGGGAGAAGGGGCCCCTTCATTCCAATCCCTCTAAGCCCAAGAGCCGGGGGAGCCTGGCAGCATGTGGAGGAGGGCCTGGTAATCGTAATCACTGAGGGGTGCTTCCGGGATTGCCTCAGCTCCTCCTTCCCCGGCAGTGGTCCACGGGAAAGACCACGGCGTGTCCTGGATGGCCGTGATATACATGATTTCCTCTAGGAGGCTGAGTGACCCAGGGACTGCTGGGTGGTCTTCGGCGATGGAAGTAGAGGACCCCAGGGAAGGACCCGGTGAGCCCGGGACAACCGTGGCGGCCAGGAGCTCGTCTAGGAGGCTGGGTGCGACTGGGAGGACAGGGTGCGCTCCTGCGTCTGCCGCGGCACCCGGGGACGGCGCCTGCGAGTCCGGGCTGCCCGTGGCCGCCAGGAGACCGTCCAGGAAGCTGGGTGCACCGGGAAGGACAGGGTGCGCTCCTGCGTCTGCCGCGACCCCCGGGGACGGCGCCTGCATGTACGGGACGCCCGTGGCAGCCAGGACCTCGTCTAGCAGGATGGGTAGGTCTGGGAGTACAGGTTGAGCTCCTTCGTCTGCCACGGTTCCCAGGGATGGTGCCTGCGTGTCTGGACGTGCGTGGCCACCAGGAGCTCGTCTAGGAAGCTGAGTGCGCCTGGGAGATCAGGGTGCGCTCCTGCATCTGCCGCGGCTCCCGGGGACCCCACCTGCGTGTCCGGGACGACAGTTGCCGCCAGGAGCTCGTCTAGGAGGCTGGGTGTGCCTGGAAGGACAGGGAACGCTCCTCCATCTGCCGCGGCTCCCGGGGACGGCACCTGCGTGTCCGGGACGCCCGTGGCCGCCATGAGCTCGTGTAGGAGGCTTGTGGTGCTACGAAGGGTGTGGGGCTGGTGCTGTGGCTCTAGCGGATGGGCCATGCCTTCACCATAGGGTGACTCCGCCCACCGCGGGATGTGTGTCTCGGGCTGTACAGGCGGCAGGTTGGCCCCTTGCCCAGGCTGCCAAGGGGCCACGACAGCAGGGGAGCATTCGGCCCAGGGAAGTGCTACCTGGGGAGGAGGTGGTGGCTTCGCACTTGGCCGGAGAGCCTCTGGACTGGGCTGGACCACGAAGATCAACAACGGTGGCCCAAACAGACCCCAGAGGCAGTCCCGGGCACCCAGACGGTGGGGGCGCCCAAAGGAGCGGCTGGAGCCAAGGAGGGGAGCATGCTCTCCTGCGACAGAGAGGGCTGAAGGGGAAGAGAGGTGCTGTGGACAGCGGGTGGGGCCCTTCGGTCCTCTGGAGCAGGAGTAGTCGTGGCCGATGCGTCGCCTGGGCCTTGGGCACGGCCACTGCCAGGCCCGCTCGTGCTCTGCTGGGGGTGCCGAGCTCTTCGGTTTTGAAACCATATCTAGGGGAGCAAAAGGCAGACAGGCACATCAGAAGTCGTGAGCGTCCAGATCAACGTGCTGGCGACCAATGGCGCCCATTCTCCACCCAGCCTGGCCTCCCGTCCTCGGATCTGTCAGGCCCAGGGTGAGTTCTGCAGGGCCATTTTCTGCAAACGAATCCCTTGGCCCTGGGAAATGAGGGGTGCGTGCACGGCCACAAGCGGCCCCAAACCCACCACGCAGCCCACCAACTTTCGGCCCCCTCCCCCCTAGCCCAAGCGCAAGCGCAAGCCCAAGCCTGCGTGTATCCACCTGCAAACCCTTGGCAGCGGTGAACGCTCCTTTCTCCTGGGTCACGTCCCGGGCCCAGGCGCTGGGTGGAGAACTTACCTGGATTCGAGCTTCTGGGGTTCCCGTCTGACGAGCCAGTTCTTCCCTGGCGGCAATCCCCGGAAAGCGATCCCTCGTGAAGGCTTGCACGAGGATCCTTGTTTGAGAAGCAGAGATGACGGTCCTCTGTCTCCTGGCCTCTCTGGCCGAGGCTTCTGCCAAAGAGAGAACACACCGAGAGGAGAGGAGAGGACTTTAAGGCCCATGGAACGTTCACAGCACAGATGCCCTAGGCGGTGTGGAGGGGATGGAGAGTCCCAGGGAGACAGACTTAGGCACACACCTGACTCACCTCAGGTGGCGATGTGGCCGGTGCAGGGTTCTAAGGAACACAGCCACAGATGGATCATGTGCCTGTGTGCATCGTGGATACGTGCGCGCACACACGCACACTCCACACACATGCATGTCCCTGTGTGTCTCTTTCCTCCTCCGGTCTTGCCGCGGAGTGCCCTGAGGCATGCTCCTCGGCCAAGGCTGCCTTGGGCAGCCGGAGGCTAAAGTTCCCGAAGGGGGCTGGGGAGGCGGTGCAAAGGGGGAAGAGTGCTGTCCGTCCACGCTGACTGGGGGCATGGGGCCCTTCTCTGGGACACTGATGGGGGCAGCAACCAGATGGCCCTCTTTCCTCCCCCCTTGGTGTTTCTGAGGCCGCCCGTGCTCACCCACCAGCAGAGGGCATTCTCTGGCAAGAAGGGGAGGGTTCGGGGCCCCCTCTGGGGACTTGCCTTTGGAGAACGCTGGGTAAATTACCTTGAGAGGAAGACTGAGGTCGAGGAGGTGGTGATGGTGGCATGGGCGTGGCCGTTGGCCCCCGTTCCCCGTCTTGGTGCACATTTTCAGACGGCGATCAGCCCTGCTTCAACCGTCTTCTTCGTTGGTTTTGAAACCAGACCTAGGGGCAAACAGAGAGAACTCGTTCTCAAGAGCAAGGCCGCCGGAGGCTTTCGGCTGCCTTAGACCGGCACGGGGAGCCTGAGAGGGAGAACCGGTGGAGGGGGGGGCCTACCTGAACTCTGCTTTCGGCAATGCCAAGCTCTCGGGCCAGTCGTTCTCTGGTTGCTATCCCAGGGTAGGGGTTCTATTGAAACAGCGCTTGCAGGGCGTCCTTCGGGCTCAGCTTCAGAACGAGCCTCCTCCTTCGAGATCCTGTGGCGATGGGGCCTGTGGAAGAGAAGAAAGGGAAAGGTCTCAGAGGACGTGGGGGTGGGGGAGGACTCGACGGAGGTGCCCCAGCATGCTCCCTGCCCAGGGGAGTTGCCCCTGAGCCTGAGCAAAGCCGGGAACCCGGGGACGGGTCTGCACTCGGAAGTCCCTTGGCTACACCCCGAGAGCCAGGCTGAGCGTCGAGGGCAGCGGGGAAAACCCCCCACCCCCTTCCCACACACACGCCGGAACCCAAGAGACACGGGCAGGCAGAAAGGAAACCAAATCCACCCCCAAAACAAAGGCGACAAGAAAGCAAACCCAACAAAGACCACAAGCCTACCCCGTCTGTCTGGGCGAGACATTTTTTCCCCCTGTCTCGGGAGATGCCTGGGAAACGCCTCGATGGGGCTTCTACCAGATTACCCTCCCTCAAAATGCCAACGGGAGGGAGCCTAGCTTCTCAGGGCTAACAGGAGCACGGGCCATAGTTGCCGTCACTGTTAGAAAAGGAAAGGAGAGGGAAGGAAGGAAGGCGAAGCGAAGCCCAACACGCAACGCCTCACGGAAGACAGAAGACACCAAGCCACTGGGGAGAGAAAGCCTCTGAAGGGCCCCAGAACTCCCCGACCTCCATTTCCACAGGAAGATGAGGACAAAGGGCCCCATCCCAGTCCGCCCTCCTCCCACGCCCTCAACCAACCCCCTCATCCCAGAAAAGGGAAAGGAGAAGCCATGTGTGTGCCAAAGGAGCCAAACGACCAAACGGTGCCTCTCTGGGCACGCCCAACGCCTGGAAACCACGGGCCCAGCCGATCGGTCCCTGCCATTCCTGGTGGTCCGTTGACAGGTTTGCCGGGAACCTTTGGCCGGGGCCCCCACAAACCCCCCTGAGACGTGATCCAACCCCAGGGGCTGAGGGCAAACGTACCACTTGAGGTGCTGGAGGAGCTGGACGAGGCCATGGTGGGAGAGACACACGGACACTGCAGACTGCTGTCCCGGTGGGCCAGCAGCCAGCAGCTCAGGACTTGCGATAGGGTGAGGTGGCTCCGCCCCTATGTATGTAAATAGCGGTGGGGGCTTAGAAGGAGGGGAGGGACGTCCCTGGCCGCCAAGCAGAGACCCTAGAAAGGATCCCGTGGAGCGAGTGGGCTTTCACGGGCACGGCCCGTGCCACACAGCCCCAAGGTCCACGTTGGGCTGGGTGTGCCGTTCGGGGCTTGGTTAGTGGCCCTGCCACGCCGCAGCGGCGGGATCAACCCCGGGCTCGGGGAGCATCAGCAGTGCACAGATTGTTAATTGCCCGGGAATTCCCCTAGGCCCCTTTGCAGTTGCCGCCCACGCCCCCTTTCCTAGCCTGCCTTGGCTTCCGACACTCTCTGGGTTTTCCCGCCTTTTCACATTCCACACATACGTTGGCCCCAATGGCCTCCGCCGGCTCCTCCGAGGCATTCCCGGACACTGGACGCTCTGTCCGGTGCCTCCACCTCGATTGCCTCGCTTTCCTTGCCTCCGTTTCCCACGTCGCTCCCCACCTCCTCCGTGTCCCCCTGGCGTCCTTTCCCTACAGCAGTCCCAGTCCACTGCCCTGCCTACCCCCAGGGCTCTGACTTGCCGGGAGCTCGAGTCTACTGCCAGAGACCTGATGGGCCAGCCACTCGAATGGCAGCTCACGCCCTTTGGGGCTTTTTGAGGTGGAGCCTGATGCCCGCCTCTCCCCAGCCCACCCCCCAGCCCAAGCGCCCTGGGCAGACCCGGGAAAGGGGAGAGTGTATCCCCGTACTCTTAGCAAGGAGGTTCCACTAAGGCTAGGAAAGAAGCTTGGCCGTTTGTGGAGAGAACAAAGCCCTGACCTGAGCCAACAACGGGACATGGAAAGAGTGTGCGCTTTCTTGGAGAAACAGAGGGCGGGGAGGAGAAGGAGGAGGAAATCAGGGGGAAGGAGCAGAGAAAGAAAAGAGAAGGCTGCGTGAAGTAGTGCGGGGGATGGACGATGCGAGGCACCTCTCTTTTCGCTCAGAACAGGTCCTGATGAATTGAAAAGACACGAACGAAACACACCGGCACAACCACAGCCATCTTTAGCTAAGTATTTTTGGCCACCCTGGTTTCGAAACACAACCACCGAGGTTCACATGAGAACAGTGAGGGGTTTGTATGTAGTTTGAAACCATTGGGTGTGCGAATTCAAGAACGGGTGTGCAAATAAATAATGTCTGTAAGTCGGCTGGTGACAGGGACGAAATCCGTCACTACACTGTGAGGAACGGAGAGACACCAAACCCACCCCCAAAACAAAGGCGGCTAGAAGGGCCACCCAACAAAGACCACAGCCCTATCCCGTCTGTCTGGGCGAGACATTTTTCCCCCTGACTGGGGAGATGCCTGGGAAGCGCCTCGATGGGGCTTCTCCCAGATTTCCCTCCCTCACGATGCCAACAGGAGGGAGCCTGGCTTCTCGGGGCTAATAGGGGCACGGGCCATAGTTGCCGCCACTGTCAGAAAAGGAAACGAGAGGGAAGGAATGTGAAGTGAAGCCCAACACACAATGCCTGATGGAAGACAGAAGGCACCAGGCCACTGTGGAGAGAAAGCCACTGAAGGGCCCCAGAGCTTCCGACCTCCATTTCCACAGGAAGATGAGGACAAAGGGCCCCATCCCAGTCCGCCCTCCTCCTGCCCCCCAACCAACCCCCTCATCCCAGAAAAGAGAAAGGAGAAGCCATGTGTGTGCCAAAGGAGCCAAACGACCAAACGGTGCCTCTCTGGGCACGCCCAACGCCTGGAAACCACGGGCCCAGCCGATCGGTCCCTGCCATTCCTGGTGGTCCGTTGACAGGTTTGCCGGGAACCTTTGGCCGGGCGCCCCACAAACCCCCCTGAGACGTGATCCAACCCCAGGGGCCGAGGGCAAACGTACCACTTGAGGTGCTGGAGGAGCTGGACGAGG
The DNA here is from genome assembly GCF_054371585.1 of Giraffa tippelskirchi. Classification (NCBI taxonomy): domain Eukaryota; kingdom Metazoa; phylum Chordata; class Mammalia; order Artiodactyla; family Giraffidae; genus Giraffa; species Giraffa tippelskirchi. Next base: position 1,610,055 of record NC_137283.1, read on the forward strand.
CCATGGTGGGAGAGACACACGGATGCTGCGGACTGCTGTCCCGGTGGGCCAGCAGCCAGCAGCTCAGGACTTGCGATAGGGTGAGGTGGCTCCGCCCCATGTATGTAAATAGCGGTGGGGGCTTAGAAGGAGGGGAGGGACGTCCCTGGCCGCCAAGCAGAGACCCTGGAAAGGGTCCCGTGGAGCAAGTGGGCTTTCACGGGCACAGCCCGTGCCACACAGCCCCAAGGTCCACGTTGGGCTGGGTGTGCCGTTCGGGGCTTTGGTTAGTGGCCCTGCCACGCCGCAGCGGTGGGATCAACGCCGGGCTCGGGGAGCATCAGCAGTGCACAGATTGTTAATTGCCCGGGAATTCCCCTAGGCCCCTTTGCAGTTGCCGCCCACGCCCCCTTTCCCAGCCTGCCTTGGCTTCCGAAACTCTCTGGGTTTTCCCGCCTTTTCACATTCCAGACATACGTTGGCCCCAGTGGCCTCCGCCGGCTCCTCCGAGGCATTCCCGGACACTGGACGCTCTGTCCGGTGCCTCCACCTCGATTGCCTCGCTTTCCTTGCCTCCGTTTCCCACGTCGCTCCCCACCTCCTCCGTGTCCCCCTGGCGTCCTTTCCCTACAGCAGTCCCAGTCCACTGCCCTGCCTACCCCCAGGGCTCTGACTTGCCGGGAGCTCGAGTCTACTGCCAGAGACCTGATGGGCCAGCCACTTGAATGGCAGCTCACGCCCTTTGGGGCTTTTTCAGGTGGAGCCTGATGCCCGCCCCTCCCCAGCCCACCCCCCAGCCCAAGTGCCCTAGGCAGACCCGGGAAAGGGGAGAGTGTATCCCCCCTACTCTTAGCCAGGCGGTTCCACTAAGGCAAGGAAAAAAGCTTGATCCTTTTTGGACAGAACGAAGCCCTGAGCTGTGCCAACAACGGGACGTGGAAAGAGTGTGTGCTTTCTTAAAACAACGGAGGGCAGGGAGGTGAAGGAGGAATCAGGGGGAAGGAGCCGACAAAGAAGGGAGAAGGCCTAAGACAAAGAAGGAAGTGATCCCAGTCCACTGCCCTGCCCTCCGCACCACCACGCTCACCCACACCCCTCGTGGCTTTGTGTTGCTGGGAGGTCAAGTCTAGTGCCAGAGACTCAATGGGCCATTGTCTCAGATGGCAGCTCATGCCATTCTGGTCTTTTTCAGGTGGAGCCTGAAAGCCGCACCACACAGCCCCAACCACCCCCTCCCCCATCCCATGTGCCCTGGAGAGACCCAGGAAAAGGGACTGTGTACCCCTTACTGTTACGAAGGAGGTTCCTCTAGGCCAAGGAAAGAAGCAAGAGTTTACTGGGTGTCTTGATTATAGGACTGAAAGTAAGGATAACAGACCACTCACAATTAAACAAGGTTAGATTGTGCTTTAGTGCAACCCACGTACAGCCCCCTAGGTGGCATGAGAAGAGGACTAAGGCAGGAGATTCTTATACCAAGATGAGCTAGCACTCATGCTCACCTAGCTAGTGTGATAGATTATTATGGCCACTGTGACTGGTCAAAACCAGTAACCACAGCCAAACTCACACTGACACTCAGGTTTGCCTTACAAGATAGGGGCAGGGCAGAGTAGGAAAGTGACCCCCATGTGCTCCCAACACTCTACAAACAGCAAAAGGACACTGAAACCAAGATGATATTGGGGAGTGAGATGTATCAGGGCATAGCAGTGGGATCAGCAGCCAGTATGGACAGGGAGAAAGGTGACTAAGTCTGGCATATAGACTAGGCACCAGAAAAGCAGTCAGTGTGGAGGCATCTATTCTGCCACAACGGGGCCTGAAGATATCAGAAATAATCCCAATGCTAATCAGGTGCCAAAGAAAGACAGCTGGTCTTACTGCCCATTATTTTCAGCAGAAAAAAAAATGTGCCTTTTCCCTCAAAGGGACTTTGAGTGGCACCTTTGGTTGTCTCATAGATGTTGAGATCATTATCAACACCATAGAACCATAAATAGTCTACGAAACTTCCTCCAACACACACCCAACAAACTCGATATATCAAGCACCCATGGGGTCCAGGCGCACTTCATCTGAGAAGACTTCCAGCCACATCAGCCAGGGATGACTCTCACAAGCAGCCATCTGAGCAAGAGAGGACTGACAGCCATAGTGACAGGCAACAGACATGCAGGCTGAAAGCCATGGGGCAGAGGCACAGGAATTGTCCAGGCAAGGAACAGCTCCGATGAAATTGGGTGCCTAGGAAATCAACCAGGGCAGCACCTACACAGACCCAAGGGTGGCCCTCTGCTTGGGAGGTCAGGCAGCCTGAGCCATATCTATGCTTTCTATGACCCAGCCCCACCACTAAGCCCACTTGGGAAGGATCCATTGCCATGGAAGAGCTGCCCACATGCTCATCATCCCATCTGTATCTACCCTAATCTTCTTCACCATGGGCCCCACATCCAAAGGAAATCTTTTCAGAGAGCATCCACACCCATGCCTGTGTACTACCGCAGGCTTTGACGCAGGACGGAGCAAGCAAGGCAGCTCCTCATGGTGAGGGAACAGATAAGTTGAAAATGAGCATTCCCCCTTAACACATGACCTGGGAACCACACATATATCCATGCCTGTGCTAGACACCAGGCTAGGGGGACCCTCCCTGACTCAGAGTAGGAAAGCACAGACTATAGTAGTCAAGGGGAAGTGGTGGTAAGCTGCACCATGGGGTCATCACAGGGGAAGTTAGCAAGCTTTGCTCACCGGCAGTGGCACCTCACCAATAGGTACTACACATTTTGAAAGTGAAACACCTTAAGGGTTCAGTACTCCCCCCCAACTAGCTCTCAGATCACTATAGAGGGCTTTTCCCACCAAGGCACACATTCTCCAATCATTACCATTTCCCAGTGAGACCCTCAGAGGCACTTCAGCAGATGCCAGGGCTTATTTGGGTCTGGAGTAATTCATAGCAGAAGTAATAGATGGGTTACTGAAATCTCAACCTGAGACTTCACAGTGAAGGCTGGGAAGCACTGCCTCTGACTCATCTGGGTCTCACCTGAAGTCTAAACCCTCTTTGCATTGCCTGCCCTGCACCATTGTTCATGTGTCCATATATAACCCTGGCAAAGGGGGACTCACAGCACCCATCCAGCCAAGTCCACTGCCCTTGCCACACAGTAGGGGTGACCATAATGAAGCACCTGCCCCACAAGAGGGGAAGGTGTGTCCCCATTATCTTTATCTCTAAGTAAGAAACTCGAAGAGTGCCCTACTACAGTGCAAATAAGAGAGGCTCAATGAGCAGAGAAAATAATACCACCACCCAGTCTCAAGCATCTGAGGAAAGACCTGGAACCCTTCAGGAAAATCACAAGCAAGTCAGTAAAACACACTTGTGTGCTGATGGGGCACACAACACTAGGGACCAGCCCTCTTCATGGTGGGAAGAATCACTCAAGAAACACAAACCAAGAAAGTGAACGGTGAGGTGTCAGAGGACCTCAGCCTTGTCAATGCCATTAGACAGATATTGGAAGACTGAAATCACACCAGATTCCACTCCCCTGCTTTCTACACACCAGGAGGTAGAAAGGCAAGGTGAGGGACCATGGGCAAGAAAGAAAAAAAACAGCCCTGCTAACCATAAGTTTATCCATCATCTTGAATGGCTTAGACACATCCTCAGAGAGTCCATCAGCAGTATAGCACATAATCATGGTACATAAAACCTCCCAGAAGGAGGTATAATGAAAAAAACCACCGGCAGAGTCTGCTTCAGCCTTACCAGCCACCTTTTCTCAGGTGAGCATGCCCAACAACCCCAGGAAGATTACACCTAATGCATGGCATGGAATCTCTGTGACAGAGCTGTCTCAATCACTATGAGGTGCCTCTGGTAGGGAGCACACAGGATAGAAAAATCCATCATGCATGGCTTTACTTCCCTTGCATTGCCATCAACTGCACTGCAGGTTGACACATATACCCTCAAGAACGAGCACTCAGGCTCAGGAGGAGTCAAGAAAGTGAAATTAGAGTTAGTATAAACTGATAGCTAAGTCGAGAGCCCAGTGCATGCCCAGAAATCAAAGTTGCTTGCCAACAGACACCAAAAAACACCAAGCCAACACCTACCTGGTAGCAAAGAATGCTCACTTTGGGTGAAAAAACTACTGTGCCCAGCAACCCGGTCTATCCACAAATTGCAAGGGGCCCCTGGGACCTCACTCTGGCAACAGGTTCCCAGTACCACCCCATTACCACCAGCCCCAGAGCTCTCAGGGCCATATGGTGGACCCAGGTGTTGTGGTGGTGAGAGGGTAACAGGCAGGAAGGCCAGGGGTCTCCAAAGCGAGGACATAGGCTGCAAGTGTCAGACATTTTTTTTTAATCTCTCCCTTAAGCAGCAGGAGGAAACAAACTCTCTACGGAAATGTTTTTCTTAAGCTATGTTAATAAAACTTATGTATTTCCTTTGGAATTTGCCTTTCTTCAAAATGGTTCCACCTAAGAATCACTTTTTTTCTTTTCTCAAACCCTAGGCTGATAATAGCTCAACAAACCAGTATTCATATCAATTGTTTTATGGCAGGGAATGACACAACTCATGCCATCCTATCTCAAAAATGCATATTGTGGGAGAGGGGCCAGGTGAAACTTCCTCAGCCTTGCGGTGTCTCTCAAGCAGAGCCTCTATAAACATTAGCTTTTCTTTCTTTCTAATCCGTTCATCTATTCATGGGCATTTAGGTGGTCTCTGTATCTTTGCTCTTGTCAATAAGAGTAACATGAACACAGGGGTGATGTATCTTTTTCATGTTCTTGTTTTCCTTGGACAAATGTTCAGCAGTGGGTCATAAGAGAGTATTTTGTTCCATAGTATTTTGTTTGAGGACCTCTGTATCGTTTTCCATAGCAGTTGTACCAGTGGACATTCCCATCAACAGTGCACAAGGATTCCCTTTTCTCCACATCTTCACCTGCTGTCTATAGTACTTTGTAGGATAGTCATTCTTTCAGATGTGACGTGATAGCTCACAGCGGTTTTGATGTGTATCTGCTCAGTAAGGAGTGATGTTGAGCATCTTTCCATGTGCCTGTTGGCCATCTGTATATTTTTTTGTGAAAAAAAAATCCATTTCGATCTCCTGCCCATTTTTTCCAACTTGTTCATTTTTTTCAAGATCCAAAGAAAATCTCACTAAGCTTGATGTCAAAGAGTGCACATACTGCTTATGTTTCCTTCCAGGAATTTTACAGTTTCAGGTATCAGGTTGAAGTCTTTGACCCCTGTTGAGTTTATTTCGGTGGACGGCATGATGAATGAGGAATCATCACGAAGCGGAATGTGTGATTCATCTGGAGTTCCCGTTTGTCTGAACTGTGTGAGGTGTAAGTCTGTTCGAGTCTCCTGCCCAGGGTTTTCATTAGGTTGCTTGTTTTTCAGAGGTTGAGTTCAGTATGTTCTTGGTCTTTTTTGGATAGAATCCCTTATCAGAAGAGTGTTTTGTTCTCTGTTTTTATTTACTCTTTAAAAAATCAGAAGGAGGAAGTTCTACAAACTGAGTTTTGGTGGTGTTTTTGTTTTTCTATTTTAAATGGACTGCAATGGAGCATCAACATTTAACATATTTCAAAAGCACATTTAGAGTGTAGCATTGCATAGATTGCCTCAGAACTTGATTTATTTAACGGATAGCTATTGAATCTCACACAACACTTTTTCCTGTTCTTGTGACCAGTCATGCTGAAATCCATGTTCTCTTGACCACAAACGTGTTTTTGCCAGTGTCCCGCACACACCCACTTGTTGTCTTTAGACTTTGTCGTGATTTATGAAGAGATAGATTCTTATTTCCACTTGTATGGGTTCAAGTGTATCATCCTTTCTAACTTACGGACTTTTCCAGTCTGCTTTCAAAAGACCTTCATTCAAAAGGACGACAATAACAGCATCTCCTGCGTTGTTCTCTGAGTGCTTGCCTGATTTTCATTTGTCAGACCTCACCTTCCCTCCTGGCTTGCTAGGTGGTGCCAGTGGTAAAGAAAGTGAAATCACTTCCGACTCTTTGTGAACCTATGGACTGTAGCCTACCAGGCTCCTCCTTCCATGGGATTTTCCAGGCAAGAATACTGGAGTAGGTTGCCATTTCCTTCTCCAGGAGATCTTCCCAACCCAGGGATTGAACCCGGGTCTCCCGCATTGTAGGCAGATGGTTTACCATCTGAACCGCCAGGGAAGTCAGTCGTTTGCCTGCAAATCCAATAGACACAGGGTTGATCCTTGGGTTGGGAAGATCTCCTGGAAGAGGAAATGTCACCCTACTCCAATATTCTTGCCAGAAGAACTCCATGGACAGAGGAGCCTGGTGGGCTACAGCCCATGGGACGGCAAAGAGTGGGACACGACTGAGTGACTGAGCATCTGAGCAGCAGCAGCAGACCTTCCCTGCCTCCCTGCCTCCCTCCCTTGCTCCCGCCCTCCCTGCCTCATTCCCTTGCTCCCTCCCTCCACCCCTCGCAAGAGCCGGGGGAAGCCCAGGGTCTTGCTCATGCAGCCCTGGGCAGCCGGTGCCTGCTGTCCCATTCCCCAGAGTCTCCCCGGAATTTTCTCCACCCAGGGATCGCTTGGGGATTGTTTCTTCTTTAGGCACCCTCCTGCCAATATTTTCCTAGTCCCCCATCTGGGGAACGCGCCGGAGTCGTCCGGCGTCAAGTGGTGCCCAGCAGGGGCTAGCTCCAAGGCCATGCCTCCAGTCTGAAACTGAGCCTTCAGCCGGCCAGGAAGTGTTCCTGCGTCTGTGCAACAAGTACACACCCTCAGGCTGTGTGCATGCGTGCTCAGTCTCTCTGCGGTCCAACGTACTATAGCCCGCCAGGCTCCTCTGTCCACAGAGAAGAACAGGCCATCTGTAGAAAACCTGCGGACGTTGGCGCCTGTTGTCGGGCACCATCTGGCGGCCACTTTTATGTTATGACTTCCTCTGGTGACTGGCAACTTTCTCAAGGGATGAGATTTGGTCTCTGGGCCTGAGGCAGAGTTTTGAGAGACCAGGGGCTCCATTGACGACCACTGTGGTTGCATGGGGAGCATGGGCATCTCATGCTCTCGCTGAAGAGGGGGGATGTAGGGTTTTTTGGGGGGATGGGAGGCTGGTGATCAGCACTGCACTCCAGAGCCCAGGGGTGAGGCTGCCTGGCCTGGTCTAACCAGCATTCACAGTGCTCCTCCAGCTGTGACCTGACGTGACTCCAGTCAGGCTGCTGAAGGGGAAAGGGAAAGAGTGTCCTCACATCTGTGCACGTGACCTAATCATTTTGTGTTAACCTTATGAATTTCCCCATTTCCTCTCTGCTTCCCACTCCAGAGATAAGGACTGGTGTGAGGTGAGGCCTGTGGAGGGCATGAGTGGCTCAATGGCATGCAGGCTTGAGTCCTGGTCATTGACTGATTTTTCAAAGTTCCACTCTGCAGGTGGGGACCAGCGTGGGCTGTGGAAAGTGAAATGGCTAGCATGGCAGGGGCACAGGTCTTCATGGGGCCCAGTCTCAGAGCTCCTGCTCTGTGTTTTTCACCAAGTCCCCATTCAGAGACTTGGATAGACCAGTTCTTCTTTGGGTGACTTGGGAGGGGATTTGCCTGGTTCACTCGCCCTCGTGTTTTTAGCGCTTGACCCTCTGCCACTGATAGCATACAGTGAACGATGTCGGATTCGTGATCTCTAAAGATTTAACTTTGGGCCCAGGGACCAGGCTTGATCACTCAAGAGCTTTTGTGCAGCAGAGTTTTATTAAAGTGAAAAGGGACAGACAAAGCTTCTGACATTAAACATCAGAAGGAGGCAGAAAGAGTGCCCCATTGCTAGTTTTAACAAGCTGTTACTCCTCAAGAGTCATAGACAATATTCTGAGTCATATCCTGTGAGCTGTTTTTCAGATACTGAAGTCCCCTCACCAGGCAGAAGAAGCTGACTATGTGATGAGAGGATGACTGCATGATGACCAGACAAAAGCTATGACATAAGTTGCTCCACTTCCAGGAACTGCCGCCAAGAAGCAAGAACAAATGCTGAAGCTAGAGATTAACTATACTCAAAACAACGAAGATGATACTGAATGGGCTGCCATGTCACTGATACTGAGATGACTGTCGGAGCTGACTGTGCATCCTGCCGCTCCCTCCGTCCATACAACCCTGAAACTCCCCTTTAAAAACTTCTGTCTCCTGAGCAGCAATAGGGAGTCTGTTCTTGGACCCAAGTCTACGTTCTCCCCTGGTTGCTGGCATCCAAAATAAAACCACCCTTCCTTTCCTACCAACCCTGTCTCTTGAAACCTGGCTATTAGTGGCAAGCAGTCGGACCTTCTTTCGGTAACATGCTTATGGATCTCCCTCAGAGGTCAATTTTATTTACTTTAGCTCTTCCTAACTAAAAAATTACATGAACCCAAGTACCTGTCAGTCTCTACTTTCTGTCCCATTTCTTAGAAAATAACCAGATTAAATGAAAAATGTGGAGGGGCTTCCATGGTGGTCCAGTGGTTAAGAATCCACCTTGCTAAGCAAGGGTCATAGCTTCAATCCCTGTTCCAAGAAGTTCCCACCCGCCTTGGAACAACTAAGCCTATGTGCCACAACTATTGAGCATATGAGCTGCAACTGCTGAAGCCACATTCTGCAACAAGAGAAGCCCAAGCACTGCAACAAAGAGTAGACCTCACTTGTCAGAACTAGAAAAAGCCCAAGTACAGCAACAAAGACCCATCACAGCCAAAATATAAATAAATCTTTTTTATTTTGCAAAATATAGAAATTGTCTTTGAGAATGTATTTGACACATTTATCTATAGTCTAAGAGTCTTTCAATGTCATGACAGTGTAGTATGTAAACAATAAATAAAGTGGTGAATATTATGATATAATCATGCACCAACTTTCTAAGTCAGCACAATTTTACTTTGACACAATTTCACACAGTCATCACTTTGCAGGGTAGTTCAAGGATCATAAAATGATCATGAAAGCTGAACCTGAATAAAGAATAGATACATTTCTTTGTACAACTAAATCACTTTGTTCTACAACTGAAAATAACACAACATTGTGAATCAATTATACTCCAATTGAAAATAAAAAGTAAAAAAAAAAAGCCATCTGGCTAATCAATGGGGAAAATACAATTGTTCAAGGACATTAAAAAGTTTTGTCAAAACATTCAAAACTCTCTTATTAACAATTAAAAATATATATAACATAAAACACCAAAACTATTATTTATTCATTATTCTATAATTGAAAACATTAAATGTCGGGAGCCACGTTAGGCATTACTGACAAAATGGAGGCACGGCTCCAACCCCCTCTCCTCATCCCACGGGCCCGGGATGAAGGAGTTAGGTCTTGTGATTCTGACTTGTCCTGTCCTTCCTTCAGTTGAGCTGGCTGGAAAGAATGTTGTAATCCATAAAGTTAACTATTGACATTTGTTCAAGGATCTTTACAAAGAATATTCCAGGATGAGCACATAGGCTGCAGCTTGAGACCATGGGAAACATTGCTATCTGAAACCTGCTTGTAAGGGAAATGTTTATGGCAAAAGTAGTTTGCTGAGTTTAGGGTTTAGGAATAATTAAGAATAGTTAGAAGCTAAAAGTTTAAGGCATGTTGTAGTGTTGGCATATTTTACTATAGCTTATAGAAATGAGGAATTTTAGAGATACTAATAGCTAAAATCCCTTTTAGGAGATAATGAGCTTAAGTTACTAGGGGATAGAAGGATTTAGAAAGATAAGAAATAAACTGAGGAATGTGGTATGCAGCCCAGAGACAAACTTGAGTTACAATGCAATCACAAGGACACTTAAGAGGGAACGCTGAAGGACAACAATGATTTATGGGGACAGTAAATCTGGGTGAGGAGAAACTGAAGATGTCAAATCTCTGACCTAATGCTTTTGTAAAAGTATAAAAGAAAGAAAAGCATAAAAGTATAAAAGATGCTTGAAATAATCGTGCGGTCCAGTACTTTGAATGAGAGGCTGCATCATTCTCCACCGACACCGCTCATCCCTTCAGGGCGATTCCCTGGCTGCTGGAGCTGGACTCTGGCAATTAAAATTAAAGAATTTATTATTTTTTAAGTATTATATTAATAGTCATTTGAAAGCCTCCTTTGCATGCTATCTTTTCTATAACTTGATGAAGTCATATTGCTTTCTAAGTTAAGATCAGCTTCCAACATTTTACCCTTAGTGCTTTAAATAACCTATGATATCTCTCAGAGTTCCTTGAATGGAAAGGTTTTCACCAGCGTCACCTCCCTGAGACTCTCCCCCTTGTCCTTCTTTATGGTTTTGAGCTCCCTCGCACCCACTTCTGTTGGTGGCGTACATACCGTTGGCACACAGCCTCACATGCAGTGGCTCTGTGGTCATGTGCAGGCTCAGCTGTCTTCTAAACACACCCAGTGTCACAATTTTTTGTTTGTTTCTTTGTTGTGCTTTCACCTTTCTTGGATGATTCTTCTTATTTTCCACTTATGGTGGGACAACGTGGCAACACAACTACCCCTGGAAAACAGATGCACATCTAGCAATCACCAACAGGCTCTGAAGGAGGACTGGTTGCAGGTCATGATACACTGGTGTTACTTATATATTGACTGCAGACTTAAGAGGCAACAGCAAACTTTGTACTTCACACAGTTGCCGTTGATAATTTGTGGAAACTGAAATTTGAATCACGTGGTTAGGGTATTGATGTTATTTAACTAAGCCATAGTCATTGAAATTTGTGCATACTGAAACTATACAAGGCGAGCTCTCTCTCCTTGCAGTCCAAAATGCTCTTCTCCAGCACCACAGTTTGAGAACATCAGTTCTTCAGTGCTCAGCCTTCTTAGGAAGGCAGAGGTGGGTGGCTCACAGAAGGAGAAAGAACACTGACACCAGAGACCCAAGAAAATCATTTATTATTCTTCTTTTATTTTGATTCATTCTATACTTGGTTCTGGATTTTTTTTATCTTTTTTTCCCCCCTCTGTTGCTGTTCTTGTTGCTTTTATTATTATTATAATCTGTATTTAAGCTTTTAAGAACTTTTTTTGAAGAGAACTTTTTTTAATCACACTTTTTTCCCTTTATATACTTTCACCTCTGTGTTGGCTTTTTGTGATTCTGTGGATTTTTCCCCCTATTTTCCCCCTTATTGTTGTTTTTCTCTTGTTGTAATTTTTCTTTAATACACATTTTGCCTTTCTATTTTTTCTTTTTCTTTTTCCCCACACATGTTAATCTGTTTTGTTTTCTTTGCTTTGCTTCCTTTGTTTTATTACATTATTATTTGCCATTCTGCTTTGGTCTTGTCTTCTATTTTGTGTTTTGGTTAGCTCTGTTTATTTAATTCTTTTATTTTTGCAATTATGAAAATATGATAACACATTTACAGGAGACTTGGAAAATACAGAACAAAATTACATATAGTTCTACTATGAAAAAAAAAGTGAAAGTGTTAGTTGCTCGGTCATGTCTGACTCTTTGCAACCTCATGGACTGTAGCCCACCAGCTCCTCTGTCCATGGGATTTTCCAGGCAAGAATGCTGGAGTGGGTAGCCATTCCCTTCTCCTGGGGATCTTCCTGACCCAGGGATTGAACCTGGGTCTCCTGCATTGCGGGCTGATTCTTTTCCATCTGAGCCACCAGGAAAGCCCCATGATTATTTTTTAAGTAGATAAATTAAGATTTTTAGTTGGAGTTTCAATATCAAACTCTCAAAAATTATTAGACAGTAAAGTAGAAGGATAAAGTATACCTGAAAACCATTATGAACCAATTCAACATAATTAAGGTTTATACAATTTTCACACAATGTAGGCACACAAATTCTATTCAAGTTCCCATGGACTATAAACTAGAAGGGACTGGAACATATCCAGGAACATAAAACAAGGTAAAAAAATTTTTCATAGTCTTAAACAATTGAAATTATTCTGAGCCTGTTCTCTTACTAGTGTGAAATTATGTTAGAAATAAATATTAAAAAATAAGTGAAAATAACCCACATAGTTTCAAGTGTAAATGACACTTACCAAGAGAGATCTTTGACTTAAACATTGAAAGCCTCAAGAAGGTTAAAAGACTGAAAAAACACAGAATGTGATTGTAGAAAAGAAAGCATTTATATGAGAAATTAATATCAAAATCAGAAATTAATATCAAGGGTACTTTAATAAAACATGTATTTTGAAATTAAATGTCTGCTTTTAAATGATGGGTGTATCTAAGAAGACTTAGCAAGGAAAATTAAAAAATATCTGTAACAGGATAAAACTGAAAAGAGAATTTATCAGAGTTGTTGCATGTAGCTGAAGCTGCTCAATGCAACTAAATATGCTGTGGAATCTTGAATAAGGTACAAAAAAAAATAATGTACATTAGCATAAAATTTTGTGAAATTTGAACAAAGTCTGTGTGTTAGTTACTAATATTGTGTACCACATGTTAATTTCCTGTTTTATTAACAACATAATATTTGTTTATATTTTCAGAATTGGATTAGAAGATTCAAGCCTTATTCAATTTTTTAAAAATTACTGAAATAATAAGTTTTCTAGACTTTTAATAATACTAGATGCCAGAATAAATGAAATTGTATCAAAGTTTTGAGAGAATATAAGTTAGAAATCTAGCATTCTATTCATAGTTAGTAAAACAAGTGGAACCAAAATGTCATAATTTATTTCAGGTAAGCAAAAAGGTGTTTTATATATATATATATATACACACACACATAAACATGCACATATATATACATATATACACAAAGCTTTTCTACTGCACTTGATAAAGGCTTGAGAAAGAACAATAAAAAGAGAGTCAGAGAAACTGGGAAACATACGCTGAGTGAAATGGAACCCCTGAATATGAAATAGAAAAGGTGAAACAAGCTAAATAAAGGTAAAAGGTCATCATTCAGTCCAGTTGCTTTTAAATAGAGCTACTCATTAGAATCACTTCTGGAGCGTTGAAGAAAAAAAATACTTGTGCATTTGTATTTAAAAAAAATTTCAAGAAAATTCTAACATGTATCTGTATTTTAAAAAGTGATCACAGGTTTTTCTTTAAATAGTAGTTTTAGTGATATAGAATTCTATTATTTTCTATAGGCCAGTCATGATACAGTTGCATTAAAACAAATACTAGTTAAATAATCACAATAGTAAAATATGTTTTATCAGTTTGCACAATTAATATCCAGAGAAAAAACAAAAGATAATTACAATTGCAAGCTATGATGTAAACGTGATTAAACTAACAGTATAAAATAATTAATACAAATTTGGGGAGTTAAGTTGAGTGATGTGGTAAGTGGAATGCATACATGTACATGTTTTCATCCACTCAGCCAGTGGATGGAATGTAATTACCAGCCAGTGGATGTAATCACCTTATATTTAAGGTAATTATTGATATGTATGATCCTATTACCACTTTCTTAATTGTTTTGGGTTTATTCTTTGTAGGTCTCTGTGTTTCCTGCCTAAAGAAGTTCCTTTAGTGTTTGTTGCAAAGCTGGTTTGATGATGCTGAATTCTCTTAACTTTTGCTTGTCTGTAAGGCTTTCGATTTCTCTGTCATACCTGAAAGAGAGTCTCGATGGGTAGAGTACTCTTGGTTGTAGGTTATTCCTCTTCATCAGTTTAAATATATCACGCCATTTCTCTTCTGGCTTGCAGAATTTTTGTTTAGAAATCAACTGATAAACTTATGGGAGTTCCCTTGTATGTGATTTGTCATTTTTCCCTTGTTGCTTTTAATGTTTTATCTTTGTTTTTAATTTTTGTCAGTTTGATTACTATGTGCCTTGGTGTGTTCCTCCTTGGGTTTATCCTGCCTGGGACTCTCTGCACTTACAGGACTTGGTTGATTATTTCTTTTCCCATGTTGGGGAAATTTTAAGTTATTATCTCTTCAAATATTTTCTTGGGTCCTTTCTCTCTTCTCTATAATGCAAATGTTGATATGTTTAATATTGTCACAGAGGACTCTTACACTGTCTTCATTTTTTTTCATTCTTTTGTCTGTATTAGGTTCTGTGGCAGTGATTTCCATCATTCTGTCTTCCATTCTTCTGCCTATTATTTTGCTATTGATTCGTTCTAATGTATTGTTCATCTCTGTTTGTTTGTTCCTTCATTATTCTAGGTCTCTGGTAAACATTTCTTGCATCTTCCCTGTTCTTTTTTCAAGATCCTGGATCATCTGCACTATCATTATTTTGAATTCTTTTTCTGGAAGGCTGCCAATCTCCCCTTCATTTAGTTGTTTTTCTGGGGCTTTATCTTGTTCTTTCATCTGGGAGATAATCCTCTGCTTTTTCTTTCCAATTAACTTTCTGTGGTTGTTGTTTTTGTTCTGGAGGCTGCAGGACTGCAGTTCTTCTTGCTTCTTCTGCCTGCCCTATGGTGGATGATGCTTATAGGAGGGACTGGTAATGGGAAAAACTGGTGCTTGTTCTGGTGGGCAGGGTCATGCTCAGTAAAACTTTAATATGATCATCGAAAATTTAAAGGAGCAGGGACTATTAATTCCCTGTAACAGTCCATGCAACACTCCTATTTTGGGTATAAAGAAATCAAAAGGTAAATGGAGACTAGTTCAAGATTTATGAATAATAAATGAGGCTGTAGTTCCTTTACACCTGGTGGTGCCTAATCCTTATACTCTATTGTCCGAAATTCCTGAACAAGCCAAATATTTCTCAGTAATTGATTTAAAAGATGCCTTCTATTCAGTGCCTCTGGTGGAGGAAGGTCAATTTCTATTTGTCTTTGAAGACCCTACACAGCCAGCTTCTCAGTTAACCTGGACAGTTTTGCCCCAGAGATTTTGTGACAGTCCTCACTTATTTGGACAAAATTTGTCACGGGATCTACAAAACTGTAATAGCTCCAAAGCGGTGGTGTTACAATATGTAGATGATATTTTGCTCTATGCTGAGACAGAGGAAGCTTGTTCACGAGCCTCAGAAGATTTCTTAAACTTTCTGGCAGGCTGCGGTTACAAGGCATCAAGAGAAAAGGCTCAGCTTTGTCAACAATCTGTTAGATATCTGGGCCTAATCATATCAGAAGGGGGCAGAAAGAGTGTCCCCCTGCTAGTCTTCAGCTGGATGTTATACAGTCACCAGCACTCTGTTAATGAAAGAAAGGAATGTCTTAAACTCAGAATGGTACCAGGCCCCTCATCCATAAGATGCATTTTGGGATAATCTTGGCACCAGATGAGTCATCCTGGGCCATAAAATGATTGACTTGAATCTTGTGGAAAGGCAGATTACCCTACAAATAGTTTCGTTTACATAGATTAGGGGAACAACATACTGGTTTGTCAAGTTGGTTCTGAGCCATTAGGCGGAACCGACTTGAAGACAGAATTTGGGGTAAAGGCATAGTACATTAACAAAGCTTAAGACAAACATTTCCATAAGAAAAATGCATTGGTTAACTCAAGGTTTGAGAATAGTTAACTTCAGATGAAACCAGGTGTCATTATGGCAACACAGTATTTTAAGAGAAACCTCCTTTTAAATTTGTGTAGAGAAGGGGGAAAATATATATATATCTCACCAATTTCTTTCCTCCTGCCGCTTAAGAGAGAGATAAAAAGGTCTGACGCTTGCAGCCTATTTCCTCCGTTTGGAGACCCTAGCCTTCCTGCCTGTTACCCTCTCAAAGATCTGTGTTCTGAACATGAGTAAGAGAGGTCCTCACTGCACTATGTGTTAAGGGTTTTCTGCCATGCACAAAATATTTATGCTTCTTACATGAAAACTGGCTTAAAACTCAGCATTCAAAATACTAAGATCATGGCATCTGGTCCCATCACTTCATGGCAAATAGAAGGGGAAACAATGGAAACAGTGACAGACTTCATTTTGGGGGGGCTCCAAGATCACTGCACATGGTGACTGCATCCATGAAATTAAAAGACGCTTGCTCCTTGGAAGAAAAGTTATGACCAACCTAGACAGCATATTAAATTCCCTTAAGCCCTCAGATTCTTCTGATGGGACCAAGGTCTCACTTCCCTCCAGAGAGACAATCCAAGCTTTTTATCAGCTGATCTGCCCCTGATATCAGAGTCAATTTGAGCACTATTTGGTCTATAATTTAGGCATGAAACTAAGACTACATAAAGGAAAGATGACTTTTTGATGCAGGATGGCCATGGTATTCCTTGGACTTCAGAGAAAATTGGTTAAAATGAAACTTTTTTTTTCTTTGAAACTGCAAAGCTGGTTCTTCTAGCATATGCAATTGAAAATATCTAGGTTGTTAGGTCAGTTTTTCTTCCAGTCCCAAAGAAAGGCAATGACAAAGAATGTTCAAACTGCTGCACAATTGCACTCATCTCACACGCTAGTGAAGCAATGCTCAAAATTCTCCAAGCCAGGCTTTAACAATACGTGAACTGTGAACTTCCAGATGTTCAAGCTGGATCTAGAAAAGGCAGAGGGACCAGAGATCAAATTGCCAACATCTGCTGAATCAAGGAAAAAGCAAGAGAGTTCCAGAAAAACATCTATTTCTGCTTTATTGACTATGCCAAAGGCTTTGACTGTGTGGGTCACAATAAACTGGGGAAAATTCTGAAAGAGATGGGAATACCACACCACCTGACCTGCCTCTTGAGAAATCTGTATGCAGGTCAGGAAGAAACCATTAGAACTGGACATGGAACAACTGACTGGTTCCAAATAGGAAAAGGAGTACGTCAAGGCTGTATATTGTCACTCTGCTTATTTAACTTATATGCAGAGTACATCCTGAGAAATGCTGGGCTGGATGAAGCACAAGCTGGAATCAAGATTGCCGGGAGAAATATCAGTAACCTCAGATATGCAGATGACACCACCCTTATGGCAGAAAGCGAAGAAGAACTAAAGAGCCTCTTGATGAAAGCAGTTGAATCCATGCAGGCTGAACAGCACCAATGACAGCAGGGAGAAATAGTTCTTCTATTGCTTCCTACCAAAAAAATAAAATAAAATAAAAGAGAGAAGAAAGCTTGTAACTCTTTTTCTGACACTCAGATCACCAAAGGGAGAAACTGCTATGAGTATGTGGATGGAAAGGACACGTCTTTGGCCAACTGGATGAGGTGAGTGCAGTGAGTCTGTGTCAGGATACATTTAACAGGAGGCTTTCTGTGGGCTGTTTCCAGTCTTGCATGAATTCTATGTTCCTTAACAGCACCTGAATACAGGTGCCAGAGAACTGGCAAGCCAGCTTTCCGGGATAATAGAAATTCATGTATCTCATTTGTATGGAAATTCCATATGGTGAACAGCAGCCATTTACAACTCTCTTCCCTTTTGATATGTAAAGTAACTTTTACAACCCCCTCTCTTGAGAATGATTCTAGCCTCTGGCTTTCTGGATGACTTGTTAGATTTTTGATCCCTGTCTCTGCTAAAAAGGGCTATCTTGTAAGAGAGTATATATATGCCCACAATATGTTAAATAAACGCCTTTGTTTCATCAAAAAATAAAATAAAAAGAAAAAATAAAAAGTAAAAAGCAGAAACATTACTTTGCCAACAAAGGTCCATCTAGTCAAATCTATGGTTTTTCCAGTAGTCATGTATGGATGTGAAAGTTGGACCACAAAAACAGCTGAGGGCTGAAGAATTGATGCTTTTGAACTGTGGTGTTGGAGAAGACTCTTGAGAGTCCCTTGGACTGCAAGGAGATCCAACCAGTCCATCCTAAAGGAAAGCAGTCCTGAATATTCATTGGAAGGACTGATGCTGAAGCAAAGCTCCAATACTTTGGCCACCTGATGCAAAGAACTGACTCACTGGAAAAGACTCTGATGCTGGGAAACGTTGAAGGCAGGAGAAGGGGACGACAGAGGATGAGATGGTTGGATGGCATCACTGACTGGATGGACATGAGTTTCAGCAAGCTCTGGGAATTGGTGATGTACAGGGAAACCTGGTGTGCTGCAGTCCATGGGGTTGCAAAGAGTCGGACATGACTGAGTGACTGAACTAACTACATGACAGGTGAAAGAATTTTATAGAGCCTGTTCATTCTAGTTAGCAAATTGATACCAAAATTTGGAGTCCCCAGTGAAATGTGTGGAGATCTGCATGCCAGTCTTTCTAGGGTTTGACAGAAAGCTGCATGAAGTTCTGTGTCCAAAACAGCCAATGCAGACTGAAACCCTTTCAGCCTGCAGGGAAAGGTTGGCTTTCGATTCACTCAATGTTTCTCTGAAAGCACTTTTAGGCATCGTGTCCTTTCCCTGTTAGGAACTCAACCCAAGTGGCTGGAGCAGCTGGGGTTTTATTTCAAATCCTTGTGACCCTTGTGTCTGGAAGAACTTTAAAATACCCCTAGCATTTAGTACGCCATTTTCTGCTTTGTAATCATCATATAAACTTGCACAACTCTCCAAAATTCTACTAGGCTGAACTTTTTCTAATTACAAAGTTGTTTACCCTTTGAAACTCTTTGTAATTTCTCTGCTTTTTGATATGCTTACTGAAGTTCAGGGACTATTAATATAACATTGCTAGATTTCGTTGAAGGTGTTCGCACAAATAGGCATTGGGGGAAAAGCGCCGATACAAACCAGACATAAAGGGGTTAAGCAGGGAATGTCAGTCCAAAACACTTGTGTCCCATAAGTTTTGGGTGCCTGCTTCGTGGTAAGTGCTCACCTGGCAGGTGCCACGTGGGTTGGAATGACATGGGTCTTGCCTCTTTTACCTCAAAGTCTAACATATAAACAAGTAAGTTTAATAAACTGTGATAAATCCTACATCAGAGGTGTGCACAAATACCATGGTAAGCAACAAACATGCTACAGTATGTTCCTGAACACAGTGTAGAGTGGATAAAGTCGGTGGAAATGAAATTGCAAAAGCCAGCATGTGGATGACTTGATATTTACACGGAAGGAAACAAGAATCATCAAAAAAGAACAAGTGGAGAAAAATGGAGAACTTAAAGAAAGGGGAAGCACGGTCAAGGTCATATTCCCGTGTCTGTTTCCACATGGGTTCCGATTGCCTCTGTGCTGCGTCTCACTTCATACCAAGGCATGGATTTCTAATGACAATAAGACGAAGTCTAGTCCTTGAGGAGCTGACGTCATTGAGTTTTCCTCACCTACAAACTTGAAAAACCTGAAAAAAGAGATTATCTCACGTTTTCTTCACTTCCAGTGCACCTACACCGTGCCTGGCTCAGAGTAGATCCTCAATACACACTGTGAGAGAATGAATTAAAGTATGTTATCACCCCTCAGCAATCAACACAGAAAAATGAAAGTTTCAATACCCAAATTTCAGCCCCCGCTCTGGGATACTCTAGTTACAGGGAAGATGTGCAAGATAATAATTAATAGTAAAAGTAATTGCTAGCATTAATTGTTTTAGCATGCACAAGGATGTGTTTTGAGCATTTTACAAATGTTAAAACAGATAAAACTCAAGAGCTCCCTGTGAGTTAGGTACTATTGTTATTTTTACAGATTTGGAAACTAAGACACAGAGAATTTAAATGACTCAAGTGACAAAGCTGAGATTTGAGCCCAAGTAAACTGGACCCATGGAAAAGGGAATGGTAACCCAGTCCAGTATCATGGACAGAGGAGCCTGGTGGGCTACAGCCCATGGGATCACAAACAGTCAGACATGACTGAGTGACTAACACTTTCACTTTTCTAACTGGATCCAGCACTTGATAACCACTTGTACTCCCTTTCTAACAAGTGAGACAATGCATGTGATTATGATTTTCACCCTAAGGCAAATTGTAAAACTAACCCACTGCAAACCGTAAGACAAAGCTCCTATGATTTCTCTCATCACTCATATTTCCTCTCATCATAGGAGCCCAGGTCTCGTCTTAGACCTTGACTAACCTGAAGGACGATTAGAATTAAAAGACTGTCTTTTACATACATATGAAAGAAACCATAGCATGTGTATGTGTGTGGGAATCCAGAAGAAAAGAAAAAACTAATGATGGAAAAAAAGGAAAAACAATCTAAAAGAGGAATTGGCTATTTTGAACACAGAGCTTCCTGGCCCTTTTGTCAACTGCTCACCACCAGGTGACTATCTGCTGAGTGACAACAGGCACTGGGGAATCACTAGCCTTCTACTCACCCTCTGGCTTCTCAAAGCAGGTTTATTGGGGGATCATCCCGCCTCATCGAAAGAGTCATCTTTCCTCTATAGCAAGTTGGGATTTCACTTCCGAGTACTTGTTTTTTTTTTTTTTTTTTTTTTTTTTTTTACATTTTTTGTGGACACATTTTTATTACATACGTTACCATCTGTAATGCGTTTTCCCATTTTGTTAATTTTCCTTTTTTTTTTTTTTTCTATCTCTGACAGTGTGCTAACTTCTGCCCCAGTCTTCAATTAGGATTTCCGTCTATTTTTATTTATTTTTTTTTTTTATAAATTTATTTATTTTACTTGGGGGCTAATTACTTTACAATATTGTAATAGTTTTTGCCATACATTGACAAGAATCAGCCATGGGTTTACATGTGTTCCCCTTCCCGAACCCCCCACCCACCTCCCTCCCCCTCCCATCCCTCTGGATCATCCCACTGCCCCGGCCCCGAGCCCTTGTCACATGCATCGAACATGGAATGGTGCTCTGTTTCACATATGACAATACACATGTCTCAATGCCATTCTCCCAGAACGTCCCACCCTCACCTTCTCCCTCAGAGTCCATAAAATTGTTCCATGCATCTGTGTCTCTCATTCTGTCCCGCATATAGGGTTATCGTTACCATCTTTCAGATTCCATATATATGCATTAGTATACTGTATTGTTGTTTTTCTTTCTGGCTTACTTCACTCTGTATAATGGGCTCCAGTTTCATCCATCTCAGTAGAACCGGTTCAAATGTATTTTTTTTAATGGCTGAGTAATATTCCATTGTGTATATGTACCACAGCTTCCTTATCCATTCATCTGCTGATGGACATCTAGGTTGCTTCCATGTCCTGGCTATTGTAAACAGTGCTGCGATGAACATTGGGGTACACGCGTCTCTTTCAATTCTGGTTTCCTCGGTGTATATGCCCAGCAGTGGGATTGCTGGGTCATATGGCAGTTCTATTCCCAGTTTTTTAAGGAATCTCCACACTGTTCTCCATAGTGGCTGTACTAGTTTGCATTCCCACCAACAGTGTAAGAGGGTTCCCTTTTCTCCACACCCTCTCCAGCATTTATTGCTTGTAGACTTTTGGATAGCAGCCATTCTGACTGGTGTGAAATGATACCTCATTGTGGTTTTGATTTGCATTTCTCTAATAATGAGTGATGTTGAGCATCTTTTCATGTGTTTGTTAGCCATCTGTATGTCTTCTTTGGAGAAATGCCTGTTTAGTTCTTTGGCCCATTTTTTGATTGGGTCATTTATTTTTCGGGAATTCAGCTGCAGAAGTTGCTTGTATATTTTTGAGATTAATTGTTTGTCTGTTGCTTCATTTGCTATTATTTTCTCCCATTCTGAAGGCTGTCTTTTCACCTTGTTTATAGTTTCCTTTGTTGTGCAAAAGCTTTTAATTTTAATTAGGTCCCATTTGTTTATTTTTGCTTTTATTTCCAATATTCTGGGAGGTGGGTCATGGAGGATCCTGCTGTGATTTATGTCGGAGAGTGTTTTGCCTATGTTTTCCTCTAGGAGTTTTATTGTTTCTGGTCTTACGTTTAGATCTTTAATCCATTTTGAGTTTATTTTTGTGTACGGTGTTAGGAAGTGTTCTAGTTTCATTCTTTTACAAGTGGTTGACCAGTTTTCCCAGCACCACTTGTTAAAGAGGTTGTCTTTTCTCCATTGTATATTCTTGCCTCCTTTGTCGAAGATAAGGTGTCCATATGTGCGTGGGTTTATCTCTGGGCTTTCTATTTTGTTCCATTGATCTATATTTCTATCTTTGTGCCAGTACCATACTGTCTTGATGACTGTGGCTTTGTAGTAGAGTCTGAAGTCAGGCAGGTTGATTCCTCCAGTTCCATTCTTCTTCCTCAAGATTGCTTTGGCTATTCGAGGTTTCTTATATTTCCATACAAATTGTGAGATGATTTGTTCTAGTTCTGTGAAAAATACCATTGGTAGCTTGATAGGGATTGCATTGAATCTGTAGATTGCTTTGGGTAGAATACTCATTTTCACTATATTAATTCTTCCAATCCATGAACACGGTATATTTCTCCATCTGTTTGTGTCCTCTTTGATTTCTTTCATCAGTGTTTTATAGTTTTCTATATATAAGTCTTTTGTTTCTTTAGGTAGATATATTCCTAAGTATTTTATTCTTTTTGATGCAATGGTGAATGGTATTGTTTCCTTAATTTCTCTTTCTGTTTTCTCATTATTGGAGTATAGGAATGCAAGGGATTTCTGTGTGTTAATTTTATATCCTGCAACTTTACTATATTCATTGATCAACTCTAGTAATTTTCTAGTAGAGTCTTTAGGGTTTTCTATGTAGAGGATCATGTCATCTGCAAACAGTGAGAGTTTTACTTCTTCTTTTCCTATCTGTATTCCTTTTATTTCTTTTTCAGCTCTGATTGCTGTGGCCAAAACTTCCAAAACTATGTTGAATAGTAGTGGTGAAAGTGGGCATCCTTGCCTTGTTCCTGACTTTAGGGGACATGCTTTCAATTTTTCACCATTGAGGATAATGTTTGCTGTGGGTTTGTCATATATAGCTTTTATTATGTTGAGATATGTTCCTTCTATTCCTGCTTTCTGGAGGGTTTTAATCATAAATGGATGCTGAATTTTGTCAAAGGCTTTTTCTGCATCTATTGAGATAACCATATGGTTTTTTTCTTTCAATTTGTTAATGTGGTGTATTACATTGATTGATTTGCGGATGTTAAAAAAAACCTTGCATTCCTGGGATAAAGCCCACTTGGTCATGATGTATGATCTTTTTAATATGATGTTGGATTCTGTTTGCTAGAATTTTATTAAGGATTTTTGCATCTATGTTCATCAGTGATATTGGCCTGTAGTTTTCCTTTTTTGTGACATCTTTGTCTAGTTTTGGAATTAGGGTGATGGTGGCCTCATAGAATGAGTTTGGAAGTTTACCATCTTCTGCAATTTTCTGGAAGAGTTTGAGCAGGATAGGTGTTAGCTCTTCTCTAAATTTTTGGTAGAATTCTGCTGTGAAGCCGTCTGGTCCTGGGCTTTTGTTTGCTGGAAGATTTCTGATTACACTTTCGATTTCCGTGCTTGTGATGGGTCTGTTAAGATCTTCTATTTCTTCCTGGTTCAGTTTTGGAAAGTTATACTTTTCTAAGAATTTGTCCATTTCTTCCAAGTTGTCCATTTTATTGGCATATAGCTGTTGGTAGTAGTCTCTTATGATCCTTTGTATTTCTGTGGAATCTGTTGTGATCTCTCCATTTTCATTTCTAATTTTGTTGATCTGATTCTTCTCCCTTTGTTTCTTGATGAGTCTGGCTAATGGCTTATCAATTTTGTTTATCTTCTCGAAAAACCAGCTTTTAGTTTTGTTGATTTTTGCTATGGTCTCTTTTGTTTCTTTTGCATTTATTTCTGCCCTAATTTTTAAGATTTCTTTCCTTCTACTGACCCTGGGGTTTTTCATTTCTTCCTTCTCTAGTTGCTTTAGGTGTAGAGTTAGTTGATTTATTTGATTTTTTTCTTGTTTCTTGAGGTACGCCTGTATTGCTATGAACCTTCCCCTTAGTATTGCTTTTACAGTGTCCCATAGGTTTTGGGTTGTTGTGTTTTCATTTTCATTCGTTTCTATGCATAATTTTATTTCTTTTTTGATTTCTTCTGTGATTTGTTGGTTATTCAGAAGCGTGTTGTTTAGCCTCCATATGTTGGAACTTTTAATAGTTTTTTTCCTGTAATTGAGGTCTAATCTTACTGCATTGTGGTCAGAGAAGATGGCTGGGATGATTTCAATTTTTTTGAATTTACCAAGGCTAGATTTATGGCCCAGGATGTGATCTATCCTGGAGAAAGTTCCATGTGCACTTGAGAAAAAGGTAAAATTGATTGTTTTGGGGTGGAAACTCCTGTAAATATCAATTAAATCTAATTTGTCTATTGTATCATTTAAAGTTTGTGTTTCCTTGTTAATTTTCTGTTTAGTTGATCTATCCATATGCGTGAGTGGAGTATTAAAGTCTCCCACTATTATTGTGTTATTGTTAATTTCCCCTTTCATACTTGTTAGTATTTGCCTTATATATTGTGGTGCTCCTATGTTGGGTGCATATATATTTATGATTGTTACGTCTTCTTCTTGAATTGATCCTTTGATCTTTATGTAGTGTCCTTCTTTGTCCCTTTTCACATCCTTTATTTTAAAGTCTATTTTATCTGAAATGAGTATTGCGACTCCTGCTTTCTTTTGGTCTCCGTTTGCATGGAATATGTTTTTCCATCCTTTCACTTTCAGCCTGTGTGTGTCCCTAGTTTTGAGGTGGGTCTCTTGTAGACAGCATATATAGGGGTCTTGTTTTTGTATCCATTCAGCAACCCTTTGCCTTTTGGTTGGGGCATTCAACCCATTTACATTTAAGGTAATTATTGATAAGTATGATCCCGTTGCCATTTACTTTGTTGTTTTGAGTTCGTGTTGAAACATCCTTTCTGTGTTTCCTGTTTAGAGAAGATCCTTTAGCATTTGCTGGAGAGCTGGTTTGGTGGTGCTGAATTCCCTCAGCTCTTGCTTGTCTGTAAAGCTTTTGAATTCTCCTTCATATCTGAATGAGATCCTTGCTGGGTACAGTAATCTGGGTTGTAGATTATTTTCTTTCATTACTTTAAGTATGTCCTGCCATTCCCTTCTAGCCTGAAGGGTTTCTATTGAAAGATCAGCTGTTATCCTTATGGGGATCCCCTTGTGTGTTATTTGTTGTTTTTCCCTTGCTGCTTTTAATATTTGTTCTTTGTGTTTGATCTTTGTTAATTTGATTAATATGTGTCTTGGGGTGTTTCGCCTTGGGTTTATCCTGTTTGGAACTCTCTGGGTTTCTTGGACTTCTGTGACTATTTCTTTCCTCAATTTAGGGAAATTCTCAACTATTATCTCCTCGAGTATTTTTTCATGGCCTTTCCTTTTATCTTCTTCTTCTGGGACTCCTATGATTCGAATGTTGGGGCGTTTCATATTGTCCCAGAGGTCCCGGAGGTTTTCCTCATTTCTTTTGATTCTTTTTTCTTTTTTCCTCTCTGCTTCGTTTATTTCCATCATTCTATCTTCTACCTCACTTATCCTATCTTCTGCCTCCGTTATTCTACTGTTGGTTCCCTCCAGAGTGTCTTTTATCTCCTTTATTTCATTATTCATTCTATATTGATTCCTTTTTATTTCTTCTAAGTCCTTGATAAACATTTCTTGCATCTTCTCAATCTTTGTCTCCAGGCTATTTATCTGTAACTCCATTTTGCTTTCAAGATTTTGGATCATTTTTATTATCCTTATTCTAAATTCTTTTTCGGATAGATTCCCTATCTCCTCCTCTTTTGTTTGGCTTTGTGGGCATTTCTCATTTTCCTTTACTTGCTGAGTATTTCTCTGCCTTTTCATCTTGTTTAGATTGCTGTGTTAGGCGTGGCCCTTCTGTATTCTGGTAGTATGAAGTTCCTCTTTGTTGTGGAGGTTCCTCACTGCGGTTGGGGTTGGACAGGTGGCTTGTCAAGGTTTCCTGGTTGGGGGAGCTTGTGTCGGTGTTCTGGTGGGTGGAGCTGGATTTCTGCTCTCTTGAGTGTAATGGAGTGACCAGTATTAATTTTTGAGATGTCTATGGATTTGGTGTGCCTCTGGGCAGCCTGTATATTGATGCTCAGGTCTATGTTCCTGCGTTGCTGGAGAATTTGCGTGGTATGTCTTGCTCTGGAACTTATTATCTCTTGGGTGGAGCTTGGTTTCAGTGAATTTATGGAGGCTATTGGATGGTCTCTTATTAATTAATGTTTCCCCTGGCTTTCAGTCTTATTCTTGCAGTAGCCTCAAGACTTCTCCTTCCATACAGCCTCAATAATAAAACTTTTAGGTTAATGGTGAAAACATTCTCCACAGTGAGGGATACCCAGAAAGGTTCACTGAGTTACATGGAGAGATGAGGTGGGGGGGGTGGGTTGAAGTGACCAGGAGGGGAAGAGGGGAATTCAAATGTGGAGAGAGCAATCTAGCCAGTAAGCACTTCCCTCTGTGCTTTCCACAGTTTGGAACCCTCAGAGTGATTCACAGAGATACATAGAGAGGGGGGAGGAAGGTAACAGAGGTGAGCATGAGTAGAAAGGGAGGAATTAAGAGGGGAGAGAGAGATCTGGGCAGTATCCTGTTCCTGAAGTGTTCTCCGGTACCCAGAACACCCTCAGAGATTCACAGAATTGGGTTGAGAAGAGAAGGAGGAGGGTGGGAGATAGAGGTTCCCTGGGGGAGAAGAAAGAGCATCAATAGGGGGAGAGAGTGATCAGGCCAGTGATCACACTCCTGAGTAAAAATGGGTCCTAAAGATTGGGTTCTTAAATGTACAAAGTTGATATCAAATATGTAAAACACAGATTAAAAATCTAGAGTAGAGGTTAGACTCTTATAAAACTTACAATCTAAAAAAAAAAAAAAAAAAAAAAAGAAAAAAGGGAACAGTGTAAAAAGAAAAAAAAAAAGTAAAACAGTAAAAAAAGAAACAGTAAAAAAATGTAGAACAGGAAAAAAACATTAAAAAAAAAAAAAAAACACAAAAGGTATAAGATATATGTATGTAGTTTGCTTCAAAAATAGGGTTTTTTTTTTTTTGCAAGTTAATAGTGTGTTATGAAAATGAAAGTTAAAGGTGTAATAGAGGACTTGAAGAAAAAGGAAAGAAGAGAAAAAAAATTTTTTTAATTAAAAAAAAAAAATTAAAAAAAAAATTAAAAAAAAAAAAAAAATATAATAGTAAAAAATATATATATCCCGGACTTTCTCTGGAGCTGTTGTGAGCAGTGTGGGATCTGCTCAGTTTTAGATAGATCCTTATTCCTGCTTATACTTTTCAAGATCTGTAGGTCCTTTTTAATGCAGTCGGTATTAGCTACAGGGATCTTAATCTGTTGGCCTGTCCCTTCCAAAGCACTTCCCTCTGTTTATTTGGCTTCTGTTTGGAGATCTCTTCAGTATCTAATTTCCGCCCTGCAACAAAGCGGTGGAGGTGATCTCTTTAGGTTCGCTTGTTCAATCGTGCTGTGGGGAGGAAGGAACACTGCAATTCTGGCGTGTGTGTGGTAAGCTCGCAGTGTCTCGGCCGCACTGGGTTCGCCCCCGCTCACGGCGTGTGTGCTTTCCCCGTCTACCCTGCTCAGGCTTCAGGTTACTCGGCCGGGGAGCGGGCCCTGAGCTGCGTGCACTTCCCAGGACTAAGCCGCTCAGGTTCAGGCTCCCGGTTACTCCACAAAGGCGCAGACTCGATTTTGCCCGCGGCTTGTGCCGTTCCCGGTCGGAGCTGCCCAGGCGGCCAGGAGTTTGGCGAGGGCGCTGTCCCCTGTTGGGGCGGTGCGGCTTATCACCTCCCTGGTCCCCGCCTCGGTTTACGGGCGCGCCCGGCTCCGGTGTGCTTTGTGTCGGTTCTGGGGAGCTGGTCTCTGGCTGCGACCCTCCCGGCTGCTGTCGACCCTCCGGGATCTCAGGCAGTCTTTGCTTAAAAACTGGGAGCCTGTTTGCAGTTTGGTAGGGGGTGCCCTCTCTGGAGCCGAGTTTGCCCCTTTCCGGCTCTAGCGGGCCCCGCCTGCCCGCTGTGTCCGGCGGGGGATGGCGCGGTCCGCAGCCGGCTAGCTCTCCTCTGGTATCGCTCAGTCCTTTGTTCTGTGAGCGGGCCGGCAGTGCCTTAGAGTTGGGCTTTTCGCGGGATAGTTCTCTCTCTCTCTCTTCGCTGTCCCACAGTTTAGGTTACTATCTCACGTTAGCTCCCTCAGATTGCCCTCGGGGCACTCGGGCCCGGTCCTTACCCTAGGCAATGCCGCCCGCTCCTCTCCGTTCAGCCCCCACTTGCTGGTGGCGGATGATGCGAGCGTCTGGGGTTCTTTGCTGGGAGTTGCTTTAGGCACGTAATCTGTCGATTTTATTTATTTTTTCCTCCCAGTTACGTTGCCCTCCGAGATAAAAAATCCTCCCCCACACCCGCCGGTGAGAGGGTTTCCTGGTGCTTGGAAATTCCTCCTCTTTTACGACTCCCTCCCCGGGACGGGTCTCCGTCCCTAACTCTTTTGTCTCTCTTTTTATCTTTTATAATTTCTCCTACCTCTTTTGAAGATAATGCGCAGTTTTTGTGAAAGCCTGACGTCCTCAGCCAGCCTTCAGAAGTAGTTTTGTGAAGTTTGGTCAGCGTTCAGATGTTCTTTCGATAAATTTGTGGAGGAGAGAGTGGTCTCCCCGTCCTATTCCTCCGCCATCTTCTGCTCCCTTTCCCCGAGTACTTGTTTATTCACCCCCTCACTGTTCCTGTTGGGTTCATCTATCCTTTCTGGATATAAGGTATCCCTGAACCAGCTCTACTTCAAAATTCATGAGGTAAACACAGAGAACATGGAGGGCAAGGAAAGCTAAAACGTAATGCCATCTATAAGCCTTATTACTCTTTTTCAGAATCCTGAGTCAACTGATGCTTGAAATGTAGAACTAAATCATGGGTTAAGAATATCTTATGAGACCTTCCTAGTATGACTTACATGTACTAAGGCTGTAAAGCATTTTTTTCCTCTTGATTTGTTATTTCTAGTCTGAACCTGTTTCTACTTTTTCTTTTTTTAGAAATGGTTCATCACATTTGCAAAAACATCAGCTAATTTTTCATTGGTGAGTTCACCAGATTAATTTCAAGCATCCATTCAGGCTTGTTGATTACCTGCCAAAATGTCAGTAACTTTCTATAAAGACAAAACTTCATCTTTGATTAAGATGGGCTACTTCCAAATGTTAACATTTAAAGAATCACATATTTGCTATAATATACTTTTGCTGTAATACACTTTTGCTACCTCTGGGTACAGTGCAAAATTTCATACTGCAGAATGAAAAAAAGGAAGCTTTTCACATTTAGAGGAATAATATTCAGTTTTCAATTGAGAGTAGAGTTCATTTACTTTTAGCATAAAGCAATACACCCTATTTTAAAACTTTCACATTACTAGTTAATTGCTATATATGTATAGTAAAAAGAAAAACACTAGCATACCTCACATACGAAGAATGCCATATGATTTTAGGACATGTGATCTTCACCTTTAAAGACAACTATCGCTCACAGTCCCTGAGGTCATGTAAATTTGCAATGTCTACCAGTCACCCAGTCAGAGTCATAAAACCTTTCCTGTTCCCCTTGCAAATTTCAAAACATCATGGCAGGATTGTAATTAAACATAATAGTCATATTTACATCATGCAGTTTAACTGTAGTGACACACATAAGAATTTCTTTATCACAAAGTTGTTCCCCTGAGACCTTTGTGTCCTCCCATCAGTATAGAAAATAGCATTCAAAGCTGAGCACATTGTTAGCAGCACATTTCAATTGGAAAAATGATCCATCCAAAACTATGTAAATTCCCACCAAAGCGTACAGTCTAAAAATATCATAAAGTCATATGTAAACTACACTTGCTATCCCATATAGTTGTTGAACATGAAGAATTTCATGTTTGGATGGAACTTCATTCAAAGGGCCCAGGTTAACAAACAGAAGTAATGGGCTTCCCTTGCTTGGGACCCCTGTGTAGTTGTGTCCCCCACGTGCTGAGAAGCGGAGTCAGCGCTGATGCTCATGCTTGTCTCTCCAGCTGATTTCTGTGCTCATGAATACACACCATAAACAAAGCAAAGGCAAAAACAATAAAAGTAGCTTAAAATCTTTTTTCCTGCCTTCATACAGAAGCTGAAGCCATTTCGAAAAGAATCCACTGTATTTGATATACATGGTTCCTCACCATTTCAAACAGAGTCATAGCAATAAACATATTTTTCAATTCTGCATATCAAAAAGAATGATGTGGATTCTATGCATACTAATACTGATGAAATTCACTAAGCGATATTGTCAGCATCACACATCTTAAATGTGAGTGGTAATTAATTGATGATATTGCTGGAATTGTACATAATTAACAAGTCCTATGTTAGTTTTTGAACATCAAAATTCACAGTATTTATATTTAATAAGTCATAGGCGGTATCTCTAGGAAGACTTTAACTCCAATTCAGTTCCAACATTTGGGTAAAATTCGTAACAATGTTTCTTAATTCATTCTGCTTTAGGATGCCAAAGCAGATGCACATATATCACCCAGAACCAGATAGATGTCCACACAAAACTCAGCAGCATTTTCCCAGACGTTTTGTGAAATGCATCCATGAGCTCTGGGTCTAGTGTCCATTCTACTACTCTCTGAAGAGCTCTAATTAAACATCACACATCTGAAAGAAGACAAAGTTAGCAAATAGCAAGCACATATGCCTCCTACAACCACTTCCCTGAGAATGAAATATTCTGCTTTTAAACATGAAATGACAATTTCAGGTACACATGTTCAGGTAGACCTGGTGGATCAGCACATAATGAACTTAAGTATTTGCATATAAAAATGACCTGAGAAGACTGATTCATATTCTGTCTCATACAAATTCAGTGAATATTAGATGAACTCACAGGGATTTCATTGCACAACAAAATCATTTTAAAATTGTATAAAAGGAAGAGAAAAAATGTAAATGTAATCAGGAAAAGATTGAGACCTATTAAGTTCAAGTAACAATCTCTTTGCACTAAAAGACAGTTCAGATAGTCAAAACAGAAGGATGAGTCTTGTTTTTATTGGGAGAGGTCCTTCTTTGCTAACCTCAGTGCTGAGATGTGGCCCCCTGCACAAAATGCTTCCTTCACAACTGTCTAACCTTTTAAAGCTTGGTCTTGCACTGGGAGAATGCTGATTCAGTGACTGCGGTAGTTTAAGAATATACTATTTTGGCAAAAGAATGCATCTATCAGCTTAGAGTTGATGGGCCTAACACTGCTGTTGAAAAAGACATTCATTTGCTTATTTTTGTTCATTCTCACTAACTTCTAGCATAATAAATGCCATTTTTATGGTCTAGAAGAGTTAGCAAGATAGAAATAATATTTTGCTCCCTTTCTGGACAATAAGGTCAACTATATGCATTTAAAAACATCTTCAAATAAACAACTTCTCTTCTCTTACCAAGGTGTGACCTCTGAATACTAATCTTTTCTACACCTTTGTAGAAGGACTTTACGGTTCAAACTTTCCCCCTCCATCTTGGTTTATCTCTAAGTACTGACTTCTGTCACAATGAAAATTTATTCTCCTCTAGGCCTGTGCCTCTTGTACAACAAAGACATGTGCCCATTCATACATGAAGAAAGAGATAAAAAATAATCGTGCAGGTTCAAATTAAGCTGGAATAGAAATACAATTTTTTTCTGGTTTAAATCAATACTATCATAACCTTTTGATTTCATATGTAAATTTCACATGTGGATTAATTTGATTGAAAGCTAAAACTGAAAATTTTTATTGCTGTATTCTCATCTATTACCGTTAATTACAGTGTCTTTGGAATTATGAATTTGGCTTAAAGAAAAGGATAATTGGCAATTTTCAAAGGCACTAGTTAAGGAGAATTGGGTATAATCTAAGTACTAAATACACTAATTATAAAAATAACATGGATTCACATTAAGAGATTTCCACATACTATAGAAAAGATATTTGTGTATCAACCACTGTACTAAATTTTATTTGATCATACTAAAAATATATCAGTGTAAATAAGATAGAAAGGAAAGTGAAGTCACTCAGTCATGTCCGACTCTTTGCGACCCCATGGACTGTAGCCTACCAGGCTCCTCCGCCCATGGGATTTCCCAGGCAACAGCACTGGAGTGGGTGCCATTTCCTTCTCCAGGGGATCTTCCCGACCCAGGGATCGAACGTGGATCCCCTGCACTGCAGGCAGACGCTTTACCCTCTAAGCCACCAGGGAAGCTAGAATTTAGGAGTAAATAAAAAGCATAATTCCAGCTTTTAGATTACCAATTATTTAGATTTGAAACATTCCTTGAAGAGCTTCCTTTGTGGTCCAGTGGTTAAGAGCCCACGTTGCAATGCAGGGGATACTGATTGGAGTCCTAGTCCAAGAAGATCCCACATGCCGCGGAGCAACTAAGCCCAGGTACCACAACTACTGAGTCCCCACTACAGAGCCAGCGAGCTGCAACTACTGAAGCTCCCGTGCCATAGAGCCCATGCCCTGCAACAAGAGAAGCCACTGCAATGAAAAGCCTGGGCACCACAACTAGACAGTGGTCCTTACTCGCTGCAACCAGAGAGATACTGCGTGCAGCAATGAAGACCCAGGGCAGCCAAAAATAACTAAATGAATTGATTAACTTAAAAATAATTCCTTAAATAGTTAGAAGCACAGTCTGAGGTGGTGATAATTCCTTGACATTACACCAGTTATAAGAAGCCAGTAGAAGAGACTTTTTAGCCCAGTAAGAATCTATGAGAATTTTCCCCTTAAATTATCCCCACACAAGAAGGGGACACTGTTTTGGCATTCTGAGTTCTCTTATCTAGGGACATCTCAATGAATAAAGAAGAAACTTATATTTTATTATATAACTTATTTTCATTTCAAATTCTCAAACAATAAAAATTTAAAAGCAATATAGGTAATTTTAGCTAGAGACTTAGAATATGGAATATTGATCCTCTTTCAAAGACTCTAAACTCTTCAAAGTGCTCTAAAGATACTATGAGTGTGATTAGCAGCAAAGCATTAGCCTAATCTAAACCTCCCTCCTACCCCTACACACACACACACACACACACACATACGTACACATACTGTACATCCATACAGTCTATTGCTCTAACTAAAATCTGACACTCTGAGAGGTATTCCCAGAGGCTGTGCAAGGTCACAAATACTGTCCACACTATATCATGGTTCAAGATCACTAGCACCCACATGGTTAAGGGAAAAAAATCCTTTCAGTAAAACAAACAAATAAAACTACACAACATTTCGATCACATATTCTGAATTTCTTTTACAATTAAAAAATTGATGGATACAGTGAATTACCCAATATTACTGTTCTGAGTTGTATAATTTTCTTTATCTAAAACTATCTTTTATACATAGAAAGCTAGATGCCTTTAAACATAGTTTCAGCAATTCTAAGTAAAAAGTATTTCTTTGAAAAATATGTCATTTTTTGTTTTGTTTTTAACTTGGAGAAAAGTCCTGCAAGGAGCGAGTTTTCTTCTCATAGATGAATCCTGCAGCAGTTTCTCCCAGGAGTACACTGGAAGCCCCACCATCCCGTATCTGTGTATCCCAAGGATGGAGCCTCATAGCACCGGATCTCCAGAAAGAGGTCCTGCAGGCACTGTGGCATATTGGTCTTTTCTCTTCCACACTCTTGGAGTATCACCCAATCCTTGGGCATCTTGCCAGTAGTGGTTTCAGTCCAGAACTTGACCTTCACTGGGAAAACCAGGTACGTTTAAAGTGCAGCACTTTCATCTTTTGGTTGGATAATTCTTGGTCCCCCATGGATAGGAGTGATACCTAGAACATTCAGAAGTAGCAAGAGTTCTCTACAATCTCAAATATTTTAGTTCATACATTCAGTTTCAAAAGCAGTAGCTCAGGTATACAAGTAAATAAATGAAGAAAATGGTGATTCTAAGCATAAAATGGGGAGATTTTTAGAAACCTGCCTTTTGCTTAAGTTCAGTGCTGACATTGTCTTTCTCAAATTATAAACTTAATAGTAACCGATAACTCTATAGTGGAAAAATTAAAGCCTATCCAAAGTAGCTTGTACATTTAATGCCTATTTGAAAGCAAAGCAAGTTGAATCAATAATTTCTTTTTACCTCAACACATATTTCATTGTTAAAAAATAAAATATTAATGTGTGCTGTGCTGTGTTGGGCTCAGTCACTCAGTCATGTCCAACTCTTTGCAACCCCATGGACTGTAGCCTGCCAGGCCCTGAATGATATGCTCATCCTCTATTCACCCACAAAACTGAACAGTTTTACTCTCATAACAACAGTGATATAATTAAGGCAAGCTAGGTGGTATCATTCCGGTGAGAAAGCTAAATATTAATGTGTGTAAAATATATTTTTGTGCAGTATATTATGCAAAGAGGGGCACAATAAAGGACAGAAATGGTATGGGTCTAAAAGAAGCAGAAGATATTAAGAAGAGGTGACAAGAATACATGGAAGACCTATACAAAAAAGATCTTAATGACCCAGATAATCAAGATGGTGTGACCACTCACCTAGAGCCAGAGAACCTGGAGTGTGAAGCTGAGTATGCCTTAGGAAGCATTACTATGAACAAAGCTAGTGTAGGTAATGGAATTCCAGCTGAGCTATTTCAAATTCTAAAAGATGATGTTGTGAAAGTACTTCATTCAATATGCCAGGAAATTTGGAAAACTCAGCAGTGGTCACTGTACTGGAAAAGGTCAGTTTTCATTCCAATCCTAAAGAAGGGCAATGCTAAAGAATGTTCAAACTACCATACAATTGTGCTCATTTCATAATCTGGCAAGGTAATTGTCAAAATCTTTCAAGCTAGGCTTCAACAGTACATGAAACCAACAATTTCCAGATGTTCAAGCTGGGTTTAGAAAAGGCAGAGAAACCAGAGATCAAACTGCCAACATCTGTTGGATCATGGATAAGGGAAGAGAATTCTAGAAAAACATCTACTTCTGCTTCATTGACTATGCTAAAGTCTTTGACTGTGTGGATTACATCAAACTGTGGAAAATTCTTAACAGAGATGGGAATACCAGACCACTCTACTTGCCTCCTGAGAAACCTGTATGCAGGTCAAAAAGCAACAATTAGAACCAGACGTGGAACAACAGACTGGTTCAAAATTGAGAAAGGAATATATTAAGGTTGCACATTGTCACCCTGGTTATTTAACTTAGATGCAGAGTACATGATACAAAATGCTGGGCTGGATGAATCAGAAGCTGGAATCAAGATTGCTGAGAGAAATATCAATAAGCTAAGATACGAAGATAACACGACCCCAGTGGCAGAAAGGGAAGAGGAACTAAAGAGATGGGGAAAAATAGAAACAGTGACAGACTTTATTTTCTTGGACTCCAAAATCACTGTGGACAGAGAGTACAGTCATGAAATTGAAAGACACTTGCTTCTTAGAAGAAAAGCTATGACAAACCTAGACAGTGTATTAAAAAGCAGAGACATCACTTTACTGATAAAGGTCTGTATAGTCAAAGCTATGATTTTTCCAGTAGTCGTGTACAGATTGGACCATAAAGAAGGCCGAGTGCCAAAGAACGGATGTTTTCAAACTATGGTACTGGAGAAGACTTGAGAACCCCATGGACAGGAAGGAGATCAAGCTAGTCAGTCCTAAAGGAAACCAACCCTGAATATTTATTGGAAGGACTGACACTGAACCTGAAGCTCCAATATTTAGCCACCTGATGCAAAGAGCCAACTCATTGGGAAAGACTCTGATACTGGGAAATATTGAAGGCAAGATGAAAAGTGGACAACAGCGGATGAGATGGTTGGATGGCACCACCAATTCAATGGACGTGAGTTTGAGCAAACTCCAGGAGATGATGATGGACAGGGAAGCCTGGCGTGCTGCAGTCCATGAGGTCACAAAGACTTGGACACAACTGAGCGACTGAACAACAAAAATATATTTAATCATACAACCCTGCAAATGACCACAAATAGAGCCCTGCTAGGGCTTTCCTGGGTTTCCCTGGTGGCTCAGATGATAAAGAATCTGCCTGTAGTGCACGAGACCCAGGTTCAGTCCCTGAGTTGGGAAGATCCCCTGGAGAATGGAATGGCTACCCACTCCAGTATTCTTTCCTGGAGAATTCCATGGACATAGGAGACTGGTGGGCTACAGTCCATGGGGTTGCAAAGAGTTGGACATGACTGAGTGACCAACACTTTTCACTGTCACTTTTCAAGGCTGGCCCAGTTTGTTTTGACCTTGTTTTATTTTCACTGCACTCTCAACTCAGTCTGGAGAAGGCAATGGCACCCCACTCCAGTGCTCTTGCCTGGAAAATCCCATGGACGGAGAAGCCTGGAAGGCTGCAGTCCATGGGTCGCACAGAGTCGGACACAACTGAGCAACTTCACTTTCACTTTTCCCTTTCATGCACTGGAGAAGGAAATGGCAACCCACTCCAGTGTTCTTGCCTGGAGAATCCCAGGGACGGCAGAGCCTGGTGGGCTGCCGCCTATGGGGTCGCACAGAGTCGGTCGGACACGACTGAAGCGACTTAGCAGCAGCAGCAGCAGCAACTCAGTCCTACTTCCCCTCCCCAAATCCCTCATTCGGGTTAGGGCTTCCTGTGCTGTTTCCGTTACCTCTTTCTTTAACTAATGCAGCATGCTGTGCCTGAGACAGTCTTCCTACCCTTTGCCCAAGAAGCCCCACCATTATTTAAACACTCCTATGTATCTTCCCCAAAGAGAGCAAGTAGCTAGATAATGGCTTTCAGTTCAAAAATGGCATCTCTCTATTTCTAACTAAACATGACCCCTGTAATATAAGCTGATATGTGCCATATCATGGCTTAGTGCTTTAATTGCTGTCTTGATGTTTTATAGACATGTGTATAGGTTTGACTGACAGTCTTAAGTTGGAAACTTGAATAATATACAGGACTTATGTATGTAATTCTCTCTGCATGGTGAGTAGTCAAGATCACTTAATAACATTTTGCAATGGTGACTATGATGAAGATTAGGATGATGATAACAATAGCAGATCTGAGTAGATACCGGTGGAGTAGTTAAAACAGTGTTTCATTTTTCAAACCACATTCTAAGGAAGGCTATCTTAACTTGTGTTACAGGTAAAATATGAAGAATCACTAGGGTAAACAAGATAAACAGACTTCTTTCCTATAGTATATCTCAAAGTCTTCAATATAGTCATGTGTATCAACATTCTCCCAAAACAGAAAAATGTACCTTCAGGATTTCCCTTTATTTCTCAGGGAACATCTGTTGTCATCTTTGATAATACTGCACATTTACAAACCTATTTGGGAAAACAGACTCTACTGATTCTAAGTATTGATTCTAATTACCGTACATGTTCCGTGATATTTAGCACCCACTACCCTTTCAGTCAGGGTTTCCCTGATAGTTGGTAAAGAATCCAAGACCCTAGTTCGATTCCTGGGTCGGGAAGATCTGCTAGAGAGGGGATAGGCTACCCACTCCAGTATTCTTGGGCTTCTCTTGTGGCTCAGCTGGTAAAGAATCTGCCTGCAATCGGGCCCAGCTGGTAAAGAATCTGACTGCAATGCGGGAGACCTGGGTTGGATCCATGGGTTGGGAAGATCCCCTGGAGAAGGGATAGGCTACCCACTCAGTATTCTGGCCTGGAGAATTCCACGCACTGTATAGTTCACGGGGTTGCAGAGAGTAGGACACGACTGAGCTACTTTCACTCTCACCCTTTGACTATGGGAAAATCATGACTGCCACAGCTAATTTGATTCATATTTGGAATTATGAGCATTTTCAGTTTATGAAGTGTTAGGTCTTTCCATGTGGAGTCTGACTTATTTGTTGGAAATTAATTGGGAGTATCAGTAAACAAGTAATGGCGTTAAGCACAACTCAGGGTTATTTTTACTAGTAAAGCATGAAAACGCTTTCCCCCAATTATATATTCTATCCCTGCCATTAGAAACTGAAAAGGGAGTACCATGGTTATACAGATTTCAAAGTGGATGATTCATTTTAATTTGGAGCATTTTAAGAACATTTGATGTCATTTCCATCATATATTGCTTTAACTTGATCATTTAAATCATATCTTCGTATTCTAGTCACGATTCCAAGAATAACCATAAATAACTTTTCACCTTTTTTATCACGTATCTTAATATCTGGACTTCCCTGGTAGCTCACCTGGTAAAGAATCTGCCTGCAATGCAGGAGACCCCAGTTCGATTCCTGGGTCAGGAAGATCCCCTGGAGAAGGGATAGGATACCCACTCCCGTATTCTTGGGCTTCCCTAGTGGCTCAGATGGTAAAGAATCCACTTGCAATGTGGAAGACCTGGGTTCAATCCCTGGGTTGGGAAGATCCCCTGGAGGAGGGAGTTGAAATTCACGCCACTATTCTTGCCTGGAGAATCTCCATGAACAGAGAAGCCTGGTGGGCTACAGTCCATGGGGTCTCAAAGAGTCGGACACAAGTGAGTGACTAAATACAGCACAGCATCTTATTATCTATTTACCATAAGAAGAAAATCTGCAATTTCTTTTAGTAGAGGAATATGTCTTTAGAAGTAGAAGTAATGCTTGACTTTTTTAAAAGTTATTTATTTATGGGCTGTGCTGGTCTTCGCTGCCACACACAGGCTTGCTCCAGCTGCAGTGTGCAGTATTCTCATTGCGGTGGCTTCTCTGGGTGCAGAGCACAGGCTCTAGGCCGCGTGGGCTTCCGTAGCTGTGGCAGGCAGGCGTAGCTGCCCTGTGGCCTGGGGAGTCTTCCCAAAGCAGGGACTGAACCTCGGTTCCCTGCATAGGTAGGCAGATTCTCAACCACTGGATCGCCAGGAAAGTCCCAATGTTTGATTTTTAAAAAAAACACTTAATAATAGTAGAATTGAAAAGGATAAAAATAAATTTTAAAATAAGACTGAAATTATTCTTTAAAAAGAAAAAAATAAGAGCTCTTGTAAGAGCTTTCCTAAGTTCCTGACACACCTGGTTTTTCATTATATTCAGTTGACTTCCTGCAAAAATTTGAAGTATTCATTGCCCATGATTCTGAGTCTTTGAGAAAATGCATATTAAAAAAGTGATTAGTATAACTTTTGCCCCATTGCAAGCCAAGGGCACTTGAAATAATAAGCTGCCAAGCGTAAAGAACAGAGACACTTGTATTATCCATGGAAGGCTGGGTGTACTCAGACTAAGAGGAAAGAAAGAAAATTCAAAATCCCTCCAGAGATGGGAGGAGGTGAGTGATTATGGATATGGTGATTTCTATCAACAATATACCTTTGGTAAAAAGAATAAGTCATCATTTCTCTGCAGTTACAAATCACAACAAAACTGAACATATAATGATAGTATTTTGGAAATATGTTATCAAGCTAAAAGAGCAAGCAGTTGGATAATTTTATCTGTGATTCATAAGAGCAATTCATTGAAACAGGGAAGGAAAAAAGGTTGGAGGCTGCACTAACCTGAAAAATGAATCTAATTTCCATATAATGATCTTGATAGGATGCTCTTGAGACCTCTTTCTCTTTCCATGGCTAATAGTTATCTTTGGGGAAGATTTCTAGAATAATTTAAATAGTGGTCACCAGATAGCTTCATTAGCTAGACAGGAAGGCAGTTCATCCAGGTAGAAAGGGCTGCTGCTGCTAAGTCGCTTCAGTCGTGTCCGACTCTGTGCGACCCCCTAGACAGCAGCCCACCAGGCTCCCCCGTCCCTGGGATTCTCCAGGCAAGAGTACTGGAGTGGGTTGCCATTGCCTTCTCCAAGAAAAGGCTAATTAGGGAAAATAAACTCCATAGAACCATGCCTCCTAAAGCAGTTTTGGTCATATAGGACATGTAAATGGTTACTCATGGTACAATGTGGTGATTCTGTTATGAGTGGACAGCTCATGTGCAGCAGACAAAATCAGTGTCCATACCTCCACATTCAAAGTACTTCAAACATGCCAACCTGGTGCCCAATTCCCAACATCTGAATTTCTTTTCCTGAGGATTTCTCTGGCCTCTAGAATCTGCTGTGTCCACCTTTACAGAAGGCCAGAAATGCCAGGTAACTAACATCTCCTGGGGAAAAAGGACTCAAAAATTGACTAACAGAAATTAGAGATAAATACCAGCCCAGCTTCCTCAGTCTACAAGTGCGAGAACCGAAGCACATGTTCTCCACTGGCTCTCAGATTTCCACAGAGTGATCAAGCCCCATGTACCACAATGGTAACTTGCTTAAAATGAAGGATTTATTGAACTATTTCTTCAATCCTCTAGCAGAGTTTCTCGGGCCTCTCAAATAAACTAATTGTACTCAAATCTTTTTGCCCCAAACTGTGCCCATCAGTAAAATTGCAGAAATCCAGAATTGAATGAAATTGATAACATAGAGTATATTTTTAGAGCACCAATGATGATTATTTTAGAAGCTAACACACAGCCCCAGTAAACTGAAGTTTCTTATTTAGGGTAAGCAAAAGGGAACACATAACAACAAATCCTTCTCCCACAAACATTCTTTAAATTCACCAGAAGTGATTCTTTGTTTAGGTGGATTTTCCCCCTTGCATTCTATACAAATAATGGGTAGGTTTTAGTTATGGAAATTTGAGTTTATGGCTCTTCCAATATGGGACAAATGTTTAGTTTTTTAAAAATGTAGAAATACTTTTCCATTTCATTATGTTCATTTTTTATGGGAGTAAATTACTACTAAGCTATCACTCTTTTCCAACTAAGAATACAGCAGCTGCACCCATACAAAAGATGGGGAACATACATTCTACCCACGGTTGTATCAAGTCTGAGCCAAGCTATTTTACAAAAGTGTTTAAAATAAAAGATGGGGGGGGACCTCTGGAATCAAGGATAGAGAAATTAAATCCAATGTTCTATATTGAACTTTCACGTTTCTAGATCTCACCTCTTAGAAGTAAAATTGTAATAGCCACTTTCCTCTAGGACTTCCTCAATCACAGTCTAAAGTTGAAAAAAAAAATCAGGTTAGTACTGAATTAAAAGCAACAAAATAAAATCATTCAGAGGCAGTACAAAAACCTCACCTGCATCTGTTCATACGTTATCCCCTCCTCCAAATCAAAGCTA
Organism: Giraffa tippelskirchi; assembly: GCF_054371585.1. Lineage (NCBI taxonomy): Eukaryota > Metazoa > Chordata > Mammalia > Artiodactyla > Giraffidae > Giraffa > Giraffa tippelskirchi. Next base: position 1,651,021 of record NC_137283.1, read on the forward strand.
GAGGGTAGACCTGGAAACAGATAAATTATGAAAAGTCTGACATTTGGCTCATGTTTTCTTCAGTTTTACTGGCAATCAGAACTCACATGCAATGAAAACAGGTCAGTTTCTTAGTGATGAAAATGAGTACTTACAAACACATTCCAAATTATCTTGGCTTTTAGGGTGGTGGTCACAAAATAATACACAAGATTTATAGGAATTGCTCATGGTGTAAATTGGACAATTAAGTTAGGGGTGTGTGTGTGTGTGTGTGTGTTAAGGACAGGTGAAGAGTGATTCTAAGCATAAATTTCCTGATAAGCAAAAAAAGAAAGAAAGAAACTCTCCCCAATCCATCAGCAAAAAGAGTAGATATGTTCTAGAAAGAGAATAAATTCTCAGAGGAAAGCAGAAATAGCCAGTGGACGACATCAAAGATCTGACCATTTCCTATGGTTGCCAGGAGGAAAATATATTTGAAATTGGAGGACAATAATTCTTTTGAGGTTTGGCATGAGTATGATACACCAGCACGTTGACTACCCCGATACCACCCAAAGTAATGTTGGCCAGTCTCCACTCCAGTCAACCCACACTTACTCATGTGGAGGCCTGGGAGTTCCCCTGCCACTTAGGAGAGAGAAAAGTGATTGAAGATTAAGAGGATGCATGCAGATATGAGTCCTGGCAGCTTGCTTTTCAAGTTCAGCTTAAAGGCATTGCCCGAAGTGCTCCTCGGTTCTGCTCTCTTTGCTTTTGCCCCTTCTGCCATGACAAGGGACACAGCTTGTCCGCTCTGGGGTGAGGCATCCAGCTGCTGGAAGAGCCTGTCAACTCCCTCTCAGGCCACTGAGAGATTTTCAACAGAGCTCCCCACTCAGCAGGTCTGCTGTGGTAAGAAATCTGGCCTGTGACTGACCAACCTGCCCTGGAGGATGCTTGTAAAAGCAGATGACTTCACTCTAGTATGATCATCTCTAGATCCATCCATGTTGCTGTAAATGGCAATATTTATTCCTCTTTATAAGTAATATTCCATTGTATGTATGTATGTGTATATATCTATGTGTGTGTGTGTGTATATATATATATATATATATATATATATACACCGTATCATACTAAATAAAGTAAGTCAGAAACACAAATTTTATATATCAGTGATATGTGGAATCTAAAAAATAATACAAATGAACTTATTTACAAAACAGAAACAGACTGATAGACACAGAAAACAAGCCTCTGGTTCCCAAAGGGGAAAGAGAGGGGGGTATGTTAGGCATACGGGATTAATAGACACATAGTGACCCAGGTTAGTCACCAGTCGTGCCTGACTCTTTGTGACCCATGAACTGCTGCCCGCCAGGCTCCTCTGTCCATGGGATTTTCCAGGCAAGGATACTGGAGTGGTTTGCCATTTCCTTCTCCAGGGGATCTTCCCGATCCAGGGATAGAACCCAGGTCTCCTGCACTGCAGGCAGATTCTTAACCAGCTGAGCTACCAGGGAAGCTCCCATACATGCTACTATATAAAAAATGAATAATAATGATTTACTGTATAGCACTGGGATATTCCGTATCTTGTAATAACTTTTAATGGAAAAGGAAGACAATCTGAAAAAAGAATATATATATATATATATATGAACCACTTTGCTATTTCCCTGAAAATAATGCAGTATTATAAATCAACTGTAGTTCAATTACAAATAAATAAAAGCAAATGACTTTAGATAACAGTTTATTTTGATCTTAGAGATTTCTCAGGGACAATTTTAAATGAAATTGTACCAACCCAGGTTAGCCTTATCCCAGGAGTCCAAGTCTTAGGGAAAGTTTGATAATTAATACATGACATGATTTGCCTAAATTAGGCAACAACAAAAGTACAGTAGACTTGAAGATTCTTTTTGACTGAGGAGATGGAAAGTCTTCATTTAACCATAAAAGCTTCACATCTGTCTGCCCTACTGAGAGATATAACTATAGTTTATAGGGATTCAAAAATTACTTAGGAATTCTGTAACCTCAGAGTAGTTTGAAGATCTCTTCTGGGGGTCAAATATCACAAGGAGGTCCTTATGCTGAGTCCCTACATACTGGCTAAGCATATTTATATAGTTACACTGATCCTTGCTATAATCCTAAAATGTAGGTACCATTTCTATTCCCATTTTATAGGCAAAAAACCTGGGATTCAGTGAGGTCAAATAATTTTCTCAAGGTCAGTTACTACTAAGTGGTTTAGCTGAGATTTGAATGTAGGCATCCAGGTTTACAGAATACGTGCTTTTAATTCCTATGTTATATTGCCTCCCTACATAAAATTTTCACACACACACACACACAAAATTCAAATACATCTGATTTGGATTCTTCAGGTGAGTTTCAAATTTTCTGTTTTATTCAAACTCTTCATATCTGCTTTTTATGTCCTTGGATGCTTTGGGCCATTTGATTTCCCATCAACAGATATGAGGAAATAAAAAGAAATTCGATTTACCCACACAGATTCTGTTCACTTATGGTATTAATAAATGATGGAGGAAGCTGTCACAAGTGGGTAAAATAACTCTGAGGGAATTTCTAGATTCCTACTGTATGTCCCTTCCAACTGTCACTGCAGATAGTCAAAATAAGCTCGCCTTTCATTTTAAGTTGAAGATAATCTTTTAAGGATAGCTGTTGATCCAAACAACCTATTTCTTCATGAAAGCCAGATTTCCTGTGTTGAAGACTGTTACCTGTTGGGTCATTTGAGGACAGGCTGCTTCCACCCAATGAATGATGCAATAAGTGGTAATCTGCTGTGAAAAAGTTGGGTTCAATTGGTTCTGGAGATCCTTGAGATAACTGGAACAGAAAAAGCACAATTACCTCTTATTTCACCTTCAGAGTCACATGACATGAAACCTCTGTGTGCGTCTTTGCTCAGAACAGTCAGTGCTCTTCAGCGGTCAATCCCTATCTACAGATAAAGACCCACCTTCTTCCCTTCAAAAGAACTTATAAATTAGGGGCAGGCAAATTACAGTGAAAGCAAGCAGACAATTCCTGGTCACATGAAAAAAATATTCTATATCTTTATGAGAACAAAATAAAAATACAGAAAAACAATGGTATGGGCCTGGGATATCAGAATGTTATTTTTATCAGGCATAGGAGGAAAAAGCTACAATCATTTGACAAAACATTATTTTTAGCTCAAATCATCCCTTTTCATGTATATGCTTTGAACAATGCCTTCGTGTTTGATCAAAGCAAACATGTTTCTTGACACATTTTCCTAAATTACCATTAATTTTCATCTCCAAACATTAATTCCCAACACTGTAAAGGGAAGAGTAATTCACTAAATGTCAGAACTTACTGTTCCAATTATTTAATACCCTTTTGTAAAGCTGAACTTTTTCAATGAAACTTTCAAAATCATTTCACCTTTAATTCCAACCAGCACTTGAGCTGGCCAAATTTTTGTGCCTATGTAAAACAATATATTTTTAACATGTTGATTCATATTAATAAACCGGAAACAAAAGGCACAATTTAGACTATGCAATAGTATTTGCCTTGTATACACAAACTCTCTTCACGAATGAAAATATATCATTGTTCAATCACTTGAGAAAATCTTTTGGCAGTTCACAAATAGGTCCACTCTTGAGCCAACAATTCCAGTCTTGGCTATACTCACACAAGAGAAATGAGTACTTCTGTTCATCAAAAGACATGTACAAGAATGTTCACAGCATATTTATTCATAATAATAAAAAAACTGGAAAAACCTCAATGTCCATGGACAGAGGACAGATAAATATATTGTGGTGTGCTTATCCAATGGAATTTTGCCAAACATGAACAGGAGCATGCTATGAATATGCACAGCAAGATGGATAAGTGTTGAGAAAAGAAGCCAGACACAAAAGGATATACAATGTATATCTTCACTTACACATATTTTCACAGCCAAAAAAATCTAACCAATGGGGACAGAGATCAGGACAATCAGTACCTTGTAGCAGGTGGTAGGGTCTGACTGGGAAAGGTGGGCAGGAGCCTTCTTCTCGACTGGAAATGTTCTATGTATTAATGCGGTTGGTTGTCTTGGTTGTCACATGGGTGAATATATAGGTAAAAGTTCATGGAACTGTCGTACTTCACTGTATACACTTTGCATTTTATTGTGGTGGTGGTGCTGTTGTTCAGTTGCTGAGTCACGTCTGACTCTCTGTGACTCCATCGACTATAGCAAGCCAGGCTCCTCTGTCCTCCGCTATTTCCGAGTTTGCTCAGATTCATGTCCATTGAGCCAATGATGTTATATTACCATCTCACCCTCTGCCAAACCCTTCTCCTTTTGCCTTCAGTGTTTCCCAGCATCAGGGTCTTTGCAAATGAGTTGGCTCTTTGCATCAGGTGACCAAAGTATTGGAGCTTCAGCTTCAGCAACAGCCCTTCCAATGTATATTCAAGATTGGATTTCCTTTAGGATTGATTGGTTTGATCTCCCTGCAGTCCAAGAGACTCTTAGGAATCCCTTGCATTTTATATCTTAATATAAACATTTTGTATTAACAACTGATAATTACTCCATCAATGTGCATTGGATATTTATAAGTACAAATCATTTTTGAGTTTTCTAGTTTCTATATTGCCAATAAATGCTACATTTTAGAAAAACATGTGAATCATCCTTTTTCAATCTTGGAAATTTATTTTCCCTACTTTAGTGACAACTGATAAAATTAATACCCCATCTGTTATAACAGTGTAATGAAGGAAGATTTGATGGTTACTCACTTAATAAATTTCTCGTCAATGCTGTTAGGAGGCAATTCAGATAGTCTTAAGCATTCTGTAGTTCTTTTATTCAAGCTAGTAGATTACTTCAACTGAACTTCTTAATATCCCTTGTAATGCTGAAAATGATTTCCTGGTATTACCTTCCAAGTGATTTCAGAGGGGATTGTTTTTCATATGGCTGAGCATAGGAGTAATTTGGCCACCTGAAATTTTCATCCCAAATATTTCTTAGAAAGCTTATTTAAAGTCAACTTAGTTATTAAGTAAATATCCTGGAACCCTAAAGATTTCACAGGAGGAAGATGCTTAAAGCTGCACAGTAGCATATGTGAATTGTGGCCTGTAGAGGTCGAAAGAGTCATTTTAAGATGACTGGACATGTCTTTATCATTTATTTAAACCTTGAAGAAAGTATTTCAGGTTTCCGGTGCCTGTGTCACACTAACTGTCTCCTTCAGCCTAAGAGCTGTGAATTCTCAGAAGGATGGGCCCATGGAAGAAGCCAAGGACTAAAATTCCTTAGGCTTGTGTTTGAGCCCCAGATACATTTATTTTTATTCTAGAAATTTTCCAGAACTTCTTTTTGCAGTTTAGTATTTTGATGTATACTATACTCTTTCAGCAGATCTTTTTTGCCCCTTACTATGTTGTGACATGAGAAGGTTTTGCAAATCAGAGATGTAAACCTTTCAATTCACATGCAATGATGATCTTCCCAGCTTGTCCACACCATGCAGGGCAACACAGAGGACACAGAATCCATCTGGCCTGCATGGGACTTGCAAGTGAACTGGGAAAACAGGCTAATATACATAAAACCACAGGGCAATTCGTTAAATAATGAAGTATGAAATGGGGTGGTGAGACCTAAGTTTACGTATAAAAAGATGCCTTGTGAAGACCAGTATGGTTTTCAGAAGCTCTGGAGAAGAAACACTAAAGCTGAAGCACAAAGGCTGGATTTGGGTTGGATGCAAGGAAGCCAAGTGATCATTCCATGTGAGAGGAACTTGAGGGCAAAGGCTGGGCATATTAATGGCAAGTGATAAAGAGCTATGACATTAGTCCATATTATAGAGGCACTGTGGATTTAGGATGAAGAGAGGAAAACTAGTTCTACTCATTAATTCAGGGAGTATTCTTTATTTAATTTTTTTTTGTTTTTAAAACAAACAAAAAAAAAACTTTTTGGCTGTGCAGCACAGCATGCAGAATTTTAGTTTCCCAACCAGGAATCAAACCCATGCCTCCTGCATTGAAAGCACTGAGTCTTAACCACTGGACAGCCAGGGAAGTCCTCGGGGAGTAGTGGTTTTTTAAATCAGCCTTTGTGTGTCATGCACAGATTCAAACAAGGAAAACAATCAATATTGGCTAAATATTGTATTCTTGGAGCTTACTGACTCATTAGGGAGAATTATGACTGTGAAATATATATTTACAAATGTATATTTGTAAAATTGCAAATGTGCCAAACACATTGAAGGCCAGGCCCCTGGTTCTAAGAGGTAACAGATATAACTAAGGGAAGGCTTTCCTGAAAAAATGACACGTGTGCTGAGAGCTGAAATAAAGAGTAGGAGTGAATAAAGGATGGAGTAGGAAGAACACTACAGGCAGAAGAAAGAGTGTGTACAGACTTGGGAGGAAGTGGCATGGCAGCTGGGCACTGTGGCCAGCGCACAGACAGCACAGGGCAAGAGTGGTGTGAGGTGAGGGTGGAGAGAGAGGCAAGGCTTGGACCAGACAGGACTGTGAACACCATTGGTAAGGATTTTGACATTTTATACTAAAAGCCCCTTGGACAATTTCTTGTCAGATTTCTATTTTGAAAAGATCACCCTGGATGCAATATATATAATAGCTTGAGTAGGGCTGGGAACTCAGGGTGAACACAGGCAGGTCAGGAGGAGGCTCCAGCAAACAGTGGAGTCCTGGCTTGGACCCAGAGTTAGACAGTGAAGCAGGAAACTGGAAACAGGTGTCTAGAAACATTGGCAAGTCTGGCAAAATGCACTGGAGAACAAGTTGATCAGCAAGGAAGTGTGGCTCTAGTGCAAGAGATATAAAGCTTGGATAAAGTGGAAACCAAGAGGAGGAGGAAGACCAAATATTCCCACCTAATCACAACAACAACAACAACAACACCTGTGGCCACTGATTCAGTACTTACTACCTTCTGCTGCTGCTGCTGCTGCTGCTGCTAAGTCACTTCAGTCATGTCTGACTCTGTGCGACCCCATAGACTGCAGCCCACCAGGCTCCGCCGTCCCTGGGATTCTCCAGGCAAGAACACTGGAGTGGGTTGCCATTTCCTTCTCCAGTGCATGAACGGGAAAAGTGAAAGTGAAGTCGCTCAGTCGTGTCTGACTCTTAGCGACCCCATGGACTGCAGCCTACCAGGCTCCTCTGTCCATGGAATTTTCCAGGCAAGAGTACTGGAGTGGGATGCCATTGCCTTCTCTGTACTACCTTCTAGATATAGTCAATATTCTATTTGGTTCCTCCAACTACCCTGTAACTTAGGCATTATCCCCATTTCACAGATGAGGAATTTGAGAAGTAATTTGTTCAAAGAGCATAGGTAGTAACTGGCAGAACCAGGGCTAGAACATAGGTGGTATCACCAAAGGCCAAGCAAAACCACCTACACTATGAAAATTCCCCAGGTGTTAATGATTTAGGAGATGCAAGAGATAAGGTGGAACAGTTGAGAGTGACCCAAGGATTAGAGACAGAAGAAAAGGAAGGGAAAACCAGACCACCTGACCCGCCTCCTGAGAAACCTGTATGCAGGTCAAAGCAACAGTTAGAACTGGACATGGAACAACAGACTGGTTCTGAAACTGGGAAAGGAGTACGTCAAGGCTGTATATTGTCACCCTGAATATTTAACTTACATGCAGAGTACATCGTGAGACATGCTGGACTGGATGAAGCACAAGGTGGAACCAAGATTGCCGGGAGAAATATCAATAACCTCAGATATGCAGATGACACCACCCTTATGGCAGAAAGTGAAGAAGAACTAAAGAGTCTCATGAGGTAAGTGAAAGAGAAGAGTGAAAAAGTTGACTTAAAGCTCAACATTTAGAAAACTAAGATCATAGCATCTGGTCCCATCACTTCATGGCAAATAGATGGGGAAACAATGGAAACAGTGACAGACTTCATTTTGGGGGGCTCCAAGATCACTGCAGATGGTGACTGCAGCCATGAAATTAAAAGACACTCCTTGGAGGAAAAATTAAGACCAAACTAGACAACATATTAAAAAGCAGAGACATTAGTTTGCCAACAAAGGTCCGTCTAGTCAAGGCTATGGTTTTTCCAGTAGTCATGTATGGATGTGAGAGTTGGACTATAAAGAAAGCTGAGCACTGAAGAATTGATGCTTTTCAACTGTGGTGTTGGAGAAGACTCTTGAGAGTCCCTTGGACTGCAAGGAGATCCAACCAGTCCATCCTAAAGGAGATCAGTCCTGAATATTCATTGGAAGGACTGATGCTGAAACTGAAACTCCAATACTTCGGCCACCTGATGTGAAGAACTAACTCATTTGAAAAGACCCTGATGCTGGGCAAGATTGAAGGCAGGAGGAGAAGGGGATGACAGAGGATGAGATGGTTGGATGGCATCATGGACTCAATGGACATGAGTTTGATTAAACTCCAGGAGTTGGTGATGGACAGGGAGGCCTGGTGTGCTGCAGTCCATGGGGTCGCAAACAGTTGGACACGACTGAGTGACTGAACTGAACTGAACTGTAGTACTTTATTGGTCAGTTGAGAAGATAGTACTTTTTAGGCAAAAACTAAATAAAAGAAAATAAAATTTGTAGGAGAAACTACAAATGTAACCCTCACTAAATTCTTCAAATTATATCTTCTTTTCCATATCATAGGGCTTCCCTGGTGTCTCAGATGGTAAAGAGTCTGCCCACAATGTGAGAGACCCAGGTTTGATTCCTGAGTAAGAAAGAGCCCATGAAGAAGGAAATGGCAACCCACTCCAGTATTCTTGTCTGGAAAATCCCATGGATGGGGGAGGCTGGTGGGCTACGTTTCATGGGGTCGCAAAGAGTTGGACACAACTCAGGTAGTAACACTTTTTCCATATCATAAAATAAGGTTATCTTTGTTGTAGAACAACTACATAAACAATTTGGAACCTAATCAACTGAGATAGTACTCTGAAGAAAATTAAGCCAAAATAAATGAAATTAGTAACAGGTACCAGAAGTGAGAAATGTTTCCACATCTTTTATCACACTTCACTTTTCAATTATCTTATCTTTTTTTTTCTTTATATTTTTCTTGTTCTCTTTGACTGAATTACATAACATTTTAAGACATAAAATGTTGCCTGATTTTTCATTTTTTCCTAACCTACAGCTCTTTTCTATTAGTATTTATTAGACTTTATAGGTCACTTTGTTAACAGAAAAGTCCAGTATTTACACTCTCTAGTTTCTTAGGCTCAAATCTGAGAGGTTGATCAGGTGCAGATTCAAGTGTTTAGTATGTACACTTCAGAGGTGTGCTGTGTACCTCCATCAGGAGGCATGTACTGTCTGGCCTGATGGCAGGGAACTCTTCATAAGGGTAAGAACCACCACACACATAGTATCAGATGAGGAGAGCACAGCATTCTTCATAGGATAATTTAATCTGCATCTTAACAAAGTTGAAAGCAATGAATCTATGCCCCCCTTTGGTTCCCTCATGCCCCAGAACAGGAACAGAAGGTGGCATCCTGTGAGTGATGCTGCCACAGCACAGAGGAGGCAGACAAGCTGGGGGTGGGGGCATGACAAAAGAAAAGGAGAAAAAAGAAAGACACCAAGGAAAGGATGCAAAACTGAAAACCCAAGTCACAAAGAGGCAATGATTTGTTCTAAGGACAGGCGTGCTGGGATGACAGAGCAGGGACAGGTTGCAGCACCGTCAAGCCTCATTTCGTAGCAGGCACATTCCTCTCATGAAGCTAGGATCTCAAAGTAAATGCGTGTACAAACTGGATTATTCTGAACATCATTTTAATAAGAACATAAAACTTAGGAAAATGTGATGTTTTATGCGGGATTTGAACTTTTTATCTTTTAAAAATCTATCTATTGGAGTCTTCCCTGGTGGTATGCAGTGGACACAGGTTTGATCGCTGATCTGGGAAGATTCCACATGCCATGAAGCAGCTAAGCCCATGAGCCTCAACTACTGAGTCTGCACTCTGAAGCCTGCGAGCCACAGCTACCGAGCCTGTGCACTGCAACTACTGAAGCCCACGCACCCTAGAGCTGGTGCCCTGAAACAAGAGAGGCTGACCCAGAGGAGACAAAAAAAATCAATTTGTTGGTATTCATGATGTGATATGTGAATATCACACACTAAATATCTGAAGTCTCCTCCACCTCTATTTTGCTCTCCCCATCTTTGTTTCTCAGCCTTATTTGCCAAGACAATCCAAAAGATCTCTCTAATCCCCGAGGAGGCAGGGTTTATAGTTTGTCTACCTGCAGGTGTGCATTCTTCTCCCCACCTCCTGTTTGTGTTGTGCACATACCACTGATGTAGGCAAAAAAGCAAAAACATACTCTTGGTATTTCTTATCGAACAGCCTATATGACTGTCAGGGTAACTGAGACCACCTTGGGCCCGTGTGGCTCCTCCTGTCCCCCTGACCTCACCCAGGACTGTACTGGCCAGTAAGTCACTTCTCTGTTGTCAGGGCCTTAGTAGTTAAGAGAAGCTTTTTAATAATCATCATGACCAGGTGGCCTCCGTGCTCCGCTAGTCCCCAAAGACAATGATAAAGATGTTGGCTGAGGTATTCCTGGTGCCCATGAGACCAGTTATCAATTCATAAACTTGACTTAGGAAGGCACGTCCTGTTTCCAAGCACCATCCCCTCACCCTAAGTTAACTATAAAACCATCCCAGTGGCTCCTCGAAGGTGTGGGGAGCAGCTGCCAATGCTTCTGGGTCATTGTCCACCTGATCCCCATCCCACCTTGTAAGTTTGCTGTTGTTCAATCACTAAGTCATGTCGGACTCTTTTGCAACCCCATAGACTGTAGCCTCTGTCCATGGGATTTCCCAGGCAAGAAACTGGAGTGGCTTCCCATTTCCCTCTCCAGGGGATCTTTCTGACCCAGGCATCAAACCCATGTCTCCTGTATTGGCAGGTGGATTCTTTACCACTGAACCACCTGGGAATTTCACCCTGTAAGTTATCCTGGAGCAAACTTGATTATACAGAGTTGCCTGCCTTGTTTATCGGTCTCAAGATACCTTCTCAGTTCAGTGGGCACTTTTGGTTCCCTCCATACTCCAACACTGCCCAGATTATGAGTTAATTTATGCTACAGATTGGATACAATAAATTTTTCAAATAAACCTTAAATAAAAAGTTCATTGGCAGCATGCCTGAGCCAAAATTTAAGTATATTCTGTTGTTCAGTCACTAAGTTGTGTCTGACTCTTCGTGACCCCATGAACTGCAGCTTGCCAGGCTTCCCTGTCCTTCACTATCTCCCTAAGTCTGCTCAAACTCATGACCATTGAGTCAGTGATGCCATCCAACCATCTCATCCTCTGTTGCCCCTTCTCCTCTTGCCCTCCATCTTTCCCAGCAGCAGAGCCTTTTCCAGTGAGCTGGCTTTTGCATCAGGTGGCCAATGTATTGGAACTTCAGCTTCAGTAACAGTATGTGCTGAAACTTTTAAAAAATACACAAAACTGGAACAGAATCAAGCATCTTTACACCAGTGGGCCCGAGCTGTTTGGCCTGTGTCTTTCTGGGATAGGGGAATGGAACCTGTGACCATCTCCAAGGCCTGTATCAGAATGGCTACCAACAAGGTCAAAAGGACAGCCTTTCGCCAAGTTGTGTTAATCAGAAATAAACAGTTTTATTTCCATCTGGGGTTGATTTAACCTCATTGTGATTTAGTTTTCTTATGTAAGAACAGGAATATTTACCAGCACCCAAAGTCTAGGAGACTCTCTAATGTCAAAGACGAAAAGAACTTTGAGAAATGGCTCATTCCACCTTCTTAAGTGATAAAAATTATGGCCTCAGATGCTTAAGTGACTTGTTCAGCATTGCAGACTTCAATTTACTGGCTTGGTGAAGAATATTCCAATAAAGATTGGAATAGAATTCTCTAAAAAGACATATATATTTGTTTATATTAAAGATATTTAATATCGTTTCTTCTTAGGAAACACAATAACACTGAAAGAACTTTCCATTAGTCTTCTGAGGTTGAGGCCTTCAGAAATAAAGGTGAGAAAATTAGAGCAAAGGCGCATCCTTGATTTAGTCCCTTAAGCAGTGCTAAGGTCTCAGTGCTTGCGTTCTCTCAAATTTGTATATTGAAACTAATCCCCCAGGAGGGACCTTTGGGAAGTAATTAGGCCATAAAAACAAAGCCCTTAGTAAGTGTTCTTACTAAAAGCACCCTTAGAAAAGAGGCCTGGAAGAGCTCCCTTGCCTCCCTCTGCCATGTAAGGGTACAGCAAGAAGTTGGCAGTCTGAAACCGGGAAGAAGTTGCTAGACTCGACTATTCTGGCGCCTGATCTTGGACTTCAGCTTCCGGAACTGTGAGCAATAAATTCCTGCTGCTTATAAACTCAGTTTTGGGTATTTTTACTATAGCTGCCCAAATGGGCTAAGAGAAACACTGATGACATGCTTTAGGAAAGGGCAGAGTTTAACAGAGGATTGAAGCACGGGAGGATAAAATTTAATTTGTATGATGTGTTTCTGTTAGTAAAAGAAGAATTTCTATATGCAGAATACTGTACCTTTTTGATTTCAGATTTCAAATTACAAGGGTTACTCTGCTGGCTGAAGAGGGATTTCTTGAATCTCTCTATAATCCTTCTTTTCAAGTTGTAGTGCAAAGCTGGAGGAAGCTGCATAAAATGAGAAAATCATTATAAGCACATCATTAACAATGCATAGCTGACTCTCAAGAAGCATTTGTGATGGTAACAATATTCATTCAATAGGACTAAAGAAGAATTTAAAATTTTACTCCAAATAGCATGATTTGATATTACAATTTTTCAGTCTATAATCCAGAAAAAACATTTGACTGTGTTTTCTTTCAAAAGGTTACTTCTAATTATATTACTGTTCCTTCATTTTATTGATGTTATTTTTCACAGAACTAAACTACCTATTAGTTGCACATATAAACTGAGTTTTGTAAATAACAGACTTACAAGGAAAGATGCATTCTATGGAAGAAGAAAGAGAGAAATGAATATTTATACATTAGGGCTCAGTCAGGATGAATTAGATTTAATCAGTAAGCAGTAGGAAGCCACTGTTTGGGGTAGAGAAGGGAAAGTACATGAGAAGCACTTTTCGGATTTGATAATTCCCTGCTGTTACCACCAGAAGTTTCCACTTCCCAAAGTCAAACACCACAGGGCAGTGTTGCTGCACGGCCTTTCAGTTGCTGCCCAGTGTGATTCTGTCAAAGGGAAGTCTTTCCTGACTTGCCTTATTGTCTGCTACAGCACCGGTGGGTCCTTGAAAAGTGACTTACCCTGGTTCTGGCAACTAAACTGATATGCCTCTAGTTAACTTAGAATTGCTTTTCCTACTCCTGATGGCTTGAATTGACTTTTATAAAACTTTTCTTGGATAAGTTAATATTCAGTCACCTTAAGATTCACATATGGGGCATCACAAAGGACAGTACCCCATCTTTAAAATTTCCATGAAGAATTAAAATTTTTGCGCAGAATGATAACTCATTCATAGTTTAACTGCAGATAACATAAACATACAGTTAAATATATATATATTCTAATACTAAGAATGAAATGACTAATACCTATAATTTGTATGTGCCAGGCACTATTGTTACTCTTTTGTGGGCATTAGCCCACTTTTTTTCTTGACAGTAAACTTATAAATCAGGAACTATTCTATAGGTGAGTAAGTCAGACTTTATATAACACCCAAGATACTTTCTGAGTCTCCCAGCTCTACTTTTGCTTGAGAGCAAACACCACCACCACTAGCATTACACTAGTACAACACTTTACAAACATTTCACATACTGTATTTCCCTTATCTCATAGTCCCATAGGCTACCTGAAGGATGAAACTGAGTCTAGAAGAGAATGATTCCCTCAACATCACAAGTCTAAAATTGTGGGTTTTGTTTGTTTTTTTCATACCAAGGTAACAGATGAAAAAAATAAAATCTTGTATGTTTATATAGTAGGTTTTCTCAAACATAATATATGGATTCTTTCTGAGGAACTATATCCTCTAGTGTCTCCAAAAATACATTGGCAGACCATCAGTAGTGAGAGGGTAACAGGCAGGAAGGCCAGGGGTCTCCAAAAGGAGGAAATAGGCTGCAAGTGTCAAATATTTTTCTCTTAAAATTCTGTGTTGCCATGATGACACCTTGTTCCACCTGAACTTAACTTTTTTCAAACCTTGAGCTAGCCAGTACGTTTTTCTTATGGAAATGTTTTTCTTAAGCTATGTTAATGTATTATGTATTTGCTTTGGAATTTGCCTTTCTTCAAAATGGTTCCACCTAAGACTAACTTTTTTTCTTTTCTCAAACCTTGGGATGATAATAGCTCAACAAACCAGTATTCATATCAATTGTTTCATGGCTGGGGGATGACTACACCTCGTGCCATCCTATCTCAAAAGTGCATATTGTGGGAGATGGGCCTGGTGAAACTCCATCAACCTTGAGGTGTCTCTCTTATCTGATTAATAGCTTTCTAACAGACATAAAACCTCTGGCTAAAGACTAGCAGGGGTCACTCTTTCTGCCCCCTTCTGATATCTATGTCAGAAGCTTTCTCCATCTCTTTTATACTTCAATAAAACTTTATTACAGAAAAGCTCTGAGCGATCAAGCCTCGTCACTAGCCCTGGATTGAACTCCTCTCTTCTGGAGGCCAAGAATTCTGGCGTCTTTCACAGCTCAGCAACAACCTTTCATCTTGGGGACTCGTCTGGGATCTTTAGGAAAGGTAAGAACACTCAGAGCTCTAGCCTCTCTGCTTTCTCAGTATACACATTTTCTCAGGACGAGGGAAGCACACTCAGAGCTCTAGCCTCTCTGCTTTCTCAGTAGACACACATTTTCTGCTTTACTTGACTAACTCTATGGTGTGCTTCTGTGTTTGATTGCTTAAAAGACACACATGTGTGAACCAAGGGCTGTGTTCTAATCTGTGGTTCTGACGTGACCTCATACAGCTTATGGCAGAAACCCTTTTGGGGGATTATACCCACCTGTTAATGTCAAGAGGCACCCAACGTCTCCTTTGGGGAACGGCCAGAGATGGACGAAGCATGTGGACTGAACAAGCTTTCCACTCTCTTTGACCATTTCATAACTTCTTTGGAATTAGAACTACTAATCCAATCTGTCGGATCATAGACTTTCAAGGGTCTTGTGATCTATACTGTTACTGTGCATTGTTACTTAGGTCCCAAACTTAGACTGTTAGTCAGGAAGTGACTAGCCTCGCTAGAAGTCGAAAGCTAGATGGAGCTCTAGCTCCCAGAGCATCTCTCAGGTTAAAGGTCACTCGGACAGGAAGTACAGCGGCTTCTTCCCTTGGTAACACTAGCTCTCAGTGGACCAGAGGAGGGTCTCGGTGGCTTGTGTCCCAACTCCTTAGATATTCTTTCTGTGGGAATACTGGTGTGGTGATGCTCAGAAGGAACATATTGATTTTATGTTTGCACTGATCTTATTGTGGTCAGGAATATACTCAGGGTTGTGCACAGGCATTCAGGAGACAAATGTTTCCCCCAGCGGTCTTAGCTTGGGAGGCATTCTGGAAGGTTACACTGATAGCACCCCGGGTGACATCAGAGGCAAGCAACGATTTAATGGTGAGGAGCTGGACATTAGTCTGGGATGCCATCAGGTCTAGCCCTGGTGCATCTCCACCCTGCCTCAGTACTAGAGCTGGGAGGGATGAGTAAGATGCCTGCATCAGTAAGGGACAGACTAAGTCCGACCAGGGAAGGAAAACTTCAATGTAAAGTCTGTCTACACCCCCATCTAGACCAGGAAGGGATGCCTCTTCTAGAAAGATGGCTCTGGTCACTTTTTTCCCCTCTTACAGATGGGCGCTAACAATTCCAGCCTCACTCCTTTGAGCTGTATCCTGAAAAACTGGGATAGATTTGATCCCCAGAGCTTGAAGAAGACATGCCTGATCTTCCTATGTGATACTGCATGGCCACAGTATCCATTGGATGATGGCAAATGGTGGCTGGTTGGAGAGTCTCTTAAAAAACAAGGGAAATGGGTAGAAGTAGCATATGTGTTGCCCTTTTTCTCTCTGCAGGACATGCCAGACTTATGTCCTAAGGGTATAGATTTGGGCATGAAAACTTCAACTCCCTCCTATCCTCCTACTTAGCCCCCATATCTGGGGCTCCAAACTGAGCAAACTGAAAGTCAGAGAACCCCTCCCCCTCACCACCTAGGAAAGGTTGCCTTGATCTCAATAAAAACCCAAACTGAGATTCAAACTGCCCAAGTACATGTTCAAACAACCCCTGTCTCAGTACAACCGCAGACTACTCTGGTTTCAATAGAAACTCAGACAATTGAAGAAAAGCTCATACAGCCAAAACTAAGGGTGAAATAGGACAGAAGACAAAGAGATAAAGAAAAGCAGGTTTCTCCAACCTATCCCTAGGATCGTATGCACTGAACAAACAGAGCGGCTGAGGAACAATCGCACAAGCTGTTGCCTCTTCATGAAGCACCCACCAGGAGAAATAATCAGTCTATGAGAGTTAATAAGCTCTTTTCTTATCAAGAAATACAAAGAATCAAGGAGGATCTGGGAGACTCTTTAGACGACCCAGAAAAATATATTAGAGCCTTTAAGGGTATTACTCTATTTTATGACCTTACTTGGAGAGATGTGATGCATATCCTGGGACAATACTAACTCCTGACTCAAAAACCTGAGTTTTGGGGAAAGCTGTTGTCTATGGAGATGAATGACTTGGTAATGAATCAGTAGGGAAGAGGGAGGATGAGATAGCCACTCTCCCCACTGGGAATTAGGCAGTCCCAACTATAGAACAAGACTGGGACTATAACACGGCTAAAGGAAGATGGGATCAGAGTCATTTTGTCAGATGTATTCTTGAAGGACTCGAGCAAGTGCGTGCTAAGACTTTAAACTATGCCAAATTGGCAACCATAGAACAGGAGGAGAAGGAAGCTCCTGGTAAATTCCTCGATAGACTGAGAGAAGCCCTTCGCAGATTCACTGAGATTGATCCCAAAAGTGAAGAGGGAAGAGTGATCTTAAAAGACAGATTTCTCACTCAATCAGCTCCAGATATCTGCTGTAAGCTATTAAAACAGGCATATGGATCAAATCAGTCTTTAGATAATCTGTTGCAACAGGCTCAGACGGTTTATTATTGCAGGGAATACGAGGAAAAGAAAGAAAGGCAGAGAAAGGCAAAGGAACAGGCAGAAGCCCTTGTAATGGCTGTCAGAACCGTTCTTAAAACAGCCTGAGAAAAATGGCCAGAGGGATCCAAGTGAAAAGGGATGGGCTTGCTATTACTGTGGAAAGGAGGGGCACCTCAACCAGGATTGCCCTCAGGCATCTGAGCCGCCTCCGGCTCCATGTCCGGTCTGCAAGGGACCACACTGGAGGAAAGACTGCCCCCAGAGGTGTGCGTTTCAGGGGTCAGACTCTCAAGATAATCAGGACTGGAGGTGACTGGGGGTCCCCACATGAGTTCCCATCCTAATTACACCCGAGGAACCCCGGGTATTAATAACTGTGGGTGGCCAATCCGTTGATTTCCTTTTGGACACTGGGGGAACTTACTCTGTGCTTACTGAAGCCCCTGGTCCACTCTCTCCCACTTCCACTTCTGTAATGGGACTGTCTGGACCAGCCAAAAGGTATTATTTCATTCGTCCCCTAAGCTGAAACTGGGACTCTGTGCTATTTTCACATGAGTTTCTGATCATGCCAGAGTCTCCCTCACCCCTTTTGGGGAGGGATTATACTGAGCAAGGTCCATGCCTCTGTTTTCACGAATATGGAGCCCTCCCTTTTTCTCCCTTTAATTGAACAAAATGTAAATCCTAGAGTGTAGATCGATGGAAAATCTGTGGGTCAAGCGCAAAATGCTATTCCTGTAGTTGTCAAGCTCAAAGACCCACATTTATTTCCACATGAAAATCAGTATCCACTGAAACCTGAGGTTAAGGAAGGGTTAAAATCCATCTTTGAGAATTTAAAGGAGCAGGGGCTATTAATTCCCTGTAACAGCCTGTGCAACACTCGCATTTTGGGTATAAACAAATCAAAAGGTAAATGGAGACTAGTTAAAGATTTATGAATAATAAATGAGGCTGTAGTTCCTTAACACCCCGTGGTGTCTAATCCTTATACTCTATTGTCTGAAATTCCTGAATGAACCAAATATTTCTCAGTAATTGATTTAAAAGATGCCTTCTATACTGTGCCTTTGGTGGAGGAAAGTCAATTTCTATTTGCCTTTGAAGACCCTACACAGCCAGCTTCTCAGTTAACCTGCACAGTTTTGCCCCAGAGATTTCGTGACAGTCCTCACTTATTTGGACAAAGTTTGTCACAGGATCTACAAAACTTGAATAGCTCCAAGGCAGGGGTACTACAGTATGTAGATGATATTCTGCTCTGTGCTGAGACAGAGGAAGCTTGCTCACAAGCCTCAGAAGATTTCTTAAACTTTCTGGCAGGCTGCAGTTATAAGGCATCATGGAAAAAGGCTCAGCTTTGTCAACAACCTGTTAGATATCTGGTCCTAATCATATCAGAAGGGACTAGGGTCATAGGCCCCGAGAGAAATAAACCTATACTAAATCATCCTCTACCTATGACTTTAAGACAATTGAGAGGATTTTTAGGAATCACGGGCTACTGCCACATTTGGATTCCAGGTTATGGGGACTTTCCCGGCCTTTATATAAACTTATAAGTGAGACTCAGCAGGCCCAAACCGACAAGCTGGCTTGGTCCCCAGAGACTCAAAAGGCTTTTAAGACTCTTCAAACTGCTCTCCTGCAAGCTCCCACTTTGAGCTTGCCCACAGGGTTAGAATTTGTCACTGAAAGAAAAGGTATGGCCTTGGGAGGTTTGACACAACCCTGAGAGCCTCACCAACAATCTATAGCTTATCTGAGCAGAGAATTAGATGTAATCTCATGTGGGTGGCCACACCTTCTAAGAGTAATTGCAGCAACAGCTTTATTAACACCTGAAGCCCTCAAAATAATTAATGGACGAAATCTTACTGTACTGACTTCTCATGATGTGAGTGGGATCTTAAACTCTAAGGTTAATACTTGAATGATAGACAGTAGGCTTCTTAAATATCAGTCATTGTTGTTAGAAGGACCAATAACTAAGGTTAAAGTTTGTGGAAATTTAAATCCTGCCACTTTCCTTCCTGAGGAGGAAAATGAAACACCTGATCAAGATTGTTCCCAATTGCTAACTTTAAACTATGCAGCTCGGGAAGATCTGATGGATACACCATTAGACAATCCTGACATGGAAATATTTACAGATGGCAGTTTTTTTGTTCGAGATGGGAAGCATAAAGCAAGTTATACCGTGGTGAGGGCTGAACAGGATTTAGAAGCAAAATCTCTCCCCCAGGGAATGAATGCTCAGCTAGCGGAGCTTGTGGCTCTGACCTGAGCTCTAGAGTTAAGCAAAGGGCAGCGGGTAAATATCTACACTGATTCTAAGTGTGCTTGTTTGACCTTACATGCTCATGCTGCAATACGGAATGAAAGACAGTTTACAACGGCAACAGGAGAACCTATTAAGTATTTCAAAGAGATTGAGAAACTTTTAACTGCTATATATTGTCCTAAAGAAGTAGCTGTTATGCATTGCAAAGGGCACAGCAGGGACGGGAATAAAGTAGCCAAAGGCTGACTGTCAAGCCAGAAAAGCAGCACTTTACGAAACCCCTTCACTTAAGACGGCTTTGATCTCGACAGGTCCTGTGGAACAGGAAAAACCACAATATACTGAGGAAGAACTAGAGAGATATGAGAAAAGAGGAGCAAAGATTACTGATAAAGGATGGTTACAGTCCGACGATGGACGATTAATAATTCTTGGAAATGCTCAATGGAAAATTCTTAAGGGTTTACACCAGAGTTTTCATTTAGGTGCAGAGAGTACTTACCAGATGGTTTGTCGTTTGTTTGAAGGTAAAAATGTAATGAAGACTTGAAAGAACATTATCAAAAGATGTGAGGTTTGTCAGAAAAATAACCCAAAGACTGAAAAGCTAGCAAAATCTGGGTTACAACAAAGTGGAAAGTATCCTGGAGAGGACTGGGAAATTGATTTTACTCATATGCGAAAAGCAAATGAATATTCTTGCTTACAGGTTTGGGTAGATACTTTTACTGGATGGATAGAGCCTTTTCCCTGTTGTAGTGAACAGGCTAAGGAGGTTATAAGAATTTTAATCTATGAAATTATTCCCAGGTTTGGGCTGCCACGGAGCCTTCAGAGTGACAATGGCCCTGCCTTTAAAGCTGCTGTAACTCAGGGGGTGTCTAAAGCTCTAGGAATAGAATATCATTTACACTGTTCCTGGAGACCCTAATCCTCAGGAAAGATTGAAAAAGCTAATGACATTATTAAGAGACATGTGTTCAAATTAACTCAAGAGATGCAGGACAATTGGATTAAAGTTCTACCTGTAGCTTTAATGAGAGCTCAAACTGCCCCCAAAGAGGAGGGACTGTCCCCCTTTGAATGTATTTATGGAAGCCCTTTCTTATGCACAGACATAGTTATGTAACAGCCCTCAGCTTTTCAACAGGCATTAACAGAACTCCAGGAGGTGACTCCTGACCCAGCCTCTGGGTAAGCAAGCCTCTCTTTGAGCCAGGAACTGAGGTCCTAATAAAAACATTGGGATCTGTGGGTCAATCCCTCGAGCCCCTCTGGGAAGGCCCTTACCAGGTTATTCTTTCTTTTCCCACAGCTGTTGAAGTGCCAGGAATTGATTCCTGGGTGCCTCACACTTGATTTAACAGGTGGCATCCTGACCAGAACTAAGTGACTTCATTTTATGTCTTTACTTTCTATGCTCTGACTTCGTACTTTTCAGGCGGGCCTGATAATCTATGTGAGCCTACTTCTGCTGACTCCAAAGATCCTGAGTCTGCCATTTGATCCTCAAGACCGTGCCTTTCCTGTCCTGGGCTCACTCCTACGCTGCATTTCATAATCAGTCTAACTGCTGGGTCTGCGGAGCATTCCCCTCTTCATCAGTGGAAGGCTTCCCATAGTGGACATCTCCACTTCAAGGAAAGGACTTTCTCCAAGTCTGCAGATACCTTCAACAACAATCGCATGTGATGCCTCTTCTTCATCTGATGATATCTAACAACCCTAAGATGGACTGGTGCAACACTTTGTACTTTAACTATGGACATAACGTGACTTTTAATTTTGATTATACATTGTCTTGGTTTAATTACTGTTTTGCTACACATAAGAAGGTAAATGGGTCTAGATGTGGTGGTTTTTTACCTGACGTTTATCAAATATGGGATGAGGTTATATGGCTAACTCCTGAAAAGGGACGTCTAATATCTAGCTCCCCCATATGCTGGGAACAAATAGAGCCATCCCCAGAAGTTAGCCAACAACTTAATTACAATGATTGGAAACAATTGGGATTTTTGCCAGAAAATATGCAATGTAATCATTCCCGTGTTTTCCAACCCCAGTTCAGGTCCTCCCTTTGTCTGGCCAGGCACTAGTTGGGACTGGATATCTCAGTCACGCTGGATTGCTCCAAACGGGATCTACTGGATAGGTGGCTCTTACCAATGGGCACGGCTTCCCCCTGGCTGGAAAGGGAGATGCACCCTAGGTCTAGCTTTTACTCAGGGCTTCATATTTTCAAAGCTTCCGGAGAAGCCTGCTAATTTACCCCACCTTAGAACTTGCAGGGCAGGGTCTGTATTTCACCGGTATGATTATTTGGCTGCAGTGTTTGTTCCCTCTCTGGGAACTACAGATGTCATGCTACGAGTGGATGCTCCGACTAATTTTACTCAACAGGCATTGCAAGATTCTCAAGAAGCTATTTCAGCTCTTAATGCTGAACAAATACAAGTTAGAAAGGTGGTTTTACAAAAAGATTGGCCTTATTCTGACAGCTGCACAAAGAGGAACTTGTGCCATTACTCATACCCAGTGCTGTACATATATTCCTGATATGAGCACTAATGTTACTCATTTTACTAAACACACGACCAAGATGATTAGGGCCATGGATACTCCTGAGGCCTCAACTGCCTCACTTTGGCAGACATTAACTAGTTCCTCATGGTGGAAAACTATCGTAATTGCAATAATTCTGATTATTCTGTTTTTGCTGCCTGCTCCCTGCTTCCTCCTTTTGGAGACCCCTGGCCTTCCTGCCTGTTACCCTCTCAATACTGATGGTCTGCCAATGTATTTTTGGAGACACTAGAGGATATAGTTCCTCTGCCCCCTTCTGATATCTATGTCAGAAGCTTCCTCTATCTTTTTTATACTTTGATAAAACTTTATTACACAAAAGCTCTGAGCGATCAAGCCTCGTCACTGGCCCTGGATTGAATTCCTCACCTCCGGAGGCCAAGAATTCTGGCGTCTTTCATGTCTCAACAACAACCTTTCAATAGCCCACAGGATCTGCTTTGATAGTGACTCAAATAATATCTTTTCTATTGAAAATAGTTATTTGACATATTACTGTTTAAAATGAGATTTCACTAAATGCTAAACTGTTCAACATCATCAAAATAAATACACAGAATGTAAAATTCTCTTGTTGTTGTTGTTCGTCTCTCAGTCGTGTCTGACTCTTTGTGACCTCATGGACTGAAGCACTATTTGGGCTTCCTTGTCTTTCAGTATCTGCCAGAGCTTGCTCAAACTCATGTCCATTGGGTTGATGATGCCATCCAACCATCTCATCTTCTGTTGCACCCTTCTCCTCTTGCCCTCAATCTTTCCCAGCGTCTGGGTCTTTTCCAATGAGTCGGCTCTTGGCATCAGGTGGCCAAAGGATTGGAGTTTCAGCTTCAGCATCAGTCCTTCCAATGAATATTCAGGGTTGATTTCCTTTTGGACTGACTGGTTTGGTCTCCTTGCTGTTCAAGGGACTTTCAAGAGTCTTCTCTGGCACTACAGTTTGAAAGCATCAATTCTTCAGCCCTCAGCCTTCTTTATGGCCCAACTCTCACATCTGCACATGACTACTGGAAAAACCACAGCTTTGACTATGTTGGCTTTTCTTGGCAAACTTATGTCTCTGCTTTTTAATACGCTGTCTAGGTTTGTCATAGCTTTTCTTCCAAGGAGCAAGCATCTTGTAATTACACGGCTGCAGTCTCGTCCACAGTGATTTTGGACCCCAAGAAAATAAAGCCTGTCACTGTTTCCATTTTTTTCCCAATCTATTTGCCTTAAGAGTTTACAAACCCTGAAAACCTGAGTCCACTGGAGAAACACAGATTTGCCCTAAATTCTGTTCAATCTGCCATTCTTGCCCCTAGGAACCAGAAGATGCAGATGAGAGGGTGCAGATGGATCTAACTTCATCCATCACCACTGCTGGAAAAAACAGTATGTTTCCCTGGTGACAGTTAGTCCTGCACTTTTCATCTGAGGACAGCTCATTGCTATTCCTGACCACATCTATGTTCTTCTGGCAACAAGTATTGTTGCTAAGATGACCGTCTAAAGGAGCTCCAACCAAACTAACAGTCTACTTTCTAGGAGACAGATGTTCCATTTTTAAAAAGTTGCAATATACTGATTTTCAAAGCATTTATTTAACACAACAATCAAATTTTAACCATAGAGTTAAATCCAAATCTTACATTGGCTGCAAAATTTCTACCTAAGCAATAACACATGAAGACTCCTGCTAACATATGTATTTCAGTCACCTTAATTCCTCAAAGATCAATTTTGGTTTCCAGCAATGGAAATGAACCACTGATTTCATTCTCAGCTCACTGAGCTTAAGATCACTATCTCATTTTTTATGAAAACAGATGAAAAATCACTGGAGGCAGGGTAAAGTTTCTAACATTGTTTCCCTTAAAATAGCTGCTTTTAGATTGTCTCCACAGATTTGTCTCCATGGAAATTGAGTAGGAAAGGTTACCACCAGCAAGAAGTAAGCAGTTTCCCATTTAAAGTCACTTGTTGGTTGTCAGAAATGTCCTGGCTCTGCAATTCAGGGTGCTATCACAGAATAAGTCTGTGAGAGTTTGAGAGTCTAGTACATAAATACATGAACAAGAAGGGTTTGTGGTTTTTTTGTTTGTTTTGTCAATTCAGTTTTACTTTCAGAAGTTTTCCTTTGCAATTACCAGAAAGGAAAAACTGATCCTGGTCTTTAACCTTTGGTGAATATGGGAGTGTAATGTTTAGCCTTGTATTTATCTCCTTTATTTGAAAGGCATTAAGTTTGGTAAGTTTCCCAAAGAAGAATCATTCCTTACTATGTGCAAAGTCATAACATTGAAAGTATTCTGGAAATACATTTTTACAATCACCACGGTTATATCTGAACTTGTAGCAAGGAATGCCATTTTCCCAAAAACATGAAATAATTTGTTATGCTGGCAGTGTAAGAGCATAATAATTAGGTGTTAATAATTGTTTCATTCTTGCTTTAAAATACTTTGAAATCCAGTAAAGAAATAAAATATATCCATTTAAAAGGGTTTTTTTTTATTATTAATATATAAAAATGATCAAGACAGGCATATGGAAATTAAATTTCAAAGGATATTTTCTCTTAATTTGGTAGTGAATTGTTAAGGTAACCAAGAAGCTATTTGAAGTTATTTCTATAACACTACAGTTAAGAATGCTTCCCTACATATTTATATCAGTATTTAAATGGAAATGTGTTTTTGAATATAATACCTTTACTCCATAGAGATATAGCAGACTATATTTTGATTTATTAACCAATTTTCTTTCTCCATCATATGTCTTTGTGCCCCTTCACCTACTTTCATTCAATCGGGTAGACAGTTTTGTGGGGTTGCGTAAGGGAAAGGTTAACGGCAGAAAATGGAAAAAAGGGTAATCAACTTTAGACTCTTCAGTCTCAAAAGGCCGGCCCTCAGGGTAACTGGAAAGAATACTAGATTTAGTTAAAAATTGAACAAACAAACAAACAAAAAACCCATAAAAAACAATTCAAACATGATAGATAAGAGCCAGGCTACTCTCCAGGATGGGCAGAAGTCAAAGGAGGAACAGTGAGAAGCTGGAGGTTGGCAGGTTCCAAATAAGGGAGTCCCTCATCCAGCCCCCAGGCTAACTGTGCCAGTTGTCAGTTTGTTTAGTCTCAGTTCCAAATCCACCTTCACTGCCCTGTTTGTGATACTGAAACATATGTCCCTTGTCAGCTGGCTGGATGTTCAGCTCTATCAGCAGAGGGCACTAGTGGAGGATGAAGCCTGTCTTTCTTGTTCCAGTGATGCTCCTGCCTTGCCTTAGTTTGGCAGCACTGAATGGTCAGCAGGGAGGGGAACCTCAGGTGGTGCTAACCCTCAGTCCGGTTCAGTGGCACCAACCCTGCAGCCAGCTTTCTGAAGCGTTCCATGGATCGGCACCTGCCTCTAGCACCTCACCTGGTCCCACGGAGGGCAGTTCCCAGCACATTATCCTCACATGCTGCTTTCCAGCAGGTCCAAAGCACAGAACCTCAGAACATTTCTCTGGCTTTTCCAGTGAGGTCTGAACCTCAGCCCAGGATAGGGTGTCCTCTTTCATTTTGTTTCTTTCTTGGGTGCTCTTCCTTAGCCCTATAAATAGTGACTTCCCCATCTGCTCTTATGGTCTTTAAATGTCTCTTCCCCTCCTCAGTAGATAGTACTCTGTTATTATGAGTAATTCTTATCTAAGTATTTAAATGAAATCATCCCTGTTGAAATCATTGCGGTTTCTGTTTCCTGACTAGACTTTTTTTATTTTTTTCTGACTAGACTCTTAATGAAACAGATTTGGTTTCAGGATTGTCCAGGAGGAGCCACACAGATGGTATTTGAAAACTGGTTTGATTGCACCCTTGGAACTAAGCCCACTGCTGTGCTGTTTGCCAAGAGGACACAAGATGCTAGTGATCCACGGCATGCTGTGCTGCCACAGTTAATCGTTGTCATCTGGATGAAGAGCCAGCTGAAGAGAGCACCCTGGAAGCTTGAGTGACTGTGACATTTGACGATCAGGCCAAATGTATGAAGACCACAAGGGTGGTGGGGTAGGTGGGTCCTTCAGATGCACTGGAGCACTTACAGAGACAGTGACAAGCTTGGGTCCTTTAACTCTCAGCTCAAATCATAGTCTAGGAGCCAGAAAGTTTCCATGACAGCCCTAATAGAATGTACTTCTTGCTACCACAGCGCTGGTATAGCTAATAATCAAACAGGAATCTAATTGAGTAGATTGCTGAGTTACAGTGTCAGCTGAATGCTCATTTCATCAAATTTCTCATGTGAAAGTTAGAAAAAAAGATTAGAATACTAAAACTCCAAGTAGGGACAAGTTGTTGGACCCAGATAAAACTGACTATCTTGAAACTCAACTTACTCTGAGCTATTGTTGCCAGTGGAAGTAGCTTTAAACCCTGCATCTGAGAAGACAAGCTTTCTTTTGCTTCAAAACTCTACTAACCTCACCTAGGACAAATGAGGGCTGATATCTTTAAAAGAGATACTCATTCCTCTGAAGACCCACAATAGTGAGCTTTAAGTCAACAACAAGGGTCATATCTCAGTATGATCCGGGGGAACTGGTACACAACATTACCGAAGAGGAAATAGCTTATACGTTAAAAAAAACACTGCAAGATTTTGTTATTCCATATCAGCAGCAACCCAGAGTGCCGGGAGCCAGCTCACGAGATCCCACCCATGACAGAGTCATGAGGAAGAGGACTGATCGAGCACGGCTTCTCAGGCCTCGGGGATTCTCGGGAGGCTGCCTCAGCGCTCACCTTAAAGATGGTATCTGCCTTCCTGATGTTTGCTACAATAAACCTCTTCTTACTTTCTATGACTTAGGCAAAAGGCCTTTCCTGATTCCCTTCTACAATAGATCATTCTGAAACCTCAAATCAACAAGGCCCCTGAACGGTAGCACCCTAAATAAAATTATCTGGGATATAGAGTATGCTGATCTAAATTCCTTTCGCTAACATATTGGTTTGTTTAATAAATGTACCTGTGCCTTTGGAGCTAATGCGCATGACTGCTCCCTAGTAATAAAACAGCATTGAGAGCCTCCACACAGAAAGCCCCAATGGGCACAGAAACCTTTCATAGGGAAAAAGATTTGTTAGGAAATATTGCTTTATAAAACTGTTACTTAGTTTATATTTACTCACTATGTTTTTGCTCTTAATGTATTTAGCCTATATAATGAAAGCATAATAGTTAGAAATTTATATAAATAAAAGTTTAGCTTTAATACAAATAATAAGACAATTGTTGATTTAACTGATGATTCTTACTTAGAGCTGACCTTCAGCTTGCTGTTCTATGACTTTATGGAACCACATTCTTTTCTGTTAAGCTCAAGGCGTAGAGTAAATTACCGAAAACAGGTTTTACCTTGAAACTTTCTGCTGATGAACTCTTTCCTGCTGTGCCTGATACAAAAGTGTTCTGACTGATCAACCCTTATCAATGGAGAGTCACAAGATGTTAGCAGGCCCCCAGGCCAGAAGATGATGTAAACAAAATGAGGCTTTTTGTAACTAAAGACATGCAAACGATTTCGATGAGGGTCAAAACTCCTGGCCCATTAAGCTGAATTCATATGCCCATTAAGCTAAATTGGTATGCCCACTAAGCTGAATTGGCATGACTCTATACTTTACATTTGTTTCTATATACCACTAAAAATATAAAAGCTGTCTTAAAAAACAATAAAGTGGAAGACACTTGGAAATGCTAAAACTCGCTGTGTCTTCTCATTTCGCATCGCCAACGCCGTCCTTCCTGAGGGAACCCCTGGACCTGCTGGAGCTGGACTCCGGCACCAGAGAACATGCACAGGAGTGGATTCTAAGAGTGTCTCAAAGGAGTTCTTTGGCAATATTAGCACCAAACTTGTACTTAAGATGAAAAGGAAATAAAAAGCTGGCACACTGACCTGAGTGATGTAGATGACTTTGTGCAGCTGGATTAGGATCTGCTGAATAGGATCACTGATCTGACGTACTTTCCTCTGTGACACAGCAATTCCTGCAGATGCTGTGGATAAAAAAGTCTGCAGTTAGTGAAGACCCTGGTTTTCCCTTTCAAACACCGTATTAATGGGAAAAACGGGGTAAAATTCAGGGAAAAAAAACACAAAACAAAGCAAAAGCCCTCATCCTACCAATGAAACAGTATGTAGAGAGTTTGTAACACTTCAATATTTTAATATTGGATGCGTAATTCCTTCCTTCTGGAGAAGGCAATGGCACCCCACTCCAGTACTCTTGCCTGGAAAATCCCATGGACGGAAGAGCCTGGTAGGCTGCAGTCCATGGGGTCGCTAAGAGTCGGACACGACTGAGCGACTTCACTTTCACTTTTCCCGTTCATGCACTGGAGAAGGAAATGGCAACCCACTCCAGTATTCTTGCCTGAAGAATCCCAGGGATGGGGGAGCCTAGTGGGCTGCCGTCTATGGGGTCGCACAGAGTCGGACACGACTGAAGCGACTTAGCAGCAGCAGCAGCAGCAATTCCTTCCTTCTACTATTTATAACATCTGGAAGACTATTTCTCACTTGGAAAATTTGCTTGAAATTACACCAGGCTGCCACTACCAGTCAGTGGTGTCTTGTAGACTGTGGCCATTGAAAAGTTAGGCTTCAGATATGTGCAGTTAAGAGACTATCACACTTTAAAATTTTAAATTCATTATAGCAAATAAAACTAATTTTATTAAAACTACCAAAATGCAAATACTGAATAGGCAATCTTACAGAGCAAACAAAAAAACTAATAAATTATAATTTGTAATGTAATCAAGAGTTTGAAAATTGTTACAAATTATAATTTTCACCTCCCTTCAGGTCTCAATAAGACACATTTATAATTTATTCTGAGTCCTTATCATAGAGCCACATCACTTTCACAGTCCTAGGCTAGCTTGGTGCCAAATTGCATAGAAGCCACTTTCCCAGATTCATATGTTGTAGGCACAAGTCCCATTCTTAACTTTGAGGAACGTAAAGCTATTATAACTTCCATATTAGTCACAAGGTCCCCTCTGCCTCCTCTCGCCCTCAGACCCACAATGGAAGACAGACCAGATAGGTGGATGTATACTATCCTCTCTCCCATCCTCCTGTTCTTTCCCTTCCTCGCCACAACCTGTAGCATGCTTTCCAAAATAATGTTTTTCTTCCCAAATTCTCATTTTTAAATAAAAGTTCCAAAGACCTTCTTTTTTTACCTCAATGAAACCTTGAGTAGATGAAATTAAATGTGATCACAATCATTGCTTTAGCAACAGCTAAGATTTTGAAAAATGATTCTTATATAAGTGCTTTCTGAGAAGGCTTACATATTTTACCATAAAAATTTATTTTCAAAACATTTATAGAGAAAATTTAATGTGACCATTAAAAGATTCAATTTGTTTTATAATCAGCATATGAAAATGTATATTTAGGAAACAAACTACAAAAAAGAAAATATTCTTTTTCCTATGGGTGTTTTACCTGTTGAGAAATCCACACAAGAAATCATCTAGTTCTAGTTCATCTACATTTAATATCATTTAAATGTTTGAAATTTAAAGGATCTACCTCCTCTAGGAACTGTGTCTAACTTCTTGTAAACATGAGTTACTTGACCTTTCAGATGAGGCTTAACAAATTACCCTTAGTGTAAAACTGTGAAGATAAACCAGAAAGAATTAAGGTAGCTCTGTTCAGCCTGCAGAGATGGCCAAGTATGCATACATTATATTTTCTACAGTAATGTTTCTTTGCAGAAATAATTATTCTTTTTAAATAAATTTATTGATTTTTTTATAGTTTTATTTTTAATTATTTTTTATTGAAGGATAATTGCTTTACAGAATTTTGCTTTTCTCTGTCAAACCTCAACATGAATCAGCCATAGGTATACATATATCCCCTCCCTTTTGAACCTCCCTCCCATCTCCCTCCCCACCCCACCCTTGTAACTGTTTGTCCAGGCTGATATCCAAAACTAATGTAGCCAAGCTGATGTTTTATATCTGTGGCCATAGATATAAAACAGAATTAGTTAGCTAGAATGCCTGCCTTCTGTGTTACTCAATACTCAGTGCAACAATTTTTCTTTAAGACCCTTGGCCACTACTCTCTCAATCCCAATAATTCCTTGAGTTTTCAAAATACCTTTGAGTTCTTACTCTCTGAAAAGTAAAATTTAAAATGAATGTTTACAGATGCCCATTATAAAATAAGCAGACAAATGTACAATAACCTGAGTATCACAGAAGAGACTCTAGAACCTCTGGAACCACCATCCGTCAGCCTTCTCCCCAGAGGTAACCTCTGATACCAGCTTGGGGTGTCGCCTTTCAGTCACTTTTCTATCTATTTACATGCTTCAGTGTGTACCTTCAGAGCAATATTTTTCAAACTATGGTTGAGTCCTGAATAAGTTTCATGAGCCAGGACCAGCATTTTGAAAAGCGGAATGAAATGGCATGGAATAAAACAGGATAGAAAAATTTGAGTGTACTGCATGTAGTAAGGGTTCACCCAGCCTAGATACAAAATGTGTGTCTTACTGAGGATCATTTCCCAAAAAACAACTTTGAAAGTTACTATCATAGAAAATCTACAGTGCTCCCTCATGCTTTCTTTCCCTCTTTTTACATAAATGCTGACACATTATAAGTCTGGTTTACAACTTTTATTCTGTCTGTCTTGGAGATTACTTCTTATCAATACACAGTTATAGCTCTTTTTTTTTTTAATATAAATTTATTTATTTTAGTTGGGGGCTAATTACTTTACAATATTGTAATAGTTTTTTGCCATAATAGCTCATTTTTAATGACCACCATTGAACAGTACTACATGTTCTGCATGCATGTTCTGTATGCATGCATACGCTTCTGTCTTGATGGGAACTTAGTTTTCTTTCAACTTATCATGATTGTAAGTGATGCTGCAGTGAATATATGTGTGCATACAGTGAATATGGGAGAAGGCAATGGCACCCCACTCCGGTACTCTTGCCTGGAAAATCCCGTGGACGGAGGAGCCTGATGGGCTGCAGTCCATGGGGTCGCTACGAGTCAGACACGACTGAGCGATTTCACTTTCACTTTTCACTTTCATGCACTGGAGAAGGAAATGGCAACCCACTCCAGTATTCTTGCCTGGAGAATCCCAGGGACAGAGGAGCCTGGTGGGATGCTGTCTATGGGGTCGCACAGAGTCAGACACGACTGAAGCGATTTAGCAGCACAGTGAATATGTGTGTGTATGCCTCACTGTGCATAGTGCAAGAGGTCTTTTAGTGTAAATAAGGAGAAATTAAATAGCTTGGCCCTTTGATACACATATTTGCAATTTTAACAAATACATTTTAAAGGAGCTGAATCAATTTGCACTCTAACCAGAAAGGAATCCACTTTTCTATCCCTTGATCAACACCATAGCCAAACTTCAGTTTTACCATTGTGATTTTATTTTGTGTTTATCTAAATGCTGAAGAGGTGTTGCACTTCTTTAGTGAATTTTCTGTTTGTGTCCCAAGTTTCTTTTTTCTTATTGATTTGTATATGCTCTTTACATTGTCTGAATACTAATCCTTTTACTTTATTTCATATAAGTATTTTCCCCTAACCTGTTACTTCTGTTCAGTTTAAAGGGCAATTCCCAACCCTATCACCTAGACTAAAGACAGTCTCTCAAGCTTATCTGCTGCTGTTATATCATGACAAGTCAGGATTGCATCACCAGTTCAGCACTCTGAGTACTCTGGTAGGATTACTGAGATGTGAGTGATCACATGGGTTAGGACTGGAGAGAAGAAGGAAATCTAAGGTTCACAATGATGAGTGTCTGACTGTAACATTTGCAAACCCTCTTGATTTCCTGAACAACTTCAGCTAATCCTAGGTAGAATAATTTTTATTCCTCCTTTTCTACCTTATCAAATCATCACTGTTTTTTTATATTCCCTATCCCAAAGTATGTGTTTAGCCATTAGTAATTTTAGGAAAACAAAAATGATAAAAATCCAAATAGATATCTTTAAAATTTTTATTCATTAGATATTAATAACTACCAACTTCATGGCAAATGTTAGCCATATAAAGCATTCTCCCTCAGTCTTTCAGATTAGCACACCGAAAATACTATACTTAACTGTTCACAAAAAATGCAACACATATTTATATTGACAATTTTATTAAAAGAAATTTCCCTTGAAAAGAGATCACAGATGGGAATTCCCTGGTGGTTCAGTGGTTAGGAGTCTATGTTCTGTCAAGGGCCTGGGTTTGTTCTCTGGTTGGGCAGTTAAGATCCCGCATGCTACAGAATGTGACCAGGAAGAAAAAAAAGATGCCATATAAACTGATCTTGTTTCAATGTCAGTCATGCATAGCATGTTCATGATTCATACCTACATAGTTCCTGCTGCAAAAGACAGAAAGTATTTGGGCTCATTAAAATTTAAATAAAATCAAAGTTTAAATTGTATTCCTTTTATGGTTTTATTAAAACAGGGAGCTGAATTAGTGTTTTAAAACTTAGGAGGAAACCACAAAATTCATCATAAGTGGCAATTTACTTAAAATGCCAAAACATACTATTTGCTAGCTTACTGTGTGGTGAGTATGACATTGAACAGCTAGTTTTCCCTCTGAGGTGGTGGGTGGGAGGGCCTGGAGGAGGTGCTGGCAAGGGTTTCACACATTTAGTCTCATGTGATCCTCATAACTATTCTGAATGGTCTCCTCATTTTATAGATAACTGAAATTAAGAAGAGTGTCCAACCAAGCCTGAAGAACTGGGACATGCAATTAGATGGGCCCTAAACTCTACACTTACTCAACTCTCCTAACTTGGTACCAGGAGACCATGAAACCATGGACCATGTAACATAACATATATGCTCCTTCCCACACCTGAAATACTACTTCTTTTCTTAAAAGGAGCTGCTACTTCTAACACGTTCTCATTGTACCTTTTAACATTTAATGGATCAAATATTTTTGAAAAGCAACTACATGTAATAAATTAGAAACATTATGTCTTCATACCCCGTGCAGTGCACCATATCTGGTTTATTATCTCATGGCACATTACAATAGCGAAGTTAGGGGCCCGCTCTTGGTCCAGTCTACTGAAGTCACAACTCACAATACAAGCTCTGAACCTCTTAGTTACTACAAAATGATCAGGAGATGGACTACACATATTCCCCCAATTGACCAAGACATAGTATACTATTTTTCTGAATTCTCTCTGCTAAGAATCAGGGATTTTTGAACAACAGGGGAAGGGAAGGTTTACAGCAGGAGCTCCCTGAAAAAAGAAAAACAAAACAAAACAAAACAAAACATATTAGGGGCAGAGCCAAGATGACTGAGAGGGAAGACATGGAGTTTCTGTTCCCCTACAACTAGGATAGTCACAAGATGCTGGGTGTGGGGGGCCTCTGACAACCAGGCAGATGGGGGGACCACAAAGCAATCAGGTGCGACGTGAACAGGAGCAAAGAGGGGAGGAAACGTGGAGGCCAGACAGGACCGGTGAGGCTGAGGGGTGACTGGCAGCAGAGGCCAGACAGGACTGGTGTGGCTGAGGGGTGACTGGGAGCAGCCAGAGAGGCCAGCTTGCCTCCAGGAGGTTAACAGGGAGTAGGACAGGCCTTCAAAGGTTGGAGGATGGGGAGGGGGGAATGTGCTTGGCATTCCCTCCTGCCCACTTGGCCCCAGGGAGCTTGCACAGGCCCCAAGCCTGGTCCTATGCCCTTCAGGGACCTCTCTGCCCACGTGGGTATGGGGGTGTGAGAGGGAGTGGGAAGGAGAAGGACGCAAGCCACACTGG
Organism: Giraffa tippelskirchi; assembly: GCF_054371585.1. Classification (NCBI taxonomy): domain Eukaryota; kingdom Metazoa; phylum Chordata; class Mammalia; order Artiodactyla; family Giraffidae; genus Giraffa; species Giraffa tippelskirchi. Next base: position 1,684,966 of record NC_137283.1, read on the forward strand.
GGAGCCCTCAGGGGTCAGGAGAAGTGCCTTCAGTTCCCTTGCCCACTGGGCCCAAGGGAGTCTCCTACGGCCCTGGGCCTGGCTCTCCACCCTCTGGGGCCCTCTCTGCCCTTCAAGGTGCCATCCATCCGCCGGGACCTGCTCTGCCTGTGTAGGTCCTACGGGTGCGGGAGGAGGGGAGCAGGAAGAAGAGCCAAGCCCTGGGGGAGAGTCACTTGGGGTTCAGAGGATCAGGGAATCTGCCTGCTATTCTACCCCCTCGGCCGCAGGGAGCCTCCTGGGGCCCGGGGTGTGACCCTCCACACCCTAAGGCAGGAGAGACTGCAGAGGCCCCCTCAGCTAGGCTGAACCCCAGCCCCAACCAGGGCCTTTTCCAGCCGTGTGGGCCCTGAATCAGGACCCTGCCCCTGCCTAAAGCTTGCCTCCACATAAACCCAGCCCCTGCCTAAGCCCTGCCCCTCACAGCTGAGGTTTTACTGTCTTTTTGTTGCGTTTGTTGTTGTTTTGTTTTGTTTGGGGTTTTTTTGTTCTTTGCCATTATCGAGTTCTGTTATACCCTTCAGTGGTTCTTTCTTATATATTCCTATTTTTTATAAAATATCTGTTAATTTTCTGAATTAATTTTATTTTTTTGTTATTGTTATGCTCCCTTTTATTTTTTATGATCATTAATAGTTATTTTTTTCTTCTTTGCTACTGGAGCTTAGTTTTACCCTCCGTACTTGTTTTATATAGATTCTTATTTTTCCGAATATATCTGTTAGTTTTCTAAATTTAATTTGTAATAATTTGTTATTGTCCTGCTCCTTTTTTTGGCATGCCTTGTGGCTTGCAAGATCCCACTTCATAGGACAGAGGTCAGGCCTGAGCTCCTGAGGTAGGAGAACTGACTCAAAACCACTGGACTAACAGAGAACATCATGCCCCAGGGAATATTAACTGCAACGAGGTCTCCCAGACAAAAGAATAAAATACTTAAGCATAGATGTACCTAAGGAAGCAAAAGACCTATTCTCAGAAAACTATAAAATTCTGATGAAAGAAATCAAAGAGGACACAAACAAAGAGATATACCATGTTCTTGGATTGAAAGAATCAATATAGTAAAGATGAATATATTACCCAAAGCAATCTACAAACTCACTACAATTCCTATCAAATTGCCATGGCATTTTCCACAGAATTGGAACAAAAAACCCTTACAGTTTGTATGGAAACACATAAGACCCTAAATAGCCAAAGTAATCTTGAGAAAGAAAAATGGAGCAGGGGGAATCAGGCTTCCTGACTTCAAACTTTACTAAAAAGCTACAGTAATCAAAACAGTTATCAAAACACAAGCTGGAATAAAGATTGCCAGGAAAAATATCAATAACCTCAGATATGCAGATGACACCACTCTTATGGCAGAAAGTGAAGAAGAACTAAAGAGCCTCTTGATGAAAGTGAAAGAGGAGAGTGAAAAAGTTGGCTTAAAGCTCAATGTTCAGAAAACTAAGATCATGGCATCTGGTCCCATCACTCCATGGGAAATAGATGGGGAAACAGTGTCAGATTTTATTTTTTTGGGCTCCAAAATCACTGCAGATGGTGACTGCAGCCATGAAATTAAAAGACACTTACTCCTTGAAAGGAAAGTTATGACCAACCTAGACAGCATATTAAAAAGCAGAGACATTACTTTGCCAACAAAGGTCCATCTAGTCAAGGCTATGGTTTTTCCAGCAGTCATGTATGGATGTGAGAGTTGGACTGTGAAGAAAGCTGAGTGCCGAAGAATTGATGCTTTTGAACTGTGGTGTTGGAAAAGACTCTTGAGAGTCCCTTGGACTGCAAGGAGATCCAACCAATCCATCCTAAAGGAGATCAGTCCTGGGTGTTCATTGGAAGGACTGATGTTGAAGCTGAAACTCCAATACTTTGGCCACCTCATGCGAAGAGTTGACTCTTTGGAAAAGACCCTGATGGTGGGAAAGATTGAGGGCAGGAGGAGAAGGGGATGACAGCAGATGAGATGGCTGGATGGCATCACCGACTCAATGGACATGAGTTTGGGTAAACTCCAGGAGTTGGTGATGGACAGGGAGGTCTGGCATGCTGCGATTCATGGGGTCGCAAAGAGTCAGACACGACTGAGCGACTGGACTGAACTGAACTGATAGGCAGGATCACATTCTAATACAGCCATTTGACACTCTAAAATAATAGTTTTCACCCTTTGTTCTGCTATAGCAAATGGAAAATGATGCTCACATTGTAGATTTAGTCCTGGGAATATACTCAGATTCTGACAAAATTCTCTGCTCTCTGACAATTCTTTCCAGAACATTTAGGCACTACAGGACTATAGCTGTTGTTTATATACAATGGAATGAATCCTCGTTTGCACAAGAGGCAATCTAAGTGAGGCCTATACCCATTGTTTGTCATTTGGTAAAGCAACCAATTAGTCCAAGACCACCTGCAACATTTAGAAAAGTATGACTTTTATAATATGCAGAAAAACCACTCTGCATTAAGATGAAGAAAAAATATGGTTTTTTACACTGTAATGTGGAATAACTCTTAGGCAATAACTCAGATTTTCTCCATATGCATACTGTGTTCTATAATATTATTCAAAACTATCACTCCTTTAGCTTTCACTGACAATATTTAAAATGCTATAGTATATTTGGTTTTAAATTTAAATGCATTAATTGGTAAATTTTAAAAAAGTAGATAGTATAACAAACTGTAGGTCTTAGAAATATATTACATGAGTTTGTTTAAATAGCCAGAGATCTGATTAATTTTGCAGACATAAAGTCAAGCCTTGAACTAACTAACTCAACATACCCTTTAGGAAACATAATTCTTTTTATGAATCACCACTGAACTTCAAATTGCTTACATATGTATGTGTTTTGCTCTCACTGTTACAAAATTAACAGTTAATGATTGTTAAAATTAATCAATAACAACCATTTTAGCTTCATGGTTATATTATGAACTTACTACTGCTAAGTCGCTTCAGTCGTGTCCGACTCTGTGCGACCCCATAGACGGCAGCCCACCAGGCTCCTTCGTCTCTGGGATTCTCCAGGCAAGAATACTGGAGTGGGTTGCCATTTCCTTCTCCAGTGCATGAAAGTGAAAAGTGAAAGTGAAGTCGCTCATTTGTGTCTGACTCTTCACGACCCCATGGGCTGCAGCCTGCCAGGCTCCTCCGTCCATGGGGTTTCTCAGGCAAGAGTACTGGAGTGGGGTGCCATTGCCTTCTCCATTATGAACTTACCTTGTACCAAAATAGCTGGAGTGGGGCAAGGTCAACATAACATCTTAATTATGTTTTGGACATCTTAATAACAAAGTTTTCTCTTTTCTGCATCTATGCTGATCATGTAAATGCCCCCAAACTGTCAATAACTCATCCAAAGCAAATTTAATAAATGTGGAGACATGGACTAATATTACAGTAAATCAATTCACATCTACTAAAAGTTCATATGTATTAACTCTACAAAAGAACACGAATTAAGGAAGTTAAAGTGAAAATAACATTAAGCAATAATTCCAAATTAACCAAAGTAGTAAAATAGAACTTCATACTTGAGTCATATACATATGTTAAAAGCACAATCACTAAGTTTTCTTCCTGAATTATCCAGGTTTAGTTAAAAACTTTACTGTTACTGTTGAACATTTGGTCCACTTTGATAGAAATTAGAAATGTTAATGAACACACTCTTTTTTTCTCCAACAATTACTATAAACTTTTATACTTTAAGAATTCATAATTTCTACCTTATTAGAGAAACAAGTTGATATAACATTGCTTTAATCAAATACAAATAAGTAAAAAGAATTATCTGCATCAGAGTAAAGGAGATAGAAAAAAAGATATGCTTTATTCTCTTATATCATATAAGTGCACAGCTATAGAAATACATATGTAAAACATAGTTATGATTTTTTGGTAGTAGGTATGCACTGTTAGCTTCAAAATTCTACTGGCTAACTTTCCCACCAGAGCAAAAATACAAATTTTAGAAAAATAGCTTATATATTTCATCAAATAAGTGAACACAGAAAGCACATTGACACTGTTAATTTGCCAAACTATATAATAATGATAGACAGAGGAAATGAGATTCTCCTGTTGTTTGTACTAGAGTTACCTCCCAAGCATCATTTGGGTATTCAGGCCCAACTACGATTCTGTGTTCACCCATTGTGCGCTTGAGACCAGTGTTATCTAACATTAGTACTACCATGGTCTTTGAGACTGTGGAGAATCACAGTGGGCAGGCTGTGGGACTGCCACCCCGTCACTAACTCAGCCTCTAGCTCCTTAACGTGGGCCCTGAGCAGGAGGGCTGGCCCTTTCAGAAGCAGGTCAAGAGGCAGCAAAGCTGAAGAAATAAAAGGGGGAGAGACATGAGACTGGAACACAAATTGCACTGAATTCAGGGTGGCGTGTGTGATGTTACTGCTGACAAAGCTAAATTACCTGGTCTCAGTCTGGATCCTATTCCACCAGTGAAGTCTCTGTAAGCAGAATGAGAAGGTTTATTCAACTTAGATTTGACTAACATTTACTGAAAGCTTATATCTCACTATGGTTTATGAAACCATATGAAAATATAGGTTTGTTTTTCCTGAAGATGTCCTCAAGAGTTTAATAAAGGGAGAAAAGAGATATAATTGAACCCAGAGTAGAACTGACATTCTATGACCAATGGAAGAACCTGGTTGCATCACAGTTGTTCATAAGCTCTAAGAGTAATTACAAGCCTAAATCTTAGGCTTGAATGATTTTCTTGTTACATTTAAAATCAAAATTCTTGAACTTCCCTGGTGGCTCAGTGGTAAAGAATCTGCCTGCCATGCAGGAGACATAGTTTTGATATTTGATCCAGGAAGATCCCATATGACTTGCAGCAGTTAAGCCCCTGTGCCACACTATTGAGCCTGTGCTCTGGAGCCTGGGAACCACAAGTACTGAGCCCATGTGCCACAACCACAGAAGCCGGCGTGCCCTAGAGCCCATGCTCTGCAACAAGAGAAGCCACTGCAATGAGAAGCCTGTGCGCTGCAACTAGAGAGTAGCCCCAGCTGACTTCAGCTAGAGATAAGCCTGCACAGCAAGGAAGACTCAGAACAGCCAAAAACAAATTAAAAAAAAAAATAAAAATACTTATTTTGTATGAAAAAGAAATAGCATTTAAAATTTTATATGTAGTATGTTCCATGCTTTATTCCTGCTGTCTTAAAGAAGAAACTATAACTCTTCCTATGAAATGAGATAATTTTTACATTTAAGAGGATTATATTTTTCCTATGTTCTCAGCATTATTACCATCACTTTTTGTGATGCAACGCCATGGACTGTATAGTCCATGGAATTCTCCAGGCCATAATACTGAAGTGAGTAGCCTTTCTCTTCTCCAGGGGATCTTCCCAACCCAGGGATCAAACCCAGGTCTCCCACATTGCAGGCAGATTCTTTACCAGCTGAGCTGCAAGGGAAGCCCAAGAATACTGGAGTGGGTAGCCTATCCCTTCTCCAGCAGATCTTCCCGACCCAGGAATTGAACCGGGGTCTCCTGCATTGCAGGCAGATTCTTTACCAACTGAGCTATGAGGGAAGCCCCAAAATAAATAAAAAACAAAGTAATAATACTTATTTTGTATGAAAAAATAGCATTTAAAATTTTATATTTACCTCTTGCAAAAAAAAAAGTTCATTTACTCGTTCTGTTTCTCTTTTACTTACCTCTTGCAAAAAAAAAAAAGTTCATTTACTCGTTCTGTTTCTCTTTTACTTACCTCTTGCAAAAAAAAAAAGTTCATTTACTCGTTCTGTTTCTCTTTTACTTACCTCTTGCAAAAAAAAAATAAAGTTCATTTAAAATTTTATATTTAGTATGTTCCATGCTTTATTCCTGCTGTCTTAAGGAAGAAACTATAACTCTTCCTATGAAATGAGATAATTTTTACATTTAAGAGGACTATATTTTTCCTTATGTTATCAGCATTATTACCATCACTTTTTTGCCCTATTCTAAAATTTAGGATTTCCTTATCATTATGCAAGTGGTCTCAGGACCTTTCACCGAGTGGAAGAGTCATTAGACCCTACTAAGAACAGCCATAAATAACCTTCAATCTTGTTTTATCTACTAGTAACTAGAGACAAGTTCTTAATAGTTTTTTTTTTTTAAGAAATAAGAAACTTCTATGCCCTGACAAATTATAAGAACCACACTTTACTGCAACACGACCAAAGTACATCAAACATCCTCTATGTTTAAGGCACATGATAGGTATTTACTAAGTGGGAATTGATATAGGGACTCAGACACAAATAAATATGCCTGACAATTCTATTACCCCAACCCTTTCACTATAATCACAGAAATTTTGATATATACATGCAACACATATCCAAGTTATCAAGCATAGCAGATTCAGTCCTCATTCACCCACCACGCAACTTAATTACTAAAATAATATCAAAATGTGTGCATCTAGCTGTGAACTCCTTCCCTCTCTATTTCCATCCTTCCAATCCCCTACCAATCCACTCCTCTCTTGATCCTATTTATTTTTTCTGTTCCATTCCCAGCCCATATTTCCAGACCCTTAAAAATTAAATGAAATTCATCAGTTTTACATAGGTAATATATTCTTCTTACACCTGGAATAAGGTCACATGTTTATGTAAGGAAAAGGGATGACTCCTGCCTCATATTTTCAAAGAGGGGCATAATCTTAGCAGTGTCCATATGAGTGTGGGCAGAAGCCTCAGGATTGAACTGAGGGGCAGAGCGTCTGTTCCAGCAAATCATTCCCTTGCACACAGGTTATCTGTCAGCAAGGGCAAACACATAGTCCACACCTTAGTTTTCTAGACAAGCCCAGCACTGTCCAACAGAAACATGCAAACTACAAACATAAGTCTAAATTTTCTGGTAGCCACAGTTTTAAGAAGTAGAAAGAAAAAAGTGAAATTAATTTTAATAACATTTTAAAATAACTAAAATATTATTTCAACATGTACTAAATATAAATATTAATGTAATTTTTAAATTTTAAATTAATATTTAAATGAAATTTAAAATTCTTGGGACATACAGGCAACCTGGTCCCAGGGCAGAGCCCAAGAGTGGCAGCAGTGGCCATTGCTAGCGCTTACTCAAGCAGAGTCCCAGAAGTTTCCCAGATTCTGATGGGGATGCTCTACCACCGCTGACCTCTGACACACCCCAGGAGTCCACATAGCTCTCTGCTAGCCCAGCAGACAAAGGGGGCTTACATCTGAGTCAGTATCCAACTGGAGCTGCAGATGCCTACACAGTCCATGCATTAGATCTCTGTCAACATACAGACCACACTTGTTTCAGTACCCCATGCCACTGAAGCAAAGGTCTTGGTGCATGGAAGAGGGGAAAAAAAATCCACTTAAAGGGGATAGAGCCAGCTTCTTCTCTGGCAATTTAAAAGCAGACCCCACCCCTAACAGGGCAGTGATGGCCACTGGGCAGAGAGGAAGTCCTGCCTCAGATCTGGTGCCAACTCAAGCCCCTCCATCTCTACCACCACTGCCTGTCAAGGGGATAGCTTCCAGCACATCCTGAGGAAAGGTATGACTGGCATCCACCTCAAATCTAGCTCACCCATCAAAGGCAGGTACAAGGCACACACAGTGTGCAGAGGTATGCTCCCACATAAAAACAGCCACTTCAAGACTGCAGTGGACAACTCTTTCACCTAAAGTAATAGAGACAGAGAAAGCTAAACAAAAAGAAGAACTACTGTCAATTGAAAAAGCAAAAGAAAACCCCTGAAAAAATAATGAAACAGAAATAAACAATTTACCACAAGAGAATTCAAAACATGATTAATAATAAACTTAATAAAGGAAAAGAACTGATCTCAACAATAAACATTTAAAAATATTAAAAAAGACCCACTCAGAAAGTTGTAGGATACAAGGTCAATACACAGAAATCACTTGCATTCCCGTATAATAACAATGAAAAATCAGAAAGAGAAATTAAGGAATCAATCCCATTCACCATTGCAACAGAAAGAATAAAATATCTAGGAGTAAACCTACCTAAGGAGACAAAAGAACTGTATGCAGAAAATTATAAGACATTGGTGAAAGAAATCAAAGACAACATAAACAGATGGAGAGATATTTCATGTTCCTGGGTAGGAAGAATCAATACTGTGAAAATGACTATACTACCAAATACAATCTACAGATTAAATGCAATCCCTATCAAATTACCAATGGTGTTTTTCACAGAACTAGAACAAAAAAAATCACAATTCATCTGGAAACACAAAAGATCCTGAATAGCCAAAGCAGTCTTGAGAAAGAAGAATGGAGCTTGAGGAATCAACCTTCCTGACTTCAGACTATACTACAAAACTACAGTCATCAAGACAGTATGGTACTGGAACCAAAACTGAAGTATAGACTAATGGAACAAGATAGAAAGCCCAGAGATAAACCTACACTCCCATGGGTAGCTTATTTTCAACAAAGGAGGCAAGAATATACAATGGGGCAAAGATAGCCTTTTCAATAAGTGGTGTTGGGAAAACTGGACGAATGCAGGTAAAAGAAAGAAATTAGAACACTTCCTAACACCGTACAGAAAGATAAACTCAAAATGGATTAAAGACCTAAATGTAAGATCAGAAACTAAAAAACTCTTAAGAGGAAAACATAGGCAGAACACTCGATGACATAAATCAAAGCAAAATCCTCTATGACCAACCTCCTAGAGTAACGGAAATAAAATAAAAACTAAACAAATGGGACCGAATTAAACCTAAAAGCTTTTGTACAGCAAAGGAAACTACAAACAAGGTGAAAAGACAACCCTCAAAACGGGAGAAAATAATAGCAAAGGAAACAACTGACAAGGAATCAATCTACAAAATATACAAGCAGTTCATACAACTCAATACCAGAAAACAAACAACCCAATCAAAGAGTGGGAAAAACACCTAAACAGACATTTCTCCAAAGAAGACATACAGATGGCTAACAAACACCTGAAAAGATGCTCCACATCGCTCATTATTAGAGAAACACAAATCAAAACTACGATGAGATACCACCTCACACCTGTCAGAATGGCCTTCATCAAAAAGTCTACAAACAATAAACGCTGGAGAGGGTGTGAAGAAAAGGGAATGTTCTTGCATTGCTGGTGGGAATGTAAACTGATACAGCCACAAAACCACCATATGACCCAGAAATTCCACTACTAGGCATATATCCTGAGGAAACCAAAATTGAAAAAGACACAAGTACCCCAATGTTCATTGCAGCACTATTTACAATAGCTAGAACATTGAAGCAACCTAGATGTCCATTGACAGATGAATAGATAGAGAAGCTGAGATACATACACACAATGGAATATTACCCAGCCATAAAAAGGAAGGCATTTGAGTCAGTTCTAATGAGGTGGATGAACCTAGAGCCTATTATACAGTGAAGTAAGTCAGAAAGAGAAAGATAAATATCACATACTACCACATATATAAGGAATCTAGAAAGATGGCACTGATGAATTTATTTGCAGGGCAGATCATGAACTCCTTATTGCCAAATTCAGACTTAAATTGAAGAAAGTGGGGAAAACCACTAGACCATTCAGGTATGACCTGAATCAAATCCCTTATGATTATACAGTGGAAGTGAGAAATAGATTTAAGGGATTAGATCTGATAGACAGAGTGCCTGTTGAACTATGGACAGATGTTCATGACGTTTCTACAGGAGACGGGAATCAGAACCATCCTCAAGAAAAAGAAATGCAAAAAAGCAAAATGGTTGTCTGAGGAGGCCTTACAAATACCGTGAAAAGAAGAGAAGTGAAAAGCAAAGGAGAAAAGGAAAGATATACCCATTTGAATGCAAAGTTCCAAAGAACAGCAAGGAGAGATAAGAAAGCCTTCCTCAGCGATCAATGCAAAGAAAGAGAGGAAAACAATAGAATGGAAAAGACTAGAGATCTCTTCAAGAAAATTAGAGATACCAAGGGAACATTTCATGCAAAGATGGGCTCGATAAAGGACAGAAATGGTATGGACCTAACAGAAGTAAAAGATATTAAGAAGAGGTGGCAAGAATACACAGAAGAACTGTATAAAAAGATCTTCACGACCCAGATAATCAAGATGGTGTGATCACTCACATTCACCTAGAGCCAGTCATCCTGGAATGTGAAATCAAGTGGGCCTTAGGAAGCATCACTACGAACAAAGCTAGTGGAGGTGATGGAATTCCAGTTGAGCTATTTCAAATCCTAAAAGATGATTCTGTGAAAATGCTGCACTTAATATGTCAGCAAATTTGGAAAACTCAGCAGTGGCCACAGGACTGGAAAAGGTGAGTTTTCAGTCTAATTCCAAAGAAAGGCAATGCCAAAGAATGCTCAAACTACCGCACAATTGCACTCATCTCACATGCTAGTAAAGTAATGCTCAAAATTCTCCAAGCCAAGCTTCAGCAATATGTGAACTGTGAACTTCCAAATGTTCAAGCTGGTTTTAGAAAAGGCAGAGGAACAAGAGATCAAACTGGATCATCGAATAAACAAGAGAGTTCCAGAAAAACATCTATTTCTGCTTTATTAACTATGCCAAAGCCTTTGACTGTGTGAATCACAATAAACTGTGGAAAATTCTGAAAGAGATAGGAATACTAGACTGCCTCTTGAGAAACCTCTATGCAGGTCAGGAAGCAACAGTTAGAACTGGACATGGAACAACAGACTGGTTCCAAATAGGAAAAGGAGTACGTCAAGGCTGTATATTGTCGCTCTGTTTATTTAACTAATATGCAGAGGACATCATGAGAAATGCTGGGCTGGAAGAAACACAAGCTGGAATCAAGATTGCCAGGAGAAATATAAATAACCTCAGATATGCAGATGACACCACCCTTATGGCAGAAAGTGAAGAAGAACTAAAGAGCCTCTTGATGAAAGTGAAAGAGGAGAGTGAAAAAGTTGGCTTAAAGCTCAATGTTCAGAAAACTAAGATCATGGCATCTGGTCCCATCACTTCATGGCAAATAGATGGGGAAACAGTGGAAACAGTGGCTGACTTTATTTTGGGGGGCTCCAAAAGCACTACTGATGGTGACTGCAGCCATGAAATTAAAAGATGCTTACTCCTTGGAAGGAAGGTTATGGCCAACCTAGATAGCATATTTAAAAGCAGAGACATTACTTTGCCAACAAAGGTCCATCTAGTCAAGGCTATGGTTTTTTCAGTAATCTTGTATGGATGTGAGAGTTGGACGGTGAAGAAAGCTGAGCACCAAAGAATTGATGCTTTTGAACTGTGTTGTTGGAGAAGACTCTTGAAAGTCCCTTGGACTGCAAGGAGATCCAGCCAGTCCATCCTAAAGGAGATCAGTCCTGAGTGTTCATTGGAAGGACTGATGCTGAAGCTGAAACCCAATATGTTGGCCACCTGATGTGAAGAGCTGACTCATTGGAAAAGACCCTGATGCTGGGAAGGATTGAGGGCAGGAGGAAAAGGGGATGACAGAAGATGAGATGGTTGGATGGCATCACCGACCCAATGGACATGAGTTTGGGTGGACTCCAGGAGTTGGTTGGTGATGGAGAGGGAGGCCTGGCGTGCTGCAGTTCATGGGGTCGCAGAGTTGGACACGACTGAGCGACTGAACTGACTGATACTTGTGTCAGAATAAATAGCCTTTAAAACAAAGTTTAGAAAGAAAAAGAAAGAATAGCATATAATGATAAGGGGATCAATAACAGAAGAAGATATGACACTTATTAAGATTATCACCTAATATCAGAGTAGATATATATATATATAAATCAAAACGAACAGCCATAAAGGGAGACATTGACAGGAATACAATAATAGTAGGAGTCTTTAACACCTCACTGACATCAATAGACTGATCTTCTAGACAGAAAATCAGTAGGACAACAGAGGTCTTACATGGCAAAAGACCAGTTGGAGTTAACTATCTACAGGATACCACATCCCCAAAAGCCCAGAGTACACCACATTCCTTTCAAGCATGTACAGAACATTCTCTAGAACAGACCAAATACTATGCCACAAGGCAAACCTCAACAAACTCAAGAGGATAAAAATTTCAAGCATTTTTTCTGACCACAACAGCATGAAACTAGAAATCAGCCACAAAAAGATGAGGGGAAATGAACACATGGAGACTAAAGCAACTGCTACTGAAACCCAATGGGCCAGCGATGCCATCAAGCAAGAAGTCAGAAACTATGTCAAGACAAGTGACAATTAAACATAATTTTATAAATCTATGCAATGCAGGAAAATCACTAAGAGAAAAGTAATAAAGATTTTTTTCAAAAAGCAACAAAAATTTCAAATAAACAACCTAACCCACCACCTACAAGAATTAGAGAAAGAAGAACAAACAAAACCCAAGGAAACAGTAAAGATCAGAAAGTGAAAGTCGCTCAGTCATGTCCGACTCTTTGTGACCCCATCGACTATACAGTCCATGGAATTCTCCAGGCCAGAATACTGGAGTGGGTAGCCTTTCCCTTCTCCAGGGGATCTTCCCAACCCAGGGATAGAACCCAGGTCTCCCACATTGCACATGGATTCTTTACCAGCTGAGCCACAAGGGGAACAAGATCAGAAACGAAATAAACTAAAACAGAAAAAAAAATAGAAAAGATTAACAGAAATATGCTGAGCAGGGCCCTGTGGGACTCCAGGGCAGGGAGGCCTTTTTATCCCTCATTCCTTGTAGGCAAGACTCCAGACTTCATGACCTTCTCTGAGTTCCGAAGGGCAGAACAGTTACTAACTAAAGGAGAATTAGCAACGAAACCACCTGAGGCAAGATTAAAGGGACCAGAGAGGCTCTTAGGTGGCCCAGTCTCTGAGTCTTGATGAGCCTCTCTAGGATCTAATATATAACACAAATGAACATTTATGCAGAACAGACTCACAGATGCAGAAAACAGACAACTGATTACCATAGGGGTGAGGGGAGAATGGAGGGATAACTTAAGAATGTGGGATTAAGAGATGCAAACCACTATATATATAATAGATGAGAAACAAGGATATATTGCACATCATGGGAAAATAGAGCCATTATCTTGTAATAACTTTTAACACAATACAAGTTATTGTGCTGTACACCTGAAACTAACACAATACTGTAAATCAACTATAGTTCAGTAAAAAGATATGTTAAGAAAAAAAAAATGCTAGTGGGCATATATGAAATAGACCTCCCTGGTAATGCTGAGTTGCTTTCAGCTTTCCTGCCCCTTTATATGATTCTAAATTTCTCCTTAAGAAATTTCAGGGAATCTTTAAAAATAACCATCACACACTCACTCACTCACTCATTCAAAAATATTTACTAAGTGCCCAGTGTCTGTAGGCACTGTGCTGGACATTGGAGATGGAATACTGAAAAGAAACAGTCCCTGCAGTCTTAGAAGTTACAACACTGCACACGTATAGCAGAAAAGCTGCTAATTTCTCTGGAAATTATATCACAGATCATAAGAAAACACAGTCATCTGAAATCTCACAACAGAAAAAAACTTTTTTTTTTTTTAAATTTTAGAACACTCTTTATTTCGACATAGGACACGTGTAAGGCATGTTCAAAAGTAACAGTTTGAGGTTATGCACGAACACACCCTCTCCCTCTCCAGCTGTTCTCCTTTCCCGCTGCGCCTGCTGACACACACGCGTCCCTGTGTACCTTCGTTTCTGCAAGTCCTCCGTTATTCTGAACGTGCATACAATGTTTAGGGACCTGCTTCAAAATATGGAATGAGCGTCTATGGACCAAGTCACTAAGAAGTCAATATCGAGACAGAAGCAAACCAGACGGAGGCGACCGCGTCCGCGCGTGAACCTGGGGCTGTGAGCTTCTGAGGGAAACAGAAAACACGCGGGAAAACACTTTTTGATCCTTCCGGTTTGAGAGACGGAATGTGCTCAGAATTCATGGTTCTATGTCTACTACTGTCTATAAGTCACTGAAGATAAGCAGTTTGTCTAATGCAGCTGCGGTTTTGTTCTCAGGCTACAGTACACGAGCGCATGCATTACTCGACACAAACGTCAAACACAGAACGACCACATTTTAATAGGTTGTAATGTTAATATTAGTTGATTTCAGACCAGAAGATTCAAGTCTCCTATTCATGTGATTTTTCATTTCATTATTTTTCTCCCCAATGATTGGTAAGTGCTTGTTTTCCATCTTCCAAAGACATAATGATCTTTGAAAATCAGTTACAAAACCCTTACTAGCATCACCCAAGAATTCTTAACCCCTGAAGTCGAGGCTCCCTCGTCATCAACCCACCCCCGGGTCGGGAGCAGACTCTTTCTGAATACCTTACTGTTCTCGTTAGTGACCTTTGTCCCCATCTCTGAGTTAGACAACAAGCGTTTGGGTATCTCTGTCTAGCACACAGTGGCAGCTGAGGGAAACAGTCACCATAATTCCCTTTCTTTACCCCACCACCAAAAAGAGATACTTGTATAAAAAAACTCTTAATAACAACTTTTAACTAAAAAGTGTTGGGTCCACAAACATGAACAATGGACAGAAGATTAGGCAGAATCTGAGGGATCCACCTGATGTGAAGAGCTGACTCATTTGAAAAGACTCTGATGTTGGGAAAGATTGAAGGCAGGAGGAAAAGGGGACGACAGAGGATGAGATGGTTAGATGGCATCACTGACTCAATGGACATGAGTTTGGGTAAACTCCAGGAGTCGGTGATGGACAGGGAGGCCTGGCATGCTGCGGTTCATGGGGTTGCAAAGAGTCGGACACGACTGAGCAACTGAACTGAACTGAGGGAAGTCTGCCTCTAGATTGAGCCAGACTGAATGCTTATGTCTAATGGAACATTATGGCTTCAGAGGGAGGTTTCCTATGACAGTACAAGCTGGAAAACAGCCAGAAATGGCCCAATACAAAGAAAACATTCCAGAAATGTTTTCTGATGAAAAGGCTTATCATAATGAAGCTTGTGTCTTCTGAAAGTTTTGAAATGGGAATTGATCAATAGCATTTCAGATCAATAAAACAATTTCAGAGAAATGGAAGGTTTTTAAAAATTCTGAAAGGTCTTTTCAGCTCTCTTCAGGTCTGGTGTGTATTCTTAAACCAAATTCTTCATGCAGAATTCATAAGCCAAAACAGAACTTGAAGCGCTGAATATGAATAATAGCCTACAACTTACACTTTAGCTGACCACTACAGGTAAGGTAGCAATTGGAGGTATTAGCTTTGTAATTTTTTAAATCAAGTTTTCACTGATAAATACAAGTGTGAGGTAAGTTATTTAGATGATTATTTTTTCAGAGGCATGCTGGTCATGAAGGAGATGGAGTCTAGAATTTTATACCTCATCAAATTCTTTTAACTGTATCTCTGAATTGAGAAAATATTTTCACATGCATTGTATCACATCATTTAATTCAGTTATGAAAAGTACTCAATACAATTTAATGCTGATAGAAGAAATATTTGACCTTATGATGAAATGAGAAGCCTGGCTTACAACATTAAGATGATGCAACCACACCATCTAAGCTCACTAGCATTTTACATCTTGAAAGTGTCTTTCAGGCAGTGACATCATAAACATACCCTGTGTGAATAAGTGACATTATGTATGGATGCCTTCTCCTGCTCATTAAGGGCTTTTTGTTCACCTGTAATGTTAATGGAGTTGGTATCACTGCAGGAAGGTGGCATGGTGCTACCGTGGCTCTCCACTTATACTCCAATAACAGCTAGGAACTAATAAGCAATAAGCCAGGAAATTTTAGAACTGTCATAGGAAAGGAATAGAATGATTTTACTGACAACAAATTGCCAACATTCGTTGGAACATGGAAAAAGCAAGAGAATTCCAGAAAAAAATCTACTTCTGCTTCATTGACTACGCTAAAGCCTTTGCCTGTGTGAATCACAACAAACTGTGGCACATTCTTAAAGAGATGTGAATACCAGACCACCTTACCTGCCTCCTGAGAAACCTGTATGCAGGTCAGGAAGCAACAGTTAGAACTGCACATGGAAAAATCGACTGGTTCCAAACTGAGAAAGGAGTCTGTCACGGCTGGCTGTATATTGTCACCCTGCTTATTTAATTTATATACAGAGTGCGTGCAAGTGTGCATGCTCAGTCACTTCAGTTGTGTTCAACTCTTTGCTACCCTATGGACTGCAGCTCACCAGGCTACTCTGTCCATGGGATTCTGCAGGCAAGAATACTGGTGTGGGTTGCCATGTCTTCCTGCAGGGGATCTTCCCGACCCCAGGTATCAAACTCACTTCTGCCTGTGTCTCCTTCATTGCAGGCAGATTCTTTACCCACTGAGCCACCTGGGAAGCCCTAAATACAGAGTATATCATGTCAAATGCCAGGCTACATGAGTCACAGCTGTAATCAACATTGCTGGGGGAAATATCAATAACCTCAAATATGCAGATGACACCACTCCAGGGCAGAAAGGAACTAAAAACCCTCTTGATGAGGGTGAAAGAGGAAAGTGAAAGAGCTGGCTTAAAGCTCAACATTCAAAAAATGAAGATCATGGCATTCAGTCCCATAACTTCACAGCAAATAGATAGGGAAACAATGGAAACAGTGACAGACTTTATTTTCTTGGGCTCAAAAATCACTGCAGATGGTGACTGTAGCCATGAGATTAAGAGGCTTACTCCTTGGAAGAAAAACTATGACAAACCTAGATAGACTATTAAAAAGCGGACACCTCACTTTGCCAACAAAGGTCCGGATAGTCAAAGCTATGGTTTTTCCAGTAGTCATGTATGGATGTGAGAGTTGCACCATAAAGAATGCTAAGAATTGATACTTTTGAATTGTGGTGCTGGAGAAGACTCTTGAGAGTCCCTTGGACAGCAAGGAGATCAAACCAGCCAATCCTAAAGGAATTCAATATTCATTGGAAGGATTGATGCTGAAGTTGAAGCTCCAGTCCTTTGGCTACCTGAAGCAAAGAGGTGACTCATTGGAAAAGACCCTGATGCTAGGAAAGCTTGAGGGCAGGAGAGAAAGTGGTGACAGAGGATGAGATGTTTGGATGGCATCACCAACTCAATGCACATGAGTTTAAGAAAACTCTGGGACATAGTGAAGGACAGGAAAGCCTGGAGTGCTGCAGACCATGTGATTGCAAAGAATGGGACACAACTGAGCGACTGAGCAACAACAACTGACAACAAATAGTTTTTGTAAGACTGCTTGATTGTGACATCAGCTACTAGGCCACGTTAACAGCAGCAAGCAGTGATCAATAGTATTTAATCAATTTCAGTGAAACTAGATCTCGATTATTAGAAACTGGATTATGAAAAAGTAGTGGGAGTCTATTCTCTATAGCTTCAAATCAAAATAATCAAGACTTTTGCTATAGGGAGGCAAGATTCCTAGGTCCTGAGATCACACAAGTTCTTTCCAGTCACATGTATGATACTGGATGGTCACAAAGATTTCCAATCATCTCTATACACAAAGACTAGAATCAGGCACACATCCTTGAATACAATTACGCACACATTGCTTCATCAAAGAGGCTGTGAACCACAGGTATCTCTGATACTGCAAACATTCAATGTCTGAAACTAGCTTGCCAACTGTACTCTGTTGCCTTGGCAACAGAATATACGTGTACATGGAAAAATCTCATTGCCTAAGCAACAGGATCTTTAAAAAGGGTTTATGCTCTTGACTATGGCAAAGGCTGTAGGTTCAAGCCAGGAGGTGAGAGGTTTCAGTCCAATTATAGACAGAGATACATAATTTTTGTTAAGATAACAGTCATTCATCTATTAACTGACAAGTATTTGTGGTACCTATGTGCAATAAACTGTGCCCCGGGGAATGCAAAGATGGACTAGGCATAGTCTGGTATGTGCCAGCACAAAGTAATAAATATTAATTGATTGATCAATGAATTTTGTAGAAGGTCATAATTCAACGACCATAGTTTACTAGTACTTGACTGTGACAAAGAGACTGAAACTCCTGTGTGTATTACCAAGTTATACAGGACAATTTATTTGTAAACTGAAATAAAATGTTATGACTTATTGAATTAGAACCATCAGTAAATATATCAACTAAGTAAGACTATAAAATCCAGACAGAAGCTGGTATCGGCCAAGCCCTATATCATACAAAGTAATGTGTAATTTACTTTGTGTGAATTACACCTCATTGAAGCTTTTAAAACAAAATAATCTCTTACGTTCTCATTCAAGAAAAATTATTCAAATAGACCATCACAAGACTGTGCATTCACTTAAACCAATATACAAAAATAAACCATTAAGGTAATTTGAATTTGCCTTTTGTGATTTACCAAATAGAACTTAAATGTAAGCCAGAATCTTATGGTTCTGTATCTTCAGAACAGCTAACTAGTAAGTCCTTGAGAGAGTATGAGTGACTGTAGTTAAAGCAACTACTTGATGACCACTCAGATTAATAACCATCTGGAGGAGTATCCCAAGTGACACTCTTTATTTATGACTCTCTGATTACATGCAAAGAGCAAAGATGTAAAATCAAATCTCTATTCTAGTAAACCAAAGGCATAACTAAAAGCAAATTATCTTAAGTGAATATAATTGTAGTTTGCTGGGAAATGTGTATCAACAGGAAATTCCCCATGGGCTACCTCAATAATATTAAAAATGCCATGCTGACATTGCCAGGTCTTCTAGGGGTCCGGGAGAGCCCTAGGAATGGCTGCCAGGTGACATCTTGGTGGGGGAGATGTAGAATCTGGAGACCTGGTCATGAAGATCAGGAGATCGACCTCTGCTGCAAATGACTGAAAGACTGCATTTCCAGAGCCAAGAAATGGGACACTCTCCACTGACCCAGTATCTCAGCTCTGAGTTTGGCTTTTAGGATATTTGTTGATTTGAGGAGGGAAAGCTGAGATATGGAAGGAGTTTGGCAAGGAAAAGAACCCAAATGAATTACTTTCTGGCTTCAAGTGACTTCTAAAGAGAGCATAAAAAGGACATTGGGTCTTGCCATTGATTACATACCTGAAAAATGTATCATCTGATGACAGCTTGGGTCACGACACCAGGGTGCCTTTCGCTGATAATATCATGTTTCCTTACACTAGCCTTGAGGATTCAATACTCCGAGGAGGAGGCAGGGTCTGCACTTCCTAGTTTCCTTTGCTCACGTTTTATCCATTTGCCCAACTGCTCATGAAAGTCTGTGTCAAGTTACTGGGGAGGCATCAAGGATCTTTAGCAGGCAATTAGCTTCAACTTAACCCTTGATATCTGAGATGACCAAAGTTGAGAGTTTACACTTAGGCTTTCTCTGTGTACCATGGAGCCAGGTCCAAGTCTGAATTCTAAACTCTGAACACCATGCTCAAATCAAGCATGTACCTCTCTGTGACTCTTTCTCATTAGGACCCTTTTTCTAGGAGCCAGAAAGGAGCTCCTGGGAGAGCTGCCCAGGGTCTCGTAACTGTCCTACTAAATAACACATGGCACAAAACAGCCAAAAATATCTGCAGGCTTGATTTTAAATTGATTTTTATTATATTTTGTAGCTCTGCTATCTTAGTTTAGATTCTAACTTTTCATTTAGCTTTTAAACACTTTGCAGGAGGGGTTTACAGTTAATATTAATAAACCAAGAAACTCAGGATAACTCTAAACAAATTAGATTGCAAATAACTTTCACCTTATTTAATGCTTTTCAAAGAGTTATAAATATATTTTAGAGTTGCCTCCCTTAATACCTGGAACGAAGTAAAAAAGTCATTAATTTTCTCTTCTCTTATTTGGTATTAATCTCAGGCTATCTTTTGTCATTTATTTCCTTCTCAAGTCTACTTTTGTGCCCCCTACACTATGAGTTCCTTGAGAGAAGAGTGAAGTGAAGTGAAAGTTGCTCAGTCATGTCCGACTCTTTGCAACTCCATGAACTATACAGTCCATGGAATTCTCCAGGCCAGAATACTGGAGTGGGTAGCGTTTCCCTTCTCCAGGGGATCTTCCCAATCCAGGGACAGAATCCAGGTCTTCCGCATTGCAGGCGGATTCTTTACCAGCTGAGCCACCAGCGAAGCCCTTGAGAGAAGAGAGTTTGCCTTAAATCAGCTTGTGACCCCAATGCCGTGTCACACTGTCCCATACACGGCATAGTCTTGCACATGTTTTTTTTCGCTCAGACCCTATTCACCTGTTTACTTTAGACTGCTTCTGCTGATTCATCAACCTCAAGGTCTGGGCCATCTTCCATTTTCCACCTATTAACTTGGTCATTAACCCCAAGTTAAAGCCCATTCTGCAATATCCTACTTTAAATGAGATTCCAATTGAACTGCTTCTTTCTATTGATTGTAGTTCATGCAATTTGATGTAAATATTTAGATAATGACTAGTTTTAAAAAAGCATTTCAAAAACAAATAAATAACAAGTATTTCAAGCTCTAATACATACGATGCCTTTGTTTTTGAAGAGCTACACTTCAACTGAAAATTTTTCTATGAATCCTTTCAGGGAAAAGGACTATATTTATTTGGCAATGCTGAGATTCCTAAAAACAGTTGATTGAAAATTTCCATCTTAATATAAAATTCTCTTAATTGGGGAAGACACCCATATGTGATCATTTATTTTTGTACTAAAATACTTATTTTGCATCTTTTCTATGTATTTATGCAACTTTGTATCACTGAGTAAAGTGTCCAGTAAAAAATAAAGAGACTTGATGATGTACTTTATAATATAAGTCATCAGTTCAGTTCAGTCGCTCAGTTGTGTCCGACTCTTTGTGACCCCGTGGACTGCAGGCATCCCTGTCCATCACCAGCTCCAAGAGATTGCTCAATTTCATGTCCACTGAGTCACTGATGCCATCCAACCATCTCATCCTCTGTTATTCCCTTATCCTCCTGCCTTCAATCTTGCCCAGCATCAGGGTCTTTTCCAATGAATCAGTTCTTCACATCAGGTGGCCAAAGTATTGGAGGTTCAGTTTCAGCTTCAACATCAGTCCTTCCAATGAACAGCCAGTACTGATCTCCTTTAGGATGGACTGGTTGGATCTCCTTGCAGTCCAAGGGAGTCTCAAGAGTCTTCTCCAACACCACAGTTCAAAAGCATCAATTCTTCAGCTCTCAGCTTTCTTTATGGTCCAACTCTCACATCCATACATGACTACTGAGAAAAATGTAGCTTTGACTAGACGGGCCTTTGTTGGCAAAGTAGTATCTCGGCTTTTTAATATGCTGTCTAGGTTGGTCATAACTTTTCTTCCAAGGAGCAAGTGTCTTTTAATTTCATGGCTGCAGTCACCATCTGCAGTGATTTTGGAGCCCAAGAAAATTAAGTCTCTCACTGTTTCCATTGTTTCCCCATCTATTTGCCATGAAGTGATGAGACCATGTTGCTAGCAACACCAGAAAAGACTTAGGAAATAAATAGACTTTACTCTAACTTTTTTTTTTTTTAATTTTAGTTGGAGGCTAATTACTTTACAATATTGTAGTGGCTTTTGCCATACATTGATATGAATCAGCCATGGGTTTACATATGTTCCCCATCCTGAACCCCCTCCCACCTCCCTCCCCATCCCATCCCTCAGGGTCATCCCAGTGCACCAGCCCTGAGCACCTGTCTCCTGCATCAAACCTGGACTGGCGATCTGTTTCATATATGATAATATACATATTTCAATGTTATTCTCTCAGATCATCCCACCCTCGCCTTCTCCCACAGTCCAAAAGACTGTTCTATACATCTGTGTCTCTTTTTCTGTCTCACATATACGGTTATCGTTACCATCTTTCTAAATTCCATATATATGCATTAGTATACTGTATTGGTGTTTTGCTTTCTGGCTTACCTCACCCTGTATAATAGGCTCCAGTTTCATGCACCTCATTAGAACTGACTCAAATGTATTTTTTGTTAATGGCTGAGTAATATTCCATTGTGTATATGTACCACAGCTTCCTTATCCATTTGTCTGCTGATGGACATCTAGGTTGCTTCCATGTCCTGGCTATTATAAACAGTGCTGTGATGAACACTGGGGTACATGTGTCTCTTTCAGTTCTGGTTTCCTTGGTGTGTATGCCCAGTAGTGGGACTGCTGGGCTGTATGGCAGTTCTATTTCCAGTTTTTTGATGAATCTCCACACTGTTCTCCATAGTAGCTGCACTAGTTTGCATTCCCACCAACAGTGGAAGAGGGTCCCCTTTTCTCTACACCCTCTCCAGCATTTATTGCTTGTAGACTTTTGGATAGCAGCCATTTTGACTGGCATGAAATGGTACCTCATTGTGGTTTTGATTTGCATTTCTCTGATAATGAGTGATGTTGAACATCTTTTCATGTTTGTTAGCCATCTGTATGTCTTCTTTGGAGAAATGTCTGTTTAGGTCTTTGGCCCATTTTTTGATTGGGTCGTTTATTTTTCTGGAATTGAGCTGCAGGAGTTGCTTGTATATTTTTGAGATTAATTCTTTGTCCATTGCTTCGTTTGCTATTATTTTCTCCCATTCTGAAGGCTGTCTTTTCACCTTACTTACAGTTTCCTTTGTTGTGCAAAAGCTTTTAAGTTTAATTAGGTCCCATTTGTTTATTTTTGCTTTTATTTCCAATATTCTGGGAGGTGGGTCATAGAGGATCCTGCTGTGATTTATGTCAGAGAGTGTTTTGCCTATGTTTCAGGAACAAGGCAAGGGTGCCCACTCTCACCACTACTATTCAACATAGTTTTGGAAGTTTTGGCCACAGCAATCAGAGCAGAAAAAGAAATAAAAGGAATCTAGATTGGAAACGAAGAAGTAAAACTCTCACTGTTTGCAGATGACCTGATCCTCTACATAGAAAACCCTAAAGACTCCACCATAAAATTACTAGAGCTAATCAATGCATATAGTAAAGTTGCAGGATATAAAATTAACACACAGAAATCCCTTGCATTCCTATACACTAACAATGAGAAAACAGAAAGAGAAATTAAGGAAACAATACCATTCACTATTGCAACGAAAAGAATAAAATACTTAGGAATATATCTACCTAAAGAAACAAAAGACCTATATATAGAAAACTATAAAACATTGATGAAAGAAATCAAAGAGGACACAAATAGATGGAGAATTATACCATGTTCATGGATTGGAAGAATCAATATAGTGAAAATGAGTATACTACCCAAAGCAATCTATAGATTCAATGCAATCCCTATCAAGCTACCAACGGTATTTTTCACAGAACTAGAACAAATAATTTCACAATTTGTATGGAAATACAAAAAACCTCGAATAGCCAAAGCAATCTTGAGAAAGAATGGAACTGGAGGAATCAACCTGCCTGACTTCAGGCTCTACTACAAAGCCACAGTCATCAAGACAGTATGGTATTGGCACAAAGACAGAAATATAGATCAATGGAACACAACAGAAAGCTCAGAGCTAAATGCACATACCTATGGATACCTTATCTTCAACAAAGGAGGCAAGAACATACAATGGAGAAAAGACAATCTTTTTAACAAGTGGTGCTGGGAAAACTGGTCAACCACTTGTAAAAGAATGAAACTAGAACACTTTCTAACACCATATACAAAAATAAACTCAAAATGGATTAAAGATCTAAACGTAAGACCAGAAACTTCCTTAACCTTCTTGACCCTCACTTGGAAAAGATAAACGTATCAGTGATGTTGTATCTTTGACTAAACAATGTGGCCCATGAGGGACCTGGAGGGGCTGCCAGTGGAGGGGCTCAGCCCCTCCCACAGCAGGGAATCAGGCCAACCCGACTCCCCTGCAGGACACTGGATCCTTAGAGAGGTGACATGCAGACAGAGCAAATAAGCTGGAGGCTCATTCAAGCCTGCATTAGAGCCTTGGCAAATCTTCCAGGAGTGCCTCCTCCACAGACTTCAGGGGCTGACCTGGCTTCTATCCCTTCATAGGTTGATTCTGTGCGTTTCATAATTATGTGAGTCCTCGAAAGCTTTCTAATGAACATGAGTCAGCCCAAGTCATGTTTTGTCTCCTGTGCCCACAAAGCCTGCCTGGTAAAGCACAGCCACTCACACATGACCTGGCCAGCACTTCCTAGACCCAGCACTGTCGACAGCCCCCTGCCTGTCCCTGCTCAGCTCCCTGCCATCTCGATGCCAGCTCTCCCCAGCCGATCACACTCTTTTGACTAAAGGACCCTCCGCAGTGAGCTGGAACATCATCTAATAAGCAGAAACTACCAAGTATATCCCTCTTCTCTGCCCCTCCAGCTTAAATTTACCTTTGCCTCTCTTTCTTCAGACACACACGAAAGCTGCCCTTTCCTCTTTACCAGGGCTGTTCTCTGGTACATGCCACTCTGAGACTGGGAATCAGCTACAATTTCCCCTCTCCATCAGCTGCTTCTCCTCAGTCCACTCACCCTTCAGCCATCCTGATTCTAGAAGGCCCTTTCGCATCAAACATTCCCCATCAACTCACTGTCAGCTCACTACTTTCTTCAGTTTCTCTCGGTCTCTGCTTCTGTAACCTCTGAACCACCACAGTCAGGCTTCTGCTCCCACCAGCCTCACCCAAGGTCACTGAACTGTCCTCATGAAGGTTACCAGGAACTTGCAAAAAGCCATATCAAAGAGTTTCATTTTAGTTCTTGGCCCAAAAGACAAATATTGCAGAAAGTGCTAGTCATTACAAAATAATGATTTCTTTCTTAAAAACGGAATTCCCCAAACATGCTTGTTCTCCCCTGCAGCTAGATTCTCCTCTGCTCACTGATCTGTGAGCAGAAGGGAAGAACACAACATCTGGGTCACATCCATAAAAGGAAGGGTGTGTCTCTGTGTCCCATCCCCCTCCTGCTGGCTGAGACTTGGGTGTGACGTGGTCTACACCTGCCACATCTCCCATAGGCATATTCAACCTAGGGATGTAGAAAAATAAGGGATAGGGAGCCACAGACCCAGATAATCTCATGAAGCCCTACAACCCTGGGCCACCCTTGAGCTCAGGGAGACTAACTGAGTGGCTGAGGATTGCAAAGGCAGACTAAAACCCAAGCCCAAGCTTAATGCTCCTCCCAGCACAGTCCTTGGTGAAATGCAAACAGTTCTGGGAGAGTGGGCTCCCACAGTCTCTGGTACCACATGCCCATGTAACTTCTGTTATCGGGTATCAATTTAGCCACCAAAACAGCTCTACAGAGTCTAAAAATGTTTCTAGGAACTCAATGTCTACATACCTAGTTTGAGATTGTCTTTCTCCTCCTGAAGCACTAAAACTTCTTTTTAAAGTGCCTGAAACAAGAAAATAAAAATAACTTCACATTTTCCTGCTGCAAATCATTTATTTATTCACTCATTTGCCTGTTTAAAAATATCTAACCAATTGTACCTACTATAAAGACTGTCTTCATTTACTATACTATCAGCTAAAATATAATGTTGCAAATTACTGTTTATTAACAGGTTTGTTTAAGGGTCCTTTCTCAAAGAAAAAGTGCTAAACAAATAACTCCATTATTAATTGCTAACCAAGTACATAAAACACGTGTATCATCATCATCCTAAATCCCTTGCCAAGAAAGCTAGCAGTAACCACATGCAAGTGGAAGGGTCCAGGTTTTCCTCCCTCACTCCCCCACTGACCCTCCCCATCCTTGTTACTGTGGATACACAATATCCCATCATCTCAAAATTCACCTCAAACAGTTAGTAATTAACTGCTTCTAGAATCTGCTACATATGTTTAAATGCACAAATATCTTTGCTACATAATATTCATGTTTTCTCAATCACAAATCAAGACATATTCTTTAGCAGGCAGGGCAGGAATTTATATGGAAAACACAACAGAGTGTTGGAATTTGACATTGCCCCAGAAAATGTGGAATGTCTATAATCCACTTTGATGGACCATTTAATTTTGAAAAGAGACAAAGTATGAAGCAAAATCCTTAGAGTTCTACTCTGATCCTTACAGACACTATTTTAAACTTTCTTTTATGAAATTTTCATAGTATAGTCATGGAGAAGGGATTATTTACACTTTATTTCAGAGTATTTCTATCTATCCTATCTAATATTCCATCAACTTACTCTTTTAAAAGAGTCAGGAAACTCAAACAGGGGCTCTGTGTCAACCTAGAGAGGTGGGATGGGGAGGGAGACGGGAGGGAGTTTGAAAAGGGAGGCGATATGTGTACACCTGTGGCTGGTTCATATTGAGGTTTGACAGAAAACAGCAAAATTCTATAAAGCAATTATCCTTCAATAAAAAATAAATTAATTTAAAAAAAGAGTTACTCTTTTCTGTCAATTTTCTATTTTAACTGGTGTGTTATTTCAATTTCAGATTTGTTTAGTGAATTGAATCCTATGTTTCTATACAGAAGATTCTTTAAATTGTATCTAACTATATCTTTACTTACCCATGCCTGTCTATTTTTTTTTACTGTTTCAAATTAAGAGTAAAGATTAACATATTTACTGAATCTGCATGGTGTTTTTCATAATTCTAAATAATTATAACATTTATTTAACTTTAGTGTTTTAAGGAAAATATATCCCTTTATATTAATGTAAGTAAAATTGTACAAAACTAAGTCTGCAGCAAGACTAATTTCTTCTCTGGGTTTCTAACCTCTGATCAACAGACTCATAAAAGGTCACTTCCGTTAGTCCTGTGGCTAGTTAGTATGTTTCCAAATAACTTATCTACACTTCCCAGTTAGAATCTGTATTTGCTGGAAGAAATAATTAAACTGTTCATTTGACAGGAGGCAATGGAAAGCCACAGTGCCAGGGGGCCTTGGGGCTCTGTCAGTGACAGACCTGTCCTAATTACCACTGCACCTGGGAAACAAACGATTCATTTATGTAGGCGATGACATCTGCTTGACTCCCAAGCACAATTTACAGACCTCTACCTGCCGGAATCCACAAGTTGGCAAAAAAGCTTACTGAATGTCGATTCCTTCAAAGGGCTTGAGCTGGAGCTGCTAAAGTTATCCGAAATGTCCAATTCATCATCAAGTTCTGAATATATATCTGCACATTAATAAAAATAAAGAGCAAATGAACCCTGAAACACAAAGGAATCAAGAGTGTATTCCTGTTGGAACCTTTTCACTAGAATACCTTTCTCAATGTTTTCCAAATTGAAGTTATCATCCGATAGGAGTCCGTCACAGGCCCGGTCCTCGTCCTTACCGCATGGTGCCTGGAAGCCTTCAGGAGGGAGCTCTGTGATTTCCGAAAGGTCACTTTTCAGGCTTCCTGCTCCACTGCTGCTGCTACTCAGGCTTGCCTTCTCAAAGGTTTCCTGAAAGAGAAAGTCAGATTGTAATACCCGCTTCTTTCCCTCCTTCTGCAGGACTTAAAGTTCATCAGAACATATATTAAAATGACTAGAATATCACTATAAATATTTCTGCTGAAGTGGCATCAGTAGTTCTACCTATATAAATGTTATAGAATTCATTGAGTCCATAACTACAAAAAAAGTAGGTTTGCTACCATTGGAAAACAAAGAATAGAAGTGGCAAAATACTCAGAAGCAAAGACCTGTGCAATCTGGTGAAAGAAAATGTAGCACTAAGGAGTAAATTATGTAGAATAATTTTGGAAATAAGAGGCCAGGAGGAAGGATTAGAAAGACCTTGAGCTAACATCCTCCCATGGGCACACCAAAATGGCAAGTACTTACAGAGCAACTACTGATGAGAAAAATTGAAATCTAATAGAAAATTCCTGCTACAACTAAAGATACAAACCAGAAACCACAATGAGACAGGACAGGTGGAGGCACAGCAAGTCAGGACCACACCCCTGTGCGGGTGACCCACACGCAGGAAGGTGAGTATAATTCAGAGATTTTCACCGAAGAGCAATGGGTCCATGCCCCAAATCAGGGTCCCCAGCCCAGGCATCACACACCAGGAAAATGAGCCCCCAGAACACTTGCTTTTGAAGGCCAGCTGGTCTCACTGCCAGGAGAATCAGAAGGCTTTAGGACACAGAGGTTTCACTATCACAGGACAAACACAAAATTTCACACATTCCAGGACCCAGGGCAGAAGCAATAACTTGAAAGTAACCTGGGTCAGGCCCATCTGTTGATCTTGGGAAGTCTTCTAGAGGAGAAGGGGGCTCAAGTAGACCTCCCCTGGAGACGGAGACACTGGTGGCAGCCATTTCGGGGAACTCAATCTGCTACTGCAAGTGCCATTGTGGAATCCTCCCTGCAGCTTATCATCCACCAGAAACTGGTCCCAGCCCAGTCCCTTCCCAGCACCATGCCCATCAGTTTGTAGGCACCAGTACAGGGCAGCCTCAGGTCAACCAGACAATCAAGAGAGGACATAGCTCCACTCACTAGAAATGAGAGAGTCATTTCCTAGGAAGGTTGATAAGAAGTCTAGGGGTCCCCAAGGAGAGAGGGGTCTGAAATTCTCAAGGAGGAAGAAAGGAGAAACTTTTTTTCCCCCGTTTTCCTTCCTTAGGATTATATAACAATAATATATCCTGTTGAGGACAGTCTCTGGAAAACACCTTCTGGCTAATCCTGTTATCTTTAATTGTAAATTATGGGAGTGGGTCTGGTGAGGTCTTTACAACCTCCAGACATTCTTCTGATTCAGTGTAATAACTAATTAGAGACTATATAATTCCATTGCTAACACTAGCACGGGGGTACTCTTTCTGCCCCCTTCTGATGCCTATGTCAGAAGTTTCCTCTATCCCCTTTATACTTTAATAAAACTTTATTACACAAAAGCTCTGAGCGATCAAGCCTCGTCTCTGTTTCCAGATTGAATTCTTCTCCTCCGGAGGCCAAGAATCCTGGCGTCTTTTCATGGCTCCACAACAACCTTTCAGAAGTCTGGCTTCCATAAGACCCCCTGAGCCCACAGCTGCCACTGGATAAGGCCTTGGCCACCAGCAAGCCCAGGAACCAGCCCCATATGCCAACGTGCAAGCACTGGACCAGGGGCCCTCAGGTCCTCCAGTCAGTGACCCTGTGATTTGGTCCCACCAACTAGTGGGCAGATACCACCACCACAACCACTGTAACCCTACAGCCTGCCTTGTCAGGACTCAGCCCAGTCCGTCAGCAGGCCTACATCAGCCCTAAGGCCTTCTGGGCCTGGGCCCCATCCATCAGTAGACCAAACCCAATTCTGAGAAATCCTGAGCACTTCAGTCAGCTACCCTGTAATCCAGCCCTACTCACAGTGGGCCAGAAGCAACTTTGGGAAACTTCAGAACCACAGCCAGGTGCACCAGAAATCAGGCTTACCCAATAGCAGACCAACACTAGATATGGGGATGCTTGCCCCACAACCCCCCACCCCAGAACACAGCTCCACCATCAGTGGGCCATTACTAGCCAAGGCACCTCCAGGGGCTCAACAGTCAGCTACACCATGTTCTGGCTCCAACAACCAGTAGCTGACAATCTCTGCATATGTCAACCAACTAGACCAGGGACCAGCCATACCTACAAGACCACTCACATAGTCTGCCACAAAAGCAGAACTCATACAGCTCACATAGGGGCAACTCTAGAGCACACAGCTCTGTCGACAGAGGGGAGTGTGATGCTGGAACACATAGGATGTTTCCTACAAAAGGCCATTCCTCCAAAGTCAGGAAACATAACAAACCTACTAAATACATAGAAATAAAAACAGAAAATCAGGCAAAATGAGGTGACAGAGGAACATGCTCCCAGTGAAGAAATAAGATAAAATCCCAAAAGAAGAATTAAATGAAGTTGAGAGAAGCCATCTACCCAATAGAGTTCAGGTGATGTTTGATGGTGAAGATGGTCAGAGAAGTCCAGAAAAGATTGGACAAACAGAGTGAGAAGTCAGACTTTTTAGCAGAGCTTGAAAATATAAAGAAGAACAAAGCAGAGATGAAGAATGCAATAACGGACAAGAAAAAAAACACCAAAAGGAATCAATGGTAGATTGGATGGTACAGAGGAGCAGATCAGCGAGCTGGGAGACAGAGTAGTGGAAATCACTGAAGCTGGAGAGAAAAAAGAAAGAGTGAGGGTTGTTTGAGAGATATCTGAGATAACATCAAACACATTAATGTTCACATTATAGAGTACAGGGGTCCCAGAAGAAGAAGAGAGAGAAAGAGGCAGAGAACATATTTGAAAAAGTCCCTGAAGCTGGAAAAGGAAATAGGTATTCAGGTTCAGGAAGCACAGAGAGTCCCAGAGAGGACGGACCCAAAGAAGACCATAACAAGACACGCTGTAATTAAACTGGCAAAAATTACAGATAAAGAAAGAATATTGAAAGCAAAAAAAAATAAAAAGCAAGAAGTTACATACAAGGGAACTTTCATAAGGCCATCAGCTGGCTTTTTAGCAGAAACTGCAGGCCAGAGGGAGTGGCATTATACAGTTAAAGTGATGAAAGGGAAAACTTACAACCAAGAATATTCTACCTGGCAAAATTCTCATTCAGATTTGGTGGACATAAGGAGTTTTAAGACAAGCAAAAGCTCAGAGTTCAGCACCACCAAAGCAGCTTCACAAGAAATGTTAAAGGAACTTTTTCAAGTAAAAGAAAAACAGCCACAACTAAAAAAGGAAAAGACTCACTGGTAAAGACAAATAAACAGTAAAGGTAGTAAACTAACCATGTACAAAGATAGTAGGATGATTAAGAACTAAAGTAGGATGATTAAGAACTAAGAGTCTCTTGATGAAAGTGCAAGAGGAGAGTGAAAAGTTGGCTTAAAACTCAACATTCAGAAAACTAAGATCATGGCATCTGGCCCATCACTTCGTGGGAAATAGATGGGGAAACAGTGACAAACTTTATTTTTCTGGACTCCAAAATCACTGCAGATGGTGACTGCAGCCATGAAATTAAAAGGCATTTACTCCTTGGAAGAAAAGTTATGACCAACCTATACAGCATATTAAAAAGCAGAGACATCTCTTTGCCAACAAAGGTCCATCTAGTCAAGGCTATGGTTTTTCCAGTAGCCAAGTATGGATGTGAGAGTTGGACTATAAGGAAAGCTGAGCACCAAAAAATTGATGCTTTTGAACTGTGGTGTTGGAGAAGACTCTTGAGAGTCCCTTAGACTGCAAGGAGATCCAACCAGTCCATCCTAAAGGAAATCAGTCCTGAATATTCATTGGAAGGACTGATGTTGAAGCTGAAACTTCAATACTTTGGCCACCTGATGCAAAGAGCTGACTCATTGGAAAAGACCCTGATGCTGGGAAAGATTGAAGGTGGGAGGAGAAGGGGACAACAGAGAATGAGATGGTTAGATGGTATCATGTACTCAACGGACATGAGTTTGAGCAAACTCTAGGAGTTGGTGATGGACAGGGAGACCTGGCACGCTGCAGTCCATGGGGTCACAAAGAATGAGACACAATTGAGCAACTGAACTGAACTGAACTGAACAGATCCATCAATAATTACTTTAAATGTACATGGACTAAATGCTCTGATCAGAAGATACAGAGTGGCTGAATGGATGAAAAGGCAAAATCTACATATATGCTGCTTACAAGGCACTCACTGTGCTGCCTACAAGACACTAACTATGCTGCCTACAGGACACTCACTTCAAATCTAAAGATACACAAAGACAAAGTGAGGGGATGGAAAAGTTATTCTATGAAAAAGGGAAGTGAAAAGAAAGCTGGAGTAGCAATGCTTATATTAGACAAAATAGAATTTAAAACAAACACTATAAAGAGACAAGAAGGATTTTGAGGGCAGTAAGAAGATATAACAACTGTAAATATGTATATATCCAACATAAACATCTAAATACACTAAGCAAATATTAACAACATAATTAGAGAAATTGATAGTAAAACAATAATAGCAGGTGATTTTAACACTCTACTTACATCAATGGAGAGACCATCCAGACAGAAAGCCAATAAGGAAACATTGGCCTTAAATGACACAATAGACCATACAGACTTAATGTGTGTTAGTCATTCAGTCGTGTCCGACTCTTTGCAACCCCATGGACTATATAGCCCACCAGGCTGCTCTGTCCATGGAATTCTCCAGGCAAGAATACTGGAGTGGGTTGCCATTTCCTTCTCCAGGGGCTCTTCCTGACCCAGGTATTAAACCTAGGTCTCCTGCATTGCAGGCACATGCTTTACCATCTGAGCTACTAGGGAAGCCCTATAGATATACACAAAACACTCTACCCAAAAGCAGAAAAATACACATTCCTTTCAAGTGTACAAAGAACATCCTCCAGGATGGATCACATATTAGGATACAAAATATGTCTGAGTAAATTTAAGAATAATGAAATTATAGCAAGGGTATTTTCTGACCATAACACTATGAGATTAGAATCAACTCCAAGGAAAAAACTGTAAATACACAAACAAATAAAGGCTAAACAATATGTTACTAAACCACCAATGGATTACTGAAAAAAATCAAATAGGAAATCAAAAAATATCTGTAGACAAATGAAAATGAAACACAATTCAAAATCTATGGGATACAAGAAAAGCACTTTGAAGGTTGAAGTTTAAAGTAATACAAGCCTACCAGATGGTGACTACAGCCATGAAATTAAAAGATGCTTGCTCCATGGAAGGAAAGCTATGATCAACCTGACAGCATATTAAAAAGCAGAGATTTCTTTGAAGGTCCATCTAGTCAAAGCTATGGTTTTTCCAGTAGTCATGTATGGATGTGAGAGTTGGACTGTAAAGAAAGCTGAGCACCGAAGAATTGATGCTTTTGAACTGTGGTGTTGCAGAAGTCTCTTGAGAGTCCCTTGGACTGCAAGGAGATCCAACCAGTCTATCCTAAAGGAAATCAGTCCTGAATATTCATTGGAAGGACTGATGTTGAAGATGAAACTCCAATACTTTGGCCACATGATGTGAAGAAATGACTCATTTGAAAAGACCCTGATGGTGGGAAAGATTGAGGGCAGGAGGAGAAGGGGACGACAGAGGAGGAGATGGTTGGATGGCATCACCGACTCAATGGACATGAGTTTGAGTAAGCTCTGGGAGTTGGTGATGGACAGGGAGGCCTAGAGTGTTGCACCCTATGGGGTCGCAAAGAGTCAAACATGACTGAGCAACTGAACTGAAGCCTAACTTAGGAAACAAAAATAAAATCTCAAAAAAAAAAGAGAGAGAGAGAGAAAAAACCAACAAACTTAACTCTACACCTAGAGGAATTTGAAAAGGAAGAATGAAGAAAAAAGTTAGTAGAAGGAAAGAAAACATAAAGATAAAACCAGAAATAAATGAAATAGAGACAAAAAGTGACAAAACAATTTAAAAAGTCAGTGAAACTAACAACTATTCTTTTGAAAAGATAAAACTGATAAATGTTGAACAAGATTCACCATGAAAAAAAAAGACAGTGCTAAAATCAATAAAATGCATTGAAAAAGGAAAGGTTACAAATACCACAGAAATACAATCATAAGGATTTCTATAAACAACTGTAAGCCAATATAAAGGACAATGAAGAAAAAATGGACAAATTCCAAGGAATGCAGAAACTCTTAAGACTGAATCAGGAAAAAGCAGAAATATTAATAGACCAATTACCAGTAATGAAATTAAAATAGTAATAAAAAACCCAATAAGCAAAACGTTCAGGTCCAGATGCTTCACAGGTGAACTCTACCAAACATATTTTTAAAAAGTTAACACCTATATTTCACAAACTATTCCAAAAAATTCCAGAGGAAGAAATGCTTCTAAACACATGCTATAAGGCCAGTATCACACTAATACCAAAGCCAGACAAAGATATAATTAAAAAGATTACTTACCAATATCACTGATAAACATAAATGCTAAAACCCTCAACAAAATATTAGCAAATCATATTCGACAATGCATTAAAAGTATCACATATCCATCAAGTGCGATTCATTTGCAGGATGCAGAAATGGTTCAATATCCACAAGTTAATCACTGTGAAACACCACATTAACAAAGTGAAGAACTCACCAAGAAAAAAAGACAGTGGGCCACCCCCCTCAAAAAAAAAAAAAGAAATGAAAGTAAAAGAATAACAACCAATTCCACAGAAATACAAAAAAAATAGAAAGAAACAATGTAATGAACAATTATATGCCAACAAATTGGACAATCCAGAAGAAATGGATAAGTTTATAGAAACATACAGCCTGTCAAAACTGAATCAAGAAGAAATGGATAATTTGAACAGACCAATCACTGGAACTGAAATAGAATCGGTAATAAGAAACTCCTTGCAAACAAAACTCTGGGACCAGATGACTTAACCAGGGAATCCTATAAATATACAAAAAAGAATATATACCAATTATCAAACTCTTCCAAAAGACTGAAAAAAGGGGGACTTCTCCGGTGGTCCAGAGATTAAAAGTCCACCTGCCAATGCAGGGGACCCAGGCTTGATTCTTGGTCTGGGAACTAGGATCCCATTTACTGCAGGGCAAGTGAGCCCATGTGCCACAACTGCTAAAGCCTTCACACCTAGAGCCCATGCTCTGCAACAAGAGAAGCTGCCACGATGAGATACCCATGCACTGCAACTAGAAAGTATACCCTGCTTGCTACACCTAGAGAAAGCCCCTATGCACTGCAGCAAAGGCTCAGTGCAGCCAAAAAGAAATACATTCGTTAAAAATTTTAAAAAGATTGAGAAGAAGGGAACACTTGCAAGGTTACTCTATGAAGTCACCTTAACACTGATACTAAAAACAGACACTGCCAAAAAAAGAAAATTACAGGCCAATATCTTTGATTAATATAAACGCAAAAATCCTCAACAAAATATTAGCAAAGCAAATACAACAACACATAAAAGTCCCTTTTCATACACCATGATCAAGCTGGATTCATCCCAGGGTCTCAAAGATGGTTCCACATATGCAAATCAATCAATGTGATACACCATATCAACAAAAGAAAATTGAAAAAAACACGATCATTTCAATGTGCATGCATGTTAAGTTGTTTAGTCATGTCCAACTCTTTGCGACACTACGGACTTTAGCCTGCCAGGCTCCTCTGTCCATGGGATTTCCCAGTCAAGAATACTGGAGTGGGTTGCCATGTCCTCCTCTAGGGGATCTTCCTGACCCAAGGATCAACCCCATGTCTCTTGTGTCTCCTGCATTGGCAGCAGGTTCTTTACCATTAGCGTCACCTGGGAAACCCCATAGATGCAGTAAAAACCTTTGATAAACATCACTCATTATCAGAGAAATGCAAATCAAAAACACAATAAGGTACCATTTTATGCTAGTCAGAATGGCTGCTATCTAAAAGTCTACAAGCAATAAATGCTGGAGAGGGTGTGGAGAAAAGGGAACCCTCTCACACTGTTGGTGGGAATGCAAACTAGTACAGCCACTATGGAGAACAGTGTGGAGATTCCTTAAAAAACTGGAAATAGAACTGTCATATGAGTCAGCAATCCCACTGCTGGGCATACACACCGAGGAAACCAGAATTAAAAGAGACACGTGTACCCCAATGTTCATCACAGCACTGTTTACAATAGCCAGGACATGGAAGCAACCTAGATGTCCATCAGCAGACGAATGGATAAGAAAGCTGTGGTACATATACACAATGGAATATTACTCAGCCATTAAAAAGAATGCATTTGAATCTGTTCTAATGAGGTGGATGAAACTGGAGCCTATCATACAGAGTGAAGTAAGTCAGAAAGAAAAACACCAATACAGTATATTAATGCATATATATGGAATTTAGAAAGATGGTAACGATGACCCTATATGCGAGATAGCAAAAGAGACACAGATGTATAAACAGTCTTTTGGATTCTGTGGAAGAAGGCAAGGGTGGGATGATTTGAGAGAATAGCATTGAAATATGTATATTATCATATGTGAAACAGATCGCCAGTCCAGGTTCAATGCATGAGTCAGGTGCTCAGGGCTGGTGCACTGGGATGACCCTGAGGGATGTGATGGGGAGGGAGGTGGGAGGGGGGCTCAGGATGGGGAACAAATGTACACCCATGGCTGATTCATGTCAATGTACGGCAAAAACCACTACAATATTGTAAAGTAATTAGCCTCCAATTAAAATAAATAAATTAATTTAAAAAACAAACAAACAAAAACTTTGATAAAATTCAACATCCATTCATGAAAAATAGTCTGATCAAAGTGGATATAGAGGCAAAAATCAGTTCTGTTCAGTTACTAAGTCATATCTGACTCTTTGCGACCCCATGGACTATAGCACGCCAGGCTTCCCTGTCCATCACCAACTCCCAGAGCATGCTCAAACTCATGTCCCGACTCGATAGAGGTAACATAATTCAGCATTCAGTTCAGTTCAGTTCAGTCGCTCAGTCGTGTCCGACTCTTTGCGACCCCATGAATTACAGCATGCCAGGCCTCTCTGTCCATCACCAACTCCCGGAGTCTACCCAAACCCATGTCCATCGAGTCGGTGATGCCATCCAACCATCTCATCCTCTGTCGTCCCCTTCTCCTCCCGCCCCCAATCCTACCCAGCATTAGGGTCTTTTCCAATGAGTCAACCCTTCGCATGAGGTGCCCAAAGTATTGGAGTTTCAGCTTCAACATCAGACCTTCCAATGAATACTCAGGATTGATCTCTTTTAGGATGGATTGATTGGATCTCCTTGCAGTCCAAGGGACTCTGAAGAGTCTTCTCCAACAACACAGTTCAAAAGCATCAATTCTTCGGTGCTCAGCTTTCTTCACCGTACAACTCTCACATCCATACATGACCACTGGAAAAACCATAGCCTTGACTAGACGGACTTTTGTTGGCAAAGTAATGTCTCTGCTTTTAAATATGCTATCTAGGTTGGCCATAACCTTCCTTCCAAGGAGTAAGCGTCTTTTAATTTCATGGCTGCAGTCACCATCAGTAGTGATTTTGGAGCCCCCCAAAATAAAGTCTGACACTGTTTCCAATGTTTCCCCATCTATTTCCCATGAAGTGATGGGACCAGATGCCATGATCTTAGTTTTCTGAACGTTGAGCTTTAAGCCAACTTTTTCACTCTCCTCTTTCACCTTCATCAAGAGGCTCTTTAGTTCTTCTTCACTTTCTGCCATAAGGGTGGTGTCATCCGCATATCTGAGGTTATTGATATTTCTCCCGGAAATCTTGATTCCAGCTTGTGTTTCTTCCAGCCCAGCGTTTCTCATGATGTACTCTGCATATAAGTTAAATAAGCAGGGTGACAATATACAGCCTTGACGTACTCCTTTTCCTATTTGGAACCAGTCTGTTGTTCCATGTCCAGTTCTAACTGCTGCTACCTGACCTGCATACAGGTTTCTCAAGAGACAGGTCAGATGGTCTGGTATTCCCATCTCTTTCAGAATTTTCCACAGTTTATTGTGATCCACACAGTTAAAGGCTTTGGCATAGTCAACAGAGCAGAAATAGATGTTTTTCTGGAACTCTCTTGCTTTTTCGATGATCCAGCGGATATTGGCAATTTGATCTCTGGTTCCTCTGCCTTTTCTAAAACCAGCTTAAACATCTGGAAGTTCACGGTTCACATATTGCTGAAGCCTGACTTGGAGAATTTTGAGCATTACTTTACTAGCATGTGAGATGAGTGCAATTGTGCAGTAGTTTGAGCATTCTTTGGCATTGCCTTTCTTTGGGATTGGAACGAAGACTGATCTCTTCCAGTCCTGTGGCCACTGCTGAGTTTTTCAGATTTGCTGGCATATCGAGTGCAGCACTTTCACAGCATCACCTTTGAGGATTTGAAATAGCTCAACTGGAATTCCATCACCTCCACTAGCTTTGTTCGTAGTGATGCTTTCTAAGGCCCACTTGACTTCACATTCCAGGATGTCTGGCTCTAGGTGAGTGATCACACCATTGTGATTATCTGGCTCATGAAGATCTTTTTTGTATAGTTCTTCTGTGTATTCTTGCCACCTCTTCTTAACATCTTCTGCTTCTGTTAGGTCCATACCATTTCTGTCCTTTATCGAGCCCATCTTTGCATGAAATGTTCCTTTGGTATCTCTAATTTTCTTGAAGAGATCTCTAGTCTTTCCCAATCTGTTGTTTTCCTCTATTTCCTTGCACTGATTGCTGAGGAAGGCTTTCTTATCTCTCCTTGCTATTCTTTGGAACTCTGCATTCAGATGGGAATATCTTTCCTTTTCTCCTTTGCTTTTGGCTTCTCTTCTCTTCCAAGCTATCTGTAAGGCCTCCTCAGACAGCCATTTTGCTTTTTTGCATTTCTTTTCCATGGGGATTGTCTTGATCCCTGTCTGCTGTACAATGTCACGAACCTCTGTCCATAGTTCATCAGGCACTCTGTCTATCAGGTCTAGACCCTTAAATCTATTTGTCACTTCCACGGTATACTCATAAGGGATTTGATCTAGGTCATACCTGAATGGTCTAGTGGTTTTCCCTACTTTCTTCAATTTAAGTCTGAATTTGGCAATAAGGAGTTCATGATCCGAGCCACAGTCTGCTCCTGGTCTTGTTTTTGTTGACTGTATAGAGCTTCTCCATCTTTGGCTGCAAAGAATATAATCAATCTGATTTCGGTGTTGACCATCTGGTGATGTCCACGTGTAGAGTCTTCTCTTGTGTTGTTGGAAGAGGGTGTTTGCTATTACCAGTGCGTTCTCGTGGCAAAACTCTATTAGCCTTTGCTCTGCTTCATTCTGTACTCCAAGGCCAAACTTGCCTGCTACACCAGGTGTTTCTTGACTTCCTACTTTTGCATTCCAGTCCCCTATAATGAAAAAGACATCTTTTTTGGGTGTTAGTTCTAAAAGGTCTTGTAGGTCTTCATAGAATCGTTCAACTTCAGCTTCTTCGGCATTATTGGTTGGGGCATAGACTTGGATTACCGTGATATTGAATGGTTTGCCTTGGAAACAAACAGAGATCATTCTATCATTTTTGAGATTGCATCCAAGTACTGCATTTCGGACTCTTTTGTTGACCCTGATGGCTACTCCATTTCTTCTAAGGGATTCTTGCCCACAGTAGTAGATACAATGGTCATCTGAGTTAAATTCACCCATTCCAGTCCATCTTAGTTCACTGATTCCTAGAATGTTGACGTTCACTCTTGCCATCTCCTGTTTGACCACTTCCAATTTGCCTTGATTCATGGACCTAACATTCCAGGTTCCTATGCAATATTGCTCTTTACAGCATCGGACTTTGCGTCTGTCACCAGTCACATCCACAGTTAGGTATCGTTTTTGCTTTGGCTCCATCCCATCATTCTTTCTGGAGTTATTTCTCCACTGATCTCCATTAGTATATTGGGCACCTACTGACCTGGGGAGTCCATCTTTCAGTGTCCTATATTTTTGCCTTTTCATACTGTTCATGGGGTTCTCAAGGCAAGAATACTGAAGTGGTTTGCCATGCCCTTCTCCAGTGGACCACAATCTGTCAGCATAATAAATTCTTCAGCATAATAAATAATTCAGCATAATAAAAGCTATTTATGACAAACTTACAGTCAACATAATATTCAGTGGTGAAAAGTTGAAAGCCTTTCCAATAAATTCAGGGAACAAGGATGACCACTCTCATGACTTCTATTCAACATATGAAATGCCATAGCGGTCAGACAAGACAAAGAAATTAAAGCATCCAAATTGGAAGGAAAGAAATAAAACTGTCATTATTGCAGATAATATGATGCTATCTATAGAAAACCCTAAAAATTCCACACAAAAATTCCTAGAACTGATAAATAAATTCAGCAAGTTATTAGGGTACAAGATTAACATACAGAAATTGGTTGCATTTCTTTTCACTAACAGCAAAATATCAGAAGAAGACAGTCTTTTTTTTGTATCTCTTTTTAAATTGTGCCAAAAAAAAAAAAATACTTAAGGATAAACCTGAGCAAGCAGGTGAAAGACTTATACACTGAAAACTATAAAACACTGATAAAGGAAATTGAA
Source organism: Giraffa tippelskirchi (assembly GCF_054371585.1). Taxonomy (NCBI): domain Eukaryota; kingdom Metazoa; phylum Chordata; class Mammalia; order Artiodactyla; family Giraffidae; genus Giraffa; species Giraffa tippelskirchi. The sequence goes on from NC_137283.1 coordinate 1,725,020, forward strand.
GATGATTCAAAGAAATGGAAAGATATCACATGACTTTGGATTATAAGAATTAATATTGTTAAGATGGCCATACTACCCAAAGCAATCTACAAATTTAATGAGATCTCTATCAATTACCCATGACATTTTTCACAGAACTAGAACAAATAATCTTAAAAATTATATGGAATCACAAAAAGACCCAGAACTGCCAAAGTAATCCTGAGGTAAAAGGAAGAGAGCGTGAGACGTAACCGCCCAGCCTGCAGACCATACTACAAAGTTACAGCAAACAAAACAGTACGGTAAAGACATAAAGATCAACGGAACAAAAGCGGACTCAGAAATAAACCCACACACTTATGGTCAATTAATCTTCAACCAAGAAGGCAAGAAAATAAAACAGAGAAAAGAAAATCGTGTTGGGAAAGCTGAATAGCTACATGTAAATAAATGAACTTAGAACGCACCCTCAAACTGCAAACAGTAATAAACTCAAAATGGCTTAAAGACTTAATTATAAGACATGACACCATAAAACCCCTAGAAGATAACACAGCAGAACTCTATGACATAAATTGTACCAATATTTTTTGGATACGTCTCTTAACGCAAAAGAAATAAAAGCAAAAATATACAATGGGACCTAATTAAACATAAGCTTTTACACCAAAAGAAACAAAAGGACAACCTATAGACTGAGAGAAAATATTTGCAAATGATGTAACAGACAAGGAAATAATTTCCAAAATATACAAATAGGTCATATAGATCAATAACCAACAAACAACCCAATCAAAAATGGGCAGACCTAAATTGACATTTCTCCAAAAAAGACATACAGATGGCCAAGATACACATGAAATGATGCTCAATATTGCTTATTATTTGAAAAATGCAAATCAAAACTACAATGAGGTATCACTTCACACCAGTCAGAATGGCCATCTTCAAAAGTCTGTAAATAATAAGTGCTGGAGAGGGTATGGAGAAAAGGCAATCCTCATTCACTGCTGGTGGGAATGTAAATTCATGCAGCTACTTTAGAGAATAGTAAGGAAGTTCCTCAAAACACTATAAAGAGAGTTTCCATATGATCCCACTCCTGGGCATATACACAAAGAAGACTCTAATTTGAAAAGACACATGCAGCCCTATGTTCACAGTAGTGCTGTTCACAATGGCCAAGACATGGAAGCCACCTAAGTGTTCATCAACAGAGGAATGGGTAAAAAAGACGCAGTGTATATGAAATATTACTCAGAAATAAAAAAGAGCAAAAGACTGCCATTTGCAACAACAAGGATGAACCCAGAGATTAGCATACTAAGTGAAGTAAGTCAGACACAGAAAGACAAATATCACATGATATGACTTCCATGTGGAATCTAAAAACTATGACACAGACGAACTCATTCACAAAACAGACTCACAGACACAGAAAACAAACTTATGGCTACCAAAGGGGAAAGGGATAAATTAGGAGTTTGGGGTGAACAGAAACACACTACTGTATATAAAATAGAAAAACAACCAGGACTTACTATATAGCTGAGGGAACCATATTTAATATCTTAGAATAACTTATAGTGAAATAGAATCTGGAAAGAATAACATATATATATACAAGAACTGAATCACCTTGCTGTATGCCAGAAACTATCACAATATTGCAAAACAACTTTACCTTTAAAAAAGAAAAGCTGAAGAATAAAAATCATATGATCAACTGAACAGATTCAGAAAAGGTTTTGGAGAAAATTCAATATCCATTTATAATAAAAACTCCCCACAAAGTGGGTATAGAGGGAACAGACCTCATTATAATAAAGGCCATATTTGATAAACCCACAGCTAATCCTACTATACAGGGGAAAACTAAAAGCATTTCCTCTAAGATCAGGGATAAGACAAGGATGCCCAATCTTGTCCCTTTTATTCAGGATAACATTAAAAGTCCCAGCCACAGCAATCAGATAAGAAAAAGAAGCAAAAGGAATCCAAACTGAAAAGGAAGCAGTAAAACTGTCACTTGGAGATGACATGATATTAAACATTGAAATCTTCACTTGATCTTAGCCAAAAGGCCGAGAAACAATTAAACATTGAGATCTTAAAGGTGGTACCAAAAAAACCTACTATAACTCATTGATGAATTCAGTAAAGTTTCAGGATACAAAGCTAGTATACAGAAATTTCTTACATTTCTACACATTAAGAATAAACTATCAGAAAGAGAAATGAAGAAAACAACTCCATGTGCTATTCATCAAAAAGAATAAATGCCTAGGAATAAATCTAATTAAGAAGGTCAAAGACTTGTATTGGAAAACTCCAAGACACCGACGAAAGAGACTGAAAATGAAAGTGTTAGTCACTCAGTCGTGCCCGACTCCTTGTGACCCCGTGGACCATAACCCACCAGGATCCTCTGTCCATGGGATTCTGCAGGCAAGAATACTGGAGCGGGTGGTCATTCCCTTCTCCAGGGGGTCTTCCCAGAAGAGGGATCAAACTCAAGTCTCCTGCATTGTATGTGGATTCTTTACCACCTGAACCATGAGGACAAAAAAGATGACAAGGTATACTCTGTTCATGGATTAGAAGAATTAACATCATGAAAATGATCCTGACAACATACAGATTAAATGCAATCCCTATCAAAATGCCAGTGGTGTTTTTCATAGGTGTAGAAAAAATTCTTAAGTGTGTATGGAAACACAAAAGATCTCAGACAAAGCAATCTTGAGGAAAACATTAGAGCTTGAGGTATCATGCTCACTTCAGATTATGTTACAAAGCTACGATCATCAATACAGTATGGTACTGGCACAAAAACAGATACATAGATCAAGTGATCAGAATAGAGAGCCTGGAATAAACCCATCAATTTCCTGTCTATTAATCTACAACAAAGGTGGGAAGAATATATAATGGGAAAAAGTCTCTTCAATAACAGGTGCTAGGAATACTGAATGGCTAGATGTAAAAGAATAAAATTAGAACATTTTCTCACAGTATACAGAAAAAAACATCAAAATGGATTAAAGGCCTAAGTGTTAGACTAGAATTGACAAAATTTCTAGAAGAAAACATAAGCAGAATACTATAAAGAAGATGTGGCACATATATACACAATAGATCACTGCTGCTGCTGCTAAGTCACTTCAGTCATGTCCGAGTCTGTGCGACCTCATAGACGGCAGCCCACCAGGCTCCCCCATCCCTGAGATTCTCCAGGCAAGAACACTGGAGTGGCTTGCCATTTTCTTCTCCAATGCATGAAAGGGAAAAGTGAAAGTGAAGTCACTCAGTTGTGTCCGACTCTTAGCGACTCCACGGACTGCAGCCTACCAGGCTCCTCTGTCCATGGGATTTTCCAGGCAAGAGTACTGGAGTGGGTTGCCATTGCCTTCTCCAAATAGATTACTACTCAGTCATAAACAAGAAATTTTGCTCTTTTCAATCAAATGGATAGACCCGGAGGGCATTATGCTTAGTGAAATAAGTCAGAGAATGGCAAAACCAATACAATATTGTAAAGTTAAAAAATAGATAAATAAACTAATTTAAAAAAAAAGAAAAGTACTGCATGATATCACTTATACATGAAATCTTAAAAAAATAAAACCAGCAAATACATAAAACAAATAGACCCCCAGATATAGAGAACAAATGAATGGTTTCTGGTGGGGAGAAGGAAGGGAGAGGGGCAAGACAGGGGTAGGGAGCTGGGAGACACAAACTACTAGGTATAAAATAAATAAGATACAGTGTGCTATGTACAGCACTGAGAATATAACCAATATTTTATAATAACTTTAAATGGAGTAAAATTGGAAAAAGTCTAAACCACTATGCTATACACCTTAAAGCAACATGTATTGTAAATCCACTATATGCTAATTAAAAAAAAAAAGAAAAGTGAAATAAAAGGGATGACTGTACTAAAATAAATAAATAAAATCCAAAATAACACCAAAACTATATCAACTCTTTAATTTCTGGATTCTGAGTATGGCAAGATAAACCCGCTAAATAGTATTGCTTTCCTTCTTAAAAAAGAAAAAGTTTGCTACAAATGTTGATATTTAAGAAATCAAAACTGGCTCTTCCTGGAGACTAACTTCTTATATAGTTTTCCCAGCCAAGGCACAGCTGGTCCTTAGGATCCTGGAAAGGAATTTAATGACCTAATTTCCTGATCAAGGACGGGCTTTATGGCCCTCCTGTGCTGGGCCCAACTCCAGGAGGGTTAAAGAAGAACACTGATGGGTTGAAGGGCCTCTTGCTGAATCCTTGCTTTCATGGAACCCAGAGTGTGAGTGGAGGATAAGTCACGGAACACAGCAAAGGCAGAGAGAGGTGACAACACAGAGTGTCATGGGCACCACCACGTGCACCCGTGGAAATGTGCGCCTTGACACCCCTATTCCAGTTATATCAGAAATAAGCTGAAAGATCAAATTAATCAAATAAATTTAATTAATCAAATTAGTTTAAATTTTTTAATTAATTAAAAATTAATTAAAGAAAAGTAAAAGCACATATTCTAATTTGTACTATGGCAAAATTATTACCACCATGAATAGAAATGAAATCAATTACAAAGACTAATAAAAAAAATTCAAGGTGAACATTATTTCCTTTTCTAAACTTACATACAATATTTCTATCTATAAATCCAAATTGCTGAAAAAATTAAATATAAGCAGTCACTGCTATTTATACAAAGATCTATATTATAAATTCAAAGAATTTCTAAGTTATCTTTTTGATACCTCTGGTTTTGTAATATACAACAAGTTATGGGTTAGTTCTTTGGAATTCAATTATATTGACTTAATTTTAATTATAAGATATCAGAATGGATAAGAATATGTCATTATAACAGTGAAATATTACATGCAGCAATTAATATTTTTCTAACCTAAGATGAATTTTCCTTAAGACAAACATGAACAGCCTCAGACGCCTCTCGGAATTTATCCTGAAGACACTGAAAGAATCCTATTTACCTGAGACAGCTGAGTTGGCTCCTGCTGACATGTGACTGCGTTCCGGTTGGCTTCCACAAAATACCTCTGTGTGCGCCTCCGTTCCCGCTCCAGCTTCTTCTCCAAGGCCAGCTGGGATGTGGATAAATTGTCTACATACTTCATCATGATATCTGATATCATGGAGCTGACTTCTACAATATCTGGGCGGGTTTCTGCATCTGGAGTGAGGCATCTAAGGAAAGATAAGCTCATCACAGCACTCTAGTCAAAGTCAGGATCAGGCCACAGGTTAAATTCTGCTCTGTGTCCCCCATGGTGCTTGCACCCAAGAGAACCTGGACAAGATGAACTTCGAGAATACTTCTGAATCCCAGACTTCTCAAAAGACATTTGGAAAATCTGGGAAGGAGAGGGAGCAGTACTTTTCACTTTGCAGGTTGGCTCATGGGCAAGCGTTACACACTGTGTTGGAAGTTGCTCCCAGTCTCAGGATGGATGGGTGGGATCTTCTTCTATGCAAGTGATTCTCCTCTAAAACCACTCCTACTGACTGGCCAATGAAACAAAGAGGCATCCTAATAATATAGGACCTGAATACCACATTTGATGCACCAAAAGGAAGGAAAGATTCTGGGAGGTGGCAACTTACTGGACTTTACCAGCTGTATAGGAGGAGCAAGATCAACACAATTTGATTAGTGAGAGTCTTACAAAGCATGATGCTATAAAAATAAAATGCAATCCAGTTACTTGAAGTTTAAGCTGTATGTCATAATTTTTAACTGTGGACAATTTGACACATTACACGCTAAAAACTTTCTCAGATTTTGGAGGCAAGAAATATCAATCAACCTACTAATGGGAGAATTGTTTCTATCACAGCTAAACAGTAGTAGAGGCTATTCTAGATGCCCATGGAACAAATTATCAAGATCACTGGTTAGCATAATTTAAAAATTTCTGGCACTCACTATAATATTTGTCTATTTTTTAATTCAAAGGCTCTAAGTTTACATAGGGCTTCCCTGGTGACTCAGACAATAAAGAATCTGCCTGCAATTCAGGAGAAAGTGAAAGTGAAGTCACTCAGTCATGTCGGACTCTTTGCCTTTTTAATGATGGCCATTCTGACTGGTGTGAGGTGATCTCATTGCAGTTTTGACTTGCATTTCTCTAATAATTAGCAGTGTTCAGCATATTTTCATGTGCCTCTTGGCCATCTATACATATTCTTTGGAGAAATATCTCTTTAGCAGATCACACTTGGTATATAGGTTGATATGAAACATTCTGAATAATCAGATTAATGGTAACATGTTATTTCAAGTGAATGTACTGTTTCCTCTTGGACACTTGGTGGCTCCCAAATGGTCTCTATGACCAATGATGTCCAGACATTTTTCTAGGTTTGGATTATTTGGGAACCCTTCCTCTTAATAGTACATTTTCACAGATACAAGGTATTTGTTGATAATCTCTATAGGTTTGAAGTTGTAAGACTAATTACCTGCTGATGGTAGTGATCACCTTTTCAGAGTAGATGCCTTCTGGCACTGGTTCATATACCGCCTCCACTATCTGCAAAACAAACAGGCTGGAGTAATGGAAGTCAAGGAGCCACAGGTGCCTTTGCATGGTGATACTTGGCCACGACACAAGAGTTACGTAACGAGCATCATAATCTCATGCACACATTTTCATCAGAAACAAAAATAGCCTAGTGATTTTTAAAGTAGCATTAATTAAACAGTTTTTGAGCACAGAATTATATTCTTTAAGCTGAGCAAAAGTTCACCTCAGATTCACAATAAATGATGTGTAGGATAATATAATATAGTGGATTGAGGGCAGCCCAAACCACAAGTAAAAATAAAAGACCAAAAGCAGTTTGATATATTATTTTTATAATTTTCTATGATAAATTGAAGAAAATTTAGGGGAAAATGTGTCATGGCACATGATGTAGATTTAGAAGAAAGGAGAAAATATATAAATAAACTGGATCATGTGGCTAATAAAACAATGACTGTTTTTAATGGGCAGTTTTACTAAAATCACAAAGGTTCTGTTTAAGAAGAAAAGGAATGGTGTTTTTGGCAACATGAGATCCTTTTGTCTGCCAAGGTTGCTTACTTTTGTGGCCAGGGAGAGCATGTTCGTGCTGTAGAAGGGAGGCTCCAGGGTCGCCATCTGATAAAGGATGCAGCCCGCTGCCCACACATCTGCCTTTTCCCCATACGGCTCACTCTTCAGTACCTCCGGGCTGAAGTAAAACAAGGATGTTAACACACGATGAAAAGGGAGAAGTCAGCAAGGGAAAAAAGTTCAATTTTCTTCTATCTCCAATTCTGGCTTGAAAATTGACACCAGGAAAAGTGATGCAAGGAGAGAACATAAAAGTGCTTAGTCTTTGTGGCTCACTCTCTCTTCCTGCTCTTGAAAACCCTAACGACCACAAGCAGGTGACTGAGCCTGGGTTCGCCAAGCTGGATGATGAGCATCACATGGCCCAGTTATGTTCAGTACCCATGCCCACTGCCACATCCATCAGTGGAGCCTTTGAAAGCCAGGTCAGCACAATGCACAGGGTAGCCCAAACAACACGCATCAACAAGCCCAGCTCCAACCAGCCCAGGTTGCCAGCATGCAGTATGTGCTGCTGCTCACTTGCCAAGTTGTGTCTTTGACTGTTTATGACCCCGTACAGTACACAGTATGTACCACAAGAAGAGGGGAAAAGGTTATTGTATCAATCCACTAAGTTTCAAGGTTGTTAGTCAAAGTTAACTGACAAAATAGCTTCCATCAGATTCTGAAAGCTGTCCACCACCTCCTGAAAAAAATAGAGAATCACTTCTCTGGAAGAGAACAAGAAAGGTCAATAAAAGACCACTCGGTTGCCAACTATCACTATGCTCCTGGGGTCCAACTTGAATATTCTCTAAGTTAAAAGGGTTTCATAATCACAATGAAGAGCAAACCAAAGATGGAGTCTGATTTCTGAAAGCCACAAAATGTTCTGTTATGATCTGAACTGTGTCTCCCTGCTTCCCTCACAAATTTATGTGTTGAGTCCCAATGCCGGGTACCTCAGGGTGTCATCAGGTATAAAGAAAAGGCTCGTGTGAGCTGATGCAGAGCTGCCATTGGTGCAGGGGGCAGCGGGGTGGGGAGGGGGGCAGGCAATTCTGACCCAGTATGACTGCTGTTTGTGTTTGCAGAGGAGGAGACAGCAGGAGTGTGCCTGTGCAGAGGGACACCTGTGGGAAGAGGCAGCAAGGGGACTAGACAGCACCTGCAAACCAAGGAGGGGCCTCAGAAGAAACCAAACCTGCCAACGCCTTCATCTTGGACTCAGTTCAGTTCAGTCGCTCAGTCGTGTCCGACTCTTTGCAACCCCATGAATCGCAGCACACCAGGCCTCCCTGTCCATCACCATCTCCCTGAGTCCACCCAAACCCATGTTCATTGAGTCGGTGATGCCATCCAGCCATCTCATCCTCTGTCATCCCCTTCTCCTCCTGTCTTCAATCTTTCCCAGCATCAGGGTCTTTTCAGATGAGTCAGTTCTTCGCATCAGGTGGCCAAAGTATTGGAGTTTCAGCTTCAACATCAGTCCTTCCAATGAACACCCAGGATGGATCTCCTTTAGGATGAAGTGGTCGGATCTCCTTGCAGTCCAAGGGACTCTCAAGAGTCTTCTCCAACACCACAGTTCAAAAGCATCAATTCTTTGGCGCTCAGCTTCCTTCACCGTCCAACTCTCACATCCATACATGACCACTGGAAAAACCACAGCCTTGACCAGACGGACCTAAATTTCTGTTGTTTAAGCCACCCTGACTGTGCTATATTTTATGGTAGCTCTAGCAAGCTAATGCAGGCTTCCCTGGTGGCTCAGCAGTAAAAAATCCACCTGCAAATGCAGGAGACACAGGTTCAATCCCTGGGTCAGGAAGATCCCCTGGAGAAGGAAATGGCAACCCACTCCAGTATTCTTGCCTGGGAAATCCCATAGACAGAGGAGCCTGGTGGGCTACAGTCCATAGGTTTGCACAGAGTCAGGCATGACTGAAGTAACTTAGCACACATACTTGAAATTTGCTAAGAGAGTACATCACAGGTATCCTCAGTACAAAAAAATAATGTGAAGCAATTAATAAGCTTGGTTGTATAGTCATTTCACAATGTGTGCAAGTATCAAAACATCATATCACAAACCCCAAATATATGTAATTTTTAATTGTCAATAATACCTCAGGAAAACTGGAAAAAATTTAAGTAAAGCTAAGGATAGTATAGTTAAGTAGATGGCAAGGACAGTCTTTATTTATTGCAAAATTTAGATAAGTAAGTGAACATAGTTCATAATTAGCAGCCTTTGAGAGGGGGCTTGACTAAAGTTTATCTAAATACTACCTCTGTTTTAAAAAGGCGTGAATTCACAAACTAAGAGTGAAAACAAGGTGGAAGAAAGATGAGGAAGGAAGGACGCTTGATATAACTTTTTTAAAAGGCAACTGTTTTGATTTTTAAATTCAATTAGTAGTCCCTCACTTATGTGAGCAATTAAGTTGCTAATTGCCAAAGATTTTATATACTCATTATTGAAGTAAACAAAGAAGGTATTGAACACAGGTGTTTTAAAAACATTTAAAAATACAAACATTTTGCAGCTTCACAAACAATTCAATAATATGATGATTTACATAAGTTGGGAGGAGGGACTTCTTTCCTTTAAATTCAACAAAGTATGAATACATTCACAAAGTAAATAGAATGAGATGATATGTTAAAAGGTTCAGAGTGTAGATAGTATAGTCTTCTTTCCTACAGTGGTCATGTTGTGGTCTTTGTTAATAGTTTGATTATTGTGCTCATTTTGTCAGCACGTATACTAACATTAGAATGACACATGAAAGCAAGCATGACCTCAGCACAAGGGTGACATGCAAACCTACGATGCGTTCAGTATTTTAGAGGCGGTAAATGACAGGCAAAACGTGAGGACTATATTCTAGTTAACAAAGTTGTTTTGCATAGGGGTAAAGACGAACAGTTCCAATATTGCTATACATGTATACCAGAACTAAACAATTAAGTCAATGAGTGGCAGATGGCAAAAGCAAGATTTCTCACTATTGGAATGGAAGGAAGGTTACAGACAAACAAGGGAAGGAGTCAGGTACTGTTCAAGAGAGTGACAGATCAGAGCTGGAGACAGCACTACAAACTAATGTTTAGCTTAGTACTGATACAGATGGTTACACATAGAAATATTTACAGTTATGTGAACATGCATGGGTTACTGTGCACATATAGCTCCTTGTTCCATCAGATCAAAAAGGTCTATAACTGATGCCCTCCCAGTAGCAATGAGTGCACGTAGCACCAGATGTTGGTTTTTAATCCCACTCTCCCAAGAGTCAGGACCACTGGAGAAATGGCTGAGAATAGTTCTGGGGCAAGAAATACACTAAATGAACCTGGAACATCCCATAGTTCCAAAAGGTTGTTCTAAAAAAATAAAAAGCACAATGATGGGGTATGTCAGAGGGGTATAAAAGACAAGTCAACCAGCTCCCTATGTCCAAATGTAGAAAAGGTTGAACAAAATAAAGCAGTGTACTAACCAGCTTGCGCTGCCATAATAAAATTCCATAAACTGGGTGCCTTGAACAGAAATAAACAGGAATTTATTTCTTACAATTAAGGAAGCTGGAAAATCTAAGAGCAAGATGTTGGCTAATCCTGTTCCCCAGTGAGGGCCTTCTTCCTGGCCTGCAGATGGCTGCTGTATCCTCACAGGGCAGAGAAAGAGAGAAATGGAGCGAGTCTCCGATGTCTCTTCCTATAAGACCACCAGTCTCATCATGAATGCCCCCTACCTTCGTGACCTCATCTACATCTACTTAACTTCCCCAAAATGATAAGCTCCAAATACCATCAATGTACGGATTTGGGAGGGGGACACAATTCAACCCATGGAAAGTTTTGTTAGACTATAACCCAGACTATAAAATAATTATCCACGAGCCCATACTGATAAAACTTTTTTAAAAACTTAATAAACAAGTAAATGGGAATCAAGAGACAAATGTCTTGAAAATGACAAATAATTTATGTGTCTATTCCACCTTAAAGTGATGACATATAACTCCCCTTTCCTTAAGTCTGGGGTGCATGTAGTGGCTTTTTTCAAGAAATATATTATAGAAAGAGAGAGAGAAAAAAAAAAGAGTAACTTTACAGTGGAGAGACCTGAGAAGCACTATCTCCAGCCAGGTATCAAGATTAACATCAACAGTGTGAAGTCATATTGTTAGTATGTACCCATGCTAAGATAAGAGCGTGGCAGTTTACACCTGTGATCGTCCTCCCCAAACACATTCCAGTCTAATCATTAAAAAAAATACCACACAAATCCCAATTGAGGAAATCCTAACCAGTAATTCTCTAAATTTCCAAGGTCATTAAAAACAAGAAAAATCTGAGAAATTGCCAAAACCTAGAAGAGCCTAAGTAGAAATTAAAGATTGCCTTGAAAACAAGTATTTGTAACATTATTAACATGATAGGGTTTTTATTTTTAGAAGAAAAGGTATATAATAAATTAAAAATAAAAATATTTGAAGCAAAAAGCAAATCACTGCTATCAAGTATATCTATCCATTGTACCACCCACCAATTAATATTATTAACAGAATCCTAAAATTATGGGCTATTTCCTCTCCTATGTTACCTATACAGTTGACCCATGAACAAGGCAGGGTTTTAGTTACTGAGGTTGAAGATAGATGGGCCCTCGGGCTGGACAGCTGGTGTTTGTCGAGTGAAGTAAAAGTGAAGCTTTGCTCTCACCCAGACACTGCAAGGACAAAGTTAGTGGCACGAGCTGAGCTCTGCTGAAGTAAAGAGATAAGATGACCACTCCTGAGGTCAAGGAAGACCTCTCTCTGCACATGCACAGGAAAGCTCCTTGGAGGTCAAAAAGGGAGGGGCTCCATCCCATAATAATTGGGCATGTGCCCACAGTCCTCTGTGGTGGGATCCATTTTAGCAAAAAGTTGTGCACACATCTGTCCTAGGAGGGTCCTAGGACTGGTCAGTTGTGGAAAAAGAAACAAGATAATTGGCCAAAGGTAAACGAAGACCCAGAAGGACTGTCCTCTAGAAGGGCTTTAAATCACCTTTTATGGCACTCCTCCTCATTCAAGATTCCCACACCCCTCTCCTAATGTGTCTCTCTACCTAGCTTCTGACTTACTGTGTTCCTCCTCATCAGAGAGGATGCCCTTACCCTTTCTCTTTGGGTGTGTATTTCCGCCTTGCTTCTGACTTACACTGTTTCTCTGTGTGCTCTCCCATATGTCGTGTCTCTAATGAAAACTGTCTTTACAGCTCTTGTATCCTTAAAATTCTTGCTTTCAATGAGGGTAAGAGTCAGGGCCATTTTACTTCTAGCCTCTACCCCCTGGTGGTCTGGTGGCTGATTCCTGGTTTTCATACAGGTTACCCAGGTTCAATTCCTGGGCAGGAAACTAAGATCTCCCTTCAGGACCATTCACTGCTCTCTCCAAGATCAGTACAACCCTCCATGCAGTTGAAAATCCATATTTGATTTACAACTGGTCCTTGGTAACCGCAGTCGCACATACTCTGTACTGGAGTACATATTTAGTGAAAAAACTCATGTCTAAGTGGACTATTGCACTTGAAAGCTGTGCTGTTCAAGGGTCAACTGCATACAAAAATAAGTCGCTAAGGATTTTTAATTTTTCCTTTGAACTTTATATACTACTTCCTCCAGGTCCTTTATATACTACTTCCTTCAGGTCCTACACATGCCCCCTGTACCTCTGATACCACTCTAATGGCAGAAAGCGAAGAGGAACTAAAGAGCCTCTTGATGAGGATGAAGGAGAAGAGTGAAAGAGCTGGCTTAAGGCTAAATATTAAACAAACCAAGATCATAGCATCCGGCCCCATTACTGCATGGCAAATAGAAGAGGAAAAGGTGGAGGTAGTGACACATTTCCTCTCCTTGGGCTCCAAAATCGCTGCAGACGGTGACTGCAGCCATGAAATCAGAAGACGATTGCTTTTTGGCAGGAAAGCAATGACAAACATAGACAATATGTTGAAAAGCAGAGACATTACTCTGCCAGCAAAGGTCCATATAGTCTTCCCAGTGGTCATGTAAGACTGTGAGAACTGGACCATAAAGTAGGCAGAATGCCAAAGAATTGATGCCTTCAAACTGTGGTGCTGGAGAAGACTCCTAAAATTCCCTTGGACAGCAAGGAGATCAACCCTGAATGCTTACTGGAAGGACTGATGCTGAAGCTGAAGCTCTAGTATTTGGTCATCAGATGGGAACAGATGACTCATTGGAAAAGTCCCTGATGCTGGGAAAGATTGAGGGCAGAAGGAGAAGAGGGCATCAGAGGATGAGATGGCTAGACAACATCAGCAAGGCAATGGACATGAACTTGGGCAAACTCTGGGAGATGGTGAGGGAAAAGGAGGCCTGGAGTGCTGCAGTACATGGGGTTGCAAAGAGTCGGACACTACTGGGGAACTGAACAACAAACACATCCCTACCTAGGGAACTCTTCTCAAACTTTATAAGGATTGAGAAACCCACTTTACTGACCAGGTGCTTGTCTTACAACACTTTCACTGTGACTACCATTATTCACTTCGCTGGTTTAGTTGAATGCAATGATGGCATTATTAGGACTCAACTGGCAAAATTTGTAGAAGCCCTCCAGACACCATGGCTACCAGCATTGCTGTTGCTCCTTTTAATTTGCAAATCCACCCTTTTGGAACTCAAACTCTCACCTGTGAGATGGCCACAAGACACTCAATGAACTAGGCTCTTGCTTCTTTTGACCCACAACTGATAAAAGGAGAGATGCTCCAATATCATATAGCCCTAATTGCCTCAACTCATCACCAACTCAATGGACATGAGTTTAAACAAGATCCAGGAGACGGTGAAGGACAGGGAAGCCTGGCGAGCTGCAGTCCATGGGGTCGAAAAGAGTCGGATGTGACTAAGTGACTGAACAACAATTGCCTCTATTAAAAATAACCATCTTTTTGGTAGAGCAGTCTTTCCACAGCACATTCTCAGGAGACAAAGATCTTAAGCACCACACCTTGCAACCCAGAGATTTTGTCTATCGGGATAAACACCTCCAGAATAAATGCTCTTCACTCTTGCTGAAAAGGCCCTATCAAGTGCTGTTAACCAACCATTGTGCCACGAAATTCCAAGGAAAAGACTCTTGGATTCTTGTGAAACAGCCAAAGAAAGCACCAAGTTCTGACTAAACACACACACATCATCTGATAATCTGAAAGCAAAGATTTCCCAGAATTGGGGGAAAAAAAACTGATAAACATCTTTTATTATTGTGATTATGTAACTATTATTCATTTTGATACTCTTGTATCATGATTGATCAATAGAAAATAATAGAATTCTACATGCTTAAAACTACCATTTAATAGAAAAATCTGTAATCATTTTTTAAAATCTAGATGCACATTAGAATTATCTTGAAAGTTTTTGAAAACTACAAATGCCCAGATATTGTTTTCTTCTCCAAAGCTCTAGAAGTGATTCTAATGAGCAGCCATGTCTAAAAACAACTGGACTATATGATGATGGTTTACTTTTATCTGGATTGTTTCCCTTTTTCTATTTCAAATTCAGTGCTGGTTTATAGTCTGTGGGAACTTGAACAGAATTTGTATCCTGCTGTTGTGTGGAAATTGTACACTTAATTATATTGGATTGGTTCATGGTGTCTTTCAGGTCTACTATATCCTTATACTTTTCAGTCTATTCATTATATTAATTTTTGAGAGTTTGATATTGAAATTCTGACTGAAAATCTTAGTTTATTTACTTAGAAAATAATTGTAATATACAGTGGAACTATATGTAGCCTTGTTCTGTATTTTCCAAGTCTCCTGTAAGTGTATGATCATATTTCATAATTTAAAAAAATTAAAAAGAAATATTTAAATAAAAACTAAAAATTGAGCTACCATATGATCCAGCAATTTCATGCCTGATTATATATCTGCAGAAAGTGAAAACACTAATTTGAAAAAATACATGTATCCCAATGTTCATAATGGCATTATTTACAGTAGTGAAAACACAGAAACAACCCAACTGTCACTCAGCAGATGATTAGATTAAGATGATGTTGTATATATCAATACAATGGCATGAAACTAGAAATCAACCACAGGAAAAGAAATGAGAATAAAATTATTACATGCTGACTAAACAGCATGCTACTAAAAAAACCAACGGGTCAACAAGGAAATCAAAAAAGGAAATTAAAAGTACCTTGAGACAAATGACAATGCAAACACAACCATACAAAATCTATGGAACACAGCCAAAAGCAGTTCCTAGAGAGAAGTTCAGACAAATACAGGCCTTCCTTTAAAAACAAGAAAAAACCTCAAAGAAACAACCTAACCTACTGTCTAAACAAATTAGAAAAAGAAGAACAAATAAAGCCTAAAGTCAGCAGAAGGAAGGATAAAGATCAGAAGGAAATAAATAAAATATAGATTAGAAAATTCTAAAAAAATCAATAAAACCAAGAGTTGGTTCTTTGAAATGGCAAACAAAATCGACAAACCTCTGGCCATGCTCACCAAGAAGAAAACAGAAAGAACCCAAATAAACAAAATAAGGAGTGAAAAAAGAGAAATCTCAATTGACACCAAAGAAATTTTTAAAAACCCATAAAAGAATACTATGAACAACCATATGCCAATAACTTTGACAACCTAGAAGAAATGGGCAACTTTCTCAAAACATTCAGCCCACCAAAACTAAATCCAGAAGAAAAGATAATTTGAACAGATTAATCACTAGAAGTGAAACAGTATCTGTAATAATAATAATAATAATTCCCTAGAAACAAACATTCAGGACCAGATGACTTCACAGGCAAACTCTACCAAACATTCAAAGAGCTGATTCTTCTCAAACTCTTCCAAAAGACTGAAGAGGAAAGCACACTTCCAAAGACTTCCTATGAAGCCACAAACACCCTGATACTAAAACCAGACAAACATGCTACCAAAAGATAAATTACACGCCAATAACTTTCATGAATATAGATGGAAAAATTATCAACTAAATAAGAGCAAATTGAATTCAACACCACACAAAAAGGTCCATAGAGTCAAAGCTATGGTTTTTCTAGTAGCCATGTACAGATGTGAGAGTTGGACCATAAAGAAGACTGAGCACCAAAGAAATGATGCTTTCAAACTGTGGTGCTGAAGAATACTCTTGAGAGTCCCCTGGACAGCAAGGAGATCAAACCAGTCAATCCTAAAGGAAATCACCCCTGAATATTCATTGGAAGGACTGATGCTGAAGTTGAAGCTCCAAAACTTTGGCCACCTGATGTGAAGAGCTGACTCACTGGAAAATACCCTGATGCTGAGAAAGACTGAAGGCAGGAAGAAAAGCGTATGACAGAAGATGAGCTGGTTGGATGGCATTATTGACTCAATGGACATGAGTAATTTAAGCCAACTCCAAGTGATAGCAAAGGGCAGGGAAGCCTGGCAAGCTGCAGTCCATGGGGTCACAAAGAGTCAGACACTACTGAAGGACTGAAAAACATGAACACAAATAAAGATCATACACTATGACCAACTGGGATTCATCCCAAGTTTATAAAGAGAATTCAACATATGCAAATCAGTCAATGTAATATACCACATTAAAAAAAAAAGTTAAAAAAACACAGGATCATCTCAATAGATGCAGAAAAAGCATTTGACAAAATTCAAAATTCATTCATGATAAGAAAAAAAACACATCAAAAATGGGTACACAGAGAACATATCTCAACTTATTAAAAGCTATTTATGACAAACCTAAAGTCAGTATAATACTCGATAGTTAAAAGCTGAAAGCCTTCCCACTAAAATCTGGAACAAGACAAGGATACCTACTCTCACCACTTCTATTCAATATAGTATTGGAAGTACTCACCACAGAAATTAGACAAGAAAAAGAAGTAAAAGATAACCAAATTGGAAAGGAAGAGGTAAAATTGTCACTATATGCAGGTAACATGATACTACATATAGAAAACCCTAAGAAATTCACACAAAAACTACTAGATCTAATAAATGTATTTAGCAAAATATCAGGGTACAAGATTAACAGTCAGAAATCACTTGCATTTCTTTATACGAACAATGAAATATTAGAAATGGAATGTAAAAGAATAATACCTTTTAAAATTGCACCAAAAAATACTTCGCACAAACCTGACCAAGGGGGTTAAAGACTTATAAGCTGAGAACTATAAAATGTTAATAAAGGAAACTAAAGAGGATTCAAAGAAATGGAAAGATATTCCATGCCCTTGGATTGGAAAAATTAATATTGTTAAAATGGCAATAGTACCCAAAGCAGTCTACAGATTTAATGTGGCTCTGTCAAGTTATCCACGACATTTTTCACAGAACTAGTACAAATAATCCTAAAATTTATATGGAGCCGCAAAAGAGAGAATTGCCAAAGCAATACTGAGGAAAAAAAATAAAGCAGGAGGCAGACAATACTACAAAGCTATAGTAATCAAAGCAGTGTGACCTTGGAACAAAAACAGACATATGGGCCAATGGAACAGAATAGAGCCTAGAAATAAATCCACACACGTGCAGTCAATTAATCTTTGACAAAGGAGGCAAGAATATAAAATGGGGAAAAGTCTCCTCAGCAATTGGTGCTGGGAAAGCTGAACAGGTGCATGTAAATCAGTGAAGTTAGAACACACCCTCACGCCATACACAAAAATGCACTCAAAACGGCTTAAAGACTGAAATATAAAATATGACACTATAAAACTCCTAGAAGTGAGCACGGAAAACATTCTCTGCTATAAATTATACAAATGTTTTCTTAGGTCAGTCTCCTAAGGCAATAGAAGTAAAAACAAAAATAAACAAATAAGCAATCAAATTTCCAAGTTTTTGCACAGCAAAGGAAACCATTAAAAAAACGTAAAACATAAAACAACAAAAAACACCCAATTTAAAAAAAATAGGCAGAAGACCTATATAGACGTTTCTCCAAAGAAGACATACAGATGATCAAGAGACATATGAAAAGATATTAAACATTACTAATTACTAGAGAAATGCAGATCAGAACTACAATCAGGTACCACCTCATATCAGTCAGAATGGCCATTATTAAAAAGTTACAAACAACAAAAGCTGGGGAGGGTGTGGAGAAAAGGGAACCCTCCTACACTGTTGGTGGGAAAGTAAGTTGGTGCAGCCACTGTGGACAACAGTACGGAGGTCCCTCAGAACGCTTAAAATACAA
The DNA here is from genome assembly GCF_054371585.1 of Giraffa tippelskirchi. Taxonomy (NCBI): domain Eukaryota; kingdom Metazoa; phylum Chordata; class Mammalia; order Artiodactyla; family Giraffidae; genus Giraffa; species Giraffa tippelskirchi. The sequence goes on from NC_137283.1 coordinate 1,743,398, forward strand.
TTACCATATGATCTAGCAATCTCACTATTGGGCATATACCTAGACAAAACTACAATTCAAAAAGATCCATGCACCCCTATATTCATGGTAGCACTGTTCACAATAGCCAAGACGTGGAAACATCCTAAATGTCCATCAACAGAAGAATGGATAAAGAAGATGTGGTATATATAAATGGAACACTGCTCAACCATAAAAAAGAAAGAAATAATGCCATTGTCAGCAACATAGATGCAACTCTAGCCATCACACTAAGTGAAGTAAGTCAGAAAGAGAAAGACAAATACCATGGTATCACATAAGTTTGGAATCTAAAATATGGCACAAATGAGCCTATCTACAAAACAGAAATGGACTCACAGACATAGAGATCAGACTTGTGGTTGCCAAGGGTTGGGGGTAGGGAAAGAGATGTACTGGGAGTTTGGGATGGGTAGATGCAACTATTACATTTAAAATCAATAAACAACAAAGTTCTACGGTATAGCATAAGAAACTAGATCCAATCTCTTGGGAGAAATCAGAATGGAAAGGAATATAAAAAAGAATGTATATATTTCTATAATTGAGTCACTCTGCTGTACAGCAGAGATTGGCACAACACTGTTAATAGATTAAACTTCAATTTAAAAAAGAATTATGAGAGAAAGTGTATAGCATAGTATAATTAATAAAATTAAAACATTTAAAATCACTGCAGCCATTATGAAAAACAGTAGAACGATTCCTTAAGAAATTAATAAAACTACCATATAATCTATGTATCCCACTTCTGGATATTTATTCAAGGATAAAAATACTGTGAAAACTTATATACACTTCTATGTTCATCACAGCATTATTTACAGTAATCAAGATATGGAAACAACCTTGGTGCCATCAAAAGATGATGGATAGAGAGGATGTGATACATATATGTATGCGTGTGTGTGTGTATAAATATATCTACATATATATAATGAAATACCACTCAGCCATAAAAATGAGATCTTGCCGTTTACAACAACATGGATGGACCTTGAAATCTTATACTAAATTAAATGTCAGAGGGAGAAAAACAAGAACAGTATGATTTCACTCATATATGGAATATAAAAACAAACAAGGAAGCAAAACAAAAATAAACAAACAAACCAAGCCAAACTATCTGGAGATACCTGGAACAGAGTACTTGTTACCAAATGAAACAAGTGGGAGGGGAGTGTGAAATGGATGAAGAGGGTCATTATATGGTGACAGATACTAGGCTTTTGGTGGTGAGCCCATTGTACCATATACCGAAGAAGAAACATAACATTTCACACATGATATTTATGTTAACATTATAAACCAATATTATCAATAAAATTTTTTAAATAAAAAAGATGTGAGATACATACACACACACACACACACACACACACACACACACACACAATGGAATTCCTTTTTTTTTTTTTACACAGTGGAATTCTACTCAGCCACTTAAAAAGAATACAGTTCTGCCATTTGCAGCAACATGCATGAACCTGCTGCTGCTGCTGCTGCTAAGTCGCTTCAGTCATGCCCGACTCTGTGCGACCCCATAGACGGCAGCCCACCAGGCTCCCCCGTCCCTGGGAGTCTCCAGGCAAGAACACTGGAGTGGGTTGCCATTTCCTTCTCCAATGCATGAAAGTGAAAGGTGAAAGTGAAGTCGCTCAGTCGTGTCCGACTGTTGGTGACCCCATGGGCTGAAGCCTACCAGGTTCCTCCGTCCATGGGATTTTCCAGGCAAGAGTACTGGAGTGGGGTGCCATTTCCTTCTCCAATGCATGAAAGTGAAAGGTGAAAGTGAAGTCGCTCAGTCGTGTCCGACTCTTAGTGACCCCATGGGCTGAAGCCTACCAGGCTCCTCCGTCCATGGGATTTTACAGGCAAGAGTACTGAAGTGGGGCGCCACTGCCTTCTCCACGCATGAACCTAGAGATTATTATGCTCAGTGAGATAAATCAGATGACATAAGTCAGACAGAGAAAGACATGTACTGTATAGCATCACTTCTATGTGGAGTCTAAACAATAATACAAACAAATGCATATGTGAAGCAGAAACAGATGCAACAGACACAGAAAACAAACTTACAGTTACCAAAGGGGAGAGGAAGTGAGGAGGACAAATCTGAAGTATTGGATTAACAGATACACACTACTATATGTAAAATAGATAAGCAACAGGATATACTATGTAGCACAGGGAATTATACCAATGATTTTGTAATAATGTTCAATGGATTATAATCTGCAAAAATATGAATCACTTTGCTATACACCTGAAGGTAACACAATATTAGAAATCAACTATACTTCAGTTAAAAAACTGATAGTGGTTTAGAGCTTGATAAAAATGCACATGGATGTTTAATCACATTAAACACAGAATGTGGTGTGTGTGTGTGTGTGTATATACAGTAGAATATTTTCAACCATTAAAAGGAAGGAAATCTCATTTATAATGACATAGATGAACCAGAAAGACATTACTCTAGTTGAAATAAGCCAGAGAAATTTTAAAAGAAGCTGATTCTATAGAAATAGAGTAGAACGTGGTTGCCATGGGTTGGGCAGGGGTTGGGGGGGAGAAAAAGGATGATACAGGTCAAAGGGAACAAATTTTCAGTTATGAGAAGAGTAAGTTCTGAGCATCTAATAGTGACTACAGTTAATAACATGCTATTGTGTACTTAAAAGTCCTGGAAAGTAGATATTAGCATTCTCAGAACAACAAAGGGTTAATTATGTGAGGTGATGAATTTGTTAATTATACTGATCTTGATAATCTTTTCACAAATGTATATCAAATCATGTTATATACTTTAAACATATACAGTTATATTTGTTAAATTTTCCCAATTACTCTTCCATAAAGTTTCAAAGACATTTAAAGACAAAGTCAGGATGACTTAATAATTATTGATAATAATAACAATTATTATTATTGTTAATTCAGAATATTTATTAGGATTCTGTCAGTCTGCTGCTAGAGGAGCAGCAAGGGAACAATGGTGAACAAAACAGCCAAAAGCTTTACCATTGGGGAGTCTGTGTTTAGTGGGAGACACATGATACACTAATTAAAATACAACCTAATCACAGAGAGAGCCAAGTGCCATGAAGAGATAAAGGGACAGAGTCTGAAAGAGGCTGCTGCTTGGGCGGGTGATCAGGATAACCCCTCTATAGAAAGGACACTTAACAGAGAGCGGAAGGAAGAAAGCTGGTGAGCAGTTGCTCTACCAGCTGGGCAGGCAAACTTTGGAGATCTAAAGTGCAGCTAAGGGGGAGAGGGTCGGGGTGGGGTGGTTTGTTACGGTGGGAGGGAGAAATTTCCTTTATTATATTGGGTTGGTCAAAAAAGTTCATTTGGGTTTTTCCATAATAGCCCATGGAAAAATCCAAATGAACTTTTTGACCAATCCAATTGCATCTTGGAAAAAAACTATGACAAACCTAGACAGCATATTAAAAAGGAGAGACATCATTTTGCTGACAAAGGTTCATATAGTCAAAGCTGTGGTTTTTCCAGTAGTCATGTATGGATGTGACAGTTGGACCATAAGGAAGGCTGAGCACCGAAGAACTGATGCTTTCAAACTATGGTGCTGGAAATACTCTTGAGAGTCCCTTGAACAGCAAGGAGATCAAACCAGTCAATCCTAAAGGAAATCACTCCTGCATATTCATTGGAAGGACTGATGCTGAAGCTGAAGCTCCAATACTTTGGCCGCCTGATGTGAAGAGCCGACTCATTGGAAAAGACCCTGATGTTAGGAAAGACTGAGATCAGGAGCAGAGGGTGACAGGATGAGATGGCTGCATTGCATCATCAGCTCAGTGGACATGAGTCTGAGCAAACTCTGGGAGATACGGAAGGACAGGGAAGCCTGGCGTGCTGCAGTCCAATGGGAGCAAAGAGTCAGACACGGCTGAGAGACTGAGTAACAATAATGATGTCGCCATCATTTCAGGTTCTGGTCATAATCATACAAGTAGTGGATCACTCATTTAGTATATGTTTCTTGTGGCCCTACAAACCACACTGTGGGCTCAGCACTGGGGATGGTGGCCTATGACAAAATAAATATAAAAGTTCACCTTGTGAAGGACGAGTGCATGGTGTGTGTAGCCCAGGGGCATCCTGTCTTGTTTTGGGGAAGTTTGCCTGAGAAGGCTGTGTTCTGGCTGAGAGATAAAGGGTAGGAAGAGCTTACCAGCTGACAGATGGGAAAAGCAGTATCCCAGGCAGAGGGAGCAGCACGTGAAAGCCCCGCGGTCACAGGGGGCACAAGGGACAGCTAAGAGCGGTGAAGTCTGGCTGGAGGGACAGCAGGATGCTGTGGCAAAGGCAGAGGGCAGGGCTGCCCACCTGCAGCCCGACTTAGGGCTCAGTCTGTGAATTGTGAGCAGCCGGAAGCTACCAAAGTATTTAAGAGTCTCAGAGCTCTGAGATTCCTTAAGGCCTTGGGAACAACAGTCAGCAGCTAGGCAGGTCTCAATGTGTCTCTATGTGTTCAGGTTTTCCTACAGGTTTATTTTGATCCATTCCAGTGAAAAATTTGCCAGCTTTTAATTATCTAATGTAATAACATGAATGGGATTACACTAAGCAATAAAGTCTCAAAGAATTCCCATTCCAAGATTAGTCCAAGTTATCTGTTTTTATGACATCATACTTGTTTATTATCCAGAAATTCCAAATATATACTCTACGAAGAACTAGCCAGTGGTGTTAATGGTAAAGAACCTGCCTGCCAATGTAGGAGACGTAAGAGACACAGGTTTGATCCCTCGGTTGGGAAGATCCCCTGGAGGAGGGCATGGCAACCCATTCCCTTATTCTTGCCTAGAGAATCCCATTGACAGAGGAGCCTGGCGGGCTACAGTCCATAAGGTCGCAAAGAGTCAAACACAACTGGAGCAACTTAGCATGCACACACACACGAAGTAGCCTAAAATGTTTCTCAGAGCTTCAAACTAAAATCTACTCTGAAAGTGAAGTTGAAAGAATTATACAGTTTTAGACTCTGGAATCGGAGTAAAACATAGAGATAAAAAACGGAACCAAAGATTATATTTGGAGATTATTTTCCATGAAAATGATAATAAAGACATCCCTAATAATGAATCCAATCAGATAAAGAAACTTTATGAAACTTCTGTTCCATCACAATCCACCCAGTGCCCACAGCCACTTAGCTAGCAGCTGAGATTCAGAATAAAGAATGCTCTGAGGCACTTTCTGTAAACATTGAGAAAAAACTTTCTTCTATCAAATAAGTTAATACCTGAACAAACAAAGGCAAAAAGAAAGAGCAAACTGATATGGGAAGATCAAGCTCATTAAACTCAGGGGAGCTTGAAGGAGGCATCCCAGGTCAAATTAATTGGCTCAGAGTTGTTTATAAAAATTACACAGAGATTACAGAACACGGAATATCAACAACTTCAGATATGCAAATGACACCACTCTAATGGCAGAAAGTGAAGAGGAACTAAAGAACCTCTTGATGAGGGTGAAGGAGGAGAGTGAAAAAGCCTGCTTAAAACTAAATATTCAAAAAACAAAAATCACGGCATCCAGTCCCATCACCCCATGGAAAATAGAAGGAGAGAAGGTATAAGCAGTGACAGATTTCCTCTTCTTGGGCTTTAAAATCACTGCAGATGGTGACTGCAGCCATGAAGTTAGAAGACAATTGCTTCTTGGTAGGAAAGCCTAGACAAACCTAGAGAGGGTGTTAAAAAGAAAAGACATCACCTTGCCAGGAAAGGTCTGTAAATCAAAGCTATGGTCTTCCCAGTAGTCACATACAGTTGTGAGAGCTGGACCATAAAGATGCCAGAGCAATGAACAATTGATGATTTTGAACTGTGGTGCTGGAGAAGACTCTTGAGAGTCCCTTGGAGAGCAACGACATCAAACCAGTCAGTTAAAGGAAATCAACATTGACTACTCACTGGATCACCACAAACTGTAGAAAATTCTTCAAGAGATGGGAATACCATACCACCTGACCTGTCTCTTGAAAATCTGTATGCAGGTCAGGAAGCAACAGTTAGAACTGGACATGGAACAACAGACTGGTTCCAAATAGGAAAAGCAGTACGTCAAGGCTGTATATTGTCACCCTGCTTATTTAACTTACATGCAGAGTACATCATGAGAAACGCTGGGCTGGAAGAAACACAAGCTGGAATCAAGATTGCCGGGAGAAATATCAATAACCTCAGATATGCAGATGACACCACCCTTATGGCAGAAATCGAAGAAGAACTAAAGAGCCTCTTGATGAAAGTGAAGGAGAGTGAAAAAGTTGGCTTAAAGCTCAGAAAACTAAGATCATGGCATCTGGTCTCATCACTTCATGGCAAATAGATGGGGAAACAGTAGAAACAGTGTCAGACTTTATTTTGAGGGGCTCCAAAATCACTGTAGATGGTGACTGCAGACATGAAATTAAAAGATACTTACTCCTTGGAAGGAAAGTTATGACCAACCTAGATGGCATATTAAAAGCAGAGACATTTCTTTGCCAACAAAGGTCCATCTAGTCAAGGCTATGGTTTTTCCAGTAGTCATGTATGGATGTGAGCACTGGACTATAAAGGAAGCTGAGCACCACAGAATTGATGCTTTTGAACTGTGGTGTTGGAGAAGACTCTTGAGAGTCCCTTTTACTGCAAGGAGAGCCAACCAGTTCATCCTAAAGAAAATCAGTCCTGAATGTAATTGGAAGGACTGATGTTGAAGCTGAAACTCCAATACTTTGGCCACCTGATGTGAAGAACTGACTCATTGGAAAAGACCCTGATGCTGGGAAAGATTGAAGGCGGGAGGAGAAGGGGACGACAGAGGAGGAGATGGTTGGATGGCATCACCGACTCAATGGGCATGGGTTTGAGTAAACTCCGGGAGTTGGTGATGGACAGGGAGGCCTGGCGTGCTGCAGTCCATGGGTTCACAAAGAGTCAGACGCAACTGAGAGACTGAACTGAACTGAATTCATTGGAAGATCTGATGCTAAAGCTGAAGCTCCAATACTTTGGCCACCTGATGCAAACAGCTGACTCATTGGAAAAGACCCTAATGCTGGGAAATATTGAGGGTAGAAGGAGAAGAGGGTGACAGAGGATGAGATGGTTGGATGGCATCACTGATTCAATGGACATAAACTTGGGAAGACTCCAGGATATGGTGAGGGAGAGGGAAGCCTGGTGTATTGCAGTCCATGGGGTCACAAAGAATTAGATATGACTTGGCAACTGAACAAAAACAACTATAGAATGTGGAAGGGAATAGGCATGAAGGTGCAAGTAACAAGGCAGAGACTATGAAAGATATTGGTTTTACTTTTGTCCAATTCACAAACTCAGAGAAAACCCGAAGAGAAGGATATAAGAAAATTCAAAAGTAGCTGGACTTGTGAAGTGATGTATTAGGAACCATCTTAAATCTGAAACAATAAAAATTTAAGAGTTTATACAGCTGACATTTCCAGTGCATATCCTAAACATCACACATGACTCTCTACCTGGGAGCTTCCTACAGCCCCCACCCCAGGAGGCCATGAGTGTCTAAAGGTCAGTGGAACAGTCCTCAAACACTTGTGGCTGGGAAAATAAAAAAAAAATTCCTACCTTTAATTTGGCATATAGGACCACTCTGAAACATCTCATGTACTATATCCCAGATCATAATCTACAGATCTGATTATTAATACTTCCTTACTGGCTGCTTTCTCTTCTCTGTCTCATTCCCTCCCCAGCCCCCTAGTATTTCATGGGACCACCTGCTAAATAAACTATTTCACTTAGATCCTTGTCTTTTGGAAAAACCCAAAGAAAGAAAATAATGGAATGTAATTTAGAACTGAGTTCTTTTGACTCTGTGCTCAGTTTGAAGACATCAAAACTAAGAAAAATGGCTTGTGAGCCTAAGTTTATTGTAAAACTTATCAAACAAAGGGTGTTGCTAACAACCGGGAGAGAGGAAAGTGGGATAAGGGAGTAGAAGTAAAAATTTTAAAGCAATTTAAAATAAAAAGAGCTTTATGGTCATATATTTGTGATATTCCTAAATGAAACAATAGCTTAACCATATTAGGAGGTTCAGCTTTCCTAACTATATAGTTAATTTAAAAGTTAAAAGGAAATGTGAATCCATCTTTGAACTAATAAGACAAAATAACTGTCATGTTTTAGATTTCTTCGTATATACTGTACAGATCTCCTGGCTCCTCCCCCACACCTCAACACACACACAAAATTATCATATTAGCAATTCTAGACTTCTTAATTCATAGTCTTGGGAATAAATCTGCTTACTTTTAGTTTGTATTTTTACTTGTTCTGTAACTTTGATCAACAAATCTGTTCAGGGATATATGATTACTTAACACTTTTGTGATTAAGTTTTTATTATTTCTGAAAAAGAGTAAAAAGTAGAACAAAAGAAAATTATTCTACCAGCAACAAGTAATAGCTGAGTCATATCCTTATTATTAAGAGATTAAGTGCACAGATAAACCTTCAGTCTTCAAGGTACAGTCGTGGACTGGTCCACCAGTCTCTGCATCTTCTCATGAAGCTAGTTTCAATAACACTAGCCAAATAAATGAAAATTCATCCTTCAAAAATCCTACTTGACATATTCTTGTATGAAAGGACTTTGTAAAAAAGGGCTGTTATTTCCAACTTCCACCCTCCTTGGAGAAGATTTATTCTGAACCCTATCCCCAGGGTTCTGTTGTGCAATAGACTAGATTAAAAAAGGAATATGGAAGTGTCTTCATTGCTTGACCTGATGAATGAGATTTTAGAATATTTCCCTGAAATCTGCTGCATCTACAGACTACCATATCTGTTTGACAGATTCAGACAAATGATATGTGATCAGCAAAAGATTCTCACTTCATGATAATTAATTTGAATTGCAAAGGAACCCTAAAAGCATGCTAAAGAGTCTCAATTCATCCAAATAACACTCATTTACCCAAGAAGCAACCAACTTTGTAAATATATGTCTAAGTATATATGTCATCATTTATTCATTCACATAATAAAATTTATTCTGAACCTATTATTTGCCAGATGCTAGGACAAGCATTAGGACTTTAAAAACCCTTTCCTTGACCTTGAATATCTATAGATGGAAAGAGAATAAAAGAATCATATATACAACAGATGCAATTAAATGTTCCAAGTGTCATGTTGCAAACCAAGTCTACTAGTTCATTCACAGATTCATTCAACAAATTTTGTACACCTGTTGTGTGCTGAGGATCATTTCAATTACAAGTAACTGAGGGGCAGAGTTACCTTAAAGGAAAGATAGCTGGTTATTTTAAATACACAATGGCATGATTCTACACATGTGTATTACCTGGCTAATTGAAGAAAACTTATTGGAGGTAAATGTCTTTCCTTTGCACACCAAGAAAAGAAATGAAAGCCCAAACCAGTTAAGAATGATGTTTGAGAATCATAAAATAATTGTCCTTACCAGGAATACAGAATTGTTCCCACAACAGACGTAAGTCTACTGCTTTCTTGTTTTTGTTTTGCCAGGCCAAAGTCAGCTACAATTAAAAAAACAAAGCAATTTTATTATATTTTCCAAGAATTAGCACTGCTAGCTTTTAACATTCTGCAGAATGTCAACATTCTGCTAGCTTTTAACATTCTGCAGAAAACAAAATAACAAAAAAACTATTACAATTCACAAGAGAAAGTTTTTCTTGTCTTTCCCTGTCAAAATGCCCCATGTACAATATTCTGAACCATTCCCAGCTTTCATTAATGGTGTACATACATTATGCCATTATGCTGTATGTATTAACATAATGAGATTTATCATTAAAAATATTAAAATGTCTTGCTGACTGAAAGATAGGACAAAGTACTTATCGAACTTGTGATTCTACTTTTTAGATTATTCTTTATAATTTTGAAATAAATAAAATGAATCTAATATTTTGGCCTATGGTAGTCATCATCTCATGGGCCAAAATAAACAAGTAAATATGCTAAACCTAAATAATCACCATGAAGATCTGAAAACCTGAAATTAATGGCATCTACCTGTATGAAGTCATAGTAAATAAAATGTTCACAGTCAAATAAAAATACCTATATAATAATATACTTAATGTTAATATAAATGATTCTAATTTTTAAACTATAACACTAAACATTTATATTTAATATTAGTCCTAGCTAAATTCTTCCAAGAACCTTCAAATACTTCTCTTTTTAAGCCACTCAACAACTAAGATCAAGGTGGTAGAAACAGATATTCTTCCTATTACTATTGTAAAGGTTTGTAAACTTTTCAAGAAGTTTAATTACTAGAATTACACAAAAGGACAGAGTTGAACCAGGGCAAAAATTCAAGTTGCTATTCCTAGTAAAGATTGATGTTCACAATATCACTTTTTTAAGTGCACTAAATATGTATGGAATTTCACTGTGATAAATTTTCAATACAAAGTACTTAGTTGTCTATAATAAAATATCTTTGACAAGTTGAAAATATTTTGAAGTACTTGACTTTGTTCAAAGTAATATTGAATTGTGTTATGAATAAGAATCAGTTCAGTTCAGTCACTCAGTCATGACTCTTTGCAACCCCGTGGACTGCAGCATGCCAGGCTTCTCTGTCCACCACCAACTCCCAGAGTTTACCCAAACTCGTGTCCATTGAGTCGGTGATGCCATCCAGCCATCTCATCCTCTGTCATCCCCTTCTCCTCCCGCCTTCAATCTTTCCCAGCATCCGGGTCTTTTCAAATGAGTCAGTTCTTCACATACCAGTTTACTAAACAACAACCTTGAACTAGCACTGATTTAGCTGCTTACATATATTGTCTGTTTTAATACTCAACAATGGGATAGCAATTACTATAGTTAGTGCCTCTTAGTGATTAAAGGCAAGGACTTTGGAACCAGACAGGCTCAATTCAAATCCTGGCCTCATTATGTGCTACCTGAGTAACCCTGGGGAAGTTATTTAATTTCTGTTTGTAATAGTTTTCTTATCTGTAAAAGTAGTAAGTACTATAATATTAAAATGTGAATAAGTTAACATACACAAATGTAGTATAGCACAGTGATAATCAACTGATGTATATTGTTATTTACTCTCACAATGACCCATTTTGCAGATGAAGAAACCGAGGTTCAAAGAGAATATAGGGAGAAATGAATAGTTACACATGAATTTGAGGTTGTTCAATTCTAAAGCCCCAAATCCTCATCAAAACACAATACAGTACTGCCAACAAAGGAAAGTCAGGCCTAGGCAATTTCATTTACAAAATCAACCAAACATTTAAAGAGTAAACGTCAGTCATGCCCAAGCTCTACCAGAAAACAGAAGAGGACAGAACACTTTCCAGCTCAGCTTACGAAATCAGTATTACCCGGAACCAGGTCCAAACAAAGACATTATAAGAAAAGAAAATCACAGGACAACATTTCCCATGAGAATAGATGCTAAAATTATCAATAAAATATAAGTAAATTCAATCTGCTGCTGCTACTAAATCGCTTCAGACATGTCTGACTCTGCGCGACCCCATAGACGGCAGCCCAACAGGTTCCCCCATCCCTGGGATTCTCCAGGCAAGAATACTGGAGTGGGTTGCCATTTCCTTCTCCAATGCATGCAAGTGAAAAGTGAAAGTGAAGTCACTAGAGGTATATTTAAAACAATAATGCATAATAACCAAGTGGAGTTTATGCTAGAAATACAAGGCTGGTCCAATAGTTAAAAATGAATCAATACCGTTTCCCAGATCAGAACATTAGAGAAGGAAATCATATGATCATCTCAATTGTTGTGTAAGAAGAATTTGACAAAATTCAGCATTTATTCTTTTCAGCAAAATGGGAAATAGGATTTCCTTAACCCAATAAAGGGCATCTGTGAAAAATCTACAGCTAACTCTCTGCTTAACGTTAAAAGACTGAATGTCCTTCCCTTAATATCAAAAACAAGGTTGGATGTTATCTCGACTTATGATGATCATTTCAAATATGTAACAAATACCAAATCATTATGTTATACACTCAAAACTAATATAATGGTGTATGTCAATCAGATCGCAATTAAAGCATAAAAGATATAGCTGTCTTGTTAATATCCTGATAGATATTTTGAAGAGATTGTCATACAAGCACATTTTTGCTGTGCTTTGATAACTAAATTTTAAAAATAAATCAGAAAATATTATTTTCTCTTTCCTTTCAAAAAAAAAAAAGAAGAAGAAAGCATACTAATTATATAGTAGCATAGAAACAAACACCTAGGAAACCATGACAAAAGATATAAAAGACCTGTGCGGGGAAAATTACAAAATTTTGTTACAGAGTCAATAAAGACTAGAATTAATGGAGAGAAAGTCCAAATTTATGGATTGGAATTTTCAACATTATATAAATTTCATTCTTCCTAAGTTAATTTATGTAATTCCAATCAAATGCCTCTTCATATTTTGGGTGGAACTTCACAAATTGAATATAAAATTAATATAGAAATAGAAAGGGCCAAGAGGAGCCATGGATTTTGATAGAAAAGAAAACATAGCTTTCTACAATGTATTAAGAATTATTACAAGGCTATAGTAATCAAGACAAGGTTGTATAAACTCAAGACTACAAACAAAAAGGCAAGAATGTCCACTCTCACCATTCCTATTCACGACTATACTACAAACCCAAGTAAGCACAATAATTGCACACAAATTTTTCTGCAAAGATTAATTTTTATTTCTCTTTGATTCCTTGGAGTGACATTACTAAATACTATGATAAGTATATGCTTAATTTCAATAAAATGTTACCAAGCCAAAATATTTTCCAGTGTGTTCTCACCAGACATGTATTGGAGTTCTAGTTGCTTCTGCCTCTTCATCAGCATTTGGAGTTGTCAGGGTTTTTTAATTAGCCATTTTAATTACTATGTAGTGATAGCTCAGGGTAGCTTTAATTTGCATTTTCCTAACGACTAATGGTGTTGCACAATTTTTATGTACTTATTTGCCATCAGTGTATCTTCTTTAGTGAAGTGCTTGTTCAAAATTTGGCCCTTTTTTTCCATTGGGTTGTTTGTTTTCTTATTATTGAGTTTTCTTATTGCTTGTACTATTGATACAAATTCTTTGTTAAATAGATGACCTACATATATTTTCTCCGAGTTTGCAACTTGTCTTTTCATTCTATTAGTAATATCTTTCATAGACCATAAGTTTTAAACTTCAGTGAAACTCAATGAATTAATTTTTTCTTTTATATATTATGATTTTGATGTTATAGTTAAAAAATATGTAAACCAGTCCAGGCTATTCTGCTGAAGGGCCACAGAGAGAAGAGATCCTGGTGAATGAGAGACCAAGTTCCAGCCAAAAGTCAGAACTAATTGCCAGTCATGTGAGTGAGCCTTCTTCGAAGTGGACTCCCAGGCCAAGCAGCTTCCTTGGTAGCTCAGCTGGTAAAGAATCTGCCTGCAAAGCAGGAGACCTCAGTTTGATTCCTGGGTCAGGAAGATCCCCTGTAAAGGGAGCAGCTACCCACTCCAATAGAAATGCCTGGAGAATTCCATGGACAGAGGAGCCTGGCAGGCTACAGTCCATGGGTCGCAGAGTCAGATATGAGTGAGTGACTTTCACTTTCTTTCCCAGGCCAAGCCAAGACTTCCAGTGATGCAGCCTTGACTCACAGCCTGACTGAAACTTCATGAGAGACCCTGAGCCAGAACCATTCGGCAAGGCTGCTGCTGGAGTCCTGATCCTTGAAATGGTGAGAAAATAAATGTGTGTTGTCTTAAGCCACTAAGTTTTGTGGTAACTGGTTACACAACAATGGATAATTAATACAACCGCTATCACCTAGTTTAGGCCACCATGAACTCTACTGAACTATACTTTCTAAGCAGACTCCCCACATCCATAACAACCCTCCAAAACATAATTCTCCAAACCAGCACTGCAATCTTTGAAAAACCTAAACCAGTATCACTACTTAGAGGTTAAAATTCCTCAAAGGCTTCTGATAGATACTAAGAATAAAGACCAAACTCCTACCAGGCATAAAAGATGGTACATAATCCGGTTTTTCAGAAAGGCCTTTGAGAGGATAACAGGCAGGAAGGACAGGGGTCTCCAAAGGGTGGAAATAAGCTGCGTCAGACATTTTTTTAATCTCTCTCTTAAGCAGCAGGAGGAAACAAACGTGTTATATTTTTTCCCCTTCTCTATACAAATTTAAAAGAGGTTTCTTTCAAAATTCTGTGTTGCCATGACACCTGGTTCCACCATCTCTTCTCAAACCTTGAGCTAACCAATGCATTTTTCTTATGGAGATGTCTTAAGCTATGTTAATGTAATATGTATTTACCCTAGACTCTGTCTTAAAGTCTGTTCCACCTAAGGGCTCAGAACTGACTTGTCAAACCAGTATGTTATACATTGTTCTCCTTCTCCTAATCTATGTTAATGAAAGGCTATATATTTGTATGGAAACCTGCCTTTCTTCAAGATTCTTGTCAGTCGTTTTATGGCCTGGGATGACTCACCCGGTGCCAATGTTACCTCAAAATGCATGTTGTGGGTGAGGGGCCTGGTGCCATTCTTTGAGTTTTGAGACATTTCTTTTCTTTAATTAGCAGACTGCTAATAACTATATAACATCCAGCTAAAGACTAGCAGAGAGGTACTCTTTCTGCCCCCTTCTGATGTCTATGTCAGAAGCTTTCTCTATCCCTTTTATACTTTAATAAAGCTTTATTACACAAAAGCTCTGAGCGATCGAGTCTCATCTCTGGCTCCTGATTGAATTCTTCTCTGAAGGCCAAGAATCCCGGCATCTTTCATGGTTCAGCAATAACCTTTCACCTTTCTCAGCCATACTATCAAAAATGCATCCCTTTACTCAATACTCTCCTATTATATTTATTTAGTTGCTACTATCTGTCAATCTGAAATTACTTTATTTGTTTTTATTTATTTAATTTATTTAATATTCATTTATATATTCTTGCCTGGAGAATCCCATGGATGGAGGAGCTTGGTAGGCCACAGTCCACAGGGTCGCAAAGAGTCAGACATGACTGATCGACTTCACTTCACTTTCACTATGTATTGGGGTCTGTAATTCCTAACCAGAATACAAGATCCATGAGGGCAAGGACTCTGTGTGGTTTATCACTGTAGATAGATGGAGATGTGTCTTTTCAGTACATATATAGAAATATAAACATATATGTACGTGTATGTTTATCTATCTATCCTCTTGATACTGTAGTATTACTGACAAATGAGAAATATTAGAAGGCTAAGCTCTATAAAGTGTTTTTAAGAACTATGCAAAGACTAGCTGGGTTGCTATCACCTTTCCATTTCTCTATTATGAAATGGTGAACACTAGTAGAAATAGCATAGCATTTCAATATTTTGGGGAGCTCATTATAATTTTGGCACACATAAACTTTGACCATTTATAATCTATGGGGGTGAGGTAGGAGGGAGGCTCAAGAGGGAGGGAATATATATAGTTATGGCTGATTTACCATGTTTTACAGTAGAAATTAACACAAAATGGTAAAGCAATTATCCTCCAATTTTAAAAAATAAATAAAACAATACTTTGATTTTTAGTTCTAAAGCTACATAGAAATTATCCTGTAATATTCTTAAAGAAGAAAGAAAAAGCTAATATTGTTTGACTATTTAGAAAATTCTAGTAGCAGCATTTATGCCTCTATTACTCTCTCTACATTTGAGACCAATTTGCAGTAGAGGAAAAGGTTTTATTTTAGAAACTGTGGTCATAACAACATTCATGTGCTATGCTAGAAATTTTAAAATGACAAAAGAAAACATTTCATGTGGCACATTATACTAAAAAGGGTAAAGCCTCTCCTTTGGTAGAACAAATGATACAGGAAATGTTAAAGACTAGCATCTTTATGCTACAGCCTGAAGCTGTCAACTTTCAGGTGGAAAAGTTGTGTGATCTCTGATCAAGTCCCTAGATTCCTGCTCTGTTGCTTACTACCAATGTGACATTGGTCACATCATTCACTACTCTTTCTCAGGGAAAAAAAAGGCCTATAAACTTCCTTTTGCAGGAGTTGCTCAAATAACAATATGGCAATAGATGAGAAGCACTTGCAAATACTTCACAGATGTAAGGTGTTTCCATTCTCTCCACATGAGCTTTCAACCCCTCTCATGTTGTCAGAAACCCAAATTCACAACCAAGCCAGAAAGCCCAAATCTTTGTCTGGGGCTTCATTCTCCAGCCCTGTGAAGCACCTGCCCCTTCACACATCAGATTGAATTCATCAATCCATCATCTGGGCTATCCCAAACCCCAGATGACATCACATCTTCCCCATTTCCTACACTGGAAATCTCTGACACTTCTCTCTTGCTCCTATACTCACCCCACTTACCAGCTTTTTTCTGGATTTCCCATTGATTCTGTGATCACAGTTTAAATACAACAAAAACCCAGGCCATCTCTCTTCCTGCCATAACTCAGGTATACCTCATCAGAAAACTTCTCTTAATCCATTCTACAAAGTACATAACAATGGGAAAGTCTACCAAACCCTGTCTTTATCTCAGCAGGTCTCCATTAAATATCAAAGGTCTCCTGATTACTATTCTTTACAAAGTCTCTTGCTGCCCTATCTGGCCTTCAAGATGGTATAATGCACGTGCTCACTGATTCAATCATTTGTCCAACAAATATCCATTAACTGTTCAGTAGTTTCCAGGTACTGGGCTAAATATTATAGATGTCATGTCAGTTATACTAGACACCATCCATATGCACACAACCCTTAGCCCAATGGCAGAGATACACATTAAACCAGTTCAGTTCAGTCATTCAGTCGTGTCCGACTCTGCAACCCCATGGACTGCACCATGCCAGGCCTCCCTGTCCATCACCAACTCCCAGAACTTGCTCAAACTCATGTCCATCAAGTCGGTGATGCCATCCAACCATCTCATCCTCTGTCGTCCCCTTCTCCTCCTGCCCTCAATTTTTCCCAGCATCAGGGTCCTTTCTAATGAGTCAGCTCTTTGCATCAGGTGGCCAAAGTATTGCAGTTTCAGCTTCAACATCAGTCCTTCCAATGAACACCCAGGACTGATCTCCTTTAGGATGGACTGGTTGGATCTCCTTGCAGTCCAAGGGACTCTCAAGAGTCTTCTCCAACACCACAGTTCAAAAGCATCAATTCTTCAATGCTCAGCTTTATTTATAGTCCAACTCTCGCATCCATACATGACTACTGGAAAAACCATAGCTTTGACTAGATGGACCTTTGTTGGCAAAGTAATATCTCTCCTTTTTAATATGATGTCTAGGTTGGTCATAGCTTTTTTTCCAAGGAGCAAGCGTCTTTTAATTTCATGGCTGCAGTCACCATCTGCAGTGATTTTGGAGCCCCCAAAAATAAAGTTTCTCACTGTTTCCATTGTTTCCCCATCTATTTGCCATGACCTTAGTTTTTTGAATGTTGAGTTTTAAACTAACTTTTTCACTCTCCTTCACTTTCATCAAGAGGCTCTTTAGTTCTTTGCTTTCTGCCATAAGAGTGGTGTCATATGTGTATCTGAGGTTATTGATATTTCTCCCGACAATCTTGATTCTGTTTGTGCTTCATCCAGTCCAGCATTTCACATTAAACCAAGAAGTACACATATAAATGTAAATTTATACTTGTGATAAGGTCCTTAAAGAATAGGTAGGTATATGATATTATGAGAGGATAGCACTGCTGATCATAAAAGCTTCCATGACAATGGTGGTTGAATGAATATATGAAAGAGGGTGGGAGTGAACTAGGTAAGAAAAGAAAGTGGAGAAGACACTTCCAGGCTGATTGAGCTATATACGCAGAAGTCCTGTGATCAAGGGTGCTTGGTCCACTGAGGAACTGAAAAGAGGCCAGGCTGGTCAGAGGATGGAGAATCAGGGTCAGGGCCAGTGGAAAGGACTCTGAAGACCATGCTCAAAGGGCTGACCCCTCTCATTATCAGCCAATCTAAACTGTCCTCTCCAACAAAGTAGTAGCCTCACCCTGGTACACACTTGGTATGAGGACCTCAGTGCCCTTGAGCCTGCCTTTCTTCTTCACTTGAAATGGCTGCCCTAAGGAACACTATAAAGAGACTCAGTTAAAAGATGAACCCTAGAAGCAGACATGATCCATTCCAGTCTCTGTCAACCAATTAGTCGGGTGATTTAGCTAGGGTTCCCAGCCTCTCTAAACCTCTTTATTATGTGCAAAGACAGGGATCCACTTGAGAATATTGGATGAGATAAAGGATGTATAACTTTTATCTCACAGTAAATGATCAAGAGATACAGCTATGGGCAGTTTCTCCTGTCCTTCAAAGCATAGCTAAAATTTGTGTCATTTTAAAACATCTTCCCTGAGTAAAATAGAAACAAGTCTGATGATTTCAGGAAGTGATCAGTTAAGACTTTCATAATATTTGGCAATGACAAAAGATTTTGCTTGAGCACAACTATATAACAGGGTTTCCCTGGTGACTCAGATGGTAAAGAATCTGCCTGCAATGCAGGAGACCTGGGTTTGATCCCTGGGTTGGGAAGATCCCCTGGAGGAGGGCATGGCAACCCGCTCCAGTATACTTGCCCGGAAAATTCCCATGGACAGAAGAGCCTAGTGGGCTATATCCATGGGGTCGCAAAGAGTCGGACACGACTGAGCAACTAAGCACATATAACAGACCAGAAGAAAGATGTCCACCTTGCAACTTCATTGCATCCACTGTCCCGCCCTTTCCCTCGGCCTCAGTAAATGCAGAGGCTGACCTCCAGTTTCTGCAGCAGTGGAATTACAGTAATGTTTCTGCAGCGACGGAATTACAGTAACCTCCTGTCAGTGCAGGGCAGCACCAGGGCCGAGAAGGGTCTCCCAGAAAGATGCTCACAAAATCGTCCTCACAAAACCCCTCTCACATCGGCATACGCCTCTTTAGTTCATGAAGATTCCTAATCCCTGTCCCCAAACTTCCCTCTGACCCTCCTCCAAGTGAAGTTTAGCTGATATTAATTCAACAAGCAACAATCTAAAATGGAACTTCCTAAAACCCAGAAAATAGTTAACAAAATGGCAATAAGAACAAACCTATCAGTAAGTACTTTAAATGGAAATGGAATAAATGCTCCAATCAAAAGACAGAGAAAGGCTGAATGAAGAAAGAAACAAAACAAAATAAGACTCATGTATGTGCTGCCTCACTTCAGCCCTGGAGACACAGACTGAAAGGGAGGGGCGACACAAAGACATTCCACGCAAATGGAGATTTGAAAAAAGCAGAGGAAGCAATGCTTATATGACAAATAGACTTTAAAACAAAGATTGTAACAAGAGGCAAAGAAAGATATTGCATATAAAAAATGGATCAACTCAACAAAAGGATATATAGTTGTATATACAAACGTATGCATATACATACCCAACATAGGAACACCTAAATATGTAAAGCACATATTAGCAGACATAAACAGAAACACTGACAGTAACACAGTAATAGTAGGGGACTGTACCACTCAACTTACATCAATGAATAAATCATCAAAATCAATAAGGACTTAATGACACGTTATGCCAGCAATTTGGTATAAATGATATTAACCTGTATACTAACAGATATATAAAAAGCATTCCACCCAAAAGCAGCAGAATACACATTCTATCCAAATGCACATGTAATATTCTCCAGGATAGATCACAGGCTAGGTCACAAACCAAGTCTCACTGAATTTAAGAAGGTTGAAATCATATAAAACATCTTTTCTGACCACAATGATATGAGACTAAAAATCTACTAAAAAAAGCTGTGAAAAACACCAATATGTAGAGTCCAAACAATATGCTACTAAACAACTAATGGACCACTGAAAAAAAATCAAAGAGAAAAATATTTTTAAATACCTTGAAACAGATGAAAATGGAAACATAATCATCCAAAATCTATGAGATACAGAAAAAGCAGTTCTAACAGGAATGTTTATCGTGATACAAATCTACCTCAGGAAATAAGAAAAACCCTAAAAGCAATCTAATTTTACACCTAAAAGAACTAGAAGAAAAAAACAACAGTAGAATGAAAAAAAATTACAGATCAGACTGGAGATAAATGAAACAGACTAGAAACACAATAGAAAAAAAAACAATGAAGTAAACAGCTGGATCTTTGAAAAGATAAACAAAACTGATAAACCTTTAAACAGACTCATCAATAAAAAAAAGAGAGACAGCCCAAGCAAATAAAATCAGAAATGAATGAGGAGAATTTACACTCAACACCACAGAAATAAAAGAACCATAAGAAATAACAATGAAAAATTATGTCACTAATATATAGGTAACCTAAAAGAAATGAATAAATTTCTAGAAGCAAATAGAAAATATGAACAGACCAATTACCTCAGACAGAAATGAATTGTAATGAAAATAGTAAAAAATTTTAGTAAACAAAATTCCAGGACCAGACAGCTTCAGAAGTGAATTTTATAAAACATTTAAAGACTATATACCTATCCTTTCGAAATTATTTCAAAAAATTAAAAAGGAAAAAAATACTTATGAACTCATTCTATAAGGCCAGAATCACCCTGATACCAAAATCAGCAAAAATATCACTGATAATATAGATGCAAAAAATTTCAACAAAATATCAGCAAGCTGTATTGAACAATACATGAAAAGGGTCATATACCATGATCAAGTGGGATTTATCCCAGGCATCTACAAATTCAATGCAACCACTGTCAAAATACAAAAGTTCTACTTTTCCCAGAACTGAAGTCTCTCAGTCATGTCCGACTCTTTGCAACCCCATAGACTGTAGACTACCAGGCTCCTCTGTCCATGGGATTTTCCAGGCAAGAGTACTAGAACTAATAATTTTAAATTTCTATGACTGAATAGCTAAAGCATCTTGAGAAAAAAGAACAAAGCTGGGGGTATCATGCTCCCTGATTTCAAACTATGCTACAAAACTACAGCAACCAAAACAATAAAGTACTGACACAAAAACAAACATAAGTGAATGAAACAGAATAGAGAGCCCAGAAATAAATTCATGTTTATGTGATCAATTAATCTATGACAAAGACAAGAATATAAAATGGGAGAAAAACAGCCTCTTCAACAAATGGTATTGGGCAAGTTGAAAGGCTACATGCAAAAGAATCAGACTGGACTACTTTCTCATACCATGCCAAAAAAAAAAAAAATTCAAAATGGATTAAAAACATGAAACCATAAGACTTCTTGGAGAAAATAGGCATTGTTTAGCATTGACATTGGTCTTAGGATTTTTTTATGTCTCCTCAGGCAAGTGAAATTAAAGAGAAAACATAAACAAACTGGACTACATCAAATTAAAAATCTTTTGCACAGCTATCGGAGATATCGAGAGAACGAAAACGCTGCCTACTGAAGAGAAGATATTTGTAAATGGTATATAAATAGCTCATACAACTCAACATCAAAGAAAAAAAAACTGATAAGAAAATAGTCAGAAAACTGGAATAGACATTTTTCCAAAGAAGACACAAGATAGCCAACTGACATCCTATTTTTCCACATAATGATGTTAAAAAAAAAATGCTCAACATTACTAATCATCAGGGAAATGCTAATCAAAAACTATGAGATATCACCTCATACCTGTCAGAATGGCTATCATGAAAAAGACCACAAAATAACAAATGTTGTATGTAGAGAGGGCTGCCCTGGTAGCTCAGACAGTAAAGTGTCTGCCTACAATGTGGGAGACTCGGGTATGTAGAGAAAAGGGAACATATGTACACTGTTCTTAGGATTGTAATTTAGGGTAGCCACTATGGAAACAGTATGGAAGTTCCTCAATAAATTAAGACTAGAATTGCCATATTCACTTCTGCCAGCAATTTCACTTCTGAGTGTTACCCAAAGAAAACAAAAACACTAACTCAAAAAGATATATGTACCCTTCTGTTCACTGCAGCAATGTTTACAATACCCAACATATGAAAGGAACCTAAAGTACTCATTGAGAGAAGAATGGATAGGGTTCAAGATGGCAGAGTAGAAGGACATACACTCATGTTCTTCTGCAAAAGCACAAAAATAGCAACTAGCTGTTGCACAATCATCAACAGGAGGAAGCCGGAACTCAGCAAAAAAAGATAACCCATGTCCAAGGACAAAGAGAAGCCACAACAAAATTGTAGGAGGGGGCACAATCATGATAAAATCAAATCCTATACCCACCAAATGGGCAACCCATAAACTAGAGAACAATAATACCAAAGAACTTATAAACTGTTGTAAAGGTTCTGAGCCCCACATGAGGCTTCCCAGTCTGGGGATCTGGCAAAGGGACTAGGAATCCCCAGGGTATCTGACTTTGAAAGCCAGCGGGATTTAATTGCAGGATTTCCACAGGGCTGGGGGAAATAAAGACTCCATTCTTGGAGGCACAAACAAAACCTTGTGTGCACCAGGACCCAAGGTGAAGGAGCAGGGACCCCACAGGAGACTGAGAGAGATCTATCTGCAAGGGTTGGAGGGTAAGCTGCAGAGGCATAGGCCAGCACTGGCTTACTGCAGGGATGGAGGCAATACCAACAGCAGTCCTGGGAGGAGCCCCTTAGCAGAAACCCTCGTGGAGGTCACCATTAGCCCTACCATAGAACCTGCAGACTCCTGGGCATATATCCAGAGAATAAATGATCTGAAAGGATGCCTACATCCCAGCGTTCATTGCAGCACTGTTTACAATAGCCAAGACATGGAAGCAACGTAAATGTCCATTGACAGAGGAATGGATAAAGAAGGCATGGTACATACATACAATAGAATATTACTCAGCCATTAAAAAGAATGAAATAACATCACAACTTGGATGGGTCCAGAGGGCATTATACCTAGCGAAAAAAGTCAGACAAAAACATATACCATAGGATCTCATTTGTGTAATCTAAAAATCAAAACAAACAAAACAAAATGATAACAAATTCATAGGTACAGAGAAAAAACAGATATGGCCTGCCATTGTTTGTAGCATGATTTAAGAATCTAAAAGGTTCTGCTGCCTTTAGGACACTTAGGAGGATGAGCAGACTGATCAGAAAGTCAGACGTGTAGCACCACACATCGCTGACTAGGCTCTGTAAAAACAGACACTTCCGCCTACTCACCACACAGCTTCAGAGAGCACATTTTGGGAAAACTCCCAGAAAAAAAAATTGTGTCCAGAACACATCAGAGAACTAAATTATATCCCAATATGCCCATATGAAAACACACACTAAAGTAATCTCTACTTTATTATCCTTCATCGTTGGTACTTTTATGTGGACATATAAACCTTAGATGTGTGGACATACAAGCCTTAGAAACCCAACACTGGTAAGTCTTCGTCTCTGAGTTTTTCCTAAGTTGGTGCCTCTATATTCTTACCTGGTCTGTTATGTCACTAGAAGGGACAAACCAGCAGCGTTAGGAACTCACCCTGCCTCTGACTTCCTCCCGACTACTGCTCTCATCTTCGCCTTGATACAACTGCTATTCAGACCTTAGAATTGCAAAATGACCCACGAACGGCCGTAAAATCATAACATCAAAATAATCTTAGAAATTTTTAGAAGTTGGACTTAATTTGTTTCAATATGTCTTCATTTTTGCACAGCTCAATAGCAATATAAGGAAATTGTGGTGGACTTGACAGAAAGTGTTCTTGCTTTTTTAGTAACATAAGGATGAGAGAATTTCCAGAAATTCTGAGGCTACTCTTCCAACAACAAATGCTATGAGGGTGTGAAGTACAAGTGACTCAGTATTCTGTAGTCTTTTGAGAGCACTCAAAGTCCTGTGCCAGCTCAAACTCATATAGACAGGAAATCTGATTAATAAGAAATAAACCACAGGATAGGTTCAAAGCAAAAAGAGGTAAGGAGATGTAATTAATTCATTTTCCCTGTAAGGACATAGATTTTTCAGTACCAGTTGAGCCACCCCAAAATAATTAAAATCCTCTAATCCTTTAGAAACAATTAAAATGCCAAGGATTTGGGCAATATCAAGACAGGCCTAATTTGATTTCTCCAACTTTGGAGGCGCTCAGGAAGGAAAATCTTCCCTTTACATAACCGCAGGTTACACTCTGCTGAGATGGTAGTTGGAACTGCTTGTATCTTTCCCTGTTTATGGACCTGATTTCCACCTTCATCCCCAGTTCCTCTTACATTAAAAGACTCTTAGGCAATTGGCTATCATATCAAGATCTCAAAATACATTCATTCACTTGTTCATTCATTTTTCTATTTATCCAGCAAATATTTATTAAATGCTTTCAGAGGAACAAAGTCAAGGAAATTGGTTTCCCTTACCTCAAAGAGGGATTGGCAATAAATCAATGTCTTATGTGTAATAAGTGAGGCCAGCCCAATGTACAAAGGGAGCCCAGACTTGGAATCTAACAGATGTGGACATCAAAGGTGCCACCTGGCAAAGTGGCATTAGAAGTGAGAAGCAGCAGGGCATTCTAGACAGAGAGCAACATGTTGGAAGCTACACAGCAATACAACCACAGCTTACTTCTATTCATGAAACAGCCATCTGCCTCATGAATACAGAGCAAAAGGCAAGTAGAGATCAGGAGGAAAGAGCCTTGAGAATCCTTGGAATCTAAAGTGTGAAAGTTTTAGTCACTCAGTCGTGTCCGACTCTTTGAGACCCTAGAAAATGAAGTCTGCTAAGCTCCTCTGTCCATGGGATTCTCTAGGCAAGAATACTGGAGTGGGTAGCCATTCCCTTCTCCTGTGGATTTTCCCAACCCAGGGATCAAACCCAGGTCTCCTGCTTTGCAGGCAGATTCTTTACTGTCTGAGCTGCCATTGGAAATCTAAACTATCTTAAATGGCGTGGGCAGCTACTTGAATTTTAACCAGGAAAAGACTACAATCACATTTCTAACTTAGCATGTTAGAAATCTTAAGCCTTAAGTTTCCTCACCTAATTCTCTGCCAATAGTGTCACAATCTTCATAAATTCAGACTCTTTCTCAACTGTTCCCATACCTCATTAACTGGCCAGTAAGCCTTTTTAACCCTGGTCCCGAATAACTGCTGAGTGTAATCCTCCTACCATATCCTCTTCTCCTGCTGCCATAGGTAAAACCTAAACCATGTCTTTACGGACAGTTGCCAGAGCCTTTAGCAGCAAATACTACAAGCTAGCTCTCCAAAAGTTGTGGGCTGCCTCCAGCTCCCTCTCTCATCTCCAGTTGTAGAGGCTAAGAGCTCACCTACAGAGTCTCCCTTACAGCTGGGGTGGTTACATGACTTGGCTTTGGCCAACAGAATGTAGCAAGTCTAACAATGTCAGGGTCTCCTGTGAAAGATTTTCCTCCACAATGAAAGGAGAAGCCATTCAAAGAGTACGATTAGGTGCCACGCTGCTTCCTGTCTTTGAATTTGGTAATAATGCTTGGAGATCTGGCCAATCTGCTGAGAAAAATTGAGAGAGGGGATAGGAACCTAGATTGTGACTGATCTCCTTGAGCTGCTGAAACAGCCCTAGCACTGCTCACCTCCAGTCCTTTTATGAGATAACTATGTGTCCTCATGGATTAAACCATTGGTACCATGGCTGTCTGCACCCAAACATATCCAAGCTGGTCCACCTCCTATACTGGAGATCTCTCTCCAGTCATCGCCCACAGTGTCCTCTCACTTGCTATGCAATGATCCTGAACCTGATCACACAGTTTCCAGCCTGAAATCCTGAAGATAAGTCTCTGAACGCAGGTCAGTGTCCCAGCTCTCATCCTCCAAGCCTCTATGCAGCATCTTGCTAGCCCTTAGGCACACGGTATTGCTTCAGGTCTCTAATCCTTTGCATCTGCTGTATCCCTGCCTGAAACACTGTTACCCGTCCTGCCACCTGCTCACCAGAAGCCCCCTCCCCAACCCACTGCCCAAATCCAGGCAGAATTAGTCATATTTTCCCCTGTGCATGATTTTTGTTGTTCAGTCGCTCAGTTGTGTCCAATTCTTTGCAACCCCAAGGACTGTAGCACGCCAGGCTTCCCTGTCCTTCACAATCTCATGGTGCTTGCTCAAACTCATTTCCATTGAGTCAGTGATGCCATCCAACCATCTCATCCTCTGTCACCACCTTCTCTTCCTGCCTCCAATCTTTCCCAGCATCAGGGTCTTTTCTAATGAGTCAGTTCTTTGCATCAGGTGATCAAAGTATTGGAGCTTCAGCTTCAGCATCAGTCCTTCCAATGAATATTCAGGACTAATTTCCTTTAGGATGGACTGGTTGGATCTCCTTGCAGTCCAAGGGACTCTCAAGAGTCTTCTCCAACAACACAATTCAAAAGCATCAATTCTTCAGCGCTCAGTCTTCTTTATGGCCCAACTCTCTTATCCATACATGACTACTGGAAAAACTATAGCTTTAATTAGATGGACTTTTGTCAGCAAAGTGATGTCTTTGCTTTTTGATACACTGTCTAGGATTGTCATAGCTTTTCTTCCAAGGAGCAAGCGTCTTTTAATTTCATGGCTGAAGTCACCATCTGCAGTGATTTTGGAGCCCAAGAAAATAAAGTCTGTCACTGTTTCCATTGTTTCCCCATCTATTTGCCATGAAGTGATGGGACTGGATACCATGATCTTAGTTTTTGAATGTTGAGTTTGAAGCCAGCTTTTTCACTCTCCTCTTTCACCTTCATCAAGAGGCTCTTGAGTTCCTCTTTGTTTTCTGCATATCTGATGTATTCTATGCATGATAGTTGACTATATAACTGCTCACCCACATTCCTTCTGAGGGAAGAACACATCCTCACCCTGGGAAATTTGGCTTCTTTGACCAATGAGTTCTGAGCAGAAGTAACATTTGACACTTTGGGGCAGAGTTTTAAGCGCTGAAGCATGGTTTTCCACGCTCTTTCTTCCCTGTCTCTGATGTGGAAGCAGGTATTACTTTCTACTGTGATGCCTCATTAAGGCAAATTCTATTTACTATATAAATAATTGCAAACAAACCTCATTCTTAAAGCATCTCATTTACCTACACTGAGTAAAAAGAGAAGATGAAAATTTTTGTTTTTCCACAACTCTTTTTGCTGATCACATTTTCAATATATTTTGTCTCATACATCTTAAACATCACTTGGTAATTCTGTGCTTCTTTTCTGGGAGTAAATAAAACTTCCGTCACAAGAAAAGAGAAAAACAAAATACAATAAGGCTGGCCCTTCATGTGTGTGTGCACCCATACTGCAATCTATTTTTATAGGCTTTATGAATTACATCTTTAAACCTCCCAAATTATGGGAATCTTACACATTTGGTTTCAATTACTGCATAAGATTTTAATTTAAAGGTAACTCCTCTTAAAAACAAGAATCTCTAGTGTCCGTATTTATATCCATAGTGATAGGCACTGAAAAACATATTTTGTCATCATATTTTATTTAAAATACTTTGAAAATAGTGATGTCAGATCTCTATGGATTATCTTCTTAGTCATAAAATCATTTTATACTCATTGTAAACAATGGCAGCCCACCCATGCCCTGCAACAATTACTGCAGTAGAGAGAAATTGAAGTAGGATAAAATTCTGTTCTGAATTTATTAGTGCCTCTTAATTTGAAACTGTAAAAATGCTGCCTCACTTTAAGCCAAAAACTTAAAAATTGAAAATAATTTTATGTTAATAACTTTTAAGTATAAGTTTAATAAATGATAATAAGAATAAGATTAGGCAGACTTACAATAAGGGTCAGGACAAAGAAAAACGAAATACAAGTTTTATTATTTTTGTAAAATAAAATAACTTTTTCTCAGAAGTCCTTTCCAATTTGAGTACAAGTAAAATAAAAATACATTTATTAAAGTTATAGAATAAACATGGGAAGTACGATATTTTGTTAAATTTAATGTGTGGAACAACAGACTGGTTCCAAATAGGAAAAGGAGTACGTCAAGGCTGTATATTGTCACCCTGCTTATTTAACTTATATGCAGAGTACATCATGAGAAACGCTGGGCTGGAAGAAACACAAGCTGGAATCAAGATTGCTGGGAGAAATATCAATAACCTCAGATATGCAGATGACACCACCCTTATGGCAGAAAGTGAAGAAGAACTAAAGAGCCTCTTGATGAAAGTGAAAGAAGAGAGTGAAAAAGTTGGCTTAAAGCTCAATATTCAGAAAACTAAGATCATGGCATCTGGTCCCATCACTTCATGGCAAATAGATGGGGAAACAGTGGAAACAGTGAGAGACTTTATTTTGGGGGGCTCCAAAATCACTGCTGATGGTGATTGCAGTCATGAAATTAAAAGACACTTTACTCCTTGGAAGGAAAGTTATGACCAACCTAGACAGTATATTAAAAAGCAGAGACATTACTTTGCCAACAAAGGTCCATCTAGTCAAGGCTATGGTTTTCCCAGTAGTCATGTATGGATGTGAGAGTTGGACTGTGAAGAAAGCTGAGCGCCGAAGAATTGATGCTTTTGAACTGTAGCGTTGGAGAAGATTCTTGAGAGTCCCTCGGACTTCAAGAAGATCCAGTCAGTCCATCCTAAAGGAGATCAGTCCTGGGTGTTCATTGGAAGGACTGATCTTGAAGCTGAAACTGCAATACTTTGGCCACCTGATGCAAAGAGTTGACTCAATGGAAAAGACTGGGAAAGATTGAGGGCAGGAGGAGAAGGGGACGACAGAGGATGAGATGGCTGGATTGCATCACCGACTCAATGAACATGGGTTTGGGTGGACTCAGGGAGTTGGTGATGGACAGGGAGGCCTGGTGTCCTGCGATTCATGGGGTTGCAAAGAGTCGGACATGACTAAGCGACTGAACTGAACTGACTGATACTGTTTGCTATGAAATTGAAACACACAATTTATGATAATCCTTATTAATTTATAAATTAAGATATCTACAAGCATACAAACTTTAAATAGTAAAAATTCTTAAAGAAGAAGAAATTGCTCAGTTGTGTCTGACTCTTTGTGACCCCATGGACTGTAGCCTACAGGCCCCTCCATCCATGGGATTTTTCAGGAAAGAATACTGGAGTGAGTTGCCATTTCCTTCTCCAGGAGACCTTCCCAACCCAGGGATTGAACCCGAGTGTCCCGCATTGTAGGTAGATACCTTACTGTCTGAGCTACCAAGGAAGTCCTAAAAAAAAATTCTTAAGGAAACACAAGTACAATTCATAAAAAGAAAAAAGTAAAAAGCATATGATAAACAAAATTATAATTAACTTCTAATGATTAAGTAAATTAAATGTGTATCCAAGATGAAGAGTCACAATCATTTGACCTCATCACGTATATCACAAAGTACTGTCTTGAAATGTTACCAAGTTTGCACTGAAGATTTTGATAGAGCTTCTGTTTGGGGATTTTTTAAAACTAATATAGCATGCTCTACCAAAAAAAAACTGGACAGTGAATATAATCATTGTTACTGAGGATGTGCTTATGGTAAAAGCCTACATTTGAAATTGCCTTCACGAGGAATCAGATTCTTCCCAAACTAAGAGACTCAGCTTTAAAATGTTGTCAGCTCTCTTTCAGGTTTCCCAGATTGTGCTAGTGGTAAAGAACCCTCCTGCCAATGTAGGAGACACAGGTTCAGTTCCTGGGTCAGGAAAATCCCCTGAAGGAGGGCATGGCAACCCACTCCAGTTTTCTTGCCTGGAGAATCCTATGGACAGAGGAGCTTGGCAGGCTCGATTCAAAGGTTGAAAAGAGTTGAACACGACTGAAGCAACTTAGCACGCATGCATGCAGGCACGCACAAATGTCTTTCACGTCAGTAAAATTTAGGAGAGGCTCTCCTAAGTTGGGTGCCTAAGGCAATCCACTGGGTGGGGGATGGGGGGGCAAAAATATAAAAATCTCTATCTTGAATTTTAATGCACCCCTTTGCATGTTATTTCTGTTGACTTCATGCACTATAGAATAATTATACAGTGATATGTGTATAGCATTTATAAATAACCATACATATATTGCCCCTTCATGGATCACAGCCTTGTCATGGCAAAGGTGCTGGCGTAACTGAATGAAGCTAGGAGGCTAGCTTCATTATCCATCCAAGATGGACAGGTCATACTGAAGAGTTTGGACAAACAAAATGCTGTCCACTGGAGAAGGCAATGGCAACCCACTCTGGCTGGACAGTATGAAAAGGCAAAAAGATACGATGCTGGAAGATGAGACCCCCAGGTTGGAAGGGATCCAATACACTACGGGGGAAGAGTGGAGGGCAATTACTAGTGATGGTTATATATTAATACCATCACCGACTCAACTGACATGAATTTGAGCAAATTCTGGGAGACAGTGGAGGACGTGCTATAGTCCGTGGGGTCACAAAGTCAGACATGACAGTTACTGAACAACAATAGCAACAACAATACATATACTGGCAGTGTGTTATCAAAAGAATTTACTAATGGAAGGTCACGATCACAAACATTTCCAGAACACTGATTTAGCTATTTCTCCCTACTTGTAGCAGGTGAACCACTAGAGTAGCTAGTGTTCGTGAGTGAACAGGGGAAAGCTAACATATCATGCTAAGCTAAAAAGCTCATTTTATGATCGAGAAATGTACAACTATGGGGAAAAAAACTTTCTCACCTGCAAAAATTTATATAGCATTAGGATAACCTGGTACATTTGAAGATACTGTGATATAAAGTAAACATGTTGAAGTATACAAGTGGCTAGATTTTTTACAGTCCTTGATATGTATATTGGTCACCCATGTCACAGACTATATTAAAACAGTACAAGAATGTGTTCACGTGGTAGTCACAGAAGCCTTTGTTGATGAAGAAGTGTTCTACAGAAAGAAAAAAACCCTAGAAACCATTGATTTAGGAATTAAAGGCTCCAGCATCCTAAGAGTATTTTATTCTCTCATACTGAGAACTTCAAGAATATCAAAAACTTCACTAGTCACTGTCCACTATCGTATCCACTAGTCCACACAGGGATACTTAAATTAAGTAAAAGTTAGTAGAATTTAAAATTCATATCCTCAGTCACAGTAGGCACATTTCAAGTGCCCAACAGCCACACATGGCCAGTGGCTGCTAGACTGGACCACGCAGAGAGTGCACCTATCACTGTGGCAAGTTCTGCCCAACGATCCTGCCCTAGGATAACCTTCAGAGACTCTCAAGCTGAGCCCTCTCAGACCGAGTACCTACTGACAGTCAATTCCACCCTAGGATAACCTTCAGAGACTCTCAAGCTGAGCCCCCTCAGACCGAGTACTTACTGACAGTCAATTCCGCCCTAGGATAACCTTCAGAGACTCTCAAGCTGAGCCCCCTCGGACCAAACACTTACTGACAGTCACCCTGTCCTTGTCCCCCAGCATGATGTTGTTTGGCGTCAGGTCCCTGTGGATGATCCTCTTCTCCTTGTGTAGGTACCGAAGAGCCAGGCACAGCTGCAAACAGCGAACCACAAACAAAGGTTATTTCCTCGATACACACGGACAGACCGCCACTCACAACCACTACACTCACCTCTGGGAAATCAGCTGAGAACTTTACTGTTTCATAGGAAAAGTTAACGAAGATGAAAGATACCTGTATAAATATTTTCCACAGTCTCTCTTCAGCAAAATGATGTCGCTTTTCCTTCAAAGAACTGAAATGCTCTCCAAGAGGGGCCCCTTCTATAAGTTCCATAACTATATACAGCCTATCATCTATATATAAAAAAAGAAAAGGTAACAGAAAATTAAACTCAATATAGACATTTTGAAAGAACTTATGAATTAGAATCCAAGCTTCCCAATGGGTCTTCAGGGCACACACATCACAGAAGGTTAGGAACATGGTTTCACTCAGCTGGAAGGGTCTGGGGCCAGGGGGCCTTGAGGGCCACTGGGTCTCTTTCAACTACAGGCAACCCCCTAGCATAAGTTTGCTCTGGCAAATGTTATCATTTTCTATGTACACCAGGATGTGGAAGGGTTGGGAACCACCAAAGAGAAGGAAACGCTCCCATCACGGAGAATTTCCTGAAGAACAGGTAAACCCATCTCTTTAAGTGTAAAATTTACACTTAAATCAAACTAGACATTCAGAAAAATGTTTTAAGTGTATTGTTCTTTGGTCTCATACATTTACCTTACAGTGTTTTACACTGAAATCACATCATGGTTTAGAAATAAGCACATTGGATACACCAACCATGATGGAAAATCTCAGCCCCTGATAAGGCCTGAGAAAGCTGGCCTGCTCCAGATTACAGCTGATGGATCCCAGGAATCTCATAACTGACTGGCTTTGCCTCTTTTCTTTGGATGTTAAGAAACAGAACTAAAGTCTACTTTCTCCTCCAAAACTAATATGAAACTATTAACAACAGTATGTGATATGTATCTTCTGTAATATTTTGGATATATGTAAAATACGTATGGGCTTCCCAGGTAGCTCAGTGGTAAAGAATTTGTCTGCCAATGCAGGAGACGCAGGTTCAATCCCTGCGTCAGGAAGATCCCTGGGCGTAGGAAACGGCAACCCGCTTCAGTATTCTTGCCTGGGAAATCCCATGGACAGAGGAGCCTGTCCGTGGGGTCACAAAGAGTCAGACACAACTGAGTGACCAAACAACAACAACAACAACTAACTTTAGCTTTATTTTTAATTTTCTCACCTTCTATTTCCTTTTATCATGATTTCCTCACCTATTTCAGCATATTTATGTATTTTTAAAATCACTTTCAATTCTTTTCAGAAGAAGTCATGTTATTTTGCTTTCAAATTAAGGTGAATGGTATCACTTCAGCATAAGTCTGAAGCCAATCTAGACCTCTTTATGGTGGGAAGTGCACTAAATTATGGGAGATTATTCTAATATCAAGGACAAATGGCCAAGGGAGCTGGGTTTGCTGCAGATTTTACCACTGAGCTCCTCTGAGTCAACTAGAGGATGGGAAAACTCATAACGCTGCCAGGTTTGTACAGCACTAGCCCCGAGGGCTTCCCAGGCGGTGCTACGGGAGACATACGAGACATGGGTTCGATCCCTGGGTAGGGAAGATCCCTTGGAGGAAGAAATGGCATTCCAGTTTTCTTGCTGGGGGCATCCTATGAACAGAGGAGCCTGGAGGGCTACAGTCCGTGGCGTGGCAGAGAGTCAGACATGACTGAGGATCTGAGCACAGCACTGATAAAAAGGCAGCAAGGAAGCCCCTTCATGTGGAGACTTATTTTGAAATTTCACAAGTGAAGCACATCAGGTCTATTAAAATTTATACTGCTTCAGTCAAAAGTTCTATTGTTTTTAAAAACAAGTGACTGAGTTTGGTTTTATCTCGACGTTCTGATCTGTATTCCATCATCATTCTAAAGATGATGCAGAGTCAGGGTTCCCTCACCACCTTGTGGCAATTACCTGAACTTCAAGAGAAAGAAACCTCAAAAACCCAGCCCAATTTGTTTGAGGGGAAGAGGGTGGAAAAAATCATCTGATTTAATTTAAAAAAACAAAACTTTTTATTTTTTCTTAAAGAAGCCGTCATCCTTTAATTTTGTTTTCTCTTGATACTACTAAGGGCTTTTTGTATATGAAAATAGCAATAATTATTATTTTGGTTTGTTCATGCAATCTTACAGAGATCCAAGTATTTTATAAGTATCTTTTGATCATTGACCGTCAGTGTTTCACTGATCAAGAAAGTGATGACAAATATCAACTGTCATATATATAACAAGAAAATGTAGAGAAACGAGTAGTTAAGCTTATTTTGTAGCATTCTTAAAAAATATGTAAATAACATAGATACTTTATTAGAAATATCATGAAAATGCATACTTACTTTCCAGAAATGTTTTATAATAGCGTACAACGTTTGGATGATAAAGCTATAAGAAAATAAATAGCAAACATTACACCTACTTCAAAATATAAACAAACAAGTTAGTTGGACTTCATATTTGAAAACAACAAAGAAACTTTCCCATTTACATTTATTTATACAACAAAGCATTTCAAAATATAATCTAATTTTTCATGATTCTTTTTTATTTGTTGCTTACAAAACTATTCTGAAAACAGCAATCTCCTATACAGCCTTATAAAATAGCAATAAAAACTGGTTGTGCTTTCTCACTTAATTGAACTAATATGGAGAATTATAGAACTGGAAGCTATCTTAAGAATTCATTTAACACGACCTGCTCCAAGACCACAAATAGATTGCATAGAGGAGAAAACTGAAATGAAACAATTAACTTTGAACACATATATCTATGCTCTTAACATCTGGCTGCCACTTAAATGTTTATATACACTGTGTCTATTTACATGACTCATGTCTTTCTATGCTCTCCTAAATGATTAGTATGAAGCTAATGGTAAAGAATCCACGCACAATGCAGGAGACCCGGGTTCAATCCCTGGGTTGGGAAGATTCCCCTGGAGAAGAGAATGACAACCTACTCCAGTATTCTTGTCTGGGGAATTCCATGGACAGAGGAGCCTGACGGTCTACAGTCCATGGGGTTACAAAGGGCCGAGATGACTGAGCAATCAATATTTTCACATCAAAATAACATGAGCTATTAATCCCATTATAATAATAATTGCCCGTGTCTCCCTCCCTGAACAAACTTAGGGCAGGCTCCTCTGGGTGCTCCTCTGGACTAGGCCTCCTCTCCTTGGCCTGCCTGGCTTTAGCGAGAATCCTGCTCAGTTAGTTTAGTGGGAATCGCACACTCTTGATATCCAGTCAAGTTCCTCACCCCCTATCTTTGTTATCTAACCAAGTTTTTCTTCCCCCAACCTGATAACTAACCCATTTTCCATTCTTTGACACCCCAGCCCTGACTTTTAGTTGTAAGTCCCCAGTCATGCCCCTCCTGTTGAGAGCTGAGTTCAGTCTCTCTCCTCTCTTGCAATAGCTTGACTTCTATTGCACTGGTCCTGAATACAGTTTTCCTTGTGATTTAAAGGTTCTTATTCCATTATGCTCCCCATTTGTCCCACTCCCACCTTGTCCTCCCCACTGCCTGTGTCCGTAAGTCTGTTCTCTATGTCTACATGTCCACTGTTACCCTGTAAATAGCTTCATCAGTACCATCTTCCTAGATTCAAGTAGGAAACTGGTGGGAATTTGCTGTATGACTCAGGAAACTCAAACTGGGGCTCTGCCCTCATAGCTCAGTAGATAAAGAATCTGCCTGCAATGCAGGAGACCTGGGTTCGATCCCTGGGTCGGGAAGACCCCCTGGAGAAGGAAATGGCTACTCACGCCAGTATTCTTGCCTGGAGAATCCCATGGACAGAGGAGCCTGGCGGGCTACAGTCCATAGGGTCACAAACAGTCGGACATGACTGAGCACGCATGCACTCCAAAAAGCGTCCAGTAAAATTTCTCTTTGGCATAGTTTACCTTAGAATGGGTGGTGGTTTAGTCTGTAAGTCAAGTCTGATTCTTGTGACCCCATGGACTGTAGCCTGCCAGGCTCCTCTGTCCATGGAATTCTCCAGGCAAGAATCCTGGAGTGGGTTGCCATTTCCTTCTCCAGGGGATCTTCCCAACAGAGGAACCAAACCCATGTCTCCTACACTGCAGACTTAGGATGTAACATGGAAATTCTACTTTTTTAGTAACAGGATAATTTTCCAAAAGAATACTAAGTTCGTGTGGTTGTTGATTTACAATCTGAGATTCTAAGTTAACTGAAGTCTCTTTCATCTCAGAGCTGCCAGTGGCACATCGTAGGTGTCTTGTATCTCTCTCTGGCCTTCCTTCTTGCTGTTTCACAGGAGAGGCCTCCGGCTGCCCACCGAAACCTGCCCTCAGGCTGCTCCGTCCCGTCAGGTGGTAGCAGGATGCACTGCCCACCACGGGTCTCACCTCTCAGCCTTTCCTGCAGCCCTGAGGGAGCTTATCACTCAGCTCTCCCCAGCGGAGAGTGAGGGGAGCCCACAGTCTGAACCCAAAGTGCGGGGCGCACTGCCTTGGTGGCTGCAGTGGGAGAGGAGGGGCAGGTCCCTGCCTGACCACGTGGAGCAGAGCAGTCCTGCACCTGGGCTGGCAGGAACATGAAGCCCCTACGTGGAGAGGCCTCGCCTTCAAGCCCGTGGATCAGTACTGTGGGGCGTCTTTGTTACTGCAACTCAGTGTTAACATTAACAAATACACTCCCATTCCATTCCCACTCCTCCCACTCCCGTCTGCCATCACCACCTTTTTGACCTCAATTTGCTCTCCTCTCCCTAGTTTAAGCCCATGGTGACAGCACAGTCCTACAGTCTTGAGCTCTCTCAAAGTTCAAGCAGAGGCCTCCTGTGGCCCCACCCTTACGACTTCTTTTCTTAGAAGATATACTAAAACCACTAGTTTACCTCATTAACTACCAAGTGGCCAGAAGATTTCAAATTCAAGTAAAGTGACTACGGAAGCAAAAGAGCCATGTTCTTGACCTAGCTCACTGGCCAGACTGTATTCAGATTTGGATTCAAGGAGATCAAACCAGTCCATCCTAAAGGAAATCAACTCTGAGTATTCACTGGAAGGACTGATACTGAAGCTGAAGCTCCAGTACCTTGGCCACCTGATGCAAAGAGCTGACTCATTGGAAAAGACCCTGATTCTGGGAAAGACTGAGGGCAGGAGAAGGGGGCAACTGAGGATGAGATGGCTGGATGGCATCACTGCCTCAATGGACATGAATTTGAGCAAGCTCCGGGAGAGACAGTGACGCTTACGGACTGAACAACAGCAAACAGCCATGAACTGATAGGCCTCCCCAGGAGTTACAAACAGCATTCATAATGAACATATAAACAAAGAAGGCTGAGAAAGAAGCCAATGTGTTCACTGATGGCAAAAAGAAATCCCATTTCTCTCTGATGTGTTTATTCTTCCTCCTGAACACATCTTCATGATAC
Organism: Giraffa tippelskirchi; assembly: GCF_054371585.1. Lineage (NCBI taxonomy): Eukaryota > Metazoa > Chordata > Mammalia > Artiodactyla > Giraffidae > Giraffa > Giraffa tippelskirchi. Next base: position 1,780,421 of record NC_137283.1, read on the forward strand.
TTAATTGAGTTGTTAACACTATGTTAGAATATTCTGCTCATGCCAATAAATAATAATCCAACTTGAAAACCCACAGTTTACATTAAATAACCCATATTTGAGGAATGTTAACAACTTGGTTCCATTTGACAAAAATCTGGGAAATCTTAGGCATACTCTTATGCACATAATGAAGTAACCAAATATACTACAACATAATAATAAGGAAGCAGATATGCTTTCTCATACATGATGCACTCTGTGCTGTGAATTCAATTGTTCTACATTCCTGGCCCTGATGCAGTTATAACCCCATATACTATCTGTGGTTCAATGTCAAGCCTTAGGAGAAAAGCTGGTGATTGATATCACCTCAGTGCCAATTACTTTAAACAGAACTAGTTCCTACACAGCGTGGACAGGAACAGCACATGAACTCTACTTTTTGGATGACATTTATTTAAAGAGAACATCTTTGTAAGCAAAACCATTTACCTGCTCTTTAATTATGGTTAATTCAGAAACAATATTCCTTACGCTGCTGTCTCGGTCTTTTTTATCTTTTCCAAATGCTGGGTTATGTAAATTGACCTCTTTCATTGCTAAAAGATTTTGACCACTGCGTTTTCTAACCTAAGATAAATGAGACAGAGAGAGAGAGAGAGAATGGCAGAGAGGAAGAAAGTGATTATTACAGATTAATAAGGTCACATGATTAAGCCAAGTCATCTAAATTAGTTACATAACTTTAAAAATTCAATTTGAATTTACACTAAGCTCAGCTCAAAAAAATTGTTATCAACATCTCCTGGATCAGATTATCATATTTCGCAGGATTTTACTGGATAAGTACGGAAACACTGGTGTGAATTTGGAGAATGTGTCATGCATTAGGACAAGCCATTTTGACTATTTGCATGAGAGATCAATGATACTTTTTGTCTTCAAAGGTCAGTGGCCGGTTTCTAGAGCTCAGAGTGAGATATATCAGTGCGGCCATCTGTTGGACAGAAACAAATCATTCTATTTTTTATTTCTACCTGTTCACTGACAAGTGCTCCAATTCACATGTGTGCGGGTGTGCAGGGGGACATGTAACTTGTTTGGGAACATCAGAAATGTTTGAGGGCAAGGTCACCTTGTAAACACAGCCAAAAGCTCCACTGCCGAGATGATCCAAAATCGCATAGTTGCCTATGTATTTTGAAGGAGCTTTATTCTGATTAATGCTTTCAACATTTTCAGCAATTTGCTTCAGTTCATCCTCCTAACCAAAAAAGGAAAAGGAAGCAGGTCGCTATGATAAACACATCCTAACCGCATGGCACCCTGCCAAATTAGTTAAAAGTCAAGACTTACCACTAATGAATTCAACTTGGATACTAATTCTTCGTAAGCACTGATATCACGAACATAATGTCCTATATCAATGAAGGTCTCAAACAGGTCGGTGGGGAAAAGCCTACAGAGAAAAATGCACACACACACTTCATGCAGGAGTTGGAAAGTCTGGCCGGTTCCTTCCCTTTTGGATCTGGTGCGCTCGTAGGTCAATCACATTGAATATACGGCTAACAAGTGGGGGAAATAATGCACCAACTTATCCCACAAAAATAAACTAGAGACACATGTCTCGGGGTAAGGAAAAGTGATGCGAAAGGGAAGTTCCAGAGATCTGCTGTACAGCCCTGTGCTTACAGTTAAGGACACTGGCTGCACAGTTAACAATTTAAGAGGCTGCATCTCATGTTATGTGCTTTTTACCACAATAAAACAAATAGATATGATACAGATTTTACAAAAATTTTATTTGTAAGACATTTGGGGGTATGGTATTAAACATAGTAGGAATGGATACTTATTGGATGTTCACTGAGCACAGAGCACTTTCACAAATGCCATTTGAGTCAGTCCTCATATCAACCCGAGGAGGTAAATATTAACCTACCTTTTGAATGTTTTATGAAAACAAAATTAAAATACAGATGAATAAAAATGAAGATATCTATGCATCATTTCCAAGCTACTGGCTTCAAGGGTTTAGGTTTATTAAAATCTTTTAAGTTCACTGATATGGATCATTTGTTGTTGTTGCTATTGTTCGGCCACTAAGTCCTGTCCAATTCTTTGCAACCCCATGGATTGCAGCATATCAGGCTCCTCTGTCCTCCATTATCTTCCAGAGTTTGCTTAAATTCATGTCTGTTGAGTCAGTGATGCTATTTAAATATCTCATCCTCTGCCGCCCCCTTCTCCTTTTTCTTTCCATCTTTCCCAGCATCAGAGTCTTTTCCAATGAGTCACCTCTTAGCACTGGTGGTCAAAGTATGGGAACTTCAGCAACAATCTTCCAATGACTATTCAGGGTTGATTTCCTTTAGGATTGGCTGGTTTGATCTCCTTGCTGTCCAAGGGACTCTCAAGAGTCTTCTCCAGCACCACCAATTGAAATCATCAATTCTTTGGCACTCAGCCTTCTTTATGATCCAACTCTCACATCCGCAACTACTGGAAAAATAATAGCTTTGAGTCTATGGACCTTTGTCAGTAAAGTGATGTCTCAGGTTTTTAATATGCTGTCTAGGTTTGTCATGACTTTCCTTTCAAGGAGAGAGCATCTTTTAATTTTGTGCCTGCAGTCACCATCCGCAATGATTTTGGAGTCCAAGATAATAAAATCTGCCACTGCTTCCACTTTTTCCCCATCGATTTGCCATGAAGTGATATGACCAGACACCATGATCTCAGATTTTTAAATGTGGAGTTTTAAGGCAGCTTTTTCACTCTCTTCTTTCACTTTCATCAGGAAGCTCATTAGTTCTTCACTTTCTGCCATTAGAGTGATATCTTCTGCATATCTGAGGTTGCTGATATTTCTCTCGGCAATCTTGATTCCAGCTTGTGATTCATCCAGCCTGGTATTTCACATGATGTACTCTGTATATAAGTTAAATAAGCAAGATGACAATATACAGCCCTGACGTATTCCTTTCTCAATTTTGAACCAGACCATTGTTTCATATTTAGTTCTAACTGTTGCTTCTTGACCTGCATACAGGTTTCTCAGGTGACAGGTAAGGTGGTCTGGTATTCCCATTCCTTAACAATTTTCCACAGTTTTCTGTGATTCACAGAGTCAAAGCTTTTAATGTAGTCAATGAGGTAGAAGTAGATGTTTTACTGGAACTCCCTTGCTTTTTCCATGATCCAATGAATGCTACAAATTGATCTCTAGTTCCTCTGCCTCTTCAAAACCCAGTTTGTAAATGTGGAATTTCTCAGTTCACATACTGCTAAGGCCTAGTTTGAAGGATTTTGAGAATAACCTTCCTAGCATGTGAAATGAGTATAAATGTCTGGTAATTTGAGCATTCTTTGGCATTGCCCTTCTTTGGGATTAGAATGAAAACCGACCTTTTCCACTCCTGTGGCCACTGCTGAGTTTTCCAAATTTGCTGATATATCGAGTGCAGTACTTTCACAGCATCATCTTTTAGGTTTTGAAATAGCTCAGCTGGAATTCTATCGCCTACACTAGCTTTGTTTGTAGTAATGCTTCCTAAGGCCTACTTGACTTTACATCCCAGGATGTCTGGCTCTATGTGAGTGATCACACCATCGTGATTATCTATGTGAGTGACCATGCCATCATGATTAAGACCTTTCTTGTATAATTCGTCTGTGTATTCTTGCCACCTCTTCTTAATCTCTTCTGATTCTGTCAGGTCCTTACTGTTCCTGTCTTTTATTATGCCTATCTGTGCATGAAATGTTCCCTTGATATCGCTCATTTTCTTGAAGAGAGCTCTGGTCTTACCCATTCTATTGTTTTCATCTATTTCTTTGCATTGTTCTTTAAGAAGCCTTTCTTATCTCTCCTTGCTATTCTCTGGAACTCTACATTCAGCTGAGTATATCTTTTCCTTTTTCCCTTACCTTTCACATCTCTTCTTTCCTTGGCTATTTGTAAAGCCTCCTCAGTCACTTTGCCTCCTTGCATTTCTTTTTCTTTGGGATGCTTTTGGTCACTGCCTCCTGTACAATTTTAAGAACCTCCATCCATAGTTTTTCAGGTACTCTGTCTACCATATCTAGTCCCTTGAATCTGTTCGTCACCTCCACTGAATAATAATAAGGGATTTGATTTAGGTCATATCTGAATGGCCTTGTAGTTTTCCCTACTTTCTTCAATTTAAGGTTGAATTTTACAATATGGATTCATGATCTGAGTCACAGTCAGCTCCAGGTCTTGTTTTTACTGACTGTATAGAGCTTCTCTATCTTGGGCTGCAGAGAACATAATCTGTTTTTGGAACTGACCATCTGGTGATTTAGGGCCTTGAAATAAAAGATTATAATGAATAAATATATATACTATAATAATAATAATGAATAATGGTGACCGCAGCCATGAAATTAAAAGAAGCTTGCTCCTTGGAAGGAAAGCTATGGCAAACCTAGACAACATAATAAAAAGCAGAGACATCACTTTGCCAACAAAGGTACATATAATCAAAGCTATGATTTTTCCAGTACTCATGTAGGGATGTGAGAGTTGGACCATAAAGAATGCTGAGCATTGAAGAATTGATGCTTTTGAACTGTGGCACTGGAGAAGACTCTTGAGAGTCCCTTGGACACCAAGGAGATCAAACCAGTCAAACCTAAAGGAAATCAACCTTGAACATTTATTGGAAGACTGGTGCTAAAGCTGAAGCTCCAATACTTTGATCACTTGATGTGAAGATCCAACTCCCTGGAAAAGACCCTGATACTGGGAAAGGCAGGGCAGGAAGAGAAGGGGGCGACAGAGGATGAGAAGTTTGGGTGGCATCATCGACACAATGATGGGAGGGAGGGAACACAGCTCAGCCCATCAACAGATTTTTGGATTAAAGATCTACTGAGCATGGCCCCGCCCATCAGAACAAGACCCAGTTTCCCCCACAGTCAGTCTCTCCCATCAGGAAGCTTCCCTAAGCCTCTTATCCTTCTCCATCAGAGGGCAGACAGACTGAAAACCACAATCACAGAAAACTACCCAATCTGATCACATGAAACTATGAGCCATGCTGTGTGGGGTCATGGTGGGGAGGTCTGACAAAACGTGGTCCACTGGAGAAGGGAATGGCCAACCACTTCAGAATTCTTCCCTTGAGAACCCCATGAACAGTATGAAAAGGCAAAAAGATAGGGTACTGAAAGATGAACTCCCCAGGTTGGTAGTGTCCAATATGCTGCTGGAGATCAGTGGAGAAATAACTCCAAAGAATGAAGAGATGGAGCCAAAGCAAAAACAACACCCAGTTGTGGATGTGACTGGTGATGGAAGTAAAGTCCAATGCTGTAAAGAGCAATAATGCATAGGAACCTGGAATGTTAGGTCCATGAATCAAGGTAAATTGGAAGTGGTCAAACAGGAGATGGCAAGAGTGAACACCAACATTTTAGAAATCAGTGAACTAAGATGGACTGGAACGGGCAAATTTAACTCAGATGACCATTATATCTACTACTATGGGAAAGAATCCCTTAGAAGAAATGGAGTAGCCCTCCTAGTCAACAAAAGAGTCCGAAATGCAGTACTTGGGTGCAGTCTCAAAAATGACAGAATGACCTCTGTTCATTTCCAAGGCAAACCATTCAATATCACAGGAATCCAAGTCTATGCTGCAACCACTAATGCTGATGAAACTGAAGTTGAATGGTTCTATGAAGACCTACAAGACCTTCTAGAACTAACATCCAAAAAGGATGTCCCTTTCATCATAGGGGACTGGAATGCAAGTGTAGGAAGTCAAGAGATATCTGGAGTAACAAGCAAGTTTGGCCTTGTCATACAAAATGAAGCAGGGCAAAGGTTAATAGAGTTTTGCCAAGAGAATGAACTAGTCATAGCAAGCACCCTCTTCCAACAACACAAGAGAAGTCTCTACACATGGACATCACCAGATGGTCAATTCTGAAATTAGATAGATTATATTCTTTGTAGCCAAAGATGGAGAAGCTCTATATAGTCAGCAAAAACAAGACCAGGAGCTTACTGTGGCTCAGATCATGAACTCCTTATTGCCAAATACAGACTTAAATTGAGGAAAGCAGGGAAAACCACAAGACCATTCAGGTATGACCTAAATCAAATTCCTTACAATTATACAGTGGAAGTGACAAATAGATTCAAGGGATTAGAGCTGATAAACAGAGTGCCTGAAGAACTATGGCCGGTGGTTCGTGACATTGTACAGGAGGCAGTGATCAAGACCATCCCCAAGAAAAAGAAATGCAAAAAGGCAAAATGGTTGTCTGAGGAGGCCTTACAAATAGCTGAAAAAAAGAAGAAAAGCTAAAGGCAAAGGAGAAAAGGAAAGATATAAGCACCTGAATGCAGAGTTCCAAAGTATAGCAAGGAGAGATAAGAAAGCCTTCCTCAGCGATCAATGCAAAGAAAGAGAGGAAAACAATAGAATGGGAAAGACTAGAGATCTCGTCAAGAAAATCAGAGATACCAAGGGAATATTTCATGCAAAGGTGGGCACAATAAAGGACAGAAATTGCATGGACCTAACAGAAGCAGAAGATATTAAGAAGAGGTGGCAAGAATACACAGAAGAACTATACAAAAAAGATCTTCACAACTCAGATAATCACGATGATGTGATCACTCAGCTAGAGCCAGACATCCTGGAATGTGAAGTCAAGTGGGCATTAGAAAGCATCACTACGAACAAAGCTAGTGGAGGTGATGGAATTCCAGTTGAGCTATTTCAAATCCTCAAAGGTGATGCTGTGAAAGTGCTGCACTCAATATGCCAGCAAATTTGGAAAACTCAGTAGTGGCCACAGTACTGGAAGAGGTCAGTCTTCATTCCAATCCCAAAGAAAGGCAATGCCAAAGAATGCTCAAACTACCACACAATTGCACTCATCTCACATGCTAGTAAAGTAATGCTCAAAATTCTCCAAGCCAGGCTTCAGCAATACATGAACCGTGAACTTCCAGATGTTCAAGCTGGTTTTAGAAAAGGCAGAGGAACCAGAGATCAAATTGCCAATATCCGCTGGATCATTAAAAAAGCAAGAGAGTTCCAGAAAAACATCTATTTCTGCTCTGTTGACTATGCCAAAGCCTTTAACTGTGTGGATCACAATAAACTGTGGAAAATTCTGAAAGAGATGGGAATACCAGACCATCTGACCTGTCTCTTGAGAAACCTGTACGCAGGTCAGGAAGCAACAGTTAGAACTGGACATGGAACAACAGACTGGTTCCAAATAGGAAAAGGAGTACGTCAAGGCTGTATATTGTCACCCTGCTTGTTTAACTTATATGCAGAGTACATCATGAGAAACGCTGGGCTGGAAGAAACACAAGCTGGAATCAAGATTGCCGGGAGAAATATCAATAACCTCAGATATGCAGATGACACCACCCTTATGGCAGAAAGTGAAGAAGAACTAAAGAGCCTCTTGATGAAGGTGAAAGAGGAGAGTGAAAAAGTTGGCTTAAAGCTCAACGTTCAGAAAACTAAGATCATGGCATCTGGTCCCATCACTTCATGGCAAATAGATGGGGAAACAGTGGAAACAGTGTCAGACTTTACTTTTTTGGGCTCCAAAATCACTGCTGATGGTGACTGCAGCCATGATATTAAAAGACACTTACTCCTTGGAAGGAAGGTTATGGCCAACCTAGATAGCATATTTAAAAGCAGAGACATTACTTTGCCAACAAAAGTACGTCTAGTCAAGGCTATGGTTTTTCCAGTAGTCATGTATAGATGTGAGCGTTGGACTTAAAGAAAGCTGAGCGCCGAAGAATTGATTCTTTTGAACTGTGGTGTTGGAGAAGACTCTTGAGAGTCCCTTGCACTGCAAGGAGATCAAGCCAGTCCATCCTAAAGGAAATCAGTCCTGAATATTCATTGGAAGGATTGATGTTGAAGCTGATACTTTGGCCACCTGATGCGAAGAACTGACTCATTGGAAAAGATCATGATGCTGGGAAAGATTGAAGGCAGGTGGAGAAGGGGACGACAGAGGATGAGATGCTTGGATGGCATCACTGTCTCGATGGATATGAGTCTGAGCAGGCTCTGGGAGTTGGTGATGGATAGGGAGGCCTGGTGTGCTGCAGTCCCTGGGGTCGCAAAGAGTCTGACACGACTGAGCAGCTAAAATGAAACTGACACAGTGGGCACGGGTTTGTGCAAACTCCAGGAGACAGCGGAGGACTGGGAAGCCTGGCGTGCTGCGGGTCATGGGGTCACCTAGAGTCAGACACGACTTACTGACTGAACAACAACAACGAGTAACTAATATTTCTTTTTTTCCCCTAAATGTAAGTGTCATATAGAAATAAAGTAAAAACACAAAGTGTCCCATTCTGAACAAAAGATGTTCAATTATCTCAAGGTTTTATTTCCATTCTGGTTTATGAATAAGATTCTAATAAGAGCCTGGGCCTATGATTTGTCTAACCCGCCACCTCTATGGCACACAGACCACGCCTGGGGTAGCCACTGTCTGCTTCCTGAGGTGGTGGCTTTTCTGTCATGCTCGCCACACAGCCTTCTGGTCCAGGAACATCCAGCTTCCTACCCTACAAATGAATTCCTATCCTATGAAGAGCACCCAGATAAGTATATTCTTCCCTATTGATTAAAAGGCAGTGATTAGGACTTCCCTGGTGGTCCAGTGCTCGGGAGCCCACCTACCAGTGTGGAGCACTGGGCTTCGATTCCTGGTCAGGGAGGACCCACCATACTATGGGGCAGCTAAGCCCATGGGTCACAGCTACTGAACCCACGCTCTGGAGCCTGTGCTCTGCAACAAGAGAGCAGTCCCTGCCCCTCAGCTAGAGAAAGCCCGTGCGCAGCAGCAAAGACCCAGCACAGCCAAAAGTTAAAAAAAAGGAAATGACTACATCAACTTCGAGCATTTCTGAAGGGGCAAAAACAAGCACATGTTTTTATGTCATCATTTTAAAAGTGAATGTCTTAAAAAAGAGAGAAAAACTAAACACTGCAGCAGTCACAGGTAATGAGAAGAGCTGTACTGATTCGATTCATGTGCTTCCTCATCACTCTGTGAATTTTCGGTGTTAAGATATCACTTAGGGCTGCTTTGCTTTACCTGTGGATTTTAAGAAATCTGAGGACACGTGTTTTGCATTTTGACTCTTCTCTTACTGTTTGCATATAAAGCAGGCCTGTGAAAACAGTTGAATCTAAAGATCACGGATCACCGAAATTTCTCTAAGCTCATACCTTTTAAAGAGTGGTCTGTTTCTTTCCATACTGAAGAGAAACCTCAAGGCTCTGAATGCATAACACTGGAAAATAGAAGGATATGTGATTCTCAAATGGCAGCTCAAGAATGTAAGACATTTTCAGGATAGAATGATCATGAAGTGGACATTAACGTGGCTCTACAGTGAGTGTGGCTGGTCCCTGTGGGAGCCACAGCCAGCTTGCAAGTGAAAACAGGTAACATCAACACCAGAGTCAGCTCTCGTGTTTAAAAAGCGTTTGCGCTGTGGGAGGCTAGCGGTCTGGGCCTTGTTTGATTCAGGGCCTGTCATTAGTTCCTTTCTAGAATGTACAAAAGGAGCACAGAGACAAGAAATAAAACTCCTGTGCCGAGAAAACCAAACGTCACAGGATTTCCAGGAGCCCGAGGGTTATTTTGTTTCTAGCCTGCTATGTCTGCCTCGATATTTATATAGTTCTCGTGAGAAAATAAACCCTAGAAATGATGACATATAAAAATACCCACAGGCACAGAGGACTCCAGGTTGACAAATTGGTTTCTTGAGTACAGTCTAAGGCAGTCCCCAGACAGAACTATCTACAGTCACTCCTGAGAACACTCACGGAGGCCTGGGAGGGTTCACCAGAGAAAAATAAACCCTGGAAACTCTGCACGGCTGAGAAAAGAGAGCAGGAGAGCCCCTGGCCTGCAGCTGTGCCTGTACCGGAGGCCACCACCAGGGTGACTAGCGTCCGCTGAATTCAAGTCTGCAATCATTTCATAAAATCAGTGATCTAAGTATAGAAGGGTCGCAAACAAAACGGCCTGGAAAAGTCAGGCAGATCACAAGACGACACAAAGGAGCCTGGTGGGAAAGCAGTGGCGGCTGTGAGAAGTGGGGAACCTGTGTGTGTCTTGGGAGAATTTCCGTACAAATTCCTTAAAACCCTCTGCTGACCTAACAGGCTGCACGTCCAGTAGAGGGTGGACTTGTCCTGTTCTGGTGCAAGGTCAGGCCTCTGTGCTGCCTGAGAGAAAGTCAGCCCCACGCCTGTGTGTTCTCGATGGTAGCTCTGTCTGCCAGCCCACAGACAGCACCACAAATTCTGCGCAGGGTCTGATGATCATTCTGGGTGAGAGCTCTTAAGTCAGCTTGAAGGCAAACGTTACTTTTTACTTCCTTTTCTAATGACTTGAAAAAAAGGATGAGCTTCCACAGCTGCAAAGGCTTCCTCTGAATCTGGTTTTATTATTCCAGTGTCTCAGGGAACACTTGCCCCCTGGTGTCCATATAAGACCCTGCAGACTGTGACCCCTTCTTACTCCCCAGGCCCCTTCTCCCAAGGCACTCCCCCTCCTCCTCCGCCCCCACACACCTGCCCTAAGCACGCTCTAAGCTGCCAGGCCTTGGTGCTGTGTCCATGCTCCTCCGCTCTGGAGTAGGAGCCCTGGGTGTCCACTCCACCCCTTCACTCACCCAACCAGCACCTTCTCATCTATTGAGACCCATTTTACAAGTTTGCCTTTGTAAAGGAGAAAGGCTAGTGACTGTGGTCCGTGCTTAAACACAGCACATAATTCCTCCCCCACTTTTTTTTGCTGATATACAAGCAATATTTTTAAAACAGAACTTATGGATAAGCAAAGAAATATCTAAATAAAATATCTATAAAAATGAATATTTTAGATAAAATATCTATCTCCCTATGTAGAAACCACAATTAAATCATTTACACTGTTTTAACAGCATTTCTTTCCATGCCAGCCTGTCTCACCACGTGGTTTTCCCTCACGGTCAGTGTAGGGAACCAGTGCTAACCTAAAAGTTCTAAAAATCATACCTTATATTATCAACATTTCCCCAGATTCCAGTAACTTGATAGTAAAGAATAATAGTTATGTTTATTACCTGTAATAGATTAGTTTTTGCTGCATTCTTTTGTTTGTTTGGTAAAATTAATTTTGCTATCGTATATATACCATTTTCCTGGAAGAATAAAGATGCCATGTTATCAGTGAGCAAGAAGAAAAGAACAACTTTAAAACATTAAAGAAGAAATGTTAGTATAATTTTGGAGCCATGAGTAAATATTACAGGACAGTACTAAAGATGTTAATGTAATGTGTTTAAACATCAAAGGGTATAACCACATCTTAAAACTTCAACTGTCATTAAAGATGATAACAAAGTACATCAATTAAAAGCGATTTAAATACTTTAAAAACAAAGAGTAGAAGCCAAAAAGGGAGCAGAGTTAAAGGATCCAAATATCTCTATATTGTGCATTTTAAATACAAAATTATAAAATATAATATACAAAATTATACTTTATAAAAATTATAATATATAAAATATTTCTCCCTTTGTTGTCTTGTTAATTAAACAATACATGGAGATAAATTAGTATAGAAAAGAAAACAGAAAATTAAGAGAAAATAGATTTTAAAAAATGAATGCTATTTGTATAAACAATTAACATCTTTCTAGACTTACTCTAATACAAATATACACATGGAGGAATGAACAAAATGTATTGCCTTACTGGTACTTTTTTATTATCTATTAAGTATGTAATGTACTAAATTCTCTACGTGGACATTTATAACTGTGCAGAGTTTTACCTGCCTTACTGCATTTAGTCTTTTATAAAATAATTTATTTTTAACTGGAGGATAACTGCTTTACAATATTGTTGTAAATACTGTATTGTCGGTTTCTGCCATACATCAACATGAATCAGCCACAGGTATACACATGTCCCGCTCTCTTGAATCTCCCTCCCGCCTCCCGCCCCATCCCACCCCTCTAGGTTGTCACAGAGGTTGTTTGAGCTCCTTGCAGGGTACAGCAAATCCGCCCTGGCTACCTGTTTTACATACGGTAATGTCTGTTTCCAGGCCACTCTTTCAATTGGCCCCTCCCTCTCCTCCCCCCACTGGGCCCACAGTCTGTTCTCTCTGCGTCTCCACGGCTACCCTGCAGATAGGTTCCTCGGTACCATCTTTCTAGATTCCATATATGTGTGTTAATATACAATGTTTGTTTCTCTTTCTGACTTACTAGCTATTATGTGAATTAGTCTTACAATTTCCTTGTTTTATACGTGACAAAGTCAAAGCTTAGGCTGAATACTTTTCCAGAGGCCAAGACAGCAAGTCAACAGTAACGGGACTGAGCTTCCCCCTCCCTCACCAGCCACCCTGACCTGCTGAGCTCCTCAGGGACTCTCACCACTGCCGACCTGCCCCTTACTAACATTATGAATTTATATATTTTTAAGTTGATGTATTGACCCCCCCAACAAAAGTTTCCTCTGTAAAATCTAACAAGCAGGAAGTAACTTTTATAACAGAAACACATTAAAGGGTCGTATATAAATGTGTATATTTATACACACACGTATGACGCTGTGTGTAGTAAGCTGGTTGCTGAATTATGCTTTGTGTGTTTTGTGAAATTAGTCTCTCAGCAATAAATATTTTGTTTGCTGTGTTTCATCCATATGATCCCGCCACCCCACTACTGGGCATATATACCCTAAATAACTAGATGTCCTCTTAAAGTTAGTTATCCTTAGCTGATGGCATCCTGTGTGCCCCAGATGAACACAGTTCAGAGCAGCTTTTAAAAAAAGGATAAAGAGAAGGAAATAGATTGCGTATAATGTAAGAAATAAACACCATCAGTCAAGTACATGGCAGTTCTCTTAAAGCTAAGTGAGTTAACAGGGGAAGGACAAGAATATGAAATGGAACCCTACACGTTGGATGAGATATCACAATGTTTTAAGACCATGCTGTTGGCACCACAGAGGCCACGTTCTGGGGTACGAGGGCCGCCTGCGGTGGGCCCCCTCCACTGTGACACGGTCCCCGCCTCTCACCTGCACCACCTGGTGGGCATTGGTGTCGTCCAGCGCCAGCTCCGTGAGGGCCGCACAGCAGGCTGCAATGAGAACCGTCAAACACCGAGTCTTCCATGCCCACAGCTGCGCTTGCATGGTTACACCAGCACGCTCACCACCTACCTCAGAGAACTTCACTGGCAGAGTCATTCCTCAAAAAACACTGATGTTCTGGGCCTTCCCTCGTGGACCAGTGACCAAGACTCCACATTCCCATCGCAGAGGGCCCGGGTTCAAGCCCTGGCCGGGGAGCTACATCCTACATGATGCAACTAAAAGCCCCGCCTGCCACAATGAAGATCAAAGATCCCGTGTGTGCAGCAAAGACCTCATGCACCCAAATAAAGAAATGATTTTTTTAAAGAGTTGGTTTTAAAAAAAAAAGAAACACTGATTTTCCCTCTGGCACATCTCTGGGGAAGGGCAGCTGAGCTGTGCTGGCCGGTGCCTGTCCTCTCCGCGTAACTCCAGGGTGCGCACACCCCACGCAGCCTGTGCGCAGGGGAGGCGGGCAGGCACCCTCCGCCCCGAGCCCGGCACGGGCCCTCATGGAGCAGGCGCGCAGTGTACATCCACAACGGGTGGGCAAACAGTGTGCACTTGAAATACACTATACAAATTAACCTTTACAATCTGAGCATGAACTCTTTCGGAGGGCTGATAGACTATGACCCAGAACTTGTAAGGAGAGGGGGCCAGGAGTCCAACCCCTAGTTGGGCACCTGTCCAGAACACAGTTAGCAAAGTTTGGGGTGTCATTAACCTGCAACTCCAACCCTGGTACCAAGAAGTTTCAAGCATCCACATGAATTTAACTTCATAGTTTTTATAGCTATAAATTGGGCCTAATTAATATTATCCTTATAATCTTAGAATAGAATAATATAAAGTTAAGCAGTATCAAATAATGAAACATAATAATGTGATATAAATACCTGCTTGAAGAGAGAAAGTATTTTCTTGTATTTCCCGAGGGCTTAAATCTTCTGACAAATGAAGCTGCTGGATTCGGCCAGCCGCATTGGCACTAGACAGGCTTCCAATGGAGGAACGATCAGAAACAAAATTTCTGTCTCTGAAAAAGAAAAGTCAACACACAGACCGATTTACCAATGGCAGTTCAAGGTCAGTGCATTCTGGTTTCCATTTGAGAAACCTTGCCTCTCCCGGATCATAAAGTTTTCTCCCGTGTTATCTTTATTGTTCGGCCTTCCAAACCACGCAGACATCATTTAGTGTGTGCTGTGATGCAGGAGTCATCTCTCTGTCTCATGCGGCCGCCTCTGTTTTGAACTCTCTTCCTCTGCCATTTACTTGAATACATCTCGGTCTTCATCATTCTGGGTTTTGTCTTTTTCCATTAAACTTCAGTCTTCTTTTATCTTAGGGAAGTTCTCTTCTATTAGATCATTGAGGCTTTGCAAAATTTCCCATGGTTTTATTCCTTACCTTAGGAATGTCAATTGCCCACGTGTCCTGCGGCCACACCTTCATTCTGCAGTTGCTTTCGCTCCCTTGTCTCCTTCCCCCGAGTCGTGTGTGATGCCATCAGGCACGCCCTTCCTCTCACCGACTCCGCGTTCTTCCTGGTACTGGGTTTGTGCCGTGGTTCAGTTCCCATCTCCCAGCTCCACAGCCACCCTGCTCCCCTTTGCACTGTTCTATCATCTCACGTTCAGTTTCATTTCACAAACTTTACAGTCTATTCAGTCTTTGACAAAATAAAGCATTTGATTCTCTGTTTACTTGGTGTAACATTTTCCACAACAGATTATTCATCTGTGTTTATCTGCTTTGTTGCCTTTTGTTTTTCATGATTGCCCAGAGTTGTTTTTTGTTTGGGGGGGGGTTGTATTTATTTGTCATGACCACAGTTCTACCTAGATTTCTATATGCCCAAGTGTATCATGGATGGAGTCTCCCCGTCCCCCTCGCGTCACCCAGGCCCTCTGCCTTCCTTTGGGGAGCAGAGGGAAGACATCGGAGCCAGGTCTAGGGATAGTCACCATCAGCGATCTTCAATTATATAAAACTTGAATGTCAGGGGTCACTCTGCCTGATCAAGAGCATGGAGCCTACTAGTTACTGCCTCTGAGTTTGGGGCTGCAGGTGAATGGGCATGACTAGATCTCCTGAATGCCACCCTGAAAACACAGCCTGTTCATACTCAAGCCAGTAGACAACCCGGCAGCCTTGTACCAGCTCCAGGCAGCCAAGGTCTGAAAGGATACTTGTTTACCCAGCTGGGGTCATAATTCTCCCAGAGCACTGAGTTATGTTTAACATAGAGTAAGTGTTGACATATATCATCTTTCCAGGGAAGAGATTTCTAACATTGTACCACAGAAGTGGACTGGGAAAATTCCTTCTTTTTAGATGTAAAAGAACTCTTTTCTATAAAGAATAGTTATGGCTTGAACAAAATAGGAAAACTAGTGCCTTATATTAAACTCAGTTCTGTGTAGGCATTGCCCTTGAAATATTGCTTAACTATTATATAATTTAATTTTATCATCAAGAAAATAGTTGCTCTCCAAGAGGGCTCCCCACAGCCCTCTGTAATAACTATCACGGAACAAAAATTATCACTACCACCACCATCAACATCATCATCCTACAAACTCAAGTAGGAAAAAAACATCTGCAATCAGAGTTACTTTGACTATTAGGCTAACCCATTATGCCACAATACTAATGAAAGATTTAAACTTTACAGTATTTGAGATATTTGTGTGATATTCATGAAAACAAGAAAGTTGTCAACAGTCTACACATCTTTTTCTTGGTTCTGGTAAGGACAGAAATTGTTAAGAAAGCTACTGCTCAGATCTCTAGTCTGTTCTTACACTTCGGAAAGTTCCCTCAGAGAATGGAAGTGATGACACATAGCTCCACAATATCAAGTTACAAGGCACAACAGGCACAAATTCTGAATGACGTTGGTGTGATAGCACATTATATTAAAACTGATGTTACTTTTTTATCAGAATGAGCTTTATTTACATACTAGAGATAAGTGTGATCTTTTTCTAGGCAGATATAATTCTTTTCACCTTTAATTCAGCATCTAGAGGGAGTGAATTATGCTTTATAATAATTTTAGGTAATAGAACCCTCCCCCTGATGGTACCAATAGATGTTGTTATTCAATACTTCAAAGGATGTAACACACACAATATCTACTATGTGTTGTTACTGTTATAATTTTTGCAACATACTTCAAGAGAATTTCACTTTGCAGCTCTTTTAACAAACCATTCCTTCCCCAGATTCATGGCTCTGGACGTCACTGAATTCTGTTTCTAAAAGAGAGACAGCAAGGTGTTCACACAGCTCAGAGCACTGCCATGGAGATGAGAGAGAAGAGAGGAGCGACTGGACCAGGGTCAGTAACGTGGAGTCATCTGATGGACAGTATTTTCTCCTGTTTCAGCTAAGGATTCACACCTGCTGCTGGCATGCATGCTTTGCCTTCTCTTCATAGATAACATACATGCACACACAGACATTTTAGTAAAACAGTAGGAACTGGTGTACTTGCTGGGATTACAATATGCACATACTGATTCAAGAAGGGTGCCCAGACAAATGTTTTCTTTGGGTTTCTATTCAGCCCACATTTGCAGAGTGAAGGCCTTCTTTACCCCTGGCACTAGCCTGCAGGCTGGTGATGCAAAGATAAACATGTCAGGGCTCCCCACCCCCTCCCCCAAGAAGCTGAAAAGACAAATGCTCCCGACATTGACCAAGAGCCTGTTTACAACAAGTAAAAATGCCTCTGCAGGAGCGGAACGACCAAGGAGCAGAGGGGAGCTAGCCGAGCACGCGCCCACCCTGCCTTCAAGCGGCTGAGACCCCAGCCTGCATCAACCAGGCTGGGACAGGTGGAAGTCCACCCTGACTCACCCTCGCAAAATGTGAAGAAGTTGCTTGATGCCACCCCAAATGCGGATTTCCACGCTGGTCTCTGGGTCCTCGCAAATCTGCACCAGAATCCAGACGACACTCCACAGCAGCTTCAGGTGGTCTGAGTGCAGCAGGCTGAGCAGGACGGGGACCCCCTCGTAGAGCTTCACCTGCTCTCTCACCTGGGGCTCTGCACAGAGCAGGCGCAGCAGCTCGGCTGTCAGCCTGAGACGGTGGGGAGGAGGGGGGTGGGGTGGGGAGGGGGGGAGGAGGGGGGTGGGGAGGGGGGAGGAGGGGGGGTCGGAGGGGGGGGGAGGAGGGAGGGGGGGTGGGGAGGAGGGGGGGTCGGAGGGGAGGGGGGAGGAGGGAGGTGGGGTGGGGAGGTGGGGGGGTCGGAGGGGAGGGGGGGAGGAGGGAGGTGGGGTGGGGAGGTGGGGGGGTCGGAGGGGAGGGGGGAGGAGGGAGGTGGGGTGGGGAGGTGGGGGGGTCGGAGGGGAGGGGGGGAGGAGGGAGGTGGGGTGGGGAGGTGGGGGGGTCGGAGGGGAGGGGGGGGAGGAGGGGGCAGGCGGGGGTGACATGGGGGGAGAGGCGGGGGGAGGGTGGGGAGGAGGGGGGAGGTGGGGGTAGACAGGGGAGAGGTGGGGGAGGGTGGGGAGGAGGGGGGAGGTGGGGGTAGACAGGGGAGAGGTGGGGGAGGGTGGGGAGGAGGGGAGAGGTGGGGGAGGAAGGTGAGGAGGAAGTGGGGGGAGACCGGGGGAGGCGGGGGGAGGGTGGGGAGGAGGGGGGAGGTGGGGAAGGTGGGGGGTGCACTCAGCTCAGTGGGACTGGCCTGGCTTGGTTCACACTGAGCTGCTGACTCGCACAGACTGTGGCGCTAACACACTCCACATCCTGGTCTGCACACGTTTCTGTAAAGGGCTGGACCCCAGCTAAGTGTTTGTAGCTGTGTACACCTTACAGTCTGTCACGACTACCCAGTCACACTGACACGTGCAAAAGCAGCCACAGGCAACACACAAAACCCAACAGGCACAGCTGTGTGTGCAGGGGGCCAAATTTCACCTGCAGGTTGTGGTCTTGTAACCATGTTCTAAGTCACGTCTTCACGGTATCCCCATTGGTCTGGCTAAAAACCTACTAACCAGCAAATAGGCATCAAGTACATACAAAAGGACCTGCATTGTGCCCAAGACCAAAGAAATATGAAAGCTTTATCTTAGTCTTCAGAAACTTATGTGATTGCAAAAATTAGACATTAGGGACTTCCCTCATGGTCCAGTGGTTAAGAGTCCACCCTTCAATGCAGAGGGCATGGGTTCAATCCCTAGTCAAGAAACGAAGGCCCTGCATGCTCAGGCAACTAAGCCTGCATGCCACAACTAAGACCTAATGCAGCCAAATAAATACATATTTTTTTTTTAAAAAATGAAACACTAATACATGATGGCAAAAAACACTATGATCCAGGGAAATTAAATGCAAAGCGCTCAGTGAACATCTGGAGAATAAAAGATAATGATGGATAAGACATAAGGTTCAACTAAGCTCTGAAACATTATGATGACAGACATTTCAGAGAACCATCCTATCCTCCAGACTCACGCTCTGAACGCTCCCGGGGTGGTGTCATTTATTCTTAAGGCCTCAGACCCTCTCTCTGCCCTACATGGAGAGTTCAGGCAAGCAGCACTCCCAACCTCTGGAGTTTCCAGTGAGCCACTTAAGTTTGCACAGGCACTCACCCAACTGTCTCTAGACTCAAAGTCCTTCTCCTCCTCCCCAGATCAGCCCTTCCTCTCATGTTCCTGATCTGGACCCAGGACACCACAGCCTTTTCAATTTCCAAGCCAAAGATTGGGAATCCTCCCAAGACACTTCCTCTTCAACCTGTCCCTGCAGTGGGGACCCTTCAGTGCCCCTGTTTCCGAGGCAAGCACTGGGGCTAATTCTCCTGTGAGTCCCGCAGTAGCTATCCCCACTGTCCCCCCATCCTAGTGATGCTCAACTATGCTCACGAGACAAGCCCCTCAGCCAGCCAGCTCTCCAACGTTCCCATTCTGATCTGGACTCACAACTCCTTTGTGTCTGTGCCAAGTCCCTTCAGTTGTGTCCAACACTTTGCAGCCCTATGGACTGTAGCCCACCAGGCTCCTCTGTCCAGGGGATTCTCCATGAACACTGGAGTGGGTTGCCGTGCCTTTCTCCTGGGGATCTTCCTAGCCCAGGGATTGAAACTGCGTCTCTCATATCTCCTGCATTGGCAGACGGATTCTTTACCACTAGTGCCACCTGGGAAGCCCCCACAATTCCTTTACCTGAGCTAATTTTCCACAGCTCCTCTCCCTCCCAAACTTTAATGCTCTGACATTCAGAACATATGCGCTTTCATAGACTGCATTCTTCACCTTCTCGAACTTACTACACTACACCTTCCCTCCTCGTTCTAAGTGAATCTCACTGTGTGGCTGAATTCCACACCCCACACACTAAGATTAGAAGAACTGTTCCCACAAAATCCATCCGACCATGCTTAAAATCTCCCTGTGAGTCTCCCTGATGTTCATGATAAAAACCACACTATTTAGCACAAACAGCCCATCAGTGACCTGGTTAAAGGTGTCTCCTCTGTAAAATAGGGGAAGAGAATTACTGTTCAGAGTAAACAAGCCCACACAGAGAAGTGCTTAGAGCAGGGCCTGGCGTGCAGAGAGCTGCCAAAGGGAGCTGCATCTCTAACTTAGCACCATCTCTTTCACTAGTTTTCTGGCACCCCCTCCCGCACGCTGCTGCAGCTACACCCACCCACAAACGCTCACCCCTTGCCCATCACTGCACGCCTTCAGGGGGAGCATATTCTGTTCACTTGTCCCTTTTACTGCCTGGATACAATTGCTCCCTCTTTTAGGAAACTTGGAATGACCTCTTGCTCCCCCTGGAGGTGCCCTGAGCCCAGGGTATCTGTCCTGTGCCTCACCGACCACACCAACTGCAACGCTGGGGTGAAACTGACGGCTTGTGTTTCTGACCCCCCCCCCCGACATTGTGCGACCCTGGCTCATCCATTTTTGGTTTTTCAACACCTGTGCAGGGTCTACTAGGTCAATGAATTCAGATAACCAAACCTATAAGTACAGTTGGTAAAAGAGGGTTAAATTGGCTTAGAAGAATTATTCAAGGGATTTACTACGACTTAAATGTCAGTGCCTTATTGCCTGGGATTTCTATTAACTATTTTGCCTCCTTAGAATATGATCATTTATTCAACTCAGTATCAAATGATACTCAACTCAGTATCAAATGACACAGGTTGCAACTTGATAACCTAACAGATATCTGGGTACAGTAAGTTTTTAGGGCAAAATGTAGTTCAAGTGAAAATGATTCATTTTATTTTAGATTGTTTTGGTCATGAAATAAGTCAGTAGCTATCTTAGTGTATTTTACCTGCCTTAAGCAAAATAGATTTTAGGAATCTAATCATTTATTCAACACACAATCTGAAATTACTAAAAGTAGAGCCACCTTAGAGTTTCTTTCCTTAAGAAGACAGGATGTAAATAAATGTAATAAACAAAAGTATTAAAGATGCAATCATAGATTTATATATTTCAAATATGACCAGTTCTAGAAGTGAGACAGGACCAGAGATAAACTGATACACCTCTTTACTATTTGTTACTTTATATAAACTTAAATAGAAAATAAATGCCAAGGTGACTCGTGATATTCAGCTAACAATGTAACATGGCATAATTAGAATAATAACCATCATTTTCATCAAATATAAGACACTGCCATTTTCCCCTGTTAGCAATCCTACCTTTTGGAAAGCAAGTCATATTCATGTAAAATCATCAGCAAATTTTCTACAATGTTGAGCTCACTTATCTTCTCCCTACACTCTGGACTACAAATTGAAAAGTATTAGTAACTATGAGAGATATCTTTTATTGATACCACATCCACATATTTAATATCTTAGTTCTCATATTATCCCAGGAGGAGAAGCAAAATGCAATATAGCTCTATAGAGCAGGGCTACATTAAGTGCCAACATCAGTAAGTATTATATGTCATAAATGTAAATTTGCTCAGTAACAGTATGATGATGAACACAGTTTCCACTGGAGAGGGGCATGCATAATGTGCTCACTAAAAAGCAGTGAGGAGCAGTACTCACAATATCTGAGAAGCAGAAACAAGCTACAGGTCCTCTGATAGACGAAACAGAGACATGTGATAACTGAATATGCATACATAGTTATAATTGAATATAATTATGTGTACGTAACTGAATATTATTCAGCCATAAAAACATGCTGTCATTTTTGATGACGTGGATGAACCTAGAGGGCATTCTGTTAAATGAAATGAGCCAAACAGAGAAGGGCAACTACCATATCGCATCACTTACATGTGAAATCGAAACTAAACAGCAAAACCGACTATATAGAAACAGACACGAGGCTGGCAAGTGAGCACCAGGGGCGGGAAGCAGCGGGGGCGGGGAGATGTGGGTTACAGCGCGCACACTTTCAGGTATGAGAAGACTGCGCACCAAAGACCCAACTACTCGGCAACTACAGTTAGTAACAGGGTCGTGCACGTGAAAGTTGCTGAGAGAAGATTTTACGTGTTCTTATCACAGAACCAAAAAGAGAGGTGAAGAGGTGTTAATTATCTTGATCTTGGTAATCACCCCACAGTGTATATGTGTATCAAATCTTTACATTATACCCTTGAAATACATAAAATTACATTTATAATTATTTCTCAATAAAGTTGGAAAAAACAAAACAGTGATCCACTGATTGGCATAAATAAAGTTTTTTATTTAAAATAATCATAACCTCTGAAAGGGTTACCTAGAATTTGTTGAAGGGCAAAAATATTTAAAAGTCTTAAATATAGAGGACAGAATGAAGAAAGACAGTCAGGGAGATTCAACTGTCAAAGAAATGTGCGATTTGAAAGTAGAAATAACTGAAGGTTGAATGAAAAGACTAGATAAATATTTCTGGTCAGAAAAAAATTTTTAGCAGCTTTGCTGTTACAACTTAAATTCTAAAATGATGCATTTCCACTCCAATCCTCTTCAATATATTGATGGTATTTCATGTTTTTATTCACAAATCTCAACTAAGTAGGTAACAAAATAAATTTCGCATTTCTCCCATCTGAATTGCTTTAGCAGCAGAACTTTTAAAAATACACTCACCTTTCAGCTAAACTAGCCAGAGCCAGAAGGGCGCCCAACAGAACATTGGTATCTCGGGCACTGAGTAAATTTACTAACGTCTGAAAAATGGAGTAAAATAAAGTTTGATTATGTTAAAGCACTACAAGCTTCTTGAACAGTATGTTTCCTTCTAAAGATCACAGGTACTTAACCTCATAAGAGAAGGTTTGTTCAACATTGCCGATTGTCAGTTCTTCCTGCGGCAGGCGCCCTCCCCTCTTTGCAGGAGCCCCTTGTGAGCCCCTTGTGAGCGTCCCGCCGAGGGGAGGAAGCAGGGGCCCGAGTGGTCCTGCACTTCCAGGTCCCCGTGCCCTCTGCTCTGCCTTCTGGTGCCACCGGTCACTCAGGATGAGAACTCACCCTCACTCGGGCACTGCAACTGTGCAGGCACTTTCCAAATTATGAACGTATTGTTTCAACAAAATGTTGAAGGCTGTCTTTTTTCCCCCAAACTAAGGAAAATGTGTTAACGCTATCAGACACTCCATTTGCCTCTCAGATTTCTTACTGATGCTAAGTAACACCACTGAGCTGGGAGTCATCTGTATCTCAGCAGTCACCTCTCAGGATTCCTATTACTACAGATCTATGTATCTTCTCTCTCCATTTTCAGAGTCCCCCAGAGTGTACAACCAGACATACTTCAGACCAGACCTGCAGCCTGCACAAATGCTAGGCTGATTTTGTGAATCTTCCCCTTTATGACCTCATGCACTTTACATGGAGCTAGCAATATCTTTGTTTCTCAGATCCCTTCTTTTTTCCTGTCACTTTTTCCTTTCTGTCTTTTTTTTTTTTCTATTTTTTCCCCCAAGGTGCATGGCATATGGGATCTCAGTTCCCTGAATAGGGTTGAACCTGCAGCCCCTGCCGTGAAAGTGCAGAGTCCTAAGCACGGGACCACCTAGGAGTCCCTCCTTTCTCCCAACATAATGTTTCCCAGACTCCAGTCACTGACATATCATTTCACAATTTTTGTCACATGCACCCTTAACACTAACTTAATGTTACTCAAAAATGTTCTTCAAATTCTAACTGATATTAGCGAAATACACAGCTATCGAAATAAAAGACGCTAACCTGTATATCACTAAGAATCAACCTCCATAAAATGAGTAGCACGTGCTAACACCTTTTAGACAACTTTGCTTTAATACTTGCTGGATAGTGGCTTCTGGGGACACAGAAACTCACAAACTATTGAAACCTGTCTCTAGGCAGCTACCATCTAAATGGTTTTGCTATAAATATAAATGTAGTCTGTTTTGATTAAGCCTGCATTCATTCATCTTGAAATATGTATTTGACTCACAGGTTTGTAATAGTAAACCATCTTATTATGAGGTTAAACCACATCAAACTGACCTATGGACCATGGTAATTTCCCATGGTTCAAACTAACATAACTTCATGTGCCAAACTAATATTTATTTGTAAGCACACACTTGGGGTCAGTTTATGTATAACAACATTTAAATCAGGCAATCAAATTAGTTGATTAAGCAATAAATAATTAAACATTAGCATAGAAAAAGAGAAGTTTCAGAAAACCTCTATTTGCTGTTTCTAAATTTACTCTTTAGGTGGGTTAGCAGAGAATGGCAGTTTTAGGCTAGGTCAGCAAGTTTTCGAATTATAATTACAGGTGGGGAGGCTTGACTGCAGTGCTCTGGACCCTGTACGTGAACCATCACCACGTGATGCTGAAGCAGGAACTCCTTCTGCGACCACTCACCTTGTGAGCTCCACTTGTGGTGACCCATTGTCTTTGGTCTCTGACAGCAGCAAGTTTTTGAAAAATATCTATAAAGAAATGAGATATTTTGATGAGGGATTTGAAGCTTAAAACGGGGGAGTGCTCAGGCTTCCCAGGGGGTACTAGTTGTTAAAAAAAACAAAAAACCCCACCTGCCAATGCAGGAGACCTAAGAAACAGGGGTTTGATCCCTGGGTTGGGAAGATCCCCTGGAGAAGGGCACCGCAACCCACTCCAGTATTCTTGCCTGGAGAATCCCATGGACAGAGGAGCCTGGCAGGCTACAGTCAACAGGGTCACAAAGAGTTGGGCACGACTGAAGCGACTTGGCATGCACGCAAAAAATATTTTTGCCAAAAGTTGCTTTTATAGCCTTCCCTTGTGGCTCAGCTGGTCTGCCTGCAATGCGGGAGACCTGGGTTCGATCCCTGGGTTGGGAAGATCCCCTGGAGAAGGGAAAGGCTACCCACTCCAGTATTTTGGCCTGGAGAATTCCATGGACTTTATAGTCCATGGGGTCGCAAAGAGGTGGACACGACTGAGCGACTTGCATTTCACTTACTTTTATAGAAGTCTCTCGCGCACTAAATAAACCTAAGCTTGTGCTCAATGAAAGTCTTTTTAAACATGAAATTGGGCTTTTCAGGATAAGAATCATGATCTAAAATCTCCCCTCTGGGTACATTTTTCACTGAGCGTAACAGGTGGCATAGACTCTGAAGTCCACAGGTGTGTGGGACCCGCCGAAGCGTTCAAAGCGTCCCCTCTCCCCTGGCGCTGCCTCCCGGGACCGCGCTCACACGTCATGTTGACCAGCTTGTCCACGCTGTGCTGCGTCTCCCCGTAGCCGAGGTAGCCGTGCGCCGCGATCTCCATGTACTGCGGGGGGACCAGACAACAGGCGGGTCAAAGCAGGCAGGGGACTCGGAGAGCGCGCCACAGGAGGGGTGAGGTTGTGTACTTCTGAAAATGAGCTGCGGATGGCGCAACAGGGTCAGCAAACAGCACTGGGTGCCCCTGGCCGGCTTCACCCACGCGCAGAGGAGGACGGGCTTCCGGGCTCTCAGCTTCGCTGGGGTGTGTGGACCAGAAGTGCAGGGAGGGACCTGGAAAGGCTGCTTAAACCCTCAAAAGTCCCAAGATGACTCATAACTCAATCAATCTGTGTTGCAATTTAGCCTCCAAATATAAGATACAAATAAGATACATGATACATAATATACAGTACATAGAATTTTAATTCTTCAATGTATCTTTTCATTAGAATTTTTATAACACACTGCATATATTTTATTGACCTTATGTTTTATAATATCCTAAATTACACCTAACCAGCATACAAGTAGATAGCAATAATTGTAATGAAATGTATGGGATAGTCTGAAAATCCCTCACTGTTTGTAATTGTAAAATTATAAAAACTGATAATAATAAGAAATAGGTTTACAGAAATACATATATTTCTGACATTTTAATGGAAGTAAAATGGATAGAAAGATCCTTTAAAATATAATCTTATAAAGGATTATTTCATTAAATGAGCTAAACCTCTAGCCAATTAAAAAAACTTCAAAATAAAAACTAGATATCATCTATTTCCCAAGAATAAAAGTAATAAAATAAGTTTACTATTAAATTGCCATTAAAATTAATCATCCATTAATAATTTAGAATGAATTTGCAGGGCCATGGGTTTATTACGAAAATTATTCTTTGCATACATGCTATAGATTTCAGGAGGATGGGCTGTTTCAACTATTTCTATACCTAGAAATTTTGTTTGATTGTATTAATAAGCCCAAACATTGGGCTGACTCAGCATGTTTAGTCAGCTCCTTACTTTCCCTCAGTAGTTAGCAAAGCAGAAAAATACATGAAGATCTTCCTCACACTGTCATTTATATCAAATATTTTAGTGAGCACAGTAATTCTTTATTGTGTGAAAAAGTGATGAGCATCCTCATAGGCAATGTTTTCTCCTGCCAACTTGGTGTGTGCACTGCCAAGGCCCAGGGCCTGCCAGCCAACACCTATTTATTGTCTTCACTCACTCAAAACAGGTGACCTTTTCTAAAAGTCTCTCATTTCACAGGCGGGGTAAAGTGAGCCCAATCAGCCGGAGAAAGCAGCTCAGTCCCTCCCTGCTCTGTGCGTATCCTGTACACTCACGACCCTAGGCTCGTCTCCTTGGCAGGCGGCTATGTTGAAAGAGACCTCTCTGTCACACACTGTGGATCTCTGCCCGGAGGCACAGCACAAAATGGAAAGGCAAGACCAGCCACCACAAAAGAGATCTTACCTGAGCTAGGTTTTCAATTCCACCCAAGCTATGAAGTATTTCCTAATAAAATAAAACAATAGAAAAGACATGAACGATGAGAAGGGGGGGTGTATTTTACAGGCAACTGATTTATGAAGTCATGAGTCTGTAACTATTTTTGAAGGTCCACACTCTAATATAAATATGGAAAACTTTAACGTTGGTCATTCACACTATATTTAACACAAACTATTAATAGATATGGGCTTCCCTGGTGGCTCAGCGGCAAAGAATCTGCCCGAAATTATGCATGCAGGAGCTGCAGGAGACTTGGGTTTGATCCCTGACTCAGGAAGATCCTCTGGAGGAGGGCATGGCAACCCACTCCAGTATTCTTGCCTGGAGAATCCCATGGACAGAGGAGCCTGTGGAGGCTACAGTCCACGGGATTGCAAAGAGTCAGACACGACTGAAGCGACTTAGCACTCACGCACCAATTTCCAGTAAGAAGGCACTGCACACAATTTCTGAAAAGTGCTCGTTAAGACAGAGAGTGCTGGGAGGCTGGAGCTGTGAGAGGACCTGGCTTGGAGCCCAGGCTACTCGCCCTGTTTAGCTTGGGATGAGCGGGTTTCAGGTGGCTCCGCCTGTGTAACACTACACTGACGCCTCTCTCCTTACCTGCTGTGCACACAAGGAAGTTTTTTGAAATACAAATATTAGCCATCGTTCCAGCTCTGGAACGTGCCTGGCAATGAGTACATGCGAGGGTATGAGGGGGTGATCACGTTCTACCCTGGAGCTACGTGAGCAGCTGAGGGAAAGGCTCAGGGGCTCGAGGCCTCCTGGGTCAAGGGTCAAGGTTTCCTTAATCTGTGTGAATGGAATCTGGAAACCACACACCCTTGTTCAAATTAAGAATTCAGGATGGGGAACACATGTAAACCCATGGCTGATTCGTGTCAATGTATGGCAAAAACCACTACAATATTGTAAAGTAATTAGCCCCCAACTAAAATAAATAAATTTATTAAAAAAAAAAAAGAATGAAGGTATATTTATAACTCAATTAAAATAGTTCTATGACCACCTACTAATTTGAATTCCCATGATTACTATTCACTTTGGAAGAGCTGCAGTTAAAGAACAGAAGAATACTGTATGCATTGCCACTAATTATGACGGACATGTTATACACATAAAAATAACATTTTAAAACCACTTATATTTTTTTCAGCATTTTCTTTTCCGTTCCTGTTAGTAAGATCCCCAGGTTAGGCTCTGAAGGACACACAAATATATAGATGACAGAGGTTGACTTCACTGAGCTGCAGGAAAGCACAAGGCAGACACACAAATAACTGGAATTTAAGATAGGTCTGCTGCTGCTAAGTTGCTTCAGTCGTATCCGACTCAGTGCGACCCCATAGATAGCAGCCCACCATCCTGTCCCTGGGATTCTCCAGACAAGAACACTGGAGTGGGGTGCCATTTCCTTCTCCAATGCATGAGAGTGAAAAGTGAAAGTGAAGATGCTCAGTCATGTCCGACTCTGAGTGACCCCATGAACTGCAGCCCACCAGGCCCCTCCGTCCATGAGAGTTTCCAGGCAAGAGTACTGGAGTGGGGTGCCATTGCCTTCTCCATAAGATAGATCTAGGTAGGTGTTTTAAGAAAGTTATGGGGCTTCCCTGGTGGCTCAGATGGTAATCTGCCTGCACTGCAGGAGATCAGGGTTCGATCCCTGGGTCAGGAAGATCCCCTGGAGAAGGGAATGGCAACCCACTCCAGTATTCTTACATGAAGAATTCCATGGACAGAGGAGCTTGGTGGGCTACAGTCCATGAGGTCACCGAGAGTTGGACATGACTGAATGACTAACACTTTCTCATAGTTTAAGAAAGTTATACACGAGGTGCTGTGACCCCCCAGAGGAGGGACATATAATAGCCTGCTGAGAGGACTACGGAAGAGTTTGTAAGGGTGATGGCCTCTGAATGGGCTTAGAAGGATGGGTTAGTTGTGCTGAGGAGATGTGGAGAAAGAGAAAGAAATGAAGGGGATTCCTCCAAGCAAAGAGGACAGGAGGACAAAGGTGCACTGAAGTTGCATAGAAAGAACATCAAGATGTTGTATCACCATGAAAAGCAAGTCCCTAAATTTCTGAAGGGAGTCATTGGGATAATGTTAGAAAAATAGAGTGAGATAAACTGTGGGAAGACTTGAACATGAGCCTGAACTTTGCCATCTGAGCCTGACGGACACGTGTGAACAAGGGCTGATCAGACACAGCTGTGGGGACTCCCCTCCAGTCTTGGAGTAAACGGGAGAGGGACGGGCATGGGGGAAGCCCCATGGGTTGGCAGGGGCAGAGGGAAGGGAGTGGACGGGGGGCAGTCTTGCCATGTCTGACCCGCTGGACGTGAAGGCCAGTGGGGAGGAAGGGCGCAGAGAAGAGGCTTCACCGTCTGCCCACCGAGGTGACGGGAGGCCAGCACAGGCTAAGCCCAGGGAAGAGGGGAACGCAGGCTGGGTTAGACAAGGAGGTGGAGTCCGACGTGCCGAGGTGCTGGTGGTGTATTCAGGTGATGGAAGAACAACAGACCGGGGAAAATGAGCCGAGGGCAGAAGCCTGAGATCTGGCATTGTTGACATAAAGGAAATTTAAATTTGAAGCTTGGGAGGGAGAAGGCACCAGGGAGAGACTCAGGTTTGAATGATCGGTCATGGTCTGTCTTAAATGTTTACCTTGGCAACAATATATCTATGCCATCATCGGTGCTCACAGCAGGGAGCTGACTCCATGCTTCCCAAACCCTGTCCCGGGAATGATGATTTCATTCTGTGCAATGAGTGGTACCAGGTGTTCGAAAACATTTTTATGATCAACTAGTAGGTTGAACAGAGTGTAACAAATTATTTTGTTATAGATTTAAACTCCTCTGAGCTTTAACGTGCTGCCGTGCACCAGCCTCCAGTAGGAGGAGCCGCCCATCTTCCCCGCATACGGTGGGTGAGACACACCACCTCTCCCAGAGCCCTCACCAGGTCCTGTGGGCGCCGTGTCAGAAGCACTGTCCCAAAGCACAGGAAAAGGAGCGGGGCTCCACCACCGCTAGAAAATGTTGTCGTTCTGCCCTCAAGCAGTGACCCACCATTTACTAAACAAGCCACAGGACAACCGGAGAACAAGACCACAAGGCCCCCAAATCTCTGGGCTCAGCAGTCCCGGCTACTGAGCTGAAGAGCAGACGGGACTGGGCTCCTCCCCGGCACGGCCTGAGGCTCCCAGGACCGGGCTCTAGACTTCCGAGCCTAGTGACCTGGAGCCAGTTTCCATCAATCTGGACAAATGTCCTCGCTCTACCTATTCCCAGAGTTTCTCTCTTTTTAAAAAATTGACACAATGATATAATACTGATAAAAACTATATAGAACAACAGTGCGCCCTGCAACACCACTCTGGCTGCCGTCAGCCCAGCGGCGTGTCACCACGGCATAAGGGTCAGGCCGCCGGACACGCTGTCCCTGGGCGGGCGGTCAGCAGAGCGGTGAGCTCCGGGTGCTGCGTCCTGACCCGCTGCCCACTCCTCTGCAGTCAGCAGCCTACACTGCTCATCCCTCTATCACAGCTGTTGGCTCCCCTGGGCCCTGACCACGACGTATCTTTCCAGGTGTGTTAGGAGCTACTCTTCTAAAGGCTTGTAAGGGGAAAGGAAGTTTCCTGCCTGGGAGTCTGGAGGAAGGCGGTGCCACTGATGGAAGCTGCAGAGGCAGCTTGCAGGAGCGTCAGGAGGGACAGACCCGAGTGAAGTGATGGCAAGTCCCGTGCACAGAGAGCACTTTGGCCCCCGGGCTCCTTTATACAAATTACCGGGAGTCCCAGGGACCTTCTGTTTATGTGAGTTAATCTATTTATATTTACCGTGTATGTGTGTATTCAGTCACTCAGTTGTGTCCAACTCTGTGCAACCCTGTGAACTGTAGTCCACCAGGCTCCTCCGTCCATTAAACTCTCCAGGCAAGAATACAGGAGTGGGTTGCCATTTCCTCCTCCAGGGGATCTTCCCAACCCAGGGATCAAACCCGCATCCGCATCTCCTATGTTGGCAGGAGGATTACCTGGGAAGCTCTTTATATTTACCATATTAGAGATAAAAAGTGAGGAATCTTTACAACACAAGAGCCACAAGCATGTGTTCCATCAGGCGTGAGGGTACACCATCATCACACACCCTGCAGCCTCTGGAAGGCTCCACTGCACGCTCGTAAGAGAGTGAGAATGCATCACACTGGAGCATCACTTTTAAGACCATTTGGACCCTATGGGACCCCTGGAAGGGTCTCAGAGACCTGCAAAGTCCCCAGACCACACTTTGAGAACCATTGTGCTACCATATCATCCCAACAAATACCTGGACATTTGGGACTTAAATGAGGGGGAAAGTCTCAGGCTGGAAACATGTGCTTGTGAGCAAAGAACAACAGCAATAAAATGATTGGTGAAGCTAAGAGCTCAGAAGATAGGGGAGACTATAACAAAGAAAATAGCTTTGGGGAAGGTTAACATTTTGGGGTTGCCCCAGTGGCTCCGATGTAAAGAATCTGCATACAGGAAACACGGGCGACGTGGGTTCGATCCCCGGGTCAGGAAGATTCCCCTGGAGGAGGGCATGGCAGCCCACTCCAGTATTCTTGCCTGGAGAATCCCATGGACAGAGGAGCCTGGCGGGGCTACAGTCCATGGGGCCGCACAGAGTCGGACTCGACTGAGCAGCTGAGCACAGCAGCGGCATTTAGGAAGGCGGGATTTTACAAAGGAGCAAGTAAACAGCACAGAAAACCAGAAGGTGGTGAGGAAGGGCTGGAGGCTTTCAGGATCAGTGAGGGGAAACAGAAAGCGTGGCAAGGGGCGCAGGCTGCTGGAGAGCCGCTGGGGGTGCGGCGGGGGCGATCGGGCCATGCAGCTCCGCTATCATGCTACTGCTGCGGCTGATGGAGATGTAGGTTAGGAGTTTTAAGGTTTTCTGTTTATCGTTGATAAGCAATGTGCTCTGACGGCTCACTGTAAGCAGCCTAGGTAGACTTGATCCTGCTTGGAACTCTAACTCCACTTGAAATCTCTGAACACATATCATCCTTTAATTATGAAAAATGAAGCAATTTTGTCTTTAAAAATGGCTTCTCTTTCATCCCTTTCACTCATTTCTTCCTGGAACCTTCATATACAGGAGCATATACTGGAGTCTCTGGGTCAAGAAATGCTGACTGGATCATGACCCACCATGGTCTTTTTAAATGACTTCCAGAGAGGCCCTGGTGCACAATATGCAAGGAAAAGCTCTACTGCACACCAGCTGTAAAAGAAAGGGAGTGGATTCCATATAAATAGTCTGACCTTTCAATAAATGCAGTAATGAAGGTGAGATCAAGGCTTGAAAGGATAGTGTGTCCTGAAAAGGGCATTTTTATGATAAGAAAAAACAGAAAGGGAGCCACCGATGCCGTAATAAAGACAACAGATGGAAGGCTGAGGCTTGACAAGGAGGAGGGTATTTCTTCAGAAATAAGAAGGGACGTAAAGGTGCATAGTCGCCTGTCAATGCAGGAGGCATAAGAGATGTGGGTTGGATCCCTGGGTCGGGAAGATCCCCTGGAGCAGGGCATGGCAGCCCACTCCAGTATTCTGCCTGGAGAATCCCATGGACAGAGGAGCCTGGTGGGCTACAGTCCATGGGGTCACAAAGAATTGGACATGACTGAAGCGACTTAGCATGCATGCACAATGGTGCATAATAATCCAAACATTTCCAGCAACAAGGAAAATATGGGCATTCCTGCTAGGATGGCCTCAGTTTTGCCTGTAAAACAGGTAATGCTGTAACCTAATAAGAACGACCAGGGTAGGAGGGGTGTGTGTGAGAAGCAGACACGGTCTGGAGCGACCACTGTGGATCGTGCAGCACTGACCACTGTTTCACCAGGAGAGGAAAGGGAGGCCTGGCCTGGCTCACTGACATTTGTGGGCACAGGTCGCAGTAAACCCCAGCGAGGTTATGTGACTTCGGCCAGAAATTCTTGGCAACTCAACATGTTAAACAACTGCCTTCGTTTGCGGACCAAGTGCCAGGAGGAGAGATTCAGGGAACACCTCCTTCTATGGGAAGGCTGGAAATCAATGGGAGATCTGGCTTAACACGTGTTTTTGTCATAAAAGCCCCAAAGCAAAGAGGTCACGGAATTCTTTCCTGTAGAGGGCAGTCCAGTCAACCTTGTTCCAGCCCACCAAGGACTGGGTGAAGGAAGGGAATACTTTAGATGAAGATGAGCAGGGTATGACACGAGAGCCCTCAGTTCTCTGAGCAGACAGCGCGTCTAAGGCAGACATGTTGCTAACTTCTGTAAGTCCAAAAACTAGACCTCCTGCTAAACATCCACCTTCTTCCATGAATACTTATATGAATACCATATACAAGCTGTTCTTACCCAAGCTGAGGCCTATGGGGCATACGGCAGGGGGTGGGGGAGAGTGTTAATATGACTCGGGGACAAGGAGCCCAGGGCCGGGGGGAGGCGGGGGCAGGGACCCAGGCAGAGTGGAGCACACACCACCCTCACCAGCGTGACCCACACAGCTCCATCCGGGTGTCACAGGAGAAAAGGAAAATTCCCATAAAACTGTGAGCAACCAGGACAGAAAGTTTTCTGAGGAAAGTCATATATTCGAATAACTGGTTGGCTGAACTGGAACAACACAAAGCCGGCTTGGAGTACAGAATGAGGAAGGGGCAGCTCTTCTAAAGCAAAGACCGAAGCTGCCGTGAGTCCCAGGAGACTCAAATCAGAGCCGGTGCATCGCTGGCTAGCAGCAGAACCCGCTACTTTAAGTGCCAAGTTTGGAAAAGATGGTTATCAGGGTAATGAAAGGAAATATGCCCTGACTCAGATAATAACTCATCAATAAAGCTGAATCCAAAATAAATGTGTTTCAGAGTGGTCTGAGCATCCCAGTAGCTTATCAGGATGGGGCATAAAAGGAGAATGACTGAAGCATGTAGGAATGACAAGACTGCCCTTTAGATATTTAATGCTGGCAAGCAGAGACAATAATGGCTCAGTAGCAATTTGGAGACTTCTCCAAACTGGTTGAGCAGTGGTTCCCCCAACCAGTAGCATCAGCGACACCTGGGAACTTGTCAGAAATGCAGATTTCCAAGCCCTCCCCAAACTTACTGAATCAGAAGCTTCCCCGGTGGCTCAGACAGTAAAGAATCTGCCTACAGTACAGAAGACCTGGGTTCAATCCATGGTCAGGAAGATCCCCTGGAGAAGGAAATGGCAACCCACTCCAGTATTCTTGCCTGGGAAATCCCACGGCCAGAGGAGCCTGGTGGGCTACAGTCCAGGGGTTGCAAACAGTCTGACACGACTGAGCAACTAACACTTTCACTTTCAGGGGCCAGCAATCATTAAGTCTTCCAAGCGTTTCTGATATACAGAAACTTTACAAACTTTGTTTTATAGAAGCAGGAATCTTAGCAGCTGGGTCTGGAAGGAACAACTTTCACAGACCAGGTGGTGTCAGGTAAGCCTTTCTTTAGAGCCTCACTGCTAAAGCTCTCAGCGCTTGCTACTCAAAGTGTTGGCCATGGACCAGTGGCCTCAGCGGAATCGTGGGCCTCAGTGTACACCTATGGAATCCACATCTGCACTTACAAGAGCCCAGGTGATTCCCCTGCACGTTAAAGTCAGAGAGGTACTAACCCAGAGACAGAATGCTTAACTGACTCTTGAGGAGAGGGGAGACGCCTCCTCTGAGGCAGGCGGGAGCCCCGTGCTCACCTCTAACTCAGGCTCCCAGGCTGAACTCCGGGGGGTGCATGGCTCTGGGGCAGCTACCAGAGTGTAGGCCCGGCCGCTCCCCCTTGTCGGCCCTGGAGCTCCCTAAGGAAGTCCCCACTTGTCACTGCTGACTTTGGCCTGGTGGGCTGCTTGGCATCAACATGCTCCAAAGTATGGCCAAGTGCACCCTTCTCCAAGCTGCCTATGGTTTAAAATGCCAAGAGATGATGCAAACAGAACAGAAGTCAGTCCACTGCATCCCATAGGTAATAGAGTACAAATATAGAGATATTTCTGTCCCCATTAAATCACTTCTCTCCTATCGATTTCAATAGCAGGTAAGATACTTCCCAAATGTGAGAGAGGAAAAAAAAGTTACCATGCTGTGCTTCAGAAAAGAGCCCACCAGTTTTTATTTCCTCTGCAAACTAGTAAAAAGTGTTTTTATTTTTTGCAACCAACCTGGTAACATGGATCCCTCATTAGGAGTCTCAGACAAATCAACACTCTCAGAAAATGAAGCGATGGAGCGCGATCAACCCAGTGTCTGAAAGAAAACGAGAGAACATGCTTGTTCACGTTTACAGACCAGTGAGCCTGACAGCTCATGCAGAGCGCAGCACTAGGAAGGAGAACAGAAAACATCTATGGGAGGAGCATCCATTTGTCTCAGACAGTCTGCAATGGGGACTGTTATTTGACACTTAACCAATTTTAATGGAAAACACTGTCATTTCAAAGTCGAGGCCCCTATATTATTTGGTTCACGGGCCCTTTACTGTCCCAAGAAAGGGCAGCCCCTGATTACAAGAAATAGCTAACAGGTTCAACTTCAAAAGGTTTGATACACTCATAACTTAGCATCCAATTAAAAAAAAGATAATACATATACACTGGAAGAAAATTATTTTTATTTTATTCTTAATCACATTTACTTACTAACGGAGTGTATGTACTTGTGGAAACTAAACAACTTCTCCAGTCTTGGAATGGGACACAACACTACCTCCATTTCCTCCTCCACCTGACTCCTCAGGGCACTTGCTTTTGACCACAGTGACCACTGAAGACTCAGCTACAGAAGAATAAGCAGCATCTAAGGGAAGGCAGTACACCTCATGTGGAAACTGTAATCACCCAGAGTAGTCCACACTGTGCCTGACAGATGGTGTGTATCATCGCTGTTTTCCCTGAGATTTTAAAATATCCCATGGCACCCCTGGGGGTTCCAATCAGCTCCCAGCGTGCTTCAGTGCTCCTTGTGGGAAACGTGGGGATAAAGTATTGTCTTAGATCTCAGGT
The DNA here is from genome assembly GCF_054371585.1 of Giraffa tippelskirchi. Classification (NCBI taxonomy): domain Eukaryota; kingdom Metazoa; phylum Chordata; class Mammalia; order Artiodactyla; family Giraffidae; genus Giraffa; species Giraffa tippelskirchi. The sequence goes on from NC_137283.1 coordinate 1,815,859, forward strand.
CACTTTCCCTGGAAGCAGACTCGTCCCTGAAGATCGGTGTGATCCTGAGTGACTGAGGACCAGGAGACCTCCTGGAGTGGGGGTCAGGGAAGAGGGAGGCGTCAGGGATGGGGTGAAGGGGAGGAGGCGGGGGGAGACCCAGAGGGCCGGGGTCTGCTGTGCCAGCCCAACCTCCATTGACCCCTCGACCCGCGTGAAGGCAAGCACCCTGGGCTTCCCCGCTCCCAGAACAGCTGCCACGGGGCGGGGGGAGGGGGCACTGCAGGAGGGACGAGGGGCAAAGTGCCAGGCACTGCTGCTCTCTGGGCCTGTGGGCAACGTGGCCTCAAAACGGAGGGAGCAGAGTGGTGGGCGCGGCGCCCTGCCTGCAGGCTCTGGGCAGCTCTCCAACCACTCTGGGGACGGGGTGTCGTCTGCACGCCCAGCACCCTTCCCCACTGCTGGACCAGTTAGACTTAAGGGTCAATGAATTCTACCTGGGAACACTTTTCTGTCCGCTCCCACGGGGCCACCCAGGCTGCCGAGTGTGAATACTGCAAAACACTTTTCTCATGTCACTCAGGGAGGACCCATCGGCCAAGAACGTTCAGGAACATAGCCCAGGCTGAGGCTCGGACCCGGAGCTTCCCAAGTCTCGGCTGACAGCACATCTGAAACTCAGTTCATCTCCCCCACCCCCACCCCCACACAGGCCTCATCCATCCAGGCTTCCAGCTGATCAGACCAAAACCCTGGGTGCTTGCTTGTCTCCTCTAGTTCACTCACACCCTTCACCCCTCAGCACATCCTGTCTGCTCCACCTTTAAAATCTCTCTCCATTCACACAAGTTTGAGGCAGGAGATAGATGGGCCTCTAGGCTGAGCAGCTGGAGTTTGTCAAGCAGAGCAGATTGGAGCTTTGTTTTCCCTGAGGACCCAAGGACAAAGCTAGAGGCGGGAACTGAGCTCTGATGGAAGCAAACACAGCAAATGACTGTATCTATCACTCCTGCTGCTGCTAAGTCACCTCAGTCGTGTCCGACTCTGTGCGACCCCACAGACGGCAGCCCACAGGCTCCCCCGTCCCTGGGGTTCTCCAGGCAAGAACACTGGAGTGGGTTGCCATTTCCTTCTCCAATGCAGGAAAGTGAAAAGTGAAAGTAAAGTTGCTCAGTCATGTCCGACTCTTCTCGACCCCGTGGACTGCAGCCCACCAGGCCCCTCCGTCTGTGGGGTTTTCCAGGGAAGAGGACTGCAGTGGGGTGCCACTGCCTCCTCCGTGAGGTAAAGGAAACCTACCCAACTCCACACGAGCAGGAAGGCTCCTCGGGGGTCAGAAAAGGGGGGCATCTCTCCATAACAAATGTTGTCTTACTCCCATTAGCCTTTGCTCTGGAACCCATCTTGACAAAAAGATGCACATGCATATGAAGAAGGCCAAGGCAGGGCAGGTGTGGGAAAAGGAACAAGATGACCGGCCAGAGGAGAACGAAGACGCAGAAGAACTGCCGCATGTACACGGTTCGCCTCCCGCCCCATCACGGGGGCCCTTTCTCTCCGGGTGGGCGTTCCTGCTTTGTTTCTGTGGAAACACAGTTTCTTGGCGTGCTCTCCCACATGTGCTGTGTCTCTAAAAATAAACTTTGCACCGTTTTTTGCAGTTTTTACCTCCTTAAATCATTGTTACTTTCAAACAGAGGCAAGAGCCAGGTCGGCTTTGCTTCTAGTCTCTAGTCCCTGGTGGACTAGCAGCTAGGACTCCCGGTTTTCGTCCAGGATACTCAGGTTCAAGCAATGAAGGGCAACTAAGATCCTGTCTCAAGCCCACTCACTGTTGTCTCTCTGAGATCGGCTTCTCACTCCCTCATCCGCTATGACCCTGGTTCAAGCCTCCATCATCGTTTGCTTGAACTACTTTTTATTCATATTAAAAAAAAAAGTGGGGGTACACCCTGCAGCATGTGAGATCTTAGTTCCCTGGCCAGGGATTGAACCCATGCCCCCTGCAGTGGAAATGCAGAGTCTTAACCACTGGACTGCCAAGGAAGTCCCTGCGTGAACTATTGCAAAAGCCTCCCACCTGCCTTCCTCGCTTCCACCTTTGTTCCAACTTCAGTCTTCGCGCATCAGTCAGGGACATCCTCCACTGACCCCCTCCCTGCCCTGGCCCCCAGGGTCTCTCCTCTCGCTCAGGCCCCATGGCCCACAGGCTCTTTGGGACGCCTGGCCTCCCCACTGCCTCTCAGGGCTCACCCCCACCCCCACTGCCCCACCAAGCCCTCCCAGGCACACTGGCCTCCCCAAGCCTTCTTCACTGACCCACTCACAACATGGCTGGGCTGGGAGCCTTGCCTTTGCTCCTTTCTGTGAAGCAGCCTTGGCAACGTTTTAACACTGGAACCTCCCATACAATGAGATAGATGTTCTCTGACATGATTTGAGGCCAGCCACGTGCAGCTCTCCTAACTAAAGTGTATGTCACAGCGCGGAGGTCAGCACAGCGCAGCCTGGACTCCTGAGGCGAGGAAGGCACGCTGAGCGCTGCCGAGCACCGACCTGCCTGCATCACCGGAAGGTGCTCCCCGCAGGCGACACCGCCCTCCAGGTCAGTCCAGTGTGATGCGAGCGTTAGCAAAACCTAAAACAAAATGTGTCTGCTATTTCTTGCCTAGCCAAGAACAGAGGAAGATGAAGCTCTTTCGGACCAGAATCCACATAATTCCCCACCCTCTCCCACCTTCCTGCACAGCTGAGTGAGTACAGCCAGCAAAGTTAGGGCACTTTAAACAGCTGCCCCTCGGTCAAGAGGAGCACTTACTTCAACGGCAGTCCCAATACAACCCTTGCCCAGCTTGCCTGACATCGATCCCTGACCTTTGCGGGGCTGGGGGCGGTAGAATTCAGCTTTGACTGTTTCTCGATCCTGAGAAATTCAACTCTGCCCCAAGCCTGCACGTCTCTTACCTCCTAGAAGGCAGATCAAGCATCTGTGGTGCCCCTACCAGAGGTGCCACCCCAGCCCAGCCATTACTCTCCACCCCAAGCCACTGGCTCCTTCCATCCACTCACTCAGCTCACAGGAAGGAAGCTGGAAATACGCTTTTCCCACAGCCTTATATTTCCAAGGATGTTTGACTGCATCTTATAAATGAGAGTCCCCACAAGAGGCCTGGCTCTGGAGATGGAGATTGAACACAGTGTCTCAAGAAGATCGCTGGCTGAGAATCACTCTTTCTGCCACCACCAAGGCCCCTAGCAAGAGCTGCTGCCACAGGTGCCAGCAACTCACAGCCCTCCTTCAGTCTCGCCACCATGACTGTGACACCTCTGCTACTGGAGGCAAAGTTCAGTCTCTTCTGAAAATAAAGACAGGACTCAACCCTTCTGGGGCTTCCCAGGTGGCGCTTGTGGTAAAGAATCCACCTGCAATGCAGGAGCTGCAAGAGATGCAGGTTCGATCCCTGGGTTGAGAAGATGCCCTGGAGGAGGAAATGGCACTCCAGTAGTCTTGCCTGGAGAACTCTGTGGACAGAGGAGCCTGGAGGGCTACAATCCATGGGGTCGCAGAGTCGGACACGACTGAAGCAACTTAGCACACACACATGCAACCCCTCTGAGGACAGTAACCAGACAGAATTATCCAAGGCCACAGTGGGAAGCTGCACTATAGTTCATCCTAACTTCCTGCACTGGGGAAAATAATGCAAATTTAAAGTATATTTTGAGTTTCAAACCATCACTTCTGGGAACCCTTGTCAGGATGTGGTTATTCTGAGGCTCCTATTAGAGACAGAAAACCTTTCATCTCATAAGTAGGGGGATGGCGCGTGACTGGTTTCCCTTCCAGGTGCTGGGGTCAGCTAAAGATAGCATGCAGCCAACACTACACCCCAAAGATCTAATGGGAATAATGATCCAGTGGCAACAGCTGCTGGCAGCCTCCTGAGGTTTAATGCTGGCTGCTCTTCATTATTTAAGAGGAGAAGCCATGGGATACACTGGGAGATGACTCATGTGACAAATCTGTGTGTGCTTGGAATTTTTCCTGTTAAGAATGTACAGCCTTCATGAGGGAAGTCCATGAGCTTTCCAATGCTTTTTCATATTAAAATCAATATGAAAAGGTTTTTTTTTCTGTTCCTTCTCACCTCTAAAAAAAAAAAAGAATTCCAGAATAGCTTTTTGTCTTGTTTTCCTATTAAAGGAATGTAAATAAATGAAGAATTCTAGAAAATCTCAGGATTGAAAGTTGTGTTCCAAGCAAGTGGCACTTTTTTTTGTTCTGCAGTTTAAGGACTGTGGCCTGAAGCTGTTGACATTTCCGTGTGATTCTGTCCTTGGCTGCTGTCAGTGTGAATAGAATTCCCGGTGTCTGGGTCCCGCGGGGCATCCTCCCTGAGCACTGACCTCTGAGGAGCAGTTGTCCCCTCCATGGCTCCCAGCCCTTCACCCTCCTCAAGGACGGGGCCCGTTGGCTGGAGCTCTGCTGCCCCTGGGGAATGGCATGTTCCGTAAGGTGATATAGCGCCCTGTTCGCCAGGAGCTGGGGGACTAGGAGACACACCAAGTCTAACGCGAGCAGAGAATTAGAGAGAATGGTAATGGCAGACTCCGAAGTCTTTGTTTGACTGAGGAGGAGTCAGGCCCCAGGCCCCCGAGTGTACAGGTAGCAGAGTTGGGGCCCCAACCCGCAGGCCAGGGCTCCCACATCCCCACTCCACCTTGGGCCTCCTGGATGACATGACGACAGAAAGGGGCTCTTTGATGCATCTCTTGTGGCGGCAGGCGTGTATAGTGGTGAGGGGTCTCCTGAGGTAGCTCGGAGAACCTTGTCTGTCGGCAAAGATAGTGTTTCCCTGGAGGACGTGTCCCATTATAGCAGCCGCAGGGCAGCAGATTCATGCACGACCAGGCAAATATTTGTCCCCTCTGCTGACTGAACTTCTGCCACTGCACTCGCAGGACTATTTGCACATGGCAGCGGGACCAGCCCCCACGCCTCTGTCATGACCACCTGCCGCTTCGATTTCGGGTCAGATGCCACTTTCTGCTATCGATGCAAACAGAGAAGGAGCAATGGTGCCACCAGAGACAAAGCATTTGAACAGAGAAAGGGTGGCCTCACCCTCCTGCTCAGCTGAAGAAACCCATGCCAGCCACGGCGCTGTGGGGACGGAGCACGGAGGGTCATGTGGTCAGGGCAACTCCACCCAGGGCTGATGCAAACGGCAGAGGTTAAACCTCAGCTGCCTCTCACCCAGAAGAAGCGGCGTCTTCAGAGGAAGCACTATGAGATCGCCCTTTGCATTTACACACAAAACAAGCACCACCAAAAAACCGCCACATTTGACTCAAAATTTTAAAGTGGAGAAATTGAAACCTGTTTCAAAATAAATATTACTTCAAATCCCTAAGGCAGATGCATTTTTTTTTCCTTTGGATAGTTGTAAAAGTAAAATTCACATCAAAATGGAGATGCAAAAACTCAAAAGAAATAAAACACGTGAAGACACGAATTATAAGTGAGTACTTGGGGAATTTTTACTGACTTGTCCCACTGTCCCTAATGGGTTGTGTCTTCCACTAAATCTGGCCCAGAAGAGATACCCAGGCAGAGGTCCATCCAATAGGTCATGTTGGTCCTGAAAGTCAGACTTTGAATAGAAAGGACGGTCCTAGCTATTTCTTCTGCATGACTGGTGACAGTCTCAGAGATTCAATGCTTTCAGATAGTTACTCATCACCTACCAGGATCTAGACGCTGTCACATGCCCAGGACTGCAGCCTGACACAACTATGCCCTGGTGTTCATAGAGGTTACCATCAAGAGAAAGAAGACCAATAACCCACATACACACAAAACTGCACATCAGGTGGTGACCAGGGGAAAACAACAAAGTTAAAGGTTTAGGGAGTCCTGGGAATGCTCTTTTAGGAGAGTCAGAGAAAGGTTTTCTGATACGAGTAGCATCTGAGTGAATTTGGCAATGAGTCGAGGTCTGAACCAAAGACTGAAGTATGTAGTTCCTGAGCAGGATGCACTGGTTTGTGCAGGGAAACCCTTGAGGGCTGGAGCAAGATGAGCAAAGACAGAGTCATAGGAGCTGATGTGACAGAGACGGCAGGAGCCAGTTCTGCAGATCTTTGTAGAAAAGAAGCAGGGATTTTGGACTTTTTACTCCAGAAAGTCACAGGGAGCCTTTAAGCACAGGACTCACATCATGTGACAGAGATTCTGAATAGATCCTTTGGGATGTGCTGTTAGGAACACTACAGGGACTCATGGGTCAGAGCCAGGAGCGTGGTCAGCACAAGAGACTGAGCAGCTAGGACAAGTCAACACGTGGGAGAGACTAGAGTTGAGAGGAAGGCAAGGTGTCCTATTTTAGGCATGGTGATGCTGAGATGCCCAAAGAAGTTCACCAATCAACATGTGAAGGAAAAGACTAAAGCAGGAGAGAGGTTTCCATCTCTCAGAGAAAAGCTGACAGAGAACTTCAGGAATGGGTGACTTTCATAAGTCGGGGTGTCCTCAGGACTGATTGATTTTAGCCATGGAAAGGGGGATCCAGAATGTGCTTTAGCTTACTCCCTGGTTCTCAGAAGCTCATGCACTGACAGGAAGCTGTCAATTATTGATTTGGTCAGGTTTAAAACTGGCATCAAAAAAGCAAGAGAGTTTCAGAAAAACGTCTATTACTGCTTTATTGACTATGCCAAAGCCTTTGACTGTGTGGATCACAATAAACTGTGGAAAATTCTGAAAGAGATGGGAATACCAGACCATCTGACCTTCTCTTGAGAAACCTGTATGCAGGTCAGGAAGCAACAGTTAGAACTGGACATGGAACAACAGACTGGTTCCAAATAGGAAAAGGAGTCCGTCAAGGCTGTATATTGTCACCCTGCTTATTTAACTTATATGCAGAGTACATCATGAGAAACGCTGGGCTGGAAGAAACACAAGCTGGAATCAAGATTGCTGGGAGAAATATCAATAACCTCAGATATGCGGATGACACCACCCTTATGGCAGAAAGTGAAGAAGAACTAAAGAGCCTCTTGATGAAGGTGAAAGAGGAGAGTGAAAGAGTTGGCTTAAAGCTCAATGTTCAGAAAACTAAGATCATGGTATCTGGTCCCATCACTTCATGGCAAATAGATGGGGAAACAGTGGAAACAGTGTCAGACTTTATTTTTTTGGGCTCCAAAATCACTGCTGATGGTGACTGAAGCCATGAAATTAAAAGACACTTACTCCTTGAAAGGAAAGTTATGACCAACTTGGATAGCATATTTAAAAGCAAAGACATTACTTTGCCAACAAAGGTCTGTCTAGTCAAGGCTATGGTTTTTCCAGTAGTCATGTATGGATGTGAGAGTTGGACGGTGAAGAAAGCTGAGCGCCGAAGAATTGATGCTTTTGAACTGTGGTGTTGGAGAAGACTCTTGAGAGTCCCTTAGACTGCAAGAAGATCCAACCAGTCCATCCTAAAGGAGATCAGTCCTGAGTGTTCATTGAAAGGACTGATGCTGAAGCTTAAAGTCCAATACTTTGGCCACCTCATGCGAAGGGTTGACTCATTGGAAAAGACCCTGATGCTGGGAAGGATTGGGAGCAGGAGGAGAAGGGGACAACAGAGGATGAGATGTCTGGATGGCATCACCGACTTGATGGACATGGGTTTGGGTAAACTCCGGGAGTTGGTGATGGACAGAGAGGCCTGGCGTGCTGCAATTCATGGGATCACAAAGAGTCAGACACGACTGAGCGCCTGAACTGAACTGAACTGAACTGAAAACTGGCTCTGGTGCTTACATGTGGACAAACAAGAAGTGGTTTTTCTCCTGAAAAGTTGGGATGATTTTAATTCTCTGCCTGTTAGCCATCTGAGTGAATGAGTTTCCTAAGAAGCAGCAGTAAACAGTAAAAAGAAAAAGAGAGAGAGAGAGAACTGGATGACTTTGTGTGTGTGTGTGTTTGTGTGTGTGTGTGTGTGCACGCGTGCACATGTGTACATACATATAGTGTGCATATATACACAATTTAAGCTTGGGGTAAACTCTAAATAACATTTTAGGAGAAACTAACATGATATTCTAATGGCAGAAAGCCAAGAGATACTGAAGAGCTTCTTGATGAAGGTGAAAGAGGAGAGTGAAAAAGCTGGTTTCAAACTCAACATTCAAAAAGACTAAGATCATGGCATCTGGTCCCATCACTTCATGGCAAATAGAAGCAAGGAAAGTGGAAGTGGTGACAGATTTTATTTTCTTGGGCTCCAAAAGCATTGCAGATGTGACTGAAACCATGAAATTAAAAAATTCCTGCTCCTTGGAAGAAAAGCCATGAGAAACCTAGACAGTGTATTAAAAAGCAGAGACATCACTTTGGTGACAAAGGTCCGTATAGTCAAAGCTATGGTTTTTTTCCAGTGGTCATGTACGGATGGGAGAGTTGGACCATAAATAAGGCTGAGTGCTGAAGAAATGATGCTTTTGAATTGTGGTGCAGCAGAAGATTCTAGAGAGTCCCTTGGACTTCAAGGAAATCAGACCAGTCAATCCTAAAGGAAATCAACCCTGAATATTCATAGGAATAACTGATGCTGAAGCTCCAATACTTTGGCTACCTGATGCGAAGATCTGACTTGTTGAAAAAGACCCTGATGCTGGGAAGATTGAATACAAAAGGAGAAAAAGGCGGCAGAGGATGAAATGGTTAGATAGTATCACTCACTCAATGGACATGAATTTGAGCAAACTCCAGGCAATAGTGAAGGACAGGGAAGACTGGTATGCTGCAGTCCACGGCGTCACAAAGAGTTGGACACAACGTAGCAACTGAACAACAATAACATGTAAGAACCGGATATTTGCTCCAGGTTAGGAATCATTAATCATCATGCTGAAGCTAAAGCTCCAATACTTTGGCCACCTGATGTGAAGAGCCAACTCACTAGAAAAGACCCTGATGCTGGGAAAGATTGAGGGCAGGAGGAGAAGGGTGTGACAGAGGATGAGATGTTGGATGGCATCACTGACTCAATGGACATGAGTTTGAGCAAACTACAGGAGACAGTGAAGGACAGGGAAGCCTAGCATGCTGCAATCCTTGGGGGTCACAGTCAGACATGACTTAGTGACTGAACAACAATAATGTCTCACATAAATGAAATAAACAAGCATATACTGTTTTTAAAAGATTATAAGGAAATATAATATGAGTTAACATAGCTTTTTCTGGGACTTCCCTGGTGGTCCAGTGACTAAGGCTCTGGGCTCCCAATGCAGGGAGCTGGTCAGGGAGCTAAACCCCACATGCCTCAACTAAAGCTCCCATAAGCTGCAGCGAGGTCAAGGATCCTGAGTGCTGCAACCAAGACCTGACACAGCCACATAAATAAACACATATTGTAAGAAGAGTTAATGTAGCTATTTCTAAGGTGGTATAAAGGGTAAATTTTCATTTTTTATAGTTTTCTGTGTTTTTCAAATTTTTAAAGTAATCAAAAGAGTTTAATGCAAAGAAATTCCACTTTATGAAGACTCTCAGTCTCCACACTCTCCAATAAAACCAGGGTCAATGGCTTGAGTTGGCAATGAAAGACCCAAGCTCCGTCCCTGAAGAGCTCAGCTCAGCACATAGCAGGAGGAACATGGGCCCAGGGTCCTTTGAGGAGCCAGAACAGCCAGAAAGGCAAAGAGGTGGGGATGGCAGGCTTCGGACAAGGATGAGCAGGGGCTGAGGCTCAGAGGTGAAAGAGAGAGAGAATAATTTTCCAAGAAACAACAAAGGGTTCAGTCTGACCTTAGTGAGCCCAAAGGACGTGCTGGGCAGGAGCGAGAGACAAGGCAGAGGAGGAAGAAGACCTCAGAGAAAACTGTGAACAAGAAAGGAACTGGAGTTTTACCTGGTCTATCAGGAGTTTTTTTTTTAGGTGTCTAAAGACCCAACCCTAACATGTTGGGTGGGGACCTTAATGAGCCTTTCTCTCTGTCCAGTTTCTGGGACTGACATGAAGACCTCTCTAGAGAGGTCTGAGCTCTCTGCACACTTTACCAAAGTGACCAGGGTTCTCTTTTCCTGGGGGAGAAAGAAGTCTTCAAGGCTCCTACTGGCCTCTCTACTACCTGATGAGATAAAATCACAGAAAAAGCCACTCTCAGAACTTCCCTGGTAGCCCAGTGGTTGACTTGAACTTGTGGTGCAGGGGGAGTGGGTTTGATCCCTGGTCAGGGAAATAAGTTCCCACATGCCATAAAGCCAAAAACTTCTTTTTAAATAGAAAAAGCATCTCTCCATCACCTCGGTCTATTTTAAGAACATAATCAAGACTCTGATGAGATTTCTGTTTCTTCTGACCCTCTGGTCCAGCTCTTGTGACAGCTCTAAAGAGCTGAGGCTGAAGATTAGGCAAAGCTCCAAAGAAGACGCACTTGCCTTGTGACCTTGATTCTAGTGTGGATGTGGACAATAGAGGTGTAAGCAGCAAACAAGTAACTATGTAGGTCTCCTGGGTTAGAGGTCCCTGGGAAGGTCACAGAACACTTTACAGCATTTTTAATAGGATTGTGATGGTTCGGACCAGATATTTTTCCCCAATTCAAGCAGTCCTTGAGCTCTTGAGCAGTTCTTATAGAAAGTGCAAATAGCTTCCCAGTCCAGACTTCCTAGATTCATTTCCAAAATACTTCAAATTTGTAACATGTATTCCAGGAAATGTGATGTAAAATAAGGATGCCAACTTGTTCTTATCAGAAAAGTGACTGCACTTATGGACAAAAAAAAAAGTCATGCTTAGTTAGATCAGATGGTTCTCTTTTAACTGAACTTAAAGAACCTGGAACACACTCACTTTTATAAAAGTTACAGGTGGGAAAAAAAAGTTACAGGTGGGAGAAGAGAAGATATCCTGGCAATTACTAGCATAGACATATCTAAAAGAGAACCCATTTTATTTATTTATTCTTTTTTTTTTTTTTTTGACTGTGACATGTGGATTGTGAGATCTCAGTTCAGTTCCCTGACCATGGCTTGAACCTGGGCCACTGTAGTGAAAGCCTGGGATCCTAACCACTAGGCAACAAGGGAATTCCTGAGAACCTACTTTAAAAAACCCCAAATTTCATATTACAGAGAAGGGGACGTGGTGTAATTAAAATATTATTGAGTTGACTAAAAAAGTTCGTTCAGGTTTTTCTGTAAGATGTTATCAAAACCTTGAAAGAACTTTTTGACCAACCCAATAGTTTAACAAATAAATCATGAAACTTAGATATATTTTATTTTACATTTAACAAAATTTAACGTATAATGCAACTCTGACCTGATAACTATAACAAAGCAAGAATGGGTTAGGCTGACACTTTTTGGCATATATTTTCTGACGAAGTCATATAACATGATCCAGTTTCCTTGAATTTACTTTTTATTTCTGCAGCATAAAGCAGGTTCACTTTTGCAAATATATTAGAAAGATCCATCCATATTTCCTAATGGCTTCTCCTGATCTTTGCTGTTCAAAACATGCTTTTCTGAATTTCACCCTGTCGCCTTCCTTGTTAATACTCTTTTCCACCATCGTCAAGCGGTCTGACTCTGCCAGGGCCTCACTGATCAAGTCCTGCCAGTTCAGCACCGTCACTGGCAGTAACTGCATGAAATTCAACATCTGCAGCCAGTTTCACAAGTTAGGTTACGTCTTATTTGTATTATGTTATAGAATCTTCACATCATCTGGCAATCAGCAGGGAATGGACCAACAGAGGTGCCTCAGAGGAGCAGTTACACAGAAAAGATCCTGGAGTAGAGGTTGACTTTATAAGCGGTCAGTTAACTTTTAATCCATCCACGGATTAACAGTTAATCCATCTTTTGCCCAACCCTACTTAGAATAGAACTGGGTGTAACAATCTGTCAGCAGTGAGAGGACGACATGAAAGGTTGCCCTTGACGTTCAACATTCCTAAATTCCTTCTCCTCCCATGAGAGCAAAGACATCTATGACTGCCTCTTCCTGGTTTAAATGTGCCAGTGTCGTAACAGTTTCTATTTCCCTACACAATCTCATTACTCTGTGCTTTCTTGCACAGGCAAATAAGAGGAAAAAGAGGTGGATACATTTTCAAACAGCAGACTCTACTGAGGACAAATGATCTCAGGGCAGAAGGAAAAGTGGGAAGGTGGAAATTCATTTACATCCCCTGCCACACATCAAGGTTTATTGCCATGTACAACCCAGAGTGGCCTCTGGTTCAGAGATGACATTCTCGCTCGCCCTTTGAGGTCTACTGTGAGGTGTTTTCCTCATGTGACTCTGCAGTAACAACTCTTGTCTCATTTCCGATGCTGCTTGGCAATTTTATTTCTGAGAACAAAGGGGCAAGTACAAGTCAACCTTAGGAAAACAATCCAGGAAACAGGGTATCCAGAAGTGTGGTTTAGGGGTGAATGTTGTTGGGGAAAGTGAACTAGAAGAGGAACAGACAAGAAGAATATCAACTGGGTATAAGCAGGTGAGACTGAATTCCCAGTCAGCTATATTCTCAGGGTAAACTTGAGCAGCATAGCATCTGAAATATGCCCAGTCTTACCTATAACCAGAGTTGGACCAACGGCCAAAGTCCACACCCCTCCAATTTCATCCATCCTATGTTTGTCTTAATACAGGTTACTTTTTGTCACATTTTCTTTGTATTGAGAAGTGGGTAACTAGCTGGCCAGAGTGAGTCCCTAGGAAGAAAGGAACCGTGTGTCCTTGTCATCTCTGGACCTTCACCCTCTCTGCCATGTACATGGTGAAGCTCAATAATTTGTTTTTTGAACTGAATCCAAGCCTTTCAGTCAACATCAAATCTGATGTTTGCAAAGAAAAGGGATAGGAAACCGTACCAGTAAAGGCCCTGAGATGTATTTCTACTAGACTAAAGTTGGAGGGAAAAGGAAAAACAGGCAGTTCTGGCCACACAAATGAGGTTATATGGGGAAAGAAACAATGGAAGACCTTTAAACTTAATCCATCTTTTACCCAACCTTGCTGTTAGAATAGAACTGGGTGTAACAATCTGTCAGCAGTGAGAGGACGGCATGAAAGGATGCTCTTGATGTTCAACAGTCCTCAATTCCTTCTCCTCCCACAAGAGCAAAGACATCTATAACCGCCTCTTCCTGGTTTAAAGATTTCCAGGGACTGATTGTGTTGCAAGTCAATAACTCTGTCCAATGTAAGATCCCTCAATAATCACTATGAATTTGAAAATGTCCTCACAAGAGATCTCTTGGCTTCAGAACTGTTAGGATCTCTTCGGCTGCTGGAGGCCGGCCCTCACCCCCTGTCTTCCCTGACAACTCCCATACCTGGTGTCCGCAGGGCAGAGAAACAGTAAGATCTCTACACTCGATACAGGGAAACTGCTGCCTTCCCCAAAGCACCAACCCAACAAATGACCCACTGGACATCCCCTGAGGAGTCTATGATTATCATCTTCAATACAACTTAAAGAACTTCAATTTTCCAATACCATTTCAGGCATAGTTACTGTGCTACTAACATTGCTCTGACTCTGTTCAAGCACAAGAACAAACAGTCCAGGACCACCTCAGGCCCTCTGCAGTGGTCATTAATCTTTCAACAATCTTTTGAGTATATTGACAACAACTGACTGTGACTCAATTACACAACCTTCGTAAAGATTCTAGGCATCTTGTGTCATCGGAGCCAGTCTACTGATATTCTGCTTAAACCAGGTACGAAGCCATGACACATGCAATCCCAACCCTCGATTGTTTTAAACTAAACCAATGTATTTGGCAGTCACTGTCAATACTTAAGTTTGCAATACTAAATAACCCCTCCAAAAGATCAAATCCTCAGACTACCACTCACACGCTGTTTAGGGATGCTGTTCTACTTAGAGTCGCCTACTGCACTGGACCAAGTCAGAGTCTTATTTCAGTCAGTCATTAAATTTTCAGTAATCTTCCTATTTTCCAGAATAAGGGCAATCTTTCCCATCTCACTGGGACAGAATTCAGATATCTCAATCAGGTTCCAGAGTGATGGGGAAGATTCAAGGTTCTTCCTGGGCTTTTCCACTAGTGCTTGTGGGGAGAGAGTCTGGGCCTCGCAGGAAGAGTAGAAGGCTGGGTCCAACCACGGAAGGATGCTGGGAGCCTCCTTCCAGTCTGAGAGCAGCGCAGCTCCCACTGCAAGTGGCCCAGGATCGAGAGAAAGGTCATTCCTGACTGCAATCCAGCACCAGGCAATGGCTCACTGAAAACCCCTGGTATTTTCAAGACAGAATCTGGAGGACCGGTCAGCTAGCCCTTCCCTGCAGCCCGCAGTGCACCAATGTTAAGACAAAGGAGAGCAAAGGAAAAAACATTTGACTTGGTCCTGAAAAGAAATATCGTCCCCAGCCTGTAACTGGTTACCTCACCCCCATCCTTTCCCTGCGGTCAGGCTGCAGCAGCCCAGTTAATCAGTGCTTGGATTGACTGCAAATCCGGACTTTGAGGATGCTGGCCGTGGTGTTACCCGATGTCTCTGTGATGAACACCTCCTGAATATCCAAACTCAAGTCAAGGAAAACAGCGTGACTTGGGTGTGTTCCCATTCTGCCGTGTCTATCATAAAATTCAGCTAAATTCAGCCCTAACCAGAGTAATTTTAATGAGATCATCTGCAATGACGATTCATTCACCTCCTTCGAAATGGTCTTTGCTCTGTTTTATCCTTTGAACATGTTACATTCATAAATTGCTTCAAACCGGATGCTAGAAACAAGATACATAATACATGCCATTCTTGGGTAAAGGTCTTTTTCTTTCTGGGACAGTCTTACCTGCATATGAGTCTATTTTTCACCAAGGCTGTAAATATCTCCTGAAATAGTTTATGCTGGGGATGTTTGCTGAAATTTCTCTCATTCTTGTAGTTTATACTAAGACAAAACAAACAGAAAAGCATTTTGTAATAAAAATTATTTAGACTGCCTCAAAATTACAAGTGCAGAGAAAGATCACCTATATGCATGCACATGTTGAAGGATTATTGAAATTCAGTGTATTGCCAAAGCAAGTATCAGCTGTTGAAATAGGAGGCGGAAATTATAGAGTTAATAATAAAGATTAGAGTCAAGCATATATATTTCATTTTATTACATTATATTATTCCCTATAAACACTTAATAGTTAAAATTTGTCAGAGGGAAGAAAAGGCCATGTGGAGAGCAAGAGTGCTGGACTCGCGATCTAGACAGCCATGCCACAGGCAGACAAGGCCCCCTCCCTTCACTTCACTACCTGCCACGGCTGTGGCCACTATAGCTGTTAACACCACTGCACACCATGCATATCTCCTGTGGTCAACAGCCCTTCAACTGTGAGAGCTTTTGTGGTTGTGGGTTGTGTGTATACAACAAAGCGGTGAGATATTCTAACTTCAGTTTTTTCTCTCCTGATATTACAGCCGAAAGAGAGGTTGAAAATATCCCAAAGCCATACCCTTTAAAAGGATCACATTGCTATGGAATATATAATATGATATTTCGTGCACATTCAAATAGACCAATTTTTAGAACTAGGCTAAATACACTGGAATTCCATAAATATGCCACCTCAGAGGCAGGTTTTGTAGCCTTACAAAGGCAGGTTTTATTGCCATTTGCACTGCTCCACCCTCATGATATGGCAGAGGTCACGGGACTGACTGTGCCCCCTAATGTAGTTCATAGCAGAGGAGGGCTGCCGTAGTTCTTAGCACACAGATATGAGCAGGCTGAATATGTAATAACGTTTTAAAGACTTCTGCATTCCTCACTAAACACGTATTTTAAAAATATTAACTCATGTAACACCGTGTGATGCTTGTGGACTCTTAAATTCATTGTCAGAAAATAACAGGGAAATAAGACTTAGGCCAAAAAAATAAATGATCATTCTAGAATACTTATATTGGTGTTTCATGTCATTCATTATTTACATGGTACTTAGTGTCAAATGACCTTACCACAGGGAGAGCTGGAGAGAACCAGCTCCCAGAAGAGGGGTGGCCCATGACAGCATGCAGCGGCTAAGAGGTCTCCATGGCAACGGGAGAGCGCAGCATGGGCTGGCACTTTCAGTGTGAAAGGTGAGGGCAGTGTCTCAACTGAAAGCCTGAGCACTTTGACCACCACGTCCTCAGCCTCATGATTGCTCACCGGGGGCTTCCATGCCTCCTCACAGCAGGCAGGATATGCACCCACCAGAAGCTAAAGGCAAAGCTCACTATCAGCCTCGCCCGGTCAACCCGATGGAGCAAATGCCAGATGTATGCCAGCTGGTGTCCTGACGCTCCCAGGTCACTCCCACCTGCAGCCAGACCGTCTGTGGCTCACACAGCACTTCTGGGAGTGGGCTAAGTGCTAACCACAATTATTCAATTCAGAATCCCCGTGGTAAATTTTAAAATGGACTTTCCATTTTAGCCCCTGTGACAAACTTAAACAAATCTTTGGGCTAATGAGCAGTCCAGGCTGCTGAAGGCAAGGAACATGCTGGATTTCTTACCTAAAATTTTCAAGTTCAACAGCTTCCGTGGACTCATGCCACTGACCCCGAGCTCTGTGCCCACCTCCCCTGAGGGCAGGCTCAGACTTCATCATGCTGTTCTGGGCGCTCTCGGAGTTAATGGCTGGAAGCTACAGAAACAGAAGCGCAGAGGACTTGAGGAGGACAATTTAGCACAGGATAAAGACAGTCACACAAAAACAGAGGGTGGGTGAAGGAAACGGGTGTGCCCTAAGCCAGCAATGAACATGAGAACTGTGTCCAATGTCTGGATTTCCCAAGATTTAGACAACCTAGGCACTCTGCTCATCTATTTTCTCCACCTTATGCTGCTGTTTCCTCATAGCCTGTGACACCACCGATCATATCTTACAGTGTCTACATGTTTTCAGTCTCCCTTGATGACACCATCAGCTCAGCACAGCTGGAGCTGCCCATGCTGTTCAGTATTGTATCCCCAGGAGCCCCCACCAGGCTGGGCATCCAGACCTGGGGAGGCCTGGGTTCTGGGGGCTTTGGCAGCTTCTTGGGTGATTCCAGTGTGCAGTCAGAACAGAGAGTTGGCAGATCCAGCTAGAAACTCTGGTCTAGATGACTGAGAATGAGTCATCTCCACTCATCCTTCACATTTACCAATCATGCACACTGAATGCCAACTTTTAGAGCTATGAAGGTAAAAGAGATTCTATCCCTTTTAATCAGTCTGAACATCCTGATTCCTCAATCATGTTTATAAAAGTCATGAAAATATATTACAGAATTAACCATAAGGAAAGGAACAATTTGCTTACATTAACTAAAACAATTTGAGTATGCCCTTGTTTATAATGTTAACAGTACTTATTTATATCGTAAACTGTGATGTTATCAGTATTCAAGCTGTCTCTCTTACCTGTAATTGGGATAACCCTGAGGACTGCTTCTTGTACCACAATAAAATTGAACAAGGTGCAAACAAATACTCTATTTTTTCCAAAGTACAAATAAGGAATGTTCTGTAATTAGCTAAGTTACTACAGAAGAGGTAAGAAAAGCATAATATAACAAAACAAACTTTTATTTTCCATAATCATTCTGTTCCATACAATCATCAAATAATGCTGCAATATGCTGCGCTTATCACCTTATTTCATCAAAGCATTTGATAGAAACCTGCATAAAGATGCCATTTCTTCATCTAAAGAGAACATGCCAGACTGCCCGCAAGGCGGTCAGCTAACAGAAATACATTCTAATAGGGACATTGTTTAATGGCTAGAAAATCCCCCAAACCCTTCTTCATCATATGCCAGCCATAGCTGAATTCTCAAAACATTAATAATAAATCTTATATCCTATAAAACCTCATGTCTAACTCAGTTCAGTTAGCCAACCAATCCACAACCACCACAAGACAACAGGCCACAGCTCCTTGGGGCACAGCACTTAGTGGTTAAGAGCACGAACTCTAGGCCAGAGCCGCTTGCCTGAAAACCACTCTTAGATAGCTGCGTGATCTTGAAAGTTACTGAGTCTCGCTGTGCATTGGTTTCCACATCATCACAGTGGAGATAATAATTGTATGCAGCTCAGAGTTATCATGAAAACTAAATGACTTAGGGTTTATAAAGCATTTGCTATTTGCCAGGCATAGTTCTCAGTGCTTTATACTTTTAATCCTCAAAATTGTTCCCATTGCACAGATGCATTTGCTAAATAAATGAAATTTGTTCTTCCAAATTAGATGATGAGATGTGATCACCCAAATGATGCTAGGCATGAGGTTACAACAATGAGCAGATTGTCCTTTGTTACTCAGAACATGGAATGACGCAGCAGACAAGAAGTAGGCTTTCCAGGTCCAAGAGCTCTCAAAACCCCTTGCCATCAGCCCAACCGCCAGAACACCGCTGCAAGAGCCAGCACAGACAGAAGAGCCCAGTGAACTTCAGAGAGAGGGCAGGTGGGGAGCAGAGGCAGCTTGTAGCCATTCCCTTTGGCAGCAGAGCATGTAGCTGGTGCTGGGAATCCACCCATGGACACGCAGTGGATGAGATGGACTTGACATCTGTAGCTGCAAAGACCAGGAACTTAAGAGAATCTTGAAGCAAACAGTGTAAGTCTGAAACCCAGTTCAAAGCTTAGAGCCTTTTCTCTTGGGTTCCCAATTTCCTAGGCTCTCTGCAAATCTTCTATCTACCACATAAGTAGGTCCACAACCTGGAACAGCCACAGTCAGGGTATCCAGAGTGGCAGGGCCAGGTAAACTGCCCCTTACAGACTTCTGTCATATTAAGCCATTAGTTCTGTTAAGATGCACTACATCTGACAGGTTATTTTGGGAAACCCAAAATCTGAATTTTCAGCATAAATTTAGCACAATACAAATTCATAGAGATAACTTCAAAGTGTGTCCCTTCCTGCAATGAAGGACTTTTGACTCTCAGATTTTAAAACTTCTTCAAAAGGCGTAAGATTCAGCCACTAACCATCATCATCACCATCATCATCATCACAACCGTCACCATCATCACCATCCCTGCCATCATCATCATCCCCACCACCTTCATCATCATGATCACCACCATCATCATCACAACTGTCACCACCACCACCATCCCCGCCATCATCATCATCCCCACCACGTTCATCATTGTGATCACCACGATCATGAGATCATCTCCATCATCATCACCACCATCGTCACCATCGTCACCGCCATTACCATCATCACAGATAACATTTATGTGGTAATTAGCACATGCCAGGCACTATTCTAAGTGGTTTGCAGGTTTAAATCCATTTAATCCTCATAATGACCCTATGAGGTAAATACCATTTTATGATGAGAAGACCGGGTCACAGAGAGCTGTGGGACTTAGGGCGCAGAGCTCACCAGGGGCAGAGCTAGATTCAGATCCAGGCACTCTCCCTCCCGCTCCCACACTCTCAGTCCTCCAGCATCCACTGATGCATTGTCAATGATGAGAAACACAGTTTCGGGTCAGCCCATTTGCTTTTCAGAGCTCTACTCTTGCCCAAGATTTCCTTCATGCTGAGATGGAAATCTGTCCCCGTGTTCTTTCCCAGTCTTTCAGCCCAGCATCATCTCCTTTTACAATATTTGGTTTGATTTGACAATAAGTCCACATAAAATAGGGTTTCCCAGGTGGCACAGTCCCTGGAAAAAGAAATGACAACCCACTCCAGTATTCTTGCCTGGGAAATTCCATGGACAGAGGAACTTGGTAGGCTACAGTCCATGAGGTCACAAGAGTCAGACACGACTGAGCAACTAAACCTACCTGCCTAGGTGGCACAGTGATAAAGAATCTGCCTGCAAATGCAGGAGACGCAAGAGATGCGGGTTTGATCCCTGGGTTGGGAAGATCCCCTAGAGTGGGAAATGGTAACCCACCCCAGTATTCTTGCCTGGAAAATTCCATGGACAGAGGAGTCTGGTGGGCTACAGACCATGGGGTTGCAAAGAGTCAGACATGATTGAGTGACTGAGCGCACACACACGCCACATAAAATAAACGAACCAAAAATACAGGGTGAACAAAAACAACTCCCCAAGTTGTAGGTGCATTAAACAGGTCACTCATCCCAGAAAGCAGAGTAGTCAGTGACCACTCCCACCCAGGCACATGCTGCAGCTGCATTGCTGACCACTGTTCAGGCTCAGCACACACCGCCTCCCAGAGAGCACCTGCCCTAGCCTCCCTGATGGAGCCGGTCACTGCCTCCCTTGGGGCATTGCTGGCCAGCCTCTCTTACAGAACTTATCACAACCTTGTATGCTGTCTAGACAGAACATTACCTTTGCCCTGAGTCTGGCCACCCTGAGGACAGCATCATCTGCATCTGTCTTTGGGTTCTCGGCACCTCCTGCATGTCATGACACACAGCGGATATTTTCATGGGAAGCTGTGGAGTGAACACTCACTTCATCCAGTCTCTTTGCTCAACTTACTCATCTCCAGACAAGCCCGTTCACTTAGCACCTGTGTTGCAGACACATCCCTGGCAGACACAGCAGGAGCACAGTGAGCAGGAGAGTCCAGCCTCTCCCTCCTCAGACAGTTTATAGCCCAGCGGGGGCGAGGGCACTACGACATGCAGCAAAATGAGTGGACAAAGGTTTGCTGTGGTGGGAAGTAAAGGAGCGATAGGCTGGGTCATGGAACAGGATTCCAGGCAGATTATCACACAGGCTGGAGGCCAGAGAAACACCATGACGATCCAGAGAGTGGAAGGAGTCTGTGCAGCTTGAACAGCATGAGCAGAAGAAAAGAGACCCAAGAGTAAAGCAAAGAACCTTCCTAAAGATTTGATCACGTCATTTCCGCTTGGAAATTTCAACCTTCCCTGTTGTTGTGATAGACACAAAATGTGTAGATGGGCCTTCAGACACTGCAGTTTCTTGCAGCTTTATTTATTTCTACTTCCAATAGAAACATCTAGTCACCATCTTGCTTAAGTGCATGTTATTTTCTTCCCCTCAGATAGCTGATTATTTCACTCACTTCACCCTGACTGCCTTTCCTATCGATTCCACCACAGAACGGCCAGCCCATTTTCCAACAACCATCCGCCTCCCTCTGACCCTCTTCCCCCCAGGAGTCCCTTGGCTGCTGCGTGCGCCGCCCCTCCAGGATGCGTGTCCGGACCAGCCAGGGCCATAAGTGCTTTCCTAGGCCTGTGCTCTCAGAGCATAGCCACAGTGCCTTAGCCTTCCTCTTGCCACAGCGTCTGTCAAGACTTCTTCTATTTCAAGGCACTTGGAAACATGGGTTTGTTCCCTGGGTTGGGAAGATCCCCTGGAGTAGGAAATGGCAACCCACTCGGCTATTCTTGCCTGGGAAAGTCCAAGGACAGGGGAGCCTGGTGGACTACAGTCCATAGGGTGGCAAAGAGTCGGACATGACTTAGTGACCAAAACAACAACAAATGGACTTAAAATGATTCATTTTTCTTTCTTTCTTTCATCTTTTCCCCCCATCTGAAGCCAATTTCTCAGCTCCCTATAGCTTTAAATGTAAAAAAAAAAAAAAAAAAAAAAATACTGAATTCCAGCTCAAGTCAAATTACTTTGAGATTTATGTATATCTCTGGTGAAACTTCCAGCCAACTTTATGCTTTCACTTTGCTTCAACAAACATGGGGCAATTCTCTTTTTGAAGCACTTGGTTTTCCTGGATTATGATTACTCTTGCCCTGCTTACCGCCAAGGGGCCTCTCCGCCTCAGCGTGTCTCTGTCTCCACTTGTGTCAGAACAGAACTGTCCTCAGAACAGCAGACTGCAAGGCATGAAACAAGAAACGCAGGCACACACGGGGCAAACAGAACGAAAGCGGGAAGTGGAACGCGGGGACAGACGCAACCATGAGTGAGGGTTTGGCTTATTAGAGACCCGAATGCAGGACATCCAGTTCCTGCAGTTCTCTGCCCAAACCACAAAGTACACTTCCCTCTGCAACCGCTTAATTGGCCATCGGGACTCGTTTGCAAACGACAGGCCAGGACTTGTTAGAACAGAAACTCAGGTGAGTGGGCATTAATCCCCAAATTTCCTCTTTCAAACTGACTGCTAAAAATCTCAGCACCTAATGTGTGGCCAACTTGTGTATTTTCACAGGCATTTTGTCTGGACTCTGACTGCACCTTGCCCCCAAACCTTGTTTATCTTTTATGATAATCTGAGTACTTTACATATCTTCATAAGCCACCTTATATTCTTTCTGGAGCAATCAAAGTATAAACAAATTCTTGATTTACCTACCCTGTGCAATATCTTTCTGCTGTTATAAATGGTTCCTCATTATTTTACACAAAGGAGAATAGGGTGTTCAGGTGTACTATTTCAGAATTAGAAATGCATGAAATTTTTATAAACAGAATTAAGAATGAATTTAGTGACTCTCAAGACATTTATATAAATGAGCAGTTATTTCCATTTTTTCTTAGAACTATCCACTTTCTGAATAATTAAAGCATTACAGACATGCATTTTTGAATGTGTGAAATATTTTACAAAAAGATATGCCGTGTGAACTTGTCAGACAACAGATTGCAAATTCTAAGATTGGTTAAAGGGGGAAAACTCTTAAGTTCACTTTAATTAAGCTGCCAGGCGTTAACAGGGGAGTGAGAAGCGGCACAGGGACCCACAGAGCCCGCTCCGCAACGCTGGGCGGGCAGAGCCCAAGGCCAACGCTGGTGTCTGCTTTACACGGTCCACGCAGTTACACGCACCCATAAGGCCATCTAATGTTTAAACTTTCTGTTCAATTCAGCAAAACCTGATCAAGAACTCACCAAATAGAGGATATGGTGAACTGGAAGCAAAAGTCAAAGCTGGAAACATAATCTCTCAGTGCTTCCAAAGCACAGAAGAAAATAACGCTGTGGTGTTGAAAGAAGGTACTCTGGAAAGAGAAGGACCTTTCTGGAATGGAAGACAAAGGAGAGCTTTCTAACGGAGGTGCTATGGTTAGATCTTGGTCTTAGAAATAGGTAAGATGTTACAGAAAAGAAACTTAGGAGAATAGCAAATGTGAGGAAAAGCCAGAAGTAGAAATAGTTGGCATTCTAGCTACATCTTAGGATGTATGGTGAGGAAGAATGAAACCACAACCAGCTCCGTGCTCAGTCACCGTGTCGCCCTAAGACAGAGCGGGCTTGGCGTGCAGCGTCGACTCACAATGATCAGTGGGCTGTGGGCCAGGAAGACTTTCTCAGCCACGTAGAGATAGAAAAAGAGTGAGTGATGCTAAAGTAGACTGGTGAGAATAAAAGTGTTCCTGGGGTGGGGGTGGGGTTAAAGGCTTAAAAGCAGAGAAGGAAGAGGAGGAAAAAAAATATTTTAAAGCCATATTTCTTCAAATCAATGCTCATTCAGCCTTTTTTAAAAAAATTTAACTTTCCATATCATCTAAAGATATCTCAGAGGTACACACGGCAAAGACTAAGTATCTGGTTAGACCTGTATCTACCATTAGCTGGCTGTATGACCTTGAGAAAACCATTGAACTTCTCTGTGCCTCAACTGGAGGAGAAGCGATGGGGTTGACCTGTGGCCCTGGGAGGAGACACAGAAGCGAAGGATAATATCACAGGTTCAGAGATCCTTCCCGAGGAGTGAGGGGCTTGAACCACATACTGGGCATCCAGATCAGGGACCAACACTAGAAAGCTGAGTTCCTTTAGCTGATTTGAAAACCAGCAGGACTTACAGGTTGTGAGAAACCAAGGTTCTGCCCATGAAGAGTGTTCATGCGTTGCTTACTCGTGGGAATAAGGCAAAGGAAGCGGACTGAAATTGCCTGGGGCTCTGACTGCCTTCCTACTACCACGCCAGTCAGAGCCCAGCCCACACTGAGTGCCCGCTCTGGCCGATCTAGACCCAGAACAGTCCCCCACTGGATTGAGGGCTGCTATACTTGAGTGGGGTGCACACTCGGAGTGGGACAGAGCCAGCTTGGACCTATCACAGCATCCAAACTCTGAGGGTGGCCTTACTGGATTGAACTCAGATCCAACCTTTAGGGCTTCTGCTCCAGCAGCTTGGGCCCCACACTGCCCCTGATAGAGTGGCGATAGCCACTAAGCCCAGAGTGGCCCAGGTCACACCTGGCTCTGACTCTGAGCCCTGTGTCTCTGGTCCCACCTCCCACCATGGTGAGAGCTGCCAACACCTGGGGGAAGACACGACATCATGCTCGTGTCAGATCCAGGCTTCCCAGCAAAGCCACTGGGCACGTGCAGGCCGCACAGGTACACTCCCACACAAGAACAGGCCTTCAAGACTGAATTAGGTAAATGACTCACAGAAACTCAGAGAGACCGAGAAAGTAAAACAGAGTAAGAAGACGTGGGAATTTGTTCCAAATGAAAGAACAAGAAAAACAATCAGGAAAAAAAAAACACTAATGAAAGAGGTAAATAACTTAGCAAGTAGATTTCAAAGTTATGACAAAACATGGTCCACTGGAGAAGACAATGGCAAACCACTCCAGTATTCTTGTTTCAAGAACCCCACGAACAGTATAAAAAGGTGAAAAAATATGACACTGGAAGATAAGCCCGCCCAGGTTGGTAGGTGTCCAATATGCTACTAGGGAAGAGCAGAGAAATAGCTCCAGAAAGCATGGAGAGGCTGGGCCAGAGTGGTTACAATACCCAGTTGTGGATGCATCTTGGGTGCAATCTCAAAAATGACAGAATGATCTAGTTTCATTTCCAAGGCAAACCATTAATATCAGAGTAATCCAAGTCTACGCCTCAAGTACTAATGCTGAAGAAGCTGAAGTTGACTGATCCTATGAAGGACAATAAAATCAATAAACTAAAATAGAACTAAAATCAATAAAAGATGTTCTTTTCATCATAGGGGATTGGAATGCAAAAGTATGAAGTCAAGAGATACCTGGAATAACAGGCAAGTTTGGCGTTAGAGTACAAAATGAAGCAGAGCAAAGGCTAACCGTTTTCTCAAGAGAACACACTGGTCATGGCAAACACACTCTTCCAACAACACAAGAGATGACTCTATATATGGACATTACCAGATGGTCAATACCAAAATCAGACTGATTACATTCTTTGCAACAAAGGATGGAGACGCTCTATACAGTCAGCAAAAAACAAGACCTGGCACTGACTGGGGCTCTGATCAGGAGCTCCTTATTCCAAAATTCAGGCTTAAATTGAAGAAAGTAGGGGAAAACATTCAAGTATTGGTATTAGTATAATGGTATTCAAGAATACCATTCAAGTATTACCTAAATCAAATTCCTTATGATTATACAGTGGAGGTGATGAATACATTGAAGGGATTAGATATGATAAGCAGAGTGCCTGAGGGACTATGGATGGAAGTTTGTGACATTGTACATGAGGTGGTGACCAAAACCATCCCCAAGAAAAAGAAATGTAAGACAGCAAGATGGTTGTATGAGGAGGCCTTATAAATAGCTAAAAAAAGAAAAGAAGTGAAGAGCAAAGGAGAAAGGGAAAGATATACCCAACCAAATAAACATCTATTTCTGCTTCACTGACTACACTAGTGCTTTTGACTGTGTGGATCACAACAAACTGTGGAAAATTCCTAAAGAGATGGGAATACTAGATCATCTTACCTGTCTCCTGAGAAACCCATACGCAGGTCAAGAAGCAACAGTTAGAACCAGACATGGAACGACTGACTGATTCCAAATTGGGAAGGGAATATGTCAAGGCTGTCATTATGATTATTTAAATTACATGCTAAATAAATCATGTGAAATGCCAGGCTGGATGAATCACAAGCTGGAATCAACAATGCAGGGAGAAATATCAACAACCTCAAATATGCAGATGATACCAATTTAATACCAGAAAGTGAAGAGGAACTAAAGAACCTGTTGATGATGGCGAAAGAGGAGAGTGAAAAAGCTGGCTTAAAACTCAGCATTCAAAAAACTAGGATCATGGCATACAGTGCCATCACTTCATGGAAAATAGATGGGGCAAAAGTGGAAACAGTGAAAGATTTTTGGGGTCTCCAAAATCACTGCAGACAGTGACTGTAGCCATGAACTTAAAAGATGATTGCTCCTAGAAAGAAACGCTATGACAAACCTAGACAGCATATTAAAAAGCAGAGACAACACCTTGCTGACGAAGGTCCATATACTTAAAGCTATGGTTTCTCCAGTAGTCATGTACAGATGTGAGAATTGGACCATAAAAATGGTTGAGCATTGAAGAATTGATGCTTTCAACTTATGGTGCTACAGAAGGCTCTTGAGAGTCACTTGGACTGTGAGGAGATCAAACCTGTCAATCCTAAAGGAAATCAATCCTGAATATTCAAACTCAATGGACATGAGTTTGAGCAAAATCCAGGAGATAGTGAAGGTCAGGAAAGCCTGGCGTGCTGCAGTCCAGGGGGTTGCAAAGAGTTGGACATGACTTACTGACTGAACAAGAGTTCAACGCATTATTAATGAGAATGCTAACTGAATTTGGGGAAAGACTAGTTGAGCACAGTGAGAATCTTAACAAAGAACTAGAAAACAGAGCCAGTCAGAGCTAAAGAATACAATACCTGAAGTGAAAAATACAATACAGGTATAAATAGCAGACTAAGCCACACAAGGACATATAAATGATCTGAAAGATAGAATAATGGAATTCACCCTGTCAGAACAGGAAAACAAAAACAAATTTAAAAGTGATGATTAAATAAAGGGCCTCTAGGACAACATCAAGCATAGTAATATCCACATTATAGAGCTCCTGGATGCAGAAGAGAGAAAGGGGTAAAAATGTATTTTATAAAATGATGGCTGAAAACTTCCCAGACCCATAGAAGGGACAGATGTTCAGGTTTAGGAAGCACAGAGGGTCCCAAACAAGATGAATCCAAAGAGACTTCCACCAAGACCTACCATAATTTAAAATGGCAAAAATTTTTAAGAGAATGAGAAAATTCAAAAGGCAGCAAGAGAACAAGGGAACCCCATTAGGCTATCAGCTAATTTTTCTGTAGAAATTTTGCAGGCCAGGAGGGGGTGATAGATATATTTAAAGAGCTGAAAAAGTAAGCATCTAAAACCTAGGATACTCTACCCAACAATGTTATCATTCCTAATTGAAGAAAAGATAAAGAGCTTCTCAGACAAGTAAAAACTATCAGAGTTCATCAGTACTAAAAAGACCATACAAGAAATGTTAAAGGGTCTTCTTTAAGTGGAAAGAAGAATTTAGAGGACGGGGGAAAAAATGCCACTAATAAAGGCAGATATATATTACAGGCTGTGGATCAACCACTTAATTAAGCTAGTATGAAGATTTGAAAACAAAAATGTTTAATTAATTATAACTACTGTTATAACTGTTAAGGGATGAAAATAAAGATAACATTAAAAAAGACATAACATAGGGGAGGGGAGAAAAAAACCATAGATTTTTTTTTTCCTTTAGAATGTGTTTGAACTTAAATAACTATATGCCGGGAGCCAGCTCACGAGATCCCACCCATGACAGAGTCATGAGGTAGAGGGCTGATTGAGCACGGCTTCTCAGCCCTCAGGGATTCTCGGAAGGCTGCCTCAGCACTCACCTTAAAGATGATATCTGTCTTTCTGATGTTTGCTACAATAAACCTCTTCTTATTTTCTGTGACTTAGAAAAAAGGCTTTTCCTGATTCTCTTCTAAAATAGATCAATCTGAAATCTCAATCGACAAGGCCCCTGAACGGTAGCACCCTAAATAAAATTATCTGGGATATAAAATATGCTAATCTAAATTCCTCTTGCTAGCATATTGGTTTGTTTAATAAATGTACCTGTGCCTTTGGAGCTAATGTGCTTGACTGCCCCTTAACAACAGAACAGCATTGAGAGCCTCCACACAGGAAGCCCCGATGGGCACAGAGCCCTTTGTAGGAAAGAAAGGCTTGTTAGAAAATATAAGAAATGTTGCTTTATAAAACTGTAACTTAGTCTATACTTACTCATTATGCCTTTTCTGCTCTTAACATATTTAGCCTATATAATGAAAACATAACAATTAGAGACTTGTATAAATGAAAGTTTAGCTTTAATACAAATAATAAGACAATCGTTAATTCAGCTGGTGATTTTGCTAAGAACTGACCTTTGTGCTATATTGTTTCAGCTTGCTGTACTACGACTTTATGGAACCACATTCTTTTCTGTTAAGCTCAAGGCATAGAGTAAATTACCAAAAACAGGTTTTACCTTGAAACTTTCTATTAATGAATTCTTTCCTGCTGTGCCTGATACAAAAGTGTCCTGGCTGATCAACCCTTATCAATAAAAGAGTCACAAGATGTTAGCAGGCCTCTGGGCCAGAAGATGATGTAAACAATTTTAAACCTTTTATAACTTAGAAACACAAACAGTGTTCTGGTTCCAATATGGATCAAAACCTGCTGATCCATCCAGCTGATCTGGCATGACTCTATACTTTACTTTGTTTCTATGTACCACTAAAAATATAAAAGCTGTCTTAAAAACAATAAAGTCAGAAGACACTTGGAAACACCACGACTCGCTGTGTCTTCTCATTCGTATCGCCGACGCCATCCATCCTGAGGGAACCCCTGGACCTGCTGGAGCTGGACTCCGGCAACTATACTTTGAAACAAGTAGGTATAGTTATTCAGTTCAGTCACTCAGTTGTGTCTGACTCTTTGAGACCCCATGGACTGCAGCACACCAGGCTTCCCTGTTCATCACCAACTCCTGGAGCTTACTCAAACTCATGTCCATAGAGTCGGTGATGCCATCCAACCATCTCATCCTCTGTCGTCCCATTCTCCTCCTGCCTTCAATCCTTCCCAGCATCAGGGTCTTTTCCAATGAGTCAGTTCTTCGATTCAGGTGGCCAAAACATTTCCGCTTCAGCATCAGTCCTTCTAATGAATATTCGGGACTGATTTCCTTTAGGATGGACTGGTTGGATCTCTTTGCAGTCCAACGGACTCTCAAGAGTCTTGCCTTAAAAAGCATCAAGTAGATCAAAAGCATCAAATATATCAAAAGGTATAGTTATAAGTCAGCATATATATAAACTCCATGGTAACCACAGATAAAAAACCTACAATAAGTGCACAAAAATAAGAAAGTTACACAAATATAATACTAAAGAAAATTGTAAAACCACAGGGAAAGAGACAAAGATAAAACACAGAACTACCAAACTACCAAAAGGACACACCTACCAATAAACGCTTTAAAAGTCAGTCAAAAGTGTCCCAGCCAAAAGACATGGTGGTTGACAGGATAAAAATAAACAAGACCCATTTATATACTGCTTACAAGAGATGCACTTCAGAGCTACAGAAACCAATAGACTGAAAGTGAAGGAATGGAAAAATATTTCATGCAGATAAAAATGACAAGAAAGCTGGGGCAGCAACATTCATATTAGACACAGTAGAGTTCAAAACAAACTCTATAACAAAAGACAAAAAATAGCATTATACAATGATAAATATAAAAAATGGATAAAAATTCATTAACATATATTCACCTATTATAGATGCATACAAATACATAAAACATACTAACAGACATAAAAGGAGAAGTTAAAAATAATACAATAACAGTAGGGGACTTTAACACCCCACTTAGAACAATGGACAGTTCAACCAGACAGAAAATCAGTAAGGAAACAGTGGTCTTAATGACATATTAGATCAGCTGGACTTAATAGATATATATAGGACACTTCTCCTTGCTGTTCTTTGGAACTCTGCATTGAAATGGGTATATCTTTCCTTTTCTCCTTTGCCTTTTGCTTATCTTCCTTTCTCAGCTATTTGTAAGGCCTCCTCAGACAACCATTTTGCCTTTTTGCACTTCTTTTTCTTGGGGATTGTCTTGATCCCTGTCTCCTGTACAATGTCACAAACCTCTGTCCATAGTCCTTCGGGGACTCTATCAGACCTAATCCCTTGAATCTATTTCTCACTTCCACTATATAATTGTAAGGGATTTGATTTAGGTCATACCTGAATGGTCTAGTGGTTTTCGCTGCTTTCCTCAATTTAAAGTCTGAATTTGGCAATAAGGAGTTCATGATCTGAGCAGTCAGCTCTCGGTCTTGTTTTTGCTGACTGTATAGAGCCTCTCCATCTTTGGCTACAAAGAAAATAATAATCAATCTGATTTCAGTATTGACCATCTGGTGATGTCCACGTGTAGAGTCTTCTCTTGTTGTTGTTGTTGGAAGAGGGTGCTTGCTATGACCAGTTCATTCTCCTGGCACTAGCGTTGAAGCGTAACTGGAAAAACTCCTGCTTCATTTGTACCCCAAAGCCAAATTTGCCGGTTACTCCAAATATCTCTTGACTTCCTACACTTGCATTCCAGTCCCCTATGATGAAAGGGACATCCTTTTGGGGTGTTAGTTCTAGAAGGTCTTGGTAGGTCTTCATAGAACCATTCAACTTCAGTTTCATCAGCATTAGTGGTTGCAGCATAGACTTGGATTACTGTGATTTTGAATGGTTTCCCTTGGAAACGAACAGAGATCATTCTGTCTTTTTTAACATTGCACCCGAGTACTGCATTTCGGACTCTTTTGTTGACTAGGAGGGCTACTCCATTTCTTCTAAGGGATTCTTGCCCACAGTAGTAGATATCATGGTCATCTGAATTACATTCACCCATTCCAGTCCATTTTAGTTCACCGATTCCTAAGATGTCGATGTTCACTTTTGGCATCTCCTGTTTGACCACTTCCAATTTACCTTGATTCATGGACCTGACATTCCAGATTCCTATGCATTATTGCTCTTTACAGCATTGGACTTCACTTCCATCACTAGTCACATCCACAACTGGGTGTTGTTTTTGCTTTGGCTCCATCTCTTCATTCGTTCTGGAGTTATTTCTCCACTCTACTCCAGTAGCATATTTGGCACCTACCAACCTAGCGATTGCAGCCATGAAATTAAAAGACGCTTACTCCTTGGAAGGAAGGTTATGACCAACCTAGATAGCATATTTAAAAGCAGAGACATTACTTTGCCAACAAAGGTCCGTCTAGTCAAGGCTATGGTTTTTCCAGTGGTCATGTATGGATGTGAGAGCTTTTGAACTGTGGTGTTGGAGAAGACTCTTGAGAGTCCCTTGGACTGCAAGAAGATCCAACCAGTCCATCCTAAAGGAGATCAGTCCTGGGTGTTCATTGGAAGGACTGATGTTGAAGCTGAAACTCCAATACCTTGGCCACCTCATGCAAAGAGTTGACTCATTGGAAAAGACCCTGATGCTGGGAAGGATTGGGGGCAGGAGGAAAAGGGGACAACAGAGGAAGAGATGGTTGGATGGCATCACCGACTCTATGGACATGGGTTTGGGTAGACTCCTTGAGTTGGTAATGGACAGGGAGGCCTGGCGTGCTGCGATTCATGGGGTCACAAAGAGTCGGACACGACTGAGCGACTGAACTGAACTGAACTGAACCTGGTGAGTTCATCTTTCAGTGTCATATCTTTTTGCCTTTCCACACTGTTCATGGGGTTCTCAAGGCAAGAATACTGAAGTAGTTGGCCATTCATTTCTCCAGTGGACCACGTTTTGTCATAACTCTCTACCATGACCCGTCCGCATTGGGTGGCCCTACACAGCTCAATGCAGAGTTCCAAAGAATAGCAAGGAGAGATAAGAAAGACTTCCTCAGTGATCAGTGCAAAGAAATAGAGGAAAACAACAGAATGGGAAAGACTAGAGATCTCTTCAAGAAAATTAGAGAAACCAAGTGAATATTTCATGGAAAGATGGGCACAATAAAGGACAGAAATGGTATGGACCTAATACAAGCAGAAGATATTAAGAAGAGGTGGCAAAAATACACAGAAGAACTATACAAGAAAGATCTTCATGACCCAGATAACCACGATGGTGTGATCACTCACCTAGAGCCAGACATGACTCTCTGGAATGCAAAGTCAAGTGGGCCTTAGGAAGCATCACTATGAACAAAGCTACTGGAGGTGATGGAATTTCAGTTGAGCTATTTCAAATCCTAAAAGATGATGGTATTAAAGTACTGCACTCAATATGTCAGCAAATTTGGAAAACTCAACAGAACTGGAAAAGGTCAGCTTTCATTCCAATCCCAAAGAAAGGAAAGGCCAAAGAATGTTCAAACTACCACACAATTGCACTCATTTCACATGCTAGCAAAGTAATGCTCAAAATTCTCCAAGCCAGGCTTCAACAGTGCATGAACCGTGCAATTCCAGATGTTCAAGCTGGATTTAGAAAAGGCGGAGGAACCAGAGACCAAATTGCTAGCATCCATTGGATCATTGAAAAAGCAAGAGAGTTCCAGAAGAACATCTACTTCTGCTTTATTGATTATGCCAAAGCCTTTGACTGTGTGGATCACCACAAACTGTGGACAACTCTTCACAAGATGGGAATACCAGACCACCCACCTGCCTCCTGAGAAATCTGTATATAGGTCAAGAAGCAACAGTTAGAACTGGACATGGAACAACAGACTGGTTCCAAATTGGGAAAGGAGTATGTCAAGAATGTATATTGTCACCCTGATTATTTAACTTATATGCAGAGTACATCATGCAAAATGCTGGGCTGGATGCAGCACAAGCTGGAATCCAAATTGCCAGGACAAATATCAATAACCTCAGATACACAGATGACGCCACCCTTATGGCAGAAAGTGAAGAGGAACTGAAGAGCCTCTTGATGAAAGTGAAAGAGGAGTTAAAAAGCTGACTTAAAACTCAACAGTCAAAAAACTAAGATCATGGCATCCAGTCCCATCACTTCATGGCAAATAGATGGGGAAACAATGGAAACAGTGACAGACTTTATTTTCTTGGGCTCCAAAATCACTGCAGATGGTCACTGCAGCCATGAGATGAAAAGACACTTGCTCCTTGGAAGAAAAGCTATGGCCAACCTAGACAGCATATTAAAAAGCAGACATTACCTTGCTGACAAAGGTCTGTCTAGTCAGAGGTATAGTTTTTCCAGTAGTCATGTGGATGTGAGTGTTGGACTATAGAGAAAGCTGATTGCTGAAGAATTGATGCTTTTGAACTGTGGTGTTGGAGAAGACTCTTAAGAGTCCCTTGGACTGTGAGGAGATCCAAACAGCCAACTCTAAAGGAAATCAGTCCTGAATATTCATTGGAAAGACTGATGCTGAAGCTGAAACTCCAATGCCACCTGAATCGATGAACTGACTCATTGGAAAAGACCCTGATGCTGGGAAAGATTGAAGGCAGGAGGAGAATGGGAGGACAGAGGATGAGATGGTTGGATGGCATCACTGACTCGATCTTGACATGAGTTTGAGCAAGGTCCAGGAGTTGGTGATGAACAGGGAAGCCTGGCATGCTGCAGTCCATGGCGTCGCCAAGAGTCAAGACACGACTGAGTGAACTGAGGACACTTCATCCAAAAACTGGAATATATATGATTTCCAACTACACATGGAACATTCTCTAGGATAGATCACATACTAGGCCACAAAACAAGTCTCAATAAATTTAAGAGGACAGAAATTACATCAAGCATTTCTTTTCTAACCATAATGGCATGAAACTAGAAATACAATTGCAGAAAGAAAAATGGAAAAACAAGCACTGGAGACTAAAAAATATGATAGTAAAAAACTAATGGGTCACTGCAAAAAAACAGAGGAAATCATAAAATACTTCGAGACAAATGAAAAAAACAGAAAAAAACCACAAATTTCCAAAATCTATATAGGATGCAGCAAAAGCAGACCAAAGAGGAAAGTTTATAGTGATATAGGCTTACCTCAAGAAACAAGAAAAACTCAGATAAACAACCTAATTAGTCACCCATAGGAATTAGAAAAGGAAGAAGAAACAAGGCCCAAGGAAATAATAAAGATCAGAGAAGAAATAAATAAAATATCAACCAAAAAATAAAAGAGAGAAACATCAATGAATCCAAGGGCAGTTGTTTGGAAAGATAAAATTGATAAGCCTGTAGCTAGATTCACCAAGAGAAAAGAGAGAGGATTCAAACAAACAAAATAATAAATAAAACAGGAGAAATAACAACCAATATTAAAGAGACAGAAAAACCCCAAGAGAATATTTCAGACAGTTATGTGCCAAAAATTGGAAAACCTAGAAGAAATGGATATATTTCTAGGAATATACAATCTTCTAAGACAAAATCTGGAGGAAATAGACAATGTGAATTTACAGATCACTGGTAGTGAAATTTAATTAATAGTTTAGAAAACTTCCAGCCAACAAAAGTCCAGGACCAAGCAGGTTCACAGGAGAATTCTATTAACACCAAACTTACAAAGAAGATCTAATGCCTATCCTTTTCAATCTATTCACAAAGATTGAAGAGGAGGGGACACTCCCAAATTCATTCTACAAGGCCACCATTATTCTGTTACCAAAAATAGACACTACAAAGAAAAAAAAGAAGGAAACTACAGGCCCATATCTCTGATGAATATAGGTGCAAAAATTTTCAACAAAATATTAGCAAACTAAGTTCAATAATACATAAAAGGGTCATACACCATGATCAACTTGGATTCATTCCAAGGTCACCAGGAAATACACAAATCAACTTATATGGCACAACTCATTAACAAAAGGAAGTATAAAAATCATATGATCATCTCAGTAGACTCAGAAAAAAGCATTTGAAAAAATTTAACATATATTCATGATAAAAACTCTCATCAAAGTTGGTATAGGGTACATATCTCAACATAATAAAGAACATATATAACAAGCTCACACCTAACGTCATACTCAGTGATGAAAAGCTGAATGTTTTTGCTCTAAAATCATGAAAAAGACAAAGGTGCCCACTCTCTTCACCTGCATTTAACATAGTATTAGAAGTTCTAGCCACAGTAATCAGATAAGAAAAAGAAACAAAAGGCATCCCAATTGGAAGGGAAGAATGAAACTTTCAGTATTTGCAGATAACATACTATATATATATATAAGACCTTGTGGTTTCCAACCAAACACTATTAGAACTAATAAATGAATTCAGTAAAAAATCCATCATTAAAAAATCTACAAACAATAAATGCTGGAGAGGATGTGGAGAAAAGGTAACCCTCTTGCACTGTTGGTGGGAATGTAATCTGATACAGCCACTATGGAAAACAGTACAGAAATTCCTTTAAAAACTAGAAATAAATCTACCATATGACCCAGCAATCCCACTATTGGGCATATACCCTGAGAAAACCACAATTCTAAAAGACACATGTACCCCAATGTTCACTGAAGCAATATTTACAACAGCCAGGACATGTAAGCAACCTAGATATCTATCTACAGATGAATGGATAAAGAAGTTGTAGTACATATTTATACAGTGGAATATTACTCAGCCATAAAAAGGAATGCATTCGAGTCTGTTGTAGTGAAGTGGATGAAACTAGAGCCTATTATACAGAGTCAAGTAAGTAAAAATGAGAAAAACAAGTATCACATGTTAACACATATATATGGAATCTGGAAAAGTGTATTGATGACCTTAGTAGAGAATGGGCTTGTGAACACAGCAGGGGAAGGTGGGCGTGGGACAAACTGAGAAAGTAGCATTGACACATATACACTATCATGTGTAAAACAGATAGTTAGTGACAAGTTGCTAAATAATACAGGGAGCCCAGCTTGGCACTCTGTGATGACCTAGAGGGGTGGGGTGGGAGGAGAGGAGGAAGGCTCTGGAGGAAAGAGACATACATACAATTAGGACTTATTTGCATTGTTGTAAGGCAGAAACAAACACAAAATTGTAAAGCAATTTTGTAGCAATTAAAAATAAATAAAATTAATAAAAAATAGTATGTTGTTGGCACCAAAGGAGACACATAGATTAAGAACCCACAAAAAAATCCACACACTTAAATGATCGATTAATTTATGACAAAGGAAACAAGAATATACAGTGGGAAAAAGACAGTCTTTCAGTAACTGGTGCTGGGAAAACTGAACAGGTACATTTAGAAGAATGAAATTAGAATATGTTCTCATGCTATATACAATAATGAACTCAAAATAGATCAAAGATCTAAATGTAAGACTGGAAACCATAAAACTTCTGAAAACATTCTGACATAAATTGCAGCAATATTTTTTGGCTGTCTCCTAAAGCAAACAAAAGAAAAAATAAACAAATGGGACATAATTAAACTTAAAAGCTTTTGCACAGCAAAGAAAACCATCAACGTAATGAAAAGACAACCTACTGAATGGGAGAAAATATTTGCAAATGATGATGATCAGTAAAGGGTTAATATCCAAAATATATAAACAGTTCATACAACTTCAATATTGAAAAACATGATTAAAAAAAGGGCAGAAGACCTAAATAGACATACTTCAAAAGAAGACATACAGATAGCCAACAGGCACATGGAAAGATGCTCAACCTTGCTAATGATCAGGGAAATGCAAATCAAAACCACAATGAGAGATCATCTCACATCCATCAGAATGGCTCTCATGACAAAGACAGCAAATAACAGATGTTGGCAAGGATGTGGGAAAAAGGGGAATAATGTTGGCAGGAGTGTAAATTGGTACAGCCACTGTGGAAAACAGTATGGAGATTCTTCAAAAAGCTAAAGACAGAACTACCATATGATATAGAAATTCCACTCCTGAGTACATATCCAAGGAAAATGAAAACATTAATTTGAAAAGCTACATACACCCTAATGTTTATTGCAGTATTATTTACAATAGCCATAGTATGGAAGTACATTAAGTGTCCATCAACAGATTAATGTATACACACACACACACACACACACACACAATGAAATTCACTCGGTTGTAAAAGAGAATAAATATTATCATTTGCAACAACATGGATGGTCCTAGAAATTATTATCCTTAGTGAAATAAATCAGAGAGAGAAAAATTCTATATGTTACCACTTATATGCAGACTCTAAAAAAATAAACAAATGAATATAGTAATTCCTCTATATACAAACACTCAAGCTGCAAACTTTCAAAAATGTGAATGTATGTTTGCATGCCCAATCACATAAAGCTATTTCCCAGGTCTGGCAAACATTATCACAGGTCTGCATCCTCTTCAAGTGGTTGTCCTTTTGTACAGTACTGTATAGAGAACAGTAATACAGTAGCTTCTTTTTCAAGCCCAGGAAGTCTAGAAGCAAGTGTAAAAGCACCAGTGATGTAGCTGGTACAACTGTAGTTTTCAAGGTATTGTACTATATCATTTAAAATTTTTTCTTTTTTTGTGTGTTTGTTTTTTTTATGTATTAATTGTGTGAAAAGTACTATAAATGTATTGCAGTGCTGTACTATACAGCCAATTGTGTTAGTTGGGTACCTAGGCTAATTTCATTGGACTTAGAAACAAATTGAACTTATGAATGCACTCTGGGAACATAACTCATTCATTGAAGGGGGACTTACTGTATAACAAAACAGAAACAGACTCACAGATACAGAGAATAAACTATTGGTTACCAGAGGGGAGAGGGAAATGGGAAGGGGTGAGGTAGGCGTAGAGGATTAAGAGGTGCAAACTACTATGTATAAAACAAATAAGCTAATATTATACAGCACAGGAAATATAGCCAATATCTGAATATAAATCTTAAACGATTTATGGGGTATAATCTTAAAAGATTGAATCATTATGTTATACAACTGAATTTAATATAATATTGTTAATCAACTATACTTCAGTAAGAAAATTTTTAATGCTATAGTTCTCTGGTAAGTTTAGTAGATATAACAAAAGCCAGTAGGGCTGTATTACCACGTGAGCTCATAAACAAATCTGCTTAAACAAGTTTACCACAGCAGACTTTGGCATCTGGCTCCCAGGGTTCAAATCCCAGCTCTGTCACTTGCTAATTGACCATGCTAAATAAGTATCTGCTGTTTTTATTGTTATTAGCATTTCTGTGTTATTCCCCAAGCCTTCACGGATATCCTCTAATGCCACGCCTCTCCAAAGTCTTACAGAAGCTAAACCAAAAAAATGTCTAGAGATAAATTCAAGTGGCAGTACCATTTTTTCCATTAAAAAAATAAAAATGCTATTGTAAAATAGTCAAAACTCACTCCTTCATTTCCCCTGCTTTTGGTAAGATATACTTTGCAGCCAGCATCAAGAGGGGTGCTGCAGCAGTTGGGCAGCCTGAGAAGCAGGGAAGGGGAGAAGGGAGAGGGGATGCACAGTGTTTTGGAGAAATCAGCTCCCCTAGAGCTCTGCAGGGTCAGACACTGAGCCTTCAGTAGAGGAACGCATCCTTTCTATATTGATGCGTTTGGCAGGTTAGCACCATTCATGAGAGCAGAGGAACGCAAAGGCTGTGGGTGCCCAGTCCTGCTTCCTGACCCTGAGCCAGGTGTGAGAGAAAGAACTGGAAGAAAGATAAAACACATGAAAGAACCAAGGAAAATAGATGTATCCTTCATAAGATGCTAAATGGATCCTTTGGAAACGTGATTTCTCTGTCATTAATGGGTGCGCATTCTTTAAAACACTACCTGTTGCTTGCTTGATTGAACGTTCAAAAGGCACAGAAGTCTTTTAAGATCTGAATAGTCCCTAGGAGAAAGAATAACACAATGTCAACCGACATAAGACTCTAGGTGAGCTAGCTGTGTTACCCACTAGCACCACGGGCCCCTGCCACCTGGAGGCCTGCTTTTACAGACTGAAACACACACACACTAAACATCTCCTTAGAACTCTGCAAAGGGGCAAAGATTTCAGTGAAGACTGCCCCAGGGTAACAGTTGTCAAGGATCTACGCTGGGGTTGCTGTCACTGCTTGAGTTAATAATAAGCAAAAACTCAGTATGGTGTTACCTGGTGGTGACTCCTTGCTGTTTTTTATCAGTTGATTTCTCAGTGGCCTTCACTTTTTTGTCTTGATCAGGCATTGTAAACCATCAATGCCCCAGAATTAACATCGCATTCCTTTCAAAGTAAACTGGAAGGAAAAATTTTAGTTCGCTTGTGTGCTCCAAAATATTCTCAATTAATGCAAATACACTTAAAACATTCATTTAAATATGCACAAACTAACATTTACTTCTAATACAATAATAAAAATGCTAATATGAATAACATCTACTATTTATCATTCAAAGGCCTCTAGATACATTTAGGGCATAGTTTATAATTGTAGTAGTACCTAAGCCTACATTTTCTGAGTCATTCTTGATTTCAAATATTCTGACTCATTACCCCAACAAGTACTTTTCTGCTTGCCAAGAAAAGTGTCCATATTTGGGGTTTCCAAAATATTTATAAGCAGATACCTGAAGTCCCACTGACATTTTTATGCCATCTTACTTGTCTTTCTCGGTAAGTTTCCTTAACAGCATGCTGCTAGTTTAGGGAGCTCCTCTCTCATCGTGGGTCATGTCCCTAAAAATTCCAGAGAAAACTCCACCAAATGCACTGCACTTGCAAATGCATTACAGTGTCAAGAGCAACACACAAAATATCATTGGGTTTCCAGAATGCCTAAAACTTTCAGGCTGAATCCCCACGTGGGACAACTCCAGCCATAACCTCTTCTGCCAGAACTGGGTCAGCCTTGCACAGTCCCTGAACTCACTTAAGCATCCTGTTTAAAACAACACAACGGGCTCACAATCAAAATGGAGTCATTCATGCTAACCCTGGGGGCAACTAAACTAAATTACAATTTCAGCTCTCCCCAAGATGGAAACTTAAACTAGCCAGTCAGGAGTCTCCTGATTAGCACTAGCTAGGTAAGCAGTCTAATAAAACCCTCCATCCTCTTTGGGAGGGGTAACCTCGCAATAACCAATCTGCTTTTTGACTAGTATAACTTCTACATTCCTATCTTCTTCTGCCTATAAAAAGTCTTCCATTTTGTACAGTACCTTAGAGCTCCTTTCTATCTGCTAGAAAGAATGCTGCCCAGTTCACTAACTGCTGAATAAAGCCAATAAGATCTTTAAAATGTACCCAACTGAGTTTTGTTTTTAATAATTCAGACAGTGGGGCAGCCGGCCTGGGAATACAAGACAGTAGGTACGTCACTCTTCTGAACTAAGCTTTGTCATCATTATGGTCACCCTTCCTAGGACAAGTTTTAGTACTACTTTCCACCACTACTCAAAAGGTTAGTATGAGTTCAACAATGGAGAATAATTTATTTGTTAATAAAACCTTTCTTTAATCAATTTCTGATTAAGTTGTTTTCGTTTTCAGAAAAAAGTTGAAGATACCCATACTTTCAATTACATGGAACATACAAAATTAAACATATTATTGGTTTAGTTCTTGAGTGAATGAAAAATTTTCCAGTTGTGCTTGAACGCTAGTGCTTGACTTCAGAGTGTTTTTCAGGGGTGAAAAAGTATGCATTGTTGTCCTATAATTGCATGCCTCAATGTATTATACAATTGATGGTGAAAATCCAAATGTTTCAGAAGTACTTAGAGGCAAAAGGAATGTGCCAATGGGTGTTTTACTGCAACAGAATCGAGCAAAATTTAAATTTGTAAAATGATCAAAGACAGTATATCTAAGGGTTTAAAATTATTTTCCCAGTATAGTTGCATATTTGTGACAAACAGTTCAGCTGGAATTGAGCTGAAGACCAAGGTTCTCATCACAGATGCACATCAAGCAAAGTACAGTAACAGTATTTTAGGACTGTGCCCAGGACCTAACACCATGGATTTATTCTGTCAACAAATATTTATTGAATGTGTACTATGTTCAATATCAGATTGAAAACTACTCAAGATAAAAGAGGCTATCTCAGATATAGGCTTCTACTACACACAAAGAAAAATCCACTTAGGAACTTAAAACTATGTTTTGTGAGATATTCAGATAAAGAGTTGGTTTAGCATCTGTTCAAAAGAAAGAAAGGAGAAAGGGAGTAACAAAGGGCAGGGTAGGGAGGGAAAGAGGAGGAATGAATGATCTGTACATAATTTTTCAACAGCAAAAGATCCAAGTCCTTTTCATATATAAATGTTAAAATGCCCCCAAAGTTCTAAAATAAATGGAAATCAAGTCAAAATAAATATAATCTAACTTCATCTTTCCCTCCCTACCCAACCTAAACCAAATCTTTATCTGAATATCTCACAAAACATAGTTTAAAGTTCCTACAGATACACTGGCCTGTGGGCTTCAAATTCTGCTCAAACCATAGGTACCGCCTGTTTTAGAAACAGGATGTAAAAGTCACAGTGAAAAAAAAAATAAAAATAAAGGTCACAGTGATTAGCATGTGAAAATGTGTGGGAAAGCTCATGGGCCTCTGATGGTAGAGGACCACATCTGCCACAATCTTACTGCTAAATGCCTTGTCTTATTCTGTGGTTTAATCTCTGCGATTTTATTGACCTGGTGGGTGAACAGGAAATAATCCTCTAATAGTTTTATCAGTTTAAGATTAGCTTCTACTCTGTGAACTGGAAGAGTGAAAATAGATAACTTTCTGGAAATGTTTCCCTTAATTAAACAGTAAACTAATTCACCAGAATCAGAAGAAACAGGCAATTGCCTTTAGGACAAAAAAAAAAATCCTTTCCACTTGGTGGCTGTTAAAATGGAAACTATTCTGAAAAAAACAAACTTCAAGAAGTTGGAAATACTATAATATATTTAATTTAATTCCATATTTAATTAACAAAAATGATTACACTATACCAAATGCTATTTAGATAGTATCACAGACTCAGTGGACATGAATATGAGCAAACTGTGGCAGACAGTGAAGAACAGGGCAGTCTGGTGGGCAGAGTCCATCAGGTCACACAAAGCTGGACATGACTTGGTGACTAAAGAACAACAAGAGGGCTATAATTCAAAACTGATGGGTGGGGAAAAGGGCAGTTCACATCTTAAATCATTTTCGAGAAGCAAACAAATTTCTGAGTTAGTGTTTCTCAGAGATCAGGTGAGGGCAAGAGTCCTGCAGGTGGAGTTTGCCTCAGAGTCAGCATTTAAACCTATCTTACTCAAACTCTTCCAGAAAATTGCAGAAGAAGGTAAGCTTCCAAACTCATTCTATGAGACCACTATCACCCTAATACCAAAACCAGACAAAGATGTCACACAAAAAAAGAAAACTACAGGTCAATATCACTGATGAACATAGATGCAAAAATCCTTAACAAAATTCTAGCAAACAGACTCCAACAACATATTAAAAAAAAGATCATACATCATGACCAAGTGGGCTCTATCCCAGGAATGCAAGAATTCTTTAATATACACAAATCAATCAATGTAATACACCACATTAACAAATTGAAAGATAAAAACCATATGATTATCTCAATAGATGCAGAAAAAGCCTTTGACAAAATTCAACATCCATTTATGATAAAAACTCTCCAGAAAGCAGGAATAGAAGGAACATACCTCAATGTAATAAAAGCTATATATGACAAACCCACAGCAAACATTATCATCAATGGTGAAAAATTGAAAGCATTTCCCCTAAAGTCAGGAATAAGACAAGGGTGCCCACTCTCACCACTACTATTCAACATAGTTTTGGAAGTCTTGGCCACAGCAATCAGAGCAGAAAAAAAAAGAAAAGGAATACAGATTGGAAAAGAAGAAGTAAAACTCACTGTTTGCACATGACATGATCCTCTACATAGAAAACCCTAAAGACTCTACCAGAAAATTATTAGAGCTAATCAATGAATACAGTAAAGTTGCAGGATATAAAATTAATACACAGAAATCCCTTTCATTCCTATACACTAACAATGAGAAAACAGAAAGAGAAATTAAGCAAACAATTCCATTCATCATTGCAACAAAAAGAATAAAATACTTAGGAATATATCTAGCTAAAGAAACACAAGACCTATATATAGAAAACTATAAAACACTGATGAAAGAAATCAAAGAGGACACAAATAGATGGAGAAATATACCATACTCATGGACTGGAAGAATCAATATAGTGAAAATGAGTATACTACCCAAAGCAATCTGTAGATTCAATGCAATCCCTATCAAGCTACCAATGGTATTTTTCAGAGAACTAGAACAAATAATTTCACATTTTGTATGGAAATACAAAAAACCTCGAATAGCCAAAGCAATCTTGAGAAAGAAGAATGGTACAGGAGGAATCAACCTGCCTGACTTCAGGCTCTACTACAAAGCCACAGTCATCAAGACAGTATGGTACTGGCACAAAGACAGAAATATAGATCAATGGAACAAAATAGAAAGCCCAGAGATAAATCCACGCACCTATGGACACCTTATCTTCGACAAAGGAGGCAAGGATATACAATGGAGAAAAGACAATCTCTTTAACAAGTGGTGCTGGGAAAACTGGTCAACCACTTGTAAAAGAATGAAACCAGAACACTTCCTAACACCATACACAAAAATAAACTCAAAATGGATTAAAGATCTAAACGTAAGACCAGAAACTATAAAACTCCCAGAGGAAAACATAGGCAAAACACCTCCGGCATAAATCACAGCAGGATCCTCTATGACCCACCTCCCAGAATATTGGAAATAAAAGCAAAAATAAATAAATGGGACCTAACTAAACTTAAAAGCTTTTGCACAACAAAGGAAACTGTAAGTAAGGTGAAAAGACAGCCTTCAGAATGGGAGAAAATAATAGCAAACGAAGCAAGTGACAAAGAATTAATCTCAAAAATATACAAGCAACTACTGCAGCTCAATTCCAGAAAAAT
Organism: Giraffa tippelskirchi; assembly: GCF_054371585.1. Classification (NCBI taxonomy): domain Eukaryota; kingdom Metazoa; phylum Chordata; class Mammalia; order Artiodactyla; family Giraffidae; genus Giraffa; species Giraffa tippelskirchi. Next base: position 1,859,626 of record NC_137283.1, read on the forward strand.
AAATGACCCAATCAAAAAATGGGCCAAAGAACTAAACAGACAGTTGTCCAAAGAAGACATACAGATGGCTAACAAACACATGAAAAGATGCTCAACATCACTCATTATCAGAGAAATGCAAATCAAAACCACAGTGAGGTACCATCTCACACTGGTCAGAATAGCTGCTATCCAAAAATCTACAAACAGTAAATGCTGGAGCGGGTGTGGAGAAAAGGGAACCCTCTTACATTGTTGGTGAGAATGCAAACTAGTACAGCCACTATAGAAAACTGTGCGAAGATTACTTAAAAAACTGGAAATAGAACTTCCATACGACCCAGCAATCCCACTGCTGGGCATACACACCGAGGAAAAAACCAGAATTGAAAGAGACACGTGTACCCCAATGTTCATCACAGCACTGTTTATAACAGCCAGGACATGGAAGCAACCTAGATGTCCATCAGCAGAAGAATTGATAAGAAAGCTGTGGTACATATACACAATGGGATATTACTCAGCCATTAAAAAGAATACATTTGAATCAGTTCTACTGAGGTGGATGAAATTGGAGCCTATTTTACAGAGTGAAGTAAGCCAGAAAGAAAAATACCCATATAGTATGCTGCTGCTGCTAAGTCGCTTCAGTCGTGTCCAACTCTGTGCGACTCCATAGACAGCAGCCCACCAGGCTCCCCCATTCCTGGGATTCTCCAGGCAAGAACACTGGAGCGGGTTGCCATTTCCTTCTCCATTGCATGAAAGGGAAAAGTGAAAGTGAAGTCGCTCAGTCGTGTCTGACTCTTAGCGACCCCATGGGCTGCAGCCTACCAGGCTCCTCCATCCATGGGATTTTCCAGGCAAGAGTACTGGAGTGGGGTGCCATTGCCTTCTCTGCATATATACACTACCATGAGTAAATTAGCTGGCTAGTGGGAAGCTGCCATATAGCACAGGGAGCTCAGCTCGCTGCTCTGTGATGACCTAGAGGGGTGGGATGGGGGGAATGGGCGGTCCAAGAGGGAGGGCATATATGTATAAATATAGCTGATTCACTTTATTGTACAGTAGAATCTAACACAACATTGTAAAGCAATTGTATCTCCATTTAAAAAAGTTAACAGGAATATATGACAACAGACGTCATTATCAGTTTCCTATTTGCAAGCTTTATTCCCATGTTATTAGCAAGCCTTTTGTGATACGGGACAGTGCCTACAGATAGGACAGAGTTCCCATGGTGCCCTCAGCTGCCCCTGCCTGCTGTCTGTGAGTGTGCTCCGGCCTGCTGGCTGCTCACACAAGTCTGCCTGTGACAGCGTAGAAGATGCCTCTGTTAGAGAGAAAGTGGACCTGAGACTCACGTACTAAGTAGTGATATTGTAAAGGGAAACAGGTCCAGATGGTTTGAAGAAAGAATTTATATAAATCGGTCAATAAAAAGAAGTAAAGTAGCACATCAAATTTCTCTTTATTCATTGACCCCCAAACATAGTTAAGATGACATTCAATTCTCTGATACTGGGTGACACAGAAAGGTGACAATGATATTCATTCATTCCTTTAGGAAACAATTTTTGATCTCTTCTTATATGGCAGACACTGAGGCTACTGTACTGAATAAGACATGGTAAAAAAAAAAAAAAAATGCCTTCCCCCACAACGTCAGCCTTCATGGAAATAAATCACAATAATAAGTGAGTGGGGATTCATCCCAACCCACCAGACCCTCAAAGAATAAAGAGAATACCAGATGAACACATCGATGTTCGTAACAAACGGCAGCACAGAATTACTTTCTGAGCCACAGAATAAAATTGCTTCATCTAATAATATTTTATTAAGTGCACATTTAATTTATCATGCTCTGTGCACAAGACACTCCTGCAGGCTTCAAAAACATCTGTCCATAACTCAGCATGTGCAGGCAGTCAGAAATGCGGAGGTCAAACAACATGAAACTGCTGATATCTGGGCCTTAAAAAAAAAAAGAACAATTTCTTATAGTTCAGCCTAATGCATGAAATTAAATAGGAACACCAGAAATGTCAAAAAGCAGAGAAAATTAGTTGCTCAAGGAAGTTATACATTGAATGAGTTTAAGGGAAAGAAAGGCCAGTGGCGGCTGATGAAAGAGCTCTGGAGAGGTGTGTGTGACGGATCTGGGAAGCAGGTCCAGGAGCACGGGGTGGCGGGGTGGGGTGGGGTTTGGGAAACAGGGAGCAGATGAGCTGGGCTGGAGAGCTGACGCTGACCTCCTGGGCTACAGCCAACACTTGAAACAGAAGAGCCTCAAATCAAGAGCAGCCCTTGGGCATGAACCTTGGGGAAATGATGCTTCCTCTTCCTCAGGCCCTCACTCATTAGGTCTCTGTCTTTGTACTCAGTATGGTTCCTGTCTGCCTGTGTCTCTCCATCCTCACTTATGCCCTCATCCACATCACCACCCCCTGCAGGAACCGCTTCCGAAACGGACTCCCAGCTCCAGTTTCTCTCTCTTCCCAACAACAAGGCTGTTCTCTGCATAGCATCAAAAGCACCTTTTTTTTTTCTTTTGGTACAAAACTGACCAATTGAGCCTTCATGGGCTTTCCATTTCTCTCAGCATACAAACAAAACATAAGAAGGCCCATGAGTGTCCTGTGAGAAGAAGCCTCAGCCCCCGACAGCTCTGCTCAGACCTGGGCCCAGACCCGTTTTTCCTGGACTGAAGGGCCAGATTAGTGCTGAAAGGCCTGGAAGGCTCATCCATCTCAAGGGAATTTTCTCTGATCTCCATGCCTTGAAGCTCTTAACAAAGGGGCAGATTCCAGAAATAATTCAATAAAGATGCATATCTGGCTCCTTTAGTTTACTATACACTAGTCAGGAATGCAAGTGACAGAGAGTTTGCTCATCCGCAGCATCCAGCACAGCACTGCCGGTTTATAACAATGGAAGTGCTCAATAAATGATTGCTGAATGAATGAATGAATGCATAAATAAATCCCAAGTGAAAGTGACTGGGAAGCTCCAGGTATAACCGGAGGATCACTGTTTATATATGGAGAATAAAGATCATGAAAAAACTCTCAGCAAAGGATACATCTGCCACAGCTGATCAGCATCTAGTTATAGAATGTTGGTTTGACCAAAGTCTCTTTAAAAACACATGGAAGCCACAAAATAAGTAAGATACCCGTGTTAAATATGGGTTGCCCCAAATATACAGGAACGGGACAATAACAATTCCTACAGGCAAGATGAGTATTCACATTGATGTCAAGTGTAGCCCACGCACACGCATATGCACGTCCTATGAATGCCGTGGTCTCCCCTGATGAGTGCTAAGGGGCTTGGGGAGGTGAGTCTTCCTGTCACATGACTGGGATGGAGCAGTGGTGGAGACCTGGAGCCTCCTTGCCTGCTGAGTGACCTCAGGAAGCCCCTGGGCCTCTCTGAGGACTCGTTTCCTCATTTACAAGAAAACGGAAACACTCATATCCCCATTATGAGACGGTAGTCAGGATTAAATAAAATAAACTCTTAAAATTGTCCGGGGGACTTCCCTGGTGGTCCAGAGATTAGGCCTCTGCGCTTCCACTGCTGTTGGTCCAAGTTCGATATCTGGTTTGGGACCTAGGATTCCCGCGTGCTGCAGGGTAGGGCCCAAAATAAAACAAAGCAAAAAAGCTGTCGGCAGCTAGCTCAGTTGTTATTATGACAGCTTTTCTAAATACTATTATTGGTAATATTACCACTACATCAGCTTGAAGAGCTTGTCAGGCTTATTTGAAGTCGTTTACCTGTATTCACTGACTTTGGTTCACAAATGACAAACACTGACATAAAATGAAAAAAAAAAAAAACCCACTGTTTTTAATGCCACAAATAGTCTTCACTTTAATTTGTTACCTCTGATGTTAGTTTGGATTTACTATGACAGGCACTTTGCTGTATCCATTTAATCCTTACACAACCTTGGGATGAGGCTGTGTTGTATCTCCACCTCACAGGTGATGGAACTGACTGAGTTTCAGTAACTTGGCCAAGATCTCATATCTGGTAACAGTTACAACAATAAAAGCAAATGTTTATGGGGGCTTGCCCTGTGCCAGGACGATTCTGCTTCCATACATTAACCAATATTAATATAATTCTAACGAAGCTATAAGGCAACTACCTGTACTGTCCCCGCTTCACAGATGACAGAACTGAGGCCCACAGAGGTTAAATAATCTCTTGGAGTCACAGAGCTATAAGTCCCTGGTGGACGAGCAGGAATTTAAGGCCAGGCAGGGCCCTCCTTGTTAACTGAACGCTATACTAACTCTTCCTTCTGGTCGCCTTTATCCTGCTATTTGCCTAAGTGAATTTTCTGGGTAAATGTTTATCACCTTAATAATAAAATGCTACTTCAGACACACTTTTCTCAAATCAATTAACCATTCCCTGTCATTTATGCAAAACACACTAAACATTGTGCGGCTTTTCCCTGACGGCCCAGGACCAGTGTTAAGGCTGCTGTGCGTTATCCACTCTGCCTTCTGTTTTTATTTTAATTTTTGTAGAAGGGTTTTTCAGTCTCTCTTCTAGATATGTGCCATTTGATGGTCATTTTGACTCTCTTGAGGGTTATGAAGCTAGGTTTCTTATTAACTATAACTACTCCTAATTCAAGTCTGAGTAAGCTCTGAATTGAGCTGGTCTCATGGATGTGAGAGCTTCACCTTTATGATGACTGTCACAGATTTCAGCTGAGATGAAGGGAACTCTGACCTCTAGATATGGACGAGCATCATTTTACCAAATGAGAAACCATCTATTTTATTCAGTGCTCATTTTCATGCTTTTTTTTAATCACACACTTCAGGCAGATATATATGCAGAGCCCACTTTCCTGTGGAAGACCAGGTCTCAAAAACGTAAGAGTCATTTCCAAATCCAAGCCATATAACCTGTTCCCATGGTGACACTCTTACCCCCCACCACATCCTGCTTTATTTTCATCTCTTATTTCTCTCTCCCAAGGAAAGCATGATAGAAATGGCTAACCCAGGGCCCCCGACCCCCAGGCCATGGGCCAGTGCCTGTCGGTGCCTGTTAGGAACCAGGCTGCACAGCAGGAGGTGAGCATCAGGAGCGCCAGCCAAGCTTCACCTGTATTTACAGCCGCTACACATCGCTCCCATTACCACGTGAGCTCTGCCTCCTCTCAGACCAGCAGTGACATCATAAGTGTGATGCATTTGAGTCACCCCGAAACCATCTCCCGCTCCTCCCCCACTGCTGCCCAGTCTGTGGGAAAACTGTCTTTCATGAAACTAGTCCCTGGTGCCAAAAAGGTTGGGGACTGCTGAGCCAACAGGTACATGGAACTTCCTACATACCCACCACAGCTCTAAGAAATTTGTCTCCACTGCTTCATGTAAGGCTCACAACAACTCCATTTTACATGCAGGGAAGCTGAGGTGCCAAGATGAAGCAACGCAGCAGAGGCCCTGTGTACAGCAGGGGCAGAGCTGGAATTTGAACCCAGGCGTCTGGCGTGGGACTCGGAGTTCTACGGATTCTGGGCTACCACCCTCGGGAAACTGCATCTGAGAGCACAGGGTCTTGGTTTCACCCCCTGCTGGACACCCCCGAACTGTCCTCAAAGTCTGTTTGGCTCAGACAGGCAGGGTGACATTCCGGGCCCTTCTTGCACCTACTTGAGACCTTGCTGGTTACACTTTCTTTTGCCCCATCCTTATCCGGCAGAGCAGCCTGGATTCATCAAATGCACACCAAGCTCTCACGGGAGCCCCTTACCTGTATCAGAGCTGTTGTTGTACACAGAAGTTTGTGATCAAGAGGCACAGTACCGCGTGTGGGCTTCCCAGGTGGCACAGAGGTAAAGAATCCACCTGCCGATGCAGGAGGCATGAGAGATGTACATTCGATCCCCGGGTCAGAAAGACCCCCGGGAGGAGGGCATGGCTACCCACTCCACTTGCTTGGAGAATCCCATGGACAGAGGAGCCTGGCAGGTACAGTTCATGGGGTAGCAAAGTGCCAGACACTACTGAAATGACTTAGCACACACACACCCATCCAAGCAGGACAGTGTGACTGGGTTATAGGATGGTGTCCTAGAAATTGCACTTGACTGAACTAACAGATTGATTTTTCCCTTTCGTGAACTGACCGTGGAAATTCCACAATTCCAAACTTCAGTGTTTCTTGTTCTACTTTTAAAAGACTTTATTCTTTAGGGCAGTTCCAGGTTTACCACAAATTTGAGAGGGAGGTAGAGAGATTTCCCATGTACCCCCTACACACTAGCATAGCCTCCCTCATGATCAATACTACTTAGCGGATGGTACACTTATTCCCAAGGATGAACCTACATTTACACATCATCATCATCCCGAGTCCGTAGGTTACTTTAGAGTTCACTCTAGGCGTTGTACATTCTGTGTGTCTGGCATGTATATAATGGGCACGTATCCACCGTTATGATGTCACACAGAGCATGTAAACTACCCTAAAAATCTGTGCTCTACCTGTTTCTCTCTCCTCCACCCCCTCCAACCCCTGATACCCAATGATCTTTTCACTGTCCCCACAGTTCTGCCTTTTCCAGAATGTCATATAGCTGGAATCATACAGTATATGGCCTTTTCAGATTGGCTTCTTACTCTCCTTAGAAATGTGCGTTTAAGTTTCCCCCATGTCTTTTCATGGCTTAATCGTTGTCTCTTTTTTATCTGTTCATCTATTTCTCTTTCACCTGTACTGGGCCTTTGCTGCGAGAGCTTTTCTCTAGCTGTGGCGACTGGCAGCTACTCTCTGGTTGTGGCGTGCAGGCTTCTAATTGTGGTAACTTCCTTGTTCCTGAGCACGGGCTCTAGGCTCCCAGGCTTCAGTAGCTATGGTGTGTGGGTTTAGTTGCTCCGAGGCATGTGGGATCGTCTCCCACCAAGGATTGAACCCACGTCCCCTGCATGGGCAAGCACACTCTTAACCACCAGACCAGCATGGAAGTCCCTGAATTTCTTTTTAGCTATGAATAGTATTCCACTGCCTGGATGCACCACAGTAAATGTATCCATTCCCTCTCTGAAGGACATCTTGCTTGTTTGCAGATGTCTGGTAATTGTGACTAAAGCAGCTACAAACATCCCTGTGAATGTTTCTCGATTTTTTAAAATTTTAATTGGAGGATAATTGCTTTACAATTGTGTTGATTTCTGCCGTACAACGACGTGAATCAGCCGTAAGTTTACATGTGTCCCCTCCTTCTTGAGCCTCCCTCACCCCCACTCCCCATCCCACCCCTCTAGGTTGTCAGAGTAGCAGGTTGAGCTCCCTCTGTTATAGAGCAGTGAGTGCTTCTATTTTTTATCTCTGTGAAAAATTATTAAGATAAGGCACTATGCCCTTGATATAGGTTATATAAAGTCATTTAGTCTTTAAAATAATCCTATGAGGTGAGTGTTATTATTATCCCATTGTACAGATAAAGAAGCCACAGATAAGGGGCCACAAAGCCAAACGGTTGGAGCCAGTCTTCAAACCCATATACCTGGGTTTGAGTATATCTGATTCAAAGCCCATCTCTTGCAAACTATGCTGTACTCTCTCTGTTTTCCATGTTAAACTTATGCCATAATACAGCAGCTAACATTAATATGATTATAGCATGAAATATGGATTGAGAATTGAAGTAGTTCTCAATACCAAGGATCGTGAAGTCAAAGTCAAACCTGTAAATTCAGCATTCATCTTTCATAGGTAAAAGTTTACTGGATGCCATGAAAAACAGTAACTTCTCATTTTAGAGACTCATTCATTTAACCAGTATTTATTGAGCCCCTGCTACACGCAGCGTACTCAGCCAGATATGACAAGTGGTGAGTAAGACAGACCTTGCCTCTGTCCTCAGAGTGTGTGTCTAGAGGAGGAAGCACAAAAGCAATCACGAAATACACAGAGAGTGACTGAGGAGTGAGAGCAGGGCTGGGGAAGGTGCAGAAGTGGAGTCCACTGCAGGCAGTGTGAGCAGCAGGTGAATCAGCGCACACCGGAAAGAAGGTGGCTGTTCTAGGAACAAAGGCAGAGTTGCTGAGGGAAGGCCTAACCAGGAAGTGTGGATGGGGTGACAGGCAGTCTCAGCAGGAAGTGAAATGCCCTTACATCTTTTTAAAGAAACATCAGTCTAACAATAGATGGAAAAATAGATGAGATAGGGACAGTCGGGAAAGGTGGACCCTTGTTGAATTTAACCAAAATACTGGTGGAAATGATAATGCAAGAAGGGAGACAGTGAGGTGGGAACTGATTTGACAGCTATGAAGAAGGCACCGCCTTGATAACTGGTGGAAATGAGGCAGAAAATGTCAATTGTCCAGATGGGGTTTTGGTGTCTTGGTGCCCAAGATAAGGAATCCAAGGGCGAGACACTCCGTGGGAACCGGGAAAATGATATTTAAGCCTGCACAAGTGTGGAGCTAACTCGCAGTTGGGTTTTGGGGTCCGGGGCGAGTGGAGCAGCCTAGGCTGAAGGTGGAGGTTTTCAAGGAATCAGCAGACATGTGTCGCCTGGAGGCATGGAACTGGACAGGCTCACCCACGTAGAGCAAAGAAGCAGAGGGAATGTCAGAACAGCACCATATAAGGGGAAGGCAGAGAAGCGACGCCCATAGAGGGTTTTATGAAGGAGTCTCCAGAGGTGTAGGAGCAAAACTGGGAGAGACACACTCAGGCTTCCTGTAACCAGAGTAAGTACGTTAGGGACCTGAAAGGACCATCACGCATCGTCGATGGCGCTTACCGAGCATCCTTCAGCCCGATACCAGCCGTCTGCCAAGAGACAGGCTCACAGTGACTCCCGCAAGCCCGCACTCTCTGCCCTGCCTCCTGCCGAGGAGCGCTCACTGCGAGACCGCAGGCTGCTCCGCAAGCACCCCCGGGCATCTCTCTGGAGACCCTGCTGAAACCGCGAGCCGGCCTGTCGTACGACTCACTCACCGCCCGAGGGAGGGCCCCTTCTTCAGGCCAACGCGCACCCCATCGTTTCTGCCGCCGTCACGCTGCTCCGGCTCGGGGGCCTGTGCTCCTCGCCCCCACCTCGCGCCCTGTCCCCTCAGTCTCAGGGGTACCGCTGCCAGCAGCACCGTTGGTGCTTCGGCCAAATCCTCCTTCCGGCCACCAACCGTCGCGGCCTCAGCCAATGCCGACGCCTCTTCTTCCGCCCGTCGGGCGTCTCAGCCAGTCAGCTGCGGCCGTGCTGCGGCCGTGGCGACGGGACGCCGGCCTCAGGTTGCCGTAGCAACGGAGAACGCGCAGGGTCTCCCCGCGCCGCGCGGCCGGGGAGGAGGGGCTCGAGGGGCGCGGCGCCGCCTCCCACAGGGGGAGGCTGCCCGCCGGGCTCCTGCGGACCCGGGTACCAGCCTTCGGCATTTGAGATGAAATGGGTGGGAAAGAGCAGCTTCACTTTGGGGTGCTTAATTTCAAGAACTGTTATGGACTAAAAATCAGCCATCTTCCAAAGCAGATTCACTGTGAAAAGGATCAGGGCAACCTGCTGAGGAGCATCCGTGTGACGTGCAGACACTTTGAACGATTCCGGCCGCAGCAGGAGATGGGGACATGGTGTGAGCCGCGTGGACACCTGTCACCAGCTCGTTTTGTGGGATTGAGCAAGACTCATCCTTCGTGAGAGCCTGAATCTTTTTATTGAAAAATGTTTGAATTTTATGACAGCTTAAAAACTTTGAATGGACTTGCCCAGGAAAAGGGTCAGGAAAATTAGGCAAATGCATTAGAATTAACTTTTGTGAGGAACAAAAACTGCAAGGGGGAAAAAAAAAACAGTAAATAAAATTTTATTAGTGGAACCAAGCTTCAGAAAACAAATGAAAGATAAACAGAAGAGAAATAGACATCCCCGAAACAAGGTGTTGAGAGGTAGACAGTGAAAAAAGGCATTTAAGAGTATGGTGTCCCACACAATGTAGTATTATAGGCAGAACGTATGTATGGAAAGAGAGATTCAGAGATCTTGGTTTACATTAAAACTATTCTTGTATACTACCTATGGTGTCTTTCTAAGACTATATAAAGATGCAAAATCAGGGAAAAAGAGGAAAAAAAAAAAAGCAAAGAAAAAATGGTGGTCTGATTTCCTAAACCTCATAAGGAAAGAATTTGAGAAGTGGTCTATTGTGCTGAAGCAGCAGCTGGATAACAAATTAACAGACCATCAACAAGAACACGAGCTCTGATTCACTCGTCTGTCACTCGGTCAAACAAATATGGGTGTTGGAAATTCCCCTGGAAAAAAATGCACCCTCTGCTGCTGCTGGCCTGGGCACTGTTTGAGGAACTTTCCTGAGTAGCTGGAGGGCTTTAAGTTCATGTGACCTCCTGGAATGTTCGCCACCAGAGGATCCTGATCTCTCACCTCTTTTCACACCTTACATTAAGAGAGGCAACTGCAGATGTTGGGACAGTGTTTTCACTACCTTTCCCCTTACTCACACTGGTGAGTATATTTACTGTCATATTTATTTCTGAAAGACCAGGCAAATATTACTTATATATGACCATTTTTTTCTGGATTCCACATACATTATAAACTAATACTTACACATCACTTGGAGGTTTCTTCCTATTGGACTTCCTTATGTAACATGATTTACGTAATTTATATATTTCCAAATACAGCTTTCCTAGGAACATGGGAAGCCTTTCTTGATATTTTGCACAGCCATATATATGTATACATAACTGTCTGTTCAAAATCTTTAATCCTGTGTTCTATTTTCCTTTGCAATTTTCTTAATTTTTTATTTATTCATTTTATCTTATGATGATAGAGGAGGTTTCAGGTAAAAATAAACCAAAAATTATTTGTACTCAATGCTTATAGAAAAGTGACTCCAGCATTGTATCTGGAACTTTAAGGGGTACTTATAAATCACACTACTGATTTCAATGTTGTTTCATGGCCATTCTCATGAAATAAGGTAATTTATGAGGTTAGTTTCTGAATTACCTATTCATGAAAAGAATTTCCATCACTATCTTCTTATATAGCAAACTCACATCAGAAAAACTCCTAGGATAAATCATTATGGAACAAGAACATGTACAATTTATTATAAATGATAGGCTATACAATCCTTCCTAAGGTTGCACATACATGCATAAATGGATAAGGAACATGCGTAATGAAAAATTAGTAATAAGGTAGCTGTGTTCAGCCTACTGAAACAAAACCAGAGTGGGATCAAGTCTCATTTTATAAACAAGGGGCGGCTTAAATGGACTTGCCCATGAAAAAGGTTAGGAAAAGAAGACAAATATATTTGAATTCATTTTTGTGAGAAACAGTCAATTAGTCAGTCAGTTCAGTCGCTCAGTCGTGTCAGACTCTTTGTTGAACCCATGGACCGAAGCACGCCAGGCCTCACTGTCCATCACCAACTCCCGGAGCTTACTCAAACTCATACCCATTGAGTCAGTGATGCCTTCCAGCCATCTCATCCTCGGTTGTCCCCTTCTCCTCCTGCCTTCAATCTTTCCCAGCATCAGGGACTTTTCAAATGAGTCAACTCTACGCATCAGGTGGCCAAAGTATTGGAGTTTCAGCTTCAGCATCAGTCCTCCCAATGAATATTCAAGACTGATTTCCTTTAGGATGGACTGGTTGGATCTCCTTGCAGTCCAAGGGACTCTTAAGAGTCTTCTCCAACACCACAGTTCAAAAGCATCGATTCTTCGGTGCTCAGCTTTTATAGTCCAACTCTCACATCCATACATGACTACTGGAAAAACCATAGCTTTGACTAGATGGACCTTTGTTGGAAAAGTAATCCCTCTGCTTTTTAATATGCTGTCTAGGTTGGTTATAACTTTCCTTCCAAGGAGTAAGCATCTTTGAATTTCATGGCTGCAGTCACCATCTGCAGTGATTTTGGAGGCCAAAAAAAGAAAGTCTGCCACTGTTTCCACTGTTTCCCTATCTATTTGCCATGGAGTCGGATGCCATGATCTTAGTTTTCTGAATGTTGAGCTTTAAGCCAACTTTTTCACTCTCCTCTTTTACTTTCAAGAGGCTCTTTAGTTCTTCACTTTCTGCCATAAGGGTGGTATTATCTGCATATCTGAGGTTATTGATATTTCTCCCAGCAATTTGGTTTCCAGCTTGTGCTTCATCCAGCCCAGCATTTTGCATGATGTACACTGCATAAAAGTTAAATAAGCGGGGTGACAATATACAGCCTTGACGTACTCCTTTCCCAATTTGGAACCAGTCTGTTGTTCCATGTCCAGTTCTAACTGTTGCTTCCTGACCTGCATACAGATTTCTCATGAGGCAGGTCGGGTGGTCTGGTATTCTCATCTCTTTAAGAATTTTCTAGTTTGTGGTGATCCACACAGTCAAAGGCTTTGGCATAGTCAATAAAGCAGAAATAGATGTTTTTCTGGAACTCTCTTGCTTTTTCGATAATCCCAAGGATGCTGGCAATTTGATCTCTGGTTCCTCTGACTTTTCTAAATCCAGCTTGAACTACCAGAAGTTCATGGTCACGTACTGTTGAAGCCTGGCCTGGAGAATTTTAAGCATTACTTTACTAGCATGTGAGATGAGTGTGCACATATTAAGAAGCTTTAAAAAATGAAAAATACTGAGCATTTATTTTGTGCCAGGGACTGTTCCAAACTCTTTCCTCGTTGTTTGACTTACTCTTCACATCGTCTGGTTATTTGTCCTCCTCGTTTAGAGCTAGGATGCCCATAGCAGAGCTGGTAACTGATGGAGGCAGGAGAGATCTTAAGAGTTCCAATCTAGAGCCCAGCCTTAACCACCATGCTGCTCCCTCAACAATTCAATCCCATCTTAATATAGTTCCAAGCCCCTATGGGCATATCAATTAGTGCAGCGATTAAATCTCCCAAAACTTGATTTAAAATGAATACAGTGAATGCTTAGCCTGATGTTTTTTCTGCTCTAAATAATAATGAAATGTAGATCCAATAGAGTAATGGCATTTTGATCTGAGTACTTGAAGGTATTTTTTACTAACTAAAATAGTAAGGTACATTCTGGAAAATAGAGAGGTGAGATGAAAAGCAAACTCAGGGGAATGTTGCAGAACTAATGAAACTTAAGAGAACATACCATCAGCAGAAATAATGTTACCAGTCAAACAGGTGACAGGAAGGCAGGCTGATGCTGAGCAGATGTATTTGCTACAGACATTTAAGCAGGAGACAGAAGTACTCCTCTGAACTTGCATCAGAATACTCAATGCGCTTCCCATCTTTCTCTTTCTCCTCTTTCTTAAAATAAAATCTTAATGTTTTGGCGTCCCCTGAATATAACTAAGTCACATGGATGATTACAAGGCCTGGGACCCAACAGCTGTGGAGGAGAGGAGCAGCACAGCCACCTGGGGGGCGCCCATCCTGGGCCCTAAGGTGAGCAACACGCAGGCCCCCAGAGCGCTCAGGCCTGCATCAGGCTCATGCTGGTGGGGTAGGGTCCAGGTCTGCAAGACTTCAAATCCCCCACTGGCGTCTGTGAACACCCCTTTCACTACCCTACTGTGTATCCACAGATCATGTAAATCACATGTTCAAAAGTAAAATAGTATAATGTCATAGCTAACATAAGGAGCAAACAAAAGTACCTTAAACAGATATTGAAATAAATATTCAGAATCAAGAACACACAAACAACAATTTCCCAAATTTCTAAAATACCCCCAGACCACTGGTCTAGGAAAAGAACAAAAACAGTAAGAGGGTATTTTAAACACAGACACACACTCTTGTGTGGAGGCAGGAAAATATTCTTACAGCAGACAGCACAACTGCAAGAAAATGCACAACTTACGTTGAGCTTTGAAAGAACAGCAGAGAAATAGGAAGGAAGGTTTTCCAAACGATAGGAACGTTTTCATGAAAAGCAGAGTTAGTGATGTGAAGGCCACAGAACTGATGCTGGAGAGATCAGATCTGCCTTAAGGAGCAAGAGCAAACAAAAATGAGTGAGAAACTCACAGTTCTGTAGATGGGGCTAATAAATTGACAAAAAATTTCTTTCCGCAAGTAAATGTAAACAGAACTTTCAAATGAAGCTTCCAAAGCCTTAAGCACTTTTTTCCATCTCACTCCCAAAGATGATCAGATTCACTGTGGGAAATCATAACCCTTACAGTAAGTTCAGAAAACACAGGAAGAAGTGCTCCCTATGTGCCTAATAGAAGACAGACCGAACCCTGTCACTGGCTAGTACTAAAAAAAACTTCATAATATAATTAATCACTAGAAACCAAAAAGAAAAGCAAGCCTGAGTGTGTCAGTTAAGTATCAACATACTCGTTACACATCATGTAATGTGATGTGTGTTTATTACATTTCACATTGTAAAATTCTCACTCTAAACAGATGTGTCTTAAAATAGGGAATATAATGGACCAGCCTATCTTAAAGGACTTTAATTTCATTATTTCTTAACTATCACAAAATCATTGTGAAAACACACTATTTTGTTTCATTTTTTTTTCTCACTGTTTCCTCTTTTCTGTCTCCTGCTTACTAAAGCACAGGAAAATCAGGAGGCAGGAAATAGAAATTACTTGCTTTTTCTCCATCCCCTCTCATGTAGGGGGGGCTCTTCTAATATCAAAGTAAAGACAATATTCAATGACTGATTCAGTAGACTTTTATTGCTCTTTCAACTTCAATAACATCTCCAAAAAATAGGTTTCTTCTAATATTATGAAACAGATTTGAAAAGCAGGATTATTCACATTATAGACTGGTAGATACTTGTACTTCATATAGATTAAAAATATCAGTTCTACATTTTAAATGTTTAATTTATTTTGGATTTTATTATAATAGAAAATATCATTGTATTGATAATTATCAAAGTCATAAAAATTAGAACTGTTCTGTTCTTCTTATACCAAGCTATCAAATACTGTATAAATGAACAATAAAATTCAATTTCTATTTATTTAAACAGAGTAAACACTGGAAGATAACCCCCCCAAGACAAAACAAAAAAAAAAATACCTTTTAATATGAAAGTAACAAAAGAAAAACCACAACACAAAAATCAATCAATGCACAAAAATCTGATTAAAAAAACAACTGTTAACAATTACTCTAAGTCAACTGCAGAAGTCAATATATGCTAATTAAATTAAATTTTAAAAATGATCTCTAGATGATTCCATTTCCAACTATTGACACTTACATTACTTTTTGAAGTTAGAAAAGAACCAACTTTACATTAAAATTGCCAAGTTCTGAATTATGAACACTATTTAAAATTTTGAATGTCCTTAAAGTCTTTAACTTTCTAAAAAAATAAATAATTATTGGACTAAACCAAAAAACAGTTCACATAGTTCTATTGCATATGATAACAATGATGTGATCTACATAAATAAAGTTAAAACATTAAATTATTTAATTTAAACATTTTTGAATCACAATGCTATATCAATGGCTTATACATCCGAAATCTGAGCACTTTAAAGCAGGACTCACATGTTACACTACTGAGCACATTTACATAACTGTCGTACACACGATACAAGCCTTTAAAACTGGCAAGCTCTGGTGTCATACCTCTGTTTCAGAAACCATTTTTCTTTTTACAGAATTTTGAACCTATTTTTTGTGAAAGGAAAAGGTTATAAAGCTATTACATATATACATAAACTTTGGGTATGTGGAAGACACAGAAATGTTTTTTAGATGGATAAAACCAAAGTAATTTTGAGTGGTAAAGAAATCTGCTTTATAAATACATGCATTAGCACATAAAAAATTGTCCCACATGTTTTATAGACTTGGCAAATATGAATAATGATATGCCACAGCTTTTTAAAACAACTGGAGAGATTTATGATTGACAACACCATTCACACAGGCACACTCACACATACAACACCCATCAGACAGATCATGCACCTCACTTTGTGTATCTAATATTAAAGAATATAGAGCATCATCCTTTTATCACGAGGAAGTTACTCGAGTTCACTGTCTTCCCCAAAGCTGCAATTTTAGAGTGAAACAGCATTCAAAAGAAACGAAATTTCAGATGGTCAGCATGAGGATGTTATTAGTCTTTGTAAACAGATGTCTATAATAAATAAAACAGGTGGAAGAAAGAGTGTCCTGAGTGGCCCTGCAGCCAGGGTACTTCCGCAGCTCTGAGCTCTGTCCTGGAAAGCAAGGCATCCGAGAAAGTGCACGGCTGTCTCTGTGAATTTATTGTATGAATGGAATTTGCATGGGTTTATTAATACTTTTGCACCTTGAGGTAAATCAGTACATAGCAATCACTACTGCCCATCCATACGCGTTTAAGGCAACATTTAAAAAATCAACATAAGTATTAAATTATAGTTTTCACTAGCTTTCAAAGAATGCTGTCCATGATGGTTATTTTTCAAAAACAGTGGGAAAATATCATAGCCACATAAAACAAGCTACTACTTAAACATGAATTACCTTTGCTTTTCAATGGAGTAGTCATATCAGATCATTTTTAAGTCAAGTAGTCAAAAGAAAGCAGAAACTATTTTACAATTAAAAACAGTAAAAACATGGAGTGCAAAGCATTCTGCAAGTCATGGTTTTTCTGGTGCCGGATAACCAGTTTTCGTAATTAAATAAAATCACATAAACACTATGATCCCAAGTAGTTTTCAGTTTAAATTTTAAAATTACTTCCTGTAAAATAAGCACATTTTGTTAACCCTATGACATCCAGACCCAAGGAAATGACATGCGGAAATCGTCTTGTTCAGGTTAATCAGGGCAGTTTACAAAATTATAGCAGCAGATACTGGGGTTTTGGAAAGGATTATGCTGCTGTGAACAACAAGGACTCACTTCACTGGAAGCTCCTAACAGTAACAAGCACCGTGTGTAACCCCCTCTCACCAAGTACCACAGCATCGCTCTTCCTCAGGCGGCGCCAGAAGATGCCAGCTACACTTTCTAAAGAAAATCAGTTCCATTTCCAGCCTCCCATGAGGCAGAAGGTGAATCCGTTATTTTAACTAGAACTGGGTAACATGGTCTTAGATGTGGAAATTTTTTGTTAAGTAGTTTGGAATGGATTGCTAGAACTGCTAAAACATCAGCTTTGGGCATCACTCATGATTTTCTATAAGATCAATTCTTCATACTTTTGTACTTTGATTAGAACTGATTAAAGAGAGCATTGGAATTTCAATGAAATTTTCATCCTAACATTCATGTTATTATTTTCAGTATTTCAGTGACGTCTCAATACTCGTTGGTTTTTAGAGATCATCCTTTTGCCAAATCAGTTTCACAACCCCATTCATCCAGTCCTACAGGTTTAACAAACAATATTTATTTATTTCATATGGAGCTAAAAAGTATATAAAAGATGACTAAAAAGATTTGCTAGAAGTTAAAAAGACAGCTCAGAAAATTAAAATCTAAATAAAACACACAAACACAAACTGGGAAGAATCTCATCAATCTGAGCTATATACACAGTAAGTCTAAATTCCTTTTAAAATACAAATATGGCAGTGCTTTATATCAAAGATGCAAAATCTATCAACTGCTTTCAGATAATAAACCATAAATGCAAGTGAGCACCAACTATCTACATTAAATTTACTCTATATGTGTTATCTTTTCAAATGTTTATATAACATTTAAGCATTATATCAATTAAAATAAATTAAATATCTTAAAATGAAATCACAGATAACAATCTATTAAATATCACCTATACAACAGAAAGAATAACGTAAAGAGAAAATGAAAGGTAATTCTTAATAAAGTAATACTGATCATTAACCCACTTAAGAGAATTCTGACTCCTGATTATTTAATCATACTTACAGAAAAATAATCAAGAACTTGAACCTGATACAAACTAAACCACATTTTACATACAAGACAGCAAAGGTAGAGAACAGAGTGGGCATATGGGGCTCTAAAAGGGTATTAGGATTCAGGAAAAATTAAAAAAGGCAACAAAGTTTAACTAGTTTAAACTGGTATTTTGTAGCTTTTAAAATTCATTAACTAATGACTGGTATGAGGGTTAAATTATAAAATCATTTGCAATTTTACTTGTTTATCAGAATGGAAACCTAGATGTGGAGGTTTTAAGGTTTAAAATAAATTTCAAAAATATAAAGGTCAAAACTGTCGGTCTTATATAGAAAGTTTCCACTGTTGTACCTCTGAAGCCAGAAGGGTCCCACCACCTGTGAAGCGAGATGGCCACGTGCAGGACGAAACCCACACAGCAGCCGGGACGCGGCAGCACCCGCGCCCCAGCGCCGGCCGAGTGCCCCGCTCTCCCCCAACGCGCTAGCAGAAGGAAGTCATATGGGAACACTGCCAGCAACTCACGGAAAAAATTTAAAAATATGGACAAAATGCAGATTACTTAAGGTTGGTATGGACTGCCACTGATTTAAATAGATTTAAAGATTACTTTTTTAAAAGAACAGATTTAAAGAAAAGTAGACTAAATGCATTTTCCCACATTTTTCTACTGCAGAACAGAAAAAAACTTCCAACAGAAAAATAAATATTTGATTAGTAAGAACCATGTACCTCACTTCCAAGAGACCATTTCATTATAAATACAGTCTCCATGGTGCTCCTAACAAACTTCAGACACTACTTCAAAAAAAACCCCAGCAGTCACGCATGAGGGGCATGACATACAATGCTATTACATATAGTGACACGAAACACACACTATATATACATACACACATATATGTATATGTATCTAATCTATCTATATATGTAATTCCTCTTGGTTCAAATCTATAATGAAGTTTCAGCATCCAGATATTTCTTTCTTGGTTCATCTTCAAAATTTATTTTCACACTTACAGGTTTTTCAGGGCTATTTAAAACAAAGAATGAGAATAAGTAATTTTGAAATGGTCAAATATTATATTCAAACATGCCAACAGTAAATATCCACAGTAGCCTTTGAGATGACTATTAATACTATAAACATACAAGTTTCCATTACTATCTTACTGCTTTCTTTTCATATCAGTAAACTTTGATGCCCAAAAGCAAATACTAGAAAGTCTTAGCTTTTTAATAGATATTTCTGCCACTGAAATTCACATTTTCTTACAACTTAAAATTGGTCAGGGTAAGATGACTGTGCTTAATAGTTTCACTTTATATATGAACAGTTATAACATTTGACTTTTACTGACAAATTATTTAATCAAATTTAAATAATTTAAATAATTATTTAATATTAAAAAATTATTTAATCTTTGTCAATATAAACATCAAATAATTTCCTGCAAAATGCAACAAATTTCCAAACCTTATCTCCCCAAACTTAGTTCACAAATACAAGATTCTACATCTTCAAGTTAATATCAAAACAATGATTCTATGTGTACGGATTTAACTGATTAATTATAACAAGAATATCTGGGCTTTGAAAATTTTTCAAAATATATAAACATGCTTTGGTTTGCTGCCTTCTCCAGACAAAACTGAAGGAAGACACCTCAAACATTTTTCTGTTGAACAACACAACAAAACATTCTCTTTCCTCCTAAGCTGTTTTGAATTGAGGGGCAACCTGAATAAAAGGCAGAAGTACTTACAAAAGACAAAATAATATTAGTCTAAGGTCTTTCTACTAACATTCTGGGCCAGGGGTGCTGACAGGAGTTGAAAATTACTAAAAGTTAAAAGAGTATCTAGTGAAATTTGGGCTGCATGAAATAGTCCAAAATGACAAAAAGTTTAACATTTTTGAGATCATATATATAAGTGAAGGAAACAGTCTAGCTTAGAGAATTAAAACTCAAGAAATGATGGGAGAAAAGCAAAAGAAAAATCTGTTAACAAAGATTAAGCAGAAGCAAAGTTCTGAAGGAGGCAGGGAAGGATAGAGGAAAACCTGTGACTGCTTGGCTGGAAAAGTTTCATCTGACACCCAAGCAGCACATACTGACATCTAACACAGTGTCTGGAACAGAGCATACACAAAGTAAGTATCTGTTAACTATGACTGACTCAGTATTCTACAGGATAGGACCTAATTTCTCCAGCGACATAAGGGGTTCAAGTACTAATGATTATCAAGTCAGAATTCCTGAAGTTTAGGTCTTAAAGTGAGGAAGAAAGAAAGAAAAAGAGTTATTTCATAACAAGAAACGTAAGGGGTTAGGAAACAGTTGTGTAATACATGGTTCATTATGAAACTAAGTGGGCTTTACAATCATGGATTAAATTTCTTACAAGTATCTTCTAGGAAAATGTTTACCTCATCAGAAGATATAGTAGGCTGAAACAAAACAAAACAAGGTATATTTTGGGGGGGCTCATCAGCCCATAATTGAGGCAGCATTCTATCTTAGTATTCAACCCCTAGTAATTTTTTTTCTTTATATAGTTTCTGATCTTTTATATATTTATTCCATATATATATATTTATTTTTATTATAAAATAACTCCAATTCTTTTTTCTCAAGTAGGCAACTATAAATTTAAAGAATAACAAAAAAAAAATCAGTACCCATGTCTGCTCCAGTGCACAGTAAAATGATGGACAGAAGAAAGGAAGGAGAAGAGGAAGAAAAAAATGTCGGTTTTGTTAAGTAAGGAGAATATAAATTATGTAAATTGAGTTAAATTGAACGGTTTTCTAAATAGCTATCCATAAGTAAACTAGAAGTTGCTACAGTTAGAAAATGCATAAATTGTTACAGCTACCTCATGTTAGGTCTGGTTACTTTGGCATTCTCAGTGTTCATGGACAGGGCCTTCCACTGTGCCGTTTTGGCCATTTCATCTGATATGTTAACAACTGAGGGATCAACACTGAAGAACAAATACACTTTCTGGTTAGTATTCAGTACTTGCAAAAGCATTAATACTGTCATTCTTATTATCTACATAATATTTGCTTTCATCAACTTAAAATTGAGAAAACTCTTTGCCATGCACTTAAACCAACGTCCAGCAAGACATCAGTACTTTGGAGTTCTATTATAAAGGTCTCATGGGGAATTGCATCTTTCCTTACAATCAAAACTAGGAATGAGACTAATTAACTTGGCAATGATGCCCAAAGGTGATTATCTTGGCTATAAGTATATTATTAAAATAACAGGAAAGAATATATTAATGCGCTTTTAAATATAAAAAGTGATACAGCATCAAGTCAATTAGAAAACTTTTATAATCTGCACAAACTTCAGTTGCAGCAAACAACTATCCAAAGTACATAAAGAAAAGGAACAATTAGGATTTAAAACATTTTTTTCATAGTTTTTAAAAATCATTAAAAAGAATTCTGGGAAATGGGATGCTTTAAAATTAGAAATTAAAATACTTCAACAGATAAAATACCAAAAAGGTTTGTCAGTACCACTTTTAGCTGATTATTACCATATCAGTAATATGGTAGCCTCAAAGCGTTACTATTAATATATAAAATTTGTCAAAATCCAAAGAACAAATACTTCCTTTCTGTGTAAGAAACAAATGTAATTATACGGTGTCTCTATGAAATACTGCAAAAATTCCCTCAAGGCCCCAAGTCCAGTAATGAAGACATCCATAAATGATTTGGGGCTTAAGGTTATCAGTCACAAGTAACATGAAAGTACTAGAAAGTTAATAGAAATACACTTGCCAGTCCTTTTTCTTCACCCAAAGAAAAATATTTCATGCAAACAAACAACGAATACAAATGTCAAAATAGATATTAAATTAACACTGTGGTGGCAGCCAGGTTATAAAGGGCCATAGAGCAGTCCTTTGTTCACACGTTAAGTCTGCACATCATTGATGATGTAAGACTGTAGAAATGAGTGACAGAATCCCTGCAAAGTCTCCAAGGCTGCTTCACCAAGTCAAGTTTTTACAAGCGCACACATTTGGACACCCAGATTCACCATGGTGGTACCTGAAACCCGGTCTACCCCAAGAAAATGTTTCTTTGCTCAGTTGCCAACTTCCAGTAATTGAAGAGAGAAATTCCTGAAACACTTTCTAGCTTCTAAATGTTTCTTCTCTACTTTCCCATTAGTAGAAATTGAGACTCCCCCTCTGAAGAAAGTAGACATTTTGTTTTCCTCCAAAATGAAGAAAGTAGACGTTTTGTTTTCCTCCAAAATAAAAACTAGATGGAAAAAATTCTGTCTACATTCAGTAAATTATTTTCATATTTTGTAGGACTTTACGGTTTCCAAATGCTTTCTTATGTTGCTAAATTATCTTACTTCATTTTTATGGCATGTAATCCAAAGCTTGGAGAAGGGATTGGCTACCCACTCCAGTGTTCGTGCCTGGAGAATTCCACTGCTACAGTCCATGAGGTCGCAGAGTCGGACATGACTTAAGCGACTAACATACACACACACAAACAAATCCAAAGCAAACAGACTTAAAGTTCTGGCAGACAAACAGGTCAGCCAATCCTGGCATTCTGGATGTTCAAGTTTTAAGCAAAATGGCATTAATCACGGCTCATGTCCTCATCAGACAAAAGTAAATATACGTATGGATACCCATTCTTTTTGTTAAATATCAGAAAGTATAAGTATGGACTCCACTTAAATTTGTCAAGGTCCTATGTGTAATCACGGTAAAGAAAAGCTAACACAGGACCTACAGAAATTAAGTGGCCAACATCTCAGCAAACTGCTGAGTCATCAGTAACTACCATGGCAGTTCTTATACTCTTTTTGGACTTCCCTGGAGACTCAGATGCTGAAGAATCTGCCTCCAATGCAGGAGACCTGAGTTTTATCCCCGGGTCAGGAAGATCCCCTGGAGAAGGGAATTGCAACCCACTCCAGTATTCTTGCCTGGAGAATTCCATAGACAGAGGAGCCTGGTGGGCTATAGTCCATGGGGTTGCAAAGAGTCAGACATGACTAAGCAACCAACACTTTGACTTGCACACTCTTTTTAGCACAAAGTCAATACACTGATTCATTTAACAAACAGCATCTAGAGAAGCAGAGCCCTATAAGTGGATATATCGAGATGTCTATACTTGGTATTTAATTTACGATATAGACAAATTTGAGGGAAAATCATGAAAGGTGACAAAGGATACCCACGATAAAAATTAACAGTAAAAAGTATTAGAGAAAAATTACTTGTGAATTCAACTGTCATAACTAATCAACACACAGAGTCCAAATGTGACTTCTGTAAAAACTATAAAGATAAGTTAAAAATGAAAAAAGGTTGAAGCAAGATAATTAGATATTAACAGCGTTTTCCATTAACTGGTCAAGGAAGGAACCTATATACTTTCTAAAACTGATTTTTGTACTATAAATGGCTATTTGTAAACAGAATCAATATATAGATGAATCAGACGTGTAAATAAATTATAGAAGTTTTTAAAGCTAAAAAAAAAGCTTACATTTCCCAACCTCTATATTTAGTTCATAGATTTTAATATAAATCACCAAAATCATGTATGATAAACTATACATGAAAACATTAATTTTTCCCTAGTATGAGCCCTCACTGGCATTGGGCAGGTGATACCTTTGAAAACGGCAGGAGTTCCAGGGCCTCTAAACACAGTCACCTGAGGGAAGCTCATCCAAAGACGGTCACAAGTGTTATTTTCCAGAAGGCACCAGCCTCTGTCACAATGAGGGCAAGGGCGCTACCGAGAGCACGGGAGTGCCCTCAGGCTGGGTTTAAGCTTCACTGAAACAGGAGCGAGAACGCCAGGACTACCCCTGCTGGACGCGAAGGCCACGGTCTCCCCCTGCCCGCTCCACCCTGCTGTCAGCGGGAGGGGAGGAGCGAGCGACTTCGTCCTCCACCTGCAGGAAGCCCTCCTTCAGCCCACACGTCAGATGTAGTGTTTGTCATCGTTTCAAACACAGGCATCGTGACTTTAGAGACACACTGCATGGCTCATTCATGCACCTGACGGGTAAATGAAGCACATTTTAAAATGCAGAGCTGCATCTCACCTGTACTTTAGCGCCTTCACGGGAATCTGCAGCAGGCTTCCCCCTTCAAATGGAAGGTGCACAGTGTCCTCACCAGCTTGGAGCATTCGTTCAGCTTCCTTGAAAGAACAGACGTGAAGAGGTGACTTTTCCCAGAATATTTCCAGGAACAATCAATATATCAACATCTTAAAGAATTAGAAAACCAAAACTGACAATATTTATTTAGCTTGCCATGACTGAAAATTTCATTTTATTATGAACACATACTTATAACAGAAGGTGAAAACAATCACTTGTAAAGATTAATTTTTAAGGGCTATAACTTCCATCTCTGGGAGTTAATCATAACTACTATTTAAATATCAATTTAGCTACATAAATTCTATTTTTAAAATTTATTGCTATTACCATTACTTTTGGCCACTCCGCATGGCACATGGGATGCTAGTTCTCTGACTATTGGAAGCGCAGAGTCCTAGCCACTGGACTGCCAGCAAAGTCTCCATGAATTTTATTATCAACTATTACACAGGTATGCAATGACAGGGGGGCTTCCCAGGTGGCGCAGGGGTAAAGAATCTGCCTGCCAATGCAGGAGACACAAGAGATGCAGGCTCAGTTCCTGGGCTGGAAAGATCCCCTGGAGAAGGAATTGGTAACCCACTCCAGTATTCTTGCCTAGAAAATTCCATGGACAGAGGAGCCTGGCCGGGTACAGTCCATGGGGCTGCAGAGTCGGACACGACTGAGCACGCACACCCCATGTACAACGAGCAACAAAGTTTTCTGAAGTCTCACGGCTTCCATCACAATCCAGTATAAGCAAAACCTCATGTGGATGAGGCGGGGGTTTCTCAGTCTCAGCAATACTGACATTTAGAGCTAAACAACTGCTTGTCCTGGGAGCCAGTCCTCTCTATGGAGGATGTACAACAGGCCATACGTGGCCAGTAGCAGCCCCTTTTCTGACCATGACCTCAAGCTGAGAACACCTAAGCTAAGAAACATGAGCCCAAACCATGACGCAGTCAGCGTGCAGATGGAGAGGGGGCAGCACAGGAGGCTCGGAGGGAGCACCTGTCTTAAACAAAAATAAGATTAAAAACAAATAAAACCTAAATTTCTCAGCACTCGCTGCAGCTCAGTGTGGTGCCAGGGGAACCTCCTGGATGCCATCTCCGGGTAGCACTGCCCACTGCTGCCCCCACAGTCTCTGACTCCGCTGCCAATGCGACAGCTCACGCTCAGCAGCCTCTCTGACCTGGCACGGGATGCCGAGGACGGGAAGTCTATGCCGGGCCAGGAGAGACTAACAGAGCTCCTGACAACCGTGCAGCCATCGCACAAGGTGACTTTAACCTGCAAGACCCCTTTTCCAGGACAAAAAGGAAAAACTCTGTGTTTAAGGCAGCTCTACTTTCGTTCTGTGATAGGCAAATGATCTTACTCTAAGTGACAACAGGAAGTAGTAAGCAAGCAATTCTACCTTTTTATAAATAAATTATATCCTATCTGAAAAATCATCAAAAGCTTATGTTTACATATATATATATAGCCTTGAAGGAAACAAAATTCTTAAAAATTTTGGAGATGACTCAATTCAATTGTTTCACAATTAGTATCCTCACTAAAAAGTCACAATTTTTATTTAAAAGTAAACATAAAACCAGTAATTTTGCCATAAATCAGCACTGAATAATCAAACCATGAAAAAAATGCCAACAAGTTTCTAAAAGCATTTGTCTGCAACTTTAATAAATGCTTTTTCACAAATACTTTGCAACATAAGTTATAAATTGTGCTGATTTCTCTTAAAAATTAGAAGAAAAAAAAAAAAAACCCAGCAATTTTGACATCTATTTAAATAGGACCACAACTTTTAAAAATGTATTATCTTATCTTTGATTTTCAAACAATATTCTGACTGGGAAAATGAAGTGAGGCACTTAAACCGGCAGAATCATCTATGCTACATAATTCAAGTGTCTATGTTTCCTCCATAATTGGCTGCAGCCCTGAGCTGGTTGTTAAAAAATTCAAATTCAGTATAGAGCATGCATGTAAATCTCAGTATACAAATCAACTAAGGGTACATAATACTGAATATAAAAACTAAAATTTTACTATATTTTCTATAAAAAGATATCTACTTAATGTCACTTTTGTCCTTTTTTTATGCCAGATTATTAAAATGCTGTTAAAATGAAAATGAATGCTAAAATGTACTCATGTACATTTAAGGTTATGTTAGGTGCAAGACTGTGATGTAGAATTATTCTGTGTTATCTATGTTTTAATACTGGTAAATTCTTCAGACTGTTGATTTATGTACATATCATATGTAATTTTTTTAAAGTATCTCTTTAAAAATTTAAAGTATTTAAAGGGCAAGTTGGTAAAATGGGTAAGAGCCCATGTTTAGGACAATCTACTTACTAATCTCTCTTTCTTTCTGTTTCCTTATTTGCAAACTGGGACTAATAAAAGTATGCACACTTTTTAAAGTAATGCTCAAAATTCCCCAAGCCAGGCTTCAACAATACGTGAAACATGAACTTCCAGATGTTCAAGCTGGATTTAGAAAAGGCAGAGGAACCAGAGATCAAATTGCCAACATCTGCTGGATCATCGAAAAAGCAAGGGAGTTCCAGAAAAACATCTATTTCTGCCTTATTGACTGTGCCAAAGCCTTTGACTGTGTGCATCACAATAAACTGTGGAGAATTCTGAAAGGGATGGGAATACCCATCTCCCCAGGAATACCCACTTCCCTAGTGGCTCAGACGGTAAAGCGTCCGCCTACAATGCGGGAGACCGGGGTTCAATCCCTGGGTTGGGAAGATCTCTTGTAGAAGGAAATGGCAACCCACTCCAGTATTCTTGCCTGGAAAATCCCATGGACGGAGGAGCCTGGTAGACTACAGTCCATAGGGTCGCAAAGAGTCGGACACAACTGAGCAACTTCACTTTCACTATGGGAATACCAGACCACCTGACCTGCCTCTTGAGAAATCTGTATGCAGGTCAGGAAGCAATGTTAGAATTGGACATGGAACAACAGACTGGTTCCAAATTGGGAAAGGAGTACGTCAAGGCTGTATACTGTCACCCTGCTTATTTAACTTCTATGCATGAAGCACAAGCTGGAATCCAAATTGCTGGGAGAAATATCAATAGCCTCAGATATGCAGATGACATCACCCTTATGGCAGAAAGTGAAGAAGAACTAAAGAGCCTCTTCATGAAAGTGAAAGAGGAGAGTGAAAAAGTTGGCTTAAAACTCAACATTCAGAAAACTAAGATCATGGCATATGGTCCCATCACTTCATGGCAAATAGATGGGAAAACAATGGAAACAGTGACAGACTTTATATTTTTGGGCTCCCAAATCACTGCAGATGGTGACTGCAGCCATGAAATTAAAAGACACTTACTCCTTGGAAGAAAAGGATGACCAATCTAGACAGCATATTAAAAAGGAAAGACGTTCCTTTGCCAACAAAGGTCCGTCTAGTCAAGAGCATGGTTTTTCCAGTAGTCATGTATGGATGTGAGAGTTGAACTATAAAGAAAGCTGAGCGCCGAAGAATTGATGCTTTTGAACTGTGGTGTTGGAGAAGACTCTTGGGAGTCCCTTGGACTGCAAGAAGATCCAACCAGGCCATCCTAAAGGAAATCAGTCCTGAATATTCATTGGAAGGACTGATGGTGAAGCTGAAACTCCAGTACTTTGGCCACCTGATGTGAAGAACTGACTCATTGGAACAGACCCTGATGCTGGGAAAGATTGAAGGCAGGAGGAGAAGGGGACGACAGAGGATGAGATGGCTGGATGGCATCACTGACTCAATGGATGTGAGTGTGAGTAAACTCCGGGAGTTGGTGATGGATAGGGAGGCCTGGCGTGCTGCGATTCATGGGGTCACAAAGAGTTGGACACAACTGAGTGATTGAACTGAACCGAACACTTTTTAATAATAAGGTTCTTAGGAGGATTGAAGGAGTTGATTCCCACTGAAGTGACTATAATAGTGTTTGCTACTTGGTACAAAACATTAAACAGTAAGTGAATAGTGTACATTTGAAATTTTTTTTTTTTACCTCTTTCTCTTTTTTCTTTTTGTCGTCTTCTTTCTTTTTCTTACTTTCCGGCATGAGATCATCAAGCCAACTAAGCTCTCTCTTTGTGAAACACAGATCCATGAGTTTGCGAACAAAGACTAATGCAAGAACCTTAAAAAAGTAAAGGGAGAGAATATTCAGTAACATCTAAAAATATACAAATTATATCACCTGGAGAAAAAGTGTTTATCAAATCATAAATAAAAAAGCACTTCATATAGTTTATTGTAAAGTTACTTTATACATCATCTTATTTCAAAGAAACTTAGTCACCTATTTATCTTTTTCAACTTTCTGCTCAAAGCTATAAAGAAAATGATATTTTTAGCCTTTTCCTTTGTAAGTCCCTTGAATTCTGTATAAAATTATAAAGCAGATTAAGCATAATAATTATCTTCACAAACAAGATTATTACTTTTTATGATGACTTTACATTATATAAGTAGAAATAATATTTACAATCTCTTCAGCAAAGCATTAGAGAATCCACTTTCCAGCATAAGGTTTTATTCTACAAATTATGTTTGTGAAAAAGACAATATTCTTTAATTTGCTTTTCTTTGCTGCTAAGAGCTTCCCCGTGGCTCAGCTGGTAAAGAACCTGCCTGCCAATACAGGAGCCACAGGAGATGCAGGTTCGATGCCTGGGTTGGGAAGATCCCCTGGAGAAGGAAATGACAACTCACTCCAGTATCCTTGCCTGGAAAATCCCACAGCAGAGGAGCCTGGTGGCTAAAGGTTGCAGATGTTTTCAAATGTTCATTGGGAATTTGATTTTCTCTCTCTTTTTTTTAACTTTTTAACAATTTTTATTTTATATTTGAGTAGAGTTGATTTACAATGTTGTATTAGTTTCAGGTGTACAGCAAAGTGATTCAGTTATACATATACACGCATCTATTCTTTTTCGGATTCTTCTCCCATACAGAATACTGTTATTCCCTGTACTATACAGTAGGACCTTGCTGTTTCTCTATTTTATATATAGTAGCGTATACATGTTAATCCCAAACTCCTAATTTATCCCTCCCTACCACCTTCCCCTTTGGGAACAGTCAATTTGTTTTCTATGCTTATGAGTCTGTTTCTGGTTTGTAAGTAAGTTTCTTTGTATCCTTTTTTTTTTTTCTAGCTTCCACAAATAAGTGATATCATATGATATCTGACTCTTTCCGACTTACGTCACTTCATATGATAACGTCTAGGTCCATCCATGTTGCTGCAAATGGCACTATTTTGTTCTTTTTATGGCTGAACAATATTCCATTGTGCATACACACCGCATCTTTTCCATTTCTCTGTCAATGGCCATTTAGGTTGTTTCCACGTGCTGGTTGTTTCCACATGAACACAGGGGTGGCACGTGTCTTTCTGAATTATAGCTTTTGTCTGGATATATGCCCAGGAGTGGGACTGCCGGATCATACAGCAGCCCTGGTGTTTTAAGGAATCTCCATAGTGTTCTCCATAGCGGTCGCATCAGTTTACATTCCCATCAACACTGTAGGAAGGTGCCCTACTCGCCACACCCTCTCCAGCACTTTTAAACAATTTATTTATTTTTGGCTGTGCTGGGTCTCTGTTGCTGCGCATGGGTTTCCTCTAGGTGTGGTGCTTGGGCTTCTCACTGCAGTGACTTCTCTTGCTGAGGAGCATGAGCTCTAGGGTGTGAGGCCTTCAGAAGTTGTGGCACGTGAGTTTCAGTTGCTCTGCAACATGTGGCACCTTCCCAGACCAGGGATTGAACCCACGTGCCCTGGCCTGGCAGGTGAACATTTTTTTAAAAAACCACTGGACCACCAGGGAAGTCCTGCAGCATTTGTTGTTTGTAGACTTCTTGATGAAGGCCATTCTAACCACTGTGAGGAGATACCTCACTGTAGTTTTGATTTGCATTTCTCTAATAATTAGCTTCCCAGGTGGCACAGTGGTAAGGAATCCATCTGCCAATGCAAGAGACACCATGTTCAATTCCTGGGTCGGGAAGATCTCCTGGAACAGGAAATGGCAACCCACTCCAGTATTCTTGCTGGAAAACTTCAATGGACAGAGGACCCTGCAGGCTACAGTCCATGGGGTCACAAAGAGTCAGATACAACCGAGTGCCAACGCAATAATTGGCAATGCTAAGCATCTTTTCATGTGCTTTTTGGCCATCTGTGACATGTCTTCTTTGGAGAAATGTTTATTTGGATCTGGGTTGTTTGCTTTTTTGATACTGAGCTACATGAACTGTTTGTGTCTTCTGGAGGTTAACCCCTTGACAGTCACATCATTTGCTAATATTTTCTCCCATTCTGCGGGTTGTCTTTTTGTTCTGTTTATGGTTTCCTTCACTGTTAGAAGTTTGTAAGTTTGATTAGGTCTCATTTGTTTATTTGTTTTTATTTTCATTACTCTAGGAAGTGGATCTAAATAGACATTGCTGCAATTTATGTCAAAGAGCATTCCACCTAGCTTTCCATCTTCTGTTCTTACTGTTTCTTACCTTTTGCCTTTTTTTCCAGTCGGTTTTCAACTGACTTCTGTTCATGAATTGCTAAAAGTTCTGTGTAGTTTGGATAGAAACTCTCTGTCTTATATGTAACAAATATTTCCTCCCAGTTCACAATCTCATTTTACTAAGGACATACAAAACAATTATCATGTGGTCAAAAATACCATCTTTCTCTCACTGTTAGATTTCCCTACCTTCTTTGAAAAATTATCTTCAACCACTCAATTATAAGAATAATCTTCTAAATTTTTACCATAACTTGTTTTAACATTTAAATGGTGAATTGATTTGCTATTCCTTTCAGAATATATTACATAGTAACTTTATTTGGGCTTCCTTTGTGGTTCAGCTGCTAAAGAATCTGCCTGCAATGAGGGGGAGCTGGGTTTAATCCCTGGGTTGGGAAGATCCCCTGGAGAAGGAAAAGGCTACCTACTCCAGTATCCTGGCCTGGAGAATCCCATGGACTGAAGTCCATGGGGTCACAGAGTTGGACACGACTGAGCAACTTTCACTCACTCACTCAGCAACTTTATTCAGCTCCCAGGATGTAGTCTAACCTTTTATTATTTTTCCATTTAAGTGAATTTACTGCCTTTAATGAAATAATCCACTTATGTTATTCAGGTGGTAAATTCTCATATATTCTGATAAATTTCTGAAGTCATTAGTCCTGTTTTCAGATCTATTTGTCAATTCTTCTGAGATTTCATACTGTGTTAGCCATGCTGACTTGATGGCAACTTGTAAATATTCAGTTATCAAAACACTATGGCTTTAGCACAGAGTCAAGTCCTTCAACCCCCAACCCAACCAGGAATTCTGAATTATAATGATCTCTGTTTTGTTATTCCCTGATATTTATTACAACTATATTTTCCTTTAATATATAACTTACATATCTAAAAATATCATATATAGAGTTTGATGCTTCTGAAAAATACGTACACTATTGTAACCCACACCCCAATAGGATACAGAATATTTCCACCATCCATGTTGTGGCTCTGGCATCTATTTTTCTCTATGAACTTTAAAATTACCCAGTTCTCACTGATACCATCCTTCTGCCCCAAACACACAAATACACATGCAAATAAAATTAGTAAACTTCACACTTGGAAGTGATATTTTAATAATACTAATAAGTACCCAAAACAAAGAATATGGTGTATGTTTCTTCCTGTTCAGGTCTTAATTTTATGTCCTTCAATATCGTTAAGGGCTGACTTACGTCCCTCTGGAAAACATTCAAGCGCCAGGCCCCAGCACCTCTCCTAAGGCTTTATTTAGAAACAGGGTTGCTGCAGATGTAAGGAGGCCACACTGGAGAGAAGGGGTCCTTGCGCAGCACTCTAGCGTGTGCTGAGACGGTCACAGGACGACACGCTGACCACACAGCACAAGCCCCCACAAAAACAGACCAGAGTTACGCAGCTGCAGGCCACGGGGCACCCCAGGCTGTCAGCAGAGGCCAAGGAGAGGCAGAGGAGGCGGCCCCTGCCGGCACCGGGGCAGCAGGGCCCCGGCTATACCTCGATGTCCGACTTCTGGCCTCCAGAACTGTGACACAAATTTCTGCTGCTTTAAGCCTACGAGTTTGTTACACGTTACCAGCTCTAAGAAATTAATACAAATACTACTGTACTTTTTTTTTCTTTAAATAAGTATCTCCTTTTCAATTTATTAACTATTTTATAGTTTTTGGTCACTATTATGAGTAACATTTTTTCATTTCAATTTTTAGCATTATTACTAAGATAGAGCCTGTATACTGGTTATCATGCTTTCTTGTATCCAGCTACCGCAACAAAATTCTTACTAATTCTATTAAGAGATTTTAGTCTTTTTTGAGTCATTTGGGCTAATATGTATACAAACAATGCTATCATGTCACTACACCAATTATTATATTACTCTTATATCACAGTCAGAACTTTCAGTTCACACTGTTAACACTGGTAAACACTGGGCTCCTCCCTCTGCATTGGGGGTAGGCAAACCCCAAGCCCCTGGGACAGATCCATTCCACCGCCTGCTCCGCATGGCTTCTGAGCTAAGAACAGCTTTTACAGATGAGCATTTACATCTAATCTGATGAAAGGAACAGTAACTTTTAACTAACTCCAATTAAGTGAGATATTGTCCCAAATGAAAAATTCCCTTCTTCTCATTGGCAGTCTTTCATTTAAAAAAGGCTGTACAACTACGTTTTGAATTTTATCAGTAAAAACTGCGGAAATTCCTCTTTTGTTATGTGAGTGTCTATATAATAGTCTAGTGGCCTTCAAAGCCGACCCTTCGCATAAAACAGTTTACTGGCTTCTACTCTAGACGCTCATGGATCGGTACAGACTCGTGTGCTGTTGTCTTAAAACCCCTCAAACCACAGCTGTGCTTATGCATTTTTTCTGTTTCTTAATCTTGTATATTTTACTCATTATAAAGGAGTTATCCATTATTGATCTTTACAAATAAAAATTTAGTTGCATTTAAGTCTTCTTGGAAAACAAGGGCAATGGAGGGTGTACATTTTCCTACATGTATAACTTGAGCTCTGTCTCAAAGATAGAAGTTATTCATTTCAATATCTCCCAGATGGGTTTTCCTATTTTTTTTTTCTTTTAACTCAGTTTTCCACCCCGGGTTTATTTCAGAATTTAGTCTGTAAATACTGAATATTTTTTAGTGGCTTTTCAATATTCATTCATAATTTAATTTATCTGTGATCAGGGAATATTACTTGGATAATTTTCAAAGATTTTCTTTGTGGCCATGTACATAAATCAGCTTTTACATAAGATTTGCAAAAGGATGAATAGTCTCTATTTGCAAAATGCAATTTTGTAATGTGATAATTTAATGAATTATATTGATTCCTATTAATATCATCTATCATCTGTATCACTTTCTAGCTTCTAGATCTATTAATTTCCTGCAAGGATGGACTGAAGTAGCCTATGAAAGACACAGCGTTCCAGCTGCTCTGCTTTGAGGTCAGCCTAACATCTGTCTCATAAACGTCCTAAACTCTGAAGCTGTTTAAAAATACAAAACACTATTCTACACCCTAGGACTATAAGTAAAAACAAAATAGAAAATGACGAGCAAAATTCAATTTTGAAAACGATGGGTTTCTTAGCCAGAAAGGGCTAATTCATATTTCAAAACCTCTGAGGTTCTTAAAATCCTTTTCTCAAAGTTAACTATAAATATTAATAAGACAACTGCTACCAACACACAAAGACGTTATTATTAATAATTAGTAATAAAGTCTGAGAAAAAGACTCACCATCATGGGGAAAACGACCGCAGCAGCAGAGGCTTTTATCACCCACAGGAGGACCAGACAGGTGAGCTGGACGACGGTGAAGATGTGGACCTTCCACAGGGGCACGTAGCGCAGGTAAATCAGGTCGGGCTGGTGCTTGGCGGGCATGCCAAACAGCTTAATACGGTCAAAGAACTGCGTA
This sequence comes from Giraffa tippelskirchi, assembly GCF_054371585.1. Taxonomy (NCBI): domain Eukaryota; kingdom Metazoa; phylum Chordata; class Mammalia; order Artiodactyla; family Giraffidae; genus Giraffa; species Giraffa tippelskirchi. Next base: position 1,893,678 of record NC_137283.1, read on the forward strand.
TCAAGTGGAAAACAAAGCAGGAAAAGGTTTTCCACAAAAATGGCATCTCTGCTACTTAGGAAAAGGAACTGTATCTACTCTAGGGGAAGTTCCCTGGTGCTGATAGTCCTGATCACACAGGAGAGTACTTCAGTTGACAACATCTTTATCCAGGAGAAAAAAATCAAGGCAACCATTTGAACGAATGTAATTCATGAATCAGAAACTCAAGTCGACATGTTTTAAATTGGGGAAGTAAACTATCTCCACAAGTTTATCTATGAAAAAATGCACAACTCATGTAATCTCTGACCTCTTTTTGTAATATGTAAAATAAAAGAGTAAGAATCTCCTAAAGTTCTTTCTAGATCCAACAGGACTGATTTTTATGAAAACACTCTGAGGTAACAATCACCAATCCTTCATTGACTGAAACAGAAACCATGAACCATCTCCCGGGTCTCTCTGAGCTTCAAGCTCCTCATTTATAAGCCGGGGATAAGGGCAGCCCTGCACACCTCACAAAACTGTTACAGAACAATTACAGGAGTTAATGAGACCGTCTCTTGACCACTGGAAGGTAGGCCCTGGGCCGTGTTGAGAAAGGAAGGCTGCTGCGTCTGAGACGCCTGGCGCCCCGGAGCTGGCCGCGGGGACCACACGCTGTTTGCGGCCGCGGCCGGGGAGGGCTGCCAGCGCCGCCTGAGCAGCTGCACGCCCTACACTAAGACTGGGTCCACGCCAATCCTAACGCGTTCCCTCAGCCTGCCCAAGAAACGCTACAAACAAGACGAAACGGAGCAGTGCAAGCCCTGGATTCTAGCCTGGGCTCCACCGCTTAGTGAAAAATCTTCAGTGAGTCTCCTGCTTCACAATTTACAAAATGAGCATCTGTCCTTTCCTTCTTCCCAAGGTTGTTTTGAGGATAACAGAACATCGCCTAGTACTAGGCTCTACGAACTGCCCACACAAACGCAGGTGTTGCCATGGTTACAGAAAACTAGTACCTGCATTTCCTTTTCAGCAACTGAAACTGCAGTTCTAACATGCCAGAGACAGCCCTTTTTCCCCCATTCCAATGCTTTTAATCCTCCCTCTTACTATATTAGCCTTCATTGGTAGTTACTTTTCATTAGCTTCAATTAAAATATGTAAGGACACAGGTCATGATGTCACTTTCAGGGGAAAAAATGTACAATAATTATTTAGAAAATGTGGATTTGAAGTCAACAGTTAATCTGCCCCCAAAATATCAAGGTTGAGAATACACTACTACCATCACAAAAACAATCGTTGCAAATGCAAAATGTTTAAGTTTTTCTACAAAATCATTAAATGCTTACGACTTGCCTGGATTCCTTTTAATGAGGAAACTCCCATATATAGGAAAACACCATATAGAACAGGCATTGGAATGAACTGGAAGTAAAATGACCACAATTAGAACTCATGCAACTAAAGCAATTTCACATAAAAGATACATAAAAACATTGTGAGTTCCTATGAGATAGATTTAAAAGATGTTTCAGTGATGACCGAGGGTTCCCTGATGGCTCACTGCAAAGAATCTGCACAGGAGATGCGTGTTCGATCCCCGGGTCAGGAAGATCCCCTGGAGGAGGAAACGGCAACCCACTCCAGTATTCTTGCCTGGAGAATCGCACGGAAAGAGGAGCCTGGTGGACTACAGTCCATGGGGTCACAAAGAGTCGGACACGACTGAGCTTCACACTCAGTCAGTGATGACACTTGTGATAACGGTGAGCACACACACTTCAGTGATGACACCGAACTTTTCTACAGACAAGAAAAACGCTAGGATACAATAACCTTCCTGAAGAATTGTCTTCCACACGTTCTAGTCTAAGAAGGGACTATGTTCCACGGTTAAGAGTACAGGCACCACAATCAGACTATTTGGCTTAAAAGCCCTTTTAACCTCTTACTGAGACTTAACCTCTCTTTGTTTCAGCTTCTGCATCAGACTGTCTTGAAGATTAAAAAACTTCAAATTCACAGAATACTCAGAATAGCACAAGGTGCACATACTAAACCCTCAGAAAGTGTTAGCCGTGACTGTCAGGGTCGCCACCCCTACTGTGACTGGTAAGCAGCGCCATTTACTGAATATGTGTAATAAATAAACACCACTCCCCAAAGGAACGTTCTCACTACTTCAGCAGGAAGTGGGATCCCAAACTGCCTAGGAGTCCATGCCCAGGTCTTCCACAGGAAGGCTAGCAACACTGGCTCAAACACCACATCAGCACTCACCCAGGGAGAGACCTCTGAGGAAAGGAGACCCCACAGGTACGGAGGACCCTCCTCCCAAATATTTTTGCTTATGTGGATTCTATACTTAGATATATAAATAGATGAGCAGGTAGGTGTATGGGAAATAGATACTCACCACATTAGAAATTAAAAGAAAATTTTTAAATAGTTATTCTTAGTTCATTTCAAAATAATAAACACCTTACAAGGTCATGTAAAGAGTGCACTTTTACTGGAAAGCCGTAATTTGCAAAGAACGTGAGATGAAGTGAGAAGAGCAGCACTCCTCTGCGCTCCTGTAAATCTCTTTAGTGGGTGGCTTAACGGAGGACCCCACTCTCAGCCTGTGTCTACGCTCGGCATGCGGGCGCAGCGCGCGGTTCTGGCCAAAGGCTGTGAGGGCAACCCCGCCTCACACAGGCACACGCCTGGGCAAGCGGGGCTTGCAGACCCCAGACAGTGTGAGGGGCGACCAGAGGTCCTTGGGCGAGACTTGGAGAGTCACTGTCTTAGGTAATGAGAATCACTACTTTCACTATTTCACTAAAGATAATCAAGTTAGAAATAACATTATAAAAGCATGTAGAACTGTAATGGCATTGACTAACAAAATATCTTAAAAAACAAAGGAGTAAAAAGTTTACTTCTAGAGAGCTGCTTTTGGAAAGTGAGAGAAAACAAGCTTTTCATTTTAGAGCTTTCTTGACATTCTACTTGAATTTTTCGGCCTATATGCAGTTAATACTTTAAAATGTTTGAAACTACTTAAAAAAAGGTAAAGGGCGACCTTTGTCAGCAGGGGGCAGCGTCCCTCACTCCCTTGCCGTTCCAACACGACACTCACCACCATGAAGGGTGAAGCGACTGCCCATCTGTCTGCCTGTTTCACCAACCAGACTGCCAAATGCTTCAAAGCAGACAACGTCCTATCTGTTATTGTCTCCTCAGTAACTAATAGTACAGAAAGGACTCAACAAATATTTGGCCAATTAGTTGGCTCCACAAAAGGAGGCCAAAGAATTCTAGTACTAACAGCAATTTTTTTAGTTAATACGTAACACACATGCATACAATGCTCCACATTTGTATTTTAATTTATAAATAGTTTACAAACAAAAAAACAATGGAGTTGAGCTCTTTCATGATGAACAGAAAATACCAGATTAGATACTTAGCTGGGTTTGCTATGACTGTTTTTTTGTTAAGTTACCAGATTCAGTAGAAGATGTATAGTCAACCTCAGATGTGACTAAAAGATATGAGTGCCACTACTCATATCTCATTTAGTTCATCAGAAAGAATGTATTAATTCAATTAATAGCAGTATTATTTTTTACATTTCAGTTAAATTACTGTTTCATCCACCCTTCAGTATTACTTCCTCTAATACGCTTATAAAATCCTCTAGGAATATTCTTCTTTTAGATTATAACTAAGCCATAGATGAACTTCTTGCAAAACTCTACAGTCTTTAATAGCAGTACCCTTTCACTTTCACATTATTTTTCAAAAGGATGCAATCTAACCCCTATGCCTACCATAGCAACCACCATTCCAAAATATTATTCTCCAAGTAAACTCTACGAAATGAAACTATTTTAGATATTTTAATGTTTCATTTTCATACCACCAAGTATAAATTTTATGACAAAAAAAGATTTGTAAAACATTGTAACAAAGAGATTTTACCTTTAGTACTGAGGTCATGAACACAGACAGGCCCATTAGAATAAAAATCATCAGCCCTGTCACCCGCTGCTCACGAATGCCCAAAAACTTGGGCTGCTCCCCAGGAGCGGAGCACTCAGATTCCACCTTCAGGCTGTTGACATGACTTATTGACAACACTGTTGCAGCCACAAACCACGGAAGTCCCATGACAGAGCACACTCCCAGCATGACACCGACCACAAGCAGGTCGAGGTGGTAGCCAGCTCCTTTCTGAAGAGGGAAACCAACACGAATACTTGTCAGCACATATTGTTCTTTCAGGTTCAAATTCTGCACTACTCACAAGGAGAGAAGACACCAATCTTCATCACCTCCCACGCAAAGAAACAACTCCTGGGACACACTCTTAAATTACCTTCAACTTGTGCTCCTTTCTGTTGATGATCACCGCTGTAATTTGCTGATCCATGAAGATGAGAATGGTGCAAAGCAGAGCTGGAATGGCAGCTATTAATAAGGTCCACCAAGGGTTCTCTCCCAGTGGGCTTATGATCCAGCCCCTATTTTTATCAGTAGGCTGTTAAACATCGAAAAATTCAAAGGAAGAAAGAAAAGTTTCCTTCTAACAGCACAGACTGTGTCTACCCCCAAGAAATGCCAAGGGGTTGGAAAGAATTGGACTCAACACTGGAATATGTTGTGAATTATCTGCAGAGGCGCTCATGGGAAGTTTCTTGTCCCTGAGGCAGGCCCCTGTGCACGTGACTGAGCCCCTCTTTCCATCTGGAGGTGGAATCTGCTTCCTCCCCTTGGACCTGGGAACCAGGCCATGGTGACCCTGTGATTCCTGAGTCCTGACCTGGAAGGACCTTGCTGCTGCTCTTCTAGCCTCCTGGAACCCCGGGGTTAAGCTCTGAGTAAGCCTGGATAAGCTTTCTTGAGGATGAGACACAGTATGATGAGACACGGGTAGGAGGCAACTACCAGTTCCTTCATTCAGCCCCTGCACTGAGCTCCCAGACCTGCCCCCACCGAGGCAGTAAAAGATCCCAAACCAGGAGACCAGACCACCCCCCACCTCAGCCTAGGGCCAACATCACAGATTTATGAACAAAAAAGAACTGCTGCTTAAGGATATGATGGTTAAGGAGGTTTGTTGTGCAGTAATAGGTAAGTGAAGCAGAGTTTCATTTCAACACACGCCTATCCACTCCATATGAAAGTGAAGTCAGACTACCTACTAGGTCAACTCCTAAAACTAGTAACAAACTGCCTTGGAGACCCTAGAGACGAGCCATCGTGACGGTGACAGTGCTCAGTCTGCACTGGGCCTCAGTCCACTGTCCTTCCAAAGCAGGGGCTGACAAAAACCTGACACTTCATCAGATACTAATAGATTTCAACGCTGTAACACAAAACCTGCTTTATAACGAAACATTTTTAAAGCTCCTAAGAATCTAGCATTCTTGGAGGGTATTGGATATATTGAAATTTAAGCATGTTTCTATTCCTTAAGACTTTCTATTAAGCCTGTTTTTTCCTACAAGAAAACATTTGTCAATATAAAAGGGAAATCAACTGTTTTCAAATTCAAATATTATCATTTCCCCACCCTGATACACATGATAATGCTTCACATTTAATACTGCACGTGGATAAAAATGTTTTATCTATATAATGCATATACTCTTTACTGTTTATTTCCCCAAGTGTATTTAATATCCCTTGGAATCAGTTTGCTACTTCAAAGCTAGATAAATGAATAACAAAGATATATGTGGAACCAGAATAAGGAAATGGGATCAGGATTACAGGAAATTACATTAATATAATTTACAGTTTTGTCAATTTGTAAGACTTGGTAAACATAGAATGACTTAGATATAGTTGTATCTAATGGCCTAAAAGCTTTAGTGGCTCAATATCTATGCTTTTAAACAAAGGTCTCCAAACTTTAATTTATATACTCTTAGCAGCAAAAAGACATTTATTTACCCAAATGATTCTATATTCACTTATGTGTTACATTACTAACAATTATCTTTATAGTGAAATTCGTATCATAAATATTATAAAGCTTAATGCTTCTTATTTTTAGATAAAATATGAGTAGATCCATATAATATGAGGATCATTTTCCACCACGTACTCTACTTTGGAGGACACAGGTTTTAAAAATGATTCTATTTCGTAGCCCCAGTGAGAGAGAAAACAGACTAAATTTATCTTCATTATATTCCTTACTTCTAATCCCCTTTAAATTTTCTGCTTCTCAAAGAAGTCATAGAATTTGTTAAATGTAAATACAGGCAATGACACAAATACTTGACAATTAAAAATTTCCAGCTACTATTCAAAACCTGGCATCTCCAACTCAGAAGGGAAAATAATCAGATGTTGCGTTATGCAGGCCATGGGGTCGGCAAAGGGTCAGATATGACTGAGTGACTGGACAATAGCAACAATACAAAAGATCTGTAGTTCTAATGAAACCAAGGGCTCACGGTTCCTCAGACTAAGCTTCATTTTCCTTGTGGACAAAAAAGATTCTTTCTTGATTCTGTTGAAAAATGTTACAAGATACTTTCCAACTACTGTCTGATACATTAATTACTCTTCTAGAAATTTTAATTAGGATCCCCTTGCTACTCTTATAAATTCAAGTTTGAGTTACTTCTTCACAAAGGAATAAAAAATGTTTCTTTCGCCTGGAGAGTGTATCATGCACTCCAGCTACGAGAGCAGGGTCAAAAATTTTAAATGACTGATCTCACTATGAATATTTCCATTCACTCTCTGGGATGGACTAGATTTGATACCTTCTTGCTTATTTCCTAAATATGTTCACCTGTCTCTGTTCATCTTGTCATTGTTTATATCTGTATCTTTCCTTTCAAAGCATCAGCTCTTCACAGAGAATGTGCATATTTTAAAAATAACTACCTAGGAAGCAGTATCTTACTTTAAAGTAGTTTGGTACTTCCCAGTAACGAATAGCCAAGTGTTTCAATCCTTACCTCAAATTTTTCAGGAACATGAAGTTTAGGAGATGGAACTCCTACAAGGTAGTCAATTACAACCATTATTACTATGGTGAGAAACACCGCAAAATCACTGATTGTCGATCGCACCTATGTCAAAGGGGTCATGTTAGTACAGACACAGAAACACTGTCCTTTCTAAATAATTCATGTCTTTAAAGATTAAATATGCCACTAGAAAGTGTGTATGAGTTTCTTAATTAGTGATGATGCATCAGTGAAACACATTTATAACTAATATCTTTTACAAAAGATAAGAAACATGTCACATCTAACCTATCATCTCCCTCGATGCACTGTCTTTCTATTGTTAGCTCAGATAGGGAATACACACCTTTACAATTTTATGCGAATATCATTGCTTTACAATGCTGTGCTAGTTTCTGCTGTCGAGTGAAGTGAATTCACTACAAGCATACACATATGCCCCCTCCCTCTGGCAGCTCCCTGCCCCCAGCCCCGCTAGGTCATCCGGGAGCGGGAGCTGAGCTCCCTGCGGTAAACTGTCGCTTCGCACGCGCCATCTGATTTACACGTGGTGGCACATCCGTCAATGGTGCTCTCAATTCATCCCACCTTCCTCCTCCGCACCACGTCCCCATGTCCGTTCTCCACACTTTTCACTATGAATAACTTCCTTAGGGCGACTTGACATAAAATTACTAACCTCAAACAATATCTTATTGTTTTAAAATAAATCAAGGAAATGAAAGCTGAAAACATGAGAATTATAAGAACTCCAAAAGTAAACCCCAATTACCTTGGTAGGAAAATAGCGCTTGGTCTTAAATTGCTTGAGGAATGAAGACAGAAAAAATGTTGTGAAAAATAAGATGACAGACCAAAAGAGCACATCTGGAACATAAGGTCCATGGAGACTACAAGCTGATCCCACAAAGGTACCATGGTAGACTTTACATTCCTGAAACGCAGGGGTGAAACACAGAAAAGAAGGGTCAAGGGGATTCTGAGATGCCCGATAAATCCATGAGGAGCTTCTTTGACTCTAAGATGCTACTTATCAAAAGACACGCCATTATTTTGTTTCACTTAGAAAAACACAGCATCAAGTCAACGTTACAGCACAATCAATTCTCAAACACATCTTGCAGAGAGGGGGCGTCCGACAAATCCGTGCGTCTGAGTCACTGAAACAAAGCAATGTATTCCGTCGGGTTACGAAGTCATCCTCTCCCTTCTTTCAGCTCTTTATTTCCTTTAGTGAAAGGTCTATATATTGAGTATTAATTCCCAAATACTTTGTCTGCATCCTTGGTCAACAATTTTACTATCTTTCCATTACTTTTGAACAAGTTGCTTAAAATAAAATCAAAAGTCAGAAAATCACTGCTCTGCCTCTACAATGCTGAATAAGAGACGGCTATCATACCAAATTCAACTCAACAGGAAAAACTGTGTTTGCTTTTTGACTTTTTTCTGACTTTTCTAAAGGTGAGATTAAAGCAGTAAAGTGAACCACCTAAATATTTCCATTAATAAAATCAATAATATAATCAATAATATAGCACAATTGTAGAAATATATTGACTTGGTTTTCCTTTTGAGGGAAAAGAATAACTGAAAGACAACCAGAAATTAACAAAAACAACTGAAGTCCTTTTCTCCTTACTTATACTCTAATGAGATTCATTTTCAAAACATAACAAATCAGGTTTACTGAAAGAAAAATAGCCAAAGGAGAATCCATTAATGGATTCTCAATAGCCAAATTGAGAATCTACTATTCTCAATTTCTATGTGCTAACATTAGTAATCCTACAGCTTACAACGTGGATCATAGAAATAAAAGCTACAGCTATACAAAGAAACTTAACATGGCCCTACTGGGTATCAAAAAAACACACTGAACAGACCATGTAAGTAATCTGAAATATTAGGACATCCTATTCAACATGAAATGAGTTTTTTTTTTTTTTTAACAAATCACTTTCATTTGAACACCTCCATTTACTTCTTTCAGAACAAAAATTACTTTTTCAATATAGAATAGTACAGCATATTCTAAGCTGACGACTCACTGACACAGAGCTTTGTGTCCACAGCGTCCCCAGAACCATCCGTGTTGATAGGATGTCATGAATCTACACGGCCCATACAGGGGGCAGCAGTCAGTCACACGACAGGACCGAGCACCTGGAGCACGTCTAGTGCAGCCAAGAAACTCAACTGCTAATTTTATTTACTGTACAGTTAGACACAGACACATGTGGCCAGTGACGACTGCCCTGAGCAGCGCAGATGAAATGATCAGTGGGATAACACTGCAGATGAAATCCCTCCCACCATATATTCAGGAGCTGACTATCACCCTAAGAGAGAAAGGAATGACCTGCGATCGCTGGCATGATATAAAAAGCACCAGAGTAGCTCAGGGGATGGTGGGTTTTTACTGATACTGCTAGCATCACTGGACACCTTTATTTCTAAATCCCAACCTGGGAAGTGAGCAAAACAGCTACTCTAGAGCTAGGACAATATTTCCCAACAAAATACAAAAATGTGTGTGTGACAGTCTTCAGTGCCCAGAGGTGCTCATTATACACTCTACCCTTTCCTCCCTTTTCCTTCCCTCAGCGCTCAAGCCAGACTGGTCCGTACGCGGCACACAGGCGCGGTCAGAGCATCCCTGATCTCCCGAACAGGCAGGCCCCGGAGACACCCTGAACAACAGAAGGCAGGACGAGTGCGTACAAGCTGCTGACTGATCACTTCAGGACCTGCAACCAAAGGCCGATGAGCGTACGGATCCAAGAGGAACCGGAACCTGACAGCATATTCACACTTTCCCAGTAATTAACATCTTGGAGGGCTTCCCTGGTGGTTCAGATGTTAAAGAATCTGCCTGCAGTAGAGAAGACCCACGTTTGATCCCTGGGCCATGAAGATCCCCTGGAGAAAGGAACGGCTACCCGCTCCATGTCTTGCCTGGAGAATTCCACGGACAGAGGGGCATGGAGGGCTACAGTAGTCAATACAATTGAGAGACTACAATTTCACTTTTTTTTTCCCCCAGTATCCTGGAAGCCAAATATAGTCCATCTTGATCTCTCTTCCCTAGATCTCAGTTTCCCTTTTTTTCAGCTTCTACACTTCAGGACATGATAAAAAAAAAATGTGATAATTCCTATTTGGTCAACACAACACTATATTCTGAAAACGATATGCATCAATCAAGGAGAAAACATAGGTTTACTCAGAAACGGGCTTGTCATGTAGCTCAGCTGGTAAAGAATCCACCTGCAATCCAAGAGACCTCGGTTCAATTCCTAGGCCGGGAAAATCCACTGGAGAATGGATAGGCTACCGACTCCAGTATTCTTGGGCTTCTGTGGCGGCTCAGCTGGTAAAAAGAATCCACCTGCAATGTGGGAGACCTGGGTTCGATCCCCGGGTTGGGAAGATACCCTGGAGAAGAGAATGGCTACCCACGCCAGTATTCTGGCCTGGAGCATGCATGGACTGTATAGTCCATGGAGTCGCAAAGAGTCGGACACGACTGAGCAACTTTCACTTCATTTTACTCAGAAAAAGCTCAAGAATGAGGTTAATTGTTTGCACCAGCCTCGCTTCATTTATACTCACAGACACAGTGAGGTTCCCCCAGGGAATGTCATGGGCTGTTACATTCTGTTCCTCCCACATCTTCAGAGTTTCATTGCCAGGGTTAGAAGGCTCAACACACACACATCTGAGAAATCAGAATTGGATACAGTTTTAAGGTTCTAACTTTCATGTTTATATTGTATTAAATCAGTCACACAGTGGAGTAGTTTTTAACTTCTTAACTTTATTCCATGTTATAATGCATGGGAAAAAAAAGTGAAAACATTTCAGGAACAATGGAATGGAATGAAGTTTGGCTTACATAAATAAAATACAGAAAATGCTTACTTAATGGAACTAGTTGGACACATCCCTTGGGGCAGAACTATTTTCTTTACAAATCTGGGAAGACACCACACGTAACATGGTCAGCCTGCACCGAATCTCACCACTAACCCCACGGAGCTGCCGCCGCCCCGTGGTCCACACACAACAGGCAGTGGGAACCAGCACGGCTTCTGCTCTTGTTAATTCCAGGCGTCCTAGCGATTCCTTTATTCATCTTAAGCGTCATCCTTAAAGCAATGGGTAAAACATCACTTTTCAGGACAGCACTAGGAGAGTCAAACTACTCAGAATTCAGTTCGTGCCCAGAACTATCTGACCTGCCTGAGAAAGCCAGAAACACAGGCAGGGGGAAACAAATCTCTAAATATGGATTCAGAAAATGGAAAGAACAAGCAAAAATATCCTCAATTGGACCGTGAGCTGTTTGAGAAAAGGTGGGAGAGGCTGGACTTCGGATTCACTGAGGCTCTGTCATCTACTAGCTATTTGACCCAAGTCAAGTTTTAACCTTAAAAAGCCTCAGTTTCTTCATACACAAACGGGGCAAGGACATGAATGACTAACAATGGCACGAATATGAAGCAACACTCAACAGTGTCTGCCACAAAATGCCAGCTGAACAAGGGCTGTGCACACATAGAAACGATGCTCTAACCGGCTGTCACGAGCTATGCGAATCATGCTTATGCTTCTTAGAGCTCAGAGTAACAGGGAAAGAGAGAAGACGAAAACTTACATTAAAAAAAATAACTAGCTTGAGAACAAAGACGACACAGAACAGCCTTGGTATCAAAGCGTCACTAATGTTTTCAAATAGGCCAGTATCTTACAGGAAGTCGCACACTCCTGCGTCCTCTGTCCGGCCAAGCCGAGGGTGTGGAGGACAGTGGAGGAGGGGCAGTGTGGCGCGGGGGCTCAGGGAGGGGAGGCAGGAGGAGGAAGGGTTTTGGTCACCACGTTCCTCCGTGAAAGTTTACCGCATGCAGGCTCAAGCTCACATCAACTGCGCAGCAAATACAGGCGCATCCGCCTCACGTCTCAGTTTAATGCCCTTCTTGACGTTTAAATGTCTGCCAACCCTTTGTGACTATTATAATTACTTCTCAAATCCATTTTATTTTTGAGTCTTAAAATATTTTCATATCATGCTATATCACAAAGAAAATAATCCACTAAACAGCATACAACAGTATACTGAAATTATATTTTAAAACAACATCGACAAAAATTAATGAAAATGCAAAACATGAACAATATTTAAATATATGGTGGGCAGTTGCCAAACAACTGAACTTTAATTGGCCAATCCAATGTAAACATGAAACCAAAAATATACACACCTGGACAAACTGTTTCACGGAATAACAGTGACTGAATTTGTTCAGTCACATTTATGTCCACTGAGTGCTTTGGTAAGATTTCACCTGTAACAAACAAGTCAACCTCCGTACTGCCAGCTGGGTAGTTATAGCTTGATAAACAGTGAGCATCACGTTGCCAAAAAAAAAACAAACCTGTTTTCTTTTGCTCTGAAACGTCTGCAAAAATACATTTTAATATTAGGGGAAATAGAAACACTTACGAGTAGCTGGTCAGTTCCTCTAAATTGTTGTGCATATTAAATGCATATGTTTCTCCTAAATGGAAGAGCTTCTCCAAAGCCTCGTAGATGAATATGATGCAGATGAGAGCTGCAAAAGCCTCCTCGGTGAACCGCGTGATGTAACACACCAGGCTGCTTGCATCTGTTGCAACCAAAACAATGCACAAGAAAGAGGTCCACAGACCAATACTGGTTCTCAGAGACAGATAGGAAAGGCGGTAATCTCTGTTTGGAAAGAAAAATAAATGTGGACACGATCAACATATACATGCCAAACAGTACTGGTTCTTAAAATTTCCACAATAAGCAGTAAGAACAGTACAAAAACATACGATTTCTAAAAGAGCACATATTACAGAATAACAACTGATGACTAGAGAAAGCTCCACGTGGTTTTCTTTTTGCTTCAACTGAAGATTAGCTTGTTATTAGGCTTAACGGTTATATTTTACTCATACAAAAGTTTCACAGTGTAAACCTACCAGGCAACATGTACTTAAAAACAAAGAGCTCACTTTAGAGATCAGTTATGAGGCTTAGGTGACAGACACCAGCCGCTAGGACAGCTGGATGTGAGCTGCTCTCTCTGAAGACCCAGGGCTCAGTGTCAGCACGGCGGCCACACCCCCGCCCCGCCGTCACACCCTCACCACCGCCGGCTCCTCCACCACCGGCGTCACCCCACAGGGACGCCGGTTCCAGCCCAGTTTCAAACAAGTGAGTCTAGAACAGCTCAGGCCACCACAGTCTCTATTTATGTGTGTATCATGCCGATCAGAGTCAGCTTGTTCAGGGAAGAAAGAATGAGAACAGCAGGGGTCAGATGAATCAAACATGTAATAGCACCGAGCTGTTTCAGGCTAACACACTCAGCTGCATCTCTCTCACAAGAGGGGCAGCACTGCTGTGTCAGAGTCGGAGGCTCCGGCCCAGCGGCCTGCACTGACCCCACGCGTGAACAGCCCTCCGCCCGCCGCCTGGCAGAGCCAGCGTGAGCCTTCCGGACGCACCCACCTCTCAACTTCCTAAGAAGACCTGCATACTGTACAATACCTAATTCAGATTTAACACCTTCTGACTAGGCTGAAATCTGCTAACACAAAGGATGCTTATTGTCCCTCAAGTGACATGCTTATCTGAACTCAAAGCCATGGACTTTATCCTCAAGGGGGCTGGGGCGACGGCAGGCGCCAGAGGACGGTTTGGCACACAGTGGCCCCAAAACACTGAAAAAATACATCTGTACTGATCAGATCCTCTTTCCCAGCTATTAACACACACACAAAGAACTTTTAATTAAAGTTAATACAATAATACATAACTAAACACTTACGTAAACACATGTGAAAAGTGGATAGCTATTACATACCTGCAGAATTTAAATAAAATTTTTTCAAACACTAAAACTGGACCTGTGCTCCCCAATATTGTGAGAGGTTGCCCAGCAAACAACGAGTAGGCAATCCCAGTTAATGACGCTCCAAAAAGAGACTCTATTGCACTCTGTTTAAGGAAAGAAGAAACGAATAAAAGTAATACATCATGAACACATCTCAACCTACTGTATAAGACACCTGAAAAAAAAATATTAATCAAGTGGTTTAAAAAAATACAGCAAATGCAACTTTAAATCTCAAACTTAAAATTTAAATAAGGAAAATTACAAACGTATTTTAAATACACTAGAAAACTGTTTTGCTTTAGCATACTAGAGGTGAACTTTTGCAATCAACCTCAATTTAAAGCTCAACACTGTGGAAGGCAGGGTGAGTGGGCTACATGGAAGACGGACAGCAGAGGCTTCAGTCCCCTCCCCCCTCTACCTAACACGCTCTACTCCTGAGGCCTGTGGTGAGTACAAAGATGCATGTATCATTTTGAGTATTTTGGCATGTCCAAAATAGTTCATTTAAGAAAATAAAAAGTATTTGAACGTGTTTGATGCGGTGTGTTCCAAAAAAATCTACTCCTTCAAATAGGTGAACAAGACATTATCGCGTGGTCCTATCGTTCTCAAATTGATTTCCAAAGACCATTTCCCACACGTTTTAAAGAAATTATTCTAATATGACTGGCTTAACTAATAAATATAAAAAATGAAATGCTTAACACAAATAAATGAAAAATCTCCTGGACACCGTAGAAAAGGAAATACTATTATTAAAGTTGGGTTAAAATGATAAAATGAAAGACTCAGAAAAATCTTAAAAGCTAGTAGGCCAGTTTTCTGTCCTCACCATCGCCACACCCTAACTGATTAGGTGATCAGCTGGGAAGGTGTATAGACTCTGCCACGAGACAGGGAGGTGGGGGCAGAAAGAAAACAGTTTCCATTCACAAACATCAAGGTTAACTGGAATACACGACTAGGAAAGGGAAAGCCTAGCATCAGGAAAGCAAGGAGAAGGCGCCCGTGAGAGACAGCCCTCCTGGCCCTGGAGGCAGCAAGCAGCGGGCGGAGATCAGGGCTCCAGGGGACCAGATCTGAGGAAGCAAACCACTTCCTGCGAGCTGTGAGCTGCTGAACCACGGCCACGTCTCAAACGCATCCAGCCCAGCTTTCCTCACCTTTGAGTGTGTGTGATGCAAGCCAGGAGAACTTAATGAAGCAGTGTTTCTGAAAACACCAACAGGAACCCTGTCTGGCATATGGGATGCACTCAACAAATGGTAGCAGCTCTCCACATCAGTACTAACAGCGCGTCAAAATCAAAGTCACAGCACAAACAGTCATGTCGTAAATGAGACATTCAACTCTCAGTATAAAAACAGGATCAAACCCACATACAAACTTCACTTTTGGCAAGACAAGGAAGAGTTCGTGTTAACAATATATTTATGAATTGTATGAGATAAATGTGCTTTCTTGCCCACAGATAAAAAAGACTGTCCTGCAAGACACTGCTAAGCTGTTATAAAATCCTCAGTTCAATTACAGCATGTATATTTAGTAATGAATTTAGAGCTCAAATCAAAGGGAAAAAATGTCTAAGTGTCACCCAGAAATAGAGAGCAGAGAAACACAAACAAGGAGATGGCAGATAAAGAAATGCTAATGGCGGGGGGTGAGGGGTAGTGGGTGTGGAGAGGCTGACGGGCACAGAATGAACGTCCCTCCCCAACGCTGTGTGGAAGACGCAGACGCTGCCAGGTGGAGCCCTTCCTTGCCGGTCCCCTCATCGCCACATTGACTAGTTCCTTTTCCCAGATCTACTTCTGCCCAAGTTTTAAACCGTTTCTCTGTTCATTGCCAAACTGAAACCCATCTTTCCCTAAAGACATCGCAGCCCCCCTCTGCTGCCGCCCCCAAGCCACGCTCAGCCTGCAGGTCACCCAGCAGAAGCCTCCCCTCATCACCCGCCTCAGCCCCCCACTGCAGGGCGCGGGGCAGTCCCTGCTCACGTCGCCTCCTCTCTACACCTCGGATTTGGTTTCTGCAAAGTTATACCGTCCTGGCTCCCTGCTCAGAGCTCTGGCTGTGCCCGTGTCTAATCTGCTGGGCCACTTCCTCCTCACTCCTCTCCTGCTTCCAATCCAGAGACGGGGATAACTTCCCACTTCTCCTCTCCCTTTCAAGTGTTAACCTCATCTGTCTCAGCTTCCCACTCTGTATTTCTCTCTTACCACTCCAGAAACTCTGGATCTACACTTCCTAACGTCCCTACTTTTACCTGAAGTTCCAATGAAGCACCTGAAAATAAACACATCACCCCCGTATCATGTCCCTCCGTAACACCTCTGACCTCTCTGCTCCTATCGTTACAGCTCCTACAGCTCTTCCTCCGCCTCACTCGTGCGTTGCCCAGCACACCGTGATGCAGGAGCGGCATGTACACGTCCCGTCTTCTCGGTTAGGACCCTGCAGACGGAGGACACGCACCCGTGTCTGGCCCAGGTCCGCACTCCTCCAGTGGCTAAAGCTCTCACACACACAGGGCACTAAAGGGCAGGATGAGACGGGGAGGCAGGGAGTGACAGTCCAAGAGGAAGAAGCAGAATTTCCATCATGGTAACAGACAAGACACACCTCCCTGGGGACCAGCAGAGATACACAGACAGCTTGTGACAGCCGCTTCAAGCAGCTTCCTAAAAATATCTCTCTCTGATATGATAATGTAAAAGAATAATGTAAATGAGTCTAAATAACCAAAAATGAACTGAGTTGAAAGGAAATTTCAGTTGTCAGGTTTACCTCATGTTCAGCTTATGAAACACCTGAATTAAGCAATTATCACTACTTTAGGTTTACTTGGTTTTTAAAAACCTTAAGATCTATAAAAAATAAACTTTCTCCCAAACAGTAAATATCATTAAACAAAATAGACTCAGGGATCATAAACCGTCTCACTTAAATGCCATTAAAATGTATATAAACAGCAACAAAAAAACACTTTCTCAGTTTCACGAAGCACCGGATGCTGCTCCGTAATCGCAGCCCCAGTATGGTCTCACCCAGAACAGAACATAAAAGCTTTCATTCTACTCATGTCAATGTGCAGATGTAGATTTCAGTTATACTTTCCAATTAACACTTTGACAACTTTCACACGTTTAGTAACAGCAAAATTAAAGTAAACACCACTGCAAAACCCATCATTGTCCACAGTTACGCCCCCTTCCTCCCAGTGGTCTGCCTGGTGGGCCCGCGGGGCAGGCGGGTGACCGTTGATCAATGGCTCTAACTAGTCCTGTGATGCCCTGAAGGACACAGAGTGCCCCCGCTGCCCCGATCGGTTCTCCCACCCACGACCCACCGGGACCACGACCCTCCGGGCCGAGTTCAGTCCACCTGAACCCCCCACCCGCTCCCCCCACAAAGACAACACAAGCCTTTCACTCCGTTGATGAAACCATTCATCCAGCAAGCTGTGAAAAACTTTTCTTTTTGTTTTTTTACCTCGACTGTGCATCTTGTCCTGTTCAAATGGCTTCCCCATGTTTTCCACAGCAATTACCTTTGGGGGAGTCTGCTCTGGGACAGGTTAACCATGCTGTGGGAGACTCTTCAAACAAAGTGGGAGAGTGAGACAAATGCACACACACACTTGCCTCTGAGGAGCTGAGAGCCTGGCCACTACCGATCTTTGTACTCACTATTCTGCCTTCTGTAGCTTCTCCAAGCAGCCCTCCAAAAGTGATTACAGGAGACATACAGGCACAGTATAGGAAAAGAATCGAGGCCAGGCACTGCAGACTTAATGCATCCTTGAAGTCACTCAAGAAAAAAGGTGCTTTCCTTTTGATGTCAAGTATCAAACCACCAAAAAGCCTAAATAGGTGAGATGAAACTCGTCAAACTGTACACTAGAGGATTCTGGCTGTTCACACTAAAACTATGGGCTACATAAAACGGCTGGCACCTAGCATTTGCCAACAAAAATTAATATCCTATTTAAATAATGGTATAAATTTTAGAAGACACACTCATTTAATCTAATCCACTGATAGCGGAAAGGTAGATCTCACTAAATTAAAAGAGACACAAACATCTGTATCTTATGGACTATATACTGAAGACTACAGGCAAAAGACTTATATAAGTAAATGCAATATCAAATACAAATGTGCAAGGAAACATACAATAAAAACAAATAAAACCTAACAACCCATTTATGAAAACGTGTGTAAGCAATGCTATTAATCATTATCTACATTATAAATCTTAAAGGCAAGTGTGAGAAACACCAGGAATGCAATTATAATATAAACCATAAGTCCCCAAATGCCCTTTAGTAAGTACCTGTGCTGAGGTTCACTCAGTAGTGAATTAAATAATTTTACTTTTAAAATTAGTACTCCAAACACATAAATATTTCTGGTCTAGAAAAAAGTCTAAAAACTATTTCAGTGTATGTAATTTACTGTACATGTAGTCAAACCAGTGTGTATATTAATAAAACAAAGATGTTTTAATTAGTAAATTTAAATCTCTATCTGTGCATCAAATCCTTATCATTTCAATGTTTCTTCAATCAGACTTTCGGACACACCTGACTTGAAAGCATTCCACTACAAAACAAGCTCTGTGAGGAGCAGGGACCTTGTCTTATTCACTGCTGTTCTCTGCAGGGTTCAGAACACTGCCTGGGAAGCAGTAGATACTCAATAAACACTGGTGACAAACCAGTGATTCAAAAAGACTGTGTGACTATAAAATAGATAATCATCTAAATCCCTACTGCAGAAAAATACACCAAAAAAGTTACTCTGATGCTTTCAAAATACATCAAAAAAGTTAATTTTATGCTTTCAAATGCTTTAGATCAGCATTTCTCAACCTTACTGGCACCAGGGACCAGTTTCATAGCAGACAATTCTTCCACAGGCTGGGAGGATGTGAGCCATGGGGAGCAGCTGTAAACACAGAGGAAGCTTCGCTCGCTCACCCGCCCCTCACCCGCTGCTGTGAGGCCTGGCTCCTCACAGGCCGTGGACCTGTGCCGGGGTTGGGGACTTTGGCTCTAGATGTTTCAAACTTTAGCATTCTAGTTTTTTCCAAAGTTAATACTGAAATAAACCTAAACATACACTGACAGCTGGAAGAAGTTATCCTATAAATAATATGACAGCAACGGGACTAAAAAATCTATAAAAGAAAGGGTGCCAACTTGCAATAAAGATGATGCCAATGATAATCTAGTTAATGAAACTATATCATCAAGTCAAAAATTTATATGACATTCTCAGGTAGCATGATCAGTAGGGGCCTGACTTTGTACTTCTCAGGGACTAACCCTACCTCAGTTTGAAGAAGTAACGATGCTAATAACTCAAATGACCTTTCGCATGGGGGCAGAGGCTTTCTCTAGTATATTCAGGGACCGCTACTATTTCAGATTCAAGATCTTGAGCTCATAGGGAGCACCGATGGGCAAACAGTATCACTATCCACATGCTTTCTTTCATACTATGGCAATACCATGCCATTATTCTATCTCTACAAAAAATTCTAAGACAATGTGTGTACCTGGCAGTATTTCTATTTTTTATTCCAAGAATTAACTTCTGCAACAATTTTTCTAACTAGGTTTCCAGAGATTATATACTTGTCTGCCTGATTTTACATTATCTCTGATATGCTGCTCACGGAAGAGTTTTACATCTCTGCACACACGCAACACCATGGCTACAATCCCCCTCTGTCCCGTGTCCTGACTTCCTATGAGAATGGCAACAGGGTGCCACCCTTTCCTCAAGAAATCGTCTGTGCGGCCAATTAAATTAACCTACTACAGAACCACAAGATTCTTAACGTAGGCTGCATAGTGTTTTTGTTTTAAATTAAATCCTAGCATATAGAACCCAATATATTCTGGTAAACTATTTTAAACTGCATATTAATTATCCTTAACATTATACACCTACGAAAACAATACACATTTTTTAAGACATGGAAAACTACTAGACAAAATTACTTTCCAAATACTTGCAAAGAAAAAGAATATTTCTGCCTCCTCCACCCCATCCGTCTCTAGCCCCGAAAGACGCCCCCACGGAAGCCGCGTCTGCACCCACCGTCCAGTCCTCCGCAGCTCGGGTCCCGCGTGGTACGCTGCCTCCTTCGGGGCGTCACCCGAGCTGGGGGCAGAGGCGTTGGAAAACACAGGAATCTTTCTCTTTTCCTGCATTTCACAAAAAAAGAAAGCAAACAATACACACACACCTTTCAGGATTCTGTTTTAAGGAAGCCAAAATAGCATCTTCGTTAAAGGGAACATGAGCTCTCCTACGGATGATCTGTCTAAGCAGTACTCCTCGAGAAAAAATGCTTCCTAGGATCAACTTACACTTTAAAGACACTGCACTTTGAAATAGAATCTAAAATCTGTCTCTGTTAATACTTGAAATTTATACTGGCTTTTTCCATTTTATAGTCTAACATCAAATATACTACAGAACACACACACATCATTTCAAATTACTACTCAGCAACAGGGACATAAAAATCCAATAAATCATCTCTTCAACTAGAATTTTAAATCCTTATTCATGTTCACTATTGAAAAAATATACTTTATAATTTACATTAAGAAAAAAAGTAAATGCCATTTTTCCTTGTTAAACACTTCCCTTAAGATGTAAGTAGCATGAGTCATCAAATAAATTTTCATAAAAATCCATTCCCTATTACGTTTTATTACAAATTCGAGAGCACTAGTCTCACGAGAACAGATACTCCCCTCCTCAGGGAGCAAGTTTGTTACCTCCAAAGGTCAGAGGTTACCGGACCAAAAAGCTGTGAGTTGGAGGGGAGATGAAGTGGGACTGGAGCAACAGAGGGAGAGAGAGGAGGGGGACAGACGGAGGGGAGGAGGGGGACAGACGGAGGGGAGGAGGGGGACAGACGGAGGGGAGGAGGGGCACAGACGGAGGGGAGGAGGGGGACAGACGGAGGGGAGGAGGGGGACAGACGGAGGGGAGGAGGGGCACAGACGGAGGGGAGGAGGGGCACAGACGGAGGGGAGGAGGGGGACAGACGGAGGGGAGGAGGGGGACAGACGGAGGGGGGAGGGGCACAGACGGAGGGGGGGAGGGTGACAGAGGGAAGGAGGGGGACAGACGGAGGGGAGGAGGGGGACAGACGGAGGGGAGGAGGGGGACAGACGGAGGGGAGGAGGGGGACAGACGGAGGGGAGGAGGGGGACAGACGGAGCAGACAAGGGGGGGGACAGACGGAGGGGAGGAGGGGGACAGACGGAGCAGACAAGGGGGGGGGACAGACGGAGGGGAGGAGGGGCACAGACGGAGGGGAGGAGGGGCACAGACGGAGGGGAGGAGGGGGGCAGACGGAGCAGACAAGAGGAGGGGGAGAGAGAAAGACACGGGCTGGGGGTGTGCTCATGTGTGCATCCCAGGGCACCCCCAGATCAACCACAGCAGTAAACTCCCTGGGTCACATGTTCAGCATTTACCAAGCAGCACGACTTACCTATAATCCTAGGACTACCATTTGAACTATGGATGGAGGTTCGTGACATTGTCCAGGAGACAGGAATCAAGACCAGCCCCAAGAAAAAGAAATGCAAAAAAGCAAAATGGCTGCCTGAGGAGGCCTTACAAATAGCTGTGAAAAGACAGGAAGTGAAAAGCAAAGGAGAAAAGGATATACCCATTTGAATGCAGAGTTTCAAAGAATAGCAAGGAGAGACAAGAAAGTCTTCCTCAATGATCAATGCAAAGAAATAAAGGAAAACAACAGAATGGGAGAGACTAGAGATCTCTTCAAGAAAATCAGAGATACCAAGGGAACATTTCATGCAAAGATGGGCTCAAAAAAGGACAGAAACGGTAGGGACCTAACAGAAGCAAAAGATATTAAGAAGAGGTGCCAAGAATACACAGAAGAACTGTACAAAAAAGATCTTCATGATCCAGATAATCATGATGGTCTGATCACTGACCTAGAGCCAGACATCCTGGAATGTGAAGTCGAGTGGGCCTTAGGAAGCATCACTACAAACAAAGCTAGTGGAGGTGATGGAATTCCAGTTGAGCTATTTCAAATCCTGAAAGATGATGCTGTGAAAGTGCTGCACTCAATATGCCAGCAAATCTGGAAAACTCAGCAGTGGCCACAGGACTGGAAAAGGTCAGTTTTCATTCCAATCCCAAAGAAAGGCAATGCCAAAGAATGCTCAAACTACCGCCCAATTGCACTCATCTCACACGCTAGTAAAGTAATGCTCAAAATTCTCCAAGCCAAGCTTCAACAGTACATGAACCATGAACTTCCAGATGTTCAAGCAGGATTTAGAAAAGGCAGAGGAACCAGAGATCAAATTGTCAACATCCGATGGATCATCGAAAAGCAAGAGAGTTCCAGAAAAACATCTACTTCTGCTTTATTGACTATGCCAAAGCTTTTGACTGTGTGGATCACAATAAACTGTGGAAAATTCTGAAAGAGATGGGAATACCAGACCACCTGATCTGCCTCTTGAGAAACCTGTATGCAGGTCAGGAAGCAACAGTTAGAACTGGACATGGAACAACAGACTGGTTCCAAATAGGGAAAGGAGTACGTCAAGGCTGTATATTGTCACCCTGCTTATTTAACTTATACGCAGAGTACATCATGGGCTGGAGGAAGCAAAAGCTGGAATCCAGATTGCCGGGAAAAATATCAATAATCTCAGATATGCAGATGACACCACCCTTAGGGCAGAAAGTGAAGAAGAACTAAAGAGCCTACTGATGAAAGTGAGAGAGGAGAGTGAAAAAGTTGGTTTAAAGCTCAACATTCAGAAAACTAACATCATGGCATCCAGTCCCATCACTTCATGGGAAATAGATGGGGAAACAGTGGAAACAGTGGCTTTATTTTCCTAGGCTCCAAAATCACTGCAGATGGTGACTGCAGCCATGAAATTAAAAGACGCTTACTCTTTGGAAGGAAAGTTATGGCCAACCTAGACAGCGTATTAAAAAATAGAGACATTACTTTGCCAACAAAGGTCCGTCTAGTCAAGACTATGGTTTTTCCAGTAGTCATGGATGGATGTGAGAGTTGGACGGTGAAGAAAGCTGAGCACAGAAGAATTGATGTTTTTGAACTGTGGTGTTGGAGAAGACTCTTGAGAGTCCCTTGGACTGCAAGGAGATCCAACCAGTCCATCCTAAAGAAGATCAGTCCTGGGTGTTCATTGGAAGGACTGATGCTGAAGCTGAAACTCCAATACTTTGGCCACCTGATGCGAAGAGCTGACTCATTGGAAAAGACCCTGATGCTGGGAAAGATTGAGGGCAGGAGGAGAAGGGGACGATAAAGGATGAGATGGCTGGATGGCATCACCGACTCGATGGACATGGGTTCGGGTGGACTCCGGGAGTTGGTGATGGGCAGGGAGGCCTGGCGTGCTGCGATTCATGGGGTCGCAAAGAGTCGGACACAACTGAGCGACTGAACTTAACTGAACCGCTAAGTAAAATTCATATGATCATCTCCAGAGATGCTAAAAAGTCCTTTGACAAAATTCAACATTCACTTATATTAAAAAATTCAATAAAACAGAAATTAGGGTATTTTCTTAATATGATAAAATATGTATTTTGGCACCAATGATGGTAATTTAGTGAGAGAAACACTAATGACTTTGACTACAATTATGAAAAAATTAAGAAATGCCCTTTAAAGTCAACTACTATGTAAAACTATTAGAGATTTTAGTCAATACCATTAGACACGAGAAAACATGTTAAAGGTATAAGAGTTATAAAATGAATATTATCTTTTATTGGAGACCACATGACTATTCACAATAAAAGAATTAAGGAAGGCAGCAGGGATACAAAAGAAATATACAATAACCAATAGCCGTCATGTATATACATATATATAAAAGCAACAGACAATATAATGGAACAAAAACTTCATTTATAATAGAAACAAAGATAAAATGCTTATGAATACACTCACCAAGAAGAGTGTAAGGTGCAGATAAGGAGAATTTTATAATATTCCTTAAGGACACAAAAACTGACTTGAAAACAGTCAGGAAAACAACTGGGGAAAGATATACCATGCTCTTGAAAGGATTCCAACTTTCCCTCAGTTCATTTAGAAATTTAATTTCCATCACAATTTTTTAAAAATCATTTTATTTCTGTAAACAGAAAGTGATTTTTAAAGCTAATATGAAAATAAATATGCAAAGATGACCAAGAAAATTCAGAAAAACAAGAGTGAGGTCAAGAATGAATGCAGATCTACCAGATATTAAAATATACCAAAAACCCTCAGAAATTTAAGTATGTAAGTGGTTCATGCCTAGACTGATCAATGGAAATGAAATCCCAGAAACAGACCTGAATGAATATGGAAATTTAGTAAATGATAAAGACATCACCAAGCAAACAGAAAAATGCTTAAGTTTTTAATAAACCGGGACAAGCAGACTGCAATTTAGAAAAAAGATAAACTATATGCATTCTCTACATAGTACGTCATGATAAACGCAAAAAGATCAATGAATAATTTAAATGTTAAAAAAAAGCTGGTGGAGGGTGATGAACAAAAAATATTCAGGAATACTCAACGTCACAAATTACAGAAATACAAATTAAAATTACATTAAAATGCCTGATACAGTAAGAAAATGATACGCATCAGACTGACAAGTATCCAGAAGTCCGCCAACACCCCACGCTGGGGAGGCTGTGGGGAAATAGGCATCCTCAGTCATCACCAAATGAGTCCAAAACAGTGCAACCCGAGAAGAGCAGGTTCTGGCAACATTTGCTTACAGCGTAAGTAAATTCCAGGCAAGCCAGCAATCTTATTCCTGGGAGTCTATCCTACACACACATCTGCCCAAGACTGAGATGGCAGGCGAGCACTGTGATGTGGTCTGTAACAGCAAAAACTGAAAACAACCCACACCAGGACAGGACAGACTAGAGTGCATCCATATTGGAATACAACAGAGCTGGGAGGACAAGGAGGAGGAATATTTCTACGACTTCTTATGATCACACCTCCAGGAAATACTGTTCCATGAAAAAGGCAAGGTGCAGAACACTACGTATAGGATGTTCATGTCTGGTAAGAAAGAGGAGAAAACAAGACCACACGTTCATATTTCCCTGCACTGAATAAAAATTGGAAGAGTAACAAAAAACCAGTAACAAGTGATGACCTGCAAGAGGTGGGGATGGAGGTGGGACGGCAGAGAGGACCTGTGGGGAACAACGCCTCTGCGTGCAGTTCTTCACACAGTTTTGACTCTTGAAAATGTATAAACTACTTGAAAAAGTTTAATTAAAAAAAAAAGGGACTCAGAGAAGTGCTGTGTAGACCCTCACCTGAGATGGAACACTCTTTGGTGGCTCTATGCGTATGGAAGGATCCCACTCTCCTGGAGGTAGGACGGTCACTTGATCTAAAAATTCATCAATTCCAGATAAGAGGTCATTTCTGTCTTTTGCTTTATAAGCTACATCATGAAAAATCTAAAGAAAAATAAACACATTAAGTAAAAGGATTTTAAAGATGAAAGAAAATTCCGTACATAGTAATCCACTTTCGATGTCATAGCCAAGTCTACATAAAGATAATCGCCTAAACGCCTGACCCCACCTTCGATAACAACTTCAAAAAAAAATTCACTATTAGTATTACCAGACACATTAACAGTAAAAATCAAACAACAAAAGAAAGTAGTGATGTGTTAATACACAACAATTTTTATAAAGAGAAAATTTTACTCAGGAAATAACATTTTAATGTCATTTATCCTACAGGAATAAACATGAGTATGCTAACAATTTTACTTAAAATAATTAATTAATTTGGTCATTCCTATTGACTGGGTGCCTACTGTTTGGCAGGTAGAATTCTTTTTTTTCTGTTTTTCATTTTTGCCTGGGCTGGGTCTTCACCGCTACACAGGCTCTCCTCTAGCTGTGGTAAGCAGGGGCTGGTCCCCATCAGCGGGGTGCAGGCTGCTCACTGCGGATGCTTCTCTTGCTGCGGAGCACATGCTCCAGAATGTGCCGGCTTCAGTGGTTTGGGCACATGGGCTCAGCAGGCACAGCTCCCTGGCTCAAGAGCAACGCTCAGGCAGGAGTCGTAGCTTAGTTGCTCCACAGCACGTGGGATCTTCCTGGACCAGGGACTGAACGAACCCACGTCTCCTGCATTGGCAGGCAGATTCTTTACCACTGAGCCACTAGGGAAGTGCTGGTGGGTACAACACAGATAAGTCAAAGTCCCTGCACTCAAGAACTCAGGGGCAATTATGTGAATACACTGCTGCAGGTGATAGCGAAAACTCCTACGAAAATGAAGCAGGGTAAAGGAAGGGAAACCGCTGGGGGAGAACAGGGTCCTGAGGAAGGTGTCTTCGAGTTTAGGAATCTACTGAGATGAAGGACAAAGCATGCAGAGGGTGGGTGAAGGGTGGAGGCAGTGCTCAGGCAAAGGGCAGAGCAGTGGTCAGTGTCCAGAGGCAGCAATAAGCATCACATATCCAAGGTGCAGAGAGAGGCTGAAGCAGATGCAGCCAATACTAGAGAGAAGGAGTCAGTCATAGCATATACATTTCAAACAGCACAGAGAGTAGGCTGCTGCTGCTGCTAAGTCGCTCAGTCATGTCCGACTCTGTGCGACCCCACAGACGGCAGCCCACCAGGCTCCCCCGTCCCTGGGCCTCTCCAGGCAAGAACACTGGAGTGGGTTGCCATTTCCTTCTCCAATGTGCGAAAGTGAAAAGTGAAAGTGAAGTCGCTCAGTCGTGTCCGACTCTTAGCGACCCCATGGACTGCAGCCTAGCAGGCTCCTCCGTCCATGGGATTTTCCAGGCCAAGAGGACTGGAGTAGGGTGCCATTGCCTTTTCTGAGATTAGACTAGGCAGACTCTACTAAGGCAACAGGGAAGAGTTTAAACAAATATACAACAGGGTTGTCATGTCATTGACACATCTAAATCAAGGAGATGATTTATTCAAATCTGCATATTACTGATAGCACAGAGGAAAATACTGTAAGAAGAAGACCCATAAAAGGTAAGAGAGTCTATAATTTAATATGCATTGCATGCTTCACAATCAGTGTCCACGTCAAGGGGCATGTTCGTTACCTCATCTGTCATGAGGGTGGCTATCGACCTTCCAATTTCGTGATACTGCGGAGCCTTGCCTGCAGGCCCCAGTAACAGAAACAAAAACCTAAGGAAACATGAAGACAGAGAGATTTAAACGTGAACAGCGTACGTAAGTCCAGGAATCAGAGAGATCATTCAAATGCAAACACAGAAACATCACTCAGACCTCCTTTCCATCCTCACATCCTAATGGCTGCCAAAAGGTTGGCAACTCTATTCAGATGCATCACAAAACTAAAAACAGCATTCATAATTAAGTTCTGCCAAGTTATGACTTTCCATCTTTCTTCGAGTAAAAAAGTACTTAAGGGATCAGTGTTTTACATTCAAGATAGTGTTTCCCATCTTCTATATCTTTTTGAATTTTGAGTAAACAACTTTTTCTGGTCTGTACTGATGAAAAGAAGTAAATTAGTAAATAAAGTGAACACCAATCCCATTTAAGTACTTGCTTTGGCTTAAGAAAATAGCTTGAGTCTTCACAAGAAATTCATGGTCCCTCAAACTTCAATCTGGATAAAGACACTATAGGGGAAAATGAGGGACTAACCCTTTTGGAAGTAAAGCATTTTATTTACAACTCTTATTATTATAACAGCCTCTTGCTGTTTAACAGCCTCTTATTGCCTATCCCATCTCCAGAAGATCTTTCTGACCCAGGAATCAAACCGGGATCTCCTGCATTGCAGGCAGCTTTTTTTTTTTTTACCAACTGAGCTACTAGGGAAACCCAAATAAAAATTATTTAACTTCCTAGTTAGTTATATTCTTATTAACATACAGTAAAATATTAATATTCACACTTATCCAAACAGGAAGTATTCATCTTCCTGCTTTGTAAGAATTTAAATGTGAATCTATGAATTATTTTCCTGATTTATCTTAGTACTATACCATTAATGCAACTCAGGAAAGCTTATTAAAAACTAGCATGTACATTTCAATCAGGCTGCAATTAATTCTTCATATTTATTACTATAAAAATATATTCTTAATTATTCTCATTTGTAATTAAGTTCATATAATCAGCTAACTGATCACGCTTTATATTAATAACACAACTTGCTAATCATTCTTAATGCATATTGAACAGAAGACTGGATCAGGTGAGAACAAAGCATTCTGCCTAATTCAGGGGCGTTATTACATTCAATCAACCCTGAGGTACTGTTATCCTCATTTTGCAAGTGACACTTAGAAAGCAGAAGCCTGGCTCGACCGTCCCACAAAGAGCACCAGAGCAAGGATTCAACTCCCCCCTCTCTGACTTCAGAGCCTGCACAGAACATACTAGGAACAGAACTTCTTATCAAAACATAAATGCAATGTCTTTTTTAAAGGATGCTTTTTTTTAGTTCCAGAAAGATAAATCTTTAATGCTCTGATAGTCAAGGCACTGGGGCAATGACACCAGTAATCATTCAAAGGAGCTTTCATTACATAAAGCAACATGTTCCTCTAGATCGTGGACATTCCGGAAGAACGTTAACTGCAGTTAACCCCCCCTTACCTTGTAGGGACGGGGACCTCGGTTAGCCCTGAGAGAAGAACAGCAGGAGCCAGTCTCACAAACGCAATTATAGGTCTTTCTAAAAAATCCACCTCTCCCACCAGAACATTGGACGCCTCAGCTCCTGAAGGAATTTTTCTCATGAAATTCATATCAACCTATTGTCAAATAAATAATAATTAAAAATAAAGTGTGCATGGTACCAATCAGTCTAGAAGGAAACAGGAAAAAGATGCTTTAAGACTATTTGCTAATCACAACTGGTGATCTAAAGGATGCGTAAGTGCCAAAATTCTCACAAGTACAATGAACAAAGTTGACGAATACAAAAGGGCAAGCAAAACACAGCTGCCAAACAGCAGTCCCAACTGGTTTCCTGTCATGATCTTCACTACTGCAGAGATCTAAACCACGGAACGAACTAGAGAAAAGTTTCAATGAATATGTAGCACTATTCATTAAAAAACTACTGAAGACAAAAATATGGTTTACAAACTAACAATGGTCCGTGCAATTATACACAGTTCTAAAAATATTCATTTAGTCATTATCTATTGTTTAATCTGAGACATGAATTAGCTCCTTTATATTTTATGTATTTTATAAATCCTTTTTATTTTAATGAACTATTTTCAGTAAGTGGGAAAAATTGTTTTTATTTTCATTTACAACTAAAGTGGTCATAATTGGTATACATATATGGTAGTGCTGCTTAATCGAATTAGGTTGTCTGTGTATAATTACAAAGAAAAGGTTATGGACATAATATCAAAGTACGGCAACTTCTTCGTTTGTATGCAGCTTCACACAAGCCACTGAACAACCACCAACAGGGCTTCTAGGAACACAGAACCAGCACTTACAGCGGGCCTCTTGGGTCCCACACCCCGTGTGCAACTACAGGGCCAGGAGGCAGACTCCTGCCCGACGGGGGTGAGCAGGTGTGCACAGGGATAGACCAAGCGAAAAAAAGCAAAACTGTGACAGAGGAACAGAAGGAAGTGGCAACCTGCCATGCCTAGAGGAGATCTATGGTATGAAGGACAGCAACCTGTTCACAGCGACTCCGTTACTGAAAACTTGACACTCATCTGAAATAACTGGAGCACCAGCGAAAATAGCATCAAGTCACAACAGAACAGCAGCACCGTGTCCCCAGTGCAGGGCTGTCACCTTTAGGGCAGGAAGCTCAGCAAAGCTGTAACGCAAAGCATCCTTCAAGTGCCATTTCTACAAAACGTGATGTACAGACTTCGCATCACAAAGGCTTAAAAACGGAAACTTACTTGAAGTAATGGCATTTAATCAGAAGTCTGACATTGTATCCTATAGTAAATACCATCAAACACCATCAAAAAAAATTACAATGGATATCAAGAATCAATTATTCAGATAGTACTCATAAAGTATGCTTTAAATTTAACTGTAATTTGAACTTGCAGTTTTTTGCTTCGTTCTTTTGAAATAAGCTCTTTTTTACATTTCATTGAAACACTCACCTACGAAAATGAAACATCACAGTTGAGATAGGTGAGCTATTTTTCAATCCATGTCTTTACCTTTACCTACCCATGGGGAAGCACCGATGTTTCCCAGTTACACTCCAGAAACACTGACACCACAGTAATTCTGGGGTCACATTACAGCCGAGAAAAGGCTGCACGGTTACTGCTGTAACATCACTCCCAGAATTAACCTTTCTAGCAAGGCAGCTCCACAACAAATGTCTGCAGTTCATGATATCTATGGGTGGTATAGATGAAAATACCATATTATTCCCATATTCTTTTGTCAGAATTTCTAACACTTGTAAGATATAACATTATTCAAGTGCTATGAGACTGTTACCTTTTTCACAATTTCTGATCTTAAATTAACATCACAAGCATCACATCAGGTTTACAAGCACCAGTTATTAAAAATTATTATAATCACTGTTAATACAGTCACATTACTAGCAATTGTCTCAGTAAGCATTGATTATGAAAATGTATAGTTAATAACAGAAATTACCTTGCTGAAGTCAACAGTACTATTTTCTCTGCTTCCTCCACTTCCATTACCTTTAATTTCTCCACTTTTACTATTGTCCAAGTTTCCAGGTGCAGACTGTGGAGAGGCCAAAATACCTGTATTTAAGAACAAACAAATTCCAAAGTAGTAAGAAGAAAATTCACTTTGCAACCTGAATTTGCTCATATCCTGAAAGTGATGGGTTTACTAAAAGCAAATGTGCTAGGTTAAAAAAAAAAAAAGTGCCAAGTGTTAGTACCATACCAGCAAAAGTGGACTAACATTTTAAGCAATAATGAAGCTATACATGTTAACATTTAAAATAATATAATTGGCATTTACAAAAATGGTGGCCTTTTGCAAAAAGAAAAAAAGTGAGTAGAAGGTGGAAGACCTGGGTCTGATCACCACTGTAATACTTAGCACATCCACTTTCAATGTATCCTCAGACATGTGAACGGCAGAGCTTAAAGATGCCTAACTACACTTCCCACACTTATATCAGTAACAATGCAAAATTTCTGATAAACCCTAAATGAAAATGCAAGAGCTACATCAATGAAATATATACCCATTTTGCCATCATCCTTCATAATTAGAAGAGTTTCCTCATGAATTTTCACCACTCTTAGGTAAAATGCATGTGCTGTCTACTGTCGTCATTCCTAAGGACTATGTTAAAATACAATAGCAATGTTTTTATGATACAAATACAAAGAATACGGAACAGATCTATGTTAAAATAAGTACTCTTTGCCACTTTGTAGCTATGTGTATGACCTTAGGTAACTCACTCAACCTCTAAGACACAGACAAACCTATAAAATTTGTTTGTTTGGATTAGAAATGATATACATTCTATTAAATTAGCTTGTCTGGATTACAAGTGATAGATACACACACGTTCACCCATGGTATACTCAGTTCAAGTAAAACTCAGCAGCAACAAGCCACACACAAAAATAACCTAAAAACACCCAGTGGCATATTACTAATCATTACTACTATGCATTTTGCAAAAAGTTCAACTCTTACAAAAATTTTAGAGTACATAACACAGATTTCTACCATCAAATGTACCTAATTTTTTCAAAACACCAAGACGTTCTAGTTCAAGAATATAGATTAATATTACCCAAAACACTGAATATCACAGGAGAAAAGGCACCAGACAATTGCAACAGGCTTTACTTCTAGTTTTAACTCTGCCACTCACAACAACCTAGTGACCCACAGAAATTCACCACTACATTGTTTGTGGTTAGAACCTACAAACTTTAAACAGTGGCAATTAAATTTAAGAATTTTAAGCGTATCAGACATAGTCTATACATTTTTGTTTTTATAAAATACACACACCAACTAGTAACCTGAAACTAAGTCATTTGAGTTTACAGCTTAAATTCAGTGAAAGAAGACCTTCTTGACACCCACTTCTCTGTTAAACACCTACACCAGGATGCAACTGTGACCCAAAATCTCAGTAAAGAAAGTATATGCAGTCCACTTAGCCACATATCCATTCCCTAGAAATTGTAAACAATTCTGACATAAAACCTATTCCCTAAACTGAACTCATTTTCCACCATTTTAGCCTCTTCTTTGACTTCTGTCCCTAAACTTGCATAATAGAATCCATTCCTCTATTAAAATACATGCTCAAGTGGGAAGAGGAAAAAGTTAAGCAGTATTTTTCAGTGGTTCCCACCAACTCCCACACAAGAAAATGCAGACTATCATTAGGGCCCCGGCAGCAACTACGGGTGACCATCGACACACACACGCTGCTAACTGCAAACTGCATCCGACCTGCAGACGTGTAACCACAGAAAACACAGACACGGTTTCTCAGAACGGTGCTAGCCACCACATCTGGGGGAGAAGAACGGAATGCGGAGAAGGCCCAAGAGGAATGGGAAGAAGAAACGACCTGCAACTCAACATCGACAAAGTCAAAGTCGGAAGAGAGGGCCGAGGAAGCCAGGGGCTTACCTGCTCGCCCTGAATGTGCTCAGGCGGGCCGGCCAGGCACCCTTAAAGGTTCCCACCAGCGCCTTCTCCATGCAGTCTTTCCTAATGTCAGCGAAGTTAAAGCTATATCCTGAAAAGGTAACGGAAACGTCTTGCTCCTACAGTAAATTCCTAGTGCTCAGAATTAAATGAGTAAATTCCTCCAAATTAAAGCTATAATGAGCACAGATAACTTGGAAGGACTTTATTTACTTGCTTTAAGCAAAAGAAAAAGCAAATATGAGTATGTATAAAATCAATCCTGGGATTTAAGTCATACTCTGGTAAATCTATTATTTTGCCCTTCCATTTTTTCCCTCAAAATAGCATATCTACCTAGAGAAAAATTAAGCAAAGATACCAAAGTTTGCTGTCATTAAAAATTTGAAAGTAGGAGTGTTTGGAGCAGTAGTTCCCATCCACGAAGTTCATGAATGTGCCGGCAGCCGGTGGCTGCGGGCCAAGGGTGCCGCTCAACAGCTGACAATGCACCAGACACCCTACCACACACAAGAGTCACCCCAAAATGTCAGCAGTGCCGAGGGAAAGAGACACGGAGTCAGGAGACGGTCAGGAACACTAAAAGTGACTTATCATTCTCTAGAAAATAACTGATGGGAAACACTGCTTTCTTGTTTTCCTTTCCTACAGGTATTCACAAATCGGGACCTCATGACACAACAATCTCTGGCACTGGTCTCTCAGAAATGATGCTGAGGCCACCTTCTTCACCCGACTTCAGGAACAGACAGCAGGGTTTGCAGGGGCTCTAGGCAGCAAAGGTTACCCAGCGGGGACAAATGAAGAGCTGTCCCTGTTACTGTGACTACCTTCCTCCCACAGTGCCATCTTAGACAGCAATTATGAGCTCTCCCTTGTCCTCAGAAATCCTCTCTCTTCCCTACACTCTAGTTTTTTTTCTTCCAAAAGGCGAGTAAATCCCATGGCATACTTAACAGCAGAGGGAGGAAAAATTTAATTGCGTCCCTCAGTTTTCAGTTAATTGCTCTTTTTATCCTCTGAACATGACCTAATAAGTCACTGGGAACCTGTAGGTCCCTTTCTTCCCAAACAAAGTCTATAGTCTCTTATCATTAACTAGATTGAAGCTGGTAAAACAAGAAACAGTCAGTATTGCTGACAGATAAAGGTAAAAACAAATGCAAGGGGAAGTAATTTCAAAGTTATTTTTGTTCAAGAAAAATAGTCAATTTTGTTAGTCCTTTCTAATGAAGTGAAAGTGTTCATTATTTCTGAGCAATTATTTCTAGGTATCTTTCCTCCATTTCTGTTTAGTTACCTCATTATAATGCATCTTTTCCACCAAGTATTAAAATTTACAATGAAATCCTATACTACAGATTTTGTTGTAGGTTGTTCTGGGTTCAATTCCTTTCTCTGGTCATTTATGGTCTAACCTTAACATGTCTAAGTCTTAATTTTTTTCATTGTATGAACAGTGATAAGATAGACTCATCAAATTTAAATATAATAACCCTAAGTGAGTTACAAACCTTTTATCCTCTAAGACATAATTTTTCTAATTCATGTAGAAATAAATCCTATCTGCAACTATAGGAACTCTACTCCTAAAAATTCCAAGGTGAATTCAGATTAAAGATAGAAACAGCATTAAATAAAAGACAGCTGAAGTCTACTCCAAATTATAAAACTAGTCTGGGAATGATGATGACTCCAGGCAGTCAATAGTGAACCTCAATCTTCTCAGAGACAAGATGAGAAAAAGAACGCTCATTCTACCTTTGTCAGGAAGGTGAAAACATACTGCACTCCTTACACAAAAGCACCCAACAGTAGATAGAAGGCTTTTCATTATACTTTATGTAAAGCATGTGTTCATTCACTTGATGGAATGAAATGCACAAGAAGAGCCACCATTTTTCTTTTAATCATGGCAAATTAAAAGATGACTTGTAAAAATGTCTACCTTTGTCTGAGCCATTCAAATGCATTGACCTGTAAAACCTCAGTAAAAAATTTTGAAAGGGCTTAAATTACGTGTAGCCTCCTTTGAAATCTTTGTAAAACTTAAAATTTTACATAATTCTATCCTTCTCTATAATACACTATAAAGAAAAAAAACCAAAAACATGCAGAAGTCAAAATAAACCGCAAGCATCATCCGCGAGGCATCCCGAGCGCAGTGGTCCCGAGGCAGAAAGCGCCCCCCCTGGGGGACGTGCGATAGTTGCCTGCGGTCGCGTCAGCATCGTCCTCCTCCTTCCGCTCCGGGCCTGGCCGGTCCTCCTCGGGCGGGTGGATCACTACGGCGGGGATGCCGGCGCGGCCGGAGAGGCGGCGGCTGAGGCCGGGGCTGGAGGGAGGGCTGCTCTGAGGGCTGGGCGCGGGGCTCGCGCGCCCCGAGCCTGCGGGGGTCCCGGCTCTCGAAGAAGGAAGAAGGTGACCGACAAGAAGAGATAAGGCTGAGTCTCCTCTCAAGGAGAGGCTGGAGGCGGACAGACCTGTTCGCAAAGAGGGGCGGGAGGCTGAGAGGCCGTCCCCTGAGGTGAAACAAACACATGAGAAGTGAGGAGGTTTCACCGCAGGAGGCAACGGAGACACACAAAGGTCAACTCACACTGAACACGGCAAGCTTTAAGCAAGGTCCAAAACTTCACATTCATGCTGTCGGGGTTAGCATGACAGTCTGATTTTTAAATAGTAGAAAGTCACTGACAAATGGCTTCAACTACAATTAGTTCTCTGAAGGTGCATACAAACTCAAAACAAAAAATGAAAAACAATGTTAATGACAGATGGGGAGGGACAATATTCTGTTAGGAATGAGAATGTCCAACAGTGTGGCTTTAAAAACAAAGAATAATAACAATGCAAAGCTGTTGCTTTAAAAAACGATAAACAGCAAATGAAAATATAACACAACAATAATCTAAGAAATAGAACCCAAAACAAAACTTACCAGCACAGATAGCTTATATTTAGTGTATTTTATCTACATTGGACCAAACTGCTACATATTCTCTCACAAGAAGGGCCCACATTAACAGTATCTAGTGATTCCTAACTTAAAGTTAGTATCAACTCTTTATAACATTAAG
Source organism: Giraffa tippelskirchi (assembly GCF_054371585.1). NCBI lineage: Eukaryota > Metazoa > Chordata > Mammalia > Artiodactyla > Giraffidae > Giraffa > Giraffa tippelskirchi. The sequence continues at coordinate 1,929,371 of NC_137283.1, forward strand.
CCAACAGGGCATCACTACTGACAGAACTCTCAAAGCAAAATTTAAAAACAAGCCAAGTCAGAGGAATTTTTTTTCAAAATAGAAACATGTCAATTTTAAAAGATACATGTTCTTGCGATCACTATCTAACTGATATTAATAAATGCCATACATTGACATGAATCAGCCATGGGTTTACATGTGTTCCCCTTCCTGGACCCCCCACCCACCTCCCTCCCCATCCCATCCCTCTGGGTCTTCCCATTGCCCCGGCCCTGAGCCCTTGTCTCATGCATTGAACATGGAATGGTGTTCTGTTTCACATATGATAATATACATGTTTCAATGCTATTCTCCCAGAACGTCCCACCCTCACCTTCTCCCTCAGAGTCCATAAAATTGTTCTATGCATCTGTGTCTCTTTTTATTCATTTATTAATAAATTTGGGGAGGGAGGTGGGTGGGGGGTCCAGGAAGGGGAACACATGTAAACCCATGGCTGATTCATGTCAATGTATGGCAAAAACTATTACAATATTGTAAAGTAATTAGCCCCCAACTAAAATAAATAAATGTATTAAAAAAAATAAAATAAAATAAAATAAAAATAAATGTCCTAAGATATGCTTCCATATCTAATGCAGCAGATAAATTAAAACACATACGATGTTTAATTTAACTAGCAAAAAATAAAGTATTTCTTACCAATAACAATGATAAGGTAGTCTAGAATATTTCAAAAGGTCATGTATACTTATAGTTCAAACACCAGGTTATTCTAATGAAGAACAGCTTAGTGGAACAATATTTTGTTTTAGTAAAAGCATGAGAAATATAACAATCCCAACTGATCTAACTCAGGGGTCCCGAACCTCCGGAATCTAATGCCTGATGATCTGAGGTGGAGTTGACATAGTAACAATAGAAATAAGATGTACAATAAATGTAACACACCTGAATCATCTCAGAAGCATCCTCAACTACCTCCCCCACCCTGGTCCATGGAAAAATTATCTTCCATGAAACCAGTTGCCTGGTGCCAAAAAGGTGGGGGACTACTGATATAAGTAATAAAAACTACATGCTCAAGAGATCCCCCAAATATTACACATATTAACTATTATTCCATAAACCACCACTATTTAGGTTAAAAAATAAGCCAGATGCAGAAAAATTGTTAAAATTACAACTATAGTAACACACCAAAATAAAAGAATGCCCATGCTAAAATGGCATCTACAAGAAAATAGCCAACGTCTTATGATTAAAAGGAACCAACTGACAACTGGAGAATAATCAGGAACCACTATGTATGGAGGAGAAGGATTTAATGTGGTCTCTCTAGGCAAACGAATTCACTTTACTAAACTAGAAAATACGCAATAGGTGGAAAGATGAAAAAAAGCAGTGACATGGATGGCTTGCTTTCAAACAGCTTAGGCCCATAAGAGATTTCTTTTATTCTTCAGGTCCCTTGAATATAGAAAGGCAGTTTTAAATAGACTAAAAAGAGTTTTAATGATCAAATCCTCAGAAGAAAATGGACTCGGGGCACAGAAGAGGATGGAGCACTGTTAACCTGCATGTGTTGAACCCTCCTCCCGTGAGTGTGCCTGCAGCACCTAAGAGCCACACTCCTGTCTCAGAGATGGAAGGACGAGCGGAAGGGTCTGTGGCCACTCCTCCTCCTCTTCACTGTAACGCTCATGTGCCCTGGGTAATAGGAGCAGCTCGACGCAGCAGTGACCCTCAGATCAACCCCAGTTCTCTGCACCTGGGTCTTCCAGAGTCACTGTCATCAGAGCCATCTCTGAGGCCCAAACAGAGCCGCAGTGACAGCATGCCAGCTGTAGGACAGTGACAGAGGTGGGCAGCTACCGGGACAGCCTCCCCAGGTCCCCCAGGACCCACTGCTGAACCGTGAGTGAGTGGACGTGGGTCTGTGCCACTCTCCGTGACTTGAAGACATCATAAAACAGGAATAAGTACAAAAACCTTTTGCAGATTATGTCAATAAAAATCTGGGAAAATTAAAAGCAAACCAGCTCCAAAATACTGTTTATGCCCAGCAAGTACAGTCTACTCAGGAGAAAAAAAAAGTCTCTAGGAAAAATCTAATATTAAAGGTCCAAACACAAGACTTTGGATTTTCAAAAGATTAAACTAAATTTATAGATAGCAATTTACAGCTCTTATATCAACCATACAAGAATTCTTGAACAGAAACAAAAAAGCAAGGAGGAGAGTAATCAGGGTTAGGTATGGTGTAGTGTCTGAAACAAAGGGAAAGTGAAAGTCGCTCAGTTGTGTCCGACTCTTTGCGACCCCATGGATTATACAGTCCATGGAATTTTCCAGGCGAGAATACTGGAGTGGGTAGCCTTTCCCTTCTCCAGGGGATCTTCCCAACCCAGGGATCGAACCCAGGTCTCCCACATTGCAGGCGGATTCTTTACCCGCTGAGTCACAAGGGAAGCCCAAGAATACTGGAGTGGGTAGCCTATCCCTTATCCAGGGGATCTTCCTGACCCAGGAATCAAACCAGGGTCTCCTGCATTGCAGGCAGATTCTTTACCAACTGAGCTATGAGGGAAGCCTTCAGTAGTGTTTAAATATTACCAATACTCCAATGTCCCATTTTAACAGAGTAAATGCTTAATTTTCTCATCTAACTAATTTCTACAGATAATTCTGCCACATTATAAAGACATTTCAGAAATGAAATAGTTTAATACACAAATACTACTATCATTTTTTTGGAAAAACAATTAAAAAGATAAAAGACCTATGTAATTATCTAGAAAAAATGAGTCTCTTTTCCCTAATGCTACAAGCTGGAATGCCGTTAGTCAAGTGTTAGGAAAACTGGACACCACAACTTATCTCACCGTTCCTTTCAAGCAAGTGAGGGTCAGAATGTTTCTTGCCTATGTCTGCAAAAGACCGAACTAGGGGGATCCGGCTGGTGAACCTCTTCTCGTTCTGATGGTGGTGCCTCTTTAGAAGGGCTTCTCTGACATTCTCTCTGATGGACTCGTCCAACTGGCCAGAGGCGATCATGTTGTCCAGTACCATATCTAGGCCAAGAAAAATACACAGATAACAATCACTGTTACTAAATAAAATTAACACCTGGATGACTGTAACACATAATCAACAGTAAATGAAATCTTACCAGGAAAATAAGACTCTTACGTGGCTCTAGAAAGCATTATTCTCTTCTAACATTTAGTAATGGATGTATAATGATAAGTATGAACACTATACAACAAAGCTGAACATATTAATAGAGACTCTGATTTTAATAAACCTATTATTTATTAAAAAGCTATTGTTACACACCAAGAGCCTTCCTATATAGTTGAAGGTGCTTAACTGACACGTATATAATAAATTCCGTTAAACTGGATATTCAAGTAATACTGGTTTCCTAAGAAATGAATGTATTTTATGGCTTCACCTCATATTTTTCTCCAAAACTGCAGATGAATATCTGTACTCATTCATCCAATAATTAACTATTTACTGAGCACCTACTATGTGTTAGGAATACAGCAATTAACCAAGCAGATGGAGTTTCTGCTCTTACTCGTCCAGAGGTAGAAAACCAGTGAGTAACTGAACAGATAAAATACGGAGTAGTAACTGTGTGGAAGATGTATGTATCAGGCTGTGAGGGGCGGGTGGGAAATGCGGGGGATGGACGGCAATGACATTTTATATGTTACTATGCTGTCGGAGAAGGCAGTGGCACCCCACTCCAGTACTCTTGCCTGGGGAATCCCATGGACAGGGGAGCCTGGTAGGCTGCAGTCCATGGGGTCGCTAAGAGTCGGACACGACTGAGCGACTTCGCTTTCACTTTCCACTTTCGTGCATTGGAGAAGGAAATGGCAACCCACTCCAGTGTTCTTGCCTGGAGAATCCCAGGGACGGGGGAGCCTGGTGGGCCGCCGTCTATGGGGTCGCACAGAGTCGGACACGACTGAAGCGACTTAGCAGCAGCAGCATGCTGTCTGGACTATTTTCAATTTACAAAGTACACAGTGATATAAATATTTTTTAAAAGCGCCACTAACCTGAAATAAGAGTCAAGCTTTCAAATCTGTAAGATTCCTCAGAGAAAAACTGTAAGGGATTAAACTAGCAGGTAAACTCTAACATTAAAACCACCATATATGTGAAAACTGGACTATACATTTACTAAGATATATTGTATTATGTGATCACTGGAAAGCCAAATATGTTTATCTAAATTTAATATTTCTAATTCCCAAATCACTTTTTTAGTCATTTATAGAAGACAAGAAAGTTAAGGACTTTGATAACTTAAAGATTTGCAGCACAAGGTCAAATTAACAATCTGGTAACACCAAATATTTCCAGCCTGAGAAATTCTAATAAATTTATGGTTCTCTTGAAGATCAAATACGATAGCTTTTTCTTTTCATATCGAGGTGACTATAATGCTAGTCACACGATAAAATTTATTACTACTGAACTTGATTTTGGTTTTGAGCAACTTCAGCTAATGACCAAGTAGCTTCATCACAGCCATCTTTCTGTTCTTTCTCTCTCCATTTCCACTGGTTCCACCTGCCACACTTCAGGTGGCTGGCATTTCTTGCTGAGACATTCCAAGAGAATAAACAACCTCCTGGCTTCTAACCTCTTCTAACCCGAAGCCACACTGCCTCCTCCTCCCAGAATAATCCTGCTGACACACATCGAGATCACTGCTGCTCAGTCGCTCAGTTGTGTCCGACTCTTTGCGACCTCATTGTCTGTAGCCCACCACGCTCCCCTGTCCTTCACTATCTCCCAGAGTTTGCTCAAATTCACGTCCATTGAGTTGGTGATGCTGTTCAACCATCTCATCCTCTGTCGCCCTTTTCTCCCTTTGCCTTCAACCTTTCTCAGCATCAGGATCTCTTCCAGTAACTCAGCTTTTCGCTTCATGTGGCCAAAGTATCGGAGCTTCTGCATCAGTCCTTCCAGTGAATATTCAGCACTGATTTCCTTTAGGATTGACTGGTTTGATCTCTGTGCAGTCCAAAGGACTCTCAAGAGCCTTCTCCAGCACCACGTACAAAATTATCAATTTTTTGGCACTCAGCTTTATGTTCTAACTCTCACAGCCATACATGACTACTGGGAAAACCATAGCTTTGACTATATGGGCCTTTGTCGGCAAAGCTTTCCTTCCAAGTAAACACCTTTCAGTGTCATGGCTGCAGCCACTGTTTGCAGTGATTTTGGAGCCTAAGAAAATCAAATCTGTTATCACTTTTTCCCCTTCTACTTGCCATAAAGTGGTAGGACCAGATGCCATGATCTTGGTTTTTTAAAGCTGAGTTTTAAGCTAGCTTTTTTCACTCTCCTCTTTCACCCTCATCAAAAGGCTCTTTAAGTTCCTCTTCACCTTCTGCCATTAGAGTGGTATCATCTGCATTATCTGAGGTTATTGATATTTCTCTTGGCAATGTTAATTTCGATTTGTGATTCATCCAGCCCAGTATTTCACATGTGGTACTCCGCGTGTAAGCTAAATAAACAAGGTGACCATACACAGCCTTGTCGTATCCTCTTCCCAATACTGAACCAGTCAGTTTTTCCACATCTGGTAACATTCTCGTACTTAAAAATCACTGAGAACCAAAATGCCTATCAAATCAAACCCAATTTCTTAAGCCAGTAATTCAAGGATAGTCATAACTCACCTCTAATTTACTTTCCTGCAAATCTCAAGAAATCTGTATACTCACAGAGCAGTGCCCCTCCTCAGGGTCGTCCCTATTGGTACTTTCTAGCCTTGTCTTCCTTCTCTTCCTTCGTAGAATACTTTCTTTCCTCTCACACCACCTTCCCCTCGCCGCCATATGTTCAAATTCCATGGACACGTTGTACAGTTAATGTACCTTCTAGGTCTCCCCAGATACCATGGTCCAGAAAACAAGGGAACGAAAAGCTCCTCCCTCTGCGCCTCCAAAGACCAGGCTCTGGATCTTCTTTATGGCACGAGCCACAGTCTTCTTGACACTGTAGCTACACGTGTCTCAGTTAATCTTTCAGACTCCAAACTTACCAAGGATAAGAAGGGTTATTTAAGTCTAACTCTTGTGTTCCCCATCCTGCCCTGCACAGAATGGAAGCTCAACATGTAACCAGCAAATCAATGGTCTAGAATTCCACTTTATTTTCCTTATTTATCTCAACTTCACTGCAATTTAAATATAAAGAAGTCACTTTGCTGTCACCTGCTATTTCATCAAGAGTGCTTGCTCTCATATCCAGCATGACTGTTCCATTTAAGATGCAACTTCTCAGCTCAAAAAGACTGTGTAAAGAAAGAGTTGCCACATAAGGTTTACTCCACCGGTCACCGCCATCCTCAACATCCTCCTCAAATTTCAGCCATCTGAAATGTACAAGGTATACAAGTGTTACAAATAGTGATGATTCTGTTTAATATGATAAATGCAAGTATATTCTTATAAAGAGAAAAAAAGATCACCATCACCAAAATAAAATTTTTCTACACACTTTTACAAATTAGGCTAATGGTCTGTAATGTTGAGAGTCACTAGATCTTGGCAGTTCCTCTTTCTAGTCCAGCTGGCACAACAGTAAGTCTATAGAAACAAACTCTGGAATTCCATCGTATCAACTTCCAATCTTATTTTAAACTTTAAATATGCAAAATGTCTTCTCAGATTTTTTTCTCTAATTAAAGACATGAAAATCTACCGTTAACATAATCCCTTTTGTGTTCTATTATGGTATTAAGAATTATTTAACGAAAGAAATTATGAGAATAAAGAGAAAAATCAAATACTGAATTTCTAGACACAAGGAAATTCCCTACGCGTTGCTTTAAAGCATTGTGTGTCTCATAACCTCAATTTCATGTTTTCATTACTAAAGAGACCACGTGGCAGCAGCTGAGAGCCTCACGAGCGCCCCCACCTGGCGGTCTCCCTCCATTCGCACTCCTCCCCGTCTCTGTAGCAGAGCTCGTCCATCTCCGTGAAGAGATCGTGGGGGATGTGCTCTTCATCATCGTCCTCCGTGCCGAGGAGGAACTGGACTCTCTGGGATGGCGTGTCTTGACAAAAATCAGAATTTAAAACACACACTCAAAATCTTCCTCAATTAATACAAAGGTAAATTAAATACAGAATTTCCAGAAGTGAGGAAATTCCCTACTCACTGTTTTCTTACAAATACATTCCATTAAAACAAATTTCTTCTGATTATTATTAAAATAATATAATTCTGAAAGGAAATAACAGCCAACTGTCTAGAACAAAAGAATTTCACAGAAAGATCACCTCTACAGATGAAAAAGAAAAACCGTATGTTAAAGATAACTCACACTAATCTTCAACAAACTTCTGTAAAAACAAAGTAAGCAACATCCAAAACCCAGAAAACACTGTGTATTAAACAGGACTTTTCCCTCACCAAAACTAGATGCAAATGTTAGACAACATACATTTAAAATAGTTAATTAATAAGCAGTTAAATTCAAAAGTAAAAAAAAAAAAAATCCCTGAGTTCCAAAAACAAAGATGAGAAAACGCAAAACTAACTTTTCTTACTATCACGGAAAAGCAAGTCTGTCTCTGAGGTCAGAGACGTAGGACAAGTCACTGCCACTCATGATGTCTGAGTTTATCTGGGTGGTACAGGATTCCCAACCGAGAAATTAACATACATTCTAGCCCAGAACAGCTTAAAGCCACAAGGGCCCCAGAATAAACACATAAGCATCCAACAACAAGCATCAATTAAAAACAAAATCCAATTCTTCCAAATATGAGAGAGGATGTCAAATGCAAAATTTACATGTAAGTAAACAAACCTCCAGGAACTTAAAACCTCAACAGGGAAATTAAAACAGGTTACAAAGCAGATTAGAACTGTTAAAAAGAAAAGACAGATGTAAGAAGGAGGTTATACAAAATGCATTAATGACAAGACAAAAACACACAAGGTTAAGAGATACAGAAGACAGAACAAGCTAGTCAAATAGGAAAAACGCCAGAAAGAGGAAAATATAAAGAACAGGGGAAGAGGAGGGGTCCGAAATGCAAAACTGTCTAGTATGCACGTGACGTGGGTCTTCACAATGAAAGAACATTCTGGGCCCAACACATAAACAAAACCATGGTGTGCCTAGACTTGCTAACACCTGAACCTTTCAACAGTCAGGTCTTACACATCTTTTGTGAAATGTATCCCCAAATAGTTTTTCTGGTGCTACTGTGTCAGTATTTAGTTCATTTTCTGATTGTTCATTGCTCTTATATAGAAATACAGCTGATTCTGTACCCTGATTTTGTATTCTGCAACCTTGCTGAACTCACGTATTTCTGTAGCTTTGTAGATTGCTTAGGATTTGCTACATATGTGATTCTGTAATTGTAAATAAAGACAATTTTACATCTTCGTTTATCTTCTGGATGTATTTCATTCCTTTCTTGCCTTATTCCACTGGACAGATGCACCAGTACCATGCGAAACAGAAGTGGGGAGAGGACAGCCTGCCTTTTCCCAATTTCCGGGGAGAAAACTTTCCGTCTCCCACCAGCGTTTCTAGATGCTCTCTATCACACTGAGGAAGTTTCCGAATATTCCTAGTACGTTAGGGGAATTTTATCATGAATGGGGGGTGGAATTTTTCTGTCTTACTGATATGATTACATGGGGTTTTTCTCCTTTACACTGTTAATAAGTTCACATTGATAGATGTTTGAATTTTAAACCGACCCTGAATTTCCACTTGTTTATCGATTTCCTATTGCTGCTACAGTCAATTGCCACAAATTCGGTGGCTTAAATAACACAAATTTATTCTCTTACAGTTGTGGAGACCATAAATCCAAAATGGGTTTTATGCAGGGCTAAAACCTTGGGGGTGCTTCTCCCTGGAGGCTGCCTGCGTTCCCGGGGTCTGGACCCCTCCCCACTGTCACTACCACCACGGTCTCCTTTGACCTTCTGACTCCTCGTGATTAAATCTGGCCCATCTCCATCATTCCAGCATGATCTCCACTACTCAGAATCCTTTAACTTAGTCACATCTGTAACTTCATCTTTGCTAAATAAGGTTAACACTCACAGATTCCGGACATTTGGGACACAGACGAGGTGGGGGCCACTACTCAGCATACTACTGTCATGATGGATTAGCTCTCTTAAATATTGGTGGGGAAAAGATGTGTTTATTTTCTTAAGGACTTCTGAATCTACATTTGTGAGAAATAATTAGTGTGCAGTTTTATTCTCTTGTAACATCTTTACCAAGTTTTAGTAACAGGGTAATGCTGGCTTCACAAGATGACTGGGAAGTGAGGAAATTTTCTAATATTCCTAGTTTGCTATTCCTAATTTTCTCATCTTCAATAATCTGGCAGAGTTTGTGTTATTTCTTACTTTCATATGTTGCTATGTATGGGGGAGTAAATTTTCATCATGGGAATCTCTGAGACTACAAATTCAATTTCTTTTTCTACATGTAGGGTAATTCAAGTTACCCATTTCTGCTTAATAGCATGTAATGCTAAGAAACTTCCTCATTTAATCTGAAGTATCAATTTTGTTGGCATAGAATCATTCATAATACTCCCTCCTTAGTCTTTAATATCTGTAGAATCTGTACTGAAAATTTCTGGTGCTGGTCATTTGTATCTTTTTTCCCCCCTCACATGATCAGTCTGGCTATTTACATTTATCAATTTTATTGATCTTTCCAAAGAACCAGATTTCAGTCTGATTGATTTTTGCTAACATTGGTCTGATTTTTATTTAGTTCATTTCAACTGTTTCTTTTCCTTATTTTAGATTAATTTGCTCTATTTGTTCCTTCAATTTCTTAAGTTACAAGCTTAAATCACTGATTAGGTCTTTCCTTTTTTTCTAATATAAAGATAAAATGCTATACATTTTTCTCTAAGCACTGCTTCAGCTACACCTGACAAATTTCAAAATATAGACATCCTCACTTGGCAGACAGCCATGCTAAATGAAACCTGTGCACGTCAGAACTATGTCCTCACTTTGAAGAATGTCCTCTCAGTTACTGCCTATACTGGGTTTTCATTTTCATGAATTCAAGATACTCTCTAACTTCTATTGTGATTGCATCATTAACCCATGAGTTACTAGGAAGCTTTGCACTTAATTTCCAAATTATCTGGGTATTTATCTCAGTATGTTTCTAGTTTAGTTCTACTGTGGTCAGAGAATATACTTTCAGTCTTTTCAAATGTACTGACTTGTTTTATGGCCTAGCATATGATCTTGGTAAATCTTCAATATGCCCTTGTAAAGAAAGTGTATTTTGCTGTGGTGGAGTTCTATGCATGTGACCATCACCCTGACAGTGTTACTTAGGTTTTCCATGTCCTTACTGATTTTTTGTTCACTTGTCCTATCCATTACTGAGGAAGAAGAGTTATGTCCAACTACACTTGTAGATTTCTCTCTTTCTAATTTATCAGTTTCTGCTTCATGGATTTTGAAGCTATTTGGGACTGTTACATCTTGGTTTCAGCAGTTTGATATTTCTGACTTTGGGTGCTTTTCTTCATGTTTCTCCTCCTTGGGCTTTGTCGAATTCCTTGGACCTGTGAGTTCAGAGTTTTAATTACTTCTGGAAATTTTTCTGGCACTTCAATTATATATATGTTAGACTACCTGAACTGATATTGTCTGACAAATTACTGATGCTGTTTATTGGTTTTTCAGCTTTTTTTTCTGTTTCACTTGACTAGTTTCTATCACAATCTCTTCAAAAATCACTAATCTTTCTCGTTCTGTAATGTCAAATCATCTGTTGATCTTATCTGGTGTACTATTCATTTCAGATACTATATTTTTCATGTGTAGAAGTTCCATTTGGGACTTTCATATATTTCCAGCCTCCCTCCTCATCGGTCTATTTTTCTCTCTCCTTTTGGCCATATAAAGAGTATTTATTATACTGCTTTAACAAGCTTGCTTTAGAATTCCATTAAGTCTGTCATTTCTGGATCTGTTCCTACTGATTTATTTTTCTCTTCGTTATGCCTACTTTCCTACTTCACTGTATTTCAAATAAGTTGTGAATGTCAGATATTGCACACTTCACATGGTTAAATGCTAAGTTTTATTGTATTTCTTTTAGTAGTACTAGACTTTGTTCTGACATGCAGAAACTTGAGGCCAAATCAATTCTTTCAAGACTTGCTTTAAAATTTTTTTTAATAGTAGATTCACTGCAATCTTGAGTGTAAAACTGATTTAGACCTACTACTCAGTCAATACCCTTCTGAGACCTCTGCCTAATGCCCTGCATATCACAAGGCCCTCCCACTCAGAATGGTGGGAACACATCCTATACCTAGTCTTTGTGTGAAATCCAGGAACTACTTACTGTAACTGCTTTCTGGTGGCGACCTGCAAGCCTCGGATAGCTTTCTGTCACACATACCCACATGAGTACTCAGCCAAAGATTTAAAAGTGCCCTTCTTCAGACCTCTGGAACACTCTCTATGTGCAGCTGTCTATTCTCTGGCACTCGACAACTTAAATGCTAACGTCGTAGGCCTCCCCAATCCCAGCCTATCTCCTCAACCCTGACGGCTACAAGGCTCTTTCACGGCTCCTCATGTTGTAGCCTGGGAACCACCTCACTTGATGAGCTCAGGAGCCACAGGGCCCATCTCACCGCCTCCCCTCTCACAGAGCTCAGCGTCCTATGCTACCTGTTGTCCAATGTCGGAAAACTACTATTTCAAACACTTTGAGCAGTTTTCTAGCTATTTACAACTGGAATGCAAATTCAGTCCCTATTATTCCATCATGTCCAGAAGCAGCAGGCCAGCATCATCTGTTTTTAGAGAGTCAGGGGAAGACAGAAGCCACTTCATTCATAGCAATTTCCAGGATACAGACTGGCAGTTGAAACCAAAATAAACCCACTTCTGTGGCATAAAACTTTTCTAGGCATAATAACTCCATGAAAAAGTCACAAATATTTTCTCCACCAAATATATTTTTCAAACCACTATATTTAGACTTCAAATGTCAGACCTCAGCTTGAACGTTTATTAAACCACGTAGCCAGGTGAACATATAAACATAATTTAGTAAAATTTTTTTCTATTAAAAAATATTGTATACCCTTTTACTCAGAATGAAATAAAGAAGCATACTGATCTACTCATAAAATAAGATATTCTAAACTGGATGGATCATCACATGGAATACCAGAATACTTGTTGCTCAGTCACATCTGACTCTTTGCCACCCCAAGGACTATATGGACCCTACCACGCTCCTCTGTTCACCGGATTCTCCAGATGATAATATTGGAGTGGGTTGCCAGTTCTTTCTCCAGGGGGATGTTCTGACCCAGGGATTGAATCCATGTCTCCTGCTTGGCAGGCAGATTCTCTACCACTGAGCCACCTGGGAAGCCCAGCAAGTTACTTCTCAACTACCAAGAGCATCAGAGTCCACTAGTGATCCTTTCTAAAATGAGCATCACTTTCCCTTTGTGAAGTTTATCTTTTTTGGCTATTCGACCACTTAATATGGATAGAGTTTATCTCTTAGGGCTGGTGAAGATTTCCAACATGTAGCCTCTCTAAGTTGAGGTTTCTCCATCTACACAATGAAAACAATAACACCAATCTTTAGTTTTTTTAAATGGTAAGAAGATTAAATCAAAGGGCATATGTCAAGGGCTTTGTGGAATACTTCACAGAAATGGCAGTTAGTATTTCACTAGGCCATCAGTAGTTCCCTTCTTTCAATTGTGACATAAGCTGTATAACACACAGTAATTCTTTCACTTTTCAACAAAACTTTTTTTTAGCACAGCACACAAGTGCCTACGGGGTGCAGCTCACTTGGCTCCTGAGAGCACACACACAGGACCTGTGGTGTAGACAGCCACAAGGGCCACGACGTCCTAAAAAACCAGTGATGCCCTGGATGTCAGCTGAGTGCGTGTCTAAGGTCCTGCTCAAGCTGCACAGCTGTTCTTTGTGGTTCTCGCCTTTCCAGCTCTCAGGGCTGCTTCAACAACTAGCAATCGCTGTTATCAGGTATTATCAACCTTCTTTCCTCTACTATATGCCTTTTCTCCTTTCTAAGATTCCCAACATTTACTGTGTCTGCTGGCGCTTCTTCATCGCTCTGCTCTCAAACAAAAAGTCTGTCTTTCTAAAGACAATACCATCTAATCACAGCACTCTTTTTGCACAGAAAACCAAGTAATCCAGCCTAAGGGATAAAATCTTCTGGTCAAAAAATGTACTTAAAAATGAAAACAATTTCAATCTCTTCCAGGAGGCTAAGGATTCCAGATACTTTTTCCTTGCATACGTAAATAACGAAACATATAATAGAGAAAAGGGAATAGAAACCCTCCTAAATTGAATTTGAAGTACCAAGACTCAACAGTTACAGCTCCAAGGCTAGAATACAATAAAGAAACCAAAATCCCTTACTTTTTTCACCCATCTCAAGTAGATCTTAAGCTATAAACTAAGCATTTTTCTTAAAGAAAAAAATATTCTTACTTCAATTACTATTCCTCAATGAATATAATATCTAAATTATTATAGAAATATGATTTTTAAAAGGAAATGTTTAGTTAAAAATTAAATTTCCAGCAAAGAACCTTAAAGTGTGAGTGGAGAACTTCCCACGTCTCTTACCGTAAGAAGGAGACTCCCGTCCATCCTCTCTGTCCGAGTCCTTGTCTTTTCTCCTCCGGTGGTGATGTTTGTGTCCGCGATGCCTGTGACGCCGGCGACTCTCTTTACTAAACGGGACGTGAACACCGATGTACACAGCTCGATGGCCTGGTAAGACGTCCAGAAACGTGACTAGCAGCCCTCATTTTACATTCACCGTGCTTTTTACACATTGAAGGTTTGTGGCCACCTTGCATTGAGCCAACCTATCGGCACCACCTTCCCAGCAGCGTTTGCTCACTTTCTCTCTCTGCGTCATGCTTGGGTCGTAACTCTGGCAACGGTTCAAACTTTTCCACCAGTATTACAGTCATCATGGTGATCCAGGGTCGGTGATGTTTGCTGTGGTTATTGCGATTGTCTGCGGGCACCACACACCATGCCCATATGAGATGGCCACCTTACTTGATAAATGTGTGTGTTCTGAAGGCTCCATGGACTGGCCATTCCCCCACCTCTCCCCTTCTCCTGCGGCCTCCCTGTTCCCTGAGACACAGCAATGCTGAAAACAGGCCAACTAATACCCTTACAACAGCCTCTAAGTAGTCAAGTGAAAGGAAGAGTCACATGTCTCTTACTTTAAATCCGAAGTTATAAATAATTAAGCTTAGTAAGGAAGGCATGTCGAAAACCAAGAGAGGCCTAAAGCCAGGCTTCTTGTGGCAAACAGCCAAGAAGTGGATGCAAAAGAAAGTTCTCGAAGGAAATTAAAACTGCTAGTCTAGTGAACACACAAATGATAAGAAACTGAAATGACCTTATTGTTGATATGGAGAAAGTTTTAGTGGTCTGGATAGAAGGTAGATGAAACAGCCTTCTATTGGAAGAAGATGCCATCTGGGACTTCCACAGCTAGAGAGGAGTCAGTACTTGGTCTCAGCGCTCCAGAGGGCTGGCTGACTCTCTGATGCGGCTGGTGACATGAAGCTGAAACCAGCGCTCTTTTACCATCGGAAAGCCTAGGGACCTTAAGAATTAAGCTTTTTCCTTTATTTATTTTATTTAACTCTAGTTGATTTACAATATTATGTTCGTTTCAGCTGTATAGCTTGAGATCCTTTTCCATTATAGGTTTTACAAAGCCTGTATGCAGCTCGATGGCCTGGTAAGATGTTCAGTAATGTTACTAGCAGCCCTCATTTTACAGTCACCATGCTTTTTACAAATTCAAGTTGTTTACTGAACATTTTAAGCCCACTGTTGAGACCTACTGCCCGGAAAAAAATTACTTTCAACATATGACTGTTCATTCGCAAGACATCTGGACACCCAAGAGCTCTGGTGAAGACGGACAAAGAGGTTAATGATGTTTTCATGCCTGGTAACACAACATCCATTCTGCAGCTCATGAATCAAGGAGTCACTTCAACTTTCCAGTCTTATTATTTAAGAAATATAGTTTGTAAGGCTACAGCTGCCATAGGTAGTGATTTATCCAATGGATCTGGGCAAAATCAACTGAAAACCTTCTGGAAAGGATTCACCATTCTAGCTGCCATGAGGAACATTCAAGATTCACGGGAAGAGGTCAATACATCAACATTAACAGAAGAGTTTGAAAGAAGTCGATTCCAACCCTCTTGGATGACTTTGAGGGGCTCAAGACTTCAGTGGAGGAAGTCACTGCAGATGCAGTGGGAACAGCAAAAGAGCTAGAGTTAGAAGTGGAGCCTGAAGGTGGGACTGAATCACTGCATCTCCTGATAAAATCTGAATGGATGAGGACCTGCTTCTTACCGATGAGCAAAATAAGTGGTTTCCTTGGATGAAATCTACTCCAGTGAAGCTGCTGCGAAGCTTGTTGAAATGACAACAGAGGAATTAGAAGACTCTATCAACTTATTTGATAAAAGTGAAAGGGTTTGAAAGGACTGACTCTAATTTTGAAAGACATTCTACCGTGGGTCAGATGCTATCACAGTGTTGCAGGGTACAGAGAAATCATTTATGAATAATCAAGGTGGCAGATTTTATTATTGTCTTAGTTTAAGAAATTCATCCCAACCTTTAGCAACCACCACCCTGATCAGCCAGCAGCCACCAACATCAAGTCCAAACCCTCTGCCAACAAAAAGATTATGACACGTTGAAGGTTTAAAGGATGGTTAGCATTTTTTAGCAATAAAGTATTTTTTTAGTTAAGGCACGTACTTTGTTTTTTAGACATAATGTTATTGCACATTTAATAGACTATGATATAGCATGAACATAACCTTTATATGCACTGGGAAACCAAAAAAATTACTGTGACTCACTTTGTTGCAGTGGTCTGGAACCAAACCTACAATATCTTCAAGTATTGCCAGTATTAGGTTTCCAAAAAGGAAAAAAGGAGATATAAACAAAAGAATACCAAATTCTACTTTGATAAAAAAGCATTACATATAAGTTCACGTAACTAACAATGCTGGTCTCCTGTTACTTCTCTTATTTTACAGAGCGCTACATAGAATGTGACATCAAAGGCTAATGCCATTGACTGATAAGTAGATAGATATACATAAAAGTATACTAGATATTCTGTATTCATGTGAAAGTTTGAAAAGCAATTTTGAGAAAGAACTTGGCCCACCTGAAATCATACTAGGTAGACATCAATGTTTTCCATCTACATTTACAGTCAACCCTACTTAGTAGAGGCCCTTAAGATATATGTTTTAATAATGATTATTCACAAATGGATAGTTGTAAATATTTATTAACTTTTGAAAATCTCAAATTAGTAAGGCCCAAATTAATGAGAGATACATTAAGTGTAAACAATCCAAATACTCTAATTAAAGGGTGGAAATTGTCAGACTGGATTAAAAAGCAATAAAATAAGGTTATAATATACTTTTAGAAAAGAAAAAGCTACTTCTGATGTTGCATTATCCTAGTTTTGTATTCGGACCAAAAACCAGTTATGAACAACAAGGTCCTATATATCACAAGGAACACAATATCCTGTCACAAACCATAATTCAACAGCATATACATTAAAGAAGAATGCATTAATGTGTATAACTGAGTCACTCTGCTGTACAGCAGAGATTGGCACAACCCTGAGAATCAACTATGTACTTCAATTAAAAAATTAAATTTAAAAAAGTGATGAAAGGCAGTCCCTGCTCTCTGCCCACTAAATGAAACTGAATCAGGCCAGGGGACAGCTGACAGCACTGTATCCAACACTGAGAAGCAGAAACTTGATTTCCCAAATTGTTTAACTGCGGTTCCTGTGTAAGTTGTGATGGGGGAAGGGGATGCAGACCGCAAGTGTAACTCATCTGCAGCTGTGCAAAACCCATCTGGCAGGGAGCTGCTTTCTCTATGAACCACATAAAATAGTTAATGTAGAAATAGAAACTGTCCAGGGCATTCTTTTTCTAATACATTCTGTAAGATGGACAGAAAAAAAGCACAAGAAACTCAAGATCTTTATTTTCTGACAAGATTTGAAAGTAATCAATTCTCATGATTCATGGATTCTGCATTTGTAAAATGCCTATCCACTAAAATTTATTTGTAATCCCAAAATCAATACTCATGGTGATTTCTCAGTCATTTACAAATATGCACAGAGTAAAAAGAATTTGAGTTGCCTGACACACATGTTCAATTATTATAAAAAATTTTATCAGAAAAATCCCAAAGGAAAGCATACAAGTATAAAGATTGCATAATGACAGATGGTAACTAGAATGATCATGGTGATCAATTTGCAACGAATCAGTTCAGTTCAGTCACTCAGTCGTGTCCGACTCTGTGACCCCATAGACTGCAGCATGCCAGGCTTCCCTGTCCATCACCAACTCCCAGAGCTTACTCAAACTCATGTCCATCAAGTCGGTGATGCTATTCAACCATCTCATCCTCTGGCGTCCCCTTCTCCTCCTGCCTTCAATCTTTCCCAGTACCAGGGTCTTTTTCAATGAGTCAGTTCTTTGCATCAGGTGGCCAAAGTAGTGGAGTTTCACCTTCAGTACCAGTCCTTCCAATGAATATTCAGGGCTGATTTCCTTTAGGTTTGACTGGTTGGATCTCCTTGCAGTCCAAGGGACTCTCAAGAGTCTTCTCCAACACCACAGCTCAAAAGCATCAATTCTTCGGCACTCAGCTTTCTTTATAGTCCAACTCTCACATCCATACATGACTACTGGAAAAACCATCGCTTTGACTAGATGGACCTTTCTTGGCAAAGTAATGTCTCTGCTTTTCAATATGCTATCTAGGTTGGTCATAACTTTCTTTCCAAGGAGTAAGCGTCTTTTAATTTCATGGCTGCAATCACTATCTGCAGTGATTTTGGAGCCCAAAAACATCAAGTCTAGCACTGTCTCCATTATTTTCCCATCTGTTTGAAGTGATGGGACTGGATTCCATGATCTTAGTTTTCTGAATTCTGAGCTTTAAGCCAACTTTTTCACTCTCCTCTTTCACTTTCAACAAAAGGCTCTTTAGTTCTTCTTCACTTTCTGCCATAAGGGTGGTGACATCTGCATATCTGAGGTTATTGATATTTCTCCCAGCAATCTGGATTCCAGCTTGTGCTTCATCTAGCCTGGCATTTAGCATGATGTACTCTGCATAGAAGTTAAATAAGCAGGGTGGCAATATACAGCCTTGACGTACTCCTTTCCCAATTTGGAACCAGTCTTTTGTTCCATGTCCAGTTCTAACTGTTGCTTCTTGACCTGCATTCAGATTTCTCAGGAGGCACATGGGTGGTGGTCTGGTATTCCCATCTCTTGAAGAATTTTCCATAGCTTGTTGTGATCCACACAGTCAAAGGCTTTGGCATAGTCAATAAAGCAGAAGTAGATGTTTTTCTGGAACTCTCTTGCTTTTTCAGTGATCCAGCGGGATGTTGGCAATTTGATCTCTGGTTCCTCTGCCTTTTCTAAAACCAGCTTGAACATCTGGAAGTTCACAGTTCACGTATTGCTGAAACCTGGCTTGGAGAATTTTGAACATTACTAGCATGTGAGATGAGTGCAATTGTGCGGCAGTTTGAGCATTCTTTGGCATTGCCTTTCTTTGGGATTAGAACGAAAACTGACTTTTTCCAGTCTTGTGACCACTGCTGAGTTTTCCAAATTTGCTGGCATATCGAGTGCAGCACTTTCACAGCATCACCTTTGAGGATTTCAAATAGCTCAACTGGAATTCCATCACCTCCCCTAGCTTTGTTCATAGTGATGCTTCCTAAGGCCCACTTGACTTCACATTCCAGGATGCCTGGCTCTAGGTGAGTGATCACACCATCATGGTTATCTGGATCATGAAGTATTTCTTGTATAGTTCTGTGTATTCTCGCCACCTTTTCTTAATATCTTCTGCTTCTATTAGGTCCATACCATTTCTGTCCTTTATTGTGCCCAGCTTTGCATGAAATATTCCCTTGGTATCTCTAATTTTTTTGAAGCCATATCTAGTCTTTGCCATCCTGTTGTTTTCCTCTATTTCTTTGCACTGATCGCTGAGTTTTGTGATTCTCTGAGTTTGTTTTCTCTCCCTGCTAGTCTTGGGAACTCTGCATTCAGATGGGTGTATCCTCCCTTTCCTCCTCTGCCTTTCGCTCCTCTCCTTTCCGCAGCTCTCTGTGAGGCCTCCGCAGACAGCCATTCTGCCTCTGTGTTTCTTTCCCTTGGGGATGGTCTTGATCACTGCCTCCTGTACAATGTCACGAACCTCTCTCTGTCCATAGTTCTAACCTCTCTCTGTCCATAGTTCTTCAGGCACTCTGTCTACGAGATCTAATCCCTTGAATCTATTTGTCGCTTCCACTGTATAATCGTAAGGGATTTGATTTAGGTCATACCTGAATGGTCTACTGGTTTTCCCTACTTTCTTCAATTTCAGTCTGAAATTGGCAATACATCAGATCACTATGATGTGCACCAGGAACTAACATAGTGTTGTGGGTCAATTAAACTTCAATAAAAGATTAATCAAAAAAAATTATACAGGGTTTCTTTGAGGGATGATGAAAATATTCTGGAAATAAAGGTTTGATGGTTGCACAATACAGTGAATATTCTAAAAAAAAAAAAAACACTTTTAAATGGTGAATTTTACATTATGTTGAATTATACTGCAATTAAGAAAAATGAAATAAAAAAGCATAAAACTCAGTGATCTTAGAGTTTATTTTAGTGAAACTATTTTCTTCTGAACACCGTCCAAAAGTGGAAATTAGAGGATCACTGTGCAGTGTGAGTTACAAAGTTGTTACTCCAATTAGTTCTGATGGGTTTTGGCACACAAGGCCCTACACACCAAGATAAAAATGAATTCTGAGTTTGACATTTAGAAAGCCTAGATAAAATAAGTAACAATATGCTAGAATCCAGACACTGGGAGATGCAGCCTTATTGTTTTTCCTGCTTTTATTGTTTCCTTTCGTGTTCCCCATCACAACTTGATTTCATGAAAGCCCTATTCAGTGAGACTCTGAGATAAACTTACTCTCTCCCTCATACTTTATGGTGAAATTTACAGATGTACAAAGGACAAAGAGCGAAAGGCCTGGGTAACCAAAGGAAGCCAAGGACCACAGTCCAGTGGCTTTCTTCACGCTCTGGGTCACACCCGTATGAGGGATAACGGCAAAGTGACGGATGACTGTACACCTGAACTAACAAAGTCATTGCTGGAGATGTTAACCTCTCCAGCGCCTACAGTAAACAGAATCAAGCTTCTAGGTGAATGAAATTCTCTGCAGAAGCCCTCATGAGCCTAAACTCTTAAAGTCAATTTTGAAAGACGGGTTTTTCCCATCTCAGGAAGTAAATGTGCAGAACACTTATCTGGGTCTCTTTCCAACTCTTTTTGTAAAGCAATGGCCCCATTCAGCTGAAGACTTTAACCTAAAAATGTAGGTCTCAACATATGAATGAAATGATTATAATTTTTTTTTTTTAAAAAATGTTGGTCTCAAAGAGACCCCAAAATAAATCTATCAAAATTTACGATCTACATAAATACCTATGATCACCACTGTAGCAAGTGTCCAGGGTTAACATCACCAACAGTAAGGTATGTTGGTATCACCTGTCCACAGGTGAGAGAGGCCATCACCTGCGCTGCGCTGCCCACATACCCATGATCTGTGCTACGAGATTACAACGTCACAGTATGACACCACACCAACCCACATTCTGGGATGTTCTACTAGTAACTATCACTCTTCCAAAGTGTCAAGGTTACAAAAAACGGGGAAATTTCTTCATTTTCATAAACTTATGCTTAACTAAAATGTTAACATCAGAAAAAGCTGTACATACAGGGGACACCATGTACTACCCTTGCAAGTCTTCTGTAACTTTTAAAATTATTTCAGAAGAAAAGAAAGAAAGAAAAAAGAAACCATTTGTCAGGACTTCTTCTTGCTCAGGGAAAACAGACTGGCAAATAACTGATTTGCTACATAATTCTATGCTGAGGTTTTTATAAGTATTTTAAAAGGCTGATTAACAGACCTATAAAATAAACATTTAGATGATACCAGTGATAACTGTGGCTTATTATTCTGGCACATTATGTTTTGCTCTTAATTCAAGTTACCCAGGTTGTTTGAAAAAAAATTAAAGAATTGACTGATTTTATAATTGTGGCATTCAATTTCCAAGGTAAGTAATGGTGACCATTAGTAAAATTTGAAAACCATTCTGATTTTTATGTTTCAAGGCATGTTCTATTTGTAGATACGGGTAGTGGTTGCATGGGTTTTTGCAATATATTCTTCTTTACACAATCTTTAGAAAAATTAAACTATGCTTAGAAAAGTGTTGAACACTCTTGTAAATGAATGCTCTACAATAACAACAACAACGGTTTCAACAAATAATAAGTAAAACTTAAAGGACACTAACAAACATTCATTAGTAATTTATTCTGCTGAACAAAAGTTATTTTAAACAAACTTACTCTCTAGTTCTTCTTTTTCAAACTTGGTGTTCACAGTTGAGCTGGTTTTGCCAAGATCCACAACAGCTTCTTCATCGGGACCCTAAAAAGAAATTATTCTCATTCATTCATGAAATCAGTATACACTGAGGACCTACCACGAGGTGTGTTATCTGAGGCAGCCAAAAATATGTAACAGAGGGCCTTCCTGTCAAAGAACTGAATTCATATTATGGCTAACTATATTGTTTTAAAAGTATGTGTATAGGCTTTTTTTTTTAATCCACAGAAGATCATTTAAAGTCTCATGGAAAGAACTGAAATGACAAAGATTTTCTGGACTTCCACGGAAATTACTAAGTAACTGGCACACACATTCACTTCAGTGGAACAACTCTCAAAAATGAGAAGTTAATTAGAAATTATAGAGAATCGGGATTGAGGGAAACCCTTAGATATCATTATAGAACACTTTTTGGGTTTTTTTGCTTTTAGGTATTCTAAATAGAAAGAAACCCACTTAACTCACCTATATTAGATATTGGATACTGGATTATGGCTAAATGTACAATGGTCAAAAATAAGTCCACAGACTTACAATGTATCACTTTCAATCGTAAATTACCAAGAACCAAAGTTATAAGAACTTTTTATTTGTCTACAAAGGAAAAGCCACCTCAAAATTTATCTCTAAGGACAGTCCACCTTCGAGTTGTGAACAGTTTTGTTCCACTCTTCTGCTCAACAAAAAGACTAACCGTATTTACTGTAATACATTACACAGACTATTTTTAAAAGAAAATTTTAGCTTTAACATCGCTTCTCAACTTGTAACTTAACTTTCAAAGGAACATGATAGAATACTCATAAACTACTTATCATGAACTCAGTATGTGCAAGATTCTGCGCCGCTGGCTGAGACAGACAGCAGAAGCCGCTTCCCCCCAAACGTATTACGTGAGCTCGTAAGCCCCCCAGACCTCCCCGGCACAGCTCCCGTGAGGGGCCACAGTGCACCCACACTTGTGGGCAAGGGCGACACGGGGACACCAGCCGTCATTCCAGCACCTCAGGGAGATCTGCTCAACCTTAGGTAGCAGGGACCAGAGAGCAGAGTGCAAGGAGCAGCGACGGGGGACAAGGACCCTCCTGGGCTCAACGAACCGGGGTCTGGGGGACACGACAGAGGGTGGCACTCCAGGTTTTGAAAAGACAGACAGAGAGTCTGAGGAAGAGCTGACTGATGCCCTAAAGGCCTGTCTGAACTTCGGGCGTGACCTGGATCCCTGCACCGAGCACGCACGTGTGGCGCACACAGGCATGCAGACCACGGAGCCTGAGTCAGCACAGCTCACACTGCAGGGCTCCCGTCCCGCAGCCTCTGCCGGAGGACCAAGGCAAGAGTCGAATGCAAGAAAAGGACGTCCAGAAAGAGGCCAAAAAGCCAGAGAGGAGCAGACAGGAGCCGGGCGTGACGACCTAACCGGCCATTCAGAGGGGGATGGGCACCAGGAAAGGGACGATGCTTCTGTTCAGACAAAACTAGAGCGCCACACTCCTCCCGGGCTGCCCCGGTAGCTCAGCTGGTGAAGAATCCGCCAGCAATGCAGGAGACCCCAGTTCGATTCCCGAGTGCGGAAGAGCAGCTGGAGAGGGGATAGGCTACCCTCTCTAGTATTCTTGGGCTTTCCTGTGGCTCAGATGGTAAAGAATCTGCCTGCAATGCGGCCGACCTGGGTGCGATCTCTGGGTCAGGGAGATCCCCTGGAGGAGGGCATGGCACCCCACTCCAGTACTCTGGCCTGGAGGATCCCATGGACAGAGGAGCCTGGCGGGGCTACAGTCCATGGAGTCGCAGAGTCCGACCAGACTGAGTGACGAAGCCCAGCACAGCCCACACCCCCCAAAGCAGGAGGGTTGGTAAAAAAGCTTTCGAGAAGGAGATGAGTAATCTGTTCTTAAGCTTTGAACGATAACTTTGTAGGCAAGAGAGGCAAATGAATACAACAGAACTGAATAAGAATAAAATAATATTAATTACAACCCTGTTAGTATTCCACTATCAATTTCCCAGAAGAAAGTTATTTAACCCGTCAGATTATATTTTTCTTATATTTTTCAAGTTTCGCAGGAAGACCAGCTCCCAACCGTCCCCATGGCCCTTGTGGCTGTTAAACTGCCCTGCACTCCTCTCCACTTAGAACAACAGACTAGAAAGACACATCACACAGTCAGCTTCTCATCACTTTCTGTGTCCAAGCATCACCTGAAGGATCAGTGTGTTTCAGAAAGGACCAAAATTAGAGTTTGCTTGGATAAAATAATCTTTCAAGGTCTCCTCCAACTCTTGACCTTAAAATATCTTACTTTGGGGTATAGCTTTTTTTTCAGTGCATACAAAGTAAATTCATACACAATTATTTCCTGGCTATCTAAATTCTCAGAGTCCTAATTCTCATATCTTAAAACTCAGGAACTGAATCAATTTGATTAAATTTTCAAATAAATTTCCTGCTATCCAAACCCTCACTATTTGTTACTCAAAACTCAGAAACAGACACAGTATATTAGGAAAACGCAGATCTCAATATCCAAACTTAATTTCTGAAGGGAGGCTAGATATCCAAACTGCAGAATCAAACAAACCTGGATATCAAGAGGTATATGACTCTAAAGGACTGGGATTCAATTCAATACATGAAACTCGTAAGTTCAATGACTTGCTAAGCATTTATATAGAGAGAATTGGAGGGCAGGCCATGTAGACCATGATACATTTTCACGTAATGAACTAAGAAAAAGGACAGCTGTACGTGTGATTAAACTAACTTACAGCAATCACACTCCTCTAGAAATGAGCAGAAGCTAAAGCAGGAAACACATACAGGAATGAAGAACTAATAAATCATCCATCCGTTAAGCACGTCACAGTCATGAAACCTTCAAGTTCCCTCCAATGAGTTCATGTTATTTAGTCACTAAGCATGCAGGGAGATAGAAAAAAAAAAGCCACCTCTATTCTTAAACAAGACACAAGTTGTATGAGCCAAGAGGTAACAAACACTCTGTATTCTAAAAGGGATTAACTGCTCCCATTCCAAACTTCCATTTCACAAGAACAACTGCCAAGGAAGCAAAACAATGCACTTTTTCTCTCATCCCTAACAACAATAATAACCTCTTATTTCTATCAAAGATGCATTTACATGTTTAGAGATACTACTAATAACAAGCTAGCACAAAAACAGCTGAGGTTGGGCAAGCTCACAGTATTTATTTATTTAAAATACACATATTCTTGGACCTCTAAACATCTATCATGGAAAAATACTGCCACGTGTGAAAAAAGAGGCATGTAACTAAGAGGACGTCTGAAAACTCACCTTCTCGTGGTTCACCCACTTTGCTTTCCTTAGACTCTGTGAAGCCTTGAGTAAGCAACTGAAAGCCAAGTGAGAATATTATTTTATTGTTCATACTTGGGTTTTCAGTGAGAATGCTTTCACAGGTAACTTGTGAAACAAACTAAAGTTAAAATTTTTGAGGTCTGGAAAAATTACAACACTTAACACTGTTAAAAAAAAAAAAAAAAGCAGGGGCAGGGTATCTGTATTTCTCCCTTCCCTTAAAAACATTATCTACTTTCCAACAACTGTGAAACCTAAGTCAGAAAGGCAGTTTGTTATAAAGGCAAACATTAAGTAGGCACGCACACTGCCTATCTCAACACAGTACATACAAGTACCTGAACAAAGCACGCAGGCTCCAGGGACTAACGTGGTCCAGGGGCTAAGGCCGCGCCCTAGCACGGCGGGCCCCAGCTCAATCCCTGCTCGGGGAACTGGAGCTCACACGCCACGAAAATGCCCCGCGCGCCGCAGCGAGCATCAAGGATCCCACAGCCACAGCTGGGACCCGGTGCTGCCAGACCAATCAATCAAGAAAACCGCTTAAAAAATGCAGGGTGCACATGGCTGTATCTTAAAAACCCCTTAGAATGAAGTCACTCATATTTCAAGGTGGAAATGCATTTCTGAAACAAATACACTGCATTTTAAATTCTATCATCTTAGGAAAATGCGTTAAGCCACATTTCTAAACACAGATTAAGTTACTATACCATATGAAGTACAATTTTATTTTGCTCCTTTTAAAAATATATACAAAAAATGCATGTAAATGTTAAACAGCTGAAAGGTTAAACATGAAACCGCTGACACTGTCACACGGAAGGCTGGGGAAGCAGAAACAGACAATCGGATAGTGTGCACTTTTCCGTTACAATAAACATGTAATTTTGGTAATTTTTAAAAAGAATAAATTCAAGTTTCAATTTAACATGTCAGTTACTTTCAAATCTGCATCTAGAAAAAGAACTCCTCTTCATTTTTTAACTTCAAGAACATAGTGGAAAGCTAAAAATAGAAAAAGCCAAGAGCCACCTCGACATCAAAATGTTTTCATTCTTAACCTCAGAGGAGTAAGCCACACAAGCCAGTCCTTATAAAGCCTGCCTAGAATGAAACAAATCCAAGGCACTGGGAAAACTAAAATGAGGAATAAAAAAGGCACCCTTAGTAAGTGTATCAATGCAAGCTTGTCTGACTGTAATCTTCAGAAAATTATTCTGCCTTGGTTTCGAGTTTTTATTTATAAAATAAGGTAATTATTCAGAATATATCTGCTTTGTAACATAGAAGAAAGCAGCTTTAAGAATGATCCGCATAAGATCACACAGAAAGTTTAAATTCTCTGCATATGAAATGACATATGTACAAGGCTACTTCCTGCAGCTTGTAAGTGGAAACCACCCCCAGGGTCCCTTAAAAGAGGCATGGCAGCGCGCTCACCGGAATACCGAGCTTCTGAAAACTGCAGACGCCGTGTGCTGACGTGAGAGACATGTAAGGCCTGTTACACAGGGAAGCTCACAAGGCGGAGAGCTGCATGCACAGCGTCCCAGAACACTGTCTGCGCAGGGAGGCCCCGGGGGAGGGGCACCTGAACACACACGGGGAACAGAGAGGACAGACAGGCACACAGCGAAACTGGCTCCCTCCGGCGCCAAGAGCAGACTTCTGAATTCACGGGGGTGTCTGTTTTTCATGGCTTTGATTTATTTTAGCCACGTGAATACAGAGGCAGACTGAAATAGGCAGTCTTTTGAAAGCCAGGCCACGCATGCGCCTTGTCCTCATCCACGAGTGTCACCCACCCCAGAAGGAGCCGTGAGGCGAGGCGCCCTGCAAACACGCCAAGCACAGGGCACGGAGGCGCCCTGCAAACGCGCCAAGCACAGGGCACGGAGGCGCCCTGCAAACGCGCCAAGCACAGGGCACGGAGGCGCCCTGCAAATGTGCCAAGCACAGGGCACGGAGGCGCCCTGCGAGCGCGCCAAGCACAGGGCACGGCCACGGGAGAGCCCCACTTCACCGAATCAAAGTAAGGAGGCCAAAAATGCCTTCTCACTGGCCCCACAGCTTTAACACTAGACTAATTAGCAAAGCCTTAACACTACAGAAACAAGTATCTATTAATTTCCTCACTAAAACTGATGTGAACATTCAGCATATATCCTGAAATAGTACTATGATCGTCTAGGAGAATTATTCATAGAAAATACGTTCCTGAACACCTAGGATGAAATGCCAAGAGAAGACAACTAACTCTCACGAGGATCTAGAACTGTATTACTTTAGGAAATTTTCAGAATTTATGCTATCTTATAAATTCAGACACACCGAGAGGGCTTGTTAAAATTCAGCGTCCTGGGCCCAGTGTTGGAGATGCTGACCCAGTGGTTTAGGCGGAGCCCCATCATTCATCCATGTTTTCCCGTCTGCCCACCACATCCCTGGTCACGTTACAGACTTCAGCCTCATGTACTTAAATCGTCCTGCAACAGAGGCTGCTTCCTGCCCTCAACCACTTTAGGAGACCTTATAGGGACCACTCTCACTTCATTCACACTGTTTTCATCCTTCAGAAAATGAAACATACATTTCAATTCATAAGAAAACACTGAAGTTACCATATACTCTCACTGTATTACAAGCAACTCTAAATCTGTGAAGTAGTGCTCTAAAGGCTGATTTGTATGTCAGAATATTTTCCCAGGATTCCTACAGCAATCTATCGAAGTGTATATAAATAGTAATGTCCTACAAAACTTAAGTGTCTTCCAAATATTTCCAAACTCATCCCATCCATCACCAAGAGGTGAACTTAATATTTAAAAATCTTTAAATTTATTGGCAGAAACCTTAAGACTAGGCAAATAATCTTTCTTAATCTAAAGGGGAGAAATCATCAATGATTACTATTTCACAAAATAAAAAGCCAAAGAATGATATTCATAGTTTCTCAAGAATTCACTTGGCATTTTTGATTAATACACTACTCTAAAATAAGTGGAAGAGGAGTAAAAGGCATATGGAAAGTTAAAGCAATTTAAAATGGCAAATTTTAAACTCAGGCAATCACATGATTCCCACAGAAAAAATTTTAAAGCCCTGAAAAAAATGCTTTGTCAACAGACAGAGGAGGAAGTGAATAGATTCAGACACTGGAACAAAGCTTCCAAATTTTTACTTCAAACACATACCATGATGAACACTAAAGACAATCAGAGCTTTACGAAAAGTTACAAAGGAAAAAAGTGAAGAGCTCAAAGAATGTAAGAGCAACAGAACTCCAAGAGGTGTGAGGCATAAAAGTCGGCAAGTGACCGCCTCTGATAATCAAGAAGCTTCTCAGCAGACACTTTGCTGTCACAAGCTTCACTACAGACCGCAGGAGTCACGGACAGACGCAAAGCCTCCTCAGGGTCTATCTGACATTATAAATCACAAACACTATGGCACAGTTGCTATGAGGAGATACTTATTCCAGTTCTAATTCAGCACACACGCCAAAAACACACAGAAACCACTTACTTTAGGCTAGCAAGTATATATGCGTGCTAAGTCGCTCAGTCATGTCTGACTCTTTGCAACCCCATGGACTGTAGCCCGTCAGGCTCCTCCGTCCACGGGATTCTCCAGGCAAGAATACTGGAGTGGGTTGCCATGCCCTCCTCCAGGGGATCTTCCTGACCCAGGGATCGAACCCTCGTCTCTTAGGTCTCCTGCGTTGGCAGGTGGGTTCTTCACCACTAGTGCCACCTGGGGATCCCACTGAGTATACAACAAATTAACAGAAACGAGAATAATAAAATCGAATTCTGAAATGGGCTTTTAAAAAAAACTATCTCAACTTCATCAATAATTAAGATGTACAGAAAACAAGGAGGAAGAAAAATACACACACGAAGATCCAGCAGAAGCTGGACGGCGGCAGCTCTAGCAGGTATTCCGTCAAGATTCCCCACTTTCAGTCAGCCGGGGGTTACCGTTAGCTGGGCGTTTTTAGAATTTCACTGGATTTTTTGACTGAAAAATCAACAGGGAAGAGCCAGGAAACCCCTCACAAACATGGTCTATTTGCCCACCCTTTCCCTGGTTAGTAACTCTGACCCCCTGGATCTGATGGAAAACATAAAAGAGAAGTCTCATGTCCTCAAATAAAGACTAGCAGTCTGGATTCATCCATTTATTCAAAAAATACCTAGTGAGTGGACACTATGTGCCCAAGCATCATTCCAGATACTGGGGCTACATCAGTGAATCAAAAACTGTAATACAATCAAATTGCCAGCTTATTAATTAATTTACAGCTTAGGGGGGGGGCTCCCCATGATAAGACATCAAGGGGTGAGTGAATTATCTTCTCCATTCCAGGCCTTATACAGGGATGGATGGGGCTTACTTTTCCAGTTCAATTTTCTCGTTTTACACACACACAAAGCTTAAGGGACTTGTGGTTCTTCAGCCAGGAGACAACAGTGCAAGGTCACTATTATACAGGCTGAGAAAACACAGTGCTCCCTTATAGTATTTATTAAAACATGTAATTACATGTTTATGTAACTAGTTGCTTAACTTTTCCAGTCTGAACAATAAGCTCCAAGCAGAAGGGAATCAAGTCTGTTCCACTCACCTCTGTCTGCTCAGCGCCAAGCAGGGCCGGCCCTTGGTTAAACACATTGACTGCTGTGTGATTTCCACAGGACAAGACACGGGGCTAAAAAATTTATATGGGACACACTTAGGGCGTCCTTGTGAGCACAATCAACGGTCAAACATAGAAAGGCACTTAATAGTGTGGAATTTAATCAATCAGTTTACAAACAAAAAAGCCCAGCATTAACTCACTGTAAAATCAAAAGTCAATTTACAAGTAGGAATGCCCAACAAAATCAAACAAAATTAAGCATTGTATCAAACAGATCTGACTATTACCTCTCATAGTTAGGCAACATCCACAATTTGTACTGTCTTGATCAAATGATCAAAAACGAGATTTCAACAAAATGTCAAAGGCATAAAATTAAGGGAAAGGGAATGTTAAAAGGTTATTTAACAATACAGTTGTAAACTTGGCCTGTTTCCTCTTTTGACACCTGAGGGTTGCAACATCCATCGTCGCAACAGCACTAGACGGTCCCGTCCCAGAGTGAGCTCTACGGCCCACAAGGGAAGAGCGTCCACCAAGCACCATCACCAAGCACGCAGAGCCATTTCAGAGCCGTCACACACGGTGGCTCAGCCTCAAAACACGTTTAACCATTAAGACAAAGTAATTTCCTTCCTAATACCTTAGCCACATAAAACCGCTTAAAGCCTCATTCACCAACTAATCAAAAAAATATATTTTAGAGAATATTTAATAAAAATGCTACAACACTGGATTTACTTTTCAGCAGATGACTTGCACAGCCAAAGACACAGAGGATGATGATCACTATTCCAAGCCAGTGCTATGAAGCCTGACATTTCTTCTGGGTTCACTGTTACATTCTGAAAGAGTCAAACTGGTTTGTAAGTAAAACACAAGATCATAAGAAGGTACATACAAGGAACTTCTTCAGGCGAAATCTTTCCATAGCGGTATGTAAACACCTTACTTCTGATAGCGTACTACAGCAAGGCCCTTGCAGAGCCCAGGGGCAGCGAGGACATACCTGATTTAGGTCACTGTGCTTTGCACAAATCAACCCTCTAAGTTGCTTTCATGGTGCAGCCAATCACTGTCCTCTAAGTCACCTAATCTTCCTGCTAATAACTGCAACCCACACAGGGTCAGAGCATAAGAGATCTGCCAGGCAATAAACACATGCGGTTGTAACTGAAAATACCAAGAGGGATGCAGCAACCAGCTTTCAACTTCAACCTTCCTACATTAGTTAAACAGATGGCATACGCTAACGCTATATGGAATGGGCGTATGTGTGCTCATGTGTGTTTTAGAGAATTAATCTTCAACCACACAGTCAGTTAAATCTAACTCTTAATTTCATCTAGTTTTCAGGAAAGATCCAAATATGTTTTCACCTGAAGAGTTTTGCTTCTTCATCGTTCCTGTATGTATACCAACTTATTGTAATCATGTTATTAATAACAGGAATAATAAATCCTATTGTGGATTTAATTATCATTTTACCCCCAGATTAAGTATTCCTAAGGGTAACAGCTAACAGCAGCACCCCTCTGACCTTCAGACTCAAGATCTCTTTCCCATAAAAAATGCTCCCTCTGTAAGCGCTTCATCTGCTGGCGTGGTGCGTCTCACTGCGCTGGGCAAGGAGCCCTCAGCTCAGCGACAGGGGTGGAAGAAGGGGAGGGAGAGAAATAAGAAGCTTAAGAGGCCTCAGGAGGAAAGGAGGAATTAGGTACACGTATATTTTTAACTTCCCAAATTGCAGAACAAAATGTTATTCTTCCTCAAAAGACAGAAGATCCATTTCTGCAATATGTTACCTGCTACAATGCTATCCTGGGCACTACTAAACCAATACTCAAATTAAAAGTCTTAAATCAGGTTGTACAGGTTAAAGAGAAAAGTAAAGTAAGTTATAGTCTACTACTTTCTTGACAAAATAAAGATACAAATTCAACATATAAACTCAGAAATTTTAATCTGGCTAGTCCATTAAAGATTTTACAGTTTTATCTTATAGGAATACTTACATTACTTTTAAACCAATCTGTTGAGCTATAACTGACACATGAAAAGCTTAACATATTTAATAAACACAAGTCAAGGGGTTTGGGAATAAGTATACACTCAGGAAGGGCTTCCCAGCTGGCGCTAGTGGTAAACAGCCTGCCTGCCAATGCAGGAGACCTTTAAAGACGCCGGATCCCTGGGTCGGGAAGAGCCCCTGGAGGAAGGAATGGCAACCCACTCCAGGATTCTTGCCAGGAGAATCCCTTGAACAGCGGAGCCTGGTGGGCTGCAGTCCATAGGATCGCAAAGAGTCAGACACAAGTGAAGCGACTTTGCCCAGCACAGCACACACTCATGAAACCATCAGCACCATCACGGCCACGGACATGACCTGGCACCTCTCACAGTCCCCGCTCACCTCCACACTGTCACTATCATCTGCCAGTGCGGCTGTGCGTGCGTGCGGCAAGAACACTTAACCTGCAAGGTCTACCCTTAAAAATGTCAAGTGTACAATGTGGTGCTGACAGCTGTAAGCACTATGCCGCACATACCACCGACGTGCACTGCCTAACAGACGCTCTGTATCCCGATCATCGCTTTCTCCTGGTCCCTGGCGGCCACCATTCTACTCTGCTTCTGCGGTTTTGACTGTTTCATATTTTCATAAATTTATATTTTCATATATAAGTGAGATCATCAGGATATGTCATTCTGTGTCTGGCTTATTTCACTTGGCAATAAATAGACCTGCATGACCCAAAACAGTCTCACTTATTCCCTCGGTTTCTCTGCCCCATTTCCAACCTTTTCTCCATTTTTATCACACAAATATAAGTATACATGCATGTGTGTGTGTGTGTGTGTGTACACATACGCAGACTTCCCCAGTGGCACAGTGGTAAAGAATCCATCTGCAAAGAAGGAGCTACAGGAGACATGGGTTCGATCCGTGGGTCAGGAAGATCCCTGGAAGAGGAAATGGCAACACACTCCTGTATTCTTGCCTGGAGAATTCCACAGACCGAGGAGGCTGGCAGCTGGCAGTCCACAGGGTCGCAGAGTCGGACACAACTGAAGCGACTTAGCAGCATGTGTGTGTGTATGTGTGTGAGTGTCTGCAATACTCACCAAAACTGGAGCTGCATACAACTCACTGTTATACAACTTGCTGTTTTTTTCCACTTACAAATCCTAAAGATTCTTCTGTATCACTATATGGAAACTAAAATTTTAATATAATTTATTAAATTAACCTGTACATGGTAGAAAATTCAAGTCTTACTGAATTGTTCCCGAACAAGCATTCCTCGCAACCTGCTTACACTCACCAGATATTAACTACCTTGTTTCTGCCTTATAACTGTTCCTAGTAGCTAGAGTTGCCATCATAATTTTAAATAACGTACCATTTGAGACAGTATCTGTTTACCCTACAAAAAACAATTAAGATTTTTTTCACCCATATATATAGCTTTTCCTTTTTTTTTTTTTTAGCTTTTTCACTTACATTCACCCTTCCACATCCTGGTTTCAATTAATTTTTTTTTTAATATCAAGACTGATAATACTTACATTCTATTCTATATTTGTAATGAAGCCTTCTAAGATGTGTCCGTTAGTTAATTCTAAAACTTTAAAGCCTGTGTTAAAAAGCATTCAAAGGCATGCATGCATGCACCACCCGAAAGTCCATGGAGGTCATGCCCTGGTGGCCACCGCTCACCCGCGAGGCCTGGGAGTGGGAGTGGGAAACGCTCCGCGTCCCTCCCCCATGCCCTGGGCAGCAGCCCTGACGGGCCAGCAGTCCCCAAGGCTTCTCGGAGGGCCTGCAGGGCTGAGCGCCGGCCCCTCACTGTCACAGCCCCTCTCTAACTGATGCTCACAGAGGCTTCCTTGCACC
This sequence comes from Giraffa tippelskirchi, assembly GCF_054371585.1. Classification (NCBI taxonomy): domain Eukaryota; kingdom Metazoa; phylum Chordata; class Mammalia; order Artiodactyla; family Giraffidae; genus Giraffa; species Giraffa tippelskirchi. The sequence continues at coordinate 1,962,942 of NC_137283.1, forward strand.
CCTTTCATTCCCTGTCCATCACTCTTGCTTCATGGGCTCAGGTTACAAGTAAATTACCTGCAGGGTTTTCCCTGGTGGCTTCGCAGTGAAGAATCTACCTGCAATGCAGGAGACATCAGTTCGATCCTTGGGTCAGGAAGATCCCCTGGAGAAGGAAATGGCAACCTACACCAGTATTCTTGCCTGGGAAATCCCATGAACAGAGGAGTCTGATGGGCTACAGTCCATGGGGTTGAACACAACTTAGCAACTAAACCACCATCACATTGTCTCTGTCTCAGACTCCACTCTTGGGAAAATCCACGCTAACACATACAACAAAAATGTACACATACATGCACCAAAGACGCGTAAAGGAACGTTCACGGCAGCGTTATTCATCCTTAATATGATACTGGGAATGATCCACGTATCCAGAAACAAGCACACCAACAAACAGACTGTGGCATATTCGTATAATGTGATTCCGTGAAGCTGTGAAACTAAACAAAGCACTGCTACAGGCAAGAACAGGGATAAGTTTCACAAACATAATCTGAGAGAAAAAAGCCAAACGTGTAGAGTCATAGATCTCTGGTAAACGTCATACAGCACTTGAAAATATGTGGGTTATTTTCAAATATCTTTTGAAGTTGATTTTTAACATAATAAGAGAACAGATTCTCTACGATTTCAGTACCTTTAGACCATAAAACCTTCGCACTTTGTTTTACATTCCTGGATGTGGTCCACTGTCTCCTGGTTTATAGTCTACGGGAACTTAAACAGAATTTGTAGCCTGCTGTTGTGTGAAAATTGTATAAATCTTAATTTTGGTAAATTGCTTCATAGTGCTTTCCGGGCCTACTATAGCCTTCTGCTTTTCTGTCTATTCACTCTACTAATTTTTGAGAGTTTGATATTGAAACTCTAACTAAAAATCATAATTTATATACTTAAAAAAAATTGTAATATATAATGGAAATATATAATTTTGTTCTATATTTTCTAAATCTATCATCTATCATAATGATGCATTATGATAATTTCATCATTTAAAAAATAAAAAGGAGGAATAAAAAGAACCTGACTAAACATGATGAAATTATTGACCAGACACCAAAAGCAAACATATTCAAGTTCAAAAGACTGAAGCGTTCACTCTTTACATGAGTCTTAAGTCTCTACTACCTCCAGGATAATCCATTAATTTGTATGCTGTAGCTAATGCAAAAAGAAATAGAATTTTAAAAACCCAAAATAAATATTTATTTGCAGATGGTATCACTGTGTACCTAAAATACAATAGATTCCACCAATCAGCACAAATGAAAAGATTCATTTGACAGCAGCCAGTTACAAGATAAATAAATACCAACAGCTTTTCTCTAAACTACCAATAAATAACTAGAGACAGAGGTAGAAAAAGACCCCATATAAGGACAAAATGATAAACTACATAGGAATAAATGTAATCTAAAAAACTATAAAATTTTACTGAAAGACACTAAATAATCTGACACTCTATTCTCCTGGATAGGTAGGCTTTAAATAAATATACCAAGAAAAATAATAATAAAGCTTTCTATATGAATATAGAAATTATAAAGTGAATCCGAATCCCAAAGTGTTACGTTTATCTTTTTAACTGAACTAAATGATTCTGAAGTTTCCATAAAAACTAGAATTTCCAATAAAATCAAGGGGAAAAAAAGGGAGGCACTCTGTCTAATAAATATTCCAGTATACCATGAAACTATGGTAAGCTAAACAGTATGGTACAAGAACAGAAACAATTCAATATAGTAAATGTTTGCCAGACAAAACAGAATGAAGTAACAGATTAAATATATAATGCAGGAAGGACTGTTTGGTTCTCTAATTTGATGAAGCTATCTATGTCAAACGGCAGGTAAAAATAAATTACAATGGATTAAAGATAATGTGAAGAATAGGTCTTTAAAACTAAGAATAGTGTTTTATATTGCTGGAATGGGGACATATTGTTTAGCAAGATGAAAAAACTAGAAGCCATGAAGAAAAAGACTGATATAGGTATTTTTTACTTTATTAAAAAAAAATCCAACACTGGTCTAAAGCAAAGACAATAAAGAGACAAGATAGAACACGAGGAAATATATGCAGCGTAACGGACATGGCATTAAGTGTTTCTAATACAAGAAACTTGATTTTTAAAGGGAAATAAAGGAATATAAAAATGGACAGAGAACATGAATCAAGTAATTCCCTTTGGAGAAAATACAAATGGCCAATAAATAACCACATATTAAAACAAATACTCTTACTAGTGGTTCAACCATTAGATTAGTGGAGGAAAAAAGTCTAATTAACGTCTGAAGCTGGCAGAGGTAGCAAGACACAGAGACACGCTCATGCTTTTAGTGGGAAAGTGTAAATTGCTCAGAACTTTCTGAAGAGGAAGCCAACAAGAATTAACTTACAGTTCTGAGGACACCATTTACCGGGCAATATCCCTTTTGGCTATCTACTCCACAGAAATTTAAATACCAAAATATAAAGATAAGGCCCAGTATGTTTACTGTTTGAACTGGCAAAAAAACAGGAAATGACCTGAGAGTAAATAAACAGGGGGCGGCTGGTTACCTCGGAACATTACAAAGATATACAGAATGAGACGGAACCACACCGTCCCACGCACGAGACGTCAGGAATATATTTTTCACAAACAAGCGAGTTACGGCGTGACATGCTTAACTACGATCACATTTTTATGTTTTACAAAAGATAAAACAGTTCTAGGATACGTTATTACTATCCTAAATATATAAAGGAAACTTAGACTCCAAAACAAAGCAGTTCTCTGAAGGTCCTACAGCTGGTACCTGGATAAGCTAGAATTTAAAACCACGATGCCGCCCCTGCAGAGACACGCACTTCTCAGAAGGCCCCTCACAAACATTACTTTTATTCTCATTGTAGGCAACTTTGTAAGGTAACCGGGCGGATCACCCTCCACCCCAGGGCTGCCCGACTTCACAACCTGGGCTCTTTCCCGGGGCCACATCCTTCCCCCTAACTTACCCCACAGGTAATTTTATTTGCTCCTATGCTTTATTTAGGGAATTTTCAGGAAAAGATACAGCATTCCATCACAGACACATTCACTGAATTAGTTTTGAATATTTTAAGTGGATTAGAAATTCAGTAACAGCTAGTAACTACCATAAAAAGCAAGACCTTGAACATTATAATCAATATATGAAGGTACCATTTAAATTTGGTTTCCATAGATAAATTTGAAGCGAACAGCCAGGAAAAGAAGAAAGAAAAGTCCCTTTAAGACCAGAGGAAACCGGACTAAGTTTTAAACGTGTTTCAAAGGGGAGCACGGCCAGCCCGCTCTTCCCCGCGGCTACAAGCAGGGGGCTCACGCGGCGCAGACCCGCCGGCTCAGCACCGCCACTCGCCCCCCCAGGGCGACGCACGCTCGCCCCCCGGCGGCCACCGTCAGACACGGGGCGTGTTGCTCTCACTCAAGCCCAGTGAAGGGTCATTTCTCTCCCTCCACAATCTCCGTCTTCTCTCTCAACTCTTGGGACCTTCGGCTCTCCGCTCCTTGCCTCTGTGGACGGGGCTGCCGGGTTTGGGGCTGGACACTTCTCTGCTGGGGGCAGTCTTGGGAGTTGCAGGGTGGTCAGCAGCATCTCTGGCCTCTCCCTACTCCACGCCAGCAGCGCACACAACCCCTGCGCCCCACAGCCGTGACAAACACAATCTACCCAGGAACTGCCAAATGCCCCTCAAAGAGTGAAAACACACCCAGCACGCACACCCACGGAGAACCACTGCCTCAGAAAGAACTGGGGGCTGCGACTCACTTTCAGCACTTCAAGATGTTGTCAAGAAAAAAAAAGTGGCCAGATTCTTCCTCGTAAATCCCCATGAACTCAGACATAACCCAAAGGCTCCATCCTTTTATAAAAATGGCATTTAGCAATGAACTCTACGGGAACAAACGCATCTCGAATGTGCATTTAGAGTTTTACTGAAAGCTACCTGTTCTCAGTTTACAGACAAACCAACGATGTCATGTGGATAATTTTACTCTAAAAAATATTCCTACTGTAATTTCAACATAACATTTTCAGCTAAATGCAGGATAGACATGTTTTTATACGCATGATTTTGAAACCTTGCAGAAATGCAGAGCACCTCCACCCTGACTCATCCATACTGACTAAATACACTGGAAAAATCATTGTAACTTGTCCTGTTTGTATTTCACCACAACACAGTTTTTTGGTTAATCTGCTAAATTAGAATTCATAGTCCTACCCTGCCTGGAAGGATGCGAACTAGACAGTCAGTTTGACAAGGAGATAAAAGGGAGGCGGTTGAAGTAGAAGCAGAAATAAGAAGTGGCTTCAAGTGGTACTTGGCAAAGAAGCCATGTCAGAGACATGAAAATGAAGGTTAGAGGCAGCGGTTTTCTGTCCTCTCTCTGAAGCTCCTCTTCAGCTTTTTCCTGGGCCCCAGCAAAAACTCTACAAACTCAGAAGAAGTATCTAAGACTTACTTAAACTTGCAGTTAAAGACCACACATTTAGATACATCTCTGACACGAGGCAACCAAAAGAACCCTGCCTGGAACACACACAATTCCTCCTACTTGGTTTTACTTACTAGGATAAAAGCCGTCACTTACAAAACAGCAGTAATTTAAGATTTTAAAATTAAAATACTGCCAAATGTTTGTTATGCAGGTAAACTGACAGGTCTTTACCAATTACAACAAATGGCTTTTGTGTTTCAGGGGCTTCCCTGGTGGCTCAGATGGTGAAGAATCTGCCTGCAATGCAAGAGACCCGAGTTCAAACCCTGGGTTGGGAAGATCCCCTGGAGAAGAGAATGGCAACCCACTCCAGTATTCTTGCCTAGAGAATTTCATGGAGAGGTCTGGTGGGTATTCCTTGGTATTAGTTCTTTTTAAAGAGTCAAGATAATTAATGTTTACGTTTCAAATCACCCAAGCCTGAATGAAAATTAATTCACCAGTCATACTCATGGCTCAATAAAATATAATCCAACTTTAATCATTTTTAGTAATTCCTTCAAACAAACCCATGGTCAGGCATTTTATTTCGTATTCTCCCAATATTGTCCATATTTGTTCTCTAGTAAGAGAAACATTTTATGGAGTGAAAACAAAACTTCCTTACAATAGTGACTCATTCTAAGCTTACAGAAGGCAAAGGAGAAAGGAAAACAACTTGGAGGTCATCAAGATAACATGAGAAATCAAAGATTTGGGTTGGGATTATCTCTTCTTCCCATATAACTAACATGCATAGCAAACTGATTTTTAAAAGGATAAACTGAAGGATAAAGACAACAGAAAAAACCACACCAAATGAGAGATTTCATAAAATTTTTGGAAGATGGAGAGCGGATGTAGGGATGGTTATTTCATCTGGAAAACAGACAGTAACCTAAACATGGCGACGGAAGAAATCAGGTAGGACACGGAAAGCAAAACCATGCTTCATTAATTAAACGCGGCATAACATGTCATTACGCAGATTAATGTATATATTAAATTGTAACTAAATATTACATACTAAATTGAGAAACAGCTTCTAATTAATGACCTAAGCCAGGAAATTATCTCTACAAATTGTATTAGCATAAAGTTTATTGAAAACTATACCTATACAAATATAATACAATTTGTCAACTAGTTCATTCTAGCTGAAGATAAAACATTAATGGGTATAGGGTCTAGATCCAGATCGCCTAAATTCAAATCCTAGTTCTTCTCCTCACTAGATGGGCAAGTTATAACCTCACTGTTGCTCAATATCCTCATTTGGAGAATGTGGCTAATAACAGTACTTTCAACTAATAGGTTATAAAAATTAAACAAGATGAATATAATGTGCATAGAAAAGTTCCTGGTACAAAATAAGTCCTCAGCTAAATATTAAGCATTAGTACCATCCTACCACAGGATCATCTTTACTTGTATCTCACCAGAAGGAGCAAAGGCTCTCTCCTTTGGCCAAATGTCAGTAGTCCCTACACCCCCACGACGGCCTCCATTAAAAAGAAGTCTGCTTTACCATTCCTCAACAAGTGTCACTGAATGATTCTTTCTGTAACGGAGTATTTTTTTAACATTGGCAGCCAGCGAAAAAGGTTCTGCATTGTTCCAGACAATAGAAATATGGTGATGAAAGGAAGCATGAAAACAAACAGACTTAGCAGACGGTTAGGAGGCTGGATTCGGTGTGTGGAGAGGGCAGGAAAGTTACAGATAATGCTCACAGTTTCAGATCTACGTAACCGGGAGCGGTGCCATTCACTGAGATAAGGAATGCGGAGCGCAGGGAACCTTGTTAAGTTCTAAAACACGTGCAGCCTCAGCTGAGTTATCCAAGTGGAAATAGCAGTGGATGGGGCTCCCTTCTGGCATCTTCTACGCACTCCGCAGAGAAAGTAGTAGCATTTCCTAGGATTGAGGGCAGAGGGTACAGTCTGAGAGTAGGGAATGTGCAATGTACCCCATGCAGAGAACAGGAGACAATTAGAAAGACAGGAGGCATCTTCTGTCTTTAAGGAACCAGAGAAGGGTATCAACTTGTTTTGAGCAACCTAACACAGTTAAACTGATTGAGAATTGGGGATTTACCAAAATATTTGATACTAACAGACATGATAGTATTCCCTCTCAAATAAGACAGAGGCCATGCAAACAGGGGGGCGTGGAAGTAACGGACCTTTAAACAAATCAGGGGGTGGGTAGTAAGTGACTCCAGAGCCTCAAAGTTCAACAAATAAGAATTACGGGACTAATGGAGTAAGAGAAGAAAGCTTTAAAAAAAAAAAAAAAGGAGCTTGTAGTGAGACTTCAGTATCTAAATTTAAGAATTCACTTAAACAGGAACTCCGGAAGTCAAGGCCATAGGTCCTGAGCATTACAGAATGGAAGTAAGGGTCTTGACAGATGAACAGATGAGAAAAATGAACACACCCGACACTGGTCACCCCGCCTGCACTCTCAAGGAACCTAAGACAATACCAGGCCTTTGCCCGAGGGGCCCACAGAGGCCTGAGAGGCGGGTGTGAACCCCTTCAACAGCTGAGAGCACGCTACCAGCAACAGGGAAGGCAGACGCGGAGCGCGGGCCCACACACCACAAGCCTCAAAGGAGCAGGCAGGCCGAGGCAATGAAAGCTCCCTGTAACCAGTCCTCTCACCCTGCTGGCTTGTCAGCAAAGGAGCCGCCTGCAGTGCAGGGGACCCAGGTTCCGTCCCTGGGCAGGAAGATCCCCTGGAGAAGGAAATGGCAACCCACTCCAGGATTCTTGCCTGGAGAATCGGGCTACAGTCCAGGGGGATAGCAAGCATAGGATACCACTTAGCAACTATATCACCCCCCCATGACTCAGCAGGAAGAGGGGAAAAGCTGGCTAAATTATCAACAAGGGAAACCGTCAGCTTTTAATGGACAGATGCAGACTATATCCACTATATACATCCACTACAAACATTCCCATTCGGATTAAGAAAATGACACTGCTGAGCAGAAAGTAAAAGGCACCCTATGTTTGTCCTGTGAGCGTTTCCCACAGCACTAAGATGGGTATTAAGGGCGCGCACCGTACCAGCTTGAGAGCCAGGCATCCTGGTCTGAACCCGATGCCTCCACTCATCAGCGGCATGACTGTGCAGAGGCCCCCTCTCCCTCGTTTGTACAACAGGAATACCGCCCCCCTAGTACATGTGATGACAGGGTTACGTTCTAACTCCACTCACAACACATGCGCACATATCAGCAGTTGATAGCTCAACTATCAGCAACAAATAAAAAGTTAAAAAATCTTAGAAAACAAGCTATTCACACCATCAGAAATATGAACATCACCCGAATTTATAATAAAAACTGAAAAGTAAACAAAATCCATTTATAAAGTGACTAACACTTTTAGATATCTCTATACAAATGCTACTTTTTAATTTTTATACTTTACAAATACATATCCTGTGAAGTAAACGAACTTTCATAAAGTCAGTCTTTATGGAGTGTCTGTCTTACGTTTCTCAGGCAGCGCGTGGCAGCGGTGAAGGCGTCCATCTACAGAATCAGAGAGGGAGAGACTGGTCACAGTGCGGCAAGTCTGGGGCAGGGACTGCGAACACAGCAGTTAAGGACGCAGAAAGAAAAGGTAAGAACAACCATCATCTTCATGGTTTTCTTTTTAAAAGCCCTGGCAAGTATGTGAACGAATACCTTTCAAAAAAAGTTTTTGAAGAAAAAAAGCAGATAACAGCTTAGGTGTTTAAATGAAATATACATGGGCCACAGATTCTAACTAGATATGAAAGAAAGTGCACCAGCGCAAAGAGGGGGAAAAGGGTGCTGAAGATGATAAGCAATAAAAAGCCTCAAAGTTCAAAGAACAAGAATGATGTGAGTATACTGGTTACCAAATCACATGAATGACCCTGTAAATTAGAAACGGACATAAATTCCTATTACAGCTTCACTCTAACAGTCATCAAAACCTCAAACATTGATGAGCCTTGAAAACCTCTAAGGGGACTCATTTCTAGAATGGCCTACATAAGTTTAGCGGACTTCTGATGACAGACACGCCTAAACACACTTAAACTCTTCCAAAGCCTAAACTTCAATTATGCGAAAACGGCTTTCACTACAACCACCTTCACATTAAAAACAATTAATGTGATCAACAGTTAAAAGTCATTCCTATGGTGCCACAAATGATGACCCAACTGGCAGTCTCTGAAAAAGATGAGTACTTATACAGTCTCCCAAAAATAACTTAACTTTTTTTAGAGATAATCATTCGACTGATTTGTGTGGGAAAGAGTTATAAGAGAATAACTTCAGATATTTAAAGATATTTTATTACAAAAATAATGTACACTCTATGTAAAAACTTTGAAAACTAAAATATAAGAATCTGTCTACCTTCAAATTCCACCTCCAAGATATACTCAATATTTACTCTGATCTACTTCAATACTGAATATTAACAATATTAGAATTAATAATACTGAATATTAAATTTTTATTCCATTAAACAAACACAAAAAATTAAATCATACGGGAACATATTCAACGCTTTTCACCGTCAGATACTTAATCTGCAAATATACTCAGTTTTACATTATAGTTGTGTTTAAGCATTATCCAATACAATAAACAAATCCAGTTTTCTTCCAAGCCTCTTCTAATTGAATGTCATTAAGCATCCATGCTTCTCATGTCGCCTCATAAAATCTCAGAGTAGTTAATCTGCTGTACTAACAGAGTCCTGAGTCAGCAGTATAGGCGAGACCGCTATAGCATCTTCCACACTGGTCCGTTCCAAGTGATCTTCTCATTAAATATATTGCCATATTTCAGGTACTTCTGAATCAAACTAACTAAACAAAGTCTTTCTGATTACAGCAGTATAAATTTATCTTTGCTCAGGAGCCTAAAGGATTAGTTGATGACAGTCTGAGAATAAACAGAGGAAAATCTGCTCGCAGTTCTTCCTTCTCATTACACTTCATTTATTATATACAGAACCAGTAGGCTATTACAAATCAAATGTGAAGCTAAATTCCCCAATATAAAAACTGCCGATGTAGCATTAATTTCAGTTCAGTTCAGTCACTCAGTCGTGTCCGACTCTTTGCGACCCCATGAACCACAGCACACCAGGCCTCCCTGTCCATCACCAACTCCCAGAGTCCACCCAAACCCATGTCCATCGAGTCGGTGATGCCATCCAGCCATCTCATCCTCTGTTGTCCCCTTCTCCTCCTGTCCTCAATCTCTCCCAGCATCAGGGTCTTTTCCAATAAGTCAGATCTTCGCATCAGGTGGCCAAAGTATTGGAGTTTCAGCTTCAGCATCAGTCCTTCCAATGAACACCCAGGACTGATCTCCTTTAGGATGGACTGGTTGGATCTCCTTGCAGTCCAAGGGACTCTCAAGAGTCTTCTCCAACACCACAGTTCAAAAGCATCAATTCTTTGGTGCTCAGCTTTCTTTTTAGTCCAACTCTCACATCCATCCATGACTACTGGAAAAACCATAGCCTTGACTAGACAGACCACTGTTGGCAAAGTAATGTCTCTGTTTTTTAATGTGCTGTCTAGGTTGGTCATAACTTTCCTTCCAAAGAGTAAGCGTCTTTTAATAACAGTGTTTAATTGAAATACTTAGTTGCGTATGTTAAAATTTTAAATGAGAAAAGAGTAAATATTATTCCTAAAGGAACGCAATCCAGTACTAATTTATAGAAATGGATCTTTTAAAATTTATTTACTAATGTTTGGCTGCGCTGGGTCTTCACTGCTCTGCACAGGCCCCCTCTAGCTGCGGTGAGCGTGCTGCGCGGCATCTTGCGGCGCTCCTCTCGGTGGGGAGCAGGGCTGCAGGCCCCTGGGCTGCAGCAGGCGCTGCACGGGGGCTCGGTGCACCACGGCATGCGGGATCCTCCAGACCAGGGACTGCGCCTGTGTCCACTGCACCAGCAGGCGGATTCCCATCCACTGCACCCGGTGAGTCCCAGAAATGAATTTTCTTTTAAAAATTTTTAATAACAACCCCGGGAAGAAATATATTTTACATCATCACCAGTATACACATGTACCTGTTTACATGTACTGTATACTGTATACATAAAACAAAAGTTCCACAAAACAATATTTGCCCTTACTATGGCATTGTTATTTTCTATTCTTTTCTTTTTTAATGCTGTGTTAATCCACTAGTTGTTTTGGCAAACCACTAAGAAGTCACAACCTACAGTTTGGAAAACAGTGAGACCATTCAGAGGCAATGAAGACGCAGACAATCTGCCCTAAATTTCAGATGCTCCCCAACTTAGAATGGTTCAATTTAACAGTTCAGTGTAACAGTTCCATTTTACCATGGTACTAAACAAGACAAGCAGAGACATTACTTTGCCAACAAAGGTCCGTCTAGTCAAGGTTATGGTTTTTCCAGTGGTCATGTATGGATGTGAGAGTTGGACAGTGAAGAAAGCTGAGCGCCGCAGAATTGATGCTTTTGAACTGTGGTGTTGGAGAAGACTCTTGAGAGTCCCTTGGACTGCAAGGAGATCCAACCAGTCCATCCTAAAGGAGATCAGTCCTGGGTGTTCATTGGAAGGTCTGATGTTGAAGCTGAAACTCCAATACTTTGGCCACCTCATGCGAAGGGTTGACTCATTGGAAAAGACCCTAATGCTGGGTAGGATTGGGAGCAGGAGGAGAAGGGGACGACAGAGGATGAGATGGTTGGATGGCATCACTGACTCGATGGACATGGGTTTAGGTAGACTCCGGGAGTTGGTGATGGACAGAGAGGCCTGGCGTGCTGCAATTCATGGGGTCGCAAAGAGTCTGACACGACTGAGCGACTGAACTGAACTGAACTGAAACAAGACACATCTGGTAGAAACCATACTTCCACTTTTGAGTTACAATCTTTTCCCAAGCAAGAGATAAGCCTTCCTGGTGAGGCTGGGTGGCCACAGCTCCCCATCAGCTGCACAATCCTGCTCAACACACTTAAAACCGCTCTGCACCCAGACAGCCATTCCACTTTCCACCTTCAGTGCGGTACCCAATAAATTACATGAGATGGTTTTCAAATTAGGTTTGAGACAGATGACTGTGCCCAACTGCAGACTAATTGTGAAGGGTCCTGGGCACACCTCGGGTGGGCAGGGCCAAGCTTTGCATTAAATGTGTTTTCGACTTAGGACATTTTGAACTTACGACGGGTTCACTGAAACACTGACCCATCGTTAAGTCGAGGAAGATCTGCTCTTTCAAAGTTGGACAAGCACAGACGGACGCATCAGAGCTTTAACTCCGTGGCTACTTTGCAAAGTGGATGACAAGAAACAGAGGAGTTAAAGCTGTGCTTCATGACCCACGAAGTGAGTAAAACATTCTCACTAAAGACTCCAGACCTGCACTCTGCAAATCACAGGTCATCTCTTTACTTCAGACAACAAACTAAGGTAAGAGCTGTGATGCTACAGTGATTAGAGGCACTTAAACAGTAACTGGCCCCACCCACAGGCCCAGACAAAGCTAGTCCACCAGGGCTCATCTATTGCAGTGTAACAGATAATTCCCTTGAGGCTGCATGGAAAATGTTCTCATTTTGGCTTTCTACAAAAATTTTCTCAATGATCATGATGTACTCCTCCATCAGATACCTCTCGGCCTAGTCTAGGTATAGGGTGATGATGCTACCCCAGTGATCTGCTGAAATTCACTACCACCCGACTGTCACCTCAAACAGCCCCAAACTATTTGAGGTTCACAGCCAGAACTTCAGCAGCATGGGCACTGCGCAAATAAAACATATTCCTCATAGCTAACCCACTCAATATTTCAGCACTTAGCCTTTTAAACCCATTTATTCCTAAATCAATTTGATCAGCAATAATAGCAAAGTAAATTACCATATAAAAATTGAGTAGATGCAATTATGTAAAACATACAACTGGTAATTTTTAACTGTGACTTGAAATAATGCAATTTAATCTAAAAATCCTTCCCCCACCTTATTGCCCATCCTCCTCATCACACCTTTGATTTCTAGTCAATAAAGTTACTTGTATGTATTTGTATCTTACCTCTATCAAAACTGTCTTTAAAAAAGATCTGAAGTAGCTTGGAAAATATAGGTAAGGAAACACCAATCTCAGCAAAGAACAGTTAACTTAAAAGTCCACAGTGACATCCTTAAAACAAACTGTGTTATTCTTTAAAACTCCCATGAGAATTCACACATTTGTAAAACAGAATGGAAACTTGGCTGTTTAAACTCAATAAAATTCAATGTTACATAGCTAATCTGAAAATTCCTAAATATCTCTACATGGTTTAATTATCCAATGATTTAAATAAATACACAAACACATATTAAAATGAACGTGTGCGCACACTTGAATGTATATATGAGCAAGCTGTGCTGTGCTTAATCGCTCAGTCGTGTCCGACTTTTGCGACCCCATAGACTATAGCCACCAGGCTCCTCTGTCCATGGGGATCCGCCAGGCAAGAATACTGGAGTGAGTTGCCACGCCCTCCTCCAGGGGATCTTCCCAACCGACGGACTGAACCCAGGTCTCCCACATCGCAGGCAGCTTCTTTACCATCTGAGCTATATATGCATACGCATATGTGTGCGTATGCATATGCAAAACAAAATTCAGAACATTCATGTTAGTTAAAATACATTCCTGTTGTTTCAGTTTAAAGAAAAAAATGACAATTCAATTTAAGAAGAAACTATGAACTCTTAATAGAGTATAATTTCTTATTACTATGCCTCAGTAGACAAACCAGGAGCCATCTTATAGTTAGTCTGCCAAGCAGATGCAATTTTCCTTTGCACTGTAATCCCCTGCAGACTAAATTCTGAAATCCTAAGTAACAAGAGAATACAGTAAAAATCTCTTCAAGGCAGAATTAAACTATCTAGCAACCCCTGCAATCTATAACAAGCCAAGAGTCAGAAGACCATCCATCTCAGGTGGTAAACTTTGTGCCGGAATTGACAGAACAGAAAGACCTTCCCCCATCCCGTCTAATAACTACAAGATTTCACTTGTTACCTATAACAAATCTACAGTAGATAAGAAATTCAAGGACAAAAGAAAATAATTTTAAAAAGATAAGATTAAAAATACCCACAAGCCTAAAGCTAGTTAGTGATCAGTAGTCTGTTTTGTTTTTTTTGGCTTCACTGGGCTTTCGTTGTTGATCGAAGGCTTTCTCTAGTCATGGTGATCAGGGGCTACTCTCTAGCTGCGGTGCACAGGATTCTCACTGCAGCGGCCTCTCTCGTTGCAGAGCATGAGCTCCAGGGCACTCGTGCCTCAGAAGTTGTGGAGCATGGGCTTCGTTGCCCCACGGCACGTGGAATCTTCCCGGACCAGGGAGTGAACCTGCGTCCCCTGCACCGGCCCACCAGGGAAGTCCCGGTAGTCTATTTTTAAAAGGACAGCCATATATCACCTTTTAAATGTTTTGTCAAATGGTTAAAATTATTTAAGAAAAACTATATTATGCTTTAAACTTCTCAACATTTTGCCAAGATATAATTATATTCTTTAAATTTGTGACTTAAGGCAACTTGTGAGTTAAGAGGAAAAAAAAATGTGTATATATATATATATATGTTTCTGTCCCGGGTTCCTGACAAAGAACTCCTAAAACACTTGTAATTTCCTAACTGATAAGAGAACTAGGAACATCTTTTGTTCTAATGTTTGGTCTTTGACCCTGCTTTCTGACACAGGTCTCCTAAGTCCCTCGGAATTTCCTGGGTGAGAACGTGGCTGCACAGCAGGAGGTGGAGTGGGGACAGAGTTCTCCATCCTTCTCTCATCAGTATTTAGAGCCTCTCCCCATCACTTGCCCGAGTTCCGCCTCCCATCAGATCAGGGGCAGCATAATAAATCTAAAGTCCCTGAATCATCCCACAGCCATCCCACCCACCCCACCCCCTACCTTCCCTGTCCATGGAGAAACTGTCTTCCATAAAACCGGCCCCTGGTGCCGAAAATGTCAGGGACCATTGGTTTATCACATCCTTTCATAATAAACTGGCAAATGGTAAGTAAAGAGATTTCCTGAATTCTGTGAGCCACTCCACCAAATTAATCAGCTCCAAAGAGGGAACTTCTGATTTACAAGTGACAGAAGCCCAGGGGTCCGGGGCGGGGTGGGGGGCCGGGAGGAGCCTTGTACTCCATTATGGGATCTGACATCATCTCCAGGGGCACAGACCCGAGTGGAATTACAGGACGCTGAGCTGTTGTCACAGAGCCGCACGGTGGGGACAGCCCGCACACACCTGAGGTCAGAGCTGCTGCGAGGGTGGTCACCGTGAGCTCAGACAAGAGACGCGGGAGGAACACCAAGTTTTTCCTAACACACAATCCCTGCCCACAGAGCTAGACAGGATCGCTCAACGTCAGGGCGTAAGGAGACCTAACACATTCCATTTTCTAGGTCTTCAGCCAATCTGTACACTAACTCTTACAATTTTGTAACATGAGATATTTTAAAAAAACACAGGATAATTATTCATAACAAGTTTCCAAGTTCACATTTAGTATTTTATATAGTATATTCTTATCTCTAATCATGAAAAAACCCTGTTAGTATTTAATATCAATTTTACAGATGAGAAAAATGAGATTCAAAGATAGCGGCTGCCCCGAGGCCGCCTGGTGGCAGCTCAGAGACAGGTAACCCACGTGTGTTTGAACCCCAAGCAGCACCTGTTACTAAAGTTAAGCCACTTCCAAATTTTATCTTGTTCTGAAAAAGAGGTTTTGGGCTTGTGGTTATTTAGCGACTTTCCTGTTACTGAATAAAAATAGCTCAATAAAATAAAATGAAAGACCAAATGAAGGCCAACTTTAGTCTGAATGAATCCCTTATTCAAAGTTGGCCAAATATAAATAGGCTCATAACAGAACCTTATCCTGAGGATACTGCTAATGGCACGTGCAGAAATGGAAAAGGAAGTTCCTCCTGAACGTATTATGAGGTCATCTGGGAACAATTAAAGGAAAACAAAAACAAATACAGAATATAAAGGACTCTGAGTCAATGCACTGGTTAGTTATAGCACCTGTATAAACAGTGATCCATGGGCTGCAAAGTTAGGAGACAGCCCGGAAAAGAGGAAGATCCACTGAGGGTCCACAAACTTCAAAATTACCAAAATAAAAGCACATGAAATTCTATTAATGTCAGTAGTAATTTAAAGAGTTCACAGAAATAGCCAATTTTACACCAATATATACAGTAGTTGGGATCTTCCCTGTAGCTCAGACGGTAAAGAATCTGCCTGCAATGCAGGGGACCCGGGTTCGATCCCTGGGTCAGAAAGATCCTCTGGAGAATGGCAGTCCACTCCAGTCTTCTTGCCTGGAGAATCCCATGGACAGAGGAGCCTGGCGGGCCACAGTCCATGGGGTCGCAGAGTTGGACACGACTGGGCACATATGAGTATATGAAGTAGCTAACATCGTATCTGGGGTGAGATCCCTTTTCTTGCTATTGGCTATAATCATACACTTTGAAAGTCACTGTTTTCAGAAAGCAAATATTGAAAGTAGTAATATACAAGTAAGAGACTCACTATTTTCCAATAATCAATATAAATGTATTTCAAACTTCTAAAAATATCTTAAGAGTCATAAAACTTTCATTTTAATGATGCTTAATGCGTACTTGCCAAAAATCCTAGCTCAGGTTAAAAAAAAATGGTAGGCACTCTTACTCTGAGATCAATCCAAACTATTTATTCAATATTCCCACTCATCAGAACCAAGGAAAGGAACATTCTGTTCTCTTCTACTGGTAGTTGCATAAAGCAAAATAGGAGCCTTTCTCTTAACAGTATCACCATAAGTAAACAGAATTTATTAATTTACTGATTAAACAATTAACTAGAAATATATTGTTTCAAATCTATGAGTTCATGGTATTATCCTAACATTCATTCATTGAACAAATATTCATTGATGGCCTTCTACAGAAACCCTCTCTGCCTATGAGTTCACATGTATAACAGGAATCAGTTCAGTCCAGTCACTCAGTCATATCCAACTCCTTGAGACCCCACGGACTGCAGCACGCCAGGATTCCCTGTCCATCACCAACTCCTGGAGCTTGCTCAAACTCATGTCCATCAAGACAGTGATGCCATCCAACCATCTCATCCCTCTGTCGTCCTTTTCTCCTTCTGCCTTCAGTCTTTCCCAGCATCAGGGTCTTTTCCGAAGAGTCAGTTCTTCCCATCAGGTGGCCAAAGTACTGGAGCTTCAGTGTCAGCATCAGTCCTTTCAATGAATATTCAGGATTGATTTCCTTTAGGATGGACTGGTTGGATCTCCCAAGTCCAAGGGACTCTCAATAGTCTTCTCCAACACCACAGTTCAAAAGCATCAATTCTTCGGTGATCAGCTTTCTTTATGGTTCAACTCTCACATCCATACATGACCACTGGAAAAACCATAGCTTTGACTAGACAGACCTTTGTCAGCAAAGTAATGTCTCTGCTTTTTAATATGCTGTCTAGGTGGTCATAGCTTTTCTTCCAAGGAACAAGCATCTTTTAATTTCATGGCTGTAGTCACCATCTGCAGTGATTTTGGAGCCCAAGAAAATAGTCTGTCACTGTTTTTACTGTTTTTCCATCTATTTGCCATGAAGTGATGGGACTAGATGCCATCCATGATCTTCCGTTTTTGAATGCTGAGTTTTAAATCAGCTTCTTCACTCTCCTCTTTCACTTTCATCAAGAGGCTCTTTAGTTCCTCTTCACTGTCTGCCATAAGGGTGGTGTTATCTGCATATCTGAGGTTATTGATATTTCTCCTGGCCATCTTGATTCCAGCTTGTGCTTCATCCAGTCCAGCATCTCTCATGATGTACTCTGCATATGAGTTAAATAAGCAGGGTGACAATACACGGCCTTGACATACTGCTTTCCTGATTTAGAATCAGTCCGTTGTTCCATGTTCGGTTCTAAATGTTGCTTCTTGACCTGCATACAGATTTCTCAGGAGACAGGTCAGGTGGTCTGGTATTCCCATCTCTTTCAGAATTTTCCACAGTTTGTTGTGATCCACACAGTCAAAGGCTTTGGCATAGTCAATAAAGTAGAAGTAGATGTTCTTCTGGAACTCTCTTGCTTTTTCAATGATCCAGCAGATGCTGGCAATTTGATCTCTGGTTCCTCTGCCTTTTCTAAATCCAGCTTGAACATCTGGAAGTTCTCAGTTCACGTACTGTTAAAGCCTCACTTAGAGAATTTTGAGCATTACTTTGCTAGCGTGTGAGATGAGTGCAATTGTGCGGTAGTTTGAACATTCTTCAGCATTGCCTTTCTTTGGGATTGGAATGAAAACTGACCTTTTCCAGTCCTGTGGCCACGGCTGAGTTTTCCAAATATGCTGGCATACTGAGTGAAGCACTTTCACAGCATCATCTTTTAGGATTTGAAATAGCTCAACTGGAATTCCATCACCTCCACTAGCTTTGTTCATAGCGATGCTTTCTAAGGTCCACTTGACTTAACGGGAATAGTAAGTGATTTAAAGATGCCCCCAAAAATGTGTGGCTCAAAGTAGGCTTTCTCTAAAAAGCCAGTGACCAGTTCTTCACCAACACAGCCACAGCAAAAACAAAACCAGAAGTCCTAGATGAGTGATTTACATCAATGTGACAAAAATGACATCCTTCCCCCGCCAGTGCTGCAACTGGAGGGAGACAGAGCAGAATCTTCAGTGGGGTTTGCCTGTTATCTGAGGAACTACAGTCTCAGACCATCACTGAGGTGTACATGCAAATGGAAATATAAAAACACCTTCAGGAGCAGTACTCTCCTTTCCAAATTACTGGCTTCTAAAAGCTAGCTAAGTGGAAACCATTCCTTGGGTCTTACGTTTAAGTCTTTAAATGTAGGGCTAGATATTTCACACAGAACAAGAGGAGGAATCGCAGATACAGAGGCGTTCTCCCAGGGCACCACCACGCGGCACGGCCCAGGAGACGCTGGTCGCCCAGCACACACGACGCACACAGGCCAGCAGTGTGAATGCACCCCTGCAACTGGGCCCCAGTCATCGCGACAAACGCAGTCTGGGTGTTGTTTTCCTCTTTATTCTCACCCACTCGTCCTCCCATTGTCCCTCTTCCCTCTGCAGTCACGGGGGACTAAGTCACCCGGCTTCCGTGGGAGAGCCTCGAGCTAGCTTAGACCCTTCTAAGCTCCAACTCAAGCAGCAGAGAACTAAATAATTTTTTTAACATATATGATCTTCAGTTGAAGGGAAGTCTAAAAACCACAAAGGACAATTCTAAGTTTAAAGACATATATGTGTGCATAATACCAAACAGCTACTTCCTTACATGTCAGCCACGTTCATTTGTAACAGCAACACTCTCAGTCTCTCCTCACATCCGACCTTCCACTGACTCCTCACTAACTTAAATCCCTGGATAGAAAGAAGCTGAAAGGGAGAGAAGGATCAGGACATCAGTAACAAACTCAAAATTTCCAAGGGACCCGAGCATTCAATATCATAATTAGGCATATAGTGTGTGATTTTACTGATAGACATTTATTGTTAAGTGGTACCTTTATAACATGAATAATTAAGTAGTTCATAATGTATTAGACTATATCAACAGATACACAACTCTTTCTCATGAAATAACTAGATAGGTATGCCAACCCATGCCATAAAAGAATATAAGAAATCATCCTATTTTCCTGACTATGTTTGCATGGTTCAAAAACCAAAACTACACTGAAAG
The DNA here is from genome assembly GCF_054371585.1 of Giraffa tippelskirchi. Lineage (NCBI taxonomy): Eukaryota > Metazoa > Chordata > Mammalia > Artiodactyla > Giraffidae > Giraffa > Giraffa tippelskirchi. The sequence continues at coordinate 1,982,293 of NC_137283.1, forward strand.
GCACACAGTGAACTTTTGCTCCCACTCTGGTCTCAAGTCCTGCTCCTTCATACCCTCAAAGGCAATCATTTTTACTAGTTTTTTGATAATCTTTCCAGTGTATTTATACAAATACTAGTAAGTACAAATGAAGTGAAAGTCACTCAGTCATGTCACTCTCTGCAACTCCATGGACTATACAGTCCACGGGATTCTCCAGGCCAAAATACTGGAGTGAGTAGCCTTTCCCTTCTCCAGGGGACCTTCCCAACCCAGGGATCGAATCCAGGTCTCCGGCATTGCAAGCAGATTCTTTACAGCTGAGCCACAAGGGAAGCCCGTAAGTACAATATACATTCTTTATCACTCTCCTTAGAGAAAAGGCGTGAAATAGTATCTTCTGACCCACACCCTGATTTTTTAAAATCAATTTATTTGCGAGATCAGTACAAAAAGCCCCTCCTCATTCATTTTTCATAGCTGCGGTAACCGACTCTGGATGGAGCATAATTTATTCAACCAGGGCCCTTTCATGTTGCTTCCAAAGTACCTCCCTAGGTGATACACTTCTCAAATCTCTCCTGTTACCGTGACAAAGTGAATTATAAAGACCACAGGATCTGCTTCCTTAGACCATAACAACACAGCATATTAGTGACCTGCTCTCTGAGGCCCCCCCCACCCCCCGCATTGTGCAGCCTGGTTCCCCCACCAGAGACGGGACCCGCGCCCCGTGCAGTGCGAGCGCTGAGCCCTAACTGCCGGACCCCCAGGGAAGCCCCAGGGACCTCCTGTGCATGTTCTGTAAGAACCATCAGGAATTTCTTCCTCACATGGCTGCATTCTCTCCCCATTAAAGCTGAACATCTTTATTATAGGATTTCTCAGAACCTCTAATGAATCACTGTGAATCTCCCAGAGGTACAGCCTGTGACAGTTTCCAAACTTGATTCGGCTACAAAATGGTTCTTTTGCAAAACCTTCTACAGGTACACCGTATTCTGGAAAATAAACTGTAGCAAATATTGGGGTGAATTTAATAATCAGTCATCTAGTTAAGCAAAACATAAACCTATGAACTTTCAAGAAAGGCACAAAACCAAGCTGAGCTAATTTTTAGACTAGGCCTTGGCTGTTTTTCGCATTATAAAGTCCTTTGAAATCTAAATATAAGCTATTTGACCCTCTTCTAGAAAGTAACACACACAAGCTTAAATTTTTTCAGTTTCTGTGGATTCAAGGACCCCAGAGGCACTTCCACAGTCCCCATGGGCGTATCTATTTTAGAAGCAATTTTAAATAGACTGCTGTATTTCTATGGCACCATTAATACCCAGTGCTAGGACAGAACTCAGGGCGCTTTTCACACAAAGCTAATGAAAAACAGCAGAAAATTCACTATGACGTGCTCCTCGGTGCAAATGAATAAAGCACACTCAAAGGGATCACATTTAACAATTAATGATACAACGAAAACTAAACTCTATTAAATAACTGTGGGAACTACTGATATTACAAGCAGCTGTGGTCTGATTTTTACACGTGTCTCTTATTGTAAAAAATAAATTAACAGAATTAAGAAATTTGGCCTTTAATTCATCTTATACAATATGTAATCTTTTCTGCGATTTTAAAAACACAATACATTTTACATTAGACAGTTGTATCTACTAGAAATAAAATTCTGCAGCAAATCTGAACATGACTTTGTAAATGCCCAGGAGAAACAAAGAAAATTCTGTGCTTTTTAAATCCAGATCAAAGAATTCCCAAGCATGATTACAGTCTAGCCGCAGAAATGATTAGGAGAGAAGAGGTATTAATATTACACTGAAAGGTGATACACTCAGGGCCACCACAGTTGGTTTGAGGGTGATTCAGAAGGGCACCGACAGGAGAGAACCAGCAGAGGCTGAAGCCCAGCCCAAGCTCCTCTCATCAAGCCTGATGCTAAGGTTGCAATTCAGACAAACGCAGCCCTATAATACCCTCTGCCCTCCCTCCCCTGACACTTCCTCCCCCCAGAACCCCACCCACTCAAGGCAAATATTAAAAAGTGCTAAAATTTTGAAAAAGAAGACATGTTTTCTAGATCAATAACCCAGTGGCCAAAGCAGAGTAAAATGGGAATTTCTAATTAAACTCTTGTCAAAAATGTTTCTAAATCATTTATTTGAACAGAAACAGCCCCACCACTACCATGGAATTCAAAGGGAAGAGAGTCCACTATGCATCCCTTTGCTTTATTCCTTTTTTTTTTTTTTGGTTATTGTTGAAAACATCAATTCCTAAAGTGAGAGGAATTCTGTGTAAGTACTGTCATATTTTAACAGAATCAAGAGTAGCATTAGGCTGAAAATATTATGTATATAAAAGAATATGCAAAAATAAAATAAAATAAAAGAATATGCACCAAACACAAAAGCACCAAGTGTTAACTATATGTTATAGAAAATTATGAGAAAAAAAGATTTTGAGTGTCATCTTTTCCCTTCTCATGCTCTGCATGAGTATAGGCATCTTGCAAATTGTGACTCTATTTTCAAAGATACATCCACTTCCCAAGTTCCTAATGAGAGATGATATACACGTCAACAGCTCTCCAACGCGGGCAATCGGACAAAACGAAGCAATGCAGTCCTAGAATCCAGGAAGGAGAGTGCTGCACTGCCTGACATGTGAGAAGGCTGAGAACCAAATGACACCAGTCGCCATAACACTCTACAAAGAAAAAGAAAGGATATTTAAAATAGTAGTGCATCTTCTTCTATTTTGTTATGAAAGAACTGTGTTTCACCCTTCACTGTAGTATTTATTGCTCTAAATAAACTTATTAAAATTCAAACTATGGCTAAAGAAAACTTAAAACACTTTAAAATACGCTTGAAATAGCCAAACTAGAACTCTTCTGTACTAGCATGTCAGCTCCAGATAAAAATGCAAATCTATATCATAATCTCATTATCTTCCTAAATAAAGCAAGCACTGAAAACATGTTTGGCCACTCTGGTTTTAAACAGTCAATGAAAAGCATTCAGCCATGGAAGCAAAGAGTCAGTAACTTAGGAATCCATCACCAGTCCAGTCTGCTGGCCCTCTCTCTGCCTTCAGCAAGACCGTCAGCAGCAGCACCGTCAAATACTGTCAGGACACTACGCCAACCACAGATCCCTTGATGGTGTATTATCATTATACAGCTGAGCCTTGAGCAATCCACGTAAATTTCTGTCTAAGAAATACATACCACAGTTCTGCACAATCCACAGACAGTTGAATCTGTGGACGTGGAACTGCAGATACGGAGGATTTTTGACTGCATGGAGGGTCGGCACTCCTAACCTCTGTGCTGTTCAAAGGTCAGACGCAGTTACAAACAATCCTGAAAGTCTCCCTAAATTGTAAAATTCAATGAGCATTACTCAACAAAATACATGAAGTTGACTGCTAACAAAAACAGAGGCAAACTTGACTCTAAGTTATAATGTTGGTAGAGCTACCCACTTTGTACAGGAATCAAAAATTCTCATGTTCACAAGAGGGCTTAAAAAAGAGGGGGAGGTAGTTGACTGATTTTACATATAAAAACTGAGGTTCATTGTAAAAGTGAAAACAGTGTATGCATAAAAGTGGTAACTATAGAAGAAGTAGTAATCAGTAAGAGGAAGCTATCATGGAAATCAAAAGCCGCACTGAATAATCTATCATTTGAACCCCATGAATCACCTGTATGCTCCTTGATATAAAAGAGCCATCTTGTGCGCGGCAGATACTATCCAATTTAAGATCACATCTGTGGCAAAATACAGTAAGAAAGAAAGGAAAGGAAAGCGGAAGAAAAACAGCCCATTACAGGATGTTGTCAAGTAGGAGGACCAAGGTTTTAGCACACCACACACCACTGAAACAACTACCAGGCACCTCCAACACCACCCCACTTCGGCTTTCGATTTTAACCTGCTCAAGTAACTGGAGTCAAGCGCAACAAAACACTATTTTCATATCTTAAGTTCTCTTGGAAGAAACCCGGTATACTTACCAAATGCAGCGCTTCAATCCAACTCAAGTGTCCTAGGGTTTCAGGTGAACTGAAGACAGATTTGCTCTTTCTCCCTTTATCACACCTCCATGGATGGTGGCCCAGTGACACCAAGGACAAGGCCAAAGGGGAACTAAAAATCCTTATCATGTGCCTGGAGAGCGTGCTAGCCCAAGAGCTATTCAGAGAGCTCCCCCAAGAGACTGCACGCTTACAGACCTATCAATCACCTCTGCTAGCAATCATCTCTGAAGTCATACCGGGTTGTTAACATCTCTCATTTCTACCAACAACTACTTTCCTCAAAGTATTTCTCACAGGCTCATGAATGTTATTTTAACTGGCACTCACGGATGGAATTAGTACGAATGCAAATACTATCATTGTATTCACTACACTTGCCAAAATAAACTCACTGAGACTGCATCCCCACTGCCTGCACCTCGGAGATACTTCATAGAAATGCCACAGAACGGGTGAACTTACCTAACAAGTAACAGAATTCTGTTAAATCATGTACTGTTTACAAGTAGAACATTTGCTAAAACCTGGGAACCTTCTAACAGTGCTATTTGCTGTAACAGGATTTAACAGGATGATGAGTTTTTGTCATAAAGCAAACAAAAGTTGCAGAAAGAGTCAGACACGACTGAGCACATAAGCAAAACAAAAATTGCATTTTTTTTTTCCTATTAAGATAAATGACTTTCCTCTCTATCCCAAAACCATACTCAATGAAAATTATAGAATTTTAAGAGAAGAAAGCTTGGAGCCTAAGTTATGAAACAGATGGGCTCCAGTTTCAGAGTAACAAACTGCCATCAATTCATTCAAAAATTTTAGCATAATTACATACTTAAGATGGCATTTTAGGAATAATCATTTTATTCTACTTTTTTTTTTTTTTACTATGCTAAGCAGTTGGTCAGGCGTTAGAGAAGTTACAACTGACAAATATAATCTTCCACTTTTTCGACTTTCATTTACCAAGGGAAAATCAGTAAGGAAAGAGTTAACTCTGTCAATGCAAACAGTTCCTCTCTTCCCAGTTCTCAAGTAACAGTGTTCTCTACTAACTGAAACCAACAGTGTTCCTGTCCTCTTATGCTACTTTTAGATTGAGACAGGTTATCATCTTTGATTTACATTATCAACGTGTATGTGGCTACTGCAGCCAAGTCTTCCCTTCCCAAGACTTAGGAGGCATAGACTTCCAAAGTGCTCCCCTGCCAAGTCATCAATAACGGCGTTTGATAATCCCCCTGTCGTCTGTCTCCCTCACTTTAGCAGAGCTGTTTCTGTCCTCGTTGGATACTACAGAATGGGTTCCCAGTGTTATCACAATGAAGGAAGGATTTGGTAAGGCAATGCATTATCACGGGCTTCCTTTGCTAGCTAAGAAGATAATATTTGGGAACACATCCTAGTTTCTTTCCAGCTTTAAGAAAACGCTGAGGCTCTTTACCGCTCTGAACTAAAAGTCTGCAAATGATAAATTTAAGAACAGCCAAGTGCATGCTATTAGAGAAGGTGCTAAGCAATACATCTAAAATAAGCTTACTCAAAGGCCATACCAAGAATTACAATAGATTCTTTAGGACGGATGAGTTTCCAGGATTCTATTACCATCAGTACCAGTGATCTTCCAAAAATCACTGCTAAATAACTTCACTGTCTGGATACGTTTTCTCCACGTTTTGAGAAGTCATAGGTGAACACACTGAAATGATGAGTGGCTACTCTCCAGGGCCTTACAATCTCTAACAGGACGGGGAGGTGGAGAGGGGTGGAATAAGTGAAATTCCTGAATAAGAATACATGAAAAGCAATTTTCCTGTTAGTTGTGAAAGACTGGAAAATTTTTCACTGCAACCTTTCCTCCTTTGCTGGAAGTAGGAAAATTTCTAACACCTCTCTGCCCTTTGAGTCACAGCCGTGGGGACCTGTGCATCCCCCACGAAAGCAGGAAGTCGGTTTCTCTAGCCTGGGCCCGTCGGGTATCCCAAACTTGAAAGCAAAACTTCTGAAAGCCCACCCCCGACTGCCCCTCACCGAGACCACTCCGAGCTCCAGCGAAAACGCGCTCCTGCTGGGAAGGAGCAGCGCGCAGGGCTCGGAACGCCTTCCTCTCCACGCCCGGCCGGTGGCAAGAGGGCACTCGGGTTCTCGCCAGGGGAGGAGGCGGCGCACCGGGCAGAGCGGCGGCGAGAGGCACCGTGGCCGCCAAAGGCGCGCGGCTCGTCCACGCGGCCAGAGAAGTCCCGAAACAAAGCGCACGGCTTGCGGGCGGCGGGCAGACCGGGAGCTCCACCAGCTCCTCACCGCGGCCTGCGGCGTCGCCAGGTGGGGCCGCGCGCCTCCCGGGGGCGAGGGTGGGCTTCCGAGATCACCGGAGGCGAGCCCCGGGAGGAGAGGGACCGCCGCGGGGCCGAGGCGGCGCCTGCCGGGCTGCTGGGCCCCCGGGACGCGCCGCCGGCCCCACTCCGGCCTCCCCAGCGCCGCCCGCCCGCCCCCCGCCCCGGGCAGCCACACAAAGGGGCGGCGGGGCCGGACCCGGGACGGCGGCCGCCCCGCCGCGCCCCCGCTTTGTCCGCCGCGTCCCGCGCGCCCGCCGCGGAGCCCGCCGCCAGCATCCCGCCAGTTACCCGGGTGAGGAGCGGTCGCATCTGCTCGCCGGTCCCGTCCGCCTCCATGGTCTGCCGTCCAGCGCGCTGCGCCGCCGCTCCGCCCGCCGCCGAGAGCCCGGCGCGCGAGGGGAAACGAACTTGCGCTCGTCCGCGGGGCGCGCGCGTGGGGAGAGCCGTGCGCGCGGGGCGGGAGCGCGTGCGCGGCGGCCGGCGGGCGGCCTCTCGCGGGGCCCGAGGCCGCGGCGGGTAACGTGGAGCGAGAACTGAGCGGCCCGGAGGCCGGCGGGAGGCGGGCCGCGGATGCGAGGGGCGGCGCCCGGCCGTGACGCGCGCAGGCCCCGCCCGCCGCCTGCGGGCCCCGCCGGCCTCCGGGCCGCGGCCGGGCGCCCGGGAGGGGCCGGGAGGCGGCGGGCGGCGCGCGTCCCCGCCCGGCGGAGGCCCGCGGGGCTTCGGGCTCGTCTCCGCGCCGTGCCACCTCCTCGAGAGGCCTGCCCCTCGTTGCCGAACCTGCAGTGACCTGAGCTAAGCGTGTAGCTCATCTTTCCCCAAACGAGGTGGGGTGGGAGGCCCCGCGGAGCCCACCTTCTAATCACGTTCCTCGAGGTGGGAGGGGAAAAGGTCGCCCCCTTTCCAGGGTCGCTCACCGGAACCCCAAAGGAACTGGGTGGTCAGGAGCCCTCTCAATTCTAGTGCCAGAAACCCCAGCTGGGGCGCGGCGGCGAGAGGGTGAAAGAGGGCACACCTCTGGCCAGGCGTCCTCGTGCGCTGGGGCCCCTGAGCGGGCCCCGCGGCGGCCCCACGCTCGAGTCCGTCCTCTGGGGCGTTCCCACTCCATATGCACAGCTCTGACTGCAGACAGTGAGGTGCTTACCACGCAGGGTCATTTAAGGATTGGGTGAATTTGCATCCGTAAACGTGCCTGGCAGGTATCATGCTTATCGTAGGCATTGTTCTCAACTGGGTTGTCTTAAGTGTTCAGAAAAGAGAACAGAAAGAGCTAAATCAGTGCTGTGGAAGGAAACTATTACAGCAGGTGTGGAGCGCTTATACTGTGCATCTCAAAACGGCTATTAGTAAAGCTCTTTGTCACAAATAGTTAAGTATACTGGATGACTCCTTCCTGGTCTGGGTCTTAGTCCCCTTTTCCCAAGTTTCCCAGAGTGTTACTTCTAAGTGGGCATCTTACTTTGTATACAGACCAAATGCGCTACCCTTTCCAGAAGCCTGCATGGGACTGCCCTGGTGGTCCAGTGGGCAGATTCCGCCTTCCAGTGCAAGGGCTGCGGGTGTGATCCCTGATGGGGGGCTAAGCTCTCACATGCTTCAGGGCAGAGAAACCAAAACACTACAGAAGAGAGAGGGGGAGAGAAGCAATATTGTAACAAATTCAACCAAGACTTAAAAAATAAAGAACTCACAACTTAGACTCTGTAAATTAAGGCAGGCTTACTGCATGTCTGATCCACACAACACCACAACATATGTTCTGTTATGGCCATTTTACAGATGAGGAGGCCAAGGCTCAGCAAGATCAATTCAGTTCAGTTCCGTCACTCAGTCGTGTCCAACTCTTTGCAACCCCATGGACCGCAGTACTCCAGACTTCCCTGTCCATCACCAACTCCCAAAGCTTACTCATACTCATGTGCATTGAGTCAGTGATACCATCCAACCATCTCTCCTCTGTCCTCCCCTTCTCCTCCTGCATCCCAGCATCAGGGTCTTTTCCAATGAGTCAGTTTTGCAATGAGTCAGTTCTTCACATCAGGTGGCCAAAGTATTGGAGTTTCAGCTTCAGCATCAGTCCTTCCAATGAATATTCAGGACTGATTTCCTCTAAGATGGACTGGTTGGCTCTCCTTGCTGTCCAAGGGACTCTCAAGAGTCTTCTCCAACACCACAGTTCAAAAGCATCAATTCTTCGGTGCTCAGCAAGATAAGTGGTTGTAAATCCTGGTTACTGGAACTTCTCTTTCTATTGCACCATTCTAATGCCTCATGAAAGAAAGTTGAACACTGATAAAGAAAAAGAATGAAAAGATGAAACAAGAATGAAAAGGAAAGAATATGAAGGAAGAGGGAAACTGGAATTTAAAAAGAAAAAAAAAAGGAGCCTCCTAAAGTTGTTTAAGGCATCAATCACTTTTACCCATCGTATCACAATGTGAGTGTGATTTATATTGAAGAATTAGCTCTGGGCTCGTCCACCTAATGTGAAGAGCCAACTCATTAGAAAAGACCCTGATGCTTGGAAAGACTGAAAGCAGGAGAAAAAGGGGACAACAGGATGAGATGGTTGGATGGCATCACCAACTCAATAGATGTGAGTTTAAGCAAGCTCCCGGAGATAGTGAATGACAGAGAAGCCTGGCATGCTGCAGTCAGGGAGTCACAAAGAGTTGGACACGACTTAGCAACTGAACAACAACAATTCTTGAAATGAAGCTTCCCTACCAAAAAACTATAATTAGTGTGTACAGAACACCTTCTATCACCCTTCTCTACATTATTTTTCTATACACCAGTTATTTTTATAACTTTTTATATATTTATATTATTTATAATTATTGTGTATACACACACACATACTGATGTAACAAAATTATTTTATAGGCTACAAAAGAAAAATTTAACATACGTCATTTTCTACCATCTGAGTCACCACCCTCTCTGCTTTAGTGTGTATTGTGCATTTTCATTACATGTTAATTAGATCCTCTTAGAAGACACAGGAATGCCTACTAACCAAAGAAAAAAGCAAATTTCCTCCTGGCGCCAGCAAGGTAACTCCTTAGGAGATAATGTTCCTTTCTCAATCCTGTAAGGGGCCACAATGACCCACTACTCACCTTGTTGCACTATGTAAACTGTCAATATATTACTTTGAGGTATACTATTTGTCTTAAAAAGATGTATAGCTGTACTTTGACTTCTAATGGTCAAACCAGTCTTCAGAGCTTTCTGAAAGACTATCTCCTGTGCTATAGCCCTCCAGGATGGCTCAAATAAAGTTGTCCATTTCTTGCTTAGATTGGCTATTTTTAAATTATTTTAAAATTATTTTAAATTAATTTTTAAATTGTTGATTAATTTTAACATTGTTGTTGTTATTGACTCACTAAGTTGTGTCCATCTCCTTGCAACCCCATGGACTACAGCACACCAGGTTCCTCTGTCCTACACTTGCTCATATCCATGTCTATTGAGTCAGTGATGCTCTCTAACCATCTCATCCTCTGCCACCCTCTTCTGCTTTTGCCTTCAATCTTTCCCAACATCAGGATCTTTTCCAGTGAGTCAACTCTTCACATCAGGTGGCCAAAGTATTGGAGCTTCAGCTTCAGCATCAGTTCTTCCCAATGAATATTCAGGGTTGATTTCCTTTAGGATGGACTGGTTGGATCCCCTTGCAGTCCAAGGGACTCTCAAGAGTCTTCTCCAACACCACAGTTCAAAAGCATCAATTCTTTGGCTCTCAGCCTTCTTTATGGTCCAGCTCTCACATCCACACATGACCACTGAAAAAACCGTAGCTTTGACTATATGGCCCTTTGCTGGCAAAGTGATGTCTCTGCTTTTTAATATGCTGTCTAAGTTTTTCATAGCTTTTCTTCCAAGGAGCAAGTGTCTTTTAATTTCATGGCTGCAGTCACTGTCGCCAGTGATTTTGGAACCCAAGAATATCAAATCTGTTACTGCTTCCACTTTTTCCCCTTCTAGTTGCCATGAAGTGATGGGACCAGATGCCATGATCTTAGTTTTTTGAATGTTGAGTTTTAAGCTGGGTTTTTCTCTCTCCTCTTTCACCTTCATCAAGAGGGTGATTTAGTTCTTTAGTTCCTATTCACTTTCTGCCTTTAGAGTGGTGTCATCTGCATATCTGAGGTTGTTGTTATTTCCCCCGGCAATCTTGATTCCAGCTTGTGATTCATTCAGCCTGGCATTTCTCATTATGTACTCTGCATAGAAGTTAAATAAGCAGGGTGGCAATATACAGCCTTGCCATACTCCTTTCCCAATTTGGAACAAGTCAGTTGTTCCATGTCTGGTTCTAACTGTTGCTTCTTAACCCACTACAGGCTTCTCAGGAGATAGGTGGTCTGGTACTTCCATTTCTTTAAGAATTTTCCACAGTTTGTTGTGATCCATACAGTCAAAGGCTTTAGCATAATCAATGATTTTAAACATTAAGCACACATTAACATGGATCCATGTAAGCTTCATGCAAACAGTAATTTTTTTTGCCTGCTGTATTCCAAGCATGCCTAGAAGATTGGTTGGCCTTTGTAAGATCTCTGCCCCTGTGTTAACTCAATGAATGTGGCAGACAGGGAAGAGAGAAGGCAAGCATCTCTAAGACCGAGGATCATCCTGGGAGACATCTGAGGATATGGCCAAAGTAGTGACAGGAGCAGAGTAGGAACCTATATCCTTGGTGCCAGAATTGAAAGAGCTGAGTAGGCAATTTCAAGAAGGGCTTAAAAATATATGCTCAGGAGATCACGCTAGAAAGATGAATCGTGGAAAGAAAAATCCAACTTGTGAAAAAAACAGGATAAGCCATTGGTTTATTTAGTCCAAAATTATTTTTTGAGTGACTTCTGTGTTGCTACGCACTTTTTTCACTCCTCACGTCATCCCACCTGCTGGAAAAATAATGTAGCCGAAGTCTGAATTAGAGAATGGATTACTCTCAAGTGCCGACTTAATTCATATTCAGCCAGAGTTCATCCTGAGGTGATGGTTGTAGTAAGTAAAGGAGATAATGTGTTAAAATTGCTTTCATGCCAATGGAGATGGCTGTAACATGTTCAAAAGTTCTGAAAGGCAAATTGTTATCTTAGTCTTTTAAATACTCAACCAGAATGTAGCACAGGGAAACATTTGCTAAACAAAGATGGATGTGCACCTAAATTCTTTACTCACAATGAACTTAGAGCACCGAAAATTACTGACAATTAGCTGTATCCCAGATTCAGGACACTTCCTGGGTTTCTGGAACAGTAGGTAATACTAGTAGGGACTTGGATACCATCCCTTGGCAAGATCTTCATCCTGAGGTGCAAACAATCTTCCCCCCAACAGTCTCCTATGAGCCAGAACCTTTTTTTTTTTTTTTTTTTTAAGAAAAATCGTCTCTCTGTCATTCGGAAAAGTGTTAGCTGAGGATCCCTTGGCAATTCTTTATGTCCTCCTTACCTCTTCTTGGTGGTAGCTGCCATGTAAACCATTCCAGTCATCTCCTTCTATAAGGAAAACTGAAATCCTTAGAATAGTGTTTCCAAGAGCACCAGAGCAGCCTCAACAGGGGAAAGACAAAAGGAAAATAGTTGAAAAAATTCCTTTTATTGCTGCAGGCTGGGCCTACAGATGTGCTAAGTCACTTCAGTCATGTCCGACTCTTTGTGACCCTGTGGACTGTAGCCCACCAGGCTTGCCGTCCATGGGATTCTCCAGGCAAGGATACTGGAGTGGGTTGCCATTTCCTTCTCCACAAATAAGTTAAAACAAAACAAAACCAAAAAGCCCACACCTGATCTCATAGAGTTCAGCGTGGAAACCAATCAAGAAACGAATGTACATTACATTGTGGGAATCTCTAACGTGGGACTCTCTGTACGATGGACACTTTTCTATGATTGTGGTTTCTTACTAATATGTGCAAAGACTTTTGTATGTCTGTTTCTGAATTCTTTTATCCTCATATATTCAAAAGGAAGTACAATTATTGAAACTAAATATTGTGAGCACAATTATGGTCAAATAACACAGCAGGTCAGGAAGGCATCTGGGAGCAGCTGCACTAGACAGCTCCGTTTCTTTCATTCACTTGTTTGACTGCGTCAGGCCTCAGTTGCAGCAGCGGGATTTTCTTTGCACCACGTGGGATCTTTCATTGCAGGGCGCAGGCTCAGCAGCTGTGGCACATGGGCTTAGTTGCCCCATGGCATGGGGGATCGTTGTTCCCCAACCAGGGATTGAACCTGCATCCCCTACATCGGAAGACGGCCTTTTAACCACTGGACCGCCAGGGAAGTCCCTCATTGTTCCTTTAGCAATGCCATTTTTTCCCGTGTCAGTTCCGAGTTGTTGGCCACCATCTAGTTTGCTCAGGCACTGGAACAGCGTGATCTACTGTTGAGGGACAGGTGGCAAGTGAGTGCAATATTGGCACTCCAAGATGTGCCAACAGATTCCTTTTAAAGAGTGTTGCGCGTTTGGTTGTAGGCAGTGTTCTTTCAAAGTCAGAGTCCATTTCCGTCACACCTAAGCACACCTGGGTGTGGTTTATCTTTTGGTCGCTTTCCAAAGACCGTTCCTCTGAGTACTTAGGCTAGGGATGCACTGAAAGACCCTTACTGATTATTTTTTTTTCTTCTCAGGACCACTCTTTTTATGTTATAGCTAAGTTTCAATTAATGCTTACTTCTGTTACAAAAGTGGTCCCTTCAACTGGGCTCATGACCAAGACTACAGTGAATCTAAAATCTAAAATCCCAAGGCCTCATTTTGAGAAATATAGACAAAGATGTAGTAGACTTCCAGGGAAGCAGAGATGGAAGAAAATGTCTTTTTCCCATGGAATCAAAACTCTCAAAACAAAACTCTCCATGCATGAATGTTGAAATGAGTACTTGGATTGTTCTAGATTGTCTCAGAGTATTCATAATAACCTCATTTTAAAATAATCTAAAACTAACATTGGATATGTCACTTCATGCCTCTGAACTTCTGTTCTCTCATCTATAAAATGGGGATAGTTGAGGCTGTAATTCCTTATCTTCAGTTGCAAGCTCCATAAATTTCTGAAAAGCTTATGGCTTTTCACGACTCGTTTGGCTACAAAAACCTAACCTCAACCGAGATGAGGCTGTTGCTATTCTTTATCTCTTAACTGTGGCTGCCCATATTCCTCATTACTGAAATATTAATGTGCCTGAAAACAGGATGTTGTCCCAGACACTACTAGGAGTGTTTCATAACATTCGTAACTGGCATTATATTTTGTGTCTCAAGTCTGATAAATTCTGAAATCTAAAATATCTGGCCCTAAGGGTTTTAACTAGAAGATTACAGACCTGTAAATACCTGTTCTGTTTAATTCAAAGATGTTACAAAAGCCGAATAAGGTAATAAATAAGCAAACAGTTGACGGGATGGCGCTGCGCCTAGTTAGGCCCGCAGAGCCCCGGCTACGCTGCTCTCTGGAGCTCCCGCGTGGAGGCTCTCCCCCTGCGGTGGGAACAGCTTCCGGCTTCTACCTGTCATCTTCAGGACCGTTTCTGTCCCACAGCCGTGCCCTGCCTCTGCCTAGAAATATCTCCTAAAGGCAGCTGCCTATGGTTAGGGGTGCGTCCCCACTCACGACCAGTCCGGGCACCTCTTGTACCTCTTCTGTAGCTTTGCTAAACTTGGGCTGGTAAGGAATTGCCGACAAAGACTGGAAAGAAATCAGAGCAAGTGGGAATGTAAGCCCTTGACATGCTTCTGAATGTTCTCCAGTCATCCTGGAAACTTCTGCAGTCTTCTCTGCTTGAGGCCAGAGGCTAAGTATATGGTACAACCTGTGCTTCTGTGTGAAACAGGACACCTACTCACTCTCTACACACACACAAACATAAGCAACATAGGCCCTAGTCTATTCAAGTAAATTAGCTTTCCTTTCTTATACCAACTGATTCATTCGGTGGGAACAGCCAAGTTTATCACTCATCACCAGCCAAGCCCACCCGCGTGACAGCTTGTCTTAAATGTACTGTGTGTCCTTGTAACATGGGGTAACTAGGACTGAAATGTTGTAAGCTTTCCTTTCCTTTCCTTTTCATAACTAAAGTTCATCAAGAACAATTACACACAACTAAAAATTGAGTGGGCAGAGAAAGCTGAAAAAGGTATTTTAGAAAGTATGAAGCTACAAGCACTGGCATTTCATCTTTTCTTAGAGACAATCAACCAGAAACAGCACTGAGAATTTGGAAATGTTTCCATTTAAGAACTGAGACTATATCCCCTGCCAATGGGGATACTCGCATTATTATTATTGTTGTTAATATTAGTATTATTAGCCACTTGCTGTATTTCCCCCTTAAATGCCAATTAACAATAGTGCTTATGATATAAGCAGAGATACAGACCATGACTCCTGTCATAAGCTGCCCATTGTATATAAAGATGGTCTGACTACTTACCATCAGTAAGACATGTTCTTTGAGACTGTGGTGCAATAGCAGAGATAAGTTGATATGGCTCTTTCCATGTGCTACTTATGCTATTCATTTACGAAAATATATTGGCAGAGTTAGGAATGCAAGTCGGGGATCACAGAACACATGGAAGCTAATTGGTGTGTCAACAAATCTAATCTATTTTCTCCTGTTTGCGGGTCACAGTGGATGCATCTGTTCAAGGATAACTCCTAGCCTCTCCCTCTAACAACGCTCTCTGGTCTAAATTGGTATGATCTTCCTGAAAAGCAATTTGGCAACATGTATTAATCTAAAAAAAGAGCATGTCCTTCCATCCAGCGATTTCATGATGAGGACTGTCTTCTAAGATGAGTCATCGCTATGGACATAGATTTATATTCAAAGAGGTTTGTGCCAATGTTATGTATGAAAGCAAAAAATTAAAAATCATAGATGTGCTACCATATGTAAAATAGATAACTGGTGAAAAGTTGCTGTACAACACAGGGAGCCCAGCCTGGCGCTCTGTGATAACCTAGAGGGGTGGAATGAGGGGAGAGAGGGAAGCTCAAGAGGGAAGTGACCCGTGTATAATTATGGCTGAATTGCGCTGTTGTATGGCAGAAGCCAACATAACACTGTAAAGCAATTTCCTCCAATTAAAGAATTAAAAAAGAAAATAAAACATAAGAAACAGAAACAATAAAAGGACTATTAAATAAATGTTTGCATATCCATATGATGGAATATAATGTACTCATCAAAAAGATATTCTAAACTTTAATGAGAAAATCCTCATGGTATCAAATGTTGTTAAAAGATCTGGATACAAACTTGATATAGAGTATAATTCCAGTTATAACTATATATCAATAAGAGATCAACTTAATGTAATATATTAAAAACTAACAATAAATAATTAAAAAGGAAATAGACTTAAATGCTAGGTAGTAAGATTAGAGGAAAGCTGAGCACCGCAGAATTGATGCTTTTGAACTGTGGTGTTGGAGAAGACTCTTGAGAGTCCCTTGGACTGCAAGGAGATCCAACCAGTCCATCCTAAAGGAGATCAGTCCTGGGTGTTCATTGGAAGGACTGATGTTGACGCTGAAACTCCAATACTTTGGCCACCTCATGCCAAGAGTTGACTCATTGGAAAAGATCCTAATGCTGGGTAGGATTGGGGGCAGGAGGAGAAGGGGACGACAGAGGATGAGATGGCTGGATGGCATCACCGACTCGATGGACATGGGTTTGGGTAAACTCCGGGAGTTGGTGATGGACAGGGAGGCCTGGCGTGCTGCGATTCATGGGGTCGCAAAGGGTCAGACACAACTGAGCGACTGAACTGAATTGAACTGAACTGAAGATTAGAGGTGATTTTTAAATTTAAAATTCCATTTTTTATAGGTTTCTACAAATATCTACTATGAATAAATCACTTTTATATTGAGGGGAAAAAGCTGGAAACATTATTTTTAGAACAAAATAGTCTAAGATACTAATGGAAATTTTACAGTGTTTTACAATAGGAATATTCTGAACTTAAATACCACTTTCAAACAGCCAAACACTCTAGGAGTTCCTGGGTGGTCCAGTGGTTAGGACCCCGTGCTGTCACTGTGGGGGGCCCAGGTTCAGTTCCTGATCTTAGCTGGGGAACTAAGATCCCACAGGCCACGCGGTAAAGCCAAATTAAAAAAAAAGAAAAAAAAACAGTGATAAAAAGCCAAATACAGTAACTAAAACTAAACCATGTGACTGCACTATTATGATATTCATAAACTGTTAAGAGGGACCACTTCTGTAATAGAGGACAAGTCAAAACTTGAATGGGTTAAACTGAAGCCTTCCATGAAGTCTGTTGAGTATCCTGAGGGGTCCACAGGGAGAAAATTGTTAAGTTATTAAATATTCTCAATGGCTTATTTTCTGGATAAGAAGATTGTTTTTCTAAGGAAGAGAAAGAAAACTGCAGGAGTTTCAGTCTCATGTCTAGGAAACTAAACCCAGTAGCCCATTGCCTGGCAACATAATGAGGGTTCCATAAAGGTGGTGTTCAAGTCCATAGGTCATCAGCATCAGCAAACACAAATTTGAATTAGACGTTTTCTGCCACTTATTATAAACAGTTTCAAAGCCCTGCCGAATAAGTCTTCCTTAGAATGAAAGATTCTAAAATTACTGCCTGGTTGGAAGCTAGAGTTTTTGTCTTTGTTTTAAATTCTATTAGACCAAGGTTTTCCAAACGTGCTTGTTCATAAGGACTGTCTGGGGTACTTTTGAGAAATACGGAGTTCCCTGGAGATTATGATTCAGCAGATCCATGATGGGGCCAAAAGGAATCCATTCTTTTAACAAGCTCTGACCAGCAATGTTTGAGAAATATTATAAACTTCCATTTCCTTTCTAGCAGTTCTTGCTAGTTCTAATTGCATGCTGTCTTATCTGTTTGATAATTAACATGTGCTTCCACTAGCAAACAGCAAGTCCCACGAGAGCAGGAATGAATAGATTCATGAATGAATCTATTCATTCCTGCCCCTCCAAGAACCACAGCAGTATCTGGCACATATGATTAGAAGCTGAGTAAATATTTCTTGAATCAATCAATGAATCAAAATTTCTTTTGTAGTATCTAAGAAGAGCCCACTTGAAGTCTGGATCATCCTCAAACTTGTAGGAGAAAGCCTGACTCGGGAAAGCACAGTGCGAGTGTGGACATGTTATACGCTCGCAGGGAGTGACCTTTTGTTACCTGAAGCAGAGTGCCCATGCAAACGGGAAGAGTGTTGCAAAAGAGGAGCTCTGACTGCCAGTCACATTAAGACACACATTCGTAGAGAAATATCCTGTCCATATCTGCCTACCTATCTAGGTAATGCTTATTACTTAGGCAAGCATATTACACGCTGATCTGATCTGGGGGAAAAAAAATACAAGACTTAACTTCCTGGCTCCTTTGAGGCCACTTTAGGAGAGAAATGATTGCCAAGCAGGTTGAGGGTGAGTACAACTAAATAGGCTTCCACTTTCTTGTAATATTTAGGCTCCCCAAGAACTGTGCAGGCAAACAATATTGTAGAAATCACCCCAAAATACTTTTCTCTAGTTTTAAAAAGATTAGAGATGCCAGGCCACGCTCAGTAGCTCATGTCTGAGTCTTTGCAAACCCATAAGCGGCAGCCCACCAGGCTCCTCTGTCCATGGCATTTTCCAGGCAAATTAGAGATGGGTATTGAATATTCATTGGTTAAGTATGGCCCTTGTATAGTTAAGTATATTATACACTGTGTGCTAAGTCACTTCGGTCCTGTCCAACTCTTTGTGACCCTATGGACTGTAGCCCTCCAGGCTCCTCTGTCCATGGGGATTCTCCAGGCAAGGATACTGCAATGGGTTGCCATGCCCTCCTCCAGGGGATCTCCTCGATCCAGGGATTGAACCCACATCTCTTGTAGCTCCTGCATTGCAGGCGGATTCTTTACCACCCAGCCACCGGGGAAGCC
Source organism: Giraffa tippelskirchi (assembly GCF_054371585.1). NCBI lineage: Eukaryota > Metazoa > Chordata > Mammalia > Artiodactyla > Giraffidae > Giraffa > Giraffa tippelskirchi. The sequence continues at coordinate 2,000,630 of NC_137283.1, forward strand.
CAAATTATACAATAGGCTACCATGAAAAGTACATAAACCACTGCATATATACAACTGAGCAGGTGCTTATAAAATGCTCATTGAATAAACTTTCAGGACAAAGTTAATTCTGGAGAGTGAGCTACAGGGAGTTCTCCAGCTCTAGCCTGTCTCCCTGCCTCCTCCCCCCAGAACCCAATGCGGTGTCCGCAGAGATGACCCCTCTGCCTTCACTCTGGGCCACCGCACCAAGAGCGTCCTGTTATCGCTGTGACCTGGGTTTCAGAGGACTGAGGGCGTTATTGCTCCTCATGTCTGCCTTCTGACTAAACCTTCACACTTACCCGTCAAAAAGATGTGTCTGTGGGTGTGGGAAGCAAATGAATTGCCCATAGACCCAATTTGATCTGCCATCTGTGTTTTTGTAAATAAAGTTTTATCAAAACGTAGTCATGGTCATTCATCTATGTATGTGTGTCTTCATCTAAGTACAGTCAGGGCTTCCCTGGGGGCTCAGCTGGTAAAGAATCCGCCTGCAATGTGGGAGACCTGGGTTTGACCCCTGGGTTGAAAAGATCCCCTGAAGGAGGGCATGGCAACCCACTCCAGTATTTTTGCCTGGAGAATCCCACGGACAGAGGAACCTGGCTACAGTCCATGGGGTCACAAAGAGTCAGACGTGACTGAGCGGCTAGGCATAGCACAGCACATGTATGGTTAATTAAAAGATGGTTGCTCCTTGGAAGGAAAGCTATGAAAAACCTAGACAGCATATTAAAAAGCAGAGATATCACTTTGCTGACAAAGGGCCATATAGTCAAAGCTTTTTCCAGGTTTTTCCAGTAGCCATGTATGGATGTAAGAGTTGGACCATAAAGAAGGCTGAGTGCCGAAGAATGGATCCTTTTGAATTGTGGTGCTGGAGACAATTCTTAAGAGTCCCTTGAACTGCAAGGAAATAAACCAGTCAATTGTAAAAGAAATCAACCCTGAATATTCCTTGGAAGGACTGATGCTGAAACGAAAGCTTCAATACTTTGACCACCTGATGCAAAGAGCCGTTTTGTTGGAAAAGACCCTGATGCTGGAAAAGATTGAAGGCAAGAGGAGAAGGGGGTGACAGTGGATGAGATGGTTGGGTGGCATCACAACTCAAAGGACATGAGTTGGAGCGAAGGACAGGGCAGCCTGGCGCGCTGCTGTCGATAGGATCACAGAGTCGGACACAACTTAATGACTAAACAACAACGAATGGCCGATGGTGATTTTAGCACTACAACCGTAGACCTGAGTAGTTGTGACGGAAACCATCTGACTCACAAAACCTTAAATATCTACTGTCTATCCCATTAGAAAAAAAGTTTGCCTTCGCCTTGCCTGAATGCATGGGGCCAGATCATAGTAATTATTGTCATAAAATTCACATGTGGTATTTGCTGTTTGCCAAGTAGTAGTCTAAGATCTTTGCATGTGTTAACTCACTTAGTCCTCACAATCTTATGAGGAAAATAAAACACAAAGAGGTTAAGATAACACGGCTAATGAGAATGAGCCTAGATAAGACACATATTCTAAAATACGTAGGTTATCACTGGGCTGCAAAAATGATGAACAAAATCATAATTTGGAAGCTCTAATAGAGCACCAAACAAAACAATCACAGAAGCAAGTTACTTCTTATAACCACATTTTGATCAGCTGCAGATTTCTTTTGTGTATGGAATTAGATGAAACAGTAATGTTTAAGAAAAGTTTTAAAAATTATCCAAAAAAGCTTTCTTAAAAAACTATTTATTCCAGAGTTTCTATATTAAAGTATAATTTATACTTCAAGATAGTCATCTTGAGATACTCTTCATTTACTGAAAGTTATTCAAAATATTTTTGAAACTTAATTTGGAAATTATCTTCGGAACTAATTTACTCCCATAAGAAACCCAGTGTTTCTCATTTACGGTTCCATAGCATAACATTTATTTTAGGCCCAAGTGGTATTATTGATATTATTTAGTTTTATGGCCCACTTTCTGCACCAGATAGGACCCCAGAGACTTGTGACTTCTTTAGAGAAGTAAATCCACCCCAAAGCAGTTCTAAGGATGAAAATTTTCCATGGCCTTATCTGAAGAGCTCACTGCTGTCCGCCAGAAGCTGTCTTAATAAGTGCTCAAAAAATATTTGTTCACCAAGTGGTGACTTCCTCAAGAAGAAGTTCCAAAAATGTTACAGTAAATTACAACTATTGGACAATCCATCAAGGTGATTGCTTTGAAGAAACATGCATTTGGCTGACCCAGTTCCATGATTCAGCTCTTCCGTGAGTAACCCCTGAGAGCCAGGTGTAGCTACGCACTCTGTGGGGCCCAGTGCAAAATGCAACTGCAGGGTCCCTTGTTCAAAAAGCAGGTAAAAAAACGTGTTTTTTGTCTTCTGGGTCTCCTTCTCAGCCTGTCATTTGCTTCTTATTGCTGCTCAGCCTCGTGCTCCCCTGGGCTCGTGGGTACTTCCAGAGAGAGTGCAGATCCTCACAGACACTGTGGATTCCCTTCTGGACCCCACCTGTGGACACAAGAAGCTGCGCCATCCCTCCCTGCTCCTGCACCAAAGCGGGGCGCTGGAGGGGAGTGGGCGAGGGAGGGAGGCAGTGGTCCAGGCTGGAGGCGGAGGAGCCTCCCAGGGACAAGGTGGGAGTCTTGGCTCCACACCTCTGGTGCCCACTCCATCGTGCCATTGGATTTCACTCACAAAACGTGTAGACAAAGACGGATGATTAAGAATTTCAAGATAGCACTGACAAGCATTAAACCACAAATGCTCAGCTGTTTCAAATGCTCATCAGGCTGGCCCTAGTGAGAACGCCGTGTTTGCTTGGCTACTAGAGCACCATGTGAACAAGACAAAGACAACGCTTGTCCGGAAGCCTGTCAGGCTAATGGGAGAGCAGATACTGAAAGAGGAAGTTATCCTGCAGCATTGAAGAGCATTCACGTGAACGCAGGCACAGCCTGGCAGCCTGGCTTCCTTGTTCCAGGGTCAAGGAAGGACTTCCCAGCACAGAGACTGCTAAGCCAGACCAAACACAGAGGAGGAATAAAACCAGAGGAAGAGTGTGGTCAGAGGAAACAGCCCTAGAAGAACTGGGGGTGAGAGCATGCGATGTCCCAGGACCCAAAGGGGCCAGCTGGAGCAGGGACGCACATTTCAGAGAGGGCAGCGGGGAGTGGCGGCCTTCTCCAGTAAGCTGCTGCTGCTGCTTTAGTCGCTAAGCCATGTCCAACTCTTGCAACCCCATGGACAGTAGCCCGGAATTTCCAGGCAAGAATATTGGAGTGGGTTGCCATTTCCTTCTTCACTCCATTACATTAGGGAATTCCAACATTTTCTGAGGGCAGTGGAAACCAGTTAGAGGAATTTGAGAGACAGAGAATGACTTTATCTGACCTGTGTTGTATCAAATCATCCCAGTTGCAGTGCAAAGAAAAAAGAAGTTCCGAATGGTGGGAAGTTTGGCAGAGAGAGCAGTCAGGGTCAAAGGAGAGAGAGTGGAGGGTGATTTGGGGAGGTATGGGGGCCCTGCATGGGAGAAGGAAGAACTTGGGCACCGAAGATTGAAGCCAGTAGAATTCACTTCAGCTTTCACCTAGGTAGGTGTGGAGCAGAAGTATCAAAACAGAGCAGGGTGAAGCTCCCATTGAGGGTGCTTCCTTGGGAGGCCTGGGCCACGTTAGCTGTAGGCTCTGGCCACGAGTTGATCTGAAATTGTGACGCATCACTGAGCCCTGAGGACTCTTCTGGAGCCTGTTAACGGCACTCAGTCCCACACCCTCGCTTACAAAAGAACGGATTGGGCGAAGCAAATCTAACAACCCCAGGGGAATATTACCTTAGCAATTTCATAAGTGGACCACAGGTGAGAAGTGAAGACACATTTCATTCCATGTAAAAAGCATGGCGTATGAGCAGATGTTTAATCTTTAGGCTTGTGCACATAGAAGAGTATCATGGGGTAATTGTTAGGGAGATAATACGGTGGCAATTCAGTTTGCCCAACAACTTTCTGAGCACACTGTCTATTGTATTTTAGGAATCCCTAGCTTGCTAGTTGGGAATCCCCAGCTGCTGCTGCTGCTGCTAAGTCGCTTCAGTCGTGTCCGACTCTGTGCGACCCCATAGACGGCAGCCCACCAAGCTCCGCCATCCCTGGGATTCTCCAGGCAAGAATACTGGAGTGGGTTGCCATTTCCTTCTCCAGTGCATGAAAGGGAAAAGTGAAAGTGAAGTCGCTCAGTCGTGTCCGACTCTCAGCGACCCCGTGGACTGTAGCCTACCATGCTCCTCCGTCCATGGGATTTTCCAGGCAAGAGTACTGGAGAGGGGTGCCATTGCCTTCTCCGGGAATCCCCAGCAGCTTGTCATAAATGTGATGGATAAATTCGAAAGTAATTTGCCATATGAATCTGACCTGCTTAGTGTTGTGAAGGGTGCTGTAAGGGAGCAGAGCTGGCTCAAGGAGCTTGCTGAGTGTGCAGAATTGTGGATATTTGTGTACACTTAAAGGTCAGATCATCCCCATGGAAAAGAAATGCAAAAAAGCAAAATGGCTGTCTGAAGAGGCCTTACAAATAGCTGTGAAAAGAAGAGAAGCGAAGAGCAAAGGAGAAAAGGAAAGATCCCATTTGAATGCAGAGTTCCAAAGAATAGCAAGGAGAGATAAGAAAGCCTTCCTCAGAGATCAATGCAAAGAAATAGAGGAAAACAACAGAATGGAAAAGACTAGAGATCTCTTCAAGAAAATTAGAGATACCAAGGGAACATTTCATGCAAAGATGGGCTCAATAAAGGACAGAAATGGTATGGACCTAACAGAAGCAGAAGATATTAAGAAGAGGTGGCAAGAATACACAGAAGAACTGTACAAAAAATATCTTCATGACCCAGATAATCACGATGGTGTGATCACTCACCTAGAGCCACACATCCTGGAATGTGAAGTCAAGTGGGCCTTAGAAAGCATCACTACAAACAAAGCTAGTGGAGGTAATGGAATTCCAGTTGAACTATTTCAAATCCTGAAAGATGGTGCTGTGGAAATGCTGCACTCAATATGTCAGCAAATTTGGAAAACTCAGCAGTGGCCACAGGACTGGAAAAGGTCAGTTTTCGTTCCAGAATGCTCAAACTACCACACAATTGCACTCATCTCACACACTAGTAAGGTAATGCTCAAAATTCTCCAAGCCAGGCTTCAGCAATACGTGAACCGTGAACTTCCAGATGTTCAAGCTGGTTTTAGAAAAGGCAGAGGAACCAGAGATCAAATTGCCAATATCCACTGGATCATCAAAAAAGCAAGAGAGTTCCAGAAAAATATCTATTTCTGCTTTATTGACTATGCCAAAACCTTTGACTGTGTGGATCACAAGAAACTGGAAAATTCTGAAAGAGATGGAAATACCAGACCACCTCACATGCCTCTTGAGAAACCTGTATGCAGGTCAGGAAGCAACAGTTAGAACTGGACATGGAACAACAGACTGGTTCCAAATAGGAAAAGGAGTCCGTCAAGGCTGTATATTGTTACCCTGCTTATTTAACTTATATGCAGAGTACATCATGAGAAACGCTGGGCTGGAGGAAGCACAAGCTGGAATCAAGATTGCCGGGAGAAATATCAATAACCTCAGATATGCAGATGACACCACCCTTATGGCAGAAAGTGAAGAACAACTAAAGAGCCTCTTGATGAAAGTGAAAGAGGAGAGTGAAAAAGTTGGCTTAAAGCTCAACGTTCAGAAAACTAAGATCATGGCATCTGGTCCCATCACTTCATGGCAAATAGATCGGGAAACAATGGAAACAGTGACAGACTTTATTTTGGGGGGGCTCCAAAATCACTGCTGATGGTGATTGCAGCCATGAAATTAAAAGACGCTTACTCCTTGGAAGGAAGGTTATGGCCAACCTGGATAGCATATTTAAAAGCAGAGACATTAATTTGCCAACAAAGGTCCATCTAGTCAAGGCTATGGTTTTTCCAGTGGTCGTATATGGATGTGAGAGTTGGATGGTGAAGAAAGCTGAGTGCCAAAGAATTGATGCTTTTGAAGTGTGGTGTTGGAGAAGACTCTTGAGAGTCCCTTAGACTGCAAGGAGATCCAACCAGTCCATCCTAAAAGAGATCAGTCCTGGGTGTTCATTGCAAGGACTGATGTTGAAGCTGAAACTCCAATACTTTGGCCACCTCATGCAAAGAGTTAACTCATTGGAAGAGACCCTGATGCTGGGAGGAATTGAGGGCAGGAGGAGAAGGGGATGACAGAGGATGAGATGATTGGATGGCATCACTGACTCGATGGACATGAGTTTGGGTAAACTCCGGGAGTTGGTGATGGACAGGGAGGCCTGGTGTGCTGCGATTCATGGGGTTGCAAAGAGTCGGACACGACTGAGCGACTGAACTGAACTGAACTGAAAGATCAGGATACACATGGACTTCTGTGCTTCTCCAGTGGGTAAGAATCTGCCTGCCAATGCAGGGGACATGGGTTCGATCCCTGGTCCGGGAAGATTCCACATGCCACAGGGCCACTAAGCCCGCACACCACAACTACCAAGCCCGCGTGCTCTGGACTTGTGCTCTGCAATGAGAAAAGTCACCACAGTGTGAAGCCCGCGCACCGCGGCTGAAGAGTAGCCCCCGCTCACCGCAACTAGGGAGAGCTTGTGCAGCAATAAAGACCTGTGCAGCCAAGATAAAGAAAACAGATCAGTAAGCCAAGCTCTTAATGCTCTCCTGCTCTTAACGATCTCCTTTCTGATCGTAAGAAGGTTATCATTTGAGTTGGGAAAGCTATTGGAAACCATTGAGGGCAGAAATTTTAAAAATTGCCAAATAACATGGCAGGAAATATAAGGGTAATAAGATTTATTGAGAGCAGGGCTGTCGCCACTAATGTTCTCACAGGATATCAGGCCACCATTTCACTTACAATCAATTGCTTTCACCCGTTCTGTGTTGAATATCAATAACTTCCATTTCTGCCTCCCTCTCAGCAGTCTGTACATTGTCCATAAAGCCCATAAAGATTGGCTAAAGAAATGAAGGAGTGAAACACCTGCCCCTTTGGTAGTGTGCCCCTGGCTGGTTTTTAACAGATTAAATCTTTAGGCAGATTTTCTTAGTGAAGATGTAAGAAAACGTGCCAGGCCAGGATGATTCTTGTCCACTCTTTCTCTCGTCCCGGAAGCCCGGCACTGCCCTTCGCTGTGCGTGGGAGGAGGGGGAAAGCTGACCCTGAACGCTCAGCAGTGTTCTGAGTCAAGGATATCAGACCAGCCCTTCGGGAAGTGAGCCGATTAAATGTGATTTCCTCAGCTATGAGGCTCATCAACAAAATTCAGTTAAAGAATCAGAGCACTTTAGAGTCTTATTTTCCCTAAAGTGGTGCAGATAACCAATATCCTGCCATAAAAATAGATGAGGACCAGGGGGAATTTTTCTCACTCTCCCCCAGCGCATTGTCTCATCTTTCACGCCTTTTGTGAAGGGCATGAACGTCCACAGAAGAACTTCTTTTCTTTACCCTTTTGTTGGGTGGTAAATACCAGCTGGGGCTTTGTGAGCGGCGAGTAACACAGCTGGCACAGGGCCAAGCTAACTGCCACCTGAAAACTTTCCACTCTGATACTATTCTCCTGCTCAGGAGTCTTACAGTCCACATGGACAACGGGAGGAAACTGCCTGTGTGAGCTCTTGTTCAAAAAACAAACAAACAAACAAACTTTATTTTATATAGGACTATCATTGATTTGGGGGCTTCCCTGGTGGCTCAGCTGGTAAGGAATCCACCTGCAATGCAGGAGACCTGAGTTCAATCTCTGGGTTGGGAAGATCCCCTGGAGAAGGGAAATGTTACCCACTCCAGGATTCTGGCTGGAGAATTCCATGGACCGTACAGTTCAGGGGGTCACGAAGAGTCAGACACGACTGAGTGACTTTCACTTATGGTTGATTTAGGGGTTTCCCAGGTGGCGCAGCTGTAAAGAATCCTCCTGCCAAAAGAGATGTGGGTTCAATCCCTGAATTAGGGAGATCCCCTGCAGAAGGAAATAGCAACCCACTCCAGTGTTCTTGCCTGGAGAATCCCATGGACAGGGGAGCCTGGCAGGCTATAGTCCATAGGGTCACAAAGAGTCAGACAGGACCGAGCAACTGAGCACTCTCAACAGCTGATTTAAAGTGTTGTGTTTGTTTCAGGGGTACAGCAAAGTGATTCAAGTAAACATACACACGTATCTATACTTTTCCAAGTTCTTTTCTCATATAGGTTATTACAGAGGGGTGAGAAGAGTTCCTTGTGCTATACAGTAGGTCCTTATTGGTTGTCTATTTTAAACATAGCCGTGTGTAATCCCAATACCCCAATTTATTCCTCCTCACCACTTTTTCCCTTTGGTGGCCATAATGAACTCGCCTGTAAACCAGTGGTCCCCAACCTTTTTGGTACCAAGGATCAATTCTGTGAAAGACAATTTTCCCACGGAAAGGAGCAGGATGGTTTGGGGATGATCTGAGCGCATTACATTTATCGTGCGCTTTATTTCTATTATTATTATATCAGCTCCACCTCAGCTCATCAGGCATTAGATCCCAGAAGCTGGGGATCCCGGAGCTACAGGACATCTCCTACGGCAGGAGCGCCTTCTCAGCCTGCCGTCAGCTCTCTACACAACCTGTGCCCAGCCCACGCCTGAAGGTTTAATTTCAGAAGGGTTTCCTCCTGTGTTCCGGCACACAGCCTGCTCTCTCTCCCCTGGCCACGACTTGGCGTGTTATCAAGAATGGAAACCGACTTTGATATCATAACAAGAAAACTACGTTCAGACCATCCATGTAGCAGAGGCCGCCTTGACAGGTCCCTGCAGGCACCCCTCAGGCTTGATTTGCAGGCTTCGAACTGTCCATTTCTGCCTCTCTGTCCCCCAAGGCCACCTCCATAAGCCCCGGGAGACAGCTCCTCATGCACAAAGCCGGCCTGAAGTTGAGAGGACAGTAGCCCTGGTGACTGGGACCCCAGTCTCCTCGCCTCTCTGTCAAGATAACGCTCAAGTGAGCTCTGTGTTTCCATGGGGTTAAGCACCTGACCACTTTGATGGGCTGCGTTCTCCATTCCTATATCATCCCCTGCTGCCATCTAACATTTCTGGCCACTCTGCAGGAAACTCCTAGCCCTTGAGTCTTTGTCTCGGGTCCATTTCTGCACAAACCTTAATCGAGATGATCAGCAGGCTCCTCCCCAAATTCTTACAACAAATTTCAAAGCCAAATGGACATCACTTAAAAATCATCCAAAGGGGGACTTCCCTGTGGTCTAGTGGTTACGAATCTATCTTCCAGTGCAGGGGACAGGGGTTCAATCCCTGGTCAGGAAACTAGGATCCCACATGCTTCAGGGCAACTAAGCCCAAGCACCGTCACAAAGAGCAGACACAACTAAATAAATAAATGAACATTTTTTAAAAAACCATTCATAGGATGATTAAAAGTTGACAACTCATAGAGAAGCCAAGACTCAATTTGCTAAATTTCCTTCACTTATAGCATCAATATTCATCAAATGTGCTTCTTCACACTCTGAAAGTGTTCTTATGACTGAATGACCTCTGCTAGGGAATAGTTTAACAGAATGTGTTTCCAGTCATTTTAATGAGCTTTGAAGGTTGGCACAAGCCTCTACAGCATGCTTTGCAGGTGTTTTCCGAGACTCTCATTCTGCTGTACCCAGTAACCTTGGCTCTTTTAGCACCCGTCTTCCACAGGAATGTGCTGTGTTCTGAAATCATGGTCAGAGGCTGGTACATGTAAGTTTTATTTGGAGGTTTATTTACTTTCCACTATTATTTACTTTACTTTTGCCCCAAATACTGATTTACTATTTTCCCTCTCTGCCCTTTTCCCCCACGTTTCTCCCTCTGCTTATTTCCACCTTCTCATTGCTCTTTTTATGACAAGATGGCACAATCCTGCATACCATGCCGACAGTGGAGGCTGTGTACCCAGCACATCCCTCTTGGGTCGAGGAGCTCAGTCCTCTCGCTGAGGGGAATTGGCTGCTCACGGTTCACAGCTCAGCTGCTCTTCTGAAATTGTCCCCAGCTGAAGGAAGCTACCTTGCCCAAGATTATGATTCACTCTGGGGACAGCATGCATCCAAAAAGACCCAGGCACTCTGTCTCAGTTTGAAACAACTCCAAAGGACCATCCCTGTTCCCAAGGCCTGAGTGGGATCTACTGAGGCTTCTTTTGCAATTGCATCATGGTTTACCTTCTCCCTTTGTTATCCTGCTTTCCTTGAAAGTGAAAGTCACTCAGTCACGCCGGACTCTTTGCAACCCCATGAACTGTAGCCCGCCAGGCTCCTCTGTCCATGGGATTCTCCAGGCAACAATGCTGGAGGGATGGGGTGGGGAGGGAAGGGGGAGGGGGCTACAGAATGGAGGGGACAAATGTATGCCTACAGCCGATTCATACTGATGTATTGCAAACACCATCACTATACTGTAAAGTAATTATCCTCCAATTAAAATAAACAAATTTCAAAATAATAATAAATACTTTTTGGTAGAAAAAAGGGAATACTAGACTGGGTAGCCAGTACTCTCTTCTCCAATGGATCTTCCCAACCCAGGGATCACACCCAGGTCTCCTACAATGTAGGCGGATTCTTTACCATCTGAGCCACCAGGATTCTATAATAAGTATAGATTAGTATATCGTTTATTACTATATACTATTAGTATATCATTATACTGTTTCCTTGGCCTTCCCAAGTGGTTCAATGGGTCAAGAAGCTGCCTGCCAATGCAGGAGATGTAAGAGATGCAAGTTCGATCCCTGGGTTGGGAAGATTCCCCTGGAGGAGGGCATGGCAACCCACTCCAGTATTCTTGTCTGGAGAATCCCCAAGGACAGAGGAGCCTGGCAGGGTCACAAAAAGTAGGACACAACTGGAGCAACTTAGCACACACACACACATACTGTTTCCTTACTATTTCCAGTACTATTCCTGACAGCACCCTCGAATGAAACTTAATGACAATCTCAGAATTTATCATGGGGCTCCTCTGTGAGGATCCCCAACAGGCTCCTCTGTCCATGGGGATTCTCCAGACAAGTATACCGGAGTGAGTTGCCATGCTTATCTCATAACTCAATGCTATAAAGATTGTTTATTGTTAATTGAAGATAGTGTTTTAATAAAAGTTTTCACATTTTAATGAACATCCAGGTAAATAAAACAATTTAAAATAATTTATTTCTTTAACTTCAACAATTATCAGATCAGTTTAATCTAGGAGGCACTCTAGAGATCAGTTTCTTTACCTGAACCCTCCCTAACACTGCCCGTTACCATATTTCATAAGATCAAAATCCTCAAGCATCCAGAAAAGAAGGCTTAAAAATTAAATGGTTCACAGTATCTAACTGGCTGTTCACGCTACACTTACATCTATTTTTTTGACAGTTGAACAGGTGGATGGAATGTAAACAACGTGCGTTTTGTTGAATGAGAATTTAAAACCGTGTGTGCGCGTGCGCAGTCGCGCAGTCACGTGTTCTACTCTTTGTGACCCCCTGGACTGTAGCCCGCCAGGCTCCTCTGTCCATGGGATTTCCCAGGCAAGAATATTGGATTGGGTTGCCATTTCCTCCTCCAGAGGATCTTCCTGAACTAGGGATCCAACCCAAGACTCCTGCCATCTCCTGCATTGGCAGGCGGATTCTTTACCTTTACGTCACCTGAGAAGCCAAGAAGCCTGTGCACTGCAACAAAGAATAGCCCCCACTCGCTGCAACTAGAAAAAAAACCCTGAGCACACCAATGACAACCCAGCACAGTAATAAATAAATAAATAGAAATTTTTTAAAAGGCTCGGCCCAGAAATGGCACGGGTCACTTCTGCACGTATTCTTTCGGTTGGAATTCAGTCTCACAGCCTCAGCTGATCACGAGGGCGCCTGGGAAACGTGGTCTAACTTCCAACATGAGCAGGAAGAAGAGGGAACATTCTTGCAGGACAGACAACAGACCCAGGACAAGACACAGAGCCTTTGTGAGGCTGAAGGAAGACAAGCGGATACGTAGCTTTTCAAACCATGCTGAGGAAGCTTAAAGGGGCCAGCGGGCTGACCCCTAGAACCAGTCAACAAACATCCACATTCCTCAGCCCTCCCTAGAGTGCCTGAAACTTAATATTTTAAAATAATTCTAATCTTTCACTAATAGTTGCACCAAAACACCCAAGTGATCCCCGCAGTAAAGCTCTCTGTCTCTCCCAGACAGGATAGATGGCCTCTTAGGAACCCACCAGAGAGTTAGTCAGGCTCTTCCCTCTCCCTCCCTTGGGATGGTTTCTGAGATCACTATCTGAATGCCTCACCCCAACTCTGGGCACTAGAATTTCAGTCTCCAAGTCCTGTGAAACTTAACCAGCCTGTTTTCTTAATGTTTTGTCAACCAATGGATAAACTCTTTTCATAAAACAAAAAGTTAAGGGGAAAAAAATCATTTCTCTTGACCTATTGGCACAAGAAAAGAGTGACTCTTTTATTGCAGCTTTGGAGTCAGAGATGAGAATTTTATTTGAAGATGACAACTGGGTGGTTAATGGTTTTCTTTTTGTACTTACTCGCTCTTCCAGATGAACGACACAGAATAATTGGTCATTCTGAAGATGGGTTCACAGCAGGAGAGCTGCCACCCAAACTGTGCTGTTTTTAGTTCAAAAAGGACATTGCTGAGGGTAGATGTGATCAGGTTTATGAGTCAGACAAAACTGTCTGTGTGGGAGGCTTCTGCTTTGTAGCCTAAATGGTTAACTCAGGCGTGTCAACACATAAAACAACTGAATAATAATTAAGACCTGTCAGTGAGGCCACCACACTAGATATTTTCAGTATCTACCAGTAGCATCTGCTTGTGTTTACAAATCACTTTACAATGTTCATAAAAGTATCTTACCTCAACTATTTATTTGTAACAAGTCTTACAGCAAGTGTAGATAATGGTTTTTTTTTAATTGCTGGTTACATCCTCAGTTGGAGAAGACTCTTTAGAGTCCTTTGGACTGCAAGGAGATCCAACCAGTCCATCCTAAAGGAGATCAGTCCTGGGTGTTCATTGGAAGGACTGATGTTGAAGCTGAAACTCCAATACTTTGGCTACCTGATGTGAAGAGCTGACTCATTGGAAAAGACCCTGATGCTGGGAAGGATTGGGGGCAGGAGGGGAAGGGGACGACAGAGGATGAGATGGCTGGATGGCATCACCGACTCCATGGACATAGGTTTGGGTGGACTCCAGGAGTTGGTGATGGACTGGGAGGCCTGGCGTGCTGCGGTTCATGGGGTCACAAAGAGTCAGACACGACTGAGCGACTGAGCTGCCTCTAAGGCAAAACCAACCTTGTAATTAATTTAGGCTTGTTTTTCCTTAGAGAAATATCAAGCATCAAAATCACTTCCTTTTTCACCTAAGCAAAGATGGCCAAAAAATACACGTCTTACAACAATACTTTAAAATATGCTTTGTTTCCCCATGGTGGCCAGTTAGGAGAAAAGGAAGCAGATATGAAGAGAAGAAAGAAGAGGTGGGAGCAATAGAGACAGAGAGATGAGCAGATACAGAAAAAGAAGGGAAAGCGCGAAGGACAAGGGAGGGGCCTTGAGAAGCAGAAAGCAGGGGGAAAACGAGGAAGAAAAACGGAGGAGAAGGAGCGGCAGAGCTCTTTCTTGAGGGGTATCGGGGACATTTGAACCCGTGAAGAACAGAATCCCCCTTCAGGGTAGGGGACTGGGGCAGAGGCTCTTCTCCCACCGCAGCCATTATGGTCGGGGCGGTGCTAGGACGGAATGAGGTCAAGTCCGAGGTCAAGTCCAAGGTCGGTCCAGCGAGGAACGGAGGTTTCTTTCACTTTCTGTGAGGTCTACAAAATCCATGTCTCTCCAGACACTTAAGCGATTCCTTCTTTATGCATTTCACGGATTCTTAGATTCTTTTTTTAAAACTGACATATAATTTGCATACCATCAAATTCACTGTTTTAAAACTTTTATTTTATATTGGAGAAAAGCCAATTAAAAATGTTGTGATCGTTTCAGGTGGACAGCAAAGGGACTCAGCCATATACATACACGTATCCATTCTCCCCCAAACTCCCCTCCCATTCAGGCTGCCACATAACAATCAAATTCATTTTTTAAAAGTGTATTTTTGAGGACTTCCTGGCAGTCCAGTGGTTAAGACTCTGTGCTCCCAATGCAGGGGGCCATGGGTTCAATCCCTGGTCGGGAAACTAATATCCCACATACTGCACAGAACAAACAAAACATAAATTTCAAGGTTTTTGGTAAATTCACAAGGCTATACATTCATCACCACTACTTAATTCAAGAATTTTTTCATCACCGCTAAAAGAAACTGCATGAAAATTAACGGTAAGTCCTTTATTCCCTCCTTGTACCAACCTCTGGCAACCAAAAGTCTCCTTTATGTCTCTCTTGATTGGCATATTCTAGAACTTTCATATCATGGGAATCACACAACATGTGGCCTTTTGTGCGTGCCTTCTTTTATCAATACTTAGCATGTTTTAAAGGTTCATCCAGGTTGTAACACGTAAAGTACTTCCTTCCTTTTAATAGCTGAATAATGTTTCATTGTATGGATAGATTGCATTTTATTTATCCATTTATCAGTTGATGGATATTTGAACTGTTTTCACCTCTTAGCTATTATGAATAATGTTGCTTTGAACATTCCTGTACAAGTTTTTTGTGACTATATGTTTCCAATTTTCTTGACTATATGCCTGCAATGAAATTGACAAGTGCTTTGATAACACTATGTTTAAACTTTTGAAGAATTGCCAGAGTTTTTACCAGAACAAAGATCACGATTTTATTCACAGCAGAAATCTATGAGTGTTCCAAAATCTCTACAACCCTAACAATATTTGCTGTCGTCTAACTTTTTGATCAAAGCCATCCTAGTGGGTGAGGAATTGTTCTCATAGTGATTTTGATTTGCATTTATCTAACGACTAATGATGGGGAGCATCCTTTCATGCACCGAACAGTCATTTGTTATCTTCTTTGGAGAATTATCTAATCAGAACCATTGCCTATGTTTTAAGAAACCTAAATATCCATCAACAGAGTAATGGATAAAGAAGATGTGATACATATACACAAAGGAATATTACTCAACCATGAAAAAGAGTGAAATAATGCCATTTGCAGCAACATGAATGGACCTAGAGATTGTCATACTGAGTGCAATAAGACAGAGAAGGATTATCGTATGACATCCCTTAAATGTGGAAACTAAAAATAGATGATACAAGTGACCTTATTTACAAAGTAGAAACAGATTCACAGACTTAGAGAATGAACTTATGGTTGCCAGGGGGCAGAATGGGGGGATGGGATAGGTAGGGAGTTTGGGATGGACATGTACAGACTGCTGTATTTAAAATGGATAACCAACAAGGACCTACTGTGTAGCACATGGAACTCCGCTCAGTATTACGTGGCAGCCTGGATGGGAGGGGAGATTGGGGGAGAATGGATACATGTGCACATATGGCTGAGTCCATAGGATGTTCACCTGAAACTATCACATCATTGTTAATCGGCTATATGCCAATACAAAATAAAAAAGGTTTTGAAAAAAACAAACCTTTGCCCATGTTTTAACTGGGTTGCATTTTATTACTGAGTTATAAATATGCTTCACATATTCCGGATACAGACCCTTATCAGATACAGGATTCGCGAATATTGTCTCCCACTCTGTGGGTTTCTTTTTGCCATCTTGATGCATAAACATTTAAAATGTATATAATCTCCAATTTTTGTTTTCTTTGACGGATTTATGCTTTAGGTGTCATATCTAAGAAACCATTGCCTAGGGACTTCCTTGGTGGTCCGGTGGTTAAGAATCTGCCTCCGAAAATAAATAAATAAATAAATAAATAAACAAAAAAATAAAAATAAAAAAAAAAAAGAATCTGCCTCCGAAAACAGGGGACACAAGCTTGATCCCTGGTCAGGGAACTAGGATCCCATATGCCGCGGGGCTCCTGAGCACCCATGCTGCAATTACCAAGCCCACAGACCGCAGCGAGAGCCCACGCGCTCTAGACTCTGTGCTCTGCAACAAGAGAGGCCTGTGTGCTGCAACTAGAGAGAAGCCTCTGCACACTGCAGCTCAGACCCGGCACAGCCAATAGATAATAAAAGCAGAAAGAAATCATTGTCAGTCCACGGTCATGAAGATTTATACCTCTGCTGACTTGCAGAGTTTTATAGATTTAACTACTACACATACTACACATTTAGGTCTTTGACCCATTTTTTGAGTTAAATTCTGTATTTGTTATGAGGTAAGTGATCAACTTCATTATTTTGCATGTGAATACCAGTTGATCCAGCTCCATTTGGGGGACTATTCTTTCCCCATTGATTTTTCTTGGCACTCTAGAGATGTGTCCATTTCATTTAGGTTATCTGACTTGTTGGCATACAGCTGTTTATAATAACCCCTTAGAGTCCTTTTTATTTCTGTTAGGTTGTTAATAGTATCACCTCTTTCACTGAGTCCTCTTTCTTTCTTTGTCAACCTAGGAAAATGTTGTCAATTTTGTTGCCACTTTCGAAGGACCAAAGTTTGGGTGTTTTTATTTTCTTTATTCTTCTATTCCCTATTTCATTTATTTCTGCTATAATCTTTATTATTTCCTTCCTTCTGCTTGCTTTGGGTAAAGTTTGTTCTTTTCTCCCCTAGCTTCTTAAGATGAAAGGGTAGATTATTGATTTGAGAGCTTTTATTTTTCTGTACAGACATTTAGAACTATACACTAAGAATCGCTCTCATTGCATCCCATAACTTATGCTATATGCTGTGCTTCAGTTTTCACTCATCCAAAAGTATTCCTAAGGTCATGTGACTTCTTTTTTGACCCATTATTTGTTTATGAGTATGTCATATAATTTCCAGTATTCGTTAATTTCCCTAAGTTTCCTCTGTTATTGATTTCTAATTTTAATTTATTATGGTCAGAACACATGACTTCAATCATTCCACATTTTTTAAGACTTCTTTTATGCCTTAATATATAGTCCGTTCTGAAGACTACTCCATGTTGACTTGAGAAGAATTTGTCTTTACCGTTTCCTGGGTGCTACAGATGTTTGTTATGTCAGGTTGGTTTGCAGTGTCAGTCAAAGCTTTTTTCCTTGATAATCTTCTGTCCAGTTGTTCTGTTCATTGTTTGAGTAGTGATGTGTCCAATTATTACTCTCAAATTTTCTATTTCTCCCTTAAATTCTGAGGGTTTTTTTTTCTTTGCTTCATGAACTTGAGGCACTGCTGCCAGGTACAGGAGTATATAATTGTTACGTCTCCTAGAAGACTCTGCCTGCCAATGCAAGTGATGCAGGAGAGGCGAGTTCGATCCCTGGGTCAGGAAGATCTTCTGGAGGAGGAAATGGCACCCACTCCAGTATTTCTGCCTGGAAAATCCCATGGACAGAGGAGCCTGGCAGGCTACAGGCCATGGTGTCACAAAGAATCAGACATGACTGGAATGACTTAGCGTGCACATGCTTCACGTCACGTCAGGTACGGATGCACTGACCGTTTCATCATTACAAAATGACCTTTTTTTTTGTCTAGTAAAAATTTTATGTTAAAGTCCATTTGTCTAATATTAATGTAGCCACTCCAACTCTCTTTTGGTCGTTTGAATAGTATATCTTCTTCTTGAATAGTATAGAAGATATACTATTTTAACCTATTTGTCTTGAATCTAAAGTGTGTTGCTTATAGACAGCATATATTTGAATCATTTAAAAAAATCCTACAAATCTTTACCTATTAATTGAAGTGTTTAATCACTGACATTTAGTGTAATTACTTATAAAGTAGAATTTATATTTACTATTTACATTTTCTGGAGAAGGAAATGGCAACCCACTCCAGTATTCTTGCCTGGAAAATCCCATGGACAGAAGAGCCTGGCAGGCTACAGTCCGTGGGGTCACAAGAGTCGGACACGACTTAGCAACTAAAACACAAACACACACATTTACATTTTTTGGACACGACTTAGCAACT
Source organism: Giraffa tippelskirchi (assembly GCF_054371585.1). NCBI lineage: Eukaryota > Metazoa > Chordata > Mammalia > Artiodactyla > Giraffidae > Giraffa > Giraffa tippelskirchi. Next base: position 2,018,788 of record NC_137283.1, read on the forward strand.
ACCACACAAACACATTTACATTTTACTATTTGTTTTCTATATGTCTTTTTAAAATCTCTCATCTTTTTCCATTACTGCCTTTTTTGTGTGTTAAAGTCCAGTTCTCCACTATCAGTAATGCTAATTTTGAACATTTGACAACTAAGAAATGTCTGTCACTCTGAGGTTACCAAGGTGACTTTAAATCTCACTTGAGATACTGATTGTTCTTCACTATTTCAATAAAACCAAATCATGAGAAAGATTTCAAGATATGGTTGAGGATTTAGTCACCACTTGCTAGAAAAAGTCAGTATATTATCAAAGACAAAATAAAATATTTCAAAAAGTTTTATTTTGTGTCTTACTCCTTTCATTATTCATTTGCACACCAGATGCTAAGTGCCAACTTTATGCTAGGCAAGAGTGGAGGCACTGGGAAAAAACAGCAAATAAAATAGACAAAGTCCTTGTCTTTATGAGTCTTGAGTTCTAGTGGGAGAGACAGTCAATGAACAGATAAACAAGTACATTCCAAAATACACAGTGAGATAAGAGCTAGGAAGAAAATAGGGTGGGGATTCCCCAGTCAGTCCAACGGTTGGGTCTTCAGCTTCTAATGCAGGAGATGCAGGTTCGATCCCTAGTCAGGGAACTAAGAGCCCACCTGCCTCGTGGACAAAAAACCAAAACAGAAAACAGAAGTATTATTGTAATGAGCTCAATAAAGACTTTAAAAATGGCCCACATTAAAAACTTTTTATAAAAAGCAAATAAAATACACAGCAACATAAGATCTAGGAAGAAAATAGGTAGGGGAAAGATGCCGAGATGTGTGGTGCAGGGGATATTTTAGTTTGGAGGATTCTGAGAAGTGCTCTCTGACAAAGTGACTTTTGAGCAAGCACCTCAGTGAAGAGAGGGCTCAAGCTGCAATGGTCTGTTGGGATAGTGTTTGAGGTACAGAAAACAGCTGCCAGTAACCTCAGCCAGAAGCGTGCTCGGCATGGTTGAGGATCAGCAAAGATTCCCACGTGGATGAAGAGAAACAAGCAAGGCGAAGACTGGTGAAAAATGCAGCAAGTTAGGCGGTCGGTGTTCACATGTGCATGAGCTCATAGGCCTTCTTGTAAGCCTGTAGAGGGTCGTGAGCAAAAGAATGGCATTAGTTTTCATTTTTTAAAGGATCATTCTGGCTACTGTATGCAGAATAAACTGTCGGAGGGTACGAATGAAGGTGGAAGAACAGCAAGGTGGACCCTCCTTAAGGTGATTTCTAATAAACCACGCTCTAGTAAGCCGTAGATTCCGGCAGAACCGATGGCTGACCTCTAACAGCACACGGCACGGCTGATAGGACTCACTGTCACAGTTATACTGCATTACAGGAGAATTCATCTTGGAAGATTGAGATATGAGACCCTCTCACAGTCCTGTTGGGGAAGCAAACAATTTCTGGCCTATGAGTGGGCCACGTGTCAGAGACCTCAAGGACCCATGGGCAGTCCCCAGACTGACAGCCAGCCCCTCAGTTCTGTAACAAAAAGACATTGAATTTTGCCAATAATATGAGTTAAATAGAAGGTGGATGCTTCCTTAGTCAAACCTCCAGATGAGAACGCAGCCTGCCAACATCTTGATTACAGACTGTCAGATGCTGAGCAGAGTTCGTCAAGATATTTCCAGGCTCCTTCTAGACCTGGGGAGATTGTGAGATAACACATGTGCGGGGTTTGTGATAATTGGTCACCCGGCAACAGAAAAACAACACAACCAACTCAGATGCTTTGGTCATATTCCAGGCAAGAGAGGATAGCTAGTAGTCATGGAGATGGGGAGAAGTGGTCTGATTTGGGATGTTTTGAACATAGAGACTCTGCCAATAACATTTGCCAATCGCTTGGATGTGGCATATGGGAGAAGAGAGGAGTCTAAGATGACTCTAAGAATGGCTCCATAAATGCAAATATCCAGCGGAGAAGGATCAGTTGATTTCTGTGCTGCCCATCTTGTGAGTAAATCCTGCTCAAACCCTGTTGGCATGTTGTAGCACCTCGTCCAGGAACGTATCTGACCCTTTTCTAAGGCAGGCTAGCTCTGCTCACACTTCACGTTTCAACTGAAATGTGTCCCTTCCATGAAAGTGCCATCATGTATGATAGTGGCTTAACTTTTTGCTCCCATGTTAGCCAGTTTGTGCTGCTATAACAGAATCCCAAAAAAACAGGTGGCTTACAAACAACAGAAATCTATTTCTCACTGTCTAGAGGCTGGGAACTCCAAGGTCAAGGCACTGACAGATTCAGTGTCTGGTCTACAGATAGCTGTTTTCTTGCCGTGTCCTCTCATAGCAGGAGAGGCAAAGAACTCTGTGAGGCCTCTTTTCTGAGGGCGCTAGTCCCGTCCACGAGGACTCCATTCTCATGACCTAATCACCTCCCAAACACCTCACCCCCAAGTCAGTACCAGACTGGAGATTCGATTTCTACGTATGAATTCTGGGGACACATTCAGTCCACAGCACTCCCCTGGTGCATTTCTCAAAAACCTCTTACAGCATTTGTCTCATGAACGGTAACTTGTGTCTGTGCCTGTGTCTCCTAGGCAAGGCAGATGGTTTTCATCTTTATATTCCAAAAGCCTAGAACAGAGTCTGGGACATCTAGAAAATATTCAAAAGTTTGATGAATGAATAATTGCAGTTATTCTGAAAATATCTGAAATCGTCTGATTCAACTGTGTTTTACCTGATTCTGTCCTCCCATATCAACACAGTTCATCTCACTATGTGATCAACTAAACCAGAAAAAATGTGTACTCATATCTTACCTGTATATATGAGCGTGCGTAATAAATAGACTGTACGGTAATCATTTGACAGCGTTAACTCCATAAATGATGTTATTACTCATAAGTACTGTGTATGTGGGCATGTGTTTGTTTACATGTGTTTTGTGTGTGTGAGAGAGACAGGCAGACAAAGGGTTTTATAAGCTCAAAAAATACGTTTAATCCAATTTGAATTGCAGAGCCAGCATTTACCTTCTCAATCTAGTGTTTCCTAGACCTGTAAAAGGATAAAAGTGAAATTTTTGAAAAGACTTTTGAGACTGATTATTGAACCACTCAAGAATGTGCAAAAAGGATAAGATAGATGCTGGGTCTCCTTTTAAAAGGAAAGGAATGTTCCGATATAAAAATATGGTATTTGTGGGCTATGGTTTGTTCAAACACACCGGGCTAACTTTCCAGGCTTCAGTCCAATTCTGTGATGGATTCAGAAGCCCTGCGCCTACTCATAAAAATGTCTCAGATCAAAGACTTTGACTATTGTTTAAGGTCTTTAACTGTTCTGAGCACAGCAATGTTGGCTATGTTATTTAGAGATCAGGGGTTCAATATTGAACCTGATAGACCAATGACCATAGTTTCTCTAATTCCAGAAAACAGATACACAAACACACACGCACACACACACCGTTACACCTAAGAGGGCAAGTAATCTGAGAGGATCACAGAAGCTTCTCTGAGTCAGCTCACCATGTGCCTTAATTAAAGTGTTCATTTCTTACCATCTGAGACACCCAAACTCTCCAATAAGTCACAAATATACGATTGCTGCTGTGTGAGAAACTTCCTGGCAACAGGACTTATGGTCTGGAGCCTGATGGAGTTTCTGATTCTCCAGTTAAAATAGTGTTTAACACTGTAGTGTATTCAGAAGTTTAAATACAACGTTGTACAGGTGCAATTGATATAATGTTATAAACCAGAGTTATCTCAACTTTTAAAAACTGATGCTCAAAGCAGCACATTACTTTCATTAGAGGAATTCGCAGATTCTGACCAAAGCAGAAATGCCCGACTCAGAAGAAAGCCAGATGTGAACACAACGGAAGGGACTCTCTACAGACAAAATCCAGGAACAGAGCAAATCTAGGCTGCTCAAAATGTTACTTAATCTTAATTTAGTTCTCAGATAAGGATGGAATAGCAATTGATAATGACATACATTTATCGGTTTGGGTTGAAGCTATATGAGAGACACCATCAGATGGTCAGTGTCAAAATTTGGTCTATGTTACCTTTGTCATTGTTTAGCCACTAAGCCGTGTCTGACTCTTTTTGTGACCCCATGGACAGTAGTCCGCCGGGCTCCTCTGTCCCTGGGATTTCCCAGGCAAGATTACTGGAGTGGGTTGCCATTTTTTCTCCAGGGCATCTTTCCAACCTAGGGATCAAACCTGCATCTTCTGCAGTGCAGGCAGATTCTTTACCACTGAGCCACCAGGGAAGCACCTACATTACCTTACAAGCATTCAAACAACTATTATTGCTAAAAATGGATAAGAACAGGAATCTATTTTTGGAAAGCACATTTAGAATATTCACTAAGCCCCTCATAGCTCTATCAGTGACTACTAGGCGAGTATACCACTCAGAGCCATGCAGAATGCCATTTGAAATAAACAAGCTTGTGAGCACTTCCCTGGCGGTCCTGTGACTAAGTCTTCGTGCTCCCAGTGCAGAGGGCCTGGGTTTGATCTCTGGTCAGGGAACTAGATCCCATGTGCTACAGCTAAGAGTTTGCATGCTGCAACTAAATATTCCGCATGCGACTTTAAAGAAAAGAAAACAAATGATCTCGCGTGCCACAAGAAGCTCCCACGTGCCACGGCTGAGACCCAGCACAGCCAAAGAAATAAATTACATAAATATTCAAAAAAACAATGCTAGACCTTTTTATATTTTTCACTCACTTTATTCCTATCAGTTAGCACAATATCTGACACACAGTCCCTGCTAAATAAACGACTGCTGAATAAATAAATGAAAATGTAATCATAAAATGAAGTAAAATGTGCATTCTTATGAAATAGGAAAAAAATCAATACATGAAGAACTATTTGTTCAGTGGTTACAAAACCATATTTCAGAGCCAGAAAATATGCATGACTTTTCTTTGGGAGAAATTCATATAATTTCCAGATGAAGATTCTTAAAAAATCCAGCCATATAAATTAGCAACCCAACATGATTCAAACAAGTGAATTATGCTAAAATCTGCACAGGAGTTTCTGTGATCACTGACTGTGATTTTCATACACAGGAAGAAGATATTTAGAAAATTGTTTTCATGTTGATCTTCTAGACAGGAAATGAAACCTAAATAACCCTAATACTTTGTTTGCATTTAATAACTATTAAATTAAAAATTTTTATGATTTTTAATTTCCCAGCAAACCGATTTTCTAATTTCACCTTTTTCCAGATTGGATAATTTTTAAACTTTTGAAGTTTCTTGTCTTTGAATGTTCCTGAGATCGTTTCTTCTTGCCTTAGGGAGAGCTCACGTAAGTGGATTTATCTTTCTTAGAATGCAATAACTACTTAACTTCAGTAACTCTGGGGTTAAATGATGCTACACTCTGGCAGGAATTTGTTCATGTATTCTTTTGGCTAATTAGCCTAGCTTCCATTTTACTTAGGGAAACTCTTTATAGAGATACAGAGTTTTATATTTTCAGAGTAAAATGCAGTTTTATTGGGTTGTTCAAAAAGTTCATCCGGGTTTTCCATAAGAAGTTATGGGAAATACCAAATGAACTTACTGAAGTTTAGAAATGATTATTACAGAAGTGCTGGGTGGCAACACTTCTATGTTACTTCATTAATTCTACTTTGTTTTATCCTCATTTTGCCACTCCATATTTTGTTCTAGTGTCACTGAAATACGACCAACTTTATTTTCTCTCACATTTTAAGTTTAATATAGACAGAATGGGATGATGGAAAGAGCAATGGGTTTGAACTCAGAAGATCTAGGTTTCAATCTTGTGCAAACAAACATGCCTTTGTTTTCTCATCTGTAAGATGGGGATTATCTTCTTATCAAGACATGGTGAAAAATCTAATATGTACAATATACATATATAATATATATTCTCACTAATATGTAGTGAGAATCTAATGATTTCTATACAAAACCAGTGGATTGGACACATTACTCCTAAAATCTGAATGTAGCATCAATAAAAATAAAATTATAAGGCATAAGTCCACAGTGATAAAGCAGAAAAAGACATTTAAAAACAGAATTTGGAGACAAGTGGCAATCAGATTTGCAGATTCAAGAAAGCTGAATCTTAAGCCCACAGCGGAGAACGCTTGGTTAAGACTCACCAGAATGTCCTAGAATTGGTGAAAGCTTCTGAAAGTGGAGGGTGAAGAGAACTCCGGCACAAAGAGAGTGGTTGGAAGGTGTGTGAAAAGCAGGCCGGTCCCTACACCCCTCCTATGCCATGCACTCGGGCAAGGTGCCCGTCCCCCACCCTGACAGAGGTCTGGAAGTTTCTTTTCTGGAGAGGGTAAAATGCAGGGTCTCTATCTGAGTATCAGGCACAGTTCAGCAGACAGGGTCCATGATTTAAAAGAAAAAAAAGATTAAGTGAAGGTATTAACAGTATTCTAAGAGGTTCTTCACCCACCTGTTCAACTCTCTACCCCAGGAATGTTGAGAATCAGGTCTATATTCACGTCCGGACAGGAGAATGAAAGAGCCTGAAAGAGATTTCAGAGAAATCTGACCAACTTAATAGAAAATATCCAAATATATCTGACCCCAGGGATCCTCTAACCCAGAGCCCAGCTGGTCATCACACACGTTCACGGGTAGAAAAATTAATGATACCAATATTACCAACATTCAAGGAAAATCTTTAATATGAAGAGTACATAAAACAATACCACATGGTGGGAAAAGCCTCTCAGAGGAGGCAGACCTGCGCGGGAAGGAGTAAACTTCAAATTAATACTATTAATATCCTTAGACATACAAGAACATACTGTATCCATGAAGCATAGTTCAGTTCAGTTCAGTCGCTCAGTCGTGTCCGACTCTTTGTGACCCCATGAATCGCAGCACACCAGGCCTCCCTATCCATCACCAACTCCCGAAGTCTGCCTAAACCCATGTTCACTGAGTTGGTGATGCCATCCAGCCATCTCATCTTCTGTCTTCCCCTTCTCCTCCTGCCCTCAATCTTTCCCAGCATCAGGGTCTTCTCAAATGAGTCAGCTCTTTGCATCAGGTGGCCATGGAATTTCAGCTTCAACATCAGTCCTTCCAATGAACACGCAAGATTCATCTCCTTTAGGATGGACTGGTTGGATCTCCTTGCAGTCCAAAGGACCCTCAAGAGTCTTCTCTAACACCACAGTTCAAAAGCATCAATTCTTCAGCCTCAGCTTTCTTTATAGTCCAACTCTCACATCCCTACATGACTATTGGAAAAACCATAGCCTTGACTAGACTGACCTTTGTTGACAAAGTAATGTCTCTGCTTTTCAATATGCTATCTAGGTTCGTCATAACTTTCCTTCCAAGGAGTAACTGTCTTTTAATTTCACGGCTGCAATTACCATCTGCAGTGATTTTGGAGCCCAAAAAAATAAAGCCTCTCACTGTTTCCATTGTTTCCCCATCTATTTGCCATGAAGTGATGGGACCAGATGCCATGATCTTAGTTTTCTGAACGTTGAGCTTTAAGCCAACTTTTTCACTCTCCTCTTTCACTTTCATCAAGAGGCTCTTTGATTCTTCTTTGCTTTCTGCCATAAGAGTGATGTCATCTGCATATCTGAGGTTATTGATATTTCTCCTGGCAATCTTGATTCCAGCTTGTGCTTCCTCCAGCCCAGCATTTCTCATGATGTACTCTGCATATAAGTTAAATAAGCAGGGTGACAATATACAGTCTTGACGTACTCCTTTTCCTATTTGGAACCAGTCTGTTGTTCCAAGTCCGGCTCTAACTGTTGCTTCCTGACCTGCATACAGGTTTCTCAAGAGGCAGGTCAGGTGGTCTGGTATTCCCATCTCTTTCAGAATTTTCCACAGTTTATTGTGATCCACACAGTCAAAGGCTTTGGCATAGTCAATAAAGCAGAAATAGATGTTTTTCTGGAACTCTCTTGCTTTTTCAGTGATCCAGTGGATGTTGGCAATTTGATCTCTGGTTCCTCTGCCTTTTCTAAAGCCAGCTTGAACATCTGGAAGTTCACGGTTCACGAATTGCTGATGCCTGGCTTGGAGAATTTTGAGCATTACTAGCATTACTAGCCTGTGAGATGAGTGCAATTGTGCGGTAGTTTGAGCATTCTTTGGCATTGCCTTTCTTTGGGATTGGAATGAAAACTGACATTTTCCAGTCCTGTGGCCACTGCTGAGTTTTCCAGATTTGCTAACATATTGAAACATAAATGAAATGCTATTTATGGGATAAAGCAAATAGAATAAAAAGAGGCTTTGAAAAAATAATAACATTATAGCAGAAATTAAAACCTGAATATAAGAATTGAAAGATAAAATTAAGGAAAACTCCCAGAAATTAGAACTAAAGTACAGAGAAGGAAGATAGAAAATAAAAAACATATTAAAGACAGGATACCTCATGAACACCCAGCAACTAATTAATTAGAGCATCATAAAGAGAGAATATGGAAAAAAGAGGAGAAGAAATTGTCAAAGAATAATTCAAAAATATATCCTAGAACTAAAAGACACTAATTTCCAGATTGAGAGATCCTGATAAAAGCCAAGACAGTAAAAGAAAACAAACTTCATGCTAAGGCATATTGTTGTGAAATTTCATAATAATGAGAACAAAAAGAAGATGCTAAAATCCATCAGAATGTAAAAATAAGTAGTATACAAAAGGATTCATTTTCAGAATGGCTGTGGATTTTTCAATAGAACCCTAGAACCTAGAAAATAGTGAGCAAATGTCTTCAAAATTCTGAAAGATGATTATTTCCAATCAAGAATTCTATATCTAGGCCAACTATGAATCAACTGTAAAGCTAGAATGTGCAAATCCTCAAATGATTTTCCTTGCATATTACTTTCCTAGGGAAGCTAGTGGAGAACATACTGCAGTAAAATAAGGCAGTAAACCAAGAAATAGGAGTAGACGAGTTTTAAGAAACCAGAGACCCCACCCAGGAGAGAGGTGAAGGTAATCCCCAAGGTGCTGAAGAAGAAAGTTCTCAGTCACCACCTCTCAAGTCTAGTGCTCAGCAAGTCCAGATGGGATCAACATAAAGAGGGCAGCACCAGTAATCATCCCTGAAAAGAAAGGTGACATTGGGGAATTCCTTGGTGGTCCAGCAGTTAAGAATCCATCGTCCAGTGCAGGAGATGAGGGTTCAATCCCTAGTCAGGGAACTAAGATCCCACATGCTGCAGCGCAACTAAGCCTCCTCATCACAACTAGAGAGAAGCCCTCAGGCTGCAGTGAAAGACCCCAGACCCCATGTGCACAACTAAGATCCAACACTGCCAAAAATCAATCAACAATTGTTTTTTTAAAAAGGTGACATTGAATTTGATGGATTACCTGATACAATTGAACATAGTCATAAATGTGTTCTTCTGGAAGATAAATTAATATGTTACACAGAAAACTAAGAAAATAAAAAAAGTGAGATAATGATTAAATCCAGAGAAAGCAAGAAGTTATTCAACCAGAAAATCTAGTCCGTATATGACATAGCTCAGCTGTGAGTAATATTGCATAATTAACTGAGCGTTGATCAAATTTACCAAAGTCTATGTCTTAATTTGGAGGCCAGAGAGGAAGTGTTTGTGATTGTTGTAGAGGCAGAGTGAGAGAATTAACTCCTCATCTTTCATATTGAAGAATAAATAGATTATAACTGGAAGGGGAAAATCAAATAACAGCAGGGTAAACCTGAACATATAGTGGAAAATATTAGAACAGATGAAACATAATTGCCTTTGAGAGGGTGGGGACTGGAGAAGGGATAAAAGAGGAGGATTGCTATTTTCACAGGAAACTTTACTTAACTTTTAAAACAATATTCACCTACAGCTTTCATAAAAATTAAAACACGAAGAGACTTCCTTAGTGGTCCAGTGGTTAAGAATCCATCTTGCAATGCAGGGGATATGCGTTCAATCTGTGGTCAGGGAACTAAGATCCTCATGCTGAGGGGCAGCTAAGCCCTCGTGCCACAACTACTGAGCTTGCAAGCCACAGTGAAGATTCCACCTGCTACAACTAAGACCTGATGCAACGAAGTTAATGAATTAATTTAAATGAATAAATAAAAACCAAAAAATTAAAACATAAAAAAAGACTGATTGATTGTGCTCAAAACTATCTATCAGAGTTCCTGGTTTGTAATAAACAGCTGATAAATATATTAGCTTTTAAACAAGATAGGAAAGTTAGGTGTTTGCTGTAGTCCTTTCACACAGGAAGAAGGAAGTGATCCAGAAAATAGAATCTAGGAGCACATTGTCCGAGAATGTATGACAAAATCACATCTTTTGAAGTTATGTGGACTTTATTGGGTAGTAACAGGCACAGGAAGGGAACAATTTGTTATTTGTCCAGCAAGGCTGTTGAACACAAATCAACAAAGCAATTTGAGCAAAGAGCTTACTTACATGCCATTCACTTGGCCCTGGGGGAGATATGAAATAGGTCAGAATCCTGAAATAAGTTACAGAGATAGACCTGTGAAATGGGTCCGGGGCTCACTCAGAGTTCATCTGGAGCTGCTCTCAAGCTTGACTGTACGCTAGATTCATCTGGGGAGCTTTGAAAACTCCTGATGCCCACCACATCCTAGACCAATTAAATCAGAATCTTCTCCCAAGTCCCTCAAGCGATTCCAGTGTGCAGTGAGGTGAAGAACCACAGCCCTAAGGGGTGTTCATGAGACTGGGCTTGCAGTTGCCATTCCCAAAGTTCATCAGAGCCCAGGAGAGGTGGAGAGACGCACACCCAATGAGGAAAGAAGTTGGGTATCCCCACCCCCCCATGCCAAACGCAAATTGTACTTCTACCCAACACACCTCCTTTGGTACAGCTGCATGAATGTGTCTTCTGGGTAATCCTAGGGCAACTTCCATTCTTTCCTCGCTCATTCTCACTCATGAGGATAGGAGTTCTGATTGATCAAAACCTGAGACAACGATGAGCGGTGTGCTTAAAGGCAGAGATCAGGTTCCATCCCTTTGCCTTTAGTCCTAGTATCTGGGGAAGTAGACCATTTTTCTGTTTCTAGACCACTAGCCTTCACGGGATGAAGAGGGCAAGGCAAGCCACTCCAGTACTCTTGCCTGGAGAATCCCATGGACAGAGGAGCCCAGTGGGCTACAGTCCATGGGTCGCACTGAAGCGACTTGGCACACACGGGCAGTGTTCATGAGGTAGGCTCAGGCCCTCTGGCCTCCCCCATTTCAACATCTATGCATATGGGGCTGGGGTCTCTCACGAAAATCCAGTGAGTGAGGAACAGACCAGTGTCAAGGTCAGTTCAGGCTGTCATAACAAACATATCATAGCCTGGTGGCACAAACAAGAGAAATGCACTTTTTCATAGATCTAGAAGCTGGAAGTCGGAGGTGAGGCTGCCAATACAGTTGGGTTCTGGTGAGAGCTCTTTTCTTAGCTTACAGAAGGCCACCTTCCTGCTGTGTCCTCACAAGATGTTTTCTTTGTGTGCAGGTAGGGAAGGAGGAAGGAGGACGCGAGGGTGAGACAGAGAGGTTCAGAGAGGCAGAGAGCAGGAGGGGAGAGAGAGAGCTCCGCCTGGCATCCTCTTACAAATATATGTAGCGCACTAATCTCATCACGAAGGCCCTCTTATAACCTTACATAAACCTAAGTTCTTCCCAAGACCTCACCATCACATGGTGAATTAGGGCTTTATTTTTTCTATTTTTCAGTTTTCTTTATTTGTTCATTTCTTTACTTTTGGCTGCTGTGGGTCTTCACTGCGGTGGTGAGTTGGGACTCCTCTTGGTTGCAGCGCGCAGGCCTCAGTAGTTGTGGCTTAAGGCCTCTAGAGCACGGGCTCAGTAGCTGTGGCGCATGGGCTTAGTTGCCCCAAGGCATGTGGAAACTTCCTAGACCAGACATCGAACCCATGTCCCCACTGACAGGCAGATTCTTACCCATTGGGCCACCGGAGAAGTCCTGAGTTAGGGCTTTAACACAGGAATTAGGGGGTGGGGGATTCCAGCAGTAACTCTTGCCTCCAGCAGAGCCTTCCAGAGGATGGCAGGCTTTGGATCACCTCTCCATGACTGGAGGACATCTGTTTCCCATCCAGTCATTGCTGATTGGCCTGCCCTCCCTCAGCTCAGAGCCCCAGAGAGAATGGACGAGAGAATGCCAGCTCTAAACCTTCTAGAAACACTCAAATACAGTCTGTAGGGAAACTCCATACTGGCCCTCCACTACCCTGATGGCCTGAAAAAGCAACTGAAATTTTCCATTCTCCTCCCCATCAATTAGTGTGTCTGCATTTCACAGAGAAAGCAAGATGCTATGCTAAGCACTGTATGAAGCTAAGAAGGAAGATACTCTCCTAGCTCACAAAGCAGGAGTGAAATTCAAAATATGTCATAATGGGAGCTGTAGACAATGACTACAGCGGACCTTGAACAACATGGGGGAGGGGCCCTAGCCTTTACAAGAGTCAAAAATCTGTTTATAACTTTACAATCACCTTCCAATTGTATCCCCAAATTTATGTCCTCTGATTGAGCCGTTGACAGACCATGTAGTCCCGTGGTATTTAATGGGGAAAAAAATCCAAGCCTAAATGGACCAGTGCAGTGTTGTTCAAAGACCAACTGTATTTTCAAATCAACATAGGACTGTTACACTATGTTAGCCATATGAACAGTAATACTGGTGCACTTCAGCTAAAATTAGCCTTGCCCCAAAGAGTTGAAAAGTGTGCCCTTGGCTTCAGGAATCCAACGGAGAACACAAACGGTTTGTCAGGAAACCGCTGACCGACATCATGAGTCATGATGTCGGACTCAGAATCTCCCACTGGCCTGAGTGGTCTCTCAGTAGGAGGTCCTGATAAGGAACACGGTGCTGCAGCCAAAAACTGACCAGGAGAAAGTGCGAGGGGTCCAAAGAGGGAGGAGATGCTAGCCCAGAATATGTCCTACCAACCTCCCAGAATCCTCCCTACTGGAAGCCATCTTGGCTGAGAGATGCCGGCACCGCCAAGAAGGGTGCCGAGTCAGACAAAGATGGGCCAAGCAGGATGGCTGACCAGAAACAACCTCGAAACTAACCCCACCACCATAAAACCTGAGACCCTGAGCCGTTCTCCTGGGTCCCTTTACTCTGCGGCTCTCTGCCCAATAAAGCCTCTTGCTTTGCCAGCACACGTGTCTCCTTGGACAATTCATTTCTGAGTGTTAGACAACAGCCCATTCTCTGGCCCTGGAAAGGGTCCCCCTTCCTGCAACCGATACAGAAGCAAATCCAAGCTGGGCCCCCACCACACACCCCTTCCTGTACTGTATGTGGAGTCCTCCTCCTGGGGAGGCCTAGCCACAGAGGAGTTAGGGTCCAGAGTTAATTGTAAGCCTGAACTAGCCTTCCCTCAGACAAGCCTTGGCTTGGAAAACAGAAGTGAGAAGAAAAAGAGGTTCTTTGGTTCAGCTGGAGTCAGGGAGGGTAACAGAGTGAAGAAGAGGGTGTTAATTCAAGTTGCCTCAAATTACATTTGTCCACACATGCATGCAAAATTCTGCTGAAAAATAAATGAGGATAATTTTTCTTTAGGAGTCCTCTTTCATCTCAGGGCTTCAAAACACTTTGCCACAAAACCTCCCCGTCTTCGCTCATTTTTACATTTAAATATAAACCAAAAGCCCCAAGAGTTAGAGTTCAGTGAAACCCTTTGAACTTCTGAAAAGTACTAAAGAGAAACAACTATTTTGTTATTATAAGATCCAAGCGGCCAACCGAGGACCACACAGCCAGAAAACTCTCCTTCTGATGAAAGGCCACACCTCTGATCAGAGGACGAGCCTGCTAATTGAAACCACAATTAAAACCAGCAGGGAGGGCGTGACTCAACACCCTTACCCAGAAGCAGAAACACTCACGACTGACTCACATAGGACACATCAGGTTTTCTCCAACAGGCATTTGGAAAAAAGGAAAGAAATACGAGTCCAGTCGCCCTCCATCTACTGACCCAGTAAACTCCGTGTCAGAGTTGGTGACACATTCCTGACTCCCTCCCACCTCAGCAGGAAGAGCCAGCTCAGCCTTCAGGAGATGGGAATGGGAAGCGCTGTTTGCATATGCATTTTTAAGCAAAGGAAAGTCTCACAATCTCCCCTTTTCCAGCCTGTGAGTCAGTAGTGGGTGTTTGTTTTCTGGGTTCTGGGTTTGAGTCACTACCTTCCTGCTGTTGGTCTTCTCAGTCCGGAGGTAGTGACTAAAAAGAGATGAATACAAATGTCTGTGAACGCTTAAAATGCATGCGGTGGGGAGAGAGATAAATTAGGAGCTTGGGATGAAGGTACACACACTCTGCTATGTGTAAGACAGATACCCAACAAGGACCTAGTGTATAGCACAAGGAACTCTACTCATTATTCTGTGAGAGCCTGTATGAGAAAAGAATCTGAAAAAGAATATATATCCACGTGTAACTGAATCACTTTGCTGTATACCTGAAACCTACACTCATTGTAAATCAACTGTAATCCAATCAGTTCAGTTCAGTGGCTCAGTCGTGTCCGACTCTTTGCGGCCCCAATCAAACAGAACAAAAGAGCCCCTGAAAGTTCAGTTGGCAGTTGCATCAGCGGTTGTTTTCTCTGGAAACAAGTATACAGCATTTATAAATAACAGTGAGAAAGAGGAAGCAGGAGGAAGGAGGGGAAATAAGTCTATAGAGGATGTGATTGCGGAAGTAGAGTCAAGGTATAAAAATAGACAACTGCCTGTTTGTCAGCCGCGGCCAGCGTGGCCTGGCAATGTGGGTGTGGGTGAGGGGGCCTGCCAATGCCACCCGACAATTCTGGCACCTGAAAGACCACCTTGGCTTTGAAAGGACATCTTCTGGACGTCCCTCCAGCAGTGCTGTGCTTGGCACCATTGATTCCTGTAAAGCACTTCAAGACCACCCAGAATTCCACCAGGTCCCAATGTCACACGGAGACCAGTGCCAAACCATACCAGCTTGAAAAACAGTGACCTGACAGTTTGGGCTCCTCCAACAGCTACTTTCTATTTCAGGGATGTGGTGTGTGTGTGTGTGTGTATGCACAGTTGTGTCCAACTCTTTGTGATCCCATGGACTGTAGCCCACCAGGCTCCTCTGTCCATGGGATTTCCCAGGCAAGAACACTGGAGCAGGTTGCCACTTCCTACTCCAGGGGGTCTTCCCAAGCCAGGGATTGAAACCCCCATCTCCTGTGCATCTTCTGCATTGCAAGAGGATTCTTTATCGCTGAGCCACCCCCTAAACATGGCATCGACTAACAAATCAAGCCACTTAAGACGGCTGAAAAAAGGAAAGTGATCACCGAAAAAACAGGTTTTGATCTGTGGACAGCTGAACTGCATTTGACCCCGGAAGAAAGAGATTGCAAGCGAAAAGAGCTTCAACTTTTCCATTGCTTTGAATGTGGAAGTCAAAGCTGGATCTTTTGTATGCAGTACACACTAAGTTAAGGACTTTTACAAAGCTCAGAAAAACAGAGCCCCTGCCCTAACATTTCTAATGTTAGTCAAGCTACACAAATCCTTGGCTGGAAAGATAATAAAAGCTAACTCTGATGTCACTCCATGATGAGTCATAAAAGAAGGAAGAAGTATTATGATTCAAAACATTTTCATTTGGGGAAGAAAAATTATAATGCACATCACCACCAAATGGAAAACAAAAATTGAAAACTTGGAGCTGTTTTTCTGGGACCTTGACATTTTTAAATAAGAAATGTCGTTGCTTGCAGAATACTTTTTACATTAAGGTTTCAGTTTTATGTTTTAAAGATAACTGAGGATATTGCAGAGCTTCCTGAACACTCATTTGCTATAGGCTCATATACACTCGAAAGATGTATACGCTGAGGCCTATTCCAAAACAAACCCAAATCAACTAACACATACTTCTGACTGTGAATTTTTGCTTAACTAACATGCCATTCTCTCAAAACAGTGAAGAGCTGGCATCTGACTGTGGCAGATGGAACTGTTTTACTTTTTCAAAAGAATTCTGCTCTTCATCTGCTTAGTCTTAGGGTCCATTTCTTGGAAAAGTGACTAATAAGACACTCTCATATCTTATGACAATCCATCAATTGGCTTCTATGCCAAAACTGAGTTGGCATAACCAGGAAGTGGATCATGTATTTTCTTTTCTATTTCACATTTATTTTTTCCAGTTTTACTGAGATATAACTGACATATGTTGTTTTCATTTAGTCGCTAAGTCATATCTGACTCTTTTGCGGCCCCATGGACTGTAGCCTGCCAGGCTCTTCTGTCCGTGGGATTTCCCAGGCAAGAATACTTGAGTGGGCTGCCATTTCTTTCTCCAGGGGGCCTTCCTGACCCAGGGATTGAACCCAAGTCTCCTGCATTGGCAGGCGAGTTCTTTACCACTGAGCCACCAGGGAAGCCCCTAATTGACACATGGCATTGTGTAAGTTTATAGTGTTTAGCATAATGATTTGGTTTACAGACATCATGAAATGATAACCACAGTAAATTCAGTGAACATCCATCATCTCAAACAGATACAAAATCCTGTGATGAGAACTCTTGGGATTTACTTCCTTGACAACTTTTATATTTAACATCCAGCAGTGATAATTGTATTAATCATGTTGCACATCACATCCCTAGAACTTATTTATCTTACCAGTGGAAGTTTGTACCTTTTGGCCACTTTCATTCGATTCCCCCTCCCTCATCCTCACCTCTGGTAACCACAGATCTGATCGAGTGTCTAGGATCATGTCTTTTCTGTTACTCTGACTCTTTAGCCATGGATTAGTGATACAGGGTTAGACACCTGAGCCGAGGCAGGCCAGCTGGAGTGCTGCTTCGGAGTTTTCACACTGGAGTGTGGCAAAGAATCCCAGGTTCTCTTGCCTGAGAGCATGGGGTTTCAAATCTGGAGGTGTAGCATTCCTTACCCCAGAGAGAAAGACAATCTTCAGAGAGAAAAATGAGCTCACAGCGAGAGGGGTACGACAGAGAAAGTACTGGTTGCATTTGAATTTTTAGTAAGATCATTCAGTTGCCTTTAATGCATAAGATATCCCAGAATCCTTTTAAAAAATTATCACTGCCACCCCCTGTTTTTGCCTAACCTACTTAAGTTTCTAATACACCAAAAAAAAAAAGGGTCCTACAGTAAACATGGGTCCAGTTGATTGTGAAAAAAAACAAATGAAGCTTGCCAATTTTTCTTCTCAAAGAAAATTTGATCCAAGGGACTATAGAGAGATGCTTATTTACATTGTTAAGAATCTTTCTACAAATGTCTAGACAGCAGACATGAAGGATGTACCATCTTTATAAGGATATAGACCAGGGGATGTGTATCCGAGCTTTTAGGAGTTTATAGTCTTGTCTGAGATACAAGTAGCTTTGTTTCCATGGAAACTAAAGTTTCTTCTTTTCTTTGTATTCCCTGCCCCCTATCAGAATAGGAGCTACACAAGGCAGGACATTGGTTTTGTTCCTTGATGTGTCCAAGCACCTAGAACCACGCTTCGTATATGGTGGGCACTGAACAAAAGTGTACTGAATGAATGAACTAACCTTTGTCTGTGTCCCAGTCCTGTTTGGTGTGTTAGCTCCTCAAGAGAGCCAGAATTCGAGATGGAAGGAACAATGAAATTAAAAGAACAGAAGGTAGACAGGAAGATGCTTGGGACACAGGGAAGCTTAAAGAGGAGCATTTTTTTAATTTAACAATTTGGAAGTACTTCTGTTGTAACAAGTGATCAGTAGATGAAGCAAAGACATTTCTCTCCATCCCACTTCAATTTAATTTTACTTACTGCCGATTATACTATTAAACATCCTTTCCTTCCTTCAGTCATAGGATGCTTTCAGTTTTAGCTAAGCAAACGACAGCCCAACCAAGAACCACATTTTCCAGCCTCCCCTGCATCTAAGTAAGACCATGTGATTACGTGTTGACCCATAGAATGTTAGCGGAAATGACGAGTTTCCCTTCTAAATCACGCCCTCAAATGGTATGCGTGTGCTCACTTTTAGCCCCTGTTCCCTTCCCATTTACTGTGACGCAAAATTGATGGCAGAGTCTGGACTAGCCAGCTTAGACTGTCGTATGGAAGCTGCACGCTGAGGACGACAGAGCAGGAACACAGAAGGAGTTAAGGTTTGGGATACCAAGCAGCTGCCACACTAACTCTGGGCAGCTCACATTTGGACAATTCACACGAAGGAAAACTACTTGTCTATTTCATTTCAGACATCGTTACATTTGGGTCTTTGTTATCATGTGTGTTAGTCACTCGGTTGTGTCCAACTCTTTGCAACCCCATGCACTATAGTCCACCAGGCTCCTGTGTCCATAGGATTCTCCAGACAAGAATACCGGAGTGGGTTGCCATGCCCTCCTCCAGGGGATCTTCCCAACCTAGGGATCAAACCCAGATCTCCTGCATTGCAGGCAGATTCTTTACCATCTGAGCCACTAGGGAAGCCCTTTGTTATTACAGCAGAAGCTATGTAGTAACTAATACACTGACATAATCAAAAGTAATCCGGCCTGTATGTTCCTATGTTCCATAGGCTTTCATCACACCTAGGTCCTTCAGGTTCTTGACAGAGTTCTCCTATGCATTGGATCCTTATTTCCATGCATACACGCAGCCTATGTGAGGAATTCCTGGCTCTCATTCCTGTTGTAGATTCCTGAGGATTGCTAGGCTTCAAAATACAGTTGGAGTGACCAGAACTGGCTGCTTGAGTCCCGTAAACCTGTTGCCCAGTCATTTTCAGGATCAACAGTGTGGAGTGTGGCATGAACTTGTTCTCTTTAGTCTCTGCAGCGAGATGACACAGCCTTGTGGAAAGAGGCCTTGTCTTCTAGACTTCCAAATGCCACCCAGTCAGTGCTTAGTACAGGGTGGAACAATTAGTCAGTGCTTCAAAAGTACCCTAAAACTTCTATAATTATGTTCACAGTTTATCTGGAACTTCCTGCTTCAGATTCTAGTTATTATTACTAATATTTATTTATTTATCTATTTGACTGTACCTGGCCTTCGTTGTAGCATGCAGGATATTTAGTCGCAGCATGTGGGATCTAGCTCCCCGACCAGGGATAGAACCTGAGCCCCCTGCATTAGGAGAGTGGCGTTTTAGTCCTTGGACCACCAGGGAGTATCCCTAGTTATTATTTGGGGGATATCCCTGGTGGATCAGACAGTAAGGAATCTGCCCGCAATGCAGAAGACCTGGGTTTGATCCCTGGGTCAAGAAGATCCTCTGGAGGAGGAAACGGCAACTCACTCCGGTATTCTTGCCTGGAGAATCCCATGGAGAGAGCAGCCTACAGGGCTACAGTCCATAGGGTCGCCAAGAGTCAGACATGACTCAGCGACTAACACACACACAGAGTCCATCATAATCATCGGTCAGTATTAATGTGCAGAGATACCCAATAGGACAAGGTGGTCCCTGCTAAGTGACAGCTGAGTGACAGAGACAGGGCATCGAGGAAGGTCACGGGAGGGAGAGGACTGGCTCAGCAGGAGCTGGCCCTGGTCCAGAGGTCTTCATGCCAGACAGCACATTCTCACAGAAAGGAAAGAGGCACGAGAGAATCCTCTGTGGGGCTAAAAACTCTATCCCAAATTCCTAAACTGGAAGGGAATGCAAGACGAACGGAGGGCCAAGACGTCATACTCAACGCTGGGGGCAGCAGGCAAGCTTGTTACTGGCACAGCACGGTGGACTGAACCGGCCCTAGAACTTACACCTCATCAGAGACGGAGGCGGAAGCTGCACTGACCTTTTGACCGGTTCATGCCCAGATCTTTGAAGCATGGGGAGCACCTACAAGCAAATAAATCCAGGTAGTAAGCAAGTTGAGATCCCTTTGGGATGGAAAGCTGGATATGGCTTCATAGAAGAGGAGGCTTAATTCAGATCCTAAATGAAGGATAAACATTAGAAACGGAGAGTGTTCTGGAGCCTTAAGGCGTGGAGGGAAGATGGGCAGCGTGAACCGCAGTGTAGAGCAGGGGTCCTCCATCCCCGGGCCGTGGACTGGTACCGGTCTGTGGTCTGTTAGGACCAGGCTGCGCAGCAGGAGGTGAGCAGTAGATGAGTGAGGGAGGCTTCATCGGTTTTCACAGCCCCTCTCCTTTACCCCCCGAGCTCCGCCTCCTGTCAGATGAGAGGTGGCATCAGATTCTCAGTAGGAACGCCAACTCTGTGGTGAAGTGCGCATGGGAACGATTGGCTTTCTCACTCCTTACGGGAATCATCCTGAAACCACACCTACTCCCTGTTGGTGTAAAAATTCTCTTCCACAAAACTGTTCCCTGGTGCCAAAAAGAATGGGACCTGCTGGTCTAGGGTCAGGAAACAGTGTGCCCTGCTCAGTCAGAACTGACAGTTCAAGCAGCAAGTCTCATGGACATATTTAGTTAGCCTGTTTGACTGCTTCTGATTTCAGGAAGTGCTTGTTCACCGCTCTTATCAATCTCGGGGTCCTGCCTTCCCCCCAAGGGAACGGATGTGGGACTCAGTCTGTCGAATTGGGACATGTGGGACGTCTCTGGAGCAGAGTCTTTTGGGGAAGATTAATAAGGATACAAGAAGAGAAGGGATTATTTTTTCTGTGATTACTAGTTATGAAGGCGGTGTAAATTGAGCTCTGCCACGGGCATCTCTGCTATTACAGAGAAGAAGGTTACCTAAGAGTTAAGCCACCTGGGAAGGATGAAGAGCCAGGAGGGAAGAAAGGAGATCCTGAGGACAGAGTCTAGTCTGACTCTCAGAGCCAGCAGAGCCTGGAGCAAACCTGCTGTGCCACTGTGAGCTCTCCAGTTACAGGAATCAATCAATTGCTCTTGGGTTTCTGCTCTGTTGGGCTTCTGTCCTTTGCAATTGAAAGCGATCTGACTAATGGAATAAGAGAGCATAAGCTTAGAATGTAGATAAAGCTGTGTTATGGAGGCCCTAACTGCTAGAGTTCAAGGTTTGGACCTCTTTTGGAAGATGAGTCATTAAATTGGGAGGTTGTTACACGATTGCTACGTACAAACAGCCGGCCCAGGGGTGGCTTCCAGCCTCATCACCTCCTGGCCACAGATCCCACGCAAATCCCAAGCCACTGTGTCCCCCGTCTGCAGAGCGGGGCTGACTCCGCGTATCCCGCTGGCTGGCTGCAAGGAAGAGGCTCAATGACAGTCAGTGTGCCTGACACAAGGCCTGGCACAGGGCCAGCCTGACAGCTCCTCCGAGTGGCAGGGGCGGCAGTCATGGTGACAAAAGGGGATGGAGGAGGCAGAGGGAGAGGGGGAGGGGAGGACGCTTCCCGGACCAGGTGGGTGGGGCCGGAAGTGAGTAAGAAGACGGGCGTGCAGCCGCTGGCTCCATCACCGGACCGTGGCCTTGCGAAGGGAAGAGAGGAGAGGCAAGCCGGTTATGATCCAAGGTACAGATATCCGGAGAACTGCCTGATTCTGGAACTTTTCCTTCGTTTGCACCCGCACCACCAAAAATGGACAACCCAGGAACAGCGGAAAACATCGTGTGCGGGGCCTGTGGACGCTCCTGACCAGCAGGCTCCCCGGCATCCTGTGCCGCAGGGAAATGTAGGCCCTCTGTCCACAAAGTCAGGAAAACAGCGTGTCGGCGCTTCTGCTGTTGGCTTCAGCTATGTAATGTCACGTGACCTCTGGCAGCGGGACACTCATAGGACCCTCCAGGTGCCCGGCGCTGGTCCTTCCCACACTCAGGCCTCAGGCAGGAGCCGAGGCTGCAGCCGCCACTGGGCAGGGATGAAGGAACCAGCAGATGAGGTCCCTGGAGGCTTCTGTCAGGTCGCTGGACCCTGGGAGGTGGTGGCGTGGAATTTGGGGTGTCCATTTAGCCTCCGAGACGCTGGCACCATTTTTAAAATTTTTATTTATTTATTATATTTATTTTTGGCTGTGCTGGGTCTTTGTAGATGGTTCTAGTGGTAAAGAACCCACCTGCCAATGCAGGAGACACGATATGGATGGGGGTCTGGGTGGGGAAGATCCCCTGGAGGTGGGCGTGGCAACCCACTCCAGTATTCTTGCCTGGAGAATCCCATGGATGGAGGAGCCTGGGGGGCTGCCGTCTATAAGGTCACAAAGAGTTGGACGCAACGGAAGGGACTTAGCCTGCATGCATGCACGAGTCTTCGTTGCTGCATGAGCTTTCTCTAGCTGTGGCGAGTGGGGGCTCCTCTCTAGGTGCAGCGCACAGGCTTCTCGTTGCCATGGCTTCTCTTGTGGAACGTGGGCTCTAGGGCATGAGGGCTTCAGTAGTTGCAGCTCCCGAGCTCAAGAGCGCAAGCTCAGTAGTTGTGGCACACAGGCTTAGTTGCTCTGTGGCATGTGGGGACTTCCGAGATCAGGGATCGAACCTACATCTCCTGCATTGGCAGGTGGCTTACCCCTGAGCCACCAGGGAAGCCCCCTGGCACATTTTTTAATGTCTGTTGAACTTCAGTTAGAAACCATAAATACAAAATAAAGAGTGCTGAAAATTTCCAAATGGGGACCACAGAGTATTAAACTCCAAGCACGTGGTCCCCTTCTGTGATTGATCAGGTGATGTCAAATAGAAAGTGTCCATTTATTTAGTCAAACAGTATTCGGTGAATTTCTGTAAGGGTGTTTTTGAATGAAGCTGACAATTAAAACCACAGAATGAGTAGGGCGGATTTCTTTCCTTAGTGTGGACGGGCCTCAGTCAGATGAGGGACATAGAAAGGCTGATCCTCTTCTGAGTGAGAGAGTTTTCCTGCCTTCAGACTCAGACTGAAACTTTAGCCCTGTGTGGGTCTTGCTTCTGCCGGTTCCTGGTCTGGAGCTACATGGTGAGCGCTAATGATTCTCAGGCCTCTGGACGCAGAATCAGCCCGCCTGCGTCTTCAGCTTTCTGGTTCACCCCGATTTGCCAGCCTCCATTATCACATGAACTGATTCCTTATAATAAATTCTCTCTCTCTCTCTCTGTGCATCCTGTGGATTCTTTCTCTGGTAAGCCCTGCTCGATACGCTGTATGAGTACAGAGCCTTGTGCTACACTGGGGGTGTCCATGGAGCTATTTTTTTCCACTTCCCACCTCCCTCTCACACACACACAGGAGACAGTGGGGGGTGGGGAGAGAGAGACGAGTAGGAAGAGGAAACTAACTTTTTATTGGAATATAATCGCTTTACAATCTGCTGTTAGTTTCTGGTGTACATTGAAGTGAATCGGGTGCACATATACATATATCCCCTCCTTCCTGAACTCCCCTCAACACCCTTCCCATCCCACCTCTCTAGCTCAGCACAGAACACTGAGCCAAGCTCCCTGGGCTGTATGGCGGCTTCCCACTAGCTATCTGTTTTACACATAGTAGTGTTTATATGTCAATCCAACCTCCTAATTTGTCCCACCTTCCTCTTCCCCTTCTGTGTCCACAAGTCCATTCTCTACGTCTGTGTCTGTATTCCTGTCCTGCAAATAGGTACTTAATGAGCTATCAGTAATGTCTTTCCTGTCATTATAAAGTAAAAATATATTTTTTGCTACATAACAATGTATAGACCCCATAAGACAGCTTACGAATTTCCAGGGTCCCAAGATCACTTATTAAAATCTACTAATCAAGAAAAATATTAACTTTCATTTGCCAAAGGGTGAGAATTTAGAAATAATAAGCGAACCCAGGTCCATCCTTCATATAGTTAGTTCATCTCTTTACCCTGTTCATGATCAATGGTTCATTTTGTACCGTGGAACCACCAGGACTTACCCAAAATCCTGGGGCCTGATGTCAGAATTCAGAAATATCTTGGATTTTAAAAAAGTAATACAGCACAGTGTTGTAACGATTTACATTCCCGGCAGACTCCAGGATAGCACTCTGTATAAAATGCACTGACATTTCTTCAGTAAAGCATGTGAGTATCTGTGCCAGGTGGCCAAACACCGTAAATAGTCAGTCCAGGTGAGATTTTGTTTTCAAGTGAGTTCAGGTGAGGTCAGATTTTACTGCCAAATGAGCTATAAAAGCTCAGTGTGTGGAGCTTTCTGGGGTGAGCAGCCTTGCAGTTGCTGTTTCCATGGTTGGTCTCCCAGCCACTCACACTCCTGAGTGAACTTGGGAAAACTGGCGACGGGGGAGAGCCTGCCTGGAGAAGCATCCGGTGACTGTAGGAGAAGCCATGGAAGGCTCAGGAGAATCCCAGGGACGGGGGAGCCTGGTGGGCTGCCGTCTAGGGGTCGCACAGAGTTGGACACGACTGAAGCGACTTAGCAGCAGCAGCAAGGTTAATAGATGGAGGGAGAGGCTAGTTTACCCTTCCTTTCTTTTTACAGCTGAGATACGGAGTCCAAACAAAATAGTCAGTTTATTCACGTGCTGATGAGCAAGAGCTCAGTCTTTGGATTCCCATTCCAATGCCCCAAATCCAGTAAGAAGTGAAAACGGTTCTTATGTTGGTAAGAAGGGTCAGCAAGGAAGGAAGGGAATATAGCCACAGGGAGAAAAGATCCAGGAAAGGAGGAGGATGTGCCTTCATTTTCCAGAATCATCCCTCACCCCAAAATCTGAGTGAACAAGAGAAGCTTAAGAAGGCTGGGGAGGAGACGGGCTCGGCATTCACATGGGAAGGGGAGGCAGAAGGAAGGAAAAAGGAGCAGAGGCTGGTTTAAGGAATCACCTCCTCCGAGTGGGTGGGTCCACAGGAATAAAGAGCCCACGTGGTTTTCATAACCAGACGTTGCCTCCTGCCTTTCCTCCGGCAGTAGCAGGGGCTGTCGGCAGGCGAGGGCTGCGTCCCATCAGGGATCTGCCCCCCAGGCCCCTACGGGGCCTCAGACGTCCTTCACGGAGCCTGGTACCAAACCTCACACCCCAAACTTCACACCAAGAAGCCTGCTCACCACTTGTAAGGCTGGCCAGTACTCAGAAAGGTGGTAGGATTTAAAAGATAAATAATTCTCAACCTTGGAGGTCTCTTTTGGTCTTTTCCATCTTTTTATTTTTTGTAATGCCTTTGTTGAATTTGTTACGATGCTGCTTCTGCGGTTTATGTTCCGGTTTTTTGGCCTCGAAGCATGTGGGTTCTTAGCATCCCCAACCAGGGATTGAACCCGCCCTGCATTGGAAGGTGATGTCTTAACCACTAGACCTCCAAGGAAGTCTCCACCATTTACTTTAAAATGCAAACCACATTGGAATATGACTTCTAGACTGAATGGATACACAAAAGAATTGTCAACATTTGTGAGAAATAAAAAAAAGTACCAAACGAAGTGCTGGTCAAGAAGAATACTTAGAATACATTGACTCTGAGGAAATTAATATAGTCACTCAGCCACGTCCAACTCTTTGCGACCTTGTGAACTGTAGCCTACCAGGCTCCTCCGTTCCTGGAATTCTCCAGACAACAATACTGGAGTGGGTATGCCATCCCCTTCTCCAGGGGATCTTCCCAACCCAGGGATCAAACCCAGGTCTCCTGCCTTGCAAGCATATTGTTTACCGTCTGAGCCACCAGGGGAGCCCCTTGCCTAGGATTAATTCTCCTCTCTTTCTTTCTTGTTGCCTTCCCCAACCAAAAGTTGAATTATTAAGAGATCCGAATGTTGTGGTTACTTAAAAATACTGAAATATTCACAAAAATATGACCCTATAATAGCAAAGCCGAAAAGTAACTCCAGGAGTCCTGAAGTGAATCACCAGCCTTCCGCAGATCCACCAAGCTCCTTCCCCAACACTTGGGTTAATACCAGTGTCATGAGATCCCAGACCCTGCTCTTCTTTTCCTTAGTTCGGAAAGAATGACTAATCCCTGTGTACTATTCTTAGACTATGTTATTTGGCCAATTTAGAAAGAACAGACTAATACTAATAATATCCAATGTTTACAGCACGTTCACAGTTTACAGAGTCTTTTTCCATGTAATTCTCACAGCAGTTCCCAGATGAGGTGACTTGTCCTGGCTCATCCGTAATGAGGTGGCAGAGAGCTGGGATATAAACACAGGTCTTCTGAATCCAGCCTTCAGTTTTAACTGGGCACCAGGCAGGCCTTCAGGTTCTAGTAAAGGTTTTTTCTTGTGCTTGTCCCAGCTGTGTAGTTGGTGGGGCTGGGGACTCTGCTCCATATGGTCATGCAGGGATTCATGTTCATTTCACCTTTCACCTGTGCAGCAGCGTCCTCTGCATGTGGCTTGCCAAGTCCCTAGAGGAAGGGAAAGATGGCAGATCACGCAGGGGGGAGTGTTATGGTCCAGGCCTGCTGGTGTGGCACAGCCCTTCCACCCGGGTTCTGTCCACCAGACTCTCATCTCAGCAAGGGAGGCCAGGATATAATTCAGCTGTTTTCCCAGAGTCGCAAGCTTTGGGAAAGAGAACTTTGTCTTTATATCAATACTTCAGATTATCAAGGCTCCATAAAGTCCCTTCCCTTGGGGAGATATTTATTTCTCTTCACTTCCAGTATATTTTCCCCTCTTTAAACTCTCAGAATTTCGGTCTATCCCTCTTTCCAGTCCTTTTCTGAAGGCTGTTCTGAGATCTGTTCTATTCTTTTCTTTCACTTTTCACCCATGTATTTGCCTTTGACCTCATGAATCGTAACTCTTTAAAGACAAATAAGGGATGAAATTGAAGTGTGACACAGCGCGATGGACCTGGATGCCTGCTGTGGCGTTTAGGCATCGTTCTGCAGGCACTAATGTGAGCCATGAGAACTTTTTGAGGTTGGATGAATAAAAAGATAATGGTGATGATGATGAGACTGCGTGCATGTTAAGTTGCTTCAGTCGTGTCCAACTGTTTGTGACCCTATGGACTGTAGCCCGCCAGGCTCCTCTGTCCATGGGATTCTCCAGGCGAGAATGCTGGAGTGGGGTGCCAGTTACCGTCTTCTCCTGCAGAGGATATTCCTGACCCAGGGATCGAAGGCCTGTCTCTCACTAGCCTGCATTGGCAGGCACGGTCTTTACTACTAGCGCCGCCTGGTGGTGGTAGTAATTGCTGTCGTTGTTCAACCACTCGGTCGTGTCTGACTCTGCAACCCCGCGGACTGCAGCGCAGCAGGACTCCCTGTCCTTCACTATCTCTTGGAGTTTGTTCAAGTTCATGTCCATTGAGTCGGTGATGCCATCCAACCATCTCATCCTCTGTCACCCACTTCTCCTGCCCTCAATCTTTCCCAGCATCAGGGTCTTTTTCAATGAGTCATCTCTTCCCATCGGGTGGCCAAAGTATTGGAGCTTCAGCATCAGCATCAGTCCTTCGAGTGAACACCCAGGACTGATCTCCTTTAGGATGGACTGGTTGGATCTCCTTGCAGTCCAAGGGACTCTCAAGAGTCTTCTCCAAGACCACAGTTCAAAAGCAACCATTCTTTGGTCCTCAGCCTTCTTTATGGTTCAGCTCTCACATCCATACATGACTACTGGAAAAACCATGGCTTTGACTAGACAGAACTTTGTTGGCAAAGTAATGTCTCTGCCTTTTAATATGCTGTCTAGGTTTATCATAGCTTTTCTTCCAAGGAGCAAACATCTTTTAATTTCATGGCTGCAGTCCCTGTCCACAGCGATTTTGGAGCCCAAGAAAATAAAGCCTGTCACTGTTTCCATTGTTTCCCCATCTATTTGCCATGATGTGATGCAACCACATGCCATGATCTTAGTTTTGTGAATGTTGAGTTTTAAGCCAGCTTTCTCACTCTCCTCTTTCACCTTAATCAAGAGATTCTTTAATTCCTCTTTGCTTTCTGCCATAAGGGTGGTATCATCTGCATGTCTGAGGTTATTGGTGTTAATAATAACTAATGCTTTTAGTGGTAATAATAACTAATGCTTATGAAGCACTTTTTATTTGCTAAACTTTGCACAAAGCATCTTTCATAAATCATTTTATTTAACCCTAATCAT
Source organism: Giraffa tippelskirchi (assembly GCF_054371585.1). NCBI lineage: Eukaryota > Metazoa > Chordata > Mammalia > Artiodactyla > Giraffidae > Giraffa > Giraffa tippelskirchi. The sequence goes on from NC_137283.1 coordinate 2,046,768, forward strand.
ACCCTATGAAAAGGATACTGTTACTGCTCCCCAAGGCTTGTGTGTGTATGTGTGTGAAGTAGCTCCAGTCGTGTTCAACTCTTTGTGACCCCATGGGCTGTAGCCCTCCAGGCTCTTCTATCCATGGGATTTTCTAGGCAAGAATACTTGAGTGGGTTGCCATGCCCTTCTCCACGGGATCTTTCCGACCCAGGAATTGAACCTGCTTCTCCCTGCAGCTCCTGCAATGCAGGCAGATTCTTTACCACTGAGTCACTAGGAAGCCCCCCCAAGACTTAGAAATGTTAATAAACTTGCTCAAGTTACACAGATTTTTGAATCCCCAAATTCCACACTTTTTGCCAACCAAGCTGGGTTTGGATAATAACTCTGGAGGAAGTGTGGGGACTGACTGACGGCGAAAGATGTTAGAGGTAGAGCCGCTCTTAGTTGATTTTGTTAGCTTTTACAAAAAAAAAAAAAGAAAATGGGGAAGATCTTTCCTTCTCCACAAAAATTTGTTTCAATTTATTCATTCAGGATAACTGTCTGAGTACAGCAGAAACTGATCTGAAAGTTGGGGACCAGACAGTGAAACAGGCTTCCCTGTCCTCATGGAAACTGCAGGTTTGTTTGGAAGACAGAAGTTAATGAAAGAGTCATGTATATATCATTGCAAACTGCCACGTGCTCTGAAAGAAAAGCGCAGGATGTGAAGAAGTCATATTCCATGAAAATGGTCTAGTTTGGCAGACACGGATCCTACTCCAGAAAATAGCCCCTCACAGACTTAGAAAATAAATTTATGGTTACCATAGGGGAAAGGTGGGGAAGGGACAAATTTAGAATTTGAGACTGATACACACTACTGTAAATATAAAATAGATTTAAAACAAGCACCTACCGTATAGCATGGGAACCATATTCAATATCAAGTCTTCCCTGGTGGCTTGGACAGTAGAGAATGTGCCTGCAATGTGGGAAGCCCAGGTTCAATCCCTGGGCGGGGAAGTTTCCTCCCCTGGAGAAGGAAATGGCGACCTTACTCCAGTATTCTTGCTGGAGATCCCATGGACAGAGGAGCCTGTCGGGGAACAGTCCATGGGGTGACAAAGAGTCGGACACATCTGACTGACAAACAATAAGCTATGATGGAAAAGAATCTGAAAAAGAATATGAATATGTGTAACTGAATCACTTTGCTGTACACCTGAAACGTTGTAATCAACTATAATTCAATGTAAACAATTGAAATTAAATGAGAAACTAGTCCCTCTACAGAAAGCTGGATAACTAATGAAAACTGGGCAATGCGTGGAAACCTGATATCGCGCTCTGATATCTTTTGAAACTTAGCAAGCCTGGGGCTCAGCTCCAGTTGCTCCCCTGTCCCTGAATCCCCCGTCTCGGTTAATGGGAACAGCACCTCCTGCGTTGTTGCAGGACAAACACTGCAGTCATCCTGACACATCTCTCTTTCTCATTACGCAGGTGGATTTCTCAGCACACAGCGTGGCCCTCGCCCTTACAGCGCGCGGTGTCCCATCACTGCTCACCAGCGCCCCTGCTCCGAGCCGCCATCCCCTCTGGGGGCTACTGAGTGGCCTCCCTCCATCTACTCCTCCCCCCACAGTCTTTCCTCCACAGGGTCCTTGTTGAGCTATCAGTCACATCGTGTCACCTCTGCATGCTGAACCTTCCCCTAGCTCCTTGTCTCATTCAGAGGAAGATCTAAGACCTCCCAATGATCCACAAGACTCTTTAAGACCCAAGACCTTCCCCCGACTTCTCTGTTCACCTTCTGCTCCTCTCCTGCAGGTATTCTCTGCCTCTTTGATTTTCCTCCAGCCCCACTGGCCTGCTTGCTGTTCCTTAAACCTCCCAGACTCACCACAGGGCCTTTGCACCTTCGGTTTCATCTGCTTAGAAATCCTCACCCCACTCACACCCCAGCTGGACCCCCTGTTCTCCTTTCCTGCACCACAGTGACCCTCGCCTTCTCACACACTGTGCCCTCTTGTCAGTTCTTTGTCATCCGTATCCATATCCACCACCTCTAGAAGGTAATTACTATTGTGCTTATTCATTGTTGTGATGCTTTAGCATTGAAAACAGTGTCTGCCACATGTTAGAAATGCCCAAAGCAGGTGTTAAATTAATTAAATCAAAGATGTTGAGAGCTCGTTCTGCAAGCCTCCCACCCCTCTACGTTCACATATGCTTTTAACAGAGCTCTCCTGAAGGTAGTTCCTGCCCCTTTGTGAGGATGCTGGGAAGGCTGTGGTCTTCTCTGAACCTTGACATCCAAGAACAATGTGGGTCAGTGGAGTCTAACTGGGGTGGGGGGGTGAAGGGGGTGGTTGTTGTCCCACAACCATACCTCTGTGTCATTTCAGTACATCGGGGGGGGGGAAATGTTTAGGTTTATTTTTCCAATACAAATGAACACAATGTTTAGAGACTAACACCTGGGAGGCATGCCTTCTTAAGAAGCGGATGGAGGAGCCGCCCCGTGAAGGCGGGTGATGGGCCCCCTCTGTCCTTACCACTGTTGCTACTTCCCTGCAAGACAAACCCAGCTGAGAAACTGCTTCTGAGGCCTTTTGCTGCTAATATAAAGTCCAAATTCCTCACCACAGTGTCGAATACCCTTCACAATCCAACCACAACCCAATGGTCCAGGCTCAAGTCTCTTTCCTGCCTGGCCTGTGTCTTTCAGAATCACCTCCCATTCCCTAAAGAAGCTCAAGCCTCCCCAGCATTTTGTTTTTGCATTTGCTAATTCCCCTTGCCCTCTTCTAATTCTGCCCCAGCTTTGCCTCTCCCCAATGGCAGACGTAATTCATTGTTTTCACTTTTGTTCTCATGCAGAATCTTATTTTATCACCTGTCTAGCTTTTTTCTTTACTTTTTAAAAATTGTAATATGTATACGTAAGCATGTATTCATGTTATAAAATGTCACAGTACATAGAGGGGCAGATATGAATCCCTTCACTCATATTTTGATTCAGAAGTTGGTTGATGGTGGATGCAGCTAGAGATGATCGTATTAAGTAAAGTCAGAAAGAAAGGCAAATACCACGCACTCCCACTTACATGGGGAATCTAAAATATCACACAGGTGAACTTCTCTATGAGACAGAAACAGAATCACAGGCATAGAGAACGGGTTTGTGGTTGTTGGAGCAGAGGGGGAGGGTGGAGTGGGAGCTTGCAGTTAGTAGATGCAAACTATTACATACAGAACGGATGGACAACAAGGCCCTACTGTATAGCACAAGAGACCATAAGCAATATCCTGGGATAAACCATAGCGAAAGATAATGTGAGAAGAATGTATGTGTATATAACTGAGCCACTTTGATGTTCAGCAAAAATTAGCATGATGTTGTAAATCAACCATACTTCAAAATAGTAGGAATAATAAAACAAAAAACACAAAAAAAGAAGTTGGTTGAGCAGGAGAAGTACACAGCCAGCTGTTCGTTATGTCACTCTGTACCTTCTTGTATCAAACTATTTCATTAAAGTGACACTCCGCTATTGATCCTCTTTGACAGGAAAAAACTGTTAACAGCTTATTATGTATTTACTTTCCTAGACCTGGTGCTGCTTCTAATCATGTAAATACACACATACACACATGCAATTATTTTTATTCAAATGGACTCATACTATACCTATTGTTCCATAATTAAAACAAAACAAAACAATAGACTCCGTTTCTCAGAACAGTTTTAGGTTTGGAGTAAACTGGGCAGACAGTGGAGAGGGTCCCCACCACCGCCCCTCCATGCCATGTCCCCTTTCTCTGAACATCTGGGTTCCTTTCTCTGTGAGTCAATATGGAGGCATCATTATCAACCAAAGTCCACAGTTAACATCGGGTTCACTCTGTTGTACGGGTCTGGTTCCGTGCACTTGCCAGATGCACAATGTCATGGATCCACCGTGACAGCGTCACAGAGGACGTAGCCACCTCCCCGAAGCCCCTGCGCGCCACCCTTTCACCCCTCCCACCTCAACTCCTGGCAACCACCGGCCTTTTCTTTCTTAATATATATATTTTATTAAAGTATGTTTGATTGACAATGCTTCAGGGGCGCAGCAGAGCGATTCAATTATACATATACACATACGTTATTTTTGAAATTATTTTCCATTATAGATTATTACAAGATACTGACTATAGTTCCCTGTGCTATATACTAAACCCTTGTTGCTTCTTGCATATATATTTTTAATCAGAAATCTAGCATTCTGTTTATACTAAATCAAACAAGTGGAATCCATTCTTCCGCCTTAGTTATCCTGCTATTGACTCCTTCTAGTGTATTATTCATCTCCGTTTAGTTCTTCGTTCTGAGTCTTTGGTAAACATTTTTGCATCTTCTCCATTGTCTTTCTGAGATCCTGAATCCTCTTTACTATCATTATTCTAATTCTTTTTCTGGAAGGTTGCTGACCTCCACTTCATTTAGTTGTTTTTCTGGGGTTTTGTTTTGTCCCTTCCTCTGGCACATAGCTTTCTGCTCTTTCATCCTGATCAGCTTTCTGTATCGTGGCTTTTGTTTTTGCTGCTGTGGGACTGTGGTTCTTTTTGCTTCTTCTGTCTGCCCTGTGATGGATGAAGATAAGAGACTTGTGTCAGCTTCCAGATGGGAGGGGCTGGAGGGTGGGTAAAATTAGGTCTTGCTCTGGTGGGCAGGACACTGCTCAGTAAAGCTTTAATGCAATTATCTGCTGATGGGTGGGATTGCACTCCCTCCCTGGTAGTTGTTTGGCCTGGGGGGACCCAGCCCTGGGGTCTATAGGCTCTGTGGTAGGGTTAATGGTGAGCTCTAAGAGGGCTTACACCAAGGGGTACCTTCCAGGACTGCTGCCGCCAGTGTGCGCATCCCTGTGGGGAGCCCCTGTGGACCCACGCCTCTCTAGGACACCCTCCAACGCTAGCAGGAAGTTTTGGTTCAGTCTCCCGTGGAGTCACTGCTCCTTTCCTCTGGGTCTCAGTGTCACAAGCTACGTGCCTCCAAGGCTGGAGTCCCTGCTCTCCCCAGTCCTGTGGAAGCCCTATGATCAAATCCCGGTGACCTTCAGGGCCAGATTCCCTGGGGATTCCCAGGCCCTTTGTCAGATCCCAGGCTGGGAAGCCTGACGTGGGGTTCAGAACCTTCACAACAGTGGGAGAACTTCTTCAGTATTAACGTTCTCCGGGTTTTGAGTCATCTTCCGCGCCGGTATGGGATTTGATTTTATCCTAATTGCACCCCTCCTACTGTCTCACTGTGGCTTCTTCTTTTTCTTTGGATGTGGTGTATCTTTTAGCTGTTGATGGTTGTTCAACAGCTGGTTGCAATTTTGGTGCTCTCATCGGAGGAGATGAGCGCATGTCATTCTACTCAGACATCTTGGGTGGGAAGCCTACTGGTCTTTGTACTTTTACCTTTTTCAGGAGGTCATATTGTTGGAACCACGCAGACTGTATCCTTTTCAGCCTGACACCTTTCCCTTAGCAGCGCACAAGCTTAAGCCTCCTCCGTGTCTTTTCATGGCTATAATTAATTTTTTAAAAAACGGACAGCAACGTTTTCCCATGTCTTTCCGTACAGATCTACCTTCACTCTTTTAACAGCTACAGGAGCCTTTCATAGAACGATTGTACACACCTCTGTATCCATTTTCTTCCTGGATGGACACTGAAGTTTCTTCCAGGTTTCAAGCTGTCTATGTACATCTCTTTGTCACCCACTAAATTTTGTGCTCCTTACCCATAAAACATGGTGTCAATAAACAACCTTGCTTCTGTCCACAGAGAAGAACAAGACACAAACCAAGGGCAGGGGTAACTCGAAGCGAGAAGAGGGAGGCATCCCACTTCCCAGGTTTATTGCCAGATACAGATATGCCCTCAGAATACACAGGTGATACAAATAGGACGCGACAAAGGGTAATGGCGGATTCATTCACACTGTTTACACTGCTATGGCCAGGCCTTAAGGAGCGGTCAGTTTTTAAAAGCCAAGTAGCATGTTCCTCTAAATACATGTCAAAAAAGAAGCATGTCTGTGTTTCGGGTTTGTTTTTGATCAGTAATACTATCAAGCGAGAGTTTGTTTCTAAGTGAACCGTTGAGCTGCGTGAGCATTTTTGTTTGTTTCACATAAAATACATTTGTATTATTTGTCTTTCATGCAATCCATCCACACCACACTATCCTTTGTATCAAGTAGTCCAATAGAAATATACCTGTTCTGTTCTTTAAAAAAGGAGAAGGCTCTGGAAGTGATGGCAGAGGAGCGGGAGTAATGGCTGAGCAGCCAACATAGACTTAAATCCCTGACAGAGGATGGACCTGAAATTGACGGGGGGGAATGGGGTCAGAAGGGTGGGGAGACTTGCTCCTTCTGTATCTGAAATAAAGAAGAAACCTCGGCCTGCTAGTCCTAAGCAGTCCAGGGCCTGGACACCTGCCCACCTGCCTGGCTTCGGTGTGTGAAGACTGAGTTACTGGTAAACAGAGCTTCCTGAGAAGGCCGACGGGCGTGCATGGGATGACTCCCACGCAGGCCCTGGCCAAAAAAGGCAAGGAGGCCTGGCCTCTAGGAGCTCTTGTTCCAAAAATATTCTTTGCTTGAGGAAACCAAGGAGATGCCAAGGACTCGCAGGCCGATTGCCTGGCTGCTGCTGGGGCTGCGTCTCGGAGAGTGTCTTAGCCCCTCGGGTGCACAACGTGTCCGGCACAGCCGCCTTCCCCGTCCACGCTGGCTGTCCTCATCCTCAGGAGCCGCATCACGGCCACCTTAGCTCCTCCTGGGGCCCCCCCCAGCTGGAGACACCCCAAGAGTAGTCACTAAACATGACCCAGCAGTGCTGGAAGCTCCCTCTGCTAATCTGGGCTCCCACAGCGCAGAACCTGAAAGAAAGCTTCCAGAGAAAGTAGTTTATTGGGGAAGCGACCCCAGCGACCCCCAGAGGGGAAGGGCATTGAGATGCGGAAGATAAGGTGTGTGCTTATCAAGTCATCTCTGTGGGCAGCTGCAGCCCAGGCTCCCAGGAAAGCTCTGGGGAAAAGTGCAGACTGGTCCTGGGAATCATCCTGCCCCAGGGCTGAGATATTTATTCCCCAGCTCCTGAGAGCCACTGGTTGAGGGCTGCTCCTGGGGTCTAATAATAATTCCCAGCCCTTCAAGCCAGCCATACACAGGATGACAGGGTGACCTTCAGCGGTTCCAGAACATTCCCTTAGGCTCTGAGAGGTGGAGGCTGGAAGGTGGGCGTCAGTCAGAGTTTAAGACTTTTTTGTTGCTTCAGCTAAGACAGCAAAAGAGATGATTTATTGTACGCGTTACATTCAGCCACAGCTGCGAAGAGAACTGGAAGGAGCAAGGTGGGTCTCGGATCAGAATGGCCATCGATGCTCCAGACGCACTGAGAAGCTCTGGATGACAGGCAGGCGGTCCGCGATGCGTCCCAGCGTCCCAGCCTCTGGCTCCCCTCGTTCCCGCCTCTGCGGCTTCCACGGGTGAGCAAGCCCACCGGGACCTCCGCCCCATCTTTCTTCTTTCCTGCTTCAGCCCGCGCGTCCATTTCTTCCTCCACCTCGCGCTCACGGCGCGGACGTTTCTCAAAAGGTGGTGCTGAGCCCGAGAGCGAGACTCTTTCAGATTTATCTTTAAATGTGAGCCATTGTAAAAGTCTTTACTGCATTTGTTACAGTATTGCTTCCGTTTGAGTTTCAGCATGTTTGGTCACGAGGCATGCGGGACCTTAGCCCCTCATCAGGAATCGGATCTGAGCCCCTGCCTCAGAAGGGAAGTCCCTGAGCATAAGACTTAACCTAGCGAAGTCTGAGGGCTGAGGGTGAGGGGAGCGTTTGCTCGGATACCCTCCAGGGAAAATATTCGCGGGAGACCCGGATTCTCTTTGTGGGCTGTGACAAGCCGTGTCCCCATGCCACCCCCACACTGAAGTGATGGGAAAATTACTACATTCCAGCACAAGCGACGTCATTGTTGGCAAACCTAGGATTAGAAGTGCTTCCCCAGGATGCGTTCCCCTAAGTCTCATCTCTAAATTCTGCTCGGATGCTGGTGAAGCCCCATGAGTGACTTGGAACACCTACTGCCTGTTCCCCATATCAGCCCCTCAATTATCCGGAAAGAGTTACAATCATTCCTCTGCAGAGCCAGGATCCCCTCTCTTTTTTTCTCGTTTTTCAATCACCTATGCCATGTAGGACCACCCAAGACAGATGGGTGATAGCAGAGAGATTTGACAAAACGCGATCCACTGGAGAAGGGAATGGCAAACCACCCCAGTATACTTGCCGTGACAACATCATGAACAGTATAAAAGGACAAAAAGATATGACACCAAAAGATGAGTCCCCCAGGTCTGAAGGTGTCCAGCATGCTACTGAGGGAGCATGGAGGAGAATTACCAATAACCCCAGAAAGAATGAAGCGGCTGGGCAAAAGCAGAAACGACACTCAGTTATGGATGTGTCTGATGACGAAAGTGAAATCTGATGCTGCAAAGAACAGTATTGCATAAGAACCTGGGACGGTCGGCCCATGAATCAAGGTAATTGGACGTGGTCAAGCAGGAGATGGTAAGAATAAACATCAACATCTTAGGCATCAGTGAACTAAATGGATGCGAATGGGTGAATTTAATTTAGATGACGATTGTATCTACTACTGTGGACAAGAATCCCAGAGAAGAAATGGAGTAGACCTCATAATTAACAAGAGAGTATGAAATACAGTATTTGGGTGCAATAATCTCAAAAATGACAGAATGGTCTCAGTTAGTGTCCAAGGCAAGCACGGCTCATAGCTTCATTGACTTATGCGAGCCCCTTTGCCATGACAAGGCAATGATCTGGAAGGGGTCCGTCTCTTTCAATCATCTCCAAGTCTTTCATCCTCTTCCTCTCATGATGTGGCTTTGAGTCCCCAGCCACCCCTCACACCGTCACTTAAGTAAAATTAAAAAAAAGGAACACAAATTATCTAAGGACTGCGTGCAAAGTTACTTTTACATGTGGCTCCCTGTCCACAACTACTGAAGCCTGTGCGTCCTAGAGTCCATGTTCCACAGCAGGAGAAGCCGCCACAGTGAGAAGCCAGAACCCTGCAGGTAGAGAAGAGACTGAACAGCAGCAAATTCCAGCACAGCCCCAAATAAAGACGTCAGTTCAGTTCAGTCCAGTCGCTCAGTCATGTCTGACTCTTTGCGACCCCATGGACTGCAGCACGCCAGGCCTCCCTGTCCATCACCAACCCCTGGAGCTTGCACAAACTCGTGTCCATTGAGTCAGTCAAATAAATAAAATTAGGGGAAAAAAAAATGTTGTAACCACATTTAAGAGAGTAGGGAGGGTTCCCAAAGGGAGGTGGGTGAAGAGGGTCCAGTGACCTGCTCGGTCTGGCCCAGTTCAGCTAGAAAGCCATGCTCGGAAGTCCCCACCACATAATGCAAGCCTTGTAGGTAACTGTACTTTCTCCAAGAGGCAGATGAGGGGCTTGGGCTCCCATCCCCTCCACCCCAGACTGTTTGTGAGCCTGTTACTTCCAACCACTTGTAGTACTTTCCTGAAAGTAAAGTACTGGGGAGAAGATGGGTTTTTTCCCTCTGGCATCATCTCACGGATGCCTTCAGAGCTGATTCTCCTCTCCAGCAGTGGCTCAGCTTTCCTGCCCATGTTCAGGGGACCCTGTGTACCTCTCTCTGCTCCCTGTGGGGACAGGAGCATCCTCTTTATGTCACAGAAGGAGAACTGGGAAGCGAAGGAGTGTGCTCAGGTCTCCACAAGTGTGGCTGGAGCCTGAGGCCACCTGGCTCTCAGCGATTCCCACTCTATTTCCTCTGTCTGGGGTCTGTTCCCCTTCTTCTGTTAATGGTGGTGGTTGTTGTCACTCAGTGGTGTCTGACTCTCTGCGACCCCATGGACTGCAGCACACCAGGCTTCCTTGTCCTTCACTATCTCCTGGAGTTTGCTCAAACTCATGCCCATTGAGTGGATGATGCCATCCCACCAGCTCATCCTCTGTCGTCCCCTTCTCCTCCTGCCCTCAATGTTTCCCAGCATCAGGGTCTTTCTCAATGGGTCAGCTCTTCACATCAGATGGCCAGAGTATTGGAGCTTCAGCTTCAGCAGCAATCCTTCCAAACAATATGAGTGTTGATTTCCTTTAGGATGGACTGGTTGGATCTCCTTGCAGTCCAAGGGACTCTCAAAAGTCTTCTCCAACACCACAGTTCAAAAGCATCAATTCTTTGGTGCTCAGCCTTCTTTATGATCCAACTCTCACATCTGTACATGACTACTGGAAAAACCATGACTTTGTCAGCAAAGTGATATCTCTACTTTTTAATATGCTGTCTAGGTTTGTCACAGCTTTTCTTCCAAGGAGTAAACGGCTTTTAATTTCATGGCTGCAGTCCCTATCCACAGTGATTTTGGAGCCCAAGAAAATAAAGTCTGGCACTGTTTCCATTTTTTCCCCATCTATTTGCCATGATGTGATGGGATCAGATGCCATGAGCTTAGTTTTTTGAATGTTGAGTTTTAAGTCACCTCCTCCACTCTCCTCTTTCACCTTCATCAAGAAGCTCTTTAGTTCCTCTTTGCTTTCTGCCATTAGGGTGGTATCATCTGCATATCTGAGGTCATTGATATTTCTGATAATGGTATGACATTTTTTGGAAGCCATTCCTCTCCCCTTAATCTTTGTTATTCTGGGGAAGACATCTCTATCCCCTTTTTCTAAGGAGCGCACTTGACTCAGGCTCAACCAGCCACTATATATTCTGCCCTTTGGCCATTGTTGGTTTGAAGATGGACACAAGTTAGGCCCGCATTTCAATGACAGGAAAAAAAGCAAGAAGCTCCTCTTTTCACTGGGACTAGTATTCTTGCCTGGAGAATCCCAGGGATGGCGGAGCCTGGTGGGCTGCCGTCTATGGGGTCGCACAGAGTTGGACACGACTGAAGCGACTTAGCAGCAGTAGCAGCAGTAGTTGTAAGGACGTGTGAGCTTGAGTCCACCAGGAACCCCTGTGAAGAGCCTGCTAAAGAGGACAGCAGACAAGGAGGAGAGAGGAGCCACAAGACACCACCCCAGCCCCCGGATCCAGCTGAGGCTGATGTCTGTTCCCCTGCACTTGTCAGTTACAGGATCCATAAGTTAATCTCAGTGTCTCCGCCCCCTTCATTCTCGCTCTCTGTCCTTCCCACTCTTCTTGCCTTCCTCTTTCTACTGAGTTTATGCTGGCATTTATCATTTGCCATGGAATGAGCAAAAGAATCCTAACCAGTGTGGACTCTTCCCCCAGGTCTTCCCATGATACTATATGGGCTACATTTTGGTATAGACACACACACAGTCGTTTTTGTAGAGCACTTTGTAAAGCGCCTTCACACTCATTTGCTCTGACAACCTTCTGAGAGAAGACAGGTAAGTATCACACCTCTACAGACATTTTTATAAATACGGAAACTGAAACTCAGAGAGGCCAAGTGACTTATCTGAGATCACACAGCCAGCCAGCGAGTGGCAGACCTGATGTAAGGACCCAGATCTGCTGGGTCAGAGGCCTGTGTTCTTTGCACTGTATCTTGCTGCGCCCTTTGTTCTTGACTTGTCTTGGCGATCAGCGATCAGAGTGACCTTCCAAATAAGTTCACCTCTCTGGGTCTCAACTTCCCATCCGTAATATGAGGGGTCTGGCAACTGTGATTTCTAGGGGCCTCCCCAAACGTGCATTCTCGTAGTCTGTGATTTTGCTTTGTAACTACGCCTGAAACTGGCTCGGCGTTTAGTCACTCAGTGGCGTCCGACCCTTTGTGACTCCATAGACTGCAGCCCGCCAGGCTCCTCCGCCCGTGGGATTTCCCAGGCAAGAATACTGAAGTGGGTTGCCATTTTCTTCTCCAAGAGATCTTCCCAGACCAAGGATCAAACTGTGTTGACTCGAAATAAAAAACCCTACTGGGAGGACGTCCCATGGATCAGAGACTCAGCACACACCTGTCTAATGACATTGAGGTTTCCCATGGTTCTGTTCTGAGATGGAGCAAACATCAGTAATAACTCGAGTAATAAAATAACTGTGTACAAGCCCTGTATCCCATCTGCTCTTTTCCTGCTTAGAAAAAGTGCTGTGTGCTAGAGTCTTTTTGTCTTTCAGCCCTCAAATGAAATGAAATGAAGCAGGCTTTGCACGGCCCTGAGTCACGGTAGCTTTGTACTGGGAGGTGGGGTGGGGGAGCTAAGAAGCCCGCCCACCTCTGCCATGGCTCTTTTTTTTCTTTTAATTGAATTTTTATTGGAGTATAACTGCTTTACAATGTTGTGTTGGTTTGTGCTGTACAACGAAGTGAATCAGCTCTATGTATACACATATCCCCTCCCTCTCGAGTCTCCCTCACGACCTCCATCCCCATCCCGCCCCTCTAGGTCACCACAAAGCACAGAGCTGAGCTCCCTGTGCTGCACAGCAGGCTCCCACTAGAGAGCTGTTGTACACAAGGTGGTGTACATACGTCAATGCTACCCTCGCAGTTTGGCCCACCCTCCCATTCCCCACCCCCCACCCCCATCCACATGTCTCTTCTCTATGTCTGTATCTCCATTCCTGCCTTGGAAATAAGTTCATCTGTACCATTTTTCTAGATTCCACATATGTGTAATAATATATGATATTTGTTTTTCTCCTCCCAGCTCTTAAGTGTGAATTAAGCCTCTGATAGAGCACCCAGGCCATCCATCTGCACTCCCTGATGGGCCCGGGGCTTCTCAAGACCTCAGATTTGAGGAGCAATATGGCCATGCTCTGATGGATTGACGAAAATTTTTAATCCACGCAGAGTGCCCATCTGAGGTGGGCACCTCCAAGGCCTTCATTTGCTTTGCAGATTCTCTGAATCACTCTTGGACTTTTCTTCTTCCTGGAGGCAGGGTTTTTTGGTTTGTTTGTTTGTTTTTAAGATTTCTACAAGGAATGGAGTCACAAAGGCTGTTTGCTTTGCTCTATTTTGCTGAACCTCAACACAGTCTTTCCCAATGGCCCTCAAGGATGATCAAAGGGCCCCTGCCTGCTCCCATGCAGGTCTTTCCTCACAACCCTGTTCACAGGCTCTTTGTCCAAAAGAGACATTTTGTCCTGACAAGTCAGCTCATGTCCTGTACCCTGTTCTCTGGAAAGTTAATATTACACAGCCATGTGATTACCCTTTTGCATCCCAGATGTCGTTCCTGAATTCAGAATTAGATTTCGCCAGTTGGGACCTTGAACCTTTCCTGGGGTGGGAGGGTGGCTTGAGTCCAGAAGGGTGAAGAGGCAGAAAAGCAGCAACAAAACCTCAATTTATTGTTTGGTTTATAATAAGCTGGGACATGGTCCTCTGTGTGAAGGAAGAAAGACCCTTGGTGTAATTCATACTTTCTGAGGAGTCAGGGGTTTCCAGATTGACCTACTATTGATGCTTCAGAATCTTGATGACAGCTCTAAATCTGTAGCAAGATGCACATTTTAATACATCTAGAACAAAGAGCTCTTTAAGATAGGTCCCCTGCTGCACAAGCTAAGAAAATTCACCAAGAGTTCATAAGATGTAGCTGTAAAACCCTGGGGCTCTAAGAAGGATGCCTGGGTCCCAGTGTCCATCTGCAGAAGCCATGCCCTACATCTTAAGCTCAGATCCTCTGATTAGATGCAGGACAGTCTAACATGGGCATGAGATGCTTCATTCTTGGACCCATGAAGTGGTAAAGACCAAGAGTACTCATGGACCAGTTGGGTCCAAAGCACCTGTCCAATTTAACTCATTCAATTTCAGGTAACTACAATACCAGCTTGCTATTCCCACGTTTGATGAGGCGTAGACCCACATTTGTTTAGGTTTCACCAGATAACTCCTTGGCCTAATCTAACCCCATCAATCCCCTAAGGACCAGATCAGACCCCTTTGTCACCACTTCTGTGCCAACATTCACAGTGATTTCTGTCTGGCCGCAGCATGTGGTTTTAGGCTGTGCTCCTACTTCCTTTGCAACCAGAATCCAATCCAAACTCCCCAGTCTCCAGCCTTGCTCTTGGTCCACCCCAGGGTCTACACCAGGCTCCCCAGCCCCTGGGCTGCACAGCAGGATGCGAGCCATGGGCAAGAGCACAAAGCTGCATCTGTACTTACAGGGCCTCCCCACTGCCCGCATCACCACCTGAGCTCTGCCTCCTCTCAGATCAGCAGGGGCATTAGGTTCTCATAGGAGCTCGAACTCTGCTGTGAACTGTGCCTGCGTGGAATCTAGGTTGCAAGCTCCTTATGAGAATCATCCCAACACTATTCCCCACTTCAGCTCCCCACCCCATGTGTGGAAAACTAGTCTTCTAAGAAACTGGTCCCTGGTGCCAAAAAGGTTCGGGACTGGTCCATACTTCGGTGCTTTCTGCCTTTCCTGTCTCTTCTTCCTCCTGACTTGCTTCTGATCTCAGGGACCCTGGTTCTTGTGTCTTGCCTCTGCATCCAGCCTCACACTTGCCCCTGGGACCCAAGATCAATTTGTCTTCCCTGCAAACGACCGTGGCCCAGGGTTGCCTTATTTGGCCTGAGAATCAGTTGGCTGATGTGAGAGCTGGGTGTGTTCATGACTCATTTCAGTGTCCAGGACCTACCTCTGTGCTGGCTTCTCTGGTCAGCTAGCTTTCTACAAGGAATGGTCTTTTGCCTTATAACAAAACGGCTGCCCTAGGAATCTGCTGGTATTGAGCACAGCAATGGACCAGGGCAGGCCTACACTCAGTTGGCTGTGGGTCGGGTCATCTGAGTTCTACTTCCAGCTTGCTCTTGACTCAGTTACCTCCTACATGAACTCGGGCAAGTAGTGAGCCTTTTTGAGACTCAGTCTCCTCATCCTCAGTTAAATGGGAATAATAACAGCAGTGCTGACTTCACAGGATTACATGCATGGTAGGGTGGAACTTCCAGATATTAGCTAGATTTTTTTGCATTAGCACAAACTCTTTTATCTGGTCCTAGGATGATGATGATGATGATGGTGTGCGTGTCTGTGTGTGTGTGTGTGTGTGTGTGTGTGTGTGTGTGTGTGTAAATGGTGAAGAATCCTCAGAGAGCTGTGGGGACTTGTGCATCATCATATCACCAGACACTCAGCACAGTACTCAATAAATATAAGCATAAAAACAATAGAGGAGGACTCCCCTTACGGGTCGTCCAAGCTGGAAGGAGGTGCCGTGTCTCACGCTGTCTGTCATGCCAGCTCCATTAGCTGAGTCCTTAGTAGAGGATGTTGTGGAGGTGGACAGGTCCTGGCTGACTCCAATACAAATACAGCCTCATGTGCTCGTGGAAGAGCCGCACCTACAAGGATCCAGTTGCATGTTGCTCCTCTGCACGAGGTGGGTGGGACATGCCAAGAGGAAGTTTAGTGCATGAAGCTGCAGAGGGGAGCCTATGGTAGCTACCGAAGCTGGGCCAGGGGATTCATCTGGGCTCCGGGTAGGGAAGGAGCTGTTGCAGTAGCAGAAGGAGTGGATTCTTCAGGGGGTTTGTGGCTCATGGGGTGATAGCAGTACTGCTTAGGGGCCGGGAGATGGTGTGGCTTAGAGTCGGGCTCCTTCTCTCCATCTCTGCGTGACTGCCGCATGGTTCTTACTGAGCAGGACCACAGCTGTTTCGCCCTCTGCAGGGTTTTGGGCTGTGGCAGATCTGGTGGACAGCACTGTCCCCCAGGGCTCAGGTTGTCCCCAAAAGCCTTGTTCTAAAATGTAAACTTTATTCTATTTGGATATGATCAGGCCAACAGATCGGGAGACAGTGTCCACTGGGAAGACAGTTTGTTCATCACAGGCCCCAGAAGCAGGGTCACAGCATGTCAGTGAGGCCCCAGCGGGAAGCAAGGGGGCAGGTAGGAGGTGGGTGGGGGGCGGGGGTGGGAAAAGTCTTCACTGGGCTTCGCGGGGAAGGAACGGCAGAGGCAGGCGAGCGGGCAGTTGAAATTGTTTTAGTCAGTCCTGGGGCACTGGGCTGTCTCCAGTTGTCTGGCACCTGGCCTGGGCACTTAGGGCGGAGGGACCACAGGGCTGAGTGTGATAGCCCCATACGGGCGGGTGGACATGGCCTCCGGAGAGGCTTGTTTGCACACTTGTCCTGATGGGTAAAGCCTGTACCGTCTCTAGGAACTGCTCGGGAGGGGCCGTCCCCTCGGGTATCAGGGCATCAGAACCACAGGTTGATGCAAGTCTCAACAAGCGTGGCCCCAATGAGGGGCTGTGTTAGCTGGCCAGGGTGGCTGTAACAGAACAGCACAGACTGGGCGGCTTAAACAACAGAAACGTACTGTCTGCTAATGCTGGAGGCTACAAGTCCAAGATCAAGGGCAGTCAGCAGGGTTGAAGTCAACTCTGAGGCCTCCCTCCTTGGCCTGCAGACGGCCGCCTTCCCACCGCATCCTCAGGGGTCTTTTCTCTGGGCACGTGTGTCCCCGGGGTCCCTTCATGTGTCCAAACTTCCTCTTCTTCTAAGGACAGCGGCCAGATTGGATTGGGGCCCTCGTTTTAAATGAATCACCTCTTTAAAGGCCCTGGGACTTCCCTGGTGATCCAGTGGCTAAGACTCCACGTTCCCATAGGGCCCTGGGGTTTGATCCCTAGTCGGGGATCTAGATCCCGACTGCCTCAACTAAGAGTCCAATTTATTGCAGTCCAATAAATAAATAAAAAAAAATTTTAAAGTCCTATCTCCAAATATAGTCACATTCTGATGTACTGAGTTTAAGGGTTCAATAGATGAATCTGAAGGTTTCAGTATTTCAGCCCATGAGATGTTGCTGGAGTAGCTGTGGAATTCCTGGAGCTGAGAGCATTAGAGGACCACGTGAGCACACACCCGAGGATCTGATCCTCAAGTGATGTGCGGTGAGGGGGCATGGACCAGGGTGGTTCAGGTAAGACATTAGTAGGACTGTACTTATATTATAAGCTTTATTCTCTGTGTATGTGCTCAGTAGCTCAGCTGCGTCTGACTCTTTGTGACCCCATGGACTGTAGTCCACCAGGTTACTCTGTCCATAGGATTCTCCAGGCAAGAACACTGGAGTGGGTTGCCATGCCCTCCTCCAGGGGATCTTCCCCACCCAGGGATCCAAGTCGCGTCTCCTGTGTCTCCTGCGTTGCAGGCAGATTCTTTAGCACTGACTCAGAAGGAACCCTGTATTATGAGCTGTGGGGCCTCGATAAATTCAAAGTGCAGAATTAGCAGTTCCTGAGACGGACTGGGAATAAATATTGAATGTTCTTTTTAGTATTGAGTCTGGGTTCCATCAATATCAAAAACCAAGGCCCACAACACTAGGGGGTCAAGTTCTCTTTAAAAGCACAGAGATCATATTTATTTGTGATAACAGTTTTAGTTGCTGTTGTTCAGTTGCTCAGTCATGTCCAACTCTTTGCGATCCCATGGAATGCAACACGCCGGGCTTCCCTGTCCCTCACTATCTCCCGGAGTTTGCTCAAACTCATGTCCATCGAGTCAGTGATGCCATCCAACCATCTCGTCCTCTGTTAATGGCCTAAAAATACTAAGCCTGGGTCCTCTCCCTGACCCCAAAGTTCATTCTTATCTTACAGTGAAAACTGTGTCAGAGATGCGAGTGCCTGAAAAAACCCACAAGGTGTTCAGTTTTGAGAAGTTCACTGAAGAACAGACTGCTTGTTCATTTCGTACTCCCACACCCTTCTCAGGAGCATCTGGCACAGGCTTCGTGACTCCCTCCTCTGACACACATGCGTGCACACTCACTTTCTGTCTCACACACACATACACACGAGCTTTCTGTCACACTCTCAGTATCCACTCTTTCAGCCAGACACCTCGCCTCACGGAGGACCATGCAGGATTCTTCAGGAATCATTCTATGTGCCATTCTGCTTGGAGTAGTGGCTGCAAACAGCGGGCAGAAGCCAGACCACCGGCCTCTTTTCTTCTCTCCATGGCCCCTTCTTCCCACAGCAACTATGAGTGTTTTATCACTAGTAGACTCTCCCCATCTTCAAAAAAAAGAAAGAAAGAAAAGAGTACGGCTCATGCCAGAAGTTCTTAAGGAGGCAGGAATCCAGATTTGTCAATAACCATGGCGTTTCCAGTGGTTCCCAGGTGAGTCAGAACTAAACAATCTGCAGACTCTATGGAGGCAGATTTAGACAACATGCTCTGAAAAAGCTCTGTATCAATCAGAGCTGTTGGTCCAGGTGAGAGAAACCAGTCCTGGATAACTTGAGCAAAAAGAAAATTTCCTTGAAAGGCATCAGGAGGTGGTTCACAGGAGCCCCTACTGGCAGCAGGGGCTTGGGCAGCAGGGTGGGGAAATCTTAGAAAACCAATGGGAACTGAAGGCCTTCAGAAGTCATCACGGGAAGAGTTTGAAGGCTTCTCATTCCTTGGCTGAACGCCAGCCCATGTTTGGACACAACTGCAAAAAGTGGACACCCACAATCTCTGTTGAAACTCTGCCTGTGAAGCCTGGCATCACCAGCCTTCTACATAATACTCAGTGGATCCAAAGGGACCAGTTGATCCACTGCTGAAATCTTGCTTGAGTCCTCACTGCTAGAAGCAAGGGAAGCCGTTCTGGGAAGTTGAGGGAAGCTGTGTCCCATAACGGGGCTTCCCAGGTGGTGCTAGTCAAACACGGTTGACCAGTGGTGAACCCGTCAGTCTTTGGCAGGTGAATCAGTCTTTGGCAGGCAAAGAACCTGCCTGCCAGTGCAGGAGACACAAGAGATGGGGATTCAGTCCTTGGGTCGGGAAGATCCCCTGGAGGAGGGCATGGTAACCCATTCCAGTATTCTTGCCTGGAGAATCCCATGGACAGGGGAGTCTGGCAGAGTCTGACATGACTGAAGTGACTTAGCACCCACACACGCACGTGTCCCATAGTAACAGGCATGTGGGTAGATTCTTCCAAAACAAGAAGGGAGATTTTTAAAAAATCAGTAAACGTTCACCACAGTTCCTTTTTAAACAATTCTGTAACTGTGTATGTATCTATTTGTTTCTAGCTGCACTGGGTCTACACTGCTGTACTTAGGCTTTCTCTAGTTAGTTGCAGTGAGTGGGGACGATGCTCTAGTTGCGTGCGCAGGCTTCTCATTGCAGCGGTTTCTCTTGCAGGGCACAGACTCTAGAGTGTGGCCTCAGCAATTGTGGCACACAGGCTTAGTCGTTCCGAGGCTCGTGGGATCTTCCAGGACCAGGGATTGAACCCCACGTTCCCTGCATTGGTGGGCAGATTCTTAACCATTGGACCACCAGGGAAGTCCCTTGCGACAGTTGTGATCGTAACCATGGACACTTGAAAGCTGTGTCATTCATAAGAACAATGGACCTGGAATTTTGCCTGTGCCCCAGCCTCTGGTTGCTAAGCTTAGATGCCCCCTCAAATCTGTGTCCTTCCTTTCTTAGTA
Source organism: Giraffa tippelskirchi (assembly GCF_054371585.1). Lineage (NCBI taxonomy): Eukaryota > Metazoa > Chordata > Mammalia > Artiodactyla > Giraffidae > Giraffa > Giraffa tippelskirchi. Next base: position 2,066,240 of record NC_137283.1, read on the forward strand.
TGAACTTCTCAAAGAGCAGTGCCTTCTGCTCTGGGAACTACTGCCCGTCATTCCCAGCTCTCTTCACTGAGGTGCCCAAGGCGGCCAGGGTCTAGTCGGCGCCACGTGCGAGGCAATGTGCCACTTCCACACCGAGCTTATAACATTTTTCCCTTTAGCGATTGTGCGTGCCATCTCCCTCCCTGGCTGTCTGGAATGAAAATGATATCCAAAGTGACTTTGGAAGCTATTTAATTACACACAGTCGAGCCTCTGACATTTGACCCCTAAATGACTACAGGGTAAAATTCGCTTGCTAACGTGTTCACCTGCACAATGATTTTACAAGAACAAGAAATGGTTTTTGTCAGGGCATTTGGCTAATTATACATGGATAGATCCATCTGTTACCAAGGCATTTATTTAGCTTGTTTCTCTGTTTATTCTGAGACAGAGTGAACACAGCCTTTAGGATGAGACAGGCTTGAGTTCAAACACATGCTCCACTGTATATTTCCTGGGAGCCATTTCTTAGTCTCATAAAAATGAGATTAATAGTATCTATCACAAAATGTAAACAGAAGGATTAAACGAAATGATAAATGCAAAACACTTAGTAAGTAGCATATAGTAGGTACTTAATCAATGGAAGACTGTGGCCAGTGTATATAGACTGCCTATATACACCTACATAGGTGTATAGGTACACTCTACCTATAGCCCTGGTATATAGGTGGGAAGTGGTATAAACCGGAAATTAGGAGGCTGCTCCCCGTGCAATCTTGGGGAAATCCCTCCGCCCCTCTGAACCTTTGTGTGTATGCATGCTAAGTGGATTAGTCACGTCCAACTCTTTGTGGCCCTACGGACTGGACTGTAGCCCACATGGCTCCTCTGTCCATGGGGTTCTCCAGGCAAGAATAGTGGACTGGGTAGATCCTCCTCCAGGGGGTCTTTCTAACCCACGGATGGAACCTGCATCTCTTATGACTCTGCATTGGCAAGCAGATTCTTTACTGCTTACGCCACCTGGCAAGCCCTCTGAACCCTTGTTTATCTATTTAAAAAATGGCATAGGATAGTACCTGGGGTTTCCACACTCATTCCTATGGAAACTCTCTGCTCTGCAGAATTCCTCAGGACCCCATCTGGGAGGGGCTGGATAGAGTCCAGCAGACTCTGATCCCCGTCTTATATCCAGTTTGGTTTGTCCGACATGCTGGACTTCCAGAGGAGAGTTTGCTTGAAGAAAGAGCGTCACTGCTCTTGTAAACACACTAAATATCACTGTATCCAAGGACTTAAATACTTTCCTACTCAACTGTTGTTGTTGTTGAGTTGCTAAGTCCTGTCTGACTCTTTGTGACCCCATGGACTGCAGCATGCCAGGCTCCTCTGTCCTCCACTCTCTGCCTGATTTTGCTCAAATTCATGTCCATTGAGTCAGCAATGATATCTATCCTCTCACCCATCTCATCTCCCCTTTCTCCTTTTGTGTTCAATCTTTCTCAGCATCAGGGTCTTTTCCAGTGAGATGGGTGTTCGCATTAGGTGGCCAAAGTATTGGAGCTTTGGCATCAGTCCTTTCAGTGAATACTTTCACCAGAAGACCCACCCACAACCAAGTGCTGTTTCTGCTTGGGCCCAGACTTTCGTTCTTTCTGAAAGCTAACTGCCTTTGTGAGGGTCTGGGGGTGCTGGCTTAGTCAGTAAGTTATCTCGGGAGGGCAATTGACTTTCTTCTCCTCTCTGACTAGTTTGTGAAAATCCAAGGGTGCCCTGCCATTTCCAAGACTGCCCAGGCGTGAAGACACTCAGGTGGGGCAGACTCATGACTACAAATAAGAACTAAAAATGCAGCTCACAGGTACTCTCCCCGGGGCTGGGACTTTGGGAAGGGCAGGCACACACTGTTCTAGTTAGAAAATGTTTAAATCAAATGCAACACTGGGCATGCCCTTTCTGACCCATGAGCTGGGTGGGGATCAGGAAGCAGGCAGGCTCATGGGCTCTCAGAGCCGCTACAAAAGAAACCAGCTGGCTTCTGGTCAGGGTTAGGGTCAGGGTTAGGGTTGGTTTTAGGGTTAGTGTTAGGGTTAGGGTTCTGGTCAGGGTCTCAGCACGCCAACACCACTGTCCACCACAGACGATGTCTGGCCCTATAGCACTCACCTGTCACAGGAAGGGAGCAGGGCCATAGGCTGTGTGATGAGTTTTATGTTTATTCAGTGCACAAACGTTTATGCCAAATGTGCTGGACACTCTGTTAGAGATCGAGACTCGTTCCCGGCGTTATTTATTCTAGTCTAAGGAAACAGCAGGAATTAATAAGCAAATAATTATCAAGTCAGGTGGCATGTGTGTTAGTCACTCAGTCACGTCTGACTCTGTGCGACCCCATGGACTGTAGCCCACAGGCTCCCGTGTCCACGGAATTCTCCAGACAAGAATACTGGAGTGGGTTGCCATGCCCTTCTCCAGGCAGATTCTTTACCATCTGTGTCACCAGAGAAGCCCAACTTGGGTGGTAAGAACTGCTAAATAAATGGGACAGAGATACAAAGGGTGCTATTGTATAGGTTCTTCTGGGAAAGTTTTGACGAGAGGTTGGCATTAGAACAGAAACATGAAGAAAGTCGGGGAGGAGAAGCCGCTCACTCTGGGGAAGAGTGGTCCAGGCAGAGGGGTGAGTGACTGCGGATCCCTGAGGGCAGAGCAGTGAGGGGGACAGAGCAGTTGTGAAGTCAAACCCAGCCTCTGTACCCCGACACTGAATTAAATCTTGGAGACAGAGTTTTGGGTGAAGCAGAAAAGAGTAACATTACTCCTTTGCCAGCTGAAGGGGATGCAGAAGGTTGCGTGTCCTCACCTTAGGTTAATGCCCTCAAAACTGCCTGTTCCCACCTGAGGGGGTAGTAAGGAGATTTATAGAAATGATTCAAAGAGGGTGTGGTCAGATGGTGGACATTTTTCTGTTTGGCTGGGGGTGAGGTGAGTGGGAGTCAGCATCACCCACCTTCTGGTTCCTTCAGGTCTGGGGTCTATCTGTTTGTGGGCCGCAGGTAATTACCTTCTCCCACCTGGAAGGGGTTTCCGTATCTGCAAAACAGCTCAGGTGTCGCTGTGCGTATCCCTTGAGGGGAAGCCAGGCCCCCGCCCCAAGGCTGCACGACTGTTCCTCCTGTGTCTCCTCTCCCTTCCCTTCCCTGATTAACAATGGCTTGAATCTGCTCCTTGGAGCTCAAGGAAGGTCATGGAGGCCGAATGAAGCCTATTTCCTGTACTCCAGAAATGCAGAACATGGAAAGGCTTTTGTGACCAGGAGGCCCACAGGGCCCTGCTCGGGATCAGTTGGGGCGGACTGAACAAGAATGAGTGTGGACGGGGAGCAGCAGGGATTGCGTTGTCTAGAGGTTAACGGACTACTCTAAGGAAACCAAAATTTATTCTGAAGTCATTAAAAATGATGGGCAAGTGTGATTTCACTTTTAGCGAGGTTCCTGTGGTTGTTAAGTGTCAAGGGGCAAAGAGAGGTTGAGAGTGATGGGCTGGAAAGCTGGCATAATCATGGCAGCAAGGTCAGTGGAGGATTAGACCGAGGCGGCGGTGCGGGCGGGCTGGCTGATGTTGGATGTCCGCTGAAGGCAGAGGCAACCAGCTGAACCAGAGGACCGGGACATCACGAATACCTCTGCTTTTATTCTATAGTCTTCCCCTAGCCTATCCCTTCCCTCTACCCAGGAGAGAAGATTTCCTCTTAAATGAAGAGGGGGAAGAAAGCAAAGAGACGGAAAACAAAGACTGATGTAAGTCAACAAAAAGAAGATATAAAGGCAGCAGGAGAATTAAAACAGTGGAGGCAAGAAATGATCATCAACAAGAGAGAAAGAGCAAGAAAGAGAAAGAAATGCTCCCCATCCTTCCGGCTTTCTCATCCCTTTCCATCACTGTTTGTTTGTTTGTTTTCAAGTTTATTTTTGGCCAGGCCGTGCGGCATGCAGGATCTTAGTTCCACAACCAGGAATCGAACACTTGCCCCCTGCATCGGGAGCACAGAATCTTAGCCCCTGGGCCACTACGGAAGTTCCTTTCCTTCTCTGTTGATAACATAAAAGCAAGAGAGGTTGATTCTTTCTGTAGCAAAAGCCCTCTTGGGAAATCCTGATAAGTGTTCTGCTAGCAATGACCATGTGTACAGTGCCAGTGTGAAGCAGAAGAAATAAATCTTCTGGCAAGAAAAATAAAAGCCAGTGCTGAGGGTGAACTGCCTGCTCAGAGATTTAAGTTCAAGCAATCGTCACTTCTGATAAAGCCCAGGTCTCCCTGGACGGTAACAGATGCGGGCCTAGAATCTTATTTTGTCTGCCATCTCCGGACGAGAAATTCGCCGTGTCTCCTCAGTCCCCTTCAGCAACTGCAGAGCTGGTTTTATGCAGTGATATTTCATAAAGCCACGGGACACTTAAGGGTAGCCAGAAGCCATTGTTTTCACAAGAAGGGGAAAAAAAGCAACAGGAAGTCTCAACTTCCACCGGAGGATATAATCATAGGCTCTGCCAAGGGTCTGAGAACCCCTGGCTGCTGTAGCTCTTTGATACGGTCAGCGTCGGAAACTCTGGTCATAAATCGTGATGAAAGATCACAGGAGCCATATCCACCCTGGAGAACTGCAAGTGTTCCAGTGTTTAACATAGTCTTAAAATGCCATAAGAACCTTCTTCTAATTTAATCTTCAGTCTTCAGCTGCTAACACAGATGCATTCGGTTGGTAAATGGCAAGAGGAAGAAATAAAGAAATGCTTTTACCCAGAGACCAGGGACACTTTCATTTCTCTGAAAGACTGGTTTAATCAGCAGTTTCCAGGAGGAAGGCAGCAAGCAGTCTGTGTGTATGAAATTTTGCCAAAAGGAATTAAGTTGAAAAAGATGATTTTTCTTTCAGAACTGGCTAAGTTCTCACTGGGATTTTTTGTATAATGAATCCAGTTTTCTATTGTGAACATGCAACTATGTATGAAAATTTATTTAAGAAATGGAAAAATAAAAACAAAAAACAGGGCAAATCCAACATTGCCAAGCTTCAGTTGCTCTCAGAATATTTTTTGCACTCTCTCTTTGTTCTTTATTCCTTCCATGCCCTTCCTCTTTTCTGCTCCACCAAACCCCACAGTAACAGAGAATGCCTCTGATGAGGCTTTAAGTTTCTATTATAGCTTAAGCTTGCGCCGTGAAAGACAATCATTGCAATGCATATGGTCCCAGGCCTGTGCTCACCTTCCACCAAAACTCAATCTTAACCGTGGTTCTTTACAGCCTGGAATGTTGCATTAAGCTGTCTTGTTTTCAATCTCCAGAAGGACAGGATGTTGATGGCTCATGGTCTAAGAAAAGATTTTACCTGAGCAGAGGTGGGCTTTTGAAGGAAGACTGATGTATGCATGCTAAGTTACATCAGCCATGTCTGACTCTTTGCGACCCTATGGACTTTAGCCCACCAGGCTTCTCTGTCCAAGGGACTCTCCAGGCAAGAATACTGGAGTGGGTTGCCATTTCCTTCTCCAGGAGATCTTCCTGACCCAGGGATTGAACCCACATCTCTCATGTCTCCTGAATTGACAGGTGGGTTCTTTACCACTACACCTTGCATGCATGAGGCCTCCTTCACCATTCCAATCAAGGTTCTCTCTCTTTCTCTCTCTCTCTCGCACACAAACACAGACACACACACAACGTCTAGAGAAAGCCTTTGGACTCTATCAGTAACTTTGACTCTGGAGACTGAGCAACTATTCATTTGAGCAAGGATCCCCGTTAGGAGATGAAGAACAATACGTGACTGACTGCCTCTTACAGAGTGTTCCAGTAACTTCTTATTTTATCTCCTCCTGGAGTAGAATCTGGCCAAGTCCCTTAGACATAAGGGCAAAGCCCTGTAGCTGTGAACTTTGAATCGTGACTTCCCAGACAGCCCACTCGGATCTCAGAATCTCACTGTGCCTGCCTGCCAAAGTAAGGAAACCCGTAAGTCACTGACCAGTGATGTCAGAAGAAAGGGCTTCTGGGTGGAATGTCAGCGCTGGAAGAAAAGAGCCACTTACACCCTCTTTAATTACACTACCAATTACATTGCCTTTAATTACATGAATTCACGTAATGAGTGACACTGGGCTCCCTGAGGTTTTGCAATTTTTAAAAATCATATTCTTCCTCATTCTTCTCCAAACACCTGAGCTGTTTTCTTCTCTGCAGCATCCCTCAGAGATAAGAACATGTAAGGAACCCCCAGGAGACACATAAATCTCGAATGATAAAAAGATGGCACAAATGAAAATGAATAGACCACCTCTGTGAGATTATTTTGATAAGAGAATCATTTAAATGTGGTTCTTTCGCAGTTTAAAAACAATAGTGTGAGGGAAACTCTTATTTATTCTCGCTCCCCCTGCTGCAGCAGGGGCCCCAGTAAATCCTGCCTGAATAAATAAATAAATAAAAACAATAGTGAGGACAAGTCTCTTCCCTGGAAAGCTAGGCCATTTCCTCCTCCAGGGGATCTTCCTGACCCAGAGATCAAGCCCATGTCTCCGGCATCTCCTGCAGTGGCAGGCAAACTCTTTACCACGGAGCCACCTGGGAAGCCCAGCTTACTTGGGGAGCAGTTACTAAGTATTATGTGATTCTGTGGCTAATAAGTATAACATTGCTGAAAAAATGTGGTTTCCATTTTTCTTTAGCAGAAATGCTTGCTATTCACTCAGATTTCAAAGATGTATTGATCATGTGCTTAGTGAAATGTTAGACAAAAGCTAATATGTCTAATTAATAATCTAAAGTTCTCCAGCAAAATGTATAGATGTATTTTACTGATGTATAATACATAATATGAGGGCTTCTCTGGCAGCTCAGTGGTAAAGAATCCACTTGCAATGCAGGAGATGCGGATTCCACCCCTGGATTGGGACGATCCCGTGGAGAAGGAAATGGAAACCCACTCCGATAGTCTTGCCTGGAGAATCCCATGGACAGAGGAGCCTGACAGGCACAGTCCATGGGGTTGCAGAGAGTCGGACATGACTTAGCAACTAAACAAAAACAGTAATAGTAATACATAACATACTGTATATTTTATTATTATATATTTAAATATAAATATGAAATATATATACAGTAAGTCTCCTACGTACGAATGAGTTCCATTCTGAGAGCATGTTCATAAATACAGTTTATTCGTAAATCCAACAAATTTAGCCTAGGTATCCAACTAACACAGTTGGCTATAGAGTACTGTACTGTAATAAGTTTATAATACTTTTCACACAAATAACACATGAAAAGGAAACAAACACAAAAATAAAGACAACATTTTTAATCTTACAGCACAGTACCTTGAACAGCACAGCAGTGGCAGCACATCACTGCTGTCCCACTATACTCTGTACAGTACCGTACAGTGACGCTCTCAGAAGCACACCCACTTGTAAGGGACGCACACGTGTGACGATGTGCACCAGACACAGGAACGAATTTTATGTGACTGGACATGTGAATGAACATCCCCACCTTTGAAAGTTCGAAACTTGAAGCTTCCTATATGTATATATGTATACACATATTGTCAATGCAGGGGACACAGGAGATGTGGGTTCAATCCCTGGGTCAGGAAGATCCCCTGAAATGGGAAATGGCACCCCGCTCCAGGATCCTTGCCAGGAGAATCCCAGGGGCAGAGGAGCCTGGCAGACCACAGTCTGCGGGGTCACAAAGAGTCTGACACGGATCTGAGCACATAGTATGTACACACAGTTTGGCCTGACCAAATGAAAAGCCGAGAATAGCCACTCCTTTTAAGCCACAAAAGCTACCGGGGGAAAATATAAACATTTCTACCAATTCAAGTGTTTCCACAACACTCTGGTCGCTATGGCTCACTGGCTAACCCAACGCTCTTTCTCACTCCTTCTCCTTGTCACCTTGTCTGAGGTATAACATTTGCTTTCTCAGCTTCCCTTTGCTGTTGGAGAGGCAACTGGTCATGTTGTGGCCAAAAACCTTTGATAAAACATCTGTTGGGGAGATCATAGGAAAGCTCGTTTTTCCAATAGAAGAGGCAGAGGAGATTAGCGTGATCCCTCTGTTTTCTTCTTTGGATGTGGATTTGATGCCTTGAAATACAGCCGCCACCTTGTCCCTATACGATTAACATGAGCATGAAAGGCAACACCCTAAAGACGGCGGAGCATAAAGGAACAAAGAAAGATGCAGGTCCTGGATGTTATCCACCCATTCTATCAACTGCTTCCTTTCAAATGTCCCAGCAAAACAAGTGAACCTTATTTTTTTAAGCCTCCATGATCCTCATGGTTGTTTTGCGGTTGTTGTTATTGTGTTACCTGCCGTAGAAACATTCCTAACTGATATGAAGGCTACACACCCTAGACATACACGAAAACATACTATAACTCTAGATCCCCAAGGTGGATACAGTCAGGGCGGCATAGAAAGGGAGGGATTTAGAGGAAATGAAAAAGTCAGCCACTGTCTGACTTGCCTGGTATGAGAGGAACTCAAAAGTGCCTGAGGGAACCTCACAGAACTTTGATCTGATGTTCTTTTAAGAGGAAAATAAAATTGGAAAAAAACAGTATTGCACTGGGCCAGTGGGAACAATGTGAGACAGTAGCCAAGGGATTTAAAAGCAAAACTAAAACCCAGCCAGCTGAGCCCACTGTTCAGAAGGAGGGAAGGTTACAGAAAGCAGAAAGGAGGGGAGAGGAGACAGAGAGAAGAGGTTGGGTCTGTCCCTCTGCAGGCCCCCGAGGAGAAGCCTGTGACTAGATAGATAGCTGGAACCGGGTCTCGGCCTGAGCACTGACCTCAGGACCAGACCTCCCTTTGTTTCATATGCAGAAAGCTCTGGAGACAGCCTTTAGCCATGGGTGATGGGCACACAACTATAAATACCCCAACTCGCTCACCTGTCTGGGCTAATGCCCTCCTGCAGGCCTGCACGTGTTGTGAGCAGGCCGTGCTGAGCCCGTGCTTGGAGCGGCTCTCCTGATCAGCCTCCTGTTCTTCATCACATCTCCCCCTCTCACCACACTCTCCCTTATTTTTTCTTCCCAGGAATTCTTCCCAATAAAGTGCTTTAACATAAATCTTGGTCTCTGGGTCTGCTTCTGGATGAACCCCACCTAAAGCTCTTTTTCTCTGGGTTATAAATAAAACGGCTCACCCAGGGCCGGCAGAGCAGAAAGGCAAAAGAAGTTAAGCAGACAGTGAATCAAAAAGAAAATGAGGTCTGCCAAAAGCCGAAACTGTGACCCATAATTCTCCGAGCTACCCATTCTGGGCCAACTGTGGCTCAAGTAAAGCAGCAGTACTTTCCACAAAATAAATTGGATATCCTGCTAAACGTCAAGCCATCTGTCGCCTTGAATACCAAATCTAATATTGCATATAGTTAGTTAAGGATCAGCCCAGAAGGGAAAGCAAAATTATTCCTACAGCACAACCGAAAAGTGTTTTCAAGACGGACTGGCCTCTTCCTTTTATGGGGACAAAGAGAGAAAACAGAGCTCTCCATCCATGAATCTTCCTGTCCCAGGCTGGTGACTAGCCGCAAGGTTGCATTAAAAAGAAGTTTGTTATCTTTCATGTTAAGGATCTAGTCTCTAGTGACCTCAGGCTCCATACTCGTAACAACAAGAAAACCAGGCCAGGGCTTAGATGGCCTGTGGTGCCTGCATCTTAATGACTGACCCTTGCTGGCTGCATGTGGGTAATTTCAGCAAATATCAGCTCCATCACCATGGAGCCAACTTGCTTACATCCAGCTACCAAAGGATCAGTCTCTGAGGCTCTGAGAAGACTGGATTTAGAGTAAAGACTGAAGCCACTTTTTTTTTTTTTCATTTTTAATTAAACAAAGAATCAGAGAACCACCAGGGCAAGAGAGAAAGGACGCACTATGTACAACATGGATATTGATGTGCTTACGGGGGTCATTCTTAAATCAACTACTCCAGAAAGAAAATATTCCACTTTCTTGAAAAACATTAACAACTTGCAGAAAAATTTAACCCCAAAGTGAACAATAACACTTTTAGTAACTCAAAGTGCTAACTGATCAAATAAGTATCACCTGACATCAACATTCAACAGACATCCCCAAAATTCAATGCTATTCCCATTACTAAAATAGGAACAACATTTATGATTAAAATTTTAAAAAGACAAGGGGCATGCTTTAACAGAAGAGAAATGAACTGTGGACCTTTCTGTGAGGTTTTATCAAATGTACTTTTAGCCCAAATGATGACAGCTTGCAATTAGTTCACAAGATGAATTAATTTAAGAAATAGACCACATTAGCTGAGATAAGGCAAATAGAGCAAGGTCAAATGTTAACTTTCTATGGCTATAATAGGTCACCTAACTTTTCGTTTTTTTAATTGAATTCTAAATTACATTCAGTAAAATGCATAGATCTTAAGTTTTCAGTTGGACGAGTTTTGACAAATGCGTGTATCCACGGGCTATCATCAGCATCATGATAAGAACATTCTCTGTGCCCAGCGATTTCCTCAAGCTCCTCTTCAGTCAAGCTCTTGCCTCTCAGGGTCAATTCCTCTCTGTTTCTATCACAAATTTCCAGTCTTCTTATAAATGGTCTCAACCAATATATACTCTTTTGTGTTCGGCTTCTTTTCCTCGGTGTAATGTTGTTGAGATTCATCCATATTGTTGGGTGTAACATTAATCCACTCATATTTATTGCTCAGTAGTATAATCAATTGTACAATTTATCTCTTCACTTGTAAATGGACACTGCGTTGTTCCCAGTACTTAGTTATTATGAATAAGGCTCGTATGAACATGCTAATATTGATTTTTTGTGGAAATGCTTTTATTTCTTTTGGGTAACATCTAGAAGAAGAATTTTGCACCATAGGATAGGTGTAGTCTTAATTTTATAAGAAACTTCCAGCATATTTCTCAAATTCTTGCACCATCTTTCCACTCCCCCAAGCAGTACAAGAAGATTCCCATTATCCCGCATCCTTGCCAACACTTAGTAATGTCAATCTTTCTAAATTGAGCTATAGAATGGATCGCTATACATAGAAATAGTTATGAAACAACAAAATGGACTCAGATTTTAACTGTTGTTCATTCTGGCTTGCAGACTGTTCCTACCACCTTTGTGGTTTACTCTGATATCACCTCATTTGCACTGATAATTTCACCTCTTGTTGCTGCAAGGGCCATGGAATGGACTGTTCCAAAGTAGATGAAATACATTATTTTTTGAAACTTCCTATTGTTTTGGGTTATTTCCACCTCTTTATTCCTTTTTCTCACTGAAATACAAGCAGCATCAGATTGCTTTAACGAACATGGATTCTCATGTTCTCCCTTTTCAGAGGGAGAAATGTTTTAATGGGACAAGTTAATTTTCTAGTGGTATAGATAGATCATCATAAATGTCTATCCCATTAGTTCCTCAAGAATTATAGTGAGAGAGGTTTTCAAGAACCTATTTTTATTGAGATAGTAATTGTTGTTGCTCAGTCAGTCATGTCTGACTCTTTGCCACCCCATGAACTGCAACACGCCAGGCTTCCGTGTCCTTCACTATCTCCTGGAGCCAGCTCAAACTCATGTCCATTGAGTCGGTGATGCCATCCAACCATCTCATCCTCTGTCGTCCCCTTCTCCTCCTGCCTTCAATCTTTCCCAGCATCAGGGCTTTTTCATAGTGGCATGTGGGATCTTTCGTTACAGCCTGTGGGATCCAGTTCCTTCTACAGGGAGTGAACCCAGGCCCCCTGCATTGAGGGCACAGAGTCCTAGCCACTGGACCCCCTGGGAAGTCCCTCCCAAGACAGTACTTATGCAATCATAATTTTCTCAAACTCAGGCTACATTGATGGGGTCACATTAGATAGACATTGTCTCAACATAGATCCTTGAACCTCAGTGTTCTGTGATGACCTAGATGAGAAAAGAACCTAAGAAAGAATGAATACCTCTATGTGTGTGGCGGAATCACTTTGCTGTACATTTAAAACTACACAACATTGTAAACCAACTATGCATCAATAAAAAATTTTAGAAAATGAAAGTAAAAAATAAATCCCAGGAATTTAGCTTTTTATCAGCTAGCCGTTTGGATATAGTCAGAGCATAGGGTCACCAGGAGCTTGGTGTTGTGAAGGATCCACTCCTGTATTAAAGTGTGGGGAGAGTCAGTGTATCACACACCCAGAACACCCAAGTCTGAATTCTAGTTCCATCCCTACGAGTTGGGTGGTCTTGAAAAGTTGTTTAACCTCTTCATTTCTTAATCTACTCACATACAAAATAGGGTTAATAGTCTCATCTACATTCTAGAGATTGTGAGCGATAAAAGAGTTAATATGTAATGATATGTTCAGAATGGTGTTGGGCACGTTTTAGACGCTACATAAATGCCCTATCGTTATTCACTTGACAGGTATTTATTAAGTGATTTGATGTACTTGGACAATTTTAAATGCTGAAGATATAGACGTGAATAAAAGATGAGGATTTTGGGGTTGCATTCGGTTACAGAGACTAAAAGTGCAGCAGTTGATAAGTGAACTCTGCCATGGGTGGGGAAGCGCTTCTGTCCCCGGTGTATGGTGGGGGTGCTCAAATGCCAGGACACGTGCCAGATACTGGCTGCCTTCATGGAGGTGCTCAGATTTGTGACTGTTTTTGGTAAAATCACATAGCTGATGTAAGCCGTGCCTAACCTCATATTAAGCCCGAGGTTGTGCACATGAGGCCCAGACATGTGCTGCGTGGTTCTGGATGGCTTCGCGTGGAGCTTGTACCTCCAGGTTACACAGCCAGCAGCTCCCCGTCACACATGTTGCTGCCTAGAGACATTTCGGGTTGTGGCCCCTGTATTAGGCAAATAGGGCCTCGCCTGGCAACTGGCACAGAGCAGAGGGTCAGTAAAGATTTCCTAAATGAAATGAATGCTGCTGCTGCTAAGTCGCTTCAGTCGTGTCCGACTCTGTGCGACCCCATAGACGGCAGCCCACCAGGCTCCATCGTCCCCGGGATTCTCCAAGCAAGAACACTGGAGTGGGTTGCCATTTCCTTCTCCAGTGCATGAAAGGGAAAAGTGAAAGTGAAGTCGCTCAGTCGTGTCTGATTCTTAGCGACCCCATGGACTGTAGCCTACCAGGCTCCTCCATCCATGGGATTTTCCAGGCAAGAGTACTGGAGTGGGGTGCCATTGCCTTCTCCAGAAATGAATGCACACATGAGTAAACATTCCTATACCTCTTTACGTTTAACGACCTAATCATTCACCCTTTCAATAGCCTGGAAATTTGTGTTAGTTTCTAGAATGAACCTGATCCAGGGAAAAGAAAGGCCAGCAGAGAGCTGCATAGGCAGAGAGTAAGTATTAAATAAATGTTTGTTGAAATAAACTGAGTACTTCTTATAACCAGCAATACATTTCTCAGAAAATAGGTTAGTAATGATCTATTAGACAGTACTTGGTAAGAATAATTAGCTATGGGCCGACTTAGGTTTTTGCTTTAACTCTATCACTACCAGCTGTGTAAATATGTGCTGTGATGATGTGATAGTCGTTCAGTTGTCTGACTCTTTGCGACCCATGGACTGTAATCCACCAGGTTCCCCTGTCAATGAGATTTCCCAGGCAGGAATACTGGAGTGGGTTGCCATTTTCTACTCCTGCGGATCTTCCTGACCCAAGGATTGAATCCAGGTCTCCCTCATTGCAGGCATATTCTTTACTGTCTGAGCCATTAGGGAAGCCCCTGTGGTACATATAGATCAGTTAACTGATGTCTCAGTTTTCTTCTTAGTAAGATCGACATCATAATGCTTGTCACAGAGGATGTTATCTAGCAGCGGTCCCCAACGTTTTTGGCACCAGGGACCAGCTTTGTGGAAGACAGTTTTTCCACGGGATGTGGGGTTGGGATGGTTTTCAGATGATTCAAGCACATTTCATTTAGGGTTCATACGCCTATGAGAATCTAATGCTGCTGCTGATCTGACAGGAGGCGGACTTCAGGTGGAAATGTGAGCGATGGGGAGCAGCTGTAAATGCAGATGAAGCTTTGCTCACTCCATCATCTGCCTCTTCCTCCTGCTGTGTGGCCCAGTTCCTGACAGACCATAGATCTGTACCAGTCTGTGGCCCATGGGTTGGGGACCCCTGATGTAGGGCATGAGCAAGCAAGTATATGTAAAGAACAAGGGGCGCTCAATCTGCATTAGCTCCTTTTTTCTGTATTCACTATATCCGTCACACACTAGAACTAGTGAAAGAGCATCAGAGCGGACATCCTTTGTTGTCTCTCTCCCATCGGGCGGCAGCTGTGTCCTCTGGTGCAGAAGTCATGATACCACCTGTAGGTCCAGGTCTTGCTGGTTTAACCCCATCTCGTCTTTCTTGCTACAGTGATCGGTTCTTGGTACAGATGGCCATCAAAACATGGCATTGCCTCACTGCATGAGATGATTCAGGAATGGACATGTGACAACACTACAGATGATACACAAGAAAAAATTTTCTGGGAACTTGTATTGGGGAAATACATTTCCTGGTTTTCATGGAAGAGTTCCCATAAACTGCTTCTATCCCTGAAAATGAAAGAGGATGCATAAAATGGAACCAACATACCAGGGCAGAATTGAAATAAATTCTAAAGCCACTGCTATGCCAGAGACAAACCAGCTCCAGAGCCTGTATTACCTCCGGACTCTTTGCTTAAATGAAGCTTGAAATCACATGCATTGTTTAAGACACTTTGATCTCAAGCCTAATAATGTCTGTGATCTAATGGAGGAACCAATATGGAAACCAAAGTCACATTCTGTTCCTAGAGCAGGTCCTGGACCAGTCTATAAGGCCAGTCAAGTGCCTCTGGCATCATCCAAGCATCCCTCGCCTTTTTGTTGGTTTCTATGGAAACCCCTCTTCCTTTCCCAACTCGATCCTCCAGTTCGGCTCTCATCTTTCAACCCTGTCTCTTCCTCCTCTTTCTTATTTAAAGCAAAGAACGAAATGCACCTTCTCAACATACTCTCAGTTGATACAAAAAAGGGCCTCCTGATCCACACGAAAGCATTGGTGATGGCTGTGTCTCCATGGAACAGGGCTACACATTCCAATGATCCTGATGATGGTGGGGCTGCTGACACTACCCACAGCAAATTAATGGGCCATGCTGTTCTCAAAGCCCCTCACATCACATTGCGGGGGCAGCTTCCGTTCCCACCTCCATTGCTAGTTTGTCTAACAGCTCAGCTCCCGAGTTCTTAGCTCAGGCCTGCTCTCAGGCAGCATCTGAAGCACGGCCATGGCATCTCCACCCTTTTGAGACCCTGGAAACTATAAACACAGGAAGTCCCCTGCGTACTACGCTCCTTCAAGCTGCAAACTTTCAAAGATGCAGATGTGTGTTTCATCAGCATGGCTGAAATTGCAGCTTGTCTTCCTTCTCCTGTTGCTGACGATCCTTCAGCCCTGGCGTCTCCAGGCTCCTCTCCCTCCTTCAGTCAGTAACTCTTCTTGCCTGCTCTCTCTAAGGCCAGCCCGTGTGCCAGCTGCTGCACTGTCCTGCTGTACTTTTCAAGGCACTGGACTGTAAGTTTGAAAATGTTTTTTATTATGTATTAGTGGTATCAAAGGTTTTATAAACCTATTACAGCACAGTACTATATAGCTGCTGGTGTTATTGGGTACCTAACTAACTAACTAACTAACTATCTATTGGGTACCTAGCTAACTCTGTTGGACTTAGGAAAAAATTGGACTTACAAACGAGCTCTCCAAATGGAATTCACTACTGTGTAAGGGACTTACTGAGGCAGAATAGATGCAACTAGAGATGACCATACTAAGTGAAGTGAGTTAGACAGGGAGAGACAAATACCGTATGATGTCACCTATAGGGGGAATCTAAACTATGACACAAACGGACTTACCTACGGAACAGAAACAGACTCACAGACAGAACAGACTTGCGTCATCTGATCTCGGAAGCTAAGCAGGGTCAGGCCTGGCTAGTACTTGGATCAGAGAACAGACTTGTGGTTGCCAAGGGTGGGCAGATTAGGTGAGGAGCGGACTGCGAGTTTGAGGTTAGTAGGCGTAAGCTTTTGGTGGCGCTCGTGGTAAAAAAACCCCACCCGCCAAAGCAGGAGACCTAAGAGATGTGAGTTCAACCCTGGGTTGGGACGATCCCCTGGAGGAGGAAATGGCAACCCACTCCAGTATTCTTGCCTGGAGAGTCCCATGGACAGAGGAGCCTGGCGGGCTAAGGTCCATAAGGTCGCAAAGAATCGGAAACAACTGAAGCAACTTATCCACAGAAGAACTGTACAAAAAAGATCTTCATGACCCAGATAATCACGATGGTGTGATCACTCACCGAGAGCCAGACATCCTGGAATGTGAAGTCAAGTGGGCCTTAGAAAGCATCACTACGAACAAAGCTAGTGGAGGTGATGGAATTCCAGTTGAGCTATTTCAAATCCTGAAAGATGATGCTGTGAAAGTGCTGCACTCGATATGCCAGCACATTTGGAAAACTCAGCAGTGGCCACAGGACTGGAAAAGGTCAGTTTTCATCCCAATCCCAAAGAAAGGCAATGCCAAAGAATGCTCAAACTACCACACAATTGCACTCATCTCACATGCTAGTAAAGTAATGCTCAAGATTCTCCAAGCCAGGCTTCAGCAATACGTGAACCGTGAACTTCCAGATGTTCAAGCTGGTTTTAGAAAAGGCAGAGGAACCAGAGATCAAATTGCCAACATCTGCTGGATCATCAAAAAAGCAAGAGAGTTCCAGAAAAACATCTATCTCTGCTTTATTGACTATGCCAAAACCTTTGACTGTGTGGATCACAAGAAACTGTGGAAAATTCTGAAAGAGATGGGAATACCAGACCATCTGACCTGTCTCTTGAGAAACCTGTATGCAGGTCAGGAAGCAACAGTTAGAACTGGACATGGAACAACAGACTGGTTCCAAATAGGAAAAGGAGTCCATCAAGGCTGTATATTGTCACCCCGCTTATTTAACTTATATGCAGAGTACATCATGAGAAACGCTGGGCTGGAAGAAACACAAGCTGGAATCAAGATTGCCGGGAGAAATATCAATAACCTCAGATATGCGGATGACACCACCCTTATGGCAGAAAGTGAAGAAGAACTGAAGAGCTTCTTGATGAAAGTGAAAGAGGAGAGTGAAAAAGTTGGCTTAAAGCTCAACGTTCAGAAAACTAAGATCATGGCATCTGGTCCCATCGCTTCATGGCAAATAGATGGGGAAACAGTGTCAGATTTTATTTTGGGGGGCTCCAAAATCACTGCCGATGGTGATTGCAGCCATGAAATTAAAAGACACTTACTCCTTGGAAGGAAGGTTACGGCCAACCTAGATAGCATATTTAAAAGCAGAGACATTACTTTGCCAACAAAAGTCCGTCTAGTCAAGGATATGGTTTTTCCAGTGGTCATGTATGGATGTGAGAGTTGAACGGTGAAGAAAGCTGAGCGCCACAGAATTGATGCTTTTGAACTGTGGTGTTGGAGAAGACTCTTGAGAGTCCCTTGGACTGCAAGGAGATCCAATCAATCCATCCTAAAGGAGATCAGTCCTGGGTGTTCATTGGAAGGACTGATGTTGAAGCTGAAACTCCGATACTTTGGCCACCTCATGCGAAGAGTTGACTCATTGGAAAAGACCCTAATGCTGGGAAGGATTAGGGGCAGGAGGAGAAGGGAATGACAGAGGATGAGATGGTTGGATGGCATCACTGACTCGATGGACATGGGTTTGGGTAGACTCTGGGAGTTGGCTCAACCTGTGCCTCCTGAATTGGCAGGTAGATTCTTCACCACTGAAAGTGAAAGAGCAGAAAGAACAAGCTGGCTTCAAGCTCAACATTCAAAAAACTAATATCATGGCGTCTGGTCCCGTCACTTCATGGCAAATAGATGAGGAAAAAAATGGAACTAGTGGCAGACTTTATTTTCTTGGGCTCCAAAATCACTGCGGACAGTGACTGCACCCATGAAATTAAAAGATGCTTGCCCTTTGGAAGAAAAACTGTGACAAGTTAGTTCAGTTCAGTTCAGTCACTCAGTCGTGTCTGAATCTTTGAAACCCCATGGACTGCAGCATACCAGGCTTCTCTGTCCTTCACCAACTCCCGGAGCTTGCTCAAACTTAGGTGCATCGAGTTGGTGATGCCATCCAACCATCTCATCCTTTGTCGTCCCCTTCTCCTCCTGCCTTCAATCTTTCACGGCATCAGGGTCTTTTCAAATGAGTCAGTTCTTCACATCAGGTGGCCAAAGTATTGGAGCTTGAGCTTCAGCATCAGTCCTTCCAATGAATATTCAGGATTGATTTCCTTTAGGATTGACTGGTTGGATCTCCTTGAAGCCCAAGGGACTCTCAAGAGTCTTCTCTAACACCAGAGTTCAAAAGCATCAGTTCTTCAGTGTTCAGCTTTCTTTATGGTCCAGCTCTCACATACATACATGACTACTAGGAAAACCACAGCTTTGACTAGATGGACCTTGGTCGGCAAAGTAGTGGTTCTGCTTTTTAATACGCTGTCTAGTTCGTCATAGCTTTTCTTCCAAGGAGAGAGTATTAAAAAGCGTCAGACACAACTTAATGACCGAACAATGACAACAAAGTTTTGGATAATGATTAGCATTTTTTAGTAATTTTAATGGCAAGGTATTTTTTAAAAAAATTTAAGTCTTTATTGAATTTATTACAATATTTCTTCTGTTTTATGTTTTTTGGGGGGCCGGGAGGCATGCAGGGTCTTAGTTCCCAAATTAGGGATGCAACCAACACCCTCTGCATGGGAAGGCAAAGTCTTAACTACTGGACCACTGTTAAGTCCCTTTTTAAAGGGACATGCATTGTTTCATTAGGCACTATGCTATTACACAGTTAACAGACTACAATATGGTGTGAACTGTGTACCGTGAAACCAAAACAGAATGTGTGACTTGCTTTATTGCAATACTCACTTTAGTGTAGTGGTCTGGAACCAAGCCTGCAGTATCTCTGAGATTTGTCTGTACTAATGCTTCCACACTCTTTATTGTACTGTTATGGTATTATTTACTAATAATAGCAATCACTATTTATTATTTATAATGTCCCAGGGCTGTGCTCAATGGCCTGTATCTCATATTCCATCCCTCCAAACAACACTAATGTTTATCTCTGCTCTGGCTACAAGGAGGATGCACGGGCCCATCAGAAGGGCGCAGTGCCTCTCCTGGTGTGATCTGGGGAGCTTACGAGTGCTATGGTTCATGTGGAAAACATTGCAGGAGCACTGTATGCATTGAAGTCAGATAGATGTTACTTCTGCCAGATGGTTTTAGGCAATAACAACCTTGCTGCCTGCTGTGGATGGGCTGTCTCTCCTGGGTACCCAGAGGCAGGATGATTAGTGTATTCCCCTCAGCATGGGCTTCTCACTGGGATGGAAGCTGGAGGCTCCGAGGCAGTAAGAACTCACACAGTTTTCCCAGGACCCGCTGGTCTAGTCTCTAAACCTGAGCAATGGTGAAATCTACCCACATGAAGTCCACTTTCAGATATGAGACATATCTCATTTTGTACTCGGCTCAGCATAGAATAAATATTTGATACACAGCGACTGTTAACAGCCTCACCATTGTTGTTGATGATAGTGATAACAGTAGTAATGACAATGATCATGCAGATACTGGTATTTTATTGTGAGTAACTCATTCTTTACAATTCGAGTCTAATCTAGTCTGTGGACATGAGTGTGATGAAGAAGTTGGGGGTAAAGATTTGCTCTGACAAATCTTATCTTTCTTCTTCTATGCCCTGACCCCTTCCCAACGCAGGGTACATATATTCCAATTACATTTTACAAATGCGGAAACTGAGGCTCAGAGAGGTTAAGGAACTTGTCCAGGTGGAAACCTCTAGTAACATCATCTTCATCCTTTTTATTCTCACACATGTTCTTGAGAGGGAAGGAAAGGAGGGAGGGTGACAGCTGGGGGTGGCAGCGGGTAGGCACACGGGTACCATCGGTCCTGTGCATCACGGCTGGAATATACGGCTTCTGGGAACGTAAGGTGTCATCATTCAAGTGACTCACCGGGAGTGATGATGTCGTGTCACTGCTGGCTGAGAAACTAAAAATTCGATAAACCAGGAAAGACAATGACGTAAGATCAGTGTGACTCGTCACTGGAACCAAGTTGTTTGCTTCGCTCTAAATAAACCCAGCTTGAAAAAGCTACAACCAGATCGAATTCTCCTAACAGCTAGAGGAATGTGTAGTTAGGATTTAGGGCAACTATGTGAAAAATGCCCCCTGGGGCTGGAAGCTCAGTCTGGTTGTCAAGCTTCTGTCATCCTCCAAGGACCTGGCTCAATTCCAGTGTGATCTTTGGAGCAGAGCCTGGCCCCAAGGCTTATTCCTAATTCTGTCATTTCACTAAACTGTTTGCATTGCTTCCCTCTTTGGACTAGCCAAAGACTACTTTTCGCAGCCTTCACATCCCTACAGTGTACGGAAGGAGAGGCAGGAGGAGCCACGGAGCACAGCTTCCTCAAGAGTTATTAGAATGCAGAACTTAACAGCCTGGACTCCTGGCCCAGCAGGCCAGGCTGTGAACCCAGTCCCACTGCCTCTCAGCTGTGTAACACAGGACAAGTCAGTCTCTTTAAGCCTCAGTCTCCCCAGATGTCAAGTTGGAATTATAAGAGCATCCATCTCTCAGGGTGGCTGGTAGGACTCAGTGAACAAACGTCAGTGCCCGGCAGGTCGTAAGGTGGGGTTTGACATTGGCAGTCCTCCTATGTCCACATAGCTTTTTGATAGGATATTTAACTGGAATGGGGAGGGCATGGACTCATCAGAATGCTTGCTGTTTTAACCAGAAGTATTCTGATTGGTTGACACTGATGCTGTTTCTGTGGTTAAAGATTTTGTATTTCACTCATGGTACTAATCATTCAATAAAAGTTAACTCTGATTGTTATTCTTGCTGTTTTCACAAGAAAGGGAATGAGGTCCCACCAGGGCAGGCTGTCCTGCATGATGTGTACCCATACACTGTATGTCCTATCTGAGTTCCCCATCCCTACCAGCTCCTTGTTGCCAGGAACAAACAGCTTCACCATAGCAAACAGCATCTGGGGTCATCCCTCAATGGAGGAACTGTTCATTGTCTCACCTACAGTGAAGCAGATCAGAAGAGCCCTCACTCTCATAGCTGAATGCTTCCAAGCTACAGAACATCAGTACTAAAAGATGATTGTGTATCTTCCTCAGACAGAAAGACTTTTTCCTACCCTTTTCAGGCTCAGTGGAAAATGATGAGATCAAGAAGAGAGAAGACAGAGCAAGCATGTGAGGAGGAAGAATGGAAGGGATAGATGCTCTTGCTTCTTCAAACAAAAGGAGAAATAATAAACAGTGCCACCTTGTATTCAAACAATCAATTCATTCATTAAAGTCTTACAGTTGCCTAGCATAAGGGATAAAACTATTCCCTTCATTATTTGTACCAAAAAATATTCTTTCTAAATTACATATATCTTTTGATTCTCCTCCAAATGGTTATGCGGGTAGTATGATTTAACACCCAAAAAAGATGTCCTTTTCATTATAGGGGACTGGAATGCAAAAGTAGGAAGTCAAGAAACACCTGGCGTAACAGGCAAGTTTGGCCTTGGAGTACAGAATGAAGCAGGGCAAAGGCTAATAGAGTTTTGCCATGAAAACGCACTGGTAATAGCAAACACCCTATTCCAACAACACAAGAGAAGACTCTACACGTGGACATCACCAGATGGTCAACACCGAAATCAGATTGATTATATTCTTTGCAGCCAAAGATGGAGAAGCTCTATACAGTCAGCAAAAACAAGACCAGGAGCAGACTGTGGCTCAGATCATGAACTGCTTATTGCCAAATTCAGACTTAAATTGAAGAAAGTAGGGAAAACCACTAGACCATTCAGGTATGACCTAGATCAAATCCCTTATGAGTATACAGTGGAAGTGACAAATAGATTTAAGGGACTAGACCTGATAGACAGAGTGCCTGATGAACTATGGACAGAGGTTCGTGACATTGTACAGGAGACAGGGATCAAGAAAATCCCCATGGAAAAGAAATGCAAAAAAGCAAAATGGCTGTCTGAGGAGGCCTTACAGATAGTTGGGAAGAGAAGAGAAGCGAAAAGCAAAGGAGAAAAGGAAAGATATTCTCATCTGAATGCAGAGTTCCAAAGAATAGCAAGGAGAGATAAGAAAGCCTTCCTCAGCGATCAGTGCAAAGAAATAGAGGAAAACAACAGATTGGGAAAGACTAGAGACCTCTTCAAGAAAATTAGAGATACCAAAGGAACATTTCATGCAAATATAGGCTCGATAAAGGACAGAAATGGTATGGACCTACAGAAGCAGAAGATATTAAGAAGAGGTGGCAAGAATACACAGAAGAACTGTACAAAAAAGATCTTCATGACCCAGATAATCACGATGGTGTGATCACTCACCTAGAGCCAGACATCCTGGAATGTGAAGTCAAGTGGGCCTTAGAAAGCATCACTACAAACAAAGCTAGTGGAGGTGATGGAATTCCAGTTGAGCTACTTCAAATCCTCAAAGGTGATGCTGTGAAAGTGCTGCACTCGATATGCCAGCACATTTGGAAAACTCAGCAGTGGCCACAGGACTGGAAAAGGTCAGTTTTCGTTCCAATCCCAAAGAAAGGCAATGCCAAAGAATGCTCAAACTACCGCACAATTGCACTCATCTCACATGCTAGTAAAGTAATGCTCAAAATTCTCCAAGCCAGGCTTCAGCAATATGTGAACCGTGAACTTCCAGATGTTCAAGCTGGTTTTAGAAAAGGCAGAGGAACCAGAGATCAAATTGCCAATATCCGCTGGATCATCGAAAAAGCAAGAGAGTTCCCAAAAAACATCTATTTCTGCTTTATTGACTATGCCAAAGCCTTTGTGTGGATCACAATAAACTGTGGAAAATTCTGAAAGAGATGGGAATACCAGACCATCTGACCTGTCTCTTGAGAAACCTGTATGCAGGTCAGGAAGCAACAGTTAGAGCCGGACTTGGAACAACAGACTGGTTCCAAATAGGAAAAGGAGTACGTCAAGGCTGTATATTGTCACCCTGCTTATTTAACTTATATGCAGAGTACATCATGAGAAACGCTGGGCTGGAAGAAACACAAGCTGGAATCAAGATTGCCGGGAGAAATATCAATAACCTCAGATATGCGGATGACACCACCCTTATGGCAGAGAGCGAAGAAGAACTAAAGAGCCTCTTGATGAAGGTGAAGGAGGAGAGTGAAAAAGTTGGCTTAAAGCTCAACGTTCAGAAAACTAAGATCATGGCATCTGGTCCCATCACTTCATGGGAAATAGATGGGGAAACAGTGGAAACAGCGTCAGACTTTACTTTTTTGGGCTCCAGAATCACTGCTGATGGTGACTGCAGCCATGAAATTAAAAGACGCTTACTCCTTGGAAGGAAGGTTATGGCCAACCTAGATAGCATGTTTAAAAGCAGAGACATTACTTTGCCAACGAAAGTCCGTCTAGTCAAGGCTATGGTTTTTCCAGTGGTCATGTATGGATGTGAGAGTTGGATGGTGAAGAAAGCTGAGCGCCGCAGAATTGATGCTTTTGAACTGTGGTGTTGGAGAAGACTCTTGAGAGTCCCTTGGACTGCAAGGAGATCCAATCAATCCATCCTAAAAGAGATCAATCCTGGGTGTTCATTGGAAGGTCTGATGTTGCAGCTGAAGCTCCAATACTTTGGGCACCACATGCGAAGGGTGACTCATTGGAAAAGACCCTAATGCTGGGTAGGATTGGGGGCGGGAGGAGAAGGGGACGCAGAGGATGAGATGGTTGGATGGCATCACCAACTCGATGAACATGAGTTTCGGTAGACTCCGGGAGTTGGTGATGGACAGAGAGGCCTGGCGTGCTGCAATTCATGGGGTCGCAGAGAGTCGGACATGACTGAGCGATTGAACTGAACTGAACTGATTTATTGGAGTATTGACACAGTTGCTTTTGGTACTATATCTTACTTGAACATGAGTTCTCTAAAGAATTCCAAAAGTATACACAAGCATGGATGACACAAAATAGGTTAAAAGTGCATTTGATGTATATGAAATCTTCTTTTCCTTAAAGATACCAAAAACATCACTTTGGGGTACTTTCTCTGTGTGGTTGGCAGTAGCAGAGATACAGATACTCATTTCACATAGAAGGGCAGAGAATCAGAGAATTAAAATAAGCTGGTTGTAGGGGGATTTTCAAATTACCAAAGTCAGATATTTATATTGAAGCTGGATAGTTTATCCTTATATTTGAATGTTTTTTTCTTTTGCTCTGGAATTGAGCTACAAATCATGATTAATAGTCTATGAATATGAAGCTATTCATCATAACAAATAAAGAGAGTAAGTTCCAGGCAGACGTAAACTGTGGTAGACAGATCCCAGTGTGGTTACACGGTCATGTCCTGCATAGTTTTCTTCCCTTCTGAGAGAGAGAAAAATGAAATGAATGAAATGAAACAATGAAAGATCAGAAAGAGAAATCAAGGAAACAATTCCATTTACCACTGCATCAAAAAGAACAAAATATCTAGGAATAAATCTACCTAAGAAAGTAAAAGACCTGTATTCAGAAAGCTATAAGACACTGATAAGAGAAATTAAAGGTGATTCAAACAGAAGGAAAAATACATCATATTAGTTGATTGGAAGAATTAATGTTGTAAAATGACCATACTACCAAAGGCAATCTACAGATTCGATGTAATCCCTATCAAAATACCAGTGACATTTTTCAGAGAGGACAAATAATTTTGAAATTTGTATGGAAACACAGAAGACTCTGAAGAGCCAAAACAATCTTCAGAAAGAAAAACAGAACTGGAAGAGTCATGCTCCTTGACTTCAAACTATATTAAAAAGCTACAGTCATCAAAACAGTACGATACTGGCACAAAAACAGATGTGTAGATCAATGGAACAGAATAAGGAGCCCACAAATAAAGTCATGCACTTATGATCAGTTAATCTTTGACAAAGGAGGCAAGACTATGCAATGGAGAAAAGTCTCTTCAATATGTGATACCAGGAAGATTGAAGCACTACATGTAAAAGAATGAAATTAGAACATTTTCTCATACCAAAGACAAAAATAAACTCAAAATGAATCAAGGACCTAAATGTGAAACCGGAAACCATAACACTTCCAGAAGAAGACTTAGGCAGAATACGCTTTCTTTGGTTCTGTCTCCTAAAGCAAAGGAAATAAAAGCAAAAATAAACAAATGGGACCTAATTAGAGTTAAAAGCCTTTGAATATCAAAGGAAACCATGAACAAAACAAAAAGACAACCTACTGAGTGATGGAAAATATTTGCAAATAATATAATCAATAAGAGGTTAATATCCAAAATATATAAACAGCTCACAAAAATCAATAGCAAAAACCCCAAATAACCCGAATGAAAAATGGGCAGAAGATCTGAATAGGCATTTTTCCTAAGAAGACATACAGATGGCCAACAGGCACATAAAAAGATGCTCAATATTGTTAATCATCACAGAAAGGCAAATTAAAACCACAATAGATATCACTTCATACTTGCCAGAATTCCTATCATCAAAAAGACTACAAATAAATGCTGATGAGGATGTGGGAAAGAGGGAATCCCAGCACACTGGTGGTGGCAATGTAAATTGGTGCCGTCACTGAAGAAAACAGTATGGAGTTTCCTCAAAAAACTGAAAACAGAGCTAGCTTGTGACCCAGCATTTCCACTCCTGGATATACATCCAAAAGAGATAAAAACATTAATTCAAAAAGATACATCCACCCCAGTCTTCATAGCAGCTTTATTTACAATAGCCAAGATATGGAAGCAACCTAAGTGTCCATCAGCTGATGAATAGATAAAGAAAATGTGGTAAATACCTACAATGGAATACTACTCAGCCATACAAAAGAATGAAATTTTCCAATTGGAGCAACATGGACAGACTTGGAGGGCATTATGCTTAGTGAAATAAGTATGGAGAAAGACAAATATTGTGTAAAATCATTTATATGTGGAAAATAAAAACTAAAGCAAACCCGTGAATGTTTAAAAAAAGAAACAGACTCACAGATATAGAGAACAAATAAGTGCTTACCAGTGGGGATAGGAAAAGGGGAAGGGCAGACAGTGCAGAGGATTAAGAGGTACAACTACTATGCATGAAATAAACAAGTTACAAGGAGATATTGTACAGCACAGGAAATATGGCCAGTATGTAATAATACCTCTAAATAGAGTATAACCTTTAAAGGCTGTGTATCACTATGTTATACACCTGAAACTTATATAATATTATGCATCAACTGTACATAATTATATAAATATACTGTGTGGATCACCATAAACTGTGGAAAATTCTGAAAGAGATGGGAATACCAGACCACCTGACCTGCCTCTTGAGAAACCTGTATGCAGGTCAGGAAGCAACAGTTAGAACTGGACATGGAAAAACAGACTGGTTCCAAATAGGAAAAGGAGTACATCAAGGCTGTATATTGTCACCCTGCTTATTTAACTTCTATGCAGAGTACACCATGAGAAACGCTGGGCTGGATGAAGCACAAGCTGGAATCAAGATTGCCGGGAGAAATATCAATAACCTCAGATATGCAGATGACACCACCCTTATGGCAGAAAGTGAAGAACTAAAGAGCCTCTTGATGAAGGTGAAGGAGGAGAGTGAAAAAGTTGGCTTAAAGTTCAACATTCAGAAAACTAAGATCATGGCATCCGGTCCCATCACTTCGTGGGAAATAGATGGGGAAACAGTGGAAACAGTGGCTGACTTTATTTTGGGGGGCTCCAAAATCACTGCAGATAGTGACTGCAGCCATGAAATTAAAAGATGCTTACTCCTTGGAAGGAAAGTTATGACAAACCTAGACAGCATATTAAAAACCAGAGACATTACTTTGCCAACAAAGGTCCATCTAGTCAAGGCTATGGTTTTTCCAGTGGTCATGTATGGATGTGAGAGTTGGACGGTGAAGAAAGCTGAGCGCCGCAGAATTGATGCTTTTGAACTGTGGTGTTGGAGAAGACTCTTGAGAGTCCCTTGGACTGCAAGGAGATCCAACTAGTCCATCCTAAATGAGATCAGTCCTGGGTGTTCATTGGAGGGACTGATGTTGAAGCTGAAACTCCAATACTTTGGCCACCTGATGTGAAGAGCTGACTCATTGGAAAAGACCCTGATGCTGGGTAGGATTGGGGGCAGGAGGAGAAGGGGACGACAGAGAATGAGATGGTTGGATGGCATCACTGACTCGATGGACATGGGTTTGGTGGACTCGGGGAGTTGGTGATGGACAGGGAGGTCTGGCGTGCTGCGGTTCATGGGGTCACAAAGAGTCGGACACAACAGCAACTGAATTGATACAGAACTGATAAATATAAATAAAAAACAGTCTCAGCCTCCCCCAAAAGAAAATGACACAGCAATGGGATATGGTAGTGGTGGAGCCACCAGAACCCTGAAAACCCTTAAAACTACACACAGGAGCTCCTTCCAGGGCAAAGCCCTACAGTGAGAAGAAACTGCTGGATGAGAATCCAAACCGAGCAGGACTACGATGAGCAGACGAAGGCAAAAATAAGGCCCAGATGTTACAGGGAAAGGAAGCAGTTCAGACACGAGCAGTCTCGGAAGGCCTGAGGACACACAGACATACACAGACACACAGACACATACACACGGAGTTTCTTATCACTTTGCAAAAACAACAGAGGTGCACTGGAGCCCTGTAACTAGAAAAGCTATCCTGGCCATGCTTCTTTTTTAAACAGAAAGAAAACTTTATTCTACTTAAAAGGTTACAAAAGAAAATCATGGTAGAACCTTTTACAAAGTTATTAAAGATAAAAAAGAATAAGGAGCTGAGTAATGTCCTTAAGGACAAAGAAATCATGCCAGAAAAACATGCCTACAAAACAGATGAAAACTAACATTTACGAGTGAGCTAAAATAAAAGAAGAAAACAACAGAAACTATGAAAGAAGAGCATAAATTGGAATTGAAAAAATGCATAAAGTGAAAGTTGCTCAGTCGTGTCCGACTCTTGCGCGACCCCATGGACTATACAGTCCATGGAATTCTCCAGGCAAGAATACTGGAGTGGGCAGCCTTTCCCTTCTCCAGGGGATCTCCCCAACCCAGGGATCGAACCCAGGTCTCCCCGCACTGAGGGCAGATTCTTTACCAGTTGAGCCACAAGGGAACTCAAATATGAGGTAGTCAGAGAACAAGACTGTTTAAAAATAAAGGAGACATGACAGGAACTAAAAATAAAGGTAATGTGACAGGAACTTCCCTGGCAGACCAGTGGTTAAGACTCCATACTTCCAACTACAGGGAAACAGGTTTGACCTTTGGTCATGGAACTAAGATTCCACAAGCTGTGCAGTCTGGCCAAAAAGTAAATAAATAAAAAATAAATAAATAAAGGTGGCATGATATAGGAAAGAATTGGAAATAAAAAAAATATTCAATAAATAAAGACTAAATTAAAAGCACCACAGAGTAGACAGAATGAATAATATCTTAAGAGAAAGAAATGAAAAGGAGATGAAAACAAAGTAAATAAAAATGAAGGGAGAGACTCCCACCTCTGGCTTTGATGGAGTAACTTGAACTGCACTGACCCTTCCACCAGGACCACTCATAAAACTGGACTGAGCGCGTGAGGGGATGTTTCCAGGCGTCAGACACAAGCCGTGTGTGACTGAGACTCTTGAGGGTGAGACAGGCTCAGGAAGTAGCCCTGGCTTCTTCCAGCTCAGCTCCGGGAACACCCTGACCAGGGAACAGCCATGCAGAGTTGGAGAAGGATTCTCCAGCTGCACCACTGCACTGAGAGGTCACCTAAAGAGGTGAGATTATATGCTGGATATTAACAAACAAGTGTACTAGATTTCAAAAGACGTAAATTTTACACAGTGTATCCTCTGTCAACAACAGAATTAAACTAGACATCAGTAACAAGAGTTCTAGAAAATCCACCAATGTGTGTCAATTACATGAGATTTCTAAATAATTTTGTATCAAAAAAATTGACAAAGGGATATTAGAAAATATTTTCAATAGAATGACAATTGAAAAACATTAAGTCAAAATCTGTAGGGTGCGGTTAAAGCAGTGCTTAGAGGAATAATGTAAACCTTTAAATGCCAATATTAAGAAGAAAATTTTAAAGCAATTATTTGAATTTTCATCTTAAAAAGTTAAGAAAAATATATAGAAATATAAAAATAAACTATATATTCACTAAATATATAGAAAGACAAAAAATGAAGTTACTCTTTATAAATTTACTACACTGGATTTTTTTTTTTCCTCACCAATGTTTAGTAGTTTTCAGTGCAAAGGTTTTGCACAAAGAACAGAAATCAACGAGATAGAAATAAAGAAAAGTCAGAAAATTTAAAACCTTCAAGTTGGTTATTTGAACAGATTAATACAACTGATAAGCCCCTAGGGAGAAAAAGAAAACAAAAATCATCAATATTAGGAACGAAGGGGGGAATTATCTTTATATATCCTACAAACATCAAAAAGATAATGAGAAAATATTAACAAAAACCTTATGCCAAGAAATTTAATAACAATGAAAGTAGACAAGATTCTTGAAAAGCTTAACTTATCAAAACTGAACAAGAAGAAAAAAGAAAATTTAAATAGCACTATATGTGTTAAGTCAATTGAATATAAAATTTTAAACTCTTCCCACAAAGAATCTCCAACACCAAATGATTCCATGAGTGAATTCTATCAAACACTGAAGCAAGAAATAATATTAATATACACAAACTCTTTTAGAAGGTGGAGGAGAAGTGATTGCATTCATCCCATTTTCAGACGAGTATCAGGTCAGTTGCTCAGTCATGTCTGACTCTTTGTGGCCCCATGGACTACAGCACTCCAGGCTTCCCTGTCCATCACCAACTCCCAGAGCTTGCTCAAACTCATGTCCATCGAGTCAGTGATGCCATCCAGCCATCACATCCTCTGTCATCCCCTCCTCCTCCTGCCTTCAGTCTTTCCAGCATCAGGGTCTTTTCTAATGAGTCAGTTATTTGCATAAGGTGGCCAAATAGACGAGTATAACTCATATCAAAATCTGACAAAGATATTATTAAAAATTCCTGACACACTAATGAATACATATGCAAAAATCATCAAAAAACAGCAAGTCAAATCCAGCAATATTTAAAAATGACAATATATTATGACCAAGTAGGATTTATTCCAAGAATTCAAGGTTGAGTTGGCAGAAAAATATCTGAAAAATCATATCTATTTATGATAAAATTGGAAATTAGGGACAACTTCCTAGATCCAATAAACAGTGCATTTAAAAGTCTAAAATCTGCCTTCAACGCAGGAGACCTTCTCCTGGGTTCTCAAGCAGCTTCTCTGTGTCCTGGGCCAGCTGTTGGTTTCAGTCTATGACTATGGTCCCATCACTGGTCCCAGCTTTTCTTGCAGGACACACATTTCACTGAGATTGTAGGCAATGAGGACTAGCCCAGGGCTTTGCCTCACACTCGTGGGTTCTAGCTTGTCTGGCTCTCCACTTCTTTACCTCTGACTTCTCTCCCTGAGTGTCTGCGGCACAGACTTCAAGGCCCAGTACTTGACACCAAGACAGCAGTCTTGTAGAGACCGTTCAGCCCAGTACCCACAATCACACACTATCAAATCCTGACGATAAATCTCCTATGAGTTACGTATAACCTTCAAGTGATTCTGTCTCTATGATTGAACCCTAATTCAGAGAATTTACACCAAATGATTTCAATACCTACTGTAAGGGACTCTCCTGGTAGTCCAGTGTTTAAGACGCTGAGCTTCCAATGCAGGGGGTCAGGGTTTCCTCCCTGCTCAGGGAACTAGATCCCACATGCTGCCAATAAAGATCCTGCATGCCACAACTAAGGCCCGGCAAAGCAAAGTGAATAAATATTAAAAAAAAAAAAAAAAGATTTACTGTAAAACCTCAGTTATCTAGACAGTGTAAGGATATGTAAAGACAAATAGATCAATGAAACAAAATTGAAAGTCCAGATATAGACCCCAAATCTATGGTCAGTTGACTTTTGATAAAGGGATCAATACAATTCGATAGTAGGAAAGATAGTCTAACAAATGTTTCTGGAACACAAGCATCTAAAAGGAAAAAGAAAGACCTTTCACTCTACATAACATCATACACACAAGTTTATTCAAAATGTATCATACATCAAAACATGAGCAAAATTATACAGCTTCTAGAAGAAAACATAGGATAAAAGTCTTTTGACTATGGGAGAGGAAAACCTTTTTTGACAGGACATATGCATTATGCATAAAGAAAAGTAATGAAATTAAATTCATTGAAATTAAAACTTTCTGTTCTTTGAAAGTATCACTAAGAACACAAAAAATAAAAAAGTAAAGCCACAGACTGAGAGAAAACATTCACAATACGTATATCTAACAAAAAATTTGTATCCAGAATGTACAAAGAACTTTTCCAACTCAATTATGAGACAAATAATCCAGTTAAAAAATGGTCAAGTCAAAACAAATGTAATTTAAGAAAAAGATTGCTTTTTTCCCAAGTGTTTGTTGTCCGTCTTTGATTTTAACATCATCAGCTTTAGCTAGGGAATTGATGTGATCTGATGACTCACACAAAATAACTTTTTTTTCTACTCCCTGTCATGCCCAATGCAGTGCTGGCACATTATTGAATAAATTAACAAATTATTTAATCAATTAAAAAGAAAAGGTCCAAAACCTTAAAAAGACAGTTTACACAGACATAAAAACATATGTTTCTATATAAACAAACATATAAAACATAAAACGTATATAAAACATAAAAACATATAGACATAAAAACATATGTTTTTATATAAACCAAACATACAAAACATAAAACATATATAAAACATAAAAACAAATAGCACATGGTAAGTGTTCATAAAAGAAATGCAAATTAAAACCACAGTGAAGTTTCACTTCATGCTGAGTATAATAGCTAAAATGAAAAGGTCTGATCATATCGGCTGTGGGAAGGGATATGGAGCAGCTGGAGCGCTCCTATATTTTTGTTGAGAATGTTAGGCAGCTACTTTGGAAACATTTTGACTGTTTCTTATAAAGTTAAACTTTATACACTTACCAAATGATCCAGAAATTCTATTCCTAGGCATGTATTTATTGATTTACTTTTTATTAAAGTATAGTTGATTTACAGCGTTGTGTTAGTTTCTGATGTACAGGAAAGTGATTCAGTTATACATGTTTATACTCTTTTTCATATATTTTCCATTACAGTTTATTACAGGACATTGAATATAGTTCCCTGTGCCATACAGTAGTGCCTTGTTGTTTATCGATTCTATATGTAATAGTTTGCATCTGCTAATCCCAAACTCCCAAACCATCTCTCCCTCCAACCCTTGGCAAACACAAGTCTGTTCTCTATGTCTGAAAGTCTGTTTCTGTTTCATAGATATGTTCATTTGCGTTGTATATATTTTAGATTCCACATACACATGATAATATATGGTATTTGTCTTTTTCTGTCTGGCTTACTTCACTTTGTATGACAGTCCTTTAGGTCCATTCATGAGGTTGCAAATAGCATTTATTAAAGATATATGAAAGTGTATGTTCAATAAAAGATTTGTATGCAGACATTTATAGCCTTATTCATAATAGCTCCAAATTGGAAACAAATCAAACATATCTATAAGTAGATGAATAAGTAATTACAATATATCTATACACTGGAGCAGGGGATTCCCAGGTGGCTCAGTGGTAAAAAATCCACCTGGCGATGCCGGAGATGCAGGAGACACAGGTTTGATCCCTGTGTCAGGAAGATCCCCTGGAGAAGGAAATGGCAACCCACTCCGGTATTCTTGCTGGGAAATCCCGTGAACAGAGGAGCCTGGTGGGCTGTAGTCCAGGGGTCGCATCAGAGACTGAGCATGCGTGCATACGTTGGAACACTACTCAGCCATGAAAATGAACGACTTGCTGATATACACAGCATCACGGGTGAATCCCCAAAATATCCTGAACAAAAGAAGTCAGACTCGAAAGAGTACATGTTGTATGACTGCATTTATATGAACTTCTGTAGGAGTCAAAACCAGCGTATAGTGGAGAAAGGTTGATGAGCGATTGCCTGAGGGAAGTGGGGGAGGGGATTCACCCCGCAGCATAAGGTAATTTCCCAGGGTGATGGAAATTTTCCATATCAGGATTGAAATGCTGCTTGCATAGGTGTAAACTTTGTCAAAAGTCCTCACCTCTATACTTAAAACATGCGAGTTTTATTATATATAAATTATATCTCAATAAAGTTGATTTAAAATAAATTGATATTTCTTACATCTGTCCACTGGAAAGACCAAATGACCAATCCATTGCCAATGGGGAGCCCTAGCACCCAGATCACGGCACCTCAGAGAAATGGCTCATCTAGTCTGAAACACTGTATATTTTCACATAGGAAATGATCCTACTGCCATAATGCAAGATAGCTCTGAAGATTACCAGGGTTATGTTAAAAAGACAGATGTCACACTAAAGAGGCTCCCTGTGGTCAAAGATGGAGCAAATTAAGCACCAATAATAAATTAAAACCCTGATTATCTTTAAATACACAAGTTCATTATACTTTAAAATACTTAGAAATCATTGAATCAACTCACTGAATTCCTTTGAAGATGCTGGAGGACTACTGCATTATTTTTAAACCGGCAAACAAAGAACCAAACGTTTATCTTGACTTTACTGAGCAACAAAACGAAAGCAAAAAAATCCCCAACCCCCCAAAAATAGTTGACATGGGAAGTTTCTCTTTACAGAAAAAACTGCAGCTAATAAATACAGAATGAGTGATAGAGGGACTTCCATGCTGACCTGCGTCTGATCCCTAATCCGGGACCTAAGATCGCACATGCCCTGGAGCAACTAAACCCGCGCTGCCGCCAACCACTGAGCCTGTGCGCTCTGGAGCCCGCCGGCCACAGCTAGAAAGCCGGTGCGCGGCAAAAAAGATCCCGCGCGATGCAAGGACGATCCTATGTACTGCAACTAGGACCTGACGCAGCCAAAGATAAATAGATAAAAAATAAATAAATATTAAAAAAAAAAAAAAGAGTGATCGAATACTACCACTTGAATAACTGGATCTTGGCAATGATCATCCAGGGTTGATTATACCACAAGCAGGGCGACAGCGCACATTTCCTACTTCCTAAGAGAAATATACAGCACCACCAAGGGTGTAGTTTTGCCTCCCAAAATAACAACGATAATTGACTAATTGTGGGTAAATCTGATTAAGCCTCCTGAACTGACTACACCTTTATGGGAATACAACTCACAGAGAAATGCACTAATGATTCCAAAAGGATGCAGTCAGCAAAATTCAGACAATGGGAATCTTCAAATCGGACAACTCAAGTTACTTCAGCAAAAAAATTGCAAGAAGAAAAAAGAGAAATGCTAAAGGAAATCTATAGACTAAAAGAGAGAAGACAAATCAAGCAATCACAATATGTGAACATTATTTTGATCCAAAATGAAGCAAATAAAGTGTAAAACAAAATTTGAAGCACTTGCTATTTGATTATATGAAGAAATTACTGTGAATCTTTTATCTCTGGAAATGGTGTTCTGTTTGAGTTTTTTTAAGATATTAACAGATGAAGTCTGGAATTTGCCCCAAGTAATCATGGAAGGGGGGACTGGGTGTGGTTATAAGTGAAGTGAGACTATATGTGGTGTATTTATCATTGTTGAGTTGAAGTTGAGTTCATTGAAGTTGGGTTAATTATACACATTTGGTTCATTATACTAGCATCTCTACTTTCTTTGTATATATTAATATTTAAGAATGTCCACCATAAAAAGTAGAAAAAATAATCTATTTGGAAATGAAAGACACATCTGAAACAATGAACGTGTGTGTGTGGGCTCACTTGCTCAGTCATGTCCAACTCTTTGAGACCCTATGGACTGTGGCCCGCCAGGCTCCTCTGTCCATGGGATTTTCCAGGCAAGAACACTGAAGTGGGTTCCCATGCCCTCCTCCAGGGACTGAACCTGTATGTCCTGCATCTCCACATTAGCTGACGGATTCTTCACCCCTGAGCCACCTGGGAAGCCTTAAAACACATCTGAAAAAATGAACAACTCATGCCAAATAGTTGTTTGTCAGGACATGCATTTAGACTTTAATACAGAGCAAAATTTCATCCCTTAAATTATATTTCAGAAAAGGGTGAGTGGCCTTTTCTGAAATGTAATTCAGAATTACAGCCCTTATAAGTCTCTCTCATGGGACTCTGGCTCAGTGATTTTATTTTGAGCAACAAAGCATTAAAGAGAAACAATATGTTTACCTGAAACCACTTCAATCATTACCAGCTTGAGATTTATACATATCAAGTGATCAACCTGTTTTTAAAAGGATGCAGAAATACAACAAAATATAGTAATTATTTCTGAAGGCTAAGATCTCTCAGTTGCAAATATTGCCTATCACTATAAAGAAAGCTAGGTTAAAACAAGGTCATTTTAAAAAAGCAACTCAGTGATTACACTGGGGAGTTCACAAACGTAAGCAAGCAGTCTACTGTCATGGGAATAGCTACTTGTAGCTTGGAATTGATTTTCTAGCAAGAGCCCCATAAGAATTTCAAGAAGTACTTATTTGGAAGTGAAGAGTTTAACTGGAAGGAAAGATGATGTCATCTGGACCCTGTGATTGGTGACTCAAAATGTACCCTAGTGATGACTAAGAACTTAGGTTGTGATGAGAGTCTAAATAAAACTGTCTCATGAAATGTGAGATAAAACCAAAAAGTACTTCCAAATCAATATGTGATTTTATATAAAAAAAACACTATTTTAAAAACCTATGTGTGCTTAAATGAATAGATTAAACATGTTAAGCAGATGTTTGACTATTTCATCTACATCACTCTCTTTCTTCCAGTGGGGGCAGTTTCTCATTGGGCGAGTGAGTAATTGCTTCCCATCTGGGGTTTTCTGTATTCCTGCATGCATAGTGTTGATAAGTGATATGTGCTGTAGGTTAGAATATAGATAGGCAGGGGCAGTTGCAGTTGGGGAAGGCCTCCTGATAGAAGGTGGGGCTAAAATGAATAGGTTCTGTATTTATAGGGTGGAGAGCTTTCCACATCTCGGGGAGTGGGGCGGGGAGGAAGAGATGCATAAAGACACATTAATAAATCTTGACCTGGGGCTCTTGCCCACATCATAGTGGGAAGGACAAACATGGCTAGTACTGAGGACCCGAGCAGAGGAACTCAGGAACGGGCTGTCCTTGCAGACTGAGGCCAGGCTGTGGAAGGCCTTGGCAGTAAGCCAGAAGGCTTTGGATAAATTCTAAGGCCCACTCTTTTCTGTTTTTTTCATTGGAGTATAATTGCTTTACAATGTTGTACTACTTTCTGCTGTATGACCACGGGAATTAGCTATTACGCTTACGTATGTCCCCTCCCTCTTGAGCCTCCCTCCTGTCCCCCATCCTGCCCCTCTAGGCCATCGCAGAGCACGGGGCTGAGCTCCCTGTGCTGTACAGCAGCTTCCCATTAGCTGTCTGTTTGACACATGGTAACGTATATATTAATATGTCAACGCTACCCTCTCACGCCGTCCCACCCACTCCTTCCCCGGCTGCATAAGGCCCACTCTTCTTACCACAGTCAGGGAGGCGCCGTGACTGACATGGGTCCTCAGGCTTTTGCCTTCATGATTCCCTTTCTTCATAAAAAATATTAAACATTGTATTTTATGACTACATCAGCATAAAGAAGAATATAATCCAGGTTGCAATTATTATTATCTTCAAATTATTATAGTCATTTTTTTCCTACTATTTTAAAAGAAAGTGAAACTACAAAATTTTCCTGGGCCCCTAAAATGTGTCATGGGTCTTAGGCACTGTGTCGGCTGCGCCTTGTGGGTAAACTGGCCCTGATTACTGTTGGACAATTTGCGTTTTATGTAAGTACTGGAGATTTTAGTGTTAAGGGGCTGTTACAGCTCTCCTATGTACGTGGACAAAACCATTTTCCGTATACAGGGAGACAGTTCTCATCTGGATCACAGAATGCTTCCGTATGGACAAAACTGTCTGAGAAAGGATGAGATGCTTTGTGTCTGCCATTTGACAGGGCCATGGAATACACCCAGCTGGAAGGCAGAACTTAGAGGGAGAGTGGAGGCTCTCTGGAAGGCTAATATCCCAGAACACTAGAAACGAGATGTGTGCGTGTTTGCTAAGTCGCTTCAGTCGTGTCCGACTCTTTGAGACCCTATGGACTGTAGCCCATCAGGCTCCTCTCTCCATGGGATTCTCCAGGCAAGAACACTGAAGTGGGTTCCCCTGCCCTCCTCCAGGGGATCTTCCTGACCCAGGGAGTGTTCCTGCATCTCCTGTGGCTCCTGCATTTTGCAGGCAGATTCTTTACTGCTGAGCCACTGGGGAAGCCCACAGAAGTGAGATGGGGTTCATCATAACAGAAGTCAGAATTGGAAAATCAGACCATATTCTGGGAAGATTTTACAGGCTTTGGGGTTGGTGTGTATGTCTTACTCAAATAGAGTCCTTGACTCTGATGACCATAATATTCTTTAGAATCTTTACCACTACTTCCTTTTTGTGCTGAGTAGAACTAAGAAAAAAGGACTTTGGGCCATTCTTAGATGAAGTTTTAAAGTGGCAGGAGAGACTTCCCAGGTGGCTCAATGGTAAAGAATCCGCCTGCCAATGTAAGAGACATAGGAGATGTGAGTTCGATCCCTGGGTGGGGAAGATCCCCTGGAGTAGGAAATGGCATCCCACTCCAGTGTTCTTGCCTGGGAAATCCCATGGCTACAGTCCACTGGGTGGCGAAGGGTCGGACGCCACTGGGCACACCCACAGGCGTGGCATTGACAGCAGAGATCACAACCAGACCAAGACTGTACAGAATGGCGTTTGGGTGACAGCTGCCAGATTTACTTCCAGGGTTTTTTCACAAGAGTCAGCTAATCAAGACTCAGCGGCTCAAGGGCCCCGAGGGTCTTTCCCTCGAAGGGAAATTGACTGATCCTTTACTGAAACAACTGAGTTATCTGCTGGTGGATGCTGGAAGGGCTGGAAGGGGGAATGACTGACTTGCGGGGCCAGTGCTGAGGTTAGTATTGAGACGGGGGAGGAGGGAGGCAGGAAATCAGAGGCTAACACCTCCTTACTCAGAGTGCGGTCCCTGAACCAACAGATCTGCACCCCAGTGTGTATTTTAATGAAATCCCCCAGAGATTAGTCAATATTGTGTAAATTCAGGAAGCTCTGGGCTGGTGCTTGGAGACTAAGGAAGAAAGGGTAGGTTTGAAGATGACAGTAGCAAGCCTTGGTATCTTGACATTTTTAGAGAAAGAGATGACTCGAATATGACTCTGAGATTACAGATCTGGGAAGTTAAAGAAGACAAGTGAGGTTCCAATCCTCATTTACCTACAGACAACTGATAGTCTAAGAATCATCACGTCTGTTAATTGAAGGATTAAGTCCACTGACAGATCACAAGTTTTGCTCTGTTTCCAAGCTTTATAAAATATTATTTTTTATGCATTTGAGGATGATCAGATTGCCTTCTTCTCCCCAATAAATCAAACTGGCTCTACTTACTCGTATTCATGTTTCTCTTCAGTATTTAATCAGAGTTTTCCTCCTATGCATTTTTTTCTTTTTTTCCTATGCATTTTTATGTAGTCTTGGACATTGCTAATTATTAAGACCATTGCAAGCAAGGTGCCAGCTTTCTCAGGGAGCAACCTCTCCAGCTGTAATTAGCAGGAGGGTTGCGCCTGTGCTCTAACACAGCCCCGAGGATGGTGCTTAGTTTAGGGGACCAGTGGGAATGGTCTGGAACCCAGATCTATGAAAGGAATAGAAGAGCCTCTCTGGGTGCCTCATGTAGCACCCAGGAATACTGCACCGACAGACTCCCGGTCCTTTGTTAAACGCAAGAGTCGAGAAGGAGAAAGACCGCTGCCTTTCCATCAGTAAGTGGGAACAGCAGCTCTCGGGGCTCATGTGTCAGGCCTGTGTCCAATGGCTGACAGTCTCAATGACTCATCCATGTTCCGGCTACTTGATACTGAGGTAGGAGATGGATGGGAGCCTGCCTGAGCAGCTGGGATTGGTCAAGGGGAGTATACTGGAACTTTGTTTTCTCTGACCCACCAAGGACCAAGTGAGCGGCAGGAGCTGAGCTCTGAGAAGGCGCAAACAGATAAAACAACCACATCTATCACTCCTGAGGTCAAGGAAACCTCCCCAACTACACATGTGCAGGAAGACTCCCTGGGGATCAAAAAGGGAGGGAGTGTCACCCCGTACTAGGGAGTAATGTCATACTCCCATTAGCCTTGGCACTGGAATCCGTCTTGGCAAAAAGATGCGCACACATATCAGGAGGCTGCTGAGACAGGTCAGGTGTGGGAAAGAAGCAAGAGGAAAACAAAGACCTGGAAGAACTGCCCTATGTAAGTGGTTTCAATCACCTCTTGTTCAGAATGCCTGCACTCCTGCCTGGGTGGGTATTTCTGTCTTGCTTCAGTCTTAAATAAATAAACAAACTGTTTCTTTGTGTGCTCTCCCACATGTTGTGCTGAATCTCTAATAATAAACTTGGCACCTGTATTTGCAGTGTTTGCCTCCTTAAAACATTCTTGTTACAACGGAGGCGACAGCCAGGGCAACTTTGCCTACTTTGCCCCTGGTGGAGTAGCAGCTAGGATTCCTGGTTCAATTCTTGGGCAGGTAATCAAGACCACTCACTGTTGTCTCGCCCAGAACAACACTAGCCGGAAGGATATTTTCAAACACCCCTAGAACTGAGCACCTCTTTCCATTTCCGCCCCACTGTGTTCCCTCATGGTACAGAAACGAGCACGCTCGCCCTTTCTCTGCCATGTGCAGGGAAAAACAGCACCAGTGACCCATCTCAACCCCTCCTCATCTCCCAGCTACTTCCAGATTGGAATTTCTCATTCAAACCGAGAAAACCAATGTTCTCTGAATCCTTTTCTCCCTGGACCAATGGAGAGAATGCAGTTCTTTTCTGTCTGCTAAAGCTAGAGGATGGTGAAAGGTGGACGTGTTGTTCTTCATAACGTGTGGTTTATTCTCAAGGAAAAGCAGTAACTCAAGTGAATATCAGGGCTTGAGATGCTGAGTGGCTCCAGCTCGTCTCTCCTGTAAGGATTTCAGAGTGAGCCCAGGGGCCCGCTGCTTCCTTTACAAGACCGGGCACCTCTCTGCTTCTCAGATGCTATCATTTCCCATCACAGGCTCCAAACTGGTAGCCCAAAGGCTAGATCTGGCCCATAAACATGTTTAACTTGGATTACACAGTGTTTCTACAAAAACTGAGCCAAAATTTAAAAATAAGGACACTTCACATTCCTTGTATGACAAAAATCAGCTGGAACTGGCTAGGGACCACCTCCTACCCAGGGTGCCACAGTTCCCATCATTCCCTCCTATATCCCTGAGGACAAGGCTGAGCATTTGTGAGATAGTAGAAAAAAATATAGAGAGATTATTCTCTGCCCCCATTTCCTGGCACAGAGCCCCTAAAACCCTTGCAATTTCCTAACTGATAAGAACACTAGGAGTATTGTTTGCAATATTTGGTCTTTGACCCTGTTCCTGCCACAGGGCACCTAAGCCCCTCGGAGTTTTCTGGGTGACAGCAATATCTCTTGTTCCAGTGAGGTGACTCTGGGTGGGCTCCTGGATGGGGCAAGTCGCCAGGAAAGACCCTGAATAGGGTTGGTTTCATTTACTGATACTTGTACTTGCTACGTTATTTTTCTTGAAGTAGAGAAATGTTTATCTGGGCCTGTGCCTTTATTAAGAGTGAGATAGCAGAGACTTCCCTGGTGGTCCAGTGGCTAAGACTCCTTGCTCCCAATGCAGGGGCCCAGGGTTCGATCACTGCTCAGGGAACTAGATCCCACATGCCACGGCTAAAAGATCCCACATGCTGCAACTAAGATTGGGCACAGTCAAATAAATGAATAAACTTTTTTTTTAAAAAAAGAGTAAGATAGCAAAAGATAAACTGAGAATTATATTTCAAGGAAAATGGGAATGCACAAACTTCTTTTTGAACTTGAGGAATATTCTTGCATCTTCAGTATGCAAACCCTATGCCTGTGTGGAAAGATAACAAAAGACCCTGGTGACTGTCTGGGCTCTTGGGTCAACTGAATGAGTGACATTCTTCGTCTCCCAGATTTAGACATAGCAACCACGTTGCCAGTGACAAAAACTAAAATAAGTTTGCAAAACCACCTTGACGTAGTGCATAAGATATGTCAACAAAAATGTGCCTTGAACTGGAGGAGCCAGCTGTGTTCAGTGGTGGTGGGCAGGAAAAAAGTCATGATATCACTGTGTCTGCGTTTCTGGGGGAAAACCTGACTTCAGCTCAGATTTCAATCAGGAAATAATTCTTCATGTCAAAAGTAGCAGAATAAAGGTATCTCCCGCTCTCCCCCATACCCATAGCATATATGGTGACTGAAAGAGATTGCTGGCTTCCACAGTCTGTTTGCTCTGGTATAACAATGTACCACAGGCTTTGTTTATTTATCTCTCATGTTACTGGAGCTGGAAGTCTGAGGTCAGGTTGCCAGCAAGGCCTGGTTGTGGCAAGAGCTCTCTCAGGGTTGCAGACGACCGACTTCTCATTATATCTTCACTTAGTGGAGAGCAGAGAGGAGAAGCAAGCTCCTCAGGACTCCTATAAGGACACTAATCCCATTCGTGAGGGCTGCAGCCTCATGACCTCAGCTGCATGCATGCTAAGTTGCTTCAGTCATGTCCAACTCTGGGCAACCCTATGGACTGTAGACCCCCCCAGGCTCCTCTGTCCATGGGATTCTCCAGGAAAAAATACTGGAGTGGGTTGCCATGCCCTCTTCCAGGGGATCTTCCAAACCCAGGGATTGAACTCACATCTCCTGTGTCTCCTGCATCGGCAGGCAGATTCTTTACCACTAACACCACCTGGGAAGCCTCTTGACCTCAGCCAGTCCTAATCATGTTCCATATGCCCCACTTCTTAATATTTTATATGGAGGGAGGGTTTTAACGTATGAATTTGGGGGGAGCTCAGACCTGCAGTCCATAACGTTGACCCTTGCCTGCCCAGGGTAGAGAGAAAAGCAGTTGCACCTTGCAAACGGAGGACAAATCTACCTGAAATGTGTTTAATAGCAGCTCAAAGTTTTAAAGCATATCTGTAGGTTCCCACCTGTGAAGAAAGCAAGCGACAAAGAATAAAATGTGAACTTCAAGTGTATCAGCAGCCCTGGGAGTTGTGATATTGCAGGGGGAGACAGACAGAGGACAATCAGCAGGACCTCACAGAGGACAACTCCAGACCATAGCAGAAGAGGGCGATTCCCTTGTCTGAGACACCTTGCCCATTCCCACCCCCCAACAGCAGTTCTTGAGCAGAAGTAATCAGAAATTGCTAGAGACCGTCCATGATGGGGTGCCGAGTGCAGCAGAGACTGTATTCTATATGTATTAGTTGGGGAGGAAGTGGGTGCG
This sequence comes from Giraffa tippelskirchi, assembly GCF_054371585.1. Taxonomy (NCBI): domain Eukaryota; kingdom Metazoa; phylum Chordata; class Mammalia; order Artiodactyla; family Giraffidae; genus Giraffa; species Giraffa tippelskirchi. The sequence continues at coordinate 2,109,082 of NC_137283.1, forward strand.
GGGTGGTGGAGATGGCCAGCATCTTTTACTTTCCAGGAAGAGCCCCCAAGTGCGAAGGAAAGTGGGAGGTGTCCGCTGTTCGGCACCCCTGCACCTTCCAGAGCTGTGTTCAGAGGGAGAGGCAGGAAGGTTCACGGCAACAGAGGAAACTGCTGTTGTGACAGCCCTGATGCCCTTTTGAGGTTCCACACTTTGAGCACCTCTCTTAGATTGAGATGGGTCTACTGCCAGCTCCTGTAGGAAAGAGCCTCTAAGAAGAGGCCAGTGAGCAGGGAGGGAGGGGCTGGGGGAGCCGCGTTCACAGTGGGGAGGGGAAGGGAGGGCTGCCATCGCCTGGAACCGAGTTAAGGCCGACCCCCCTCCCGCCATCACACACACACACACACACACACACACACACACACACACACACACACACACACACGGCAGAGATGCACCAGTGGGAAGTGAGGGATGCAAACATAGGTTAATTTAAAAACTTTATGGAAAAAAATAGATACATGTACAACTGAATCACCTTGCGGGACACCTGAAGCTAAAACAACACTGTTAATCGACTATACGTGCATGAGTGCTAAGCTGCTTCAGTCGTGTCTGACTCTGTTTGACTCTCAGGACAATAGCCCACCAGGCTCCTCTGTCCATGGGATTCTCCCGGCAAGAATACTGGAGTGGGTTGCCATGCCCTCCTCCAGGGGATCTTCCCAACCCAAGGACTGAACCTGCCTCTCTTGTGCCCCCTGCCTTGGCAGGCGGGTTCTTGACCACTAGCGCCACCTGGGAAGCCCCAAGTCTGCTCCAATATCAAATGAAAATGGAAAAAATAATAATTAATTAATTAATTTAAAAAAAAGAAACTATAGCCAAAAAGAGGAAAGCGTTGTAACGTCCGATCCATCCAGAGTTGGGGCACTGCCAACGCAGGTGTCATTTCACCAGTAAGGGTCACGCGGAAGTAATGGGCAAGTGTCCCCGGCCTGTGGGGGTCATATTTGAGAGCACACCACACTTAAAGTGACCACGGTTTGAGACAGACGTGGCTATTTTCAGCTCTCCCTCTCCTTTTGGTTTAAGGAGACCCCTGGTGTTCCTAGTCAATGCACCAAGTGATGGGTTTTGAGTTGGTCCTGGGCAGAGATACTGCGCTTTTTGATAATAAGGGTGAGTAACTGGGCCCTCAGAGCAGCACGGCCCAAGCAAAGCATGATCACTAAATGCGTCTGGTTTTCACTTCATCACAGATTCAGTCTTCCTTTACAAAGCCCTGGCTGTTTTCCTGTGACTTTGAGTTGAAGGAAAAGCAAGACCTGGACGGTTGCAGACAAGACTCTGGCACTTGGCGGGGTGAGTCAGGTGATTGGCCCAGTCTCACAGTTTCTGCCTTAGTGAGTCTGTCTCTGTCAGGATTACAGTGTGGCCCGCTTGCTCGTGTGTATGAGATGGGGCCAAGAGAGCTGAGGGTGAGTGGCAGTGGAGAGAAATCTGTGGATTGTCTATAAGGGAGGTGGTCACTTGGATGGGAAAGGGTGTCTTGCAGCAGGCACATCTCTTTGTCCTTGAGGCTAGGCTTGGGCAGGGAGCATGTGCCCGTCTCCTGGGTGGCAGTAGCCCTGGAGATGGACCACAGGGCACAGAAGCAAGTGCAGGAGAGGGGGTGACTCCTTTCTACCCCCTGCTTCACACTGTGGGGAGCCCTGGGCTTGGGAAGCGTGCCCGGTGCTCAGATAAACCTCGGGAGGCTCCAGCGCGTTCCAAGTATGACTATCAAGTGAGCACACACTGGCACAGCTTGAAATGGCAGATAATAAGCATTAATCTCCCTAATAAATTCATTAGTCAGCCACCTGGTCGTGAAAGGGGTTTGTACACTCAGATCATAAATTAAACCCTGGTTAGACATTAACCTTTTCGAACTTGGCTCAGCAAATCTCCCCGGAGCTCTAATGGGATCAAAAGTTTCTTCAGCCTTCCATAAGGTCCTGCTTTCCTTTGCCTAATTAACCAGCTATGAAACTTCATAGAATACTTTATGATAAAGGTTTTTTTAAAAAAAATAAAGGTAATGTCTAATCTAACTTCTAGGGTTTGGGGGCTCTCTGATGGCTCAGATGGTAAACAATCTGCCTGCAATGCAGGAAGGAGACCCAGGTTCGATCCATGGGTCAGGAAGAGCCCCTGGAGAAGGGAATGGCTACTCACTCCAGTCTTCTTGCCTGAAGAGCCCCATGGACAGAGGAGCCTGGCCGGCTACAGACCACAGGGTCGTAAAGAGTCGGACATGACTGAGCACACACGCTCTAGGGGCGTATTTACTGAAAAGAGTTACAACGCGCACAGTCGCTCAGGATCCCGTGTGCCTGGGCACAGGTCTTCCGCAGCGCATCTCCGTAGGGCGATGGGAAGAACTCCATCCCAGGGTGCTGAAGGTCAGGGTGAGCTCCCCTCCTGCCCAGGGCAGCGGCCCCTTGGTCCCAAAGGCCAGCCCTCTGTACAGACGTCTGTCTCTGGTTGTTTTGGGGTGCAGGGCCGTATCTCCCTATCGGGCTTTTGTAAGTTTAATTGTGCATTACCCAGCTGAGGCTGTGTATTCTCTGTGTGCAGAGCCCCGTGGATGAGCCAAGTGCAGAAGTACTGTGGACTGCTGGCGAAGGGCTTTCTAGACCCTTCCAATGACTGCTCTCCACTCTTAGTCTTGTCCTCCCCGCTCCCCTGCCGGAGCAGCCTGCTCCTCTGAGAAAACCCCCGCCCTGTCCTGCTCCCTCACTCTCTCCCCTTTCATCCCGAGACTCACTGCCTATCTCTTCTGGTCTCCCTATCTCAGCCCCTAACCTCTGCGCCTCCCAACACTACCTTCAATCTCTGCTGTTTACTGAGACCTCTCCAAACACCCCTGATGCTTTCTCGTTTTCTCTCTACTTATCTTTCCACTCAGCAGTCAGCGGCTCAGGGTCTCCAGATAATAGATGTGGGCTTTGAAATGTTTCAGAATTGGTGTCTTCTGGGGTGCTGACATCCACCACCGACTATCAAATGACAGCCTTGGTGACATGCTGAGTCCTGTGATGGGCGTGATTCTAGGTTCTGGGGATACAGAGGGAAAGCATCCTCGCCTCCTCCAGCTGACATCTGGATCGTATTGGTTTGTTTAAACCGACTTAACCAGCCTATTTAGGTTTAGGTTAAACATAATAGGTTAAAACCAATTTAACCAGCCTGATAGGTTTAAACAGCCTCTTGGTTTGTTTAACCATTGACCGTTGCCAAATCTTGGGCATTTTTATTACAGCTCCTTGAGAGCAACACAGCGAGACTTCGGTTTACAAACATATATGAAAAAAATGAGGGTAGAGAGATTTTTTCCATGTGTTTTCATGCATGAGGAGGACACGTGTACTGGTCTTCTACTGAGAACGGCTTCCCAGGAAGCTCAGCGGTAAGGAATCCACCTGCCAATGCTGGAGACGCAGGTTCGGGTCCTGGGTGGGAAAGATCCCCTGGAGAAGGAAATGGCAGCCCACTCCAGTATTCTTGCCTGGAGAATCCCATGAACAAAGTAGCTGAGCAGGCTACAGTACGTGGGGTCGCAAAGAGTTGTACAGGACTTAGCAACTAAACAACAACACAGCTGAGAATGTAATTGTCAACAACAGAAAGATGGGCAGTTCCCTGGCTGTCCAATGGCTGAGACTTCGCCTTCCAATGCAGGGGTTGCAGGTTGGATCCCTGGACACGGAGCTAAGAGTCCACGTGCCTCGGGGCCAGAAAAGCAAAGAATCGAAAACAGAAGCAATATTGTAACAAATTCAATAAAGACTTTTGAAAAAATGGTCCACATTTTAAAAATCTTTAAAAAATTAGAGAAATTTTTTTAAAAAGGAAGGCGAACAAGTGTTTAGATAGTTCATGATATCCTGCTGATGGATTTGCCCTTTCAAAGTATTTTTAGTACAAGTTAAAATCCCTTTCATCTGGAAAAGTATCTTCTTTTACACAGATAAACACATTTATCTATGCTCATAACTGAGAGACTAAGCATAGCACAGCACATACCCTTCTTATCATTTTTCAAAATTTTCATATGCATCTATTTTTCCATATTTTGTGTGCAAAAACATAAGTTTTTTAAGGCAGAGGACACAAGAGGGTAGGGAGGTATTTTCAGTTCTTTGGTCTGCTACTTGTGTGAACTCAGAGGTGTAGTTAAGCATTTAAGGGTTTGCGTAGCCAGGCCCCAACCAGTCAGAACAAGCATAGCCTTATCAGCATGTACCAGCTGAATACAAGTCTCCCAGTGACCTCAGGAAACTGTCTTCTCTCAACTAAAGGGGAACGGATTACTTTGTATATTCACATTAGTATTCTGTAGACAAATATGCATCTGTGCATGCTAAGACACTTCAGTCGTGTCTGACTCTTTGCGACCCCCTGGACTGTAGTCTGCCAGGTTCCTCTGTCCATGGGATTGTCCAGGCAAGAATACTGCAGTGGGTTGCCATGCCCTCCTCCAGGGGCTCTTCCCCATCCAGGGATCGAACCCGTATCTCCTGCGTTGGCAGGAGGGTTCTTTACCACCAGCGCCACCTGGGAAGCCCAGACAAATATGACCTCAAGGTATTTTGTTTTGCTTTTGGCCGGCCCACGATTTTTGAAGATCACAGAGTGTGTGTTTCCCAGTTTGCCCCAGCACTCTCTACTGTGTTTTCACAATGGCCTTGCACACATTTTTGTAACCAGCCATCGTGGCTGCCGGCCCACCGCGGCTCCTGAGTTTGCAGTCGCTGAATTGGAGGCTTTGCTAGGTCCCCCTTTCAGCGCTTGCTCTTCCTCACCACCCTCTGGGTGTTGTGCTGTTTCTCCAGGACTCAGTCACCACCATGGGCGGCCGAGTTGAGTGCCTGCCTGCCTTGAAGATGCCTCTGAAGCACCTTTCCCTCTCCTCTCCATGATTTGGGTCATAGGTTCTGTTTAACTTTATTAGAGGGGGGATGAGCGTGTCAGTGGCCAACCCTTGAACTGATTTGAAGTCCAAAATGTAGACCGAAAGGGAATAGTGCTAGTGTTAGCCACTCGGTCGTGTCTGACTCTTTGCAACCCCATGGCCTGTAGCTCATCATGGGATTCTCCAGGCAAGAATACAGGAGTGGGTTGCCATTTCCTTCTCCAGGGGATCTTCCCAACCCAGGGATCGAACCCAGGTCTTCCCCACTGCAGGCAGATTCTTTATTGTGTGAGCCAGCAGGGAAGCCCAGACAAAAAAGGAATATGGACACAAAACCCTTACCCTCTCCTTGTCTATCCAGAGACCTGTGACCTTCCCGTGGACAGTGAGACCCAGCTGTCCCTCACTGGCTGTGTGGTGTGTCAGTCACACCGAGGCTGCACCCGGGACCCTTCGCTGCAGTGGTTGCACCTGACAAACATCTCCTTAGGCAACAAAATACAAAGAAACTAGAAAGGACTAAAACTAACTGCATGCATGTACAGTTGCGTCAGACTATGGACAACAGGATACAGAAAGACCCTAAACCACCAAATGCCACTTCTGAAGACCTGGGAGAAAAAGCAGGGGGTCGTGAGCAAAAGCAGGTACTCTGCGTATCGCCTGCACTCAACACCGCTAAAGCGGTGGGCGGACCACCTAAGCCATCCCGACCCCTGGATCCACCCTTACCCTCACTCCACGTAAGGAATCAGCTCACCTCCCCTTGCAGAGTGAGCAAGGGGACCTGTTTCTTCTTATCATTCCCCTTTGCTGCAGCAGGGGCCCCTATAAGGCCTTGCCTGAATTTCTTGTCTAGCCTCTAATCAATTTCTATTTAAATATACATATTTATTTACTTTATTTCTGGCTGTACTGGGTCTTCATTGCTGCCCCTGGGCTTTCTCTGGTTGTGGAGAGTGGGGGCCACGCTTCGCTGTGGTAGACGGCCTTCTCATTATGGGGGCCTCTCACATTGACAGGCTCTAGAACACAGGCTTAGTAGGTGCACAGGCTGAGCTGTCCTGGGGTATATGGAACCTTTTCCTGCACCAGGGATCGAACCCATGTCCCCTGCATTGGCAGGCTGCTTCTCAACCACTGGACCATGAGGGAAGTCCTCTAATCAATTTCTGTCGATTAAGGAGGCCAAGAATCCTGGTCAGTAGCAACTTTAGGACTGAGAGGAGGACTCAACGGCCAAGATCATAATGAATTACTGGTCTGGTTTGGCTCACTTCTCAGGGTACAATTTCCAAGGCTGAGGATGAAAAGAGAAGAAGGAAACGGTCTAGATTCATATCACTTAGGACCATGTTATCATGGCCTGAGGCATCGTCTTGGGGCAACACAAGGTCCCTCTCAAATCTTAAAAAAATTGTTTCTCAAAATGTATTCCATGGACTACCTGCAACAGCAGAGTAAAATGCAGGCTCCTACCCTAGCTCTGTGGGCTTCCCAGGTGGCACTGGGGTAAAGAATCCACCTGCCAATGCAGGAGACACAGGAGATGCAGGTTCGATCCCTGGGTCAGGAAGATCTGCTGGAGGAGGAAACGGCAATTGATTCCAATTTTCTTGCCTGGAAAGTTTCATGGACAGAAGAGCCCGGCCGGCTACAGTCCATGGGGTCGCAAAGAGTCCGACACGCCTGAGAGACAGAGCACAAACATCCTAGCTCTGCACCAGATCCCTCTGACCCACCTCAGAGTTTGCCTGCAGCTACGATCCACGGTTCTCTGTATTTAGGTCTCTGCTATTCTGCCTTGGGGCTTTCCTGGCTTCAAAGGAACATCCAAATGGCAGCAAATTCATACCCAGCAAGCCCACTCTTTAACAGTAAAGAAGGGGGGTAGGAGTAAATACCCAGTCTCACCTGTCTTCCACAGGACAGTTCTAAGGCGTGTTCTTCAAGGTTCCTTAGAGGGTGCCCCGTGGACCCGAGCCCTGGTTGCCTTGCTCATGAAGGCATACTTCCCCACTTCATGTCCTTTCTCTCTTGTCTGTGCTTCTCTGTCACTCTAATAAAATCGTTTACATGTTCATTTTTAGTGTACACTTTTGGGGAACTCATATGAGGAGGCTCACCTCAGAGGAGCACCAGTAGTTATGGTGGGTAAGAGAGTTTGGGGTCACCTGCCTGGGTGTGTGCACATTTAGGCTCCACCAGTAACTAGCTAAGTAGTTATTAACCATTCTGAGCATCAGTTTCCTCGCTGGCAGAAGGGGATTCATGATTGTGGCTACCTCATATTAACTCAGATTGACTGAGTCCACACAAGGAAAGTGCTCATGACAGTGTCTGGCCCATAGTAAACATATAATAATATAGTAAACATATAATAAATACTTGCTATTATTATTATCTAATAAATCAGCTTCCTGGGTGGGGCTCAGAAATGTGCTTTGTAAATAAGCTCACCTGGTGATTCTCATGCACAATGAAATTTGAAAACCGCTGAACCAGAGACACACCCCAGGCATTTCTGTTCACAGAGAAGAGATTTGAAGAAACCCAGTCTACCCCACACAGTAAGGAGCCACAGGACATCTCTGACATGGAAATCCTTCAAGTGAAACAAAAAGGTGCGCCGCCATCAGAACACTAGAGAAAACGAGAGTCCGCCTTGGGGTTCATCCTCGGGGCTGAATCATCTGTTTTTTATCCCTTGGTTTTAGTTGCATTTGCATTCCCACATTAGGCAAAATAAGTTCTAAAACACATTAGTTCTTTTAACCCAGTGGTTCCCAAAGTCTGGTCAGACCTGTGGCATCAGCATCACCTGGGAGTTAATTAGAAATGCAATTCTCACACCGCAGCACTGTTCACAACAGCCAAGACATGAAAACAACATACATTTCCATCAACAGGGAAATGGATAAAGACGTGGTACATATATATTGGGCTGGCCAAAAAGTAAATTTGGGGTTTTCTGTAAGATGGCACAGAAAACCCCAAATAAATTTTTTGGCCATGTCAGTACACTGAAATATTACTCAGCCATAAAAAAAAAAATGAAGTAACACCATTTGCAGCAACACAGATGAACCTAGAGATGATCATATTAAGTGAAGTAAGTCAGACAAAGACAAAAATATGATATTGCTTATATGTGGCATCTTAAAAAAATGATACAAAACAGGAACAGACTCAGAGATCTCAAAATCAAGCTTATGGCTACCAAAGAGGAAATGTGGGGGGAATGATAAATTAGGAGACTGGGATTAACATATACACACTGCTATAGATGAAATAGATAACTAACAAGGACATTTCATAGAACACCGAGAAGTCTACTCAATATTCTGTAATAATCTACAAGGGAAAAAAACCTGAAAAAGGATGGATGTATATATATGTGTGGCCAGTTCACTTTGCTGTACACTTGAAATTAAAACAACATTGCAAATCTACTATACTCCAATAAAAACGTGAAAGAAAGAAAGGCAATTCTCTGGTCCCTCCCAGACCTCCTAAAGTTTAGCTCTGGGGTGGACCTGGTCTTCTTTGTTCGCTCAGTGCTCCAGGTGATGCTGACGGAAGCTAAAATTGGAGGACTACTGTTCTATATTAAGGAAATTAAAACTTCTCTTCTTTCATTGCCGATGAGATACATGAGTCAGGATTCCAGACGTGTTTATTTCAATAAGATACCAGCAAAGATGGTTTTGAAAAAAATTAAATCTCAACCCTGATTAGTAATGATCATGACTAATGGGGCCCAAAGGTAAGGCATCTAAGGGTGATACTTGTACTTGCAGGAACACTCCAGAGTTTTGCAACACTAGAGATCTTAGAAAAATATAATTGTTTATTCGTAATAAGTCCTATTTCTTAGGTCCAGCTGGGCAAGGCATCTTATAGGTAGATGATTTTCTGGTATTTAGGCTCTTCTGGCCCAGAAAAAAATACAGAAGAGACAAACAAAGAAATAGAAGAAATAGACAACATAGGAAACTTTGCGCTAACATTCAAGAGAAAAATTAGCTTAAATTATGAAGCAGAAAAAAGAATGAAATGGATGCTTACTTTGTTTAAAGAATTCCCCTTCTGAAATGCTCACTGGGAGTAACAATTACAGTCAAGCTTGCTTCACCAATTTTTTACCCATCTTTGAGGTTTTGGCCCATTTTCTCACTCATGACTAAAAGAATTTGAGAAAGAGGGGGACTGAGTTTTTCAGGTTATTTCTGGGACATTTTAGAAGATCCCCACTGTTACTGCTACATAACATTTATCAAATACAAAAATGGTTTCCGTGTATTTTCTTACTTAATCCTCACCTCATCTTTGCGCTGTATTATTATTCCCATTTTACAGATGAAGGAACAGAGGCACTGGGATGCTAAATGACTTGCCTGAGGTTACAGATGATAAGGGAGATTCAAACCCAGGCAATCTGATTCTATTGCTGCTAAATGTTAAACCACAAGATAGCTATTATTAACAGACTATTTTTTGAATAAGTAGGAATAATTAGAATACTAGTTCTATAAAATACTAGGATAAATGTTTTTTTTTTTTAATTTAGAGCAATTTTAGGTACAGAAAATTGGAGGAAATAATACAGAAAGTCCCGTTGTACCCTTCACCCATCTTCCGGAGACCTCGTGCATAACCACCATATGTTTGTCAAATGAAAAAAAGAAATTGTTGCAGTACTAACTCAGCTACAAACTTTGCTCCAATTGTACCAGATTTTACACTATTGAATCTATTTCTGGTGCAAGATTCAATTCAGGATTCCCTGTTGCATTTAGTCATCCTGTCTCCTTAAGTCTCCTCCATTTGTGAGAGTTTTTTTTACCTTTCCTTGATTTTCTTACCTTTGACAGTCTTAAGAGGACTTTTCAGGTGTTTTGTAGAATATTCCCCAATTTGGGTTTGCCTGTCAGTCATAATGAGACAAGGGAACTGAGTGCGGGGGAAGAAAACCAGCCATTGGACAAAGGGGGCAATGAGCAGCTGGCGACACCTGCCCCCGCCTTGTCCAAGCGGAAGGCTGTGATCTGCTGGCTCCAGAACCAGAAAGGGTTGCCCTTCATCCTCATCCTCCTCGCCAAATTGTGCTTCCAGCATAAGCTTGGAGGCTTCCATAATTATCCCAATTCATCAGAGGGCAGACAGACTGAAAACCACAATCACAGAAAACTAACCAAACTGATCACATGGACCACAGCCTTGTCTAACTCAATGAAACTATGAGCCATGCCGTGTAAGGCCACCCAAGACAGACGGGTCATGGTAGAGAGTTCTGACAAAACGTGGTCCACTGGAGAAGGGAATGGCAAACCACGTCAGTATTCCTGCCTTGAGAACCCCATGAACAGTATGAAAAGGCAAAAAGATAAGGCACTGTAACATGAACTCCCCAGGTCAGTAGGTGCCTAATATGCTACTGGAGTCAGTGGAGAAATAACTCCAGAAACAGTGAGAGACGGAGTCCAAGTGAAAACAATGCCCAGTTGTAGATGTGACTGGTGATGGAAATAAAGAAAAATACTGCATAAAACCTGGAATGTTAGGTCCATGAATCAAAGGAAATTGGAAGTGATCAAACAGGAGATGCCAAGAGTTAGCATCAACATGTTAGGAATCAGTGAGCTAAAATGGAATCAAATGGGTGAACTTAATTCAGATGACCATTATATCTACTACTGTGGGCTACACATGAGCACCGAGGAGTTGCTGCTTTTGAGCTGTGATGTTGGAGTGACTGAACTGAAAGTGCCCTTTGTATTAGGGAAGGTTTGATACATACATCACCTGACGCTGGTGATCTTAACCCTGACCACGTGGTTAAGGTGCTATGTGCTAAGTCTTCTCTCCATGTGTTACTATTGGTGCTGAATCTGGCCTCTGTACCCTGACACCAAATTAAATCTAGAAGACAGAAATAAGTTTTAGGTGACAGAGTTTTGGGTGAAGTAGTCCCTGATAGCTCAGTTGGTAATAAATCTCTCTGCAATGCAAGAGATCCCGGTTCAATTCCTAGGTTGGAAAAAGCTGCTGGATAAGGGATAGGCTACCCACTCCAGGATTCTAGGGCTTCCCTGGAGGCTCAGCTGGTAAAGAATCCACCTGCAATGCGGGAGACCTGGGTTTGATCCCTAGGTTAGGAAGATCCCCTGGAGAAGGGAAAGGCTACCCGCTCCAGTATTCTGGCCTGGACTGTATAGTACATGGAGTCACAAAGAGTCGGACACGATTGAGACTTTCACTTTCAGAAACAAATAGCTTTATTGATTTGCCAGACAAAAGGAGTAAGAGTAGGTTCATGCCCTCAAAACAATGTGTTCTGACCTGGGGCAGGTAGTGAGGAGTCTGATAGGAATGGTTCAAAGAGGGTCTGATCAGCGCATAGACATTCTTTTGAATCAAGCTTCAGCATCATCAACCTTCTGGTTCCAACTGGACTGGGATCTACATGTTTGCGGGCAGTAAACAGTTAACTTCTCCCACCTGGCGGGGGTTCAGTATCTGCAAAATGACTGAAAGATATTGTCATATGTATCTTAGGGGAAGCCAGGACCCTGTCCCAAGGCAGCACTACTGTTTGTCTGGACCGTTCCTCACTTGTCTCCTCATCCCTTCTCTTCCCCACTAGCAAGTATTTGAACCTGCCCTTTGGAACTCAGGTAAAGTCATGCAGGCTGAATGAAGCCTATTTCCAAGAAATGGGGGACATAGATAGGCTTTTGTGTCCAGGAGCCCCAGAGGGTCTTGCTCCCTTTCCAAGCTCAATTCACAGGACACATGTCTCCACAAGTCCAAGAGAAGAGGAATTAAATTCCATTTTCTGGAGTTGAGAGTCCAGATTTATTAACTGGAATTCTGCATAGAAAATCTGTCCCTTCTTTCCCATTTATTTACTTATTCAATCATTCACTTATATTGGTATGTACAGGGATATTTTGTTTATGCCTTGGGTTATCATGCAATAGTATTATTTGCTTTTTTGGTCACATTGTTCAGCATGACCATTGGGAACTCTTGCAGGCTGGCACCAATGTCTGAAACAAGAGGGTAAGGGGCAGGGCACAAACTTGAAAAGAATGATATGACCATAGGACATGACAAAAACTGGTTAGAACCAACAAAGTCCAAGGTGGTGGAAGGTTTGACTTCCAGTACACCTTCAGCCTCATTATACACTCATTGTAATACATTAGTTAAATGATACACCCACCAGTGCCTTGGCAGTTCTGAAGTCAACAATAAAGGTCAAAAAGTGAGTAGTGGCCCACTTCCTGGACATCTCTACCCCTACCTCAAACAGTTGGAATAATTCTCCCACTCATTAGACTATAAAGTTACCCAGCCCATAAAAGCTAACCACACCATATCTTGAGGCTCCCTCTCTTGCCTTCTGAGATGGCCCACACTGTGTCTGTGGAGTGTTTCTCTCTAAATAAATCCACTTCTTACCACCACTTCATCTCCAGATTCTTTCCTGACAAAGCAAGAACCTTAAATTCACCAACAACAAGTCCTTTTAACATGCTCAATACCTTCTTGGGAGAGAACTTCGTAATTTCTGGAATGATACAATGCTCCAAACTCATTTTCCATGTCCCAACCCTTTCTCTGAGCAATGCTGGTTCATTCTATTGGAGAAGGGTCTTTAGAAACCAAGGACTAGATGTGTTGGTGGCCACTGCTGCTGGACATCATTTCCTCTAGGCCCTGTCAACAGTCAGCAAGGAGATACATGTGTACCTAATAGCCCAGGTATGCACACATAGTGTATTTATTTCTGTATCTAGCCATTTGCATGTATATGTGGAAATGAACGTAATTTGATGCCTATACCTCCTGCTCTGATCCAATACCACAGAGGACATTCTAACCTTTCCCTCCCGTATGTCTGTAACTTTTTTCTCTGACTTGTATTTACTTATTTGTTCAACCCACAGCCTTGTAAGAAGCAGATTTGCCAGCTAGAATAAGCAGTTTATGTAGCATTCTGTCTTCAGGCTTGCAGTGCGCAAAGTACCATTGTTAGAAGTTGCTTAGGTCAGCTTCCCCCTCCTCCCCTTCAGTGAGGTTACATCATACATCTGTAATACAGCTACATTCATTTGTCATAGTTAGCATTCTATTCTGTGATAGGATAGATTTTTACAGTCCATTTATGTAAGACTTTACTGAATATCAGACCTCTTAGACACTTTATAATACTTTAAAGTTTACAGCGTATTTTATTAGATAGGCGCTATGTATCATTATACAAATGATGTGTTGCCTAGAGGAAAGATCCATAAAGAGGAAAGCAGATGAAATAAAATGTCACTGGGAAGCCTATAGTCTGGAAATTTCCACAGTCAAAATTTTAGGATATTTTCTTCTAGAATGTTCTAGATGATGAATAAAAATAACATTAAAAATTCACATAATTTTGAATGTCCTTTTTTTTTAACCTTTACTATATCATTAATGTGAGAGAGTATTTTGATATTTAAAAACACAAATTAGAAAAATAAAAAAACACTTTTCTTTCCTTTTCCCCAGAAATTCCAGATTAGTAATGCAGGAAAATGTTAATTCATCCCTATCAATGAACAACTGGGACTTCTCCCAGCAAACTGAAATAATTAATACACTGTGTGCAAACATTAATTGTTGGTGTGAATTAAGAATAGAATCCTTTAAAGATGTTATACACGCAGTGCAATCAAGAAAAGCATTGAACCAGATTTGTTCATGAATTCCATTGTGCGCTGTTGAATAGCTAATTTATAATTGCATTAGTCTATAAAATAATCTATTAATAAAATTGGGAATAAACTTGGAAAGAGACTCATTATCTTTGTCAACTGTGGATGCTCAGTAAAGAGTATTGTGCCTGCAGATGAGGAGACGCCTGGCACCATCGCTGTGCACAGCAGCCTGGGGCGCACAGATCTGCCCTTTCTTCTCCCAACGCTGGGCCGTGCCAGCAACCCAAGCACTTCATTAAGGTTAGTGGAAAACGTGAATGCAAGCTTAAATTTCTTTGGTGTTAATTAGTGTGGTCTTTGGTTTAAAACACATTTTTTAATTTACTGAATTGAAAAAATTACATATCAGAGGCAGTCGTTTTTGCTCTGTAAAAATAACTGCGCTTTCTGCTAGAGGCTCATGGCCATTGTGGAGACAAACCTGGGCCCCTGAGCCATCACTGCTTTTCAGAACCCCTGCTTTCCCACTGCTGTGTGGACTCACGAAAGGTCGAGGTAGAAATACCCAAAGAATCCATCCAGGGACTACTGTCTAGATCAGCTTCAGAGAAATCTAGAAAATCCACAACTACATGGAAGGGAAGTAAAGACCCTGAAGTGAAGTATTCATTCCTTCACTCAGTCGTTCAGTCACCCAACCAAGCCTTCAATTACTCAGCGCTGACCACAGGCCAGTCACCAGGCAAGCATGGAAGTTAGAGATTTGGGGTGTCTGGGAGCGTAGCGCCACTTCCCGCTGCAGAGAGGGTTGGGAAGAGTTGTACGAGGCGGGGAGAAGGAGGAGGGGAAGGGGGAGAGGGCAAAGGAGGGAGAAGGAGGGGCAGGGGGTGGAGAAGAGGGAGGGAGAGAAGGAGAAAGGATGGGGCAGGGGGCAGGGAAGGGGCAGGGAGAGGAGAAGGAAGGGCTCCTGCACCCACAGCGCATGCCTGACAGGTCGGAGAAGCAGTTGCCAGGAGCCCAGCGCAGGCGGATGCAGCTGGGAGGAGGGCGAGGTGGCTCTGCTGACCAAGTGGCTTCCATCCCTCTGGGAGCCCGCTCCAAGCCCCGGCTGGTGCCCTCTCAACCCCCAAGCCCCCGAGCTCCAGGTGCAAAGGCCAAGGGTCAGCTGCCCAGAAGAGGGTCATCTTCTTGGACCTGTTGGAGAAATGGCACTGCTCAAGCAGGAGCTATTCAACAGCTCGAAATCACTGCCCTCGGCGTCTCCCAGGGGAGGATCAGGGACCGAACACAAGATGGAGAGCAGTTCACCCTGGCGGTGGCGGGAGAGGCCCACATCCTGGCTCTCTGGCCAGGCTTCCAGCCCTGGAGAGGGCTCTGGCTCCCCCTTCAAGCCGGCGGGTCCTCAGCCTCACCCGGCAGAGACTGAGAGCCGGTCCAGGAGAACCCTTCCTCCCATACGGTCTGCAGCAGCCCCACGGACAGCCTCTGCCCTGCTGGCTTCTCCGTGACAGTGCCCTGAAGAATGTGCTTCTTCCTGGACTCTGCGCTGAGGAGGAGGAGAGCTGGCGGGCACGTTTGCCTTCATGGACAGCCCGGAGAGTGAAGGTCCCAGCTGCAAGTGTGACAGGGCGCCACCCGGCCAGTACTCTCGCCGCACAACTCTGTATCCAAGCTGTTGTCTCCTCCACTGCGGCAGCCCTGCTGGAGGAGGACCAGGCATCCACTCAGGCTAACGTCACCATGGGAACCAGTCTTGGACATCTCAACGTTCTTGTACAGGGGATCCCTTGGCCCAGAGTGCTGGTTTCCAAACTGAGCCCTATGGTACTCCTGGAAGGGGTCCAGGAGGCACCCAGGCATGGAGGATCCTGGAAGGAACCCAGGATTCCAGGAAGCTTCTAGGAGACTTTGGACACTCATTCCCTTTGTTTTCCAGCCCTGGCCTCCTTCCTAGTTGGTCAATTTTAATTTTTGTGTTCGCCTGTGTGATTTTCGCCATTTAAAAAAAAAAAATCTAATCCATGTCCACAACAACAACAACAGATTTGGTCTAGGGTTGACAAGCATGTTCACATACCAATGATGGAAAAGTAAATTAACGTTACTTTCCATGACGGGTGGTGGAAATTTGACAGTATCTATCAGTACTTACGAAGGCAGTGGCACCCCACTCCAGTACTCTTGCCTGGAGAATCCCATGGATGGAGAAGCCTGGTGGGCTACAGTCCATGGGGTCGCTAAGAGTCGGATACGACTGAGCGACTTCACTTTCACTTTTCCTTTTCATGCACTGGAGAAGGAAATGGCAACCCACTCCAGTATTCTTGCCTGGAGAATCCCAGGGACGGCGGAGCCTGGTGGGCTGCCGTTTGTGGGGTCGCACAGAGTCGGACACGACTGAAGCGACTTAGCAGCAGCAGCATCAGTACTTACAGTGTACATGTTCTTTTATCCAACAAGTCTGATTCTAGCAATATATCTTATGAAATACAGTGGATTTTTATTACTTGTGAATTGTGTTTTTGCAAATTTGCCTACTCACTAAAATTTATTTGTAACCTCCAAATCAATACTCACAGAGAATTGTCATGGTCATCCTCAGACATGGACAGAACAATGAAAACTTTGAGTCAAGAACTGACTGTATTCCTACACATGTGAAAGAAATCCATGTTGTTCAGTTATTTCAACCAGTATATGTTGAGAGTAGCAACATAGCCATTTGGAATTCAACTATGAAGCAAACAGAAAAGGCACTTGCCCTTAGAGAACTTACATTGTTAGCAGAACAAGAATCATTGCAGAATTGCTTGAGAAAACAAAAAGGAGAGACCATCTCAATGTCATATAAGAGGAGACTGACAGCCTATAGCCCGGCAATCCCTCCCAGGTACATCTCGAGAGATATGAAGAAAATGCTCAAAAAAAAAAAAGAGGGATATGGGCAAGATAGCTGTTAGCAGCTTTATTTATAAAAGGCTGGTCAAATTGTGGTATATACATACATACAAGGGAACGTGCTGCAAACATTGAAAATGATGTGGGTGTAAATTCTCTGACACAGAGGAAGTCCAGGACTAATTGTTGACTGAAAGGAAAACTAGTTTCAAAGCTATGTATTCAATATCCTATGATAAACCATAATGGAGAAGAACACATTTAAAAAAATGTATGTATTTGTACAAATGAATCATTTTGCTGTACAGCAGAAGTTAACACATTGTAAATCAACTATACCTCAATTTAAAAGGAAATAGTGATTAAGACATTTTTAAAAAGCTGCGTGAACTTTAGGTCCCAGTTCTGTGAAAATGTACAGTCAGACACACACACTTGCAGAGAGCTGTCTGGAAGGTGTTTAGAAGGACTTTCCCTTGGTAGCGGGATTTTAGAAAACTTGTGCTTTGTTACTTTACCTTTCTGTACTTAGGTTTTAATTGCTGTGTTTGAGAATGCTGCGAATCTGCAGTGGCCCCACTTTCAAGAGTTTACATGCTTTGCCATCCTATCTTTTCCAGGATTTCCTCTGGCCCAGTAGTTCCCAGGTTCCCCAGGGGATCACACATTTATATTTCAGAGAGCCCTTGCTTGACTGGCCTCTTATCTCATAGTTGAAAGCAGGACTCAACTTCCATCAAGCGCCCAGGAACCTTCCAGAAATGTCACTTTCTTACCCCTCCCTCCAGTCCCCAGCAGGCAAAGCTCCCATCAGGCTGAGTACCCCCAGCTCGACCTCAGCTGAGCTCGGTCTCTTTAGGAGCCACCACCCTACCAAGCAAATTGAGGCATTTCTTCTCACCACTTCCCATGCTCAACTCCCGGTTTTCTTTAAGACTGAGAAATGGGTACAGGGGGACTGTGCTCCTCGGGTCCCCAGGCAACAGCCCCAAGTTCCAAATGCAAATGGAGGCTGTGCTGTCACTAGCTTTCTAGCATCCAGGCCGGAGCGCAGCCTCAGGCCTGGAGTGGCTGAGGACTGGGGGGCAGAGTGGGTCCCAGAGTAGCTTGTGACAATCTTGTGAGCTGTCTTGTTAAAGACCCATGTGTGTGTATGTGTTTAGTGCTACTCACCTCAATAGCTTTACCAATCAGAAAGGTGAGTTTTTACCATGGAAGCAGGACCCTGGCTCGCAGCATAAGTTCAAGCTCAGAAGCAGCTGGTAAATGCACAGATGACGCTCATTCACCACCTTGGGGCATAGGCCTGAGGGCTGGTTCTCCATCATGACTATAGGTTGCAATCACCAGAAGCATTTTAAAAAATATTGGGGCCTATAAATCAAGCTTTGGCAAATTTTTAAAAAAAGTAAAATCATTTCAAGAATCTTTTCTGACCACAGCACTATAAGAGGAGATGTCAACTACAGGGAACAAAATTATAAAAGACAGAAACACATGGAGGCTAAACAATATGCTTCTGAATAACCAATAGGTCATTGAAGAAATCAAACTATGCCTAGAAACAAATGACAGTGATAACACGACAATGCAAAACCTATGGGATGCAGGAAAAGCAATGCTAAGAGAGAAGTTTATAGCAATACAGACCTACCTCAAGAAACGAGAGAAACCAAATAAACAACTCTACCATACACCTAAAGCAACTAGAAGAAAAACAAAAAAACTCCAAAGTCAGTAGAAGGAAAGAACTCTTAAAGATCAGAGCAGAAATATGTGAAAAAGAAATGAGCCAACAGCAAAGATCAATAAACCTAAAAGCTGGTTCTTTGAGAAGATAAACAAAACTGACAAACCATTAGCCAGATGCATCAAGGAAAACAGGGAAAAGACTCAAATCAATAAAATTAGAAATGAAAGAGGAGAAGTTATACAGACAACACAGAAATACAAAGGATCATAGGAGACGACTGTGAGCAAGTGTACACCAATAAAATGGGCGACCTGGAAGACAGGCAAATTCTTAGAAAAGTGCAACCTCTCAAAACTGAACCAAGAAGTAGAAAGTATGAACTGACCAATCACAGACACAGAAGTCAAAAATACAATAATAACAAAAAACTATAATAAAACATCTTCCAGCAAATAAAAGCCCAGGGCCAGATGACTTCACAGGGGAATTCTACCAAAGTTTAGAGAAAAGCTGCACCTATCCTACTCAAACTCCCTTAGAAAGTTGCAGAGGAAGGGAAGCTCCCAAACTCATTCTATGAGGCCATCACCCTAATACCAAAGCCAAAAAAAAGAAAGAAAGAAAGAAAATTACATGCCAAGATCATTGATGAACACAGACACAAGAATTCTCAACAAAATTCTAGCAAACAGAATAAAATAACATATTAAAAAGATCATACATCATGACCAAGTGGGCTTTATCCCAGGGATGCAAGGATTCTTGAATATACACAAGTCAATCAATGTGACACACTATATTAACAAGCTGAAAGATAAAAACTGTATGATCATCCCAATAGATGCAGAGAAAACTTTTGACAAAATTCAACAGGCATTTATGATAAAAATTCTCCAGGAAGTAGACAGAGAAGGAACATACCTCAACATAACAAAGGCCACATATGAAAAACCCACAGCAAATATTATTCTCAATGGTGAAAAATTGAAAGCATTTCCTCTAAAATAAATAACAAGACAAGGGTGCCCACTCTTGCCACTACTATTCAGCATAGTTTTAGAAGTCCTAGCCACAGCAATCAGAGAAGGAAAAGAAATAAGAGGAATCCAGATTGGAAGAGAAGAAGTAAAACTCTCACTGTTTGCAGATGACATGATCCTCTACATAGAAAACCTTAAAGATGCGACCAGAAAGTAACTAGCACTAATCAATGAATATAGCAAAGTCACAGGATGCAAAACTAATACAGAAATCCGTTTCACTCTTACACTAACAATGAAAAGTTGGAAAGAGAAATTAACGAAACAATCTCATTCATCATTGCAACAAAAAGATTAAAATACTTAGGAATAAACTTACCTAAAGAGACAAAAGACCTGTATGCAGAAAACTATAACACTTGATGAAAGAAATTAAAGATGACACAAACAGATGGAGAGATATACCATGTTCTTGGATTGGAAGAATAAATATTGTGAAAATGACCATACTACCCAAAGCAATCTATAGATTCAATACAATTCCTATCAAACTACCAATGGTATTTTTCACAGAACTAGAACAAACAATTTCACAATTTGTATAGAAACACACAAGATCCTGAATAGCCAAAACAATCTTGAGAAAGAAGAATGGAGCTGGAGGAATTAACCTTCCTGACTTCAGGCTATACTATGCTACAGTCACCAAGACAGTATGGTATTTGCACCAAAACAGAAATATAGACCAATGGAAGAAGATACAAAGCCCAGAGATAAATCCCCACATTTACGGGCACCTTATCTTGACAAAGGAAATAAAAATATACAATGGAAAACAGACAGTCTCTTCAATAAGTGGTGTTAGGAAAACTGAGCAGCTACGTGTAGAAGAATGAAATGAGAACAATTCCTAACACCACACATAAAAATAAACTCAAAATGGATTGAAGACCTAAATGTAAGACCAGAAACTATAAAACTCTTAGAGGAAAACATAAGCAGAACACTCTACGACATAAATCACAACAAGATCCTCTATGACCCACCTCCTAGAGTAATGAAAATAAAAATAGGTCCCGCCAACCTCCCAGAATCCTTGCTGGAATTCATCTTGGCTGAGTGATGGCTGCACCACCAGGAAGGCCCCTGAGTAAGAATAATCAGCCAGAGACAAACCAGAAACCAATCCCATCACCATAAACCCGAAGACAGCAAGCCACATGTTCAGCAAGCAAAACAGTTCTCCTGGGTTCCATTACCCTCCTGTTCTCCACCTAGCGCCCCTTCCCAATAAAGTCTCTTGCTTTATCAGCACACGAGTCCCCTTGGCCAATTTATTTCTGAGTGTTAGACAAGAGCCCATTCTCGGGCCTGGAAGGGGTCCCCCCTCCTGCAACAAAGAGAATTTGATTCAACTGGGAGTTACAAAAACGTCCCAGGTACCTACACATTGCAGCAAAGTTTGAGAATCACTGTCTTAGAGGGCACACTGTGGGACCAAATTGTACATGTGGGGGGTCACAGTGAGTTTTAAGAGATGCCTCTGACCCAACCTAATTGGAAACGTCTATGAAAATCCCTTGTCCAGTGCTCGCTTCGGCAGCACATATACTAAAATTGGAACGATACAGAGAAGATTAGCATGGCCCCTGCACAAGGATGACACGCAAATTCGTGAAGCGTTCCATATTTAAAAAAAAAAGAAAGAAAGAAAGAAAATCCCTTGTCCAGAAAGACTCAGAAATGAGACTTCACAGCACGGAAGTGGGGTAGCCGGGCACAGGGAGCAGTAACTATGCTGCCTGCCACCTGCCTGATCCAAAGGACACACCTAATAGCAAATGTGGCCTCATGACATGTTCAGAATGGCCAAAACAAATGTGCTCCAGGGTGCCATGGGGCCAACTGACCCCTTGAACAAAAGGGCAGTTTGTTGCAATTATGGTGTAAAAATAGTCAGTAAGCATGCCTTCCAAGAGGTGTTCTCTATGCCTTGTGCATTTTTGTAGACATAATCTTTATTTCTCTTAACAGATACATCTTTTTGCAGTGGAGCTGTGTTAGGGGAAGCACTCTGACTGAAACCGCCCACCCTGGCCAGGCACCATAGTGACCATCTGCGTGAGTTATTTTACAATAGGAGGTCCTGGGAAGGAACATGGACCGAATAAGCCATCACTAACTGGAAGAGCTCGGGAAAGTGCGAAAGGAGACGTTACGTGTCCGACCATGTCCCAGAATCCTCCTCGCTGGCATCCATTTTGGCTGAGCAATGCATGTGCCACCAAGAAGGGTTCTGAGTCAGAATGATTGGCCAAAAACAACCAGGAAACTAATCCCATCACGATCAAACCCTAGAACATGAGCCATGTGCAGAGCAGTTCTCCAGAGTTTCCCTACCCTGCTGCTCTCCACCAGGGCGCGTCTTCCCATAAAATCTCTTGTTTTGTCAGCTTGTGTGTCTCCTCCAACAATTCATTTCCAAATGTTGGACAAGAGACCATTCTCGGGCTCTGTAAGGGGTCCCTCTTCCTATAACAATCGCATCTAGCACCAAGATACAGGGTGTGCTGCAGGTCAGGGCATTCCCAGGTAAAAAAGGGAGACTTGGCTCTCATCACATCAGAAAATAGATATTCCAACAACAAAAGGCCCCTTGTGACAGCAGCTGTGTGATCTCATGAGAAGATACCACTTTACATCTGAAGCTGTCTTTGCTATAATGTCGAAGACTCACCAACTGACTTCCAAACTCAGTCTCCATGTTCAGGCAGGGAGCCAAGGGTGTTTACCGTTCAAAAGCAGTTCCTGAGGGCAAGGAAGGCAGGACTTTCCCTTCCCCCCGTCCCCACCCCGAAGTCGGCCCATCCCTCATCCATTCAAGCTGAAGCAACAATTAGCTTTGCTCTAGCTTAATCTCATTTCAAACACTCCACCCAACACTCAGTAATCCTCAGAGTTGCCTGAATCAGCAATAAGGTACAAAGGTTTCCCCGAACTGGCAGCCTTAGACCAAATACCACCAGGAACACAGCAGCTTCATGTGGGCTTAAATGTAGTTCAAGGGTTATGAGAGAGGAAAGCAGATCTCGGCGGAGTCTTTGTGTGTGTGTGCTTGCCACGCCTCACAAGTTCCCCAAACAGGGAGGGAGCCCGAGCCCCTGCAGTGGAAGAGCGATGCTCCAACCACTGGACCGCCAAGCCCCTCAAAGGAGCCTTCTCTGAATTCAGAGTTTACGGCGCAAACAAAGGTGGCGTTTAATGGCGTCTCGGCTCCATTAAAGGAGGAGCCCCCGAATCCCCTCGTTCTGGGTACTATCTTCTATCTCCTTTCCTAATTCCCCCACATTTCCTTGGTGAGGGCAAGGAGCACGACCCTGTAGGAATCCTGGGCCTGGAAGACTGTGTCCCCCCCGTTTCTTCCTTGTAGGGAACAGACTCCAGCCTCCATGGACTTGCCTGAGTTCCAAAGAGCAGATGCTAACAAGGGAGGGAGGAGCAGCCTCAGGGCAGGGTGCTGGCTCCACCTCAAGGGCACACAGAACGCGCTGAAGCTCCCTATAGAACTGAAACTCCAACAGATGAAAGACTTCACTCCAGAGAAGACTACCTGATGCCAGATTAAAGGAGCCAGAAGGCTTCCCTGGCGGCTTAGATGGTCAAGGGTCTGCCTGCAATGCAGGAGACAAGGGGTTCGATTCCTGGATCAGGAAGTTCCCCTGGAGAAGCAAATGGCAGCCCACTCCACTATTCCTGAAGAGTCAGGTCATGACTAAACACACTTTCACGAGCTCGTCAGAGTTTGATCAGAGCTTGAGGCTAGGAGTGCAGGCCCTACACGCACCCTGATCCTTACCAGCAACCTAAACCTTGAACTATTGCTATGAAAATTCTCACCAAATCCTCCTGGATGGGGACTCAGTATTCAAGGGGCAGAAACCCACTGTGTCTCCTTTGCCTGGCAAAGCAATGAAGCTATTTTCTTCTATTCCACCTAAAACTCTCTCTCTGAGATTTAACTCAACACCAGTGCACAGACGCTGAGTTGTCAGCATCAGTAAAAAGTGAGGGCTTGAAGTTCTTCAGTTTTATTCATAACATTCCCTCAGGTATGGTTCGCTTTGGCCATAAGGCTCTCTGGAGAGCACTGATTATAATTAGAACTTTTCCTCAAAATTTACTGAAGAAACTCCATTGGCCCCCACAAGGTCACTGGGGACCTGAATCAGAAGAACTTGCAGATAACGTAAACACTTCAAGCAAAATCTCAATTCTCAAAACCTCCTTCCTGATGCTTTTAAAACTTCTTTTTCTACATTCTGTTAAACAGCTTCTGAGAATAAAACCCTTGGTCTTATGTCATCATTAGGCCAAAGAACGTGAATCAACATTTCTGGCTCAATTCCATTTTTCGTGAATTCTCTGTTGATTTCTGGCAGGAATGGGGAATGGGCTTTCTTGAAGGGAAGACACTGAGGCTGGTCATTGGCCACTGGATCGAAGGAGTAAGTAGCGCCAATCCAGAGGGCAGGGAGCTATTTCTCAGAAGGTTCAGCAGGAGGGAAAGCAGGGCTGAAGGTGCAAGATCTCAGAGCCTCTTTGCTCTGATCAGTTAAGGAAACACTGGGTTGCTGAGGTTGAGACTCAGAGAAGGACTAATCCCGCCTAAGCACTCTGCTCCCCGCCCTACTCCCCCAGCTTAGGAATTTAGCTTTTGTCTCACGCCAATACAAACTCTATCACATCTGAACAAGCCAGAAGAAACTCAATTCTGTGACCTTTCAAATAGTCATGTTCAGGATTAAAGTCTTAATCCTCCAGAAGCTAAGCGAGCGTTGGAGAGCCTAAGCCATCAAAACTTTGGGGGCCTCACAGGGGGTCAGGTTAGCTTTCCAACTTTTCCCACAAAACAACTTCAAGGCAAAAATCCCAAATCCTCTACCCAGCACCTCTGATTGGTCCTCCATGATTATCTCTGCTTCCGTCCCACACCCCCAGAGAGGAGAATGGTCCGGTTTTTCACATAAATGTTGACGGATGCTGTGTGCTCAACACCTTCACGACCACTGTGTCCAGCAAGACATATCCATGGCCTTAATGCCACCAGCAAAAGCCAAGTCCCTGGAGGCCTTCTGGGAGTGAACCTCAAATACAGAGCCATGTATATATATATATATATGATGAATATATATATATATGATGAATTTTTTATGTTTTGACGTGGACAAACTAGTGACTAGGATTCCTGTTTTTTATCCAGGCTGCCCAGGTTCATTTCCTGAGCAGGGGACTAGGATCTTGGGATCTGGCTGTGGTGCTAATAGTAAAGAATCCACTTGCCAATGCAGGAAACGTAAGAGACATGGGTTCGATCCCTGGGTGAGGAAGATGCCCTGGAGAAGAACATGGCCACCCACTCCAGTATTCTTGCCTGGAGAATCCCATGGACAGAGGAGCCTGGCAGGCTACAGTCCACAGGGTCGCAAAGAGTTGGGCACGACTGAAGTGACTTAGCACATTGTCTTAAAGTCTTCGTTGAATTTGTTACAATACTGCTTCTGTTTCATGTTTTGTTTTTTTGGATCTGACGTGTATCTTAGCGCCCCGCACTCCAAAGGACCGAGCCTGCACCCCCTGCATTTGGAAGGTGAAGCTTTAACCAGTAGGGTACCAGGGAAGTCCCCGGACACGCTGTTCCTACCCCCAAATACCCCCTGGCTTTTCTCCATCTGGCTGTCTCCTGCTCATCCTTCAAGAGTTGTCTCCTTAAATGTTGGTCCCAGTAGGGATCAGGGATGTTCTGGGTGGCCCCTGTGGGCCCCATTTTCACAGCACTCAGAGAATTGCCCTGGGAACCAACTCCCCCACCCCCACCCCACAACCGTAACCCTCAACAGCAAAGATCCTGACAACCTGCTTTTACAGAAACGATGCCAACACCACTTCGGACATGCGTTGATGGCTCATTTCAGTCCGGCAAGTGAGGAAGTGAACAACGCCAGCATCAGCACAACGCACGCCTGTAGGCATGAGGTGACAGGCGGCTGAGGCGGGTGGGCCTGCTGGAGCCTGATGGCCGATGCAGAGTGCAGTACAGTCAGTTATCTAAAAAACAAATGAAAACACGCACATCTGTTAAGCAAGATCTGCTTGAGTAAGCCTGTTCTCCAGCGCAGGCCAGGGGAGTGGGAGCCGAGATGATGTCACTGCTCATGGCTAGTATCTTATCATGAACCCACGCACTTGTCATTACATCTGCTGCCTCCTGCTCACTAATACAAGAAAAGCTTTATCTGCGGAGTCTTTTTTCCTCTGTCCTTCCTAAGATGAGTGTGGGTTTCCCTGGTCTGGTTTCCATGGTCTACCCCATGTCCTACAGCTCAGGAGCCCGGGTTGAAGTACAAACACACAGTAAGACATGACTAGGGCCACCAGCATTGGAGCAGAAATGTGCCCAAGGGCTTGCTGGACGTGAGACCTGTGAGTCAGGCTGTGCCCATTAGAGCCATGCCAAGTGGGACTGCTCCTTCCCCCTCCCACGACCATCCCAGGTCCAATCAAGGAAATTCTTGATCTTGACCTCTTCACTGAGGTGAACTCAGGCAACTGGTAAAGGAGTGTCTAGATTAGGACGGAAGTGTGACCAGAAAATGCTGCTGCTAAGTCGCTTCAGTCGTGTCCAACTCTGTGCGACCCCATAGACGGCAGCCCTCCAGGCTCCCCCGTCCCTGGGATTCTCCAGGCAAGAACACTGGAGTGGGTTGCCATTTCCTTCTCCAATGCATGAAAGTGAAAAGTGAAAGTGAAGTCGCTCAGTCGTGTCCGACTCTTAGCGACCCCATGGACTGTACCTACCAGGCTCCTCCATCCATGGGATTTTCCAGGCAAGAGTACTGGAGTGGGGTGCCACTGCCTTCTCCGTGATAAGAAAATAGGTTATTGCTAATAACAACTATTTCTTACAGCCCGTGAGTACTAATAGTACTTATTATTCATTACTGGTATCTATTTCTACATGAAATAGAGGGTGGAGAAGGAGACTAGGGGTTGGAAAGCATCTTAGTGAGCCGCTCTGAGCGTGGCCGCGCGCCTCTGCGGTTCTCATCGATTCCGATTCCGCGCCCTCTCCAGGCGGAGCCTCGGAGCCCAGGCCTGAGGGGGTGGGGGAGGGCCGGGAGGGAGGGCCTGGCCTGGTGCCCCTTGGAGAATCAGCAGGGCTATGAGAAGCAGCTTCAGCTCAGTTCAGTCTCCCAGTCCCCAGGGTTTACTCAAACTCATGTCCATTGAGTCCGTGATGCCATCCAACCATCTCATCCTCTGTCGTCCCCTTCTCCTCTCACCTTCAATCTTTCCCAGCGTTAGGGTCTTTTCAAATGAGTCAGTTCTTCGCATCAGGTGGCCAAAGTATTGGAGTTTCAGCATCAGTCCTTCCAATGAATATTCAGTACTGATTTCCTTTAGGATGGACAGGTTGGCTCTCCTCGCAGTTCGAGGGACTTGCAAGAGTCTTCTCCAACACCACAGATCAAAAGCATCAATTCTTCTGCTCTCAGCTTTCTTTATGGTCCAACTCGCATATCCATACATGACTACTGGAAAAACCATAGCTTTGACTAGCCAGACTTTTGTTGGTAAAGTAATGTCTCTGCTTTTTAATATGCTGTCTATGTTGGCCATAACTCTTCTTCCAAGGAGCAAATGTCTTTTAATTTCCTGGCTTCAGTCACCATCTGCAGTGATTTTGGAGCCCAAGAAAATGAAGTCTGTCATTGTTTCCATTGTTTCCCCATCTCTTTGCCATGAAGTCATGGGACCCAGATGCCATGATCTTAGTTTTCTGAATGTTGAGTTTTAAGCCAATTTTTTCACTCGCCTCTTTCACTTTCATCAAGAGGTTCTTTAGTTCTTCTTTGCTTTCTCATATAAGGGTGGTGTCATCTGCATATCTGAGGTTATTGATATTTCTCCTGGGAATATTAATTCCAGCTTGTGCTTCATCCAGCCCAGCGTTTCTCATGATGTACTCTGCATATAAGTTAAATAAGCAGGGTAACAATATACAGCCTTGACATACTCCTTTCCCAATTTGGAGCCAGTCTGTTGTTCCATGTCCAGTTCTAACTATTGCTTCCTGACCTGCATACAGATCTCTCAAGAGACAGGTCAGGTGGTATGGTATTCCCATCTCTTGAAGAATTTTCCACAGTTATCATGATCCACACAGTCAAAGGCTTTGGCATAGTCAATAAAACAGAAGTAGGTGTTTTTCTGGAACTCTTTTGCTTTTTCGATGACCCAACGGATGCTGGCAATTTGATCTCTGGTTCCTCTGCCTTTTCTAAATCCAGCTTGAACATTTGGAAGTTCATGGTTCACATACTGTTGAAGCCTGGCTTGGAGAATTTTGAGCATTACTTTACTAGCATGTGAGATGAGTGCAATTGTGCAGTAGTTTGAGCATTCTTTGGCATTGCCTGTCTTTGGGGTTGGAATGAAAACTGACCTTTTCCAGTCCTGTGGCCACTGCTGAGTTTTCCAAATTTGCTGACATATTGAGTGCAGCACTTTCACAGCATCATCTTTTAGGATTTGAACTAGCTTAACTGGAATTCCATCACCTCTGCTAGCTTTGTTCATAGTGATGTTTCCTAAGAATCACTTGACTTTACATTCCAGGATATCTGGCTCTAGGTGAGTGATCACACCATTGTGATTATCTGGGTCATGAAGATCTCTTTTGTATAGTTCTGTGCATTCTTGCCACCTCTTCTTAATATCTTCTGCTTCTGTAAGGTCCCTATCATTTCTGTCCTTTATTGTGTCCATCCTTGCATGAAATGTTCCCTTGGTATCTCTAATATTCTTGAAGAGATCTCTAGTCTTTCCCATTCCGTTGTTTTCCTCTATTTCTTTGCATTGATCACTGAGGAAGATTTTATCTCTCCTTGCTATTCTTTGGAACTCTGCATTCAAATGGATGTATCTTTCCTTTTCTTCTTTGCCTTTCACTTCTCTTCGTTTCTCAGCTATTTTGTAAGGCCTCTTCACACAAACATTTTGCTTTTTTACATTTCTTTTTCTTGGGGATGGTCTTGATCCCTGCCTCCTTACAATGTCACGAACTTCCATTCACAGTTCTTCAGGCTCTGTTTATCAGATCTAATCCCTTGAGCCTGTTTCTCACTTCCACTGTATAATCAATCATAAGGGATTTGATTTAGGTCATACCTGAATGGTCTAGTGGTTTTCCCTACTTTCTTCAGTTTAAGTCTGAGTTTGGCAATAAGGAGTTCATGATCGAGCCACAGTCAGCTCCCAGTCTTGTTTTTGCTGACTATATAGAGCTTCTCCATCTTTGGAGATACCGCACATCCAAGGGCAAAGGGTGTAGGAGGGGCGAAATCCCGTGTAGAATCAAACCCCATACCCGCCAGAGATGCTCAGAGGGCTCAAACCTTGTACACACGAGGACCCAGAGACCCCACAGAGACTGAGACAGAACTGTGTTGAGTGTCTCCTGTGGCAGTACGAGTCAGCAGAGGACTACCGCAGGGGCAGGGACTCTGGGTGCAGCAAACCTGGGTATGGCATAAGCCCTCTTGGAGGAGGTCACCATTAACCCCACCATTGAGCCACCAGAACTTACACAGGACTGGGAAACAGACTCTTGGAGGGCACAACAGAACCTTGTGCACCAGGACCCAGGAGAATGCAGCAGTGACCCCCCGAAGAGACTGACCCAGACTTGCCCGTGAGTGTCCAGGAGTCTCCGGCAGAGGCAGGGGTCTGCAGTGGCCTGCCGCAGGGTTGGGGGCCCTGAGTGCAGCAGTGTGTGTATGGGATCTTTTGAAGGAGGTCGCCATTATCTTCATCACCTCCACCATAGTTTGGCCCCAGGTAAATAACAGGGAGGGAACACAATCCCACTCATCAACAGAAAATTGGATTAAAGATTTACTGAGCATGGCCCCGCCCATCAAAACAAAACCCAGTTTCCCCCTCAGTCAGTCTCTCCCATCAGGAAGCTTCCATAAGCCTCCTTATCCTTCTCCATCAGACGGCAGACAGACTGAAAACCACAGTCACAGAAAACTAACCAATCTGATCACATGGACCACAGCCTTGTCTAACTCAATGAAACTATGAGCCATGCCGTGTAGGGCCACCCAAGACGGACAGGTCACGGTGGAGAGTTCTGACAAAACGTGGTCCACTGGAGAAGGGAATGGCAAACCACGTCAGTATTCTTGCCTTGAGAACCCCATGAACAGTGTGGAATCAGTATGAGAAGCAGCTTACAGGCTTAGAATCCATCTTAACATTTATCAACTCCTAACACCCTACTTCCTCTTATAAAATGTCTCCTTTTGTTAACAAGGAGAATATAAGAATCTACTTTGTGTGGTAGTAACTTCTGTAGGAACATCACCCCTCTGAGCTGGGAAGTGAGCAGAAACAAATTCTAGACATTGTGCTCCAGCACAAGGAAATTTGTTGAAGTCTTACTCAGAGTTTTTTTTTTTTTTTAAGATGTATCCTTTTTTTAATTTATGTGTAATTGACATACAGTATATATGAGTTCCAGGTGTACAGCGTAGTGTTTTGACATCTATGTCCACTCCAGATTGATGACTGTAGAAAGTCTAGTAACCATCTGTCACCGTACAAAGTTATTATGGTATTATTGACTGTATTCCTTGTGCTGTACATTACATCCCTGTGACTTATTTATTTTATAACTGGAAGTTCATCTTTCTTAATCCACTTCAAATATTTCACCCAACCCCCAGCTCACCCCTATAGTAACCACCAGATGGTTCTCTGTATCCGAGTCGTTTCTGTCTTGTTTTCTTTGTTCTGGTTTTAGATTTCACATATAAGTGAAAATGGCAAGATTCCATCTTTTTATGAGTATTTCATATATATATTTGAGTTTTAATGTAATTCTAAAAAGCTTTAGTATGTGAATTTTAGCCCTAAACAAATAAGAAGGGAATTAAGAAATAAATGTTAGTATCAATACTGTTAAAATCAGGCATACTGCCACAGGACAATAGAGGGTAATGATAAAACTCCTCTAGAAAAGTCAGCCAGTGATGAGAGAAACTCACTACTGGGTTGCTGAAATCCAGGACACCTCTGCAGCCCTGGGCATCAGAAAAACCTTGGGTTCTGTAGGATCTGAAGCTTTTACAATTTCCAGGACTTTTCTTTAAAAAAAAAAGAATACAAATATAAAATACACAACTAGTTATAAAAATGAATATTTATTTCCACTGAGGAGTCAGACCCACATATATATGGGCTTCCCAGGTGGCACTAGTGGTAAAGAACCAGCTGGCCAGTGCAAGAGACATAAGAGATGCAGGTTCAATCCCTGGGTCTAGAAGATCCCCTAGAGAAAGCAATGGCAACCTGCTTCAGTATTCTTGCCTGGAGAATCCCATGGACAGAGGAGCCTGGTGGGTGATACACCCCCTCAATTACCAAAGTTCTGCTGAAATGGTGGTGGTAGTTGGTGGTTTAGTCACTAAGTCTTGTCTGACTCTTGCGACCCATGGACTGTACCCTGCCAGGCTCCTCTGTCCATAGGACTCTCCAGGCAAGAATACTGGAGTGGGTTGCCATTTCCTTCTCCAGGGGATCTTCCCAACCCAGGAATCGAACCTGGGTCTCCTGCATTGCAGGCAGATTCTTTACTGACTGAGCTACAAGGGCTTTCTTCTGGAATTTTTTGGCAATTTTTTTTTTCTAGCTTTAAAGTTGATTTTTAAAAATTTTGTATCGGAGTATAGTTGATTTTCAACGTATTAGTTTCACAGTGATTCAGTTATTCACATACGTGTGTGTATTGTTTTTCAAATTATTTTCCATATAGGTTATCGCAGAATATTGAGTAGAGTTCCCTTGCACTATACAGTAAGTTCTTTTTGGTTATCTAGTTTATAAATAGTAGTGTATATATTTGTGTTCTCCAACAAATTCAAACTAGGAACTTCAACTTTGGCCGCGGAGAGGAATGTCCAGATGAAAGCAACACGACAGACCTGCCTTGCCATCATGATGGTGGCCACAGACACCCTGATCCATTTGTGTCAATCTCATCCAAGTGCAAAAACCCCATTCTGATGAATTCCCTAACTAAACTGAAAAAGGTGTACAATTACGACCACAGATAGGAAAAAAATGTGCAAGTAAAAAAAGGCATGGACCTTACAATGAACCTCTTTCTGCTCCTCTTGCTGGTGAGTTTCATTCTAATTCCCCAGGTTATGCTGCTGCACCCCCAACTCCAAAGAATCCTGCCTGCACCGGGGTGGCAATGAAAACGGCAGAGGCTCAGAACTGGGGCTCTGAAGGGAAATCGCTCATCTTCAAAGGCACACCCTCCTGCATACTGGCTGTGTGACCTTGGACAAGTTACTTAACTTCTCTGTGTCCCAGCTTGCCTGCTTGTATTCATGGTGTTGTGGAGACTATGTGAGATTGTATTTGATAACCATCTGAGATGGAGCCTGGCATAGACAAGGGTTCAACAAATGGTAGCTGTTATTTCTACCTGGGGACACTGATCTCGGTTCAGGTTCTGAGGATGTATGTACCCCTCAGGTGACTGGCGATACAGATGACCAAACTTTCTAAGTACAACCCTCCTCTGGCCCCTACTCCATCCCCCTATCTAGGGAGGCAGGCTTCTCCCTAGCACAGGTCTACTCTCATCCTAATACTGTAGCCACAGAGACTTTCCCAGCAGTCCAATGGTTAAGACTCTGCCCTTCCAACACAGGGGGCGCAGGTGTGATCTCCGGTGAAGGAAATAAATTCCCACATGCCATGCCCCCTAAAAGTAAAAAACAAGAAAAATTAAAGGCTGGCTAGCCACCGAACAAGTGCGAATCCAAACGAGACTCATAGACTGATCCCAGGAGGCCCGTTCTCCCGCAGCTGTCTGTGCCTCTTGTCCTTTTTTGATAGGAATCTACCCCACTGCTCCTGATCCGTGTCTGTAATTCACTGCTGGAACACACTTTCCTCCCGGGCTTCACCGCGCAGCACCCCTCGCACCTGGGGCCGGGAAAGAGTGTGGATGTTTGCCCTCGCCCCAGGCCTATAGCCCGAGTGGGCCGGCCCCCGCACCCCTGAGAGCTGGGCATGAGGGAGCGAGCCCCCAGCGCCCCTCTCCAACCCTGTGGGACAGAGTCGCGGGGTCTGGAGCAACAGGAGACGCCGGTCCCTGCAGGCAGCGGAGAGGACAAGCTGGGATCCGTCCTTTCCTCACACACAGAAAGCCGCAGGTGCCACGAACTCAGGAAAGCATTAGCAGCATTAACTTACGTCACAGGACGAGATTATGGGTCACGTGCGACGTTCCCCCCATCTTCCCAGAACTGTGACTCAGAGGCTTCCCTGGAAACAGATCCTTGGAGTCTGGCCTCCGAGAAGCAGCAGCAGCGCCGCCTGCCGCTCCCGGACTGGCCTGGGGGTGGGAGCAGGGGGGTGGAGAGGTGATGTGGGCAGCGGGGGGCACAGCAGGGACACCCCCCAGCCCACGCAGCCCAGTCCATTCAGGAGGACCCCCCCGGGGGGCGGGGCTCGCCTTCCGGGGATGGGGGAGGCAGTGTACAGCGATCTTGCCTCTGCTTCTCCTGCTTCAGGACCCTGAAGGCGAGTGTGGGAGGACCCAAGGGGGTCCCCTGTGAGGGTTAGGGTCGCTGATATTTCCTCTCTGCGGGGCCACCAGACCTGCGGGCCTGCGCATGCGCCACCTGGGCAGGGCCTCGAGAAGCTAGGAGCTAGGTAGTGCGTGCGGCCGTCGAGGCTCTGCACCCAGCATCCCCACCACACCTCACGTGCCCGCTCCAGAGAGGGGAGAAAGAAACGTTTATGTACCCACAGACCAAGAGGCGGCAGGGAGGGCAGTGGAGATGGATGGCCACAGCTCGAGACAGCCAGGAACCGGCCAGGGGTGCTCGCCATGTGATCAGCGCTGGGGGTCTGCCAGGAAGGGTGGCTGAACTTCCAGAGGGACCTCTCGTGCCCTGGAGAACTTAACCTGGAAGTGCCCGCCATCAGCAGGGCCCGTAAGAGCTCAGAGATAAGAGCCAGGGCAAAGGGTTGGGACTCCTCCCCAAACACACCCTTCTTGCCACAGCTGACCCCCCATTTTATTATTTGCTGATCGACCCCTACATCCACTCCGCTGACGGTGGTGCAGAGTTAGAATGGTTGAGAAGGAGAAGGAATCATTTGAGGCAGAAATAAGGCTGAATTTTAAAACCAAAACGGGTCATTGTACAAATGAAAGTGAAGGTATGAAACTGTGAGTCTGCTCAGTCCTGTTGGACTCTTTGGAACCCCATGAACTGTAGACCGCCAGGCTCCACTGTCCATGGGATTTCCCAGGCAAGATACTGGAGTGGGTAGCCTTCTCTTCTTCAGGGGATCTTCCCCACTCAAGGATGGAACCCAACCTGGGTCTACTACATCGCAGGCAGATTCTTAACTGAGCCACCAGGAAAGAAAATGTTCTTCCTTTATTATAGCCACGCGTTTTGGGAAACAAACTCACTCAGAAGGACAATGCAGGTAGTGGAGTGCAGTTTATTACACCGGCGGGCCCAAGGCAGAGTCTTGTCTTAGCCAAGGGCCCCGACCAGCATTTGTGAAAATCTTTTATACCCCGTGTGTACGTGTCTGAACTCACCACCCCAAATTCCTTGAGACTTACACAAACAAAGGAAGGGTAAATACAATCACAATAATCTCATCATTTATGTGTTATGTGTTTAAACAGTTAAACAATTGGCCAATAATCAATAAGCCCGAGGTTACACTCCGATAGGTACAGAAAAATTTATGGCCTGTCCAGAGACAGGGGTGATTAGTGTATGTTTTCTCTTAGGCAATGAGTAACCTGGATATGATCTTCAAGGTTCCCCTGTTGGGCGGGGGTCTTATCCTTCTATTGTTTCCATAGGCACTAAGCACAGAGTTTAGAGTCCATTAGAGAGGTGGCCAAGCATGATCAGCATAAACAGGCCTAAGATGGAGTCCAGGTCCTATGAATTCCTTCTTCATTCCCCCCTCTTGATGCTCTTAGTTTTCATAACAAGCATCATTTATTGAAATATATTGTACCCTAGCCCTCTGGCCACCCACGTGAGAGAACACTATCAACCTCTGGGTTACAAAGTTCACAAGACTTTGTAAGGAGCAGGGCCCACAAAGCAGTATGATTAGAACTATTATGGCAACAGTAACAATAGTTTTCCACCAATCTCCCTTTTCCCAGGACAGGACCGAAGTCTAAAAGGGAATATTTTCATCAGACACTGCTTGCACTTGATTTTGCGTATTCTCTAAGGCAGTAGATACATTTTCAGACAGGTCAGGGATGTATACACAACATTTGACTTTAATTATGGCGCAAGTCCCCCCCTGGGCTGCTGTGAGTATGTCTAATGCCATCTTATTTTGAATTACCGCTTTTGTTACTTTTATGAAACTGCTGTTTACATAATATGTAACTCCATGACCCAAGTCTATTGACCGTATGGTCACCAAGCGTAAACTTATGAATCTGCTCCCCAAGGGGGAACGGCACCCTTTTTTGTACAAATTTAGTTACCTGATTTATTACCTTACCTAGTTCCATCTGCTGTGAAATTCTATCTCCCCTTACCTGAGGCAAATTTGTTGACACCTGTTTTATTATGGGAGGGGGCCTCCCATACACAATTTCGTATGGAGAGTAGCTTTGGGACCGTGGGTTCATCCTGAGTCTGAGCAGAGCCGTCGGAAGCAAGTCCACCCAGGAGCAGTCAGTCTCCATGATCCACTTGGAGAGTCTCTTTAAGTGTCTGGTTGGTTCATTTCACCATCTCAGAACTCTGGGCCTATATGTAGTGTGCAGTTTCCATTTGATGTTTAAAGTTTTGTTTATTTGTTGTACTAAATCAGCTACAAAAGCCAGGCCCTTGTCTGATCCAATGCTGGTAGGAAATCCAAATCTGGGAACTATTTTTCTAAGCAGGCACTGGGCTACTTCTGATGCTCTTTCAGTCCAGGTAGGAAAAGCTTCTACCCATCTCGAGAATGTACACACCATGACCAGCAGGTAATGGTAACCTTGTGCCCTTTTTTAAAACAAACCCCAGATACCTTACCCCCTCCTCGCAGATCTGTGCCTTCTTTTTCCACACCGGGTAACCTGATTCCATCAGCAGCTGGAGTAGTGCTTTTGTCCCTTCCCAGCATTTTAAATTGGTCTCGGCAGCCAGCAGCAGGTCATCCATGTATTGTAGGAGCCAACATCCATACTTGTCCAGCTGGAATGAATCCAGGTCAGAAGCCAAGGCTTCCCCAAAGATGGCTGGGGAATTCTTAAACCCTTGTGGGGGAGCCCAGGTGAGGTGCTGTTTGGTGCCCCCGACTGGATCTTCCCATTCAAAGGCAAAGACGGGCTGTGACGCTGGGGCAAGGCGTATGCAGAAGAAGGCATCCTTGAGATCTAGGCAAGTATAAACTTTAGTCCTCGGTGGGAGGAGGCTAAGTAAGGTACAGGGGTTTGGAACAGTGGGATGTAAAGTCACAGTAGCCTGGTTGACTAGCCTGAGATCTTGTACAGGCCTATAGTCCTGTCTTCCTTCCTTTTTGGCTGGCAGGATTGGCGTATTCCAAGCCAACTGGCACTCTACCAGAATGCCCACTTGTTTCAATCTATTGATGTGGGGTAGTATGCCGGCCCGGGCCTCTGTTGGTAGTGGGTACTGGTGCTTTTTAACTGGGCTTGAGTTCTATTATCACTGGGGTTTGATGTTTAGCCAGCCTGCGGGGGGGTGGGGGGGCGGCGGTTGTCTTCCGCCCAGACCTCAGGGAATAGAGTTATCTCTCTCTCACGTTTTTCAAGCCCACCTGGTTCTTCCTTTGGAGGCTCATGCAACCTCCACTCATCTTGGGGTGGGTATTGAGAGAGAGAACAAATAAGTCATAGTCCTATCCGGAAGGTGGGCCTCTCTTCAGGGGAGAAAGTCACTTGTGCTCCTAGCTTGGAGAGCAAGTCTCTTCCCAACAGGGGTACTGGGCACTCAGGAATGTCTGGTCCCCCACTTTTAAGGTTACCATGGGCTCTCGGGGACCTAATATCTCTGAGCCCTGGCAGCCCTATTTAATTTCCAAGTCAGCAAGCCCCACAACTGCAGGAGCTTCCTCTTCTTTCCTTGCCTTAGGGCATTCATTTTTCCAGAGGCCAAAACCTCGGCACCAGGCACACTGGTTTGGCTGTAACGGGGCCCAGGGCCTCCGTTGGGACCGGTTGAAGGACTGTCCTGTCCCTGGGTGCAGAGGAGGTTTTTTGGAGGGCCCGAGATAGACTTTCCCAGAGCAGCAGCTAGCATTGGGAATCTCT
The DNA here is from genome assembly GCF_054371585.1 of Giraffa tippelskirchi. NCBI lineage: Eukaryota > Metazoa > Chordata > Mammalia > Artiodactyla > Giraffidae > Giraffa > Giraffa tippelskirchi. The sequence continues at coordinate 2,145,698 of NC_137283.1, forward strand.
TGTCTGTTCTCTTTCGTTCCCTCCGGCTCTCTGGCAGAGAGCAGTCTCTGCTTAATTCCAACGTCTCCCTCCCCTTCTTGTCAGTACTCACCGGGAGAGACGGGTATAACTTGGGCGGTTCAGCTGGAGCCGGATCCTGGAAGTGCTGGCCAGAGGCTTTTGCCACTGGGATCGGGGCCTGCCGAGGTGGCGGCTCTACAACCTCCGGGAGAGCTGCCGGAGGAGCCACGGCTGCTGCAAGAACTTCACCTGGCCCTGGATTGGGCATTAAGGTGGCCTCCGGTCCTGGTGGAGCACTGGGCTGCAGGCGCATCATCATCCAGTATGGGGGAGGGGCAGCTCATCCTCGTCCAAATCTTGCCAGATCCCAGAGGGAGAAGGGGGATCGGCGTGTCTTCACCTGCTGGTCAGCATGGCCAAACCAGACCACCACGTGGTCCAAGACTGTTTCTCCATGAAAGTCTGTTCTGCCTTGGTGGGCTTCATCAGGTGTAGATGAAAACACAGATGGGTTAAATATCCCATGTCCCAGGCTGTCTCCGGAAAAGCCAATTCATATTTACTTATGTATCCCCCTCCTTTTAGCCTGACAATTCCGAGGGGGTCAAGAATTTCACAGCAGACGGGACACCTCCTGGGGGAGGGCAAAATACGAGCATACAAGGACCAGTTTTCTACCCTAAAAATGCCCTGGCGATCGCTTGGTAATAATTTCCCCTGAGACGGCGTGGACACACCTCCTAAATGACCTTCACAAATTCCCTTCCTAAGCCCTAACACGCTCGTCGACCTGTGTACCAAGCAATCGCCGCCTGCCTATTCCAGGCTCCTATGGGTCCGTGCCCCTCTTAGCCCCTCCCAGGGGGGTGATCAGGCCCCCTCTTCCACCCTGCCGGGTGGGTTCCTCCTCACCTGAGCGCTCAGTTCCCCTGCTGCCGTCCACTACCTGTTAACGTGAAAGGTCCGGGCATTGAGAAGCAGAATCCTTCTAGAAGGGCGAGGCGCCTTCCCCCCTCTAGAAGATTCAAGCCACAAGGCCTCAGAGTAGTCCCAAATGGGACTTGTCTCCTCAAAGTGAGGAGTTTCCCGGCCAATGCACCAAATGTTATAGCCACGCGTTTTGGGAAACAAACTCACTCAGAAGGACAATACAGGTAGTGGAGGGCAGTTTATTACACCGGCGGGCCCAAGGCAGAGTCTTGTCTTAGCCAAGGGCCCCGACCAGCATTTGTGAAAATCTTTTATACCCCGTGTGTACGTGTCTGAACTCACCACCCCAAATTCCTTGAGACCTACACAAACAAAGGAAGGGTAAATACAATCACAATAATCTCATCATTTATGTGTTATGTGTTTAAACAGTTAAACAATTGGCCAATAATCAATAAGCCCGAGGTTACACTCCGATAGGTACAGAAAAATTTATGGCCTGTCCGCAGACAGGGGTGATTAGTGTATGTTTTCTCTTAGGCGATGAGTAACCTGGATATGATCTTCAAGGTTCTCCTGTCGGGCGGGGGTCTTATCCTTCTATTGTCGTTTCCATAGGCACTAAGCACAGAGTTTAGAGCCCAGTAGAGAGGTGGCCAAGCATGATCAGCATAAACAGGCCTAAGATGGAGTCCAGGTCCTATGAATTCTTTCTTCACCTTCTCTTCAGCAAGTCTTGAACTATATTGTGGGTCTGTGACATTGAGAATTAGAAATTTAAGTTCCCTTTCTCTGCTTTATTTTAGTTGCCTATCTTGAAAGAATATTACAACTTCCTAGATCAGTGGGCACCTTTTGACTCTTTTCATTTGGGCTTTGGCCAAAGATAATAGTATCTACTAGTTAGTGAGGGGCAGGAAGGCCTGGCGTACTGCAGTCCCTGGGGGTCACAACAAGTCGCACTGCACAACAATAGTACCTACAGGCTTTTTCTCCCCCCAGCAACTTGCTCTTCTCCTCCCTTCATTGCCTTCAAGCCTGGAAATTTTGACATGATGATTTGTTTGACAAACATACAAAGTGTTTCTTGAAGGCTATGCTCCTGTTTTTATTTATTTAAACAATATTTATTTGGCTGCACCAGATCTTTAGTTGCAGCATGCAAACACTTAGTTGCAGTATGTGGGATCTCGTTCCCCAGTCAGGGATCGACCCCAGGCCCTCTGCACTGGGAGCTTGGAATCTTAGCCACTGAACCACCAGAAAAGTCCCTATAAAACTGTTTTAAAATTTGGCAGCTTGCCTCTGATTCCTATGAGGGTGAGTCCTTCCGCATTCATTGGAAAGATGCTTTGCTTCTCTCCAGAAAAACCGCCAAATTCTAGGTAACCAGTCATACTGCTAAGTCACTGCAGTCGTGTCCAACTCTGTGTGACTCCATAGACGGCAGCCCACCAGGCTCCCCCGTCCCCAGGATTCTCCAGGCAAGAACACTGGAGTGGGTTGCCATTTCCTTCTCCAAACCAGTCATACAGGGTAGAGCTAATGTTGTTTTCTTAGATGCAGTTGCCACACAGGGTAGAGTTAATGTTGTTTTCCTAGATGCAGTTGCCATACGGGTGGAGTGCTTTTCAGCCCTGTAGCCATCCGTGACTGTAAGTAGGAACTTTTGCAATGGAGGTGGTGCTTATGCAAATGTGAGTAAAGGGGACTATAAAGGAAGTATGCATTTAGTGTTTTAAATCTGATATCAGAATGATATGTAAGGGTCAAATGGAGAAGATGGAAGCAAAACAAGAAGAAGCCTCAGCCACATATGTAGGTACTGTGGGCATTCAGAGTTGAAGCAGTGGTTGGACCCTGGATAGGGTTAGGGACCATGGGTAGGTTCTCTAGAAGAGACAAGAAAGGGACATATAATGCCACCAAGGGGAAAACCATTTTAATCAAGAGCATCAGTGAGAAAGGAAAAAAGTCTGTCAGGGTGGGGTGGAAGAGAGGGCAAGGGGGAGATAAGTTGACATTTTGAAAGTCATCTTGAGACTGGAGAGAGGAGCTGGAGGGGCCAAAGTTGGCTAAAGTGCTGGGGACCCTTAGTGGGCATAAAGATTTGGGGTGACACCATGTTTTTGAACTGGGGGAGTTGCTGTAACTTTACTCTCATTGAAGGGTCATCCTTGAATTTTTCAAACAGCAAATCTGAAACAGTTGGCCTGCTCCTAGGAATACTTCTTACTGGATGCAGGGTCCTTTCCTGGGAGAATCCGTAGCTGTAATTCATATCAGTGGCTTATTTGCTCCATACGGTTTGGGGAGGGTCTGTTTTGAGCTGGGCACCCTGCTGGATGCTGTGGACTGAAGGGGGGACACACTGGTGAGCAAAAGCCCAGGTTTTTCCTGTCCGCGGGCTGGCTGTCCGGTGTAGAGGTTACCAGCTCAAGTTACGGAGTCACAGTGCTCACTCAGGTTCGAGTAAGGAGAACACTGGTGATCTTTCCCAAAGCACTGTCTCTTCAACAGCAAAACTGGGGAAATTTTAAGCTAAGGGTACAGGCATATTCATGAAGGAGCTTGAGCGAAAGGAGAATTCAGCATAGAATTGGGGCTAAGGTCCACAGAGTCCAAACTTTAGTTGACTGAAGTCAGGAGTGTCAACATTACATTCCATCCTTCACCTGGGTGTGTGCCTTAGTTCCTGCAGAACTCAGAGATGTATTATTATGTATATCCCTTGAGGAGGAACTAGGACCTTGCTTTATCACTTTGGTGTTTGATTGCCTTTGTTTGTTCCTGGACTCCTGTGTTCCCTTAAGAGCCTTGATTACTGAGACCTGTTCAAGGGCAAGCGTTGCGGCTCTGCTCAGATCACAACAGGGCTTGGGCCAAAATAGCTCCTCTTATGTCAAGAAAGCCATCCCTGGTTCTCTTTCTCAAGGGTCCTCCTAACCTGTCTGCTTACACAATTGTCACTTGTCTGTCTAGAACTCTTCCAACCTCCCCATTACCCTTGAGCAAGAGTTCCTGTTTCTTTGTATGGCTTACATGAGAACTTTCTCCAGTCTCATCTCCTGCCATAGTTTCCTTAAGCGGTCTCCACAGGGTTCTGCTTTATTACAACTGCCTGGAGCCCATCCTTGGAGATGATTCTTCAGTACATGTGGAGTTAGGCCCCGCCTCCAGCATCTCAGAGCCCCTCAGACTGTGATGTGCTTGTTGGGTAAGCCCTGATCTCTGCCCTTGTTCTGAGGTTCTCAATCTGGCCACGCCTTAGCACTGTCTGAGGAGTTTTTAAATATGGAAACCTGGTTCCCACCTTCAGCAATTCTTATTTGGCATCTAGCTTTATTTTTTATTTTTAAAGAAATATCTGCCTTTGTAATTCTACTCTGCAGCTAGGGTGGGGAACCTCTAAATACAGAGGTCAGAATCCTGTATAAAGGACAGTGAAAGGCTATATTGTGAAGTAGGGCACTCCATCCAGCAAGGTCAGTTGAAATTATGGGGAAAATATATCATGGCTGGGGACTTCCCTGGTGGTCCAGGGCTTAAGACTTCGCCTTTCAATTTAGGAGGTGTGGGTTCCATCTCTGGTGGGGGAGCTAAGATTCCCACATGCCTCACAGCCAAAAAACCAAAACGTAAAACAGAAGCAATATTGTAACAAATTCAATAAAGACTTTAAAAATGATCCACATCAAAAAACTAAAAAATACGCATCATGGTTGAAACTCTTCAACACATGTATCATTCTGGCCCATCCCTAATCACCATAAAGAAGATAATTTCTGATAAAATCACAACTTCAAAATAGGGAATATATATAAGCATACTGTAACAAGACCTGCTGACTAAAGAAAATAGCATTTGGACTGTAACATGTAGCACCGACTTCCCATCAGCCTGTGGAATCCACTGTCTGCTAGGTGAAAAAAAAACTATGGTTCACAAAGAGAAATACACGAAGTCTTCCCAAGCCCTGAGTTCTCAGAATTTACCAGCAAACTGTTGCTCATTGTAAAAAAGCTTCTCTACAGCCGTTCTTGCTGGAAATGCAAACATCCTTCCCATGTGACTCTGGTAGCAGGCCCATTTAACAGCCGCAGCCCGGAAAGAACAGCCTGGCACTTCCCTGAGGCCCACTCAGCAGAGTCACACACCCCCGCGTCCTGGCTGGACCACAGGGTGGCTCCCTCCGTGGAGCCCTCCAGCACCAGGTGCCAAGCGAGGCTCCGCTTCCTGGGGACGCGCGCCACCTACTCCTGCCCTCTCCCAGCACCAGACGCCCTAAAGAGACAAAACCCCTGCAGGAAGGCAAGCTTTACAGGCTCACAGCCGGAGCATCACATGAGGTGGTGAAGGGGCTCAGAGCCGACTGTATGGATGTGGGTGCGGCTGTGGGCCTCTCGGCTGCCCAGCCCCCAATCCCCTCCCCAAGACACCAGGGCAGGAAGCCCAGGCCTGGGGTGGATGGTCACCGTGGGACCCTGCCTCTGGAGCAGAAGAGGAAGGAGACACACTTGGCCTGTTGGAGTTTCCTGAGTTTTCACCTCCTCTGCTGGAGGCTCCAGAAAAAGGCTGAAGATGGAGAAGGGGCCTTCAGATGTTACAAATCCTGCAGCAAATGCATGCATTCATTCATACACTACTTCTTTTTTTCTTTTTTAGTTGTAGCATGTGAGATCTAGTTCCCTGACCAGGGACAGAACCTGAGCCCCCGGCATTGGGAGCATGGACTGATAACCAGAGAGTGAACCTCTAGGGAGGTCCATCACGTACTTATTCTTACATTAAACTAATTTAAGACAAATAAGGGCTTCCCTGGTGGCTCACATGGTAAAGATTCTGCCTGCAATGCAGGAGACTCAAGTTTCATCCCTGGGTTAGAAAGATCCCCTGGAGAAGGGCATGGCAGCCCACTCCAATATTCTTGCCTGGGAAGTCCCATGGACAGAGGAGCCTGGCAGGCTACAGTCCATGGGGAAGCAAAGAGTCGGACACAACTGAAAACAAATAAGATACAGTCTCCACTCTGATGGAATTTACCGTCTCCATGGGAGATACACACACACACACACACACACACACACAAGCACATGCTCAGTTAGCATAATACAGTGTTAGTGCAACATATATAAGAGTACCATGGAATGTAAAAATCAAGGGCAATTATTTCTTGGGTTGGTGTGAGATGCTGGTAAGGGAAAACTGCACTCAGAGGTCAGTACTTAGGTGGGGTCGTGAACAAGTTTGTTAAGTGGGCCAAGCGGGGGATATGGTCCAGGTAGCGCAGGACACGGGCGCTTGCTGTGTGTTCTCCAAGATGAGCAATGATTCCAGCCCTGGTGCTGCACCCGGCCACCGTTCTCTGTGCTTTATATGCGTTCGTCTCGTGTCATCGTCTCGGTGGCTCTGTGGAGGGAGCACTCCTGTGAGGTTCACAGATGCAGTGACTGGGGCTCGTGCGTCCATGCTAAGTCACTTCAGTCGTGTCTGACTCTTTGTGACCCCATGGACTGCAGCCTGCCAGGCTCCTCTGTTCATGGGATTCTCTAGGCAAGAACACTGGAGCCAGTTGCCATGACCTCCTCCCGGGGATCTCCCCGACCCAGGGATCTAACCTGCGCCTCTTACATCTCCTGCATTGGCAGGCAGGTTCTTTACCACTAGTGCCTCCTGGGAGGCTCAGGAGATGACATAACCTGTCCAAGGTCACACTGGGGCCGACGCTATCTAACAGAGCCGGGATCCTGGCTCCCAAGCCCACGCTCTTCACCTTCGGGGTGTGCTCATCCCTGTACACTTGGAGGGCTGGACCCTACCATCCAGCAGGAGGAGGCATGACCACAGCTGAGTCTGCTGGGGGTGTCACTCAGACTTGGTATGAGCTCTGCAAGGGCCATTTAGGGAGCTTGTAGCTTGCTTTTTGGTCATGAGAAACCATTGTGAGATTTTAAGCTGGAAAAGACCATGATGAGACTTGAGTTCTGACAGTGACTGTGGAATTGATGGGTAGGATAGAATGGAGGGCAAAGGGGATAAAGAGGATAAAGTTTCCATGGGGAGGAGAAGGAAGAAGAGAGAGGAGGAGATCCATGCCATCATCACAATGCCTAGTGTACAAAAGGAGTTCAGTAATGTCTGCTTAAATAAACGTCTCGTAGTTGTCCTCGTTGGCATCTGGCTTCCCCTGGAAGCCAAGTCTGAAATAAGGGTTCCACTATATGTGTGCCTGTTCAGTCACTTCAGTTAATCTGAAGTGAAACTTCAGGGGATCTTCCCGGCCCAGGGATCGAACCTGCGTCTCCTGAATTGCAGGTGAACTCTTTACTGACTGAGCCACACAGGGAAGCCCAGGGGTTCCACTATGAGAAGTTTCTTTAGGAGGCTACGTCTGTGAGCACCTGGAGCTCAGTCCTGGGGGGGCGGCTGGGGGCCAGTGTGAAACACACCCTCAGAGTCACCCCAGGAAGAGAGCAAGGGGGTCAGTATCTAGAGGCCAACTCGGTTAGTAGTGGAGGGTTTGCCTCTGGGGGTGGTAATTTCCTGGTACCAGGGCTGCAGGAGCATCATTTGGGGAAGGAAAGGCAGGCACAGGGGTGTGGCTGGAAACCCCTGGGACACATGGCCATCAGGTGTGTAGGGATAGACAGAGATGCCTGCAGCATCAGTCTTGGCCAAAATGGGAAGAGTAGAAGCTGAACGATGAGATGCCATTTCTCCAAGAGAACTCTCCCAATGAACTTCTTCTGAATTCCTCTCACCAGGACATAGATACATTATCCTTTCTCCCTCAGGAACTGTGTTCCCAGTGGTGGGAACTGGTGTTTCAGACCCTTCCATTTTATTGCTTCGGTGAACTCCAGGGAATTTCACCACACACCGTGGGGTGGCTTCTGGAGAAGAGTATGTCATTCAGAGTCGAAAGCTAGAAACTCTATCAGTGGTCAGAGCTTCAGTAGGAAAAAGAGAAGGGGGGAAACAAGGAGAAAAAAAAGGACTTTTGCTAAAATTAGCATAAGCCCCAAACCCAGCCCTTGTAACTGAATGTTTTCACAAGACTTAGCACTTAGAGTTTCTGAACCCAGGGAACCAGAAACTAGCACAAGATTTCCTTTTTTTCTGGCTGATTGTGGAGCATTCATCTGAGAAGAAACATTCCCTCCATCCCCACCTGCTCCCACCTGTTCGCTCACCTTGGGATCCTGCTCAGCTTCCCAACCTACCAAGATCTTATGGGCCCACGTTTTTCTGTTTTCCATCACAACTGTGTGTATGAAGGCATCTATTCTCTAATTTGAACAGATGAGATGATTTCCAAACGTGTAACACTTCCCCGTCTGCTCCTGGAGATATCAAGGGAAAGAACCCCGCAGAACATGTTCTGTTGTGCAAAACCATGGGTCTTTGTTTCAAAGTATGCTCCTGGGGTTGCCCAGACACTGAGGCCATGGCCATATGGCCAGGGTGGACACTGTGGCTAAATTAAAATAGTTGATCGCGAGGCTGCCCTGGTGGCCCAGTGGCTAAGACCCTGACTAGCAACTAAAAGACCACCACCACCATTTGGAATAAAGGATGTTAGCCGGGGACAAGCCCAGAACTTTGGCTTCCCAGGTAGCTCAGCTGGTAAAGAATCCGCCTGCAATGCAGGAGACCCTGGTTCAATACCTGGGTTGGGAAGATTCACTAGAGGAAGGCATGGCAGCCCACTCCAGTGTTCTTGCCTGGAGAATCCCATGGACAGAGGAGCCTGGTGGGCTACAGTCCATGGGGTTGCAAAGAGTCAGACTCGACTGAGTGACTTCACTTTCAGTTTCACGTAGTCAACAGAGAGGCAAGAGCTCCAGGGAGGCAGGCGTCAGTGAAGAGGAGCCAGAGAAGGCACTGATGGGGCCAGGGTGGATTGTTGATAGCCTGCACGTGTTTACTTTGAGGAGTGGTCTGGGTAGGAAAGGGACTGTGAAAGGTTTAAGAATAGGGGATGGTTTGCAATCAGAGGAACCACCAGGGAAGATCTCACTAATTTTCAATGTTTCCTTTCAAAGGGCTCAGTGTTTGAGGCAATATTTTCAATGAATGCTTCCAGGACTGTGCTTTTACTGGTGGGTGCTGGGCAAAAAATAAAAAAATCCTTCACAAAGGATTCAATAGTATCATTTCCTGGAAATTCTTCAAAATAAGGGGACATACAGTCCCTTGGGCAAGACAGAAAATTATCAATAGGTGGCAGCCACTCCAAGTTTCAAATCCAGCCTTTTATAAAGAAACCATTGTTTTCTTACACATGGAAATTGACTAAAAGGGACAATAGCCAATAATGGTCTTTCTTGCCTGTGGGTTTCCAGGTTGTATCTCCATGGAACTGCAGTTCATCATTCTCAGTAATAATAAAATACTGCTTTTCTTGCACATCTCCCACCCTAAACAGTGTGTTTAGGTGCCTGCAATGAGTTTCTCTTCAGGGGAACAAGAGCTCACATCTACCACAAGAAAATTATCTTGTTGGCTTGGCTACTACAGCACCATGGTAACTAGCCGCCTGATATCTCAGGGACAACCTCACTAACAATTGACGACATACAAATTAAAGCAGTGAGAAGGCGTTTAATATTGATAAATACATATTTGATTGACAAAAATGTAAGATAGTCATAATATCCAGAGAACTGAACTCTGGTGGTATCAATCATTATAGTTACACTTTTTAAAGATTTTTTTTTTTAGTTGGACCATTTTTAAAGTCTTTATTGAATTTATTACAATGTTGCCTTTGTTTTATGTTTTGATTTTATGGCCAAGAGACATGCGGGATCTTAGCTCTCTGACCTGGGATCGAACCCACACCCCTATATTGGAAAGTGGAGTCTTAACCAGTAGCCTGCCAGCAAAGCCCCTATAGCTACTTTTTATGGCTTTGTGTTTTGTTTTTTTTTTTACTAGTTTCTATTAACACTGAAGTGGAGACCACTCCTTGGGACTCAGAAGTTCTGCTTCCTGGTGTCCACCTGTAGGACACTTCACACACACACACACACACACACACACACACACACACATGCACATACACACACGGGCCTGTTCAAGAGTATTGGCCAAGGCTTTGTGTTTAATGGTAAAAAAAATATACATTGGGAACAGGCCAAATGTATATGTAAAAATATCAGTGGACCTAGAAGACATACTGATGAAAAACTTTTTAAAAGCTGTACATACATGTATTTAGCATAGTGTCATTTATGTTACTATACACTGAATTTTATTCTAAATACACTGGAGTGGGACGTCGGTGTGGGGAGAAAGGAAGAAAATTTTCACTTTATCTGGTTGTTTTTTATAAGCAGAATGTATTTATGTATACCTTATGAAATGTACATAATTTTTTAAAGAAAGGAATAATTAGATGCTGTCAGAATCTCTGATTTATTTGGGTAGTTATAAATTTGGTGCCTTTATGTAGGTATGGCCTTGAATTAAAATGAGCATTACTCTGGGGACTTCCCTGCTGGTCCAGTGACTAAGGCTCTGTCCTCCCAATGTGGGGGGGCCTGGGTCGAACCCTGATCAGGGAACTAGATCCCACACACCACAGCTAAAGAGCCTGCATGCCGCACTACGATCAGGCACAACCAAGTAAATAATTTTTTTAAAAAAATAACATTAGTCCTTTTTTCTCCTATATTTTTCTATAGTTGCATTAGATCTATCACTGAAAAGTGATTAAAACTTTGACATAACATTATATTTAAAATAAAGGTTACAAACAAAAAATAAAAATGAATGCAAAATAAACATAAGGCCCCTTTCCACCCTAACATGTTTTTGAGTCTATAAGATGTATATTACTTAAAGGTTTGAGTATTATTTTCTAGAGAAGCAAATTGACTTGTAGTGTAGAACAACAGACTGGTGCATTTGCCTAGTTTTCCAAGACCCTAATGATACAGAGGCTGAGTGTAGCTTGTGGCATCTTTCATCAATGCCAGGCCTTCAGAATGAAAAAGAACACAGCTCATTGCCAGATACATCTGCCAAGTCCCAATTTGTGAGCACAATTCAGCTCATTTGCACGTTTATCTTGATCCTGAGAGTTGCTCTATTAAGAAATACAAGAACAATGACATTGTCCCCTGGTTGGAAAGAGCTATGCCTTTGGTTGCCATCATCCTTAGCAATAAAAATATCCAGAAATATATTTAAACTGGATTGAAGGCTCTCCTCTGGTGACCTTTTAGGAGGTTCATTCTGAAAGACAGGGTTTCCTCACTGAATAAGCCACGAATGCCAAAGTTCTGTTCTATCTCAATAATTTTGTCAAATAAGCATTCATCATTCAAGAGAAATAGTTCAGTCCTGATTTCATGCATGAGGATTTTCTAGTGCTCATTTCCCTGAGGGCTTGTATTAATCACCCAAAGGATCTCCTATCAATAAAAAGTAGAATAGAGGATTTCCCTGGTGGTCCAGTGGCTAAGACTCCATGCTCCCAGTGTAGGGGGCCTGGGTTCGATCCCTGGTCAGGGAACTAGATCCCACCTGCTGCAACAAAGATCAAAGATCCCACATGCCACAACCAAGATGTGGCACAGCCAAATGAATAAATTAATTAATATTTTAAAAAAATAGAATAGACTGCTGTCTGGGATTTAGAGCTAAATATTGAGGATATGGCATGTTCAGGAAGCTCTGATATTTGTACAAAGAAATGATGGAACTCAGGAAAGAATTGATGTGAGTCACCGTCAACAGACTGCTGTGGGGTGGGATGCCTGAGGCAGCTGCTGTTCTGCCTGCCCAGGCGCCATTCTTTCTCCTGGTCCAGCTTCCTGATTTCTGAAGCCAAACCCAGCTTCTGTATCCCAAAACTGAATTAACTCTCAGGGACAAAGTTATGGGTGAAGTAGTAAAGAATAGCTTTATTGCTTTGCCGGGCAAAGGGGACCATAGCAGGCTAATGCTCAGGAAACTGTGTGTCCTGACCTGGAGGGGGTAGTCAGGAGTTTTATAGAAACGGTTCAAAGAGGGTGCGGTCAGTTCACGGACATTCTCCTGTTTGGCTGGGGGTGAGGTGAGTGGGAGTCAGCATCACCCACCTTCTGGTTCCTTCTGGTCTGGGGTCTACCTGTTTGTGGGCCGCAGGTAATTACCTTTTCCCACCTGGAAGGGGTTTCCGTATCTGCAAAACAGCTCAGGTGTTGCTGTGCGTATCCCCTGAGGGGAAGCCAGGCCCCCACCCCAAGGCTGCACGACTGTTCCTCCTGTGTCTCCTCTCCCTTCCCTTCCCTGATTAACAGCTACTTGAATCTGCTCCTTGGAGCTCAAGGAAGGTCATGGAGGCCGAATGAAGCCTATTTCCCGTAATCAGGAAACAGGGTACACAGACGGGCTTTTGCGTCCAAGATCCCCACAGGGTCCTGCTCGTTCCATTTCCTTTGTGGAAACACCCCACTCCCACTCTCAGTTCGTGAGGTTCAGGTGGGACTCTGGCCGTCATCTGGCTTTGGGAGTGGGCATGTGACCAGATCTGGCCATCAGAGAACTGTACGCTGCTGGTCACGGAAACTGCTTCAGGGATGGGCACTTGACCCAAGCCAAGCTAACCAGAGACCAGGACGCTCTGCTGGCACTTCTGGGGACAGGGTGCCCGTGTTGTTCTGGTAGAGTTAAGTTCTGGGGCTCCAGGTCACCTTCTGCAGGGAGTGCCTGCCCGCAAATAGAGCCAGCACTGAGAGGAACAGAGCCAAGACACGAGGCAGCATCCTGATCGTATCTTTGAGGACTGAGGTTGGCACTGAGCCTCGGACCTCTGTTATATGGGTCGTGTTGGTTTTGTTTGCAATTTGAGTGACGCTAACTGGCAAACAGATTTTGACTGATGAAACCAGGAGTTCAGTGTGTTTTCTGTACTGATGAGCAAGCCTGTCCAGAGGTTGCCTTCCTCAGGTCGCCCTGCTTACCTGAGCCCTAATTCTTTGTCTCAAAGTTCAGTGAAAATATTACCTTGTCCTTACAGTCTTCTAGACCTCACCAAACCTCAGAGAAACTTTCTCATTTGAATTTATGAGCACTTTGTTTAAAAGAAGTTTTTTGTTTATTTAAAAATAGGCAGAGATCATAAACAATAACAGCCCCTTTTTGTTTTTCATCATATATTTACACAGCCTCTCTCCATAGAGACTGTAGTGGATCTCAGGCTCAGGAATCACATCATACCTCCATCTGTCTCAGCCCTCTATGCTCTATGCAGATGCTCTGTAACTGTTCGAGGGCGACACATCTAAAGGGTCACAGCGTCTGTGACCCAGCCCTGCTGTTCCATCTCAACTACCTTCAGCACGCCTAGCGTGTACACATACCCTCAGCCACACATGCATATACCATGTACACAGACCCCCAACCAAAGGTGCACATATCATGTACCCAGACCCCCCCAAACAAAAATGCATAAACCATAGCCACTTATTCCCAGCCAAACATGCATATACCATGTACAGAGACCCCAGCCACACATGCATATATATGTACACATACCTGCAAATACATTCACACATGTACATGTGCTCAAAACATACATGTATACACCATATATATGAACTTTCAAGCAAACACATATAGCATCTTCACAGACCCTGCACATACACGTGTCCTGAATTCACTGACGTAGAGTGATGTGCTTCTCCTGTGTTGCCTTGAAGACCCTATTTGGGGGAGGACAGTTCTAGAATTCAGTGATGGCTGGGCTGTAGTGACACACGGTCTGGTTCCTCCTCCCCATCTCGGATGGAACAAAGGGCAGAAGGAAGGGGAGCCCTCGTTAAAGGGAAAGGAGGGTCTGAATATTAAGTCAATCAGCATGAGGGCCTGTGTTGCTCACCAGCTCCAGAATGGAAAGGGTGAAATGAATTCCTCCTGCACCCTAAATACTTGTCAGCGCAAACACAGACTCACCCTGGCCTGGGCCCTGCTCTAAATTACACGGGACTGTAAGGAGCTGGATCTGGTCTGGCCGGGTGAGAATTTTTAATAGCAACGCACAGAGTGACTCAGGCCGGCTCCCCTCCGGCGCTGGCAACTCTCGGACCTGGGTTTCATCATCCGCTGGAGCAGCCAGGCTTCGTTTCCTTCTGTGTCTCCTCTGGTTGAGTGAGCTGAGAAGTTACTTAAGACCGTTTCTACCCGAGGAAAAGAGAGGTTGAAACAAAGTTTTAAAGAAAACTGTGGACAAGTGGCAACACTCGGGGCCTGGGAGTCACTGACCGGAAGGGCTTTCAGCAGCTCCTGCCCCGCAGGGAGCATCCGAGGGCCTCCTCCTGGAGGAAGTTCACAGACAAGGACGGCAGCCAACCCCTCCTGAGTGTGTGCAGCGCCCCCTCCATGCCAGGCGCTAAACACACGGCCCCTGCTGCACCTTGCGACGGGGTTCCGCTAAATGCCACTCGAAAAAGGCCTGAGATGGGACTTTCCCGGCGATAGGCTTTTGCCACAGGGGTTCAATCCCTGGTCCGGGACTAAAATCCCACATGCTCATGGACCAGCCAAAAATAAAAGGAAACAATACAATAAATTAATAAAAAATGAAATTAATGAAATAAAAATCAAAAAGGCATGAGAGCGCCAGGCTTCCAGCATGTTCAGGAAGGTCACTCCAGCAGCCAGGCCATCCCTTTGCCTCCCCTCCGCCACCAAATCCCTGATGCTGACCTTGGGCGTCGCGGCAGAGACTGATTCCGTCTGGGTGGCGACACGTGGGCGAGCCCTCCCCGTGGGACTCGGCTGCCGGAGGACCCGGGCAGCGACACAGTGACAGTTTCATCATCCTCGGCACCGAGCTGGAGAATGCCAGGCCACCTGAGCCTTTGTTATGTGTCCCGTGTCCGAGCCTTTGTTACGGCCCCTGACTCCTCCCCGCGTCTTCTGGTCCTTCACCTGCGTGGCTGGAGGTTTCAGAAAGAGCAAGGGAAAAGGGAACACGGGTTTCCGAATCACCATTTCCTTTCTTTTCTGCAGATATGAGAAAGGGATCATAGCGGATGAGGGTTTAATCTGTCCTTCCATCTAATCCCTTGACTACCAGGGAGGTGAGACCGTCCACCTTCTCATTTGCAAGGACGTCTTTGCCCCCAGCCTGTGGTTTTCCCGGTTCGCATGTGTGCTTTGCTCTCAGGAAAGAACGTGGTGGCACAAATCTGCCCTCTGCTGGCCGTGAGAAGATTTTAAGTCGTGAAAAAAAAAAGAACTGCGCCCCAGAGAAACGGGAGGATGGAGAGATGACCGCATTCTCCAAAGCAGGACGCGGATTTAGAGGTTGGCAACAGTGCTCAGACTGAATATTGGCGGGTGTGTCTGCCAAAAGTTGGCTATCTTATCAAAAATGTAATGGCTTGTGAGAGAGTAAAAAGTGGCTTGAGAAGTGGAAAATCACTAGGCGTGAAGCCAGCCATCCATGGCCCCGATGTCACGTGGCCTTCCGCTGGGCAGTCCTCAGCTCCGTCAAATCGGACAGCAGGACCTATAGAAGGAGAGTGTGGCGACAATAAGGCCACCTAGGGACACGTTATTTGTGCTATGATTGCACTTCACAGACTCACCCACGTGGCACAGGACTCAGACATCTCGAGTCAGCGGCTGAACTGCTTAGATGGAAATTCAGTTGTGCCGCGTATAGATGTCTGTCCCGGGCTGTGATTGTCACCGCTCCCTGCCAGAGTCTAGGGGGCAGAACTGGACTCCTGCTGTGGGAGCCTGAGAGCTGATGGGTGGTGGTGTCGGGGCTGGTAGGGAGCTTGTGCTGCCCGATTCCAGGCGAGGAGCTCGAGGCTGCAGTGTGTCCTGGAGGGACCCCTCCCTTCCCAGCAGGTTCTGCCTTGCGCTGGCTGGTTCCAGTCTGAAAAGATTACACCTGCCTTCTCTGTAGTTTTTTCGTTGTTGTTTTCAAAACAAACAACAAATGAGAGCTGAGAACAGGAACCTGACCAGGGGGCAGGCCAGAATTCTGTTTTGGAAAGGGGCCGTTTGTGTCTTTTTCCCAACTTCGGCTTCAAAGAGCCTGGCTGTGGCTGAGCCAGGAGACACACTGGGTCCAGGCTGGGGGGCGGGCAGGGGGTGATCCCTGGCACTTCTGTGGGAGAGCAGGGGGCCCTGCGCCATGGCAGTGGGTGGGGGCACAACTCTCCATCTCTCTGCCCTTCGATCTGTGCCCGCCCTTGGCCAGTGCCCACCCTCGTCGCAGGCGCTCATCTGCAGGCCTTCGGGTCTCACGGTTCCCTACAGACAAATGAGGAGGCTGTGGGTCCTGAGAAGGGGCAGGCCTGAAGTCTGGCTCTCTCGCAGTTGTTTGTCTTGATTCTGAATAAGTTGTTTTGTTTATTTTTCCCAAACTGACTACTTGGGAAAAACGCCTTGGTTGTCTCTGGTTTTCGTGTCTTTTCCCCTTTTTGTAGCCTATGTAAAGAGTTGCAGGGACCCAGATAGCAGGGTGAAGGCAGCCATCCTGAAGGACCACAGGATCCTTAACACCGAGGTTTGGCTTCAGAAACCAGGTGAGCTTTGCTAGGCATAATCTGAATGGAGAAAGCAAACTGCCAAAACTCACATCCCCTGTCCAGCCCTGTTCATGTGAAGAGCTTGGTGCTTCCCCTACTCTTGAATCATGATATTCAGACTAGGTGTTGATGTTATGGTAAGAAACGAAGGTGTATATGTGTGTGTGTGTGTGTGTGTGTTAATATATATATTTATATATGAATACACACACATCTACGTTTATGTGTATGCGTGTGTTTCAAGTTGCTTCAATCATGTCCAACTTGGTGACCCCATGGACTGTAGCCCGCCAGGCTCCTCTGTCCATAGGATTCTCCAGGCAAGAATACTGGAGTGGGTTGCCATGCCTTCCCCCAGGGGATCTTCCCGACCCAGAGATCGAACCTGGATTTCTTATGTCTCCTGCATTGGCAGGCAGGTTCCAAGGCCCCCTGGAGAAAGGCATGGCAACCCACTCCAGTATTCTTGTCTGGAGAATGCCATGGACAGAGGAGCCTGGCTGGCTACAGTCCATGGGGTTGCCAAGAGTAGGACATGACTGAAGTGACTTAGCATGCATACACATACACATACACACAAAATAGACAAATCCAAGGCTGTGAGGTGAATGAGTGTCTGCGTTTGGAGTCCACAAAACCAAAATCCATGTTGAGCAAAGTGCAATCCATACACAACAACTTTTTCAATAACCTGTATGTGTCTGTCCATTGTGAGTGAGCCCCGGTCTGTTTTCCTATGAATATACTTTGAACTGCGGCCATTCTGCTCACATTGCCCAATGTTTAGAGGAGGTGTGGCCCTCTCAGGGTAACTTATTTCACATATTTGCTGCTTACTGAGCAAATGTCTGACTGTGCACTGGGGTGTAGTCAGCAGTGCTGCCAATGGCAGAACCTACATTTGGCAGAGATGCTGTGCTCCAGGGGCTTCCCTGGTGGCTCAAACAGTAAAGAATCTACCTGCAGTGCAGGAGACTCAGGTTCAATTCCTGGGTTGGGAAGATCCTCTGGAGAAGGGCATGGCTACCTACCCACTTCAGTATTCTTGCTTGGAGAATTCCATGGACAGAAGAGCCTGGTGGGCTACAGTCCATGGAGTCACAAAGAGTCAGACATGACTGAGCGGCAAAACAGCAACTGTGCTTCATTCAGGTAGAGATTTCACTCTACCCATCACTGCAATTTGCACCTTGCTCTGTGGACTCGGAGGCCTGTGTCCTGTTCCCCAGAAATCGAAACATGCTTTCAGCCTGTCCACCTCCCTTGGCTGCTCCTGGCCCTTGGCGTTGGCCCCCAGGGGTGTTCACAGTTGCTCAGGACAGAAGGCTAAGATGGAACCTCAGACCAAAGCTGGACTGGATCTTCAGGGTCAAGCTCAGACTGGCTGTGGCCCAGACATTGACCCTACCCAGAATTGCCAGGAGGATTTTGCAGCTGTTGGTGGCTCAGTGGTAAAGAATCCACCTGCAATGCAGGAGCCCCAGGAGGTATGGATTCAATCCCTGGGTAGGGAAGATCCCCTGGGGGAAGGCATGGCAACCCACTCCGGTATTCTTGCCTGGAGAATCCCATGGACAGAGGAGCCTGAGGGGCTACAGTTCATAGGGCCGCAAAGAATCGGACAGGCCTGAAGTGACTTAGCACGCACACACAGGGCCGTAGGGCTTACCTCCCTCTGCCGAGGTCCGGCATGTGGCCGGTGTGTAGTGAGAGTGAGCAGGTGTGTGCCTGCAGCCCTCGGATACCTTTCCTGCCACATTTTCTTTTTAATCCCAAACAACTCATTGAAATGTCTCAAAGCCGATCAGGTTGTGCCCAAATGAACCCTACTTGAGTGAACTGGTCAAAGCGATGGATTCCGGCCCTCTCAAGACTTCTTCTCCAATCAGAGTGGGGACCTTCACCCCGGTCCACAGGTTTCCTCCAGGTTCACTGCAGCCTCTGACCCTAAGGGCGTGAGAAGAATGAACACGGGGTGGAGCTGGCCTGGACTCGGCGTCCCGGCCTGGCCCCTGCACTCGAGGCTGCCCTGCACCAGGGGGACGGAAGCAGGGACCCGAGGACCTGGGAGCGGCCGGGAGACCTGAGGGAGCCTGGTGTTCCAGGCCAATGAGGAGAAAGGGGCTGGGGAGGGATTCGCGCTTCAGTCGGAAGATTTGCAATTGCTAACCCATTCCTATGAGAGGCATGGCGCCCTTTGTCATTTACTGAGAATATGTGTATTTTAAGCAATAAGATTCTGCTGGTCAGACTTTTCTGGGCAGTCTCGGTGGCACATTTCCTGTGATGTGATTGTTCTGGAGACAGTGGCGCTAACCACGGGGAGAAGCTCAAATAAAATCGATCCCCCTCCCAAGAAACTATTAAAAGAATAATATAAACCCCAACTAGGAGAATTAAATAAAAATAAAATTAGAACTTAATTAAACAGTGAAAACCCAAAAGCTGATCAAAAAAAGGAGTAACAAGTATGTAAAACTCTGAAAACCTTGGGAAAACAGAGAAAAATTATAAATGTGCAACATTGGAAATTATTTTTAAAACTGTAAAGCCGTGTATATCTGAATATGAAATGGCTATAATGAAAGAATACTGAAAGAAATGGTAATTTCTAGTAAAACATCACTAGCATTAACCCAAAGAGAGGTAGACATTTTGAAGCAATTGTTAAAAGAATAATATACTACCATGCTTTTACTAACATGCTGGTTGACAAACAACCAATGCCTCCCAGATGGCTCCGACTGTCACAGCCTCTCTACCAGGGACCCCTGCAACTCCCTCCCCTCAACAGTCCAGCCGTCTAAGCGTTAATGCCCAGGACAGTGGCAGGCCACCAGCTCTAAAGTTAGAGTCCATTTTGTTGGTCAGATCTCCCTTACCGTATAACACCAGCTTTAGGAGACTGCCCTTTTTTCAAGTCTGAGCCTAGAACCTGATTCCATTTTACATATAAACACAAAAGTAGCATGACTTACATAATAACTGACTTTTAGAAATACAACGATCATTTACATAAAGGGAAGATCATATTTTGTTTGGATCAAAATGTTACTAAGAGTTGTTTCACATTTCAACCTGGTGGTATTTGAATCACCAGCCGAGGTGTATCAGTCCACATCTGTTAGTCACATTCATGACGTTTCTAGGTACAAATCTTTGACTATTCGTGTTTCCTAGTATTGGGTTGCCCGAAGGGTCTTTTTTCTTTCATAAGATGGCTCTTGAAGCACTTAGTTATCTTTACCTTCATTTAAAACAATTCTGTTAGATTGTATGTGACAGCATTTAAAAAAGACATCAAAATTGGTGAATTTTTGTGTAGCCATTTTAATATTGAAGATGGAAGAGAAAGCAACTTTTTGTCATAATGTACTTTATTATTTCAAGAAATGTAAAAACACAACTGAAACACAAAAAGATCCATGCAGTGTATGGGAAGGTGCTGTAAGAGATCAAACATATCAAGGGTGCTTTGTGAACTTTCATGCTGCAGATTTCTCTCTGGACAGGTAGACCAGTAGAAGTGGATAGCAATCAAATTGAAACAGTCATTGAGAACAAACAACCTTATACCATGTGGGAGACAGCCGACATAGTTGTTGTTGTTCAGTTGCTAAGTCATGTCTGACTCGTTGCAGCCCCATGGACTGCAGCACGCCAGGCTTCCCTGTCCTTCACTATTTCCCAGAGTTTGCTCAAATTCATGTCCAGTGAGTCAGTGATGCCATCCAACCATCTCATCCTCTGTCACCCACTTCTCTTCCTGACCTCAGTCTTTCCCAGCATCAGAAACTTTTCCAATGAGTCAGCTCTTCACATCAGGTGGCCAAAGAATTTGAGCTTCAGCTTCAGCATCAGTCCTGCCAACAAAGAGTCAGGGTTGATTTCCTTTAGAACTGACTTGTTTGATCTCCTTTCTGTCCAAGGTACTCTCACGAGTCTTCTCCAGCACCACAGTTTCAAAGCATCAACTCTTTGGCACTCAGCCTTCTTTGTGGTCCAATTCTCACATCTGTGCGTAACTACTGGAAGAACCATAGCTTTGACTAGGTGGACATTTGTCGGCAAAGTAATGTCTCTGCTTTTTAATATGCTGTCTAGGTTGGTCATGGCTTTTCTCCCAAGGAGCAAGCATCTTTTAATTTCATGGCTGCAGTCACCATCTGCAGTGATTTTGGAGCCCAAGAAAATAGTCTTTCACTACTTCCATTATTTCCCCATCTATTTGCCGTGAAGTGATGGGGCCAGATGTCATGATCTTCGTTTTTTGAATGTTGAATTGTAAGCCACCTTTTTCACTCTCTTCTTTCACCTTCATCAAGAAGCTCTTTAGTTCTTCTTCACTTTCTGCCATTAGGGTGGTGTCATCTGCATATCTGAGGTTATTGATATTTCTCCTGGCAATTTTGATTCCAGCTTGAGCTTCAACCAGCCTGGAATTTCGCATGATGTACTCTGCATATAAGTTAAATAAGCAGGGTAGCAATATACATAGCCTTGACATATTCCTTTTCCAATTTTGAATCCGTTTGTTTCCATGTCTAGTTCTAACTTGCTTCTTCACCTGCATACAGGTCAAGATTATATCCTTTGCAGCCCAAGACGGAGAAGGCTGTATGTCTTCTGTATGTCTGTATGTCTCTATACAGACAGCAAAAAGAAGTCCAGGAGATGACTGTGGCTCAGATCATGAACTCCTGATTGCAAAATTCAGACTTAAGTTGAGGAAAGTAGGGAAAACCACTAGGCCATTAAGGTTTGACCTAAATCAAATCCCTTATGATTATACAGTGGAAGTGACAAATAGATTCAAGGGATTAGATCTGATAAACAGACTGCCTGAAGAACTATGGATGGAGGTTTGTAAGATTGTACAGGAGGTGGTGACCAAAACCATCCCCAAGAAAAAAAAAAACGCAAAAAGGGAAAATGTTTATCTGAGGAGGCCTTACAAATAGCTGAGAAACGAAGAGAAGTGAAAGGCAAAGAAGCAAAGGAAAGGTACACCCATCTGAATGCAGAGTTCCAAAGAATAGCAAGTGGGCTTTAGGAAACATTACTATGAACAAAGCTAGTGGAGGTAATGGAATTCCAGCTGAACTATTTCAAATCCTAAAAGATGATGCTATTAAAGTGCTGCACTCAATATGCCAGCAAATTTGAAAATTCAGCAGTGGCCACAAGACTGGAAAAAGTCAGTTTTCATTCCAATCCCAAAGAAGGGCAATGCCAAAGAATGTTCAAACTACCACAATTCTACTCATTTCCATGCTAGGAAGGTCATGCTCTAAATCCTTCAAGCTAGGTTTCAACAGTACATGAACCAAGAACTTCCAGGTGTACAGGCTGGATTTAGAAAAGGCAGAGGAACCAGATATTAGATTGCCAACATCTGTTGAATCACAGAAAAAGCAAGGAAAATCCAGGAAAACATCTACTCCTGCTTCATTGACTAGGCTGAAGCCTTTGACTGTGTGGATCACAACAAACTGTGGACAATTCTTAAACTGACATACTGAAAATATCCAAATCAATAGTTGAAAAATCAATTGCACCAGCTTGATTATGTTAATTACTTTGATGTTTAGGTTCCACATAAGTTAAGTGATAAAAACCTTGACCACATTTCCACATGCAATTCTCTGCTGAAATGTAAGGTAAATGTTCCATTTTTTAAAAACAAATTGTGATGAGTGGTGAAACAGAAGAGATTGTGAGGCAAGTAAAATGAAGCAACTGCCAACCACACTAAAGGCTGAAGTTCATCCAAAGAAGATGATGTTGTGTATATGGTGGGATTGGAAGGGAATCCTTTATTATGAACTCCTTCTGAAAAACCAAACAATTAATTCCAACAAGTACTGCTCCCAATTAAACCAACTGAAAGTAGCTCTTGATAAAAAGCATTTAGAATGAGTCAGCAGAAAATGTATAATCTCCCATCAAGATACCATAAGACTGTATGTTCGCTTCCTTAGTGACCAGGCAAAAACTGTTATAGCTTGGCTGGGAAGTTCTGATTCATCGGCTATATTCACCATACATTGCACCTTTGGATGTCCATTTATTTCGGTCTTTACAAAATTGTCTTAATGGAAAATATTTCAATTCCCCGGAAGACTTTAAAAGGCACCTGGACAGTTCTTTGCTCAAAAAGATAAAAAGTTTTGGAAAGATAGAATTATGAAGTTGCCTGAAAAATGGCAGAAGGTAGTGGAACAAAAGGGTCAATATATTGTTCAATAAAGTTCTTGGCGAAAATGAAAAATGTGTCTTCTATTTTCACTTAGGAATCAAAGGAAATTTTTGGCTCACTCAATACTTTCTTATAGAAATTCACAGCATCTTATTATTAATTGCTTTTCCAATATCCCCTTTGTACTTCAGTTGATCATATTCACTTTATAAAATTGTGAATATAGGCAGTTTTTAAACCTATGAATCTCAATTTAGAATAATAAAAGAGGTGCTAGTGAACTGAGTTGTGTCCCCCAAAATCCATATGTTAAATGTTTAACCCCCAATGTGATGGTATTTGTAGATGGAGTGTTTGGGAGGTGATTAAGATTCGACAGGTTCATGAGAATGGGGTCCTCCTGGGGGATTAGTGCCCTTGGAAGAAGAGGCCCCAGAGGTATCAGCCTGCTCTCACCCTGCTCACGGGCACTGAGGAAAGGCCGTGTGACTGAGGAAAGGCCGTGTGAGCTCACAGCTTCCTACAAAGCAAGGGAAGAGGCCTTGGGGTGCAGTCCACCCGGCCAGCACCTTGGTCTTAGGCATCTCAGCCTCCAGAAGTCTGAGAAAATAAAGTTCTGCTGATTAAGCTAAAAGTTTCTGCTGTTTCATTATGATAGCATGACCAGACTAGTAGAAGGGATGTTCTAAAACATTTTTTATAAAGGAGAGAGAGCAATAGGATTAATAGGATTAGGACACTGATTTCACTCCCATAAGATGCCCATTCGAGGATCAACTTTTCACTATTGAAACCTGATATTCGTTCTCCCTTTGTAACAGCATCCAGGCTTTCCCAGGTGTATTATCTCTCTCCTATCATGTCTTACCTGGCTTACTTGACCTTCCTATGAGGAAGGTGAAGTTGAGCTACAGCCTCTCATTGTCCTAACATTACAAAGTGTGGGTGAGAGACTGAAGTTCAGCAAGTTGTAATCGCCTTTCCACAACTTTGAATCTTGAAAAGATGGATATATTAATGGAAGAAAATAGCCAGTAGTGCCCTAGGGTCATGCCTCGTTCTTCAGCCTTTGTCAGCCCCCTACCAATAAATTCTCCCTGTGGTTTAAGGGAACGTTGTATTAGAGATCTTAATTGAAGCAGTAAGGAGAGAAAACACAATAAATGTTCTTATACAATAGAAATAAAGACACAAGATATGCTTTATTTGTTGATGGCATGCATGATTGACTATCTACAAACCCTGAGTAGCTCTCTAGTGCAAACTAGAGAGTTTGGTAAGAGAGCTACTTTCAAAATATCAGCAATAAATTTTAAAATGAAAAATCTCTTTATACATAATTGTCAAATACATAATTGTCAAGGTAGTATGAGTGAGTTGGAAAAGAATTTCCAGACACAAATAATTTCAGAAGGGGGAGAATTTACTAACAGCAAAAAGCAGAGATGAGGGTACTGTGAGCACAGTGGGCTGAACCCCTAAGAGGCCAGGGAAGGTCAACAGGGTGTTGTTAGAACAGTGGGCTGGCTCAAGGGAGAGCTGTTGCTTTTCATGGATTAGTAGTCAATTTTTATAGTCTCAAGACAAAAAAAAAAATTCTGCTGGAAGGTTGGCATTAGGTGACTGGTTAGGGCTCAATAAGGTGACTATCTGGGTGGACATTTTTGCCTAATTTGGGGTCAGGAAGCCTGTTGGTGATGAGCAGGGGGGCTTTTGACAATAGTTACAAAGGGGCTCAGTCAGATTAGGAGGTGACCTTGGCTCTGGGCTCCGCTTCTGTGCCCTTGGGGCAGGACTCCACAATAGTAAACCTTTATAATACAGAAATAAATTTAGCAACAACAGATTAGGATCTACATAAGAAAAGCATAAAATATTATTAAAAGGTATAAAATAAGACCTGTTCATCCTGGAAAGGGTTAATATCACAAAAGAGCAATTTAATCCAAATTAATAAAATTAAAAAATCACAACCTGTTTTTTTTTTTTCTTTCTGAGGTACAACAAGGAGAAAAGTACAAAAGTATTTAAAGATCAACACTTTTCTCCAAATCTGGAAAAATATCATTTGGGAGTAGAATGGGGAAGGAAGATATTAAAATATCAGAAAGTTACGGAGATCAAAACATTTACTCCAGGGAGAGATTTTAAACACAAACATACAAACAATAAAGATGTTGGAAAGGAATTTAATAGACCATATGAGTGATAACACCTTTTAAAACAATGCAGGAAGCACAAAAATGCAAAGAGAAAATGATGGACATATTTTAGTAAACAAAAGTTAAGTATTTCTATACAGATATCCTAAAAAATATATCACAAAATAAAAATAATACACTATTCCCATTCATGATAAAATTGGACTGAGTAATTAATCTGAAAAAGAATATCTCCAGAAACTTACAGAAAGAGTGAGATACCACTGTACACACACCAGGATGGCAAAAATTAAATATCGAGCGCAAGCGGATCAAGTAGAATATCCATACACTGCTGGTGGGATTAAAAATTGCTTCAGCCAGACTGAAACACTGCTTGGCAAGACCTGCTAAAGATGAATATCTGATACAGGACTTCTACTCTGGTATATTCTCAGGAGAAACACACACACGTTTCTCGAAAGGCACGTATAATTGAACATAGCAGCTCTGTTTGTAATAGCTCCAAACTGGAAGCTACCAATATAGAAGGCAGCTGTTAGGTCCAGCAACCCCTTTCTGGCTGCATATCCAAGGGAAATGAAAACAAATTATTGAAGAGATGTCTGTATTCCTCTGTTTGTGCACCATTCACAATAGCCAAGCTATGCAAACAACCTAAGTACCCATCAACAGATGAATGTTTTATATATACACACAATGGAACACCATTCAGCCGAGAGAAAACAGAAAATTCTGCCATTTGCAACAACATGGATTGAACTTGAAGATACTATACCAAGTGAAATAACTCAAAGAAAGGAAAATGCTGTCTGATCGATCTCTTAGAGGTGATAGCTAAGAAAAAGATCCCCGAATTCATAAAAGCAGAGCATAAAAAGGTGATTAAGAGGAGTTGGTGGGTAGGGGAATGGTCAAGATGTTGTTTAAAGCTACATGCTTGCAGCTAGTAGACACATAAGAGCTCTAACACACAGTGCAGTGATTACAGACAACACTGTGTTACAAACTGCAAGCCTGCTGAGACTAGATCTCATCTGTTCCCAACACTAAAAGTGACATGTGAGGTGACAGAGGTGTTACCAAGGGCTATGATGTAATCAGACTGCAATATAAATGGATCCAATCAATATGGGGTACAACGTATACAGTTTGTATGTCAAATACATCTCAGTGTTAAAAATTTGATCATATGACTGGGGGAAAATTAATCTATCTAAACTTCAGTTTCTTCTTTTACAAAATGGAGCTAATGGTGGAACTTACCTTGTAAGGTTATGAAGTTAATTGATAAAGGACAAAGTTTGCAGAACTATTTCTATTGCACAGGACATGCTCAGTAGACAATAGTAACATTAGGAGGAGTTAGGAAGAGAAGGGGACATAGAAGTAGTAGTCATGCTACCAGTATTAGAGAGGAAAAAGAAATTTACATGTAGCACCAATTTTTATCTATTAGATAAAATTTTTATCTATTAGACTGACACAAATTTAAAAGTCTGATGACACCAGGATGTGCAGAAACAGGTGTTCATATGTGTCTGGTGGAGGTGAGAATTGCTACCTCTCTTGAGAAAATAAATATATGCATTACAATTGCAGTTAAAAATATTCAAGCTTTAGACCTAACAATCCCATGTTGGAAATACATGTTTTAAGAATAACGAATGTTTCTTTTTTTTGCTAATTTGGGAAGGGAAATTAATACAAAAAGAAAAGATTAAAGCATACCAATGTTCAAATACTCTTAAAAAGAAAGTTAGCAAATGTGGTTAGGAATGTTAAGGTAAGAGAGAGAAAGAAAATCTGCTCCTGCCTGCCTCCTGCTTCTGGGTTCAGCCTAAACCCTAACAGCACAGAAGGCCGGCTCCGCCTGCAGTTGAATTTCTCATCTTCCTTGTGTTTCTTTCACTTCCTCCGCTGGGCCATCCTCAGGCTTTGGGAGCACGCTGTTTCCGCTCATGAAAAGATCAGGAACAAACACTCCTACTGCTCCTCACCTGATTTCTTTGGGCTTAATTTATTTCACGTCATTTTGCATGTCAATTTATTTTGGCTGTGGGTCTTCATTGCGGTGCGCGGGCCTTCTCTAACTGTAGCTCGTGGTCTTCGCTGCCACGCAGCGTGTGGCATCTTCGTGATGGAAATCATGTCCCCTGCTTTTTTTTTTCTCTTCTATTTCAAGATTGCTAGCATTTTTTGCCAAGAATAAATGTTGAATTTTGTCAACTGATTTTTCTGCATGTATTGAGACAAACGGTTTTTCATTTTTAGTTTGTAAGCATGATGAATTATATTGATTGATTTTTAATGTTACATGAACCCCAGGTAAATCTTTATTATTAGATACATAAACACAGGATTATTATGACCTATTGATAAATTTATACTGATATCATTATTAAATGACCTGTTCTCCTTCACTTTAAAATTTGCCTTGATATTCATGTATCCACTCTAGCTTTCTTTTGATTAGTGTTAGCATGCTGTATCTTTAAAAATCTTTTCAATTGTAACTATGTATGTCTTTAGATTTTAAGTGGGTTTCATATAATAATGCCTACTTTTTAATTCAATTTGACAATCCCAGAATTTTAATTGGAGTGGTTAACCACTTAATGTTACTATTGATATTGTTGGGTTAAAATCTACCAGCTTGTTGTTTACTTCCTGTCTGTTCAATCCGTTCTTTGTTTCATTTTCCTTCTTTTTGTGCCTCCTTTGGGTTAATTTGGTGTTTTATAAAAATCCATTTATCTCCTTTGTAGACTTACTGGTTGCTCTTCTTTATTGTGTGATTTTGATAGTTGCTTTACGGTTTCAAGAAACATCTCTAACTTACCACAGTTGATCTTGAGTGATACTGCATCCCTTGACGTAGGCTATAAGGACCCATAATAGAGAGGACCCTGTGGTCCTTGCCCCCCAGGTCCCCAACCTGCCTTTTGTTGGTAGAAAAACTTTAGCCCAAGGATAGGTTTAATCAGAGAAGTGAGAAAATGCAGAAACAAAGGGGAGCAGTCAAAGAAAACCGAATAATAATAGTTTGGGCAGCAAGCAAAATCAAAGGCTTTTAGTCCCTCTTCAAGGGCTGTCGATAATATTTTCAGCCATATCCTGTGAGCCTGTAGATACTGAAACTCCTACCAGGTGGAAGAAGTTAACTACAGGATGAACAGACGAGCCAGGCCATGAGTTGCCACAATTCCAAGAACTGGCCTCAAAGATATGAGAACAAGCCAACTCTGGAACTGAAGATTAATAACCGCACTTTAAACAATCAAGATGATGCTGGTCAGACCACACATGACCGATTTCAAGATGACTGTCAGCGCTGACTGTGCTGTCTCTGCATGTAGCCCCTCCCTCCGTCTATAAACGCTCTTGCCCATTGATAGTCAGTGGGGGGAGTCGGCCTCTCGACAAGCATCTGCCCTCCTCCTGCCCACTGCCAGCATCCAAAATCAAGCAAACTTTCGTTTCCACCAACCTGGTTTCTTTATCGGCTTTTGAGTTGCAAGCATTCAGATCCCACCTTCAGTTACAGTAATATTATTATCCATTTCTCTACTCCCAGCCTTTGTGCTATCATCATATATTTCAATTCTATGTTATGTTATAAACATCACATACCTTGCTGTTTTCACTTTAAACAGTTAATTTTCTTTTCAGGAGATTTTGAAAATGAGAGAACAAGTATTTTATATTAACTCACATGGTTACCATTTTCAGGGCTCTTCATTCCTTATGTGGGTCCCAAATTTCCATCTGGTATCATTTTACTTATCCTGAAGCATTTCTTTTAACATTTCTTGTAGTGCAAGTCTGCTGATTATAAATTCTGTCAGTTTTCATATGTCTGAAAAAGTCTTTATGTCACCTTCATTGTTTAAAGAGGTTTTCCTTGGGTATAGACATCTAGATGGATGATTTTATTCTTTCAGTACTTTCAAAATGTTCCACCATCATCTAGCCTACTTATGAACATAAGTCATTCTGATCTTTTTTCTTCGTATGCAATATACCTTTTTTCCCCCTGGGTGCTTTTACATTTTCCTCTTTATCGCTGGTTCTAAGAAAGTTGATTAATATGAGCCTTGGTATAGTTTCCTTCATATTTCCTGTGATTGTCTTCACTGAGCTCTTTTGTGTGTGTGTATGTGTGTGTGTGTGTGTGTGCGCACGTGTGTGTGTGTTTAGTCGCTCAGTCGTGTCTGACTCTTTTCGACCCCACAGATCGTAGCCCGCCAAGCTCCCCTGTCCATGGGATTCTCCAGGCAAGAATACTGGACTGGGTTGCCATTTCCATCTCCAGGGGATCTTCCGGATCCAAGGATCAAACCTGCATCTCTTGTGTTTCCTGCATTGGCAGGCAGATTCTTTACCGCTGTGCCATCTAGGAAGCTATTTATTATTGTTTTCTATTAACTCTGCCACCTGTGTCATTTTTGGTTTGGTTTTGATTGTTTTTTTTCTCCTTAATGTGGGTCATATTTTCCTGCTTTTTTATTGTTTTTTATTGAATGCCATAAATTTTTAATATTTTCTTCGTATGAGCTTGCGGTTATTTTATTACTATAAATATAGTTAAGCTTTCTTCTAGGCATAGAAGACATCCAATTGTTAGAAGCCAGGGTGGTGCTAAATATCCTACAATGCAGCTCTCCACCCTCAGAAAAAGAATTATCTGTCCCCAAATGTCATTAGTGTTGAGATTGACAAGGCCAACCGTGGTCTTTTCGGGGGTTATTCTTCTGGACTTTGGAGCATTTCTTCATGTGCACGTTCTGCTCAGCACTCAGCATCAGGGGACCCTGCTCGATTCTCTGGCGTGTCTCTGCGCGCATCCTGCTCTCGGAACTCTGCCCTGAGAATCTGGCTATCTTGGCTTTTCCCCCTCACAAATCTGTGTCCTCAACTCAAGAAGACTGCTGGGTTTAGTCTGGGTCCCCAGCCTCACTCTGACCGCAGACTGGAATCCCTCTAGGCAGCAGCTGGAGGAAGCTTCTCATTTCTCTTCTCTAATGGACTGCTATTCTACATTGCCTGATACTCAGTGTCCTGGAAGACATTTTTTCTTATATGCTTTTCTGATTTTTATTTTAAAATAAAAATTTTTCCAGGCAGAAAGGTAAGCCACATCCTTGCTACTCCATCTTGTCTTGGAGCAGAAGTCCTGTTTCTGACATGTTTGAGATCCAGTTAGAATTAAATCATTGATCAAAGTGAAGTGAAAGTCACTCAGTCGTGTCTGACTGTTTGCAAGTCTATGGACTCTACAGTCCATGGAATTCTCCAGGCCAGAATACTGGAGTGGATACCCTTTCCCTTCACCAGGGGATCTTCCCAACTGAGGGATCAAACCCAGGTCTCCTACACTGCAGGTGGATCTTTACCAGCTGAGCCACAAGGGAAGCCCAAAAATACTGGAGTGGGTAGCCTATCCCTTCTCCAGCGGATCTTCCTGACCCAGGAATCGAACTGGGGTCTCCTGCATTACAGGCAGATTCCTAACCAACTGAGCTATCAGGAAAGCCCAAGCTAGCAGTCCACAGCTGAGTCTTTCTCAGAAGTGTTTTTGTTGTTTGTTTCTTTCAAATAAGTTATCCATACTGAAAAATGATGAAGTTTTCATGTAGTAATCCATATTTCCAGCTATTTTTGAAGCAGCATTCCTGAGGATATGTCAAAACGACTGTAGAGTATTTAGAGCCTTTAGCTTAGGCTTTGCATTGGGTAGGGTTGGAGTAGGGCTGGTTATCTTCTTCATTGCCCTGTGCTTCATGCTCCATTTTTCTCCATCCTGCCTTGTGCCTGGGATACTGGCTTCTATGACTACATCCTAAGACTTCTTGGTCCTCTGGCTTTGCATTGCGTTTGGCCAATCAGAGGTCTGGCAGGGAAGCTGAGAGTGGGAGAAGAGTTTGGCTGCCTATTTGCTGGTTGACTACAGGCAGGCCACATCCTTTTTTGAAAAGTTGCAGCTTTTGGCAAATGCTGGGGGCTCAGACAGTAAGGAATCTGCCTGCAATGCAGGAGACTTGGGTTCGATCCCTGGGTCAGGGAGATCCCTTGGAGAAGGGAATGGCGACCCACTCCAGTGTTCTTGCCTGGAGAATCCCATGGTCAGAGGAGCCTGGCGGGCTACAGTCCAGAGGGTCACAAAGGAGTCAGACACAGCTGAGCGACTAACACACACCCACACCGCCATACTTATCCGTCCTTACCCATACTGTTGTCTCTCTGGGTCCCAGTGACTATGCCTAAGTGCAAGAGGCTGGGAAACAGCGTAACCATGGGACACTTAATGGACATGACTGCCCCAGCTACAGAGACTCCAGAAAGAGCCCTGATTCCTCAGGACCAGGTGAAGAATGTGACTCACAAGCCGTTTTCTAAAACTCCACTGGGAAAGCGAGCACGACAGAACATGGGAATACTTGCTTTCCCTTTCCCAGCAAGTCTGTGCTTGTTTTTGTGTTTCTTCAAGGGAAAGAGGAGTAGCGGGAAATCATTTGAGGCACTGCCCCCAGATTAAGGTGTAGTTACATTCTTAGAGATTCTCTTCTGTTTGCATCCTTTCAGAGGACTGTTTCATCAGGATGCTTAGGATCACCTCCTTCAGACTGGTCTATTTATAACACAATTTGTTTTGACAGCTCTGAGCAGAAGAGTCCCTAAAGGAAATATTGATACCACCATACATTTTATTCTAATCATATTTTCACTCCTTCTGATCTCAGTTTGTGCTCAGCCTTTGAGCACAGATACACACTCCAAGTACAGGCGTGCGTGTGCATTTTTGTACACTGACACAACCCCAGCTCCTGGGTGATTTTCTGTAGCAGCTATGTGGTCTCTACCTGCAGCTTCTAAAAATTTAGTGATAAGCGCAGTGTAGTTGGTTAATTAAATCACCACTTACTTGGTTGAAAAGGTGGTGTACAAGAAAAACTGGAATCCTGGAAGAAGTAAAATGTCAAAGAACGTTCTTAGATTTTAGGTGTATAAAATAAAAGGAAACACCTGCCTGCCAAGATTAAGAAAAGCAGCACATATGTAGGGTAAATTTACTACCCTGGGTTGAATATAGGTCAAAGAGCAAGAAGGAACAGACACCACTCCATGACAGGTCTAGATTTTAGAAAAAAATTAGAGAAAGATGAATCATTGATCCATTGAGATCTGAATATTGTTCATTTCAAATATTCTGAAAAACAACAGAAAAATAATTAAAAACTATGCTTTAGAATTTAATGCTGTCATGACTAGATATTTCACACACTTCTGAAATGTTTTATGTTTATAGTGTGGGTTCCAGGGACGCCCCTGGCGGGCAGTGGCTAAGAATTGTGCTCCCAGGGCAGGGGGCCTGGGTTCAAACTCTGGTCGGGCAGCTAGATCCCATACGCCACAACAAGACTGAGGATCCCGTGTGCCACAGCTAAGACCCAGTGCAGCCAAATAAATAACCATTAAAAAAAAAGAAGTCTAGGGTCCACACGCTGGTTTCTCTTCAGATCATATACATCTTTCACCTGTTAAAGTATAGGGCCCACCCCATGGTACACTGCAGAGCCAGCGGACTCCCCCACCCCATGGTACACTGCAGAGCCAGCGGACTCCCCAGGGACACGTCAGCCCCTGGGGCTCTCCTGTGAGTCACGTGCGCTCACGGCTGTAGCCATCACAGTGTCCCTCAGATCTCCAATCCCAGGGGGAGAAGTCCAGGTGCCCAGGGTATTAAAATCAGGACACTGCACGAAGAAACGGTGACCACCAAAGACAGACTATCGTAGCCGACATTCTGACCGCCCGGTGGCCTGTGGAATGGGTGACGATTTGGTGCCTGCAGTGGGGCTATAGTGACACATGTAGGGGTTAAATCTACCCTTGTTACTCATAGAGTTACCATGATATCCTCAGTCACGAATTGCACCCCAATTCCAGAAGTTCTAGGCTGTGCACTGTGGATAGTAACCTGGAAATCCCCAGGACGCTCCCCAACCTCTTCCCTTCCCCAGGTCCCCTCCTCAGCTCTCCCTTCCACTGCAAACTCACTGATAAGAAACCATCTCTCCTTACTCATCACAGATGGAATCACCACCTCCCGATTTGACAGCCCTTTTTATCACTTATGATTTCCAAGGGATGTTTATCAGTTCTGGAAACATATTTTTAAGGTGATTAGGAGATTGATAATTTGCCCTGGGAATAGAAAAGCCAATAGTCACACACTTTATCACTTTGTTATGCACTGGTTTACTGTGATTTCTTAGCAATCTGTGCATGGCAAACTGTTTCAATAAATATGGATCAATCTTATCCACTGAGGTACTCTGTCCATCTTCTCACTTGGTTTCAATGACCCATGTCCCCCAGAGGGCAACAGTTACTTTCCTGTGATGATACGTAAAGAGCAGAGACCTTAGATTTTTGGTTCACTCTGTGTAATGTCACAATCAAAATGTCATTATGATCTTTAGGAGATATCTGCACTCCCATCTTCACTGTGGCATTATTCACACTAGCCAAAAGATGCAAACCACTAACCTAAATGTCCACCCATGGGGGAATGGAAATGTGAAAATTGGCATGTATATTATTTAGCCATAAAAAAAGAAGGAAACCCTGCCTTTTGCAACAACATGAATGGACTTTGTGGGCATTATCTATATTTTGAATTTTTATTTTATACTGGTGTACAGATGATCAACAATGCTGCAGTAGTTTCAGGTGTCCAGCAAAGTGATTCATTTATAGATATACATGTATCTATTCTTTTTCAAATTCTTTTCCCATGTAAGTTATTACAGAATATTAAGTAGAATTCCCTGGGCTACACAGCAGGTCCTTGTTAGTTATCTGCTTTGAACACAGCAATGTGTACATGTCAAGGCCAAATTCCCAGTCTATCCCTCCCTTACCCCACCATCCCCGCCTGGTAACTATAAGTTCATTCTCTAAGTCTACGAGTCTGTTTCTATTCGATAAATAACTCGATATCTAGCATTTTTTAAAGATTCCACATATAAGCGTTATCATGATATTTGTCTTTTTGACTTACTTCACTTAGTACTTCACTTCACTAGGTCCATCCATGTGGCTGCAAATGGCATTATTTCATTCTTGGTAACAACTGAGTAATATTCTGTCTTATATATGTACCTCTTCTTCTTTATCCATTTCTCTGCCGATGGACGTTTAGGTTGTCTCCGTGTCTTGGCTATTGTGAACCGTGCCGCTATAAACATTGTGATGCATGAATTCTTTCAAACCATGTTTTCCTCTGGATGTATGGCAGGCATTATTCAAAGTCAGACAGAAAAAGACACTGTGTGATCTCACTTATATGTGGATTTTAAAAGGCAGGACTCAGGGAAATAAAGAGAAGAATGATGTTTGCCAGGGCCTGGGGAGTGAGGGGAATGGAGAGGTGTTGGCCAAAGAGTACAAGATTATAAAGGGCCCAGTTATAAGATGAATAAGCTCTGAGGATTCAGTGTGAATGGCATGGGGAATAGCTAATGATATTATTATGTATTTGAAAATTACTAAACGGTAGATCTTAAGTGTTCCCACAGCATACACAAAAGTAGTAGTTATGTAATGTGAGTGAGGCGTTAACTAATTTCATTGTGGTAATCATTTTGCAGTATACCCATGGATAAGCAAATCATCAGGCTATACACCTTAAGTGCACACAATGTTATATGTCAATTATATCTCAGCAAAGCTGAGGGAAAAACACTTTAGAAAAAACCAAAGTGCCATTGAGTAAAACTTTTGCCTGCATATGAAATAAAAGCTGTATTGAAATTTACCTCCTTTGTCAAATCCCCAAAGAAAAAATGGGCATGGTGAGCATTACCAGTGGACAATGGGAGGGCCCAAAGAGAGACGATCCGGGTGGAAGAGCTTCCTGGTGGAAGAGACCACCAATGAGATACTGTTGCCAAAAACAGAATTGTAATCAGATGAAGTCTCCATATCTATTTACTAGTTTGTTGGAAACGCAAGGGTCAGAGGATCAAGTTACCACCACAGGAGTTCAATCAGCAAAATCCAGAACCTGGAAAAGTAGACGAAATAAATGCTTAAACTTCTTCAACAAATGGCAAGGAAAAATAAAAGAGGGAAGACTTCTAAATTAAGGGAATTAAGATGATCAACCAGATGTGTGGGACTTTTCTGGATCCTGATTCAAACAAACCAACTGTAAAAAAACAGGAACAACAGCAAAAGCTTTATGAGCCAATCAGGGAAACATGCCTGGATATTTCATGACATGAAATTACTGCTGATTCTATAGATGGGATATATATGTCTATATGTGTGTGTCTTTATAAAGAATCCTTATCTTTTAGGGTTGTGTATGGAAATAATCGAGGATTGCCTGCCTGCTCAGTCGCTTTGGTTGTGTCTGTCTCTGTGCTACCCTGTGGACTGTAGCCCGCCAGGCTCCTCTGCCCATGGGGATTCTCCAGGCAAGAATCCTGGAGCGGGTTGCCATGCCCTCTTCTAGGGGATCTTTCCAACCCTGGGATCGAACCCAGGTCTCCTGCATTGCAGGTAGATTCTTTACCGCCTGAGCCACCGTGGAAGCCCAAGAATACTAGAGTGGGTAGCCTATCCCTTCTTCGGGGAATCTTCCTGACCCAGGAATTGAACCAGAGTCTCCTGCATTGCAGGTGGATTCTTTACCAGCTGAGCTACCAGGGGAGCCCAGAAGACAGATATATGGGGGGGTTCACTTCTCTTTACTCTCTTGTATGTTTGTAATTGTCCATAATCATTTTTGAGTAAATTTAAAAATCTCTCAAACAACAAGATCCTACTGTATAGCAGAAGGAACTATACCCAATCTCCTGGGATAAATGATATGAAAAAGAGTATTTTAAAATAATGTATATAGGTGTATAATGGAATCACTTTGCAGTACAGCAGAAATTAGCACAACATTGTAAATCAACTATTCTTCAGGAAGAATGTAAAAAATTAAAAATCCTACGGAAAAAATCTTTCATTTGCCAATGAATGCACCTGAGTTTACCACTATATATCTTGTTGTAAAAGTAGTAATTAATAATGCCTCCTGGACTACTCTGGCTGTACAGTGGATAAGAATCCACCTGCCAAAGCAGGGGACACGCTTCTATCCCTGGTCCGGGAAGATTCCACACGCTGCAGAGCAACTAAACCCACGTGCTGCAAATACTGAGCCCCAGGGTCACGGCTACTGAAGTCCCTGGGCTTAAATCCAGTGTTCCAAAACCAAAAGGAGCCCTTGCTCTGGCAACTAGAGAAAGACCCCCGCACAGCCAAGAAGACCCAGCACAACCAAAAATTAAATAAATAATAATATCTACTAATACTACTCACAGCTACTCAACAGCTTACAAAGCAGTGAAGTTCATCCTGCCCTCTTTCGCCCTGGGCAATTCATCAGACGAGCCAGCTGTGACTGCAGCTACTGAGCGGTGGCCCAGGACTAGAATTTAAAGTCTTCCAACTTCAAGTTCCCGGCTCCTGCCCTCACACCAAGGAGCTTTGGGATGAAGGAGGGGAGGTGGGACGAAGACTTGCTTGCAGAAGCTGCAGGGCCTGGGGCGCCTTACTCGCCGTGGCCGCCAGATGGCGAAGCCTGCCCGCCATCCGGGACCCGCAGCATCAACGGAACCGCGGCTGGACCCACCGCTAAGGGCGCGGCGTGAGCGGAAAGCTGGGTCCAGCTCGGGCTTACAGAAGTTACTGTGCGCGCCCTGCTGCCTCCGCGAAAGCTTCTAGAAGGACGCTAAGGACTTTTTAGGGAGACGGGGACAGTTTAAGCGGAGGTGGGGGTGTTCACACCGTGATGCCCACGATAAGAAGAGACCTGGCGCTTCTGGGGGCGGCCAACGGTCCATCAGAAGTCGGCCACTTTGGAGACCACCTCCGAGGGTCTGCTCCGTGTCTGGCGCAGCCACGTCCTTCCCCCGGTGACTTGATGCGTCCTCGGCGAGACGCAAAGGGCTCCTAGGGCCGAAGAAGAAAGGGGGAAGAGGGTGGAGCAGTTGCCAGAAGTTAACTTCTTTTAAGCTGTAATAAGGAGAAATTCAGTGGCCACCAAGGTCAGAGTCATCATCATGTTAAAAAAAAAAAGTGTCTTAGTTTCAGGCCGTCCACGAACGGTTCAGCTCACGGGCGGGGGAAGAAATGCAACTCCTGCGGGTTACGGCGAACGGAATCCCAGTGAACCCCAAGTGCAGGCGCTGCTCCCTAGCGTCCGCGGGGGCGCAGGAGGGATTCGATTCCAACAAAAACGCGCGCAGGTGGACGGATTCCGCAGGTCCAGTCTCCCGGGCTGGGTCGGTGGAGTTCGCGCCTTCGAAAGCTTAGACTCGAGGGACGGGGCATTTACAGAAGGGGACTGGATCAGGTCCACCAACGGGGTTTTGCAAATTGCCTTTAAAAGTGCGTCCCGAGGCTGCCGAAATCTTCGCGAGGTGAAAAGCCCCACTCGTGGAGAGCCGCGGCGCGGTGGGGGACATCGCCACGAGAGCGGGGCAGGGGAAGCGTCCGGACGAGTGAAGACTGAGCGCTTTCACTTTTTATCCCCACTGGAGGTTCAATTTCGATTAAAATCAGGGGGCAAGGTGAAATGTGTTTATTTCGGAGCGTTTCCACGACACCTGCAGAATTACAAAAAAAAAAAAAAAAAAACCACGGCATCGTACCCCCGCTCTGTTTGGTTCCGAAAGAAGGAAGAACCTGAAGAGGAAATGGAAGACCGCGAGTCTGCCTCTATCCCCAGGCTGAAATCTAATCAGAGACGGCTGACAAGGAAGGAGGTTGGACCGAAAGCTGATCTGGAGCCTTTAAACCCCCGTTGAAGAGTGGGGAGGTGATTCCTTGCAGATGCCGAGTAGGCTCCGAGCCCTGGCCCTGGTTTATAGGTTAAGAGTTTAGCTGCCCCTTCCACTCTTCCCCTATTTCTTTCCAGATTCCTCTCGCCTTTCCCAGTGGGTGGCTCCCCACTCCACCACCAGGATAGCTACCCTGCGCCCCAGCACTTCTGGGCTTCAGTTGCCTGGAGAAGGAATCCCGAGTCAGCGAGGAGAGAAATCGCACTGGGGCGGGGTGGGGGGCAGAGGAAGGTCCTGATCCGAGTTCTCCCCAAAACAGCAAAGAATTCCCGAGACTACAAGTGGAATATGCTTTTTGTTGGCCTAACTTTGAAAAACTCAGACAACCAAAAAGTGTTTGGCGATGTAAAAGGACACGTGAAGAAAATGACAATAGTATTTCCAAGTCAGAGTCGTGTCGTTTTTGCACTTCTCTTTCATTGCAGTTTGTCTACTTGGAGATGTCTGTTTGGGGCTACAACGGAAGGGAGCCAGCAGGACCCTCCCAAGCCAGGGTCCTCCCCACCCGCGCTCCCCCAGCTCAGGGTAGGTAGTCTGCGCGGGCGCGAACGCTGGGACCCCCGGCGGTGAAGGTAAACAAACGGGGCGCCGAGTCCTTGATCTTTATTTAAATAGAAGCTTGTTTATCGGTGTCATTCTAGGAGGATTAATTAGATACATCTCTTCACAATTTGGTGTCTGACACTCCATCTTAGGAATGCCTTATCACAAGGTGTTAATTGGGGCCACTCAGCCACTTACGTTTCTATTAAACACTGTCAGGGACTTTTCACAGTACCAGGTTCTTTTTACTGTACCGTGCAAAAATATACAGGACTGGAAATAGGCTGGGGCCGGTGTCTGCTCCATCCCGGAGGTGATTAGCCTTTGCAGTCTTTCCAGAAGGCAGAAGAGGAGAACACCGTTTCGAAATTCCATCGTGTCTCCCAATACGGTCCTTGAGGTTGGGGGAGGGGAGAGCGCAGACCGGGTTGGGGGGGCTCCTCGACGTCCTCCCCCGTCTGAGTTTGTCATCCCCAATAAACACACGTAAGCCAGATTTCAAGGCTTTCGCTTCCAGCTCCGGTAAAATTCTAGGCGTTTTGAACAGGCATCGCCGGAGGGGCGGGTATAGAGACCCACACCCCAAGGTCACGGCGGCGCGGGAAGGATGACTCGGAGCCGGGAAGGGCGGTGGGAATGCGAAACGCGGCCGAGGAAGGCGCGAGCTCGCGGCGGCCTTAATTGAGCGCGGAAGGGGAGGAG
Source organism: Giraffa tippelskirchi (assembly GCF_054371585.1). Classification (NCBI taxonomy): domain Eukaryota; kingdom Metazoa; phylum Chordata; class Mammalia; order Artiodactyla; family Giraffidae; genus Giraffa; species Giraffa tippelskirchi. The sequence goes on from NC_137283.1 coordinate 2,184,678, forward strand.
GGCCCGGCCGAGCGCTCGCCGCCCAGCACTAATCCTCTTAGCAGCTGCATTTCCGCGCCACGCAGTTAGCAGAATGACCCTCCCCTTCAGACCTTTACCCCGAGAGGGTCGGGAGGGGGCTGGAAAGGATTGCAAACCGGGCCAGAAGCCGTCTGCCGATAAGCGCGGCGGGGCGTCTGGCCGGGGGACAAAGGGCCCTTCGCCACACTCCTGGATTTAACTTCCGCGGGCCCAGGACGCAGTCGGGGGATGGAGTGGCCCTTGCCCTCCCGGGGAGTGAGAGCCGAAGAAGCGGCGCTCAACGCTGGGTGACCGACTCCGCAGCCGGCCTCGCAGAGCGCTCCCGCCGCAGAGCTTGCGCCCCGGCCCGGAGCTGCCCCCGCATCCCCAGCGCCCGGGGCTCAGGGAAGAAGGAAGCCGCGGAGCGGGGGTGGAGGCGGCCCGCACCCGCCTAACCTCGGGGGATCCGGAACTCGTGGGTGCTCAGAGCGCCGCGAGGGTGCCCGCGGAGCCCACGTGGGGCCGGGGATGGGAGGCCGGGAGAGGCCCGGAAGCCGAGGTCTTGGGGGTGGAGGCTTCCTCGGCTCCGTCGAGCCTGCTGCGGGCAGTCTTGCACCGCCCCTCCCCGGCCCCAGCCCCCACTGTCCAGACTTCCCAGTGCGGCGAGGACACAGCCCCCTTCATCTTCAAGAAAAAAAGATCAACAAGAACATCCCCACCCCCTCGAGAGGACAGTGTCCACTTAGACATTCTAGAGCCTTCCGTAGGGGGAGCGGGTTGGTGGTACTGTGTTCCTGCTGGAGGAAAGTGGAGAAAGCAGACGAAGATATTTGAAACAAAGATGAAAACCCATCGTACAGATGACAGAGCTAGGCCTGTTCCCTTAACGAACCACATTTATTAAAAATGACTACGACTGTACATAAAAATCCAAGGTCTCTAGAAAGCCTATAGGAGCTGGGGCGTTTCCTCAGGTTACCGAGTTGGGTAGTGGGGGTGGTAGAGGAAGAGGATGACGCAGGGGGTTTTCCTTAACACCGTTTCAAGTTAGTACAGTAGCTGAATACATTCTTAACTAGCTAAGAAGTAAACAGAATATTCCCATATGTTGCCCCCTGCTCCTGCAGCTGTGGTCCAATGATTTGCAAATTCTTTACAAAACCAAAGCACCAATTTTACATAATCTCATATACCTACGTAACGATTTATACAATATTTTCCACATTATTCTACAGTGTATCTAAGCACACACAACTGTACACTTTAAAATTCTTTTTTTTCTTTTTTGGCGACCCCCTTGCTGTCTCCTGAGTCCCATGAGGCCCCTGGCTGGCCCCAGGGGCACACAGCAGAGGCCTAGCACATGAGGCGACTGACCTTGGGCAAACATGGCTTGTTTCAAAGCCTGGGAAGATCAGTCGGGCCAAACCAGCACCTTCACAAAGCTCTTCTTGCCTCCCAGGCTTAACATCTTCTGTCCCTAGCAGAAAGTTAACAGCAAAAATTTCCTTGTTGAAGCTTAAGGCCCACCCTCCTCTCCCAGAAGCAAAACCATCTTACCACTCAGGGCTTCTATTTGCTTACAGATTTACAGACTGAAAAAAAAACACAAAGCTTTCATCATCTTTGAGAGTGCTAGGCCCTTCATCTTCACAGCCCCAGTTCACTGAATGTCTAGTGTCTCCAATAAATAAATCCATAACTTTGAATAACCTTCAAATTTAAAACACTTGAAAGTCCTCTGTTAATTTCATTAAAAAAGAAAAAAAAAGTCTAGGCTTGTTTCAGTTACCTGCAGCAATCAAAAAGCTTTGGCACCTTCTGATAGAGAATTGCACAAAACAGGACACATTGGGGTGGAAGGCAAATGTCTTTTTGGCAACAACCTAGGCAAAGAAGACAACAGAAACCCCACCAAGTCCATGGGCAAAAGGTTAGCTCATTTTGACAAGGTTAAAATAACTCTTTAGGGAGTTGTGTAAAAGGCATAATAACCCCCCATGCCTTTTGAGGTGTCTTTACTGTATTCTTCAGCGTTAATGTCCTCACACTTTATGGAGGGAGAATTTTCATTGCTAGAGGTGCTAGGAGACAGCCGCCTTCGCTTACAAGCACTGGTGTATACCCCCGAATCGTTGGAGTCAAGAGACTTGATGGATGGGGGTGTCTCTATCCAAGAAGAGCCAATTTCTTCTTTGACTTTCTCCTTGGAGAGCTGATCTTCAGAGAAGCCAGGGGGGCTTGTTCGGGAGGTCCATGGGAGTCCAGCCGCCATCTTCCTCTGATAAGAGCCTCTGCCTCCCCACCCTGCCATGGCAGGGAAGGCGGGGTCAGGGTAGTACCCCAGGGCATGGGACGTCTGGAGGGGCAAGGATTTAATGCCATATGGGAGCAAGGTGCCGGAAGAATATTCAGACTCATAGGAACCGATGTCTATTTTGTTGGTCCCAGGTTGCTGGACAGGCGTGACAAGCCACCGCTGGGGAGGGTTGGCCACCTCTTCACTCTGTTGGGGTGAAAGGAGGCCGTTGGTCTGTGGCACGGTTCTCTCGCCATTGTAATATCGGGCTTGAGGTAAAGTGTTGACAAAGGGCTCCGGGAAGAAGGACTGAACGCCGTACCGACCTCCAGGGACAATCTGATGGGATCTAGGAGAATCCGTGGGAGATGGAGTTAACCTGTCATTTTCGGAAGCGGTGTACATGCTACAATATAAAGAGAAACACTTAAAAAAAAAAAACAAAACCCTAATGTTGTCCCCAGACAGTCTACATCCCAGAAATGAAGAAGGCTCTAGAGCCTGAGCGCTGGTCTGCTGAGTGAAGGGCCAGAGTTGGGGAGGCACCAGTCCATTCTAGCTGAACTCTTGGCTCATCGGGACAACATTTCCCATCATGAAAGAGAAAGTTTCCTCCCAGGTATTAAGCATTTAAACTATAGAAATTCCATCTTTGCAAGTCCTAGAACTTGAAGAACTGGGAGCAACTCTCCCTTCCATGGTAGGGAAGGAATGCTGGTTGAGGTGGGTAGAAATGCCAAATTTAAAAGGCACTTGCGGGCCTTGCTGTTTGATGTTATGAAAATGACATCTTCTTGGTTTAAGGTTTTTCTTATGTAAAAAAAAAAAAATGAGAGGGACTAATCCCTGCTCCTGAGAGAATAAAAAAAAAAACTGGGATCAAATGGGAAGGAGGCATATAAATGCAGATTATGAAAATTTCCAATCTCCACTCAAATGTTAAAAAAATAAAAGCTTTTCATGTTTAAGCCCTTAACATTTCTTTAGAAATGAACAAAATCCTTCTGTGAAAATTCCAAAGCAAGATTAGTCAAAGCCAAATACATGCAAAAATAAAAATAGGTAAAAATCCCAGCTGTGAAAGCTCTTCCTAGAATATGGTCTCAAGACAGTGTCTGGTTCAATATGTCTCCCTCCAAGGTGACCAGGCAAGGAAAGATAAGGGTGCACTTACGAATCATAGTTGTCCCTGAAGCCTTTTGCAAAGGGGTTGTGATCAATCTTTAGTTGAGTTATCTAGATACGGAAAAAAAGACAGTCACTGGATGCTTTCTCTCTCACCCCTCACCCCGGATAGAGCTTTGGGGGTGGCTGGGGCCTCGGGGGCACTCACATCGGTGTTCTGATAGGCAGTCACAGCAATGAACTGCGTTTCTGAGAAAGTGAAGGTCTGGGTCTTAGAGGGCTCATTCAAGTCCTCCACGCCATCCTCTGTGACTTCAACAATGTGCAGCTGCGGTTGGTACTTGTGTAAAGACTGTAAGACTATCATCTGCAAATGGTACAGAGAGAAGAGCTGCCACATCTCAAAAGGAAGGTCGATTCTGCCCAATTGTATATTTCGGAATGGAACGTGCTGGCTCCTGAGCCCACAGTTAACTCTTTCTGTTGCCATTTTTGAAACTTAAAACATAGCCCAGTATGCGTGTTTCAGAAACACTCTTGCCTCTTGCTTTCCTCAGTGGCCAAAAGAGTTGTTTCTGTTCCTGATTGTTCACTCACTGTTACTGAAATCTGATAGGAAAATGACCCAAAAAAAAGTAGAAATGAGAAAGGTCAAAGGAAAAAACGTACTAGAAAGTGGCAACAGGTAGCTGCAAATATTATAAATACAGTAAAGAAAGAGTGCAGAAACTCATGAGAAAAGAGATTCACAGCCGGAAGACACCACCTCCTCTGTCACCCTACCTGGGTATTGTTGTTGTTTGCGCCTTTGTTATTGGTGAGTTTTAACTTCCCAAAGGAAATCTCCTGTCTCATCCAGTGGGAACCAGTATTAGGAGACTCGGGGTGAACATACACTTTGTTGCCTAAGAGAAAATGAAACGAAACACAAAACTCAAGCATATATGGCTGTTTGCAAATGGAGGTAGGGGAGAGATAATGTACTACTCACGGGCAAGATTTAAGAGCTAGACTTAACAATGCCCGTCTCTCCTTAGCGGCTTAAGAAGACCAGTGGAGACCAAGTAGTCTCTACTGATTCCCCTCCCAGGGGCCCTGTGCTTCCGGCCTTCCTTGGACAAAGCAAAAATGGAGCCAGCGGGCAATGCCTCTTGAAGGTCAATTTGCCGGCGTCTGAAGCTAGAAGGTCAAGATCTGATGATGGAAGGTGGTTGGATTTTTATGATAAACTCAACCTTGGGGAGGTCTTCTCTCAAGTTAAGATGAAAATGCCAGGAGCCTTGCCCCCTGGAGAGTTTATGGCAATGATTTTCTCAGAGGTAGGGATGTGGCGGGGAAGGCTAGCTAGGCTGCTGGTTAAAATTCTATACGCTAGTCGGCAAGAGGTCTGACTTAGCAATTCTCTTCCTTAATCAAACATTCAACACAAAGAAACTCCGGCTGACACCTCCAGGCCCCGGGTGTGGAGGGAGCGATGCGACATTCGGTTGTGCGTGGTCTGAGCGCGGGCTCCCGCCGCTCCACCCCGCCCAGGCCTCCTCTCTCCTCACCCTGCATGTTATTGTCCGCTTTTCCGCAGGTCACCCATTTGCCCCCCTGGAAGCGCCAGTGGTTGGGGTCCGCCAGCACCACTTCTACGAACACGTTGTAGTGGGCGGTGGGATTGAGTCCGTTTATGTTGAAGCTCAAAAAAGGAAACATGCGTCTGTGCAAGGGAACAGAACCAGGAGATGTAAATCGCGACGCCCGGGCACAGACCCACGTTCGAGTACGACCCTGGGAAGTGTACAAACAGAATACCGGTGGATAAAGTGGCCCTCACACGTACACGTACAATATTCTTGAGTTGGCAACTCGCGGGAAAATCTCTTTTCCGAAATCATTTGCCCCAAAGTTATTATTTCCCCAACGCCCGCGCTTCTGCACCCCTCACTCAAGTTCTCAGCCCTTCCAGATGCTCATTTTCTTCCAGGATGTTTCTATTTAAAAACCTATTTTTTTTTTTTTTTTTACATGTACGAGTGCCAGGGAATATTAAGTTGCTCTAGTTAAAAAACAGAAACCAAAACGCTACTGGTAAGGCTAAAAGCCTCCCTCGGACGCCCCGCTCGCAGCACACACCCCTCACTTTCCCCAGAATGAAGCAGTGCCCCCAGTGGGATTTGTAGCTAACTTTCTCAGGCCCGGGATCCCAGCCCCGTCGGACTCCAGGGCCGGCCGAACCCACTCCCTGGATCAGCCCTCGCTGCCGGCGCTCACGTCCTCGCGCTCGTCCCCCGGATGCGCCCCGTGGAGACCTTGGCGCCTAAAACCGCGGGAGCCCATCTCCAGCGCTCGGGGGAGCCAGCCCTCGCACCTTCTTGCCGGCCTGCAGGGACCCGTGTACAGCTGGGCAGGGGAATCGAGGAAATCCAGCTTTGTGCACAAGCCTCAATTTCCATTTCCGCCTCCTCCTCGTCAGTCTGGGTGAGGATGAGGAGAGCGAACCGGGGAAGCAGCCCTAGCGCCCTGCACGATGCACCGGTGCGCGGACGGGAGGGACACCGGACTGGAGACGCGGCGTCTCCACTGGTTGCGCGAGGAAACTCCCTCTCCCAGCCACGAGCGGGGTGGGCGGGCCGCGGTCCCCCATTCCCGGCCACCCCAGGAGCACACAGGCCTTCTTTGCCCCCGCGCCGCCGGGCCCCTCCGCGCTGCGCTCACCTGCCCTGTTTCGTAATGATCATCTCGGTTTGGTGGCGGTGGAATTTGAGCCACAGAGGCCGGTTGCACAGGTAGACGTGGGCGCGGAAGCCGGAGCCGGGCACCCCCAGACCCCCTAGTCCTCCGCAGGTGCCTGCGGCTGCCGCCCCTGGGTACGGCCCGTAGAGCGGAGCCCCCTGGCCGTACTGATAGGCGCCCGGGCCGCCTCCACCGCCGCCGCCGCCCGCGCCGGCTCCGGTGCCGAACTGCGCCCTCCCGGGTGGGCACACGGCCGCGGGGAAGCCGCCTGGGGGCAGCATGGAGCCGTAGGGGTAGCGCGCCCCGTTGGGAGCCGGGTACACAGAGCCGTGCGGCGCCCCGGCCGCCGCCTGGTACGGGAAGAGCGAGCAGGGCGCCGCCAGCTCCGAGCCCTGAGGCCCGGGGGACTGGAGGTAGTAGCGCTCCGAGCTCAAGCTGTCCATGGAGTAGCGCGCGCTGGCCGCGGCGGCGGAGGGCAGCTCCTCCTCCCCGCAGGGGGAGCCCTTGCGGGCGTCCGGGGGCCCCGGCTTGGCCACGGCCGCGGCGCTGGCAAAGGCGTCCCCGGCGTCGGCGTCACTGAGCATGGCCCCGGCGTCCCCGCTCCCTGCCTCGCACGAGAGGCCGCCCGAGAACTTCTTGGGCGCTTTGTCTACGTCCAGCCTCTGCGGCGAGGGGGCCGCTCCCGGGAGGTGGCCGGCGCTCCCGCCGCCGCCGCCGCCGCCTCGCGCCCCCTCCAGCGGGTAGAAGTGCGCGCCGGGCAGGGTCACGGAGCTCACCAAGAGCTGCTCCCCTAACTGCATGCTTTGCAGAGCGCAGACGGCAGCTGGCTGCTTCCTCTCCGGCCGCGACCTGATTATAAAGGCAGGATGGGGGAGCCAGCGCCCTCTTCCGAGGGGAAGGTAACTTCCCCTTCCTCCCGTGCCGGGTGACCCACCTGGCGACACGCGGGCCGCTACGGCGCGCGCACTTGCGCGCCGCGAACCCACAGCCCTTTCCGAAAGGGAAGCGCACGGAGTTTGAAGGCAAGAGGCGAAAGCTGACCGGGACGCGGTCTGCTTCCCCTTCCCGGCCCCTCCTGCCCCTCTGGACCTGTTCTCTCCTGGCCCGCACGCACAGGAAGAAGAGCTCTTAGATCTCTCTCCCCATCCACCACCAGAGCTAGCCTTTCTGCCCTTCTCTAATGACAAACTATCGCTCAGGTTGACCACTGGGAAACTTGCAGGCTGTCATTGGCTGCTTTATATATGCGAGGCCAGGGAGTGGCTTCGCGGCCCCACAGCCTCGGGACCCTCTGATTGGTTGGTGGAGGTGACACTAATTCAATTAGGCATTTACTAATTGGATCAAGTTGCCTGCGACTTTATTTTCCTATCCTTTAGCCTGATTTTTTTTTTTTTTTTTTTTTTGAGATTCTGTCCTGCTATGAGAATTAGTCCTGGTGTCCGTATTTCGCTGGAGTTTAGGGTCTCCCTAGCGGGGTCCACTCTTGGCACAGAAGTCGAGGCAGTGCTCCGAGTCGGGGTGAGGGGGTGGGCACAGGTCGTAGAGGCAGGAGGTAGAGATGCTCTGCAAGCTGATGGCCTGCAGGAAGGCATCGGTCCCTGAGGGTGAGGATCGGGGGCGAGTTGGAGAGGGGCCCCAGAGAAGTCTCTTTTCTCGTCGGGGGCTGTAACTTGAGGCACCCTTTCCTCCCCTGGAGGACTCTCTGGCTTTCAACGCGCAGGAACCACTTTTTGTTCGGTCCTACCCTTTTACCCAATGGGAAAGGTTTGCTGAGAGGAACTTTGGGCTTTGGAGATTCCAGGGACGGCGGGAGCGCACTGCTATCCTTCAGGACTGAAGTCGTCAGTTGATGAATCAGAAGCCCCGGTGGGGTGGGGTATTGGGAACTACCCTCATCCCCACGCTCGTGCCTGCTTTCAGGAGACAATCACTTTTACGCCCCACAATTGAAAATCCACTCTCAGTTTCCCTGAATCCCGGATCCCACCCCCTCCCATCTTCAGCTGGACCTGACGCCGAGAAACAAAGGTCCTCAAGCAGCCCCGCGGTTAAGATTCCCTGCGCCTCTCCTCTGCAGCGCAACACAGAAGGTGGAATAATTAGTGAAATAATCAGTTTGATATTGAATTAAACCCTTTTGCCCCAGCTGCCTATTTCTCCCCTGCGTTACTGCAGACGGCAGAGCAAGACGATGCTGTCCTATTGTAGTTTATTAATACAGAAGGTGTGGGGCACGTTTCGTGGAGGATAGGAAGCCTGAATATTTGCTGTTAATAGATAATTACAGACGCAGCTTTTAGTCGCTCCGGGAGCGCGTTTTCCGGCTGAGAGATTGGGACTCCGCTTCCCGAACCGAACGCGATCACACGGGAAACTCTTCTCCCGCAACTCTAGGCGGTGGCAGGATTCGTTGAGCGCGCACACGCCGGTGCAGAGCGGCTCGAAGCGTTCCAACTTAGATTCCAACCACAGCAGCGTAGACATTGGCGCCTCGGGGTTAGAGAGCGAGGCGGTCCTTAACGCACTCGGACGCTCCAGGGCGGTTACCAGTCCTCCGCGGTAGTGGAAACCTGGAGCCTGCGAAGGTTTTCAGGGTCACGGCCCAGCCAGGGCGGGGGAGGGAGCAAGTTAAGCGAGTGGGCCGAAGCCCCCAGGTCCTTGGAACGCTGGTCTGGAGCGCGCTCTCACGTCGTCCCGCCGGTTTAATGCGGGCTCTGGGTGGCTCTCTGCTCTGATCACCGCACCGTCCACTCCCACCTCCCCGGCTTTTGTTTTGTTTCTGATCCACAGACGTCTTGGAGAATTGCAGTTTTCAAGTATTTTGTGCTTTGTAGACTTCAAGATACTCAACGCGGAGGTTCCGTGAGGCGGGCTTGAGAGCAAGAAGAGAAAGGGCAGCCTGGTAGGGGAGCCCGGGCTGGGGGATCTTGTTACCGCTTAAGGCTCTTCCACATCAGCCTTGACCTGAGCTGCAAGATGTTTGTGGGAAAAGGCAGGGGTGAGATCAAATCTCACGTGTTGCTTTTTTTTTTGGAGACGGAGTGGCTCGAGTTAAGTCGCACCTTTGCGCCCGATCTCAGCGAGACAGCGGGCCTCGGGGTCCCTTCGAATCATTTTCGAGGCGGCCAGGGAAGCTCTGCGCGTGGCAAAGCGCCACTGCAGGCAACAGGCATCGCTCCGACCCACTCTGGCGCAAGTAACGCGAGCCAGCTGTCCCCCGCGCCACATCAGAAAGACTTGATTTTATTCCAGCCCCAGAGCATGCTCTTGAAAGCGCGTGGGTTCATTCGAGTGCTACTTAATTATGAAATATATACACGGTACGTGTAATCAGGATTAGTGTTGATTCTTGGGGCAGGAAATTGCAGTTTATATCTCCCCACCTTCCCAATAGAGCTATTCTTTTGCCCAAACCTGAACACACTTTACAGGCAGAGAAACAAAGAGAAGTTCAAAGACAACCAAAATTCCGACTCCAGGAAACCTTTCTGGGGTCCAGATTTTTGGAACATGGAAAATACATCCATAATTTATATTACATTTATAAAAATATATATTACAAATTCCTTTTGAACATAATGAAAAGCACTGTTTCAGCTAAAGATGGTTTTTTTCTGACTGCATAGAGATGAAGAAATCTCATTTACTGTTTTTTCTGTATTAATTAATGACTACTATTATTATTACATATGGAATATATTAGTCTACATGCCTGGAAAGTTATGGATGAGCAAATCTGTGGTTGATTTCCTACATGAAATAGACTTTCCTTCTGCTGGCTCAGTTTTACTGATAACCAGGGAAAGAGGCATAAAAGTTATTTTCACGCGTCCCAGTCGCACCTTAAAATGTAAAGCTCTCTTGGCCAGAAACAGGAACGGAAAAGAAAGCTAAAGCAGCAGCTTCAGTGAACAAGTCAGGCAGGACCCTCCTTAGACTGAGTGGGCAAATAAGACAGCCTTGCAGCCTGTTTGCTGTTTGATTTCAATGACACCCCAAGCTTCATGAAATCCAAATGAGACATTTATTGAAAGGTGCCTGGTTTTATGTGACTCAACTGACAGTGTAGGGAATGCATTGAACAAAAACATCAACACTAGGGAGGAAACGTGGAGACCCCGTGGAACCCGGGACCCAAGTGCTGGCTGGATTAACTCAAACCTTGCACCTTTCAGCCTGAGCTGCAAGGAGCAGGACCCTCTGAAAGCTCCAAGGAAGCCTAGGTTAAGCCAGTGAGTGAGCCTATTAAAGATCGTATGCTGTGTTGTCTTGAGCAGTAATACCAACTTCATGCTACCATCTCAAGTTGATAACACAAACTTATTGCCAACCTGACCAAGGCATCTCTTCCTCCCTTTCTGCCCCTTAAAGGTAACCAGTCTCAGTGCGTTCATCTTTTAAAGGCAAAACTGACAAGCATTTGGCTGTAACATGACTATTACATGTCACCAGATGCATACCCAGATACATATACACACATGTGAATAAATTACAAGGGTGAGTTATAGATGAGTGCAGTGGGATGTAGTTTACCTCCCCCCCCCACAACCAAGGGGGCCCATATAAATGTCCCAATAAATTCTATTATTTTCACCCCCACTAAAAATGTGTTATCAAAACACTGTCCGTGTTATTCAAACACTTTGTAAATTCTGAGCAGACTTGCTGCCGGTTCTCCTTTTAACCCTAGGAAAACATTCCAACATTAACCGGTCACCGGTGCTTCGCCCTGACTCTGGGCAAACGTCAATGGGTTTTTTGTGGTGAGTTGGTCCTTTTACTATTTATCTATGGCCTTTTCTTTGTTGATGTTGCATTTTATTTCGCCATCTCGGGTTCACTCTTTGGCCCTTTGTTCTCTGATGGCCAGATCCCCACCTCCACTGGGCTTTCCCAGGGGGGAGGGGGCTTCCACCTCGGGAAGGCTGTTCGTGTTTAGATTTTTTTTTTGGTGTTTTTTTTAAAGAGAAGTCCTGTAAGATAACATATTTTGGCAAGGGCAAGTAGTGCTGATTTTGCTGAGAACAGCAAGGTACTCTCACCAACAGTTTCACTTACTGTAAGAATTTGATTCGCTGTCCCTCTGAAATAGACTGATCCCTTTCTTTAAAAGAAATCCACAAAGGTGTCCACAAATGTGTGAGGCAGAGGGTTACTAAACCCACCGTACTTTTCAAACAAAACCGACCAAAATTTAAATTATTGTATTTAAACTATTGAAACTATTTTCTTTAGCTACTAATCCATGTATTTTGATTGCTAAGGGCAAGTGTACTTCACTGTTAACATACAAGGAGATGGGGAAACAGGATGAAAGCTAAGAAACATACCAAGAGTTGCTTATTTCAAAAAATAAGCGATCTTAAACACTGGCTCAAGAATCTTCTTTATGAAAGTTTTTTTTTTTCAAACTGCAAGTGAACTCTGGACTTAACTGCTGTTCAATCGTCACCACCATCATATTTATGGAAGTACACAGATTCATGTAAGTAACAAGAAAGGCAAGCCAACATGAGGCAAAGTAAAGTGGAATGCTCTCAAAAATGAAGTATGGGAATGTTTGGCTAATCACTGCTACATTAAAATATGAGTTATCCAGGGCTCCGCCTATCTTGCTTATTTCTGCACCTTGAAAGGCCTGACTCTTGGTAGGTGCCCATCTCTTGATAGAAAGGAACGGGTTACTAAATCTGTAAGACGAGAACACACAAAATAGCCCAAGGACAGTGTCAGGTCTCAGACTTTATAGCCAAGAAGATGACAGTGAAAGGTTTTTTTCCTAAAGAAAAAGAAAACACAGATCTTCCTAAATCAATGGCCTATTCATCTTTTCAGGGCTGTTTCTAGATTTTTAAGGATGTTTTATGTCTTTTTTTAGACCTTTCCTAACCCAGAGTTCTTCCATTATTGCAAAGCTTCCCCTGTGCATATTAATGTGGACATTCTCCCACAGAAAAACAGAAAAGTGAATGTCAGAATTGCAGGGCAGCTGTTAATGGGAACAACCACTGACAAATACTATCCTGAACAGAAATTACTCCCACATCACTAACAGGGACGGCAGAACCAATGGAATTTAGTGTTTCAACAGAGGGCACCTCTAGGAGGCAGGTGTGGCAGGATGTCTCCACAACAGGTGGGCAGGGTTGAATCCTGTTGACCAGGGCTTCCAGCTGGAATGTCCCCTCCAGGCCGGACTTGACAAAGGGGGAGAGGGGAAGTCTGGATTGGAGAGTTCTCGCCAGAAGTGTAAAGCCCTTAAGATAACCAAGGAAGGAGAGTGAGAGGGAAGGAGGGGGGAAGTGGACAGGAAGGAGAAAACCGAAAGGGCAGTCCTTAAACCTGTCTTTTCAGATCCCTAAGAGAAAAGCAGAACGTGGCATGCAGAAGCTTCTGGGTTTGTGACGCCACCTTTCACTAGCTTGTTGGTTCTGGGCAAACTCTTTAACTTCTCTGTCCTCAATTCCCACGTGTGATGACCACAGACAGAAAGGAAAGCAGTTGGCACAGCACCCAGCACACAGGAAAACCTCCCATCACACGCAGGCAAAGCTCACTTTTTGCCCTGGACACTGAGGATTCAGGACCACCGATCTTTCTCCTCCAGAGACTCCCAGTCTGATGGCGGAGCGGGCCGGCATCAGACCCTTCCAGGACAATGTGAACCAGAAGTAGGGAGCATGAGTGGCTCAGTCAGAACCTGCGAGGAGGTGGCCCCAGTCCTTCCATCCGCTCCTCCCGGTTCCCCAGAAGCCGGGGCAGCCCAGCGCTGTCCGGGAGCCCGGCCTGGAAGGCGCACTTCAAAGGCAGGCAGCGGGCGCCTGGCCCCCGTGCGCCTTCCGCCCCCTTCTCCCTGGGGTCCCCATTAGCATCTGTTTTTCCCAGGCCTCCCGCCCGCCTGCCCCCCGCCGGGATTTTGCCGTTCCGGCGGATTAGAAAATATTTAGCTCAGGTTTTGTACTCCACCTACTTGGTTAAACGCCCGACGAGGAAGGAGTTAATAATAGTCGGAAGCCTCCCAGCGGGGCACTCTGAACTGGAAGTCCTGAAAAAGACGCCATCTGTGGCCTCAAGTTGAGAGGACAAGATCAACCCAGGAGGGCGGCCTGGAGGAGGTTCTCAAGCCTGGGTCGACCTGGGCTGCTTAACCGCGTGGCAGGTCCACGGGGCCCATGGAAGCGCCTCCCGCTACAGATTCTGGGGCTCCACAGGAAAGGAGTCTCTAGGGGGGAGCAAAGAGTAGCTGGGATCTTTTCTCCACCCAGTTGCGGTTCGACTTTTCCAGAATAAAGTTGATCCTCGAACCCATAGCCAAAGGAGGAAAACAATGAAAGAAGCAGCGGCTGACTATAGGCCAGACTCTCTGCTTTAAACTCAGCACCCTAAAATATTATCATCCCATTGTACAGAAGAGTGAAGTGATGCTTGGAGAGGTGAAGGCTGTTGTCTAAAGGCACACAGCTAAAAACAGCAGCCTGGGAACTGGCATCCAGAAGGTCTGAGCTGCGGGGCTCCAGTGGAGGGGTTAAGTACGTCCGAATGGGGGTGGAGTGCCATTTGTTGTTTGCTTTGAGCCGGGAGGCTGAGGTGGCCACTAGGATGGAGACCCCGTGTGGCTTCGGAGGAAGCGACTGGCCGGCGTTCGATGCCCATCTGTGGCCGCTGGACCTTGCCAATGAATCTCTTTTTAACTGCAGCCCAAATCCCAATCCTGGGTTCGGGTTGGTCCTTCTTGCTTGGGGTTACCATAGCAGGGGTGCGCTGCGCTCTGCAAGCAAGGCCTGGGCCAAACCCTGGGCACACAGTACCCCGTGTAGAGCAGCCGCTGGAACCCCTCCATCCACAGCGCCGGGACGCGCAGCGCCCTCGGAGCAGCCACCTCCGCCGGCGGGGAGTCTCCCAGGGCTCCGCGCGCGGGGAACGTCCGCATCACCGAGCACCGTCGCCTCAACCCGGGTCCCCGCAGGCGGCCTGGGCAAAAACTGCCGATTCCAGGAAGGAGTTGGAACCCAGGCCCGGGCTAGGAAGGACCTTCCCGAGCGTGGATTCCTGGTTTTTGCCCCGCGGCCGGCTTCGAACTCCAAAGGCACTCCGGGTTGCACTCGGGCAGTGGAGCGCCTCAGTTCCCCTTGGCACCTTTGTCTAGAATGAAAAGATATTGGGGGGTCCCACATACTCCCACCTGTCCTCCTTGTTTGTCTTTTCGCTCCACGCAGCTTTCTCTCTGTGTGTTAGGGCAGCCTCGAAGGCAGAGGCTGAACTGAACTTCTTTGACTCCACCAACCAGAGGTAAATGCGTTTGTGTATAATATGATGTAGTGTGTTGTGTATAATAAAACATAGTCTCTTTCACAACAATAGAATATGTTATGCACAACACCCTACAGGATGTAATATAAAATCAATGTAAATTTTAAAACAGACCTGCAGAAGGTTTAAAGAAGCTCAAAAAGCCGCCCTACTGCAACGTCTGGCGCCTCGGCCTGTTGGCAACTGCGATTAATTTCTTGTGTGTTTTTTCCGGGGCTTAGTGTCTGTTTGCATCGGCCAATAAGGATGTGCACCTGAATTTCCTTTTGTCTGCCCCCCACCCATCCTCAGGCTTTTATAAATACTATTCAACACTGCTTTTTTCCACTTAAAATACATCTTGAACTTAGTTCCTGGAGAAGAGGTTTTGCTAGTTAGGCACACTCGTGTAGGCACAATTGGCCGGAAACGCCCAGGTAAACGCCACCGGCGCTGGGGACGGAGAGGGTCCCCGGCAGCCGCGGGCCCCGGGGAGGTCGCCTGGTCTGCGCCCCCGGAAGCACACGGCGGGAGGAAAGGTTTGCGCAGCAGGAGGAGCAGCGGCCCCTCGCTCCACGTGTGCTGAACTCCGCCCCGGCCTCCTCTCTGTGGGTGTTTTCCTTTCTTTGAGATCCTCCCTTTGTTTGTCACCTGAGACCCCAGAAGCAGGTAAACAATCTCCGGACCCTGTGTTCCGGGGGCTCCTGGGTGGGTCAGCGATCTGTTAGACGGCGCCGGTGCTGATCAAAGCGGAGGACCTGGAGGGGATAGTCAGCTGCGTTAACATCCCGCTTGGCTTGGCTGCGGGGGGAGGATGAAATCGGGCAGATGCAGGCCTGAAATGCTTTTTACTTAAGGCTCAAGGAGTGACCTGATCCGAATTACGCCCTAAATTCCCTTTAGGCTCGAGGAGGCGGAAGCCCCCTGCGCTTCTCCTTAGAGGTCGCCGGTGAGGCGATCCTCATAGCGGGGGCGGGACGCTGGGTGTGGCACTGGTCCAGGTGGACAAGAATAAACTTCCTTGTCCCTGGGGATGGTGGAAGATACAGACAGCGTCGGGTCAGCAGTTAAGAGAGTAGCGCAGAGGTTCCCAACCTTGGCAGAACCACCTGGGGAGTTCATACAAACTCCCCTACCCAGGTGGCACCTCGGAACAAGGAAATCAGAATTTCTGAGAGTAAGACCCCGGCATCAGCATTAACCAAAGGATCTCCAGCTGATTCCTATAGGCAGCAAAGATGGAGAATTTACTGGGCTTAGGGGTTTGGGGGTTGGTGGAGGACTTTCTGAAGACTTGGTGTCTCAGCTCTGTGCGTGTCAGTGCTCTGGGGTGGTAGTAGGGCAGGGAGAAAGGGCGTTTTAAGAACCAAGGAAGGAAGTGATGCATGAGCCACTGGTCACAGGGCTCTGCACTCCGTGGAAGTCTTTCAATTTCCCAATTCCTTGGGAAGGTTTAAGGATGACTGGAGAACACCTAGTTTAAATGACTATTTTTAAAACATACTTTAAAACTCAAATAATGCATGAGAATATTTCAAAGATAGAATGCTGCTGGAAAGCTTAGCTTTGACCGCAACTTCATGAGGTTCTTCGTGAAGACATGTCATCAAATCTAAGATGGTACCTATTAACAGACACCATTATTTTGTCTGCCATTAAGAACAACAACAACAAAAAAGACTGACCCTCAAATGTTTATTTCGTGCTAACTGAAAGAATGGCTGATTTTGAGTGTTATTTTCCTATTTCACTCATACACACAATAAAAGCTGTAAGCAGAAGCAGTAACAGCTATGTCACAACTGCCATCTGACAAGAGTGATTGTAAAGCCCCATTGATTGTGGTATCTGGATTTCCAGAAATTAAAAGGTGTTTTAATTGCCTCATGAAGTGAGGCAACTGAAGGCCATCCAACCAGCTCTCCTTTAAGCTTACTGAACCCTCACAACTACCACGAGTGCAGGATCTGTTATTTATTAGTAACATGTTACAGATGAGGACACTGAGGCACAGTGAGGCAAGCTACTTTCAGTCAGACCATCACCAAGTTGCAGAGACTGGATGTAAACCCCGCTTGCACAAAGCTGAGAAAGTGTCCAGCTGAGTTGATTCTCAGAAGGGTTAGAGGGAGGTGGCCTGGGGGTGAAAGATGGGAGGAAAGATTGGAGAGCTTGGTTTATGTCATAGGCTGAGATCTCATTTCAGTTAGAGCTCAGTTCTGTTACTGTTTGGGAGGTAAAAATATCATGTGGTAATCCAAAACCACTGTAGATGGTGACTGCAGCCATGAAATTAAAAGACGCTTAATTCTTGGAAGGAAAGTTATGACCAACCTAGATAGCATATTAAAAAGCAGAGACATTACTTTGCCAACAAAGGTCTGTCTAATCAAAGCTATGATTTTTCCAATGGTCATGTATGGATGTGAGAGTTGGACTATAAAGAAAGCTGAGTGCCGAAGAATGACCACTTTTGAACTGTGGTGTTGGAGAAGACTCTTGCAAGTCCCTTGGACTGCAAGGAGATCCAACCCGTCCATCCTAAAGGAGATCAGTCCTGGGTGTTCATTGGAAGGACTGACGTTGAAGCTGAAACTCCAATACCTTGGCCACCTGATGCTAAGAGTTGACTCATTGGAAAAGACCCTGATGCTGGGAAAGATTGAAGGCAGGAGGAGAAGGGGACGACAGAGGATGAGATGGTTGGATGGCATCACCGACTCAATGGACATGAGTTTGGGTGGACTCCAGGAGTTGGTGATGGACAGGGAGGCCTGGCGTGCTGTGATTCATGGGGTTGCAAAGAGTCAGACATGACTGAGCGACTGAACTGAGCTGAAAACAATATTATACGGCCAAGACCATTCATATCATCCATTAAAATGACCTATGCTGCTGCTCAGTCGCTTCAGTTGTCTGATTCTTTGTGACCCTGTGGACTGTAGCCCGCCAGGCTCCTCTGTCCACGGGATTCTCCAGACAAGAGTACTGGAGTTGGTTGACGCGCCTTCCTCCAGGGGATTTTCTCAACCCAGGGATCAAACCCGCATCTCTTAGGTCTCCTGCATCGGCAGACAGGTTCTTTCCCACTTGCACCGCCTGGGAAGCCTGAAAGGACCTCTAAAGAAATGACATCTCATTTTTCAGGCCCAGTAAGTTTCTCCAGAGTAAACATCCTTGTATAACTAGCATCTGATGACTCAGTGGCAAAAATCCACCTGCAATGCAAGAAACGAGGGTTTGACCCTCAGGATGGGAAAATCCCCTGGAGGAAGAGATGGTTACCTACTCCAGTGGGTATGAAAAATCCCATGGAGAGAAAAGCCTGGCAGGCTACAGTCCAAAGGTTCGCAAAGAATGAATGCGTATGCATGCTAAGAAATCTGGTGTTGCTTGAATTCCAAAAGTCTCCGATGCCCAAGAGCTGACCACCATTTTGACTTCTTTCACCGTCAATTACCTGTCCCGAGTTTTTTGTAAATGGGATCTTACAGTGTGTTCTTCCCATCTGGGGTCTTGCATTCAACTTGTTTGGGATATTCATTCATGTCAATACATGTGAGTGCATTTGTGCATTCTCCTAGCTGTGTAATATTCCACTGTGTGAATATATAATTTCTTCATTCTATTGCTGGAGACATTTGGGTTGTTTCCACTGGCTTGGGTTATTATGAATATTGCTGGTATGAACATTCTCGAACATGCCCTTTGGTGAACACCTGTACTGCATTTGTCAGGCCTGTACACATAGGAGTGGGAATACTGGATCACAGAGATCAGACTATATACTTTTCAACAAAGTTACTAACATTTTAAAATCTTGGGCCATTTAAGCACACAACTTATGATCTTGGGACTTAATTGTGTCAATGGTTAGGAGCCTTGAGGGAAGGGATATCAAGTTAAAGAAGGGAGAAAAAGATGAAAAGGAGACAATAGATGCTATGCCTTCGCATACATTTTTTTTTGTTCTGTATTCTAGTATTCAACACTAAATGTTTACGAATGCTTTCATTTCCTCTACGAGTTGTTGAGCACCCAAAGATAAGAGGGTTCGCAAAGTAGACAGGCATTTGGGAATAGTCAGAAGGCCAGAAGGAACCCCTGACTTTCCTTTCACGTTATTTATTTATTTTAATTTTTATTTATTTTTGGCCGCACTGGGTCTTCATTGCTACACGTGGGCTTTCTTTAGTTGCAGTGCTTGGGCTTCTCTTTGCAAAGGGGCTTCAGTAGTCGCCATGCGTGGGTTGAGTATTCGCAGCTCCCAGGCTATAGAGCACAGGCTCCGTAGTTGTCGTGCAGGGGCTTAGCTGCTCTGTCACATGTGGGATCTTCCTGGACCAGGGATGGAAACCATGTCCTCTGCATTGACAGGCAGGTTCCTAACCACCAGACCACTAGGGAAGTCCTCACCTTATGTGTTTATGACTTTGTAACAGTTGCCTAGGTTGACGTTTTCCGTCTGATACTAGTAAATGCTCAAGTCTAAATTTTCCACCAACAAATATATTTCTTTCAAGGAAAAACTTTTCCCCCTTGATATGATTTTTTAAGTTGAAGCATAGTTAATTTACAATATTGTGTTATTTTCAGGTGTACAGCATAGTGATTCAGTGTTTTTGGAGATTATACTCCAGTATAGGTTATTACAAGATTCTGGATGTAATTCCCTGTGCTATACAGTATATCCTTGTCATTTATCTATTTTATATATGGTAGTTTGTATCTATTAATCTCATACCCCTAATTTGTCCCTCTCCCTTTCTCTCTCCCCTGTAATAACTATGTTTGTTTTCTATATCTGTGAGTTTGTTTCTGTTTTGCGTATACATTCATTTGTATTATTTTTTAGATTCCACACATAAGTGATGTCATACAATATTTGTCTTTTCTGTCTGACTGATTTCACTGAGCATAATATTTTCTAGGTCCATCCATGTAATGGACAAATAAAATAGTTATGACAATTGTTTTGTTATGACTGAGTATTATCAGTAATATTCCATTATAAATGTATCATATCTTCTTTTTAAATTTATTTATTTTTAATTGAAGGATAATTGCCTTACAATATTGTGTTGGTTTCTGCCATCCGTCAGCATGAATCAGCCATAGTTATACATATGTCCTCTCTCATATAGCTTCTTAATTTGTTTGTTTGTTGATGGGGACTTGAGTTGCTTCCATGTCTTGGCTGTTGTAAATGATGCTGCTGTGGACACGGGTGCATTTGTCTTTTGAATTAGTGTTCTTGTGTTCTCTGAATGCATATTCAGGCATAGGGATGCTGGACCATATGGTGGCTCTATTTTCAGTTCTTTAAGGAACTTCCACACTCTTCCACAGCGGCTGCTCCAATTTATATTCCCACTTACAGTTTACTAGTGTTCTCTTTTGTCCACATCCTCACCAGCATTTGTTATTTGTAGACTTTTTGATGAGAGGCGTTCTGAAAGGTCTGAGGGGATGTCTCACTGTGGTTTTGAGTTGCATTCTCTAATATTCAGTGATATTGAGCGTCTTTGCATGTGCCTCCTACCCCTCTGTGTGTACTTCTTGGAGAAATATCTGGTCAGGTCTTCGTGCCCATTTTTAAATCAAGGTGCTTGGTTCCTTATGTTGGTTATGTGCGTTGTTCGTGTAGTTTGGGGATTAACCCCTTGTTGGTCGCCTTCTTTGCACGTGGTCTCTCCCATTCTGTAGACTGTGTTTTCACTTGGTTGATGGTTTCCTTTTCTGTGAAAAAGCTCTTAGGTTTAATTAGGTCCCATTAGTTGATTTTTTCTTTCTTTGACCTTGGGAGATAGATACAAGAAGATAGTGCTATAATTTAGGTCAGAGCGTGTTCTACCTATATTCTCTTGTAGGATTTTTATAGTTTACACTTTTCTTTTAAAGCACTTTCTTAACTATTCTCTTATTTTATTTTTCTGGGTGAAATTGAGAACTGGGGTTTGATCAGAATTGTATTGAATTTAGACTTTTTTTTAAAGGAAAAATGACATCTTGACAACATAAACTTTCTATTTTTTTTTTTTAAGTTTATTTATTTCTTGGTTGTGCTGGCTCTTCACTGCTGCTCAGGCTTTCTCTAGTTGGGGTGAGAGGCTACTCTTTGTGATGACTTCTCTCATTTCAGAGCATGGGCACCAGGCGCACAGGCTTCAGGAGTTGAAGCACACGGGCTCAATAGTTGTGGCTTGCAGGCTTCGTTGCTCCATGGCATGTGGAATCTTCCCTGACCAGGGATTGAACACATGTCCCCTGCATTGGCCGGTGGATTCTTAACCACTAGACCACCAGAGAAGACCTAAACTTTCTTTCTAAAATTAATATACGTGTTTCTAACATTCATTCAACCCATCTCTCAGTCTAGCTGTGTGTTTTGTAGGCTGAACATGGAACAACAGACTGGTTCCAAATAGGAAAAGGAGTACGTCAAGGCTGTATATTGTCACCCTGCTGATTTAACTTCTCTGCAGAGTACATCATGAGAAATGCTGGGCTGGATGAAGCACAAGCTGGAATCAAGATTGCCAGGAGAAATATCAATAACCTCAGATATGCAGACGACACCACCCTTATGGCAGAAAGCGAAGAACTAAAGAGCCTCTTGATGAAAGTGAAAGAAGAGAGTGAAAAAGTTGGCTTAAAACTCAACATTCAAAAAACTAAGACCATGGCATGCGGTCCCATCACTTCAACATGCTATAGATTTGTCTGTCTCTGGATGGTTCTTACCACAGTTGATAGGTTGGATTCTTTTCCCTTTTGTTTTGGCATGGTGGGCTTATTCCTTGAGTTTATGTCTTTTGTTCATTTTGTTCCATTTTGTGCAAAGATGTTCTATAATCCCGGGCCACCTTTCACAGAAATCTATTTTACTTTTATTGTATTATTAAACTGATTGTTTAGAAATGTGATTGTTCATTTCACAATTTGTAACAATTTGCTATTACAATAATGTAAAAATATTTAATTAAAATTTTATTGGAGTAGAGTTGATTTACAATGTTGTGTTAGTTTCAGGTGTACAGCAAAGTGATTCAGTCATACACATACATATCTTCATTCTTTTTCAGATTCTTTTCTCATGTAGGTTATCACAGAATATTGAGCAGAGTTCCCTGTGCTATACAGCAGGTCCTTGTTGGTTATTATAGTACTGTAAAAAAAAAAAATAGGTCTATGCTTCAGTTTTCTAATGTCTGAGGTTTTAAGTTCAGTTTGCCTCATCCAGACAACTATCTTTTTTGGTGGGGGAATAGTTCATAGACTTATTTTAAAATTAAAACCTAAATTCAAAATGACTAAACTGAATGCGTCTGGGTAAGGGCCAGGTAGATAAAGTAAATGAGAGAAGCAGGGTTAATTTCATTTTCTTTTCTTTTAATTTATTGCTGTGTTTTGCATCAAGACATCAATCCATCAATATTGTTTAAATTTACAAAAAACAAACTTTTGTTAAGCCCCAATGCCTTCTTTAGATAATCTTTTCCTACCATTGTCCTGCATTTCTGGTTGCAGCTCTTGCTGTGAATTGTTTCATGGCGGCACCATCATTCTCCTTGACACAGACATAGGAAGAGTCTTATTTTCCAAGTCAATTGTATATTTCCCACTTTTGATTGAGACAGAAGGGTAGGTACTATTTCACTTTTTTCTTAACCTTACTGTAAGAAAACACAGTTCAGGCAAGATGATGGTAATAATTGATATTTACTGGCTACCTGCAACGTGTGAGGCACGATTCTAAGTTCTTTCATGTATAAAATCATTTAATCCTCATCACAAATGAAAAGTGAAAATGTTATTTGCCCAGCTGTGTCTGACTCTTTGTGACTCCATGGACTGTAGCCCACCAGGCCCCTCTGTCCATGGGAATTCTCCAGGTAAGAATACTGGAGTGGGTTGCCATTCCCTCCTCCAGGGGATCTTCCTGACCCAGGGATCAAACCCAAGTCTCCTGCATTGCAGGCAGATTCTTTACCATCTGAGCCACCAGGGAAGTCCACCATCACAAGGTGGGTATTAATTATTATCTCATTTTACACATCAGGAGCTGAGGTACAGAAAGATTCAGTAACTTCCCCAAGAGGAGCGCTGATCATACATTATGGGATCTGGATTCAAACCGAGGTGGTTGGGTTCAGAGCCCATGCTCCCAGCCATGGTTCTCACAGACTGTCTGCAGTCCACGATCACAAATGCAGCTGCAGACAGAATTGGAGGTGGGGTGTCTATGGCACAGAGGATAACATGCCCTCCTCTAAAGGGGAATCATTATTCAGTTGCAGCCCACTGTCACTGGTGAATATTTGGACACTGGTTCTATTAAGTCTCCTAATTTTTCAAGCAAGGCAGAATTTAGGTATTTATGCAAACTTTCTCAACTTGCAAATATTGGATACCATCCAAATATCTTAAAATCTGGGAAAATTTTGCCCAGGGCCAAAACACATCTGTGGATTGAATGTGAATGATGAGATTCTTGTTTAAACACTTGTACTGACCATCCTTCCCGGACCAAAATCCACCTTTTAGATGGCTCACCATGAGCAAACAGCAGTAAGAGGTATAAGGTGGAGAAGTTTCACGGTCTATATATCTTCCTTTTCTTTTTCCCTCTCTTCCTACCCTTCCTTTCGTAGACTGAAAAGCTAACGTTAGCATCAGAGAACTAGAGTTGGATTAAAAGGGCTTCCAGAATGGAAGAGAAAAGCTTCGGTAGCATACCAAATAAGTCAAGGAATCTTTTTTTTTTTTTATTAGTTTATTTTCTATTTTTTAACTTTACAATATTGTATTGGTTTTGCCATACATTGATATGAATCCACCCTGGGTGTACACGTTTTCCCCTTCCAAAACCCCCCTTCCACCTCCCTCCCCATCCCATCCCTCCGGGTCATCCCAGTGCACCAGCCCCGAGCACCCTGTATCATGCATTGAACCTGGACTGGTGATTCATTTCACATATGATAATTTACATGCTTCCATGCCATTCTCCCATATCATCCCGCCCTCGCCCTCTCCCATAGTCAAGGTATCTTAACAGTGCCGCAAGGAAGTGATTTGTCTCCGACAGCACCAGAGTGCTTTTTCTGGGATTGCATCATTTAGACAGTGCTGCATAAGCTCATTCAACACAAGTTTGTGAAGGACTTACTAGCTGCCACACTCTGCGCTAGCCCTGAGGACACCAGGATTCATAAGGTTCGATTTATCTCTGACCTTAGATGTAATTAATAGATTGTTAAATCTATTAATTCATTATACATATACATTATTACTCTATATGTATATACATACTATATATGTATACATATACATATACATACTATATATGTATACATATACATATTACATTATACATATACATTATTACTCTTTTTGTTGCTTTTATATTTTTTAATCAAAAAATTCTAGAGAGTTTTTTATATTAATTCTCTTTGTATAATTTAAAAAGCAAGTTTTTGATGTAATAATTCAGTGTGATGTAAATGTTTATAGTCATTACACTTGGAAAATTGTTACTCTTATTTTTAAGAGAAGTAACAAAAGTTACCAAAACCAACCAAACACTGGCAACAACAAAAACAAAACAATTTAATATCAAAGAAAAAATTCTATGTGGAAGATGTTCTCTATTTTTCTCGAAAGAGTGAATGCTTTTGTTACGTGAAAGAACGATTATTTATGAATTTATGATTACTTGTTGGTTTTTGCTAGTTCTTTAAAGATCTGGTACGACCAGTGCTGAATATGGTGATTCAACTTCTGATTCCCAAGAAAAGGAATGGGCGTCACTTTCATCTCCTTCACTGATTTGTAGATGCAGGAAGTGACACCGCCGTCAGTACATCCTCTTTGTCTGGGAGGATAACAGTGTACATCGAATTCACTTCTTGTGTTAGTAGTTCATAGTATACACAATAATACAAAGTGAATTGCAGCAACTGCTTGTAGGGGAAAGGATTATAAGTGTATCTGATTTATGAAAATGGTGAAATTTCCCTCAGGTTTCCCTTTTCTGAACATAGGCAAAGCAGCCAATTATTTTCCTGCTGAAAGTTCTCAGATGTTCTCTGACAGCGAGGGGAGTGAAGCTATTTCTTTATTAAGAATAGCTATTACAAAAAAAGAATAGCTATTAAACTTCTGTTT
The DNA here is from genome assembly GCF_054371585.1 of Giraffa tippelskirchi. Lineage (NCBI taxonomy): Eukaryota > Metazoa > Chordata > Mammalia > Artiodactyla > Giraffidae > Giraffa > Giraffa tippelskirchi. Next base: position 2,209,282 of record NC_137283.1, read on the forward strand.
CTTTTCTCTCTTAAAAGATTTGATGACACAAAGCTTTCTGTAGAGAAAGAACTACAGACTGAATACTTGGTTTTCATTCCTAGCTTCACAATACACAAGGGGTAAAATATAGCAATTAGATGGTAGAAACTTAAGTTAACACCTACTTTCAAAGTTATGGGTCAGGACATTTCAAGAATTTGAAGAAATTTTATAAAAATTGTTTATAAAGAAAAACTCAAATTTCTTTTTAGCTTCCGAAATAGTTGAAATTTCAAGATCGTGTTTTGTGACCATTGTGAAAAAAGTTTTAAATCAGCAATACAAATTTGAATATTTAAAATCATTCTTTTGTAGCGTTATTAAGACTAAAAACTTCCAGTGGTGAAGAATCTGCTTGCCAATGCAAGAGATGCAAGAATCGTGGATTTGATCCCTGGGTCATGAAGGTTCCCTGGAGAAGGAAATGGCAACTCACTCCAGTATTTTTGCCTGGAATACATGGACAGAGGAGCCTGGTGGGCTACAGTCCATGGGATTGCAAAGAGCTGGACATGACTGAGTACACACACACACATAGGACTAAAGGAGAAATCATGAATAGAATTAAAGTTACATTTAAAACTTATGAACATTGTATGTACAAACTAATGGGATACAGTCAAAAACTACAACTATTTGAGTCCTTTGCATTTCCATTTGAGTTTTAGAATTAGCTTGTCAATATTTATAAAGCCAGAGCTTTAAAAGAGTTTATAATACAAAATGTAAAAGAGGAAATAAACATTTAAATTAATATTTTAGGAAAAGAAGTATCATGTAGTCATATACATCTTCATTGCTTTCTGATCATTTCTTTATTTTACTGAGTTTTTACTTTTTAAAAACTCTGTTGGGATTTTCACTGGCTGCTGCTGCTGCTGCTGCTGCTAAGTCGCTTCAGTCGTGTCCGACTCTGTGCAACCCCATGGACGGCAGCTCACCAGGCTCCGCCGTCCCTAGGATTCTCCAGGCAAGAACACTGGAGTGGGTTGCCATTTCCTTCTCCAGTGCATGAAAGGGAAAAGTGAAAGTGAAGTTGCTCAGTCGTGTCCGACTTGTAGCGACCCCATGGACTGTAGCCTACCAGGCTCCTCTATCCATGGGATTTTCTAGGCAAGAGTACTGGGATTGTATCTATATCAAGACAAATTCATATTTAAACAATATCGAGGAAAAAGAGTCTTTTCCAGAAGCCTCCAGGTTTCCCTCTGTTCTCAGAGGCCTACTCATTACTGAATCAATCTATGCCCAGAGAGACGGGCTCATTTCAAAGTCTGGGGCAAGCATACAAACAGCCTCCCAAATTTAGGCTACAAGGAAAGGGAGAGGAAACCGAATATTTGGGTGTTAACAAGCAAAATGTCAATATCCTAGAATAAAGTGCAATGGAAAAGTATATTAAAAAACAACATGCATTTGTATAACAGAACCACTTTGCTGTACAGCAGTAGTTAATACAGCAGTGTAAATAAACTGTGTGTGCAAGCTGAGTTACTTCAGTCATGTCTGATTCTTTGTGACCCCATGGACTGCAGCCTACCAGGCCCCTCTGTCCATGGGATTCTTCAGGCAAGAATACTGGACTGGGCTGCCGTGTCCTCCTCCAAGGGATCTCCCTATCCAGGGATTGAACCTGCTGCCCTTACGTCTACCTGCATTGGCAGGTGGGTTCTTTACCATTAGCGCCACCTGGTAAATGAACTATACTTCAAGTAAAGTAATTCAGTTCAGTTCAGTTCAGTCGCTCAGTCGTGTCCGACTCTCTGCGACCCCATGAATTGCAGCACGCCAGGCTTCTCTGTCCATCACCAACTCCCGGAGTCTACCCAAACCCATGTCCATCAAGTCGGTGATGCCATCCAACCATCTCATCCTCTGTCGTCCCCTTCTCCTCCCGCCCCCAATCCTACCCAGCATTAGGGTCTTTTCCAATGAGTCAACCCTTCGCATGAGGTGGCCAAAGTATTGGAGTTTCAGCTTCAACATCAGACCTTCCAATGAACACCCAGGATTGATCTCTTTTAGGATGGATTGATTGGATCTCCTTGCAGTCCAAGGGACTCTCAAGAGTCTTCTCCAACACCACAGTTCAAAAGCATCAATTCTTCGGCGCTCAGCTTTCTTCACCGTCCAACTCTCACATCCATACATGACCACTGGAAAAACCATAGCCTTGACTAGACGGACTTTTGTTGGCAAAGTAATGTCTCTGCTTTTAAATATGCTATCTAGGTTGGGCATAACCTTCCTTCCAAGGGGTAAGCGTCTTTTAATTTCATGGCTGCAATCACCATCAGCAGTGATTTTGGAGCCCAAAAAAGTAAAGTCTGACACTGTTTCCACTGTTTCCCCATCTATTTGCCATGAAGTGATGGGACCAGATGCCATGATCTTAGTTTTCTGAACGTTGAGCTTTAAGCCAACTTTTTCACTCTCCTCTTTCACCTTCATCAAGAGGCTCTTTAGTTCTTCTTCACTTTCTGCCATAAGGGTGGTGTCATCTGCATATCTGAGGTTATTGATATTCCTCCCCACAATCTTGATTCCAGCTTGTGTTTCTTCCAGCCCAGCGTTTCTCATGATGTACTCTGCATATAAGTTAAATAAGCAGGGTGACAATATACAGCCTTGACGTATTCCTTTTCCGATTTGGAACCAGTCTGTTGTTTCATGTCCAGTTCTAACTGTTGCTTCCTGACCTGCATACAGGTTTCTCAAGAGACAGGTCAGATGGTCTGGTATTCCCATCTCTTTCAGAATTTTCCACAGTTTCTTGTGATCCACACAGTCAAAGGCTTTGGCATAGTCAATAAAGCAGAAATAGATGTTTTTCTGGAACTCTCTTGCTTTTTCGATGATCCAGTGGATATTGGCAATTTGATCTCTGGTTCCTCTGCCTTTTCTAAAACCAGCTTGAACATCTGGAAGTTCACGGTTCACGTATTGCTGAAGCCTGGCTTGGAGAATTTTGAGCATTACTTTACTAGCATGTGAGATGAGTGCAATTGTGCGGTAGTTTGAGCATTCTTTGGCATTGCCTTTCTTTGGGATTGGAACGAAGACTGACCTCTTCCAGTCCTGTGGCCACTGCTGAGTTTTCCAAATTCGCTGGCATATCGAGTGCCAGTTAGCCCCCAACTAAAATAAATAAATTTATTAAAAAAAAAAAGTTGATAGGGATTCCCTTGGTAGTTCAGTGATTAAGAAGCTGCATTCCAACACAAGAGACAGGAGTTTGACCCCTGGTTGGGGCACTAAGATCCCACGTGCCTTGGGGCTGCTGAGCCCACGCACGGCAACTACTGAAGCCCGTGTGCTCTGGGATCTGAAATGAAGACCCAGCTCGTCCAAAACTTAAAAAAAATAAAGTGTTGAAGACAATGATGAGAGATACAGAAAGTCCGTTTGTTGGAGGAAATTAAAGGGAAGAAGGGGGCTTCCCTGATGGCTCAGATGGTAACATATCTGCCTGAAATGCAGGAGATGTGGGTTCAATCCCTGGGTCAGGGAGACCCCCTGGAGAAGGGAATGGCTACCCACTCCAGTATTCTTGCCTGGAGAATCCCATGGACAGAGGAGCCTGGTGGACTACAGTCCACGGGGTCGCAAAGAGTCGGACGTGACCGAGCGACCAATACAACAACAGCAACAAAGAGAAGAAGGAGTTAAGACGATGGGACGATGACTAAATTTTTAAAAACTGATAAAAAACAAGCAGTGGTATACTGCACAAGACGTCAATCTAAGGATAGAGATGCTGGGGAAGAAAGCCTGCCTGCAATGCACGCTCAGTCGCTGAGTCGTGTCCAGCTTTTGGCAATCCCGTGGATGATAGCCTGTCAGACTCCTCTGTCCATGAAATTTTTCAGGCAAGAATATTGACGTGGGTTGCCATTTCCTCCTCCAGGGGATCTTCCCAACCTAGGAAGCGAACCTGAGTCTCTTGCCCCTTCTGCGCTGGCAGTCAGATTCTTTACCATTGAACCACCTGGGAAGCCCCTCTGCCTGCAAACTTGGGGATAGTTGTGTATTCAGCCATCTAGCCACCCATCCATCCATTCCGTGGGTAGTTACTAAGCACTCACTCACTACATGACCCTCACTGTGCTAGGTGCTGGGTTTAGTCGTGAAAGGAGACAGACATAAAACAAAAAAAGAAAGCGAGTTTATAAGGCAATTTCAGATCATGATAAGAGTGATGCCGAAAATAGAGCAGGTTGGTGTGGAAAGCTGCTCTGGACGGGGAGTTCGGGGAACAGTTCTGAGGCGTCAGAGCCGGTGAGTCCCAGCACAGGGCAGGTGAGTGGAGCATCCTGGGGCTGGGAGCCAGGTCTCTGTGGTCTAGAACCCGAGAGCAGACTGGCTGAGGTGACTGACTTGAGATGAGGCGAGAGAGGCGCTCTATAGCCAAATCATCCACCACCTTCAGTGAGCACTTACCTGAGCTTTTACAGTTTAGTCTAAAGGGTATAAGAAGGCACTGGAAGTGCATAAGCAGTGGAGAAATCGGATTTGATTTATGTTTTAAATTATTTTATGTTTTTAAATTATTCCTCTGGCTGTCACGTAGAAAAGAAATAAAGGGCTCCTGCACTGGACCAAGCAAGACATGCTGGTGGCTGGAGCTTGGGGTGTTGACTGAATGTGGAGACCACTGGTTTCAAGAGAGGTCTGAGGAGAGACGGCTGATCTCGTTGATTAAGTTGATGATGTATGTCGATATCTATTTGGGACTGAGGTCGGCCAGTGACCACAGATGGAACTTGAACTTGATTCTGTGCACAATTCTGATGAAGTCTGCAGAAACCTTAGGATACAAGAGTATATGATGATCCCACTCCTGGGCGTATATCCAGACAAAACTGTAATTCAAAAAGATACACACGCCCTTATGTTCATAGCAGCACTATTCACAATAGCCAAGACATGCAAACAACCTCAGTGTCCATTGACAGATGAATGGACAAGGGAGATATGGAACACATAGGCAATGGACTATTACTCCGCCACAAAATGAAGGAAATGATGCCGTTTGCAGCAATGTGGATGGACCTAGAGATTATCAGACTAAGTTAAACAAGTCAGAAGGAGAAAGACAATGTTATATGATATCACTTATAAATTGAATCTAAAATATAACACAGAATATCCTTTCTGTGAAGCAGAAACAGAATCATGGACATAGAGAGCAGACTGGTTGTTGCCAAGGCGGGGGGAGTGGGCAGGGGTGGAGTGGGAGGCTGGGGTCAGCAGGTGTAAACTTCTACATACAGAACACATACACAACCAGGTCCTACTGTAGAGTGCAGGGAACTATATTCAACATCTTATGATAAACCACAATGCAAAAGAATATATAAGAAAGAATGTACATAGGTGTATAATTGATTCACTTTTCTGTATAGCAAAATTCTGTGGAAAATTTTTACAGATGGGAATACCAGACCACCTTACCTGCCTCCTGCAAAACCTGTATGCAGATCAAGAAACAACTGTTAGATCCAGACATGAAACAATGGACTGGTTCCAAATTGGGAAAGGAGTATGTCAAGGCTATATATTGTCACCCTGCTTATTTAAGTTATATGCAGAGGACATCATGTGAAATGCTGGGCTGGATGAAGCACAAACTGGAATCAAGATTGCCAGGAGAAATATCAACAACCTCAGATATTAAGATGACACCACCCTTACGGCAGAAAACGAAGAAGAGCTAAAGAGCCTCTTGATGAAGGTGAAAGAAGAGAGTGGAAAAGCTGGCTTAAAGCTCAACATCCAGAAAACTAAGATCATGGCATCTCGTCCCATCATTTCATGGCAAATAGATGAGGAAACAATGGAAACAGTGACAGACTTTATTTTTGTGTGCTCCAAAATCCCTGCAGATGGTGACTGTAGCCAAGAAATTAAAAGATGCTTGCTCCTTGGAAGAAAAGCTATGACCAACCTAGACAGCATATTAAAAAGCAGAGACATTACTTTGCCAACAAAGATCCGTATAGTCAAAATTAGCTCCAGAAACTGAAAAAACGGGAAGTACTTTGGACATTTTTGGAGACTGCATAATTTTCTAATATTAGGAAGGGTCTTTTAGTATTATCAAGGAAAAGAGAGACAAACTTGACCATAAGAAGCAGAAAATTTCTATAACTGAAAAACTCCAAACCAAAATGAAGTAGAAGAGTAGAGTAAGGAATCCTCATAGTAAATAGAATATGTCAAATAAAGGAATAATAATCTTTAATGCATTTAAAAAATTGAGATGTAACTGACATAACATTGTGTAAGTTTCAGGTGTACACGTGCTGGTTTGATGCGCTTACGTACGATGTGAGTGATGACCACTGTAGCTCTAGCTAACACCTCTGCATTGTCACATAATTCTCATTTCTTTTTTGTGCTGAGAACATTTAAAACCTAGCCTCTTTCACTTTCTTGGCTTCTACTACATGCGATTTCTGAGACTGATAGTTGTGTTGGTGCTTCAGTTGCTAAGTCATGTCTGACTCCTGCGACTTTAGATACCTGGGAGAAGTCAGATACTGGGGGCAGAGGAAGTCCAGGATTAAGGAGGGACTAAATTCTGATTGGTTGAATTTGGCTGTGATTTGACTGGCCCTCAGTTCCATCAAGGATGCACAGAAGGACAGGCTAAAGGTGTTTTTGTTTTTGTTTTTTAACATTGAACATAATCACTTTTATTTGTTCTCAGTATATAGCTAATGATCTCCAGTTTAGCGGATTCTCCAGAGCAAATGCTCTAATGTTCTGCATGTGGGCCAAAAATGCCCATATTAATTTGTACAGTTGGCAAAATCCTCACTGACGTGAATAAAGTGGAAAGTGGTTATTTTCCAAGGTTTGCTATTTGACATTCTCTAGCTGGCCTGAGGGGTTGTGGGCTAAGGTCTTGTAGCACCTGGCTCATGTCTGTTAACCAAGATGTGTCAGACCAAGAACAAAGACCGAAGATCCAGCAGCAAGAGCCAAGCCCAGGCACTTTCAAAAAATAAGGTCAACAAAGAAAAGAGAAGCGGGGAAAGTTCAATGTGAGATGAGGAAAGAACGTCCGAGCGTTTCCTGGGGCCACTTGAGCTGCCTGTGCCTTCCTTCCCAGGTGTCAGTCCGATGCCTAGAAAGTGATTGGCTCAGCTCCGGTTGCAGTAAGGGATGGGGTAGACACTATTTCACTTGCTTTCATGTGGATATAGAAGATGTGTCTTTTTAAGGTGCTAGAGACGCTGTTCTTTTGAGAGATGCTCTCTTGGGACAATGGGTTAGGTGTGTGCTTATATACCTGAGCAGGAAAGAGGGGTTGGCAAACAGTCACCAGGACATCTAAGAGGCCAAAGTGCAAGGAAAAGAGGACCCATCCATGCTCCATCGCCGGCCAGGTGGGAGACATGGCAAGTTTCTTATTTTTTCTGTGCCTCATTTTCCTGGAGAAAGTGAGTACTTTCTACCTCATAGGTTTGCTCTGAAGATTAAATGAGCTAATTCATGAAAAGTATCTGGAACTAGTAAGTGGGCAATCAGCATAATCAGAATAATTATTTTTTAATTTTTATTGGCGTATAGTTGACTTACACTGTTGTATTATGTTCAGGTGTAGAACAAAGAGCATCAGTTCTACATGTACATATATTCACGCTTTTTTCGTTTCTGTTTCCATATTGCTTATTACAGAATACAGAGTAGAGATCCCTGGGCTATATAGTAGCTCTTCTTAGGTATCTATCTTATGTATAGTACTGTGCATGTGTCAATCCCAAACTCTCTCTTACTCCCTGGTAATCACAAGTTTGTTTTCTACATCTATAACTCTATTTCTGTTTCGTAGATAAGTTCATTTGTACCCTTTTTCTAGAGTCCACATATGAGTAATATCACATGACATTTGTCTTTCTGTATCTGACTACTTCACTTTGTGTGACATATTCTAAGTCCTTGTTGCTGCAAATGACACGATTTCATTCTTTTTCATGGCTGAGTAATATTCCATCGTATATACATACCACATCTTTATCTGTTCCTCTTTTGATGAATATTTAGGTTGCTCCTTTGTCCTGACTATTGTAAACAGTGGTGCAGTGAATATTGGGGTGCGTATATCTTTTCAAAGTATAGTTTTCTCTGGGTATATGCCAGGAGTGGAGTTGCTGGGTAGGATCATCACCTCTGAGAGGTTCTCTGAGGTCTATCTGTGACAACTCTGTTTTTTACTATTGAAATCTTCTGAAGATGGATGATAGAGATTTTTCTGCTAAAAGAAGAGTGAGATTTCCCAAGAATTAGATGTGGGAAGATAAGAGAAGAGGAGGAAAGTGTAGAGGGAGAGGAGAGAGAGAGAAAGAGAGAGAGAGTGATTTTGAATCTTGTTCAAGAGGAGAACCCTTGGGGGCAATGAGGTCACAACTGAAAGAGATTCTGTGGAGTGACTGCTTGAAAATTCCAAGGAGCAGAATGGAGAACGGGCAGAGAGAGAGCAGATGCTTTGCCCACGTCACAGGATGTGCACGTTCTTACGGATGGTCTCTGAACAAACTCTGAAGGTCCCCAAGAAGAAGAATCAGTCTTCCTCATTGGCTGGGTTACCTATGCCACTCACAGGGCCTGTCAGAAAAGACATTTGGGGCTCCTTTCACCCCCTCACCTCTTCTGCTTTGACTCTTGAGTGAGTCAGTAAAGGTGGGAGGGGGATGGGGGATAAAGGGCAGGTCACGCTGCTTTCCCTGCTTCCTGCCTTCAGAAGCGCCAAGAATTAGGGAGAGACAACGTTTCAACTCAAAATCATCCTCAAACTTATGATTATCACATGGGACCACAGACAAGTATTGCACTTAGAAAGTTTTCCAACTTAAAAAGACTGCAAATTATTTATTTATTTGCATTATTGGAATTTTCCTTCAGGGGCAGAGGGAAAAGTTTCCACATGAAATACATTTTAAACAAGACAGTAGGGGGCTTAAGTTATATGATCACACACCATAATGTCTGTTTAAGATACTGATTCTTTTTATGCCATCCTTAGTTGGGGTTCTATGGCTTGTGGCTGAAACCATCCTGGCTGATACACTAGTTTCCCCAGGGCTTATGTGGTAAAGAAAGACACCATGTTGCAGGGACTTGCACGGTGGCCCAGTGACTAAGACTTAGTGCTCCCACTGCAGGGGTCCTGGGTTCCATCCCTGGTCAGGAAATAGATCTCACAGGTTGCAACTAAGAGTTCAGATGCTGCAACTAAAGATCCTATGAGCTGCAACTCAGACCTGGTGCACCCAAATGAGAAAACTTTAAAAAAGAAACCATATTTCAATCCAAATTATTGTGTTTTAGTCACCAATATTTAATTATTATTTAATAAGAATTGAGTCATGTGTCCAGGAAACAGTTATAAATTTATCAAAGCTTTTTTATTTTAATTAAATTTTCATAGTCTACCCCAAAAGTAAGAGGGTATAAAATTGTTTAATCTCATTAAGAAAGAAAGATAATGAATTATGTGAAGATGCCTCCTCTTAAGAGAATTATGCATATCAAATATATCATCTACATCTATGTTACCTATTTTATTCTGGGGTCATCACTAGTTTTGAAGGATTTATATTTGACAGATGGTACCTAATGCAGCCTTTTCCCCCTCACCTATTGTGAACAGGAAACCTTTGCCAGGAATTCACCACATAAAAATCACTCCTGTCACCTAAAGGGCAAAAATGAATCACTTTCTTTTTGGATTAAAAACCAGTTAGGATGGCTCAGCAATACATCGACATGGTTTCCTTGCCAGGATGCTGACAAGGATGCTCTGTTTATTTTTGGAAGAAGAGTTCTTGTTAGTCTCCCTATAGTAGCCACTTACTCATATTAACCTTAAAGGTGGAGTCAAGGCATTTGACACCGTGTAGATCTTTTGAATGTCACAGACATTCAAGGCAGTTTAGAACATAAAGTTTAGAAATGGGTGCCTACGATGGCCCTTCCATCCTTAACCTTACAATCCTTAGGAGTTCTTAGTTTATCCCCTGGAAGGCAAAGGAAGTAATACCTTGCTTTGAAATGAGAAGTCAAAACATAAGCTCAAGACTTCCCTGGTGGCCCAGTGGTTAAGACTCCGTGCTCCCAATGCAGGGGGTTTGATCCCTGGTGGGAGAAGATCCCACATGCCACATGGCATGGCCAAAACCCAAAACAAACAAGCTAACTAACAAACAAAAAAAACGTAAGCTTGCTGTATTTCCGTTTTATTTTCATTCTAGTTAACTTTTAAGACTCATCTACAGTACTGCTTCCTCCAGAAAGTCTTCCTGCAACTTTTGCTTTTACCAACACTTACTGCTTTGGTATTTGACTTTTATTTTCTCTCTAATGTATTTGGTTGTACCTTTGTTTCGTTGGGGGCTTCCCTGGTGGCTCAGATGGTAAAAAACCTGTCTGCAATGCAGGAGACCTGGGTTGAATCCCTGGATCAGGAAGATCTTTTGGAAGAGGAAATGGCTACCCACTCCAGTATTATTGCCTGGAAAATTCCATTGACAGACACAGGCTACAGTCCGTGGAGTCGCAAAGAGTCGGATAGGACTGAATGACTGACACATACTTTGTTTAATTTAGGTAACAATGCCTTCTCGATGTTCATGTGCTCCATCATTAAGCCATAGCTGTCTATCACATATCATAACCTGAATACCTGTTTGTAAAGTATGATCTGTCGCCTCATAACCTAGTACCACCCCAGGCACAGAGTCTGTCCTCAGCTTGATTTTAAGAGTTACCCCCTTTGTAGAGAATTAGTCTGATGAGGAAATATGTTATTAATTAAATAATTAGGCTGATTAAACAGTTCTAAGATGGTCACAAACTATTTTTTTCCTTAACTTCTGCCAAGGGCTCCCAAATCCTCTCTGCCTCTCCTCTGCCTCTTTTAATCCCTCTTCCATTCTAAACCTGGAGCATTCTTTTTTATTTCCTTTTTTCCATATTCATTTATTTGGCCGTGCTAGATGTTAGTTGTGGGATCTTTTCTAGCTGTGGCATGTGGGATCTCGTTCCCTGATAAGAGATCGAACCTGGGCCTCCGGCGTTGGGAGCCCCGAGTCTTAGCCCCCGGACCACCAGGGAAGTTCCAGGAGAACTCTTTCTAAACAGAAAACCTGATTATGTCACCCCTCTGCTGTGAATTCTCCTGCAGCTTCTCTGATCTTTGGGATGGAAGTCAGAGCGTGTGTGGCCAGAGCCCGAGGCCTCAGTGATGTCACTCCGCACTCGCGCTCCACCTGGATCCCCCTTTGTGACTGGGGAGCCCCGCAGCCTTTCCTGGCCTTGCTGCTCCCCCATTACAGCGTGATGTGCCACCTCCCCTTCATATGTTCAATAGGACCTTCAGGCTGTGGCCTTATTGGAACTGGCTATTTGCAGATGTAATCAGTTACGATGTGACAGTACTGAAGTGCACGGGCTCCTAATCCTGCATGCCCTGCGTGTCCTTAGAGAAAGAGGACATTTAGACCCGCGACACACAGACGGGGAGAGTACCGCGTGGAGCCATGCTGCCGCCAGACAGCGACTAACAGAAGGAGGAGAGAGACTCGGGACAAGCGCGCCCCGCCTCCCACCCCCACCCTCAAGCCTTCAGAGGGGGCAGCCACTGCTGCCAGCTTGGCTCTGGACTCTGGTCTCAGCACTTGGAGACAATATAATGTTCTAAGCCACTCCAAGTAGTCTTTGCCGCGGCAGCCCTGGGAAACTCATGTGCCCTTTGGGGCCTTGGTGAGCTCTTATGCGTCCTTAGTCGCTCAGTCGTGTCCAACTCTTTGCGACCCAATGGACTGTAGCCCACCAGGCTTCTCTGTCCAAGGGATTCTCCAGTCAAGAATACTGGGGTGGGTTGCCATGCCCTTCTCCAGGGGATCTTCCCAACCCAGAAGTCGAACCCTCATCTCTTACGTCTCCTGCATTGGCAGGTGGGTTCTTTACCACCAGTGCCGCTGCCCTTACCCTTGTTCAACATTTGGCTCAAATGTTTCCTCTTTTGGGAGCTTTCTCTGACATCCCTGCCCTTCACTTCTCTCTGTACATAATTGCATTTTTTAAAACCCTTTTAAACTTTTTTTTTTTTTTTACTGATTTTAAAATCTGGCATTTTTGGCAGCATAAATAAAAGATTGTTCAGCATCTAGATTCTTTCATGGCTTCTCATTTTTATTTAAGTAGCAGAGGGCGTTCATGCACTGACTTTGAGATCATCTTGCTAGATGTTACTTTGCAAGAGATGAGTGCACGTCCTAGAACTTTTGGGTGGTGGTGTGAAAGATGCTGTGCTTTTAGGGGACACTTGGGACCTAGTTCCAGACTTGACTGTTTCCTGGGCTCTAGAAAAGGAAGGCTTAAAACTTGGTCTGTTGGCCTCTTGCGTTTTCAGCAGCCATATTCTAAACACATACATTATCTACAGACTTGCCTGTAACAAGCATGAATGGAAAATGTTAGCATAAATGCTATGATAGAAATGTGTCTATCCTGTTTAATGTAGCCCTAGCTTTCCTGTTCCATAATCACATGTTGACCGTTGATTCCCTTGCTGGTGTATTACCATGATCTGTGTCCTGTTTATCTCTTTATTATAGCTCCCTGAATCAGTGCCTTAATATGTGTCCTGGACAAACAGATTTTTACCTTTTTGTGTGACTTCAGCAGCATCTCTGCAGAGAGATATTTGTCTCATAGGAATGTGGGGATATTCATTTTATAAAGAGAAATCCAGAGGTATAAAACATTGGAGTGGAAGTACATTATAAAGTTCACCTAGAAGCCCTGTGGCACAGCTGGGAGCCATCTTCCACATTTGGGGGTTAAAATTAAAGCATTCTGGAGACTTCATAAACATCTTCCTGCAGAGGAGGACGCTGAAATCTGTTCTATTCGAAGAATCCAGAAAAGAAAGATGTTCACTCCTTTGGATGCTGATGAAACTATTAATATGTTAGGAAATTCTTTCCAAAAAATTTAAATGAAGAGTCATAATTTAGAGTTATTCTCTAATAATGTAGATCTATTCTCGAATGTAAATTACTCTTAACTCTCTCCTAGAAACTCAGATAAGAATGTCTAAACTTCATTTAGAATGAATGTTGGCATAATTTCCTCCAGCTTCTCCCTAGTCAGAATTCAGTCAACAAATTTTGCATACAACAAAAGAAAACTCATTTAAAACAGTAGGTAGAATTTGGGACTTCCTTGGTGGTTCAGTGGCTGGGACTCAGTGCTCCCAATGCAGGGGGCCTGGGTCCCATCCCTGGTCAGGAAACAAGATCTTCCATGCCGCAGCTAACACCAGTGCAGCCAAATAAGTAAACACAAATATTTTTAAAATAGTAGCTAGAATTTATAAACCTTGACTGTTTCATTTCAATGCTCTACGGTAATAATATTGATAATAATCTGAGTCACAATTCTAGTGTCATTTCTTGATACAAAATCATAAAGGTTACATGGCTGCCACTGGGTACTGAAGAACATTCTACGCTGGTCTCTTGGCATCAGGAAATTCACTGTGGACCCAGTAGAAAAACAAAATGGAAAAGAGTGGAAGGATCACATTTGTGTCATAAGCAAATCCTTTATAAATCATCAAGAGACTGCATAGATGGCCACAAAGAGATTTTGTCAAGGGTTTTATACAACTAAAATCAATTCATCCACTTTATCTGTTTTGAATGTACTGGGCATGCAACTGGAGATGTCACTAAGAGTTAGAGCTGCTCAGAAACCTTTAAGGTGTCAATTGACCATATTTTTAGGTGCAGAAATGTTACATGGACATAGCACAGATTCACCAGTGATTTACTTTTTAAAATCTGCAACAAATGGACCCAGAAATCTACAAGGGAATAAAAATATCATGAGAGCAAAGCTGAGTTGAAGCAGGGTAACTCAAAATCAATATTTTGCTTTTAAACTCTTAAGGGAAGACCCAGGAGGGCTGCACTCGTTTTGTCCTCCTTACTTTATTATCCTCAGAGGATGGGGTAGAAAGTGGCAAGCCTGTTCCTTAGTTCAGCCAGGACATTCTTCACTAACAAGCCACTTGTTAGATTTCTTAGCTTCAATATCCTGTCGAGTGGCTTTTTAATAGCTACACTATCAGTTGTTGGTTAAAAAAAGCAAACTTACTTTTCATATTATATAAGTGAGATTGCATTTAGGGAACCAGGCAAAGACCAGTCAGTAGCAAACTTGATGGAGAAAAGGGGATGCTCTTTTAGCTCTATCTGTGCAAAAATGGGGCTGAAGCATCACCAGTGTCAGCTTAGCTGAGTTCTCTGATGGATATGAGTTTCTCATTATTAAATTGAACTGTTTTTTGACCTTGTACATTGATGAGTAAAACCTGCATATTCACGACTTTGCTGTGGTGCCTTCCGTAGGTGCAGTGAATTAAAGTGGATAGGAATTTTCTTTAAGGAGTAGCCTAGAAATAAGTTGTATTTCAAGTGGAAAATATTATTTAAAAGTTCTTCTTTGCTCCTTCACTGTTGGTTGTTGTTATTCAGTTGCTCAGTCGAGTCCAAGTCTTTGCGACCCCATGGACTGCAGCACTCCAGGCTTCTCTGTCTTTCACTATCTCCCAGAGTTTCCTCAAACTCATGTCCATTGAGTTGATGATGCCATCAACCATCTCATCCTCTGTCATCCCCTTCTCCTCCTGCCCTCAATCTTTCGCAGCATCAGGGTCTTTTCCAATGAGTTGGCTCTTTGCATCAGGTGGCCAAAGCTTCAGCATCAGTCCTTCCAATGAGTATTCACGGTTGATTTCCCTTAGGATTGACTGGTTCAATCTCCTTGCTGTCCAAGGGGCTCTCAAGAGTCTTCTGCAGCACCACAGTTTGAAAGCATCAATCCTTTTGCACTCAGCCATCTTTATGATCCAAATCTCATATCTGTATGTGACTACTGGAAAAACCATAGCTTTGATTGCACCATCCTTTGTCAGCAAAGTGATGTCTTTGCTTTATTAAACACTGTCTAGCTTTTTCATGGCTTTTCTTCTGAGGTGGGAATGAACACTGATGCAGCTACTATGGAGAACAGTGTGGAGATTCCTTTAAAAAGTAAAAAATAGAGCCATCATATGATTCAGCAATCCCACTCTCGGGCATATATCAGGAGAAAACCATAAGTAGAAAACATACATGCACTATAATAGTCATTGCAGCACTATTCACAGTTGCACTCATTTCACACACTAGCAAAGTCATGCTCAAAATTCTCCAAGCCAGGCTTCAACAGTAAGTGAACTATGAACTTCCAGATGTTCAAGCTGGTTTTACAAAAGGCAGAGGAACCAGAGGTCAAATTGCCAACATCCATTGGATCATCAAAAAAGCGAGAGAGTTCCAGAAAAACATCTACTTCTGCATTATTGACTATGCCAAAGCCTCTGACTGTGTGGATCACAACAAGCTGTGGAAAATTCTCAAAGAGATCTGAATACCAGGCCACCTGATCTGCCTCCTGAGAAATCTGTATGCACGTCAAGAAGCAAAAGTTAGAACTGGACATGGAACAACAGACTGGTTCCAAATAGGAAAAGGAGAATGTTAAGGCTGTATATTGTCACCCTGCTTATTTAACTTATATGCAGGGTACATCATGAGAAACGCTGGGCTGGATGAAGCACAAGCTGGAATGAAGATTGCAGGGAGAAATATCAATAACCTCAGATGTGCAGATGACACCACCCTTATGGCAGAAAGTGAAGAAGAACTGAAGAGCCTCTTGATGAAAGTGAAAGAGGAAAGTGAAAAATTTGGCTTAAAACTCAACATTCAGAAAACTAAGATCACAGCATCCGGTCCCATAACTCCATGGCAAATAGATGGGGAAACAATGGAAACGGTGAGAGACTTTGTTTTTTTCGGCTCCAAAATCACTGCAGATGGTGATTGCAGCCATGAAATTAAAAGATGCTTACTCCTTGGAAGAAAAGCTATGATCAACCTAGACAGCATATTAAAAAGCAGAGACATTACTTTGCCAACAAAGGTGCATCTAGTCAAGGCTATGGTTTTTCCAGTGGTCATGTATGGATGTGAGAGTTGGACTGTGGAGAAAGCTGAGCACAGAATTGATGCTTTTGAACTGTGGTGTTGGAGAAGACTCTTGAGAGTCCCTTGGACAGCAAGGAGATCCAACCAGTCCATTCTAAAGGAAATCAGTCCTGAATATTCATTAAAAGGACTGATGTTGAAGCTGAAACTCCAATACTTTGGCCACCTGATGCGAAGAACCGAGTCACGGAAAAGACCCTGGTGCAGGGAAAGATTGAGGGCAGGAGGAGCAGGGGATGACAGAGGATGAGACGGTTGGACAGCATCACTGACTCAATGGACATGGGTTTGAGCGAGCTCTGGGAGTTGGTGATGGACAGGAAAGCCTGGCATAATGCAGTCCACAGGGTCAGAAAAGGTCGGACATGACTGAGTGACTGAATTGAACCAAACTGATACTCCAATAAAATTTTTAAAAATGTTCTCCTTAAAGAGTATACTTTTTAACAAAACCTTAGTCCATGTTAATTGATCTCTGGTGTTGGGACTCTTTAGGAATCAACAAATCAGTGACTTTGGCTTTGGTTTAGTCCGGAGCATTCCCCTCCCCTGAGTGTCCCCCGCCCCACCCCAACCCAGGGTTCACTCCTTGCACTTGCGCCATGAGTGCTGCAGGCTGAGCAATTTTGGGAAGAGATGACCTCAGTGACTCAAATTTTCCTTTGTCAGGAAAGACCAGAGGAATATAGGATAAATGAGTAAAGGAGAGATTATGCTCAATTCACTGGTATGTAAAAATATTTATTAGTGTAGTATTTAGGGTTCAAACAGGAAAACAGAATGCGGAATGGCTCTGTCAGCGGAAAAAATTTAATATGGGGAATTCATCTAATGTATTTGTAAGACTGGAAACCTGGAAAGGAGTAGCTGGGGCAACTCAGGGCTGGTGATTCCAGGAAGAAACTACGACCCATAGGCTGGGGAGATGAGGGGCAGAGACAGGGTTGCTGGAACACGGAACTTGGAAGCAAGGCTCTGTGACAATGACCCCCGGTCCTTGTGAGACAGGGGTGGGGTGTGACGGGGGTGTTGTTTGGCTGGTGTGTCTTGGCGGTTCAGGAACCCAGAAGAGAAGTTTCTTGGGGTTGGGATCTTTGAGGAGGGCATACGCAACTGAGGTGAGTGTCTCTGAGGGGCCAGGAGAGCTGTGAAAATGCTGACACTGGAACTGCGCTCAATGCTGCTAGAGAGAATGGCTACAGCTGAGGATGCTAGCAAAAAAGTGAGCCAACCGGAAAAAGGAAGCCCCCTCAACAGCACCAGCACCGCCTTCTGGTCCTCCTGTACCCTTCCACAGCCCTCCTCACAGGGAGCCAGCCTGGGAAGGAGAAACTAGCCATGCAGCATCTCCAGGCACAGCATCCTGGGGTCTAAGTCTGGAGGGTTTGGAGCTAAGAGAAGGTTGCCTAGTAACTGACCACTAGATTCAAAGCATCCGATCCATCAGGAGAGGCTGTTATGCTTCAACACACAACCCTCCAGTTCTAGGTGGCCCCAGACAACCACAGCTGACTTTTCAGGGATCCTGAAAGTCCCTGGCAAGCTGGCTGGGGCTCTGCTCCCTGTCATCTGAACTCCTGGATGCGGGCTGACGTGTGGCCACTGCTGGAAGCGCTGGTGGTCCCCATGGCAAAGACAAAAAGAGCTGCAGGACATGTCCTCTGTTTCTTACACCTTCTGCACCTTCTTTGGCCAAAAGAAGCACGAGGACATTTCTGATTCCAAGATTGGTAGAAGGGGTGCAATTATACCACTTAGGAAAAGAAGCAGAAATATTTGGTTGATATCCAGGCAAATGGACTAGGCAAATTTCAACAGAAATTTTTTGCATAGTTGACATTAATCAAATCAATTAAAAAATTCCGTACATCTTCCTTTTTCATATAAGAAACTTTTAAGGCAAATTTTTAGCCATGACAGCAACGAAAACATGCTGTACAAGTATTGTCTTGAAATGAAGGAAACTTAATACCAGAAAATAACTGAGCCCAAAGGGTTAAAGTAAGATTTATTTTTTAAAAAATGTATTAACTGTAGTGCTCGTAATATAACTTAATATCTAAAGTGCAAAGATCTGTCTCCTGCCCTCGTGTAGTTCTCAGATTTTTGTTGTTTGCTTGTTTATGGGGGGAAAAAAGCATTAGTCACTCAGTTGAGTCTGACTCTTTGTGACCCCATGGACTGTAGCCCGCCAGGCTCCTCTGTCCATGGGATTCTCCAGGCAAGAAGAATGGACCTTTTCCCCCTTGCCTTTTTCCCTCTCAGTTTTAAAATTTTAATAATTATTATTTTTTCAAACCAGGGATTGAACCCAGGTCACAGCAGTGAAAGCATTAAATCCTAACCACTAGACCACCAAGGAACCCCCCTACCCCAGTTTCAAAATAAACTTAAATCCATTAGCATGTTATTGGGATAAGGACTCAAAGGTACTTACTAGTTTGCATACAAGGTGAAAATAATTCAGAGAGAGCAGATTTAGAGAGAAACGTATGGCTCAGACCATAAAGAATCTGCCTGCAGTGCAGGAGACTCGAGTTGAATCCCTGGGTCAGGAAGATCCCTTGGAGGAGGGAATGGCAACTCACTCCAGCATTCTTGCATGGAGAATCCCATGGACAGAGGAGCCTGGCGAGCTACAGTCCATGGGGTCACAAAGAGTCAGACTCAACTGAGTTACTAATGCTTTTTTCCCCCCATAAACAAGCAAACAACAAAAATCTGAGAGGGCAGGAGACAGATCTTTATAATTCAACCCTTTGCTGGCAGCCTCTTCTGGACCAGAGGATGTGAGTGCTCAGTACCATCAGCTCTGATGGAGACGGGGCTGTGAATGCTCTGAGCATGAAAGTTGCAGGGTGTTATGCAGGGGAGGCCCCCAAACCTGGCCTGTGTGGTTAGGGAAGAATCCTAGAGGGAGTAGAGAGAAAGGGTGGTACTTAGGGGGTCGGTACATTGGAAGGCATGCCACCTGGAATTCTGCCAGGTGGCTGTGATTCGTGCCACATTCAGCGTATTCACCCCTTTCTGAGGTAACCAGCAATGTATATTTTTACCAGGAAATGATATATTTCACTGAGGAGCTAAGAAATATTTACTGTGTCATACTGCTAAGATGTAGGTAAATAAACATCTTTCAAGATAGGCAGTATGGAGTGAAGTATATTAGGGACAGAAAAATCAAGTGGGAATTTGGAAGAAGGCATGGGGTCAAACGGCATGTATAAGGCCTAATCAAAATCCGCTGATTCTGTAGGATTTTAAAGCAACTCGTGTATTTATTTATTTTCAATTACAGAAGTGAATTCATTTTTGTAAAAATGTAACCAGGATAGACAAAAGTTCCTTAAGTACCCTGAATTGAAATTCCACATTGAATTCCCCTATCTTGTTGTAAACACTGTTACAAGTTTCTGTCTCTAGGTTTTTTTTCTGTGCATTTATATACATGTGTATGAACCTGTAGAGAAATATGAATTTCTAGTGTTATTTTTTAAACATAGTTGCATCACACACTCTGTATTTTTCCCCAGCTGGCTGTTTTTCCACTTAGCCTTAATGACTGGAGAGTGCTTCATGTAAGTGAGCCTGATCTCATTTAATCTTTTAATTGTGAAACAATTCTCTAAGTGTGGGGCTGCCTTCTTTTATTTCATTTCCCTACTGATAGAACTCTACATCGTTTCCATATTTTGACTATTACAGGCAATGTCACAATGAACCAACTTCTGCCTTCATGGAATTTCTTTTAGTTGGTAGCAGACAATAAACAAGATGAGATGCAAAATACACAGGAAAAAAAAAAAGACAATGATAAATTCTCAGGAAAAAAAACAGAGAGGATACAAAATGTCAGAGTTGCAGGGTGAATTACATTTTAGGTAAGGAAAGGCTTTATTGAGGAGAAGATTTCTGATGAGGCCTGAAGGAAGTAGGGAATGACACAGTGCCATGTTAGAGGAGACTTGTCTTTGCTGCTCAGTTGGGAATGCCATCAGCTTCACTAGACTTATTTGTAAGATATAAGAATCAATTTAAGTATTTTTAATGCTACTGTATTACAATAAATATGACCTTAATCTTTGCTAAATTGTATTTTTTATGACTCGGTAAATTGTCTGTCTTTTGTCTTGGTTAACCACTGTTTATCAGCTCACTTTATTTATTTATTCGTTAAGTACACTTCCCCAGTTTTGCAAAGTATAACAAGCCTTTGGATTCCCAGTTAGCACTCAAGTGCTTCCATTTCATAGCTTTTTCTGCGCACGTGAGGTTTACCGGACCAGCTGCATTATTTTTACCTGCAGCACATACATTCCATCCACCCCTCTAGGAAAGTGGGTTCTGACGCATGAGAATCTGATGAACGTTATGGGTCATCTCCCTGAAATATTACATACATTTTACAAGATTTTACATCTGACAATGGTTGGTTCAGAGATATCCAGAAGTCAAAGCATAGATCAGGGTCCGGAGAGCTTATGGTAAAAAATGTAAGACTCTTTATGAAGCTCTAAAATCTATCCCCGGTAGAAAAGGGATCTGTAGAGAACTCTGTAGCTGAATCACAGAGCATGAAGCTTTATTTGTGCTTCAGCACAGAGTTGAGTCCATGATGAAGAATGAAATTAAAATAAAACCAACAAGGCTTCTGCAGCTCATGACCATGGAACTCATCCTGTTTTATCGTTAAGGTCCGTGGGAGAAACTTCTTGGTCTGGTTCAGACTCAGGAAAAATGTTCATGCTTTTCTGGAATAATGGATCTGTTTTAATTGATCATGTCCCCTTTAATCTTATCATTCTGGTGGCTTCCAGAAAGCTCCGCTCCCACGTGAGTGCACCGCGAGGGGGGCTTCATTTTCCTTCATCTTCCAAGTGCTGCGTGATCAATACTTCATGAGGACCTTCTCATTTATTGCTCGTAAAACAACGACGAAGTAGGTGCGCTTTCCATCTCCATTTCGTAGAGGAGGAAACTGAGACTTAAGCGGATTGGGTGGCCTTATTCAAGGTCACAGAAGAATAACGGAGCAGGGACAGAGACCTAGTCACCTAGTCTTGTCTGACAGCAAAATGCTCTTCACCACTCTGGAACACGCCTCTCAAGGCTGGTATTTTGGACAGTAACTTCATTCCTTTCTCTGCCTTGCTATTCTATCTTTATTCTCTCTTAGTTAAACTTGTCTTATTTTCTTAAAATTGGTTTTATCTTTATTCATTTTATACTCATTTATAAGTCACCACAAATTCTTTTTGGAAAAGGGAGAGTGTACATAAACCAGTTCAGTTCAGTTCAGTCGCTCAGTCGTGTCCGACTCTTTGCGACCCCGTGAATTGCAGCGTGCCAGGCCTCTCTGTCCATCACAACTCCTGGAGTCTACCCAAACCCATGTCCATCGAGTTGGTGATAAGTACAGATATTGCCAGGTATTTATTTCTGTGCTAAACAGACTTAGATAAAAATTGAGAGTCTCTTTTTCTCTTTCTCCCCTTCTCTCCTCACTTATGTTTCCCTGTCTCAACATGCTATTAATACTTAGATGCTTTCAAAATCTTATTTAATTAAGACACTGAATATTTGATTTTGTTTTAAAAATTCCAAGCCCTAGTTTTTTGTTTATTTTCCCAAACACAATTTTTGCCACCCCTTCTTCCCCTTTAAGCTCTTATACCTGTAATCTCCTTCTTTCCAATAATCTTTAAAGCCCTCACTACCCTCAGC
This sequence comes from Giraffa tippelskirchi, assembly GCF_054371585.1. Lineage (NCBI taxonomy): Eukaryota > Metazoa > Chordata > Mammalia > Artiodactyla > Giraffidae > Giraffa > Giraffa tippelskirchi. The sequence goes on from NC_137283.1 coordinate 2,231,136, forward strand.
CATCCTGTAAAAATTAGCAGAGATTTTTTTCTGACATACTGAGTTATTTCTTATAGAAAGGTGCGCCTGTTAGAGGCAAAAAGTTGGAATTTATAATGTAGGCTGCCTAGCATTTCTTGGAAGGTCACTGGTCTGCTGGGCATATTTGCATCAAATTGCATAATTTCTCAGGACTTCAGCTTTGCCTTCCAGGGAGCTAGTGTCCTGGCACTCATTCTGTTTTTCTCACGTGGAAGAGGAGAGATGCATTGGGATTTTCTGCATGGCAGGGAGATGTGGTGGGTGCCTAGGGAGTGTTACCCAACCAAACGTGGGTCTGCTCACCCACTTGTAGCAAAGCCAGTCTACTGACACCAGGTTGTGTTGAAAGAAAGTACACCACTTATTGCAGGCGCCAAGCAAGGAGTCCAGGTAGCTAGTGCTTAAAAGACCTGAACTCCCCAAAGGCTTTCAGGGAAAGGTTTATAAAGACAAGGGGAAGGAGAGGGTTTTGTGTGTGTGTGTGTGTGTGTGTGTGTGTGTGTGTGTGTGTGTGTGATATTAGTTCATGGACATTCTTCTGCTTGGTTGGTGGTGAGGTCATCACCAACCATCTGGTTCCAACAAGTCTGGGGTCTGTGTGGCTGGTGAATATAGTTAACTTCTTCTACCTGGTGGTGGAGCGAAACAGCTCAAAGGATATGGCTCCGAATACTAACTACAGCTCTTGGACAGGACCTTAAGGTCTTTGACTTTGTTTAATCTGGCTAAACTACTATTATTTTGTCTTGCTTGACTGTTTTCCTTTCTTTCTGCATTTTCCCAGCATTCTGATTACATTTATCCTTTGACTAAAGGTTTTCTGCAGACACGAGGCAGGCAGAGGACATGTGGGGTTCTCCTGTTCTGGGAAGGCCCCCAGGGTCCTGCTTGGTTACAGGAGCAGGGCTCCCGCCCTGGAAGGTCAAGGAGCTGGGAGTCTCCTCAAGCCCCTGCCGCCTCTGTTCCCACAGAAACAGAGGCCATGGAAGGAGTGTGGTGGAGGCGAGGAGGGTAGGAACCCCCGGGAATGAAGTGCATGTGGACGTGGTGCTCCCTTGGCCACAGTCAGAAAGGATCTGAGTGTGTCCACTTCCCCTGGAATGGGAGTGGTGCCTTCTGAATGCTTTGTTCTCCGTGTTTTCTGAGACTGCAGAACTGATCTTCTGCCTTCTACTTACTGTCCTTTGCCCTCCCTGCGCGTGGCGCATGTCCCTCCACGCTGAGCGATGCTTGTGAGCCCGCACGGTGGAGCCCTTGGCGTCAGCAGACCTGGCTCGTGCTTGCTCTGTGTTCTTGGCCGTATAAACCTCCTCAAAGGACTTCAGTGAACCTTCGACATGCGTTACTGTCACCGAGAACACTTTCCTCTTCCTTTTTCACCACTGGTGACCTCTCCTGGAGTCAAGATTGCCGAGAGAAGTATCAATAACCTCAGATATGCAGATGACACCACCCTTATGGCAGAAAGCGAAGAACTAAAGAGCCTCTTGATGAAAGTGAAAGAGGAGAGTGAAAAAGTTGGCTTAAAGCTCAACATTCAGAAAACTAAGATCATGGCATTTGGTCCCATCACTTCATGGCAAATAGATGGGGAAACAGTGGAAACAGTGAGAGACTTTATTTTTAAGGGCTCCAAAATCACTGCAGATGGTGACTGCAGCCATGAAATTAAAAGACACTTACTTCTTGGAAGAAAAGCTATGACCAACCTAGACAGCATATTAAAAAGCAGAGACATCACTTTGCCAACAAAGGTCTGTCTAGTCAAAGCTATGGTTTTTCCAGTGGTAATGTATGGATGTGAGAGTTGGACTATCAAGAAAGCTGAGCACAAAAGAACTGATGCTTTTGAACTGTGGTGTTGGAGAAGACTCTTGAGAGTCCCTTGGACTGCAAGGAGATCCAACCAGTCCATCCTAAAGGAAATCAGTTCTGAATATTCATTGGAGGGACTGATACTGAAGCTGAAACTCCAATCCTTTGGCCACCTGATGCAAAGAGCTGACTCATTGGAAAAGACCCTGATGCTGGGAAAGACTGAAGGCGGGAGGAGAAGGGGACGACAGAGGAGGAGATGGTTGGATGGCATCACCGACATGGTGGACATGAGTTTGAGTAGGCTCTGGGAGTTGGTGATGGACAGGGAAGCCTGGCGTGCTGCAGTCCATGGGGTCGCAAAGAGTCGGACACGTCTGAGCGACTGAGCTGAACTGAGCTGACCTCTCCAGGCACTTCTGTCCCACACAGCACAGCTTGATCAGCCCCCTCTGCTGCTCCACAGATACCTTTCTGTTGATCTCTCTCAGAACAGATAAGCATGACTTGGCAGAACTGCAGTTTGGAAAATGAGTATAAAATGCAGCTGGTGGAAAAGTCAATTCTATAACGAAGGCAAGCGAGGATCGCCTTTCCCGTCTGATCTGGGGAGCTCTGGAAGTGACCGCATGGCCCCTTTCCAGGTGGCCTCACCTTCTCCTGCTGTGGTCAGCCTAGGACTTTTATTCCGGGTCTCACATGAGACAGAGTGACTGCTTCAGTCGCTATCCTGACGTGAGCTTGGTCCACTTTGCTCTGGTTTCTGTTTAATGACTTCAGGCCCTTTGGCTCTGGGAAGGGGGCTTGCGGAGCTGCTTGGATCAGCATCGCGCCCCCCTTAAGTTACTTTGCCAGTTTCTCCTCCACGTGGTGAGGGGGATGGTTCCATCTTCATTTCTACATGGTGTGTCTGTCCCCAGCCCCCAATCCCTCCTCTGACTGCTCAGAACTATAATAATCACTGTATTTCTTCTTTCTCCTTAAATTCCTGTTAATTTTTTTTTATTAAAGTATAATTGCTCTAGAATGTTGTAGTAGTTTCGGCTGTACATTTAAGTGAGTCAGCTATATGTGTACGTATATCCCCTCCCCCTGGAGTCTTGCAGCCCCCCATCGCACCCCTCTAGGTCAGCACGGAGCACCCAGCTGGGCGCCCTGTGCTACACAGCAGCTTCCCAGTAGCGACCTGTTTGACACATGGTCGTGTATCTATGTCAATCCTGGTCTCCCAGTGCATCCCACCCTCCCTTCCCCTCACTGTGTCTGCAGGTCTGTCCTGTACATCTGTGTCTCTATTCCTGCCCTGCAGAAAGGCTCATCTGTACCATTTTTCTAGACTCCATGTATTTTAATATACGATATTTTTTCTCTGACTTACTTCAATATGTATGACAGACTCTAGGTCCATCCACATCACTACAAATGACCCAATTTCATTTCTCTCCTTAAATTTTGTATAGAAGACTGTTTCAGGATGCATGGAATAAATAATGAATAAACTGACAGAGGGTCTTACCAGGTGGCACCGTGGTAGAGAATCTGCCTGCCTGCCAGTGCAGGAGACGCAAGAGACACGGGCTGGATTCCTGGGTCAGGAAGATCCCCTGGAGTAGGAAATTGCAATCCACGCCAGTCTTCTAGCCCAGAAAATCCCATGGTGGGCTATAGTCCATGGGGTTGCAAAGAGTCAGACATGACTTAGTGAATGAACACACACACACACACACACACACACACACACACACACACATACGCTGACAGAGAGGCTATCCAGAGAGATGCGGCTGGATTCTTTTTGGAGATGGGGTGGCACCTAGGTTGTCAGAATGACTGAATTTGGCAGAATTTCTGTGGCCAAAAAATCAATTAGTAAACAAAAGATGCTTTCTCTCTGTTGGGGTAGACTCAAGGCCTTCTCACTTCTTGGTCTCCTTTGAGATTTGAGTTGAGAAAGTGCCTACTTTGTGAAGCCAAGTGTCCTTAGGATTCTTGGCAGGTAGGGTTCATCATTCCTGCAGGCCCTGTTGGGAGAGTCCAGACACACAGAGAGGAAAGGGCAGTCTGCTAACAGGAGTTACAGCTGGTTGCAGTGTTGCGGGGGGCAGTGAGAAGTCATGGGGCCTGTGACTGAACCTTCAAGGATGTCTAGGTAAACTGGGGACTGAGCTTGAACAGGCAAGGGCTGAACTCAAGGCCAGTTTATTTCTGACTTAATGAACCACCACGATGTCTGATGGCTCTCTGGGGAGGACTTGTGACATCGATGATGTCACTTCTGCTTCCACACTCAAAGCTTCTCATTATGCCTCCTTTCTTTTTCTGATCACCATCCCACTCTAAGCTTAATTTTACTTACTTATTCAAAACTTTGGCTGCATCCCATGGCATGTGGGACCTTAATTCCCTGACCAGAATTTGAACCCACACCCCCTGCAATGGAAGCACAGACTCTTAACCACTGATCCATGAGGGGAAGTCCTTATGCTTAATTTTTAAAGGGAAGTGGACCCAGAGGGCAGCATAGTCAAGACAGATAGGCTACAGTAAAGAGTGTTTCTGAGCCAGCTTGGATTCACCTCCTTACCCTTGACTTTCCACCCATGCAGTTGAGTCCCAGAGGACTCTCTGGGGTCCCTGCATTTGCCATGGGGTCTCTAAGGGCCTGAGTGAATGGATCCTTGTGGCCCACACACTTCTTGTTCCCTGGGAGATGCAGGATGGACAAGGTCCAGGCAGGGCTCTGTAAAGCAGTGCCTCTCCAACCAGAGGTGGGAAAAGGTTGTTTCTTTAAAATCTATAATGGGTATTAAAAAATAATGTGTACTACTGGGGACCAAAATTTTGTCAAGTTTAAGATCATGTGCCTGAATGTTGCAGCAGTGTCCAGTGTTATTAAGTTTTCTGAATACTTGGGCTTCCTTTCTGTACCTTCCTTGTGGTGTTGTGTTATAACTAAGACTTCCAGGGCTGACAATGGGCTGTGTTCACATTTTGGGGAAAAACCAGAAGTGAAAATGTTAGCTGCTCTTTGCAACCCTATGGACTGTAGCCCGCCAGGCTCCCCTGTTCATGGGGTTCTCCAGGCGAGAATACTGGAGTGGGTTGCCATTCCCTCCTTTGTGGGATGTTCTTGATCCAGGAATTGAACCTGAGTCTCTGCATTGCAGGCAGATTCTTTACTGTCTGAGCCACCAGGCAAGCCTGAAGTATGCCATAGCATAGCTAAATATATAGTGATGTACATATGTAAATAAATCAAAGCTTTTAATTATCTACAATTTGCACAAAATATTTATCCTAGAAACACATTCCACCTTCCCCTCCCTCCCTCTTCCACCCCCTCTCCCCTCCTCCCCTAGCTCTCCCTTCCCACCCCGCCCCAGTTTCTATATTCCTTCCGTGAGTACGTACTAATTATCTGCTGTTGGCTTTGCACCATGCTACATGTGAATATGGTAAAGTATTAGCAACGGTTCTTGCCATTTGCAAAGCCACTGGGGAGACCAGATCCATGCAGTTCTGCAGAGTAAAAGGGCCAGAGCAGGTTTTAGGAAAAGAGAGCAGAAGGCAGGGCATATAATAGTGTCTATGATGAGAGACCCCAGAGAAATGCCCTCATTAGGGGCTGTGCTTTCACAGAAGCAGAGAAATATCATTTGAGGGCTTGAGTAGTCAGGGAAAGGGTTTCTGAGAGAGCACACGTTGGACTGAGCCTGCCAGAGAGGCTGAGACTGGCATTAGCAGAGAAGTGCGCGCAGGAAATTTAAGAGGATGATACTAGCAACCTGCTGCTCTAGGGGTAGAGTGTAGGATGGCTTGGCTAGAGCAGAGAAAGAGCAGAGAGTGGAGGTGACTGATGTGCCTGAGGATCGAGATTGAGTTCATACAATGAGCTCGTTAATTACCATCTAATGATCTTGTGTCAACAGGATCCTTAGATGATGGCTCTTTGTTTGGTGTTCTCTAAGGCCACAATAAACTGTGGAAAATCCTGAAAGAGATGGGAATACCAGACCACCTGACCTGCCTCCGGAGAAACCTGTATGCAGGTCAGGAAGCAACGGTTAGAACTGGACATGGAACAACAGACTGGTTCCAGATAGGAAAAGGAGTAAGTCAAGGCTGTATATTGCCACCCTGCTTATTTAACTTATATGCAGAGTACATCATGAAAAATGCTGGGCTGGATGAAGCACAAGCTGGAATCAAGATTGCCGGAAGAAATACCAATAACCTCAGATATGCAGATGACACCACCCTTATGGCAGAAAGTGAAGAAGAACTAAAGAGCCTCTTGATGAAAGTGAAAGAGGAGAGTGAAAAAGTTGGCTAAAAGCTCAACATTCAGAAAACTAAGATCATGGCATCCGGTCCCATCACTTCAAATAGATGGAGAAACAGTGGAAAGAGTGGCTGACTTTATTTTTCTGGGCTCCAAAATCACTGAAGATGGTGATTGCAGCCATGAAATTAAAAGACGATTACTCCTTGGAAGGAAAGTTATGACCAACCTAGATAGCATATTAAAAAGCAGAGACATTACTTTGCCAAAAAAGGTGCATCTAGTCAAGGCTATGGTTTTTCCAGTGGTAATGTATGGATGTGAGAGTTGGACTATAAAGAAAGCTGAGCACAAAAGAATTGATGCTTTTGAACTGTGGTGTTGGAGAAGACTCTTGAGAGTCCCTTGGACTGCAAGGAGATCCAACCAGTCCATCCTAAAGGAGATCAGCCCTGGATGTTCATTGGAAGGACTAATGTTGAAGCTGAAACTCCAATACTTTGGCCACCTGATGCGAAGAGCTGACTCATTTGAAAAGACTCTGATGCTGGGAAAGATTGAGGGCAGGAGGAGAAGGGGATGACAGAGGATAAGATGGCTAGATGGCATTACGGACTCAATGGACATGAGTTTGAGTAAACTCTGGGAGTTGATGATGGACAGGGAGGCCTGGCGTGCTGCAGTCCATGGGGATGCAAAGAGTCAGATATGACTGAGCCACTGAACTGAACTGAACTGAAGAGTTTTAGACAGCAATACTAGTTCATATCTTGCCTAAGAATTCTAATCACACAAGTATCCAGCAGCGGACTCACATCTCCATTGGGAGGTCTAAAGCTACCTGAAACCAACTTGTCCAAATCAGATCCATGACCTTTCTCCAAATGTGGTGGGAATTTCCCACCCCAGGGAACGCCAACAAGATGCATGCAATTGCAGAAGCAGAAATGAGGAAGTCATTCTTAATACCCTGCCTTCCCACACTCCCAGATGCCAGTTGTTACCAAAGACTGACAGCAACCTAATTGATTCTCCAGTCCAGTTCCCACCCAACTCATCATCACTTCCTTAGCAGTTTCTTCTCCGGCTCAAGTGGCCCTTCCCCTTCATCGATCTCAGAAGCCATGCCTCTCACAGCCACCCCTAAACATCCTTGCTCAGCACCTAGGCACCTTCAAGTACCAACCATGCATCACATCCTTTGGTGTCCCAGGTCTTTGTGCAGGCTGATCTTTCTTCTCTGCCCACATCCAGTTCGGCCAGAGGAGAAGGGGACGACAGAGGATGAGATGGTTGGATGGCATCACCTACTTAGTGGACATGAATTTGAGTAAACTCTGGTAGTTGGTGATGGACAGGGAGGTCTGGCGTGCTGTGGTCCATGGGGTCGCAAAGAGTCGGACATGACTGAGAGACTGAACTGAACTGAACTGAGGAATAGAAAGGAAGGGGTTCTCTAGAATGTTCATAATATCTTCACTCTTGGAATCGTGTTAGTTGAGACAGAAAGGGTGTATCTATCTATATTATATATGTATATCAGAAACTGGCAAATGTTATAAACCAGGGCATCTCCTCATGCTTTACTAGCACACTGCTGCTTCTCTGGGAAGTTTATAAATAAAATAATACATTGTCCTGTGGTTTTAGTGTTGGGAGAGTAATCAGGATTTGTCTAATCTAACCTCCTAAATTCAAATACAGGAAATGCATCCCAGAGTGAGCAAGGAAGTTAGCACAGGATGAAAGTTGGTGGCAACGCAACCAACTTGGTAACCCCATTAGCAAATGTCTTGGTCAATAAGATTTCCTCGCAAATTTCATACCTGAGCTGTGATTTTTAAAATCTTTACTTACCGATTTATTTATTGGTCATGTTTGGCTGCGCTGGGTCTTGGTTGCGGCACATGAGATCTTTGTGAAGTGTGCAGGTGGGCTAGTTGGGGTACACGGGCTTCGTTCTCTGGCTGGGATAGAATCCACATCCCCTGCATTGGAAGGTGAGTTCTTTTTTGTTCTTTTTGATATTTATTTTTTATGTTTGGCTGCACTGGGCCTCTGTGGCTGTGCAGGCTTTCTCTAGCTGTGGGGAGCGGGGGCTCCTCTCGAGCTGCGGTGGCTTCTCTTGCTGCAGAGCGTGGGCTCTAGGCACGTGGGCTTCAGCAGTTGCAGCTTGTGGGCTCTAGAGCACAGCGTCAGTAGCTGTGGTGCCCTGGATGCTTAGTGGCATGTGGGATCTTCCCAGACCAAGAATCGAACCCATGTCCCCTGCATTGGCAGATGATTCTTAACCACTAGATCACCAGACAAGCCCAGGAAGGTGAATTCTTAACCACCAGGGAAATCCGTGGGCTGTGATTTGAAAATCAATATAAATATTACTGGTATTGGCTTTTATTTTTTCATTTTCAGATTTTATTTATTAAATCATGTGTGTGTGTGCTGAGGAGAGAAGACGGAGGGAAAGAGAGAGATGAGGAAGAGCATTCTGCAGTATTCCCTACTGACAGCTTAATTTAATAAAATCCTTTTGTTAAAGGCTAAAAATAAATAAATACAAATTCCCTAGCATCTGTTGACACTGTAAATATGGAAAAACTGTTGCAGAATAGCAGCTAAGTAGATGCCAGGGGAGAACACTGTGACAAAAATCTTAACCAAATATTGATATGAACATATTTCTGTTTTCGTGAAAATATGTTCCCTCCGTATGGGAAAGGCAAGTGTAAGGAGAGAAACACAAGCAACACGCTGAGCAGCACTGAGTGGGGAAGCTGCTCATCTGCCAGAGCAAACCAGCCCCGCGCACTCCGTGAACTCTCCTGGAGACACTGTCACGAAATTTACTTACACAAATGGGAGGCCAAGATTCTCCCACTGGAGGAAAAGTGACAGATTTTAAGAATGGTTCTTTGGTTATTATTATTATTATCTCTTTTTGCAATAGCATCCAGGGATGGCCACTGTTGATTTCTCCCCTCCCTGTGTCTACCTGCTGCTCTTCATGTCAAGAGGTGGACTCTAATTCCTCCCGGTGAATCCTGGTTGGGCTTTAATGACCCGCTTCACTAGTAGAAGGAACTGACATTCTAGAACTTCTGAGGTTGGGTCGTAAGAAGCTGTTGCTTCTTCCTGGGCCTCATGACGCTTGCTTACAGGCTGCTTCCTGTTGGGAATCTCTTTGGAAACTAGCCACCTCACTGGGAAGAGAATAGCCATGTGGAGAGACCACATCCAGGTTATCTTGGTTGACAGGCCCCGCTGAGCCTCTGGCCCCACCCACCCAGCACTGACTGCCAGCTGCTTGAGCCAGCCATTCCTGATGTCCAGCCCAGCTACACCATCGTCTGATTCCAGTGCCACCCACCTTCTGACTATAACTGTCTGAAAACCCCCAAGAAATAAAAGCCCCCAAATGAGTGCCATCGACCTGCAGAATTATGAGGGAAAATAATAAATTGTTGTTTTAAGCCACTACGTTTTGGGGTGGTTCGTTAAACAGCAATAGGTTATTGGAATTCTGCCGAAAAAAGCAATCTATCTAGATATTTCCCAAGATTTGACTAGTAGGTGACTTAAGCCTCTGAAATCCAGTCTCCATGGTCCCTGGAATATCTGGCACAACTGAAAATCGATAACACTTTAGTAAATGTAGACTTATATTGAATGTATTTAAGCACTGAGTATTGAATAGTAGAATGTATTGGCTCAAAGGAAGATTTTATCTTAAGGAAATTATATATTTCCCCCTGTTTTTAATACTTTTCTCACCCCCAGGGATCCAAGCGATCTTTTTAAAAAATGATTTCAGTTGCTGGGACCCCCCTGGTGGCCCAGTGGCTGGGAATCTGTCCTGTCACTACTGCGACCCTGGTTTCAGTCCCTGGCAGGGGCACTAACATCTTGCCAGCCTCACTGTGCAGCTAGAAAAATAAAAGGTTTTAGTTGTTGTTTTTTTGGGGGGGTCACTTTTAAGTTATAACATTTGTGTGTGTGAAAAAGAAGGAAAGTAAGAGCAGAAAAAGAAAGACGAAAGGAAACAGCAACATTTTGTTGATGGAGTTGATCATCTTTTCTATCGTATCCTTCTATATGTTTTCATTTTTACCCCTCTAAAACAAAATCAATCATTAAAATGAAAAAATAAAGTAAAATCAGAATGCAGCGTCAATTCGTTACCACATATCCCATGCAGCTGTTCTAAGTGCTGTATACGTATTAACTCATGTAATACCAAGGTCAGCTCTGTGACTTTAGTACTGTTCTCATCTTTATTTTGCAGTTGAGGAAGCTGAGACACTAAGAAGTGTATCCAAGGTTACCTACTAAGCCTTAAATGGTGTTTCAAACCTGGGCCATCTGTCTCCAAAAGCTATATTTTTAACTCACTCAACATCTTCAAATTTTAGTATAGCATATTTACCATTTATTTATTTAATCCAAATGCATAGTTAGCTATAATTAAACATTTGTTTAAATAATTAAATTTTATTTAATTTAAATAATTATTTATTTATTTAGTCTTCAGCTTATCATTAACTGCTCAAAGTAGCTACGTTTGCAGACTCTTTGATAACAAGACTTGCGCTCTTCGTGTGCATGAGTATGGAAAATGATAGACACATACCCTTCCTGTAATTTTCAGCTTTTACAGAGAAAAGTGTTGGAAGGACATAAAAACAAGAATAAGTCAGCGAACCACACGCGCAGCAACCAGGAAGACGTGCTCTAGGGACAGTTAGACCTGAGTCTGATGCTGGCTCTGGCTCTTGAGTGAGTTAGGACCCTGGTCCAGGGTCCTGGGAAGCCAGTGCATTTCTGAGCTGTCAGAGCCTGTCACCAAGGAAGGGAAGCAGCCTAGTAATGTGATGAAGCCCTAGGGACTGGAGTCAGACAGACTGAGGTTTGAAACCCTTGCCCGCAGCCTCCTGAGTCTATAACCTTGGGCAAACAAGTCTGAGAAACGGATGAGCCACGGTTGTCACGTGTCAGAGCTGTGGTCACAGTGATGCTGGCAGGGGTCCTTCTCCACCACCTCCGCCTGCCCCATCCACTCCTGATCCCTTCAGGGAGAAGCTGACATGCTTGTGTTCCCTCATTTCATTTTCATTATGGAATAATTTAAATAGGGTAAATTCACCATTTTCAGCATACGCTTCTGTGAGTTTGGATAGATGCACGAAGTTGTGTGACCACAAAGACCAGACAGAAAATCTCCATTAGCCCCCAGATTCTCACCTACTCCTGTACGTCAGCTCCCACCCCAACTCCCACGCCCCCGCTGCTTTGCTTTCTGTCCCTATCTTTTTTTCTTTTCTGGAATGTTGCATAAATAAAATCTTGTAGCAGGTAGTATTTTGAGTGTGGCTTCTTTGATGTAACAGAATGCATTTGAGATTCATCTTCCAAAGAGTTTTAATTTCTTTTAAAAGCATACTCCCCACCCCCCCGCCTCTGTCACTTCGTCTTGATGGTGATAGATAAATTGATTCAGGGTGAGAGCTCAAGATTTCCTCTTCACTCAGAGATGATTCGGTTCTTTGGTTCGTGGATGTGCTAGTGAAAACCCCAAACTAAACCAAAACAAAACAACACAACGCTGGAGTGAGTGTCAACAAATTTAGACTGGTATCCCCTGACAAGAAAAATCTTAATATCACCTTTTGATTTTTGCACAATTAAAAGAAAGAAGAAAGAAACACTATTCTCTTTTTTCAACTCACTCTTTCATTTTATAGAAATACTGTTTTAGGGGTTTGGTGACACAAGTCTGCAGCCTCTCCTTTGGGCTTCAATGTCTTTATAGACTATTTTCAGCTACTTATATCCTTTGTGTTTAGCATAATGTGATTTATATGTTCCTGCTGACTCCATACATATTAGTTGGCAATGGACTGAGATGAAGCCTGCTGAGGAGAATCTGATGACAGTAGGAACCCAGGAAGATCAACGGGTTTAGGGAAAAGGGATTTTTTACAATGCCTTTTTCCAGTTTAACTCTTCGAGACTCCAGATCTTGCCTTTCTAGTGGTTCCTGCAAATTCTTAAACAACAAGGTAGAGGGGAAAAGGGACATACAGAATTGTTTTATTTCTTTGGAATTGGAGTGGGGAATAAGAAGGGAAGGTCAAAGATGATTAAAATGAAATGAATGCAGCAATTTGGGGGAATTGACACTATTAAGCTTCTTTTTTAAAAATAAAACGATTTACTGCCATGATTGTTCCAAACTACAACCCCAAACTTCAAATGCATTGTTATTTTATTATTTCTAAATCTATAGTTGGCATTTTTAGGCTTTGCTGCTATGGAAACTGCCACTTGTGTCCCAAGATTCATTTTGATGGAAATGCAATAGCCTAGCCCACAAGCCATTGAGCGAGACATGGAAAATTCAACGGTAAGCAAAATAGCCATCTCTTGTCCTGTGGAATTTACAAGCCAGTGGGCTTTTGTGAATATCTTATGAACTTGTGATAACTTCCCAATACCCTAAGGGTGCCATGATATTAATGTACCACAAAAGCATCCTCCAAAATCTGACATTGAATAGAAGGAGGAAATCTAGAAAGTGGTGCATTTGGTATGAAAGAAGAGGGATTCCAGAGGTTTCGAAGGTTCAATATTGTGGTTTCATTATTATTTTTGCAGTCTATATTTTCTTTTATTTTCAGCTTTATTGAGGTATAGCTGATAAATTGTAAGATATTTAAGGTGTACAATGTGATAATTTGATACACATATATATAGTGAGAGGAATCTCCACATGGAGAATTAATAGTCACCTGGATGGAGTTATTAACACATCTATCACCTCACATATTTACCTTTTCTTGTGAGAAAATTTAAGTTTTACCCTCTTAGCAAATTTCAATTATATAATGTAGTATTAGCAACTATGGCCACCATGGTTTACATTAGACCCTCTAATGTTATTCATCTTACAACTGAAAGTTTATAACCTTTTCCCAACCTCTCCCTATTTTCCACAACCCCTCGCTCCTGGCAACCACTTTTTCACGCTCTGTTTCTATGGGTTTGATGTGTTTTAGATTTTACATGAGTAACACCATGCAGGGTTTCTCTCTGTCTGGCTTGTTTCACCTAGCATGATGCTCTCCGGATTCATCTATGTTGTTGCAAATGACAGGATTTTCTTCTTTTTTAAGGCTAAATACTGTTCCACGTATATATACACCACATTTTTTATCCATTCATTTGTCAATGGACACTTGGGTTTCTTCCATGTCTTGGCTGTTGTGAATCGTGCTGCTATAAACATTGGGGTACATATATCTCTTAGAGTTAATTATTTCATTTCCTTCGCATACCATGTGTCCCCACATGGCAGACTTATCTAGATGCTTTGCTGGTAAATACAGGGGGTGTGGCTTCTTGAAATCACGCGTAGAGAGCGTCCACCGTCCAGCCTGGCCCCAGGAAGTCTGGCTATAGGAGACAGCTCTGGCTAGTGCTCTTCCTGCCAGGCCCAGGGACAGAGACCGTCCTGAAGGTGACCCCCCTTGTCCTGGCCAGGACTCTGCAGACCTCTTACACTCACGGAAGCATCCTTCGTCTGTCCGTCGCTCCTGACGTACTGCTAAGTCCTCAGTTCCCCAAGATCACTGTAACGATCGCTTCTTCTTTAGCCTGCACCTGATTCATCTGTTTTGACTGACAGTCATTGGCCTGTGGTTCATCATCAATATTTCCCATGAGTCATGGACTGAAAGCTCTCCTCTCTTCCAGGCCAAGGTCTGAAATGAAGCCAGAAACAAATGGCTTGGTGCATCCAGCTTCCTGAAGAAGACTCACCAGCGGACTTTTTCACTGACCTGATGTTTTAGGCCCTGAAGTTCCCTTTCTTCTTAGGCACTGGCCCCACATTCCCTCAAGATGCATCCTGAACTCAATTCAGTTGCTGAAGGGACTGTTCTGCATGTAAACAATTCTTTTCCCCCAAAGTTCAGTCAAGACTATTACATTAAACGTAAGGACCTTGCTCCTCTCCTCCTGGGGTCAAAGGCTATCCCCATGGCTTCTCCTATCTGTTTAGGGGTTTTATCCCAACAATTTCTACTATCATGCACAACTGATTCAGTTATTTCATAACTGAGGAGAGTCATCAAGTCCAGATCTAAATAAAATCATACCTAGTCCACCTCATCTGCCCACCAAAGTTTGCTAGAACGTGCTCGAATTCAACCAACTGGGCAGCCAATATATTTTTCTTGTCTTGTATGTGACAGTCAAAATGGTGATAAGGTACCTTAGTCTCCTCCTTTTTAAGTTATATTTAAGTAACACTTCCGGTGGGTAAACAGATTAGACTCTCTGGGACCTCCCCAGATACAGAGTTTCAGGATGGAAAGTTCTCCTGCTTGTCCTTGGTTTCTGATTTAGGCAAGTTACCCTTTTGATTGTAGCTAGTAGGAGTGTGTAAATGTCTGTTTCAATATTGCAGCAACTATGTCATAGTTTCATCATAGTAGCAGTTTCCACTGCTTGCTCACTCTTATTGGTGGTGAATTTTTCTATCCAACACATATGTTTTCTCATTCCTTTTTGTCTTCCCTAAATTTTTCGAATGTGGACCGTTTTTAAAGTCTTTATTGAATTTGTTACAATATTGCTTCTGTTTTATGGGGGTTTTTGGGTTTTTGGCTGCAAGGCATATGAGAACTTAGGTCCCCGACCAGGGATCAAACCCTCACCCCCCCGCATTAGGAGGCCGAGTGCGCCCACTGGGCCACCAGGGAAGTCCCTACCTGATGCCTTTTCTTTTTCAGTCTGAGGATGATGAAGCCAATGTCATTTACAGAGAGTGATGGTGAAGAGCGTGTGGGCATTGTAGCCAGAGTTAGATTCTTGGCCCTGGAAAAGACCACAGTAGTGTATTCATCCTCACTGGGACTTGGTTTCTTCTTGTGTGCGACAGTGACTGCAAGTAATTGCACCTCTCTCCCCTGTGAGATGAAAGCAGTCAGTAAATGATCTAACAATCACAGCATTCTAAAACTAAAATGGATCTTAGAAATCATCTATTTTAACCCAATTGATAGCATCTTTTGACACAAAATTTTCTCCAACCTGAATACGAAGTTTCCAACTTGCACTTTTGTATCTAGGCCTGCCTGTACAAATTGCCTTAAATATTTCGGGTTGAAGAATATTGGAGGCCTAAGTAGGTTTAAAAAAAAGCCTGGATTTAGTGACTATGAAAATAACGTCTCCTGAGAAGACTCTAATAGAAGTAAAAATAACCATAAGAGAATTCTTTACACTAAGCTGATTCATATCCCACTCAAAAGTGACCACGATGTTTACGCCAGTCATTCACCTAGTTTCCATTTCAGATGGGAAATGGCTTGAATAAAGAATAGTCCTGTCACTTGGCACAGCATAGGGCATTGAAAGACTGGTTTGGGACTATACCAAGGGCTCCCAGGGAAACATCAGACTGGCAGCTAGTCCAGACTGAGGAATTTGGGGGGAGCTAGTAGGAGGTCAAATGGGAGATACACAGACTAAGGGCTTAGTGGAAAGTTAGTTGCTCAGTCGTGTCTGACTCTTTCCAGCTCTGCAACCCCATAGACTGCAGCCTGCCAGGCTCTTCTGTCCACGGAATTCTCCAGGCTACTGGAGGGTGTAGCCTTTCCCTTCTCCGATCTTCCTGACCCAGGGATCAAATCTGGGTCTCCTGCATTGCAGGCAGATTCTTTACTGCCTGAGCCACCAGGGAAGCCCCAAGGGCTTGGTTATATCAGCAGAATAGAGATGAGGTTAAGGAATAAACACCTTAGTCCGTTTAGGCTGTTATAGCAAAAATACTGCACAGACCGGGTAGCTTAAACAACGTACATTTCTCACAGTTCTGGAGGCTGGGAGTCCATGATCAAGGTGCTGGCAGATTCTGCGTCTGGGGAAAGCCTGTTCCCTGGTTCGTAGGGGGAGACCTTCTTGCTGTGTTTACATAGAGCAGGACGGAGGGAGTTCTCCAGGGTCCCCGTTATAAGGGCACCAGCCTTCTTCACTGAGAGCTCCACCTTGTCACCTCCCAAAGACCCCGCCTTCAGATACCATCACATTAGGGATTAGATTTCAGCATATGGATTTTAGAGGGGCACAAACTTTCCATCTATAGCACTGAGTCCCTTAGAAAGCAAGCAGGCTAACAGGCATCCACGAAGTTGGCATGTTTCCATCAGAATTTATTCTTGACAATGGCAAATGTCATCTCAAAGCTATTTTTGTTCACCTAATATTGGCATGCTGGGTCATGGCTGAAAACTATCTGAAAGGACCACCTAGCTCCCAGACCTTCCTATAGAAGGGAAACACTTAAAAAAAAAACAACCTTCTAATAGTCCAGAGATAATCAGTGTCCATATTCAATTCGAGATTCAACTGACAAGGGAAAACCTATTAATACTAGAATTATAGAATCAAGAGGCAGTTCATACACTCTAGGTTCATCCGCCTCATTAGAACTGACTCAAATGCGTTAGAAACCATCACAATATTGTAACTTTCCTCCAATTAAAAGTAAAATATAATTTAAATTAAAGAAGCAGTTCAGTTTTCCAACAGAAAACTGAACTGTATTATCCTTCAAAAAAAAAAAAAAATCAAAATGGTCAGTGTCCAGAAGACCATTTTGTTGTTACTCAGCTCATTTAAAAACAGATACTTTCTTATACTGACTTGAAATCTGCTTCCTTGGGACTTCTGTGTTCTCAGCAATTCTAGTTTTTGGGGGTGGAGGGGGTAGATAATTTCTCTGATGCTTTGGTGAAGGAACAAATTCTGCTTGGAAACATTCTGCTATTTATAGTCTTTCTTTCCAATGGACTACCTGACATGTGAAAGGGCTCTGAAGGCTGAGACAGCAGGAGATACCATATTTTATACAAAGTTTTGGACTGATGGCCATTTTATTTTTGCTTGTTTTTTCTTTTTAATTCTGGTAAATACACATAACATAACATTTGTCATCTTAGCCATTTTAAAGCGCGCGGTTCAGCGGTAGGGAGTACTTTCGCACTGTCAGGCAGCCAGCCCACCATCCGTCTCCAGAACTCTTTTCATCTTGCAGAACTGAAACTCTCTTCGCATTAAACACTGGCTTCTCCTCCCCAACCCTGACACCTCCCCTTGGCTCCTGGCAACCATCCCTCTACTTTCTGTCTCTTTGATTTTGACTATTTTAAGTAACTTCTGTAAGTGGAAGAACATAGTATTTGTCCTGTGGTGATTGGCTTATTTCACTTAGCATAATGTCTTCAAACTTCATCCATGGTATAACAGGTCAAAAATTTCTTCTTCTAGAAGAATTCAGTTTTTAAAACCTGAATATTGTCATGGTGTATGTATATACCATATTTCGCTTTTGCCTGTTTTTTTAAAAGTTCCATACCAGAAAAGGAAGACTCACTAGATGGAACTTCAAGGGATGATCTATAATATGTAAATACAAATAAACAAAAGAAGCGTTGTGAAATGGCATTCACAAAAGCATGATGATATACTGTGCACATTCAACCAGAGCTGCTAAAATTTAGAAAGGCTGGGGCTTGCCTGGGAGTCCAGTGGTTGACGTCACCTTCCAATGCAGCAGATAAATGCAGTTGACAACCGATCCCTGGCTGGGGAGCCAAGATTCCACGTGCCTCACAGCCACAAAACCAAAGCCTAAAACAGAAAGAATATTGTAACAAATTCAACAAAGACTTTAAAAATGGTCCACATAAAAAAAAAGTCTTTAAAAATTAAGGCTGACATCACCAAGTGTTGGCAAAGATGTAGATCATTGGAAACTCTTGATGAGTTGCTGTTGGCATGTAATTTGGTAAAACCAATTTGGAAAACTGTTTAACAGTATCTATGATAGCTGCATGTAAAACTTACGATTTAAAAATTCCACTCCTAGGTATATATATGTAACCAGTGGTACATGTGTGCACCAAAACCATTTATGAGACTATTTATAGAAACACTATTCATAATATCCCCAAACTGGAAACTACCATGGCGCACAGCTGTGGAAGAGATGAACAAATTATTGGCAGGAGCATACAAAGGAATGACTTCTGGGGGTGAAAATGAGCAATATACTGCCAGGTACAGTGACACAAATGAATCTCACAGATATAATGTTGAGTGAAAAGCCAGACAGGAAAATGTTCCTGCTGCATGATTCCATCTACATGGAGGTCAAAGCTGACCCAGCGTAAAAGGAGTTGGGATCTTGGCTAACTTTGGGGAGTTGGGTGGTAATTGAGAGGGAAGATGAGGAGGGCTTGGGTTTTGGGTAATGTTTTCTTGGATCTGGATGTTTGTTACATGGGTATGTTTACATGTTGAACATTCATCAAGCTGTACTCTTAAGATGTGTGCTCTTTTCTGTATGTTTCCTCCTTAAAATAAAGACATCCCCTTTAAAGATGATGACTATAAATTTTAGACACTGTGTGTGTTATATATAAATATTTGTGGAACATGTGTAATTACGTCTGTATTCTTTGAGTGGTGGGATTTTTGAATATTTATCTTTGTGACACTTTTCATAATATTATTTGTGCAACAGGTAATTAAAATTAAAAAGAGACTACTTATTATATTCTCTACCTGCCAATGGATCCAAATTTCCCCAAAAGATATCTTAGAACAGTAGATACAGTAGAACCAAAAAGGAACAACTACCTACAGATGAATAGGTAGAGAAGATGTAGTACATACCAACAATAGAATACTAACCATAAAAAGAAGGAAATAATGCCATTTGCAGCAGTATGGATGGACCTAGAGATTATCTTACTAAGTGAAGTAATTCAGACAGCAAAAGACAAATACCATATAATATCACTTACATGTGGAACTTAAAAACACGATAGAAATGAACTTATTTAGAGAGACAGACGCAGGGATTTAGGAACAAACTTATGATCACCGATGGGGCAGAGGGGGAGGGATAAACTGGGAGTTGGGGATTGACATACTATTATATATAAAGCAGGCTTCCTAGGTTGTGCTAGTGGTAAAGAACCTGCCTGCCAACGCAGGAGATGCCAGAGACAAGCGTTTGATCCCTGGGTGGGGAAGATCCCCAGGTGAAGGGAATGGCAACCCACTCTAGAACTCTAGCTTGGAGAATCCCATGGACAGAGGAGCCTGGTGGGCTACAGTTCATAGGGTTGCAAAGAGTCGGGCATGACTGAAGGGACTTAGCACGCATGCATGCATATATAAAACAGATAATCAACAAGGACCTACTCCACAGCACAGAGAACTCTGCTCAATATTCTGTAATAACCTAAATGGGAAAAGAATTTGAAAAAGAATAAATAGATGTATATGTATAACTGAATCACTTTGCCGTACACCTGAAACTAATACAACATTCTAAATCAACTCTCAACTACAGTCCAACATAAAATAATTTTAAAAATAAATAAATAAAAGTTAAAAAGCAAAATGACAAAAAAAAAAAAAAGAAAAGAAAAGGAACAAGCTAGCTGTGGGTGATGACCAGAGCAGAAGATATGAAAAACGTAGAAATATCCACTTTTTAATACAAAAACACCTCCTGTCTATGCTCACTTGTTGAGCCACTGATGAGAATGCTGCTGTCAGGGAATCACAGGACGTTGGTCAGTGAAGGGGCCTTAAGCTGTCTGAGACCACTGCCTCCATCTTACAGGGAAGATGCAAGCGAAGTCTCAAGGTTGCACCGTCTGATGATGGCACAGTCAGGATAAGAATCCAGCCTTCCTGATTCTCAGACCAAGGCTCTCCTTTCAAAGCAGCTGCTTGTTGCCTCTGTAGGTCCCTGCAAAGTGGTGACAGAGGCCAGGGCCAAGTGACAAAAAAAATGTCTCACTGTGTAGACAGTCTGAAAAAATTACCTGTTCTTGACACCTCTCTGAAGTCATGCCCATTTGTAGTGTGACTTTGCAACCTCCTTCCAAGAGGCAGCATATTTTCCTGATCCCTGAAAATGGCTTTAACTGGGGGATCTGCTCTGACCGGTAGCCTGGGACAGAGACCGTGGGGTGTCAGGTGGGAGTGGGGCCTCCGGAAGCTCTGAGCAGCTCAGCTTTGTCTGGAATCCCACCCACCATCGGGTCAGCGACCTCAGGCCGGCGTGTTGGAGGGTGAGAGCCCAAGGGAGCAGAGGTGAGCCGTCCCCGCCCCAGTGGATTCAGCAGCCCCAGCCTCCACCAGACCGCCCCAGCTGAGGCCAGCCAAACCACTGACCCACAAAATTGTGAGTTAAATAAGTATATTTTTAATTTTTTAAATATTTATTTAATGTGCACCACGCTTAAAGTCTTTGTTGAATTTGTTACAATATTGCATCTGTTTCATGTTTTGGGTTTTGGGCTGCAAGGCATGTGGAGTCTTAGCTCCCCGACCAGGGATTGAACCCCCCCCACCACCACTGGAAGATCAAGTCTTAACCACTGGACTGCCAGGGAATCTCCAAATAAATATGTTTTAAGCCACTAAGTTTTAGGGTAGCTTATCCTTCATGAGAGGTGAATGGACGCATCACATCAGCCACCATGAAGCCACGTCTCGTTCATCCATGGCGTTGCCAACTGGTGTCCTTCCCTTCCTAGTTTGCATTTTAATCTTAAAAAGCTAAGCGTTTTCATTTACTCATTTTCTCTTCCTCTCCTTTTCAATGAAGAAACCTCTCAGAGTGAAAGACACAAATTCTAAGCAGGCAGAGGCGAACTGGCATTTACCACATCATATCAAATAAGGCCTGGACACAGGTCCCTGCTCTGGAAGACGTCCAGACAGTGGGCAGCACAGGGCACTCTGATGCCCAATCCTTCCTGCTTTCCTTCTCACACAAGATAAACAGATCAGTATTATACGCGGCCTACCACGGTCCCCTCCTCCTCTGTCACCCCCCAGAGGGGCCCCCTGACGGCCTCCTTTTATTAGGGCTGCTAGTCGTTATAAAAGAGGGTCACCTGTGACTGGCGCTGGTCGTGCTTAGAAGTTCAACATCCCACCTTCAGAAGCACTTGCTGGTTTGACAAATGCCTCGCGGAGATGGTCTCTGTTCCGTGGACGAACAATCGAGCTAAGGCGTATTTCTTTCAGGAGAAGGAAGTGTTCATTCTGACCTTTTCCTGCTCTTCTGCCCGCTCCTAGTGCATGGGGTGTGCTCTGATGGCTGCCGTGGCCCTGAGCCAGAGGGAGGGAAGTGTCACCATATTGTTGTCAGAGTAGATAAGCAGTGGGGCACATGAAAGGGAAGCGCTCCAGGATCACAGGCTGCCCGGGCTCAGACCTGCTCCCGATCCAGAGAGCCAGCGAGCAGGGCTCACGGAGGCCTTAAGATCCACACGCATCAGGGGATCTCAGGCTCTCAGCATCCTGGTGGGAGGGCAGCTGAGCAACAGCCAGCTGTAGTAGCTTCTAGTTCTTTCTTTAAAACACACACACACACAAACACACACACACTGCCTCACTTCCAAGGTGAGACAGCTTTCAGGAGTAGGGTTGCTGCTATAGACGATCAATGCAAAATGGTTACCTGAGGCTTTGGTGCCCACAATTTTTTGTTCCTGTTTTCACCTTCATGACTGCTTCCTGCTTTTTATCCCGGTGCACAGAACCTCATGTGTGCGAGGCAATGCCATGAGGGCATGGGGAAAGATGAGAAAGCATCTGTTAAACAGTAGGGCAATAGGTCTAAGCAAAGACATGAATTACAAAAACTGCTCTTCGGAGGGCAAATGTCATGTGGGCCACGGTACTTCTTCTCATGGGAAATCTTTATGCTGAGGACATGGGAGTCTCAGTCTCATCCTGATTATACTGTTTCTCTCCATATTTACTGCTTGTAATCGACATTCTCAGAGTCAACTCTGACACCAGTAGATGGACTCAACAGGGCTCGACACTTCCGGAGATGGCACCCCATTGGACCCAGAAATCAGCCCCACTGGACTCGGTGGTGCCAGGAACAAAAAGAGTGATGAGAGCAAGATGGTGAATGCAAGAATTGAAGGAAGAGAACCTGAGAGACGGAGCTGGTCATACGGCCTGTACTCTGCATGGACAGCCGGGTACTGGCATACGCAGTCAGACTTGGTCTTCGCTGTCTTCCTCCTCATACCTTTCCCTCTCAGGTACTTTTTCTTTCTTGTGCTGAACGGGCGATAATTTGGCTCCTGTGCAGGAGGCGTGACGCTGCGGATGCACTCTGCTCTTCTCGTTTGCCAAGTTATCTTAGGAATCTCCATGAAGAAGCTCTGGGACTCACTCAGCTCCAGGCAGGTTAGGGTGAATGAGAAAACAAGACACAGAGACAGACGCATTTTAACATCTCGTCTCTCTACCCTCCCCGAGTCCCCCACCTCTCACCAAGGAAAGGCTAAATTTAGGTTTCTGGCAATCCGTTGAAGGTGGTCAGAAGGATTCGGGGTGGGTAGGTGAGTGTGTGACTTCTACAAGAGGAAAGATGAGGAGCTATGAAGGAGGGGCCTTGGAAGCTCTGCTGGGGTTTCCCCAAACTGGGAAGGAACTGGCAGGAGTTCCCATGTCACAGCCTTGCCCACTGAGGTGCCATGTCTCTTTTGAACATTTCCAAGGGAACCATTTATAGTCTGGTCCATGGTGAATGGCACCCTCTAGAGTCGTTACCATAGCAGCCCCATAGGGACCATCCAGATGGTGAGTATGCTGTGAAACCCAGTGCAAGGGGCTAGTGCTCCAGACTGTTCCCTCTGTAGGTTGTGGGGTGGGGGTGGGGAGGGGGTGAGCAACAGTAAACAATAAGAATCAATTTCTCCACAAACTTTTCAGGATGGGCATTCAGAGCCCATAAAAACACGATTTATCAAAGTAAAAAAGATTTACTCATTCCTATTTATTCCCCTTCCTACCTCATTCTTAACTTAGAAGCCTAAGTTTTTCAACTGAACAAAATTCACAATTATGCCATACGTTTTCCTTGATGGGAATTCCAAATGATTCTTTTGTGTCCATTTTTGCCGCTGATTCAGAGCAGGTACCCACTGGCCAATGATAGCATCAAAGTCATGGGTCTCCTTTCTCAGAGTCGCCAAAAGAAACACGAACCATTTGGGAAAATGAGGTCTCCAAAGAGCAAAAACACGGTTTCCAGAACTGGACCCCCATTTTTTTCCAGGAAATAATGTATTATCGATGTTACCACTCCTCCTAATTTTCAGATATTCTTTTCCATGGTCAAAAATATATATTGACCTATGGCTGATTCGTACTGATATACAGCAGAAACCATCACAATAGTGAAAAGCAATTATCCTCCAGTTAAAAGTAAATAAATTAAATATATATATATATTGAAAAACCTGATTGGAATCAAGAGTGTGAAGAAAGTATTTGCCCAGGATGCCATAATTACGACAGGTGTCACGTTATTACGACAGCAGCAGAAGCGATGGCTGCAACCAAGCATCAGGTTACCGTACAATTTGGTTTTAACTTCCTTTTGTAGTTAGGCCATCTGCTTAACAACTTTCTCCATTTTTTTCTGATTATTTCACCTTCCTAAACACAGAGGGGCAGCACAGACGATATCTATTCATCTTTTTGAGTTTGTTAAGCACTCGAACTGGTTATTATAGAATTGGGTCTCAGCCGCCCCTGAGCTAGTTGTGCCGCTGTAATCCTTCAGGTCAGCCTGAAACACACTTATCCCAGCTACCATGCAGGGAGTGGGGGAAGAAGAGGTTTCTACAAGCAGACGTGCCCCTGCCCTAGAGGCTGCCTGACAAGGCAACAGTGAAAACCAGTATCGGTGAGCCCTGTGTCCTGACAGTATGTGAAGGAGACCAGCTGCCATGCAGAGGGGTTTCGTAAGATGGGCGGGAGCTGGATCTGACAGGTTCTTCTACAGCCAGCTTTCTTAAGCTCAGCACTGTTGCCACTTGGGGAGAGACAATTTGACTGTGACCCTGCCCTGGATTGTAAGATTTCAGCAGCGTCACTGGATTCTGTCCACTGGATGCCCATAAAGCAACTTCCCCAGTTGTTTCAACCAAAATGTCTCCAGCACCCCCAGTTAAGAAATATGGCGCTACAGGAATACTCCTGATCCCCAAATCAGTTGGGAGTTATGTTATAAACCCTAATAAAGTAATGAAGTTTGCAAAGAATTGTGATCTTATAAACTAGACCAAATTCATGTGTATCCCTCCAAAAATAACCAGGCCATTTCTTGAATGGGGGAGACGCTGGTGATGTAACAGTTGAGAGAGAGACATGTGGGCTGAGATGCCCTTTCCTTGCCCTGGCCTGCAGGGCACTGCCAGTGCGGGACCCATCACAGGTGTGATGTTTATGGGCAAACCCGGTAAACGCAAACTCCGCAGGTTCGTTGATATCTGGCCACAACAGTCAACCACATTGGTTTCCCACAGATCCATTACCTGAGTAGCAGCAAAAATAAGAAAGCTTGAGTAAAGACTGCTGTTCCCCAGCCAAAATAATTCTTGGCACAAATAATTGTTTGGCATTGTCAATTGGAATGGAGAAGTTTTCTCCTTCTTCACCTACCTCTGTCCCAACTGGCAGAAGCAAAGCATAGCTCACCAGAGTAATGTATTTTGTTGATCATTTCAGCTGAGGTTGTCGCACAAAGAACATTTAATAATTCAGCTTATAGAGCTAGGTCATCCCTGGTAGCTCAGATGGTAAACAATCTGCCTACAGTGCAGGAAACCTGGGTTCGATCTCTGGGTCTGGAAGATCCCCTGAAGAAGGAATAGCAACCCGCTCCAATATTCTTGCCTGGAGAATCTCCTAGACAGAGGAGCCTGGCAGGCTACAGTCCATGGGGTCGCAAAGAGTCAGACACGACTGAGAGGCTAACCTCACTACTTACAGAGCTAAATGGATTGGGGATGTTATTTAGAAAAGCTGAAATTGAGTCTTCCACCCGCTCCAATGAAAAGAAAGTATTTGATTTTTTTTTCATCTGTGTGTATGCTGAGGTCTCTTCTGTGACAGCTGCTCAAAGAAAAAGCAAGTTTGGTTTCTTTGATGTGTACCTGAATGCTAGCCATGAGTTTCTGGCACCAATAAGTACGATTGAAAGAAAATTGAGAGAAGAGCTTATGCCAAGTGGCAGTGGTGATGCTGGCATTTCCCAAGGACTATATAGAGTGACCTTCAAAGGAACGGTTGGGCCCGAGCTCTTTCTGTCACCTGAGTCCCCCTTGAGTCATCACTCTCTCCACAGCCAGTCTCTGAGGTTCTATGGAGACAGGTCTCGACCAGTGGATTCCAGGCTTGGCTGAGCATTTATCACCTTGGGAGTTTCAAGGAAATCATTACACATTCTCAGAAGTTCTAATATGGTCCTTTGTTTGGTTTGTTTTCTTTGGCGTTTTGTCTTTTGCTGTTTGGCCACCCCACAACATATGGGATCTGAGTTCCCTGACCAGGGATTGAACCCTCACCCTTGCAGTAGAAGCATGGAGGCTTAACCACTGAGCCACCAGGGAAGTCCCCCTGTTATGGTTTTGAGTGTGGGATCTCTGAATATGTATTTTAAAGTATTCCTCTGGGTCACGCAACTACTTTGGGGTCATCTAGAATAAACAACAATGCTACTGCTGATGGTGGTGATGAAGAGGATGATATCTACGCTGCCTGGAGTACCTGCTACGTGCTAAATACTTCCAGGCATTAGCTCCTTTTATCTTCATCCCTATGAGTTACTGTTATTGTTTCCATTTGAGGATGTGGAAATAGGCTCAAGATGTTTAATTACTTGCACGCAGAGCTGGAGTTTTTAACCATCAGGAACGTTTTCCTCTCTACCATTGATTGAACTGGAAGTAGGGAGGGGGGTATGAAATTATCAAGAAACACACCGATGAACGGGGATGAACGGGGAGGAGGTCTCACCGAGAACATCTGGAATTTCTCGAGAACTCTGAGTCTGGGCTTTCTCAGAGTTGAGGAACAGGCAGGCTAGCAGGAGCTTTTCGGTGTTGTGAGTCTTTATTGTGTCTCAGCCAAGGTGTCTTGCGGCTCTATAAACACGGCATGGAGACTACAGAACTGCCTGGGGGAGAAGGTTCATGAAAATGATATTTTTGCTGAGCACCAGAAGGAACATTTTTGTCTTTAAATATGCAGAGACACTACAGCAAGTATCACAAATTCATTCTGGTGATGCAACCAACAACACTTAATTATCAGCTCCACAAGCAAATTAGGTGAGAAAAGTACTTGTCTTTCTATATTTTATTTCTAAAAGAACTCAAAGAAGATAATTTAACTACTGCAGCATATTACGACTCTTCTCCATCTGTTTTTTTTTTTCCCCTCTTTCTCTTCCATTTTTTTTTTTTAAGCCACAGGTACACCTGTTCTCTTGGGGGCTTCCCAGATGCCACTGCTGGTAAGGAACCCACATGCCACTGCAGGAGATGTAAGAGACACAGGTTCGATCCCTGAATCAGGAAGATCCCCTGGAGGAGGGCATGGCAACTCACTCCAGAATTCTTGCCTGGAGAATCCCATGGACAGAGCAGCCTGGCGGGCTACAGTCCATGAAGTCGTGAAAGAGTCAGACACGACTGAGCAACTTAGCAAACACACGCACACACACCTGTTCTCTTGCTTTGCTGTTGGCCTGTTCACCTATAGAGGAGCTTGGAGGAATCCACTGGATCTGCTAGAAAGCCGAGTGGATCTAGTCCACGCGAGGGTTAAATGGTGGGAGGGAGGTGGGTTCCCAGCCCCCCCCCCTCCGGGAGGTGTGTATGCAGGACTCAGGGGGCTCCTTTCCTGAGACCTCATCCTGGCTGCCCCCGCTGTTCACAGAGGTGACTTTGAGACACTGTGCCATGGAGGCCAACCTGTCATCTCCAAATCCTGGCTCCAGCTGGCCCTTTTTGATGAGATGCCGTCTTGGGGTGACGAGGCTCACATGACCTTGGAGAACTCGCCGAATGAACTCCCTGGATGACAGGCAGGACAGAGGGCCCAGTGTTCCCCCAAGGAAAGCCATGTCCCCCTTCACTTCCTCACTCACAACTAGGCTCTGTTCCAAGGGAATCCTCAGAGAGGCGTCGGAAGGGAAGCCGTGGCTTCCTTCTCCATGTTTTCTGAAGCCCATGAAGTTTCAGCTGTTTTGCTAAATGTGCTGGAAACAGTTCTTGGCTTCTTCGTCTGGTTTCCCCACATTACAAACCTCTGAGTTCAGTCTCTCACTGTGCGGTGGTGACAGATGGGGGAGGCTGGCTCATGGCTTTGGGGCGCTTCCAGGGGCCCGGTGTATAAACCCTACAAACCACCATAAACCACTGCTATAAACCCAAAGCACTGTAAACCACTGCTGGTTTATAGGTTTCCCTATAAGCCACTGCTGGCCCCTCCAGCAGTTATACCCTTAACAACTCTGGCTCCCCAGCTCCGAAAATGAGAATGAGCAGCAATTCTAGAATTTGTGTAGTCTAGCATTTCCAGAAGGAACACCGGGAATCGGGCGGGTGGCACACACGGGTGCAGCGAACCAGGAGGGGACTGAGTGAGCCGGGCCGCACGTGTCCGTCCACAGGGGCGCCGGCCCCAGCTCCATCCCACGGCCAACGTGTGGCCCCATGCACCCAGGTGGCCAGATCTTTCCATAAAATTTCAGCAATCTGGATGCTTTAAACATAGCTTTATTTACTTTTGGCTGTGCTGGCTCTTTGTTGCTGCGTGGGCTTTTCTCTGGTTACACGGGTGGGGGCCGCTCTCTAGTCGTGGGGTGCGATCTTCTCATTGTGTTGACTTCTCCTGCTTCTAGGGCACCCAGGCTTCAACAGCTGCAGCACGTGGGTTCAGGAGTTGCGGCTCCCAGGCTCCAGAGTTCAGGCTCAATAGTTGGGGTGCACGGGCTTAGTTGTTCCGTGGGATCATGTGGCATCTTCCCAGATGGAGGTTTGAACCTGTGTCTTCTGCATTGGCAGGCGGATTCTTTACCCCTGAGCCACCAGGGAAGCCATACATAGTTTGCGGGCCAAGAAAACATACCCAGAGACTGGGCTATGTCTGCAGAGACTGGGCTGTGTCTGAGGGCCAGTATGCAATTTCTTCTCTAATTCAACACCGTCCATTTGAGGAGGGTTCACCCAGAGGGTACAAACTGACTCAACCTGGTGCAGCATGAGAGCTGAGGTCTGGTGTCTGAACCGTGGGCACGCATTCTTTCCTTTATGTTTTATTCTTAATTCTCATAATTTTCATCAATTCAAAGATTTACTTAAATCAGTGGTAATTGGACACATTTCAGGTACAAAGAACTGTGCTAAATGTGTGAAATTGCCAGAAAGTTAAATAACTTCCCTTCCCCTCAAAGATCAGTACACTTCCCATGAGAGGGCAGAAAAGTGGATTTTATAATGTCTCCTCTGTGCCAGGCACTTCATACCCAACATTTCCAGGAATCTTCAAAAACTTGTTAGAGGTCAGCATTGTTCACCACTTCTTGCAATTCTGATGCTACAGATCAGAAAGATTAAGTAACTTGCCCAGGGTCACACAGCTAGAATGATAAAGAGCTCAAGCTCATGACCTCTGATGCCAGTGTCCATGCTTTGCTTATTTTTTGCTTAATGGAAATTGTCAATGTTCAATAATGACATACTGGAACATACAGAAATAGTATTACTTAACACATGTTAATATGTTCCCACGCTTTTTCTACTAGCCTGTGTGATAGTTGCTCAACCATGTCCATCTCTTTGCGACCCCATGGACTGCAGCTCGCCAGCCTCCTCTGTCCATGGAATTCTCCTGGCAAGAATACTGGAGTGGGTTGCCATGCCATTTTCCAGCAGGTTTTCCCAACCCAGGGATCGAACCCAGGGCTCCTGAATTACAGGTGGATTCTTTACCATCTGAATCACCAGGGAAGCCCTCTTTCTATTAGACCATATAATAATTCAGGCACCAGAACACAGCTTCACTATTGCTAGCTAGAAGAGGGTACGAAATAAGGTGTCAAGAGCACAGGAGGTGGCGGAAATGGCACATAGGCACCAGGGTGCGAACTGGTTGGTTAAGAGCAGCTTCGTGGAGCAGGTAAGCTGCGGGCTGGGGCTGGGCGTGGACCGCTGAAAGGTCGGGCTTGGAGTGTTCTCAGACTACTGCTTTGCCTACTGTTTAAAACAGTTTAAATCTTTTGACTACTGTTTAAGATAGTTTGTGATGACTCGGAAACTAGGGGGGTGGCAGCCTAGGCAGTTGACGCCAGCCAATCCTGGAGAGGGAGTGACTGTGTACAGGGTTTAGAGGGCCCACTTGGGGTCACGTGGACCAGGGGCCCCAACTCTGGGCTCCCCAGCCCCCCTGCTCCTGGGGCCCGGCTGTCACACCCATCCAAGGCCCAGGCTCCACCTCAAATTACATTGCTCTCCTATAAGCTTCAAACACTGACATTTATCATAAAAGGTCTGAACTATTCATCTGACAAACATCCTCTGGGGGGATGCTGAAGGCTTGGTATTTATGTCTGTGCTTTTATTTTTTCACTTTAGTAACCCTTTCTTTGTCTCAGTGTTTTAAAACACATTAATAAAATGTCTGCTTTCCTCTCTACTGGTTTAGGCCATCAGAATGATGAATTCACAGAAGAAGACTTATTTATTTTATTCTCATTAAAACTACCTAGGTTACAGTATTGCTTCTTCACTTTTCCCAGAGTTAGAACTCTTGGGAGATAGCTGTTAGGATCATCTTTATTTTTTTCTCTCTCCTCCTTTTATAATGTTTGCATATATATATGTATATATATATTTTTTCCTAGGGAGCATAGTGTCTTTAGCTAATCACCTTTGGTTCCACAGTTTCTACTTATGGTGACTTGGCAGTAGCATATCCAAGGTCAGGCAGTGGGGAGCAATTCCCTGACTGGTAAAGGGAATCAGGATGTGCATCCATCTGGAGGTGTTACTTAAGGCTTTTTAGTTAAAGAATTCAAGGTGAGTATATTTCTTTATTCCAATTAGGCAGAAAACCAGAGTTACATTACATGCTCAATCACTTCAGTCATGTTTGACTCTTTGCAACACTATGGTCTGTAGTCCTCCAGGCTCCTCTGTCCATGGGATTCTCCTGGCAAGAATGCTGGACTGGGTTGCCATGCACTCATCCAGGGGATCTTCCAGACCCAGGGTTTGGATCCGCATCTCCTGAGACTCCTGCATTGGAGGCAGATTCTTTACTGCTGAGCCACCAGGATTAAGAAGTGAATTATAATCTTTGACAATTTGTGGAAAAAAGCGCACGACAGTACATAGGAATTTTCATTTTGATTGAAATTGTTTTACATTTTATATTAGAGATCAGCAATTGGTTTAAGCAATGGTTTTGTTAGGAAGCAATATTTTCTGTAGAAAAGACATACAATTCATTTTTAATCCAGCTGCCCCGCCTGAGGGAAGCCCATGTGGTTTAAGCAATGAGGATCGCCTCTGCCTTCCTGTGTCCTGGAGGCAACTGCCTCCATGGAGGCTCGGTTCCAGGAAGAAAGATACAGTCTCTAGAGGCTCAGCCTTGAAAAGGGGCCTAAATGATTGTGGATACCAGATCCACCTTCTTTTCTGGTGTCATTTTTGATTGACTTTTAAAAATAAAGCGATGATATTCAACCTTCACAAGGATGTGAATGCCATGAAGGCTGAGACCCTCTTCTGCTCTGTCGGCTGCTGTATCTCAGGTGCCCGCACCGCGCCTGGCATGGAGCAGCCTCCATAGACAACCAGCAGCCACACGCGAGAAAGGACTTGCAGTTTTTACCATTGAAAATCTCACGGTCAGAGTTCCCTCTTTCTTTCCCCTTCCTTCCTCCGTTTCATCTTTCTTTCCTTCTCTCTCTCACTTTTTCTTCCTTTTGGCTCCCGCTGAACAACTGCCCCTTGGTGCTGCATAATTCACATGTGTCTTCAGTGTTAGCCTTGGTCTGTGCTGTTCATTTCATACCATGGTTTCCCAAGGTGAAGTCCATGATTGCTCAGCTTACACTATAAAGTGCTTGCCATAGGACAGAGGGATGTGAGTGCATAACAAATTCCCCTCGATGATAAAATCATATTAAAGTTAAATCCTGAGTAAAATAATACAATTAAGTCCCGATATTAAAAAAAAAAAACAAAACAAAAAAACCTAGAGAAACCCAGGGCTGCCTACGGGAACCTATAGAAGATGTCTTGGCTTATCATTATCAGTTGTGAGATGTTTCCCAAGGTTTTGCTAATGACAAATACAGCGACCGTTGATTAGTTTTTCCTGCCACACACATAGCAGGTAGGACCCGGGCCCAGTTATCTTCTCTGCGTGCTTTCCCCACCCCCCTCCTCCACAAAAGCCATATTAAAAATCACAATTTGGATTTCCTGATTGTCCAGTAGTTCAGAAGCCACCTGCCAATGCAGGGGATGTGGGTTTGATCCCCGGTCAGGGAACTGAAGTCCCAGACGCCAAGGAGCAACTGAGTCCACGTGCTGCAACTGCTGAAGCTACTGCGATGAGAGGCCCGCACAGCATAACCGGAGAGTGTCCTCTGCTCACTGACACTGAGGAAGCCTAAGTACAGCAACAAAGACCCAGTGCGGCCAGAATGAATTGCGGATTAATCAAGCTTCCCTGGTGGCTCAGTTTGTAAAGAATCAGCCGGCAACGTAAAAGACGGCCTGCAATGCCGGAGACGGGGTTTGATCCTGGCTGGGGAAGATCCCCTGGTGAGGCGAACGGCAACTCACTCCAGTATCCTTGCCTGGTAAGTCCCATGGACAGAGGAGGATGGCAGGATACAGTCCATAGTGTTGCAAAGGGTTGGACATGACTGAGTGACCAAACCAGAAGCCGTGCCTCAGCGACTAAAGCAGAAGCCATGCCTCCTCTGCATGTACCCACGAGCAATAAACAATATGAATTTACACGAACGAATTTACAAACTTTCGGGCAGTGTTCATATTTACTTCACTTCATAGGTCCCTGGAATCCAGATCCACAAATAATATCACCCCCGTCCAGAGGGCACTGGCGTGGCTTAGCAGGCAAGGCTGTGGTCATCTGCGACCCTCTACCGCCTGGAGGGCCTTGAGGCTGAGTCAAGCATGCTGCTTACGTGACATGTGTCAATGGTGATACATCAACCCATTGCCTATGAAAACATCCAGGGCTTGCAAGACGAGTGGGTGCACAGTGCTTCGCTGAGCAGGACTGTCTTGATGCTGCACCTTGAGAAGAGCAGTTTAGAAGAGCCCCTCCATTAGCCACAACCAAAACACACCGTAGTCTCACAAAAACCAACAAGAAGACAATATAATACGAAAGAATCCTCAAATCGCGAAAGGAAAAACAGAAAGGTAAAGAAAGGGACAAAGAAGAATACAAAGTCAATGGGAAAACGAGGTTTAAAATGCCAATAAATACGAATCGATCAATAATTACCGTGAATGTCAGCGGACTAAATGCTCCGATCAAAAGACAGAGTAGCAGACTGGATGCAAAAATGAGAGCATATAAGAGGCTGCCTACAAGGGACTCGCCTTAGAGCAAAGGACACACAGACTGAAAGGGAGGGGATGGGGAAAGCTACTTTAAGCAAACGGAAATGAAAAGAAAGCAGCAGTTACAATACTCAAATCAGACTAAACGGACTTTACAACGAAGGCCACAAAGAAAGAACAACCCAGCATTGACTGAGTTATATCTTCACTTCTAAGTTAAAAGATGAGATTAAAGCAGATGTAGCTGAAGTTCTGGAATTGATTCTTCCTGTTAAGTAAAATACATTGGTTTCTGACTTTCATAAATATCTATTCAAATATGAATGTTAAATATACTTTAGTTCAGGATGCTTTGGGAGGGCTTGTTTGAGTGAGTAGAATCACACACACACACACACACACACACACACACACATATTCACATAAGTCATCCAAAGTTTCAGATAGCTTTTGTGGGTCAATTGTGCAATATTTATCATATTACAATATTAATTTAGTTTATGATTCTTGTTGTTCAGTTGCTAAGTCATGTCCAGCTCTTTGAGACACCCTGAACTACAGCAAGCCAGGCTTCCCTGTCCTTCACTACCTGCTGGAGTTTGCTCAAACTTATGTCCATTGAGTCAGCAATGCTATCTAACCATTTCATCCTCTGTCATCCCACTTCTCCTCCTGCCCTCAGTCTTTCCAAGCATCAGGGTCTTTTCCAATGAGTTGGCCCTTTGCAACAGGTTATATTGCAGAGTAAATGAATGAACACAACTGCAGAAAGAAGTCTGATTTCCCAATGCCTTTCAAATTTTCATCACATGTTATTTTGGTTGTTTTTTTTTATGGGAAGAGATTGCATTGAGGTTCTCTTTACTGAATCATTTGTGTGGATCACAATAAACCGTGGAAAATTCTGAAACAGATGGGAATACCAGACCACCTGATCTGCCTCCTGAGAAATCTGTGTTCAGGTCAGGAAGCAACCGTAAGAACTGGACAAGGAACGGCAGACCAGTTCCAAATAGGAAAAGGAGTACGTCAAGGCTGTATATTGTCACCCTGCTTATTCAATTTATATGCAGACTACATCATGAGAAACGCTGGGCTGGAGGAAGCACAAGCTGGAATCAAGATTGCCAGGAGAAATATCAATAACCTCAGATATGCAGATGACACCACCCTTATGGCAGAAAGTGAAGAACTAAAGAGCCTTTTGATGAAAGTAAAAGAGGAGAGTGAAAAATGTTTGCTCAAAACTCAACATTCAGAAAACTAGGATCATGGCATCCGATCCCATCATTTCATGGCAAATAGATGGGAAAACAGTGGAAACATTGGCAGACTTTATTTTTCTGGGCTCCAAAATCACTGAAGATGGTGATTGCAGCCATGAAATTAAAAGACACTTACTCCTTGGAAGGAAAGTTATGACCAACCCAGACAGCGTATTAAAAAGCAGAGACGTTACTTTGCCAAAAAAGGTCTGCCTAGTCAGGGCTATGGTTTTTCCAGTGGTCATGTATGGATGTGAGAGTTGGACTATAAAGAAAGCTGAGCACCGAAGAATTGATGCTTTTGAACTGTGGTGTTTGAGAAGACTCTTGAGAGTCCCTTGGACTGCAAGGAGATCCAACCAGTCCATCCTAAAGGAGATCAGTCTTGGGTGTTCTTTGGAAGGACTAATGTTGAAGCTGAAACTCCAATACTTTGGCCACCTGATGTGAAGAGCTGACTCATTTGAAAAGACTCTGATGCTGGGAAAGATTGAGGGCAGGAGGAGAAGGGGATGACAGAGGATAAGATGGCTGGATGGCATCACGGACTCAATGGACATGAGTTTGAGTAAACTCCGGGAGTTGGTGATGGACAGGGAGGCCTGGCATACTGCAGTCCATGGGGATGCAAAGAGTAGGATATGACTGAGCCACTGAACTGAACTGAACTGAAGAGTTTTAGACAGCAATACTAGTTCATATCTTGCCTAAGAATTCTAATCACACAAGTATCCAGCAGCGGACTCACATCTCCATTGGGAGGTCTGAAGCTACCTGAAACCAGCTTGTCCAAATCAGATTCATGATCATTCCCCAAATTTGGTAGGAGTTTCCCACCCCAGGGAACGCCAACAAGATGCATGCAATTGCAGAAGCAGAAAAGAGGAAGTCATTCTTAATACCCTGCCTTCCCACACTCCCAAATGCCAGTTGTTACCAAAGACTGACAGCAACCTAATTGATTCTCCAGTCCAGTTCCCACCCAACCCACCATCACTTCCTTAGCAGTTCCTTCTCCTGCTCAAGTGGCCCTTCCCCTTCATCGAACTCAGAAACCATGCCTCTCACAGCCACCCCTAAACATCCTTGCTCAGCATCTGACCTCCTTCCAGTCCCAACCACGCATCACATCCTTTGGTGTCCCAGGTCTTTGTGCAGGCTGATCTTTCTTCTCTGCCCACATCCAGTTCGGCCAGTCCTTCCCTTCTGCTTTCAGCCAGTGTGTCACCTCCTCTGAGAAGTCCTCCTTGACTATATTGGGTTTGGTCCAGTCTGTCAAATATATGTTCATAACACCCTGTGGTTTTTCCTAATAGAATTTTAACCCATCCTTACTGATATATTCATTTGGGTGATTATTTGGCGAATGCCTGTACCCCTCTCTAACTTGATCATAGTCTTCATGAGCTCAAGTCTTTTTTACTCACCATTCTGTCCCGAGGGACAGCATGGAGCCCAGAGTGAAATCACAGTCCTATACATTTTGCTAGTTACATGAACTCATGAAGATCTACAGAGCCCAGACATTCAACAAAACTCTGTCAAGGCGTTAGCAAAGACCACTGAACAGCTGTGGAGTTTCGTTGTCTTGGAGAAAGGCCCCTAGACCAGATATAATAACTTCTTGAAAAAGCATCTCCATCTCGAGGGTGTGACAAAGCTCTTGAATTCCTTGGACAGAATTGCTATATGTTGCATCATGAGGTCAGACAGATTATTTCCAGCATCTACCTTCACATCTCCTTTCCTCCTGGTGGTCAAGGAGGGTCTTTGCCTCTTTGTTTCTCCATAAGGAGGAAGACTTGAATAGCCAAATGGCACATCACTCTGGGTGTCCTGGAGAAAAGCAGCAGAGTCAGGTGTGGGGTGCTCTACCCAATGCCACAGAGTGTGCAGATTTTTCTCCCTCGTGGAGGATCAGCATCATGCATTATAATTATACGTCTGTAGAGGCAGAGAAATTCTGAACACTTCACCACAAAATGTACTGTTTTTACGAAACCCAGGTCTAGCTGCTCGCTGCTCAAAAAGCTGATAAAGAGGCTAGGTTGGAGGCAAGGAAAGTTTGCTTTGTTTTGGAGACTGGCAACCAGGATTGGGTGGAGCGGACGGGGAGGTGAGGGGGTGGACGGGGGAGGAAGCCAGTCTAAAGGCTGACCGCCCCTGACTGGCAGTTAGTGGGCAAGAACTTTTACACATGGAGAGAGCGGGCTACGTACAGGAAGAGGACAGTCAGCGCTGACCCTCATCTTAAAATCAGTCATCAGTGGTCTCCCCAACATCACTGTGACTATTTTAGGTACAATTAAACTTCAGTTCCAGGGTTGGTTTGTTCCCATCTCTTTGAGACAAATTCTCAGAATTGTGGCAGCTTATGTCATGGCTACAGTCTGGTCATCCTGTGGCTAAGTTCTTCCACCTGGCGAGGGTTTCAGTATCTATGACAGCTCACAGGATATGGCTCAGAAAATTATCTGTAGCCCTTGAGAAGGAACTAAGGGTCCTTGACTTTGCTTACTGACAGAACTATTATTATTTGGTCTCCTTTGATTATTTTCCTTTGTTTCTGCAT
Source organism: Giraffa tippelskirchi (assembly GCF_054371585.1). Taxonomy (NCBI): domain Eukaryota; kingdom Metazoa; phylum Chordata; class Mammalia; order Artiodactyla; family Giraffidae; genus Giraffa; species Giraffa tippelskirchi. Next base: position 2,267,610 of record NC_137283.1, read on the forward strand.
GTTCTCACTTCTCTGATTAAATTTACTCTTTTATTGAAGTTTGTCCATAGATAAAAGGCAGGCTGAGGACATGGCAGGCAAGGACCATGAGGTCCTGCTCCATTTTACTATGGGCTCAGAGAATTTTGAAAAGGCAGGGTCACTTCCTCTAAACTATGTCTCAGTGTGGGAATGCTTTCTGAAAGATGTCTAAGAGATGACCAGTCTCCGTGGCGGAGTGTCCCAAGATGAACTACAGTTTCTTTCACTGGGATATTGTCCTTTTGGTTGGAAATCTTATCAGTTCAGTCACTCAGTCACATCAGACTCTTTGCAACCCCAGGGACTTCAGCACGCCAGGCTTACCTGTACATCACCAACTCCTGGAGCTTGCTCAAATTCATGTCCATTGAGTTGGTGATGCCATCCAACCATCTCATCCTCTGTCATCCCCTTCTCCTCCTGCCCTCAATCTTTCCCAGCATCAGGGCCTTTTACCATGAGTCAGTTCTTCACATTAGGTGGCCAAAGTATTGGAACTTCAGCTTCAGCATCAGTCCTTCTAATGAATATTCAGGATTGACTTCCTTCAGGATGGACTGGTTGGATCTCCTTGCAGTCTAAGGGACTCTCAAGAGTCTTCTCAAACACCACAGTTCAAAAGCATCAATTCTTCGGTGCTCAGCTTTCTTTATAGTTCAACTCTCACATCCGTACATGACTACTGGAAAAACCATAGCTTTGACTAGATGGACCTTTGTTGGCAAAGTAATGTTTCTGCTTTTTAATATGCTGTTTAGATTGATCATAGCTTTTCTTCTAAGGAGCAAGTGCCTTTTAATTTCACGGCTGCAGTCACCATCTGCAATGATTGTGGACCCTAAGAAAATAAAGTTTGTTTTCCCCATCTATTTGCCATGAAGTGATGGGACCAGATGCCATGATCTTAGTTTTCTGAATGTTGGGTTTTAAGCCAACTTTTTCACTCTCCTCTTTCACTTTCATCAAGAGGCTCTTTAGTTCTTCTTTGCTTTCTGCCATAAAGGAAGTCTTATACCAAGCATTTAATCCCTCTCAGATGACAGCCCTTCAAACATTTTGAGATGGCTATAAAAGCTGGCCCTTTAGAAGTACAATTTTTTTTCTTCTAGTCTTTTCAGTCTCTCTGTCAACACTGGGTTGGACTACTTCGAAACTTTTTTTCCTATTAACAAGTGGAAACTGCAAGTTTTGACAGTCGGAAATCCAAAGCCTAGTTTCACAAACCCTCCTATATTCTAATATCTAGCCGGCAATCAGTGCTCACCCAGCTCTAGAAACTCTGAGCAACATTCACTGGCGCATGACGAATACGGAGTAATGTAGTTAGATTCCTCCCCAAACCTCAATCTCTCATTTGTGACAGGTATCAGTTCCCCATCCTCTTAAGGCCGTCATTATGGAATGATCTATGATGTCTGATGGAACGGTGCTCTGAATTCCTTTAAGAAAAGATGCTAAGAGGTTAATTCTATTTCCCAACGTTCTCCCCTTCCTGTAGGGCTGTGATCCCAGCTCAAAACACCCTCTGTTCATCTCTTTGTGTTCCCTTCTCCACACTGAGGCAAGCCCTGACACTTGGAATATTCAGTGACATAGAACAGAAGCTCCTGGGTACTGGGGTCACCTGGGTTTGGGCACATCATGGTGTTTGGATGCTGAATTCAGTCTGAGCCTGTGGCTTCTTTTCTCCTGAGGATTTGAGGCTACATCCATGCGTCTAGATCAGAAAACCAATCTGGAAGGAAAATGGGATGACTAGGTGATCTCAGGTGAGGCTCGGTGGTGAGGATTAGGAAGAAGGAAGCTGGATTCAATCATGGAGCTGGGCAATCTCCACTTTAGAAGGCAGGCTGCCCGGGGGGGCATTTAAATGCTGATGAAGGTCTATCAGGCTTCAATCAAGCCACCTAATGTTTCCTTCTTTTACCTGTTGCTCTGATTGCATATCAAAGGCAAGATTCTTCTCTTATTTTGAAAAACAAAATAAATGAATGCCAAATGCTCTTGGGGACACAAAAGTTCTATCCACGTCTCAGGACCTTCAAACCACTTTGGAAAACAGTTTTTGTTTTCGAAAGACGCCATCTCAGTAGAAGTGTTTTGTAACTGGGAGGAAATACAGCAGGATGGTGTGTAGTGGATGATAATAGTGGTTGTTGTTTGGGACCTGGGTCTGTGAACAAGGCTTTTCTTTTTCTTTCTGGTTTTCTATGTTTTCGGAATGTTCTTTCATTATGATTATCTTACAATGTAAGAATCAAAGAAGAGAAAATTCACAGCCACTCCCCTGAATGAAAACAATAACATTTCTGTTTCCTCTGAAGATACCAAACTCAATAGTTTTAATTTAATTCTTTTCCTTCATTTCTCTATTCCCAACAAGTCTTTTTGTTATCAATATGGGGTTTTCAGCTTAACTGGGTATGTAGGGCTCGTAAATTGCTCAAAGACTGCAAAGTGTGGAATTCCATTTTTTCCCTCCATTTTAATTTCCTTTAGCAATTTAGCACTTCTTTTCAAATCACACATATAGAAAAAACAGAGAAATTTCTTAACACCCCTTTGGCAAATCACATGGCAAGAACTGCCACTGTTTCTATTTACATGCTTTGGGCAAGTTATGTTTCAAGTAAAGAACTTCATCTCAGAACCAAAGGAAAAAAATTTTTAAAGCCTTTGTTAGCAACTAATTCTTTGAGACAAGATGTACTATGAAAAACAAAACATTAACCTAGAATTTTATACAGTGATAAAAGAATGTATCTCTTAAGAATTTGTAATATTAAATATTATGCTTTTAGAGAAAATACCATCTAAATACAAGATATTTTGTACTTTCCTTAGTGGTATGTTAATATTTACATGAGCCAGAATATCAATGTTTAGGAAAAATATAATATATATTTTCATAAAAATAAAGTATATGACTCAGATGAAGCCTCCAAATCTCAAAGTCTACACTTACAACAAAACACTGTGTTTGCCAGCTACTGATAAATTAAAAGAAAGGGTGTGATCGTATATAAGGGAAATTCACTTAGTTTCAGATAAACATATTTTCACAATATTCAAACTCTTGTAGAGTTTCCTTTTATTTGGGAGTTAAGTTACAACATATTCAACGAGAGAAATATCAATAACCTCAGATATGCAGATGACACCACCCTATGGCAGAAAGTGATGAAGAACTAAAGAGCCTCTTGATGAAAGTGAAAGAGGAGAGTGAAAAAGTTGGCTTAAAGCTCAACATTCAGAAAACTAAGATCATGGCATCCGGTCCCATCACTTCATGGCAGATAGAGGGGCAAACAGTGGAAACAGTGGCTGACTTTATTTTTCTGGGCTCCAAAATCACTGCAGATGGTGATTGCAGCCATGAAATTAAAAGACACTTACTCCTTGGAAGGAAAGTTAAGACCAACATAGACAGCATATTAAAAAGCAGAGACATTACTTTGCCAACAAAGGTCCATCTAGTCAAGGCTATGGTTTTTCCAGTGGTCATGTATGGATGTGAGAGTTGGACTATGAAGAAAGCTGAGCACCAAAGAATTGATGCTTTTGAACTGTGGTGTTGGAGAAGACTCTAGAGAGTCCCTTGGACTGCAAGGAGATCCAACCAGTCCATCCTAAAGGAGATCAATCCTGGGTGTTCATTGGAAGGTCTGATGTTGAAGCTGAAACTCCAATACTTTGGCCATGTCATGCAAAGAGTTGACTCATTGGAAAAGACTCTGATGCTGGGAAAGATTGAGGGCAGGAGGAGAAGGGGACGACAGAGGATGAGATGGTTGGATGGCATCATCGACTCAATGGAGGTGAGTTTGAGTGGACTCCGGGAGTTGGTGATGGACAGGGAGGCCTGGCATGCTGCGGTTCATGAGGTTGCAAAGAGTCGGACACGATTGAGTGACTGAACTGAACTAAGCTGAAGGAGAGAAAACATGAGGTTAAGGAAGAGCAAGTATGGTAAAATAAACTTTTTCTTGCTAAGCTCTGAAGGTAACAGAAATGTGAACCATAAAGGCAAGCTGGGATGTACTTATGTAGTTATTTATAATTTGGAAACTTATGGAAAAGAGAATTAAAATTTACATTAATTTATACAAATGTGTTTTCTTTGCTAGTTCCAGTCAATTTCTAACTTTTTGCCTTTTTAATGTCGCTATATCTCTGAATAACAGTAGTGTTGATTTGCAGTTTGCAAGTAGCTCTTTTCTTTATTCACAAGAAATTGGCTGAATACATGACTGATGGACAGTGAAAATCCCTTTCCACTCACTTTCATTTAACTTATTTATTTTTCTTCTTATTAATTGTTTTTGTTTTGTTTTGCTTTGCTTTGCTTTTTTGAGATGGGTTTGAAAATCTTTTGAGGGTTTTCTTCTTCCATTCTTTTTTTTTAAAGTGAAGTATAGTTGATTTACAATGATGTGCAATTTTCAGGTGGACAGCAAAGTGATTCAGTTATACATATACATACATTCTTCTTTAAAATATTCTTTTCCATTATGGTTTCTCATAGGATATTGAACATCGTTCTCTTTGTTTATTAATTTTAATTTATGCAATTGTTTCTTTGTTAAAAGGTGAGTTCAGCTTGCAATGATTTCTTCAGGACAACCTCTTTCGCTGTCAGTGAAATGATGTTCTTTTATTTCTGAATTCATGGATCACTGTTTAGAATTTGTTTTCAGATCCAAATTCAGTAGAAGACCTCTCACAAGGGTGAGAGATTCAGCCTTGTTATGGTTTTGCCAACAATGGTCCGTCTACTCAAAGCTATGGTCTTTCCAGTAGTTATGTATGGACGTGAGAGTTGGACCATAAAGAAAGCTGAGTGCCGAAGAATTGATGTTTTTGAACTGTGGTGTTGGAAAAGACTCTTGAGAGTCCCTTGGACTGCAAGGAGATCCAATCAGTCCATCCTAAAGGAAATCAGTCCTGAATATTCATTGAAAGGACTGATGCTGAAGCTGAAACTCCAATATTTTGGCCACCTGATGAGAAGAACTGACTCATTGGAAAAGCCCCTGATGCTGGGAAAGATTGAAGGCAGAAGGAGAAGGGGACGACAGAGGATGAGATGGTTGGATGACATCACCGACTCAATGGACATGAGTTTGAGTAAACTCTGGGAGTTGGTGATGGACAGGGAAGCCTGGCATACTGCAGTCCATGGGGTCGCAGAGAGTCAGACCTGACTGAGTGACTGAACTGAACTGATGGCTTCGCTGGGGGACCTGGTGGGTAGTGTTAGTGTAGGTTGCTAAGTCATGTACAAGTCATGTCCCATGGACTGTCCACCAGGCTCCTCTGTCCATAGAATTCTCCAGGCAAGAATACTGGAATGTATAGTCATTCCCTTCTCCAGGGGATCTTCCCAACCCAGGGATAGAACCTGGGTCTCCTGCATTGCAGGCAGATTCTTTACCATGGTTGGAGGTTTACAATGCAAAGCAATGAGAGTTTAGCTTTACAAATAAGTGGAAAATGAAAAGAGTCCTACCACTTTAAGAAAACAGCACACAGAGTAAACAGCAAGGTCCTACTGTAAAGCACAGGGAACTATTCAATATCTTATAGTCAACTGTAGTGGAAAAGGATACAAAAAAATTCTGTCTATGACTGAGTCACTTTACTGTACAGCAGAGATTGACACAATGTTGTAAATCAGCTATACTCCACTTTTGGCGTGACTGCTTCTGTCAATCTCTCAAGTCTCAAGTTAATCAAAATTAAGTTTCCCAGTTTCAAGCTTTCATAATACCCCTTGCAGAATTGGCAACAGTTTATGATCACCTATTTGCTTTCCTTTTGCCTTTTCCTACTATCCATGGGGTTCACCAGACAAGAATACTGGAGTGGGTTGCCATTTCTTTCTCCAATTTCCTTCTCCAGACATCAATTTCCAACAAAGGTCTGAATATTAAAGCTATAGTTTTCCCAGTAATCATGTACTGATGAGAGAGTTGGACCATAAAGAAGGCTGAGAACAGAAGAAATGATGTTTTTGAATTATGGTGCTGGAGAAGACTCTTGAGAGTCCCTTGGACAGCAAGGAGATCAGACCAGTCAATCCTGAAGGAAATCAACCCTGAATATTCATTGGAAGGACTGATGCTGAAGCTGAAACTCCAATACTTTGGCCACCTGATGTGAAGAGCTGACTCACTGGAAAAGACCCTGATGCTGGGAAAGATTGAGGGCAGGAGGAGAAGGGAACGACAGAGGATGAGATGGTTAAATAACATCACCATTTCAATGGACATGAATTTGAGCAAACTCAGAGACAGTGGAAGATAGACGAGCCTGGTGTGCTACAGTCCAGGGGGTCTAAAAGAGTTAAACATAGCTTAGCAACTGAACAACAAAACAAGCAAAATTTGCTTTCTCCTCTCTCTCTGCTCCATGAGGTTATGACTCCAGGAGGACGTAGGTCACCCCTAAATTCCCATCACTGAGCACACTGCTTGGTATACAGTAGGAGCTAAATTTACATTTGATGAAGGTATGAGTTAAACACACTTAGGATTAACACTTAATATTCATCTCAGTGCATATTAGTTTCTGTCTTCTCCTAGGTACTCATCTATATGAGATGTTCACAAAAAGAGATTCACGTAATCCTGGTAGATGTCAGTTATTATTATTGTTTTTGTTGTTCTAGACTTATAGTATGTCTTCCATAATTTCCAGATGACCAAATAAAGTGGTCAGAGATTGATAGCCACTCAAAACTCCTCTTTATATTTACTGCTGGAAGTGAAAGTCTTAGTTGTTCAGTCGTGTCCAACTCTTTGTGACCCCATGGACTGTAGCCCACCAGGCTCCTCTGTCCATGGCATTTCCCAGGCAAGAATACTGGAGTCAGTTGCCATTTCCTTCTCCAGGAGATCTTCCCCACTCAAGGATCGAATCCGGGTCTCCTGCATTGCAGGCAGATTCCTTACCGCCTGAGCCACCGGGGGTCATGTTTAATCTTCCTCAGGAGAGGTCTGGGTCCAAAGACAGTCCTGCCATCTTCCAGGAATAGAGATTCTGTGGGCATTCTCAGATGCCTGTCCCAGGGCCTGGAAACCTCTTAAGTTTGTAAGCCATTTTGCTTTGTAAACTCCTACTTTAAAACCAAAGCCACAGGTGACATCTTTTGACCTTGTTATGTCTTCCTCTTGGGAAGATTTTTCATCTTCAAATGTGGCAAAGTTATGAAATATTGAAGAAGTGTTCCCTTTAAACTTTGCCCTACAATCTCACACAGTAGAAAACCAGACTCAGGCATTTCTTACCTAGGTTTCTGCTCAGAGAGTCTGTTTCAACTTCATACAGATGATGACTTTTAAAGATTTCAATTACCCAGACTTTTTAGCTTTTTCCCTTTGCAGACTAGTCTGATCTTTTTATAATCATAAATGTCTTCTTCAATACAAAGTTAACATAATGACAACACAGAATTTTGAAAAGAGAGAAAACAGGAAAAACTGTCACATTCCCACTTGCATGCTGGCATATGAGGTGAACTTTGTCTGTTAAAGGCTATTCTCCCTGAGTTGCTCTGAAACCAAACTTATCTCAGTCCTGCACGATTGTGGATTTGGAGTTAGAAAATTCAGGCTTGAAGCTTCTTGTCTAATATCTCTGTGTGCTTTCCCAACTTATGGAATCTCTCGATGTCTGATTTCCTCCCTGGCAAAACACGGATAAGAATTCCTGTTAGTAACCTAGTGGAAGGTGTTGGGATAGTAAACAAGATAGGGCAACCCCCCTTTAAGCCCTCCGAGTATGCATGTAAGCTTACATGACACTGGGCTTTCTCTGCATTTTTTTCCTGACCACTGTGCTTTTGATTGGTTAATTATTTCTGGCTGTCCTGGGTCCTCAGTGCTCCTCGTGGGCTTTTCTCCAGTGGCTGCGAGCGGGCACTGCTCTCCAGCTGTGGGGCACATGCTGTTCTTCTCATTGCAGTGGCTTCTCCTGCCATGCATCTTGGTCTCTAGGCAGTGGGCTGCAGTCGCTGCAGCTCACAGGCTCAGTAATTGTGGCACAAGGGCTTCGTTGCCCCTTGGCAAGTGGGACCTTCCCAGACCAGGGATCAAACCGACGTCCCATGCGTTAGTAGGTAAATCTTTAGCCACTGGACCACCAGGGAGGCCCTGACCACTGTGCTCATAGCTGGTGCCCTGGAGTCTCACTCGGTGGTGCCACAGACTCATCTCTGCAGCAGCATTTGCCTCTCTTTCACCTAAGGGCTGAATCTGGCAGACAGTTCCTGGTAAATATGCAGAAGATAGGTCAATATTAGAGAATGAACACGTCCAGACCAGGCTATAACCAATGACTAATGGAAACTGACCTGTAAATACCCTGGTTCACTTGCCTGTGAGGTGCAATCACTTAGAGGCTCATCGGCCGCACTGGACCTCAAACTTCCTCAGTGTCATTAAACTCCAGGTGCCTGCAGTGATAACGGGCTCAATTATCACCATTTCTAGCTTCTGGAATTGCTTATTGGATCTCTTCCCTTTACTGACCCACTTGTCCACTCTCTAATTGTATTTCCTGAGATTATCTCCCAAATAAAGTACTTGTACTTGAATTCTTGTCTCAGGGTCTATTTCTGAGGGTACCCCAAACTGTGGCAGAAGAGTCTTGAGAGTCCCCTGGGCTTCAAGGAGATCCAACCAGTCCCTCCTAAAGGAAATGAATCCTGAATATTCATTGGAAGGGCTGATGGTGAAGCTGAAGCTCTAATACTTTGGCCACCTGATGTGAAGAGCTGACTCATTGGAAAAGACCCTAATGCTGGGAAAGATTGAGGGCAGGAGGAGAAGGGGATGACAGAGGATGAGATGGTTAGAGAGCATCACTGACTCAATGGACGTGCCTTTGAGCAAACTCTGGGAGATAGTGAAGGACAGGGAAGCCTGGCACGCTGTAGCCGATGGGTTTGCAAAGAGCTGGACATGACTTAGAGACTGAACAACAACACCACCCCAGACTCAGTGTGTGTATGAGTCACGATTGTTTCTGGTGGAAGTGACACGCATCCAATTGAACTCAATCTAGCTGAGACCAAAATGAAGAAAGTCTTCACTGACTCTCTAAAGCAGTGTCTGAAAGTGACAGATCATAGTCAAAGAAGTCTGGATCTGCTGAACTCATGGACGTGTTCTCTGTCTCATCAGTGTTTCTCCTTATGTGTGACCTTATTTTCAGACAGAAAAGATGGTGGCTGTGAGGCATCTCCCAGCACACACCGCCTCTGCAGCATACAGGAGCTGAGAATGGAAACCTTTTGTTCACACCCGTATCAATTCCAGAAAAGGTGTTCTATTAACAGTATTGGGATACTGAACTCTGGACTGATTACTATAGTGGTTGAAGTATTCTAGCTGATCACCCCTGGAAGGGGACAGCTCTGGGATAAGAGAAGTGGGTTTGGCTCAAAAAGACATGAGTAGGGATGAACATCTCACAAACTGGAAAATGGGGATTTCTTGATGATACTGTACATTTTTTGGACATTGTTACTTCAACAGAAGCACTTGGGAAAAACAGTGTAACAACAGAACTAATGAATCCTTTTCCAAGTTCAGAATAGATGGCTTAGATGTCACCTTCTGTAATGGAGGGAAGGGAAAATAAATTCATTAAGCAGTAAAAATAATAGTTATTTGTCAAGCACACATAAGGCATGTTCTGAATTCTATGCTGAGTATTTTAAACATGTGATTCCATGTAAACCCCAGAGACAAACCCTGTGACTTGTCATATGGATGATTAGGATTTTTGTTTTATAAATGAGGAAACTGAACGAGCTTCTCAAGGTTTTTCAGCTCCTAAGCAGCAGAGGCATTTGCATCCAGGCTGGTGTGGCGCGAAGCCCACGCTGTGGCCCCATGCTGCAGCGCCAGCCTGAACCTGATGCTTTGTGGAGGTCGCTGGGGTTGGACCGACGTATGCTAATGCTCATCTGCTGTTATGATCCTCTGTAGCATTCAGATCCAGTTAAAAAAAAAAAAAACAAAACAGCCCAGTGATTGAAAGGAAGGGTGAATTAACTCCTTCTTTCTTTCAGATCTCACACTTGAGGTTGGACTCTTTGGTCCAACATCAAAGTTTCTTTCTGACCTGAGAACTTGTAGATCTTACACCGAGACCCAACCAACCTAGAGCAGCCTTTGTATTTAATGACAGCATAACTGGAGTTGTCAAGGTTGCTGCGTTGCTTGTCCTTTTCCAGTGAGCCTAAGTCTCTCGATCAAGTGGGCATGAGGTTGGATCAGATTTGAAGAAAATTCATGTATGAAGTTTCTTTTCTAAAATTTGTTTTTTATTATTTTTATTTTTTCTTTACCCCCTTTTTATTGTGGTAAAATACACATCAGTTCAGTTCAGTCACTCGGTCATGTCCGACTCTTTGGAACCCCATGGACTGCAGCACGCCAGGCTTCCCTGTCCATCACCAACTCCCAGAGCCTACTACAACTCATGTTCATTGCATCGGTGATGCCATCAAACCGTCTCATCCTCTGTTGTCCCCTTCTCCTCCCACCTTCAATCTTTCCCAGCATCAGGGTTTTTCCAGTGAGTTGATTCTTCCCATCAAGTGGCCAAAGTATTGGAGTTTCAGCTTCAACATCAGTCCTTCCACTGAATATTCAGGACTGATTTCCTTTAGGATTGACTGGTTGGATCTCCTTTCTGTCCCAGGGACTCTCAAGAGTCATCTCCAACACCACAGCTCAAAAGCATCAGTTCTTCCACGCTAAGCTTTGTTTATAGTCCAGCTCTCACATCCATACATGACTATTGGAAAGACAACAGCTTTGACTAGGTGACCTTTGTTGGTAAACTAATGTCTCTGCCTTTTAATATGCTGTCTAGGTTGGTCATAGCTTTTCTTCCAAGGAGTAAGCATCTTTTATTTCATGGCTGCAGTCACCATCTGCAGTGATTTTGGAGCCTCCCAAAAATAAAGTCAGCCACTGTTCCCACTGTTTCCCCATCTATTTCCCATGAAGTGATGGGACCAGATGCCATGATCTTCATTTTCTGAATGTTGGGTTTTAAGCCAACTTTTTCACTCTCCTCCTTCACTTTCATCAAGAGGTTCTTCAGTTCTTCTTTGCTTTCTGCCATAAGGGTGGTGTCATCTGCATATCTGAGGTTATTGATATTTCTCCTGGGAATCTTGATTCCAGCTGTGCTTCATACAGCCCGGCATTTCGCATGATGTTCTCTGTATATAAGTTAAATAAGCAGGATTACAATATACAGCCTTGATGTACTCCTTTCCCGATTTGGAACCATTGTTCCTTGTCCAGATAAGATAAAATTAACTATCTCATCCATTTACACTACACAGCTCATTGGTATGAACACATTCATGATGTTATGTAACCATCATCACTATTTATATCCACAGCTCTTCTCACCTTGCAAAACTGAAACTCTTTATCCATTAAATAAATAATACCTTCCCATCCCCAGCCCCAGCCCCTGGCAACCACCATTCTACTTTCTATCTCTGATTTTGACCACACTAAGTACCTCATAGAAGTGGAATCATATCATATCTGCCTCTTTGTGACTGGCGGCTTATTTCACTTACCATAATACCCTCAAGGTTCATCTATGTGGTGGCCTACGTTAGAAATTTCTTCCTTTTAAAAAGTGAGTATTTCCTGGGATGTATACATCATGTTTTGCTTATCTCTTCATCTTCTGATGGCCATTTGGGTTGCTTCCACATTTTAACTATTATGCATAATGCTACTATGAAAATGGGAACAGAAATATCTCTTTGAGATTCTGGTTTGAATTCTTTTAGGTACATACCCAGAAACGGAACTGCTGTATCATATTGTAATTTTATTTTTATTTTTTTGAAGAATCACTGTACTGTTTTCCATAGTAATTGTACCACTTTCCACTCTATAATTTATGGAGTTTCTTAATCAGCTCTCCAGGACCATCTCTCTTATTAGGGCTGCAGGCTGCCACTCTAAGTATTCCGTACTTGAGAAAAACAGAAATGTATTTGTATTCCTTTTAGACACTTTGCAATTCTGTTGTTGTTTAAAGATGTAGGAGATAATTGTGATATGAGTCTAATTATCTCTGCAATCAGCTGACAAGTGAATTACCCACACATTTGAAAGTGCTAAATTCTCATATTGGTTTGGCCAACATTTATTCATCTACTCTTGTAGAGCAGGCTCTGTGCTAGGTGCTGGGGACATAGCAGTGACCCAGATAGAAATAAAGTACCCCACAAATAAAGACCAAATGACAAATTGCAATAAGGATTCTGAAAGAGTTCAAAAGGCAGATTATATCAGTCAGGGTCCAGTGTATGAAACAGAAAAAAAAAAACAAACCTAGGTATTTTAAGCTTTAGTTCCATTGCTCAGTCGTGTCTGACTCTTTGTGACCCCATGAACTGCAGCACGCCAGGCTTCCCTATCCATAACCAGCTCTAGGAGCATACTCAAATTCATGTCCATTGAGTTGGTGATGCAGTCCAACCATCTCATCCTCTGTCGTCCCCTTCTCCTCCCACCTTTTATCTTTCCCAGCATCAGGGTCTTTTCCAGTGAGTCGGTTCTTCACAGCAGGTGGCCAAAGTATTGGAGTTTCAGCTTCAGCATCAGTCCTTCTAATGAATATTCAGGACTAATTTCCTTTAGGATGGACTAGTTGGATCTCCATTCTGTCCAAGGGACTCTCAAGAGTCTTCTTCAACACCACAATTCAAAAGCATTAATTCTTCGGCGCTCAGCTTTCTTTATAGTCCAACTCTCACATCCATACATGACTACTGGAAAAACCACAGCCTTGACTAGATGGACTTTTGTTGACAAAGTAATGTCTCTGCTTTTTAATATGCTGTCTAGGTTGGTAATAGCTTTTCTTCCAAGGAGCAAGCATCTTTTATTTCATGGCTGCAGTCACCACCTGCAGTGATTTTGGAGGCCCCCCCAAAATAAAGTCTGTCACTGTTTCCATTGTCTCCCCATTTATTTTCCGTGAATTGATGGGACCGGATGCCATGATCTTTGTTTTCTGAATGTTGAGTTTTAAGCCAAATTTTTCACTCTCCTCTTTCACTTTCATCAAGAGGCTCTTTAGTTCTTCTTTGCTTTCTTCCATAAGGGTGGTGTCATCTGCACATCTGAGGTTATTGATATTTCTCCCAGCAATATTGATTCCAGCTGTGCTTCATCCAGCCCTGCATTTTGCATGGTGTACTCTGCATATAAGTTAAATAAGCAGGGTGACAATATACAGCCTTGACGTACTCCTTTCCCGATTTGGAACCAGTCTGTTGCTCCATGTCCAGTTCTAACTGTTGCTTCTTGACCTGCATACAAGTTTCTCAGGAGGCAGGTCAGGTGGTCTGATGTTCTCATCTCTTTAAGAATTTCCCACAGTTTGTTGTGATCCAAACAGTCAAAGGCTTTGGCATAATCAATAAAGCAGAAGTAAGCTGGATGTAGATTAATACAAAGAATTGGGTCTTTGTAGAAATCACTGGAAGAGTTGAAGGAGCAGTTGAATTCTGGGTCTTCAGGAGTGTCTCCCAGACACTGCAGAGCTGACCCCAGTGGGCCACCAGCATGGAATGTCACCAAAATCAAGAACTCACTGCTGCCCACCTAGGTATCCAGTGAAACTGCCTCTGAACTGCTAGAAAGCCGCCTAGTGGATACCCAAGACCATGATCCATGATTCAGGAAGCCAAATCAAGAGATCCCCATGACCTCTACGGTCACTATACCCTCTCCCACTTCACTGTCAGGAATTTGAAAACTGAGATGGTACAGAGAAACCTCATGCTCTCATGATGGTGCCAGTAGACACTGCCTGGTAGAACCATGCCAGCAGCCAGAACCTTAGCTTCAAGGGAGTCAGCAAAGCAGTTAGCATGCCTGTGCTCTCCAAGTAGAACAAGGGTGGTGTGAACCTGGAGTGGCCCATCTAAAGGGTCCAGTGCAGGATATTCATTTAGTTTAGGGCATGGAGAAAGCTTCTTCCAGGAGGCAACATTTCAGCTGCCTGCATGGTAAGTCGCTTCGACTGTGTCCAACTCTCTGTGACCCCGTGGACTGTAGCCTGCCAGGCTCCTCTGTATATTTCAGCACAGATATGAAAAATGAGCAGGATCTGGAACACAGCTGAGGAGTGAGAGGTGATCTGTATAAAAGGAATAGCGTGAGAGAGGGGGCCTTGTGCTAGGTGGGTGCCTGGTATGCCCAGAGAGCTGGGCTGCGAAGGGTGGAGCAGGCTGGGTTAGAGGAGGGGAACCTGGCTGGGGGCGTGAGGAAGGGCTGCTCACAGGGGGCCTTCTGGGTCACTTCTAAGATTACTATGATGGAACTCTAACTGCATGGAAACTCACTGGGCTGTTTAAACAGGATGAAGTTGATTTGCTTTATATCAGTGAAGGTTATTCTCACCGATGTGTCAACAGCGGTTTAGAATCAGCAGGAAGAGAAATGAGGCTAGTAGGCTTAGCGAGGAGGCGTGGTTTGGATGAAGGTGACTTCAGTGGAGGTAATGCAATGGGTGGAGGAACAGGAGTTGCGTTTTGGAGACAGAGCTGGCAGGACTCGACGCTGGGCTGGTGGAAGCAGAGGTAAGGGTGAGGGAGGAAAGAATCTAAGCCTGACTCCTGAGTGTCTCATCTCAACGGCTGGAGGGGATGCCCACACTACGTAGCGCACCGGGCAAGGGGGGTTGAGCACGTGTGCCCTCTGTGACCTCATCTCTGAGGTCACATAGTGTCCTTGCTACCACCAGATAGGTGCCCCCAGATTCAAGGCAAACAAACAAAGACTTCTCATCTCAGTGGAAGGGGCTTTTAAGCATCACTGAAGAAAGATCATGGGAGAAGGGAAATTGTGTTACAGACATTTTGGAAAGTATTGTTTGCTACAGTATCCAAAATTATCACTGAAGAAAGATCATGGGAGAAGGGAAATTGTGTTACAGACATTTTGGAAAGTATTGTTTGCTACAGTATCCAAAATTATCACGATCTTTCCATTTATTTAAGACTTCTGTTGTGTCTCTGTAGATTTTTATTTTACTTTTTTAGATTTTTTTTTTTTTAATGTGGATCATCTTTAAAGTCTTTATTGAATTTGTTACAATATTGCTTCTGTTTTGCGTTTGGGATTTTTGACCTCGAGGCATGTGGGGTCTTAGCTCCTCGACCAGGAATCAAACTCACCTCCCCTGCATCGGAAGGGACGTCTTAACCACTAGACTACCAGGGAAGCTCCTCTCTGGAGATGTTTAGATTTTACGCCCAGAGGTCGGACACATTTAGGGTAGACCACTCCGCTGTGTTGTCTTACTTGATGCTACTGGAACTGGATTAATGTCTTCAATTGTATTTCCTTTATGTATTTTACATATTTTCAATTATGGTTTTCACAGAAAAGGCTATGGTGCTTGTGAGTTTAGTGTTTAATTTTGTAGCCTTCACATTAGGGGATATCTTAGGAAAGTATTAGTTTAAGATACCGCTCAATTACCAGGTCCTTACTTGTTTGACAATTCTGACTGTCATGTGACAAGATTTCCACAGTCTAGCCCCAAAGAAGATAGAAACGGGTTATTCTTTTATTGTAGCATTCACCAAAAGATTCTGTGATTCAGATTTTATAAATCCACCTTGTAGAGAGACAGTCTCATGATAAAAGAAGTAATTCCTCTTACAGATTTTCCTCTGTGCTTTTGGCCCTCGAGGTCTCCATTTTTACAAAATATAGGGAAAAGTTTGAAAACAACTGATTTATTTTAATACAGTCAGAAGTCTAGATTGTAGCTGGGCATGTTCCAGCATCAAGAAAATGCATTACTGTTTATTATTAAAATCAACCATTATGATCATGATGTTATTACTAATAATAAAAGAGATGATTTTTATTTATTCTTTTTTATATTTGCTTATTAGTATTTTTTCAATTTCCCATGTAATGCATGCATAATAAAAAAGTGAAAAATCCATGCAAATTCCTTACAAAGCATTTAGAAAACACAGGAAAGTAAAAGGAAAATAAATAAAGTGACTCTAAATCTTGCTACCTAGAGGTAATGTTTGGGGATCCAAATTTCCAGGTTGTAGAATTCCTTAACTAAAAATTGGTTTGTACTCAACACATCTTATTTACCCTGTTCTTTTGTCTGGAAAAGAAGAGATCCCATATGGATAAGTATTCTTTGGCTATAACATTTCAAAAACTGCATATTCTGAACTTTTCATAAATACTAATTAGCTAGTGAAGCTGAGTGTATGCACACTGTAGCCAGTGGGGTAAATACTGCCCTGTCCACTTCCTACTGCAGTGCCAGCTGTCCCAGCCTTGGTGACTAAAAGAGTTGGAAAATCTTATTACTGTTTTAATGGACAGTTCCCTAAATATTAATATGATAGGTCATTTTCTCTAGAAGATTCAATTGACAATTGCCTTTGTCAGGATTGGTTGAAAATTCTATTGCAGTCAGGCCTTGGAGGGACATCTGTATGGGTAAATTTGCAAATATTTAATGTTCAGGTTGTCATGTCTCTAGGGTTAGTCCCTTTCACATGCACGCACTCACTAAATTCCTATTGTTTTAATCATTGGCAGATATCTATTGATGGTCTACTTTGTGACAAGCCCTGTTCTGTGTGCCGGTGACAGAACAGTGAGTGGAAGTGGCAAAGTCCCTGATGGGGCCAAACAAGCAACAGGTAGCACACGATAACGCTGGGGAGAGCACGTGATGGAGTCTGGGGGCTTCAAGGAGATGGAGTGCAGGGGGAGGGGCTGTGGATTATGGGGGCTCAAGGGATGCCAGGGGCTTCCTAGGTGGCGCTAGCGGTAAAGAACCCACTTGCCAGTGCAGGAGACATAAGAAACGTGAGTTGGATCCCTGGGTCGAGAAGATCCCATGGAGGAGGGCATGGCAACCAACTCCCGTATTCTTGCTTGGAGAATCCCATGGACAGAGGAGCCTGGGGGGCTACCGTCCGTGGGGTCCCGAAGAATCAGACACAACTGAAGTGACTGAGCACGCACACATGCAAGGGAAACTCTTGGATGAAATGATATTGGAACAGAGACTTGGATGAAGCAGGGAGTGAGTGAGCTGCGCAGGCATCTGGGGAAGAGTGTTCCAGGCAGAGAGACCAGAAAGTGCAAAGTGTCCAGGCAGGAATGTCCTGGTTTGATGGAGGAGCGGCTGGAGCAGAATGAGGGATGGGGCAGTGGTCCAAGGGGAGACCATAGAGGTGGGGGGGCCAGGTCATGACAAGGCTTGTAGGTCCTGGCCAGGAAGGATTCAGGTTTATCCAGCAGGAGCTGGGAAAGGAGGAGAGATTAGTAGGATGCTGCTGCTGTGGTTTGGCCAAGCGGCCAGTGGTGGCCAGGGCTACCATCCGTCTCTCCCAGGCAGGCCTGCTGTGCTCTGCCATCCCTAGGACGAGCCACCTCTCTCCTCTGAGACCAGACCAGGGGTGGAAGGAGAGGGTACCCTATGAGGTTTTCTGGGTGCTAAAGAGTCTGTGTGACAGGCAATCACAGCAGCTAAGAGTGACAGGGCAGGATGGGTGGGTGTCACCTTTAGAAGCTGGTTTGACACGCCTGGGTCTCGCACCTTCAGGGTCGACAGGAACATGCTAGTGACTTTGAGAAAAAGCGACGTGGCGGCACCAGAAACTTCAACACAATGCTCAAAAAAGAAGTGGCAGACACAGATGTGACATGGGTACCAGATCACCCCATATTTAATCTCCATATGAGGTTCTGAGCATCTATAAATGACAGCAAGAGGCAGCCTGGCAGGCTAATGTAGGTTCTACTTGCCAGTTCGGGACTAGCTGGAGGTGTTTCTCAAGGCTGAAATGTTGCTTCTCAACAAAAACAGTAAGCAAAGTGGGTTCAAAGTCCCACCTCCAGCCCTCTATCCACAAACCAGATCAATGAGCTGTCAAGCAGGAAGAACTTGGAAGCACCAGGACTGAGGCCCATAGAGGCAGCATCAGTCATCTCCAGGGTCTGAGCAGAGACCTCAGGTGGAGAACATCAGAGAACCCCCTCTCAGGGACAGCCAGAACCCAGGAGGGGCTAGACTCCCATGTGGTGACATGGTGGAGTCACCCTAAGCTGTCACTTAGGGGAACAATCAGTACTCAAGCTTCCTTCACTGTCTAGTCCTCTTCAATCCTATTCAAGGAGGGCAGAAAGCCCACCTCCTCCAGGAAGCCCTCCTGCTAGTCCAGCTCACGCTCATCTCCCTTCTCCAGCCTCTCTGACTCTCTGGATGGCATCATTTGTTTAGCACTTACTTGTTCTAGAAGGTAAACTTCATAAGGCCAATGACTATTGTGCTCATTTGTATACTTCAGTGTGGGAATCATAGTAGGCTTTCAATGAACAGTAATTAAATGGATTAATTTTATTTTGTGTGATTTTTTTAAATTAAAATATAGTTGATTTACGATATTTTATCAATTTCTGCTGTTCAGCAAAGTGACTCAGTTATATACACATATACATTCTTTTTCATATTCTTTTCCATTTTGGTTTGTCACAGGATACTGAATAGTGCCCTGTGCTATATAGTAGGACCTTGTTACTTATCCATTCTGTATATAAAAGTTTACATCTGCTAACCCCAACTTCCCACTCCACCCCTCCCTCAATTCCTTCTCTCCCTGGCAAACATCAATCTGTTTTCTACATGAAATGGATGAATTTTAAGTTCTTCTAGGGGTGTATGAAAGCGAAAGTTGCTCAGTCATGTCCAGCTCTTTGCGACCCCATGGACTGTAGCCTGCCAGTTTCCTCTGTCCATGGAATTCTCCAGGCAAGAAGACTGGAGCGGGTAGCTGTCCCCGTCTCCAGGGGATCTTCCCAACCCAGGGATCGAACTCAGGTCTCCCGCATTGCAGGCAGATTCTTTACTGTCTGAGCCACCAGGGAAGCCCAGGGGCATATAGATATTCTTGTAAACTTGGGAGGAGATCAGATCTTATTTCTTGTTAACTCTGCCCTTTTCCTTTTTTCTCTCCCATATTATCCAGCAGACACCGTCAGTGGCTAGTTCATATAGCCTTGACACACTCAGAATCAGCTGCAGAAAATTCCCATTCCACAAGGCACTTCTATCAGCTCTGCCATAGCTGAGGGCATGATCCCAAGCCCTGGAGGTTCTCCAAAAAGTCAAATCCCCGGGTATGATCCTCCATCAGTGAAGGATGGGAGTTGGTAGACAGCCTCCAGAGAAGGGGGCAGCAGAGGATAAGACGGTATAAGATAACATCAATGACTCAATGGACTTGAGTTTGAGCAAAATCAAAAGATAGTGAAGGACAGGGAAGCCTGGCATGCTGCAGTCCACGGGGTTGCAAAGAGTCGGACATTACTTAGCGATTGAACAGCAGCAAACTACCACTCCAGAGTCCTTGCTTCTCGGTGGAATAAGTCTGCGTTTAAATGGTTGCACTTTGTTGACTGTCTCCAGAGGTCAGCTCCCATGGGGGATTTTGGCAGTGACCGTGAGCAGACCACTGGGATTGCACCATCATACCAACAAATGTAAATGGTACAATAGTGATTTTTCAGGATTAAGGTTAGTGCCCGACAACCATTGGCCCCACGGCACAGGGGCACATTCCACTCACTTTCAGAGTCCCGGCGCTTCTGTGCAATGTCAGTAAAAGTAGGCGGGGAAGCAAAATGAGGTCAGTGACATTAAGGCGGGCGGGGAAACAGCAGATGCTGCGCCCAGCTTGGCTGAGTGGGCCCAGGGGTGGCCACCGTCCCTCAGTCCTTCTGGCTAGGATTAGAACCGCCCAGATGTTCTCACTGATGTGGTTTCTTGCCAAATCACCGCTGCAATTTACAGCTTACCCCAGTCCAGGGCAGGCTAAAGCTTCTCACCCGCTTTTTCTCAACGGTGTGATTACATCCTTGTAGGGAGGATGTCAAGCAGGCTGGGAAAGGGAAATGCAGAGGTTCCCCCTGTGTGGCCAAACCGGTCAGATCCTGAAGCAGTGAGGGACGGGGTCCAGCCTGGGAGCAGTGGGAGACAAAACCGTCTGAGAGTGTGCATTCTGAAGCCTGTGAGATACACTTTGTCATACTGTGATTTAGGAAAAGGAACACACTCTTGGTTTTTGTCCCTTTTTTCTGGCACGGACCTCCTAAAACCCTTGGAATTTCCTAAATGATAAGAGTGCACACGGTGTCTTTTGTCATGTTAATGAAGTGACTTTTGGCCCTCACCTAAGTGGGGTGGGGATCTGGAACCAAATGTGTGATTACAAAGTTCATCACCCCCACTCCCCACAAGCCTCGGTGCAGGGAAGAGGGGCTAGACATTGCGTTCAATCACCAATGGCCAATGACTTCATGTGATGGATTCATTCACTGGGCCTCTGTGATGTGTGCCTGCTCATTGACTCAGTCGTGTCCAACTCTGAGACCCCATGGACTGTAGGCCACCAGGCTCCTCTGTCCATGGGATTCTCCAGGCAAGAACCCTGGAAATGGGTTGCTATTTCCTCCTGCAGGGGATTTTCCTGACCCAGGTATCGAACCCACATCTCTTTCGTCTCCTGCATCGGCAGGCGTGTTCTTTACCACATGCCACCTGGGAAGCCCTTAAGTTCTGTCAGCTGCTCTAGCAAGTGAATTGAATCCAAGCCTCTGAGGGGGTTGTTGGAAGCTCTGATCTATAGACAGGGTGTCAGACTCCTTACCATGTGGGACCTAGTGCCACTTCTGAGTAGAGGTGTGAGGACAGAGATGAGTGGGTAGGATGCCCCCTGGGGGCAGAAAGTGGCTGGGACATGTGGGGAGACGGTCACCCCAACACACATACATGGGAAATCATGACCTACACCTCATCTGGGTCCTTAGGGATGGTCGGGGCTCATAAAGCAAGTCCCCTTTCATCCCTGAGATGCTGTGGATGAAAATGCAGGTACCTAAGATGTCAATAAAGTGGCAATGAGTTATCAGTTACACTTTGATTCTAGGTATGACTAATTTCCTTAACCAAAAGCCAGAATCTGCTGATGAGTGTTCCATGCGATCCAGTGGCAGAAGGAAAAGCATGATTCTCAGGACTGTCTCGGCTCGTGTGAAAGCTCATCGTGAAGAACAGAAACTGAGACACACTGTCTGGCTTGCATCCGACCAGCAACAGGTCCTTCGCTGTCTCTGGGCTTCAGTGGCTTCCTCTGTGAGACAGGCCCTTCGATTTCAGGATTTCCGGGTCTCGTCCCAGTCTGGGGCTCTGGACACACCAAGGGGACGGGGTGGGAGGCCTGGCTGCTGTTCCCACCATGCCGGAGGGAGGCTTTGAACCCTTTCCTATGATCTCTTTCTCAGTGATTCCAATTTTAGTACCTGTGGAAAGTGAGCAGTTCAATCACTTGTCAACTACATTTTGTCATTAAGCACTCTTTCCACTGTGCTGTTGTTTTAATTCCTTTTTGAAATTTTTATTCATAGGATCACATTAAAGTAAGTCCTTTCCTATTCAAAGATTACACAGATACTCTTCCACGGAGTTTTCTACTGGTTTTCTGATGTTTCTTAAAAATCAACATCTCTAAGGCATCTGAAATTTATTTTTGGAAATGGTGTGCAAAATTGTGTGACTCAGGGAATATAACTATTTCCCCCTCAAATGACCTACAATTTCTTGGCTATTGGACTCTCTACTGACTTAAAATGCCATTTTTATTTGATACTAGATTCTTATGAAAAACAACCTTCTAAATCGGTTTTCTCCTCCGTCCCGTTGACCATCAGTGAGACATTAAAAAAAGAATTTGTGGTTTATTTTACATACATTGAACTTTTTGGTATGTTTATTGACTATTTATATTTCATCCATTTGTGAACTTCCTATATAATTCCTTTAACCATTTTTTATTAGCATGCTATTCATTTTTAATTGATCTGTAAGTCTATCTATTATATGTTGCAAATATTTTTCTCAGTTATCTTTTTATTTGATATTTCAAATTATGTTATTTTGGTTCGCAGTGAGTTTTCTTAGATTATAGGAGCTGTGTAAATTACCGGGAAGTATCACTCTGTTTTCAAAACATGATATGAAGTCCTTCGCCTAAGTTTTATATATATATCACCATGTATATTATTGGCACATAGACAAATTATACTCATATATACCATGTTTTTCCTTTTTCTTTTTTCAATTTATTACATTTTTGGTGTATGATCTGACTTTGTTCTGCCATTATATCTTGACTTTTCTTCTTGATTAAAGAAACAATTCTTGGCAAAGATTTTCCTTTGGGATGTCTTTTTTTGGTCTAAAAATGCCGCCTTTAGCAACATAGTGGCCCATCAGTCTCAACTAAGGATCCATTTCAGAAAAGCCAAGAAAGCAAATCGTACAGTGAGTTTTGTGTACACTTCTGCTTTTGTGGGTTCCTAATTCCCTTTGGTGAATAAATGCACTCATTGATAAACTTGATCCAAAATTGAGACAAAGGAAACCAATTAGAAATACATTTCAGCAATTTGTTCTTCATGATACATTAAAATTGTTTTTAAATTGAAGTATAGTTGATTCACAGTGTTGTGTCAATTTCTGCTGTGCCACAAAGTGATTCAGTCACACACACATATTATTAACATATGTTTTCCATTATCCTTTCATAATGAGTGTAATTTTCTGTGCTATAGAGCAGGACTTTGTTGTCTATCCATCTATATGTAATAGTTTGCCTCTGCTAATCCTAAACTCCCAGTCCATCCATCCCCCACCTCTCTTCCCAGCTGGCGACCATAAGTCTGTTCTCTATGTCTGTGTGTCTATTTCTGTTTCATAGATATGCTCATTTGGGTCATATTTCAGATTTCCCATATGAGTGATATCCTGTGGTATTATCTATCTTGGGTCTTCCCTGTAGCTCGTTTTCTGTCTGACTTCACCCAGTTTGATCATCTCTAGTTGCATGCATCCCACCATGCAAAATTTTAAACTAATCCTCTTTCTATTTTGTAACATCAAAGGTACTCATAAACTGTATTTATGGGGACAGTGATTTTCAGCATTTTGTGTAAGAACAGTTCTGCGAAGAGTGCCACCAAGAAACGAGGATTTCAGAGCTGTGGGGATGCACTTCAAAGCCTGCACTGCATTGCTCTCACTGATCTAGTGATGAAAACGGAGATTCCAAGCGCCGTTTCTGCTGCCTCCCCCTCACCGGCAACCACCGCGTTCGCCGCTGTCCTCCTTCCCGCCCTCCCGGCCGCGGGGTCTGCCGTCTTCCTTTTCACGTGATTGGTTTGTTCTTGCTTCTCATGTTTTCCAACCAGCTTAAATTGGAGGTTAGTTTGGAGGGGATTTTAAACATTTGCAAGTGACATTTCCACAGATTAATAGCAATCTGACTTTTAGAAAGTTTTAAAGAACTCTTGGCTAGATCGCCACACTTCACCTCCTCATAAACTTTTCCCCTTCGCAAAAGCCCATGTAAAAAACTGAAGAGTGAGAAACTCCCACTAGCAACCCACATATTTTCCCTCCAAATGGGCTTCTCATCTTTTAGGCAGTTTTTCACATGGTTTTGGCTTTCACACTTTTGGTCATCTGTCATGTTTTGTTTATTAGAACAGATGGAGATTTAGTTCTATTTTTCCAAAGCATGTAAAACAGAGGGTATAAATATAAGAATTGGCTTTAAAGAAACTAAGGAGACATGGAAGGGAGATGGAAGCTGGAAGCTTGGCTCTTTGGCTGTTTTGAACTCTGCAATGAGTCAGGTTTTGGGTTAAGGGGTGGGGTCTCTGCAGGAAGCAATGCTGAGTCTTCGAGAAGAATCCACCTTATTTTGATTTACTTGATTTTCTGAGGGTAGATCATCCAGAATCTGGGGTGGTACCTTTCTTTCTGTAATTTTTATTTCATACTGGGGTACAATTGATTAACGATGTTGTGTGAGTTTAGGGTATACAGCCAAGTGTGCGCGTGTACATATGTGTGTGTCGGTCACACACGTCGGAGGTGCGGCGCCTCCTGCCCCCATGTGCCACAGTCTCCACTGGCCGCAGGTCCGAGCAGCGCTGCCCACCCGGGCTCCCACCTGTGTGCCAAGGGTGAGTTCTCCGCTGCCATCCGTGCAGCATCCCTCAAGCACCCAAAGGTGCAGGATGTTCTGTGTGAAATGGGCATAGAAAAGGCAGGATGCAGTCTCCCACTTTAGACTTTAAATGAAAATTATAACTCGGAGAAAACTCAGTCCTGGGGATTTTTCATGATGAGATCCTTAGCAAGTTCACACTAAGAACTAAAACACAGCTAAATTAAAGGTTGTTGTTATTGTTTAGTCACTCAGTCATGTCCTACTCTTTGTGACTCCATGAACCCCATCAGGCTCTCTGTCCATGGGATTTCCCAGGCAAGAATATTGGAGTGGGCTGCCATTTCCTTCTCCAGGGGATCTTCCTGACTCTGGGATTGAACGTGCATCTCCTGCATTGCAGGCAGATTCTTTACCACTGAGCCACTAAGGAAGTCCAACATATACACACTACTATATGTAAAGTAATCAACAAGGACCTATTTACAGCACAGCAAACCCTGCTCAGTATTCTGTAACAACGTGAATGGGGAAAGTAGCTCAGGTGGTAAAGAATCCGCATGCAATGCAGGAGACCCGGGTTCAACCCCTGGGTTGGGAAGATCCCCTGGAGAAGGGAATGGCAACCCACTCTAGCATTCTTGCCTGGGAAATCTCATGGACAGAGGAGCCTGGCGGGCTACAGTCCATGGGGTCACAAAGAGTCATGACTGAGTGACTAACAGTGTGTGTGCTACACAATTTTCAAAGCACTTTCAAATTTTAAATAACATAAAGAAATTAACAGGGGAGTTATGACTACCTGGACGGAGGACCCTGGTGGGCTGCAGTCCATGGGGTTGCAAAGAGTCAGACACGACTGAGCAACTTCACTTATGACTACCTGGACTTGACATAGAAGGAAACTGAAGGGCAAGGAAATTAAATGCCTAAAATCTTCTATTTCCCCTTATGCTCATCACTAGAGGTGGTTTCTTTTTGAAACTCTGCACCGTCACAGAGGTCATTCTTATAAATATCATGATGGCCACACTCATATATTTACTGTCAGGTTTTGTAAATTTAGCCCATCATTGTCCTTTCTTCCCATTTTGTCCTGAGTTCTTTTTCTAAGGCAATTATGGTGAACTCTGAACCAAACTTACTTCCATCTGTAATTGAATAGTGCATCTTGTGAAACTAAAATGACATCATCTCTACAAGTCACGGATGAATCTTCTTCAACTTTGCCTCCTTTCCAATCCCAGCCTTCTTTTAAAAAGAGCAAGAAGGTTGTCAAAATTGGCACCTTTTAAATTGGCAGTGTATTAGAAAAATAAAAACTTGCTTTGGAAATAATGGAGGCGGGATGTCAGAGGTGTTAGCTGACGTGCTACCGACAGGTGCCAGCCCGCATGGCTGGTGCTGTTACTGGCCTTGGTGTCTACTGGCCTCCTCAAGACAGTGCCAGGCTTATCTCTTCATCAAAGAAGACAAAATGAGAAGCTGATGCATTCTTAGAAAGAAAAAGAAACACAGCATTCTTTTACTCCTTCCTACAGAGTCAGAAAGACCTGCCATTTACATTTTTTCAATGGGACCCGTAGAAACCTCCGTAGTGCTGTTTCTGAAACTCGCAATTCCAGGACACTTCTTCCTCGGTATCAAAACCCAGAATGCAGTCCTCAGATTTCAGATGCTCAAAGAGGTTTTCCTAAGGGGAATAATTAAGTATCAAGCCCACTGATTGAAGAGAAGTATTATGCAGAGACATTAAAGAAGATGTTGCAAAATCGTTGGCCACCTTTCTATTTTTATTGCTTCCTGCAGAAAGCCTATGGACGGGGGAGCCTGGTGGGCTGCCGTCTGTGGGGTCGCACAGAGTCGGACACGACTGAAGCTACTTAGCAGCAGCAGCAGAAAGCCAGTGTGACTCAAAGATTGGCTGAAAACTCAGAAAGAATCGGAGGAGTTGAAAGCACGCCATCCTGGTGACCTGGTTTTAGATTCAGAGAGCATTTCAGCGTGGAGACTTCATCCCCCACGTTGTGTGCGGAGAAGAGTAGTAACCTGAGGATGACTCAGACATGAACCCCACATGCCTGGTGAGCTGGCACCCCTCTTCCAGTTTCAGGGAACGCAGCATCTCCCAGTCAAGGAATGGATGCTCAGTTCTGAGACTTCAGGGAAGCACATCTTAAAGTTTTGTTGTTGTTGCTGCTGCTGTTGAGTTGTCTGACTCTTTGCAACCCCAAAGAGAGAGCCAAGAGGAACTAAAAAGCCTCTTGATGAAAGCGAAAGAGGAGAGTGAAAAAGTTGGCTTAAAGCTCAACATTCAGAAAACCAAGTTCATGGCATCTGGAAACAGTGACAGACTTTATTTTCTTGGGCTCCAAAGCCACTGCACATGGTGACTACAGCCATGAAATGAAAAGACCCTTGCTCCTTGGAAGAAAAGAAGCAAAGCTATGGTTTTTCCAGTAGTCAAGTATGGATATGAGAGTTGGACTATAAAGAAAGCTGAGCACCAAACAACCGATACTTTTGAACTGTGGTGTTGGAGAAGACTCTTGAGAGTCCCCTGGACTGCAAGGAGATCAAGCCCATCAATGCTAAAGGAAATCAGTTCTGAATATTCATTGAAAGGACTGATGCTGAAGCTGAAGCTCCAATACTTTGGCTACCTGATGGGAAGAACTGACTCATTGTAAAAGATCCTGATGCTGGGAAAGATTGAAGGCAGGAGGAGAAGGGGATGACAGAGGATGAGAGGCCATCACCAACTTGGTGGACCTGAGTTTGAGCAAGCTCCAGGAGTTGGTGATGGACAGGGAAGCCTGGAGTGCTGCAGTCCATGGGATCACAAAGGGTCAGACATGACTGAGCCACTGAAGTGAAGTGACTTGCAACCCCAGGGACTGTAGCACGCCAGTCTCTTCTGTCCTCCACTATCTCCCAGGCTCTGCTCAAACTCATACCCACTGAGTTGATGATGCCATCCAACCATCTTATCCTCTATTGCCCCCTTCACTTTTTGCCTTTAATCTTTCCCAACATTAGCATCTTTTCCAATGAGCTGGCTCTTCACATCAGGCAGCCAAAGGATTGGAGCTTCAGCTTCAGTATCAGTCCTTCCAATGGATATTCAGGGTCTCTGAAAGTTATGTGGTATTTATTTCTACTGGAAACCTCTTCATTTTATTTGTCCCTGGAAAGTAAAATCAGAAAGATCAAATAAAAGTCTGTTTCATAAAATATTGTGGATGTCACTGCTGTCCATTGTGACCACTCTGGTTACCAGGACATCCATTATTCCTGTTCTCCCTATCACCTTACACATTTTCACCGTAAAATTCAAGCATTTCAAAGAATTCCACTTGCCATTCAGACTATCTTATTGGTCACTGAGAAATAGCTTGGTGTGTAGTTAAATATGATATAAAATATGAACATTTCAGCAATACAGAAGGGTAAAAAATGAGGAAATGAATGAATGTTGACATAGTGTAGATTCTGCACATGACCACTGGGTTCTCAACCCTGATTCCACTACTTCCTAGGTGTGCAATCTCGGACAGGTTACTTCAGTCTCCTCATCCTAAAAATGGAGATAAAATCTGTACCTATTTCTTTGGGTTATTGTGAAGATTAAAAAAAGAATGCCAATAAAATTCTTAGCACCACACCTGGTAAACAAAACAGTACCTGCTCAGTAAAATAGATATGCTATTATTATGAGTAGCTTTACCATCCTCCTGACTATCAAGATGAAACCTTCCACTGCCAAATTGATCTCTGATGACTTCTTTTCAGAGTCAAAGCAAAAGCTACTTTCCCCACCTAATGGTCAACCAATAATGAAACCATTTTCTTTTTCTCTTTGCCCCTCATTTCCATGTCCAGCACCTCCTCTGAGACTCACCTGCCCATCATCCCGGGCACAGCATGTCCCTAACTGCCTCTGGTATCCACTCTCCTTTCTCCAGTCTATTCCACACATGTTGACAGCCACAGCTGTGAATACTTCACTCCTTCCAAAGGTTTACTGTTGTGACCACTTTTTTTTTTTTAACAGCTCATTACTTCCATTTTTAAGATCTGTCCTCATATAGTCTTGGATAGATTTGATTATTGGTCCCAATTCTTCATTCCACTGTGATGGGTTTACGTCAGTACATCCATACCTTCACCTTATAGCTTTGCTCTGCCTCCTCTCTGCAGGTGGAGGATACTCCCCTACCCCTCGTGACGTGGTTTGTTGGTGAAATATGAATAGATGTTGCGGGAGCAAAGGTCTTAAGTATATTTTTCATCGTTGGTTTGGCTCGGCTCTTAAACTCTGGCTCTGCCATGAGCAAAACAGTGTTGTCCACCAAGCTCTACTGAGATCAGCCAAACCTCAGCTGACCTGCAGACCCATGAGCATCAGCACAGGTAGGTGCTTAGTGATGTGTGCCACCAAATGCCTGTTATTAGGGGAAATCGCTGACTCTACAGACCAACTACTTTTCCAGTTTCACATCTGACGGCAGTCCTGTGAATGTGCTACAGTCTAGCTGATCACGACAACCTGATTGTCCTGAGCACATCCTTGGCTCTTCCACCTTTGGTATCATAGTCCTTCTTTCTGTCTTCTTGTCAATATATAGTATTTATTGGCACCGGGCTAAAGAATCATGGGTGATCTCTTTGTAATTCTCTTGAATCTCATGGCAGGCTGCCATGTCATTTGTGGTCTAGAATTTTTTAGTTTTACTTTTTCATAACTGAAAGACATACCTTGCCTTTTAAAAAAAACGTTTGTTTATTTGGCTGTGACGGATCTTCATCGTGGCCTTTGAACTCTCAGCTGTGGCATGGGATCTAGTTCCCTGACGAGGTATTGAACTCAGGTCACTGGCCTTGGGTGCACAGAGTCTTAGCCATTGGACCACCAGGGAAGTCCCCAGACCTTGCCTTTTGATTAGGGGTTCATATGTAAGAAAGGTCTCTCCTGAGCTTGGCTGCTATTTTATGTGCCATGTCCATCCATGAGGCAAAGATCCTTCTCTCCATGTCATGGAAGGAGAAGGAGAGACTCAGAGAAGTTACATGACTTGTTCAGAAAGTAAGTGGTGGAGGCGGGGCTGAGGTCTGTTGTTCTTTGTCTCAACACTGTAAGTTATGTAAGAAGCTTCAAGTCGCCAACTTTCAAAGATGCGACCGTGTGTTCCATCAACATCGAGCGTGAGGGAGGGTGCAGCCCGCCCTCCGCCTCCCGTTGCTGATGACCCTTCAGCTCTACCATCTCCCACCTCCTCTCCCTCCTCCATCAGTAACTCTTCTTGCCTGTTCCCTAGACACCAGGCCCTGTATGCCAGATGTTATACTGTAACTACTGTACTTTTCAAGGTACTGTACTGTATGATTAAAAATGTAGTCTTTGTTTTTTGCGTTTGTTTTTGTTTTTGATGCATTATTTGTGTGAAAAGTATTATAAACCTATCACAGGTACAGTGCTATATAGCCAATTGTGTTATCTGAGTACCGAGGCTAACTTCGTTGGACTTAACTAACAAATTGGACTTTCAAATGCATGCTCAGAACAGAAACTGTCCATATCTAGGGGTCTCACTGTACGGTGTTTTGAGGCTCTGCTGCCTTACCTTCTGCATCTCACAAAATTAGTAAGTAATCGCTCTACTCAACAGGCAAATGACATGAACAACCGTGTGTTGTAAGTGTGAAGCATCTAGAGCATGAAGTGCCACATCTTAGTGATTTCATCCGTGATATGATTTACAAATTTAGATTCCAAACCTTAAATAGCTCACGCCTTCCCCTCTTGAGGCCCGCCCTGAATATTGCCAGTGTTTGTTTCTTGAAGTTCTATAGAAGTCGGAAGGAAACCACACAGCAACCACCCCAGGATAGCAGAGAGAGTCTGACCTAAGCCCACAAAAGCCAAAAAACAGCAGGGCTGGAGTCGAAAGCCTGGCTTGACACTTTGTCTCCAGCTCACACCTTGGCACCTACCTTAAGGACTTGGTCTATTTTAACAGCAGAGTGCTAGCCTCGAAATTTTAAACCTTAACTCTGAATCTCTTGACTCCGTGTGTTGAAGATAGACTTTGCATGTTACTATTTTGAAGCAGCCGTTTGTCAGAGCCGGAGAGGAGGGAGGGAATCAAAGAAGTTTAATGGGAGGGGCTTCTCTTTGAATTGAAGCTACTGAACTGCCAAGTTCAAGGGCAGCTTCTCTTGTGGCTGAGAAGCTGACTGGCCTGATTCCAAGCCTGGGGTTCTCAGCCTGGCGGGGCTGACACGTGGGTTGGGTAATTGTGTCACGAGGCTGTCCCATGCATCGTAGAACATGCAGCAGCATCCTGGTTCCGGTCTCCAGCTGTCACACGTCAGTAGTATTTCTCCCAGTGGTGTTGATCACAGCGTCTACAGATATGTCCCTCGGGTGCGAAATCGCCTAAATGGAGAATCACTACTCTGAACGAATAAATAAGACTAAGATCATTACCGGCTTCCTCAGTGGCTCAGTGGTAAAGAATCTGCCTGCAATTCAGGAGACCTAGGTTCGATCCCTGGGTCAGGAAGATACCCTGGAGGAGGGCATGGCAGCCCACTCCAGTATTCTTGTCTGGAGAAGCCCGTGGACAGAGAACCTGGAGGGCTACAGTCCATGGGGTAGCAAAAAATTGGACACGACTGAAGCGACTGAGCACATATACCCGCACAAGATTATTACAGCCTTTTAAACTCAGACGGGAAGGAAAAATTAAGGGATGACGGATGAGCTTATCTAGAAAAAGCATCCTAATAGGAGTTAGATGAAATAATGGGGGAATTATTTTTTTGGGTCTCACTTATTGTATTACCTACAAGTCAGATGGAGGCACCAACAAAAGCACAGTCTAGTGAAGCAAACTGTGCAGAGAAACCTAGTAAATTAACAGTGAAGTCTCGTCTCTTCCGCTGCAGGTGGATTTGAGCATAGTGTGTTGTCATAGCAATGTGGCAGACTGATGCCAGAAGTTTCCTTCTTGATCTTGGGGTTCCATGCCCTCAGAGCCAGAAAACTGGAGAACTCTCGCTTTTTAATCCTCTCCTCATGCTCCGGGTGTGTCTCTCTACATGAAGCAGGCATTCAGTCCGTTCAGTTCAGTCGCTGAGTCGTGTCCGACTCTTTGTGACCCCATGAACTGCAGCACGGCAGGCCTCCCTGTCCATCACCAATTCCCAGAGCTTACTCAAACTCATGTCCACTGAGTCAGTGATGCCATCCAACCATCTCATTCCCTATTGTCCTCTTCCCCTCCTGCCTTCAATCTTTCCCAGCATCAGGGTTTTTTACAATGGTCAGTTCTTTGCATCAGGTGGCCAAACTATTGGAGTTTCAGCTTCAGCATCAGTCGTTCCAATGAATATTCAGGACTGATTTCCTTTAGAATGGACTGGTTGGATCTCCTTGCAGTTCAAGGGACTCTCAAGAGTCATCTCCAACACCACAGTTCAAAAGCATCAATTCTTTGGCACTCAGCTTTCTTTATAGTCCAACTCTCACATCCATACATGACTACTGGAAAAACCATAGCCTTGACTAGACAGACCTTTGTTAGTAGAGTAATGTCTCTGCTTTTTAATTTGCTAAGTTGGTCATAACTTTTCCTCCAAGGAGTAAGTGCCTTTTAATTTCATGGCTGTAGTCACCATCTGCAGTGATTTTGGAGTCCAAAAATATAGTCTCTCACTGTTTCCATTGCTTCCCCATCTATTTGCCATGAAGTGATGGGACCAGATGCCATGATCTTCGTTTTCTGAATGTTGAGTTTTAAGCCAACTTTTTCTCTCTCCTCTTTCCCTTTCATCAAGAGGCTCTTCAATTCCTCTTCACTTTCTGCCATAAGGATGGTGTCATCTGCATATCTGAGGTTATTGGTATTTTTCCCAGCAATCTTGATTCCAGCTTGTGCTTCCTCCAGCCCAGCGTTTCCCATGATGTACTCTGCATATAAGTTGAATAAGCAGGGTGACAATATACAGCCTTGACATACTCCTTTTCCTATTTGGAACCAGTCTGTTGTTCCATGTCCAGTTCTAACTGTTGCTTCTTGGCCTGCATACAGGTTTCTCAGGAGGCAGGCCAGGTGGTCTGGTATTCCCATCTCTTGAAGAATTTTCCACAGTTTGTGGTGATCCACACAGTCAAAATCTTTGGCATAGTCAATAAAGCAGAAATAGATGTTTTTCTGGAACTCTCTTGCTTTTTCGATGATCCATTGGATGTTGGCAATTTGATCTCTGGTTCCTCTGCCTTTTCTAAATCCAGCTTGAACATCTGGAAGTTCACAGTTCAAGTACTGTTGAAGCCTAGCTTGGAGAATTTTGAGCATTACTTTACTAGCTTGTGAGATGAGTGCAATTATGCAGTAGTTTGAGTATTCTTTGGCATTGCCTTTCTTTGGGATTGGAATGAAAACTGACCTTTTTCAGTCCCGTGAGATTCTCATTTTATGGATGATGAGCCTGAGGCCACAGAAGCATCACTTGCCCAAGTTCACAAGGACAGAGGGAGGAATTAACCCCAGGTCTGCCCGGCTCCCACGTCTGGTGTCTTCAGTCACTACAGCAGCTGCATCCCACAGCTAGGAGAGACCTCGGGTTCCATTGAGCTTCAGGAAGTGATCTCATCTTCCAATGAACCCAGGGCTGGTTTGTCCTCTGATGCTGCTGATCATTCATGACATTCAAGGAGAGTGTTGCTCTATGAGATAGGCTTGCAGAAGCCAATGGTGCAAATAGTGTGTGAGTCTGTGATTGTAATCAAAGCCACCTAGAGAAAGGAAGAAAGGCATGTCACTGTTCATACTGAGCCAGCAGGAGCTATTGGGAAGGAGATACTCAAACTGTTCAGAGAAGCGTTTCCAGTGTTTCTGGAAGGATTTCCACATCAGGGAAGCAGGGTAGGATGCAATGGGGGGATATCATGTGTAACCTTCTCACGATGGGTCCAGCAGCTCTGGAGACCCTCTATTGTGGAAAATGCGGAGGCCCAAGGGACCAGGAAAAATAGATGTCACAAAGAGGGTCTGGCCTTTGAACCTCTGAAATTCTGCTAACATAGCTGTATTCCTTGGATTCAAGCTAAATCTAGGCGTTGTTCACTGTTGAATAAAAAACCAGTAGATCTATAAAATCCCAGGTACTACCAATGGAAAGTTTCATTTTAATTTACGATAGCATTTCCCAAGAGTGCATTCTGTAAGAATAAGGAAGAAGTTGATCTGGGTAGGTGGACATTGGCCTGGGTGGTGATATGGATCTGACCCAAAGTTCACAGGGCAGGAAACAGAAGGGAGATGTTTAGATATCCCAGTTATACTCTTCTGATCATTTCAGCAGTGCATTAAAAAAAAAAAAAAAAAAAAGGCTGTGCCGAGTCTTCGCTGCAGTGCATGGGCTTCTCTAGTTATGACGCATGGGCTTGTTGTCTCGCAGCATTTGGGATCTTAGTTCCCAACCAGGAAAGAACCTCACGGCTCCGCATTGGAAGGCAGATTCTTAACCAGTGGACCACCAGAGAAGTCCCCAAGCAGCACGTTTGCTGCCCATCCACCATGTGCTGGGCACTGTGCTAAGTGTTGAGGTTGTAGCGATGAGGAAAACAGTGAGGGGAATAATGTCTTTCAAATAAACATATATTTAAATGTGTAATTAATGATGGCAATAAGGACACTGCAGGCAAGTACAGGGATCATTGGCAGGGCTTTCTGGCTTATTTGAGAGGTTAGTGGAAATTCTTTGAGGATGAAATCTTGGAGTCAAGATCTGCTAGGCAAGGGGACTTATGGAAAAGAGCTTGTACAAAGGTCCTGGGACAAGGAGAATCTTCAGTCTTTGGAGTGACTGAAAGCTGGCAAAAGCAAGAGTGATAGGAGATGAGACTGAAAACACGGGAAAGGGTCAGGTCAGATCAACGGTTTTGCTCTTTATCCTAAAAGAAATGGACTGATGTAGTTAGATTCACCTTCAGAAGGATCTCTGACTGCTGTACAGAGGCATTTGGACGAGGGCAGAGTTGAACGAGAGGAAGCTAGTGCAACAGTTCTGGCGGTAGACAGAGTCACTGTGGCAGCAGAGAAGCTGACTGAAGAGATGCTGGAGATGATGAGGCCGTCTCCAGGCCTTGCCCCGCCTGGAGTCACAGGTTCTGGGCGATTGTGACACGAGGCTTTATGATCTCTATTTCCTGTGACCAGTAACGGTGACACCTGGGCAGCCTGCTCTCACAGTCTTTCACTTTGTAGGAGAAGAGACCGAGTCTGGCAGGTGAAGTGACTTGCTCAAGGCCACGTGATAGTGAGCAGGGCACAACTAGATCCCGGGTTCCTCAGATCTGCCGGGGGGGCGGGGCTTCCCAGGGCACCATGGTCCGCATGTACAGATTCCTTATGTGGAACGTCACACATGGAAATGTACCATGACAAGTGAGGTGGAAAGTAGTATCAGCCTGAACCTCATTTCAGACACTTGAGATGAGCGCAAGACTGACTTAAGCGTCTCTTCGGACCCCTCACTTGTCCCCCAGACACAGGAAGAAGAGTCTGGTTGTGAATGCCATCCATCATCAACTAATGTAAGAGAACTCTGAAACCTACCTGGGATGGGACGTGGGCGGTTGGTGCGCAGGGGGAGTTTTGTTTTTTGTTTTTAGCCTAATAATACCGGAGTGTTGATTCATTAAAAAACCCGGCGCATAAAAGGAACAAGGATTTCCTCATGTACATTAAAGGGAAAACTGGTTAAGAGAGGGTTTTTGCTTACAAACTCGAGAAATAGATACTGGCTAATTTAGGCAAAAGCAAAATAAATAGAATAAAACTAAAGGAAAACCAGAAACACCAGTGACAAAAAAAAAAAGCTCTCAATCAAGTACCCACAAGCAAAACAAAGAGCCACAAAGGAGGAAATTGCAAGGCTCCTGGGAGTTGCGAGGGGCAGCTGGGATTGGGGCCGGAGGAGGAGCCGCGTGCTGCCGCCTCACCTGGGCCAGCCTACGCAGGACTGGGCAGGGTGACTGGGTAGCCGTGCGGGCAGCGCTCTCACTGTGCCTGTTTCAGGTGGGAGTGTCTGGTTGGCTGGTCCAAGAGGGCATGGTTCTCTATTTCAGGAGGGAGCTTCTGACTGGCTGACTCAAGAGGGCCTGGTCCCTGAACCGCGTACCTCCAGCGAGGACACAAGTGGAAGAAGGTTTCGCAGGTAACCGGGTGTGCTGCCATCAGGAAGAGCATGTGGGTCCCAGGTAACCGAAAGGAAGTGGACACTTACAAGTGCCCCTGGAAGGACGGGTCCTGTGTACCCTGTGCTTAGTCGCTCAGTCATGTCCGACTCTTTGCGACCCCAGGGACTAGCCTGCCAAGATCTTCTCTCCTTGCGATTCTCCAGGCAAGAATACCAGAGTGGGTTGCCATTTCTTCCTCCAGGGGATCTTCCCAAACCAGGGACTGAACCCGCGTCAGCCTGCATCTCCTCCATTGAAGGCAGATTCTTTACCCTCTAAGGAAAGTTGTTTTCTAAGCCACAAGGAGAACCCCTTTACCCCCCATCTTATTTCCCCACCACAGCCTCTAGCATCTTCAGGCTCTGTGGTCAGACAGAACCCCTACAGGCTACAGACCACCACGAAGTGATGGAGAAGAGCCGTGGCCCCAGTGGACCCCGTGGTCAGGACCTAACTGCGCGGCCCAGAGATGGAAGTGTGGGAGGAGCGGGAGTGAGGGGCAGACACAGGAGCACTAAACAGCAAAGACAAAGAGAGGACAGTATGTGAGGGAGCCAGGAAAGTCTCCAGGACACCTCTGAAAGCTCGGGGATTGTTGACCCCAGGAAAGGGAGATGTTCCCCATATGCAGTCTGAAGCCACCTTGACCCTCTGTGGTCTTGAAAACATAATTTAAAGAACTATTTCAGTGTTCTTGGGATTGGTGTTAATCGAAATGACTGGGAAAGCAGCCTCCCTCCCAGGCAGATTCCATCAGCAGCCAGTGGACCTGCTCACCCTTTGATCACACAACTTGACCGCTGTCTTCCCGTTGCTTCTTGCCAGTGGCTTTTCTGCCTATGATGAGCACTGAAATGACTTCAGGACCTTTTCCATATGCCGATGCCTGGGCCCCAATTCCATGGATCAGAGTTGAACTGTCTGGGTCTGGGTCTGAGTATGAGTATTTTTGAAAACTCTCAGGTGAATCCAACACAGATTCCCCAGAGTTGAGAATTCTATGTTGATTCTTCCGAGGGGAGATTCAATCAGCACTTTCTGGCCTGGTGGGTAAGACCATGCTGTCAAACAGGGCTGTTTCCTCCAGGGCTCAGCAACCATGAGATTGCCTCCGGCTGCTGTAAAAGTGCCTGGGCTACCCCGACAAATATGCCATGGAGATAGAAGGGCCACAGAAATAGAAAATACTGGGGGTGGTTTAGTCACTAAGTCGTGTCCAGCTCTTGTGACCCCATGGACTGTAGCCCATCAGGCTCCTGTCCATAGGATTTCCCAGGCAAGAATACTGGTGTGGGTTGGCATTTCCTTCTCCAGGGGATCTTCCCAACCCAGGGATTAGACCCATGGGTGGATCTTTACAGGTGGACTCTTTATTGACTGAGCCACCACGTAAGCCCAGAAAATACTGACGTATACCTGTAAGGCTAGAGCTGGGCTTCCCAGATGTTTCCTCTGAGCTCTCTAGAGCACAGACCCTAGTGGAGAGCTCCTTCTGCTAAATTAATGCAGAGTGTGGTGCCTGAGGGTGAGATAGGCCCTCCCTCACGGTCCTGTTCACTCTCCCAGGGACACTTTCTCCCCAAGTCATTATTAGCATCTTAAGGAAGCAGTGTGTCAATGAGCCCGGGGCATGGGGACAACCATAAAATGGCCTCTTTGTTTTATCTGTCCCCTGAAACATTTTTTCTCAGTGGGTCTGTCTCCTCCTGCTCCTGAACGAAATTTCCAGTGTGGCCCGCCTCTGTGTTAACAGGCTCTGGCCTCCCCTTGCCTCTTACAGAGGCCTTTCAAAGAGCTGGAGCTGGCTTCGCGAAGTTTCTGGTGCAAGCAGTAAAGAACCTATCTGCCAATGCAGGAGACATAAGAGATTTGGGTTTGATCCCTGGGTGGGGAAGATCCCCTGGAGGAGGACATGGCAACCCACTCCAGTATTCTTGCCTGAAGAATCCCACGGACAGGGGGGCCTAGCGGGGTACAGTCCAGGGGGTCACACAGAGTTGGATACTACTGAAGCGACTTAGCATGCACTCCTTGGCTCCACCGCATCTCAGCCTAGAGGCTGCTCCTGGCAAAGCACTCGGACAGGCCTTCTCCCTCTAGGTTTTCTCAGTGGGAGTCAGACCCCAGTCCGCAGGCTGCTCTGATTTTCAGGGGTGAGTCTACCTCCCAAGTTAAGGTTTTCCAAGGGGTCCTTCTGAAGGCTCCACCAGGACCCTTTGGTTAGACAGGAGCAACCCTCCAGCTCTCCACCTAGGATAGGGCGGGGGAGCAGGGCGCCCAGGATGCCAACAGCTCTGTCCCAACAAATCTCTTAGCCAGGCCCATTCACTGTGTTCCAGGGACGCCTCCTCACTGGACTTGGGAGGAGAGGTGGGCACAGTGCTGCCCCCTTACAGGGGCCTCGGGTGGGTTGGGGCCCACGGGGCTGACAGCAGAGGCTCCCCACCTCCCTACATTCTCTCTCTTCTGCCCTCTCATCCTCTTGTTACCTCCTTGAACCATCTAAGGGATTCAAACATCTTGAAATGAGTTTTCAAATCCATTTTCTTTGTAAATCTGCATAATCTAAACTCTATCCTATGGGTGCTGAGAAATTCTAAAGTGAAAAACGGTGCAGACCTGCCCTAAGTAAGGCTGATAGGTACAGGAAGGGCAGGTGAACGTGAGTCAGAGATGCCACAGCTAAGCTCTCAAGGTTCTCTGGAGAATCCATAAGCAATTAAAATTGTTTCCTTTGATACCTTTAGTGGGCTTATTCTTGTACAAAATTCCATCCTGACCTCTTAGCTGGCCGTCAGCTGATCAGTTTACCCAAACACGTGCGAACATGATTCCCTGCTCAGGACCCTCTGAGCTGTCTCCTCCACACGCTTCTCTCCAAATCCTGAGCTTGTCTGCTTATGATGACATCCATCCACGTGTGAAGGAACGATTTGCATACAAAATAACAAGCAGCAACATGAATGGACCTAAGATAATCATACTATATGAGGTAAGTCAGACAGAGAAAGAGAAAAATCATATGATCATCACTCATATGTGAAATTTTAAAAAATGATACCAATGAACTTATCTACAAAACAGAAACAGGTTCGCTGAGTTAGAGAACAAACTTATGGTTACCGGAAGGAAGAGTGATGAGGAGGGATAGATTGGAAGTTTGGGATTGACATGTACACACTACAATATATAAAACAGATAGCTAACAAGAACCAAAGTATAGCACAGGGAACTCTGCTCAATTTACTATTAAAAAAATGGGGAAAGAATTTGAAAAAGAATAGATACATGTAAATGTATAACTGAATCACTTTGCTATACATCTGAAACTAACACATTGCTAATCAATGATACTCCAATATAAAATAAAAATTTCAAAAACAGCAACAAATGGCATAACTGGGAAGAGTCTCCGCATTATCCCTTAACAGGGCCTCAGTCTAACGCCAGTTTTAATGAGAATCTCCTTCTCTGTCTTCTTAGTAAGCAATGGTGGCAGAAGTTACTAGTTTCTCTCCAAAACCCATCTTCTTTTTCTTATATATTTTAGAAGCTCTGAGTTTTAGGTGGCACATGTCATTATGAAGAAAGGCCTTCTTTTCTCTATAAGACTGTATAAACATTGCAAGGAAGGAGTAGAATTTGCCTGGCTCTGTCCACCTCTGGCTTCATCAGTATTGTTGGAGGATAAGGTGTCTAGGACAAGTAGTTCCTGCAAGAGCCACACAGGTAGCCTGGTTCTCAGAAAGAAGAGCGTCTGTCCCTGTGAGAGACTGGCACTGCGTAGATCAAAGACAGAAGTTGGAAGCAGGGCTTTTTAGATTTCTGAAGCTGAAACAAAGCTCTAATTCAAAATGATACACGTACCCGTATGTTTACAGCAGCACTGTTAAGAATACCCAAGACATGGACCACCTAAATGTTCACTAACAGATGAACGGATAAAGGTGTTCCAGTGACAGAGGAGTGGGTAAGGAAGATGTGTTACATATATACAATGAAATATTACTCGTTCATTAAAAGGAATGAAATAATGCCATTTGCAGCAATGGATGGACCTAGAGATTATCATACTAAGTCAAGTAAGTCAGAGAAAGAGAAATATCATGTAATACCCCTTATATGCGAAATCTAAAAACAAATGATGCAAATGAACATATTTGCAAGATGAAACAGATTCACAGACTTAGAGAATGAACTTATGGTTCCCAGGGAGGAAGGGTGGGGGGAAGGAATAGTTAGGGAGTTGAAGATCAACATGTACACATTGCTGTATTTAAGATGGATAACAAGCAAGGACCTACAGGGAACGCTGCTCAATGTTCTGCGGCGGCCTAGATGGGAAGGGAGTTTAGGGGAGAATGGATACACGTATATGTATCCCTGAAAAAAAAGATGTGATATAAACACAATGGAATATTACTCAACCATAAAAAAGAATGGGATAATACCATTTGCAGCAATATGGATGGACCTTGATATTATCATACCAAGTGAAGTTAAGTCAGACAAAGGCAAATATCATATGATATCAGTTGTATGTGGAATCTAAAATATGACACAAATGAACCTATCTACAAAACAGAAAGAGACTCAGACATAGCAGACAGACTTGTGGTTGCCAAGGGGGTGGGGGTGGGAGAAGGATGGACTGGGAATTTGGGGTTAGCAGATGCAAAGTATTCTATATACTGACAGAATTGATTAATAAAAGGTCTTACTGTAGAGCACAGGGCGCTATATTCAATATACTGTGATAAACCATAATAAGAACATGACAAAGAATATATGTATGTGTGTATAACTGAGTCACTTTGCTGTACAGCAGAAATTAACAAGACACTGTAAACCAACTATACTTCAATAAAAAAGAAAAAATTTCTGAGGCAGAGTCTCCCTGTTTGGATTCTGTATCCTTTCTTTGGTCCCTATAAAAGGTGATCTAGGCTAATTGCCAATTTGTATATAAAGTAGGAAGGCTGAGTGTTTTCTTTGATCCTGAACTTACTTTTATTTCTCACTTGTGCTACCTTGATAAATCTACTTATTATCACTTTTACCATTTTGCCCGATATCCTGCATGATCTCTGTTAGGGTTCTGTTAAAAATCTTATTCACACGTTTGTGTGCTTGTCTTGATTATAGAAATTTTTACTTTTACTGCTTCCTTGTCTTTGCTTTATTTCAAATCCATTGATACAATCTTTAGGTCACACAGACATCACACACACACACACACTACACAAAATAATATCTCGAGTGATAGGAAACAAAGCCAAAGCTTTGGAAATCAAGACAAGAAACCACTTTCAGAATAAGCAAACCCATCCAAAAGGTAGGGGGCATGCGGTTGTGGGGGTGGTGAAAGGAGAATACAGCTTTAGCTTTCAGAGAAGAGAATAAGTAAGAAATGACTAAAATGGAAAACTTATAGAACTCTAAGTATGTTATTTAATGGTTTGAAGGCAAGCGCCAAAGATACAGCAAAAAAGGAGATGAAGGTGGCTATTCTGGGGAGCAGGAATTACTGGGAGAAAAAAAAGATGG
Organism: Giraffa tippelskirchi; assembly: GCF_054371585.1. Taxonomy (NCBI): domain Eukaryota; kingdom Metazoa; phylum Chordata; class Mammalia; order Artiodactyla; family Giraffidae; genus Giraffa; species Giraffa tippelskirchi. The sequence continues at coordinate 2,308,553 of NC_137283.1, forward strand.
TTCAGGGAGCCCACAACTTTCAAATATTGCTATAAATGGTTGTGAAATCATGTGCATGATCATTTGATAAGGTGAAAATATAATAAGAAAGGCCCTAAACCTGAGCTAATGGCTGTGGACTCTGGCCTGGCTTAGCTGTGTCAGTCAGGTTTTCCGTTTGCCTCTCAGAGTTGGGTTTTCACATTCATCCTTCTCTTGGCTTCATCCCTAGTTTTGGTGGCACCTCTGGAGAAGGAAATGGCAACCCACTCCAGTGTTCTTGCCTGGAGAATCCCAGGGACGGCGGAGCCTGGTGGGCTGCCGTCTATGGGGTCGCACAGAGTCGGACACGACTGAAGCGACTTAGCAGCAGCAGCAGCAGGGATAAACCCTGGTTTCTCTGTGGCACTTTACAAGATAGAGATGCTGCTGCTGCTGCTGCTAAGTCGCTTCAGTCGTGTCCGACTCTGTGCGACCCCATAGACGGCAGCCCACCAGGCTCCGCCGTCCCTGGGATTCTCCAGGCAAGAACACTGGAGTGGGTTGCCATTTCCTTCTCCAGTGCATGAAAGTGAAAAGTGAAAGTGAAGTCGCTCAGTTGTGTCCGACTCTTAGTGACCCCGTGGACTGCAGCCTACCAGGCTCCTCCGTCCACGGGATTTTCCAGGCAAGAGTACTGGAGTGGGTTGCCATTGCCTTCTCCAAACTAACAGCTTTATTGAGGTGCAATTCACATGAGTCACCCCTTTGACGTGTCTAATCGATGGCGTTTAGCGTATTCTCAGAGCTGTGCAATCAGTACCACCATCAACCTTAGCACATGTTCATCGCTCCCACGCAAACCCCGTGTCCATCGTTCCCCGTTTTCCCCATGATCTTCCAGCTCCCGGCAGCTACTGATCTACTTTTCCTCTCTCTGGATAGTTCACATAAATGGAATCGTGCAAGATGTGGGCTGACTGCTTTCACTTAGCATACTTTTCAACTATCAGTGCTTCATTTCTTTTCTTCCTGAATAATATTTCATTTTATGTAGATACCACTTTTCATGTAACCATTTGTCAGTTGATGGACTTTAAAAATTTTTTATTGGACTATCATTGATTTACAATGTTGTGTTAGTAAAAAAGAAGAGTTTCTTCAGAAAAGAGGATTCTCTTAATGAGAGATGACTTTCTTTTTTTTTTTTTATAAATTTATTTATTTTAGTTGGGGGCTAATTACTTTACAATATTGTAGTAGTTTTTGCCATACATTGACATGAATCAGCCATGCGTTTACATGTGTTCCCCTTCCTGGACCCCCCTCCCACCTCCCTCCCCATCCCATCCCTCTGGGTCATCCCATTGCCCCGGCCCTGAGCATTTGTCTCATGCATCGAACATGGAATGGTGTTCTGTTTCACATATGATATTATACATGTTTCAATGCTATTGTTCATTCTTCCTTTCCTTGCTGATAAAACGTGCTCACCGGGAGACCCCAGGAGGGCGCTGTGCTGGGAGGGGCCGCCAGGACTCTTGCTCAGAGCAATTCCAGCTCTGGATCTCACAAACCCCTCTTGGAAAGCCCTGCGCGCCAACTGCCCACCTCCCTTAGAAGGCAGCCTGAGCCCCCCGCCACTGCACGCTCTTGGGGTACCCCTCCTTTTCCAGTCTCATTCTTCCCTCAGGAGCTTCTTTTTTAATTTTAATGTTATTAGAGTATAGCGGTGTTAGTTTCAGGTATACAGCTAAGACATTCAGTTATACATGCACATATATTCATTTTTTTTCAGATGCTTTTCTCATATAGGTTATTATAGTATACTGAGTAGCGCCCCCTGTGCTATAAGTAGGTCAGGGTTATCTATTTGATATATAGTACTGCATATATATATATATATATATATATATCACACACTATTTGTGTGTTCATCCCAAGCTCCTGATTTATCCCTCCTCCTTTCCCCTTTGGTAACCATAAGTTTGTTTTCTGTGAATGTGTTTCTGTTTTGTAAGTAACTTCATTTGTATCTTTTTTTTTTTCAGATTCTGCATGTAAGCAATATCATAACATTTGTCTTTGTCTGTCTGACTTATTTCACTTAGTTTGATCATCTCTACGTCCATCCATGTTGCCGCACATGGCATTATGTCATTCTTTCAATGGGTGAGTAGTATTCCATTATAGATATGTGCCACATTTTCCTTATTCATTCATATCTTGATGGACATTTAGGTTGCTTCCATGACTTGGATGTTGTAAATAGTGCTGCAGTGAACACTGGGGTACATGTATCTTTTTGAATTCTGGTTTTCTCGGGATATGTGACTAGGAGTGGGATTGCTGGATCATATGCTAGCTCTATTTTTAGTTTGTTAAGGAATCTCCATATTGTCCTCTGTAGTGGTTATACCAATTTACATTCCTTGCAACAGTGTAGGAAGGTTCCCTTTTCTCCACACCCTCTGCTGCATTTATTGTTTGTAGACACTTTAATGATGGCCATTCTGAAAGGTGTGAGGTGGTACCTCATTGTAGTTTTGATTTGCATTTCTCTGATAATTAGTGATGTTGAACATCTTTTCATGTGCCTGTTGGCCATCTGTATGTCTTTTTTAGAGAAATGTCTATTTAGATCTTCTGCCCATTTTTTGATGTTTTTTTAAAAAATAGAGTTACATGACCTAAGCAGCTTATTCAAGCAACCTTCTTTTTCACCTGTGTGGCTTTCTCTGAAGACAGTTTTGGAAATAGTATTTTCTCCATCTCATTACATTTGCAGAGATTTTACTGTCTTTTAAAGGGCTTCCCTGGTGGCTCGGTGGCAAAAAATCTGCCTGCTAATGCAGGAGATGTGGGGTTGATCCCTGGGTTGGGAAAATACCCTGGAGAAGTGAATAGCAACCCACTCCAGTATTCTTGCCTGGGCAATCCCATGGTCAGAGGAGCCTGGCGGGCTACAGCCCATGGGGCCGAAAGGAATCCTACACAACGACTAAACAACAAGTGTAGATGGCCAGGTGGCCCAGGCTTTTTTCTTGCCTCAGTCTCCTTGTCTGTAAAATGGGGGTAGCACGGCCTCCCCACCACATCACTGTGACAGAATGTTCAGAAGGCCAATGATCAGAGCTGCCACTCAACCCTGAGCACAGTGGAGGTGCCATCTCCCAAGGCTGCCTTTGCCAGGAGGCCCAGGTTGGGGGTTTGCAAAAGTGAAAGTAGCTTTAAACCCCATGAGGTCAAAACCTAAGGTGCAAAAAACCCAGTAACTTAATTCTCACCTCCACAATCATTGTAAGTAAAACCAAAGAGGGAAGAGAAGCTAGGAGCTTGCCAGGCTAGCAGGCAGCACCAGCCAGCTGCCCCGCTGTCTGCACAGACCCAGAGAATGTGCCAGACTCACCCGTCCCTGCCTCTTTCAGAGCAGGGACGCCTGCCCCACACCTGCTCTCTGCCTCCCCACTCCCTTCCTTCTATTTTTATAACTTACAGAGGAACAGGAAGGGGCATATATAGTTTTTTTCTAAATGTTTTTCAGCACTCAGGGTCTGTCTGTGTTCTAGAAGTTGTGAACTTGTCACAGAAAATGGTTCTCATCGAGGGCACAGGCTTCAGTCCTTCAGGTCTTCCCCTAGCTGGTAGGGAAGTTATGCATCTCCTCTCTAGCTGTACAGGGAGCCCTGGCTCACAGTGCATATGGAAATCAAATCCAAAGTCACAAGAAGACCTCAGATTCTTTTACCCACTGGGGACAGTGAAGGTGGCAGCAGAACTCAGGTTTCAGATGAGTCTGTGTCTCCAGGGAGCCCCCGGGGCAAATGGTGCAGAGCCGGGCTTCTGGACTGCAGTCAGCACTCAGCCGTTGTCACGTGTGCGGCGTTTAGAATGAAATCCTCTGTGCGAGTAGACAATAGAACGTGTAAGTAGCCTCCAAGTCAAATGCACACCCTTCAGGGCAGCTCCTGGGTGTCTTCTTTTTTCCCTGGCAGCCACTTTCAACCAGTTCTGTTTTCTGTCACCGACTTAGTTTCCAGTTCTGTTTTTCTCCTTTTCTTTTGGCCAGATGAATTCTCTTAATAGGTTTGCCATATTTAGAAAATAATACACTTAAATTTGAATTTCAGATAAATAATGAAAAATTTTTAGTAAAAATATGTTCGATGTAATTTTTGGCACACATGTAGAGCAAAAGGTTACTTGTTATTTATCTGAAATTCCATGGAACAAACTCACACTAAAAGTTATTCATTGTTGATGTGAAATTCAAATGTAGCTGGATCCATATTTCATCTGGCAATGCTTGTAGGTCTTTTTTCCCTCTCCTCTTCTTTGCAGAGAAAGACTTTCTTGAAACCACAGGGAGAAATACAGGAGGACAGGCATGTTAGTTCCCATGCTGTGACCAACTGTGATGAATTTCATATTGAACAGAGGAGTTAGGATGGTTTCAGTTTGATGATTAAAGGTAGGGGAAATAGAATCGTTTTCAGCTTGCTTCTCCCAGGGAAGAATAGCTTTCTCAACTGATATGATAAGCTGTGAGGCAGGATACTTAATTCTGCAGCATTAAATTCCTAGCAGATAGGTTTATTGAGCAGACGGAAGATTTGTTTTTTGAGATGGTTCTTCTAAACTTGGAGAATGTCAACTCAGGGAGCCAGGCTTTCTCCAGTCAGTGTTAAGTATAAAGGTCATGAGCCAGGTGCTTCTCAAGTTACAAAGTTTAAAGATCTGTCTCCTACTTTCACCATATTCGAGTTCATTTTGGGAACATGAGTAAAAAGGCAGTTAAGCTTTAGAGTAGTATACTTGCTGCATGAGCAGCATATGTTTAAAATGCTATATGTTATGGAGGAATTCTGTTCCCTGTAATATTTGTTGTGTTTGTTTTCCTTTGAAAAAGTTTTTAAAAGTTCGCAGATTTACATAACCTTCTATAACCAATACTCCCATGACTTCATGAATTAGCAGATCTGTATCTTTGCATTTTTGCCGTATATATAGTTTTACACACTATTTCCCCACATCTTAGCATCTCTAAAATTGGGTCCATTTTAAAATGAATGGTATATTGTGGCAACTTTTTTTCCTGAATGATGCAGAAAATAATAGTGAGTTTTATAATTGATATCATCTCAGATTTTATCACCATGATTTTTACTATTAAAATAGCATGACATTACAGATACAATTGAAAGACTTTTTTTCCCTCCTAGCCCTTACCGTCTCAGCCCTGCCAGTCTCATTTGCCTTCACTTTTCAGAGGTAAAGACTATCAGATTGGCGTGTATGTTTCAGACCATAACTATATATATTTTCTTAATATATAGTATTGTTCTCTGTGTTATTGTTCTACATGCATCTATCTTTTTTTTTTACTTACAATTATATTGTTAAATCAATCCATGTTGATTTATATAGAGATATTCGTTTTATCTCCTTTATTATATTCCATTGCATGAATAGACAGCAATTAATTTATTCATCTTCTTATTGAGAGATTGAGGTTGTCCCCAGTTAATTTTTCCAGTTTCTTATTATTACAAGCAAGAATTCTCTAATATGTAGAACTTAATAATCTACATTTAGGAATGGAATTTCCACATTGTAGAATGTGTACATTTTCAATTTTCACTGTATCGGTAATTTAACGAACCCTGCACTTTGTGGTGTTTTAGCCTCATGAGTGAAATCTGGATTTGTTATTGTGTGAGGCTTGGTTTTTTTCTCCTCAAAGGAAAGCCCTTGCTATTTTGCCTTCCACCCACCTCTTTACCAGAAATCATAATAGTATAGTGATAAAGTCACTCCCCATAAATGTCACCTTTGAAACTTCTTCTGTGATGGTTTGTGGGCCATGGGTCAACCGAGCCACCCACACTTCCTAAATCATCGCTGCATTTCCAAAGACCTTCTGTGCTTGAAAGGCCACACAGCCCTCTCAGGCACCTTTGTCGATCACCTGGAGCTGGGGAGCAGCAATAATCACAGTGTGAATTTTAAAGACACGGCGGGGTGTCAAGGGCCTGAGCTGGGCGTTTTTATTTGGTCCAGCAGCGCCAGGAATTTAATAAAAGAAAATAACTTAAAAAGTGCACAAAAAAGAAGTGACAAGGTGTGAGTTACAGGTAAGTTTATAACAGTAGAAAGGAAGAAGTATAGTTAGGATTCTACAGTAGAAGGAACCTTCTGATTTATAAATAAATCAGGATGGGTTTCAATGAAAAAGAATTGTTCCAGAAAGTGCACATAACACGTTAAATGAAGAAAATGACATACCGTGCAGTTGAAAGAGTAGGACTTCTTTTAAAGAGTGTATTCATGGAAATGTCTCTGGGAGGGTATCACCAAGGCATAACAGCGGCTGTCGCTTGGATGTGGAATGATGGATGGATCCTGTTTTCTTCTTTTCTCATCTGTCTTTTTACTTTTCACATAATGAACGTGTATTATTTTTGTAACCAAACCAATTGAAACAATGGGCTAGGATTTTGTTTGCTTGGGCCTGGTTTTGTGTTGAGAGTGGACATGGGAGGTGAGTAGGTTGGTAAGAGAATTTAAGAGCAAGGGAAACAAGCTTAGGAAGACATTATCTGGGGACAATTAATTTTTCTCGTGTGTTTGCTTTATCCTTGTTCTCCAAACTCTTAAAAGGAGTCTAAGCAGAGATAGCTGGCATCTTACAGTGAATAATTCAGTTTTTCTGCACTTACTTCTTCACCGGAGGTGAAGAATTTATGCTCCCATTAAAGACCTGTGGAGTAGACTTGCTAGTCATCCTTGATAGTAAATTTAAGAAAGGTATCCAGTGCTTTCTTTAGTTTCTTCTTTTAAATTAAGTTTGGAGGAGACCAAAATCTCCTCTAGAATAACATTCTCTTTGCAGCTTCAATATTTCTTCCTTGAATCTTCACCGTGGGGGGAAAAAATCAAGGGAAGAAGCTCTGTATACCTCTGTGAGTTGGTAAGGCTACCAGATTCAAAATGTACAGGTGAGAGTGTCCATAAAGTAAATAAGGGGGCCTGCAGACAGGTTCCTTAAGGGCTGAAGGAACTCCAATTTAAATATTTTAAAGTTACTCATCGTAAACTAACCAAACCATTAAAATGTTAAAATCTAATGCTACTTGGTTTATAGGATACAGAAATACTGGCATGTGTTCCTACTGATGACGGACTTAAAATGGGTTCTATTTTTATGGAAAGAATTCTAACAATACATAAGAATAATCAAGATGAGTTTTCACTCCTCAAAGGAAAGACAATTTGTATACAAATGGACAAAAGGCTGTTTGTTATCTTTGCATGATGTGACTTCAGAGCTACTTCACTGGAGTTCTGACCCCTTCCAACGATCCTAGGATTCAGAAAATCACCACACTTTAGAGATGGAAGGAAACGGGAAGCCCTAAGGGAATGGCTCTGAAGAATTTAGAAGACCCTGGCCCCCCGGGGGGTAACTGAAGAGGCCGTTCTGCAGTTGGCGGCTCTGTGATTATGGTCTGGTTCTTTCATAAAAACCGCTGCTCGAGGCAACTCCCCGTGAAAATGGGCTGTTTGGTCACACTTGAGGACCTCAGGGAACCTGTCCAACTTCAGCATTTTATTTTACTTTTTAAAAGACTTTTAGATATGGATCATTTTTAAAGTCTTTATTACATTTACAACATGGCTTCCTTTGTTTACGTTTTGACTTCTGGGCGGTGAGGCATATGGGACCTTAGCTCTCCCACCAGCGACTGAACCCTCAGCCGCTGCACTGGAAGGGCAAGCCTTAACCACCGGACCTAACTTCTGGACCTTACTTCTGTAAGAAGTCCCTAACTTCTGTATTTTAGAGAGGCGGACATGGAGGTGCAGAGGGAGGAAGTGACCAACTTCAGGTCGATGGACTTGCCTTCACTGCTTTGTGGACGGGAGACGAGGGTGCGGAAGGGCAGCAGCGTGGGTCATGCCTGCCTTTAGGGGTTGGGATGTTTGAATGAGGCTGAGGAGTTGCTGGAGACAGTGGTGCTTGGGGACGTGGACCACGTGCCAGAGCTGTGCCCCGCATTCCAGACAGACAATAGCTCCGAAGGGGGTGTGAATGGCACCCACCCCATCCCCACAGCTAACCTCAAAAAAGTGTTACTTTCACAGTCAAACTGAGGACCGTTGAAATTCAGGCAGTGTCAGAAAACAAGCATTTATTTGGAACCAAAAGAACAATTTGTCTCTTTTCCTTTGCATTGTCTGGCTCATTCATTTTCCCAGAGTAAAACATCTTCAAACAGACTTTCCCTGCTTCTAGAACACCCCATCCCAGTCTAGGCAAACACAATCTTTAGCCCGAAGAAAAGGCATTCCCACACCCTTCAGTGAAGACAGCAGGATGATCATTGCCTCCAAGAGGGGTCATTTTGGTAAATAAAGCTAAAGCAGCACATACTTGTTCTCCTGAGCATCTTTTTATTAGCACCATTGGGAGGTCCTTCCAGGGTCCATCACATTTATCAGAGTGTGGACATTTTTCCTCTCAAAGCACCAATTTTGTTTATGACATTGCTGGAGTTTTGGATGGTAACTTTACCTTTCCTTTCTTCATCTCATGGTCTCTCAGTCTTGGGGATTATCTACATTTTGGACCAGCTAATTCTTTTGTGGGGGCTCCTCTGGTGGCTCAGTGGTAAATAATCTGCCCGCCAATGCAGGAGATGCGGGTTTGATCCCTGGGTTGGGAAGATCCCCTGGAGAAGGAAATGGCAACCCCTCCAGTATTCTTGCCTGGGGAATCCCATGGACAGAGGAGCCTGGCGGGCTACAGTCCATGGGGTCGCGAAGAGTCAGACACAACTGAAGTGACATAGCACTCACAACCTACATTCTCTTCACCTAAAACACTACTGTTTTGCTGAGTGTCCGGGGTAAAAGTAACACCCGTAAGCGCTGAGCCCTGCTGGGTGTTACAGCCGCCTGCGGAGATGGGCACATGTGATCTTCACGTCACTAGGATGTGAGCTGCACGAGGCCCGGGACCATCACTCTAGTTACCAACACCCCCGAGGCTTTCCACGGGAACTAATGCGTGACGGCACATGGCACAGGGTCCAGCAGATATTCCATACGGTGCATCCATGATCCAATACATTTAGCTTTTTATCTTTTAACTGAAGTATGGTTGGTTTACAGTGTCGTGTTCATCTCCGCTGTGCAGCAAAGGTAGTCAGTTACACATATACGTGTATGGGCTGTGCTCAGCCACTCAGTGGTGTCTGACTCCCTGCGGCCCTGTGGACTGTGGCCCACCAGGCTCCCCTGTCCACGGGGATTCTCCAGGCAAGAACACTGGAGTGGCTTGCCATGCCCTCCTCCATATATGTGTGTGTATATATATGCATGTATAGTTTTTCATACTCTTTTCCATTACGGTTTATCCCAGGATATTGAGTGTAGTTCCCCGTGCTGCACAGCAGGACCTTGTTGCTTATCTATTCTATTTATAATAACTTGCATCTGCTAACCCCAAACTCCCACTCCACCCCTCCCCCAACCCCCTCCCCTGTGGCCACCCCTGAATACACTTTATTGAAGAAGATCTTTGACTTTTCTCTTTTATAACCCAAACCCAGTTGTTGGTTTTTTTTTCCGGCAAATTGCGTTTTCTCTGCTTGCCAAGTCTATCGAGAATATGTTCCTCTCTCACAGCCTGCCCTATCAGCAGCCTGACCTAGGCCAGCGTGATCTCTCACCTGGATGACTGCAGTCGGCTCCTGACTGGTGTCCATGCTTCTGTCCTCTTCCTGCTGTGTTATCTGTTATCAGCCCAGCAGCCAGCGTGGCCTGCAGGATGGTTCGGGCCACTTCTTTCAGAGCCTTCTGAAAGCCTACCGTCTCACCCGGAGTAAAAGCAGAACCCTCCAGCGGCCTACGGGGTTCCAGACAATGTGCTCTTTTCAGCGCCTGTCTCCTTTGTACGCCTCCCTATCACTGACTGCATTTTGTCCACCCTAGCTGCACTCTCCTCAACCCGCCAAGCACACTCCCGCTTCTGAGCCTTCGCACTGGCTGTTCCCTTTGCCAGGAGCCCTGCTCCCACAGATCCCTCACCAACCTCTCTCTCCTCAGATTTTTACTCAAAATCATCTTCCCGAAGAGTCCTTTTGCTGCCCACTGTGTTTAAAGCTGTAATCCTCCCGACCAACTTGACTGCTTCATTTTCCCTCGTTGAGTGGGTCACCTTCTGATAAACCAGAGGGTTAGCTCCATGAAAGAAGGGATTTTTGTCTGTTTTACTGGTTATTCAATTTCCAGCACCCAGTACCATTGGACGAGTAAGTACTGGAATATTTGTTACTTAAGTGAATGAGTGAGTGACAGCCCAGAGATGCTAAGGGCAGAGCTAAGATGCACAGCCCAGCCACCTGCCTCAGTGTCCTGTTCTCCTAACCGTTCTCAAACTTCGCTGAGCATCAGAATTGCCTGGGGGTGGGGGGTGCTTATGAAAATGCAGATTCCTGGGCCTTCAAGGAATCGAAGTCTGGAGGGAGGGGAATTTAGGAAGCTCCCTGGAGAGTCCTACACAGCTCACCCACTGGCTTGGCAGCCTTCTGAATGTGACGAGGGATCTGCTTGCATCAGCCGGATCTGAGTCTGGGATCTGAAGCGGCCTCCTGACCTTGAACCGTGACTCCACTGCCCACTCTCCGGGTGACTGCCTTTTTTTCCTTGCATTTTCTTTTTCTAATCAGAAACTCTTTGAGGAAAGGACCCCAATATCTAATTGTGTTGATGTCCCATGCACGTAATTTCCTAACTCTATGGGCTTGGTCAATTGCAGACTTTCTTCATCAGTTTTCTTATCTGTAAACTGGGGATAATAAATACTCATTCCTATCTCGTAGGATCACCATGAAGATTCAATGGACTTAGGTTATGAAATTACCAGAACAGTACCTGGTATACAGCACACATTCAACAAATGTGAGCTACTATTACTGTTGGGGCTTCCCAAGTGCCTCAGTGGTAAAGAAACTGCCTACACTGCGGGGGACCCGGGTTCGATCCCTGGGTTGGGAAGATCCCCTGGAGAAGGGAATGGCTACCCACTCCAGTATTCTTGCCTGAAAAATTCCAAGGACAGAGGAGCCTGGCGAGTTACAGTCCATGGGGTCACAAAGAGTCAGACACGACTGAGAGTTACTGTTAACACCATGACTTTCTAGTCTTCAGCCCAGACCTGTGAATCCACCTCTTCTGGTGTGGCCCGACAGCATGTAACTCAAGCATCCGGTGTGATTCTGATACACACAGAGGTGTGAGCAGCCTTAACTCAGTCCATCCCAGGGGAAGCAGGAGTCAGTCTTCTTCAGCCTGACAGCCATGTGCTCACGGGGCGGTGGGTGAAGGCAGGCGTCTTCCAGCACCGTGAGCGACCCAGGAGATACCTGGCCTGGCTAGAAATGACACAGTTTGTTTAGAGTTCGTGTTCATTTTTATAATGAATGAAGCAGACCCCTCAAGTGACTGTGTAGCCCACGTGTGCATATTTCTAACACAGGGGCAAGGAATTTCTCGACAGCCTTGACATTCAGTCAGCGTGGTCCCAGGATACACAGAAACAGCATCCCTGAAGCAAGTTTATTAGTAACATGGTTCTAATCCCAAGTTAGAATCCCTAACACGGTTAGGTCCCCTCCTGGACCTACTTCATCAGAAGCAAATTCTAGAACACTAGTTCTCAGACTCAGCTACATGTAGGAATTACTTGGGAAGCTTAAAAAAAAAAAAAAATACTGATAATTGAATTGTATCCCTAGAAATGCTGATTCATTTGGTCTGGCATGAGAACTGGGCACTGGAATTTTAAAATCTCTTCAGGTGATTTTATGTGCAACTAACACACTATGATAATCCTGTGTTGATGACTCAAGATACCAGCTGTTCTCCGGGTGCTCTGAAGTGGGAGAGACTGACTCAGGAAGCTAAGCTTAGACTTGGGATTTCTGCTTCTCTTCCACGGGGAATGGCTAAATCCGGAGTGGTTCACAACTGCAAATTAAAAAACAAAAACGGCATTCGATTTACAGAAAAATCATATATATTTACACATACATATGCCATCTCCTCTCTGGGATTGCAACTTTTATCTAATAAGGAAAGGGATAAGACAAGAGGATGAAACTTACAGAACAGAGAAAAGAAAGAGACCGCTCACTTCCCATCCCGCCCTACAAACAGAGCAGCCCCCCTTAACTTAACAAGGCAAGTTTTATGCTAAATACATATTTTCCTGTTGACTCTGCTCACCCTGGATCCATTCTCAGATCTACCAAAGCAGATGATTGCATTGTGTTTTGTTTTGTTTTCCCAATTAGGTTGCTGCTTAAGATTTTTCCCTTTATAAGCATGTTTTATGAAGAGAATGCATAATCATCTCCTGAATCCATCCCATTAACTGTCTGGCACTTCAGCTTGCTTTTCTGGGACCCAGAGATAACTTCTAGCCTATCTCTCTTGTGGGGAAGATTACATGAGATAATGAAGCAAAGATGCTTTGAAAAAGGATAAAGGAGCTTAAGACCAGTAGGTAAGAGGAAGTGTCATCAATACGGCTCCATTTGTTGAGAGTCAATGTGCCAGGCACTGGGTAGTTTACATATTTTGCGTCTGATGCTCACAGCAACCTTGCAAAGCATAACTACCTTTGTTTTACAGACAGGAAACTGAGGCTCAGAGACATGCAGAGGCACAGGGGCCCTCTGCCAGTAATCAAGAGAGCCAGTTTTCAAACCTTGTTTTTGCTGGCCCTGAAGTCACTTCCTCAAGCTGTCATTCAGAAGCTGCCCCAGAGATTCTAACGTAACTGGTCTGTAGGGCGGCTTGGCCTGGGGGACTTTTGAAAGATCCTGGTGATTTAATAGAATCAGTGCTAGAGTAACACTAAGCTAGAGTACCACTAAGTACCCATAAAGAAACTAGTGACTAAATCACAAATGAGAATTATGTAATAGAGTTATACACAATCAAAAGTGCATCATTCTAGCCAAACCAATACAGAGAAATTGTCATCAACTCTGAGTGTGACTTTAGATAGCCCTGGATATATATGCAGCATGGCCTATTTATTATAGTGTGTTACAAATATTTGATGAATATGTAAAGGGATTCAATGGTGGGTGAATCAAGGAAGAAACAAAAGAATAACACAGTTGAGCATCTGGAAAGGTACATCCTGTTTGCTTTTATTTATTTTTAATGTTTTTGTACATGGGCAAAATGAGAAGATCCATGGACTCGAAGTCAAGAGAATTGTGTGTTTTTTATATGATCTTTGCAACAATGCAAAATGAATTTTTACTTTTTAAAATTAATGTTTATTGGAGTATAGTTGCTTTACAATGTTTTGAAGAGAATCATATCTACTGTGGAAAGTCAGATAAGCTCTCTGAAACTCAGTTTTACTATTTATCAAAAGGGGGAGATGATCCTGTGGCTTTGTGATAACAAGCAAGACTAGTGTCTGTAAAAATAAACCTTCTAATTAGTAAAGTGCCGTATTAATGCAAAGGAATATTTTAATTTTTATTATGCAAGCAAGAGAAACCTAAGAAGTGTAAGTTTGGTCAGCAGTTCTCAAAATTTAGCATGTATCAGAGTCCTCTGTCAGAAACCTACACAACATTTTAAATCAATTATACTCTAATGAAAATGAAGGAAAAAATATCCTCTGAAGAACTGGTAAACATGAGTCTGGGCCCCACTCAGATCCTGAGTCAGCACATCTGGAGACTACATGTATGTAGCTCTGACTTAGACAAGATTACCAGGTGATGCTTAACCAACAACATACTTTGCTTCCCTTTTCCATCTCCTAAGGCTTCTCACCTCCTCCTTTAATTCCCCTTATCTTCTCCAAGCCTCAGAACCAGATTACTAGAAAAAAAAAGCCTCATTCATTCATATTTGTGAATAAATTGACATCTTTTACTGCATCTTGTAATATTAGAATCTTAAGGTAAATTATGGAACAGAAACTGTTCATCTCCTTAAAAAGTAACCAGGTTTTAACCAGTAAGTATTGTTTCATCATGGAGGGTGTTGGGAGGGAAGGTGAAAGAACAGCTTAGGTTTGAGAATAAGAGAGAACAAAGGTGATGAATGGACCTAGAGATGATCATATTAAGTATAAGTCAGAAAGAGATAAATATCATATGATATCACTTGCAGGTGAAATTTCAAATATGGCACAAATGAACCTATCTATGAAGCAGAAACAGACTCACAGACATAGAGAACAGACTTGTGGTTGCCAAGGAGGAGGGGGGGGAGAGAGAGAGAGAGAGAGACAGGGAGTTTGGATTAGCAGATGCAAACTATTATATATAGAATGAAAAACAGCAAGGTCCTACTGTATAGTACAGGGAACCATATTCAATATCCTGTGATAAACCACAATAGAAAAGAATACTTAGTACAATATACACGCATAACTGAATCACTTTGCTGTTTAGCAGAAATTGGCAGAACCGTGTAAATCAACTATACTTCAGTAAAATAAACTTTAAAAAAGAACAAAGGTGGAGAGGAACGGGAAAGAGGGCATGTACAGGAGGTGGACTGAATCCTTCAGAGTTCTGACCAGTGCGAACCCCTGATGGACAGACTAATCTAGGCTCTCAGAGGAGTACTCTTCTTGTGCTTGTCTAAAATGAAAGAAAATGGGGAAGTCTGGTGGCAATATTTATTGATGGGAACAACGTTTCAGCATGCTAGGATATTAGATGATAAGATCCTAACTGTAAAACCGTTCATTAACTTAAAAAAAGTAACTCTGCTATATAATAAACAGTCACATAACTCAAAAGGCATGGGAAATCAGTGAAAATTGTGGAAAAGATGCTCTTGGGATTTGTCACCAAGAACATAAAAACCTGGGGAAAATCTATCAGAATTAACTTGACTGAAATCTGGGGGCTAGCCAGGAGTTTATAGCAAACATTTGAGTACTTAAACAAGTAAAGACCACCGAAGCATGGCAGGAAATTTTGGTGGCATTTTCACTTTCCTTAGCCCCTTCATTCTCCCAGTGTGGCGGCGCAGTGGTCTTAAAGGCAGCAGCACACGCTCTCAGCACGGAAAGCAGGTCTCGGGGGGAGCAGAGAAGATCTTGTTCCTGAGGAACTGTGCTTGTTTGTTTGGCCTGGCTGGAGTTTCTCTGGAGAACTTGTGCAAGGGAATCCTTCTCCCCGCCACACACACCATTATTTTTTTTGCCTCACTTGGAACTCTACTAGGGCTGACTGGCCACGTGGAAGACACCTCCCCAAACACTGAAAGACAAAGAACAAGCCACTGCTATCTGGGGCAAAAGTAACAGTCTGGGAAACAATAGACACAGAAAAAAATACAAGAGGAAAAGTTGAGGGGTAATTTTTGAGGGGAACACATTTTTGAAAGGTTCCCATATATACTAGTGAATCTAGAAAGACATGTGTATACCCAGGGCAGACACATGCTCAGAAAAATACAGAGAAAGTCGTACGATTTCATCATGGCTGAGTTTTATGCTAAGTGCAAGCAGGAGGTGAAGGCAAAAGCAGAGTTGAAAAATGGAGTGACTAAGGAAGGAGTGACCCAACAAGAGCCTATCTACAAAAATCTCAAATATCATCTCTTACTTTTTTTCAGCTTTTCTTCATTTCTTGGCTTCAGGTATTTAAGGATATGTCTGTCAAACAAACCATTAGCTGAATAGTAAGCTAAAAGAATAGAGACTTCAGAGCTTCCCATGACAAAGAATACATTCTTCACAAAACTAGTTTAGAAAAGTCACTGAGCAAACAACAATCTGTAACCCACAGCAAGCAACAACAACAACAAAAATCCCAGAAAGGGGAGAGAATTTGACTTCCAGAGTAAGTGCATGATAATACTCACAATGGCCAGTTTTCAACTCAAAATTGTGAGGCATGCACAGAAACAAGAAAGTATGGCCTATTCAAACAAACAAACAAACAAACAACAGAAACTGCATAGGCACTGAGCATACTAGACTTTAAATCGACTGCCTTAAGTATGCTCCAAGGGAACCAAGGAGAAAGAAATCTCACCAATAGAGACTATTGGTAGAGAGATGAAATTTATAAAAAAGACCTGAATAGAAATGTTGGAGTTGAAAAGTACAATAATAGAAATTAAGAATCCATTAGAGAGGTTTAACAGCAGATTTTTTTGAGAAGATAGAAAAATTCAGCAAATGTTAAGATTGCTCAAATGAAATCATCAAGTCTGTGGAGCAGAAAGAAAAATGAGTAGAATAACAACAAGAACAGAACCAGCAGAGCTTAAGGTACCTTAAGGTACTTACTTAAGGACTCCATCAGCTCTACCAACACACGCATGCGAGTCCCAGAGGGAGACGGGGCTTCCCCGGTGGCTCTGTGATGAATAATCCTCTGGCCAATGTAAGAGATGTGGGTTCAACCCATGGGTCAGGAAGATCCCCCAGAGGAGATGACAACCCACTCCAGAATTCTTGCCTGGGCAATCCCATGGAAAGAAGAACCTGGCAGGCTACAGTGCTTGGGGTCACAAAGAGTTGGACATGACTTAGCAACTGAGCGCATACACATGCAGAGAAAGAGGCAGAAAAAATATTTGAAGAAATATGCTCAAAAATGTCCTAAATTTGATAAAAGACATGAACCAACTACCCAAGAAGTTCAACAAATCCCCAGATGCACAAGATGAACATAAAGAGACCCACACTGAGACACGTAATAATCAGACTGTTAAAGGACAAGGATGAAGAGAGAATTCTGAAAGCAGTGAGAGAAAAGCAACACTATAAACAAAGTTTATAAACAAAGTTCATAGTGTTATAGTTTTCTTTTCTCAACAGAAGCCATGGAGGCAGCGGGACAACATATTTAAAAGTGCTGAAAGGAAAAAAATCTTTCAACCAAGAATTTTATATTTGGAAAAACTATCCTTAATTTCTCCTTAAAATACTAAGGAGAAATTAAGACATTCTCAGAAAAACAAAAGATGAGGGAGTTCATTGCTAGTAGACACGCCCTATAAGAAATGCTAAACAGTCCTTTGGTTGAAATGAAAGGTCATTAGATGGTACCTCAAAGCCATTTGAAGAAATAAAAAGCAATGGAAAAAGTAGCTACACAGGTAAATATAAAGGCCAGTATCCTTTTGTTTTCACTTGTAACACCTATTTTTTAATATATGACTTAAAATTAAAGGTATAATACTCTAACTATAAATATATGTAATAGGTGCACATGTATTTTCTAAGATGCAATTTGCAATAGTAACAACAAAAAGGGGAAGGATGATGATGTATAGGAGTAGAATTTTGTACACTACTGAAGTAAAGTTTGTATTAACCCAAACTAGATTGTTATGTTAATTGTAATCCCCAAGGTAACCACTGTGGATATAGTTTAAAAATATATGGAAAAGTAATGATAAAGGAATCAAAACAGTACACTACCAAATATTATGGAGACTCAGAAAACTATAAGACACTGATGAAATAAATGGAAGATGACACAAACAGATAGAAAGATACACTATATTCTTGGATTGGGACCTAATTAAACTAAAAAGCTTTTGCACAGCAAGGTAAGCCACTGACAAAACAAAATGGAAGAATGGAAGAAAACATTTGCCCATGATATGTCTGATAAAGGGTTAATATCCAAAATATATACCCAGTTCATCTAACACAACATCAAAAAAACAAAAAACCTGATTAAAAATTTGACAGAAGACCTGAATAGGCATTTTTAATGCCATTAATCAGAGAAATGTCAATCAAAACCTTAATGAGATGTCACCTCACACCTGTCAGAGGGCTATCATCAAAAAAACCACAAACAACTAATGTTGGCGAGGATGTGGAGAAGAGGGAACCCTCATACACAGATGGTGAGAGTATAAATTGGCATAGCCACTGTGGAAAACAGTATGGCCATTTCTCAAAAAACTAAAAATAGAACTACCATATGACCCAGCAGTTCCACTCCTGAGTACATATTTGATAAAAAAGAAAACACTAATTCAAAAAGACACATGCACAGCAATGTTCATAGCAGCATTATTTACAATAGCCAAGATATGGAAACAACTTAAGTGTCTATCAATAGATGAATGGATAAGGAAATGTATATATGCACAATGGAATATTATTCAGCCATAAGAAAGACTGAAATTTTGCCATTTGCAACAACATGGATGGACTTTGAGAGTATTACGCTAAGTGAAATCAGTCAGATAGAAAAAGATAAATACTGTATGATATCACTTATATTTGGAGTCTAAACAATAAAACAAACTAGTGACTATAATAAGAAGGAAACAGATCCACAGATAAAGAGAACAAACTAGTGCTTATCAGTGGGGAAGGAAAGGGCGAAGGGGAGGGCAGGGGACTTCGAGGCACAAAATATCACACACAGAATAAGTGAGCTGCAGTGCAGGGATACAGTGAAGATTTTACAGTAACCAAACAGAGTACACTGTTTACAAACTGTGAATCACTGTATTGTACATTTGTAACATACAACATTCTACACAACCATATCTCAATTTAAAAAAATTTAAAAATGAAACCAGAAGTTGAATCTTTGAAAAGATTGATAAAATTAACAAAATTAACAATCCTTTAGTCAGACAAAGATAAAAAAGATAGGAGATTCAAAATTACTAAAATCAGAAATGAAAGTGGGGATAATACTACCAACCTTACAGAAATAAAAAATAACTAAAAGAGAATAATACAAACAGTGTACATCAACAAATTACATTACTGACATGAAGTGGACATATTCCTAGAAGCATCAGACTACCAAAACTGACCCAAGGAGAAATACCTATGCACGAAAGTGATGGAATCAGTAGTCAAAACTTTCCAAAACTCCAAGATCAGATGACTTCATTGGTGAATTACACCAAACATCAATTCTTCTCAAGCTCTTCAAAAAATGGAAGATGAGAAAATTCTAACTTATTCTATGAGGCCAACATTAACCCTGATACTAAACTCAGACAAAGATATCATATGGAAAAAGAACTGACCAATATCCCTTATGAATATCAGTGCAGAAAGGCTCAAAAAATACTACCAAACTGAGTCCAGTTCAGTTCAGTCACTCAGTCATGTCTGACTCTTTGCGACCCCATGGACTGCACCATGCCAGGCCTCCCTGTCTAACACCAACTCCTGGAGTGTACTCAAATTCATGCCCATTGAGTTGGTGATGCCATCCAACCATCTCATCCTCTGTCATCCCCTTCTCCTCCCACCTTTACTCTTTCCCAGCATCAAGGTCTTTTCAAGTGAGTCAGTTCTTCACATCAGGTGGTCAAAGTATTGGGGTTTCAACTTCAGCATCAGTCCTTCCAATGAATATTCAGGACTGATTTCCTTTGGGACAGACTGGTTGGATCTCCTTGTAGTCCAAGAGACTCTCAAGAGTCTCCTCCAACACTACAGTTCAAAAAGGCATCGATTGTTCAGTGCTCAGCTTTCTTTATAGTCCAACTCTCACATCCATACATGACTACCGGGAAGAACCATAGATTTGACTAGATGAACCTTTGTTGGCAAAGGTTTTTTAAAATGCTGTCTAGGTTGGTTATAGCTTTTCTTCCAAGGAGCAAGTGTATTTTAATTTCATGGCTGCAGTCACCATCAGCAGTGATTTTGGAGCCCCCCAAAATAAAGTCTGACACTGTTTCTATTGTTTCTCCATCTATTTGCCGTAAGTGATGGGACCAGATGCCATGATCTTCATTTTCTAAACGTTGAACTTTAAGCCAACTTTTTCACTCTCCTCTTTCCCTTTCATCAAGAGGCTCTTTAGTTCTTCTTTGCTTTCTGCCATAAGGGTGGTGTCATCTGCATATCTGAGGTTATTGATATTTCTCCTGGCAATCTTGATTCCAGCTTGTGCTTTATCCAACCCAGCATTTCTCATGATGTACTTTGTATATAAGTTAAATAAGCAGGGTGACAATATTCAGCCTTGACGTATTCCTTTTCCTATTTAGGATCAGTCTGTTCTATGTCCAGTTCTAATGGTTGCTTCCTGACCTGTATATAGATTTCTCAGGAGGCAGATCAGGTGGTCTGGTATTCCCAGCTCTTGAAGAATTTTCCACAGTTTATTGTGATCCACACAGTCAAACACTTTGGCATAGTCAATAAAACAGAAGTAAGATGCTTTTCTGGAACTCTCTTGTTTTTTTGATGATCCAATGGATGTTGGCACTTTGATCTCTGGTTCCTTTGCCTTTTCTAAATCCAACTTGAACATCTGGAAGTTCACTGTTCACATACTATTGAAGCCTGGTTTGGAGAATTTTGAGCATTACTTTGCTAGTGTCTGAGATGAGTGCAATTATGTGGTAGTTTGAGCATTCTTTGGCATTGCCTTTCTTTGGGATTGGAATGAAAACTGACCTTTTCCAGTCCTGTGGCCACTGCTGAGTTTTCCAAATTTGCTGGCATATTGAGTGCAGCACTTTTACAGCACCATCTTTTAGGATTTGAAATATCTCAACTGGAATTCCATCAACCCCACTAGCTTTGTTCGTAGTGATGCTTCATAAGGCCCACTTGACTTCACATTCCAGGATGTCTGGCTCTAGGTGAGTGATCACACCATTGTGATTCTCTGGGTTGTGAAGATCTTTTTTGTACAGTTCTTCTGTGTATTCTTGCCATCTCTTCTTAATATCTTCTGCTTCTGCTTTCTGTCCTTTATTGAACCCATCTTTGCATGAAATGTACCCTTGGTATCTCTGATTTTCTTGAAGAGATCTCTAGTCTTTCCCATTCTATTGTTTTCATCTATTTCTTTGCATTGATCATTGAGGAAGTCTTATCTCTCCTTGCTGTTCGTTGGAACTCTGCATTCAAATGGGTATATCTTTCCTTTTCTCCTTTGCCTTTCACTTCTCTTCTTTTCTCAGTTATGTGTAAGGCCTTCTCTGACAACCATTTTTGCCTTTTTGCATTTCTTTTTCTTGGCGATGGTCTTGATCCCTGCCTCCTGTACAATGTCACAAACCTCCGCCCATAGTTCTTCAGGCACTCTGTCTATCATATCTAATCCCTTGAATCTATTTCTCACTTCTACTGTATAGTCATAAGGGATTTGATTTAGGTCATGCCTGAATGGTCTAGTGGTTTTCCCTACTTTCTTCAATTTCAGTATGAATTGGGCAATAAGGAGTTCATGATCTGAGCCACAGTCAGCTCCTGGCCTTGTTTTTGCTGACTGTATAGAGCTTCTCCATCTTTGGCTGCAAGGAATATAATCAATCTGATTTTGGTGTCAACCAGCTGGTGATGTCCATGTGTAGAGTCTTCTCCTGTGTTGTTGGAAGAGGGTGTTTGCTATGAGCAGTGTGTTCTCTTGGCAAAACTCTGTTAGCCTTTGCCCTGCTTCATTCTGTACTCCAAGGCCAAATTTGCCTGTTACTCCAGGTATTTCTTGACTTTCTACTTTTGCATTCCAGTCCCCTACAATGAAAAGGACATCTTTTTGGGTGTTAGTTCTTGAAGGTCTTGTAGGTCTTCATAGAACCGTTCAACTTCAGCCTCTTCAGCATTATTGGTCAGGGCATAGGCTTGGATTACTGTGATATTGAACGATTTGCCTTGGAAATGAACAGAGATCATTCTGTCATTTTTGAGATTGCATCCAAGTACTGCATTTTGGACTCTTTTGTTAACTATGATGGCTATTCCATTTCTTCTAAGGGATTCTTGCCCACAGTAGTAGATATAATGGTCATCTGAGTTAAATTAACCCATTCCAGTCTATTTTAGTTCATTGATTCCTAAATTGTCTATGTTCACTCTTGCCATCTCCTATTTGACCACTTCCAATTTGCCTTGATTCATGGACCTAACATTCTAGGTTCCTATGCAATATTGCTCTTTACAGTATCGGACTTTACTTCCATCACCAGTCACAACCACACCTGGGTGTTGTTTTTGCTTTGGCTCCATCTCTTCATTCTTTCTGGGTTATTTCTCCACTTATCTCCAGTAGCATATTGGGCACCTACTGACCTGGGGAGTTCATCTTTCAGTGTTATATCTTTTTGCTTTTTCATACTGTTCATGGGGTTCTCAAGGCAAGAATACTGAAGTAGCTTGCAATTCCCTTCTCCAGGGGACCACATTCTGTCAGAAATGTCCACCATGACCTGTCCGTCTTGGGTGGCCCTACACGGCATGGCTCATAGTTTCATTGAGCTACACAAGGCTGTGGTCCATGTGATCAGATTGGTTAGTTTTCTGTGATTTTTGTTTTCAGTCTGTCTGCCCCCTGATGGAGAAGGATAAGAGGCTTATGGGAACTGAATCCAGTAGCATGCTAAAAGGATTATACACCATGACCAACCAGGATTTATCCCACAATGCAAGGGTGGTTCCACACATGAAAGTCAATCAATGTAACTCATTAATCAATGTAATTAATCAAATTATGGAAACACACATGAACAAAATCATCCTAATTGAAGCAGAAAAAGCTTTTGACAATATTGAAAACCCCTTCATGATAATAACACTCAGCAACTCAGAAATAGTAGAGAATTTCCTCATAATGAAAAAAGTTATATATAAAAAACCCACAGCTAACACAATCAGTGGTGAAAAGCTGAAAAATGTCCTGCCATTTAGATCAAGAACGAGACATTGATGTTCACTCTTACCACTTCTATTAAACATGATAATGAAAGTTCTAGGCAGAACAATTAGACAAGAAAAAGATATACAAGATATCTAAATAAGAAAGGAAGAGGTTTAGCTGTCCCTATTCGCTGGTGACATGATCTTATATATAGAAAATCCTAAAAATTTCATTAAAAAGTTATTAAAGGTAATAAATTCAGCAGGAAACAAGGTCAATACAAAAAAATCAGTTGTATGCTAACAATGAACAATCTAAAAATGAAATTCAAAAATTCTATTTACAGAGCATCAAAACTAATAAAATACTTAAGAATAAATGTAACAAAGAGACAAATAATTATACACTGAAAACCATAAAACATTACTAAAAGAAATTTAAGAGGATCTAAATAAACAGACATTTGCTATCTATGGATTGGAAGACTTACTATTGTGAAGATGGCAGTACTCACCAAAGCGCTGTACAGATTCAATGTGATCTCTATCAACATTCCAGTTTCTTTTGCAGAAATAGAAATGTTGGTCCTAAGATATACGGAATTGCAAGGGGCCCCAAATAGCCAAACGAGACCTTGCAAAAGAACAAAGCTGGAGAACTAGCATTTTCTGATCTCAAAACTTATTACAAAGAAATTCCTAGGATAAAAATAGACATAAGGGATCAATGGAATAGTACTGAGACTCCATAAATAAACCCAAGTATCTATGATCCATTGATTTCCAACAAGGGTGATAGAACCATTCAACGGGGGAAAGAACAGTCTCTTTAACAAATGGTGCTGAGAAGTAGATAACCACACGCAAATGAATGAAATTGACTCCTCGTGTAACTATATAAAAAATACACGCAAAATCAAAGAACCAAGCATAAAAACCCAAACTGCAAAACTCGGGAGTAACCTTCATTGTCATGGATTTGGCAATGCATTCTTAGAAATGACATCAAAAGCACAAGTAACAAAAGAAAAAAAGATAGGTATACTGGACTTCACTAAGATTAAAACATTTTGTGTGCCAAAGAATACTATCAAAAGAGTGAAGAAACCCACAAAATGAGAGAAAATCCTTGTAAACCATATATCTGGTAGGAGTCAAGTATCTGGAATATTTACAGAACTCCTAAAATTCAGCAATAAAAGGACAACAAAATTAAAAGTGTGCAAAAGAATTTGGATAGACGTTTCTCCAAAGCAGGCATATAAATGGTCAACAAGCACAGGAAAAGATACTCAACATAGTCATTAGTGAAATGCAAATCAGAACAACAATGAGATACCACTTCAAATTCAATAGCATGGCCATAATTTCTTTTTTAAAGGAAGTTAGCAAGAGTTGGCAAGGATGTGAAAGAACTGGAATATTCAAACGTTGCTGGTGGGAATGAAAAATGATGTAGCCTCTATGGAAAGCAGTTTGTGGTTCCTCAGCAAGTTTCACAGAATTTCTATATGATCCAGAAATTCTACTCCCAGGTACAAAGAAACAGAAACTAAGTGTTCAAACAAAAACTTATATATGAATATTCATAGCAGCAAGATACTCAGCCATAAGAAGAAATGAAGTACCGATGCATGCTACAAGGTAAATAAACCTTGAAAACATTAATGAAGCCAGACCCAAAAGCCCACAGAGTATAGGATTTCATTTAAATGAACTGTCCAGAATAGGCAGATTCACAGAGATAGAAAACAGATTTGTGGTTTCCAGGGAAAGGAGGTAGGTATGGGGCTTTCTATTGGGGGAATACAATTTTAGAACTAGATAGGTATGACAGTTGTAAATACCATGAATGAAATTAATGTCATTGAATTGCACGCTTTTAACGGGCTAAAATGATACATTTTATGCTATGGGTATTTTACCACCAAAAAGGAGTCAAATGTGAAAATGTACATTGAGAGAAATGCGTTCATACCACGTCTGTTCCCTCCACCTGATTCCCTGTTCTACTCTGACTCTTAGGGGTAAACACTACAGAATTTTATTGTTTACTTTTTCCTTACGTATTTATGAAATACAAGCACATACACATATATATTCTTATAGATATCTTTCCCCTCCAATAAAATCAACCATCGTTTGTATACTAATCTTAACTTTGTCTTTTTCAGTTAACAATATGTACACCCTGAAGATCTCCCGAGATCAACACATCGAATGTTCCTCCTGTTTCACAGCTGCAGGCCCACGGCTGTGAAAGCGCTCCTTGCTCTAAAGACCCACTGAATTTCATCCGACCTCTGAAAAAGAATTATTACCCTCTTGATAGAGATGTTAGCTATGGCTATGGTGTAATCATTTTGCAATATGTAAGTGAATCAAATCAACACCTGAAACTTACACAAAGTTATATGTCAATTACATATCAATAAAACTGGGGGAAAAAGAAAGCTCAGCACTTTTCCTCCCTTTATTTCCAATCTTAATAATTAGACCTGCTTTTCATCAAAAGCCTAAAAGATCCAAGTGCCCCCAAAGCAAAATCCCCTACCAGGATGCAAAAGCAAGGTGATTAATTTCCTTGTGGTCTTCCTCATCTACGCATTTCCCATGGCCTTCTCCTCACGACAGGAGCTATTGGGGATTGGTGATAGTGGTTGAGATTCTGCAGTATAGGAACCCTAACCCTGGCCATCTTAGCATTTTATCCATATGGGAAAGTGAGTAGGAAGAGAGGGTAAGAAATGGGACATCTACTCCTAGACTTCAGAATTTGTCATAGGATTCTCCAAACTCCAGTCTTTGACTCTGAATCTTGAATGCATCAAGAAGAGGGGGTCAATCTTCACGGGATCCCAAGCATTTCAAATAGCTTCTCTCTTGCAAAGCATCAAAGGAAACCAGCAATTCTCAGCTACTTTTCTAATTCAAATCAGAAAAGAAGGCAGTTAGTACCTTGCTGAAATAAACCCAACCGAACTCCAGATTTCAGCTACTGTAAAAGAAATTATTTTCTTCACATGTGTATTTAACACAATGAGTGAACAAGTGAAAAGGAAATGACTTTGCACAAGGTACCATGGTTAGTCTCCTGACTCAGCACGTTCTTTGGTGTAGATGCACCCCACCTACAAGTCAGTTTCTGATCACTTCGCACGGCTGCCTGCTGGGCTGGAGCAAAAGCAGATCTGCCTCAGCTGCCTGTCTCCATCCTGCTATTCCTTCCACAGCCGGGTCCGCTCCACCTCCTCATGGTCCATAATCCCTCTCATACCGGGTTCTGTCTCTGCAGCCTGCCCCACAGGGCTGCATCCACAGCGCCGACTCGAACGAAGCTCTTCATTGGTTCCACGTGATTTCTCATGGGTGTGTACCACGTGTGGAAATGCACCCTACGCTCACTGAAGGCCAGCTTCTTCTCCTGTGACCACTTCTGTTCTTCCTAGGCCAGTAGCTCTCAAGGCAGCTATACAAGGGACGGCTAGGAGCTGGCTGCGCTCGGGAGGTGGGCGTGGCGTTTCTCTCCGCTGCTTCTCTCCCTGCAGGCCGTGGCCACCCCGGGCCTTGAGCCTCTGCGTGTGTTTGACTTCCTCTATCTTGAGGCTGAAGAAGTCAAAGGCAGGTTGAACTGGGAGGCAGGGAGCAGGTCAGAAGGGCGAGTGCTGGGGGATAAGTGTGCCGGGGTGCTCAGCAGTAGCTCCTTGGGGGCCCCAGGCTCCAGGGCTGGGTTGGGGGCCCTGCTCAGCACACAGAACTCTCTAGGGCCCCCCTGAAGGGTGGGGTAGAGATGTATGTCTAGGAGATTAGATAGGTTGATAGATAGATAGATCAATGGATAGGTATTTGGGATATACATATATGGGATCACCTGGACTTGCCTGTAGAATCAAGTGAGAGGACTTATTTTCTCTGGTAGTGGTTGATTGCCACATTATTTTCTTAAAATCGCTAGTTTTGAGTTAACTATGTAATTTTTGTTTTTCTGTTAATCATGCTACCGTGTTGCTAACAAGATTCTAAATTTTAAAAAGAAGACAAAATCGATCCAGAGAGAGAGATTTTAAGGAATTGGCCTACCTGATTGCAGTATTTGGTGAGTCTGAAATCTGTAGCGCAGGTTGGCAGGTTAGAAGCTGTAGACTTAAGGCAGAATTTCTTCCTCTCCAGGAAACCTCAGTTTTTGCTCTGAAGGCTTTCAACTGATTGGATGAAGCCTACCTACATTATCAAGGGGTAACTTCTTCACTTAAAGTCAACGGAATATAGATGTTAACCACATCTACAAAAATACCTTCACAGCAGCACCCAGGTTAGCGTTTGATTAAATAAGTGTGTATTGTAGCCTAACCAAGTTGACACGTAAAATTAAGCATCACGCCTTCTCATCTGATTTATAAATACCCCAAATGCTGGAGCAGCAGCTATGTGGAGGGCTTGGGGTGTGCTCTGTTGCATCCATCTACCTCAACTATTTCTGGCCCACATGTCTTCTTCCTTCTGGAGACATCTGTTATCTTTTAAAGTTCCGATCTGCTTTCATTTTTAGTTCAAGGTCTTCTCTTTCTGGGCTATCCAGGAATATGTCTTGCCTGGTCCCCAGCTCTGTAGCTAATCAGACTTTTGTCTGGTAGCTTGAATGGTATGAGACTTGGTAGCGATTGTTGATGCCATGGCCACCGTTCACTATCATGTGGGTTGTGTCGTACACAGCTCTGGGCAGTGACATTTATATCCTAGGCTGTGTGAATGGTAACCTGCAGAGGAGCGCAGTGTAGAGTTTTACAACCCCCAACAGAGGGTTACAACTCCCAGACAGCCATCCATCCAACCATCCATTCATCCATCCATCCATTACCTCGTTTATCTCATGACTGCTGCCCTTAGCCACCTCTGGAAGGAATCCACATTCAACACTTCATTCATCTGGGAAGACCCAAGTATGGTGAGATCATCTGAAGTTACGAATACCTGATTGGTGTGTGGTAAGTCGCTCAGTCGTGTCTGATTCTTTGTGACCCTATAGACCATAGCCCGCTGGGCTCCTCTGTCCATGGGATTCTCCAGGCAAGAATACTAGAGTGGGTTGCCATGCCTCCTCCAGGGGATCTTCCCCATCCAAGGACAGAACCCTTGTCTGTTACATCTACCTACACTGGCGGGCAGGTTCTTTACCACTAGCACCACCTGGGAAGCCCAAGGGCAAGTTTAAATCCTCCTTCATTCTTAAACCCTCAGGGTAAATAAGCTGAGCAGATTTTTTCCCTGAAGCCAGATCTTGATAAGCCTGTAAGACAGGTAACAAGCCTGACAAAGAATTTGAGAGTATTCTTTGAAGGCAAAAATTCATGAAAACACACTTCACAGATTTCTCTGCAGTTAACCTTGTCCTGCACTGCTGTAGATGAATTTTGACTGTATTTCTCTGAAAGAAGTACTAGAAACTGACCTCTCTCCTAAACCACTGCTCATAGGACTTTTCTCTTTCACCAGGTGTTCTTGGCCTTTAGCAAATGCTAACTGGGCCCTTTCATGAGTCAGGCACTGTATGGGCCCCAGGCCTTCTCTCCTTGGAGGGGGAAGTCTCCAAATCTAGTCTCCCACTCACGTCCTGCCCCTAATTTCCAGTAACGACTTTTATCCCAAATGCCTGAAGATATTGATAGTCTGTGGGCTGAGAAATAGAGCCTGAAGATATTGATAGTCTGTGGGCTGAGAAATAGAAGTATTTCTGGTTTATTCAATAAAATGTAGCTCCTGGGAACATGGAACATTATTGAATGGGGCCATGGAAGCATTCAACTTAATACACAGACTGGACAGAATGCAGGTAACATGTGTGGTTGTCCGAAGGAGCAATAAAAGGGCAGGTAGTCTGCGCTAATGACACAGATGAAGCAAAGGAAAAAGAGATGGAGCTAAATGATTTCTGTAAGCTTTATGCTTCCTTTCAGCAACAAGTTTATTAGGTGTAAATTGATCTTGGCAATACATTTACATATATTTTCCTTTTCCTGAGAATTTGGAAAAGTACAAATCATAGCTCTTTGGGGACTTGAGAGACCAACCTGCTGGGTTCCTATTGCAGAAGCAATAGGTTAGACCATCTCTCCATCTAGAAATCTATTTCCCACTTGTTCTAGAACAGTTTTAAGGACTCTTACAAAAATACATGGATTGTACCAAGATTAAAAAAGAAAAACAGGTGAAAAAAGTAAGCAATGGAAAAATGAAGACCTCTGTGAGTCTACAGCTTGCAGATAGCTTTCTATTTTGTTGAACTTCTCTATAAGAATGCTGTTTCTTACAACTTACCATTTGTATAATTTCATTTTTTCTAATAACCATATCTTCTCCGTGTTTTACATCTTTGAAGTTTCTTTTACAAAAAAATGGCATCTTAGATAAATAAAATATAGTAGTTGAGCGCCTATAACTAAAGTCATACCTCATTTGGTGTTTCATATGTATGTCAACCAGATTTTCAATCGCTTCTCGTGTCCACGTTTTGTTTTTATAACTAGAATTATAAGTTTCTTAAGGAAAAGAGAGTCCCTAATAGTGCTGGGCCCTTTATATGCACTGTTTTATTGTGAATTCTTTCAATAACTCTCTGTGGTGGGTTCTTCTTACTTTACAAACAAGGAAATTGAGGCTCAAGGAGGTCAAGTCCTATAGCCAACTGATAAGCAGGCTCAGGACCTAAGCTCAAATCTGACTCCAGTACCCGTTCTCTCCCCCAACTGTTCCAGTCAGCATCTGCTCTCTCAAAGTCACAGGTCAGACCTACTATCGATTTGGGGTTCCCCATAAAGTTTCTGCTCCTTCTATGTACCGAGTAGGTGCTCAATAAATTCTTGTTAATTCAGTTCAGTCCAGTCATTCAGTCATGTCCGACTCTGCGACCCCATGGACTGCAGCACGCCAGGCTTCCCAGTCCATCAACAACTCCCGGAGCTTGCTCAAACTCATGTCCATTGAGCCAGAGATGCCATCCAACCATCTTATCCTCTGTCGTCCCCTTCTCCTCCTGCCTTCAGTCTTTCCCAGCATCAGGGTCTTTTCAAATGAGTCAGTCCTTCGCATCAGGTGGCCAGAGTATTGGAGCTTGAGCTTCAGCATCAGTCCTTCCAATGAACACCCAGGACTGATCTCCTTTAGGATCGACAATTGAAAGAATGATTTCTATCTCATGACCTTTCATAGGGCAATCCAGTTGGCATGGGGCCAACTTTGATTTCTACTTTCTTTTATTCTGGTTCAACCTCTTTGGGATGACTTAACTGTGTTGGAACTGCCAAGAACAGAAAAAGTAAAAAGCAGAGAGCCTCTTGAAGGGCAAATCATGCCTTTTAACTCCCCCACTTTTTGCTGAAAGGGTCTTTTTGTTAAGCCCCTGGTTGTAGGAGTAACTCTCTGTGGGGAGGTGAAGGTGGGGGTCTATGTGGTTTTGACAAGGGTGGGCTAGAATTTACCCTGGAAATCTTGACTAAAATGTTTTTGTGGGTCCCGGGCACAGTTAGGTTCACACCTAGGAAACTCTCTGAGGGTAAAGCCGCAGCTTGGTTAAATTGGGTGACTCACAAGTGCGAAGGTTCATATTTTAGCACCTGGCAGTCAGAGGCAGAATTAAACCACTTAAAAATGAACCCTGATGAAAACTCAGAAGTACTGCAGGGGCTCCAGGCCATGGCATATATTAGACTCTTAATTGCAGCAAAGAACTCAATTACCATCTAGTTCATCGTCGATTCATGTTAAAGGAATATGAAGCGACAACTCCAGGCGGGCGAGTTGAGCCTTTGTTTCCTGTCTTCAGGTCATGTTCTGTTCTCAAATGGACCTGATTTCAGAAGCTCCTCCTAAAAAGTAGGGTCCCTGTGATATTTACTGGATAGGCTTGCAACAGGGCAATTTCGAGGTCCTGAAAGTTATAATATATATTTTCAAAAAATATTCAAGCCTCAGAAACTTGCAGAGGTAAGAAAAAAAAATTATAGTTGTACAAGTATACCTAAAATTCAGTACTTAGTTTGTTTAAGGATTGCTCTTGTGTTTCTTCAGAAAAAAAATGCAATTTTGTGCACTGGGGGGAGTGCACAAAATTTTAGAGGAGGGGAAGGCCCTACTGCTTGCTAGCGTCCTAGTAGCCTCAGCCACCTCACTGAGCAGAGAAGACAGAGGAGTCGGTGACTGCAGCTCACCATACGTTCATATGTTCATATGTTCAGCACCTTTCTGCCTGGGAGAATTTGCAGATCTCTTAGAACTTCTGTTTAATTGCTAACACTTCTGGTATTCTTTTGGTGGTTCTTCCAGGGCTATCAGTTTGTAAACATGATGGAAGTAATGAAAATGAGAGTGGTTTAATTGCTGGCTGGTGGAGAAAGTGCTGGGGGAGGTGTGTGCTTGTAGTTCGGCCATGTACTCTGCCTCCTTGGCCAGCACGGTGGCTCTACAAGCTTATGCTTCGTAGATTTTTAAAGCATAAGCTATTTAGATTTCCCACCTTTTACAGCTTTTCAGACTATTGTCTTTGCCTACAGTTTGAGATACTTACTTTTATAGAAATATTGAAGCTTATTTTTAATCGATTTTAATTGGAGTATAGTTGCTTTACAATGTTGTGTTAGTTTCTGCTGTACAATAAAGTGAATCAGTTATGCATATATATATATATATATATATATATACACACTCTTTTTAAGATTTTTTTTTCAATTTAGGTCACCACAAAGCATTGAACAGAGTTACCTGTGCTATAAAGTAGGTTATTAGCTATGTTTTATATCAATAGTGTATATGCGTCAATCCTAATCTCCCAATTCATCCTGGCCCCCTGCCCTCTTGGTAACTATAAATTTAAATTTATTTTCTACCCCCTCGACTCTGTTTCTGCATTGCGTTAACTAAGGTTACATAGTAACTCAGATGCCAAGCTTGTGTCTCCAAAGTTCTTGGTTCCTTGGAGAAATAAGAATTGGATCCACATTAAATTTAATCATTTCAACCTCTTTTTCTTATTGGACTTCAAGCTCTGTGTGGAGAATCATGTCTGATTTGTTTCTCTCACAGTGCCTGGGGATGAGGCAGGAATGATATGAATATCTGGTTGATTAATGAATGAATTAGTGAATAAGGCAGGGGAGGAACTGTGCCTGCCTGTCATATCTTCATTCTGAAGTATAGACCTTGGTACTAATATATGTTCAATAAACAATAACAGAATTGGATATCTTCCTGGAGCTCAAACATCAAGTTGCTGCAATGACTGAATATATATTATTGATTTTTAGAGACAGTATTTCAGGTTGGCTCGTCCCAGATAGAGTAAACAGGGCTAGATCTTATCCTTGCGAGGGCCCACAACAAGGAGGTGCCTCTGTAGGTGCTGTGTCCTTGCCTGGGTTTGGAAGGCTCAATCCCTGGCTTGTTTACTTTGACTCTTTTAACTCTTTACTGAGTGTATTCAAAAATCAAATCCATTTGTCTTCAGTTGTAGGAATGGGGTGAGGTGGGGACTCTACACCTTGGAGCCACATTACAGAAACCAGAACCACCTAAAATACAGCCCCCTGGGGACAGTGTAATGGACAGTGAGGAACATCGGATGATAGTCTAAAGGCTCAGGAGGTGCCTGCTGTGCCAGAAACTATGACAGGCTTAACTTCTTTGTCTTTTTCTCTTTGTCTATAACAGGGACATCTTTTGAAGAAAAACAGTATCAAGGAAATCATGCCCAGGGTAGAAAAAAAATTATAGCTGGATGATACATACATCTGTTTACAAACATCCAACCACATGGTGAATTCCAGTTTGCTCAGAAGTCACTTCTTAAGGATGAATTTCCAATGCTTTGTTAGAGATCTTGGAAATTCAAATCCAAGTATTTCCCATTCCATCTGTTAAAGGAACCTATAAATGCTGTTTAATAGCCTTATTTGAGGCATTAAAAATTGAAGTTCATGATTTGTTCTGCTTTTTCCCTTTTTCTTCCTATTCCAGGCAAGATAACATTTGTCAACTCAATCTTCGAGTTATGTAGGACTCTTTTGCCTCCCTGTCATCCAACGTCCAATACTTTGATCTAATTGAAATACTTTCTCAATGTGCTATCAAAGAAACTCTTAACAATTACACATCAACAGCCTACAGGAAACCACCATCTTGATGTTAGAAAAGAAACAGGATGTACTGCTTATCTCTGGGTCGCCAAGATTTCTGAAGCACTTACCTACTCTGCTTGCTGGGCTCAGGCTTTGATACCAAAGCTGTCACTTCATTTATGGCATTTCCCAAGATTTAACCTAGTTCTTTATAACACCACTGCAAAAGTTCACATGCCAGGAAAAAAGGTAGTTCTTAAAACAATTCAACATCTAATAAAAACTTCGTAGTGTTTTCAAATTACAGCTTCATATGAAGAGGAGGATCTAACACATATACAGTAGGAACTAAATCTTGGAAGACACATATAAATGCACAGATACACACACACTTTGGCAAAGAAGATGGGATGAGATGTACCATATCACAGAGCTGCTTGCTTTAGGTAGTGGACGCAGGACAGAGTTTTACCTGTTTATTTCTGTTTATCCATGTTATCCATTTTATCCAAGAAGCTTATATGACTTTTGCAATGGGTGTGCATGCTAAGTTGTTCAGTCCTGTCTGACTCTTTGCAACCCCATGGACTGTAGCCCGCCAGTCTTCTCTGTCCATGGGATTCTCCAGGCAAGAATCCTGGGTTGGGTCGCCATGCCCTCTTCCAGGGAATCTTCCCAACCCAGAGATCAAACCCATGTCTCTTACATCTCCTGCATTGACAGGTGAGTTCTTTATCACCATTGCCACCTGGGAAGCCTGTTTGTAATGGGAAAAGATTGTAAAGAAAAATATGATTGAAAACTATCAAATAAAACCCTAGTCCTCAGCAGACATTCCATATTGAATTTTGAGTGGAGTCTATGCACCATAATTTGATAAAGGAAGAAACCAAGGCTCAGAGAACTAAATTTCTCACTCTTGGTCTAGGGGTAGAGGTGGGCAGGGAGCAATGGGAAGCCTGCAATGGGAAGCCTGGATTAGAATCTCAGATAGGTACTACACCTCAATAAGACAAAAAGCAAAGGAAAAAAAAGCCCTACAGCATTGTAAATCAACTATACTTCAATGAAAAATTTTTAAAGAGAGATCCTATTGTTAAAAGCATCTCAGGTAGGAGCCCTGTGTATTACCAGTGTAGTTACTCTTGCTGAACCCTTAATGGATATGTCACATCGGGGTAGGTCTCTAGATTGAAAACCACTTTAAGATCTTCTCCAAGAGTTCACTGGAAGGAAAGCGCAATTTTCTTAAAAACTGTGATCAAATATCCCGTCCCCCTTGACTTGAATAATGATAGGCCTGATGATAAGAAAGCAAGTTTTCTCTTCCCTGGCAGTGGGTGAGCTCAGTTACCCTACCCCAGGGGGGCTGGTCTGCTAGGCAGACTTGAGGCCTGGGGTCTGTCTTCTCCACTGACAACCTGAAACAGGCATTGTCCACCGAGAAATGCCTAAACCCAGAGACAGGGGAAGAGGGTGGGGAAAATGCCTTTCTAGGAAAAGGAAAAGAGAAAACCAGATTTTGATGCTGTGAACAGAGTCAAAAATAAAACACAATAACCTTGAAGGAGAGATTTTATTTTTAAATTCCAACTTACCGCTGAGTAAACTATCATTGGAAAGTTAAAACATTTGTCAAAGATGATAATTGGGCTTCCCAGATGGCTCAATGGTAAAGAACTTGCCTGTCAACGCAGGAGACAAAAGAGACGCAGGTTTGATCCCTGGGTGGGGAAGATCCCCTGGAGAAGGAAATAGCAACCTACTCCAGTATTCTTGCCTGGGAAATCCCATGGACAGAGGAGTCTGGTGGACTATAGTCCATAGGGTTGCAGAGTTGGACATGACTGAGCACGCAAGATCATAGCTAATGAATGACGTAGGCAAAGTCTGAATCGCAAGTTGCCTTCAGCCCAGACTCATGAAACTTCTAATCTTCTCTCGAGTCATAAAACCCTATTTATTAGGAAGTATAATACCCATTGCATAGAACAGATATAACAGAGTGTTAGACCAGAAGTTTTGGCCCAAGTGCTAGGGTGCAGATGATTTCACAGACTGGCACTCTCAGAACACTTACCTGCTAGACATCTGGGATGGATGCTGTTGGCACCCCATCCAGGTCCCCTTTCCTGGTGTAATGCCTTTCTCCCCCAGATGCTGTGAGTTTTGGTTCCAAAAGGCTCACAGCTGTTTCCTTTTCTGGAGAACTGCTCTAAGCTGAACAACCCATGGGACCCACCTCACCTGGGAGGCAGCCTCATGACTGATGGAGATGGAGGTCTGAAGGATGCCCCTAACACAGGACTCGCCATGTTACAGAGCACCTCATCAGATCCGGTTGAGTTCCATCTCCGGCTGAAAGCACACCCGCACTCAGCCTCTCCCCTCATCTAATTTGGCTTCCCTCGTCCCCTGCCTCCCTAAAGCATCCCTCCAATAAATCACTTGAACAAGAATGAAAGTCGTTGGATTTAGGAAAAACCAACACATAAGATGCTCAGTTCTGTTTGAACTGCAGGTCAGCAAAGAATGTTATGTGAGTATACACGTGTCCCATGTAATATTTGGAACATACTTTTACCGAAAAATTATTCGTTGAAATTTAAATTTAACAGGACATCTTGTATTTTATCTGGTCATCAACTCAAATAAGAATTCAGATTTCAGACTCTGCTCCTAGGGATCCTGGCCCACCACAACATCTCATCCACATCAAATACAGAAAAGTAACTGGCTGTGAAAATTCAAGAACAGTGCGGAAGGATTTCACTGGTAATTCCCTCCTCTGCTTCCCCCAACATGTAAGGGCGGGGTAGCAGGGTCCTGTGGCTACAACTGGGAAACTGCATTCCCCTCTGATGGTAATCAGAGTGTGGCTATCAGGGCCCACATGTAGAACTCATGGGAGGCGTGTGGACCTGGGGTCACTTTTAAGAGAAATTATGCCCTAGAGGGTGACCCTGGGAAGGGAACCCCAGCAGGTTGTCAGGTGGGCATCCAGCCAAAGGCACAAGAGCTCAGGACAGGGGTTGGAAATCTTTTCTCTAAAGGGTCTGATGGTAACAACTTAACCTGCCGCAGTTACTGACTCTGTGGCTGTTGCACAGAAGCAGCTAAAGGCATTATGTCAATGGGTGGGCATGGCTCTGTTCCAATAAAACTTTATTTACAAAAACAACAAGGGTGGAATTTGACCTCTCTGCCATAGTTTGTCAGCCCTTCCTTGGTTTAGAACAAAAAAGAGAAATTAGAGGAAATGAATAGGGAAATCTACAGAGAATCTATGAATTTTTATCAGAGAGTCCCTTCAAATGTCCAGTTGTCCTACGTCTACATCAGGCTGGTGGAATCAGGTATTCTGTCCTTCTTCTCTGTTCTTCCCAAACCACAGCTTTGGGAAGGTCAGAAATGACAATGAG
The DNA here is from genome assembly GCF_054371585.1 of Giraffa tippelskirchi. NCBI lineage: Eukaryota > Metazoa > Chordata > Mammalia > Artiodactyla > Giraffidae > Giraffa > Giraffa tippelskirchi. The sequence goes on from NC_137283.1 coordinate 2,344,687, forward strand.
TAAACTGGAGGAGAGTGGGAAAAGGAAAGACTTAACTTTCGATCAGATTTGCAGGTCTGACAACGGGACTGGGCATTTTTGATTCTTGAATTGAAACTGTGGTGTAAAGTGACTGTGGGATTTCCCATTAGCATCAAGTGACCAGAAGAGGCACACAGCCTGGTTAGTTTTCAACCAGTGACAGAGAAAGGATGCTCTCCACTGAGTACATCTGAAAGTGGTAGTGAGAGACAGAAATAAAGGTGATTTTTGATTACCTGGTATATGTCCTACTGTTGGAGGTACCTCATATTTACATCTGTGGGTCCTAGTCTGGGATATAATCTGACAATGTTCTCAACATTGGGGGCCCTCCAAAGAAGCCAAGAAAAATGCCTCTTGAAACAGAGTAAGTTTTAAATACCACTGAGGTCTGGAGATCACAGAGCTAGGGCAGGGGCGGGCTAGTTAAACTTTCCTGTTCCCTTAATTCTCTGTCTTCCTCTCTGTTCAGTCAGAAGAGTCAGGTAGAGAGAAGAATCAGAACTATGGATAAACAACAAGGTCCTACTGTACAGCACAGGGAACTAGATTCAATGTCCTGTGATAAACCAGGATGGAAAAGAAAATACGAGTGTGTGTGTGTGTGTGTGTGTGTGTGTGTGATATATATATATCTCTGAGTCACTGTGTGGTGTAGCAGTAAATAATACAACATTGTAAATCAACTATATACTTCAAATAAACAAATAAATAAATAAATTTAGAGACTTCCCTGGCGGTCCAGTGGCTGAGGCTCCAAGCTCCAAATGCAGGGTCCCAGGTTCAATTTCTGGTCAGGAAATTAGATCTCATATGCTGCAACTAAAGATCTTGCATGCAGCAACTAAGACCAGGAACAGCCAAATAAATCAATAATATTAAAAAAAAAAAGAAGAAGAAAGAAATTTTTTTAAAAAGCTATTGAAGCTCATGGAACTCTGCTCAATGTTATTGTGACAGCCTGGATGGGAGGAGAATTTTGAGGAAAATGGATCCATGTATAAGTATGGCCGGGTCCCTTCCCTCGTCACCTGAAACTATCACAACATTGTTAACTGGCTATACTCCAATACAAAAGAAAAAGATTTTTTTAGAAAAAGAGGTATTGACGGGCCAGTGGGGAGTTGGGGAGGGGGAAGGATGACCACACCCTGCCTTGAAGGCCCAGGGGGCTGGTGGGTGGGGTTACATTTGCTTTGTTCAGAAGTGACTTGATGCTCTACAGTTAGATTCCTGAATTAAGACTGTTTGGGACTTAAAGCAAGTGTAGGACTTCCTGTGCCTGAGAATTAGTAGTTGGGTCGCTGCCTCACTGATCCTGCTGGGGAAGGAAAGGGCTGTTCCCACTGAGCAAGACCGGAAACACAAAGTTTCCATGGCTACAACACAGGACTCCCCCACATCCAACTGGCTGGGTGGACAGGAAAATGGGAAGCAGAGCAGGATTTGGGGAGACCTGTGTGCTGGCTCCTGCCCCACCCCTACCCTATTGCAGTTCCCGGGCCAGGAAGGCCTGCCCAGGACACCAGGGTTTCACCGTGCCTAGCTGGCCACCACTGTAGCCCCGCTGACCCTCCCTTAATCTGGAGGCCTGCAGAAAATGGCATAAAACCGCCTATAAGTGTGATAACACCAATTAACTACCTCTTGGCATGTTCCTTGGGAATGTGCCTCACATGGACTTCAGAAGACATCCTAGAGCGATGCTATATTTCAGGATTCAGCTAACTTTTCCTCTAAGGGGCCAGATAATAAACAGGTTAGGTTTGGTGAGCCCTACAATGTCTGTGGTGGCCCCTTGGGGCTGCTGTTCTAGCTTGAAAGCAGCACGGACCATCTATAAAAAAGTCAGATGCTGTGTTCCAATGAGATTTTATTTCTAAACACAGGCAGGTGTCCTGTTTGGGTTCGCCAATCCCTGCTATGTGGTGCCGAATTATCCGTTCTCTGTTTTTCTAAAAGAGGCCCGCTTTTTCATCCAGAACCACCCCTCCCACCAGCTCCACTCCCAGGCCACGTGGTTCAGACGGTTTGGTCCCCACTCTTGACCCAGCAGTCGGCCTGTGACCCAAGTCTGATCAAACATCCTGTGACCCTCTATTCACTGTGACTGACTAGAGGTGAGTACCCGAGCTGGAGTCAAATTAACTTAAATGAAGGGATTCTTGCTTGGACAGCTCTGGATTTCAATCTAGAAAGGGGTAGGTTGGGAATGTTTGAAACAGCATCTATAAGGAATCTGCCTGTCTTTAGTGGGATTCCCCTTATCCCAGGATTTTGTTCCCAGGAAAACCCAAGGGGGCATATGGAAGTCAAACTTGGAAGGGAGGGAGGCCAAACACAGATGTAATAGTAGGCAAAGTTCTGTAACTGCGGCTCAGTTCTTGGGGAGGTAGGACAGTTCTGGGGACACTGCAGAGCCCCCTGCAAAGGTGCTTCTGGTCGGAGTGAGGGGGTTGGGCATTGACACCTCTGCATCTGGACTTTTACATTCCTAGACAGGTCTGACTCTCAGGGAAGCAGAAGGCAATGCTGCCTCAGAACCAAAATGCGAGGAAGCCCTCAGAAGTGAAAGGCACCAGGTAAAGAAATATCTGTATACAATGGAATATTACTCAGCCGTAAAAGGAACCATACTGTGCCATCTGCAGAGATGTGGATGGACCTACAGGCTGTCATACAGAGTGAAGTAAGGTAGAAAGAGAAAAGCAAATATCATATAGTAACACATGTATGCGGAATCTAGAAACATGGAATTTGTTGTTGTTTAGTTGCTCAGTCATGACCAACTGTTTTGCGACCTCCGGACTCTAGCCCATGTAGCTACAGTCCATGGAGTCGCAAAGAGTTGGACATGACTAAAGCGACTTATCATAAATGGACTGTAGCCCGCCAGGCTCCTCTGTCCATGGGATTCTCCAGGCAAGAATACTAGAGGAGAATACTAGAGTGGGTTGCCATTCCCTTCTCCAGGAGACCTTTCCACCGCAGGTATTGAACCTGCATTTACTGCATTGGAAGGTGAATTCTTTACTGCTGAGCCACCAGGGAAGCCCTTACACTGTCGATATTGTGTATAAAATAGATAACTAGTGAACTCCTACTGCATAGCTCAGGACTCGACTCAAGGCTCTGTGGTGACCTAAATGGGAAGGAAATCCAAAAAAAGGGGGTATATGTATACATATAGCTGACTCACTTTGCTGTACAGCAGAAAGTAACACAACAGTGTAAAGCAACTATACTCCATAACAATTAATTTAAAAATAAAATATGTAACTTTTTGAAAAGGCATATGAGGGCACGTGCAGAAAATCAAATGTTTCTTCACTGCTAGAGAGAGAAGCTGACAGAGGAAGGGGTACAGGAAGAAATGGGGGAACACGAGGTCTGAGGACATTTTTTGAGCCCCTGTGTTCAGTATTCCTAGAACCCTAACACAGCCCTAGACTTTGCATTTACATAGTGGAGGTGGGGGATCCTCTGAATTAAGGTTTCTATGACTTGTAAGTAAAGGTGTCCTAATTGCCAGAGACACATAATTGATCAGCTTCTGCCATAACACACAGTGCTAAGGTTCCTCTTAACAGATCTTAAGAGGTGATAGATTGGTCTTTGGACCTCAAGTCCTGGAAATACCTTCTCTCAGCTGAGCTTTTGTGTCTCCATTTCTATTCTTCATAACGGCCTGCTTGTTCGGGGTTATTGCAGGGTATCTTTCACACTCATAAAAATTCAACTCCTGAGAACAAGGAGGCCTGAGAAGTCTGACCCCAGCTGGCGGTGAGCCCCAGGTGCATTCAAGACCTTAATAAATAATGGAGCACAAGTAGAAGGAAAAGCAAGAAATGTGGGAAATATGATATCTCAGTTTGGAGGCCCGGTGGACCAGCCCGGCTGTCGTGGGTAGAAACAGATTAAGTGTGAGAAATCACTCATCCCTAATATGCAGGCACTCCACAGGCTCTGCTGTTGTGAGAGGCGTTCAGCCTCAGTAAGTTGCAGGCAACAAAAATGTGCATTTTTTCACTTCAGAGGACTTAGCCAGTTGATTAGCTACAAAAAGTGGGATGTTGGTGGGTAAAAGACTGGCCTTTCACTTCAGGGAATTCTGGTCAGAGTCCTCCAGGAAACGGAGTTCACGTCTCAGCTCTGGGACTCGTGGATAATAGCTCACATCAGAAAACCAACGTGAAGGATGTGGCAAGCGGGTGCTCGGGCAGAGAACTCCTGAAATGTCACCTCCCATCCTCACGGCGGGGAAACCCTTAAAGATATGGCAGAATAAGTGGAGAGAACTGGAAATCCTGCATTAGATATGATTAGACAGAAATCACTTCCTATTTTTGGAGAAACAAAGAATGTGAGGCGCCTACAAAGAAGGTGACCATCCTGGAGGCATTCTTCCTCACTAACTCTGTATGTTTAGTCTTTGTTTTCTTTCTTTTAAGGGAATCTGCTTGTCACTAGGATAGAAAAATCAGGAAAACATTCAGAGATTCACAAATGTCAGTGTACTCAGGGCTGGATTTACCAACAGGCAGACGGGGTTCAGTATAACCTGGTTACATTGCTACTATCAATCTCTGCGGATTTATTTTTTAAATGCTATTGTTTCAAACATCTAACAAAGGACCTCAGCTCCACCACTCAGTAGCTGTGTGACCTTAGGCAATCTTGAAATTTTTAAGCCCCAGGAGTCGCCTGTTATAAGATAAGATAGTGGTGGTAGTGGTTTAGTCACTTAAGTCACCTTTGAGTTTTGCAACTCCATGGACTGTAGCTAAGATAATAAAAGAAAATATTTTATAGGGGTCATCCTGAGAATTGTGAGGTAATTTATGTAAGATACCTTCACATACTAAGCACCAAACCAATACTGGCTAGGATGAATTATTATTATTATATTATTACCGTCAATAAAATTACTAGGGCAGGTCTAGACAAAAATAAAAAATGTGGAGCCCAGTTTCCACAGTCAGCCTTCCAAGTTCACCTTTCTGAGGATCCATCTCCTGCACTGACAATGAAGAAATGACTTGCGCTTGGAGGTCAAGCCTGGATCTAGTGTCTACATTGCTTCTCCCCAGCTGTACAAGCCCTTGATGAGTTACGTACAGGTCTCCCAGCCTGGGTTTCCTTGTTTTCAGAGATGAGGTTATGCACCTGATGGGTCTGCGGTAGAGACCGAATATAGAATCTCTCCATTGTGCCTGAGAGGCGCCCGATGACTCCTGACCCCAGGCTCAGTTGCAGCATCCTGGGTGCGCAATGGTTCTGTCTCACCTGTAGGTGAGCCTCACCTTCCCCAGTCACAACCTCAGTTCTCCAGATCCTGTTTTACTCTCTCTGTTTGAGAGAGTACCTAATTAAAGGTATTAATATCACCCGTTTATTCAAGAATGTTTCTGGTTACTTACTAGGGGCCAGGTACTGGGGTACACCGTGAAGAAAGCAGACGAAACTCCTGTCCTCTGAGAACTTACTTCCACGGGGTTTCAGCTGAGCTGTCTGTTACCAGCAGGAAACAAAGGAAATAGTGCAGACATTGTGAGATGGGGGTCATTATTTCCCCCAGCTTTATATATATATATATGTATATACTCTTTGACATACAGACCTGTATAAGTTCAAGGTACACAGCATCACGATACAACTTACGTGCATCATGAAATGATGACCGCAATAAGCTTGGTGAACATCCAGCGTCTCATGCAGGGACATTAAAAAGATAGACAAAATATTTTTCCTTGTGATGAGAACTCTTAGGATTTACTCTTTGAACAACTTTCACACATAACATACAGCAGCATTCATTATATTTTCCATGTTGCACACTATTACACCCCTAGTGCATATTTACCTTAAAACCAGAAGCTTCTATTTTTGACAGCTTTCAGCCAATTCCCCCTTCCCCAGCCCCCACCTACGATGACCACAAATCTCATCTCTTTTTCTAATAGTTCTCTTGTTTCAATTTGAAGATAATTGACCTACAACAGTATGTTGGTCCTGTTATGCAACATAGTGATTTGATATTTCTACACATTTCAAAATGATCATGATAAGCCTAGTCACTAATTCTTAAGGGTAAATAAATAACATGGAGAAGAGGGAGGGGGATCAGAAGCATTTATGGGTGTGTGTATAAGTGTCTATGTGTTTTTGTGTATCTATGTATGTGTGTGTATGTGTGTATATGTATGTATGTGTGCATGTGTGTGTGTTTATATGTGTGTATGTTTGTGTATATGTGTGTGCATGTAAATTTTAAGGAGGTTGCCCAGGGAAGGCTGACACAGAACTGGACTTTGAGTACAGACTTGAGAGAAGAGGGCAAGAGAAGCTTGCAGGAGATGGGTGGAGAGAGACGCCTTTCCATTCTGTGATCTTGTTATAGAACACAGAATTCACAGGACAGAATTCTTACATCACATTTAGAATTACTAGCTTTCACTCCGAGATCAACCCCAGGGTTTATTCACCCTTGCCTTTCTTCTAACATTACAGATGTAATTATAAACTAGTTATTTGGGGAAACCAAAGCTAACCCTAACCTGGTTCTGACATGACCATGTTCCACTTAATGACAATTGAAAGGATCCTGATTTTCTTTTTCTAATTTAATTTTTATTTTATATTGGAGTATAGTTGATATTCCAATGTTGTGTTAGTTTCAGGTGTATAGCTAAGTGATTCAGTTTTATATATATATGTATATATATATTCTTTTTTCAGATTTTTTCCCATATAGATTATTACAGAATATTGAGAGTAGAGTTCCCTGTAAACATCCTGATTTTCAATGCTTTTCCCCACCCTCTGTCATCGGTCAATATTCTTTTCCGTCAAAAATGCCCTTAGCTGTATCATACCCAGACTGCTGCTCTAAACGCCATGATCCAGGAGCCGAGCAGTGACAGACCCTGACACTATACACAGAAGGTGAAGGTGTGGTTCTCAGAGCTTTATATCATTACCTCATCTCACCCTTTCAACAACTCGGTGAGATACGTTTCTCTACTCTGACCATTTTCTGGAAAAGAAAACTGAGGCATAGAGAGATTAATTCACCCAAAGCTAGGCAGCTGGTAAAGCAGCGGAGTAGGGATGCTGAGTCTGGTAGGATGTCTGACACCACGTCGGTGGTTTTCAAATTGCAGCGCGCAGTAGAGCCCCCGGAAAAGATTGTTAAACCCAAATGGTGGGACCCAACCAAGAGACTCGGAGTCAGTGGATCCGGGGTGGAACCTGGCAGGCAGCATTTCTAACAGTGGTACACTGCATTATGTTGTACTGCTCCAAGCTAGCGGGGACTTACTTCTCGGTGCTGTGACAAAAGAAAACAGTACTGTCTTTTAAAAAAACACTTTCAAGGTAGAACTGCCATATGACCCAGCAATCCGACTCCTAGGCATATACCCAGAGAAAACCATAATTCAGAAGGATACATGCGGTGTTCACAGCAGCATTATTCAAAATAGCCAAGACATGAAAGCAATCTCAATGTCCATCAACAGATGAATGGATAAAGATGTGCTACATACATGCAATGTAATATTACTCAGCCATAAATAGGATGAAATGATGCCATTTGCAGCAACATGGATGCACCTAGACATTATCACCCTAAGTGAAGTAAGTCAGAGAAAGACAAATATCGTATCATATCACTTATATGTGGAATCTTTAAAAAATGATACAAATGAACTTATTTACAAAAGAGACACAGACTCACAGACATAGAAAACAAACTTACGGTTATCAAAGGGGAAATGCAGACAGAGGACTAAATTAGGAGTTTGGGATTAACACACACACAATAATATATATAAAATGGATGATCCAGAAGCACCTGCTGTACAGGGAACTCTGCTCAACTCTCTGTAATAAACTATATGGGAAAAGAATCTGACAAAGAATGGATGGATGGATGTATAATAGATCACTTAGCTCAATACCTAAAACTAACACAACACTGTAAAACAACCACAATAGAAAATAGAAACTAAATTTAAAAAGAGCCTAACTATCAAAGAAAACACCCACTTTCACTCTGTTTATTGATAACAAACTGGGGGTCTGAGTGCTTAGCTTAAATTCAATTGCATCAGCACGGAGCTCCTGTTAGCAGTTCCCAACCTAGTTCACTGTATAAAACAGCGGCACCAAGAAGCTTTAAAAAGGCAGAGTGTGATTAGAGAGATATGAGAGCTTCGGGGCCCACAAAGGTGGCTACACAGAAGATAGGTCACTAAGACAGGAGTCCCCAGTAAGTCCACACCCCTTTGCCAAGCAATGCTGCTTCTACTCCCTTCAAGAACTTAGACCTATTTTTCATCCCTGTTGAATGGAGCTCTCTCAGGACTTCGACAAGTAGAATGTGGTTGATGAGCTTTCCTTCCAGTCCTGGGGCCTCTATCTTAAGAGACCTGTTTTCTTTTGCATCTGCCCTTCCCCACTTGGAACCTTGAAATCATGGGGCTAGAAGCTGCGCAGTCTAGTTTAATGGAGGCTGAACCAGCAGAAGGCGCAGCACTAAAGTCCCCTGGTTCCTGTTCACTCCGCAGGCCCTGCTGTTTCCAGCCCACCACCCGCAGCGACGAAGACCCTCCAGGTAAAGGTTCCACACCCAAGCCGGCCTGGCGATGGAAAGTTCCATCGTTCCCTGCAGGGGTTGCTGGTCCCAGGCGACTCCCAAGCCTGGGAGTTGTGTTTTCCTGTGTGCACCTGGGGCCATGAATCAGGGCCATACTGTTGACTGTCAGGATCATGTAGACTTGCTCCTTTGGAAGTTCTCCTGCCTTCCTTCCAGGTAGGTCAAGAATACTTCCCGGGTGGCTCAGTGGTAAAGAATCCGCCATGGGTTTGCAGGAGACACGGGTTGATCTCTGGGTCAGGAAGATCTCCTGGAGGAAGAAATGGCAACCTTCTCCAGAGTCTTGCCTGGGAAATTCCATGGACAGAGGAGCCTGGCAGGCTACAGACCATGGGGAGGCAAAAGAGTTGGCCACAACTTAGTGACTAAAAACAACAACAAACTGCGCTTTAGATGAGCATAAATAAAACAGGCTCTAGGTTGCTTCATTTTGTATGACTGTCTCTGGGTCCATCAATATCAGAAATCCAAAAAGGAAGGGATATATGTCTGCATATTCTCTACTTTGCTGTAGAGTGAAAAATAACAGAATGTTGTAAAGCAACCATGCCCCCCAACAAAATTAATTAAAAAAAAACCAAACAGAACAAAAAACAGCAAATAGCAAAAAAACTCCACAGTCTATGCAAAGAACTTTGGCCGCTATCTAGGACTTAATAATACTATTTTGTTCTCAATGCCTGTGTGTGTGTTTTACCTATTTATGTATGTTGTGGCCAGTCACTAAATCATGTCTGACTCTTTCGACCCCATGAACTGCAGCACTCCAGGATTCCCTGTCTTTATCTCCTGGAGCTTGCTCAAACTCATGTCCATTGAGTCAGTGATGCCATCCAACCATCTCATCCTCTGCCACCCACTTCTCCTTTTGCCTTCAATTTTTCCCAGCATCAGGATCTTTTCCAATGAGTCGGCTCTTCACATCAGGTGGCCAAAGTATTGGAGCTTCAGCTTCAGCATCAGTTCTTCCAATAAATATTAAGAGTTGATTTCCTTCAGGATTGACTGATTTGATCTCCTTGCTGTTCAAGGGACTCTTAAGAGTCTTCTCCAGCACCACAATTCCAAAGCATCAATTCTTTCGTGCTCAGCCTTCTTTATAGTCTAACTCTCACACCCATACATAGGTACTGGAAAAACCATAGCTTTTACTATACAGAATTTTGTCAGAAAAGTGATGTCTCTGTTTTTTAATATTCTATGTTTGTCATAGCTTTTCTTCCAAGGAGAAAGGGTATAGTGATCATGAGTGCTTGTCACATGAAATTTTATTTTGAAGTAAATGGAATAATTTTGCAGCTAGATTCACTTATAGAAAAAACTAATAATGAATGACAACAAGGAAGTAAACATATGTGGTAAAACATAGGAAACTGTAAGGAAGATGAGATGGGGGTAGGGGGTTAAGACAGGTGCCTCTGTGTTCACATGACCTCACAGACCCCCTCCCAGAGCCTGTGCCCCGAGGGTCATGGGACAACTATCCTGGCCCCCAGGCTGCCCCTCCCTTCCTCTCACCCATCTTCATCTCAGGCTCCTTGGAGACGGGCTCTCCCAGGCTTGAACTTGTTGGAGGAAAGTAAAGAACCGCCTCCTGTGAACTTGGCCCCTTCTCCTGCCTCCTCCTTCCCCAGTCAGCATAAGGGCCTGCCTGCAGACTGGCCCCCTTGTGGAACCCCTTCACAGCCCCTGAAGGCTCTTTCTCTTCCAGCTGGTTCCAGGTCTTCAGCTGTGAGCTTTAAGTCTCTGGCGAGGGCTTAGATTTTCATCTGATAGCGTGAGCCTCCATCACAGTTTTGGAAGACTGGAGGCACTTATGGTGAAATTCCAGTTCAGGACTAGGGACAAGAAACTTACAAGAATCTCTACTGATGTATTTGGGTGTCTGACAAGGGCATGCATCCCACAGAGAAGTAGAGGAGACAGGAACACTCACTATTTAAGCAGTTGACATTTTGTCTCGTATGTATTCCAGGCACTGTTTCATGTCCTGGGGAAGTCAACAAAACACAGGGACCCTGCTGTAGTGAAAATGACATTCTAGTAGCAGACACACATAAGAAAAAAAAAATACACAAAGTAGTTTGAGGAATAATGCCAGATAGGGATAGTAGCTGTGAAAAGTTAAGCAACTTAAGAGGATCAAATATAAGTGTGGTGTGTGTGTGTGTGTGTGTGTGTGTGTGTGTGCAGTGCTGGTGGAGTCACAGTGCTCAGGACAGTCCTCTAGATGGAGAGACGCTTGAGCAGAAAGAAGGATAAGACTCTCTCGGTTGAGGCTGCAAGTGGCCAGGATTCGGGCCAACTTCAGACCACAGATGTGATTGGCCTTGATGACTTGCTTGACTTGGCTACCATACCACACAACATCTGGATTTCAGGCTTCTTTTGAAAAATTGGTCAAAGCAAGGCTGGGCCCACAGTGTCCCAGGACAGCAGCTCCGCGGAGGGAGTGCCAGCTGTCCGCCTCTGAGGATCAGTGTGCGCTCCGACTGGCCTCCCCGTCTCATGCACTTGGCCTGTCTAGCCGCAGAGGATGTTTGAGTTCATCGACCTTTGTTGTAAGATCAGCAAACAAACAAAAACAAAAACAAAAATCAAGGCCTTTCTGCCTCTGGACACGATTAGTGAATGGGCTCTGCCGTGTTTGAGCATCTATATTTGGAAGACCATGCATTTGGAAAAGTGATCGTTCAGTCAATGAACATTCTTTTTAAACTTTTAAAATTTTTAATTGAACTACAGTTGATTTACAAAAATTGTACTAATTTCTGCTGTACAGCAGAGTGACTCAGTTACATATATATATATATATATATATATATATATATATATATATATATATATCTCCCTTTTCTCATATCCTTTTCCCTTATGGTTTATCCCGGGAGGTTGAATATAGGACTTTGTTGTCTATTCCTTCTAAATGTAACAGTTTGCATCTCCCGATTCCAACCTCCTACTCCATCGCTGTCCCTCCAGTCCCCCGCCTGGCAACCACAAGTTTATTTTCTATATCTGTGAATCTGTTTCTGTTTCATAGTTAAGTTCATTTGGGCCGTATTTCAGATTCCACATATAAGTAATATCATATGGTATCTGTCTTTATTTTTCTGACGTACTTCACTTAGCTTGATAATCTCTGGTCGCATCCATGTTGCTGCAAATGGCATCATTTCGTTCTTTCTCGTGGCTGAGTAGTATTCCATTGCATATACGTACTGCTTCTTCCTCATCCATTCATCTGTCGATGGACATTTAGACTGTTTCCATGTCTTGGCTGTTGTGAATAGTGATGCTGTGAACACTGGGGTCCATGCATCTTTTTTGAGCTATAGTTTTATCTGGGTATACGTCCAGGAGTGGGATTGCTGGATCATTCAGCAACTCTATTTCAGCCAGTCAACATTCTTGATCCCTATGCTAGAGTCATTCAGAGAGGAAACAATGAGGAGAGAAATGTCCCCTGACCTCAAGGGACTCACAGTCAAACGGTAAAGACAGAGACAGAGGACAGGGTCCTAGCGCTGCGGCAGAGTGCTCAGGGGGCCAGCCTCCTCCCCCGGGCTGAAAGCCGAGAGAAGTTTCCTCTGCTGGGAAGTATGGCGGTTATGGGGGTGGGGAAGCGTCTAGAAGAAAAAAAGCATAACTAGCTCTTGGAGGTGAAAAGGACCGGGGACGACCCCGTGCCTAAAATTTCCCCCACTCCACGCTCACCATGCCTCTTACCCTCACTGGGCCCTCACTCTGTAGTTCTGAAATTTCTTACAATGTTGCCTGTATCAAAGCTTTGCCCAAAAGTCAGCTGTGTTGGAGAAACTCCTTTTTCCCTTCCCTGGTCCTGGGGTGTTCAAGACAGAGGAACAGGTTGGACATAGAGATTTCAGAACACTCAGTCCTATTTCTCTGATATCCTCTTCATTTTTATCTGCTATCTCTTTCTGAAATTCTTAATAGCTTTTCAACCTCTTAGATTGAGCTTCTTAATCTCTCATTGGCTTCACAGGTTCACCTTCATATATTTTGTGTGCATGTGTACGAAGTCATGGCAGTCATGTCCAACTTTTTGTGACCCCGTGGATGTAGCCCGCCAGGCTTCTCCATCTGTGTGATTTTCCAGGCAAGAATAGTGGAGTGGGTTGCTATTTCCTATTCCAGGGGATCTTCCCAACCCAGGGATCGAACCCGAGTCTCTTACATCTCCTGCGTGGGCAGGCAGGTAGGTTCTTTACCACTAGCGCCCCTTGAGAAGCCTCATATATTGTCGGGGGGAGGGCTTCAGGTTTCTGAGGGATATCCTAGACTTTCTCTTCTCTTCATTGTGTGTTTATTTATATTTTGTTATCATCATTGAATTGTTCAAATTCTTTGTTTTTGATTGCTCTTCTTTCATAACAGTCAGTTCTGGTTTTGGCAATCTGAGATATTCTCATATTTCTCTGAAGATATTAATTGGTATCTTTAAAGTTTTCCCTGTTATGTAAATTAATTTTCTTTGAGGTGTGTTGAATAAGTGAGTGAGTGAGTGTGTTTAGAGAGCTTTCTGTATGTCTAATGATTCTTGATGACCGTGATTATAAGTAAAGCATTAACAATCCTTTAGAAGCTCTTACGGACTCGTGTTCCTATAAAAATTTTATATTGGAGTCCTAACCCCCAGGACCTCAGAATATGATGGCATCTGGAGACAGAGTCTTCTGAAAGGTAAAATGAGGGCATATGAGGAGCCCCCAGTTGTATGTGGCTGAGTGTCTTTAAGAGGAGATTGGGATACCCAGACCACAGAAGGATCATGTGAAGACAGAAGGAAAAGATAAGACAAGGAGAGGGACCTCAGAAGAAGCCAACCTACTGATGCCTCGATCTCAGCCATCCAGAATTAAAGGAAAATAAATTTATCTTGTTTAAGCCATCCATTCTGTGGGATCTGGTTATGATAACCCTCTCAAACTAATACAGATATAAGGCTGTCATCGCTTTGGGGTGATTTGCTAGAGAACTGGTTCTTCCATTAATGCTGATCCCTCTCTCTCATGAAACTTTTAAAATTTACTCTTAACTTTCAAATGGATAATAGAGTATTCTTAACTATGGTGATCATGTTGTACATTTTTAGAGCTTAGTTTTCTTATAACTGGAAGTTTATGCTTTTGACCCCCTTCTCCCAGTTCACCTACTCCTCATCCTCTACCTCTGGGATCCACAAATTCGGTCTCTGTTTCTGTGAGATTTTTTTTCACATCAGTGAGATCATAGATCATACAGTATTTCTCTTTCTCTATCTGACTTAAGGGCTTCCCTCGTGGTTCAGTGGTAAAGAATCCACCTGCTAATGCAGGAGACGCAAAAGATGTAGTTTTGATCCCTAGTTTTGATCCAGGGAAAGATCCCCTGGAGAAGGAAATGGCAACCCACTCCAGTATTCTTGCCTGGAAAATCCCAGGGACAGAGAAGTCCATGGGGTTGCAAAGAGTTGGACATGACTTAGCAACTAAACAGCAACACAACAATCTGACTTAAATTACTTAGTACCATGTCTTCAAGGTTTTTATGCCTGACAAGTATATATCAGATTTGAAAGATTTTTTTTTTAATTGCTCTTATACCCAGTAGAAAGTGAAGTGAGGTCTGTGAACTAGGTAAGCTGCCTATCATCTCTTTGCATTTCAGTTTCCTCACTTGCCAAATAATGGGATAAGACTGAGTAACTGGGTCCCCAGTCCAAGTGGTTATTAGACTGATCTCGGTTGCTTGTTTATAACCCAGATCCCTAGGCCTCAGGGTCAAAAATTGGACCTCGTAAGTCTGACATGGAAAGCCTGAGGCTAAACAATCCTTTTGTGCCCTTAACACCTGAATAGCTTCGTCTCTGAATTTCGGGTCTATTACTTGATTTCTTTTTTAACTAGAAATTCTTTTATGAAGGACAAATATGCTAACTATTTTCACAATTAGACCCATTTGGAGCCTTACACTGAGCCTCAATATTGCATGAAATAGACCATGCATTATCACCATGTGGAAGCACTTAGTTGATGGAGTAGCTGGAAGGGACAGGGTGGGGTGTTAGGAGAGGATGCTACGTGATTTGAAAAAAGTTTTTAAAATGTATTTACAAAGAAAGTAATGACTTCCCTGGTGGCTCAGAGGGTAAAGCGTCTGCCTGCAATGCGGGAGACTTGGGTTCGATCCCTGGGTCAGGAAGATCCCCTGCAGAAGGAAATGGCAACCCACTCCAGTATTCTTGCCTGGAGAATCCCATGGGCAGAGAAGCCTGGTAGGCTACAGTCCATGGGATCACAAAGAGTCGGACTCGACTGACTTCACTTATCTCTTATGGAAAGTAAAATATATTTTTTCACATAACTTGAAAACTAAAGGCCAGAATTTTTTTCTTGTCTGCCATGACATGCAGGAAATAGAACCTGTTCCCTGTACAAGCTCAAGCTGGGAGTTAGAGGTGGGGTGGCAGATGGTGTCATGAGATTTTCAGGTTTATCCAAGAGGGTCATGGGTCTAAAAAGGTTTCCAAGCACCGCAGCAGTGAGATGGACTGGTTTCTGAAGAAAAGTGAGAAAAGAAAACCATTAAGTTCAACTGTTACTCTTCCAACTGAATATTGAAACCACTTGGGAAAAAGTTTTGAGTGAGGTTTACAGTCAGAAGCAACGTTGGTGTTTTTGAGGTTTGCACGTGAGCCGCCATTTAGCTGTATTTAGCTGTACCACACTCTTCCTAGATATGTGATTAAGTGCCATATTTTGAAGCTTTCGAAAGTGTTAAGCTGCTTGTTACACTGGGCTGACTCATGCAAAGGCTCATTTGGATGAGTGGATTTGTGTGTTGCGTTATGGCTTAGTGGACAGAGGATTTGGGAGGTTGGAATTTCCATTCTCCTTTCTCAGTGACGTAGTGCATGCACGCTGAGTATCTAAGAACACTAAGGTCACTGAGTGTTTCATCTTTAAGTCTCTGTGGACCCTATGTTGGACTCGAGGGTGATTGGCTCAATTGTGTCACCCGTGAACTGATAAGGTTCACGTGACTGATGGACTGATCTGGCTGACAAGGTAAGTGTCCTCCTCCTACTTCCTTTTTCATTGTGAAGATAAATAATAGCATGCGACCATGCTTGTAACTATGCTTGAAACTATTAATAAGTAACAAGCAACGGTTACTTGTTACACTGATGGAGTAATGGGGTCACAGTGGCAGTAGTCCAGTAGTCCCACTATAAATCACTCCTCCATGTAAGAGGGAGACTGAGTTTGGAGACCAGAGCAGTAAGTCTAACATTAAAAGCAGTGAGTGTAGAGACAAGAACACTGATTTGGGTGCTGGTTCTCCCAGCTCTGTGAACTCGATCAGGATGGTTTCAGCTTCTCAAGCTTCAACTTCTTTGTTTGTAAACTTGAGATCATAATAACTACCTGATAGAATTGTTTTCAGAATTGAAAGAAATATTTTTAAGCACTAAGATCATGCCAGGCATTTCGTCCTGAAGATGATGGAGCCCTCTGCAGATTTTTAAGTAAAACAAGGATGTGATTCGATTTATGCAGTAGGCAATGTGAAGAATGAGTAGGAGGTGCATAAAACTAGAAAATAAGAAAACTTATGCAGGGAGATAGACAAACTTATACAACTGAAAAATTATATGATCTTAAATAAAGCAGAAGAGGAAATGAGGAGAATGAGACCTGCTTGAGGTATAAGAGAATAAGTTTCTTGGGAGCAAGGTCCAGGCCTTATTTATCTTTGATGACTTAGCACCAGCCCAATATCTGGTCTATATGGTAGGTGTTGAGAAAATATTTCTTACTTGATCTTAGAATTGATTCAGTCTGGTTGAATGACATCCAAAAAGGAATAATGTGACAAGTTTTCTAACTCTAACTAGTATTTTTTCCTCATGTTTCCTGTCGCTCTTAACACTCTCCTTTTGTCTACCTTCAACTGGGGAGCTGGGCATTTGCCTTCTTTTTGGAAAAGGGATGCCGTAGCAGAAAGCGGACTTTAAGAAATCTGATAAAGGTCAGAAGTTTCGGCTTTTCAAGGGCCTCGTCTCATTTGGAAGAAAACACGATGAATCAGAGTCAGTATTTACTTCAAAGAGATGAACAAAGATTCCTTATTCTGAATGTTGGGGAGATTCAGAGGGGACGTGATGAGACCCGGGAGCCTCCTGCGGCAGTGGGGTGGGCCGAGGGTAGAGGAAACGGAGCTAAGTTTGCAGGAAGGACAGCAGAGAAGACACGGGCTTCTGTCGCTGGGTGCTGCCCGGGGTGGAGCTGGGGAGACACGGAGCCATTGCCTACCCGCAGCTGATGGGGAGCCTCAGTGCTGTGTGGCACGGCCTCAGGGGTTCCTGGTGTGAACACGCCCTGCACAAAGGATGGGTCTAGCACCTGAAAACACAGCAGTTTCCCAAGATCGGAGTTGCAGCATATAGTAGAATTTCCCCCCACACAGGTGTGACACTGGGGTCTTAAAAAGATGGGAAGGACACGGTAGGGTAGGAGGCTATGGTGCTGGTCTGCTAACGACCAGTGACTGACATCTCACAGGAAAACCAGGGCACCTGAGTGGGCAGTAGTGTAGATGCCCCCTGACAACCGGGTGCCCTCTCCCAGTCCCCCCAGTTGTCATTGTTATTGTTTAGTCGCTAAGTCCTGTCCGACCCTTTTGTGACCCCATGGACTGTAGCCCACCAGGCTCCTCTGTCCGTGGGATTTCCCAGGCGAGAATACTGGAGTGAGTTGCCCTGCCCTTCTCCAGGGGATCTTCCCGATGCAGGGATCAAACCCTTGTCTCCTGTGTCTCCTGCACTGGCGGGCAGATTCTTTACCACTGCAGCACCTGGGAAACCCATCCACCCTGGCACTCTGACACAATGAGCTCTGTGAACCTACAGCCCCCCGAGAGTTCTGATGCAACCCTGGGGGAAGTGGAGCAAGCTGATGCAAACGGACTCGTTAAGTCTCTGCCCCCAGAGACTCACACTACAAACCGTACTCAGGTCCTGAACAACAAAGACAAGTTCTTGACCACCTCATTTTGTCTGAGATCCAAGCTCCCTGTACAAATATGATTTTTGGACATATTATTATTAGAAGTAGAGTACTTTTAATTTGCTGCCTGAATGCATTCTGCGTCACACAGGTCCAAACACACCTGAATTAAGGATTCAATCTAGGAACCCAGTTTTCAAGAGTATTGCCAAATGCAGCCTAATGGGCTGCAATCACACCATGTGAGAAGGCAAACGAGGACCTGGGGTCTTAGCTGCAACTCCAGCACTTTTCTAGTATTCAGAGTTAAATGCAGACCACATGGGGCTTTCTGTGAACATTTATGTAGCGCTTTCTATCTCCCAGGAACTCTCAATCATCTTATACAAGTTAACTCTTCATTCTTGCAACAAACAGTTCAGTAGGTGTTCCTGTTGTCGTTTTTGTTGTTTAGTTGCTCAGTTGTGTCTGACTCTTTTCAACCCCAGGGACTGAAGCGCACCATAGGACCTTCCAGTCCCAGGGATCGAACGTGTGTCTCTTGAATTGGCAGGCGGAGTGTTTAGCACTGAGCCACCGGGGAAGCAGGTACTATTATGAGCATCTGCATTTACCAGGTATAGAAGTGGAGGTGTGCAGATGTTGTATCATACCTGCCTGAATTCACACAGCCCGTAAGTGACAGATTCAGGTTTGCTGCAGGGCTCGCGGCCTCACTTTGCTTCCAGTCGTGTTCTGAATTCATGTAGTGACAAAGACCTTTATAGTTAGACTGCCCTCAGAAGTAGTGATTTCACTAGGAGAGGGTTGTGAAGGTGTTGTGGGTTGTGTGGAGAGGTCTGAGATTCTGGTGGGATCGGCATTGGAGTGAATGATGCTGAGGTCTCTGATTCTGAACCCCTAGGACATTTCATCTGTTGGTTAAAATGATTTAAAATTCAGTTTGAAACAGCCTTTTTCTTCCTGTTGTGGCATGTGACACTCCCTCAAGAAAAAACTGCAGTAAAGACCAGCTCAGGGACTTCCCTGATGGTCCAGTGGTTAAGACCGCCTTCCAGTGCAGGGGGTGCGGGCTCAAACTAAGATCCCACATCCCTTGTGGAGAAAAAAACCAAAACATAAAACAGAAACAGCATTGCAACAAATTCAATAAAGACTTTCAAAGTGGTCCACATAAAGAAAACACCCAGCTCAGGTTATATGTGTAATCGTAATTATCCTGAAAAATAGCAGACTTTTTAAAGTGAAAATATTTTATTTATGTAGCTAACAGAGCTCATTGAGGATGACGGGTGGAATCATTTTCAGACTCTTCTATATTTAAAAAAATTTTTTTTAGAGAGGCTGACTCTATTTCCTGGCTGTTGGTTCTGTTGGCTGAATTTCTTGGTGTTTGTTTTCCGTGCATTGTCTGGAATTTTGGTCTGAGAGCTTGTCTTGGGTGTGATCACCCACCCATCCCCCTTTCTTCTATCTGTGCTCACTCCTATCTGTCTAACATGTCTGAGATTATAACGGTGGATCCAGTCTCTCATCTCATTATGATACTGGGAATGTCCCATTTGAGTGTCTGTGAGTCTATCCTTTAGGAATGTCAAGGGTTTACATTATAGTACTTCTGGAATGCATTAGACAGTGGATGAATGTGATGAATTGAGGCTAACTTCAACTTGTTTTCTGTATACACTGACTTTTTCAAGGATGTAGACACATAAAAATCAAGAGAAGATTGTTTTTTGTCTTAGACTGAATTTTATCAACAGTGGTTTACCATTTTGGAA
This sequence comes from Giraffa tippelskirchi, assembly GCF_054371585.1. Taxonomy (NCBI): domain Eukaryota; kingdom Metazoa; phylum Chordata; class Mammalia; order Artiodactyla; family Giraffidae; genus Giraffa; species Giraffa tippelskirchi. The sequence continues at coordinate 2,364,159 of NC_137283.1, forward strand.
AATCATGTTACTGACAGTCTCTCAACTCAGGCTTTTGAGTTGCCAACACCTTGCACCTCACGAACAGCTACAGTATTCATGGTGATTGCTACATAGATTTACAAGTATCTACAACTTCTTGACACCTTGTCGTGTGACTGTGACCAAGCATTTACATATTGAGATTATGAATGTCTTTCCTTCTATTTATTCTTTATATTAAATGTAGACATTAATTCTTAAAAATCTTTATGTGTAGATAGGTTAATTATAAATTTCATGGCATAGAACAGAGGGTATCACAAAAATACTTCTTATAAAATGGAGGTTTGAGGATTTATAGAGACTTCATTTTGCTTTGAGTTTCTATAACCCCCAAAACCTCAAAATGAAACCAAGCCAAAACCTCTACATTTTAAAACCAGGGCTTCCTTGAATCTTGACTCGGGTTTACTAAAAGAATATATGACAACTTCACAAAAGTTGGTAGGAGGTAAGGTTTCTGTGGAGGGCAGTGTGAAACAAATAGCAGGTTTAGGAGAAACCATTATAAAAATAAAATTTTACTTTCTCAGAATGTTTTAGAGACTTTCTATTTATATGACATGTTGTAAAGAGCAAATTCAATAAGCAGCAAGTGCTGTGGCAAGGCAGCTGTAATCATTCTACTAGAATATTCATGCATTCCTTCTCTTCTCTAAGTCTCTTACCTGCACAATCTTCTATCAGCAAACGTAGCTTTGAGATAGCTGAGATGAGGAGAAAAGATGCCCCTCCTGCTTCAAACTCAGCGCTCCACTGGACCCGAAGTGTGATTCTCCACTGCAAGTTCTTTCGCCTTTTCTCTGTTTGCCTCTTTGAAATATCTTTTCTCTCTTTATCTCCACTCTTTAAAGCCCCATGTCGTGTATCTGAAAGAATAAACAGGCAAAAACGTCTTGTGAACAAAGAGATCCAAAGCTTAAGGAGTGAAGAGTCATCTCGCCAAATAATAAAGTGTATTATAAAGCTATGCCAGGTAGCATAGCTGGTAAATGGTCCAAAAATGGGTACAAATAAAAGAGGTGTTACAGAAGCTAATGCTAGTTTGTGAACAATTATCACAATAACATTTACCTTGTCAAATAAAGGGTGGGTACACCATAGAGCAAGCTAGAATCTCACTATATATTATGTACTACAAAAAACTGCACAGAATTGAAAAGTTTTCTTAATATAAAGTTTATATTAAGTTTTCTTAATATAACAAAATAACAGAAATTACATTAGTGCCATGATCTCAGAGAGGGGGGAAAAAAAAAAGACTCTAGAAGCAAAAATAGAAAGCAAAACCAGAGGAGGAAATCACAAAAGGAATGGATTGATCAAATTAACTAGTTTAAGTTTTGTTTCTAGTGCTAGAAACAGCAAAATCAGTAACTGACTGCTGGTGCGGGGCTCACACCGCGGTGATGAAGTGGGCTCTGAACCTTCCCAAGCGCGTGTCCGCAGAGGAGCACGGCTGCTGTTCACAGATGTACGGGCTGTGTCCTATGCATGCGCGCGACTGCTCACAGGGTAGACTTCCACTATTTTGAAATACTTTTTATAGTTTTATTAGAATGTTTTAGGCTGCAAAGACAGGCTATTTGTGTATTCGTTATGTCGGTTCCCTGACCAACCAAGTGACATACCTTCTCACTGACAGAGGAGACAGGTATCACTCTGCTTTGACACCTGAAGAAGGAAGCGGTTCCACGAACAGAAGACTTGTTTAGCGATAAACAACGCTCCTAACACTGGAAGGTCCTTTACACGTTCCTGCTTCCCCAGTCGCTCAGCGATAGAGTCCGCCTGCAATGCAGGAGACCTAGGAGACACAGGTTCGACCCCTGGGTCAGGAAGATCCCCTGGAGGAGGAAATGGCAACCCCACTCCAGGATTCTTGCCTGGGAAATCCCACGGACAGAGGATGGACAGAGGAGCCTAGCGGGTTCCAGTCCAAGGGGTGGCAAAGAGTTGGGCACGACTGAAGCGATTTAGCACACATGCATCAGAAAATATCTTCAGATGAAAAAGAGAAAGTCCCTATAGTAAAAGTCAGCCAAATCTGATGTCTCGTTTTGCAGTTCACAGTACTGTAATTTATTTTATGAAAATAATATCGCAGTATTTCAATTTAAGTCTAACAACACTTTAAACTGACATGAATGACTATGTAATAAGGACCTAATATTTATTTTCCATGGCCACATAATCATTGAATTATATCACAGCTATTATTTATTGGCTGTTGTGAACATTTTATCATGCAGTTTTGATCGCTGTTAAAGTTTAATGGCTCATTTAAATAAATATAATTTTAAAAGAATACACATTTGATTGTAAATTAAATGATCACATTATTTCCGCCCAGTATTCGAACGCTAAGAAAACAGCATATCACAGTCAGAAAAAATAGAAAATGGGAATCTACTAAACAGTAAAATGAAAGAAAATTACTTGGATTGTTCAATGCCAGGTCAGTCTCAGAAGAATCCAGTGCAGACACCTAACACTATCTCAGAGGGGTTGATAGTGAATCCACCCTTTATTTTCACGTTAATAAGAATGGATGAATTCCTTTTAAAAAAAATGAGAGAAAAAAATGGAGAATCCATTAAACGATATGTACTTTCTGTTGATTTAGTTACTTGTCTTTGAATATTAAACCGCAGAACCGCCTCCTGAAGAGATGATCCATCTCAAGTAACAAACGTTTATCTTGCAGAAGAAAGCACAGGTAAGAAGTTTCTGGAAACTTTTTACACAAGAATTCTGACAGTGGGAAAAAAATTCTAACTAGTTTTTTTTTAAGCTTGAAAGCCTTTCTTTCTAAAAAAAATTTTTTTTTTTTATTTTGTAAATTCTTTAAGGATGGAAAAAAAACAACCAAGTGAAGGAAATGGTGGCAGATTTTATCAGTCAATTGTTGTAAAACAGGAATCGAGTGAAATGCACCACAAACATGTTACTGAATGTTTAAAATTTAAAATTCTTGAAAAGAAGATATAATTATTGATGTGACAGAAAATAATTATTTTAAAACAAGAAAATGTAACATGCTACTAGTAATATATACTATAAATATCTATGTGGTTAGCAAAACAATTAGCATTCAGAGAAAAAATTGCCAAACTGGGATTTTTCTTCATTTGGTAGAAATCATAGCAGAATTTGACAATGTCATGACTCATACTTATCCATAATATAAACATCAAAGATAAATAACAACACTGTACATTACTGAGGGGATGAACTACAAAACCAAAAATTAAGATTATAAATGATGAAAGTAACAAATTATTTAATTTCATGAAGGTGAGCTCTGCTAATTATTATTCAATTACTATAGATACAACTAGTGGTGTGCTGATAAACCGACTCTATTAAAAAAGAAATAAAAAAGCCAATTTCAATGGTAACACTGAATGGTAAATTAAACAACACTAACAAAGCTTATTTCAAGTTTCCAGTGGTTTAATAACTGACTCACAAAATTCCTGCATGTTTTAACAATCGGCTTTCACCAACCAGTGCAATCTGGCTCCTATACATACAATCTAAGTCACGTACAACAGATGACATAGCTGCTTGATGTGTGAATTTCAAAATGCAAGTCTTGTATCCTAAATGTGACTGTTTTTTACAATTGTAACCTATAGGTAACACCAGCTCAAGAATGATTCTATATATGTGTAATGGACTACTTACAAAGATATAATCTGGACATCTAAAATCAGACTACAGTAAGAGCATAGCTGTTCATGGAAAACATACCAAATTGCAACTGACGATGTTTGAAAATGATAGAATATCCTGCATTCTGCTTTCTGTGCATTTTTAAGCTGGGAGGAAATGAGACAGCAAAAAATCTAACAACACTGAGCAGCTTTTATCTTTTGCACAAACTGTACAACTGCTTTGTAGACTCAATAGGAGTTGAAGACTGTTGAAAACACATTTGCCAAATATACGTACTTGGCCACCATTGAATTTTTCATAGGAAATGAAATTGGTAACATCATACTAATACAAACACAAGTTGAAGCAAGTTAAAGCTCTTTTAGACTATTTTGATGGTATTAATAAAGATATTAATCTAAGAATTCTAGAATATAAACCAAAGTAAACTTGAAAAAGTATCAACATTTATACTTTATAACATTCATAACATTTGGTTAGTACTAATTTACCATATGTTTAATATGTGAAAGTTATAAGCAAAATGTTGCAGAAACCAAACTCAAAAGATATAATATTCTCAAAACTTCAAAGAGAGTAGGAGATTCCTTTTAGAAAGAAATTGTGATTTTTCTGAAGAATTTATTATTGTGGTAAAAAAAAAACCCCTGCAACTTGCTGACACAGGTCTGAACTTCTCTGTTTTAGATAAAAACTAAAAGTAAGAGGGCCGATTTTGACCGGGAATCCCACAATCAACCCATCTGTGATCCAAAACCAAACTTTCCAAGTCACAAATTTCGGTTTTTGTATTAAATGCAATGATGTTGTCATTAAGGAAATCATTAAAGAAAGTTTTGTGATGCTAAGCAAATACCTTGTCTGTTTGATATTCTAAATAACATGTCATCTGAGGAAGTATGAGTACTATGAAATACTACAACAACATAAAAAGCTATCATTGCCACCCACTGATGACTGTAACAGAGGATGTGATATTGGTGAGTCACGAATATTCGAGAAACTAGAATTTTTAAGCTGTTTTCTAAAATCTTGATTGGTTTCCCCTGAGATATTGCAATTTCACTATTGCGCTGTTTTCCACAAAAATTTATTGACCACGTTTCCAAATACAGGCACTTTGGAGATGCTGTGGGCTCGTTTCCAGGCCATCACCGCAAGGCTAATATCGCAGCCGGGCAAGTCACAGGTATTCCTTGCTTTCCCAGTGGGTCTGAAAGCTATGTTTACACAGTCTTTGGGCCTATCGTGTGCTATAGCATTGTCTACACAGATGCGGTGCTGGTGGTGATTCAGCAGCTAAGCCGTGTCCAACTCTTTGAGACGCCATGGATTGTATCGTGCCAGACTCCTCTGTCCATAGAATTTCCCAGGCAAGACTACTGGAGCGGGTGGCCATGTTCCTCTCCAAGGGGATCTCCCCGACCCAGGAAGATTAAAGAATGCTTTACTGCTGATAAAACACTGGCATCCGAGCCTTTGGGGCGTCATAATCTTTTTGCTGCTGGTGCTGTTTAGTCTCTGTCCTGTCTGACTCTTGTGACCCCGCGGACTGTAGCCCATCAGGCTCTTCTGTCTATGGGATTTCCCAGGCAAGACTACTGGTGTGGGTTGTCAATTTCGGGGAAACTTGAAATATTGCCAGAATTACTAAACCATGACACCGAGACATGCAGTGAGCAAAGTCTGTAGGAAAAGTGGCACTGTCAGACTTGCTGGTGGAGAATACAGAGTATCAAATCTCAAATGTACTTAAAACTACTTAAGTTAATCAGCAGTATCTCGAGAAAATTAGAAAGTCGATCTGAGGTGATTTCTGTGGAAAATGACATACTGCAGCTAGGGAGCTAGGAAGCATTGAAATCATCATAAATGTTTCATTTCTGTAAAACAATTGTTTAAAAATAAATTGACTGTGTTATTTGTAATTATTTTGTTTAAAAATTTCACTTTCTATTATTTTATGTTTGGTAATCTTATTTTTATAATTTACACAGCATATTTGGTAATTTTGTGGCTTGTAGAAATAAATAATATATTTTTAAGGAATATATTAGTAAAAAACTTATTTAATGAAAGAGCACTATTTTTTTGAAAGTGTGAGGGGCCGTCTTATTTTTTTATTTAGGTATAGTTGAATTACACTATTATATTCATTTCAGGTGTATAACACAGTCTTTTGAAATTTAAATACTAAATGAAATAATCACCACAATAAACCTAGTCACCGTCTGTCACCAGGCAAAGTTATTACAATATTATTGACTATATTGTGCTATATATTATATACATTGTATACTATATATATAATATATATGCTCTATATTATATATATTTATATACATATGTCATATATTATATGCCATGATTTGTTTATTACCGGAAGTTTGTACCTCTTAGTTCCACGCACCTATCTTGCCCAGTCCCCCAACCCTCTCCCCTCTGGTAGTCACCAGTTTGTTCTTTGTGTCTATGAGTCTATTTCTGTCCTGTTTGGTTTTTTTTACCTTCACATGAAAGCAAACACACACAACATTTGTCTTTTTCTGTCTGACTTATTTCACTATGTATAATACCCTCTATATCCATCCATGTTGTTACAAATGGCAAGATTTCATTCTTTTTTTTTAATGGCTGACTATATTCCATTGTGTATCACACAATTTTTTTTATCCATTCATCTATTAATATCAGTGGACACTGAGGTTGCTTCTGTATCATCAGTATTGTAAATAACAGTACAATGAACATCAGAATTCAAAAATCTTTTTGAAACAGTGTTTTTGTTTTCTTTGGGTAATGACCCAGAGGTGGAATTGCTGGATCACCCGGTAGGTCTATATTTTAATTATTGGAGGAGCCTCTGTACTGTTTTCCACAGTGGATGCTTCGATTTAAATTCCTGCCAGCAGGGCACAAGGGCTCTTTTTGGTCTGGGTCCTCACGGCGCATGGTGCCCCTTGCCTTTTTGACGGCAGTCTTTCTGACAGGGGTAAGATGCCGTCTCCCCAGTGATTAGTGATGTGCAGGTCTTCCTGTGTGTCTATTGGCCATGTGTATGTCTCCTTTGGAAAAATGTATAATCAGGCCCTCTGCCCATTTTCAATTGGATTGTTGGTTTTTTTGATGTTGAGTTTGTATAGCTTGGATTTTAACCCCTTAGAGGATATATCATTTACAAATATCTTCTCCCATTCAGTGGGTCGTCTTTTTCATTTTATTGATGGTTTTATTCATAGGACCAAAGCTTTATAGTTTAATGTAGCTCCATTTGTTTATTTTGGCTTGTGTTGCTCTTCCCTGAGAAGACAGATAAAAAAAATACTACTAAGACTGATGTCAAAGAGTTTGCTGTCTATCTTTTCAGCTCTATGGTTTCAGGTCTTATATTTAAGTATTTAACCCATTTTCACTTTATTTTGTATATGATGTAAGGAACAGCCTAGTTCCATCCTCTTGCATGTAGCTCTCCAATCTTCAAACACCATTTATTGAAGAGGCTGTTTTTCCCCATTGTGTATTCTAAGAATGCTGTTTATAATTTGCCTATTTTCTGGGACAGCAGTATCCTGATTATGCATATTTATTTCTTTATATGTGGTTATTTGTAAATATATATAAAAGTCACAGAAAAATATACATTTTAAGTGATATAAAGATGAAAATGGAAATTTTTGCATTTTTTATCGTATTTATTTTATACTAGCAGTAGTACTGGTAAAGTATTTTGCTTATACCCTCAAATGGTTATAAATAATAGTTTGTAAACAGCAGCATTATTCAAAATGCTCCACCTCAATATTGCCTTAGCTATTTTAAGAGTGTATCCAAAGAACTGTTTCTTAAGTTTATTTTAATACCAACTTTTAATGCTGTCACAGCTGAAATTTTTCTCCTCAGAAAGATTTTTCAGTAAAAAATTTCAGTATAAACATCTATCATTAAGTTTAGGGGAGAAAAAGAAGTACCGAATGAGCATCATGTGAATTTTAATGTGTGAAAAAAAAGACTGATGTTTGTTTTTACCTTTATGTAGATCGTCTTGCCAATTACTGTGACTTCCTGTTGCTATTAGCTATTGAGATGAGATGTGCTCATGGGGCATCAATCTATCTGTGTGTGTCAGATAGCCTTCGCATTCACTTTAACTCTGATGGCTAATCTCTTGGCATAGCTGATGGGTTTTGAAGGTGGATACCAAGAAGTGGGGTGTCAGTTCCATGGCTCTTTTGTTGTTCACTTCTTTTTGCGTTGATGATAGTGTGTCCGTTCCACATTTGTTTGCAGGAAAGTTTCTACACACGTGTCCATATCTGAAGGATAGTTTAAATAAAGCTGGGTACTATCATCTATAAATCCACTTTTTAGGCACTTGTAAATGGTAACACACTGAAATCCTCTGAAAAGGAAGGAAGATAGACAGGCATCACTGCTGCCTTCTCCCAGGGTACCTCCTATAACTGAAATGTGATCCAAGTACAATTCCAGGGCTCATGTCCCTATTAAGTATTAGTAAAGTTTAATTTCTATATTTGTTAAAGAGAAAAAAAACAATGAATAGAGATACTTCAGTTTTTTTCTGTTCTGTCCTAGTGAACCATACACACCACCACCAGGCATGTGCCTTGTCTCATTCCAAACCCAACAATTGGAAATGTTGTCAAATAAGGAAAAGTGTTAAGATGTTGAGCTGCCAAAGATGATGACTGTTCACCATGATTACATATATTGTGTATTATCACTGAATATGTTACAAGAAAACTCTACAGACTTTGCTCTTAAAAATTAAAGATTTTAGAATGCTTTTTACATATAAATATTTAACGCTATAGGATAGACTGAGAGTTTTGCAATAAATATAGAAAATGAGTTAATGTCATATTTTCTTACAGTCAACAAATCTAATATATAAAGATTTCATAAATGAAATTTAAAAACTGTTAAAGACATTTTAAAGGCATGAACAGATAATTCACAGAACTACAAAATGACTGGGACACATGAGAAAAACCTCACGAGTAATCAAAGAAATGCACAGTAAAGCATAAGATTATCACCATGCATCCATCAAATTATCTATTGCAAATGGTCTGTAAAGATAGTCACCTAGAATTCCTCCATTGCTGTAACAGGCATGTTAACCTGTCATCAAGAGGTGGCGTGTATTTCTTTTTCTTTAGAATTGCGATAGTCTGACTTGTATTGAACAATAGAACAGGATAGAAGTGATGCTGTGCATCTAATGTGTAAAGATCCACATTGCTGGTGTGCATATAAACTGATAAACCTGGATCATATGGTAGTTCTACGTTTAACTTTATGAAGTACTCAATGGCTCAGTCGGTAAAGAAACCGCCTGCAATGCAGGAGACCCATGTTCGATCCCTGGGTCAGGAAGATCCCCCGGAGAAGAGAATGGCAACCCACTCCAGTATTCTTGCCTGGAGAGTTCCATGGACAGAAGAGCCTGGTGGGCAGAGAGTCAGACACGACTGAGCGACTGACACTTCCAGTTTATACTATGTTTTATCGTGGTGGCACCGTTTTACAGTGCTACCAACAGTACCCAAGGCTTACAGTGCCTCTGCGTCCTTGGCAACACTTTTCATTTTCTGTTTGTTTTTCGGTAGTAGTCACCCTCATGGGCTTAACACAGCATCTCACTGTGGTTATGATTTGCACTTCTCTTATGATTAGTGATGCAGAACATGTTTTTTTTCCTGTGTTTATTGGCCATTTTAATATAATCTTTAGAGAAATGTCTACTCAAGCCCTTTATGCAAAAGAACTGAAAAAAGGTTCTGAAGAGATATTTGTACACTCATTATTCATAACAGTGTTATTCATAATAGCCAACATGTGGAAGTAATCTAAATGTCTATTGATGGATGAATGGATAAACTAAGTGTAGCATATATGTAGAATGAAGAAGGAAATCTTATCACCTGCTATGACATGAATGAAGTTTGGGGACATTGTGAGCCAGTTATGAAAAGACAAATACTGTAGGATTCCACTTACATGTGTTATCTAAAGTAGTCAAATTCATAGAAGCAGTAAAATGGTGGTTACCAGCGGTTGGGGGGAGAAGGAAATGGAGAGTTGTTGTTTAATGGGCATAGTTTCAGTTTTGAAAGATGAAAAAGTTCTGAAAATTTCTTGCAAAACAATATGAATATACTTAATGCAACTAGTTCAGTTCAGTTGCTCAGTCATGTCCAACTCTTTGCAACCTTATGGACTGCAGCACGCCAGGCTTCCCTGTCCATCACCAACTCCCAGAGCTTACTCAAACTCATGTCCGTTGAGTCGGTGATGCCATCCAACCACCTCCTCCTCTGTCATCCCCTTCTCCTCCTGCCTCCAATCTTTCCCAGCATCAGGGTCTTTTCAAATGAGTCAGCTCTTCGCATCAGGTGGCCAAAGTATTGGAGTTTCAACTTCAGCATCAGTCTTTCCAGTGAATATTCAAGATTGATTTCCTATAAGATGGACTGGTTGGATCTCCCTGCAGTCCAAGGGACTCTCAAGAGTCTTCTCCAACACCACAGTTTAAAAGCATCAATTTTTCAGCACTCAGCTTTATAGTCCAACTCTCACATGTACAGGAGACAGGGATCAAGAAAATCCCCATGGAAAAGAAATGCAAAAAAGCAAAATGGCTGTCTGAGGAGGCCTTACAGATAGCTGGAAAGAGAAGCGAAGCGAAAAGCAAAGGAGAAAAGGAAAGATACTCCCATCTGAATGCAGAGTTCCAAAGAATAGCAAGGAGAGATAAGAAAGCCTTCCTCAGTGATCAGTGCCAACAAATAGAGGAAAACAACAGATTGGGAAAGACTAGAGATCTCTTCAAGAAAATTAGAGATACCAAAGGAACATTTCATGCAAAGATAGGCTCGATAAAGGACAGAAATGGTATGGACCTAACAGAAGCAGAAGATATTAAGAAGAGGTGGCAAGAATACACAGAAGAACTGTACAAAAAAGATCTTCACGACCCAGATAATCACGATGGTGTGATCACTCACCTAGAGCCAGACATCCTGGAATGTGAAGTCAAGTGGGCCTTAGAAAGCATCACTACGAACAAAGCTAGTGGAGGTGATGGAATTCCACTTGAGCTATTTCAAATCCTCAAAGGTGATGCTGTGAAGGTGCTGCACTCGATATGCCACCACATTTGGAAAACTCAGCAGTGGCCACAGGACTGGAAAAGGTCAGTTTTCGTTCCAATCCCAAAGAAAGGCAATGCCAAAGAATGCTCAAATTACCACACAATTGCACTCATCTCACATGCTAGTAAAGTAATGCTCAAAATTCTCCAAGCCAGGCTTCAGCAATACGTGAACCGTGAACTTCCAGATGTTCAAGCTGGTTTTAGAAAAGGCAGAGGAACCAGAGATCAAATTGCCAATATCTGCTGGATCATCGAAAAAGCAAGAGAGTTCCAAAAAAACATCTACTTCTGCTTTATTGACTATGCCAAAGCCTTTGACTGTGTGGATCACAATAAACTGTGGAAAATTCTGAAAGAGATGGGAATAACAGACCATCTGACCTGTCTCTTGAGAAACCTGTATGCAGGTCAGGAAGCAACAGTTAGAACTGGACATGGAACAACAGACTGGTTCCAAATAGGAAAAGGAGTACGTCAAGGCTGTATATTGTCACCCTGCTTATTTAACTTATATGCAGAGTACATCATGAGAAATGCTGGGCTGGAAGAAACACAAGCTGGAATCAAGATTGCCGGGAGAAATATCAGTAACCTCAGATATGCGGACGACACCACCCTTATGGCAGAAAGTGAAGAAGAACTAAAGAGCCTCTTGATGAAGGTGAAAGAGGAGAGTGAAAAAGTTGGCTTAAAGCTCAACGTTCAGAAAACTAAGATCATGGCATCTGGTCCCATCACTTCATGGGAAATAGATGGGGAAAGAGTGGAAACAGTGTCAGACTTTATTTTTGGGGGCTCCAGAATCACTGCTGATGGTGACTGCAGCCATGAAATTAAATTACACTTACTCCTTGGAAGGAAGGTTATGGCCAACCTAGATAGCATATTTAAAAGCAGAGACATTACTTTGCCAACAAAAGTCCATCTAGTCAAGGCTATGGTTTTTCCAGTGGTCATGTATGGATGTGAGAGTTGGACGGTGAAGAAAGCTGAGCGCCGCAGAATTGATGCTTTTGAACTGTGGTGTTGGAGAAGACTCTTGAGAGTCCCTTGGACTGAAAGGAGATCCAGTCAATCCATCCTAAAAGAGATCAATCCTGGGTGTTCATTGGAAGGTCTGATGTTGAAGCTGAAACTCCAATACTTTGGCCACCTCATGCGAAGGGTTGACTCATTGGAAAAGACCCTAATGCTGGGTAGGATTGGGGGTGGGAGGAGAAGGGGACGACAGAGGATGAGATGGTTGGATGGCATCACTGAATCGATGGACATGGGTTTGGGTAGACTCCGGGAGTTGGTGATGGACAGAGAGGCCTGGCGTGCTGCAATTCATGGGGTCGCGAAGAGTCGGACACGACTGAGCGACTGAACTGAACTCACATCCTTATATGACTACTGGAAAAACCAAAGCTTTGACTAGAAGGACCTTTGTGGGCAAAGTAATGTCTCTGGTTTTTAATATGCTGTCTAGGTTGGTCATAACCCTCCTTCCAAGGAGCAAGCGTCTTTTAATTTTATGGCTGCAGTCATCATCTGCAGTGATTTTGGAGCCCCCAAAATAAAGTCTGTCACTGTTTCCATCGTTTCCCATCTATTTGCCATGAAGTGATGGGACCAGATGCCATAATCTTAATTTTCTAACTGTACACTTAAAGATGGTTAAGATGGTAAGATTTATGTTAAGATGTTATGACTGTTACAGTAATTTTAAAAAATGATAAAGCTTTCTCAAAAGCAATTGGACAAAAATATCAATAGTACTAAGAAAAAATTAATAATCTTTTTTTTCCCACACTGTACCGTATGTGGAACTTCCCCAACCAGGGATTGAACCCATGCCCCCTGCAGTGGAAGCATGAAATCTCAACCACTGGACAGACAGGGAACTCCAAATTCATAACTTAAGTCCAGGAAATCATAATATAGGCAGAGATTCATAAGGATATTCATTATGGTGCTATTTCCAGTAGTAAATTGGTAATTCACTCTCGAAATTTCCAACAACAAAATTAGGGGTTGGTCACATGAATTGTTGATATACATATATGACATATTATTTCAGTGACATGAAAATAATCTTATAGTAAAATGTTGAGTGAATAAATCATGATATAAAACTCTTGATACAACGTGATCCAAATATGTAATATATATACATACACATATGTATGTATACCTATTTGTTATATATATGATATAATTATACATGGATATATTCTCTACACACATATATATATTTACACCATATATATTATATAATGCATGTAACCAATTTGTTGCATAAACTGTACTTGGTAGGTTGCAAATACAATGTAGCTTTATTTTTTTCACACAACATTTCAGATAAATTCTAAATACTCATTCCTTCTGTTGCCAGGATGATCTTGTGAGCAAATCCTTTAGCTTTTCCAGCCATCTGAAGATATTAAAAAGTCTAGTCTAGACTAATATCCAACCTTCAGTCTCTGATTTAACATAAACTTCTCTCCTGAAAAAGGACTTGGTTGGTTTCTTTACAATTGGTTTCTTTTTTCTTTTCTTTTTTACTTTTAGGAGTCTATTTTTGTGGAAGCAGTGTCAATTCATAGTCAGAAAAGCAGATTATAAACATTTAAAAGCAAATTTTTGTTCTTTATGAAAATGCAAAGGCTGTACTCCAATTTTGGAAATCTTGGTGAGTGAACAAAGAATGTTGTGAAATGGTTGAGAAAACATATTGTACAATATAGATTTTTGCATATGTTTCATTAAACTCGCATTTACTTAGCTGTAATTACATTAACTATGTGAAATTTTTTCCAGCTTTATTGAGATGTGTGAAGTGACTGAGTCATGTCCAACTCTTTGCAACCCCATGGACTGTAGCCTGCCAGGTTTCTCCATCCTTGAGATTTTCCAGGCAAGAATACTGGAGTGGGTTGCCATTTCCTTCTCCATTATTGAGATGTAATTGTCAAATAAACATCATATATATTTAAGGTGTGTGTGCCTGCATGCTCAGTCTCCCAAATGTGTCTGGCTTTTTGTGGCCCCGTGGACTGTAGCCTGCCAGGCTGCTCTGTCAGTGAGATTTTCCAGGCAAAATACTGGAGTAGGTTGCCATTTCCTTCTCCAGGGGATCTTCCCAACCTAATGATTGAACCCATGTCCCCTGCACCTCGTGCATTGGCAGGTGGATTCTTTACCATTGTGCTACCCAAGAAGCCCCATATTGAACGTGTACATGTGATAATTTAATATACATATATACTGTGAAAAAATGACCACAACCAAGTTAATCAACATATCTACAATCTCACGTAGTTGCCCCTTTTGTTGTACATTTGGTGAGAACACTTAAGACATACTTTCTTAAACTTCAAGTATACAGTACAGTTTTTGTTGTTTTGACGTGCAGGTACTTCTTAACTCAGGCTCCCCACCCCATCTGCTGGCACTGATTACTTCCCTCGGCTCCTCATCTTTTCTTTTTCCAGGAGAGAATCAAATACCACTACTCTGTCCAGCAAGCTCAAGAGGCCCAAGGCATCCAGGTATTTTTCTTGAGTCTCCTTACTTAGATCAAGGCGAGAGGGAGGTGCTCCGGGCAAGCTGTGGGGTGGAACGGTGCCCCTGCTCTAGGATGACGCTCTTTGTAAGGCAGGGCGTCTCTAATTTAGCACCACTGACATCTGGGCCTGGATGAGTCCTTACTGTGGGGCTGTCGCATGTGTTGTGGACTAAGAAGCAGCACCCCTGGCTTCTACTCACCAGATGCTAGTAGCGTCAGCTCTCAGTTGTGCAACCAGTGAGGTCTCCAACCATTGCCAAAGGTCCCTTGGGGGTAAAACTGCCTCCACCTGAGAGCCACTGACCTAAAGGCATTTTTTCTACAAACCTCCCTACTTCTTAATTACTTTAGTTTTTCTTCTTTTTTATGAAGATGGGTGGTGAGCTAATGCTGGCAAAAGAACACCCCAAATGAAAATCCTGCATAGATGCTCTTGTACCCTGCCTTAGAATGTAGGGACATTGGCCAACCCTGAGATAGGAAGAGTCGTATTAAAGACGTTGCTGTTTTACATAAAATTATAAAAAAGACCAAGCGGTAGATAGGAAAACACACCAAAATAGTAACAGGGACTATCTTTGAATGATGGAATCATTAGTGATTTTTTTCTAATTAACTTTAATATTTTATACAATGGATTCATTCATGTTTAAAAATACTAAAAAAAAAGACAAACACGAATAAAGAACAAGGTCCTACTGTATAGCACATGGCACTATATTCAATATCCTGTGAGAATATTCAATATTCTCAGTATCATAATGGAGAAGAATATGAAAAAGAAAACATAGATGCATATATGTATAACTGAATCACTTTGCTGTACAACAGAAATTAACACAACATTGTAAATCAACTATACTCCAATAAAAAATATTGGAAAAAAAAGACCAAACAAATCTTACCAGTTTTCAAGATCCAACTCAAGTATCATCTCCTTCATGACATGTTTTCAGATTATCAAGTGAGGGATACTTTCTTTTCCTTCTGGAACAATCACATGTGACATTATTTAATCTTCACAGTCACTCCCATTAACTAGGGGTTCTGTTGTTTTTGTTTTCCAGGAAACTAAGTTAGGAGAAGAAACTAGGAAGTAACCAGGTTGTGTAACTGGCCTGCTGCCCCCCAGACTGGTAAGTGACAGAGGCGTCACTCAAACCCGGTCCACCTCTTCAGCCCATTTCCCGCCTCCCATGGTACCGGCCCCTGGGTGCCCAGAGCTTCATGGTGTTTTAGGTGAACTTAAACATTACTGAGCTATATCTCCTTCATTTGCATGGTTTTCCCCAACTAAATGATAAACAGCTTTTACAGAATAGACTGTTGAGCTTTCAGTACACATCCTCTCAGAGGCCCAGGAGGCCAGATTGTTGAAATAGTGCTCAGGTGAAACAAAATGGTGGACACATCACATAAGTTAAATATAAACATTGACTAAACCATGGTTTCTATCATAACTATTCAACATCTTTTTGTAATGGCAATATGATAAGCAATAAAGATCATCTGCACATGAATACTGGCATGAAGGCATGTATTTAAGCAGATGATCTGCTGCCTAAATATTAGCATCATTGTATTCAAGCAAAAGGAATGGTCATTAATACATACTATGGAGAAAGACTGAATATATATTAGTATATACTTATGTTAGACTGAACTGATTTTAAGACAAAATTATCATGTAAATTTAGCCAGCCCATTGTGCCAAACTATCTTAAATGCACACTCAAGATAATACTAATGGCAGAGCCTATGGTGGGTAGAAGGAAGAGGTAACAGCTGAAGAGGCACAGGCCCCGGGGGGGCCTCAGCCAGATCTCCAGGTCTGGGGAAACAGGAGCAAGCTGGTCCTCAGCTGGTGGGGGCGATGAGGCTCTCCAGATACGACCAGGCTCGGGTTGCAGTAGCTTGATAACCAGCAGAGTAGAGTCAACAGGCTGCAAGCTTTCAATCCCATAAGTATGTGGGGCTGGTGTAGACAGGACCTGATACGTGTGTCATGGAAAAGTCCTGCATTTCTATTACTGTGGCCAAAGTAGGTGCCTGTGCTGCTGCTGCTGAGTCGCTTCAGTCGTGTCCGACTCTGTGCAACCCCATAGACGGCAGCCCACCAGGATCCCCCATCCCTGGGATTCTCCAGGCAACTAGCACCACATGGGAAGCCCTTAATAGTATCTATCTGAGTTAAAACGATGAATACATTATTTAAGCCTAAATCAAGTAGAAGAAAATTATTAGAAAAAATAATGACAGAATCATCTCCCCATGTGATGTGTGAATCTGTAGATGTTTAAAATTTGGGAACTGTGACACGATCTTTCTCAGCTTTGCATCTGATTAATGGGTAACCTTTTCAATAATTCCTCATAATAACTCTTTTTAAGGTTTGATGTTTTTAAAAAAATTTATTGACATATAGTTGATTTATAATGCTGTGTTAATTTCTTCTGTAAAGCAAAATGATTCAGTTATACATATATATATATAAACAAAAATGGATATTCTGAGAGTTTGTCACCAATAATAAGACTGAGCTGATCACAGTCAATCAGTTCCAAACTATTTACAGCCTTTGTGGTCATTTGCACAAACACTGGGGAATGTTCCCAGTGCCTTTTGGCTCCAATCTCCAAAAGGAGATTTTAGAATCAACTGGACCCTTTCCACCAGGTCCTCAAGGAATCTATACGTGGACACAGAATTTTATCAATTGGAACTTGTAGGATAGTGTTTGTCTTCTTCACAACGTTTGTTCTTTCCAACATCACAACCTCAGACTTCTCAGGTTCTGAATTCATAGAAGATGATATTTTAAAGATTGCAATACTTTGCTTATGGATTCCTGAATCCATATACATTTGTAGTACCATCACCAGTCAATAAAATGGGCTCAATCTCTCCAAAATCAACAGAGGTCACTCCAAGAACATGATCCTCCAAGTTTAGTCATGAATGTTCCTTGCTGCAGGGAAGGTTGACTGCCAAGTCATTTTTGGGGGAGCTCTAACCAGCAGGGTTCGGGTTGTGATGGGAAATGAAAAAGCCCACACATAAATGAACCCATGCCGTCCAAACCCGTGTTGTCCAAAGGTCAATGGTAGTTGCATGAACATAAAGCATTTTTGCAGCTCATACTCAGGTGACATCTTGGCTGCTGCGGACTTGTATGAGCTCTTTTATTTTCACCAGTTCCTTAGGAAGCCAGATTTCGATCGCCACTTAGAGTTCCCAAAGCCTGAATGTATCAACCCCTCTATTTGCATAACTCACTCAGAATCTCATCTCATATAAAATGCAAGGGACTAATGTCTAATGACAGTTTTTTCCACCTGGTAAATACTAGCTTTCACTTGCTTGAAAATTTCAAGATGAAGAGGGAACAAAGACTTCCTCTTGATTGCAGAAGCTCACGGAAATATGACTCCCCGGGTCTAGCCAGTGGTGAAAAGCATCAGCATAGCCCTAGCGTTAGACCCAAATTAAAACCATCAGCTCAGCCTGACTGTGATGTGGCCATAACATTTCACCACATTAAATGTGTGATAACTGGGCGCGGGCGGGTAATGGGATCTGACAGTGCTCCTCATCACCATGCAGCTGTCATGTCTGCATTGTGTTTTCAATCCCAGAGAATCCACATCCATCAGGAGTCCTTATTCTGGCATAAATGTACTGTGACAGCAGTAATACGTGCGGGCACGGAAGAGTCTAAACCAGGGAAACTGAGTGTGCTCTGAGTATGCACTGCATATCTGCGGCAGACGGATCTAAGGTGACCCCTCAATGATCCCTCACTTCCTGAGTCCACTCCTTTGTGTCATCTGCTTCCTGGGAGTGTGTGCCGGACCTGGGACTTGCCTCCTCCCAACTGAGTGTGTCCAAAGTGATGGGTGTCACTCCCTTGAATAGGCTACATTATAAGGCAACAATGATAGACTGCCATTTCTGTGATGATTTTATATTATGTAAGATTCCTTCCTGAGGCTTCCCAGGTGGCACAGCGGTAAAGAATCTGCCTGCCAACACAGGAGATGCAAGAGATGTCAGTTTGATCCCGGGATCAGGAAGATCCCCTGGAGGAGGAAATGGCAACCAACTCCAGTATTCTTGCCTGGAAAATTCCATAGGCAGAGGAGCCTGGCGGGCTACAGTCCATGGGGTCTCAAAGAATCAGACACGACTGAGCAGCTAAGCATACACATGCACACACACACAAGATTCCTTCCTAGCAGAGATTCTCCTGGCTGACTTGATGAAGTAAACTGCCATATTAAGGAAGCCCATATGGCAAAAAAATTGAGAGGCCTCTAGGACCTAGGTATAGTCCCTAACGGACATCCTGCAAAGACTCAGGGTACCCTTCCATCACATAACCACAAGGAAATGAATGCTGCCAATACCCTGAACGCACTTGGAAGCAGACATCTTCCCTAGATACAAACGCAGTCTGGCTGATACTTTGATCACAGCCATGTGCAATCCTGTGCTTTATAAGCTGTCCCTGGACTTCTGGTCCATGGAAACTGTGAGATGGCAAACATATGTGCTGCTTTGGCTGCCATATTTGTGGCCATTCGTTATAGCAGCTGTGGACAATGATACATTGTCATCAACCTTGTTTCTGTTCTATACCCTTTATCTTATTTCATCACCTCAACCACCCAGGAACTCTGGTAGGTAGGCAGGAAATGAAGTTTAAAACTGTTTGCACTTGTCTTAAGAAAAAAGTCACACAAGTTTTCAGGGTGCTGTCCATGAATTGAGGAAAACCTGCCTTGATCGCCTCCATCTAATCCCTGAATAATCATATGTAAATTATGAGTCAACCGTCTTTAAAATGACTTGATAAAAATCATGCCCAGTGGGATGTTAGCAGACGCTGCAGTGCCTTGCACATCTCCCACCTCCCACCCCAACTTGCCATGCCTGTTCACCCGACCACTTCACGCTGCCAGCACCTGTGACTCTCTATGCCAGCAAATACTCAGTGTACACTTGGCTCAGGATGGCTCTGGGGAAATGATGTCTCTGGGAGCATCCCTTGGCCAATGGAAATGGAGCTGGCGATGGTGATGGAGCTGGTGACGGTGATGGAGTTGGAAGAGAAGCTCCCAGCCTCCTCGCTCAGGGGTGCTCTACATCATTCCACGTGAGTCCCCAGTGGGACTGAGACCCAGATGCCCACAGTGACAACCTCCTCAACACACCCTGCAATGGTTTCTTTCCCTTTCTTGTCTCACTTCCCAGCTCCTCTCCAAATAAATGATTTGAACTAATTCCTTTTCGAGGGATCTACTTCTGTGTGAAGTCGACCAAGGAGGTAGGGGCGTTTCACATTGGATGGATATTTAGTAGAAGCCCAACAGAGAGGGACAAAGACAAGCACAGAGACTGTCTTGAAGAATGCCTTAATGTTCTAGGAAAAGTGAATGGAAAGGAGAAATGGTTGATTCTGTGCCAAACTCAATATTTACCAGCCAAGCTCTGATGAGTATTTTGACCCCCAGATACTTTCACAGTGTGTACTTTCACAGGGGAGGTAGTGTGCTGGGTGGTGGACACTGATTTTCTTTGCTGAATGGATGCCTCCCTTGCCGTGAAATCACATGCACGTGTTCTGGTTATACATCCGTCTCTTAAGTTTGGTTAGTGTGAGTCAGTTTCAAAAGTCCTGTCAGCTCTAATAGCAGTCACTGACCACTAGGCTCATTGTGGGGATCGTTTCACAGTGTACACAAATATCAGACCATTGGGTTGTAAACCTGAAACTAATATAATGTGGTATGTCAGTTACATCTCCATTTTAAAAAAAGAATCGGACAATTTTTGGCTGATAAAGAATACTCACATATTAAAAGATCAAGAGTCATGATTTAGACAGCCAAATTGGTAGCATGGCCCTTTGAATATCTTTCCTAAGATTCCATTTTCTTCACTGGTTTTTGAAAGCTGAGACAGAAACAGCAGTGAGTTCAACGCCACCTCCTCGGGTGGCCCCTGCACGTGGACATTCTGACCTTTGGTCTAAAGCAGGCCCCTGTGTTGCGGGCAAGGATGGCAATCATGCGATGGACATTCACCAGTGCAGTGGGTGCTCTTCTCTGGGGGGGACTTACTCCGTGACCTTGCGGGTAGTGTCAAGGGACAGGGAGGGGGGACACTGGCTGCCCCTGAGGGGTGGCCCTGCCAAGAGCTGAGACAGAGCGACCCTCTCTAAGAGTGTGCAGAGGGGTGGGGCGCCGCCAGGAGGCCGTCTTGGCTCCAAGCTGGTGTCTGTAGGAGACTCCTCTGGGGCTCCAAACTGCACGCATTCAGCATACACCCACATCCCTAACCCACAGCTGTGACTACATGTCAGGAGTTCACTGGACTCTTCACGATCATGGTCTTTCTCATGCCTATACGGGACTTGACACCTTCGTATACACTTTCTCTTAGTTCTTCCAGGAACCCTGTGATGGGGAAGGGTCAGAGTGCCATAACTATAGATGAGACGAGCGCCTCGTCTTGCACAGTTCGCCCCTCTCAAGGCCGCTTTGCTCATATGTAGCAGAAACGCGAGGAAGACCTGCACCTCTGAGACCAACCTGGAGGCAACTTTGAATCAAACATAATGTGGAAAAAGAATCTGAAAAAGAATGTATACAAGTGTATATAAAACCGATTTGCTTTGTTGTCCATCTGAAACTAATGCATCACTGTAAATCAATTTTTTAAAAAATTAGGGGCATACACACACTATGATATTTCCAAGAAACAGAAATGAAAATTAATTAAAATAAAAGCCACTGTGAATTTTTTAAAAAGCATAATGTCACTGCTCCTTGAGAATCACAGAACCTTTCTCTAAATCAGCATTTCTACTCACATCATGGTCTTCAAAGCAGTACACATGCCACATCAAATGCAACATTCAACAAAACATGTTTGGAAGTCCAGTTCAAAAAGGAAACATTAAAATTTAACATACTAATGATTTACATCTAAATCTTGCGATTTAGTATCACTTGGATAATGTTTTTATGCACAAGATACTTTATGTGGACTATTGCATTTCATCATCACCACTGTCCCCAGAGGTGTTTTACCTCATTTTTAAGATGGGAAAAGAGGCTTAAAGAGTTTAAATGACTTGTCCAGGGTCACACAGCCAGAACACTGATGGAGGGGGATTTGAAATTTTCCTGACAGCCATTTTTTCTATTCTGCACATCCCCTTGATGCTTAAAAATTCCCTCAAGAAAGTCTACATTTTTCTTGGATCATTTTTATTCTTTGCCCCCTCCCACCTAGACCATAAATGTTTAGGAGTAAACTCTCAGTTCATGTTACCAAGTAGCCCTTGAAATGTTATGTGAATTGTCCCAGTGGATTGCAGACAAAGCGGGGTTGAGGCTGGACTTACTCCAGCCTTCTTTTACCCACTAAATATCTCATCACCATTGACCAGCCGGATGTCAGCACGTCACACATTATTCTGAGAGTGGAGCAAGAGCCCCTCAGGTCAGGAGATAATCAAGAAACACTGTTATGAGAGTTGACATCTTATGAATAATTATTTTAAAAATCTGTTCCTTTCTGTCCCTTCAACTCCAGACGGGCGAGTTGGTCCTACCAAGTTGCTCAGTCAACCCGTGACGAGAACATCGCTTAAACAAGTTGCTAGTTGTCCTTATTTATTTTTGAAACTAAGTTTTTAAGAAGTAAGTTTGCTCAAAGGTTTTATTGTGAGAGTGTGCAGTCAAAAGGCCAATAACTCTGGATGTAAGACAAGCAGCCCCTGGACGCCTCGGCGTCTCTGGAAGATGCAGGGCCCCCGTATTCCTCCTGCATCACAGAGTGTCTGTGGGTACCACGTTTCATTTTCCAGATGGCCGGTGATAGGAAGTTACTATAGAAGTGAACACAATACAGTTTTAAGGTCACCATAATATTTTGTGTACATGCATGCTAAGTTACTCCAGTCATATCTGACCCTTTGCAACCCCTTGGACTGTAGCCCACCAGACTCCTCTGTCCATGGAATTCTCCAGGCAAGAATACTGGAGTGGGTTGCCATTCCCTCCTCCAGGGAATCTAAGCCGTGTCTCATCTCTCCTGTCTCCTGCATTGGCAGGCAGGTTCTTTACCACTAGCACCACCTGGAAAGCCCAGTTTTGTGGGACACCTAGCTACATTTTGAGAGGGAAGAGTTTGAGAGTGAGGCTGTACGACAACTTCCAAAAATAGTGTCTGAGCTGCAGATGTGGGTTCATGCCGAGTGAGTGGTCCCAGGGGAGGAGGTGGGGGCATGGGCATGTCCTACTGTCCTGGGGGGCTGCTGAGGCTCTCCCCAAACCAGGGACCCAGCATCGTCAGTCAGCAGCCTCCTCCAGCCTCACTCTCCCCTTCTGTCCTGTGGGTGGGTGCTTGATCCCCGTGATGTGGAAGTGAGGGAGCAGAAGATAAGGAAACCCTCTCCCTGAAGAGCCCAGTGAGCCCCGGGCCACACCTGGGGGTGAGCGGTGGGGGCTCAGAAGGGCTGCGGCCTGGCCTCGGGGTCTGCACTGCATTGTTGCAGACTGGTGCATTTATGGGACGGGATTTCCTGGAAGAAATCTGAGAGAAGAAATTTCTCGGCCTCGAGTGACCCACTGTCTTGGTTTACCTGTGACTGGGGGGTTCCTGGGCTATGAGACAAATCTCAAGCAAACAAGAACAAAACAGTCACTGGTGCTAAGCCACCATTCCCCCCCCACCCCGCCTCCCCCCAACCAGTGGTGTTCAACCCTGGCTGCACAATAGAATTCCTGGGAGAGCTTCAAAAGGCCGATGCCTGCATGTCACCCCAGATCATTGAATACGAATCTCTGGGTCTATCTATATTATGTTTTTAATTTCTGAAAGTTATTTTGATGTTTAGTAAAGATTGGGAAAACCAGCCTTAATGACTTTCTTTCCACAACAGACCACATGAAAAAGGATAAGCTCGCATGATTGTCCACAACAAAGATGGGAAAAGGGGTTCAACAGAGTCTTAGCCAAAGGCACAGCAGAGAAGGTAGGTTTCCTCAATTGACTAAAACAACCAACTGTAGTGCTGGGGGGACTCTGAGGACCACTGTGCCACACAGATGCTGCTCTGGGAAACCTCCCCTACGTGGGCACCCAGCCCCTAGCCGTCATCAGGAGGATGCAGAGCACAGGCAGAATGTTGTGATGAAAAGAAATCTCCGTGGGGTGGTGAGGGTCTTTAAAGTACTGGGAAAAGAGGTTCATTCTGAAAGCTTAGGGGAGTCTGACTTTTTTAAAAGAATTAAAGATTTTGGAAAGTCTCAAGCTAAAATCTTATAAGGAGAATTATTACTTGTTTTAATTTTTAGTTTAATTTTTATTTTATTTTGGATAGGTGGCGCTAGTGGTAAAGAACCCACCTGCCAACGTAGGAGACATAAAAGAGGTGGGTTCAATCCTTGGGTTGGGAAGATCCCCTGGAGGAGGGCACGGCAACCCATTCCAGTATTGTTGCCTGGAGAACCCCATGGACAGAGGAACTTGGCAGGCTACAGTCCATGGGGTTGCAAAGAGCTGGACACGACTGAAGCAACTTAGCGTGCACACAGCGTTGATTTATTATAACGTTGTGCTAGTTTCAGGATACAGCAAAGTGATTCAGTTGTACATATATACGAATTCATGCTTTTTCAGATTCTTTTCCGGTTTAGTTTATTACAGAATATTGAGTAGATTTCCCTGTGCTATACAGTAGGTCCTCATTGAAGGAATCATTTCTGAATTAAGCTTCTCATGAGAGAGAGACTATCACTTAATGATTATGACTTCTGACTTGCCTTGTTTTTCCTGATCTTGTGGACTTCTGTCCCATCAGCTGTCCTGTGAGAACAGACCAAAGTTGTACTTTTGTGAGAGCGCGAAGTTGAGGATAACTTCTACCTGTGTATTTAAAAACTGCACATCAGTGTTAACTGGTGCCTAGTTTATGACATGATTTGCCCACAGGCAGTTACAGTAACCAGAAATCCAAAGTAGATTTGAACAATCTGTATATTGCTACTTTTTAAGATCATTTTTTAAATTTTACAAATAACTGTTGATTACAGTTTTGAGCAACAATGAAAAAAATCTACTATTCCCCAACAATTATTTCATCTTTGTGTTTCCACGTCCATCTTCATTTCAAATGAGAGTACAGTAAGTCCCCTACATACCAACCTTCAGGTTACAGACTTTCAAAGACATCAGCATGCGTTTGCATGTCCAGTCATGTAAGCTGGCCTACATTGTCATGTCTGTGTATCCTCTACAAGGAGTTGTGCTTCTGTGCCCTTCACTGTACAGTACTGTATAGAGTGCATGCATGAGCGCATGCATGCCCAATCATGTTTGATTCTTTGCAGCCCCATGGGCTGTATCCCACCAGGCTCCTCTGTCCGTGGGATTTTGCAGGCAGGAATACTGGAACTGAGTTGCCATTTCCTTCTCCAGGGGCTCTTCCTGATACAGGGATCGAACCAGTGTCTCCTGCATCTCCCGCATTGACAGGTGGATTCTTCACCAATGAGCCACCTGGGAGCCCAGAGTATAGTATCTTTAAGCCCAGGGTGTCCTGAAGCAAAAGTAAAAGCAGCCATGATGTAGTAGTACTATTGTACTTTTCAAGGTGCTGTACTGTAAGATTAAAAATGTTTATTTTTTGTGCTTGTTTTGGGGG
The DNA here is from genome assembly GCF_054371585.1 of Giraffa tippelskirchi. Taxonomy (NCBI): domain Eukaryota; kingdom Metazoa; phylum Chordata; class Mammalia; order Artiodactyla; family Giraffidae; genus Giraffa; species Giraffa tippelskirchi. The sequence continues at coordinate 2,389,305 of NC_137283.1, forward strand.
CATTATTTGTGTGAAACATATTATAAGCCTATTACAGTATGGCACTATGTGGCCGATTGTGTTAGTTGGGTACCTAGGCTAACTTTGTTGGACTTATGAATAAATTGGACTTGTGAACATGCTCTCAGAATGGAACTGAGTTCATATGTAGGGGACTCACTGTTTCAATAAGAAGATAAGAAGAAATCAGAGTGTAATACTTATTATATCTCTCTGGAGCAGGATGACTGTAAGCTTTGAAGCAAGAGAAAAAGTTACAAAGAAGAAGAATGCCCAATTTGATTATGTAACATTTCCACCTCTCTGAACGTGGTCTGACTATGTGTGTCCGACGTGGTTGAGGGACCCTTAGACTCTCACCCCCTTTCTGATCTCATGCCTTCCTGTGCTTCAGAGGTCAAAGGGTAAACAATAATATTCCCCGGGCCCCTTCACAGCCAGGGCTGTATATTCAAATTAGATTCCCTCACTAATGCATTCCTGTGAGAATCTGCAGGCAGAAGTGCATTTGACTACTTGTTTTGCTATGTTTTTAGCTATGAGTCTTCTGAAGCAACATTTGTGTCTATGCCCCACCTTCGTGGTTGTCAGGAAACATTCGTGTTGAGAGGGTGGTGGCTTCCAGATTCTTGGGTCACAGCTGCAGTGGCGCATTCTCCCTGATGGGAGCAGATGTCACAGAAACCTTCAAGGACCAGTTCTATCCGGTTGTGGGAGTCACCCGCCAAGGCCCAGGCTGAAGGCGATCTGTACAGAACCTCCAGATTGGGACGGAGAAAGCTGGTTTGTGCTGGGAAAGAAAAGTGAGCAAAGGAGCAGAGTTCTCATCACACGGAAAACAATGTTTCCTTTTCCTATTGTTTTGTATCTGTAGTAGATGGTGGACATTCACTAAACTTACTGTGAGAATCATTTCATGATGTACACTGTCAAATCATTATGCTGTACACCTTAAACTTAGGCAATGCTGTGTGTCCATTACATCTCAGCAACACAGGAAGGAAAAAAAAGGAAACAAAGATGCCAGAGGATTTCCTGTGATTCGGGTGCTTTGTTGCTGGACTTTGACCTGTGATCAGCTGAAGGATGTGGGACAGTATTTGTCCAGGGCAAAGACATCTGGAATCAGAAAGACTGAGTTCAGGTAGCGTCCTGACTTGGATGGTCGTCTCTGTCTTATTTTACTGATCATTAAGATGCCATGTTCCAGCTCCATCCTGCAATTCTCTGTTGACAGAGAGCCGCTCAAAAGGGAGCATAAAAATGCAAAGCCTGAGCAGCAGAGGAAGGAGAGGTTTTGTGCTGCGGTGGCTGAGGTGCCCTCAGACTGCAAGTTGGTGTGAAATCCTGGGCGAGGGGGTGCAGAGACAAGCCCGGCTCAGCTCACACCAACCAACATGCTATAGCCAGGGGCTGCGTCACCCTGGTTAAATACCAGAAGAACTAAAGGCCATGGCCAGCAGCTGTGAAGAAGTGTCACTGGGATGGTGTCTGATTGCCCGGTGAACACTGTGAGTGAAGGGCATCAGCTCCTCAGGGAAGGTCAGCGCATTTCCAACGGTTCAACGGCGGGGTTTAGCTGGAGGCACCCACAGACACACAGGTGCCGGGAAGTGTCTGTTCCTTGCAGTGTGCACCAGGATGGGCGAGTCCACACTGTCAGCTGGAGGGAGGCGCGGGCCCCAGGGTCACAACACGGTGGGGAGGGACGGCAAGGCTGGGCGAGGCCGTGGGCTCCGGGGGGCAGAGGAGGTGGTCTATGTTAGGGCTTCTTTTCCTTCTTCTTTCTGCTTTTCCCAAGAGAGGACTGATTCTCCAGTGACTCTGCCTACTACTACTGTTATAAACTTTACTTGAAAGAGAGCGAGCACGCTGACCCCCTGGGGTTGGATTCCTGGGGAAGGAGGGTCTGTGCGTTGTCTAAGATGGGGACAGCCAGCGGGGCTCAGGGCTCCCTGATTCTCTTCAACCAAAGAGGCTATCTTCTCGCTGTTTCTTAGATCAAGCTTCGGTCCGAGATGTTGATTAAGAAATGATTCTATTCTTCAAAATAAACCAATAAGGGGCTTCCCTGGTGGTTCAGTGGTTCAGAATCCACCTTGCAATGCAGAGGACGCAGGTTTGATCCCAGGCCAGGGAACTAAGATCCCACGCGCCACCAGGCACCTAAGCCCGCACGCCACAACCACTGAAGCTTGCGTGCTCCAGAGCTCTTGTTCTGCAACAGAAAAGCCCAAGGGCTGCAACAAAGGCCCAGCACAGCCAAAATAAAAGGAACCAATAAGTAAAATGAAGACCACCAAATCAGAAACGTTTTTCACTAACTTTCTCACTCTCATACGAATTCCCTAAAGATTTTGTTAAAATGCAGATTCTGGGTCAGCAGTTCTGGGGCAAGGGTTGAGAGTCTACTTTTCCAACAAACTCCTTGATGATGTCTAGGCTGCTGACCTATGGACCACACTTTGAGAAGCAAAATACTGGATGGATTTCTAGATGAACATCGCATGGCACTAATATCACTATTAGGATCATGCCTGCTCTTGTGTTTGCTTTTGTTTTTGACTTTTGAGTATGTTTTGTTTTTGTTAAATTCAAAACAGCTTTACTGAGACAATTATGTATCATGCAATTCACCCTTTTAAAGTGCACAATTCAGTGGGTTTAGTATATTCACAGAGTTGTGGACCACCACCACTATCTAATCTTAGAACATTTCTGTCACCCCCAAAAAGGAACTCGTAATGATTAATTTTATGTGTCAGCATCCCTGGGCCTTGGAATGCCCAGATATTTGGTCAAACGTTATACTGAGTGTTTCTGTGAGGGTGTTTTTGGATGAGATAAACATTTCAATTGGCCATCTGAATAAAGGAGATCGTTTTCTGTAATGCAAGTGAGTTTCATCAAACCAGTTGAAGGCCTCAAAATGAAATATCAGCTCTTCCTGAGTCTTCACCCTGCATCCTTCAGACTGGACCATGACGGGCTCTTCTGGGTCCCCAGCTGCCAACTGCGGACTTGGGACTTGTCAACCTCCATAATCATGTGAGCCAATTCTTTATAATAAAGACCCAACCCAGTTTTAGGTCTCCACGGTGACCCAGACAGAGGAACAGGAACTATTGATAGCTGTATCTGCAGCGCCAAGAGTAGGCCTGGAATTTATTAAGTTTTAAATGGATAGTTGTTCAAAGAATACATGAAAGAAAGTAGCTGTGGAGCTAGAGGTGGTAGAGAGCAAGTTCAAGGGTGGAAGCAGCAGAGGAGCCCAGGAGGTTTAGTGCGTGTGGGGAGAGGGGGATTGCTATCAAGCAGGGGTAGGAGGCATGACCATGTGACTTTCCAGTAAACACATACACCCATTTTTCATCTCATCCATTACATGGGCCAGATTTTAGAGCAACTGGCTTTACCTCAGAGCTGTTCCAAGGTCAAGCGGATTTATGCATCTCATGTTATTCATTAAAAATTTTTTTTTAAATAAATTTATTTATTTTAGTTGGGGGATAATTACTTTACAATACTGTAGTAGTTTTTGCCATACATTGACATGAATCAGCCATGGGTTTACATGTGTCCCCCATCCTGAACCCTCCTCCCACCTCCCTCCCCATCCCATCCCTCTGGGTCATCCCATTGCCCCAGCCCTGAGCATTTGTCTCATGCATTGAACCTGGAATGGTGTTCCATTTCACATATGATAATATACATGTTTCAATGCTATTGTCCCAGAACATCCCACCCTCACCTTCTCCCTCAGAGTCCATAAGACTGTTCTATGCATCTGTGTCTCTTATTCTGTCTCGCATATAGGGTTATCGTTACCATCTTTCAAATTCCATATATATGCATTAGTATACTGTATTGGTATTTTTCTTTCTGGCTTACTTCACTCTGTATAATGGGCTCCAGTTTCATCCATCTCAATAGAACCGATTCAAATGTATTTTTTTTAATGGCTGAGTAATATTCCATTGTGTATATGTACCACAGCTTCCTTATCCATTCGTCTGCTGATGGACATCTAGGTTGCTTCCATGTCCTGGCTATTGTAAACAGTTTTAAAAAGAAAAAAAAGGAAAAAAAATTCTACTTGATCAACTTAATTCCTTTTCTTTATCTTCCCTCCCTCATTCCCCTTCTCCTCCCACCTCTTTTCCAAGTTGTTTCACTTGCAGGATGTTACTGGTAATGAATCTCAGGATAAGGCAAACTTAACTTGTTTTCTCCTAAGTGTTTGAGTTCAAAATTCCTGTATCTAAAGAAATATAGTTAGAGTTATTAATAAAGAAAACCGATCTTAAAAAAAGCATTGGTCATGGGAGTCTATTTAAGCTTTAAGGACCTGCCACAACGGTCTTAGGGAATTTGGAATGAGTGGCATAAAAATAATTCTGAAAAACAAAGTGATTTTCTTCTGAATTCATTTCAATTAAAATGGAAGTAAATCAAAGAATGACTAAACAAATACATGGACAAAGAGAAAGAAGATATGATTGGAGGATCAATCCGAGCGTGTGGCGTCCCACAGTTAGGAGTTAGTTATAGAGAGAATAGTGGACGAATAGAGGGGTGGAAATTGTCAGAAAAATTACAAGAAAACCTTGAAAAAACAAAGGACAACTGCAGAAAGCGACCTACAGATTGAAAGGGCCCATCACAAGGAATGAAAAAGACATACCAACATCCATGATTACAAAATCCAAAAATACTGTTGTGAAAAAGTGATGCACAAAAAGGTTAAAAATAAGGAAATGGAATGAGAATCATTGGGCTTTTTAACTTCAATACTAAAAGCTAGGAGATAATGGAACAATGCCTTCAAAATTAAGGGAAGATGATTTTAAAACTAGAGTTCCATGGCTTGTCAAACAATCAATTAAACATGAGCCTAATATTGAGATATTTCAGACCTATAAGGCCCTCCTGTCCATCGTTTTCTGAGAAATGTTTGGAAGACGTGCTTCAGTAAAATGAGAGTAAAACAAAAAGTGAAAGCATGGGATCGGGAAATACGGAATTTTATGTAAGAAAAGAGTGAAAGGAAGCCCTCAGCAATCGCTCTACAGTCGGCCTGGAGAGCTGGGCCGAGGAAGCCACCGGAACAGAAATGGAGTGAAGATTGTCCGTTCTGGTTTAGTGCTTGGAAAAAACGGATGGGTTTTTCTTGCGACATTTGGAAAATCATAGTCTTAAATACATGGATTACTAAACAAAAGAAAAAGTGAGACAAATATCAACTCCAGAAAAAACAAGAAGTGGACAGGAAAGAAAATACTATGTGACTCAATAGCAGACTGTATTTACATCATGAAAATATTGTAAATATGGAGTACAATTTTACACCAAGTTATAAGACATGTTAAATTATATGGAGTTCCTATAACAGAGCAAAGTATAACAGAAGTTAATAGATAATATTTAATATTTAAAACTGAGAGACCAATAAATAGCAATGTAAGTAGTCTTTGCTGATAGGATAGTAAGGACCAAATACAATAGTAAAAGATTTGACAGTGGTTTACTGTAAGAAATAGAACTGGAATTTGGGAGTCAGTGGGGCAGGGAACTTGGTAATTGATTTTATAATCTTTTATTTGACTAACATTTTGCATTAGTTTTGAAAAGGAAATGTATGTATAGCCAGTTAACTTTAAAAGTTAAGAAGAGCAAGATATCTAAAGAAAGTGGAAGGGAAATATCAATAAAGACAAAACTGAAATAAAGTAAAATAAAAAAACATTAAAAACAGTAAAAATAAAACAAAATAATAAGAGCAGACAATAAAACTGAATCATTCTTACAAAAGCCCGATGCAACAGTAAAACTTTGGGCAAGTTTGATCCAAAAGATGAGAAAACAAATAAATAAACGAGACTAGAGGTAAAAAAGAGGTCATCCCTCTGAAGCAGGCAATGAAAACAGAAATTTTAAGAGGATAACTTGTGCATCTAGATGTCAAAATATGTCAAAATCTAGATGAAATCTAGATGATCTTTTAGCAAAATCAAGGGCTAGACACTTGACTAGATCTGTAACCACTGAGCAAACCGAACAAGTAACAAGAAAAGATACACAAAGTTCAGACAATTTTCAAGGCCGTTGCTTTTAAGTTCCAAGAGAGATAATTCATATTATTGTACAAAAAAGAAAATGATACACCAATCTCACTAAGAAATGTAATGTGAACATGCAGATAAAGCATGAATCAACTGAATTTAGTATTATGTTAAAAATAAGTATCCTAACGATGAACTAAATACATTTAACTAAGTGTTCAGAAAATTAAAATTCACTCATTCATTCATTAAACTAATATATACAGATTAATACATATATATTTAAAGTCACAAAATAACATAACTATTGCAATAGATGACTATTATTTTATTTTTATTTTTAAACTTAAAGAAGTCATAAACGACATTTATTACCTTGGTATATCATACTGGTCTTATTGCTGTTCCTTCACATTTCAGTGGTTTTCCGTCTTCCTCCCTCCACCCACAGTCTGGCTACACAGTGCCTTCTTGAACCGCTAGTTCACAGCAGCAGTAAGATTTTTTCCACACCTCTAATGCCATTCATTCACAGAGTCACAGTTCTGGTCCACAAACACTTCTCTATCGGAGGTTCAAAGCCTGCGAAAGAATTTGTAATAAACCAGGCCTCCCAGAGTGGCTAGCTCCAGTAAGATGACCATGGAAAGTAGCAGCTTGTTGGTTGTTACTTTTCTGGACCTTGAGCGGAGAATCTTCCGACTTCTGCTCAAGTTTTCACTTGTATTTACCAGTCTACTCTTGGTACGTTCCAACTGGTCACGTTGCTCCCCCAGCTCTTCTATGATTTCTGAGCCAATCTGGTCAGTCTCTGCAGCAATACGATGAGAACGGTCAATACTCTGGGTGGCCTGGTTCAGGCTGTCAGTGCCTTGCAGAAGCAATGCCCTTTGAGACTGTAGCCGATTCATATGCTCGTTCTCCACAGCGTATGTACCACATTTCATGTCTCCTCCGGCCCCAGGAGTGGCTGTCAAAGGTGTATTTCTCACTTCTCGATGGAGTTTGGCAAGGTCCTTCCGGTAGGTTCGAAGCCTAGACATCATAGGGTTACGAAAAGATAGGGGTGCATAACGTAGTTCCTCTCCCATCTCTGCCAGCGTTTCATTTGCTTCCTGTTGCTTTTCATCGAAATCTCTGATTAACTTCTTCTCTTCTGCCCCTGCCATCCCAGGAGCCGCTCCGGCACCCCTCGTGGGTCCTCCTGGAGGCCGCGGAAGATCTCCTGCAGTTTCTCGAAGTGCTCCGAGGAGGCAGAGGAGGTGCCCAGGCGCAGACCGCTCGAGCCACGGGCGCCGAGATTCTGGGCGCACGGCCCGTTCCTACTCCACCGTCGGCCGCCCAGCCCCGCAGGCATCACGGCGACCGCCGCCACAGTCGCCCAAGACGAGGCGCTTCAATAGATGACTTTTAAAAACTAGTTACTTTAACATCTGGTTCTGATTCCTAAATTTCAGTAAATTTATAAAAGTGAGGAGAAGGCAATGGCACCCCACTCCAGTGTTCTTGCCTGGAAAATCCCATGGACAGAAGAGCCTGGTGGGCTGCCGTCTACGGGGTCGCACAGAGTCGGACACGACTGAAGCGACTTAGCAGCAGCAGCAGCAATGGTGAAACAGTTTGAAATATCCCCATTTATATCATGGTTAATTAAGATACTTATTACTACATGTGGTATTCAATGTTATTTTTTAAATTCTAGTCAATATTTGAGATAGATAAATAAAAAGGACAGATAAAAGGTAACAACAGAACTATTTTTATTTTTTAGTTAATATGGTTGTCTAAACAACACAATTTGTTTACATATTGAAAAATTATACCTTGTTAAGAAATTAAAAACCTACAATTGGGATTTCCTGGAAGTCCAGTGGTTAAGACTTCACCTTCCAATGCAGGGGATGCGGGTTCGTTCCCTGATTGGGGAGCTGAGATCCCATATGCCTCATGGCCAAAAGAGCAAAACATAAAATTTTTAACAGAAGCAAAAAGAAAAAAACCCAGAATCAATATGGCAACAAATTAAAGACTTTAAAAATGTTCCACATTTAAAAAAAAAATTCTTAAAAAAACCCCTACAACTAATAAAAGAGTTGAATCAGATAGATGGCTATAAGATATATAAGCAAAAATCAATACTTTTTCTATATACCAGAAATAAAATTATAAAATATAATGGAAAAATTCACTTTTCAGAAATAGAAAAAGTAAAAAAATCATAAATTACCTAGGAATATGCCTAATGGAAATTGTGGAAGATCCATAAATACCCAAAATCCATAAAGATACAAATTTTTCTGAAGGGATTAGAGGAAGACCTACATAAATGGAAGACATACTTGGTTCCTGGGTAGGAAGAATCAATAATCTATCATCTCGCCGAATGAGTTTTATATATTAGCCACCGATCCCAAGAGATAATCTTTGGTATCTGCATAGCTAAATACTCCATCTTCTTCAAGTTTTGTTTAACTGCTTCTTTCTCAGTGAGGCTTTTCCTGATCACACCCACTGTTCAAAGCTTCCACCTGCCACCCCAATCCAGAACTCAGACTCCCTTACCAAATTCCCCTTAGCTCAGTTCAGTTCAGTTGCTCAGTCGTGTCTGACTCTTTGCCACCCTATGGATTGCAGCACACCAGGCTTCCCTGTCCATCACCAACTCCCAGAGCCTACTCATACTCATGTCCTTTGCATTGGTGATGCCATCCAACCATCTCATCCTCTGTTGTCCCCTTCTTCTCCTGCCTTCAATCTTTTCCATCATCAGGGTCTTTTCAAATGAGTCGGTTCTTCACATCAGGTGGCCAAAGTATTGGAGTTTCAGCTTCAGCATCAGTCCTTCCAATGAATATTCAGGACTGATTTCCTTTAGGATGGACTGGTTGGATCTCCTTGCTGTCCAAGGAACTCTCAAGAGTCTTCTCCAACACCACAGTTCAAAAGCATCAATTCTTCGGCGCTCAGCTCTCTTGATAGTCCAACTCTCACATCCATACATGACTACTGGAAAAACCATAGCTTTGACTAGACTGACCTTTGTTGGTAAAAGTAATGTCTGTTTTTTAATATGCTGCATAGGTTGGTCATAACTCTTCTTCCAAGGAGCAAGCGTCTCTTAATTTCATGGTTGCAGTCACCATCTGCAGTGATTTTGGAGCCCAGAAAAATAGTCTCTCACTGTTTCCATTGTTTCTCCATCTATTTGCCGTGAAGTGATGGCATGCCCCTACTTTTCATCTTTTTTCCATAGCATACCTGCCCTCTGATGACCACATAATTACTCATTATATTTATTGTTTATTGCCAGCCATACCCTGCCACATGTAAATGCCATGAGGGCAGGAAACATTCCTTGTATTATTCATGGCCCAATGCCTTATGTCTGACATAGGAAGTTGCTCATTAGATACTGCAAGTATTTTTCTGACATTGTCAACTGCATTTGAATCCTGTTGGAGATGAATTTGCCATATGGAAGTTAGTGTTTTGTGTAGCAAAAGTTTTTAGCAGCAAAATCTAGTTTCTTAGTCAATTCAGAGCAATATAATAACAGCTTTTCTTTTGGTCTAATAGGTTAATAGTTTTTAAAATGAAAGTGAATTAAAATAAAAGCCCAAAGGTATTTTTAAAACTGGAAGAATACCTGTGCTAGAAGTATCGAGATAATAGAAAATACAGAAATTTCCCAATAGATATCAAAACATGATAGAAATGTGCAGAGTTTAATAGTATGAGAGTGGTATAAAAACAGACCAAAGAATTAATAAGGAAGAACAGAGAAAGCAGCACCTTGCTTATGTACAATGGGAATTAAATACATGATAGAAATGCAGAAAATAATAATTTTAATAATTTAATAAAAATTATTGCACAGATAATTGATTAGATACTCCGAGAAAAAATAAAGTTACATCCTTTCTTTCTTCAGTTCAGTTCAGTTCAGTCGCTCAGTCGTGTCCGACTCTCTGCGACCCCATGAATTGCAGCATGCCAGGACTCTCTGTCCATCACCAACTCCCGGAGTCTACCCAAACCCATGTCCACTGAGTCACTGATGCCATCCAACCATCTCATCCTCTGTTGTCCCCTTCTCCTCCTGCCCCCAGTCCTACCCAGCATCAGGGTCTTTTCCATTGAGTCAACTCTTCGCATGAGGTGGCCAAAGTATTGGAGTTTCAGCTTCAACATCAGTCCTTCCAATGAACACCCAGGACTGATCTCCTTTAGGATGGATTGATTGGATCTCCTTGCAGTCCAAGGGACTCTCAAGAGTCTTCTCCAACACCACAGTTCAAAAGCATCAATTCTGCGGTGCTCAGCTTTCTTCACCGTCCAACTCTCACATCCATACATGATCACTGGAAAAACCATAGCCTTGACTAGACGGACTTTTGTTGGCAAAGTAACGTCTCTGCTTTTGAATATGCTATCTAGGTTGGCCATAACCTTCCTTCCAAGGAGTAAGCGTCTTTTAATTTCATGGCTGCAGTCACCATCAGCAGTGATTCTGGAGCCCAAAAAAATAAAGTCTGACACTGTTTTCACTGTTTCCCCATCTATTTGCCATGAAGTGATGGGACCAGATGCCATGATCTTAGTCTTCTGAACGTTGAGCTTTAAGCCAACTTTTTCACTCTCCTCTTTCACTTTCATCAAGAGGCTCTTTAGTTCTTCTTCATTTTCTGCCATAAGGGTGGTGTCATCTGCATATCTGAGGTTATTGATATTTCTCCCGGCAATCTTGATTCCAGCTTGTGTTTCTTCCAGCCCAGCGTTTCTCATGATGTACTCTGCATGTAAGTTAAATAAGCAGGGTGACAATATACAGCCTTGACATACTCCTTTTCCTATTTGGAACCAGTCTGTTGTTCCATGTCCAGTTCTAACTGTTGCTTCCTGACCTGCATACAGGTTTCTCAAGAGGCAGGTCAGGTGGTCTGGTATTCGCATCTCTTTCAGAATTTTCCACAGTGTATTGTGATCCACACAGTCAAAGGCTTTGGCATAGTCAATAAAGCAGAAATAGATGTTTTTCTGGAACTCTCTTGCTTTTTCGATGATCCAGCAGATATTGGCAATTTGATCTCTGGTTCCTCTGCCTTTTCTAAAACCAGCTTGAACATCTGGAAGTTCACGGTTCACGTATTGCTGAAGCCTAACTTGGAGAATTTTGAGCATTACTTTACTAGCGTGTGAGATGAGTGCAATTGTGCGGTAGTTTGAGCATTCTTTGGCATTGCCTTTCTTTGGGATTGGAATGAAAACTGACCTTTTCCAGTCCTGTGGCCACTGCTGAGTTTTCCAAATTTGATGGCATATTGAGTGCAGCACTTTCACAGCATCATCTTTCAGGATTTGCTTTTTTGCATTTCTTTTCTTTCTTCACAAATACAAAAAAAATCCAGGTAAATTTACAAATGAAATGTGTTCTTAAAAACTGTAAAATATTAGGCCAAAATGTAAATAATTATTACATAATCTTGGCAAGAAAGTCATTAAATTCAGAAACAAGGTAAAATTCAACAGATTTTTACTATGAATAGTAAAACAAAATCTTAGTTTCATGTGGCAAATATTCCATAAAAATATTTACAATCCATTTAATACACAGGGTAAATTCCAGTACTACATAAGGGGCTTAATACATGAAAGCCCAAGAACCCAATAGAAATGGAGTTGTCAAAGGATATTACAAGATAACAGATGTGTGAGTACACTCTTTAAACCAAATTCAGCATTGAAACCAGCCCAGGAAAAAGCCATAATGATAATCAGTTCATGATTATCAGCTGAGGAAACATATCTAAACCACAGAACATGACCCATTTGTGGGAGGGACTCACCATCATTCTATAAACACAGTGCCTGAAAAGGTACAGATACATAATGATGCCAGTACTTCTACTTGCGCTGAAGCCATGCTATTAATAAGATGCTCTACTCCAGTCACCCTTAGGGAAATGAAAGCCAGTTCTAGAGAAAAGTGCTAAGATTCTTAATGCTTCCAGCTATTTAGTCTCAGAATAGTGTCCTCTGATCCTATTTCACGTCAAAAACTGCTGCTCAAAATTGTGTTATCTTAAGAGTATAGTTAAAATACCACTAGAGAATAGGCCAGAAAAAAATCGATTCCATTTAAGAACATTTTTATTGAAGTTTAGTTGATTTACAATTCTGTGTTAGTTTCAAGTATACAGCAAAGTGATTCAGTTATACATATATCCAGACTTCCATGGTGGTTTGGTGGTAAAGAATCCACCTGCAATGCAGGAGACCCAGGTTCAATCCCTGCATCAGGAAGATCTCCTGGAGAAGGGAATGGCTACCCACTCCAGTATTCTTTTATGGAGAATTCCATGGGCAGAGAAGCCTGGTGGGCTATAGTCCATGAGGTCACAAAGAGTCAGACACGACTGAGCAACTATCACTTTCACCATATATATATATATACATACATATACATATTTACATGTATATATATATGTGTCTATATATATATACATTTTCAGATTCTTTTCCATACAGTCAGCAAAAACAAAAACAAGACCGGGAGCAGACTGTGGCTCAGATCATGAACTCCTTATTGCCAAACTCAGACTTAAATTGAAGAAAGTAGGGAAAACCACTAGGCCATTAAGGTATGACCTAGATCAAATCCCTTATGAGTATACCGTGGAAGTGACAAATAGATTTAAGGGACTAGACCTGATAGACAGAGTGCCTGATGAACTATGGACAGAGGTTCGTGACATTGTACAGGAGACAGGGATGGAAAAGAAATGCAAAAAAGCAAAATGGCTGTCTGAGGAGGCCTTACAGATAGCTGGGAAGAGAAGAGAAGCGAAAAGCAAAGGAGAAAGGGAAAGATATTCCCATCTGAATGCAGAGTTCCAAAGAATAGCAAGGAGAGATAAAAAAGCCTTCCTCAGTGATCAGTGCCAACAAATAGAGGAAAACAACAGATTGGGAAAGACTAGAGATCTCTTCAAGAAAATTAGAGATACCAAAGGAACATTTCATGCAAAGATAGGCTCGATAAAGGACAGAAATGGTATGGACCTAACAGAAGCAGAAGATATTAAGAAGAGGTGGCAAGAATACACAGAAGAACTGTACAAAAAAGATCTTCACGACCCAGATAATCACGATGGTGTGATCACTCACCTAGAGCCAGACATCCTGGAATGTGAAGTCAAGTGGGCCTTAGAAAGCATCACTACGAACAAAGCTAGTGGAGGTGATGGAATTCCAGTTGAGCTATTTCAAATCCTCAAAGGTGATGCTGTGAAAGCGCTGCACTCGATATGCCAGCAAATACGGAAAACTCAGCAGTGACCACAGGACTGGAAAAGGTCAGTTTTCATCCCAATCCCAAAGAAAGGCAATGCCAAAGAATGCTCAAACGACCACACAATTGCACTCATCTCACATGCTAGTAAAGTAATGCTCAAAATTCTCCAAGCCAGGCTTCAGCAATACATGAACCGTGAACTTCCTGATGTTCAAGCTGGTTTTAGAAAAGGCAGAGGAACCAGAGATCAAATTGCCAGTGTCCGCTGCATCATCGAAAAAGCAAGAGAGTTCCAGAAAAACATCTATTTCTGCTTTATTGACTATGCCAAAGCCTTTGACTGTGTGGATCACAATACACTGTGGAAAATTCTGAAAGAGATGGGAATACCAGACCACCTGACCTGCCTCTTGAGAAACCTGTATGCAGATCAGGAAGCAAGTTACAACTGGACATGGAACAACAGACTGGTTCCAAATAGGAAAAGGAGTACGTCAAGGCTGTATATTGTCACCCTGCTTATTTAACTTATATGCAGAGTACATCATGAGAAATGCTGGGCTGGAAGAAACACAAGCTGGAATCAAGATTGCGGGGAGGAATATCAATAACCTCAGATATGCGGATGACACCACCCTTATGGCAGAAAATGAAGAAGAACTAAAGAGCCTCTTGATGAAAGTGAAAGAGGAGAGTGAAAAAGTTGGCTTAAAGCTCAACGTTCAGAAGACTAAGATCATGGCATCTGGTCCCATCACTTCATGGCAAATAGATGGGTAAACAGTGGAAACAGTGTCAGATTTTATTTTTTTGGGCTCCAGAATCACTGCTGATGGTGACTGCAGCCATGAAATTAAAAGACGCTTACTCCTTGGAAGGAAGGTTATGGCCAACCTAGATAGCCAAAGCAGAGACATTACTTTGCCAACAAAAGTCCATCTAGTCAAGGCTATGGTTTTTCCAGTGGTCATGTATGGATGTGAGAGTTGGACAGTGAAGAAAGCTGAGCGCTGCAGAATTGATGCTTTTGAACTGTGGTGTTGGAGAAGACTCTTGAGAGTCCCTTGGACTGCAAGGAGATCCAATCAATCCATCCTAAAGGAGATCAGTCCTGGGTGTTCATTGGAAGGACTGATGTTGAAGCTGAAACTCCAATACTTTGGCCACCTCATGCGAAGAGTTGACTCAATGGAAAAGACCCTGATGCTGGGTAGGACTGGGGGCAGGAGGAGAAGGGGACGACAGAGGATGAGATGGTTGGATGGCATCACAGACTCGATGGACATGGGTTTGGGTAAACTCTGGGAGTTGGTGACAGACAGGGAGGCCTGGCGTGCTGCAATTCATGGGGTTGCAAAGAGTCGGACACGACTGCACGACTGAACTGAACTGAACTGATTGAGTATAGTTCTCTTGTTGTTTACCTATTTTATGGGACCTTGTTGTCTACCTATTTCATATATTGTAGTGTATATCTGTTAATCGCAAACTCCTAATTTATCTGCCCTCTACCCTTTTTTCTTTCCCCGTTGGTAACCATAGTTTGTTTTCTAGGTTTGTAATTCTGTGTTTGTTTTGTAAATTAGTTCATTTGTATCTTTTTTTAGATTCCTCATATAAGTGATATCATATGATATGGTCTTTTTCTGACTTACTTCATTTAGTATGATCATCTCTAGGCTCTAGGACCACCCATGTTACTGAGAATGGCATTATTTCATTCTTTTTCACGGCTGAGGATATACCAATACACACATACACACACACACACACACATATATACACACACATACGTACACATATATACCACATCTTCTTTATCATTACTCTGTCAATGGCCATTTAGGTTGCTTCCATGTCTTGGCTATTGAATTAGAGTTTTCTCCAGATATATGGCCAGGAATGGGTTTACTCTATCACTTAGTAATTCTATTTTTATTTTTTTAAGGAACCTCCATATTGTTCTCCATAGTGGCTAAGCCAATTTACATTCCCACCCAGAGTGTAGAAATGTTCCTTTCTCTACACAGCCTCCCCAGTACAAACTCTCTGTAGCCTTTTGATGACGACCTTTCTGACTGGTGTTAGTTGGTAGGTACCTCACTGTAGTTTTGGTTTACATTTCTCTAATAATTAGTGATGGGGCTTCCCTGGTGGCTAGGTGGTAAAGAATCTGTCTGCCAATGTAGGAGACATGGGTTTCATCCCTGGGTCAGGAAGATCCCCTGGAGAAAGAAAGAGCAACCCACTCTAGTACTCTTGCCTGTAAAACCTCATGGACAGAGGACCCTGGAAGACTATAGTTCATGGGGTCGCAAAAGAGTTGGATATGACTTTGTGACTGAAGAACAATAATTAGTGATATTCAGCATCTTTTCACATGCCTGTTGGCCATCTGCATGTCTTATTTGGACAAATGTCTATCTAGGTCTTCTTCCCATTTTTTGATTGCATATTTAAAAATATTAAACTGTATGAGTTGTTTGTATGTTTCGGAAATTAATCCCTGTGGTAGCTTCATTTGTGGATGTTTCCCCCCAGCCTGCAGGCTGCCTGTCCATTTTGTTTACGGTTTCCTTTCCTGTACAAAAATGCTTTTAAGTTTAATTAGGTCCCATTTGTTCATTTTGTTTGTATTTCTGTTGCTCTAGGAGACAGATTCAAAAAATACTGCTGTTATTTATATTAAAGAGTGTTCTGCCTATCTTTCCCTCTGAGATTTTTATAGTGTCTAGTTTTACACTTAAGTCTTTAATCCATTTTGAATGTGTGTGTGTGTGTGTGGTGTTAGAGAATATTCTAATTTCATTATTTTACATGTAGCTGTCTAGTTTTCCCAGCACCACTTATTGAGGAGATGTTGTTTTGTGCCAGTACCATACTGTTTTGAATACTGTACCTTTGTAGTATTGTCTGAAGTCAGGGAGCCTGATTCCTCCAGCTCTGTTCTGCTTTCTCAAGATTATTTTTGCTATTCAGGGTTTTTTGTGTTTCCATACAAATTTTAAAATTTTTTGTTCTAGGTCTATGAAAAATGCCATTGGTAATTCGATAGGGATTGCATTGAATCTGTAGATCGCCTTGGATAGTATGGCCATTTAAACAATGTTGATTCTTCCAATCCAAGCAGACAGTATATCTTTTCATCTGTTTGTGTTGTGTTTAGTTTCTTTCATCAGCATCTTATAGTTTTCAGAGTATAGGTCTTTTCCCTCCTTTGGTAGGTCTATTCCTAGGTATCTCATTCTTTTTGATGTAACAGTTAAATTGATTCTGTTTTTAAAGCCACAATTTATTACCTGTGACTTTGGAAATGTAAGTTTCCTTAACCTCCTTGATTTCCTTATCAGCAAAATGGTGTCAGAGCACTTGCTCGCTCACCCAGACCCTGGGGCTGCCGTGAACTTGTGATCATTGGACGCAAGTGAAAAATGGCTACACTGCAATGAAGACCACAGAGAAGAGAAAAAAACCAAGATTTTTATATTAACAAAAACCATTGGTAAAGACTGAAATTTTGTGGTCTTTTGGAAAAGTTCAGAGAGAATAGGGAATACATTTGTTTCCTGGATTATACACAGAAAAAATGGGACATGAAGAATTGAGGTAAACTTTTTACCCAAAATCATACAATGTCTTGCTTTCCACTGTATATTTTCTCTAGAATACTTTAATAGCACTTATATTCACTAAAATCACAAAAGGAAGCCAGCCATTACATCCTTAGTTTTGAAATCAAGACATTTTATTTGGAAGGTGTTGAGTTGTGTCCCAACCTAATGTGACTGTTTTTGGAGACACAGTTTTTAAAGAGGTAATTAAACTAAAATGAAGTTATCATAATGGGCCCTAATTTAATATGACTCGTGTCCTTATGAGAAGAGGATATTGAAGACAGATTGGTTCAGAGGGAGGACTCATGTGAAAACACAGGGAGAAAATGACCGTCTAATTCACATGCAAAATAGTGAAATTTGACCCTCGTCTTACATAAGACACAAAAATCAGCTCTTTAATTGAAGACTTAAACATAAGATCTGAAACTATAAAAACCCTAGAAGAAAAATTAGGGGAAAAGCTTCATGACGTTCATCTTGGCAATGATTTCCTGGATATGACCTCAAAATCATAAACAACAAAGGCAAAAATACACAAGTTGAACTACACCAAGTTAAAAAGGTTTTACACAGCAAAGGGAGCAATCAACTGAGTGAAAAGGCAACTTACATAATGGGAGAAAATATTTGAAAACAGTTTATATGATAAAGGGTTAATATCCAAACGATACAAGACATTCTTACAACTCAATAGCAAAAAAGCAAATAAACCGATTAAAAATGGGCAAAAACACTTGAAAAAACATTTTTGAAAAAGATTTAAAATAGCCAACAAACATGAAGAACAGCATTAAGCATTAAGTATCTGTATAGTATAATATATAAAAAGATGCTCAACACGACACTAGTCTTCAGGGGAATATAAATCAAAACCATAACATGATGTCACCTCACACCTATGAGGATGGTTATTATCAAAAAGTGAAAAGAAAACAAGTGTTGGTGAGGATGTGGAAAAATTGAAGTTCTTGCACACTGTTGGTAGGAATGTAAAACGGTGCAGATGCTATGGAAAACTACAGACGTTCCTTAAAACATTTTAAAATGAAGTTACCAAATTATCTAGCAATTCTACTTCTGAGTGTGTGTACAAAAGAACTGAAATCACTATCTGGAAGAGCTGTTTTCAGTCCCATGATCATTGCAGCATTACTCACAATAGTCAAGATATGGAAATAAGCTAAATGTCCACCAAAGGATGAAGGAACGAAGAAGCTGTGAGATAAATATATAATGGAATATTATGCAGCCTTTAAAAGGAAATTTTGCTAAATTTGACCACACAGCTGAATCTGGAGGACACTCAACTAAGCGAAATAAGCCAATCACAGGAGGACAAACACTGTATGATTGCACTTAACATGAGGTATCTAAAATAGTCAGACCTTAGAAGCCAAGAAGAAATGTGATTGCCAAGAGGAATGTGGAAAAGGAATCAGTGAGTTGCTTTCAGTGAGTTTATCATTTCAGTTTTGGAACGTGAACAAGTTCTAGAGGTCTATACACAACTTGTGCCTGTGATTAACAATACTGTATTGTGTACTTAGAAATTAAGAGGGTAGATCGCATGTTAGGTGTTTTTACCACAACTAGAAAAGTGTTTTAAATATGAAAGACAAACAAAAGATGGCCATCTCTATACCAAGAAGAGAAGCCTCAGAAGAAATCAATTCTACTGACACCTTGAACTTGTACTTCTTAGCTCCTGAGCTATGAGAAAAATACATGTGTATTGGTTCAGCTCCCCAGGGCATGTTCCAGCAGCCCCAGCAAACTAACACAGAAGGATCCTTCTTATTGTTGTAAATCTGTTTTTTAAGGGAATTCTTTACCAAGCTGCATGTACAGAGGCAATGATATCAGTCTGTTTTTCCAGAAGTAGGGAAATTGCTCTTTCTTTGCGGAGCTCTAGATTCACACCTCTAAGTCAACTTTCTGAGCCCAGGATGTTTAAATCCTGATTAAGTGCATGTGATGAATAGAGAATGCATTAACCAATTTGTGGTAGTTTTGTGTATTTACATGACCTGGTTACACACACTTTCCTTAAATCCTCAGCTGCATAGACCCCATTAATAAAGAAGTGACATGTGGAGAGGTGACAGGGGTACAAGTTATAAATAGACTGTCTAGGCCCTGGGGGTGGGGGTGGGGAGGAAGGCGGGAGGCTGCGATAAGCCACACCATGGTGAGGACAGTAACCATTTCCTAGCCAAGCACCACACAACTGTCTCACACGAACAAGTGGAATGCTTTGAAAGTTTCTAACTTGGACATACACAATACAGTATTGTTAATGACAGGCGCAAGTTCGGTGCAGTTCTAGATTATGGCCAGGGGAGACTATCTATAATGGTGCTTCTCAAATGTAATATGCCTACAAATTTTTTTTATAAAAAAGGATGTATGTGTGAATATACTTATTTTTAAAATTTTTTATTTTATATTGGACTATAGTTGATTTACAATGTTGTATTAGTTTCAGGTGTACAGCAGAATGGTGCAGGTATACATATGCATGAAGATCTTATAAAATGCAGATTCTGGTTCAGACAGGCCCGGGGTAAGGCATGAGATTCTGCACTTCCAAAAGCTCCCAGGTAATATCAAAGCTGCTGGTTTGAGGACAACACCTTGAGTAGAATTTGCACTACTCAAAAAAAAAAAGAAAAGAAAGTAGACCATGGAGGCATTACAAGGAAATGTAGAACCTAGAGCAACTAGAGAAAGAAGAACAAACACAACCAAAAGTTAGTAGAAGGAAAGAAATCATAAAGATCAGAGCAGAAATAAATGAAATAGAGACAAAGACAATAAAAGATCGCTGAGACTAAATGTTGGTTGTTTGACAGGATAAACTAAATTGATAAACCTTTAGCAAGACTCATCAAGAAAAAAAGAAAAATTTAGAGCTTTATTATTAATTTAAAGAAGTACAAATCAATAGCCAGTTGGGGAAGAATGCTGTTACCTTAATGAAATACAAACTGAAAGGACCAGGCAGCATGCTTTTCTTATGCATTTGGCAAAGCTCTGAAGATTCTGTGACACGTGATAGGAGACAGTCTGCAAGTCTCCCATGGGTCAATGGTTAGAATGCTAATTAAAACAACTTTGAAAGTGAGGATCTGACCCTATCTATTAAAACTATAAAGGCCTATAATTTAGACCCCAATATTTTCACTTCTGGGCTTCCATGGTAGCTCAACTGGTAAAGAATCTGCCTCCAATGCAGGAGACCCTGGTTCAATTCCTGGTCTGGGAAGATCCCCTGGAGGAGGGCATGGCAACCCACTCCAATATTCTTGCCTGGGGAATCCCCATGGACAGAGAAGCCTTGCAGGCTACAGTCCGTAGGGTAACAAAGAGTCAGACATGACTACCCCAGTGTTCATCACAGCACTGTTTATAATAGCCAGGACATGGAAGCAACCTAGATGTCCATCGGCAGATGAATGGATAAAAAAGTTGTGGTACATATACACAATGGAATATTACTCAGTCATTAAAAAGAATACATTCGAATCAGTTCTAATGAGATGGATGAAACTGGAGCCTGTTATATAGAGTGAAGCAAGTCAGAAAAAAAAACACCAGTACAGTATATTAATGCATATATATGGAATTTAGAAAGATGACCCTATATGCGAGACAGCAAGAGAGACACAGATGTATATATAGAACAGTCTTTTGGACTCTGTGGGAGAAGGCGAGGGTGGGATGATTTGAGAGAATAGCATTGTAACATGTATATTACCATATGTGAAACAGATCGCCAGTCCAGGTTCGATGCATGACACAGGATGCTCAGGGCTGCTGCACTGGGATGACCCTGAGGGATGGGATGGGGAGGGAGGTGGGAGGAGGGTTCAGGATGGGGGACACATGTACACCCATGGCTGATTCATGTCAATGTATGGCCAAAGAACTATGATATTGTAAAGTAATTAGCCTCCAATTAAAATAAATAAATTAAAAAAAAAAGAGACACGACTGAGTACACATTCACTTTTGCAAATGTATTCTACAAATTTAGTCACATTTGTGCAAAAACATACCCTATATATTTTTTCATAAAAAAGGATGTATGTGTGAATATACTTATTTTTAAAATTTTTTTATTTTATATTGGACTTTAGTTGATTTACAATGTTGTATTAGTTTCAGGTGTACAGCAGAGTGGTTCAGTTATACATATGCATGTATCTGTCCTTTTTCAAATTCTTTTCCCATTTAGATTATTACAGAGCCCTGGGCAGAGTTCCCTGTGCTATGCAGTAGGTCCTGTTAATTATATATTTTAAATACAGTAGTGTATAATTAAATGTCAATCCTAAACTCCCAATCTATCCTTCCACATCCCCTTTGATAACTGTAAGTTTGTTTACTAAGTCTGTGAGTCTATTTTGGTTTTGTAAATAAGTTTATTCATATCATTTTTTTTAAGATTCCACATATAAGCAATGTCATATGATATTTGTCTTTCTCTTTCTGACAGAAAATCCAGTCATCATGGTTAACTCAAGAATGGTGAGATCCAGGAACTATATTTAATATCCTGTGATAAACCATAATGGAAAACAACATGAAACAGAATGTATATACACAAAACTCCTGTGAATTCCTGAGAGAAAAACAAATTTTTTTTTTCATCTGTGGTTCTTTATAACTCACTAGCTTAGCGAAGTACACAAACTAAGGAAATCGAGTTTTACAGCTGGATGTTTTCAATTCTGCGTTTGAGCAAAACAGCGTATAGGGTTCTTCCCCCACCTCCCTTTCCGACACTCCCTTTAGCAAAAATACTCCTCTGGGCAGAGTGACCGTACAGTTTGGCACAACTCTTTTCAGATCCCCCAGTTCTCTTTACAAAATCCCCAACTCTTTATAAATCCCCCCAGTTTTCTGCAGGGAAGTAATGGGGTGGCCAGAATCCGCAGTCCAGTGCCCAGGGCAGCATCTCTAGCTTTCCTTTTATTTGCAGAAAAAAAGCTTGGAGAAAAGGGACGCCTGGTCTCTATATTCATTCTGTTCACATCTCTGCCATCACATCCCACAGTACCTGTTCAATTTTCTCAAAAAATTGGGGATCCTCAGGTCATGGAGAAGTTGGCTTCTTCCATGATTGCCTGCCACGAGCTGTGTGTGTTTCTATTAATCACATTCAGTTCAATTCAGCTGCTCAGTCATGTCCGACTCTTTGAGACCCCATGGACTGCAGCACGCCAGGCTTCACTGTCCATCACCATCTCCCGGAGCTTACTCAAACTCATGTCCACTGAGTCGGTGATGCCATCCAAGCATCTCATCCTCTGTCATCCCCTTCTCCTCCTGTCCTCAATCTTTCCCAGCATCAGGGTCTTTTCAAATGAGTCAGTTCTTTGAATTAGGTGGCCAAGGTATTGGAGTTTCAGCTTCAGCATCAGTCCTTCCAATGAATATTCAGGACTGTTAGGATGGACTGGTTGGAACTCCTTGCAGTCCAAGGGACTCTCAAGAGTCTTCTTCAACACCACAGTTCAAAAGCATCAATTCTTTGGGGCTCAGCTTTCTTTATAGTCCAACTCTCACATCCATACATGACTACTGGAAAAACCAAAGCTTTCATTAGACGGCTCTAATGCCACCAACTCTTCCATTACAACCCTTTTCTCCCTGCATGGTGGTTTTAAAAATTATTTTTTAAAGAGACGCAACATAGGATCCAATTAGGCTTTAACCAAAGCTGGGAGAGGGCTCATCTGCATTTTGAAATCTCAGAAATATCAGTTCTAGTCCTGTCCCTCCAGGAAAGAAAAAAGGGTATTTCAGCCCAGACTGCAAATAGAGAGCTGGGCTAAATGGTAGAAAGTCAGAAAACAGAGGAGATGGGCAGAGTGCAATGAAGAGCATTTGGGGAAACCAGTGCTATTCCCAAGGAAAATGGCTAAAGTGCCAGGCTTATCTTTAGTTTTTGCATTTCTCACGTATGCTGGCTGCAAAGAGAAATTCTGTGACTGGAGTATAATCACGTCTTTCTTTCCAACCTCTTAAATATGGATGCTCTTTGCAGTCAACACAAGGAGATCATCCTGTCATATCCCACTGTCCAAAATAAAGCTCAGCAGGTCTAGAAGTAACACACATCATCTAATGACTAATGACTCAATGAGGCCTGAGCAAGATCCAGCTCAGTCTATCTCCCCATGAATTGGTGTTGTTGGTAGCTTTTTTCCAAACTTCAGAGAAGAAGCTAGATTTTAAAACTAATCATTGTAACATTAAAAAAGTCACCAGTCTGCAATCTTTATCTTTCCTTAGCGCTGCTGTTGGTCATTATTGCTTTTAACTTTTCCTTATGTTGGTGATTTCTTTTTCTCTAAATTTTTCCTTAAGAGAAGTAAGTTAATAGAAAGAATAAAGACATCAAAACAAGAGCCAGAAAATCATCTTGGACTTGGAAGGACAGTATTGATGGGAACCAAGGAGGGGGCTAGAGCACGTGGGCCCTCCGAGAAGACAATCAATAACTTTGGCAGGGTCTGACCTGGCTTGGCTTTTGTTAATGAAATCCTCTCCCCGCTGGAGCCACAGGAAGGAGATGAATTGAGAGTGCTAGCTCATCGCAGACTGTCCTGTGCTGTATTTCTCCTCCTTCAACCTTTGAAAGGGAAGGCTGCCCACTGACTTGGATGGGATACTTGAAAACTCAGTGCTTGAACCTACTCCAGCTTTCCAAGGCCCAAGTGTCACTGCTGCTGCTGCTGCTGCTAAGTCGCTTCAGTCGTCTCCGACTCTCTGCGACCCCATAGACGGCAGCCCACCAGGCTCCGCCGTCCCTAGGATTCTCCAGGCAAGAATATTGGAATGGGTTGCCATTTCCTTCTCCAGTGCATGAAAGGGAAAAGTGAAAGTGAAGTCACTCAGTCGTGTCCGACTCTTAGCGACCCCATGGACTGTAGCCTACCAGGCTCCTCCATCCATGGGATTTTCCAAGCAAGAGTTCTGGAGTGGGGTGCCATTGCCTTCTCCGCAAGTGTCACTGAATTTGCCTAAATAACATTTGTCTGAGAATCTCTCTTGTATCTAATGGAGTTTCAGATTCAAGGGCCCATGGAGAAAGAGTTTCAAGCTGGGTGAGATGAGTAGTCTCATGTTAGTGAGATCATCAATTTAATCTCCGTGGGTGGGTGGTGGTGGTAGAGAAATAAGTGGTTAGGGAGATGGGAATGAAGGAAAGACCCCATCCTTGGTGTCAGGAGGACTGGGGTTTAGAATCATCTTCTTGTTTTCTGAGGGCTTTCATTGAACACAAAATCATTTAACAACTGGACTAGACCCTAAAGTATTGGGTTGGCCAAAAAGTTCATTCAGGGTTTTCCATAACATCTTACTGGAGAAACCAAATGAACATTTTAGCCAACCCAATATCACTGAACTCATTTCTAACTTTTTAATTCTATGTTGTACCAATCCATAAGTCCAGAGATACTCAAAGAATGAAAGTCCAGGGTTATTTTTTGAGAAAAAAATGGCTAGAAAGAGTTACTTATCTCCACATTACAGCTCTTCATTCGGCAGATGGCCTTGAGCATCTTGAACTTGAGTCCATGGTGACAGTCTTTCTTTCACGAATTTTACTCCATTTGCTAGTTTGGAGAAATCTTTTTAAAAATTCTTTCTTCTCTTCCTTTTTCCATCTCCTACACACAGCTACCACCTCAATTGTTTTTTCTCACCTAATATGCCCTCGTGTGATTCCCACACAAAAGTGTGAAAATGACTTGATCTGAACAGCCACTGACACAGCAGGTAAATTCCATCATGGTTGGATGGGAGATTTTTGTACTTGTTTTCTTCTTGAAAGTTCCACTAATAATGTCACAAACAAATGTCCTTGCAGTATATTTTCTTCCTTAAGCTTCCAGAAGTAGTGTCACTGACAAAAAGTCACAGGAAAACACAGTCTCGGTGTGTGCTATTAGAATTTGGGTTTTTCCCTAATTTGTTTCATCATTTATGGTGGGTGTCTGGTAGAGTGAGAAAAATTCCGAGAGTAGCCCTCTAAAAAGGTTAAAATCTATGCATTTGGCAAATATTTGTTGAACATTTAAGGTGTGCCAAGCATTGTGAAAGGTATACAAAAAATTATATACATAGCAGTGGCAGAACCTACTGGCTTTCGATTCCAGTAGCGCTTTTAATCATTTTTGTCATACTCAACCATCAGCATGTGAGTGGGTGTACTCTCCCTCAGTCGTGTTCAACTTTTTGCGACCCTGTAGCCTCCCAGGCTCCTGTGTCCATGGGATTCCCCATGCAGCAATACTGGAGTGAGCTGCCATTGCCTTCTCCAGGATCTTTCCAACCCAGGGATCAAACCCACATCTTCTGAATCTCCTGCATTGGCAGGTAGATTCTTTACCATTGAGCCACCCATCAGCACAACCATTGGCAAATTACATCAGTCTGTCTTCTTCAAAACAGATACAGAATATGATTCCTGAGCCACCATCATCTTTTACCTGGGTCATTGCAACAGCTTCCTAACTGGCTCCAGCACCCCTGGGTCCTCCTACAGTCTAGACTCTATGAAGGACAGAGTGATGGTTGTAAACCACGTTGGCTCGTGACACTATTCTTAACTCTCACCAGTGCCGTCCCATCTGACTCAGTGGAAATGTTGTGTCCTAGGGTCCCCTAAAGAGCCTCTTGATGAAAGTGAAAAAGGAGAGTAAAAAATTTGCCTTAAAACTCAACATTCAGAAAACTAAGACCATGGCACCTGGTCCCATCACTTCACGGCAAATAGATGGGGAAACAGTGGAAACAGTGACAGACTTTATTTTGGGGGTCCAAAATCACTGCAGATGGTGACTTCAGCCATGAAATTAAAAGATGCTTGCTCCTTGGAAGAAGAGTTATGACCAACCTAGACAGCATATTAAAAAGCAGAGACATTACTTTGCCAACAAGGTCCGTCTAGTCAAGGCTGTGGTTTTTTCAGTAGTCATGTATGGATGTGAGAGTTGAACTATAAAGAAAGCTGAGCACTGAAGAATTGATGCTTTTGAACTGTGGTGTTGGAGAAGACTCTTGAGAGTCCCTTGGACTGCAAGGAGATCCAACCAGTCCATCCTAAATGAAATCAGTCCTGAATATTCACTGAAAGGACTGATGCTGAACTGAAACTCCAATACTTTGGCCACCTGATGTGAAGAGCTGACTCATTTGAAAAGACCCTGATGCTGGGAAAGATTGAAGGCGGGAGAAGGGGATGACAGAGGATGAGGTGGTTGGATGGCATCACCAACTCAATGGACATGAGTTTGGGTAAACTCCGGGAGTTGGTTATGGACAGGGAAGCCTGGCGTGCTGCAGTCCATGGTGTCTCAAAGAGTCGGACATGACTGAGCGACTGAACTGAACTGAACGGAGGGTCCCCACTCGCAGAGCTCTCCCTACGTGGCTGGCCCCTCTCAAGCTTTTCTGTTTCAGCCATGTGGGTCCTTCAAGCATGTCAAACACCCTCCTGCCTCAGGGCCTTTGCACTGCCTATTCTGTTTGTCTAATGTACACAGCCCTCAGACACATCAACAACAGCCTGCCCTGTGGCTTCCTTCAAGTCTCCACTGAAATGTTACTTAAAGTGGAGACTTTCTCGACTACCAGTTTCCTGATTTATTTGTGTATTTACTCTCTTCATGTGAGGTCCATGAGGGTATGATCTGTGTCCATTTTGTTCATTATTTTACTCCTAGTGCCTGAAAAGTGCTTGGCACATAAACTATGCTCAATAAATAGTGGTGGAACCCGGACTTCCCTGGTAGTTAAGACTCCATGCTTCCAATGCAAGGCCATGGGTTTGATCCTAGTGGGGGAACTAGACATGGAATAGTGGGCTGGTTCAAAATTGGGAAAGGAGTACATCAAGGCTGTATATTGTCTCTCCGCTTATTCAACTTATATGCAGAGTACATAGTGTGAAATGCAGAGCTGGATGAAGCACAATTTGGAATCAAGATTGACGGGAGAAATATCAGCAACCTCAGATATGCAGATGACACAACCATATGGCAGAAAGTGAAGAGGAACCCCTTGATGAAGGTGAAAGAGGAGCGTGAAAAAACTGCCTTAAAACTCAACATTCAGAAAACTTAAGATCATGGCATCTGATCCGATCACTTCATGGCAAATAGACAGGGAAATGATGGAAACAATGAGACTTTATTTTGGGGGGCTCCCAAATCACTGCGGATGGTGACTGCAGCCATGAAATTAAAAGACTTGCTCCTTGGGAGAAAAGCTATGACAAACATAGACAGTGTATTAAAAAGCAGAGACATCACTTTGCCAACAAAGTTTGTATCATCAAAGCTATGGTTTTTCCAGTAGTCATGTATGGATGTGAGAGTTGGACCATAAAGAAGGCTGAGTGCCAAAGAACTGATGCTTTTGAACTGTGGTGCTGGAGAAGACTTTTGAGAGTCCCTTGGACTGCAAGGAGATCAAACCAGTCAATCCTAAAGGAAATCACTCCTGAATATTCATTGGAAGGACTGATATGAAGCTGAAGCTGCAGTACTTTGGCCACCTGATGCAAAGATCTGACTCACTGGAAAAGACCCTGATGCTGGGGAAGATTGAAAGCAGGAAGAGAAGGGTACAACAGAGGATGAGATGGTTGGATGGCATCACTGACCCAATGGACATGACTTTGAGCCAACTCCAGGAAATAGTGAAGGACAAGGAAGGCTGGCGTGCTGCAGTCCATGGGATTGCAAAGAGCTGGATGTGACTGGGTGGCTGAACAACAAAATCAAGGTAGGTACTTCACCTTGCTGCTGTATTCCCAGCAGTTAGACTAGTGCAAGGCACACAGTAAGCACTCAGTGAGGATCTACTGACTGAGTGTTCAATGAATACATGAATAACGGTTGAAGCATGTATCTTCTATATACCAACAACCAGATTTAGAATTTCTATTCAACTTAAGAAATGTTTTAAATGTTTTTCTCTAACTGCGATATCAGTTAAACTACACACACACACACATTTTATATATTTTTATATATTTTTAAAGTACCCAGGTGTTCCCTTCTTGAAAGTGAGAGTCCTAGGTACTTCTTGCTGGTTCTAAGTGGTTCCAGATGAGGGTGGATCATGTAACTCCTGAGTTTCTACTTTGCTCAGAAGCACAAGAGCTTAAAGAAGATTTGGAGAAGCAGTTGAAGAGTGGAGGAGAAGTTTGAGAAGCCAAAAGGAAGACTTAAAGATAACAAGATGAGCATAAAGATAACCAAATGAGTATAAAGATCACCCACAACACCAACTATTGTAACTGTTATGCAACAGTGGACTCATACTGTTACGACCCCAGGTTCTTGGCCTCCTTAATCAATAGAAATTGATAAGAGGCCAGACAAGAAATTCAGGCAAGGCTTTACTGGGGGCTCCTGCTGCAGCAGCGGGCAGTGAGATCAAGAAACAGGTTCCTTTGCTCGCTCACCGAGGTGGGGTGAGATCGCTTCTTTTCTGGGGTGAGGGCAGGCGTGTGCCCAAGGGTCGGGCTGAAGGGGTGGCTTAGGTGGTCTGCTCATCCCTTTGGTGGTATTGAGTGCAGCACCCTTCTTTTGTCCCCAGCTTCTCAGAAGTGGCAGTTGGTCTTCGTGCTCTTTTCATATCTTGTTGTCCATTTGTTGTTTGTTGTTGTTTAGTTGGTAGGTCATATCTGCCTCTTTTGCGACCATAGCCCGCCAGGCCCCTCTGTCCATGGGACTCTCCAGGCAAGAATACTGGAGTGGGTTGTCATGCCCTTCTCCAGGGGATCATCCCAACCCAGGGATCGAACCTGGGTCTCCTGCATTGCAGGCAGATTCTTTACCATCTGAGCCACCTGGTTTAGTTCCTTCTAGTTTCTTTGTATTTTGTTGCTGGGAGATGTTTGTCCAGATGCAAGCACTGCAGCAAAGTGATCCAGGTCCCAGGTCCCAGCCTGTCTCAATGCCAGACATACGGTACTGCAGCTTCTTAAAATCACATCCTGGCCCTGTTTCCAGGTCTGCAAATATGGATCTATCTCATTCTTTTGTATGGGCATTTTCCCATCATATTATTGTAGCATAACTTATGTAGACATTCTCTTATCGATGACGTTTTAACAGTTTCCACTGTAACCTGCTCCTGCAGTGCATATGTTTGTACATATATCTTTATGTACTTGTGACACTATTACTTTATTTATTTATTTTTTTAATAAATTTATTTATTTTAGTTGGGGGCCAATTACTTTACAATATTGTAGTGGTTTTTGCCACACATTGACATGAATCAGCCATGGGTCCACACGTGCTCCCCATCCCGAACCCCCCTCCCACGCCCCCCATCCCATCCCCCTGAGCCATCCCACCGCCCCAGCCCTGAGCATCTGTCCCATGCATCGAACCCGGAATGGTGTTCTGTTTCACATATGATAATATACATGTTTCAATGCTATTCTCCCAGAACGTCCCACCCTCACCTTCTCCCTCAGAGTCCATAAGACTGTTCTATGCATCTGTGTCTCTTATTCTGTCTCGCATATAGACACTATTACTTTAGGAGAAATTCCTGAAGTTAGATTTGTTGCCGCCAACTTTTTCCTCAAAATGTTATACTTGTAAGTCTTTTAATAACTGGGAATGCTTCTTTTCTAGAACTTTTGCCTATATTGGCTCTTAACCTTTTAAATTTTTGCCACCGATAAGCAAAATGCCTTCTTACTGTTTTCAAAGTTGCATTTCCATGGTTATTGCCCAGGTTTACCCTCTTTTTCCATATCTACTGGTCCTTTGTATTTATTTTTGTGTGAATTGCATATTGCATCATACAGTTTTCTATTAGATTGACTTTTTCATATTCATTCGTATAAACCCATTTTATATTTTGATTGTTAACCCTTTATTTCTAATATTTTGCAAATGTTTTATCCTAGTCTGCCACTTTTATTTTTACTTATGTATTCTTTGCTTTAATAAAGCATTTAATACTTACACAGTTATATTTATTAGGTTTTGGCTTTGGAATTTTGAATTTTAAAGCTTTCCCAACCCCAAACTTAGAAAAGTAATGCCCAAACATTTTCTCTTAATACATTTCAAATTTTGGTCTTACATTTATATCTCTAATCCAGGTGAAATTAATTTTTGTGTATAAGCTAGCACCTATTTTCCTTATATATGGATTCCTGATTGCTTTAACACAATTTACTTCAATCCATTTTCTCCCTAGGATTTAAAATATTATCTTTAATATATATTAACTTTCTACTCATTCTTGAATTTCTCAAGATTTTGCTCCTATAACTGGCTCACCTGACAGTGTTAATCTTCTCATTATAACTCACTTTCCCAGCTATCTTGGCTATTTTCACTCATTTATTCTCTCAAGAGGACTCTAGAAGCAATTTTTCAAGTGAAAAACCAAACACACATATGAAATGACTGGGATTTATACTGAATCATCTTAAATTTATATATTTAGTGTTTCCATTTGGCGGTATGGCATATCTCTTCATTTAGACACTATTTCATGTCTTTCAATACAATTTTAGAGCTTCTTAGGTATTCTAATATTTTTATTGCCCTTTGGGGTACCACTTTCTACAATAACATTTTTCATTACACACCTTAAGAAACTAAATGTGTCATAGATTTTTTAAAAGTGTTGATTCAGTTTTGAAAATTGTGGGTTCTTCCTTTAATTTTTCGGCATTGGATTTACTGATGTTTTGTTTAGAAATCTTTACATGTATGTGAATATTTAATAACTCAGCAGTTTTCTTTCTAGGGCTATCACTTCTAGTTTTGATGTAAGAAATTTGTTCACCTGTGGTCTCAATAACATGGAATTACCTATTAGATATACTTTGAGCCTGGCACCCTTTCAAATGGTAGATCTTTGACAAGCTTTCATTTTCCTCTTTGGATTTCAGTCTACTTGACTTTTCTTTTTCTTGAGCATTTTCCCCATTTTATTTTGGTTATGTAGTCATTCATTCAAACTTGATTTTCAAATTTTTGACAAAAGGGATGCAAAATGTTACTTAACATTATTGGAACCTATTTCAAAATTGTTTTAATTCTTTCCTATTTCATTCCTAATGTAGTATTTTTTGTTTATTTTCCTCATTTATGATCTTACTTTAGTATATCAAGTATTTATCCATTATACTCAGGTATTTGAATAAGCTTATTTTAATCTCATTTATCAATTTTTCTTCGGAGAAGGCAGTGGCACCCCACTCCAGTACTCTTGCCTGGAAAATCCCATGGACGGAGGGGCCTGGTGGGCTGCAGTCCAGGGGGTTGCTAAGAGTCGGACACAACTGAGTGACTTGAGTGACTTCACTTTCACTTTTCACTTTCATGCATTGGAGAAGGAAATGGCAACCCACTCCAGTGTTCTTGCCTGGAGAATCCCAGGGACAGGGGAGCCTGGTGGGCTGCCGTCTATGGGGTCGCACAGAGTCGGACATGACTGAAGTGACTTAGCAGCAGCAGCAGCAGCAGCGTCAATTTTTCTTAATTTTTGTTTTCTTTATTAATCTTAGCTTTTAATTTAATTACTTCCTTCTATTTTCTTTTGGTTTATTTAGTATCCTTTCCCTTCTATTTCTAGTTTGCTTAGGTTTTTACTATGAATGCATGTTTAATTTTATCAAAAACTTTTTCTGCACCTGTGGAGATAATCATATGGTTATTTTTATCTGTTACTATGGTTCCACTGATTTTTAGATTTTAAAATAACATGCCCCAGGAACAACCATCTTGAATTATCCTTTTTATATACTGTTGAATTTAATTTACTTTCTTTTTTTGAAGATAATTTCCTTCTATGCTCATGTGGGATATTGGTCTGTAATTTTCTTTTCGCCATCGAAGTACTGCTAACCAAGCCCAACCCTGCTTAGCTTCTGAGGTCAGGTGCATTCAGGACAGTGTAGCTGCAGGCTACAATTTTCTTATCTTAGAACATCTTTGGTTTGGAGTCAGAATAATGGAAGCGTTTTTCCCTCTTGTAATTTCTGGAATAATTTGTGAATGAATGATGTTATTTCATCTTTACATGTTAGAATTCATCGGTGAAGTCATTTGGCCTGAGTTTTCTCTGTGGGAAGTTTATTGACTACTTCAGTTTGTTCTATAAATGACGGTGATGATGACAGTAGCCAATCTATATTATAGCTTATTACATCCCAGGCATTATGAAATTTATAGGAATATGTAAGTTCTTACTGCCACATTGTGAGATCTGTGCTCATATTCCTCTCATCATTAGATACAGTAGCTAAGTCTCAGAGAAGTTAATGAACTTGCAGAATACATACTCCTAGTAAGTAATACAGCAAGGCTTCAGATTTATGTCTTTGCTATTCTAGAATCAGAATCCATCCACCACACATTGACTTTAGATTTTTCATTCTAGTAAAATGGCCTGGGAGTAGGAAGTAGAATCTCTCATTCATTCATTTATTCATTCACCCACTCATTTCTTGCTGTCGTGCAATAAGCATGTTAAATGCTCACCATGAAGCCTTATTGTGCCAAACTCTGTGTACCAGGCATGTTAACTAGAGACCCAAGAAATGAGGTGGGTACACAGGATTTGTTACTGAAGATGAGTGTAAATATCTCGTTTGTCTTCAGAGAGAGTTTTCCAGATAGATCCTCAGGAATGCTCACCTTGGACAGTATTATAATATTGTTTGCAACTTTCCCCCCATCTAACTCTCCCAGAACCACCTTTTCACCCCAAAACACACAATTCAATACTTCCCCAGTGCTTAAGAGACTTTTTTTGAAAGACTTTTTTGATGTGGACCATTTTAAATGTCTTTATTGAACTTGCTATGATCCTGCTTCTGTTTTCTGTTTTGGTGTTTTGGCTGCGAGGGATGTGGGATCTTAGCCCCTGACCAGGAATTGAACCCGCAACCTCTGCATTGGAAGGTGAAGTCTTAACCACTGGACCACCAGGGAAGTCCCAGAAACTTCTTACCTGGGTGCCAGTTCAGATCAGCATCATCACTAAAATGCCATTCCTTGACAAGTAAACACAGAAAGTACACAATCTCAGACCCTGTAGGTCAGCTGCCATGTTAGGCAAACCCAAGTGTCTGATGTGGAATTTTCAGAAAGCAAATGAAACTAAGTCTGCAAAATTTCCTTAGCAATCAAAAAAAGAAATCCCCTTTTCCGATGCTCCCCCAGGGCTTTTTGGTTCCTCACAACTGTCCTGAAGTGCTAAAGCTTTACAGATATCCCAGTGTTTATTTTCTCGCTGTGTAGGGTGAAGACAGAATGAAATCATCATTGAATCTGCAAGGCTCAATTCCATTTTTCTTCTACTTGAAACCCCATGTTCCTTTTCTTTGAATATTTTTTGGTTGGGTTAAAGGAGGCTAGAGTTGAAAATGTTCTTACACTTAAAAAAAATAGCTCTTGCCGGAAGGGTTTTTCCCAGTTTGAAAAATCACGCAGCATATCACCAAAGAAACAAATGCATCACAGGAACTGGAAGCCAAGAGCTAAAAACAAACAAACAAAAAGAAAACAACAAAAAACTCATCCCTAACATCTGCTTAAGTATGTGCCAATGTTTGGCAGGAAACATGAGCTTACCTCTGTCTAACTATCTAGACCCACACCACGCGACATCTGCCGTGATCCATCCAACTGGGAAGCGGTCCCAGGCAGAGACAGCAGTCAGCTTGTACCCAGTGATTCCTCAGAGTGTCAGGAATTTGGGTCTGAGAAACTCAGACGTAGAGAACAAACTTATGAATACCAAGGGGGGGAGAGGAGGGGAAATTTGGAGATTGGGATTGACATATATACACTATTGATAATACGTATAAAATGGATAACTGATGAGAACCGACTGTATAGCACAGGGAAATCCACTCAACGCTCTGTGGTGACCTAAATAGAAAGGGAATCCCCAAAAGAAGGGGTACATGTATATGCATAGCCGATTCACTGCAGTAGAGTAGAGACTAACACAACATTTGAAAGCAACTATATTCAAATAAAAAAAATTTTAATGAAGTTTGGCTGTAAGTTTCAAAATCTGCTGTCAAATCTTCTGAATAAATTACTGCAGACTATCAGATGGTGATGTAGATAACTTTAAAATATAAAGAATCCTTACAACTATCTTTAATTCATGACTTCAAGTTATAGGTGAGAAAATTGCAGGACAAAAAGGCTGATTAATTTGACTAATAGCCAACTTCTAGGTAATGGATATTTCCTACCAGGATACTGACAAAGATACCACATTTTGAAATCACATATTTCTTTTCTTTGAATATTTTTCAGTTGAGTTAAAGGAGGCTAGAGTTGAAAATGTTCTTACACTTAAAAAAAATAGTACAGACGGGAACAGCCCCCTTACCGCAGAGATGCTTCATGGTACCCTTCTGCCATCACATCCCCTTTCCTCCTGCCTGCGTTCATTCCCTCCTTAACCTCTGACAACAGATCAATAGTTCTCCATTTCTGTGATTTGGTTATTTCAAAATGTTATCAAATGGAAACATTTGTATGTAGCTTCTTGTGACTGGCTTTTCAGCACAATTCTCTGGATTTCATCCAGACCACTGGCTGAATTAATGCTTCATCCCTTTATTGCTGAGTACTATTCCATGATACATATGTTTCACAGTGTGTTTAACCATTTATCAGTTGAAGGACATCTGAGTTGTTTCCAGTTTACAGTTATTATGAACAAAACTGCTATAAATACTCTTGTACAGATTTGTATGTGAACATAAGTCTTCATTTCTCTGGATAAATGCCCAGGTGTGCAATAGCAGAGTTGTATGATAATTTGATTTTTTTTTTTTTAAAAGAAACCACTAAATTGTTTTCCAGAGTGGCTGAACAATTTCATACCCCCATCAGCAACATACGAATCATCTGGTTTCTCCACATCCTGCCAGCATTTTGGCATTTTCATTATTTTTTATTTTAATCATTCTGATAGGTGTGTAGTGATACTTCATTGTGGTTTTAATTTGCATTTCCCTCATGGCTAATAATGTTGAACATCTTTTCATGTGCTTATTTGCCATCTGTATATCTTTGGTGAAATGTCCCCTCATGTCTTTTTCCCAGGTTCTAATTGGATTGTTTGCTTTACTATTTTAAATTGAGAGCAATTCATATATTTGAGATGCTAGCCTTTGTCAGAGATGTGGTTTGCAAATATAGTCTTTCAAAATGTAGCTTTTATTTTCATTCTCTTAACAGGGTTCATTTTTAATTTTGATGAGGTCAAACTTACAAATTTTTCTTTTTGGATAATGATTTTACCTGCTCCTAGATCCTAAAGATTTTCTCCTGTTTATATCTAAAAGTTTTCCTGATTCACTTTTAAGTCCATGATGAATTTTGAGATACTTTTTTATAACATGTGAGGCTTAGGTAAAGTTAGTTCTTCTGTTTGTTTGCCCCACTTGTTGAAAAGGCTAAATAAACTTCATCCGTTAAAATGCTATTGCACCCATAAAAAGCCCAGTGTGGCATATTTGCGTGAATTCTATTCGATTGCTGGCTTGTTTACCCTCTTCTGTTCTATCTATATATTCCACTGCCAAGACCAAGAGTCTTGATTACTATAGCTACACAATAAGTCTTAACATGGGATAGAGATTGATTCCTACCAGTTTATTTTTCTATGTCAAAATTTTTTAGCTACTGTATAGCTAAATTGTGTACATGTTTCCATATAAATTTTAGGATAAGTTTGTCTATATCTATAGAAAACTCTTGTTCGAATTTTCATAGGAATTATGTTAAATCTGTATGTCAGTGTGGGGAACTGACATCTTTAGTATGTTGGGTCTTTCAATCCATGAACAGGGTGTGTTCTCCAGCTATTTTAGGTTTTTCACAAATTTCTTTCATCAGAATTTTGTAGTTTCCATGGCTTATCAAGTTTGTATCTAAGTGTTTAATTTCCTTTGAAGTAGTTATAAAAGATACTGTTTTAAATGTTGCCTTCTACATGTTTGTGGTTAGTAAAAATGCAATTGATTTTTGTGGGTTGATCTTACAAATCAGTATTTTAAGAAGAATTTTATTTAACAAATGTTTGTTAGTACTGTGTGTAAGTCACACCAGATCATGGGGAATATTAAAGTATAATGAATTACTGCCTATATTTTGACTGTGTACAAATCATTCAATTGATCCATAGCAGAAGTTTAAGAAGTGAAAAATAGGAGAAGATACAAGTTAAGTCCACAGATCACACAGCACACTCGAAGAACCGATGAGACGCTGTGCGAAGGGACAGGAAGAAACTGTTGGGGAGCAGAGACTGACGAGTGCGTCAGAGCGGGAACCTCAGGATCCCTGGGTTCTAACCGCCCTGCAGAATCTTTCTGTGGCTCAGACAGTCCTTCCAATGACAAGTGGTTCATAACACATGAGCCATTTCTTAACACGTGAACCTTTCCCCCAGCAACATATTTTAGAATCCACTGAAATTATGTTCATGGACATGTTTTGGAAACAGAGACACTACAACCACATTCAGTTAGAAAATGTTCTCCTCTTGTAATTTAAATAAATAACAAAGAGCCATTTTCACTTGGAAAATGCTTTTAAGTTTCAACACAAAGGTAAAATGTGTCTGCTCAAGGTAGTCTCTCTACAAAGAGTCCTGTTTCTGGGGACCAGGAGTTAATTACATCCCACCATGAGGAGTGAGTGCCCTTCCATCCAGGCCAACTGGGCATCATTACAAGTGAGTAATTGCACTGCTTTTCATCAGTTGCCTAAATCATTAGAACACAAGATTATTAAACCAAGACCTACCAATTTAGCTGCTCAAGGATGGAGTCTATTAGACCATCTGCTACCTTATCAACACCAGACACAGCAAGTCCAGGCAACTTTATATCCAACATGTAGCACCTACTGCTTCCAACTGATGCATATACTCTTTTTTAAGCAATGGTTATTTAATTGCTGGAGCTAATAAGCAATCCAAAAACTGCTTCTCGGCTAGGAGTACAACTTGCCAAAAGTGGACTGTGGGGTTCAGAAAGAGCCCATGCGCAACGTAAGATTATTTCCAATCATGTTGCTCAGGCTGGAGTCTAGAAAGACTATTTCAGGAAGGTGTGAGTGTGACAGAGAACAGAAGGGTGACCTCATCTTCTTGGGGAAAGTTCTCTCACTATGGGGAGGCTTAGGTGTTTCCAAAAGGTGAATAGCGAAAAAGAAATATGGAAAATAGAAAATACATGCATTTATTTTTAACTTTTCTGAGTCCTTTCTCTTTACTTGACATCTTTTCTCTCTGTGAAGGCAGATATCATTTCTATATTGTTTACTATCATACTCAGTACCTGATAGGTGCTTAAAAAGTAGTTCATAAAGACATGGAAGCAATCTAAATGTCTGTCGACAGAGGAATAAAGAAAATGTGGTACATTATACAATGGAATATTACTCAGCCATATAAAAGAACAAAATGATGCCATTTGCAGCAACATGGATGAACCTAGAGATTATCATGGACCTAGAGTTTATCAAGGTAAGTCAGACAGAGAAAGACAAATATCATATGAAATCAGTTATACATGAAATCTTAAAAAAGGGTTCAAACGAATTTCTTTACAAAACAGAAGTAGAGTTACAGATGTAGAAAAACGTATGGTTACCAGGGAATGGGATGGAGGAACAGGAGCTTGAGATGAACATACATATACTGTTACTTACAAGATAGATAGCCAACAAGGACCTACCCTATAGCACAGGGAGCTGTAATCAATATTCTGTATGAGAAACTGACATGAGATAACCTATTTGAGAAAAGAATGAATATATGTGTATGTGTAATAGGATCACTTTGCTGTACATCTGAAACTAACACAACATTGTAAACCAACTATGCTCCAATAAAATTTTAAAAAAGAAAGAGACGCATGTTGCCTAATTGCACATATGGGTAAACACATGAATGTGGGGAAGAGAGGAAGAAGGATGTGCACGTGAAGTTTGATGCGAGGAGGAGGAAAGGGCTGCAGGAAGCACCCCAGTCAGCCTGGTCACTTCCACCTCCTCTGGGAACTTCTGAGAACCAGGAAGTCCGGCAGAAGGAATTTGGACATGTGAGCGTTGATTTGGGGGCTTCCCAGGTGGTGCTAGTGGTAAAGGACCCTCCTGCCAGTGCAGGTCAGGTGTAAGAGACAAGAGTTCAATCCCTGTGTCAGGAAGATCCCCTAGAGGAGGGCATTGCAGCCCACTCCAGGACTCCTGTCTGAAGAACCACATGGACAGATGAGCCTGCCAGGCTGCACTCCTTATGGCTGCATGGCGTCAAATATGACTGAAGTGACTTAGCACGCAGGCATGCAGGGTGGATCGACGATGCTGTCTTAGTTTAAGTGTGCAGCAACTTGATTTAGTTATACATACATGTGTATCCATTCTTTTTCAGACTCTCTTCCTATTTCACTTATTACAGAATAGTGAGCATAGTTCCCTGTGCCATTCAGTAGGTCCTTGTTGATTATCTGTTTTATGTAGAGCAGTGTGTGTGTGTTAACCATCACGGTTGTGTTTGAACTTCTCAAGTGCACCTGGCTCAGCACACAGCACATACTGGCCACTGCAGCATGATTAGCGGGAGAACCTTGTTTGCCTGTTTCCATAGTTGAGGGATAAGGAACCTCAGTCTCTACATCACTTTCCTCTGAGCTCTTCCAAGTTCAAGGAGGTAAATCACACTTCATAGATTCCCTTCTGATCCCCTTCAAGAGTTGGTGGATAAAAGGGTATCCACTTTAAGAGGATGCTCCGCCTCATATTACTTTAGTCAGATTGAATTAAAAATGTGTTTGAGACATTGGAAAATAGTGATGCTCTAACGGAGAGTGGGTCCTTTGGTGTCAAGCAAATTGGGCTCAAATCCAGCCTCACTACTTATAACCCTGTGACCTTGACAATTCTTGGCTTCTTTTTCTCTGAAATGGTGGTGATGAGGTGGCTGAGAGAACTAGATGCGTGTGAAACCATTTTAGAAAATGTCTGGCATTTTGGTGAGTACTCATAAATGGAGGTGATTATCAGCTTTTTTACTGAATAGGAATATACTGCTTCTTGGGTAAGAAGCAATTAACCAAGGGAACATTTTACTCCCTGACAATGAATTTAAAGCCTTGTGTTCCACAGTAAAACAAACCCAGAGCTATATAAGAATCAAAATATGCACGAGTTTCTATCAGATATTAGGAGACCTCAGAACGCATCTCGGGTTTGCTTCATGAGGCTTGATGCTACTCCTGTGGGTCTGGGGGGTCATGTTCACTGCCCTCTGCTCTTGGGGTAGTTTGGAGGAGGAGCTTGAGAAGCACGGTAAGAAAGTAACAGGTAAACCATAAAACATCAAAAACTGCCCGTTGAAATGATGCATCTGGTAATCTGCTAAGCTTCTTCAGTGCCACCTAGAGCCAGGCACTGGATGCGAATGGGCTGAACAGGAGTAAATGTGGTCAGCTATGTGCCAGGACCAAGCCTCTTCCTCCTCCCACCCCTTCTTTCCACAAACGGTTGTTCTCATTCCCTTGGGGGCCCGAGAAATCCTTTGAAGACTGGTTGACATAGTGAGTTTAATTCCTCCAAAGGTACATGAAGGAGAATTTCAGCAAGTCCCTGGAGGTTTTCAAGTGAATCCCAGTCACTGGTATTCTCCTCCCAGAGACAGTGACAACTCTCAGTCCAAACACTCGGCTACCATGTTCTTAGAACTTCCATGAGCATCAGGCTTTATATTGCCTGTAAGTTTCTCCAACAGTTAAGCTGGGGCTTAACCTTCTTAATAACTCTTCCTAGGTATATCTAAAAGTTGCACATTATTGAAACATGTTTATACTAGGAAAGCTATTTGAAATAAAATGATACCCACCCCCTCATCAAGATAACAATGAATACAAACTCTTCTTGAAAACCAATGAGTGAATCGTGTAGAAAGCCAGTGGCACCAAATGATCTCCAGGTATAATTAGCTACTGGATCTGTAGATTATAAATGGCACATAGTAGGCAACTAAGGATTGTGGATTTATTTATTCATTCAACAAATATTTGCTAAGAGCCAGATACTGGGTGAGTTGCTAAATAGATGGATGAATGGGAGGAAGTTGGATGGATTTACGATGGTTATATCAGTGGATGGGTGATTCTCCAAAGTGTAAGGCAATTAACACCTGATTTAAACCAAGCACAATATTACCCTAGAAAAGATCAAGGGTAGACAGCATATTCTTTTTTAAGGAAGAAGGTCAGATCTATAACTGTTTGGACTTGGACTATTTCAGATGTAACTTGGGCTCTGAGTGGAGTTTCTCAGCTGTTTGTGAGCGCTAGTCATAGTAAGAGTTATGAGTAATTTCAAATTGATAGGTAAAAGTTTTTCTTTGATTTTTACCCCTCATGGGCAGATTCCTTTAGTGCTCCTATGGGGTAAATGATTTTATCTTCTCATGTTAGAGACTTTCCAAGGTCTAACGCGTCGGAGCAGAACCAGCCTTCAAAGAAGAGACTGAAAGTTTCTGCTATGTTGTATCTTTTGAGTGTTTATAAAACGTGCCCAAATTTTGCTTGTGGAAAAATCACCATTTATCTTAGTGATTCGCCTGTGCCTGTTATGCAGTATAGTCGATCCACTAAGAATGCCAGCTTCCTGAAGACAAGGACTTCCTGGCTGTTCAGAGAAACACCTTCACAGTACCTGGACCTTTGTTGACTGAATGAATCAGTTAATAAATTCAAGGCCCAGGCTTCATTTCATTACTGCTATCGGGACATTTCTCCTTGCTACACGTCAGACCACCTTTCCAGAGCAGTGTGACCCTTTCCATCCTTGCAGGTCTACTGTAG
This sequence comes from Giraffa tippelskirchi, assembly GCF_054371585.1. NCBI lineage: Eukaryota > Metazoa > Chordata > Mammalia > Artiodactyla > Giraffidae > Giraffa > Giraffa tippelskirchi. Next base: position 2,430,192 of record NC_137283.1, read on the forward strand.
CCTCGATATTAATAGCGATGCTTATTCAAAGAAAAAAAGTAAAAGCAACAGGGACAGAGAAAACACATTAGAGTCAGTTATATTTAAACAAAATCAGAAGAACTATCTGTGTCACACCAGTCTTTTCTTTCTCCTGATCACAATAACAGAGGCTCTAATATGTTTTAAAATCAAGTTATTCCTCACTGCTTTCTCAGATTGAATTGGATTACTTATCTTCAAAATGTATGGATTTTCTTCTTCTAATCTAGAAAATTTCTAGGCAGAAACACCCTTTAGTACAAGTTCAAATGTTAGTTGGTGCTCTCTCCTTGTAATATCCCAGCATAGAATTGGACCAAATCCCCCATTTTCCCAGCTACAAGCAGCGCATCCTACGGTCATAAAGGAACAGTTTTAGTGGATTTCTTCACACACAAACATGCCCCTCTGACCGTCCACCCCAGGTCTTATTAGCGTGGAGCCCCACCCAGATCACAGGATAAAAATCTCTAGAACTGACCAAGCCCCAGCGCAACTGTTGCCATGGGCCTCCAAACCTAAACTGGCCAGTTCCCTGACCCCATGTTAGGTAAAATACCCACCCTATTACCCATCTATAGCATGCTAACCAATCACCTAATGCCACCTTTCCAGCAGGAATTTTCTCTGTCCTAAGGTTATAAAAATTGGCTGCTAGCCTGCAAAAGGGTCTGGCTCTCTCTTGAGCTGGCTAATAGCATCTCCCACTCTAATAAACTTGATTCTCTTCTCATCCTGCCTCATGTCTGGAAATTCTTCTCCTACTCGAGCATGGACCACAACAATTAGTTTCTGGCCTTGGAATTGTATAATCTTCATTCATCAGGAAAATGGCTAAAATAATGTACCTGGATCCCCTTACACAGACTAAATCCTATCCTCCTAGAATTCTTGACCGACTTTCTAGATTGTTTATCACGTTTGACTCATTTGCTCATTAAGAGAACTTAGACATTATTTTCAAATAATAAAAATCATAATCTTAATAACATGTCATCCTCTGTCGTCCACTTCAATAACTGCAAATCTGATTTGTGTTCCTTAGTACATTATGAGCTTCCCTGGTGGCTCAGACGGTAAAGCGTCTGCCTGCAATGCAGGAGACTGGGTTCAATCCCTGGGTTGGGAAGACCTCCTGGAGAAGGAAATGGCAACCCACTCCAGTACTCATGCCTGGAAAATCCCATGGACAGAGGAGCCCGGTGGGCTGCAGTCCATGGGGTCGAGAAGAGTTGGACACGACTGAGTGACTTCACTTTCACTTTTCTCTTTCATGCACTGGAGAAGGAAATGGCAACCCACTCTAGTACTCTTGCCTGGAAAATCCCATGGACGGAGGAGCCTGGTGGGCTGCAGTCCATGGGGTCAGAAGAGTCGGACACGACTGAGCGACTTTACTTCACTTTAATAACAATTCCCCCATACTCTTCCCAACACAAGAGGCTTTCCCAAAGTTTGATTCTTTTTAGTTTAGTCAAGTATCTTCTGAAGCCCTGAGTTGGCAGACTCATCCCCTAGTGTCAGACCAAAGAAACACCAATTTCTGCCACTGAAAGCTGATGGACTAGGACATCTGTGGACTAGCCTGTCTTGAGATCATACTTTATTTCTACCCAGAACATTTTCCAATACAAGGGAAAAGATGACTGATCCATCATTCAGCACCAGAAATGTTATTCTGGGGTCCAAGCAGCACTTGAAAGATCCTATGCATTATGTTCCCCCCAAAACTGTGTCCTTCCTGAAATTTATATGTTGACATCCTAACTTCAAGGACCTCTGAATGAGCCTGCATTTGGGGGTCTTAGAAAGGTAATTAAAGCCAAATGAGGTCATATGGGTGAGCCCCAATCCAGTGTGACCAGTACCTTTTTAAGGAGAGATTGGAACATGGACACAGAAGACATAACGAAGACAAAGAAGGGGAGAGGTCTTTGGAAGAAACCAACCTGCTGACACATTGATCCTGGACTCTTGGCCTCTAGAATTGTATGAAAATAAATTTCTGTTATTTAAGCCACCTGCCCCATGGTATTTTGTTACAGCTGCCCTGGCAAAATAACACACTGAGAAAATCTGGGGAAGAGATGCCTGAATGAGGCAGAGGGAAAGATAAAGAAAAGCTGAGGTTCTTTCAGTGTCTGAGATGGAAGTAGTCTGTGAAATGGGACTAGAGATGGTTGCCTGCATTTTTTAAAAAATGAGGAGGACTTCTCTGGCGATCCAGTGGCTAAGAATGGGCCTGCCCATGCTGGGGACAGTTTCAGCCCCTGGTGTGGGGCGATCCCGTATGATGCGGGGAAGCTAAGCCACCACTGCTGAAGGCCGCGCACCCTGGATCCTGTGCCCGGCCACAAGAGCACAGCCCTGCTCCGTGCAATGAGACAGGCTGCGTGCGGCAGCAAAGACCCAGTGCAGCGAAAAATGAACAAAATTTTGGAAAAATGAATAAGGTTTAATGAGGACGAGGGAGCTTTCTTTTAGGCCCCACTTCCATTCAGGGGGAAGCTAGATTGATTTCTGCTTTGTTCCGCCAACAGCTTGCATTAGCCACTGGCCACTGCCAAGCTTGGGCAGAGAGGGAAGAAAGCTTTATCCGTATGCAAATGAGGGCTGGGGGCAGGCTTCTAAACCAAACACCCTTGGGCCTTTAACCTGATGTAGGAATTCAGCCTCTTTTCTGGCCCGCAAATCAATTCATCCCAGAGAGAGAAACCTCGGGGATAAACATTCACACACCATCAGGAATTCAAAACCTTACCTCCTGCAAGACTTGCTTCCAACAATTTGGAATAATAATACACCCCAACACAAAGACCCAAGGCAACAAAGCCCATCTCAGACTACTTAAGCGCCTTTAAAAAGCCCTAAGCAGATGGTCAGCCCTTCCCAAACTGCACAAGCTGCCCTGGACCTCCTGAACTGCCATGTTGGCTCCATGCTTCATCTGAGTTCCAAAATCTACCGTTCACTAAGCATTCCCAGTTTCAGGCAAGCCCCCTTTTCACTTTCATTTGGGGCAAGACACAAACCAGTCCTTCCCCAAATTTAGGGAAATAACTTTCAAAATCCACTAGCAACTGCACATTGAAGAGCTGAAATACCTGTGATTTTCTGCTCAGTAGTCACCTCTGTCTACCTGATGCCCTGAATGGACCGCTTTTAACACAACTTCTTCTCTATGACAAAATTATCTGGGGCAATAATCATGAAATTAAATGGATGATCATGGCTAGAAAATCAATGCAAACAGTTGAAACTTTCCTCTTATTGAGTTTCGTACATATGCTCATGTTAATAAAAATATAATAATATAAAATATCAATGTTTTATAAAAGGAATGAATCCAAACTTTCCATGGGACTTGCCTAGGGGTCAGTGGTTAAGATTCCATGCTTCCACTGCAGGGGGTCAGGGTTTGATCCCTGCTTAGAGAACTAAGACCCCGCGTGCCCCATGGTGTGGCCAAAAGGTAAAAACTAAAAAACAAACAAACAAACAAAAGAGTTTTCCAATTAAATGCAAAAAGTCCAACTCAGGGAACCATGAAATCATATCACTGATTTAACACTGTAGTTTCTTGATCATTCATGTCCTAGTTAATTAAGAAATACAAAAGAAGAAATATCAATTTTAAAGATATTCAAATGATGTAAAATATTTAATCTATGAACTACAATCTGCACTTACCAAACAAGACACTGGCTTCCTGGATGGCTCAGTGGGCAAAGAATCTACCTGCAACGCAAGAGACACAGGAGATACTGGTTGGATCCCTGGAGGAGGAAATGGCACCTGCCTGGAGAAAACCCATGGACAGAGGAGCCTGGCCGGCTACAGTCCATGGAGTCACAAAGAGCCAGACACGACTTAGCCACCGAACACACACCCAAACAAGACACTGCAGCTGGAGGTCCATACCCTGGTTCAGTGCTTTAAATTTTGAAATCTCAGAAAAATTCCAAGTGATCACAAAGAAAGATAAAATGAAGTAACTCAAATTCTGTTTCTGTCAATTGTTATTTATATCAGATTCACCATAGGGACTGAAGACTAAACTGTGCCCTATGATACGGGCTTGAATGACTCAGGATCCCTAGGAGCTCACCCTTGAAACAAACACACGTAGCTGAGTCCACAGGGGTCAGAGGTCAACCATGCAACCGGGCATTTTTTAAGCTAACTCCCATACAGTTTACCTATTTAGTAGTATGACCTGTTTACTAATAAAAATGTGCTAAAATATTCTACAAATGAGAGAAAAAACTAGTCTTCTAAAATGATATTAAATACACATTTAGGATTCTCATTTTGAATGGTATAGGTTTATTTTAAAACTTTTGTTTAAATAAAAATAAATAGCAATTTCCCACATTCCTGTGTCACATTTTAGGCATCAAAAGTCCACTCTCTTGCAATGCTCTAGGTTTGCCTTGAAGTAGATTTGTTGTGAGATAGCACATATATCAAGAAGGTTTCAATAAGTTATTTACACCCCTTACTGCTGGGTGTCCTATGGCACCATTTTTATCATGAGTGGAAATGTAAAATTTCAAAGAAACCTCACACAACAGAACTCCAATATGCCATACTTGACCACAAAAGCACACTCGCCCTCCCGCTCAGAATACGGGGCAAGACAGGCTGTTCTTGTTCGCGGCGTCTCTGCTCGCTAGTTGGTGCCCATTCACCTGCTACATGAAAATCCTCCTGGAATGGGACCTCGTCTGTTTTCAAAGAAGCAATGTAGTTTCTTTGAGAAGCATGTTTCCTACACAAATTTGGAGTAAAGCTATTCTTTAAAGATTCTTTTCTAGTGCTAATTTGAAGCTTTCATATACAGTGATCATCTAGAACACAGACCCCCAAAACTTTTGTGGGAAGGGAGCTATTCTGTCACTGATGATAATTAGGGTTTAGAATTGTTGTTACATGGTGATATTGAAAAGTATTTTCGTTTAGGCTTTATGACTTTTAAATGCTCTACAGATCAAGCACTCCTCTCCTGCCTGAATGTGGGGAGAAGCCCTGCCCTGTCAAACTCTCCTCCCCACAGAGGTGGTCCAGGAGCTCGCTCTGTCCACTCACACGCCATCTTCTACTCCATCCTCTGCTTCTGCTGAGCCGCAGAGCACTGAGCCTTCACTAGAGACCTGATAATTTTCAAGGGCAGGTATCTGTCTATTCCCCCTGCTTTATATCCCTCGTGGCATAAATGCCAATGGAATAAATGAAGGACTCAATTTATATATATATAATTTTTCTTATATATACATGCATACCATGGCTCTTTGTTTAGAAAACTATATAAATTTTTAATATTTAAGGTCTTAGCAAAAGAAACCAGACACTAAGAATAACTACTATATGACTTTGTTGAAATAAAGCATTAATACAAAGTCAGGGATGCTATTCTAAGCTTCTACGTGTTGGGACCTTCCCAGTACCCCAGGCGAGGCTGGGAGTTTGAGCTAACAGCCAGGTGGGAGCACAAGGAGGCCTTGGGAGGGTCTAGTGATGCCCTGTCTGTTGATCTGGGTATTAGTGGGAGGCTAGGTTCTGTGAACATTCCCCAAGCTGAACATTTATGATATTTGCATTTTTCAATAGGTACATTATACTTCCAGAAAAAGATTTTTCTTAAAGAATCACAAACAAATTTATTGTGTATTCAAGAGTAAAGATATGTTTGACCACTTACGGGAAACAGATGATCTAAACCTTCCATTAAGTTGGGCAAGAGCTTTAATCTCTCTAACTTTCCACAGTCCCTAAAGCCACAAATTTCTTATTGAGACTAGTTATCTTCAGAATGAAAACCAGGTTTAAGAATACTGCCCATTGATATGCTTGGTTCCAAACTCATCTTTTACACCTTCAAGCCGGGTTGACTCTGGAATGATCTCTGGTTTTCCAAGTTTTCTTCCTTCATTCCCCTCCTCTCGTGTTTTTTCTCATCTCTCTCTTTATACTTGCTTTCTGCTTCCAGAATATTGATGTCAGTACCTTCTTTTTATTTATTTATTCATTTAAATTTTATTGAAGTATTAGCTACTTTATCACAATACTCGGTTAATTTCTTCTGTACTTCAAAGTGACTCAGTTGTACATTTATATACATATATATGGCTTCCTTGGTGACTCGGTGGTAAAGAATCTGCCTGCCAATGCAGGAGATGCAGGTTCAGTCCCTGGGTTGGTAAGATCTCCTGGAGAAGGAAATGGTAACTGACTCTAGTATTCTTGCCTGGGAAAGCTCATGGACAGAGCAGTCTAGCCCCAAGGCTACAGTCCATGGGGTCACAAAGAGTCAGGTGTAACTTAGCGACTAAACAACAACATATATGTATATACGTATATATATATATATATATATATATAGTTTCATATTTTTTCCATTGAGGCTTGACTAGTTTCCCGTGCTATACAGTAGGACTTCATTGTTTATCCATCCTACATATAATAGTTTATCCCTGCTATACCCAAACTCCCATCCTTCCTTACCCTCCTCCCTACCCCACCTTGGCAATCACGTTTATTCTCTGTATCTGTGCGTCTGTTTTTGTTTTGTAGATATGCTGATTTGTATCATATTTTAGATTCCACATATAAGAGACATCAAATGGTATTTGTCTTTCTCTTCTGACTCACTTCACTTAGTATGGTCCACCCGTGTTGCTGCCAATGGCACTATTTCCTTCTTTTCATGGCTGAGTGATATTCCATTGCATGCACGTACCACATCTTCTTTATCCATTCATCTGTTGATGGACGTTTCGGTTGTTTCCACGTCTTGGCTACTGTGAATGGTGCTGCTGTGAACACTGCAGTGCATGTATCTTGTTTTAAAAAAATTATTTATTTTTAATAGGAGGATAATTACTTGACAATATTGTGTTGGTTGCTGCCATACATCAACATGAATCAGCCATAGGTATACATATGTCCCCTACCTTTTGAACCTCCCTCCCATCTCCCCAACATTCCCACCCCTCTAGGTTGTCACAGAACCCCAGTTTGCGTTCCCTGAGTCATATGGCAAATTCCCACTGGCTATCTATTTTACACATGGTAATGTATATATGTTTCCATACTACATTCTCAATTGGTCCCACCCTCTCTTTACCCCTGGAGAAGGAAATGGCAACCCACTCCAGTATTTTTGCCTGGAGAATCCCGTGGACAGAGGAGCCTGGTGGGCTGCTGTCCATGGGGTCACACAGTCAGACACGACTGAAGCGACTTAGCCTGCATGCATGCATTGGAGAAGAAAATGGCAACCCATTCCAGTGTTCTTGCCTGGAGGATCCCAGGGACGGAGGAGCCTGATGCGCTGCCATCTACGGGGTTGCACAGAGTCGGACACGACTGAAGCGACTTAGCAGCAGCAGCAGCTCCTTCCCCCATTGTACCCAAAAGTCTGTTCTCTATGTCTGCATCTCTAGGTCTGCATCTCCACTGCTGCTCTGCAAAAAGGGTCATCAGTACCATCTTTCTATATTCCATATATATATACAATATTATATATTATATATATATATTACTATATATATTATTATATATATATATTATATATAATGTATATTGTGTTAATATACAATATTTATTTTCCTCTTTCTGACTTACTTCACTCTGTATAATAGGCTCTACATTCAACCACCACATTAGAACTGACTCAGATGTGTTTTTTTTTTATGGCCAACTTATATTCCACTGTACATATGTACCACAACTTCTTTATACATTCATCTGTTGGTGGACATCTAGGTTGCTTCCATATCCTAGCTATTGTAAATAGTGCTGCAGTGAACATTGGGGCACATGTGTCTTTTCCAATGTATATCTTTTTGAACTACAGTTTTATCTGGGTATATTCCCAGGACTGGGATTGCTGGATCATTCAGCAACTCTATTTCAGTTGATCAACATTCTTGATACATAGGATTGGAAGAAAGGAGGAAAGAAATGTCCCTTGATGTCAAGGATCTCACAGTCAAGTGGAAAAGTCAGATATTTGAGGACAGAATGTGAGGTGAGAACCTTCTTTTCAGCATCCTAATAAGCACTGAAAATTTTCCCACCTCGCCCTCCAAACAGCACAGTTAATTTTCCGATTCATCTCTAGACACCCCTAAAGTTCACTAGCAACGTCCTCGAGTATCTGAAAGCGCTTGTCTACCTCATTTCATCTCTTTTTCCATAGAGATGCTCAAACCCCTCGGCTTTCCATCCATTTCACTCCTTTACCCAGAAAGGAGAGTGATTTATGAAGGAAGACAGGCTGCGAGGGTAAGTGCTCGTGAGCCCAGGTGTAGTGAAGAGCCGTGGGGAGGATGAAAGAGAAGAGGAAGAGAGAAATTGACAAGACTAAGTAGGTGAGCCACAGTGAGTCACAGGTTTCCCACAATCTGACACAGCCATAACGGGAAAATACTATTTCTTGGAGTTTATCAGAATACAGTGACAACAACAGCAGCAGCAGCAGCATCAACAATAGCTATTGTTTATGAAGAGCTCATGATAAGCCAGGCATGGGGAGAAGCATTCTATTTTAGTTTTTAGTGTTTAGTGTTTGATCACCACAAAAAGCCAGTGAGGTAACTATTTACATCTCCACTTCACAGATGCGATCACTGAGGCTCCACTAAGCTAACAGGGGATCAAACCATAATTCAAATCCAGTTTTCACCAAGTAAATAAATATTTGCATAATAAATGGCTTATTAGTATCTCATTATAATAAATTATACAATCTATAGCATTACATGATACTATCAATATGTGGTCCATTTTCGGCAATCATAGCTCAATGTTGCAAAATTGCAATGGACATGGCGCACTGAGTGTAACACTTCTACCTTCACATGTGAGTCTGGGATGCAACGCCTCAGAAACTGTGTTTCTTCCAGAATTGAAAGAGACACGTGTACCCCAATGTTCATCGCAGCACTGATCACAATTGCTAGGATATGGAAGCAACCTAGATGTCCATTGGCAGATGAACATACAAGAAAGCTGTGGTATATATACACAATGGGATATCAGTTCAGTTCAGTTCAGTCGCTCAGTCGTGTCCGACTCTCTGCGACCCCATGAATTGCAGCACATCAGGCCACTCTGTCCATCACCATCTCCCGGAGTCCACCCAAGCCCATGTCCATCGAGTCGGTGATGCCATCCAACCATCTCATCCTCTGTCGTCCCCTTCTCCTTCCGCCCCCAATCCTACCCAGCATTAGGGTCTTTTCCAATGAGTCAACCCTTCGCGTGAGGTGGCCAAAGTATTGGAGTTTCAGCTTCAACATCAGACCTTCCAATGAACACCCAGGATTGATCTCTTTTAGGATGAATTGATTGGATCTCCTTGCAGTCCAAGGGACTCTCAAGAGTCTTCTCCAACACCACAGTTCAAAAGCATCAATTCTGCGGCGCTCAGCTTTCTTCACCGTCCAACTCTCACATCCATACATGACCACTGGAAAAACCATAGCCTTGACTAGACGGACTTTTGTTGGCAAAGTAATGTCTCTGCTTTTAAATATGCTATCTAGATTGGCCATAACCTTCCTTCCAAGGAGTAAGCGTCTTTTAATTTCATGGCTGCAATCACCATCAGCAGTGATTTTGGAGCCCCCAAAATACAGTCTGCCACTGTTTCCACTGTTTCCCCATCTATTTCCCATGAAGTGATGGGACCAGATGCCATGATCTTAGTTTTCTGAATGTTGAGCTTTAAGCCAACTTTTTCACTCTCCTCTTTCACCTTCATCAAGAGGCTCTTTAGTTCTTCTTCACTTTCTGCCATAAGGGTGGTGTCATCCGCATATCTGAGGTTATTGATATTTCTCCCGGTAATCTTGATTCCAGCTTGTGTTTCTTCCAGCCCAGCGTTTCTCATGATGTACTCTGCATATACGTTAAATAAGCAGGGTGACAATATACAGCCTTGATGTACTCCTTTTCCTATTTGGAACCAGTCTGTTGTTCCATGTTCAGTTCTAACTGTTGCTTCCTGACCTGCATACAGGTTTCTCAAGAGACAGGTCAGATGGTCTGGTATTCCCATCTCTTTCAGAATTTTCCACAGTTTATTGTGATCCACACAGTCAAAGGCTTTGGCATAGTCAATAAAGCAGAAATAGATGTTTTTCTGGAACTCTCTTGCTTTTTCGATGATCCAGCGGATATTGGCAATTTGATCTCTGGTTCCTCTGCCTTTTCTAAAACCAGCTTGAACATCTGGAAGTTCATGGTTCACGTATTGCTGAAGTCTGGCTTGGAGAATTTTGAGCATTACTTTACTAGCATGTGAGATGAGTGCAATTGTGTGGTAGTTTGAGCATTCTTTGGCATTGCCTTTCTTTGGGATTGGAACGAAGACTGACCTCTTCCAGTCCTGTGGCCACTGCTGAGTTTTCCGTATTTGCTGGCATATCGAGTGCAGCACTTTCACAGCATCATCTTTCAGGATTTGAAATAGCTCGACTGGAATTCCATCACCTCCACTAGCTTTGTTGGTAGTGATGCTTTCTAAGGCCCACTTGACTTCACATTCCAGGATGTCTGGCTCTAGGTGAGTGATCACACCATCGTGATTATCTGGGTCGTGAAGATCTTTTTTGTACAGTTCTTCTGTGTATTCTTGCCACCTCTTCTTAATATCTTCTGCTTCTGTTAGGTCCATACCATTTCTGTCCTTTATCGAGCCTATCTTTGCATGAAATGTTCCTTTGGTATCTCTAATTTTCTTGAAGAGATCTCTAGTCTTTCCCATTTTGTTGTTTTCCTCTATTTGTTTGCACTGATCGCTGAGGAAGGCTTTCTTATCTCTCCTTGCTGTTCTTTGGAACTCTGCATTCAGATGGGAGTATCTTTCCTTTTCTCCTTTGCTTTTCACTTGTCTTCTCTTCCCAGCTCTCTGTAAGGCCTCCTCAGACAGCCATTTTTCTTTTTTACATTTCTTTTCCATGGGGATTGTCTTGATCCCTGTCTCCTGTACAATATCATGAACCTCTGTCCATAGTTCATCAGGCACTCTGTCTATCAGGTCTAGTCCCTTAAATCTATTTGTCACTTCCACGGTATACTCTTAAGGGATTTGATCTAGGTCATACCTGAATGGTCTAGTGGTTTTCCCTACTTTCTTCAGTTTAAGTCTGAATTTGGCAATAAGCAGTTCATGATCTGAGCCACAGTCTGCTCCCGGTCTTGTTTTTCCTGACTGTATAGAGCTTCTCCATCTTTGGCTGCAAAGAATATAATCAGTCTGATTTCGGTGTTGACCATCTGGTGATGTCCACGTGTAGAGTCTTCTCTTGTGTTGTTGGAATAGGGTGTTTGCTATTACCAGTGCGTTCTCGTGGCAAAACTCTATTAGCCTTTGCCCTGCTTCATTCTGTACTCCAAGGCCAAACTTGCCTGTTACTCCAGGTGTTTCTTGACTTCCTACTTTTGCATTCCAGTCCCCTATAATCAAAAGGACATCTTTTTTGGGTGTTAGTTCTAGAAGGTCTTGTAGGTCTTCATAGAATCGTTCAACTTCAGCTTCTTCAGCGTTACTGGTCGGGGCATAGACTTGGATTACCGTGATATTGAATGGTTTGCCTTGGAAACGAACAGAGACCATTCTATCATTTTTGAGATTGCATCCAAGTACTGCATTTTGGACTCTTTTGTTGACCATGATGGCTACTCCATTTCTTCTAAGGGATTCTTGCCCACAGTAGTAGATATAACGGTCATCTGAGTTAAATTCACCTATTCCAGTCCATCTTAGTTCGCTGATTCCTAGAATGTCGATGTTCACTCTTGCCATCTCCTGTTTGACCACTTCCAATTTGCCTTGATTCAGGGACCTAACATTCCAGATTCCTATGCAATATTGCTCTTTACAGCATCGGACTTTGCGTCTATCACCAGTCACATCCACAGTTGGGTGTCGTTTTTGCTTTGGCTCCATCCCATCATTCTTTCTGGAGTTATTTCTCCACTGATCTCCATTATTATATTGGGCACCTACTGACCTGGGGAGTTCCTCTTTCAGTGTCCTATCTTTTTGCCTTTTCATACTGTTCATGGGGTTCTCAAGGCAAGAATACTGATGTGGTTTGCCATGCCCTTCTCCAGTGGACCACAAAATCACTCAGCTATTAAAAAGAATGCATTTGAATCAGTTCTAATGAGGTGGATGAAACTGGAGCCTATTATACAGAGTGAAGTAAGTCAGAAAGAAAAACACCAATACAGTAGATTCACGCATATATATGGAATTTAGAAAGATGGTAACAATGGCCCTATATGCGAGACAGCAAAAGAGACACAGATGTAAAGAGCAGACTTTTGGATTCTGTGGGAGAAGGTGAGGGTGGGATCATCTGAGAGAATAGCATTGAAACATGTATATTATATGTGAAACAGATCGCCAGTCCAGGTTCGATGCATGAGACAGGTGCTCAGGGCTGGTGCACTGGGATGACCCTGAGGGATGGGATAGGGAGGGAGGTGGGAGGGAGGTGGGAAGTAAGTCAGGATGGGGAACACATGTACACCCATGGCTGATTCATGTCAATGTATGACAAAACCACTACAATACTGTAAAGTAATTAGCCTCCAATTAAAATAATTAATAAAAAAAAGAAAGTGTGATTCTTAATTCTCCCTGATTAAACCTTGATCGTAGCCCAGAATGAGTACTTTAAAGGGTGCAGATCCAGTGAGCATTCAACCTACTTTCTCATTGGCCCAGTTTTGGAAATCACACTCCACCAGCCCTCCACCACTTGGGTATAAAACGATGGTACCCCATCCAGCCATTCTGGTGACTGTCTCACCTGTCAACCTAGAATGTAGAGACTTCTTTATTTTTTGTGGGTGGCAGTGACTATTTTCTTATCCAGGAATCTCATCTAATGAACCATCTGTTTATTCTCTATATGAGAATATAACTTGTGTTTCTTCTTTAGATTCATTCATTGTGCAGATATTTACTGAAAATCTATTATATGCTGGACATCATTCTAGATACCTGAGCCACATCTGTAAACAAAACAAAATCCTCACCTTTGCTATGCTTACTTTGTAACAATGAAATAAAGACATAAACAATGAACGCAATTATTAAGTATATGATATAGTATGTTAGGAGGTGACAAGCAATGAGAGGTGAGTAAAACAGGCTAGGGGGTTAATTAACATTTAGATAGGCACATACTTCACACTTTTGTCCTTGGGAACACAATGGAAAAAAAATCAAAACACATAGTCAGAGTTACATGGTCATACATAACAACGTTTGTGTACGTATGGTTGAGTTTCAAGAGAAAATGTAGTTTAAAAACTAAACTTCCATTGGAAAAAATTAGTAAGAAACATCAATCATTTTTTTTTCAAGTCTTTGATCTTATCACATGAAGAAATTCACATGTGGAAGATTAAAGGAGATTTTGGGTTGTCACCATGGTCGGATTCAAGTCATCCTGAAAAAAATAGTGTTCTACTGAATTAATCAGCTTTCATTTTTGGCTTGAATGTTGGAATAGTCAAGGCAGTATGAATGTCCCAATGGAGAGCTGACTCTACAAGCCATATAAGCCAATAATTCTAACAATATTCAAGTGAAGGTTTCTAAGAGTCTAGCTCAGTGACTTGCCATTACTCGTCCCTTGGTTCCCAGAAGGAAATGGCTGGCAGTTCAGTGAAGCATGTTTCTGAGATGAGGACTCAATTCTGTCTTCTAATTAGGTGACGAGATGCTGGCGTGAACACATGCGTTTCCTGGGTATCTCTGTGGACACCAGTCTCCCCCTCCCCAACCACAAACTTTCACACCCTGACACCCTCCACCCTCACATCCTTAATCCATGACTCCTACCAACCCAGAAACAATGCTGTGCTCCCTTGGAAGAAGGCATGACTGGGTGGCATGGCCACTGAGTACATTCTGATTTTTTTAAAAACTGTCATATGGCGAGATAGTAGTAGGTTTCAATGCTGTCACCTATTCAGTAGGCCCAGATGAACTAGAATCAGCATTTCAGTGATGTCATAGCTCGAGGCAAGAACATGTCACCCTCTTTATTTCCAGCTTCCAACAAGCTGCTCAGGCAGATGCTAAATGTGGTCCTCCCCGCCACGTTCAGGAGAGTGGCCTTTGTGTGGGTTAATTGAGACCCCACTCCATTTAATAGGCTGTTGAAGTCTTATTGAAACAGAGCTAGTGCCGCAGGTTAAATACAGTGCAGTGCTCTTGCTAATCCTCTCATTAACAGGGCTGGGGAGCTTGCTGGGAGCTGTGAGTTTGCATATATTAACAGGGAGCGCTGCACCCAAGCGCTATCCACGCAATGACAAAGCCAGTTTGCAAATAGTGACATCGACAGTGACACAAAGCTAGATGCCTTAAAAAAAATAAACAGCGCAATAACTGAGAAATCTTACACTCACACTCGAGAGAAGAGAAAGATAAGCTGGGAAGGGATGCCTTACTGGGTCAGACTGAAAACTGAAAGGAGGCTACTGTCAGAACAGGGCAGAGATGAGTGGATGAAGCTGAACTGAGAAATTATGTTAATGAGTCCCAGAACCAAGGGCCCATTTTTAGAAGCACCTGAGATGGCATATTGTTGTTTTTATAGGGCGATAAAAAACAAAATAAATTCCTGGCAGTGGCTGAAGTAGGTAGGAGGGAAGAATGTCAGGTTGCCAGCTCTCCTAGAGAAAGCGCCAGCAGGACCACATCGGAAAGCGTGTGGCAGCAGAAACAGACTTGTGAAGCTGAAGTGCCTCTGTGCACGCAGGAAAAGTGGGGGCAAAGCAACTGTGAAAAGGAGGGTGCGGATACAAGCGCTTTCAGCCGAAACTGTCCATCACTGGTTTGAATGTCATATGAGAAAATGGAAAGAGAATTTGGTGAGGGGGGCCTTGATAGATGGAGACAGCACCAGAAAGGACCAAAAAGTCGTTAAACCGAATGGAGTAATACCACTCGCAGCAAACATGGATGGACCTGGAGGTGATCGTACTAAGTGAAACAAGTCAGACAGAGGAAGGCAAATAATATGATATTGCGTATAGGGGGATGCATATGAACAAACGAGACAAATGAGCTTATTTACAAAACAGACTTCATAGACTTAGAAAATGCCTTTATGGTTACCAGGGGGAAGGGTCACGGGGAGGGATAGACTGAGAGTTTGGGATTGACATGTACACACTGCTATATATAAATTAGACAACCAACAAGGACCTCCTATATATAGCACAAGGAACTCTGTAATAACCCAAATGGGAAAAGAATTTGAAAAAGAACAGACACATGGATACATATAACTGAATCACTCCGCTGTACATCTATAGCTAACAACATTGTTAATCAACTAAACATAAAATGTTTTTAGAAGAGTGTGGCACAAAGACAAGCCTTTTTGTCAAATGATCTGATCCGTTAGCCACCTGTGAGCCTTGGTAGGAAGATAAAGCCATGCTCCATGGTGGCGAATAGCACATTATGGCTCTTATGGCTGAGTGGATTCTGAATATATCGGGTGAAATGATACTGACATTTTAGGCAAGAGTTTACATCCTCTTGCCTAAGTAAAATAAGAATAAATAATAAAAGCAGATGAGGGTAATGATTTGTGACCCTTTTCCTAGGACCCTGGAGCCATGGTACAGGGCTGTTTCGCTGTCCCCTGCCCACCGGCTCTGTTTGTGTGAAACGGATAAAAACAGCCAGATTCCAAAGAAAACCCAGCGTCATTGACTGGAGGGTCCTTCATATTGAGGAAGTGTGGGACTTCAGAGTCACTTTGTCATAATAAGTGTGATTCGGTGGAGAAGGAAATGGCAACCCACTCCAGTATTCTTGCCTAGGAAGTCCCACAGACAGAGGAGCCTGGCGGGCTACAGTCCATGGAGTCTCAAGAGTCGGACACGACTAGGCAAGTAAGCCTCCACTAGTGTAAATGGTATTGTGTTTTTAATTTCAAATTCCACTTGTTCTTTGTGGTTATACAGGAAAACAATCAATATTTATATATCAGTGTTGCTATTGTTGGTTATTTGTTTCAGGAGTGTTTTTATTGATTTTTTAAAATTTTCTACATACATGATAAAGTTTCTCACTATTAAAAATTGTGATTTGGGCTAGCAATCCAAAATATCCAAAAATTCTGCTAATATGAGCTACATTTAAAGTGCTATGTTGCAAAACAGAAATAGAATTACAGATGGAGGAAACAAACTTATGGTTACCAGGAGGTAAGGGGAGAGGGATAAACTGGGAAGTTGGAATTGACTTACATACACTACTATATATAAAGTAGATAACTAATAAGGATCTACCATGTAGCACAGGGAACTGTACTCAATACTCTGTAATGACCCATATGGGAAAAGAATCTTAAAAAGAGTGGATGCATGTATATGTATAATTGATTCACTTTGCTGTACACCTGAAAGTAACACAACACTGTAAATCAACTATTCTCCAATAAAAATCTAAAAGAACTAAATAAAATGCTGTGCTGAATTATTTTCTCTCAATTAGACCAGCAATCATTCAATCCCTAACCAGCCATGTGGCCATAGGCAAATTATTATTGTCAGGACCTAAATGTCCTGTATACTATGCATGAGTCACCATAGAAGAAGTCTAAGCTCCTTTCAAGTTCCCAAATTCCATGATTGAAATATTAAAATAGAAGGACAGCTCAAAAGAAAGTAATTGGTAAGTTGTTTTCTAAAAAAAAAAAAAAAAAATATGATCACCATAGCTGGCCTATATTAGTGGAGAGAAAATAAACAGTCTTTGGTAATTGACTCATATTTCACATATTCAATGATCAGTTCCTAGGGGAATGGACTTAGCCTTAAACATATCCAACAACCCTTAAAGGTCCTCAGAAAAATTGGACTTTAAATGTTTGTTTCTTATTATTTTAGAGACTTTCTGATGATCTTCCATCCACAGAGGCACCAACATTGAACATGGAAATTCTGTCCTCGCCCATCTCCAGCGTTATCTGTGAACTGTGATCAGCTCATTGCTCTCATTTTGGAAGCAGTTGTCAAGTCTCTTTGATCTACATCTGGAAGGAATCTGAAATCGCCCCTTGCTTTGATTTCCTTTTGCCACTGGCCTCCTTCCCAGTATATCTTCTATGCAGCAGTCAGATTCATCTTCCCAATGCCCTCGTTCAAACTCACCTGCTTGCAACCTGTAACAAATCACCACCGTGTGGCAGATTAATTAGACTCTTTGCTGGCCATTCAGAGCTTCTCACAGTCTGGCTCCTGCTGGCCACTCTACCCTTAGTCTCTCTTACTAAAGTCTTATATGTAAGCCTTCTACTTGCCAAACTGGAGAAGCTGATGGACTTGCCTTTGCTTCTCTGTGGCCACCCCCCAACCTCACCTCAATTCCAAATGCCTATTTTGCCCTGTGCTCCTGTTTAAATCTTCTTTCTTCTTTCAGATCCATTTCAAACACCACCTTCATCATGGAGTCATAGATGGTTTTGCACCAAAATGTCATCTCTGACTCCATTGACCACTACAACAACCTTTCTTTTGTGATGTTTACGTTTTCTCTACCTTATTTATCAGGTCAGATTTATTGGCCTTAGACCAACAAGGAGCAGAATTGTAGTCACAGCCCCCACCCCGAGACCCGTCAGAAGCAAAACACAAGGCAGCACCCCTGGGGCATAGCTGATAGTCAGCTCCCGGAGCACCCACATGGCTGCTTGGTTTTCTGTCTCCAATTGTAGATGCAAGTGGACAAGGCTGTGTGAAAACCTCACAAGCAATCCTCGGATGAGCCCCGAAGCTTTCAGCGCAGGTCACATAGCTTGGTCAGTAAACTCCTCTTTGGTCCATGGACTGGCAAACAAAATGAGAAGCTCCTGAGACTTGTCATCGACATCCCACCAGACTGCCACCCTTTTCATCCTTTAAGATCTTTCCCAAGATATTAGATAATAAATTTTACTAAGTGCTCCTAATAATCTCCCAGTGTAAAAACTGCATTAGGGCAGGAACAGGGTCATCATTAATTTTGGTTTGCCTGAAGAGAGAAAGGCTTGTTGCAAGTCTTTAAAGGGGATAAATATTTTTTGAAATAAATGAAACTATTTGCCAAAATGTAATATGTATGAGTAAAAATAATAATAAAAAAGCCCCCTTGTGAGTTCTAAGCTTTAAAAAGAAATCTTTTTAAAATGAGGATGATGACCTTTGATACCTTTGATGATTCATCCTTTGATACCTTGGAATTCCCATGCCAGATTTTTTTAAGAGAGTCCTTATATGTGGGTCAGCAAACAATCTTACATTGAAAAAATGGAAAACCAGGTTCTCAACCTGATTGGCAATATACCCAAGATCACCCACAACCACTTGTTGACAAACCCAGAATGAGAAGGGCTGGGTTATCCTGATCTAGTGAAAGTGCGGTTCATGGACCACACTTCATGATGAACCTCAGGATCCATCCCAGACTTACAGAGTCACAATCTGCATCTTAAGGAGGTCTCTGGGTGAACTGGGTCCACGTTAATGTTTGAGAAGATCTGCTTACAGATCACACTGCTAGAAAAGAGGTAATGCCTTTGATGCTTTCAGGGATCAAAATGTTTGTTTTAATAAAAATCTTATAGATAAATACATTTTCATCCACCTATGGCAGTTGTAGAGGTAAATCAGGACAAACAAGCAGACAAACAAAAGTGAATGACATTGTAGGCATTCATTTTTATTTGTTCAGGGCTGGTAATTATTATTTCAGGTCAAAACAAAACCTTCTACAAGCACATGTGAGAAGTCATTGGCAACATGCTGGTTCTGTTAAGTCTAAGGAATGACTGCAGTTATCTGCCTCCCTCCTCTGTCTAAACAGCTTTTTTTCTAGTAATATTAACAGTTTAGCCCAGCAAACTTCAAGTCTCTACTACAAACCTTTGTTGTGTTGTGTCCGACTTGACTCTTGACTCTTTTTGCAACCCCATGGACTGTAGCCTGCCAGGCTCCTCTGTCTACGGGATTCCCCAGGCAAGAATACTGGAGTGGGTGGCCATTTCCCCCTCCAGGCAATCTTCCTGGCCCAGGGATTGAACGTGAGTCTCCTGCATTGTAGGAGGAATTTTTGCCAGTAAGCCGCCAGGGAAGCCCACTACAAACCTTGGGGCTACCCTACAACTTCAATTACTGAAGTCAGTTACCCTATATTTCAAATCTAGTTCTTTATTAAGTATGGAGACTATGGATTGTCTTTAGGAAAATCATGGTTTGCTTTGGTCTGTAATCATACTGCCAGATTTATAAAGCACTGTTTATACTAGTTGTTGAAAAAAACGAAATACATGAGGACTCTCAGAGCCCCATCATTGAACTCTCAATGTCTGGTGTTCCAGCTGAACGGAAGTAGAGACTCCAGATTTAAATGCGTTCGCCCCTCAACTCCCTTCTCCTCAAGTCTCTTCTACTTTTCTTCAGAAAAAAGATTTATCAGGGAGTTTCCTTGGAGAAGCACCTTGTCATTTCACCACTCTTTAAGGCAACTGTGGAATCCAAGAGGGAAATTCTGCCTTAAGAATTCCCCAATATCATGCTGCCCCCAGTTGAAACTGATCACATTTATCAAACACTGTAGAAGTGCTAATGTTATGCACTGTTACCCACAGTTAATGCAATCAAGGGAACACCTTCAGCACTCCAGTGTGTGTGTGTTTGCCCAGAACTGTGCAAGGGCTGTTCTCTGAGTGAAGAGAGAAGGAGAGATGACAGCTTAAGCTAGTGTGAGATCTTCTCTTCGGAAAGAAAGACATTAGGATTTCTGTGTCAATGTGGTGTGATGTTAGAATTTCCTGATAAACTCTCAATTTTCATCGAATGTGTACATAAAAATTCGAGAAGAGAGAGAAAGAGACTAAAACAGCTCTGAAAGTAGAAAGAGACAATGCTATATGTTACCATGAAGGGAGAATTTCAATTAACTATAGTTTTGATGGAGCTGATTAGAGAAAAAAATCCTGAGATACCCACATTTTACCTTTTGAAGCAAAACAGCAACTGTGGGTTGAAACTGTTAAAACAGAAGGAGTGGGGTCAGTGAAGGAAGTCTGCCTGCCTTTATTTAGCTCAAGAGTGTAAATGCAGCATTGAACTGAACTTAGGCAATAACATGGCAATTGTTTTCTTCCTTTATCAAAAAGTGGTTTTTAAAAAAGATTCTGGGCCCAGTTAGTTTTACAGGAAAACTTCGTCCTTAAAGCTTAAAATATGGAAATATTCTATTTATAGTGATTCATGGCATATCACGGTGAAAAAAGAAAGAAAATCTCATTCTTTTTTTTCTCCTAAGGACACCAGCACTAGTACAAAACTGGATCTGAAGCACACCCAGCTCCCACTACTGCCGAGAATACTGTAGATGAATCTCATGTATAACTAAGTAGGAAAACCCTAAATATAACAGTATCAAATGACATTGAGATGATGAGAGTGGTTTTAGTTTTCAGTCGCTCCAGCAAATTATTTCACCCCAAGTATAAAGGAGATCAGTCCTGGGTGTTCATTGGAAGGACTGATGTTAAAGCTGAAACTCTAATACTTTGGCCACTTGATGCAAAGAGTTGACTCATTTGAAAAGACCCTGATGCTGGAAAAGATTGAAGGCGGGAGGAGAAGGGGACGACAGAGGATGAGATGGTTGGATGGCATCACCGACTCAATGGCCATGAGTTTGAGTAAACTCTGAGAGCTGGTGATGGACAGGGAGGCCTGATGTGCTGCAGTTCACGGGGTCACAAAGAGTTGGACACCACTGAGCGACTGAACTGAAATCCAAGGTTGTGTTCCCTAGGAAGCAGACTGAAACTCTGTGTTCAACACACAGGATGTTTACTAAGCAGTGTCCTGAGAATCAGCATCTGTGGAAGGAAGACAAAGGAACCAGGAGTGGGCAGAGGGAGAAGCTGACTCATGGCACATCCTAGGCAGAGCCCACAGAGAGACCTAAGTTCGCATGAAATCGTCCAGCTTTTTTAACTCCCAATCAGATTTGGACACTATGTCAGGTTAACTCCGTTACCAGACTTAATAAAACGCACACACACACAACTGTAGGCCAATAGTAAGTATGAATATAGAATCAACCATACTAAGAAATATCATTAAGAAAATGAAAATTTTCTAAGAAAAATTACTAAGAAAATTCTTAAAGACATGGGAGTACCAGACCACCTGACCTGCCTCCCGAGAAACCTGCATGCAGGTCAGGAAGCAACAGTTAGAACTGGACATGGAACCACAGTCTGGTTCCAAACTGGGAAAGGAGTACGTCAAGGCTGTATAGTGTCACCCTGCTTATTTAACTTACATGCAGAGTACATCATGCGAAATGCTGGGCTGGATGAAACACAAGCTGGAATCAAGATTGCTGGGAGAAGTATCGATAACCTCAGATATGCAGATGACACCACCCTTATAGCAGAAAGTGAAGAAGAACTAAAAAGCCTCTTGATGAAAGTGAAAGAGGATAGTGAAAAAGCTGGCTTAAAGCTCAACATTCAAATGCATATCATGGCATCTGGTCCCATCACTTCATGGCAAATAGATGGCGAAACAATGCAAACAGTAACAAACTTTATGTTCTTGGGCCCCAAAATCGCTGCAGATGGTGACTGAAGCCATGAAATTAAAAGAGGCTTACTCCTTGGAAGAAAAGCAATGATAAACCTAGAGAGCATATTAAAAAGCAGAGATATTACTTTGCCAACAAAGGTCCATCAAGTCAAAGCTATGGTTTTTCCAGTAGTCATGTATGGATGTGAGAGCTGGACTATAAAGAAAGCTGAGTGCCAAAGAATTGATGCTTTTGAACATTACTCTTGAAAGTGCCTTGGACTGCAAGGAGATCAACCAGTCCATCCTAAAGGAAATCAGTCCTGAACATTCATTGGAAGGACTGATGGTGAAGGTGAAACTCCAATACTTTGGCCACCTGATGTGAAGAACTGACTCATTTGAAAAGACCCTGATGCTGGGAAAGATTGAAGGCAGGAGGAGAAGGGACGACCGAGGATGAGATGGTTGGATGGCATCATCGACTCGATGGACAAGAGTTTGAGCAAGCTCTGGGAGTTGGTGATGGACAGGGAGGCCTGGCGTGCTGCAGTCCATGGGGTAGCAGAGAGTCAGACACAAATGAGCGACTGAACTGAACTGAAGCAATAGCATGAAAAAAAAAGCATTAAAATTGTATACAAAGAGATTAACCTACTATAACCAAATAGGGTACATCTCAGGAATGCAAAGAGGGCTCATTATTATAAAGAAATGGTCAACATAACCTGCAGGATGACATCAATATTCAAATAAGAAAGTATATATGGTTAATCTTAATAGAAGGGAATGGTAGGCTGAATAACGACCCCTCAAAAACTATGAGCATGTGCTTTATAAGGTAAAAGCAACTTTGCAGGTATGGTTAAGTGCAGAATCTTGAGATGAGAAGATTACCCTGAATAATTCAGGTGGGCCCAATGTAAACCCAAGGCCCTTATGAGAAGGAGGTGGCGGACATGGACATAGGTCATGTAACAATGTAGGCAGATGCTGGAGTGACGTCTTTTGAAGAGGAAGAAAGGGCCACAACATGAGGAATGCAGCCTCCAAAAGCTGGAAAAACAAGGAGAAGGATGCTCCCTGAAGCCTCTAGAAGAAGCAAGCCCTGACAACCTCTTGACTCTGGCTTAGTGAGACGGATTTGAGACCAGATCTCTAGACAGTTAGAAAATAAATTGTCTTAAGCCAGCAAATTTGTGGTAATTTAGCAACCAGAAACTAATGTAAAGGGGAAAAGACGACCCAGGAATTGAACTGGGGTCTCTTGCTTTGCAGGTGGATTCTTTACCAGCTGAGCTACCAGGGAAGCCAGAAAAGACAACAAAGTTTCACATTCAATGTTAATTTTTTAAGGACTTAGAGAGAACACTGTTTTAGCATGACAAAGTCAGTTTTAAAGAGCAGCATAGCACAGTGTCACTTTGTTCTTTTAAACATTGTTTTGCAAGTTTCATAAATACAGTAAGAAATGAAAGAGGCATATTTTAATATTAATTGAAAAGGGGAAAAGTGACTCTTTTCCTAAATAATATGAGGGTGAACCATGAAGTATTAGAATTATTGGTCACTAACACGTATATTTCAGAAATCCAGGCAGCTCTGAAGTCAGACTTCCTTGCATAAGTTTGATGCCCACACTCTTTTTCTGAATTCAGTGAATGTCAGGATGTTTATAGTCTTTGTTTATCCTTTCTAAGTAAGAATATCAGTTTATCAGCACACTGATTATGGGCTGTTGCCTTCAACCCTGCTGTGGATATTAAACAACATGCGCTGTAGGTACACCATTACCTTTCCAAAAATCTAAACTTTAGAGTTTCAAACCATGTTTGTTTTGGGACTTCCCTGGTGGTCCGGTGGTTAAGCCATGCTCCAAATGCAAGGGACATGAGCTCAATCCCTGGTCGGGGAACTAGGGTCCCACACGCCACACGGCACAGCCTCATACATAAATAAACAGAAATAAAACAAAGAATGCCACTGTAAAATATTTTTTAAAAAAATACATCTGTCTCCCAGGTTTTGTTATGGATTAAGGATCTATAATAAGCAGTTTGGTTCCATGACAAATAAATATAAATAAATACATAAAAGCAATATTCTAAAATAAATTAAATAATAAACAAAATAAATATATAAAATAAAAATTTAAATAAATATATAAAATCATTAACATTAAAAGATTCAGATAGACATGATATTAAAAAACAGTCCACATACATAAATTATAAAATACCTAAATTAAGCATCATCTCTCAGCAAGAAATGCGTGGGACCCCAATGTGGGGTCCCAGTGAATTAAAACTACAAAATGAGAGAAATAAAAAAAAATGCATAAGTAGAAAGAAAACTGTGTTTCTATGTAAGTAGGCTAAATATTGCAAAAATTCACATTTTCCCTCAAAATAATGGATAAAAATAATTCCATTTTAAACAAAATATGAATAGAATTTAACTTAGAATTCAACTTAGAAATAAAATCTTCGCAGCCTCTCTTTCTTGCCTCCGTACTACTCACAGAAATTTAGAGAAACCCCATAGCAATGTTATTCCTTACATAAGGTGATGCCCAAATGGGCACAGTTTAATCTCTGCAAAGGTAGATGGGTGTAGTTCAAGCTTGATATGCCCTCTTTAGGGGATTTGACTCTGGGATTGGGAGTCACTGTTCTCCAATTCAGTTGCTACAATAAATGTGTGCTGATTTAGCTTACAAAAATTTTTGCAGTAATAAAGATAGTCATATTATTTTCTTAAAAAACTAGGAAATTACAACAATTAAATCAGTGTGATACTAATTTTAAAGTATCTTGATCAATAAAATAAAACAAATTATCCAGAACTAAATCATGAACCATGAACTTCCAGATGTTCAAGCTGGTTTTAGAAAAGGCAGAGGAACCAGAGATCAAATTGCCAATATCCGCTGGATCATCGAAAAAGCAAGAGAGTTCCAGAAAAACATCTATTTCTGCTTTATTGACTATGCCAAAGCCTTTGACTATGTGGATCACAATAAACTGTGGAAAATTCTGAAAGAGATGGGAATACCAGACCATCTGACCTGTCTCTTGAGAAACCTGTATGCAGGTCAGGAAGCAACAGTTAGAACTGGACGTGGAACAACAGACTGGTTCCAAATAGGAAAAGGAGTATGTCAAGGCTGTATATTGTCACCCTGCTTATTTAACTTATATGCAGAGTACATCGTGAGAAATGCTGGGCTGGAAGAAACACAAGCTGGAATCAAGATTGCCAGGAGAAATATCAATAACCTCAGATATGCGGATGACACCACCCTTATGGCAGAAAGCGAAGAAGAACTAAAGAGCCTCTTGATGAAGGTGAAAGAGGAGAGTGAAAAAGTTGGCTTAAAGCTCAACGTTCAGAAAACTTAGATCATGGCATCTGGTCCCATCACTTCATGGGAAATAGATGGGGAAACAGTGGAAACAGTGTCAGACTTTATTTTTTTGGGCTCCAAAATCACTGCTGATGGTGATTGCAGCCATGAAATTAAAAGACGCTTACTCCTTGTAAGGAAGGTTATGGCCAACCTAGATAGCATATTTAAAAGCAGAGACATTACTTTGCCAACAAAAGTCCGTCTAGTCAAGGCTATGGTTTTTCCAGTGGTCATGTATGGATGTGAGAGTTGGACGGTGAAGAAAGCTGAGTGCCAAGGAATTAATGCTTTTGAACTGTGGTGTTGGAGAAGACTCTTGAGAGTCCCTTGGACTGCAAGGAGATCCAATCAATCCATCCTAAAAGAGATCAATCCTGGGTGTTCATTGGAAGGTCTGATGTTGAAGCTGAAACTCCAATACTTTGGCCACCTCATGCGAAGGGTTGACTCATTGGAAAAGACCCTAATGCTGGGTAGGATTGGGGGAGGGAGGGGTAGGGGACGACAGAGGATGAGATGGTTGGATGGCATCACCGACTCGATGGACATGGGTTTGGGTAGACTCCGGGAGTTGGTGATGGACAGAGAGGCCTGGAGTGCTGCAATTCATGGGGTCGCAAAGAGTCGGACACGACTGAGTGACTGAACTGAAATCTGAGAATAAATGAAAATGTAACCTATAATAAAGTAGGTTTTGCAAACCAAGAGGCAATGAAAATATTATACAACAATTCTGGGATATTACTAGGGGAAAAAATCACTTGATGAGATGTTTTGCTCACACCACACACACAAATAAAAGAATAAAAAGTAACAAATGATTATGTTGAAAATTGTTGGGTAGGGAAAATATTTTTAAAATCTCTGGTTGAAGAAAAGTTTCCAAGTGGAAAATAGCAAAGGATTAAACTTTTTTGGGTCAAGTGAATTGAAAGGTAAATATCAAAATTCAAACAAATGAAAAGCTCAAAATGTATATGACAAATATTTCAGAGTACAAAGCCAATCCTTCCAAGGTGTGCAATTCATACCAACCTTTAAAATTAACTAAGCTTCCAAGAGAAAAATAATTAGAAAGGACCTCACAATTCATACATGAGGGGATTCAAATTGGTTTTTTAAATGCTACATAAGGATGATTGGGATAAAATTCACTTATGCCTTTCTTCCCTAAAAACCATTTTGTTATGTTTTGGAGTCCTTGAGCATACGGAGTAAGCCCTCAATTTTTCAATGAATAAATATTTAAGAAGCAACATGAAGAAAGTAATTAACTAAAACAAGAACTTAAATAGTATGTGTATGACATGTGCTAGAAATTCAGAATGCCAAAGTTACACAAAATAAGCCTTTAAATTAAACTGAACGATGAACATGAAGTAAACAAATGGCTTCTTATTTCATAAATACGAGGTCTCATGGGCTGGGAGCATTACAATAGAAACAGCTGGATGGCTGGATGCCAATGGGACTAAAAAGTAATAATTTTTTTTGCCGAAAAATCTTTAGCATCTTTCAATTAATACCAAGAATGAACTTAACAACACCCCCCTTTTTTTTATTATTAATAAGAGCTTTATCAGAAGCAATACTTCTGATTCAAACCAACATTTGGAGAGTCTGCTCAAGTATACAGATTTTATATTCTTAAACATGGAGCTATCATTTTCTTCTTTTTAAAAAAAGTTGTATTCGAGTACAGTTGCTTTACAGCGTTGCCTTAGTCTCTACTGTACAACAAGGTAAAGCAGCTACGTGCACACAGAAATCCCCTCTGTTTGGATTCCTCCCATTTAGGTCCCCTCGGAGCCCTGAGCAGAGTCCCCTGTGCTATGCGGTAGATTCCCTCTAGTTCTCTGTTTTATACAGAGTTCAGTGTATATATGTCAATCCCAGTCTCCCAATTCATCCTATCCACTTCCTCCCCCTTGGTGTCTATATGTTGGTTTCTACATCTGTGTCTCTATTTCGGCTTTTTATATAAGATCATCTATATCCATTTTTCCAGATTTCATATATATGCATTAATATATGATATTTGTTTTTCTCTTTCTGACTTCACTCTGTGTGACGGCCTCTCCATCCATTCATGTCTCTACAAATGATCCAATTTTGTTCCTTTTTATGGTTGAATAATTAATAAACTCTTTAAGAGAGTCATTTTACTCTTTACTTTGGAGGCAGTCTTATGTAGTAGAAAGCCTATAGGTCAGAGAACTGGGATTTAGTTATACTTTTAAGACTAACCAGCAGGGTGACTATGGATAAGTCACTTACAAACTCTAGATACCAGGTGTCCTTATCCATTATTTGGTAACAATAATCCTTAGTAGGTCTTCAGCTCCTAGAGGTTTGGTGTTGATGTCCTCTTGTGATCCCTCTGCTTCTAAAATTTATGGCATGATTTTAAAGACCGTCTCATCCAGAGAAAAGTGAAGGGGGAAGTTTAGAGATTATTCAGCACAGTTTCCCAGAATTACACTTCCCAAGAAGACAGGAAGAACTCCTAGGAAGTAAGGAAGGCAGAAGTAACTCAGTTTTTAGACTAAAGAGTACATTAAGTGCCCAACAGGAAAAAGGAAAATAGACCCACACCAACACATATAATCACAGCATTTCACAATGCTAGACATAAGACCCCAAAGCAAACCCTACACACTTCCAAAATGAAAAAAAGAAAAAAAATAGTACATACAAAAATTAAAAGACAGAGAGGGTTTGGGATATTTAAGAGCAACACTAGAAGCTGAATGGAATTGGAGCACTGCCTTAAAAATTCTTAAGGAAAATGATTTCTAACCCAGAGCTCAATATTTAGCCAAATCATCAATCAACTATGAAGCAAAAATTGACTTTTTCAAATGTAAGTTCTCAAAATTTTTATCTGCTATTTCTCTTTTCTTATGAAGCAACTGGAATATGTGCCCCACCAAAATAAGAGCATAAACTATGAAAGAAAAAGGCCCAGGGCCCAGGAGATTGAGGTTTCAGCTCAGAAGAGAAGGGAGAGGCCATTTGTCAGCCAGACTGGACCTGAGGCCAGCACACCGCACTGAAGCGTGTCAGGAGGTTCTTCTATTCCCACATTTCTATAGGAATTGAGCATGTGAGACTTACCTCATATCTATTTTAAAACTTTATGTTTTGTATTGGGGTATAGCCGATTAACAACGTTGTGATAACCTCAGGTGAACAGTGAATGGATTCAGCCATACGTATACATGGATCCATTCTCCGCCAATCCCCCTTCCCCTCTAGGCTGCCACATAGCATTGAGCAGAGTTCCATGTGCTGTACATAGGTCCTTGTTGGTTATCCATTTTAAATATAGCAATGTAGAAGTATTTAATATCTAAAGAGGAGATTTAAAAGATTAATACAGTAGAATGGAATTTGATTGGTGTTTTTCATGTTTAATCAAGCAGCAAAAAAGTTGAAATTAACACTATTACTAGCTGCAGGAAAAAATAAAAAGTTGTACAGGGAAATAAAAGTATAGGATACTCCATGCTTAGTTGTGACGAGAATTGACAGTCAAGTCAACCCTGACTGTGATGTAACTAATAGTATAAGGAGATAAGATGGGCTCATGAATGGGTTGAGGTGAAAGGGGTGAAAGAAAACTTAATCTTTTTCTTCTATAGAAAAAGTCAATAGAGAATGCTTACAGTTAAAACATCAGGATGCCTAGTGTGATACTTAGAGATGTGGAGTTTAAATGTCAAATACAAACTCAGCTCTGTCTGTCTCCAAACTCTGTTCTTTTTACTGCTACACGCATGAAGTCCCAATCACAGGTGCGAGAGCCAC
This sequence comes from Giraffa tippelskirchi, assembly GCF_054371585.1. NCBI lineage: Eukaryota > Metazoa > Chordata > Mammalia > Artiodactyla > Giraffidae > Giraffa > Giraffa tippelskirchi. The sequence continues at coordinate 2,459,053 of NC_137283.1, forward strand.
TGGGCTCCTCTGGGTGGTGGCAGTAAGAACACACATTCAAACAGTCAGAGATTAACCACTGGGTGCAATCGATGGTACAGTAGGAACACTGACGTAAGGAAGAAGGAGGAAATACGTGACACATTTGGTCTTCTCATTTGACCTTGTTTGTCTCTCTGAACACTTCAGCCTGAAAAATAAGGATATTAACCAGTTCTTGGTTTATTCCAAAGTGACATTTATTCAAGATGCTCACCACTGAAGCTAATATAAAATGTTATCATAAACATCTATGCAGAATGTACAGTCTTATTGGGACTCTGTAGATTCCAGAAGCGTTAAGGCCAAGTTCATGTCAATTCTTTCTAAATACTACTTTATTTATAAATTAAAATTTTGACTTGTACATTCCCATTTTCACTTTATTTGATTGGTTAAATTATAGGAAGAGGGTTGGTTAATTTGAAACATAGCATTAGAAAGCATAAAGATAAGAAAACTGCAACAATGTACAAGACAAAAAAGAAAGGGAATATTTGGCTAGTTCAAAATGTTCCAAAGCTTCTAAACATGCCTGGGGAGAAGACCAAACATATAATAAGATCATTTTGACCTTTAGCCCTCAAAAAAAGGTTCCAGCTTTTGGATCAAACTTAAAACATAATATATAGAGCTATAAGCTTATGAAAAGTAAAAACCTTAATTATATTTTATCTATTCATCTAATATTAGTATGTTTTTTTTAATCACTGGGTTTTACATGCTAATGTAGGTTGTGTATTCTTTAAAGCAGCACCTCTAAGCTGAGTTAATCATAAGAAACAAAGTACCAGTCAAACTGAAAATCATAAAACACTTAAAGGGCATGGATTTTCCCAACGACTTTAATAGGGGCTGTTTAATCTAGTTTCAATCTTTTCAGTGCCTTTCAATCTTGCTTTGAAGCCCACATTACTCCAACTAGTTCCTGTCACTACATAAGTATCATAAAATATAGGTGGCAAAAATTATAAAACTGCGCTTCTATCTTCTTAATTTCCAGTGGCAGAAAATGAAACATACTTCAACAATACAAGTGAAGTGAAGTGAAGTCGCTCAATTGTGTCCGACTCTTTGTGACCCCAATAGTATAAGGAGATAATATGGGCTCATGAATGGATTGAGGTGAAAGGGGTGAAACAACAAACAATTAAAGCAACCAAATACTATGTGTGTGCTGACTTGAAACTCAGTGTCTTTCAGTAGGTGACCTCAGCGATCTCTTGGTGCCTTAGTTCTCTCAAGACTAAGGAGTTTAAAGAGGATTTTAAAAGTTTTTTTATTTGTAACACATTAATTTTCAAAAATAATGAAACTTAGCTTTCTAGGTTTGTGTGTGTCTAGCATCAATGAACAGTATTTTTACAGATCCTGGTGCGTATGTGTCTTATGGCCAAATTTGCTCTGTGTTCATTTTGAAATTTGTCTTGAAACAGTTGACATGTGTATATATCCATTTGTCTTTATTTAAAGAACTTATGTCTACATTTTATTTTTAAAGACACGGCAAGCTGCATATAGAGGCCCCCACCCCTACTCGCTTCAATGAAATTGAGGCTCTGCAAGCAGATTAGGCAAATTTGCTGGGGTTGAGGGTCAGATGCTCTATTTCTTCCTCAAGATTTCTCTCTTCCACCAAGCTAAGTCCTGTCTCCTTTAATCCATTACTTCTAGTGATATTTAATCATAGTGATTTTTCTCAGGAGAACTTGAAATCCACTGTAATTTAAAGATTAAATGACAGTGATGCTGTAGAAACAAGACTCAAAGGACACAATGAAGCTATAGCTTATCTCTGTATGGCGCATACTTCTAGGACTTTGTGGGGTGGTCTTGATTCTGTCTTTATGTCCTTAAAAGATACTTACACTAACTCCATTATTTCCATTTCCGAATAGATGAGACAATACTTATTTTTCATTGTGTGACCAAATCACCTGTAATATGCCCCAAAGAGTCTTCAGTTGATCTCATTAACTATGTAGTCATCTTGGAAATCTGTATCAATCTGCTTCTACCTTTTTATATCTTGAATAAAGAGGATATGTCATGAAAAATGCAATTGTTGGGCCAGGATCTTTGTTTCCTTAGTTTTAAGTCTGTAGTTTATCAGCCTTGAAAATACATACTCATGTTCAGTTGTCAGCTGAAGAGCATCTTTCATGAATATTACTCTACATACATTTTCAAAGAGATGAACAACTGATGAGGTGGGATGGGAAGAGGGAGAGGGGGCGGGAGGAAAGGGAGAGAGGGGGAAGGAAAGGGAGAGAGAGAGAAAAGAAAAAACTATTCTTCCCAAATTTCCTGAAGAAATGTTTATGTTACTTAGAGGCTCAGTACATCACAATTAGCTTATTCCTATTCGATAAACACCAAAAACTGCAACTTTGTTCTGCTTTTCATTTCAACCCAGCACCTGTCTTGCACCTTGTCTATACACATATTTTGTTTGTTGGAATTTGCTCATCTTTTGACGGTTCCAACCTGTACCAGTAAAGTCCATGTGCTATGTTACAAAAATATTTCCTCGGCAGGATATACAACAAGTTGACCAGACTTTAAAAATCCACAACAAAAAATATCTGTTGAGTATAATCTTGAGAGAGATCAGAGAGGTCTCTTTAATTTAAATACAGATGTAGATTTAGAGTCAACGTTAATGGCAATAAGATGCTTGTCAAATGTTCTTTTGCACAAGATAGACTCTCATTTTTATATAAATGTATCTAGTAAACAGCAGAATCACAAAGGGACCAAGGCAGGAATCATTAGGATTAGCCTTTGCTAGACACCTGTGAGCTTGAGTAAATTAACTCTTTAAGCCTCTGTTTTTCCATCTGTAAGTGGAAAGGAAATATCACACATAGAGTGTTTAGCACCGTATCTGACACATAGTAATCTCTCCTCAAAGTGAGCTATCTGTTGTCATCAAGGTGGCCCACGAGTCCTCCCCACAGCCCTCCCATCCAGAGATAGCTGTCCTGATGCACAGAGAGGACACCAACTGTCAGGAGACCACAGCAACTGAGTTGGAAAGTACCTTTGAGGTCCCTGAGTTCAACCTCCCACACCTCACAGGTCTGGAGACTGAGACCCAGGTCTGAGACTAGGACCCAGAGCACACGACCAGCTGTGGATAGAGATTAGGGCACAGGCTTCCTGGCTGCCACATCCACTATTACTTCCTGTAGTTCAAGCCGAATCAAATCCTTTCTTAGCAGGTGTTACATGCACCTGAGTGATGCTTCACACAAACATACGGAGGCTAAGCAATATGCTATCAAGCAATCCATGAGCCACTGAAGGTGTCAAAGAGTAAATTAAAAATACCTGAACACAAATGACAGTGAAAACACAATTCAAAATCTATGGGACTCAGCAAAAGCAGTTCTAAGAGAGAAGCATATAGAGATACATGCCTACCTCAGGAAACAAGAGAAATCTTAAATAAGCAGTCTAGGGTTAGTTTCTCAGTCATGTCCAACTCTTTGCAATTCCATGGACTATAGCCTGCGAGGCTCCTCTGCCCGTGAATTCTTCAGGCAAGTATACTGGAGTGGGTTGCCATTCCCTTCTCCAGGGGATCTTCCCAACCTGGGATTGAAGCCGGGTCTCTTGCATTGCAGGTGGATACTTTACTGTCTCAGCCAGTAGGGAAGCCTAAGGATCCCTACAGGAAATGGAAGAAAAAAGAATGAAAAAAACCCCAAGTTAGTAGAAAGAAAGAAACAAGGAAGATAAGAGGAGAAATAAATGAAATAGAGACAGAAAAGAATCATGAAGTAGGAGATAGTTCTTTAAATAAATAAATACAATTGATAAACCTTTAGCCAGGCTCACAAAAAAAAAAAAAGAGGGCTCAAATAAATAAAATCAGAAATGAAAGAGAAGAAGTTACAACAAATGCTACAGAAATACAATGGATCATGAGAGACTAATAAGAACAATTATACATCAAATAAAGTGGATAAGCTAGAAGAATGTATCTAGAAACACACTTTTCTAAGACTAGATCAGAAGAAATAGAAAAAAAAATGAACAGACTCATTGTCAGTAATGAAACTGAATCCGTAATTTTAGAAACTCCCAACAAACACCTTGATTTAAAAATGTGCAGAGGACATGAAAATACATTTTCCAGAGAAGACATACGGACACCCAACAGATACATTAAAAGGGACTCACCAGAGAAATTCAAATCAAAACTCCCTATCAAAATGTCTATTGTTAAAAACAACACAAGTAACAAACCTTGGTGAGAATGTGGAAAAAAGGAACCCTTATGTTCCGTTGATGAGATTATAAATTGGTGCAGTTACAGTGGAAAACAGTATGGAGGGTCTTCAAATAATTAAATAAAGAACTACCATGTGATCCCGTCATCTCATTCCTGGGTGTTCACTTGAGACAAACAAAATACAGAAGCAACCTAAGTGTCCAGTGGTAGACAAACGGATAAAGAAGATGTGTACATACATACATACATACATATGTATATATATATATATATATAGACACACACACACATCATGGAATACTACTCAGCTATTTTTAAAAAGGAATTTCACCATTTGCTACAAGAATGACTGTTTAGTGAAATAAGTCACACAGAGAAACACAAATATGGTGTTATTCACTTATACGTGGAATCTAAAAAACAACAAAACAAACATAACACCAGAAAACAGACTTATAGTTACAGAGAATAGTCAGATGATGGCCAGAAAGGAGGGGTTGGGAGGCAGGAGAACAGGTGAAGGGGATTAGAGCACAAATCTTCACTTATGTGATGAATAAGTCACTGTCAGGTCAAGTACAGCATTAGGAGTGTTGTCAATAATATTGTAATAACTGTATGAGAGTAAACGGTTCCTGGGCTTATCGTGGTGATCATTTAATAATGTATGAAAATCATTATGTGGCAACTGATATAATATTGTATGTCAATTATATTTCAATTTTAAAAAAGAATAAAAAATTAAATGAATACAAATAAAATACACTTTAATTGTATGCTGTCTATAAGAAGCTCACTTCAAATATAATGATACAGGCAGGTTGAAAGTGAAAGGAAAAGAGATTTAATGCAAATATTAATAAAAATAATTGCTGTATTAAGTGAAAAATGTAGACTTCAGAGGACAGAAAATTACTAGAAGCAGAGAGGGATATCATATACTGAAACATGATTAACACACCAAAAAGACACAGCAGACTTAAAGGTTCCAGACAACAAAACTCCAAAATTTCTGAGTCAAAACTTGCAAACTGAAAGAGAAAAAGACAAGTCCACAATTACAATAGGAAATTTCAACGCTCCTCTTTCATTAATGGATGAAAAATTCTAAACAGAAAATGAGCAAGAAAGAGCTCAACAATACTTTCAACCAACAGAATCTAATCAATATTTATAGAATGCTTCATCCCAAAACAGCCAAATACACATTGTTTAAAGTGCCAATTAAACAGACACCAAGATAGACCATATTCTGGGCCAAAAAATAAATTTCAACAAGTTTAAAAGAATACAGACTATGTCCTCTAATCCCAATGAAGTCAAACTAGAAATCAATAACTGAAAGATAACAAGAAAACCTCCAATACTTAAAAGTTAAACAGCGTACTTCTAAATAAAAGACTGCCAAAACAAAAAGGGAAACCCGGGGACTTCCCTGGTGGTTCAGTGGCTAGGACTCCACGCTCCCAATGCAGGGGCCCAGGTTCCCTCTCTGGTCAGGGAACTAGACGCCACATGTCACAGCTAAGAGCTCACAGGCCACAACCAATGGTCCTGCATGCTGCACGTAGGACCCAGTATGGCCAAATAAGCGAATGATTTTTATTTTTAAAGAGAGAAACACAAATAACCAACATCAATAATGAACTAATCTTCAGCTATCAAAAGGGAATCCTGAAAAAAATAACCTCCACACGTGTGTATTTGACAAGTTAGATAAACTGGACCAGTTCCTCAAAATACACAAACAATTCAATACCACAATTCACCCAATATGAAATAGATTGTTCAAAAAATCATATTAAGGAATCTGAATTTATAACTAAAACACCCCCAAAAGAAACCTTCCAGCCCAAGTGGCTTCACTAGAAATTCTATTACACATTTAAAAAATAAACAGTGATTCCACACAATCTTTTCCAGAAAGTTGAAGAGAAGGGAACACGTCCCAGTTTACTTTATGAAGTTAGTTCTACTCATATATTAAAAGCAGAAAAAGACAGAAAAAAGAAGGAAAAGATAGTCTTAAGTGTTGGTAAATGAAATTCAGCAATAAATAAAAAGAATTACACATCATCAACAAGAGTAATTTATTGCAAGGAGCAAAAACTGGTTCAATATTTAACAATTGATCAATGTAACCCACTATATTAACAGGCTCAAAGAAACAAATCACATAACTGTATTGATCAACGCAGAAAAGAAGCATTTGACAACAGCCAAAATCCATTCATGATTATTTTAAGAAAAACAAAAAAAAAGAAGAAGAAAGAAAGAAAAGGAATAGAGAGGAACTTTCTCAACAAAGACTACCTACAGAAATCCTATAGCTAACATTAAACTTAGTGATAAAATGTTTTTCTCCCTAGATCAGGAACACAGCAAGAATATCTGCTCTCATTATTCATATTCAGCAAAGTGCTGGAATTTCTAACTGATGCAATAAGACAATGAAGAAAAATTAAAATATAAGCTTGTTTGGGTTTTTCCATAAGATGGTATGGAAAAAACCCAAGTGAATTTTTTGGCCAACCCAATACATACAAAACAGAGACAGATCTGATAGGAAGAAACATAACTGTCCCTACATGTGGGTGACATGACTGTCTATGTAGGAAGTTTCAAAGACTCTACCAAGAAATCCTAGAACTATTAAGTGAGTTTATCAATGTCACAGGATACAATACAAACATACAAAAATCAACTATATTTCTAATTATTATAAATAAACACATGGACATTGAAACTAAAAGTAACTACTTAAAATTGTTCAAAAAATGAAATACTTAGGTGCAAGTCTAACAGAATATGTACAGAACTTCTATGTTGAAAACTGTTCAACACTAATGAAAGAAATTTTTCAAAATTTGAATGAATAGACAGATATACTATATTCATGATTAGAAGAGTCAACATGCTAAAGATATCAGTTCTCCTCAAACTAAAATTACTATCAATATCTTGGAAAGATTTCTTTTGTAGATATATACATGATTATTATAAAATTTCTATGAAAAAGGAAGCAAACTAGGATAGCTAAATACAATTTTGAAAATGAAGACTAAAGTGGGAGGAAGGAATTTTAAGACTTAATTCTATTCAAGTCTATAATCAAGGCTGTGTGGCCCTGGTAGAGGAATAGACACATAGGTCAGTGGAACAGGGTAAAGAACCCAGAAATAAACGCAAACGAATCTGTCCTGATGACTTCTGAACAAGGTGTAAACACAACTATTTGGAGGAAGGATGGTCTTTCTGACAAACCACGTCAGAACAATTGGACATCCACAGCCATAGATAGAGAGACAGGTAGGTAGGCAGACAGATACTGGATAAATAAGCAAATACATGTTTAAAAATAAAAAAATAAAAAGAACTTCATCCTAAACCTCACACTTTAAACAAAAACGAATTCAAAATGGACAGCTGATGTAAATATACAATTATAAACAGGAAATATGAGAAAATCTTCGAGATTTAGGGCGAAAGGATATCCACGTGCGTGCTCAGTCACTCAGTCGTGTCTGACTCTCTGCGACCCCAAGGCTCCTCTGCCCATGGGATTCTCCAAGCGAGAATACTGGAGTGGGTTGCCATTTCCTTCTCCAATGCATGAAAGTGAAAAGTGAAAGTGAAGTCGCTCAGTCGTGTCCGACTCTTTGTGACCCCATGGACTGCAGCCTACCAGGCTCCTCCGTCCATGGGATTTTCCAGGCAAGAGTACTTGAGTGGGGTGCCATTGCCTTCTCCGGTAAACCAACTATAAACCTGTAAATCAGGATTGGCAGGTGCTCCTGTGCCTGTAACTTCTACCCATACTGTGTAGGAGACAGACATCACTAATCAATCTCAGCACCATACCGTAGCTCAGTGCCTGGAAATGGCCTTGAAATGCATCTCAACCCAGTGCTGTAGGCAGTGCTTAACAGTTTATCGGAGCCAGTCTTAGGGGGAAAAAGACATCAGGATTTAGGGTCTGAGGATGATCCTACCAAGCCTGTGGGTGAAGAGCTCAGGCGACTGCTTCTCAGGGCTCTGGAGTTCAGTGTGAAAAAGGAGGCTTCAGATGTAAGTCTACAACTGGGTCATCCGCCTTCAGAGGACTGGCTCTCACACAGAGTATTTTTCCTAGTCCTCAATAGACACGTCAGCATCTCCCTACCTGCTGGCTCTGGCAGAGAGAAAGGGAGAGACAGGGATGAAGGGCTGCCACTGAGTCCAGGTGCCCTTAATGCGGTCCAGCCTGGCCCCCGCAGGGTGGCTCTGCTTGCCCGCAGATATCCTTTTGAGCGTTCAATTAAAAGGGACATTTGCTGACGTCCGTAGGTGGTGCGCGTGGTCCTGGCTGCTTCAACGTTCTGGCATCCAGCATCGATGTTTATAAGATTTGGGAGATATTTTGTGTTTGTTTAAAGGCAAACATGAATGCTTACAGGACCTGGGCGATTTTGTGTTTATTTAAAGCCTCAGAAATGACAGGATCACCTTCTTTAACAATCTAGATAACATTTTGCAAAAGTTTGAGGGCAATGGTCACAGGTGTGTTAGCAGTAAAATTGGAGATTCAGAACTAAGAACAAAGAATAACCTTCACAAATCTCCCAGCAAAAAGGATTCAAAGTGACATGGAGAAGAGGAATCTTTTTTTTTTTTTTCCAGTCCTTGAATAGTGTTTTGAGAAAGCTTAGCAGTAAGGGAGGTCCAGATTTGGATGTCAGTATCCTCATCCAAAAAACAAGACTAATGATAAGGACTCAGAGGAGTGTTGAAACAGTGACTGTAGTAAGTGAATTCTTTCATGAGCTTGGAGTGGAGGAAGGCCTTCTGTAAGCACTCAAAATCCAGGGACCATAAAAAAATGAATACACTTAAATACATTTAAAAATAAGCAAATCAAATCCTAAGAAAACTGGAAATGATATCTGTCTAATATCACAAAAACTCATCTCTTTAACATACAAAGAGCTCCTAGAAAGTGAGAAGAAAATGGCCAAAAGTTTTATAGAATAGACTGTTTATAGAAAAAAATAGAAATACAAACAGCTGTCACATATATATGCATATACATATAGGTAGAGATATATGTATATCTATATAGAGACATATACATGGAAAGAGGCTCAATTTCACTCATATAAGAGACAAAGTGAAAATACAGTGAAATAACTTTCTTCACCTATCAGACTGGCAAAAATCCAAAAGTTTAACACCGCTCTGCTGGCAAGGTGGTGGAGAAATGAGCACTCTCGTACATTGCTGGTGGGAGTGCAAAATGGTACAACCCCTGCAGAGGACAATTTGGCAACTGTTATCAAAATTACAAATTCGTTTACCCTTTGACCCAGAAATCCCACTTCTGGGAATTTATCCTACAGATATACCTCAAATATAATATGCAATTAATACACACTAATATGCAGCATTCACTACTAGCAAAAGATTAGAAACGATCCATCAGTCCATCTGCAGAAAACTGATGGTATTAAAACGGGGGGGATGTGTACCATGGAATGTTATGTGGCTATAAAACAGAGAAGGGTGCTCTCTGTGTAGTGATGTGGAAAAGTCTCTGTGAAAAATGTCAGATACAGCACACAAATGGCTAAGGAAGGGGAAGAAAATATATTTACATTTGTTTCTCCTTTTCAAAATTTCTGTCAGTTTTAACATCATCTGCATTATTTATTTTCTTTTCTCTGTTTGACCTCCTTAATTAATTTGAACTGATATTTGCTTAGTTTTCAAAAATAAGTATTTGTAGCATCCAGAAGAAACTAATAGAAACCAGAGTGCTGGGACCTCCCTGGGAGCCCAGTGCAATGCAGGGGTGCAGGTTAGATCTCTGGTCAGGGATCTGAGATCTCATGTGCTTTGCAGCCAAAAAGCCAAAACATAAAGAAAAAACTGAAGAAATATTATACCAAATTCAATAAAGACTTTAAAAATGGTCCACGTCAAAAAATCTTTAACAAACAAATGAACAAAAAGAAACAGGAGTCCTTGTGGGTAACCAAGCTAGAAATGTAATGGGCAGTAGCAATGGCAGAAGCAATGCTTTCTGACATTTCCCTTTTTATATTATTTTGACTTTTCACCATGTAAACGTGTTACCTTCTTAAACATAAAAAATTAGAAAAAGAAAAGAATTGATTTGATGAACATAAAACACTTAGCCTGTATTCCAGATCCATCGACATATAAATGTTAGTGGTTTATATCGTTTAAAAGGTCTTCCTGTGGTTTCTGAACTAGGCCCTGCAGATTTCTAAGGCTGTTTCTCACTGCATGACCTTCACAGCACCAGCATCAAATGATCTAGACTGTGTATTAACAAGGAAGATTCCTCGCCTGCACAATCAGAATATCTAGGGATGACATCTAGAAATAGGGAGTTTTTAAACTCTCCCGCAGATTCTCATGAACTTTGAAAGTTGAGCGCTATTACAATCTACTCCAGGCGGGGACGATGTGGAGGTAGGTGGCAAGTGTGTAGGGACCCACTGAGGCTGTGGCTTTTGACAGCAAAGGTAAGCTGCCGAGTTCTGAATGCCCATCTTGCCTTGAGCTCCCAGCATGCCCATCCCATGCCAGTGTAACACACTCGAACTGGAGCTTGAGAGGACTGCACAGCAAGCGGTCTCCTTCACCCCATTCTCTTACACTTCCCCCAGCTCAGGAAACAGTGCCGTAACCTACTCTACTGTCCAAGCTGAACGCCTGGGCACCGTCTCCGATTCTTGCCTCGGTCCTCTTCCCGTATCTAACCCATCAGCAAGGTCTGGCCCTCGTCGGGCTAGGGCCCGCCTGCACTCCCACCAGTCTGTTTCCCCACTGCTTTGTCATCAGAAATTGAAATGGGGCATTTTTTTATATGTATACGAGCTATTTGTACTTCTTTCCTTTTTTTTTTAAATAAGCAATCTACTCATGAACTTTCCATTGCTGGTTTTTTCCCACTCACTCTTAGGGGTTTTTTAAAATATGTTTTCGATGTTTTCCCATCATACTCAGGATCAAACCCTGGGTTCCTCGTTGTGACCTGCTGAGGCCCGGATGCCCTGCCCCTTCTTCCCTGTCCTTTTCACCCCCTGCTGCTCTTTCTTAACTCCTGTGTCCACCCACACAGCCCTCCTTTCTTTCTTTGTCAGGCCTCTTCCTGAAATGTTCTTTCTCCAGAAACTCCGAGGCTTAGCCCTTTGTGTAGCCAAGGACTCAGCTCAAATCTCACCGCCTGAGAGAGACCCTCCCTGACCACAGCAGCCCAAAGGAGCCTCCAGTACATCCCATGCCTCAGTGGTCACTCTGTCACCTTTGTTTACATCCAGAAAAGCATGTGAATATTGAAGGAGAGCAAAGCTCTCCCAAGATAGAAAAGGGACAGAAAAAGGGACATGGGGACAAGCTTGGCCTGTTCCACAGTCTTCATTTGGAGCCTGGTCGCCACTACAGGCTTCCCTGGTAGCTCAGCTGGTAAAGAATCCGCCTGCAATGCAGGAGACCCTGGTTCAGTCCCTGGGTTGGGCAGATCCCCTGGAGGAGGGCGTGGCAACCCACTCCAGTATTCTTGCCTGGAGAATCCCATGGACAAAGGAGCCTGGTGGGCTACAGCCCATGGTGTTGCAAAGACTCAGACACAACTGAGCGACTTTCACTCAGTCCACTACTGGGGCCCAGGTCCTTAACTGAAAGAGCAAGCCGGGGTAGGGGGGCTGAGAACATGACTGGGAGGGAGTGGAATTCATGTCTTTTTTTGAGCATAAGCAGACTTGAGCAGTCGGGACCTAGTATGGGGGGGTCATCCATGTGTGATCTGTTGCTCTGTGATCGTTGCAGCATCTCTGCACTGTAATTAACCAAGGAGTCTGGAGTTTAACAGAAGAAGCAATTCTTGCTTTGGTCGGCCAGGGAAACGATTGAAACTTGACCCTGGCCACTTGGATTTTCCAGCAGAGGACGCGTGGCAGTCTCTTTGAGACGAGACCAGCATCTTGTTCCTTTGTTAAATTCCTATAAAATAAAGCCGCCAGATTCCCAGAAGATAAAAAAATCCATTCTCTCCCTCCTGTTCACATAAGTGCATCTTCACGTCGTCACAGGCTTCTGCAGATTTTAATAAGGTCCCCTGTGTGGGTCTCTTCAAATATGGGCAAAAGAGTCAGAGTGAGAAAATGTCACATCGAATCAAGGGTGCTATAAATGCAGAGCCCGTGGCAGGCAGACGGCTCCTGAGCAGCTTGAACCAAGTCATAGTCTTTGCCTGTTGGTAACCAAAATGGAAGAACCTCATTTGGGGCCTTCCATTTGGCCATTTCAATTAAATACTTAGAATTCTTCTTCTTATTCTTTAAAAAATTAATTAATTTATTTTAATTGGAGAATAATTACTTTACAATATTGTGATGGTTTTTGCCATACATCAACATGACTCAGCCACAGGTAAACACTTAGAATTTTTTTTAAGGGGAAGCTGTATTTGAAATGGGCAAACAGCATAGCCTGCTAACAGTGAGAGACCCTCAGAACTTCTGTTTCCTGGGGGGAGGGGAAGGGCTTTAGAGACCAATTCCAGTTAAACATAAACACCTAGACACACAACACAACCACCCCTAGCTCCCGAACAGTTTATGAAGCTACATGTCTGCTTATGCTACTGTAACCAAGATCTGCAGTCTGGATTTCTCTAGTCCCACTGTGTAAGGCAACACTCCATGCTTTTGTGAGTGTCTGAACCCTTCCCGGGCTTTCTGGAGGGTTTGTTGTAGGGGAGCAGTGCTCCCCTGGTGACTCAGACAGTGAAGAATCTGCCTTCAATGCGGGAGACCCAGGTTCAATCCCTGGGTCGGGAAGATCCTCTGCAAAAGGGAATGGCAACCCATTTCAGTATTCTTGCCCAGAGAATTCGTTGGACAGAGGAGCCTGGTGGGCTACAGTCCATGGGGTCACAAGGAGTCAGACATGACTGAAGAACTCACACACGCACCACACATAGCAGTTCTTAAACAGGGAGATTTTGCGCATGGAGGATATTTGGAAATGCCTAGACACATTTTGGTGTCCCAGCTGGGGAGAGAAGGGTGATACCGGCATTTAGTGAGTAGAGGCCAGAGATGCTGCTAAACTTCCCACAAAGCACAGGACAGCCCCCCACCCCTTGCCCTCAGCCAGATGATCAAGGCCCAGACTCCCACAGAACAAGGCTGTGAAGCCCTATGGTAGGGATGCCTTTCTGCTGAGTCACTCCCATAGCGGTGTGAAGGCAGGGTCCAGTTTGTGGTCCTGGGGGAACGGGGCCTGGGCCTCTGCTGGTTTCACTGTCTGCAGCTCTGGGGTGCTGGCCTTTCTCTGTGGGGCGCTGCTGCCACCAGGCTGGCATCAACAGAGCTGGAGAGGAAGCCAGCACACCGTCTTCACTGGGCCGGCCGTCCCTTCCATCCCACACGAAGCCCTCTCCAGCTTTAGACTGGAAGTTTGGGGGTTACAGAGGCAAAGAAAACCAGAGTTCAGTGGAGGAAACAATATGCTGGTATCTAAATGTTCTCCAGCTGTTCTTCAGAGGTGTTTCCCTGCAAGGACCTTCTCATGGTTTGTCTTTTCTCCTAAGGCCCTGACACTTGCGTGGTCCTTCCCCGCACACCGTCCACAGCCTGCAGCCGGTCCCACCCCCTGGCTCCAAATGCTCTTCTTCTATGATGCTTTGTTCTCTATCTCTCTGATCCCCACCCAAACTAAGGTTTTGGTGTGTTTCTGCATTTCAGAAACCTCAGAAAAACCTGTGCTCAACCAAAGAGCCTCCAACCTCAACATGACTGAAAAATCTCACAGAAACTTGTCAACGGCAATAGTTTCTCAAACATGTTGCAGATCAAAACCATGGTCATGGGTCCGTCTCAAACAAGTCTTTGGAATCAGAAAGGAGGACAAAAGAAAAATGCATTTTCCCCTGATTGAGCAAGGAGAGGGCATGTGGGTTTGTTTTGTTTTCTATTTTCAGATCTGTTAGGCATGAAGGGCTGTGGAGATTAATGACTAGAAGGATAAAGAAGTCCTAGATCTGAACCGTGACTCCAGTCCAGAAGCCATGTAATCTTGGGCAAGTTATTTACCTACTTTGAGTTTGGTTTCCAACATGGAGATGACAAAGCTACCTATCCCACATGGAGGTTATCAGATGTAAACAACCTGTAAACATAGTGCATGGTACGTAGCAGATCTTCAACGAACGTTAACCATCACTACTACAAATCTCCAATTTCTGACATTAGCAACATCAGAGATTCTGTACCAACTCCATGGAGAAGTTTGACTAATCAAAACTACTAAAAAGCAAAGAGAAGATAGACTCAGCCTTCCCACAGCCCCAAGGGTAAAACCAGTTTCTGAAGTATAGAATGTTTACTCCAAGTGTGACTCTCAGAGGGCTTCCCAGGTGGCACTAGTGGTAAGAACCCACCTGCCAATGCAGGAGACAGAAGAGACACCGGTTCAGATCCCTGGCTCAGGAAGATCCCCTGGAGGAGGGCATGGCAACCCACTCTAGCTTTCTTGCCTGGAGAATCCCATGGACAGAGGAGGCTGGCGGGCTACAGTCCCTGTGGTCTCAAAGAGTCAGACACAACTGAAGCAACTTAGCACGCACACACACAGTCCCAGGAGTAAAATCCTTCATCTTCACATCAGGGGGAGGGGACATCTTGGCATTTGGTTACCATACCAGGTGTTACAGACGGTAAGGGTCCCTCCACAGTTCATATGTTGAACCCTCAATGTGACCGTATTCAGAGATGGGCCTTTTAAGGAGGTGATCCAAGTTAAAAGAAAACTGGAATTCTTATAAGCAGAGGAAGAGACACCAGGAAGGCACATTCACAGAGAAAAAGCCATGTGAGGACACAGCTGCAGTCAAAGACAGCAGCCTCGGGAGAAACCCACCCTGCCAGCACCTTGATCTCAGCCTTCCAGCCTCCAGAAATAAATTTCTGTTGTTGAAGGCACCCAGTCTGTGGAATTTTATTATGGCTGTGCTAGCCAAACAGTACACTTGATAATACCAATGAAAAATCTAGCTTCTAAAAATTTGAAACTGGAATGGTAAGATTCTTGGATGCAGTTTGAAATACTCATATACATGCCAGTTGAAACACTTGTATGCCAGCCAGGGGAACCAGGATGCAAGGAAAGATGACGTAAAAAACCTACGGATGATGGAGAAAAATCACAAATGAGCAGCACTTAAAATATCAGTGCGCTAAGCCTGGCGCCAGGTGCTGTGGAAACACACAGAAAAGGAAAGACATCACAGTGGTACTTAGACATTCTCATCCCATCTGCCAGGCCAGGAAGATGAAACAGGGTTTAGAAGGATGAACTACGCTTTGTTTAGCTTTGGTTCCTGTTGAATATTTGTGATAGCTTGTTTATTGACTGAGTGAGAAAAACACCATTCCAAAAGGAATATTCTGTGAAAAAGGAGAGAAAGTATCTGAAGGGGAATTGCTCAGAAGGGAAGAAAAGAGAAAACTGCATTTTCTTCACTTCACAACTCTGACCAATGTGAACTTTACAACGATCATAAGTTTAATAGAATTGTTTTACGAAAGTAGCAAAGGTGTTTTTTTTTAAAGGCATGCATTGACGTGTTAGTTCTAACTTATTTCTGCTCCTCTCACATTGAACTGGTGATGTCTGACGTCTCACAGACGTAGCTTTCAGTGCAAAGTAGCACATTTAGGATGGATAAACAAAGAAGTCCTCCTGTACAGCACAGGCAACTGTATTCAGTCTCCGGGGGTAGACCATAATGGAGAAGAATACTTAAAAAAGAATGTCTATATGTGTGTAATTGAGTCACTTTGCTGAACAGCAGACATCAGCACTTCTTTGTAAATCAACTATACGTCAATTAAAAAAAAACCAAAAACCTGTCAGGCAGCCTTTGTGTGGTTCTACTTGGACCTACCATCCTAGAGATAGACTGTTTTTCACTTTCGCTAAAAATATAAAAATTTTTAAATTTAAAAATAACAAAAAATTGTTCAGTTGGCCTCTGTGGAAATCGCTCACACATTTTAGAAATAGGGTTGACTTTTTAGTTTTTATTATTCCAGTTCAGATATGCAAATCCATGATAGTCATTTGTGGAAGTTAAAGCCTGATCAGTTAAAAATGGAAGGTTCTCGGCTTTCTGCCATGTATTTGGAGATGTTGTAAGGAGTAAGCAGAGATCACAAAACAGACTGAATAAGACAAATTTCCAACCATAATCTGAGACACAATGCAGAACTCTGGTGAAGGCTGATATAATCACATATGTAGATTGGCCAGAGTTTTTTTTTTTTTTAATTTTCAGAATGTCTTGAAAAAGAAAGGGATTTCTTTTGAAATGAGCTGTAAAAAAGGCAGGCAAAGGTTACCCTGCATGAACTGTCACTGATTCCCAAGCTTGCTTCTCTAAGTGGTGGCCTGACCTGGTCCGTGGGGGTTGCCACTTGTTTGATGTGTCTTTGACTCACATGTTGTGGGTGAACCCATACTTCAAAGGCACAGATCAGCAAGGGAGCATGTTTCTGGGTGTAAGATTTCCTGCTGGTGCAGGGCGAGTGGGGAGAAGGGCTGCCCGCCTCCCCGGGGAGGTCCTGGGATGGCTCCCTTGAAAGGGACCCTTGCCTTCCGGGAGACTTCAGACAGAGGCAGCTGATTCCCCGTGCAGCTCTCATAGGCTCTTTGCCTTTCCCTCCTCCCAACATCAGTCAAAGTCCTGATCACCTCCACGGCTCACAGGAATTTGTAAGCCTCATAAGCAAAGCTTCATAATGCATAGCTTTCGAGAACACAGCTTTCCCCTAAGTTTAACTTTGTTTTTTGGTTGTTTTTTTTTTTTTTTTTTTTTTTACCAAAGAAGCACATTTAGGGATTGCTGGGTCTCTAGGTCCATGACTTTCTTCTCCCCAAGTAAGTCACCACGGATGTCTTACCCATCATCGTAACTCCTTTTCCCCCAGCAGACAGCCCCAGCTCTAACTTTGAGCTGGTGCTATCAGCCAGAAGTACAGATGGATGACTCAGTGAGTGAATGAATGATTGAACGTGCACACACACACACACACACACACACACACACACACACGCTGGCTGGCAGGAGTCCAGGATACAGGCTCAGAGCACCGTCCTCCACCTCCATCCAACAGCCTCACCAGACACTATCCTAGCAAGTTCCCTGCCACAATCTTTGTCTTCTTGTAGCCATCAAACCTCACAAAAATGAAAAATAACCTTCTGTTCCTGAAAGGTTAGCACCGCCTCCTTAAACAGTGTCGAGGTCCCTAATAAATTCATTATCCTAGCCTCCAACTACCAGCTTTTGATAGCTCCTTAGTCAGTTCCACAAAGCTTGGTGTACTCCGTGTGATGGAGCATTTTTCCTATTTTCTATTTTTCTGATTTCTTATAAAATCTGTCTATTTTAGGGACCTGTGTGTTTATGCCACAGGAAGTTGTGTGGTAAGTTCAATGCATGTTAGCTAGAACCATCGATTATACTCAGGGAAAAGGTGGGAAGGTGTTTTTGGTTCTACTCTTCCCTAAACTGTGTAAGACACACGGGCTTTCAACTAACATGAGTATTTCTCTCCGCTTCTTGGCACCATGGAAAATCTGTGCCCTACCTCCCACAAAAGCAAGATGGCTGGTGGCTAAGACTCTGCCATTTGCTGTCCCTCTGGGCAACTTTTGAACTGGGAGAGGAGGTTTCAAAGGACTAGTTTCTAGTTTCACCTGATGGAAGCCACGTTTGCGAATCGGAGGGCCAATCCTTCGCAATCGGGCATCCTGTGCAGCC
Organism: Giraffa tippelskirchi; assembly: GCF_054371585.1. Classification (NCBI taxonomy): domain Eukaryota; kingdom Metazoa; phylum Chordata; class Mammalia; order Artiodactyla; family Giraffidae; genus Giraffa; species Giraffa tippelskirchi. The sequence goes on from NC_137283.1 coordinate 2,477,145, forward strand.
TGTGTGTGCGACCACAGGTTGCGTAACAAGGCAATCACATTGGCCCTGCAACCAGGGTTTACTTAAGGTTAAAACTCAAAACTAAACTTGAAGGAACCCGGAGCCCATCGCAACTGAGAAAAGCAGCAAACAGAAAACAGAGGGAGCGCATGCGGACAGAAACTGTCAAGTTTCCCATCGCTCGTAATCTGTCAGAATCACATCAGAAGTCCCCACCCGCCCACCCTTCCTCGCTCCTTCCCAAAGTGATGCTCAGGTGGCACTGACAGAAGGGGCAGGGATGCAGACACGGCCGGGGAGCTCTGGGGGCTCTGCCGGGATGGGCTGACCGCAGCAGGTCCGTTCCCAGCTCTGCTGCGCACGACCGGTCCCCTTCACTCCCTCTCCTTAGAAGTAAGTTTCAGCACCTGGCAAGTGACATTTAACTTTGCCTCCTCTGAAAGGGCACTTAGAGGCCATTACCACCCGGTCCCTAAGCTCTTTCTGGACTTGAACTCATGTGAGAACAAAGGGCAAGCCACACGGCATTCTCCCTCCCCGCCGCCCACACAGGGAAATGCAGCTCAGTCTGCTGGTCTTTTTGACAGCCCGGTACTTGAAATCTCAAGGTCCAAGGTATCCACAGCCCCGAGAATGAAAGCGCAGTGACAGTCCATCATGGGAACAGGACCTCGTGTTTACAGAGCACGGGATGCGGATGAGACCATTTCTTCCTCATCACAACCGCATGATGTACAGGAAACTGAGGCACAAAAAGGTGAAATGACCAAGATCACAGAGCCGCTAAATGGAGAAACCGCGCCGTCTGCCTCCTGAGCTTTCGTCCTCAAATACATTCCACAGGTTCCTTACAAATACTCGTGTCAGTGTGCGTGCGTGTGTGTCCGGCATGCAGAGAGGTGGGTTTTGGTGGGGAGGGGTTGGAGGTGCCATGAGGGCAAGACGAAGGAGCGGGGCATCTTAGGAAATGTGGCACGGGTCTTGACGGGCCATCTTCCAGGCCGTCTAAAGGGGCCTTTAAGCCCGAGTCTCCACAGCACGCTGCTGGCAGGATGTATAACAATTTCTCACGCCTTCCCAGTGACAATTTGAGGAGACCAACTCAATAAACATAATTCACCAATTACTGGAGTTTCTAAGGAATTTCCTTGGGGAAGGTGTGAATTGCAGTAAAAAGTAAGTCCTAACCTTTTCAGCTCCCCAAGCTCACTTTCTGCAGATCTACTCTGAGAGGGGGCAGGAGTGGCAGGTGAGGGTGATGAGAAATGGGGGAGGACGGAAGGGTAACAAAATCCCAAACCCAGAAAAACCTCTCCATCCCACACTGTCTCATAAACATGAACAGAGCCATCCTGTTTTGATGTTTCTCCCCAAATGGGTACCTCCCATCGCCGAGGCTGCAGAGACAGAAAACAAAGGCATCTGTCCGGTCATTCAGACACAAGCCCTGTTTCAGAAAGTGGCTCGTGCTGACACCTTGCTAGGGAACTTGAGGTGTTCCATGCAACAGCAGCACGTGGCTGTGTGAGACTGTCACTTTATAGGTCCAGTGCCGTCTCTTGCCTCTGATCCTCCTGCATAGAACATCCACTAACCCCAAGGGAAGTCTTCTGTGGGTAGAAGTAAAAAGATGAAAACAGAGTTTGTTATATTTTATTGTTACTAACATAACCTCAGGAAACATTCCTGTTAGACGACCTCAGACATCATCTAGTGCCATGCTTCCTTCACTCAAAACACAGGTATGAGCCCGGCATATGTCCAAAGCCACATGTGACCTGAAGCTCTGATCCCACTCTGAATCTGACTTGATCTCTCACCTTGACCACATCATATATAAATCCCCATTGATGTAGACGGCAATACATCATCCGACAGGGCAGAGGCGGTTTATAAAGACAAATATCACATGATATCACTTATAAGTAGAATCTAAAAAGACAAATGATACACATGAACTTATTTACACAACATAAACAGACTCGCAGACTTAGAAAACAAACTATGGTTACCAAAAAGGAAAGGGGAGAAAGGATAAACTAGGAGGTGGGGATTAACACATACACACTAATATATATGAAACAGAGAACCAACAAGGACCTGCTGTTATAGCACAGGGAACTCTGCTCAATACTTTGTAACAACCTAAATGGGAGAAGAATTTGAAAAGGAATAGCTACCTGTATATGTATTACTGAATCACTTTGCTGGATACTCGAAACTAACACACCATTGTTAATCAACTATACTACAGGATAAACTGAAAATTAAAATAAAGAAGCTCCCCGTGAATCAATGCATTAACTTTGGATAAGCATTCTTCACTGCAGTGCCTTTCTAAAGAGATCTAAACCAAAAGTCATTTGAAAAATGTGTGACTCTCTTGGCCAATATTCAACGTTGGTAAAATTCTATGTTGTTCTCATAGGACAGTCCTAAAGATAGCTTCCAAGTTCCTATTAAAGCAGTTGCTCAACTGCATTGACTAGTAGGGTTTCCGAATGAGGACAACTGAGATAAAAGAAACAAACGGAGAAGCCAAGGGCTGATAGCTGATGCGACCACAGGCTCCACAGGGCGGAAAGCTTGCCTACTTTACGTACACAGTGAACCCAGCAGTGAACAGAATACACAGTCACGGGCGGGCACTCAACACATTTGGGTTAAATGAACAAAAGGGTGATGGGAGAGGGGTTCCTCATGCATTTCCGCCTGCTCCAGCCACCATGTTTCGCCAGCCACTCAAGGGCAATGTGCTCCGACGGCCCATGGCAGGTCTCACCCACCCAGATCAGACCATAAACAGCATCTTCTTAAAGAATGGGACCTTTCTTTTTTTTTTAAGATTTTTTTTTTTTAAACGCGGGCCGTTTTTTAAACTTTATTGAACTTGTTACAATATTGCACCTGTTTTATGTTTTTGGTTTTGGGGCCACCAGGCAAGGGGGATGTTAGCTCCCCCACCAGAGACCGAACCTGTACCCCATACATTGGAAGGTGACATCTTAACCACTGGATCACCCGGCAAGTCCCTGGGGCCATTCTTCAACACAGTACTTTTGTTTCTTTTGAAGAGAGTACCATTTGAGAGAGCACCATTGGTGCTTTAAAAGGGTGAAGGCGCTCCCTGCCCTCTGATGGGAAAAGAAGAGCTGACTCCCAGAACGGCCTTCCCTCCGCCCCTTTGTCGCTGCAGGAGCCCCACGGTACCCCTGGATGATACCTCCTCCTTCTCAGGGTGGCTCTCCTGAATTCTCAGGTTCCTGGTCTCTGCAATATCAGTAATTCTGATTAAACGTGTTGAGTGAGGAAAGGTGTCATTTCTGGATCACAAATTTGGGGGTGTTTGGGAAGACAGAAACAGAAATGATTTACTGATAGAAACATCAAGGCATTCATTGACAATCTCAAGCCTTGTGGTGAATGAGCGGGTGTCTAAGGCAGTCAAGCCTTCTCAGTGGAAATTCCGCAAGGGCTGAGTCAGTGCTGCACTCAGAGATAATTAACCAAAGGACAGCTGGTTGTTACACCAGTTGATCTTCCCCCATCCATCCCCATGTGGTCAACACACGGCCATAGTTTGGGGGTCAGGTTAAAACTACAAACATAGTCTCTAAGTGAATCAGGGGTCTGCTTTGAGAATGAAAGGTCAGCATTGGGACAGGAAAGCAACGGGCGCTGCAACTATGAATTTGGATATAAAATAGAAAGGCATCTCTTCCGCTGAAGTGTGAAATATTACACTCCGACATCTGGCCACCAGGGGCAAAGGGACCACGCTCTCCCCCCACATTCCAGAAGCTCGGATCCGGTCTTTCACTGTCTATTGAAGAGAATCTTCCCAGAGAAAGTAGAGCCTCAAGCAGACCTAAAACCTCATATATGTTGAGAGAAACTCATACTCTGCTTATGCTAATGAGTCCAGCCTTCAATCTATCAAATTAAATGGACAAACAGGAATCACTAAAGTTTGGAGAGAAAGAAGTCATAAATAAAAAATTTCACCTCTGGAACCAAAATAATTCTAAGGAGAAAGGAAGAAATAAAAGTGTGTCAAACTCGGCTTGAACGGTGTAGGTTATAAATACTTATTCTGAACAGTAGGAAAATACACGTCAATACGTTAAAAATATACGGCTAAACATGAGATGGCCAGAAATAAGATGTACAGCTCCCAAAATACTGGAGGCAATGCACAACATAAAATCAGAAAAGCATCAAAGGAAATCCAGGCAATCTAGTGACAGGAGTGAGAAGATTACAGCAAACAGAGATGAGAATCAGATTAACTATACGTCTTCCCAGGAAAAGCAAAGGATTCGAACTTCCCCATAGAAAGAGAAAAGCTTTCAGGTTAAGTTTTAAGAGAAAAAAGCTGCATTCATGTGGTTTCTAAGGGAAATACTTTAAAGCTGATTTGAAGATTGAAAATATTTATGAACATATGTCAAGCCGGAGATGGAGAGGCAATTCATAAGGAAGAATTACAGTCTATACGAGAAGATACTCAACCTCTAACAAGAATAAGATGAATTTAAATGCCCATGAGATACCATTTTCCACCTGTAATAAGATGGGCAAAAATTTAAGCAATTGAGAATTGCTAGTGCTGGTGAGGATGCAGGCAAGCACTGCAGATGGAACTATAAATTGGCCAGGATTTTCCTAGAAATGGACGGGGCTGCATGGAGAGAGAACAGGGATACATAGTCCCCCTGACTCACCTCCAGGGTAAAGCCTGGACCACAGGTCCCGGGTGACAAGTTTAGCCATCACAAAGTGTGCCAATCTAGACTCATCTCTGAGCCTTCCTTGTTTTGTTCTCTTGTGTACGTTTCTTTGCTAGAGTGGGCTTTGATGTCTACATCTACCTTACTGTTCTCGTAAGATGAAATGAACTAGTATGTGTAAAATGTTTTGCAGAATATAAAAAAGCCTCACAATGTGTGACACAATCATTTTGATAAGAATTAAATGCATTGACATGCACCCACAAGAAGCACAGAAAAAAATAAAACAGGTATAAGATTAGACAAAATCTGGACTTCCCTGGTGGCCCAGTGGTTAAAACTCCATGCTCCCACTGCAGGGGGCACGGGTTCAATCCCTAGTCAGAGAAGTAAGATCCCCACCTGCCCCATGGCCAAAAAAAATACTAGACAAAATGTGGCTCCCTGCACCTGAATGTTTTTATTCTGCCTCAAAAGTTACAACAAGCTTGAAAAGAAGTACATTCCCCATCCTTTGGTGGATCCAGATTACATGGTCGGGGCTTCAGCTTGTTTTCTTTATAGGAAGGCAGCAAGAAGTTCCCCAGCTCCCCCACAGCTGTGCCTGTCTAAAGCTTTCACAATCACTGGGCTTCTCAGCCCATTTAGGAGAAACCAAGGGAAATGCTTTTAGCAGCTGGGTCCCAAACCCAGGCCACGGGGCTCAGTGTGGCTTGTCAACCCCAAAGTGGGAGGCAGGGACTTGGGGTTTTGGTTATACCCTCCACGGTCTGCCTTTTACTGTCACAGCTGCTGCTGTTGTTGAGGGTGACGTCTGAGCAGGCTTCTGACACTAGGGACAGAGAGACTTCTACCATCCAGGAACGACAGGGTTTCTCCGAGGGAACGTTTTCTCCAAGACCCTTGATGGCATCCCCAAAAGTCAGCACTTCCACAGAAAATTTCCATTGATCTGAGACATTCTCTATGAGTGCCATCACTCTAGAAACCAAACAGTTTCCTTTAAAAAAATGTTATTAGGCAGATGTCAATGTAATTTAGGACTAGTTAAGATATTAGGTTGGATTTGGGTCTATGTCTTACCAGGTCTGCAAACGTGTATAAGTTACTTCAATTCTTTGTGCTTCAGACTCTTTTTTTCCTCTTAGCAACTTTCAAATATGCAATAAAGTATTATTAATTATAATCCCCATGCTGTGTATTATGCCCCCAGGGCTTATTTCAGTTATAAAACTGAAAGTTGCTACTTTTTGACCCCATGACCCATTTTGCCCACCTCTTACCTCTGGCAACCACCAATCTGTTTCATCTTTGTGTTTATTTGACTTTTTGTTTGTTCTCCTTTCTTTGTGTTCCATGTATAAGTGAGACCATATGCTACCTGTCTGACTGTTTCACTAAGTATAATCCCCTCAAGGTCCATTTGTGTTGTTTCAAATGGCAAGATTGCATTCTTTTTTATGACTGTGTGTGTGTGTGTGTGTGTGTGTGTGTGTGTATCTACAGACAGATAGATAAATCACATCTTCTTTACCCATCCATTCATCAGTGGACACGGAAGGTGTTTCTATGTCTAGGCTATAATGAATAATGCTGCAGTGAACATGGGGGTGCATATATATATTTTCAAATTAGTATTTTCATTTTCTTTGAATCAATACACAGAAATGGAATTGCTAGATCATTTAGTAGTTCTGCTTTTAATTTTTTTTAGGAACCTCCATACTGTTTTTTCTTAGTGGTTACACTAGTTTGAATTCCCATCAATGGTACATAAGAATTTCAATTTCTTCACATTCTTGACATTTGTTATTTCCTATCCTGTTGCCATTCTAACAGGTGTGGTTTTGATTTGCACTTTACTGATGATAAGTGATGTTGAACATCTTTTCATGTACCTGTTGACCATCTGTATGTCTCCTTTGGAAACCGTCAATTCAGGTCCTCTGCTCATTTTTTTTTGTTGGATTGTTTGGGGTTTTGAGATTGAGTTGTATGAATTCTTTGCATATTTTGAATATTAACCCCTGAACAGGTATATAATTTGTAAACGTATTCTCCCACGCAGTAGGCTGCCTTTTCGTTTTGTTGATGATTTCCTTTGCTCTGCAGAAGTTTTTTATTTTCCTGTAGTCTGACTTATTTTTGCTTTTGTTGCCTTTGCCTGGTGATTCAGACACAAATGTCATCACCAAACCAAGGTCAAGGAGCTTATTGCCTATATTTTTTTCTGTTTTGTGGTTCCAGGTCTTCCATTCAGGTCTTTAACCCATTTTGAGTTAATTTTTGTGTATGGTATAAGATAGTAGTCTAGTTTCATTCTTTGGCATGTGGCTGTCAGTTTTCCCAACACCACTTACTAAATCCATTTATTACTTCTTCGTATTAATAGTGGGATAATAATAGCACCTTCCCATAGGCTTGTTACGCGACTCAAACGAGACAGTGCAGGGAAGCAATGCGCGCGGTCCTGGTGACTGGCGAGTGCTTGATAAAGAGGAGCGCTGGTTTTCCTTATTGTCTCATTCATACTCTGTTACCCTTTCCCTTCCATTCAGGCACAGTCACCATTTCATGAGCACACCGGTCAGCAAATGACAGCACTGGGCAGGATAACATTTGGCCACCCGGGAGGGAGAGACCAGATGGTCGAGGTTGCATTTACAGACACACACCAGGAAGAACTGGACTAGTAACAGTCCCGCTTCAACTGTGGGGGGGAAACAGCTTGAAAATGCACTAAGTCAGGAACAAGAGGGCAAGCTTACTACCTGTCACTAGATGTTGGATTAACTGAGGGGGCATAACTGGGAATTAGATCCAAAGTGGACTCAAGCTCAATTCCCACGGCTTCTTCAAACTAATCTAGAAGTAAGAGAACAACCCCTCCCTTTCTGACAAGTCAGTTCAAGTTGAGATCCACGACCCCAAAGTTCTAGAAACATGTCTATGACTAAAACCTTCCCATCCCTTCCTGACCTGTCCCCTACATTCCTTTCTCCAGAAGATCTTCCTAACCCAGGGATTGAACCTAGGTCTCCTGCACTGCGGGTAGATTCTTTACTGTCTGAGCCACCAAGGAAGCCCTTACTACTTTTCCCATCTCCTCCCAACCTGTTCACTACTTCTTTTTTCTTGATTCAGAATTCCACTGTGACCTGGGCCGTAGAAATGGGACAGAGTGTCCCTTCCAACCTAACAACAACAAAAGCTGAATATATCACAAAATCACAACTTTTCTTCTACTCTTAAGGTTCCTGAGGTTATAGGGCAAAGAAGTAGCCTGAAATCCAAGGAAAGAGGGGCATCTCCAAGGAAATGTTGGGGAAGAGCATTGGTTCACTTGCAGCAGCAGATGAAATGAAGACACTGCAGGTGTGAAGAATTCAGCTAAAGTTCTTAACAAATTCCTAAAGGTTAAGGGCAACCAGGTAGGATACTCAGACATTTGAGGATTTCCTCTCGCTCAAACAGTTTCTCCATGACCGCTCTACCAGGTGCTCATGTGAAAGTCTGGAGACGATGGGCAGTGGCTGCTGAAGAAAAGAGACCTATCTGTACCCTTCTACCCCACAAAATGTAAGCCTTGAGATGTCAGAGGAGAAGCAGCAAGCCTGTCACTTTGATGGCACAGGAGAAAACCCACTGCATCTAGGGAAGAAAGGAAAGAAGAAGAAAACCCTTCATCCCTGGGGAAGGGCAGGAAACCATTTGGGGTCTGAGTTCCTGTACAAATAACATTAAAGGTCTTCTGTTTTTGGGAGGGGGTGAAAAACTCTTCAGCACAAGACTGGCAAAGACACAAGTCAGTGTGATTGGCATGAACAGAAGGTGCAGGATCTCTGAGGACGCCTCCCATACAAGGCTCGGGCACCTGGGATCACTGGGACCGAGGATAGAGCAGAAGAGTAAGGGACCACGCCACCCCCCACCCCAAGCCAGCAGGCACTGAGGGGCTGTCCCAGAGAGACTGTGCTGTGGGGCAGGATCCCAGAGAAGGCTTAAAGTTGAGGGGGGAAGCAAAACATTAAGAAAAACCTTCCAATCCCATAGCCACCACCCCAAGCACAGGAGAATGCTTGAGCACTTTGAAGCCAGTGTTTAGGAAGATGACCATTGCAATGACAAACCTAGACTCAGATCAAGTTTGGTCCACCCAGCTCCCATGTAAATGGCTGAGTACCCAAAAACGGCCTATTTGCAGGAATCCATAATATTACCCCAGTGTATTTTGTCTTACACACAATGCCTATAACACAATAAAAAGTGATGAGGTATACACAAAAACAAGAAGAAATAAACACAAAGCAATTAGCAGAAATAGACCTAGACATGACCCAGGTTTTGGAACTATCAGGCTGGGAATTTAAAATAACTATCATATACGTGGGGCTTCCCAGGTGGCGCTAGTGGTAAAGAACCTGCCTGCCAGTGCAGGAGACATAGGGGACACAGTTCAATCCCTGGGTCGCGAAGATCCCCTGGAATCTTCCAGTATTGGCAGGCGGCAACCCACTCCAGTATTCTTGCCTGGAGAATCCCATGGACACAGGAGCCTGGTGGGCTATATAGTCCATAGGGGTTGCAAAGAGTCAGACACAACTGAAATGACTTCGTACACAGCACACATCATATACATGTTCAAATTCCCAGTGGGAAAGAGGCACAACATTCGTGAATAAGTGGGGAGCAGACACTGTGAGGGTAAGCCAAATGGAAATGCTAGAAATACAATCATGAAAAGAGAGATGAAGAATGTCTGTGACAGGCTCAAGAGCAACTATGATAGAGTCAAGAAAATAAATAATGAACAAGAAAAGAGAGCAGCAGAAATTATCAAAACTGAAACACAAAGAGGAAAAGAGCAAGGAAAAAAGAACAATGCATTTAAGAGCTGTGAGACACTGTCAAATATTCTAACATACAAGTAACTGGTATCCTAGAAGAAGAGACTTCAAGACAAAAGAAGAAGTTGAAAAGACAGTAGACACAATTTTTTAAAAATAATGAAAGGCATAAACCACAGATCCAAGGATATCCAAGAACCCCAAGCCAGTTCACTACCCTCACTCATAAACTCAGACTACAGTCTGTATGATTCCATTTATATGATACTGAAAGAGAAAAGATAAGATACAGAGATAGAAAATTAATCAGTGGTTGCTCGAGGGCTGGGAGTGTGGGGAGTAGTATTTGACTTGGTTACAGTTTGGGGAAATAATGAAAAACTCACTTATAAACATATGCTTACATATTTTTCTGTTTGTGGGAGTTACTGAGTTACGACATGTGCATTTTACTTTATAAGAAAGTGCCTACGTATGGCATGAGATGAATTTGGGGGTGACGGACATGTTCTATATTTTGGCAGTGATCCAATTACATGACTGTGTTTGTCGAAACTGCTAGAAATGTATATTTAAAAAGATAAATTTTACTTTATAAAAATAGTTGTTGTTGTTCAGTTGCTAAGTTGTGCCTGACTCTCTGTGACCCCATGGACTGCAGCATGCCAGGCTGCCCTGTCCACTGTCTCCCAGAGTTCGCTCAGATTCATGTCCATTGAGTCAGTGATGCCATCCAACCATCTCATCCTCTGTTGTCCCCTTCTCCTTTTGCCTTCCAACTTTCCCAGCATCAAGGTCTTTTCCAATGAGTCAGCTCTTCGCATCAGGTGGCCAAAGTATTGGAGTTTCAGCTTCAGCATCAGTCCTTCCAATGAATATTCAGGACTGATTTCCTTTAGGATGGACTGGTTGGATCTCCTTGCAATCCAAGGGACTCTGAAGAATCTTCTCCAACACCACAGTTCAAAAGCATCAATTCTTCAGCACTCAGCCTTCTTTATGGTCCAACTCTCACATCCACACGACTACCGGAAAAACCATAGCCTTGACAAGGCAGACCTTTGTGGGCAAAGTAATGTCTCTCCTTTTTAATATGTTGTCTAGGTTGGTCATAGCTTTTCTTCCAAGGAGTCTTTTAATTTCATGGCTGAAGTCACCATCTGCAGTGACTTTGGAGCCCAAGAAAAGAAAATCTGTCACTACTTCCAATTTTTCCCCATGAAGTGATGGGACAAGATGTCATAGTCTTAGTTTTTTGAATGTTGAGTTTAGGCCAACTTTTTCACTCTCTTCTTTCACCCTCATCAAGAGGTTCTGGGTTGCCATTTCCTTTTCCAGGGGATCTTCCTGACCCAGGGATCGAACTGGGGTCTCCTGATTTCAGGCAGTCTCCTGCATTGCAGGCAGATTCTTTACCAGCTGAGCCACCAGGGAACCCCTATATAAATAATTCCTGACTTCAAAAAGAAAAGCTTGGTTATGGTGCTAGGTCAGTCCATAATCTCTAAATAATTAATCATCAAAATGAATTCCATACTCCTATGTTACCCACTGGGTTACGTAAAAATTGACCCAAGACAACACCAGACTTAATGATCTCACTTCCTTATGATGAAAGTGGAGACAGACGGGTCTTCATGATGGAATAATTATACATATAGTATCAACAAGCTGTGAATAGTGGGGAGTGAATGAGACACTGGGTCTTAACATCTGGTCTTAGATGATGGGCCCCACAAGAGAAAAGATGGACAAAACCAACTGCACCAAAATTTTGCTGCTCCTGCTGAGCACTCTTTATTATAAAGTCATACAGTGGTGCATTAATGGAAATGCCTGGTTTCATAGGGTATCCCCTGGCAGTAAAACTTCAACTTATGTTTTTGGAACATTTTTCTCATAGTTGGTTTCTTCACATCAATCTAGGCAGGAAGTCCCTTGTGGTAAGGGTTCTAAATTCACAACAAGTCAGAAAGTTTGGTGACTTATTCTCTGGAGAATTTCAGAACTGAGGCTTCCTTTATTATGTAATAAACAATAACCTCTCTAATGTCTATAAGTAAGCTTCTTTCAAAGCTCTACATATCTTATGTTTATTTTTCTCATTAATCTCGAAACTACCTGCTTCAAATTAGGGGGAAACGAAGACATGGCCATTTATCACGTGTACAAGTTAAACCCGCAACAAGGTGGGCTCTCAACTGTTTCTCACACCTAATTAAGGAAAATGACCCCATTTAGAAGAAGAGAGGATGGAGGCTTGGATTTTACTGGAAACCCTCTCGTAAAGCTAAGCATCACTCTAGGAGTCAACCCTTTCTCACCAGAAGCCATTTGCTTGTGAACAGTCTCATTATTTTTATCTTATGAAAAGAATGTGGCCATCACATTTATATCAAATACCAAGAGGCTGTCTTTTGGTTTTGAAGGGTGTCTGAGTCACTTAGGAATCACGGAATTTTGTGCTTGAGGAAGACTCTCTTTGGTGTTGAAAGGTGTCTGAGTCACTTAGGAGACGCAGAAGGATGGCTCCCTGCCAGCTCATGGGTTATCTAACATCTGAGCAGCCCAAAGTTCATGTTGGCTGTTTGCATTAATCACCACAATTTGACTAACAAGCCCGAAGTGACAGCTCAACCTCAGGATGGCTCTGAGGCCACAAACTGAACAAAGGCAAGAAGAAAAAGAGAGAGTGGGGGGCAGAAATCCCCGGTTCCCTTCCAGGGTAGCTGAGAATTTCCAAAGTGTCAGGACAGACAATTCAAGCCAAAGGGGATCATGATGGGACGCCCGGGAGGGAGGGCAACCATTCCTGCTTCCTGCTCACCTAGCCTGGATTTCTTCTTTCTGCAGATCTTATCCAGCCTCCCTCTGACCTTGGCTGTGGCTCTGTGTGTGGCACTGCTATGCCTGGTTGGCCTCCTTCGTCATGCGGATCAAAAATTCAACCTGGGCAATTTTGAGTTCAAATAGTCAGATTTGGTCATTTTCTGCTCAAAATAATAATAATAATCCTTTACCTCCAAGGATTAGGTAAAGACAGACTGTTTTAGGATTCTGGCAAAATAAGAATGAACATTTAATTTACAAGGAAACTGCCCCCCTCACTACCAGGAGGGGGGAAACTGCCCTCCTCCTCCCATGCACAGTCATCCAAAGGCATAAAAGACATGACCTCACTGAGCACAGATGACTGATTTCTTAAGGACCTGAAGTCAAGGAATTGATTAGCCTGCTTCCTAGGCAGGACCATTAACTTGCCCAAAGTTTTTCATTCTGTCTCTTCCATTCTGCTTGAAGTACTCTATCTGGCCAAGTATTACAGCTATGCTTTCAATAAAGCTTCTTTACTTCTTCATAGTAAGCAACTCAACCTACTGGTTAAGTCATGAGACACCTCTGTGCAATCAAGTACTCTTCCAAAAATTCTCCTCCATTTCCTGAACTGAGTTTCACGTCATACTCTTTTCTGAGAACCCTTTTTTAGCAAAGTTAGACCAGAAGCAGGTCCCCTCAGAACCACTTGTATATTTGCGCGCTTTGAGACTCTTCACAAGCAAAAATGGTGTGCATGGTTTCCTTAACTTATTTGACAAAAGGACCCTTTTAATGCAATGTTCTTCCATATGATACAGTTTGGGAATTCCTGTCAACATCATAAATTAATTTCCCTTCCCAGTAACCAGAGAGACTACTTCTTGTTTGCAAAATTCAACCCTGTGTTTCCCATTCTCTAGTCAGAATCCTACCTCCTCTCTAAGATCATTTGCTAAACAGGCATCATTCACACAGCCTGAGTCCAGTTCCTCTTGCCTGAGTTTACCATCATCTGTAACTCCTTGGGTGCTAACAACGATTCCTCTCTTTACATAAGAGAGGACTTTCGGAATGGGATTCATTACGCTGATGACTATTTCACACATATAACACCAAGAAGAGGGCCCTCTCACATTCTTCCACGTTCAGTCGTTGCCCAGAATGTGCCATGCTATCACTGCCCCCTCCCCACCCCCCACCCAGAGCCAGCTCGCTTCCTTCTGCTCCACTTTAACCAACTACAAGGTTTAAATCTGTGTGTTAGAGAGCAGCCATAACACATACTTCATGAACGATTCCCGATGTTTAGTAAGAGAGAAATAGAAACATCCATATGTTTCTTTCAAGCCATGTAGGTCTTCTTGCTCACAATTAAAACCTGATGCAAAAGCAAAACAGGTTCTTTTCACAATTATAAACCTTCCTGATTATATCCAATCTTTGATTTCTGAAAACAAGGAAATACAGTGATATTCAATTTCTTTGCATTGCTAATTAAACTTTATTTCAGGTTTCATAAGTACAAATAAAGAAAATTTGGAGAAATATTTGTTTTGATTAAGTCAGAAGATTTTGTACATAGTTTGTCATTTTTTTTTTTTTCTTAAAGTGTGGATTCTTAGCATTTGGAAGAAAACAAAGATTGCCAAAGGGTGGGAAGAGGTGTCTCTTGTTTTCATAGAGATTTCAAAGCTTGAGTCATCCTTGTCATTTTCAGACCCAACTGTCCAAAGCTGACTCAAAAGGGTGGGGTAAAGTGGGGGTTAAGTTGAGTTTTAAAATCAGTCACGCAACCTGTGACATCATCACAGAAGCTACTTCATTCATCGTCACCTCATACATCTGTTCTGGTGCCTTCCCAGGGCTCCCCAGATAAAAGTAAGTTAGGCTCTGTTCCCAGAAATATCAAATATTTCCCAGAAATATTCTCTCCTCTTAGAGATCATGGAGTTTCCCTGGTAGCTCAGCTGGTAAAGAATCTGCCTGCAGTACAGGAGACCCTGGTTCGATTCCTGGGTCAGGAAGATCCCCTGGAGAAGGGATAGGCTACCCGCTCCAGTATTCTCAGGCTTCCCTGGTGGCTCAGATTGTTAAACAACCTGTCTGCAATGAGGAAAACCTGGGTTCGATCCCTGGGTTGGGAAGATCCCCTGGAGGAGGGTATGGACAGAGGAGGGCCTGGAGAATCCTAGGGACAGAGGAGCCTGGTAGGCTACAATCCATGGGGTTGCAGAGAACGGGACACGACCAAGGGACTAAGCACAGCACTCAGAGATCCTGGTGACCAGCAAAACAAATCCAAGTATTTTAAGACCCAACTATTCTGAAGTCCTCAGTACCAACGATCCCTGACTTATGATGGTGTAAGATTTTTCAACTTTACAAAGATATGAGAGTGATACTCATCCAGTAGAAACGGTACTTTGAATTTGAATTGTGATCTTTTCTCAGGCTAGAGAGATGAGATACATACTCCTATAATGCTGGGTGGTCTCAGTCTCCAGGCAGCCAAGTGACCGTACAGGCAAACAGTCAATACCCTTACGACCATTCTGTACCCAGACACCTACTCTGTTTTTCACTTTCAGTGCAGTAATCAATAAATTACATGAGACAGTCAGCACTTTATTATAAATAGGCTTTGTGATAAATGATCTTGCCCAACTGTAGGCTAATGAATGTGTTCTGAGCACATTAAAGGCAGGCAGGGCTAAGCCGTGAGGGTTGCGAGCATTAAATGCATTTTCTACTTAGAATAACCCATCATAAGTTGAGGAAGATTTGTATAGAACAGTAATCAGCCTATTAAAAGATTGTTGTTTTTAGTCACTCAGTCATGTCCAATTCTTTGTGACCTTATGGACTGTAGCCTGCCAGGCTTCTCTGTCCGTGGGATTCTCCAGGCAAGAATACTGGGGTGGGTTGCCATTTCCTTCTCTAATCAAAAGATTGATCATTGTTTATTCTTAGATTTCTTAGAGTCACTGTGAGGAACAAGTGAGTTAGTATACACACCACAATTTGAAAAGGGCCGAGCACAGAGGAAGTTCTCCTTCTCACCCAGTGTAAGTAATAAATGTCAGCTGTCAGTGCTGCTACTACTTTTTTCCATGATTGTTCATAATAGCTTTATTTGTAACATTCAAAACTGGAAGAAATCCAAATGCCCATCAACAGGAGAATGGACAAACTGGGGCATATCCATACAATGGGACATCTGTCAGCAACAGAAAGGAATACAGTATTGACACTCATAACAGCGGGGATGGATCTCAACTTAATGATGTTGAATGAAAGAAATCAGACGATAAAGAGGATGCAAGGCTTGATTCCATGTGTATAAAATTCTAGAGAACGCAATCTCACCTATAGTAACAGGAAGCAGTTCTGTGGTGGCCTTGAGGGGGGAGGAATGACCACAAGGCGGCAGGAGGGAATATCAGGTCACGACGGCTGGGTTCACTCCTGGTTGTCAGGATGGCGTCATGTGTATGTACAAACGCCAAAACTTTAATTTCGTGCTTACTACAGGACAGGGAGGCGTGGCGTGCTGCAATTCTTGGGGTCGCAAAGAGTCGGACACGACTGAGCGACTGAACTGAACTGAACTACCACTATTACTACTTCTAGTACTTCTATTACTGCTGCTGCTATCAGCATTTCATTCAAACTCAGAGTATTTCCTTGAAAATTACACTTCAGAATAAGTCAAGTGTTTTAGATCCTTGCTTCTCAAAGTGTGGTCCATGTGGTCTGAGACCACAGAAGTATCCATAAGGAGCTTGTTAGAAATATAGGTTCTTAGGCCTCTCCCCAGATTTACACAATCACACCCTGTATTTCAGCAAGATCAATGGTTGATTCTTACATGAATTTTTGTTTGAGAAGTGCTCAACTAACAGAATATTTTGGTCACTGGGACTTGTCATACGTACCACATCTTTTCAAAGATTAATCTAACAAGATAGAATCTTGCTCTTTGAAACTGTTAGGGACAAACTGGAGACAACCAGGTTCTGCCTCATGTTCTGCATTCTCAGGACACTCAGAAGGGAGACCTCAGAGAAGGAAGGGATGAATACTGCCTTCTACCTATTGGCTATTACATCCTGTATGTTTCATCCACACCTCATATGTCACATTCAAAACCAAACTTAAGGGCCCTGTCTTAAGTTGCATTCCCCAGTTGTAGACGCTGAAATGAGCATTCCTGTGGGCATGATTTACTGAGAAGGGCTCCCAGAAAAATTTAGTGGGAGAGAGGAGAATTTGGACCAGGAACAGAGGGAAGTTAAGCAAGGAAGCAATGTCAAGAAAGAGAGTGTATCATTCTGGTTCAGTCCCTTGGGCACTCTGTAGACTATGGTAACTCCTTGCGATGCAGAGCATGGTCCATGGACCAGCAGCATCCATCACTAGCAGCTTGTTAGAACTGGGGAAATTCAGATCCTCACAGCAGCCCTACTGGGTCTCCCTAGTGGCTCAGTGGTAAAGAATTCACCTGCAGTGCAGGAGCCACAAGAGATGGGGGTTCGATCCCCAGGTTGGGAAGATCCCCTGGAGGAAGGCATGACAATCCACTCCAATATTCGTGCGTGGAGAATCCCATGGACAAGAGGATCCTGGTGAGCTACAGTCCATAGGGTTGCAAAGAGTTGGACACGACTAAAGCAACTTAGCACGCGTGCACGCACACCAGCCCTACTGAATCAGAGTCTAAATGTCAACTGATCTCTCAAGTGACTCATAAGCAAACTAAAATTTGAGAAACACAGGTGTAGGTCACACATCAAAGTTGTCCCAGTTAGGTACAAGGATGGAGAAATACCTGTGTTCCCTGAGGTACTAACCCTTGAGTAAGGGCTGGTCTTAGTCTCCTTAATCCTCTTAATAGATCCCCAGCAGTTTTCTTTCTCTGTGAATGCAGGTGAAGATGTTTCAGTAGCTGAGATGGGCTGTTGGCAAAGACACACAGATTCCAGCTACTCCTGAGTGTTCCCAAGTGTTGGCTGAGTGTGCAAACCCACCGGGGCTGGTAAAGAAGTCCCAGGGGGTTATGGGCAGCGAACCAGCCATGCCAGCCCCTGCCTCCATACAGCCAGCAGCCGCCTCCCGCCTCCTCACTCCGCCCTTCCTTTGGTCTCAGTGCATTCACCGTCCACCGTGCGCAGAGCTCTGACGTCAGTTTCCCTCACTTGTCAAGACCAAGTGTGCATCCCTTGCTCTCAGGGCCCCCTCTGCAAAGGTCGTCAGATCTGTTCTTCGTCCTCCATTGCCTCGCCACGGTCCAAGTTCAGTCTTACCATCCATCGCTCCTGGATCTCCACCCCCACCCCACGGCTGGAGATACTAGCCGTGTCCCCCATCTGAATGTGTCACTCCAGCTGCACCTGCTGGCAAGTCTCTGCCCCTCCACCCTTCCAGGTGAAATGGCTGTCTGCCTTCCATTCCCTACAGCTGCACCTCTCTTCAGCCTCTGAGGGAAGCATTTGCCTCCTTCCAGAAAGACTCTGAGCCGCTTGAAGACAACAACTGTTTGAGCTCCCTGTGCTTAGCACATATTCGATACTCAACAAATATCTATTAAATAAGAAAACTGTCCACTCTGAGGTACTTTCAAATACTTTAGCACATGCAGAGTTCAATAAATCTACATTTATGTTGAATAAATGGAAGGATGCAAACACTACACTAAATGAAAGAAGGGTGAGAGAAATTATCCGTGAACATTGCATACTTTCCAAAGATGAAATCTTATTCATCCACCACATGGTCAGTTCTCTCAGCTGTTTTGAAAACATGTATTTGGAATCTTGAACACAAGCAATCCCCTTAAGACTTAGTCACATGCATCTGATAAAACACATAACAGCTAAGGCCAATCACTCTTATTTCAGCTATTAACCACCAATGTTCATATTCACTTCAGGCTTGAAACTGTTGTTTCTCAAAAGACAAACTTTGAGAAGAGATACTGTTTGCTTATACTAGTATCATTTCAGAACAAGGGCAGCATTTGTAACCTAAGTAATTAGCATCTGGTCTGTTCTTTCTACAATGCATCTCGCTCTCGCTAGCCAGTCCTCTCTGTCTCTTCCCCTCTTTCTCTGCCTCTCTCTTTCTCTGCCTCTCTCTTTCTCTGGTTTAATTAATGCTAATTCATACTGCCCTACAAGAATTTGCAAGCTGTACTGAGAAATAATGCAGTGTTAGTTTTGTAATTTAGTGCACAGAGCACATTTGTGCAAAAGCTCTGTAAACTGGGCCCGTGGTCAAAGGAGCAATTAGCACTTTGTTAGTCTGCAATGATGTACTAATCTGTGCAGTCCCCAAAAGCAGTTGTCTGTTCCATTTTGCCCTCATGTGCAAATTCTTTGCAGTGTATATAGCACCGCTCCACAAATAACACACTGCATGCCTGCTGCTGTAAATTGGGTTCATGATGATGAAGACATATCAATCGGAAAATATTTCTTGGGGACAAATACACGTGAGTACAATTTCCAGCAAAAACGGGAAGTGGGTGCAACAGACTTGAAGGGTAGCTTGCATTCTTATTCCTCCCTCGAATTTCACTACCAGAGTTGTCTTCATCCACAGAGAAAGACGAGAGGAAGGACATTTGGTGGGAAAATAAGATCTCACACGAAAATAGTTAACCTGAAATCACACTGATAGCGACTTCATTAACACTGCAGACTGATTTGCATTTAAACAGACACCATCCGTTCCTCTGTGTAAGCAGCACAGGAGAACCGTGTAACGGCGTGCGCGCTTCCCAAGGGCTTAGTGACGAACATGACCAGGTCAGGGTCATGAGAAAAGTCAATCACGTCTCACATGTTTACAGTGATCTGCAGGTACACAGACTGCTTGAGTCTCCACATCCATACATGGGAAGACATGGCATCACCGCTCAATTCTGTGTTCCAGTTCCCCCACTTACTGAAGGGGATGGCGAGTATGGTGTACCTGTCACAGAGGGGTTTGTGAGGATTAAAGTAAAGCACTTAGACCAGTGCCTGATTACAAATGGTGCTACGGAAGAATTGGTGGTTGTTACTATTGCTGAGCATAAATGCATGATCAAGCTAGCATTTATTCTCAGATAATAAAATTTCAAAGGATTCAAAAGTATCCAGTTAATATAACTACCTTTCCTTCTCAAGGGTCAATTTCTCAGGTTGTTTTATATATACAATACATCAACTATTTCTGAGGATAAGAGAGAGCTGAAGGGAAAATTAATGCTATTAACTTGAGGAAAAGCTATGGTAAGGAGCTAGTGAATATTTGCTATCATCAAAGAAGAATATAGCAAGCTGGTAATAAGCTGAAGTGTGGTTTTGATTTGACTTAGAGAAACAGTTTTCCTAGTAGAGAGAAGGGGTCCTTAAGACAGATCACAGGAATCACCACAAGCCAGCACATTTCCTGATATCAGTGGCCCTTGTGCAGTAATTTTGCAACTCCTGCTATCAAGAAGCGGAGCCCATTTCCCATCTAGTGACTTTAGGATGGCCTTGTGACTTGCTATGTCACAACAGAATGTACAGTCAGGCCCCTCCCTTTATTCTTTGGGAATACACTCCTAGACCCAAATGGAAGCCTGAAACCACAGATACTACTGAGCCCTACAGATACTGTGTTTTTCCTCTACATACACACCTATGGCAAAGTTTATCTTACAAATTAGGTACTAGAAGAGACTAGCAACAATAGCTAATAATAAGAGAACAATTATAACAACACTGTGTAATAAAAGTTATGTGAATGTGGTTTCTCTCTCAAGATATCTTACTGCACTGCACCCATCCTTCCCCTGATGATGCAAGTTGATAAAACATCCATGTGATGAGATGGAGGAGGTGGATGATGTAGGTGTTCTGACCTAGCATTGGGCTACTGTTGACCTTCTGGTACATCAGAAGGAGGACCATCAGAAGGAGGATCAGCTTTGGCTGATCCTGGATCACAGGGCCATGGGGGTCCCTGGCAGAATGGAGTGGGACGGTGCAAGATTTCATCATGTTACTTATAATGGTGTGTGATTTAAATTTATGAATTGCTGCTATATTTTAAATGGATAACCGACAAGGATCTGCTGTATAGCACAGGGAACTCTGCTCAATGCTATGTGGCAACCAGGATGGGAAGGGAGTTTGGGGGAGAATGGTTACATGTATATGTATATGTATAGCTGAGTCACTTTACTTTCCATCTGAAACTATCACAACATTGTTAATCAACTATTTGACTAATTAAATAGTTAATCAACTATTGGTATTGTTTAGTCGCTATGTTGTGTCTGACTCTTTGCTACCCCATGGATTGTAGCCCACCAGGTTCTTCTGTCCATGGGATTTTCAAGGCAAGAATATACGAATAGGTTGCTACTTCCTTTGCAAGGGGATCTTCCTGACCCAGGGATCAAACCCACGTCTCCTACCTTGGCAGGTGGATTCTTTAACATTGAGCCAAAATTTTAAAAATTACATACATATATATGTATAAAATGGTGTGTTATATCTGCAAAAAACAAAGAAATAAACTTTCAGTTCAGTTCAGTCACTCAGTCGTGTCTGACTCTTTGCGACCCCATGGACTGCAGTACACCAGGCCTCCCTGTCCATCACCAGCTCTCAGAGTTTACTCAAACTCATGTCCATTGAGTCGGTGATGCCATCCAACCATCTCATCCTCTGTCATCCCCTTCTCCTCCTGCCTTCAATCTTTCCCAGCATCAGGGTCTTTTCAAATAAGTTAGTTCTTTGCATCAGGTGGCCAAAGTACTGGAGCTTCAGCTTCAGCATCAGTCCTTCCAATGAATATTCAGGACTGATCTCCTTTAGGATGGACTGGTTGGATTTCCTTGCTGTCCAAGGGACTCTCAAGAGTCTCCTCCAACACCACAGTTCAAAAGCATCAATTCTTTGGCACTCAGCTTTCTTTATAGTCCAACTCTCACATCCATACATGACTACTGGAAAAACCATAGCCTTGACTAGACGGACCTTTGTTGGCAAAGTAATGTCTCTGCTTTTTAATATGCTATCGAGGTTGGTCATAACTTTTCTTCCAAGGAGCAAGTGTCTTTAAATTTCATGGCTGCAATCACCATCTGCAGTGATTTGGAGCCCCCCAAAATAAAGTCTGCCACCGTTTCCACTGTTTTCCCATCTATTTGCCATGAGGTGATGGGACCAGATGCCATGATCTTCATGTTCTGAATGTTGAGTTTTAAGCCAACGTTTTCACTCTCCTCTTTCACTTTCATCAAGGGGCTCTTTAGGTCTTCGCTTTCTGCCGTAAGGGTGGTATCATCTGCATATCTGAGGTTATTGGTATTTCTCCCGGCAATCTTGATTCTAGCTTGTGCTTCATCCAGCCCAGCGTTTCTCATGATGTACTCTGCATATAAGTTAAATAAGCAGGGTGACAATATACAGCCTTGACGTACTCCTTTTCCTATTTGGAACCAGTCTGTTGTTCCATGTCCAGTTCTAACTGTTGCTTCTTGACCTTCATACAGATTCCTCAAGAGGCAGGTCAGGTGGTCTGGTAGTCCCATCTCTTGAAAAATTTTCCACAGTTTGTTGTGATCCAGACAGTCAAAGGCTTTGGAGTAGTCAACAAAGCAGAAGTAGGTGTTTTTCTGGAACTTTCTTGCTTTTTTCCGCGATCGAACGGATGTTGGCAATTTGATCTCTGGTTCCTCTGCCTTTTCTAAATCCAGCTTGAACATCTTTTATAAATCCAGCTTGAACATCTGGAATTTCATGGTTCATGTACTGTTGAAGCCTGGCTTGGAGAATTTTGAGCATTA
Source organism: Giraffa tippelskirchi (assembly GCF_054371585.1). Lineage (NCBI taxonomy): Eukaryota > Metazoa > Chordata > Mammalia > Artiodactyla > Giraffidae > Giraffa > Giraffa tippelskirchi. The sequence goes on from NC_137283.1 coordinate 2,499,365, forward strand.
CTTTGCTAGCGTGTGAGATGAGTGCGATTGTGCAGCAGTTTGAACATTCTTTGGCATTGCCTTTCTTTGGGATTGGGATGAAAACTGACCTTTACCAGTCCTGTGGCCACTGCTGGGTTTCCCAAGTTTGCTGGCATATTGAATGCAGCACTTTAACAGCATCATCTTTTAGGATTTGAAATAGCTCAACTGGAATTTCATCACCTCCACTAGTTTTGTTTGTAGTGATGCTTCCTAAGGCCCACTTGACTTCGCATTCCAGGATGTCTGGCTCTAGGTGAGTGATCACACATCGTGATTATCTGGGTCGTGAAGATCTTTTTAGCATAATTCTTCTGTGTATTCTTGCCACCTTTTCTTAATATCTTCTGCTTCTGTTAGGTCCATACCATTTCTGTCCTTTATTGTACCCATCTTTGCAGGAAATGTTCCCTTGGTATCTCTGATTTTCTTGAAGAGATCTCTAGTCTTTCCCATTCTATTATTTTCCTCTATTTCTTTGCACTGATCACTGAGGAAGGATCAGAGCCCAGAGCCCTTCCAGTGATGAATGTTCAATTCCAAGCTGCACTTCTGTGTGGAAGCCCCCTCTCCAGGCTCACTGTGCTAGCAGGCATCTTACCTTCATCTCTCTCTGATTGTTCATCATACTTTAAATCAAAGGTTGGCAAATTAGAATTCCTGTGCCAAATCTAGCCATCCCTTGGGTTTCATATAGCCCCAAAGCTAAAATATCATAAGACTACTGTGTAACATAATAAAATCATATGAAATTCAAATTTAGCATCCACAAATGAATTTTTATTGAAACACATGTGTTTATTTATTTATTATTCACTGCTGATTTTATTTTACACATACTTCACCAAGGCACAGCTGAATAGTTGTGACAGAGAACATAAGGAACACAAAAAGCTAAAATATTTCCATTTTTAAAATATTTCTTTTTTAATTAATATTTTAAATTATTTAATTAATAATTTTAAATAAATATTAAAATAGTATTTAAATAAATATTAAAAATGAAAATATTTTTAATATTTCTTTTTTTAAAGAAAACTCATGCCTTCAGTTAACCTCTTCGCCTCTTTGGTCAAATTACTAATAAATTACAAAACTCCTGTGAGGCAAATAGTTAACTTGTACTGCAAATAATTGCCCCATCATTTAAATTCATCATAAGCTTGACTGTTTATATTGAATTTTCTTACAACTAGACGTACCCTTGCCCTATGTACCATGATTAACTTACTGCTAGTCGATTCAGAAAATGTTTGATTTCACAAAGGCTGTAACCGGGTTCTCAGTTCCCTGTATTGCACATACTTCTCTAGAAGCAATAAAACAAAACCAGAATAGTAGTCTCTACTCAAATTCTAACTGATTTATCCAAAACAGAATTAATTATCTTTGGCTTAAAATGTACACTGGGTTAATATGGTACGTTTGAATGATAACATATTATGAATATGCAAAATGCCTTTGTAAACAGTAAAAATCAGATAATTCACACCAATGACAAGGAGGCCCAGTACAGATTAGCACATTTCTTGGGAGGGAGAATTAATTGAAAAAAAAAAAAATGATGCAAGTTTACGGAATCACCCTGTAAACTGTGCCCAGAGAAACACACACTGTTGACAAGACTCTTTCAGTAAAGATACCATAACACGTTTGGTAAACATGATGGGAGTTACACTAGTCAGAGACCTCATTACAGCTCTTGGCTATGAAATCTTGGTGGAAAAGCGGGGTGAGACTGCTGGGTTTTCTGTGAGAAGTACTGAGTTTGCGGATTATTAAGGAGGTGAGAAGCAATAAACAAGTAGGGTTAGCCGGCGCAGCACTTTTCAAATCTCATTCTGTTGCTGATGCTTTGACTGCTGGAGACATTCCTTCCTGATTCACATAAGCCCAGGAAATCATCTTTTAAAATATGATTATTATCTTGTTTGGTTTGGTTTTGATTTTTCTATACCAGGTACCATTCCTACAGCAGTAAAATATTTTAAAAGAGAGGCATTGGACTCTAGTAAAGAGACAACAAAACGGCTGCTAATAAACAGCCCTGGATGTCACCTTCTCAAGCTTTCCCAACTCTTAATTGGCCCATAAGAGAACAGAAAAATTTAAAACCCAGGGAGCAAGGAAATTAAAATCATTTCCTCTACCATGGGCCAAACCTGAGCAAACTGACAGAGAAACCAAAATGTTTTTTCCCACCTCCACTCCTCAACTCATACCTTTTATTTTTCCATATCAATTATTGGTTTACTCCTTGATCATTAATTCAGTAAGCACATGTTTTACATTTCTGGCAGTTCTACAGGAAAGCCGCAAGTAGTATCTTCTGTATTAGTCAGGGTGGGAGAGATGCTATAACAAACAAGGACAGGATCTCACTGAATGAACACAATCAAGATCGGTTTCTCACTTGTGTACATTTTCAGTGTAGAAATTGGCTCACAGGCTCTTCCTCCTTATAGCTCCATAGGCCTGGATTACCATAATGTTGAATGGCTTGCCTTGGAAGCAAACCAAAATCATTCTGTTGTTTTTGAGATTGCAACCAAGTACTGCATTTTGGACTCTTTTGTTTGCTATAAGGTGTTCAATCTTGCCATCTCCTGCTTGACCATGTCCAAATTACATGGATTCATGGACCTAATGGAAAAGGTCAGTTTTCATTCCAATCCCAAAGAAAGGCAATGCCACAGAATGTCCAAACTCTGCACAATTGTGCTCATTTCACATGCTAGCAAGGTTATGCTCAAAATCTTTCAAGCTATGCTTCAGCAGTACCTGAACTGAGAACTTTCAGATGTACAAGCTGGGTATGGAAGAGACAGAGGAAGCAAAGATCAAATTGCTGACATTCGTTGGATCATGGAGAAAGCAAGGGAGTTACAGAAAAACTTCTGTTTCATTGGCTATATTAAAGCCTTTGACTGTGTGGATCACAACAAACCAGAAAATTCTTAAAGAGTTGGGGATACCAGGCCATCTTTCCTGCCTCCTGAGAAACCTGTACGCAGGTCAAAAAACAACAGTTAGAACTGGATATGAAACAATTGACTTGTTCAAAATTGGGAAAGGAGTACATCAAGTTTGTATATAGTCACCCTGCTTATTTAATTTATATGCAAGGTACATCATGAGAAATGCCAAGCTGGATGAATCACAAGCTGGAATCAAGATTTCTGGCAGAAATATCAATAATCTCAGATATGCAGATGATACCACTCTAATGGCAGAATGGAACTGAAGGGCCTCTTGATGAGGATGAAAGAGGAGAGTGAAAAAGCTGGCTTGAAACTCCACACACAAAAGACTAAGATCACGGCATCCAGTTCGTGGCATCCATCACTTCATGGCAAATTCAGTTCAGTTCAGCTCAGCCGTGTCTGACTCTTTGCGACCCCATGGACTGCAGGACGCCAGGCTTCCCTGTCCATCACCAACTTCCACAGCTTATTCAAACTTATGTCCATTCAGTCCATGATGCTATCCAACCATCTCATCCTCTGTTGTCCCCTTCTCCTCCCACCTTCAATCTTTCCCAGCATCAGGGTCTTTTCAAATGAGTCAGTTCTTCACATCAGGTGACCAAAGTATTGGAGTTTCACCTTCAGTATCAGTACTTCCAAAGAATATTCAGGACTGATTTCCTCTAGGATGGACTGGTTGGATCTCCATGCAGTCCAAGGGACACTCAAGAGTCTTCTCCAATACCACAGTTCAAAAGCATCAATTCTTCAGTGCTCAGCTTTCTTTATAGTCCAACTCTCACATCCATAGAAAGGGGAAAAGTTGAAACAGCGACAGATTTTATTTTCTTGGGCTCCAAAAGCACTGCAGATGATGACTGCAGCCACAAAATTAAAAGATGCTTATTACTTGGAAGGAAAGCTATGACAAACCTAGACAGTGTATTAAAAAGCAGAGACATCACTTTGCCAACAAAGGCCCATATAGTCAAAGCTATGGTTTTTCCAGTAGTCATGTATGGATGTGAGTGTTGGGCCATAAAGAAGGCTGAGCACCAAAGAATTGATGCTTTTGAATTGTGGTGTTAGAGAAGACTCTTGAGAGTCCCTTGGACTGCAAGGAGATCAAACCAGTCCATCCTAAAGGAAATCAACCCTGAATTTTCACTGGAAAGACTGTTGCTGAAGCTGAAGCTCCAATACTTCAGGCACCTGATGCAGAGTCAATTCATTGGAAAAGACCTTGATGCTAGGAAAAACTCAGGTCAAAAGGAGAAGGGGATGGCAATGGATGAGATGGTTAGATTACATTAGTGACTCAATGGACATGAATGTGAGCAAACTCAGGGCAATAGTGAAGGACAGAGGAGCCTTTGCATGAGGTCGCAAAGAGTCAGACATAGCTTAAGAGACTGAACAATAACAAGATGCAGATACCATATTTTCTGGTACATATATTATCAATGGTCAACATCTCATACCTTGGCAATCACTTAATTTCCTTTATCCTCATTATTTGTCTTAAGGATGATAACCTGATAAGTAATTCTGAGCAAAGACAAAAAAACAGGATTGATGGTTCTATGACACTTTCTCTCTGGCATTTGCCTTTTAAAAAACACATGCTGGGTTTAACCCAGAGATAAGGCTTTCTAAAATGACATCCTTCAAATTACACCACCGTAAGTTTTCATTTTAGAGCCACTGGAATGACTACAATTAAAAAGACAATTTTAAAAACACAGCTGCAAATTCAACCAATTGTGACTTTAAAAATTTGAGAAAATGATTCCAGAACGTTCTAAAAAGCAAAACTTGAGTTTGCCACAGACCAGCAACTATTTCAATAGCATTTACATTGTATTTACAGCTATTTACATGGCACTTACACTATATTAGGTATTGTAAGTAATCTAGAGATGATTTAAAGCATACAGAAGGATGTACGTAAGTTACATGCAAATATGTCACATTTTATATAAGGGACTTGAGCATCCATGAATTGTGGTGTCCACAGAGGTCCTGGAATCAACCACCCTCAGCCCTGGATGCTGAGGGACAACTGTGTACCTATGGCTTCATCCTGACTCAAGAACCTAGCAACCTGCCTTCTATATCCCCCCAGTCTCATTCTCTGTCCATCCACACTCCTTGATTATATGGAGTCTCAACTGCCTCAAAAGGAACTTCATATTGCAATGAGTGTTCCATTTTATAGACAGCTAAGCAGAGGCTTAAACTTGCATTCAGTTGAAATAGTTATACAATAATTGACTAAATTATCCATGTAGCATGGAAAGATGTCCAACATTGCCAATTATTAGAGAAATGCAGATCCAAACTACAATAAGGTTGTAAGGATGGCCTTCATCAAAATTCAACAAACAATAAATGCTGCAGAGAGTGTGGAGAAAAGGGAACCCTCTTATACTATTGGTGTAAATGTAAATTGGTGTAGCCACTATGGAAAACAGCATGGAAGTTCCTTAACTCAAAATAAGGACTTCCCTGGTGGTCCAGTGGTTAAGAAACTGCCATGCTATGCAGGGGACAAGGTTCAATCTGTGGTCGGGGAACTAGGGTCCCACAATCCCTGAGCACAATTAGAGTCCTTATGGCACCCCATTACAGTACTCTTGCCTGGAACATCTCATGGACCAAGGAGCCTGGTAGGCTGCAGTCCATGGGGTCGCTAAGAGTCAGACACGACTGAGCGACTTCACTTTCATGCATTGGAGAAGGAAATGGCAACCCACTCCAGTGTTCTTGCCTGGAGAACCCCAGGGACAGGGGAGACTGGTGGGCTGCTGTCTATGGGGTCGTACAGAGTTGGACACAACTGAAGCGACTTAGCAGCAGCAGCAGCAGCATGCCTAAATGAAAGATCCTGCATGACAAAACTAAGACCTGATGGAGCCAAATAAATAAAAATTAAAAAACTAAAAATAGAGTTACCATATGATCCAGCAATCCTATTCTTGGGCATATATCTGGAGAAAATCAGAATTTGAAAAGATATATGCTCCCCAATGTTCATAGCAGAACTATTTACAATAGCCACGACATGAAAGCAACCAAAATGTCCATCAACGGATGATTAGATAAAGAAAATGTGGTACACATATAGAATAGAGTACTACTCAACCATAAAAAAGAATGAAATAATGGCATTTGCAGCAACAGGACGGACCTAGAGACCATCAAACTGAGCGAAGTAAGTCAGACAGAGAAAGACAAATAGCATATAACTTATATGGGAAATCTAAAAAGATGATACAAATGAACTTATTCATTAAACAGAAATAGACTCACAGACCTCAAAAAAAAACTTACAGTTACCAAAGGGGAAAGGTAATGGGGAGGAATAAATTAGGAGTTTGGGATTAACATATATATACTGCTGTGTATAAAATAATCAACAAGGACTTACTCAATATTCTGTAATAACCAATATGGGAAAAGAATCTGAAAAAGAATGGATATATATATTCATATACGTATAATTGAATCACTTTTCTATACACCTGAAACTAACACAATATGGTAAATCAACTATGAAAGTGAAAAGTGTTAGTTGCTCAGATGTGTCCCACTCTTTAAGACCCCATGGTCTATGGAACTCTCTAGACAAAAATACTGGAGTGGGTTGCCATTCCCTCCTCCAGAGGATCTTCCTGTGAACCTGGGTCTCCTGCATTGCAGGCAGATTCTTGTCTGTCTGAGCTACAGGGAAACCGTCAGAATCCTGGAGTGGGCAGCCATTCCCTTCTCCAGGGGATCTTTCCAACCCATACAGTGCAAGAGAAAATAAAAATGAAAGTAAATAAACAGTGCAGGAAGGTCTGTCCTACAGGCCTAATGACATCACTAGATTCCTGTTGGAAGCTGAAGACCAAAGTCCAGAATACACTTGCTTTTCTGTCAAAGCTCATTCCCAGTGAGCCCCACCCACTAGTCTCCCTGCACTTAGAGGCTGGACTGGCCTGGGCCCGTGACTCTCTTCAGCTGATGGGATGAGGGAGGGAATGCAGGACAGTGTCAAGGCCGGCAGCCTGAGTCACCACATAAGAGGTCCGGCTACTTTGCACACACCCCATGCAAAGGCCGTTGTGAGCGGAGAAGGGAAAGTGAGCCCTCCCCCTCAGCCCCTGACCACCAAGCCCAGCTCGGGCATCCTTGCCGAGATGCCGGTCACACTTGGAGTGAAGGACCCTGGACGCCCAGCCCCACCCTAACCTGAGTGCAGCTTCAAGCAGAGCCCAGTGAGGCCAGCAGAAGAGCATCTGAGGAGGCCCGTTTAACAGGAGAACCAGCCCCACGTGTCAGGTCAGCGTTGGACAGGCCGCAGATGGCTACGGTCATTTTAGGGTCCCGTCTTCGGGGTGCCAGCTCCCAGAGCACAGAGAATAAGGAGACACCTGTCAGTGTGAGCCATGAAAGGCCGGAGTGGTTTATGTGTAACCAGATCGCAAGGTGAGGCAGAAACGTGGGGTGAAGATGAGGACTCACCCAGCGACTTCTTTCCAGGGCTGTGGTCTCTGATTTGTTCAGTGGACGTCTCTGAGCAGAGCCTCCGCCATCTTGTTACACTAAGATTTCACGAGGAAGAAAATGATTTCACGAGGAAGGATTTTAGTCCCTCGTGATGCCTGGGGATGTAATGAGTGTTTGTCTATTGTTGTCGTTTTTCATCTAAACGGGAGCTTCCTTGGAACCCACAGCAAAGAATGGAGATAAAAGCAGCCTTCCAATCCCACATATCTGTCTCCATGCCCCAAAGCTCAGAAACCTGTGCATTTCTCAAAAACACGAGGCTCTCTGAATCAGGCCTTCAATCGTGAAGCATCTGGACGAGGAAAACAAAGCGTGCTCACACGGGCTCATGAAATCCTAACGGTAATCACCCTAACCCTAACCCTGGGCTCCTCCTTCCTCTTCCCTTTTTTCTCAGCTGTGAAGAGCACCTGCCATGAGCTGTGGTGGTTCCTCTTTTCATATTGTCTGACAGTAGCAGTTGGATCAGGCTGGAGCCAGTGTGACTGAGAGGCAGACTCCCCGCTTCCACAAAGCTGAATTTAATAAGCTGAGAACAGCATGCCAAGATGGAGACCTCCCTCCCCATCACTTATCCTGACACCAGCCCCTCGGCGGGGGGCGCCTTGCTGCAGTAATCTGGGTGAGGCCGACAGAGCGTCCTGCTTACAAGTTCAATATAATGGAACAGCAGGGGGCGAAGGGCTGGCAAAAAAGCTTAGCGAAGTTAAAGCCTATTACTCGATGCTTGAGGAAAAATGAGTCACAAAATATTACACCCAGAGCAAGACTTGAACCTGCCAAAGGCGGCTGTGACACAGGCTCAGCCTGGTTCCGTAATAGTGCATTCACAATTCTGTGGTCCAGGGTGATGCGGATTTCAGTGTCTTGAATCCTGATGGAAATGCATATGCAAATTCCCCCTGAAGTCCACCCCTCCCTCAGTCGAACAGGCAAAATGACTGCATGCTGCAAGTGTCAAAGAAAATGATGCCTTTTTTAATCTGCCTTTAGTGGCAAGCAGAAGGCAAGAAACTGGACAGAAATCTTTCAGCTGCATATTGTGGTCTTTGCTGTTTTTTGATGCCTCTCATGATGCTGAATTTAAAACTAGTGGGAGAATTAAGAGGCAAATGGTCTCTGAGTTAATTTGAATATCAACTTTCCAATATAAGTGAGTTCTAATACAAACTCTTCAACACAAGTGAATCAAATCCAGCTCTAGGACTCGGAATCAACTTTCCTCATGCCTTCAACCAATCACTGCTCTGGACCCAATCTTGTCTCCATCTAACTAAAAAGCTGAGCATTTTTGAAAGAATGACAATAGAACTAAGACTTGTGATTTTTTTCTCCTCCCCCTAGACCAGCTACTACAGGTTCTCATGACAGCAATGGCCAGTCCAATCAGGTGGGGTGCATACATGTCATTATATAACATATAATGCCAAATCCCACAGGATTTAATGCTAAGAGCGATCTCTCATGTAAGCTATGAACTTCAAATGATAATGATGTGTCAATACATGTTCTTCAACTACAAAGGTATTACACTGGCAGAGGATGTTAAGAGTAGGGGAGGCTGTGCTTGTGTGAGGATGGGGGTCTATGGTAAATGTCTATATTTTCCATTTAATTTTCCTGTGAACTTAAAACTGCTTTAAAAAAATAAAATCTACTTAATTTTTTTTATAGAACTGTAAACACATTAAAAAATTACTATATGTAAGTTTTATATATAAACAGGAAAGAAGTAAGAAGGGAAGGAGAGAGTGAGGAAGGAAAGACAGAAGGGGGAAAGGAAGTTAGCTTTGAGATTAGAAGGTGAACAATAAGTTGTTAGATCCAGGCAGGACTTACTCTCTCCTCTGATGGGATCAGTCTCCCAATACAACCTTGAAAATCAAAAGATCACAAAACAGCATGATTGAAAGGGGAGACAATCACTGTCTCTGCTACATTCACAAACCCTGCCAGGTGGACACCTGCTGTCCTCACTGTATAGACAAGGAGCCCATGGAACAACGGCGGAATGACTCCAGTCTGTTGGCAGCTGCTGAATCTGTGAGTTGAACCCAGGTCTACGTGCTCCTGGTGGTCTACAGTCCATGGGGTTGTAAAGAGTCAGACACAACTGAGTGACTAACACTTTCACTTTCTATTTGGTCCCAAAGTTTAGGTTCTGATCACAAAACACTAACACAAATGTTCAAGACCAGTTGTTGATAACTGAGTACTATTGTATCTGGAGAGCATCCTCCAAGGTGAATGGGGAGGGAGGCGGGGTTGGGGGGCGGCATATAAAGGAGAAGGAGAAGGAGAAGGAGATAGGGACCAGGGACAGCCTTCAAGTTACCAGCTTCACTGTATGTGTCGCATATAGCAAGAATGAACCAGGAAGTTTGTAAGCTTTCTTCAACTTCTAGGGAAGGAGTGGTTAAGTTTATTTCAAAGACTGGTGAGAGCACAGATATTAAATTTCTCCTTCCACTGATACTGCCCAGATGCTGAATAATTAGGACATTTGTTCTGCATTCATTCCAAAGAAAAGCATTTGTTTTCCCAACTGAAGTATGACGGAACATCACTTACTTGCTGTTGCTTCAAGCAAAGCCACTGGATCCTAGCAGGGGCTGATCAAATCCTAAATGACATTGACAGTTAAATCCTGACATGTTGGAGACTTGTAATTTTCCTAAAAATTATTCCATGGACTTTGTGACCTTCCACCTTCTACCCCTTGATCGAAAAACAAACAAACATACAGATGCCATTTCAGTGATCATGCTTGTTCAGTGAAAGCCACACATGCAAACAGAGAATCATCTGGTTGGGTGTTAATATCACAGGGAATTCATTATTTTGGAAGAACAGGAATAGCTTTTAAACAAAAATCCAATTAATACGTTTGATTAAACTGAAGCAGTTGCAAAAGGAATTTAAAAGTGATTTTACTGGTTATAAATCAAAGTAATATTCCAGCCACCTCGGGGTCACACTCCATTTTGTCTCTGGGCTTTTGAATACACAAGCCCCCCTCTCTCTCTGAAACATTCTGCCAGCCCACCCCACCCCCCAGCATCCTGTTCTTCAGAGTCATCCTTCAGGTGTCAGTTTATGTTTCTTCCAGGGATTGTTTTTCCCATTCTGGTACCCCACATGCCAATTCCCAAGAAGCTGTTCAAGCTCACAGCTCAAAGGAGGCATCCTACCACAGAAGGCATCCATCTGTGTAATAGAATGTGCATCTCTAACAATTTCCTGGGTGAGGCTGATGCTGCTGGTCCTGGGACCACACTTTGAGAACTGACTCCCTCTTCCCTTTCATTCCTCCCCAGCCCAGGTCACTGCACCCTGGGATCATACAAGCAGTTTCCAAAACTCCTGACTCCTGGGCTCACCACCATGGACTTCTGATTTACAAATATGTCGAGAAGTGTGGAGCTGGAGAAGATTCTTGAGAGTCCCTTGGACAGCAAGGAGATCAAATCGGGCAATCTTAAAGGAAATCAACCCTGAATATTCCTTGGAAGGACTGATGCTGAATCCCCAATACATTGGCCACTTGATGCAAAGAGCTGACTCATTGGAAAAGTCCCTGATGCTGGGAAAGATTGAGGGCAGGAGGAGAAGGGGATGACAGAGGATGAGATGGTTGGATGGCATCATCGACTTAATGGACATGACTTTGAGCAAACTCCAGGAGACGGTGAAGGACAGGTAAGCCTGGTGTACTACAGTCCATGGGGTCACAAAGAGTCAGGCACAACTGAGTGACTGAACAACAACAGCTAGAGTAAGGCCTGGCCATTGGGTTTTTTAAAAGCTTTTCAGATGATTCTGAGAAGCCAAGGCTGAAGACTTTGCCCCCGAGCCTTTGCCTCTGTAAGTGTGGTCCTCAGCGTCAGCATCAGTTGCTTGTCAGAAACTCACACTCATGCCCCGCCCTGCCCCAACCAAGAAGCATCTATGTCTGTAATACCATCTGCAGAGGATCCCTGTGCATATTAAATCGTGAGAAACCCTAAAACATGGTGCCTCCCACCTGATTCACATCAGAGGGAGCACCCCCAAGTCTTACCTTGGCCCCACTTGAGATTCTCCTTCCGAAGATGCTAAGATTCAAGACAAATTGAGGAATGTACCACCTCTGTCCTTTCCCCAAAGGGGAGGCGGTCCTTACCTCCCACTCTTGTAGGCATGACCCTGAGGAGTCTGTGCTCTCTGCCCACCTATCTCCCCAGATTCAGTCTCATCTACAGATGCAAACTTCCTGCTCTGACGATCAAGGCCAAGGCTTCCTACTTGGCCTTCAATGAAGACAGGAAGCAGGATCGATGTCCCAGTGGGATTCAGAAACAGAAAACTTTCCTTTAAAAAAAAATGTTAGCACCTGGCTTCTTCCCAAATTATCCTAACACGCAAATGTGTTGAAATGGTATTAAAATAGAATCTTTATCCACTACAGGCTGAAAAGTGAAAAGTAAAATGGCAGAGATGCCTAATGATTTGGAAAAAGAAAAGATCCAACTGCATTAGTGAAGAAATTAGGAGGTATCTACAAGCAGAGAGACCTGGACGTGCTAATTGAATGCCCTCATCCATTATCAGCAGAGCCCCTCCAGAGCAAGCGGCACAAGTACGTCTGAGCAGAAACCTGAGCTATAGCTGCAAAAAGAAATATCCTGATGGCCTGAGGAGGTTTCTACGTGCATCAGTCACCAGGCAGCATACTTATGCAGGTGGTTTCATCAGGAATCCTCCACAAACAAGCGGAAAATCTCCCCTGGCCATGCCGTGTCGAAACCCAAAAAGAAGACAAGCCTGGTTTTCAGAGGCGATGGGAACATCTCTGTTAGGAATACGCACATACACAAACGCACTCAGGTACATGAATAGGGCTTCCCTGGTGGCTCAGATGGTACAGAATCTGCCTGCCCTGCAGGAGACCCAAGTTCGATCCCTGGGTGAGGAAGATCCCCTGGAGGAGGGCATGGCAATCCACTCCAGTATTCTTGCCTGGAGAACTCCATGGACAGAGGAGCCTGACAGGCTGCAGTCCATGGGGTCACAAAGAGCTGGACACGACCGAGTAACTAACACACATGAACACTCCCACTCCAAACCACACGTCTTCCTACTCAAAATGAGTCCCATGGACCAGAAACAGCAGCGCTGTCTGGCCCCAGTTCCACACCTACTGTTTAAGAGTCTGCACCCGCCCCTTTTTTCTTAAATTGAATTTAGCTTTTTAAAAAAATTTTATTGGGGCATAGTTGCTTTACACTGTTTAGTTCCAACTATACAGTAAAGTCAATCAGCCATATGTCTGTGTGTGTGTGTATATATATATATATATATATATATATATATATATATATATAAATTTCCTTCCCATTTAGGAAAGGAAATTAAGCAGTTCCCTGTGCTATACAGTAGGTTCTCATTAGTTACCTATTTTATGCATAGTATCAATAGTGTATATATATCAATCCCAATCTTCCAATTCACCCTATGCCCCTCCCTTTCCTCCTTGATATCCATACGTTTGTTCTCTACATCTGTGTCTTATGGCATAAAGTGAAGAAGAACTAAAGAGCCTCTTGATGAAAGTGAAAGAGGAGAGTGAAAAACTTGGCTTTTCAGATTCAGAAAATTCAGAATGCATTCAGGAAACTCAACATTCAGAAAACTAAGATCATGGCATCCAATCCCATCAGTTCATGGCAAACAGATGGGGAAACAGTGGGAACAGTGGCTGACTTTATCTTTTGGGGCTCCAAAATCACTGCAGATGGTGATTGCAGCCATGAAATTAAAAGACGCTGACTCCTTGGAAGGAAAGTTATGACCAACCTAGATAGCATATTAAAAAGCAGAGACATTACTTTGCCAACAAAGGTCCGTCTAGTCAAGACTATGGTTTTTCCAGTGGTCATGTATGGATGTGAGAGTTGGACAGTGAAGAAAGCTGAGTGCCGCAGAATTGATGCTTTTGAACTGTGGTGTTGGAGAAGACTCTTGAGAGTCCCTTGGACTGCAAGGAGATCCAACCAGTCCATCCTAAAGGAGATCAGTCCTGGGTGTTCATTGGAAGGACTGATGTTGAAGCTGAAACTCCAATACTTTGGCCACCTCATGTGAAGAGCTGACTCATTGGAAAAGACCCTAATGCTGGGAAGGATTGGGGGCAGGAGGAGAAGGGGACGACAGAGGATGAGATGGCTGGATGGCATCACCAACTCGATGGACATGAGTTTGGGTGGACTCCAGGAGTAGGTGATGGACAGGGAGGCCTGGCGTGCTGCGATTCATGGGGTCACAAAGAGTCGGACATGACTGAGCGACTGAACTGAACTGAACTGAAGGCAGATAGTCATCTAACTTTGATCTGGTTTGATAATTTTAGAACACGTAGGTTTAGGCTTGGTGAGAACTGATCATTAGAGTGTACTCTGGGGAAATATTCTGGATTTGAAAAAGAAATTTAGTTTCGTTCAGGAATTCAGCAATCTGGTGTGATGTTTTGTTGCTGTGGTAGTGGTGGTGGTCTTGGCTTTCTTTGGGATTTGGCTTAAGATTTGGTTATTAACTTCTTTGCCAGCTCCTTCTTCCTCCTCCATCCTAAAAGGATCCTTCCTCCAATGCAATAGCTGTTTAAATGATACTTGCTCATCCCAAAGAAAGGCAGTGCCAAAGAATGCCCACACTACCACACAATCGCACTCATCTCACATGCTAGCAAAGTAATACTCAAAATTCTCCAAGCCAGGTTTCAACAGTACGTGAACTGTGAACTTCCAGATGTTCAAGCTGGATTTAGAAAAGGCAGAGGAACCAGAGATAAATTGCCAACATCTGTTGGATCATGGAAAAAGCAAGAGAGTTCCAGAAAAACATCTACTTCTGCTTTATTGACTACTCCAAAGCCTTTGACTGTGTGGATCACAACAAACTGTGGAAAATTCTGAAAGATATGGGAATATCAGACCACCTTACCTGCCTCCTGAGAAATCTGTATGCAGGTCAAGAAGCAACAGTTAGAACTGGACATGGAACAACAGACTGGTGGGAAAGGAGTCCACTGAGGCTGTATATTGTCACCCTACTTATTCAATTTATATGCAGAGTACATTATGCAAAATGCTGGGCTGGATGAAGCACAAGCTGGAATCAAGATTGCTCGGAGAAATATCAATAATCTCAGATATGCAGATGACACTACCTTTATATGAGAAAGCAAAGAAGAACTAAAGAGCCTCTTGATGAAAGTGAAAGAGGAGAGGGGAAAAGTTGGCTTAAAACGCAACATTCAGAAAATTAAGATCATGGCACCTGGTCCCATCACTTCAGGGCAAATAGATGGGAAAACAATGGAAACAGTGGCAGACTTTATTTTTTTGGGCTCCAAAATCACTGCAGATGGTGACTGCAACCATGTAATCAAAAGACACTTGCACCTTGAAAGAAAAGCTATGACCAACCTAGAGAGACATTATTTTGCCAACAAAGGTCCATCTATTCAAAACTATGGTTTTTCCAGTAGTCATGTATGGATGTGAGAGTTGGACTATAAAGAAAGCTGAGCGTCGAGGAATTGATGCTTTTGAACTGTGGTGTTGGAGAAGACTCTTGAGAGTCCCTTGGACTGCAAGGAGATCCAACCAGTCCATCCTAAAGGAAATCAGTCCTGAATATTCATTGGAAGGACTGATGCTGAAGCTGAAGCTCCAATACTTTGGCCACCTGATGCAAAGAACTGGAAAAGACCCTGATGCTGAGAAAGATTGAAGGCAGGAGAAGGGGACAACAGAGGATATGATGGTTGGATGGCATCACTGATTCTATGGTCATGAGTTTGAGCAAGCTCTGGGAATTGGTAATGGACAGGGAAGCCTGGAGTGCTGCAGCCTGTGGGGTCACCAAGAGTCAAACACGACTAAGCGACTGAACTGAACTGAATGAACTAGAAAGGAGCATCTCCCAGTTCAATACTGGGCAAACTGGATTTGCACATTTCAGCCTGAGAGTTGGATTTTGTTTTAGAAGACATGAAATATCTCTAAGAAAATCTCCTAGGTTAAACCTCTGTTAGGATGCTGGGCTTGTGTAGAGCATGCAACAACTCCCCTTCCACGGCATTCTAGTAAACTGATGATCAGAGTGCTTCCCTAGAGGGTCCTTTACAAGGCAAGGAGAGGCAAACACATGTTCTGGTTTAACTGGGATAACCTCTTTCAAGCCCGTGCCCCTAGCACATGCCTGCTATCCCAACAAAATTATGTGTGCAGTGTCAGGTTGCAAACAAATTATATGAATTATGTGGTCACTCGAATGAAAGGTTCACTGACATCTGCTCAGAACCTCAATGCAAATTATTTCATTAAATCTGCATAGCATCCCTCAGAGATTCTACCAGAATTATTTTCACTTTACAGATGATCAAACTGAGGTTACATAGATGGTACATAGCGAAACATAGATGTTCACCCATGAGAATGATTCTGAAAGTCGGGATGCTTGACCAGAAACAGCACAGTAGAGCTAGGTGTCAGGGAGCCGTCCTCTTCTGGTTGGAAAAACCACGTTTAGAAAAAAGTAAGAGGAAAAGATGGAAATAAAGATAGAAGCTGCATGGTTACTTTACAAGCAGTATCCAAGTTTCCACATCTTTTTTTTCCTTAGCCGGCTTAGTCTAATCTATGAGGTTAAAATGTACATTTCTATGGTTTTGTTTTTAAGAATTTTTTTTTTTATGTGAACCGTTTTTAAAGTCTTTATTCAATTTGTTGCAATATTGCTTCTGCTGTTTATGGTCTGGTTTTTTGGCCGCAAGACATGTGGGATTGTAGCTTCCTGACCAGGGATCAAACCCACAGCCCCTGCACTGGAAGGTCAAGTCTTAACTGCTGGACCACTGGGGAAGCCCTTCTATGGAGGTTTGAACATGTATATATACATGTCCAGAACTGTGGATGGAGAAAAATTCTAACAAGAGGTGGAGTGGCATTTGCCACAAAGTCTGTGACGAGAGTTCTAGTGGCTTTCAGTTTTCACCTGCTGTAGATGAAACACTGCCGTTTATTTCTGTGCCTCTTCCCCCTTTCAACCTCAGAGATTTCCCAGTTTGGGCGACAGATTGTATGGCAGTCTTATCTATAAATAAAATATTCATATACATTCATTTCTGTTTAAGGACTTTCAGTGTTTGACTGATATCCTAATGCATACCTTTTCATATTTCTGGGGATATCTCATTTAGAGGGCAATAAATGTGATGATTTATTTAAACGTTTATCAAAGCACTGAACCAAGCCCTGGAAGGTGGGGATGGAGCCAGGGAGGAAGATGGCAGCCTGTGAACTAGGCACAGCTGTGATTGTAACCAAGTCTTCTAACGGGGGGGGGGGTAAAGCTGCCTCTGAAAAGGTGACTTTTTCAGTTGAGGGAGCTTTATTCTGGACATGAAATACAGGCACACATTGGGAGATCAGTGTAGCCAAGGACTATTCCAGAAGCGTACAGGCTGTCTGCAAATTAAAGGCTATGAGACAAAGGGTAAAGGGCCAGTTCTTTCTGCTTCCAAGGTCAAGCAGCGAGAGGACAGAGAAGGGGAAGCATGTGAATTCTTCTCTCACCTTGTCAGGTAAGAAAAGGTCTCTTCTTTGGAGCTTGGGGTCCCTGATGAGCCGCCACTGCCATTACCACTACCACAGGGCTTCCTGGGAGCTGGGGCTGAAGGGACGTAAAGGAAGAATAAAAACAGGAGCAGGGCTTTCCTCCCTCTCAGACCCCAGGGCCCCCTTTCTCCTTCTTCAGACCAAAATTAAAGAGCTTTTCGTGGAGCTCTTTCTGTAAGCCCTGGTTCTGGGTTTCCTGCCGCCTTTGGGGCTAAAGCAGGAGCTGACTGGTGGGAAACACGGCTGCGCTCAGCACGCGCTCAGTGGTGCTGGAAGTCCGGGTTCCTCCCCTGTCTGCCAGCCACTGCTCACCGTCAGGCTCCTCCGGGAGCTTAACACCCAGGCTGTGCCACTGCATTCACTGAGAGAGACAGGATGGAGTACGTGGTATCTCTCTGGACTGGAGAGAGATTAAGAAAGAATGTCGTAATCACCATGAAGAGACCAGCTTAGTGACTGAAAGTGTCCTGAAAATGTCTTACCTGAAGCTTGAAAAGTCCTAGGACTTATTAGATTTCACCCAAAGGTTAAGGAAGAAAAGAAGAAAGCTTTTTTTTTTTTTTAAATCAGTGGTGTTTCAATCTTAAATCTTCGTGAATAATATTTACAGGTATTTCAGCTTTTGTCATCCATTCTACAGAGGCAGGAAAAAAGGACAATCTGAAAGCACTTGAAATGCTTTGTTACTTTTCGGCATAGAGAGTATGAAAGAAAAATCTCCAGCTCCTGATGTTGGCTGTTGGCTTCACTGAATCACCACACTATAGGGAAGTCCTGAATCATGGCTTCAGATGGAGACAAGATGGGAACTTCATCGAGCCTGCGTGACTGTGGGGGATGGATTCAAAAATAAAAGACCTAAGTTTCAGCTGGTCCCAAACCATGGAGAATTTTACTCACACAAAGTGCCCATTTGCCAATGCAACTCTGGTAATTGGACACTTAATTACCCTATTTGCACACATAAATAAGGGGTGTGCCTGCATGAAATCAGAGTCCACTCATAAGACGTTGGCCCCAAGCAATGAAACCACATGCTTTTGTCAACAACTAAATTGATTAGAATCGTGTTTATTTCTGCTCGTGTTAGTCCACATGTATTTTCACTAGAGCCTGATGTCTATTGAGTTAAAAGCTTAGTGAAAAAAACCTATGTTATGCAGAAAACCTAGATAGTAATTGCCAACTATGTGCCAAGAATCTTTTCATTTTATAGAGAATGCAAGGTCTGAATCAAAAGAAATACTCTTTGCAATCTCATATGCTCAGGCAGACTCAGCAGCCGTATAGTCATAATAAAGACAGAAGGGCCTTTTAAAAGAATACTTTAAGCAAAATTTCCAGCATGGATTATTCTCTAGGGTAAATTGTTCAGGCATTGAATTTTCCCATTTCCCTAGGGCAGGTAAAGGAGTGAATTTTCTCTGAATATCTTCTAGCTGGACAGTGTCCTAACAATGTCCTTGGGGGAAATGTTCTCTGATTTGGAAGCATGTATTGTGGCGGGCCATCTGGGCTGCCTCCCCATGAATAAAATCACCAAGATGTGTTTGCCTCTTGATCTTTGATTTCATACAGACCTGGGTTCCAGCCATAGTTCTAACTTACGCCAGTCATGCACTACTGGGGACAGTTTCAGTTCCTTATAATTGCTAAATAATGGTGAAGGGGAATGAGAAAGCGTGCCATGAAGAGTCCGCTAAAGTGTCAAAGGTGAGGAGGCAATGAAGGTTCACCCCGGCCCTATTTACAAGAGCCAAGACATGGAAGGCACCTAAGTGTCCATCAACGGATGAACAGATAAAGAAGATGTGGTGTACGATCACAATGAAATATTACTCAGCCATAAAAAAGAAGGAAATACTGCCATATGCAGCAACACAGAGGGACCTAGAGAATATCATGTTTAGTGAAATAAGTCAGAGAAAGTCAAGTACTATATGATGTCACTTATATGTGAAATCTAAAAATAATACAAGTCAATGTATAAGCAAAACAGAAACAGACTCACAGACATAGAGAAAACAAACTTATGATTACCAAAGGGAAGAGGAAGCAGGGAGAGACAAATTAGGGATGTGGTATTAACAGATACAAACCACTGTACACAAAATAGATAAGCAACCAGGATTTGCTTTTTAGCACAGGAATTACAGCCATTCTCTTGTAATAACTTAGAATAAAATCCTCAAAAATTCTGAATCACTATGCTATACACCTGGAACTAATATAACATTGTAAATCAACTACAGTTTGATTAAAAGAAAAGGCAAAGGAGGGATGAGCAGGAAGGAATGATCAAGACATCTGGTGATGTGAAGGTTAAGAGGACACTATCTTTGTTTTGGTCACTGATGCTCAATAAATCCTTCTTAAGTGACTTATTTATCTGCACCACTTCTGCCTACAGGACTATTGCAGAGTATTCCTAGACAAGTAAAAACTCGCCAGGGTGAAACAATATTGAACAAGACCTAGTCAAAAGACTCAAGGTGAGGATGAGGGGTCAAGATTGACCTTTGAGTTCTTATCTAGCAATAAGAGAGGCTTCCCAAGTGGCAATAGTGGTTAAGAACCTGCCTGCTATGCAGGAGACCTAAGAGATGTGAGTTTGATCGGGAAGAGCTCCTAGAGAAGAAAATGGCAACCCACTCCAGTATTCTTGCTGGAGAATCCCATGGACAGAGGAGCCTGGTGGGCTACAGCCCATAGGGTCGCAAATACTCAGACACGACTGAAGCAATTTAGCATACAGCAGTAAGATGCCTATGGGTATTCCATAGAGGGATTCCCCTCCAGGCTTGGGCCACAAGGGCTCCAGCTGTGGAATGGTTGGAGCTGGCTGGCTGCCACCACTGCTGTGATGTCCTTAGGTTCAGCAGATTCCAACCAATGCAGAGGAGCTTGCACCAGGGATCTGCCCCATCTTAGCACAGTGAGAACCAGGCCTGGAATCAGGCCAGGTGGGATGCTTAACTTCATCACTTCTTTCGCCTGTCTGGATTGTGGGACATCTGGTCACTCTTGCTTGGGCTCAGATTTCTTCTGTTATCACTCATATAGAGTATCTATCCATTTATCTATCTATGCGTGCACGCATGCTAAGTCACATCAGTCGTGTCCAACTCTTTGTGACACTATGGGCTGTAGCCCACCAGGCTTCTCTGTCCATGGGATTCTTCAGGCAAGAATACTGGAGTGGGTTACCCTACCCTCCTCCAGGGGATCTTCCCGACCCAGGGATGGAAACTGTGTCTCCTGTGACTCCTGCATTGCAGGCAGATTCTTTACTGCTGAGTCACCAAGGAACCCCCTATCTATATATTAATATATAGTATCTCTTTCCCTATGTATATATTTATCATATATAGCTATATCTCCATCTCTTTTCTATCATCTATCATCTCTCTACATATGGCTCCTCTGTCCATGGCAAGAATACTGGAGTGGGTAGCCATTCCGTTTTCTAGGGGATCTGCTTGAACCCAGGTCTCTTGCATTGAAGGAAGATTCTTTACTGTCTGAGCCACCAGGGAAGCCCTGTATATATATCAAATATATCTATATAGGTATAGATATAACATCTATCATCTATTTATACCTATCTATCAATTTATCATCTATCTATATCTCAGATATAAGAGGGAATACTCATTTATTTTCCCCTTTCACATCTAAAACAGAATACAAATACACCACTATTGAGATGACTACGCTTCCATTCATTGTTCTTTTCCAAGTCTAATTTTCAAAAAAAAAAAAATCATTCTGCCAATGGGAAGAGTTATGCATGAAAATGACCTGATTGAGGGCAGAGCAGAAGGCCAGGCTCTGTCACATTCATTATCAAAACCAGTCTCCTCACCACCCTTTGCTCAAGTGCCATGGACATTTGCTTTCCTGACTTAGTGGATTTTGAGTAAATGTTGCCTCATTTGCTGAGTGACCTCAGTACAAGTTCAGCAATAAATTGTTGCTTCTTTTTTAAATATATTTGCCACATTTGTTTCTCTGAGGAGGGAGCCCACAGAGGTCCCCACACTGCAGTTCCAGAAGTGGAATGACGGTGGGCATTTTCACCTACAGTCTGGCGGAAAGAGGAAGGAGCTGGATCGCATATAACGACACATTTTTCTTCAAAGCCTCCTGAAAACCTTCCCTGTTCTTGACAATCGTCCATCCCCAGCGCCAGCTGCGGTGGTCCCCTTTCCTCTTACCGTCTCCCTGCAGCCTCCTTGGCCCTTGCCATCTCTGCGCTTCCCCCACCCCCCACTCCAATCACTGTCCTCACCTTGTGTAAGCGGACGCAGCTTTCTTATCCTCACCCTTTCGCCACACATCCAAGGTCCCAGGCAGCAAAATAAAGACTCTGCTTGGGATGCATCTCCTTGGTGGCCCTAAGAATGGGAAGAGGCAAAAGGCAATGTAATGTTGTGTAAGCGGACGCAGCTTTCTTATCCTCACCCTTTCGCCACACATCCAAGGTCCCAGGCAGCAAAATAAAGACTCTGCTTGGGATGCATCTCCTTGGTGGCCCTAAGAATGGGAAGAGGCAAAAGGCAATGTAATGTTTTGGCTCAGACGGTAAAGAATCTGCCTGCAATGCAGGATACGTGGGGTTCAACCCCTGGGTCAGGAAGATCCCCTGGAGAAGGGAATGGCAACCCACTCCAGTATTCGTGCCTGGAGAACTCCCTGGATAGAGGAGCCTAGCAGGCTACAGTCCACGTGGTCGCAAAGAGTCAGACACGACGGAGCAACTAATACTTTCACTTTTACTTTGAGGTCTTTCAATTTCATAAATGCCATTTTCACTAACTATGGTTGATAAGCTAACATAACCAAGGAGATTGTTAACACCTAGAAGGAACTGGTAAATGTTTGAGGCTTACATTTTCCCCAGTCAGCATACACTTAAACAAATAATATTTATCGAGTGCTTTCAACCAAAGTGCCATCCCTAACCCACGGCAGAAACAGTACCTGGAATGGTTAGCAATTCAGAATCATGGGCTTCATCCCAGACCCAGTGAAGCCAAAATCTTCATTATTGATTCTGAATTTTAATATGCCCTGCCACTGATTCTAATGATTGCTCGAGTCTGAGAGTCACTGATTTACTCCATGAGGAGGAATCGTGATAAAAGCTCAGGAATGCACCCTGAGCCTGACTTGACTCCTCAGGAAACAGTAGTGGTCTGTGATGGAGGACAAGCCTGTACACAAATGACTCAAACAAGGTGGAGCAGATGGCATGTTAGAATTATCACTCATACACGGCACAGAATTGCGGAGAGAAAAGAAAGCTGACTCTAGCAGTGAGGGAATTGCTGAGTGTATTTTCCCACTGATTAGGTTGTACTTATGACTTATTTTAGTTAGCTGTCTCTCTGAGCCTTAACGTCCCCATTTCTAGGTTGGACCTAATAAGACCCATTCTGACGAGTTATACTTGTGCTCAGTCCTAAATTGTGTCCGACTCTTTGTGACCCTGTGACTGTTGCAGGCCAGGCTCCTCTGTCCATGGGATCCTCCAGGCAAGAACACTGGACTGAGCTGCCATTTCCTCCTCCAGGGGATCTTCCCTGATGAGTCATACCAATTAAATACAATCGTGGAAACTGCAAGTATCCAGCATGGAATCCTTGGTGCAGGCAGCAGAGGTTTCTCCTTAGTGCTCCTTACCTACACTTCCTGAGGACATAGAGGCTTAAAGGAAAAATGTAATAAGATGTCAGAATGTGGAATCCCAAGCTTTACAGCAATAACCATTTTGTCCCCAAATCTGCTTTACTGGCTGATAATGAATACCAATTATAATCTAATGCCTCATTTCTGCTATCCAGATTCATTGGCTACCAAGGAAGTTCCAGGATGGATTTTGTTCAACATTTGCACATATCAGGTTGGCAGTGAAATTTACCAGGGAAAACAGAACTTTAGCATCAGCAGTCACTACCATATTCTATCTCCAGCACTTATCAAAACCTTATCTCCCCCTGAAAGGAAAAAATGCAATGTTAATCATGTAGTGAACAATTTTTGAGCATCAATACCGTGTTCCAGGGCTTCCCAGCTGACTCAGTGGTAAAGAACATGCCTGCCAACACAGGAGACGTTAAGACTTGCAGGTTCGATCCCTGGGTTAGGAAGATGCCCTGGAGAAGAGAATGGCAACCCACTCCAGTATTCTTGCCTGGGAAATCCCATGGACAGAGGAGCCTGGCAGGCTACAAAGAGGTGGCAAAGAGTTGGACACTATTTAGCAACTGCAACAACAGCACTGTGTTCCAGGGCAAGAAAGATGCTCGAGACAAGGAATAGAAAAGACAAATCTTGCTTTAGCTTCATGAAGCTTATATGACAACAGTGACTGGGGTTCAGTTTATTTTGGAATTACAAAACTAAAATTTTTCTCAAGGATAGAGATCAAACTATGTTTGCATGGTACTATCTGTCTAGTCCTAAACAATGCTTGTAAGCTATAAGCATTTGAAAGAGTATGACTTTTACTTGCCTCGAGGTCTCAAAAGGTTTTAAGATTCACAGGTGAGTAACATACACTGTCTCTCCAGGAGATCTGTCCTTAGTGGATAGACAGGCAAATAATGCACAAAGCACCAGGTGTTGAGGAACCCAGTGACAGCCTTGCTGGGCGCTCAGGCCATGTGGAATACCACCAAACAGGGCCCCAGGCTCAAGAGAAGCAAGATTCCTCTAGATTTGCATTCAGTGGGGCCTCAAGGCAAAGATAAAACTGCCTGCCTTTAAGGTGGTTGTGCTGATGAAAGTGCAATCCTCGGGATGAAGGACTCAGACACAGGCCAATAGGATGTAAGTGCTACTCCTGTCAACAGTAAGCTTACCGGTTGTAGCACCTTGAAGACCTCCACTGCTCGGAGCCTGTTTCCTTTTATCTATAAAATTAGAATAAAAATACTTTCCACTCAGAGTTGTCCTCAGGATTAAGTGCAATAATGGATTTTAAAGTAGTGAAAAATCTGTTATGCAAATATGAGGATTTTTGTTGTCTTCTGGGAAGAGAAATGCTGAGACTGTTTCACACCTGCTGGGCCGTCTCCTAAGACCTGGACTCTGCCTGCTCATGGGGAGGAAAGGTGTTGCCTCATCAAAGGTGCTTTTCCTTCTGACCTCTGGCTTGTCCTGCTCTCCCCAACTGAGAGGCTGGGACCCGGGACCTTTGCTGCAGTGCTTGCATCTGGACAAATGCCTCCTCCAAGCAACAAAATACAAAGAAACTAGAAGGGACTAAAAATAACTGCATGCATGTGCAGTTGGGGCAAATTACGGACCACAAGATACAAAATGACCATTCCCTCAAAAAAAATAAATAAATAAAACCTCCTACTGCCATTTCTGAAGCAAAAGCAGGGTGCTGCACATGCCACGTGCACTCAGCACCATCTAAGCGGTGGGCAGACCACCTAAGCCACCCCTCCAGCCTGACCCTGGACAAACCCCTAACGTCACCCCACATAAGGATCCAGCTCACAGCCTCTCGGTGAGTGACCAAGCCAGGGAACTGTTGTTTGTTCTTGCTCCCCCTGCCGCAGCAGGTGCCCCAGTAAAGCTGTGCCTGAATTCCTCGTCTGGCCTCTGATCAATTTCTATTGATTAAAGAGGCCAAGAGCCCTGGTTGGTCTCACAACCAAGTTAACACCAACATTGATTATGTAGATGGATGGCCTCTAAATGCAGTGCATTTTCCCTATTTGGAAGCTTGAGCTTCCCATATTCACTCCACACTCCTCAATCCCAAGCCCCACCAGCCTCCCCCCAAAATTTGGTTTAATCCTTCCCATGTTGAAGTTGCACCCCACCGAATTATCTGCTCCCTAAAGAGCCCCTCTCCTGTTGCCTTCACCTTTTCATCTCCCAGGGTACATCGCTGAGTGACTCACATTGAACTTACGCTCAATGTTACTCTTAACAAAGAGAAAGAAAAGTTCATTCCAGCTGTTTCATTTCCAACACTGTTTGCTTGGAAACCAAAGTTTCCTGTGCGTTCTGGTCTTTCCTAACTGCCAGCCAACATTACCCAGAGGGAAAATTCATTGGTTCCGATCATATTTTTGAGTTGAGATGGCATCAGTGTTGGAGACACAAGAGTAAGGAAAGACGTCCATGTTTCTGTTCTCATAGTGCTTAAGGGGTGGTTGCCATTAATCATAAATGAGGACACCGTAAATTATAAATGAACACCAAAAAGACAGAGGTTTTGGCATTCTGTGGGCACACTCAGGTCCAACTGTGTATATGGCCAGAATCCATTCTGGTCAGTGTTTCAGCCAAAACTTTTAGAAATAAGTCTTTATTATCACTTCTAACCAAATAGAGACTCTTTCTCTTTTTTAGTATTTATGTATTTATGTATTTGGCTGCATCGGGTCTCAGGTGCATCGCGAGGATTTCCGTTGCGGCGCTCGGGATCGGTAGCTGCACTGCTCGGGCTTGGTTGCCCCTCAGCGTGTGGGATCTTAGTTCCCCGACCAGTAATCAAACTCACGTCCACTGCATTGCAAAGATCACTGGACCACCAGGAAGGTCCCCAAATACAGACTCTTTACTTCAAGATATTAATATCTACTGCCAAGGAGATAAAAAAATACCACCACTCCTATAGTCACCTGGAAAGAGTTTTTTAGTATTTTGATTTTGATTATTAGATATAAACTGATCGGTCAGAGTCAGCCATTGTTGACCACAAGCCGCAGCCCAGACGCAGACCCATGCCCACTGTAGACGCACCCACACAGAAAACCTCCTTGGCAGGGACAAAGCCCCAGACTCAGCTGCCTGATCTAAGAGTCTCACTCTGCTCCTGATGTATGTACTTTGCAAAGTAGCCCCAAGAAATACATTAAAAAAAGAGAGACTCCCTGAAAAAAAAACTAAAGAAAAGCTTCATACATCAGTGAGCACACAACGGTCCTGAGAAGTCCTGCAGTTAAAATAAAAAATCTATTTGGCGTGTAACCCAGGCCTTCCCATGTTCATTCACCATAGGACCATTTCTCCAAAATATGTATAAATATACTGAAAAAATAATATTCCAGGGAAGATAGCTTTGGAATGCTCTGGTTTAACTCATTCAGATCCTACTCAGGTAGCTGTTTGTTTGGTTTTGTTGGTTGTCATCATAGGAACTCTGTAAAGGTATAGCATTTTCCTAAGTCCATTCTGATCAATTACAGCAGGTGCTGAACTGACAACCAAAATTCTGTTTTGTCCTTTAATAGAGAAAGCAACCCAGATGAGAGGCAACAGTGGCTCTTTACCCTCCAAAGAGCCACAGGCTGACCGCCGGGGCCCTGTGAAGGACTCACCCCACAAGCTGACACACAATTCATTGTGCTACCTTTGTTTCATGTTGATTTTCCTGGCGTTTGTCTCTGCTTTGGCAATCTCAGATAAATTTCTAATTTTCCAAGATTGCCTGCAGTGAAATTCTATCCCCCGAGATGTTTTTTTTTTATTAGTCTCTTAAGCAAGTTATACAATTCAAATCACCTCTCTGTCCACCCATCTGCTTGTTTTTGCTTTTCTTCCTCTCTGCTGGACGTGGGGCAGAAATCCTCCAGGCCTCCTCTCGCCCCTCCCTGTCCACTGCCCTAAACTCTCCCCCACCGCTCTGTCTATCCTCTCTGTCAGGAGCCGGGGCCCCTTCTGTTCGGATGGCTCGGGGCCCACCTGTACCAGCCCCATCTGTCAGCAAAGCAGCCCCAGCATCTCGTGAACCTGGTGGAGGAAATTCTCCTCCGAAGAATTGACGTCACTAGGTGTTCTCCTGAGAGTTGTGTCCTGAAAATGTAGCTACATTGAGGAAGAATAAATGGCACTGCAGTGTGGAGTAGAGGGGCTCACCGTGCTGGCACGGATAAAATGCTTCTGCTACACAGCACGCCTTTCACCATTAGAAGCATTGCCAGAAAAATAGGAATAGAAAAAGATAAGATCTTCAGGCTAACTAGAAAGGGCACAGGGTTTATATTTTAATGTATAAGAAGATCCAGTGGAGAAAATCTGTTTTCCTAAACATGGTGTGAGCAAACATATTTGCAAGGTTATCCCCTCCCATTTGTCCAATTCAAGCAGCACAGCAAGCCTTTGTGGAAGACATCATTCTGATTTCGTTCCTTGGCACTGTTTGTAAGGAAGGCAAGGAATCATAACCCAAAGGAACCATTTCCTTGAAAGGAAAGTCTATGTTTAATATTTAAAAGCCCCGATCTCCTAGAAAAGATAGATAATAAAAAGGAGACAGAGAGGCTCCACACTTGAAGACTATAGTGATGCTTGGCTATTTTTTCTCATTTGAAATTTGGTTCATATTCAACTCAGATGTATGTGTTGGTTTCAGAGGAGAACAGAATGGACTCGGCCAGCCACTGTGGAGTGCGTGTTGTGCTAGGACTGGACGTGCTCTAAATCTGTCGATGGCTCCTGAAATTCACAGTTAGAGCCCATGATGTCCACACGGCCTCGAGTTTTGATGCTGCTTTGCCTGCAAAGCACCACAGCGACCCTGTTTATCTGGCCCCCGCACAGCGTTGTCAAGACATATTTCCATTTTCCAAGTGACTGCTGCCACTGGGCCACAGTCTGTGCTCACTTCTCGAGTAGCTAAACCCTTTGACACTGTGGTTTTTAATTAAAATTACATTAAAGTTAATCAACCAGAAAGAGGCCGCTGTAGAAGGCAGGTTTGATTGCAACCTGCGAAGGGCACGGAGGCTGCCAACTCGCTAAAGATGTGCCTGCAGATGCCAATCTGCCTGCGTGAGCCGCACGGTGACAGAGCCGCTGCCGAGGGGTCAGGTCTGCGGGCGTTTTCCTGGGACTGTCAAACTGCACTGCGATGGCAGGAGCTCTCAGAGAGCGGAAAAAGCAGACCAGCTTCTTCAGAGCACACTGTCCCCACACCTCTGCCATCGCTTCAACCACTGATGGGAAACTGACATCCCAACCGCTTCACCGTTAGACACAGCTGGGCTCCCCCGAGAACCGGGGCTTGTCATTTGGGGACTCCCTGTGTTTTTCTGCAGGCTGAACTCCTGCTGTATCGCGTTGTGTTTGGTTTGCTCTGTTTTAAAAGGGACAGAGGAGACACTTGAATGCTCCAGGATGCCTTGTTTGTCTCCAGGTTCTTTATAAAAGGGTTTCACTGAAAAATGGCAACCCAGTATTACTTTCCTAAGCTGAATCAAGAGACAAGCAAATCAAACTTCACATCTAGGACTTGTTATTTCATGCCTACTCAATGTGGCAGTGATGTGGAGCTGAAGATTTAATTTTTATTTTTGTTCCTTTCTTCTATGATTAATTTACATAATATACGTGGGCCTTAATAACGTACCTGGAACTTGGTAAGAGATGGGTTTGCTTTCAATAAGTGTGCATTGTTTACCACAGTTATCCCTGTTTAAAGCTATAAAACTACCATTAGGACAAAAAGTCGGGTGTCATTTTATCCTGAGTACCAACACTTATCTCTTGGAAATTGCTGCCTAAATCACCATGTTGAGAAAGATTCCAAGGCAGCATCCAGATAATCAAGCAGAGAGGTGATCTCAGTCAGACTTTGAACAATATACTTGTTCTAAGTATTCATGTATGGATGTGAGAGCTGGACCATAAAGAAGGCTGAGAAAGAATTGATGCTTCCAAATTGTGATGTTGGGAGAAGGCTCTTGAGAGTCCCTTGAACAGCAAGGAGATCATAACACTCAATCCTAAAAGAACTCAACCCTGAATATTCACTGGAAGGACTGATGCTGAAGCTGAAGCTCCAATACTTTAGCCACCGGATGCAAAGAGCCAACTCATTGGAAAAGACCCTGATGCTGGGAAAAATTGAGGACAGGAGGAAAGGGGCAACAGAGGGTGAGACGGTTGGATGGCATCATTGACTCAATGGATGTGAGTTTGAACAAACTCTGAGAGACAGTGAAAAACAGTGAAGCCTGGTATGCTGCTGTCCATGGGATCTCAAAGAGCTGTACACGATTGAGCAGCTCAGCAACAACAAACGTTCAGGGAGTGATATCAAGATTATGTCAGAAATCTGTTGTTGCTTCAAAGTAAACTGATAATGCCTCAGGATGATTTACAAGGAAAGAATGAACTTTGAAGAGGAAAAGTAACTAACTTTACTGAGTTTCAAACTGTCCTTAAAAGCTGGCAAAATTTTTATTTATTTATTTTTTAAAGTCTTCTGTACCTTATGTGCTTTACCAAGAAGGTGTTAATGCAGTGGGCTATGTGTTAAGATCAGATTCATCCAGGCATTCAAGCTGATAAAATAATATTACTGGGACCGGAAGTGGCTCCTTATATATGTCCTTCCAGTCATGTGTGTTTTAATTTATTTACATATGCATAAAAAATATGAGCACATAGATGGCAGGACAGGATATTAGTTCTGTAGGAAATGTGAGGGTGTAGGGGGATGTGTGTGTGTGTGCACGTGTCTAATTAAGAGTCTTCTGGCTACAAGGAGCAGAGCAGCAGGGAAGAAGAAGGATAAGGCCACAGGTACCTGGGCCTCATGTGGAATGGAAAACAGCCCAGGGTCGGGTACCAGGTTCCTCCCCACTGTGGCCTCCTAAGCCTAGCAGCTGATTCTGACCCAGCTGTTGGTTCTGTAATTTGTACCCATGTCCTACGCAGGGTCTGCCCACATGCTCTGCTCAGAGGCAAGTTTCTTGAGGCAGGTGAACTTCAAGGGCCATGTACATCCTAACTGTGACCATTAATGACTCCCTATAAAAAGTTATTTATAAAAACAGAATTTTGTTGCTTTAAAAAGTTAATTCTGTTTTCTATAATGAGATCTAAGGGCAAGTCTGCTAAGGAGGAAACTGGTTCTTAAAATATTTTCTCTTCTCTAATAAAAGGAGAAATAAACCCTGCAACGAGTTTTTTGTTTGTTTTGCTTCTCTGGCCATGTTACTTATTATTTCTTTCCTTTAAATGTAACCATGATGACTGGAGCCACAGCAACTATCTTGTGACCATGAGGCACAAGAACCAAGACCCAATAATAATTCTGAGAATGATAAAAACAGAAGGATGGAAAAGAATTTGGAGCTGTAAAGACATTTTTTGAACTGCTGCCCTAAAACTGGAACCTCTAGATTCCTTGCTATGTGAAATAACTGTCATAGTACTTAAGTCACTGTTAGTTGGTGAATCTTTTACTTGCAGCTTCAAGCTTTCTAATTGATATATTAGTCTTGTTTCCCCAACATAAAGAATAAAACATCACAATTTCATTCTTTCCACTTTAACATTTTAATCATGTTACATCTTTGTGTTTGGTGTACATCAAAACTCTGTCTATTCCTTGTAGAAGTCCTTCATAGGGAAACATATCAAAGGTTAGCTTTTCTTCCCTAGTCAGATATTTGGGATAATATCTCTCTTCTGGCCTCTGTGAGACCTCTACAAAACTTTCTCCAGTCAATGTTTAAGTGTTTTCTCCCCTAGCTTTAAATCAAACAGGAGTTCTCTTGTCCACTAGAATGCAGTTCTCCTGTGAGAAAGTGAACATTTGTTTGGTGTCTGCCTGTGGATGAAGCATCAGATCATCCCTTGATGCTTGGGGAAAGGCAATAAAGAGGCTGAGACCATGGGCTGATTAGCTGGACAAGCTGAGATCTATGAAGATAAAAGAGAAAGATGAAGCTAAGGCCGCCACCAGCAACCTCTGAAAGCCCCGTGACTGCTCCTGGAAAGGCAGTGAGCCCCTACTACTCACATATGCCAGCCACAGAATTGTCTGGAAAGCTGGCCAACTCTGCTACCTACACTGACAGACTGAATGCAAAAATATCCACCTACATGCTTTTCACAAGAAATATCTCTAGGGGATAAACATGCAGAAAAACTGAAAATGAAAGAATATAAAAGAAAGACCACACAAATACTAAGCAGAAGAAAGTGGAAATAGCTCTAGCACACAGGATTTCAAATTAAAGATTCAGCTGGAGTGCTCAGATATGGTAAATATCCAATACCCTGCGAGCATCCAGGAGGTGCCTGCATTGTTCCAACTACCGGAGCAAAGGGCAGAATGTGCCCTGGGACAGCTTTCTGGGCCTCAGCCTTGGAGAAGGCTGATGCTCCATGAGCCAGTCGAGAAGGAAGCAGAATTTTTCCCAGCTCATGGTCTTTTCCAATGAGTTGGTTCTTTGCATCAAGTGGCCAAAGTATTGGAGCTTCAGTTTCAGCATCAGTCCTTCCAGTGAATATTCAGGGTTGAGTTCCTTTAGGATTGACTGGTTTTATCTCCTTGCTTCCTCCTTAAAGAGAGCCGGCCTGTCTGCCATTGCCCTGGAGAGGGTGAAGGAACAGGGAAAACTCTTGTTTTGATGACAGTTCAGAGGAAGATTTAAGTATTGATTAATACTACATAATAAAATACAACACAAAAAAAACAAAAAGTCTACCAGGACGCTATAAATAGAGCCCTAAACATTCAATGGGGTCAAACATACGGATAAATCACAGGAATGTTAACAACGTGGTGAGAGTGAGTCTGCACAGCTGAACCTTTGAAAGCTCATGGGCTTGTGTCATGTCTGAATTTGTGTTGCTGCATGGCCTATGGGGGGCAGGGGGGTCACGGTTGGGATTCTCTAGAACAGCAGATGCGAAGGCAGATTGTGGGGTACAAGGTATTTATGAGTCACCATCAACATGTACCAAAGGAAGGGGGAGCAGCAGGATTGGGCAGAGAGATGGCAAACCGGAAAAGCAGGGGCTGCACTGTACTGTCCAGGGTCAGGTGGGATGCTGGGCCCATACAGCCTTGCCTGGCTCAGTCCCTGGGTACAGGTGGCCCCAGAGGGTGTGACCTCAGTCAGGGCAGCTCTCTGCAGCTGCCAGCTGGAGGCAAACCTGTCATTTAGACACTTCTTGACTGTGCTGTCTGACCATAACTGTTTCTGGTCTCCTGTCTTTATTGGGGTAGACAAGATGGCCAGACCAATGACCATTAATCATATTTCTCAGACCCTATTAAACCTGCTATAGTAAAGATGCCCCATCCAACACAATGGCTATACTTACAGCTGGTGCTTGACTGAGCTAATAAGCACATACAGACTCCTAAACCCAAGGATTAAAATGTTCATAAAAGATTATCACGTGCTGCTCAAAAAAACAAACCTCAACCTTTTTGGATACCAAGTCTCACACACATCACGTTCTCTAACCACAAGGCAAAAGAGGTAAAAATTGAAAGTTCATTTTTGAATCTAAAAAGGCAAAATATTAATATTTGCAAAATAAAAACACATGTCTAAATAACTCGTGACACAAAGAAAAATCATCATGGAAATGAGATGGATCATCACAGACCATTTTAGACCCATGCCTTCATATTAAAGTGTGGAAAGGGGGACCTCCCTGGTGGTCCAGTGGCTAAGACTCTGAGCTCTCAGTGCAGGGACCCCAGGTTCAATGCCTGGTCAGGGAACTAGATTCCACATGCCACAGCTAAGTACCCACATGCCACAACTAAAAAAAAAAATATCCTGCAGGGAGAAACAAAAACCCCGTGCAGCCAAACAAATAAATAAATATTTTTTAAAAAAATGAAGAAAGGGAGACCCAGGATAGTCAAACTTGCTCACCGCTGGTGAGCACTGCCTGTTGGTACAAATAAGGGAGCAGCGGTATGTAGCTGAGTGCACGGGGATCTCGGGTACAGGCTATGGGGTCAGACTAGCTGTGAAGTGAAGGGAAAGCTGCTCAGTCGTGTCTGACTTTTCGTGATCCCTTGGGCTATACAGTCCATGGAATTCTCCAAGCCAGAATACTGAAGTGGGTAGCCTTTCCCTTCTCCAGGAGATCTTCCCCACCCAGGGATCAAACCCAGGTCTCCTGCATTGCAGGCAGATTCTTTACCAGCTGAGCCACAAGGGAAGCCCAAGAATACTGGAGCCTTTCCCCTCTCCAGGGGATCTTCCTGACCCAGGAATTGAACCAGGGTCTCCTGCATTGCAGGCAGATTCTTTACCAACTGAGCTATCAGGGAATCCCCGGACTAGCTGTGACTCTCCATTATCTACTTCCTGTGTGACCCAGGACAAGTGACAGGACCTCTCTGAACCTGTTTTCAGGAAAGAAAACACCTGCTCTGGAGAGTTGCTTCGAGGATAACTTGCGACACTGAGGATAAAAGCACGGGGTGGGGGCATCAAGGGAGAAACCTGAGTCAGCACAACCCCGGGAAGGGTGGAACAGCTAGCTGCCTGCGATCCGGAGCCAGGCTTTAAAACTCAGGCCCCATGAGAGCTGTGATGATGCAGAGGAGGCAGTGAGCAGAAACCAGGAGGTGGTGCAGGCGGCCTGATACTCCTGGAACCACAGGGACAAAGAGCAGGATGAAACAGAGCAGTCACAGTTCCAGTGGCACCCACCCCACCCCGCTTGAGGCTCTGAGGAAACGGAGAGTAGGGGCATCACCTCCATCTCCCTTCTGGAAACTGACAGAATGCCTTCCAGGGTCATTTGTAGGGAGAATTTTTCCTAATTTTTAATATTTGTGGAAATATAACCTTCTTAAGCCAAAGAAATGTGTCTCACATAACACCAGTTAGAGTATGCTCAGTATATTAATTGACATTTGTAAATTCAGTAAACAATTATTTGTGAGCCCTTACTACGGGTTAAAAATCATATTAGGTACATAGAACTCAATACTAGAGGCTTGAGTAACACTACCCTGCAAGATTCTTTGCAGCCAATCAGACGAAAACAATATTAAGAGCTGTGTTAGTTATCTGTTGCTGCAACGATGTTGTGCAACAAGCAGCCAGCAAACCTCAGTGGCGTCTCAGGGAAAATGTTTGTTTTGCTCACTAATCTCGGGCTGATTCTGCTGTTCTGCTTGGGCTCACCTGATCTCAAAGGGAAACAGAATCCACCTCTTGAGAGGAGCAGCTACAGAGGGAGAACTGGAGTATTTTGAAACATTTTTGCAATCAATCCACCACAAGAGCTAAACAGACCCCTTGGCAGAAGCTTGGCAGGGATGGATTAGAAATTTAAATGGCTGAATTGATGCTTTTGAACTCTGTTGTTGGAGAAGACTCTTGAGTCCCTTGGACTGCAAGGAGATCCAACCAGTCAATCCTAAAGGAAATCAGTCCTAAATTTTCATGGAAGGACTGATGCTGAAGCTGAAACTCCAATACTTTGGCCACCTGATGCGAAGAACGGACTCATTGGAAAAGACTCTGATGCTGGGAAAGGTTGAAGGTAGGAAGAGAAGGGGACAAGAGAGGATGAAATGGTTGGATGGCATCACCAACGTGATGCACATGAGTTTGAGTAACCTCCAGGAGTTGGTGATGGACAGGGAGGCCTGGTGTGCTGCAGTCCATGGGGTCGCAAAGAGTTGGACACGACTGAGCAATTGAACTGAACTGTACTTTCTTAGAAGAAACAGTATCCCCTTTAAAAGCCACATGTGCCTTTCTCTTTATAGGAATCCATACTATGGAGTCGTGCCCCACGGCCACAAGTCCAAGGCCCTGCACCAAGGCCACAGAAGCGGAG
The DNA here is from genome assembly GCF_054371585.1 of Giraffa tippelskirchi. Classification (NCBI taxonomy): domain Eukaryota; kingdom Metazoa; phylum Chordata; class Mammalia; order Artiodactyla; family Giraffidae; genus Giraffa; species Giraffa tippelskirchi. The sequence continues at coordinate 2,534,154 of NC_137283.1, forward strand.
CCTAGAACAGAGTCACCCCCTAAGGTGACTGAGTCCCTTTGCAACCATTTTCAAAAGCCTCCTGATCATCACCAGGAAGCTTCCTGACCCCAAATTAAGGGGAAATCCCCACCCCGGTAAGCACCTTGTAGTGCCCTAATCAATCAGCAGGAATTTTCTTTGTCTTGAGGCTGTAAAAATTGGCTACTAACCCACGAAATATGTCAACTCTGCCTGGTCTGTTAGGAGCTCAGCCTGCTGTGCTTGCAGTGCCCACATTATCTCTGCTCTTTGTTCTTAATAAACTCACTTGCTTCTGAAATGCTCTGTGTGTGGAAATTCTTTTCCAACCTGGACACATACCTTCAAACGAGAATTGCATACAAAAGACCAAGTTGACACATGGAATGATAACTGATGAAAGAAATACAACAAAAATTTCCAAGGTTCCATGAGCTGAAACAAATCTAACTTCACAGTAAAAGATTTGAACCAAAATCAGTCCGCACAGAAAGATAACTTTTCTAATACTCCACGTCGTTTGGTGAAGTATTTTTTGTATTTATTTTATTTATTTACTTAGCTGTGTTGAGTGTTAGTTACAGCATGCAGGATCTTTAGTTGCAACATGTGGGGTCTAGTCCCCCGACTGGGGATCAAATCAGGGCCCCCTGCATTGGGAGCACAAAGCTTTAGTCACTGGATCACCAGGGAAGTCCAAAAATATTGACAGAAAAATTAATGACTGTTAATGGCATTATATCTAGGGAAAATATTTTCATTTGGACTACATGGCTCCAACATTCAAAGAGTAGGAATCTTTCAAATACTGTTCCTTCCAGGGAAGAAAATGAAGTTTCTGCTTTTTTGATAGGGTATATGAATTATATTGGAGAAGGCAATGGCACCCCACTCCAGTACTCTTGCCTGGACAATCCCATGGACGGAGGAGCCTGGTAGGCTACAGTCCATGGGGTTGGTAAGAGTTGGACACGACTGAGCGACTTCACTTTCACTTTTCCCTTTCATGCACTGGAGAAGGAAATGGCAACCCACTCCAGTATTCTTGCCTAGAGAATCCCAGGGACGGCGGAGCCTGATGGGCTGCCGTCTATGGGGTCGCACAGAGCCGGACACAACTGAAGCGACTTAGCAGCAACATATGAATTATATAGGGCTTCCCTGGTAGCTTACCTGGTAAAGAATCTGCCTGCCATACAGAAGACCTCAGTTCAATTCCTGGGTCAGGAAGAGCCCCTGGAGAAGAGATAGGCTCAGTTCAGTTCAGTTCAATTCAGTCGCTCAGTCGTGTCCGACTCTTTGTGACCCCATGAATCGCAGCACGCCAGGCCTCCCTCTCCATCACCAACTCCCGGAGTTTACTCACACCCATGTCCATCAAGTCAGTGATGCCATCCAACCATCTCATCCTCTGTCGTCCCCTTCTCCTCCTGCCCCCAATCCTTCCGAGCATTAGGGTCTTTTCCAATGAGTCAACTCTTTGCATGAGGTGGCCAAAGTGTTGGAGTTTCAGCTTCAACATCAGTCCTTCCAATGAACACCCAGGACTGATCTCCTTTAGGATGGACTGGCTGGAACTCCTTGCAGTCCAAGGGACTCTCAAGAGTCTTCTCCAACACCATAGTTCAAAAGCATCAATTCTTCGGCACTCAGCTTTCTTTACCGTCCAACTCTCACATCCATACATGACCACTGGAAAAACCATAGCCTTGACTAGACAGACCTTTGTTGGCAAAGTAATGTCTCTGCTTTTTAATATGCTATCTAGGATGGTCATAACCTTCCTTCCAAGGAGTAAGCGTCTTTTAATTTCATGGCTGCAATCACCATCTGCAGTGATTTTGGAGTCCAAAAAAATAGAGTCTGCCACTGTTTCCCCATCTATTTGCCATGAAGTGATGGGACTGGATGCCATGATCTTAGTTTTCTGAACGTTGAGCTTTAAGCCAACTTTTTCTCTCTCCTCTTTCACTTTCATCAAGAGGCTCTTTAGTTCTTCTTCACTTTCTGCCATAAGGGTGGTGTCATCCACATATTTGAGGTTATTGATATTTCTCCCGGCAATCTTGATTCCACCTTGTGTTTCTTCCAGCCCAGCGTTTCTCATGATGTACTCTGCGTATAAGTTAAATAAGCTGGGTGACAATATACAGCCTTGACGTACTCCTTTTCCTATTTGGAACCAGTCTGTTGTTCCATGTCCAGTTCTAACTGTTGCCTCCTGACCTGCATACAGGTTTCTCAAGAGGCAGGTCAGATGGTCTGGTATTCCCATCTCTTTCAGAATTTTCCACAGTTTATTGTGATCCACACAGTCAAAGGCTTTGGCGTAGTCAATAAAGCAGAAATAGATGTTTTTCTGGAACTCTCTTGCTTTTTCGATGATCCAGCGGATGTTGGCAATTTGATCTCTGGTTCCTCTGCCTTTTCTAAAACCAGCTTGAACATCTGGAAGTTCACGGTTCACGTATTGCTGAAACCTGGCTTGGAGAATTTTGAGCATTACTTTACTAGCGTGTGAGATGAGTGCAACTGTGCGGTAGTTTGAGCATTCTTTGGCATTGCCTTTCTTTGGGATTGGAATGAAAACTGACCTTTTCCAGTCCTGTGGCCACTGATGAGTTTTCCAGATTTGCTGGCATATTGAGTGGAGCTACTCACTCCAATATTCTTGTGCTTCCCTGGTGGCTCAGACAGTAAAGAATCCACCTGTAATGCGGGAGACCTGGGTTTGATCCTTGGGTAGGGAAAATTCCCTGGAGGAGGGCATGGCAACCCACTCTAGTATTCTTGCCTGAAGAATCCCCATGGACAGAGGAGCCTGGTAGGCTCCAGTCCATGTGGTCATAGAGAATCAGACGTGACTGAACGGCTAAGCACACACACATGAATTATCTAACAAGGTTGGAATATTATATCTTATCCAGGTTTTAAGAATGTTGATCTTTTTTGTACCATGTGTTTGACACAGAGACAAAGAACATTTATTACAGCATGGGATAGTAGAGGTAGAAATCCTTGTAAGTAGGAAAAATGCATGAGAAATGTGGTTTTCACTTCTAGCACACTGAAAGCTCTAAGATAAACAAATGTTGACAATTCCATCAACCATGGATCCAAGAACCAGAATTCCATAGATGCAATCTGTAAGTCTAAAGAAACAAATTTCAATTAATTCATTAGTACATTTAAATTTCTGATAAGCAAGACTTCTGTTTGGAGGAGCAAATTAAAACACCTTTATTTTTACAGCAATAAAAAAACATCATGAAATTTTGTTTGGATTCTTGCACTTTTGTTGAAACTTCACCCCATTCCACACCTGTATGAAATGAAAGTTACTGAACAAAAGTTATTTTAAAAATGCTTATACAACTCTTTTCAGAAACAACAGTAAACAGTATTATTGACAGAATCAGCAACTTAATTAAAAAGTCTGTTAATGATGGTGTTAACAAACCTGGCATATTTTCAATTTAATTGACACTATTCAAACTGATATGATGTAAAATCTGGATGAGAATACTGGCTATCTAAATTAAGAGCATTTATTATTTGAAAATATTGGCAGCTTTATTACAGATGTTCTATGATCAAATTATATTCTTTCATAAAAATAGTCTTCTTAGAAGTCAAGATGAAGTCATGGGCTGTGTGCTGTTTACCCGTGGGCTAGAGAAAAATCACCAACACAAAATTATCCATAACAGCAAAGCTTTAAATAAATAAACAAATTTACTGCTTTAAAGAGGAGTATGCATACTGTTTGGATTTCAAACTTGAATGATATTTTTGCCACTTTCACTCCTTTAGCAAATATATTGATATGTGCCAGGCATTTCTGTAGGAGCTGAGAAGTATGGAAGTAAGATGCTGTTGCATGATTTTATTACCAGAATTTAATGTGTCTTATTAAATAGTAGTAACACAACAGCTTCTTGAAAACTGTGATGACCTAAAATTAAAATTTTGATAAGGTTCAAGTGTTTCTAAAGGGCCACATCAGAGGAAAACGTATGTTATTTAGGGTCTCCTTGCCCCTCCATAATGAGACCACAGTGGCTTCAGCCCTCAATAGTTCCTTTTCTTCAGAAGTCCCAACTAGCACCTCAGTTTTCTGGGATGGTGTAAGAAGATGATGGCTTATACTCTCAAATCTGGCACAACTTTCAGGCCCCTGAGTCCTGGAATTTTCTTCTGTCCCACTCATTTCATTACACAGAACATAGATGTTTGTTATTGTCCATAGCAATCATGCACATCATGTCCTAAAACTCGTCCCATTTTTCATAGCTCTCAAGGCACACGAGGCTACTGTCTACTAAACACGCCAACCTGACTTCTTCTTCCTCAAAGACCTTTACACCTGCTGGTCCCTCTGCCTGGAATGCTGCTCTTCCAGATTGCACCCTCACATCATGCAAGTCACTGCTGGAATGTCACCTCCTCCAGGCCCTACCTAAAATAACACATCCCCATCTCAGTCTCTACCTCAATACCCTGCTTTAATATTTTTCACTATGTTTGAGAGTTGTTGATATATTATATATTCATTCATCTGTTTGTCTGCCACTCAACTAGACTATAAGCTCCAGGAGATCACTGGACTCAGACAATATTCAGAATATACTGAGGACATAAAAGTCGATCAATTAAAGTCTGCTGAATGCACACGTGAGAAACATGAATGAATGAGTTTACCAGACGTCACTGACGAGCTCTGGGCTCAGATAAAGAGGGGCTCAAACCACAGCCATGTAACTTATCTTAAGAGGAACCACAAGCATCCACCTTCTCAAGAGTTTCCTCTTTGAGATGAAAACAACCAACTCCTGCTCTTGTTTTAGGAAGAGGAGTTTTCCCTTCTTCTGGCATCAACTTATACTCATTTTTGGGGGATTCACATTCTGCCCCAGCACTTCCCAGTATGTTTTTCCAAAGACAGTTCTTTCTTTTAGAGGAAAGTGGTAAAGAATCCACCTGCCAATGCAGTTAGACATAAGAGATGTGGGTTTGATCCCTGGGTTGGGAAGATCCCCTGGAGGAGGATGTGGCAACCCACTCCAGCATCCTTGCCTGGAGAATCCCCATGTACAGAGAAGCCTGGTGGGCTACAGTCCATGGGGTCACAGAGTTAAACATGACTGAAGTGACTGAGCATACACACACTTATCTACTCTTCAAAGGTAAAAAACTCTCCACTTCTTTAGATCATTAACTAAAAGTGGTATAAAATCAAAATCTTAAGTTTTCTTAAATTAAGAAAACTTAATACTTAATTCTTCTATTCCAGATAGAATCTATTTATTCAGTTAACAGATATAAGTCAAAGACTATCCTAATCCCAACAAGTAGGAGCTTCCTTTAGTTTTATTGAGTAGTTGACTTGTAATATTATTTTCAGGTATATGATATTTGATACTTTTAGAGATTACACTCCAGACAAAGTTATTATAACATATTGCCTATATTCCCTGTCCTATATTTGTTTAATACCAGTAGTTTGCATCTTAATCCCCTTCACCTGTTTTGCCCTTCCCCCTGGTGCTTCTCCTTAGAGGTGACCACTAGTTTATTCCCTATATCTGTGAATATGTTTCTGTTTTATTTATTTTTTATATTTCACATAGAAGTGAAAACATAGGTGTCTTTCTCTGTATGACCTATTTTACTAAGCATAATACCCTCCAACTCGATCCATGTTGCTGCAAATAGCAGAATTTTGTTCCATTTTATGGCAGAGTGGTATTCCATTGTATATATGCACCACATCTTCTTTACCCATTTATCTGCTGATGGATATTTATGCTGTTTTCTTATCTTGGCTATTGTGCATAATGGCGTTGTGAACTTTGGGTTACAATGTTCACCCTAGGGCAGGGCTGCCAAATACAGGGCTTGAATCCACTAGACAGTTTTTCCTCCCCTCCAGCCAGACACTGTGCGGTTCTTTCTTATTAAGAAGAAGAGCCACTGATAGAGCCATTCTGTTAGTCTTCAGGTCACACTCAGAAAGAGAAACCCAGCGTTTTCTGGGGTCACAGAAAACCTTTCTGAGAGGTCACAGTTCACCTTTCTGACAGCATGATGACTATGACAATCAGGAGCTCACATGCATCCTGTGAAACTGTGCAGTGAAACAGGAGGCTTCGTTTTCGTTAATTCTAAGTTTGAAATGTGTCATCTGTACTCTAGAAATGCATCAGGAATAAGAGAAAAATGGACTAGGGTAGAAGAGAATTGAAAGAAAGGAGAAAGGAAATCAACCAGTGAACTCATATGAGTTCTATAGTTGAGTTCATAGTTTGTTCCAATGTCAATTTCCTGGTTTAGGAAATACAATGCTGATATAAGATGTTATCTTTGGGTGAAGCAGCCTAAAGGATACCTTGAAACTAATTGTGCAAATTCTGGTGAGTCCAACTGACTCCCAAAAAGAAAAAAGTAATATTCTTTTTAAAAAGGAATCAGAGGTTGGAGAACAAGATGGTGGAGGAGTAGGTGGATGTGGAGTACATCTCTCTCCACAGATACATCAGGAATACACCTTCAGACACAGAAGTGCGTGCAGAACACCAGCTGAGAGTGGAGAGGAGTACCTGACCAGTGGAAAAGAATATATAGAACCACGCAAAACTCGGTAGGATGAGGAACTTGGGGGGAAAACAGAAGTGTTAGTAGCACTGGACCTGCCCTCAGCAGGTGGGGGAACTGAAGCAGGGGTCCGATCTCCACAGCGGGGCAACTGTCTGAGTCAGAGGAGAAACATTTAAGGTTGAGGGTGAAACAGCTGATCTGTGGCAGCCTAAATGGAATGAGAATCAGACAGTCCTTGCCGCAGCCATACATACCCCAGCCAGGAATGCTGGTCTCCTGGAAGGCGCAGCGGCTGGGAGCTGGAATTTAGGGATTGTGGAGCAATCCCAGGGCGAGGGCTGCTGTTGACTGCAGACAGATGGATCGAGGGGGTGTGAGGAAGGAGATCGTGGTGGGAAATGATGGTGGAGGAAAGCCAGGCAGCAATGGAAGCAAGGCGATACTGCTGAGTCACGTGTAGGGGGTGGAGCCATCACCATAGCCTCTCTCTCCCCACACGCCAGCATCGGGCAGCTGAACAGTAGAGAGGCTGGGCCATCAAATGCCCGACGCACTGAACTACAGAGTAGGACCCCACCCAGGGTTGGGGGGGGCTCTATGTGCCCAACGCGCTGGACAACAGAGAAGGACCCTGGGCAAGGGAGCCTCTAAGTGCCTGAACGGGCGGAGCTATGGGGAGAGACTGGCCAAAGAGGCCTTCTGATCACCAGCTACATGAGGCTCAAAGAAAAGACTCTGATAGGGCCATAACTCCTGCAGCAGAGGCAATCCGTGTCCCTGCACACTTGGCGCCGCCAGGGTCCCCACAAGCCAAGCAGCTGCGCCACCTTCACACTCAACTCTCACTGGGGCAGAGCTGCCAAAGGCAAAAAAAGTCTTACATCTATGCACATAGGATCACTTAGGTCATGTCCGACTCTTAGGGACCCTGTAGACTGTAGCCTGCCAGGCTTCTCTGTCAGAGACAGGGTTCTCCAGGCAAGAACACTGGAATGTATTGGCCAATACAGGTTTCCATACCCTCCTAGAGCACTATATTTCCTGCTGCCCTAGCCGCCAACCCCCCTGAGTACCTGGTGCTGCCAGAATCCCTGCGACCCAAGCAGCTGCACCACCTCCACACCTGGCCCTCCTCACAGGGGCAAACCCAAGCCCTCCAGGGCAGCATCAGGAGCTAAACCCCAGTGGACAACCCACATGTAGAGGTGGAAATAAACCCACAATTGAAACCCAGGAGCAGCCAAAGAAGATGACCCAAAACCTTCCCACCAGCTGTATAAGCTGCAGATAAAATCCACACGATCAACTAGGCAGACTCTATGTTGATGGAATATATAAAAGGCCATTGAGAGCTCCCATAAAAGAAAATGTTCTAGTTCTGATAGCTGTGGACAGTGGAGGCAAGAATACACAGGAGTAGGACCAGGTTAGAATCTGAGCTGCCCCCACAGCAGGTCCAGAGATCAGCACAGTGTTGGAGGGCATCCTAGGGAGGTGAGGTGGACTGTGACCCCCAGTGAGGGAAAGGACTCTGACAGCAGTGACTCAAGAAAAACATTTGTTATTCTTATTTTTTTCACTTGTTCTGTAGATTCTTTTGGATTTTTTTCTTTTTTCTTTTCCTTTTTTCCCCTGTTATAGTTGTTGGTTTTATTGGCACTAAGAAATCCAATTAAGCTATTGAGCTTTTTTTCCCCCTCAGTCACATTTTTTATTATTGTCATAAACCTCTGCATTTACATTGGGCTTCTGCAATTCTGTGGAGCTTTCTTTTTTTCTTTTCTTTTTTTGATTTTAATTTTTTAAACCTATTATTTTTTTCTACATTTATTCCTTTGTTTACTTTTGCTACTGTTCTTTTCCCCTTGCAGTTAATCTTTAATGTATATAAATCTTCTTTATCTACCTCTATTTAACTTTGCATATCTATTCTTTCTTTCCTCTCTCTTCTTTCCTCTCAACATATTTGTTAGTTTTATTTTCATTGCTTTATTCCTCAATTGCCGCCTTACTTTAGTTTTGTTTTCCAGTTTGTGCTTTAATCAGTTTTGTTCTTAACTGGTAGATACAATTTTTGGCTTCCTTTGTTCACCGGGTCAGTCTATTGTACTTTATTTTCGCTGGACTCTTTTGATTTTGCTTATGGGTATATGTGTATATTCCATTATTTTAATTATTATTTGCCTGACTTTGTAACTGCCATTTGTCTGGGGTTCATGTTTGGCTTCTTATTTTTGAATACTTGTTTTAATCTCACTTAATGCCATAACAAACCACTTGTGGAATCTTTGTTCCTGACCAGAGACCAAGCCCTGAGCCTTTGGAGTAGGAGCACTGACTCAAAGACCGTAGACTACCAGAGAACTAACTCTGGGAGGATCAACTAGTGAGAACTGACACAAAGGAAACCACTTGAATACAAGACCCGCATCACCCCACCACCAGTAGCATCTTATGCAGGACGCCTCATCTAAATAACAAACCAAACAAAAATACAAACCCAATCATCAGCAGACAGGAGTACCACCTCACTCAGCCTTGCCCATAAGGGGAAAAACAAACAAACAAACAAAAACTTAGCACAAAGCTCACAGAAACCACTGGACCAATATTAGGAGGGCAGAAACCAAAGGAATAAAGACTTCAAGCTTCTTCAAGGAAAGAATTCAACGTTCCTTGAAGCCTGGGAAGGGAGATCTCAAACAAAATAACTTAAAAAAAAAAAAAAGAAAAGGCAGAGAAATACTGCACAAATGAAGGAGCAAACTAGAAACACAGAAGTCCAAATAAATGAAGACAAAATAGGCAAACTACTTGAAAAAGAATTCAGAATAATGATAGTAAAGATGATCAAAAACGTTGAAAACAAAATGGAGAAAATGCAAGGGTCAATTAACAAAGACCTAGAAGAATTAAAGAATGAACACACAGAAACAAACAACACACATGTAAACCCATGGCTGATTCATGTCAATGTATGGCAAAAACTATTACAATATTGTAAAGTAATTAGCCCCCAACTAAAATAAATAAATTTATAAAAAAAAAAAAAAAAAAAAAAACAACACAGTTACTGAAATTAAAAATACTCTAGAGGGAATCAATAGCAGAATATCTGAAGCAGAATGAATCAGTGAGCTGGAAGACAAAATGGTGGAAATAACTTCTGAAGAGCAGAATAAAGTAAAAAGAATGAAAAGAGCTGAGGACAGTCTCAGAGGCCTCTGGGACCATAACAGAAGCACCAACATTCGAGTTATAGGGGTCCCAGAAGAAGAAGAGAAAAAGAAAGGGTATGAGAAAAATTTTGACGAGATTATAGTTGAAAATTTCCCCAACATGGAAAAGGACATAGTTAATCAAGTCCAAGAGGCACAAAGAGTCCCATACAGGATAAACCCAAGGAGAAACATGCCAAGACACATACTAATCGAACTAACAAAGACTAAACACAAAGAAAGAATATTAAAAGCAGCAAGAAAAAAGCAACAAGTAGCACACAAGGGAAACCCCACACACTTAACAGCTGATCTTCCAGCAGAAGGCCTGCAGGCCAGAGGGGTGGCAGGGTACATTCACAGCGCTGAGAGGGAGACGTCTACAACCAAGATTACTGCACCCGGCCAGGATCTCACTCAGAATGGATGGAGAGATAAAACGCTTTCAAACAAGCAAAAGTGAAGAGAATTAGTACCACCAAACCAGCTTTACAATAAATGTTAAAGGGACTTATATAGTCAAGAAATACAAAAGAAGAAGAAAGATCTACAAAATCAACCCCAAACAATTAAGAAAATGGCAATAGGAACATAAATATATATCAATATTTACTTTAAATGTAAATGGATTAAATGCTCCAACCAAAAGACACAGACTGGCTGAATGGATACAAAAACAAGACTCATATATATGCTGTCTACAAGAAACCCACTTCAGACCTAAAGACACATATAGACTGAAAGTGAGAGGATGGAAAAATATATTCCATGCAAATGGGAAGTGAAAGAAAGCTGGAGTAGCAATCCTCATATCAGACAAAATAGACCTTAAAATAAAGAAGATTACAAGAGATAAGGAAGGACACTACATAATGGTCAAGGGATCAATCCAAGAGGAAGACATAACAATTGTAAATATCTATGCACCCAACATAGGAGCACCTCACTACATAAGATAAACACTAACAGATATAAAAGGAGAAATTGACAGTAACACAATAATAGTAGGAGACTTTAACACCCCACTCACACCAATGGATGGGTCATCAAAACAGAAAATTAATAAGGAAACACAAGTCTTAAATGATACACTAGTTGAAATGGATTTCATTGATATCTTCAGGGCATTCCATCCAAGTGCAGAAGAATACACCTTCTTCTCAAGTGCACATGGAACATTCTCCAGGATAGATCACATCTTGGGTCACAAATCAAACCTCACTAAATTTAAGAAAATTGTAATCGTATCAAGCATCTTCTCTGACCACAATGCTATGAGACTAGATATCAAATACAAGAAAAAAAGTGTCAGAAACACAAACACATGGAGATTAACCAACACATTTCTAAATAATCAACAGGTTACTGAAGAAATCAAAAGGGAAATCAAAAAATTTCTAGAATCAAATGACAATGAAAACATGACAATTCAAAACCTATGGGATGCAGCAAAAGCAGTTCTAAGAGGGAAGTTTGTAGCAACACAATCCTACCCCAAGAAACAAGAAAATCATCGAATACACAACCTAACTTTACACCTAAACAACTGGAAAAAGAAGAACAAAAAAACCCCCAAAATTAGTAGAAGAAAAGAAATCATAACTATCTGAGCAGAAATAAATGAAAAAGAAATGAAAGAAACAATAGTAAAGATTAATAAAACTAAAAGCTGGTTCTTTGAGGAGATAAACAAAATTGACAAACCTTTAGCCAGACTTATCAAGAAAAAAGAGAAGAATCAAATCAACAAAACTAGAAACGAAAAAGGAGAGGTTACAACAGACAGTGCAGAAATACAAAGGATTATAAGAGACTATTAAGAACAACTATATGGCAATAAAATAGATAACCTAGAAGGAATAGATTCTTAGAAAAGTTCAATCTTCCAAGACTGAACCAGGAAGAAATTTCTATTATGAACAGCACAATTACAGGCACTGAAATTGAAGCTGTGATTAAAAATCTCCCAAAAAACAAAAGCCCAGGACCAGATGGCTTCACAGGAGAATTCTATCAAACATTTAGAGAAGAGCTAATGCCTATCCTTCTAAAACTTTCAAAAAATTGCAGAGGAAGGAACACTTCCAAACTCATTCTACGAGGCCACAATCACCCTGACACCAAAAACCAGACAAAGACAACACAAAAAAAGAAAACTACAGGCCAATATCACTGACAAACACAGATGCAAAAATCCTCAACAAAATTTTAGCTAACAGAATTCAGCAACACATCAAAAACCTCATACACCAGGATCAAGTTGGGTTTATTCCAGGGATGCAAAGATTCTTCAATATATGCAAACCAATCAATGTGATACACCATATTAATATATTGAAAGATAAAAACCATATGATAATCTCAATAGATGCAGAAAAAGCCTTTGACAAAATTCAGTACCCGTTTATGATTAAAACTCTTCAAAAATGGGCATAGAAGGAACCTACCTCAACATAGTAAAGGCCATATATGATAAGCTTACAGGAAATATTATTCTCAATGGTGAAAAACTGAAAGCACTCCCCCTAAGACCAGGAACAAGACTAGGGTGACCACTTTCACCACTATTATTCTATATCTATATAGTTCTGGAAGTCCTAGCTACAGCAATCAGAGAAGAAAAAGAAATGAAAAGAATCCAGATCGGAAAAGAAGTAAAGCTCTCACTGTTTGCAGATGACATGATACTGTACATAGAAAACCCTAAAGATAGTATCAGAAAATTACTAGAGCTAATCAGTGAATTTAATAAAGTTGCAGGATACAAAATCAATACACAGATCAATACACTTGCATTTCTATATACTAACAATGAAAAATCACAAAGAGAAATTAAGGAGTCAATCCCATTCATCATTGCAGCAAAAAGAACTAAATATCTAGGAATAAATCTACCTAAGGAGACAAAAGAGCTGTACACAGAAAATTACACTAATGAAAGAAATCAAAGACAACATAAACAGATGGAGAGATATTCCATGTTCCTGGGTAGGAAGAATCAATACTGTGAAAATGACTATACTATCAAATGCAATCTACAGATTTAATGCAATCCCTATCAAATTACCAATGGCATTTTTCACAGAACTAGAACAAAAAATTTCATAATTCATATGGAAACACAAAAGGCCCCAAATAGCCAAAGCAGTCTTAAGAAAGAAGAATGGAGCTGGAGGAATCACCTTCCTGACTCCAGACTATACCACAAAGCTACGGTCATCAAGACTGTATGGTACTGGAACAAAAACAGAAATATAGACCAATGGAACAAGATAGAAAGCCCAGAAATAAACCCATGCACCTTACTTTTGACAAAGGAGGCAGGAATATACAATAGGGCCAAGACAGCCTCTTCAATAAATAGTGCTGGCAAAACTGGACAGCTACATGTAAAACAATGAAATTAGAACAATTCCTAACACCATACACAAAGATAAACTCAAAATAGATTAAAGACCTAAATGTAAGACCAGAAACTATAAAACTCTTAGAGGAAAACATAGGCAGAACACTTGATGACATAAATCAAAGCAAGATCCTCTATGCCCCAGCTCTTAGAGTAATGGAAATAAAAACAAAAGTAAACAAGTGGGACCTGATTAAACTTAAAAGCTTTTGCACAGCAAAGGAAACTATAAGCAAGGTGAAAAGACAACCCTCAGAATGGGAGAAAATAATAGCAAATTAAACAACTGACAAGGGGTTAATTTCCAAAATATACAATCAACTCATACAACTCAATACTAGGAAAACAAACAACTCAATCAAAAAGTGGGAAAAACCTAAAAAACCTAAACAGACATTTCTCCAAAGAAGACATACAGATGGCTAACAAACACATGAAAAGATGCTCCACATCGCTCATTATTAGAGAAATGCAAATCAAAACTACAATGAGATATCACCTCACACCCGTCAGAATGGCCTTCATCAAAAAGTCTACAAACAATAAACGCTGGAGAGGGTGTGGAGAAAAGGGAATACTCTTGCACTGTTGATAGGAATGTAAATTGATACAGCCAGTATGGAAGACGGTATGGAGAAAAACTAGGAATAAAACCACCATATGACCCAGCAATCCCACTCCTAGGCATATACCCTGAGGAAACCAAAATTGAAAGAGACACATGTATCCCATTGTTCACTGCAGCACTATTTACAATAGTTAGAACATGGAAGCAACCTAGATGTCCATCGACAGATGAATGGATAAAGAAGTTGTGGTACATATACAAGATGGAATATTACTCAGCCAAAAAAGGAACGCATTTGAGTTCGTTCTAATGAAGTGGATGAACATAGAACCTATTATACAGAGTGAAGTGAGTCAGAAAGATAAAGATAAATACTGTATTCTAATGCATATATACAAAATCTAGAAAAATGGTACTGAAGAATTTATTTACAGGGCAACAGTAGAGAAACAGAGATAGAGAATAGACATATGGGCATGGGGAGGGGGAGGAGAGGGTGAGGTGTATGGAAAGATTAATATGGAACTTACATTGCTGCTGCTGCTGCTGCTAAGTCGCTTCAGTCGTGTCCGACTCTGTGTGACCCCATAGACGGCAGCCCACCAGGCTCCGCCGTCCCTGGGATTCTCCAGGCAAGAATACTGGAGTGGGTTGCCATTGCCTTCTCCAGTGCATGAAAGGGAAAAGTGAAAGTGAGAACTTACATCACCATATGTAAAAGAGATAGCCAACAGGAATTTGCTGTACGGCTCAGGAAACTCAAACAGGGGCTCTGTATCAACCTAGAGTCGGACACGACTGAGCGACTGAACTGAACTGAACTGATGGCTGATTCATGCTGATGTTTGACAGAAAACAACAAAATTCGGTAAAGCAATTATCATAGTTAAAGCAATTATTTAATTATTTATAAAAAATAAATTTAATAAATAAATTTTTTAAAAAAAGGAATCAGAAAGAAAAGGAAGTGAAAATACAGGTCAGATCCTCATAGTAGACTAATTAACACAGCTTCAAATACTGAAAAAAGCTTTCTCTACTGCCCTTAGCTGCACACAAGCCCTAAAGCAGATTTTTATAGTAATAATAACAACTGTTACAAGTTACTGACCTCCTATTATGTGCCAAACACTATGTAAATGCTTTCTATATATCATCTTATTTAATCTCCACAGCATTCCTCTCAAAGGGTCAGTTAGTCCTCCAAGGGACTATTCTTGTCATCTTTGTTCTGTCAATGGGAAATTGAAAATTTAGACAAGTTAATTTCCCAAAGCCATGGAGCCAACAAGTGATGGGGTGGGAACTGGAGCCAGTTTCTTTGACTTCAGACTCGATGTGCTTCATGGCACAAATGACCATGCTTTCTTACACCTGCCCTACGGCACAGATACAGTACATCTGGTTTTTCCATGAGGGATAAATAGATTTATTCACATAGGCACCAGCCAGTCTTCATTTCCCCTGACAGGTCTGAGTGAGAGGGCAGGGAATGTCCCCTTTGAAGAACGTGACATGAGTGGTCCTATTCTCATATGCTTCTTTTCTTTGTGTTCTATGATCCACTGACCACAGCCTGAATTCATGCTACAACATAGAATACTATCACTGCTATGAATTTACATATGAATTTGTATATGGTTGATACTGATGCACATTGAACTGGGATCCTGAGCGTGACAAGGGGAGACCTTTGAGCATTTGAGATGCTCTGGAGAGAGGCCCCTGCCCAATGGCAAGGCTCAAGATTTAGATGGTGACTAAATGACCAACCAAACCTTCCTCTGAAAAATTTTCAAGGCAAGACACACAAGGAGAAACAGATATAGTAGAAGAGATATGTGATAGAAAAAAAAAAAAAGCCAAGTCCTGAGAATAGCAATAGCATGTACTTTAGGTAAGGGACCAGTGGCTACCAGCTGCTAAGGGGAAGTCAAGAGAGCTGGCTTTCCAGAGAAAAATCATTCATTACAATGAGTGATGTTCCAGGCCTTCAAAGGCCTAACTGTGTCAATATTTCTCGTGCCCTTTACTGACTTTATAGAGTCTCGCCTATTTTGTCTTGTTAAATAGAGATTTCTCTGCAATTGGGGAGTACATATACAAGTTTCTCACAGTTAAGAAGTATAAACTAAAGGAAGGACAGACTTCTTATTGAGTATTGAGTATCTGTCACATTCAAAAATAGTAATAAATGTCCAAGATCATAAAATCATATATTCTTTTTTATGCAGAACAAGAGTTGAATTGTTTTAAAAATAATTTCAAACTTAAAAACTGCAAGAGTAGTACACAAGCCTTTTATCTGGAGTCACCCATTCTTAACATTTTGCCACACTGCTCTTATGAGCTTATCATTCTCGTAACAGAATATATATGTAAACTGTTTGTTCTGAAGCATGAGAGTAAGTTGCCTACATCATCCTGCGTTGCTCATTAGTACCAAGTATATGTTTATTAAATAATGATATCCTCCTCACATGACCACAAGGCAAGTTACCATACTTGTGAAACTTAAAACTGATACAATATGATTGTCTAATCCACAGTCAACATCCCAGTTTCACCAATTGTTCCAAATAATGCCCTTTATACTGAATTTTTCTGGTTTTGCACCTTATCCAAAATTACACATTGCATGTCAGTGTTATGTTTCTTAGTGCTACTTTGCTCTGTAATACTTCTTTGGCCTTTCTTTTTCTTCCACAACATGGACATTTTTAAGATTACATGCCATTTCTTTTGTAGAATATACTCAATTTGGACTTGTCTGATGTTTTTTCATATCAGATTGAAGTTACACATTTTGGGTAGGAACAACTACTTATGTGATGTTTTCTCATTATTAATGCATTACAGAAAGGATACCTAATGTGGGTTTGAAAGTCATCACTTTTGGAACTCTTCATAGTAATAACTGATCCAGGCAACAATTATCAACAGAAACTAAGTATGGTCAATTAATCTATGACAAAGGAGGCAAGACTACACAATGTTGGAAAGACAGTTTCTTCAACAAATGGTGCTGGGAAAACTGGACAGCTACAGGTAAAAAAAATGAAGTTAGATCCTTCTTTAACACCACACACAAAAATAACCTCAAACGTGATTAAAGATCGAACTGTGAGACTGGACACTCTAAAAATCCCAGAGTAAAACATAGGCAGAACATTTTCTGACATAAATCACAACATCTTTTTTGACCCATCTCCCAGAATAATGGAAATAAAAACAAAAATAAACAAATGGGACTTACTTAAACTCAAAAGCTTTTTCAAGCAAAGGAAACAATAAACAAAATGAAAACACAACCAACAGATTGGGAGAAAATATTTGCAAATGATATATCTGAAAAGGGATTAGTCTCCAAAATTTACAAACAGCTCATGATGCTTAACAACATCAAAACAAACAACTCAAGCAACAAATGGGCAGAAGACTTACATAGAGATTTCTCCAAAGAAGACATGCAGATCGCCAAGAGGCACATGACAAGATGTACAACATCACTAATTATTAGAGAACCGCAAATCAAAATTACATTGAGGTGTCACCTCATACCAGCAAGAATGGGTATCATCAAAAGAAATCCACAAACAATAAATGCTGGAGAGGGTGTGGAGAGAAAGGAACCCTCCTGTACTGTTGGTGGAAATGTAAATTGGTACAGCCACTATGGAGAACAGTATGGATGTTCCTTAAAAATCTAAAACTATAGCTACCATAGGACCCTGCAATCCCACTTCTGGTCATATATCTGGAGATAAACACGATTCAAAAGGATACGTACATCCCAATGTTCACTGCAGCACTGTTTACAATAGCCAAGATATGTAAGAAACCTAAATGTCCACTGACAGAGGAGTGGATAAAGAAGATGTGGAACATTTACACAATGGAATATTACTCAATCATTTAAAAAATGAAATAATGCCATTTGCAGCATGGATGGACCTAGAGAGTGTCATACTAAGTGAAATAAGTCTGACAGAGAAGGAGAAATATTGTATGACACCCCTTATATATGGAATCTAAAAAGAAATGATACAAATGAACTTATTTACATAACAGAAAGAGACTCACAGACTTAGAGGATGAATTTGTGATTGCCCGTACACACTGCTTTATTTAAAAAGGGTAACCAACAAGGACCTACTGTATAGCACATGGAACTCTGCTCAATGTCATGTGGCAGCTTGGATGGGAGGGGACTTAGGGGAAGAATGGATACATGTATATGTACAGCTGAATCCCTTTGCTTTTCACCTGAAACTATCACAACCTTTTGTTAATTGGCTACATACCCCAGCACAAAATAAAAAGTTAAAAAAAAAAGTCTGATGAGGAACAGAATATTTATATAATCTCCAAGCATCTCCATAAGAATACTGATTAATTACAAAAGGATAAATAGCAGCTTTGCAATGAGAAAGCTGGTGGATACCATCTTAACAAAGTGATTAAAATCCTGTATTCTTAAAGATAATTGAGTACACAGGAGATTCCTTGAAATGTTTCTTGTTTTATTTTCCATCACCTACATAGAAAACTACATACAAAAATGAAAACTAACAAGGTGTAGTGAGACAAAATATAGCAGCAAAGAAATAACACTTTTCTTTCACTTAAATCCTAAGTAAATGGATCTTATAAGGTGAGATATTTCTACACTGAGTTTCTGGACTAACTAAAAATTCAGTACCCAAAATCCTGCCTGATAGATTTATCAACAAGAAAGAGTGTGAATATGACTCCTGAATTATTCACATATAATAATTCTAGCCACAGTGGAGGTATGGGGAGGGGAGTTTGCAGATGAGATGTGACAATCAGAAACTAGTAGGTTTCTGAGCAAAAGATTTCAAGAGAACTGAAAATTGAATTATTCTATGACGCAGCAATCCCACTCCTAGGCATATATTCAGACAAAACTGTAATTCAAAAATATACACGCACCCCTGTGTTCAGAGCAGCAGAGTTCACAATAGCCAAGTAATGGAAACAAACTAAACGTCCTTCTACAGATGAATAGATTAAAAAGGTGTGGTACGTATATTCAATGCGATACTTGTCGCCGTTCAGTCGCTAAGTCATGTCCAACTCTTTTGTGAGCCTGTGGACTGTAGGATGCTAGGCTCCTCTGTCCTTCACTCTCCCAGAGTTTGTTCAAATTCATATCCATTGAGTCAGTGATGATATCTAACCATCTCATCCTCTGCAACCCCCTTCTCCTTTTGCCCTCAATCTTTCCCAGCATCAAGGTCTTTTCCAATGAGTTGGCTCTTTTCAGCAGGTGGCCAAAGTACTGTAGCTTCAGCTTCAGCATCAGTCCTCCCAGTGAATATTCAGGATTGATTTCCTTTAGTACTGATTGATTGGATCTCCTTGCAGTCCAAGGGACTCTCAAGGGACTCTCCAGCACCACAGTTCAAAAGCATCAATTCTTCAGCACGCAGTCTTCTTCATGGTCCAACTCTCACATCCATACATGACCACTGGAAAAACCATAGCCTTGACGAGACGGACCTTTGTGGGCAAAGTAATGTCTCTGCTTTTTAATATGCTGTCTAGGTTGGTCGTAGCTTTTCTTCCAAGGAGCAAGCATCTTTTAATTTCATGGCTGCAGTCACCATCTGCAGTGATTTTGGAGCCCACGAATAATAAAATGTTACTGCTTCTGATTTTTCCCCTTCTATTTGCCAGGAAGTGATGAGATTGGATGCCATGATCTTAGTTTTTTGAATGTTGAGCTTTAAGCCAGCTTTTTCACTCTCCTCTTTCATCTTCATCAAGAGGCTCTTTAGTTCCTCTTCACTTTCTGCCATCAGAGTGGTGTCATCTGCGTATCTGAGGCTGTCGGTATTTGTCCTGGCAATCTTGACTCCAGCTTGCGCTTCAGCCAGCCGGGCATCTCTCATGCCCGCACAGACGTTACATAAGCAGGGCGACAATGAAATGCTACTCAGCCGTTACAACATGAAACAACGCCTCGGCAGCAGCATGGGTACGACTAGAGATGATGTCAGCAAAAGAAAGACAAATACCGTATGACATCGCTTATATGGAGAATCTAAAACACGACGCAAATGAACGTATCACTGAAACAGAAAGAGAACGGCAGACAGAGAAGAGACTTGTGGTTGCCGGGGCGGGGATGGGAGAAGGATGGGGCAGGAGGATAGGGTTAGCAGGTGCAAGCTTCTGTGTGTGGAACGGATAACAAGTCCTACTGTATAGCAGAGCGAACTATATTTAATATCCTATGAGAAACCACAATGGCAAAGAATATTTAAAATGTGTGTGTATATACACACACACACACACGTAACTGAATCACTTTGCTGTACAGCTGACACACATTAACACAACACTGTAAGTCAACCATACTTCAATAAAAACTATTAACACTAAAAAAAAACTAGAACAAAGACACCCAGAAGACCTGTAAGTAAAGGCTACAGTTACAAAATCTAGAGTTGAAAAGTACATGGAAAGATCTCCTGGTAGTATTCCATTTGTACCCATAAAAACAGAAACAGCATACCACGGTTCAACAAATTAAGTGCCTTTTATGTGTCAGACAATGGAATGGCTTTAGGAATCCAAATACCAGTAAAATACAAACCTGTCTCCTGGATTTTATTCTAAAATGCGGAGAGTAGACTCAGGGCATTTTTAAGGCGATATTTTATTAGAGGTTCTGTAATGAGAAAAAGTAGCGTCCAAAATGACAGAGTTCCTCAAAAGTCCACAGGGTGTTGGTAATGGGTCATCTAGCCTATTGGACACATGCATAGCAGTTTGATGTGGTTAGTGAATTACTGTTCTCCTGACTTTTCCCAAGCAATTATGAGGCATTGTCCTAATCAATTAACATGTATTTACACCTATAATTCTCATAGCAACCTAGGCGGCAGATACTATTATTACCTATTTTGCAGGTAAAAGTGCTAGAGGCAGAAGGCAGGGTAAAATGAGTGTTGTATGTAAAGTTTTAATCAGAAGCCAGACTAAAGGAAGATCCATGTTTCATGCTAAGAAGTTGAAATTTACCCTGCAGTCTGTAAGATATTATAGATTTTTCAGAAGTGTCACGTTGAGAGTTGCATTTTAGAAGTTTATTCTGGCAGCTGTGTGAGTGGTGAAGTGGAGCTGGATAAGACTGGGAAGAGAGGCGGCAACTGGGAGAGAAGGGAGCCAGTGAGCAGAAAATCCAACAGGCCTAACAAGGCCGGGTGAGGGCATGGACCGCTGCAGAAGGGGGCTGGACACACATCCAAGTGGGTCAACGGGATTGGTGAGTGACTGGATGTAGGTTAGAGTCTGGGTTTGAGTTAGGTGGCATTATTAGGGTTAGATGGCAGGGTTAGGGTTAGGTAGCAGTCACAGTTGCTCCCTGTGTCTGCCTGAATCTAATAGATGGTTTCTAGTGGCCATCCATCCATCAGCTTGGATTCATGTCTGACCACCAACACCATCACGAACCAGACTTCAGTTACAAGGAGCACTAGGTGAAAATTTAGACCTTTCGGGGCAAAGAACTGCTTCTGATAGGAAGAAACACTCAAAACACATAATTAAAAGTGGATGTGCACCTGAAATTAACACAACACTGTAAATCTACTATACTCCAATATACAATAAAAAATAAAGGTAAAATTAAAAATAAACAAGCGGGTGTGGACTTTTCAGGTCAGTAAGATTATGTTATTGGGGGAGCACACACAGACCAGGAACTTCAGGAAAGATGAGGAGATGCTTCTCCTTGGGTCATACGTTGCTGCATGTCTTACAAGCCCTTTGCCCAGAATATTCTTTCAAAGAAGTTTCTTGAAATCCTTGAAAGACAGAGACAATGCCTCCCTCCAGAGAAAGAGATGTGCTTGCAGCCTTGAAGCTAGTCTTCCTCAGAGGAAAGTGCTGATCTGTTCCCTAAGCTGAATTAAGGTGTATCTCCTGTAACGAGTCTCCTCCACTGTGTTTTCCTGTGGGGCTCAGGGACAAGGAGGCTGACACGTACATGTCCGTGCCCTGTGCTTGCTGTGCTGAGTAACAAAGCCTCTTCCCCTGATTCTGGAGTCTTCAGCTTTCCACCTGTATCTATGAACTTGTGACAGTTTCTTTAGCATATAAGCGGAATAAAATCCCAGACACTTCACAGTTTCTATTTATTTTAAAGACATTTTTAAATTTTATTTATTTTTTAATTGAAGGATAATTGCTTTACAGATTTTTTTCTGTGAAACATCAGCAAGAATCAGCCATAGGGATACATATGTCCCCTCCCTCTTGAAACTTCCTCCCATCTCCCTCCCCATCCCACCCCTCTATGTTGATACAGAGCCCCTGTTTGAGTTCCCTGAGCCATACAGCAAAATCCCCATTGGCTATCTATTTTACATATGGTAATGTAAGTTTCCCTGTTACTCTCTCCATACATTTCACCCTCTTTCCTCCTCTCCCCCTGGGTCCATAAGTCTGTTCTCTATGTCTCTTTCTCCATTGCTGTCCTGAAAATAAATTCATCAGTACCATCTTTCTAGATTCCATTTATATGCATTGCTGCTGCTGCTAAGTCACTTCAGTTGTGTCCGACTCTGTGTGACCCCATAGACGGCAGCCCACCAGGCTTCCCCGTCCCTGGGAGTCTCCAGGCAAGAACACTGGGGTGGGTTGCCATTTCCTTCTCTAATGCGTCAAAGTGAAAAGCGAAAGTGAAGTCGCTCAGTCATGTCCAACTCCTAGTGACCCCATGGACTGCAGCCTACCAGGCTCCTCCGTCCATGGGATTTTCCATGCAAGAGTACTAGAGTGGGTTGCCATTGCCTTCTCCATTATATGCATTAGTACACGATATTTATCTTTCTCTTTCTGACTTACTTCACTCTGTATAATAAGCTCTAGGTTTGTCCACCTCATTCAGTTCAGTTCAGTCGCTCAGTCATGTCTGAGTCTTTGCGACCTCATGGACTGCAGCACACCAGGCCTCCCTGTCCATCATCAACACCCAGAGCTTGCTCAAACTCATGTCCATTGAGTCAGTGATGCCATCCAACCATCTCATCCTCTGTCATCCCCTTCTTCTCCTGCCTTCAATCTTTCCCAGCATCAGGATTTTTTCAAATGAGTCAGTTCTTCACATCAGGTGGCCAAACTGATTCAAATGCTTTCCTTTTTATGGCTGAGTAGTATTCCATTGTATATATGTACCACAGTTTCTTTATCCATTCTAGAAGATATTTTTTGACATGGACAATTTTTAAGTCCTTACTGAATTTGTTACAATATTGTCTCCTTTTTTTTATGTTTTGATTTTTTGGCCCCAAAGGCATGTGCAATTTTAGCTCCCTGACCAGGAATCAAACCTGCCCCCCTGCATTGAAAAGCAAAGTCCTAACCACTGTACCTTCAGGGAAGTCCCACACCATAGTGCTTGACAAAAAGTCACAGAGATTTCTAACTGTGATGTGCTTAATACAAAAGAACAACTAAATTGAGCAGTTTTGAATTAAACTAATTGTAATTTTTTTGTCTCCTTGAAAATTGTATCCCCATTCT
This sequence comes from Giraffa tippelskirchi, assembly GCF_054371585.1. Taxonomy (NCBI): domain Eukaryota; kingdom Metazoa; phylum Chordata; class Mammalia; order Artiodactyla; family Giraffidae; genus Giraffa; species Giraffa tippelskirchi. The sequence goes on from NC_137283.1 coordinate 2,557,501, forward strand.
CAGCCCAGAAGCATGCTTAAGATTTAAATGAACTCACTCTCTTGGTGACTGACTTGCATTTTCATAACTTTTGAAGAGAAGTGTTAATGATGAGTGAACTTGACCTGCTAGAAATCCTCACGGAAAACAGGAGATGGTGGCAGTGCTCAGATGTCTATTTTAGGACTCACTGGGAGAGAATCTTTCCTTTTGTAAAGAAGCAAATCCCAGAGGGTCTGACAATGACTTAAAAGGTGCAAAAATAGCTTACTTTGAGATTAAATGTACAGCGGCTATTGTCTGAGACGAAATTCCTCTGAATTTCAGCTAATACAAATGGCTACTGAGCACCAAAACCCACTCTTGGGTTTCTGAATCATGGTATAGGTATAACAAGGTGACGGGGACTGAGTGGGCCCTGTGAGTGTCCAAAACATTAATGAGCTGATTTTGCTTTTTTAAAAAAATATTATTTACATGCTCAGTTGTATCCAACGGTTTGCGACTGCATGGACTGCAACAGGCCATACATTTAGAAGTTTTGTGTTTTATGAGCTAAGGGCTCCAATTTATTTTTGAAGCCAGCAGACCTCTTGTTTGGGGTAATCCACATTGATGGGTTTTTAACTGTACACGTGAGAAAAAGATTTCTGAAATCTAGACATTTGAGAAGGGTAGATACAAGGACCTACACTGTTATGAGAAATAATGTGAAATCTGACTTTTATAGTGGTAAGAGTATATCTCTATAGTTTACATTTTTAAATAATTAATTAAATTTATTTTTAGAGCAGTTTAGGCTCATAGAAAATTGAGAGGAGGTACGAAGTTCACTTATACCCACTCACTCCCCCAATACAGTTTCCCCTATTATTAACATCTCACTTTAGTATGCACATTTGTTACAAATGATGAGCAAACATCGGTAGATTATTAATTGAAGCCCACAATTTACATTAGGTTCACTCTTCCCATTTTACATGGTAAGGGTTTTGACAAATGTATGATGTCATGTTTCTATGGTCATAGTGTTAAAGACAGAAGTCTCACTGCCCTAAATATCCTGAGACCTCTTCATCCCTCAGTCTTTCCCTTCAACCTTTCAGGAATCACTGATCTTTTTACCATCTCCGTATTTTTGCCTTTTCCAGAATGTCTTATAGTTGGTATCATACACTATGTAGCTTTTTCAGATTGGCTTCTTTTACTCGGCAATATCCATTTAAATTTCCTCTATATCTTTCATTTTTTTCATGGCTCATTTTTTATCATTGAATCATATTCCATCTTCTGCATGTTCCACAGCTGGTGTATTCACCTACTGAAAGATATCTCAGTTGCTTCTGAGTTTCAGCAGTTTTGGATAAAGCTGCAAGTTGCTGTGTGGTCACAAATCTTCAATTCATTTGATTAAATATCAAGGAGCATGATTTCTGAAGCATATGGTAAGCGTATGCTCAGCTTTCTAAGAAATTGCTACACTGTCTTTCAAGGTGGCTGTATATTTTGCATTCCCACAAGATAGATTTTTTTAGACATCTATTTAGACCATCTTATATCTATAGTTTCAGAGAAGGCAATGGCACCCCACTCCAGTACTCTTGCCTGGAAAATCCCATGGACGGAGGAGCCTGGTAGGCTATAGTCCATGGGGTCGCTAAGAGTCGGACACGACTGAGCGACTTCACTTTCACTTTTCACTCTCATGCATTGGAGAAGGAAATGGCAACCCACTCCAGTGTTCTTGCCTGGAGAATCCTAGGGACGGCGGAGCCTGGTGAGCTGCCGTCTATGGGGTCGCACAGAGTCAGACACGACTGAAGCGACTTAGCATAGCATAGCATAGCATATCTATAGTTTATCGCTTTTCATTTGTGTGTGTGTGTTTCAAGTCTTAGGAGCAGAGACTAAGCCAGCTGAAGAGGTACTGTGGCAGGCAGAATAACACCCCCCCTCCAATGATTTCTGTGCCAATATCTATGAATATGCTGTGTTACATGGTGAGGAATTAAAGTTGCTAATCAGCTGACCTTAAAATAAGAAGATCATCCTAAATTCTCCAGGTGGGCCCAGCATAACCACAGGAGTCCTTTCAATGAGGAAAGAGGCAGAAGAATCATTGAGATTTAATGTGAGGAGACAAGGAATGCAAACACCTTGTGCTGTGCTGTGCTCAGTCATGTCCGATTCTTTGTGACCCCACGGACTGTAGCCTGTCAGGCTCCTCTGCCCATGGGGATTCTCCAGGCAAGAATACTGGAGTGGGTTGCCATGCCCTCCTCCAGGAGATCTTCCCAACCCAGGGATTAAACCCAGGTCTCCCGTGTTGCAGGCAGATTCTTTACCGTCTGAGCCACCAGGGAAGCTCTGCAAACAACTTATAGAAGTCAGAAAAGGAACCTGCCAACACCTTAAGTTCAGCCTCAGGATCCGTTTTAAACTTCTGAACTCTAGAACTTTTTATAAATTTGTATGGTTTTAAACCAAAGTATGGCAATTTATTATGCCAGTTACAGGGAATTACTACTGGTGTGTAGCTTCACCATCTCAAACTAGGATAAAGATTTTAAAAAGGGACACGACTATGGCCCATATGTATTAATAATTCTAAGATTGAATGATCCAAGATTGAAAACATATGTCTATACCAAAACTTGTACACAGATGTTCACAGCAGCATCATTCTTGATAACTGAGGAGTGGTAACAAACTAAATGTCCATCATCCATTTTGTTTAATGAATAAAGTGCGGTACATCTATACAATAGAATACTATTCATCCACAAAAAGAGAGTACTGATACCTGCTACTACATGGATGAACCCAAAGACATTATGTTAAAGAGGCCAGTCACCAGAGGCCACATAGGCTGGGCTCTCATTCATATGAAACGTTGAAAATAGACACTCCATAGAGGCCGAAAGTAGATTAGTTGATACCAGAAGCTGAGAGCAGGGGGCAGAAGAAGGGAATAACTGCTAACGGGAACATGATTCCATTGGGGGACAGTAATAATGTTCTAAAATTAGACAGTATCAATGGTTGCATAACTCTGTGAATATACTGTGTGTGTGCGCGCTAAGTTGGTTCAGTCATGTCCGACTCTGTGCAACCCCATGAACTGTAGCCCACCAGGCTCCTCTGTCCCCAGGATTCTCCAGGCAAGAATACTGGAGTGGATTGCCATTCCCTTCTCCATGGGATCTTCCCAACCCAGGGATCGAACTGGTGTGTCTTACGTCTAACCCGCATTGGCAGGCAGGTTCTTTACCACTAGCGCCACCTGGGAAGCCCCAGATGAATATATTAAAAAGCACTAAATTATATATGCTAAAATACTGAATGTTAAGGTATGTGAATTACATTCAACAGTATCTTAAGAAAGCTATTATTAATAAAAATATGAAATAATCCATACTTGGGGACATGTACTGGTGATCGGTTATTGAGTTCTGATGTGAATTTTGGAGATATCATTTTCCCTGGGAGAAATGAGCAATGGAATTTCCCTCTTTTAATCATTTGGGAGGCTGAGATTTTTCTAATGAATTGAACCTGAATCTCCTATTTTACAAAAGGCAACAAGAATACCAGTCACACAAATGCACACTCACATACTAGAGAACAGAGCTCTCACAAACTCTCCAGAAGGTGAATAATACAGGGACCCAAACAAACACTTCCCAACACAAATGAGCCTCAACTCAGACACACGTCAGAACCAACTGGCAAAAATGCCCAAATAGCACTTCGAGGTCAAAAGAGAAGGTAGCTGGGTGTACAAGGGTGGACTTACTGGGTCTTCGAGCTCATCAGCTTGTCCAAAGGCATCTTTCCGTTTCACCGAGGAAAAGCGTACATTGGCCACCAGTGCCAAGCAGGAGAGAAACGGGGAGGATCCCCAAACGAATGGTTTTAGAAGCTGCTAGGAACAGCCTCCCAAACCCCTCCAGGGCCAGCAAGCCACAAGGAGCGGCGGACTGCAAGCATCCGGACGCGACGCCATGGCGGCAGCTCCACTCAGAAAACTCCGTAAGCCAGATATCGCGAGAGCGCAGCCTCACGTTGGCGCCAAAACCTGTTAGCAAAAGTGAGTTCAGCTGCTCACAGTTCAAAAGTCAGGAAAGGGGCGAGGTTGGTGGAAAGGCAAGTTTGCTTTATTTTGGAGACTGGCAACCGGAGGGCGGGAGTGGAATGGGTGGGATGGACTCCTGTCCAAAGTCTGACTCCCCTCCCCACGGACAGTCAGTGGGCAAGAGAATTTTTAGATGGAGGCAAGGAAGGGATTCCTGCAGAAACAGCACAGTCGGCTCTGATGGTCATGTTGAAATTGGTCGTGCAGTGGTCTGATCAGCGTTATCTTGATTCTTTCAGGAATAGTTAATCATCAGTTCCAGGGTCCGTTTGTTCCATTTTTTTGAGGCCAGTTCTTAGAATTGTGGTGGCTTATGTCATGACTATAGTCTGGTCATCATGTAGTTAACTTCTTCCGCCTGATGGGAGTTTCTGTATCTAGAAGACAGTTCCCAGCATATAGCTCAGAGTATTATTGACAGCCCTTGAGAACAAACTAAAGATCCTTGACTTTGTTTAATGACCAAACTATTACTGTTTGGTCTAGTTTGACGGTTTTCCTTTGTTTCGCTAATTAAACGTATTGTTTGGCTAAAGTTTTCCCACAGACAAGGGCAAGCTGAGAACATTGCAGGCAAGGATGATAGGGTCCTGCTCCATTTTACTTGTATGTTAGTTCAGTAAAAACTCTTGCACAGTAGAGTTATCCACAGACCTAGAAGTAAATGCCTTTCAGACTGAGTGATCCACAGAAAAAGGTTTGAAACTTTCTCTTCCCAACTCTGGAGGGAAGTTACAATTTAGGACATTTTACAGTGATACTGTGACACTACAAATTGTAATTGACTTTCAGATAACAGATTTCAGCTTTTTAATGCCCCCCAGGCATGTGATCATACATTAATACACACTTTGTGGAATCTGATTACTTAATTAAAACCTAGAGTTCTGTGATAGTCAAAAACTTCTGAATTTTTTCTCTGGCAAAAACATTATAATACGACACGAGCCACACAATCTCATGATAATCAGTTCAGGATTGCAAATGTTATTAATGCATTTTTATGGTTGCTGTTAACATATAATTAAGTACTATGACTGATACTCATCAAGTAAATTTCCAACAAAGACTGACTGATTGATTGATTGATGCATCCTCTGAGATCATAGTAGCAAATTCAAGAAGAAAAAATTTTGAGAAAACAGTGGAATAACCTAATGAAAGTGATAAAATAAAGTTACACTGAAAAATACAAAACCTCTACATTAATTTTTGTTTTGTGTGTATCTGTCTTTTTCTACTTTTGGTGTGAAACCACCCTAACTTGCATCCAGAGGGTCTGATACAGCTTACTAAACTTTCCCTTTTCTGGCAGAAGATGTGAGCTTCTATTGCCCTCATAGCAAGGTTGCTTTTTCAGAGCTGGGCTCCCACTCAAATATTTATACATGTCATTGTTAATGGTGTCTCATCTTTATAGGAAAGAGAGACAGCATGGTCAGCTGGCAAAAGTTCATGCATCTCTTTAACAGCATAGAATTGTTGCAAGGAAGGGATTTCTAGCCATTGACATCATTGCTCAGTGCATTCTGCATCAAGCAGGGCCACACGACTGACTTCTGACCAATGGAAGGTACATGGAAGACAGGTGTATCCCTTCCGGGCTTGGCTCATCCTCCATGCTCTCTGATCCCTCATCTGCTAACTTAGGACCTTTTGGAAACCATGGCCAGAAGATAGCAGATCCTCCATCATCCTAGTCTCTGAATCACTCTGTGGAGCAGAGAGCCCCCTCCCTTTTCCTGCATCATGGACTTTATAGAAACCAGAAATACATGTTTGTTGGCTTAACCCATTGAGGTTTGGAGTTTATTCCTTACAGCAGCAAGTATTCCCTTAAGAAATACTAAGGTTCACTATTACACATGCAAGTCCGAGCAGAACATATGGCACCTGGGAGACCCTCTAGAAGGACAAAGAAAATGCCCTGTAAGCACAGTTCCTTTGTCTTCTGGGGAAGTCATTGTCTTTCCTCTCAATTGACCAGAACTCAAATCATCCCTACATTATTCCCTTAAAAAAATCATTTATACCAGGTGTCCTCAAAATTTTTTTCTGTAAAGGGCAGATAGTAAATAGTTTAGGCTGTGTGGGCCACAGAGTCTCTGTCAAAACTACTCAACTCTGTCCTGGCCATAAGCAGTCTTACATGAATAAGTGTGGCTGGGTTCCAATAAGACATCATTTTCACAGATAGTCTGTAGGCTGGATTTGGTTCATGGGCTGCAGTGTACCAAGACTGATCTTATACATTCCTCATTTTCTATGATTAGATTGAACTTTTTCCCAAACATTTATCGATTGTTCAATTTTCCTGTTTTGGAGCCTTGATATGGATATGTAAGGACAAGTAGATACTCTGTTGGGATATTTTATGACTGTTAGAGTTTAGGCATATGCAGAAAAAAAATTGGTGTAAGGGAACTTTGGATTTAGGAAATGTTTTCTAAGAAGGAAAGGAAAAAAAAATTATTCCTGACATGGAGTGCAGGATGCACTAACGTAAGGAGAAAACAAAATTAACATTGGATAATTAATAGGCAATAAAGTGAAGACATTTTTGCTGCATTTATTCATCCAGTGAAAATAATTGTTTTTGTCTCTTTGCTCCAGACCTAGGGATTATAATGCAACAAAGACAAACGTGGTGCCATGTCAGAAATGATGGTTTAATTGGGGAGATACACATTTAACAGGTAATTACTACAAAGGGTGAAGACTGTAGGGACCTGGTGGTTACAGGGTAAAAACCAGAGCCTAACTAGCAAGAAGGGACTGTGAGAGTGAAAAGATGCCGGAAAGTGATGGCAGTGGGAGGAAAGTGACAGATGGCTTTGGAGTCTGGAGACGACCGTCGAACACAAATGTACATAACTTTGAAAGGCCAGTGGCAGATCTTGAGGTAGGGAATGACAGTCGAAAGATTGGGAGGTTTTTAAGAACATTTTTAAAAATTTTAATGACCTGTCAGATTAACTAAGAGGGTGAGGTGGGGAATGGATGGATGGAGGGTGGAGAGCAGCAAAGGGTGGAAGGTGGCTGTAACAGGTAGCAATTTTAAATGAGGAGTTTGGTTGTGTTTAGAAGAGGAAAGACCTCTCTAGGTAATGCGCTTTGAGCTACACAACGAACTTGTGTCAATGTCTAGGGACGCTCCACATAAGAAGGTGTAAGGTCACAAGGTCACGATAAAAGCCTGAAGGAAAATCGTCTGTTACTAGAGAAACAGCAATAATAACAGGAATGCTCTGTTGGAGGTTTGTGTGAAGTCACACAAGTTTTAGGAAACTAAGAAGGATCAGAGAGGAATAGCCTCGAGGCAACAAAACAGGTAAGAGACTCCGTGAATAAGAGACTCTATGAATGGTCCAGGTAAGGAAGGGCTGGGAGAGGAGACGAACAGGGTTACACTGCATTGTGAAACTGCTTCCCTGCTCTGCAGACTCCTCCGAGTTAAATGCGGCATCTGTTCAGCTGCCTGTGGCCCCGTTTTTGACTAGATGAAAAACAGCCCTGTATTCACCAGCTGCTGACACTGTCTTTCCTTGTGCTCGGCTATGTTTTAATTATGCTTGACACTCATCCCACACTGTTACCCAGCGGCAGCAAAATGAAGAAATGCCACTTCATTGGAAGTCAACCGAAAGTGAGGACACATGCAATTATACAGTAATAGATTATTACCTAAAAACCAGGAGTTTTTTAGGTTTAATGTACCGGTGGCTCCCTACCTACCACCCACTCCCATATCTTGTTTTGATTCAATTGTAAGAAGCCTTAGCCCATAATTTGATTACAGACATCCACCGTAAAACAGTAACAGTTTTAAAAGAACAAAGAACCCAAAAACTACACTAGGAATCAGGCGGTACCTTTTTATTATGGAAAATTTCAACCATATACCAAAGTAGAGAGACTAGGATAATAAACCCCTTGAATGCATCACTCACTTTCTACAATTACCATCACATTGTGTAACTTCCTTCATTTATAATCCCACCTACTTTACCCTTCATCCCCAATCGGGATTATTTTAAAGCAAATCTTCAGCATCCTTTTATTTCACCTATAGAGACTTCAAAATGTATCTTTTAAAGAGAAATTTTTATTTTAATGCAGGCACAAACCCATTACAATGCCTAAAATAAAAATAACAATTATTCTTCAATATCATTAAATATGTGGTCATGGTTTAAATTCCTCCAGTTGTCTTATAATATTTATCTGATATATTTTCTTTCTTATTCAAATGAAGATGCATTGTCTCATTTAATTCATAGGTTTTCCACTTTTTTGTTTCCTATTTATCTATTGAACAAACAAGGTCATTTGTCATGTATAGTTTCCCACTTTATAGATTTACTGACTAGTCATGTGTATCATTTACTTTAGTGTCTGGTTTTCCAATAAACTGATAATTAGACCCAGAGGCTTGATCAGAATTGGTTTTACTATTTTTGCAAGAGTATTTCATCAGTGGTCCTGAATTCTGTCATATCACATTAGTAGGCTTTATGTCTTGTCTGTTCTTTTGGTGATACTAAGAAAAATAAATGGGTTAACGGGTTTTCAACCTGATCCAACTATTATAAAGTTCTCCACTAGTTACCTCGAAGCAAAAGTATATACAATAAAAATAGAACAAATGTTTTATGATTTTAAAAATGCCTGTTATTAGGAACTCATGGATTAAAAAAAGTTTTGATGTGTTTCAATACATAGAAATCATATATTTTGAATGGAAGAATTATTCCACCTTTCTCAAAGTGAGATGCCTCAAAATATCTTCTTTTTCACTTTCCTTTAGTTTTTTTGATAGCTTCCTTGATTTTTGGCAGAAGAGGCTCTTTTGGTATTTACCCGAGTCTGGATTCAGCCATTTACTCCAACAACACTGTTTCCTTTTAGTGGGAAATGGTATTTAGAAACCACAGTCTAAGCATAAAGGTGCTTATTGCCACAGGCCTTTCAAAGGACAGAACTAGGATTTTTTTTTTCAAAAAAAATATTTCATGAGTATGAACTAATATTAAAATAAATTTACAATTTTTTATTTAACTTATTTGCTTTTATAGTTATATCTCCTTTCTTATATACTGTGAATTTTGGTATCTAATGATATTCAATTAATAAAATTATTTCTTTGCCTGATTCTAACAATAAACAGTTTCAAAATAATCATGACTATTACTAACAATATGAATTAATATTTTACCCTTGTCTTTCATCAAAGGCTGAGATAAGACACAACCATATGCATGCACAGTGTTCTTTGCAGGGTGAGAGTCCTTATGTGGGCTTCCCTGGTATCTCAGCTGATAAAGAATCCACCTGCAATGCAGGAGACCCCAGTTTGATTCCTGGGTTGGGAAGAAACCCTGGCGACGGGAATGGCTGCCCACTCCAGTATTCCTGGGCTTCACTGGTGGCTCAGTTGGTAAAGAATCCACCTGCAATGAGGGAGACCTAGGTTTGATCCCTAGGTCAGGAAGATCTCCTGAAGGAGGGCATGGCAACCCACTCCAGTATTGTTGCCCATGGACAAAGGAGCCTGGTGGGCGATAGTCCATGGGGCGGCAAAGAGTTGTACAAGCCTGAGTGACTGGGCACAGCACAGCATTCCTGATGTATTCCTCTTGGAGTTCAAGGAAAGTTTGGTCCTGGCTGTGTATTTTACAAGATGATTCTTGTAGAATAACATCTTTCATATCCTGTTTTTGCCATGACTGTTAGGAAACTTAAAACTTGAATTCACGTCTGATGTAGCTTTTCTTAACTTGGATTTTCTAGTTTATTTCTTTACCATCTCTCCAAAGTCACTGTCTTTGCTGTCATCAGTTCTCATTTAAATGACTACAGTCATTGCTAACCACTGTCCCAACTTCCTCTACTTCTAATTCTTATTCCACACTGCTCTGGGGTGATTTTCCCAATACACAGATGTGGTGATCTAACACACAAAAATGATCTCTCTGATGGTTCAGAGCTTTCCAAAGTCCCCTTCAAAGTCACCTCCAAGCATTCAGGCTAGAAACTAAGTTAGGTAAATATGGTTATATAAAATGATAATTTGTAATACTTCAAAAACACTGATAGAAGAAGAGAAAAATGTCTAAAGGGCAGGTAAAGAATATATGCTTCCAGACTTTTCTTTATGACTCGATATTTTTTTTAGTAATGTACATACTGAAGCATATAAAACTGATGTGTATAGAACTGGGAATGCTCTCATGTATTCAACAAATGAGAGATATCTAGGTATGGATCTTGAACTGGTGACTCACTGGCCAAATTCAGCCATTAGCCAGGCTTAGCTTCTGAAGGGCAGCATTTTATTTTAAGTTTTGTTTTTAGATGGACCATTTTTAAAGTCTTTATTGAATACACTACATTACTGCTCCTGTTTTATGTTTTGGTTTTTTGGTGGTGAGGCATGTAGACTCAGTTCAGTTCAGTCACTCAGTCATGTTTGACTCTTTGTGACCCCATGAACCACAGCACGCCAGGCCTCCCTGTCCATCACCAACTCCCTGAGTCCACCCAAACCCATGTCCATTGAGTTGGTGATGCCATCCAGCCATCTCATCCTTTATCGTCCCCTTCTCCTCCTGCGCCCAATCCTTCCCAGCATTAGGGTCTTTTCCAATGAGTCAACTCTTCGCATGAGGTGGCCAAAGTATTGGAGTTTCAGCTTCAACATCAGTCCTTCCAATGAACACCCAGGACTGATCTCCTTTAGGATGGACTGCTTGGATCTTCTTGCAGTCCAAGGGACTCTCAAGAGTCTTCTCCAATACCACAGTTCAAAAGCATCAATTCTTCGGTGCTCAGCTTTCTTCACAGTCCAACTCTTGCAACCATACATGACTACTGGAAAAACCATAGCCTTGACTAGATGGACCTTTGTTGGCAAAGTAATGTCTCTGCTTTTAAATATGCTATCTAGGTTGGTCATAACTTTCCTTCCAAGGAGTAAGCATCTTTTAATTTCATGGCTGCAATCATCATCTGCAGTGATTTTGGTGCCCCCAAAAATAAAGTCTGACACTGTTTCCCTATCTATTTGCCATGAAGTGATGGGACCAGATGCCATGATCTCAGTTTTCTGGATGTTGAGCTTTAAGCCAACTTTTTCACTCTCCTCTTTCACTTTCATCAAGAGGCTCTTTAGTTCCTCTTCACTTTCTGCCATAAGAGTGGTGTCATCTGTGTATCTGAGGTTATTGATATTTCTCCCGGCAATCTTGATTCTAGCTTGTACTTCATCCAGCCCAGCATTTCTCAGGATGTACTCTGCATATAAGTTAAATAAGCAGGGTGACAATATACAGCCTTGACATACTCCTTTTCCTATTTGGAACCAGTCTGTTGTTCCATGTCTAGTTCTAACTGTTGCTTCCTGACCTGCATACAGATTTCTCAAGAGCCAGGTCAGGTGGTCTGGTATTCCCATCTCTTTCAGAATTTTCCACAGTTTACTGTGATCCACACAGTCAAAGGCTTTGGCATAGTCAATAAAGCAGAAATAGATGTTTTTCTGGAACTCTCTTGTTTTTAGGGATCAAACTTGCATCCCCTACATTGGAAGGCAATGTCTTAACCACTGGACCACCAGGGAAGTCTCTGGGCAGCATTTTAGGGTTGCATCTTGAGTCCTTTTGCATAGACATCTACTGAAAGCTATACCACACCTGACTACTCTACTCACAGTCCACCACAATCATTTCAGTGACTGCAAGACCCCAGTGGGTTTAGAGCTTATCATTCTTGGTAGAAAGTTAAAAGATCCACAAGAGGTGTTCAAATGGGGTCCTTCTCATCATAATTGATTTTGTCTTCCCAGTACTAGTGTTGCGTCTGCTTCTCGTATCCTTTCCAGGTTTTCCTCTAAATGTGCCTGAAATTCCAGAGGAAAAGACTGTCTTCCTACCAGTCTAAATAAGAAGTAAACAAACAAAGTAATAAATCCACAGGTAAAGTAGTGACAACAGCATTCCTGATCAGGTGGCATTTAAACTGAGACTTGAAGCTGGAGGAGTAAGCTTGGCAAAGCACCAAAGTCGACTCCAAGAGAAGAAACAGCAAGGGCAAAGGGCCTGCAGCAAAGAAGAGGCTGATGCACTAGATCAGCTGGACAGAGGCTCAGTCAGAAAGAGCAAGAATGGCTGTGATGTTGAAAACATTGCCAGGGTTTGGAATGTAAAGCACCTCTAGACCCCAGTAAGGAGTCTGGGTTTTATTTAATGAGTGGTAAGAACCTTTCCAGAGTTTTGAGTAGGGGGTGTTGTATATGATCCTAGTTTTGACCACTGGCCGAGAATAAATTATTGGGAAGCCAAGGAAAGAAGCTGAGAGCATTGCTAGGAGGCTGCTGCATCACACAAGGTGAGGGATGCTGGTAGTTAGACCAGGTGCGGTGGTGGGGGTGGAGAAAGGGAGTGGATGAACGTGATACAAGTTTGGAGGATGAACTGACAGGAATTGCTGCTTGGCTGGTCATGAAGGCACTAGAGAAGGAGTATTCAAGGATGACTCCCAGGTTTAAGGAGTCATTAATTAAGTGGGTGATGGTACCGTTTTCCACGAAAGGCGGGGGCTGGGGGTGGTGGGACATGAATTAAGTCACATGGTGGTAGTGGGGGAAGGGAAAGCCTGACTCCCTCTGCACATGTCTGGTGTGAAAGCCACTGGTCGCTCACGGAGATGGGATTCAGAGGAGAAGTTCCTCCCGGGAGACGGGTCAGCCTTGGCTAAAGATGAAATGTCAAGACTTAGTAAGAGTGTGCACAGGAAAGAGGAGGAGGAACACAACTGAAGATCAGTGACCTGCAATAATAGGAACTGGAGTAAAGCAAGAAGAGTCAAGGAAAGAGCCCATTTTCTTGGGCTCCAAAATCGCTGTGGATAGGGACTGCAGCCATAAAGTTAAAAGATGTTTTCTTCTTGGAAGGAAAGTTATGACAAACCTAGATAGTGTATTGCTTCCCAGGTGGCACTAGTGGTAAAGAACCTGCCTGCCAATGCAGGAGACATAACAGATGCTGGTTCGATCCCTGGGTTGGGAAGCTCCCCTGGAGGAGGGCATGGCAACCTACTCCAGTATTCTTGCATGGAGAATCCCATGGGCAGAGGAGCCTGGTGGGTTACTGTGCATAGGGTTGCAAAGAATTGGACATGACTGAAGCGACTTAACATACAGACAGTGTATTAAAAAGCAGAGACATCACTTTGCCAGCAAAGGTCCGTAGAGTCAAAGCTGTGCTTTTTCCAGTAATCATGTATGGATGTGAGAGTTGGACCATAAAGATGGCTGAGCACTGAAGAATTGATGCTTTTGAACTGTAGTGCTGGAGAAGACTCTTGGGAGTCCCTTGGACTGCAAGGAGATCCCACAAGTCCATCCTAAAGGAGATCAGCCCAGAATATTCATTGGAAGGACTGATGCTGAAGCTGAAGCTCTAATACTTTGGTCACCTGAAGCGAAGAACCAATTCATTGGAAAAAATCCTGATGCTGGGTAAGATTGAAGGCCAAAGGAGAAAGCAGCAGCAGAGGATGAGATGATTAGATAGCATCACTGACTCAATGGATACGGATTTGAGCAACCTCTAGGAGACAGTGAAGGACAGGTTAGAGTGCTATAGTCCATGGGGTTGCAAAGAGTCACGCATGACTTAGCAACTGAACAACAACAGCCAAGGAAAACATCTTGAGGAGGAACAGCTGGACTGGAAGAAACAGCACAGGGAGACTGACGTCAGCAGAGCCACACAGGAAGAAGGCATCGTCACCCCCGTTGAATGATGCTCAGAAGACAAGGAAGGTGAAGACAGAAAGATAGCCGTAAAGTGTCACCAAGTGTGGGTCCTTGGTGCCTCGAGCAGAACAGCTTTGGTGAGTGGCAGCATGGAAGCCAGCTGGAAAGAGACGGAAGATGTTGATGAGGGATGAAGCAAGTACCTAAGCTTCTCGGTAAGTAGCTCTGCGTGTCTGCTGTGAGCTCCTCGGATAGCTTAGAGAAGCATGAAATAGCGCAGGCAGAGTTTATGTAACTTTCAGCACCTCTTTCCATTTGAGAGAGTCTCCCTTTCCCCTGGTTCAGTCACTGCTGGTGTTTTTCAACCAGCTACTCTTGTCAGAGATAGTTTTCCAACGTGGCTGTCATTCTGCTTGTCCATGTACTTCAGGGCCCAGGGTTATATCAAGATGGTATGTTGGCATCTGTACAAGTTTAATAGATTTAAAGCTTGGGCTTGGTAAGAGAGTCTCTCGAGATATAAACCTGCCTTCTCCTGGCAGACTTGAGGCGGGGAAACAAATCATACACTGCAAATATCATTTACACCATCCTAACACGTTCATAGCGCACTCACAAAATCCTAACAAAGGGATGGAGAATGCTCATGGGACAGAGAAACTCATAAAATGGGAAATAAATCATCATTTTCAGAATGGATGATCATTGTAATCCATCAGCAGGCTAAATGACACACCCACAGGCACCATGACAGTTCCAAGCCTGGCCACCAAAGACCAAAAAGTGGGTGGTGGCCCAATCCCTGGAAATTTCTGCCTCTTCCCCCAAACAGTTGGAATAATCTTCCCATTCATCAGCCTATGAAATTACTCAGCCCATAAAAACTAACCACACCGTACTTCCAGGCCATTCTCAGCTTCTGAGATGGCCCACACTCTTGTCTGTGGAATGTGTTTCTCTCTAAATAAATCCATTTCTTACCTTAAAAAAATGTAGATGAACCGATTAAAAAAGTGTGGGAAAGCTACTGATCCAGTGCTCATTTTTAATTTGAAGAGATAACAGTGTCTGGAATTTCAAGGTCTAGAACTAAAAGGAGTTCTGTACCTCTCAACACGAAAAAAAATTTAATGTTATTTTGTAGTCCTCAGTGTCTAGGCAAAGGCTCTCTTCTGATAATCGTGAAAGAACTGCCTATCTCACCACAATTGTGGACTTTTAATCATTGCTTATGTCCTCATATTAGAAATTCTGGACCCAGCCAAAACACTGCAATTTAACCCCATACATAAAGTGTGTGTTAGTCTCTGAGTCATGTCTGACTCTATGCGACCCCATGGACTATAGCCCGCCAGGCTCCTCTGTCCACGGAATTCTCCAGGCAGGAATACCAGAGTGGGTTGCCATTTCCTTCTCCAGGGGATCTTCCCAACCCAGGGATCAAACCCGCGTCTCCTGCAGACTCTTTACCATTTGAGCCACTAAGGAAGCATAAATTAAGTCCATTTTAAGCTAAGAGAAAGACCTTGTGTCTTGAGCCTCTAGCGGTTACAGTGTAGAAATGTAGAAGCTTAAGTAATCCCAGACTACATGTTCCCACCTAAAGAAGAGAGATCATTTTAATCCTGCTTGAAAACTGTGTTAATGGTGCACTCACCATCAAAGCCATCATTTTGAAACAGATCTAACAGAAACTTACTATGATTTCAATTCTGTTCTCATCACAGATATCACTACACTCAAACATGTAAAGGAAGCAAAAAAAAAAGTCTCTCCATTAAAATGCTCTCCCTTCAAGGCAAATAACAATAGCAACTAAGTGTTGTTTTCTTGTTGAATATTCCCAACGTGTGCCTGTGAACATGGTTTTACCTGTTTTATCCCGTTTAATATTCACGGCTCTGGTCTGAGGTGGCCAGCTCTGTCTCTCCATCTCTCCTGCCCCAGAGGATGGCAAACCAGATGCTTTTTTCCCGCCCTCTCTTGCAGCGAGAGAATTGTTTTGTCCAAGGAGACATGGGAAAATCTGCCCAGGGGGTCCTTGGAAGACACTGCCTCTTTCTTGAAGGGAGATGGGCAGTTTGGGGAATTTTCTTTCGCTCATTCCCCTACCTGCTCTCATGCTCCCAGCTTGAAACTTGAACTACAAAGTGTGAGAATGAGACATCCGGAACCACTGTTGCCATTTCAGCAGGGGTGGGAAAGTCAGGGAAGGCCAGAGGACCTGCACATCTCCCGTCAGGAAGCTCCTGGGGTCTACAGCCATACCACCGTGAACGTGGCCGATCTTGTCTGATCTTGGAAGCTAAGCAGGGTCGGGCCTGATCAGTACTTGGATGGGAGGAAACTGCTAGGGTAGCCCAAGAACAACTCACCTTCACCGGCAGGTTTTTCCTGCATGAACAGGTGATGCCTTTATGGACTGAGTCCAGGTTAGCTGGCTCTTCAGTCACCTGAAGGCATGGTCATCCTGAATGATGAGTGTTCAGGGTTATTAGCCTCAAATTTCACAAATGACTTGAAACAGACAGGAAGATGAATATCCTGAGAGATATCTCAGAGAGCAGAGGGCAGAACCCTGACTCAGAATGATACAGAACAAAAACTTCTTCTTCTCCAGTTCCCTGAATCAAAATTTTCAGGTTCTGCCTTATGCTAAACAGAGAGACTGTCAGCTTGTTCTCTGCTTCTCTCCTTTGAGATACTCGGGACTTACCTGGTGGGCCAGTGATTAAGACTCTGAGCTTCCACTGCAAGGGTTCCATTTTGATCCCTGGTTGGAGAACTAAGATCCCACAGGCTGCATGGCACCACCAAAAAAAAAAAAAAACCTCTGACTTTTTGGGCTCTTGGAGCAAGTACAGCCCCTCCATAATGTGAGCAGAGCAGACATCAGCCATCACATTTGGAACACACTCATGAATGCAGGCTGGAATTCCATGAGCTTCTGCTTGCTCTCATGGCGACTCGTGTTAAGATTTATTATTTCTCCAACTTCCCTCTGATCTTCCAACATCTAGATAATGACTAAGTTTAGACACTTAAAAGAGTCATGGAAGAAGTATCTCCTTTCATCATTTGCTATCATATGCACATGTGGGATAATGTAGAATTCTTCTTTTTCCAGCTTTATTAAGATACGGTTGACATGTAACACTGTATAGGTTTAATACACACACATATATATTGCAAAATGATTACAGCAATAAGGGTCATTAATTCCTCCATCTCCTCACACAATTACTGTTTCTTTTTGGTGGTGAGAACATTTAAGAACGCCTCTGAGCAACTTTGAAGTGTATGATACTGTGTGAACTATGGCCATTAGGCAGTACATTAGGTGCCCCGAGCTCATTCATCTCATAACTGAAAGCATCCGCCCCCTGAGCAACATCTCTCACTCCTCTCACATCCTCATTTCTCTCTCGTACCCTTGACAGCCATCATTCTGCTCTTTATTTCTACGATTCAGCTTTTTAGAAAAAAATTTTTAATGTAATTTTGATTTTATATTTGCATACGGGGCTTCCCTGGTGGCTCAGTGGTAAAAAATCTGCAGGAGCCACAGGAGACATGGGTTCGATCCTTAGGTTGGGAAGATCCCCTGGAGAAGGGAACAACCCGCTCCAGTGTTCTTGCCTGGAGAATCCGTTGGGCAGAGGAGCCTGGCAGGCTACAGTCCATGGGGTCACAAAGAGTTGGACATGGCAGAGCAACCAACACTTTCACACACTTTTCACTGCCCTGGGAGAGAGCACAGTGGGGTGAGGTATCAAAACTGAAGTGACTTAGCACGCATAGTTGATTTACAATGTTGTGTTAGTTTCAGATGTGCAGCAAATTGACTCAGTTGTACATATACATGTATCCATTCTTTTTCAGATTCTTTTGCCATAGAAGTTATTACAGAATATTGCACACAGTTCCCTGGATGATTCAGGTTTTTTTTTTCCACATATAAATGAGAGCATTTAATATTTGTTTTTCTCTCTCTGACTTTTTCACTTACCACAGTGCCCTCAAGCTTCATCCATGTTGTCACAAAAGGCAACACAGATGCCTTTTTTTGTGTCTATGAATATAAGGACCTTCCTTGACTTATAATGGGGTTATGTCCTGTTCAACCCGGAGTAAGTTGAAAATATCTTAAGTGCAATCAAAAATGCACCATTTACCACACACTCAGTCTAACCAGTTATTTTTGGACCCTATAACTGCTAATGTGCCCAGAACACATATGCTGCTGCTGCTGCTGCTGCTGCTAAGTCGCTTCAGTAGTGTCCGACTCTGTGCGACCCCATAGACGGCAGCCCACCAGGCTCCGCTGTCCCTGGGATTCTCCAGGCAAGAACACTGGAGTGGGTTGCCATTTCCTTTTTCAATGCAGGAAAGTGAAAAGTGAAAGTGAAGTCGCTCAGTCGTGTCCAACCCTTAGCCACCCCATGGACTGCAGCCTACCAGGCTCCTCCGTCCATGGGATTTTCCAGGCAAGAGTACTGGAATGGGGAGCCATTGCCTTCTCCGAGAACACATACAATATAGGAATAAATACCGTGATTAGAACTGAGAGCTGTGTTGGACCCGTGACCAAGTGGAAGGAAGAGAAGAGAAAAATCAAGATCTATTGTAGTTACAGATTCCCTCTGATCAATCAGTCTTAGCTCCTTTCCAGGAGGGGAGAATAGAAGGATTTATTTCTAGCCAAACCTTTTGGGTGTATTCCCAACACCCAAATGTTCTCCTGATTCCCACTGTTTACATAAGAATCAAAATTAGTCTCTAAGGTCTGGATTTTCTGTCTCCCATAACGTATTACTTCTAAAATCTAATCTTAAAGAATTTCACTAGATCTCCATGAATACATAATCACCCTGAGATTAGCCATGGACTCAGTTCTTTACATCAGATTTCAGAAGAAACTGTAAGTGTGAATCCATTCACATTTAAAACATATTTATTTACTTATCTGCATCTGGCCATAGTTGTGATGTGTGGACTATCTTCTTTCTGGCATGCAGGCTTCTCTCTAGCTGTAGCTCAGGGACCCAGAGCTTGTGAGCTCAGTAGTTGCCCCGTAGCATGTGGGATCTTAGTTCCCCCATCAGGGATCAGACCCACCTCCCCTCCATGGAAAGTGTGGAGCCTTAACCACTGGACCAGCAGAGAGTCCGTCCTCATTAAAAACCTAACAGCTTCTGTACCATTAAAGCCTGGAGGCATCACCAGTGTTCCAAAGGATGACCTGGTGGGAAACAGGAGTTCCAGGGGTTCGTGATAATGCTTCATGATAATTTGGGTTTTTGTATTCCTTCTTAGGCAATCTCAATCTCCTGAAAAAGAGTGCTCTAAGGATTTTTATATAATCATTGACACCATAAATGTGGTCAAGATGTTAGGCTAACTAGTACTGGTGCATTTTTGACAAACTGGACCTGAAAGAGGATTCCTTGTCAGCCAGCTAGGCTATTTTCTGTGCTTGCTAATAACTGTGGGAGTCCTTATTGTGAATTCTGAGGGTGAGATTAGAAATGTGCCTGTGGTTGCTTTTAACAAGGCACTGTTGTGTTGCATCCATGATGTCTATGTATTTTACATCCTCAAATCCTCACTGAAAAAGGGGGTCCATATACTTATTAGCTTATTCACTTCATACAACTTACACTTTGAAAGTATATAACTGATACTCTTCCCGATTTGAATCCAAAAGTGTGTTATATGTTTGCTTGCTTATTCTTTAAACAGGGAGTTTGATTTTTTAAAAATTGAATATTAAATACTTTGCAGTTATTTTCTTGGGCCAGGTTTTGTTTTGCTTTAGATCTATTTTTTATTGTATAGTATATACAAATAATTAGAGTTATCAAAGATTTTTGTTCAGCAAAACAAATGAAAATCTCTAAAGAGATTGAAGAATAGATTGTTTTTGTGATTGATGAGGACTGCCTAAGTTTTATATTAACATTGTCCAATAAAGGTTTTTGAAATGACAGGAATATTCTCCTCACCAGCCCCTGTGGATACTAAATACTTAAATATGGCTGAGGAACTTAAGTTTTCATTTTATTTAGTTTAAGTTAATTTAAACTTTAATTTAATGCCTACAAGTGGCTAGTGGCTATTGTATTAGGCAGTGCAGATTTAGGTGGTAAATAACTTAAAGAAGTCAAACCAAGACTCCAGGCCAGATAGATGGCTGTTTTCAATATGGCAGCAGATTCAGTCTTTTCTCACTCATAAATAATTAATGCTACTCCCAAATACTGTACTCAACATTTCTATGGTGTTGTGGAGATTATTTTTTGCTGAAAGTTCTATATGTCATCTGTCTACAGAAAATGTCAAGAGTGCTCCAATGGAATATCCAGTTATTTTTAAGAGCTTTCAGGCAAAAAAAAACTACCAGAATGGATGACAAATGGCCCACCAAGGAATGAATGAACTCTCCTACTGTATGAATATATTAAGTCTCAGAAGCAACATGCTAAAAATAACTTTTTCTTTTGAGAATAATTAATATTCAGTCCTCTTACAGCAGTTACTAAAACAAGTCTTTGTCCTCTGAGGCCCCTCCATATTCACTGTCATGAAAACGTGTAAATTTGGATACAGAAGAAATATTGTTTGTTCTACTTCTTATTGCTAAGGGGCATTTCCTCCAGAGCATCCTCATCATTGGGACACAGGATGAAAAAAAAAGGAAAAACAATACAGCCCCATTGCAGCTTAAAGAACAGACTGTTTCCATGGAGTCTGAGCCTTATGCTGATGTATCCTGATCAGGCTTCAGAGTTCGAAGTGCCTGGGTGTCAGGATGAGTCTTTGCTGAGTAAGCCATCATAATTCCCATTTCTGGAACTAAGCACTAAGGAAGCACAGGTGAAAGCTGAGATCCACATTACATGACTTCTATCAACTTTCTCCATGGGATTAAGAGCAGAGAGAGTTTTTCCCAGGTTCACTTCTCCTGCGCAAACTGCTGTTGAGAAGTAAACCAGAATGATATCCGGCTGAGATATCCATCAGATTACGAGCTCCACACTTGGAGGGGTGTGAAAAATTACTAAAAAGAGCCATTTCCTATTTGAAATAGGAAAAGTGAATCCTCTGATAAGATTTGTTGTTGTTTAGTCGCTAAGTCATGTCTGACTCTTCTTTGAACCCATGGACCATAGCCTGCCAGACTCCTCTGTCCATGGGATTTTCCAGGCAGGAATACTGAGTGGGTCATCATTTCCTTCTCCAACCCAGGGATCAAGCCTGCGTCTCCTGAATTGCAGGTGGGCTCTTTACCACTGAGTCACCAGGGAAGCCCCTGGTAAGATTACAACTGTGGAATGCAAGCTAGTTTACTATTCTTCAGTAAAACAAACAAAAAAAAACCCCTCTAATCACAGTTGTTTACAATGATCATTTGTGACACAAGGGTAAACAAAATACCAAATTTTCCTTTTTGCATCTCCAGCGCTGGTAGAGATTGCTTTGATTTGGGTCTATGTAATGCATGTGTTAAAGCTGAAAAGTGGAATCACTGTCTGCAACTGAGAATATGACCAAACACCTAAATTTTGGTTCCATTTTTTTTAGCTATTATTCTATTGTGAAGAATAATAATTGATTGATCTAAAAAAGATTTATGTCTACATCGCAGAAAAACATGGTCTAAGCATGGCTCCCTTTGCAATGTGTGCAAAGTATAAATCAAACACTAGTGAACCCAAGTGTTCTTTATGTACTGAAGGGCACTAATGACTTTAATAAGAGTGAAATGTTGTGCTTAAAGCAAACTGATTAACCTTGACAACAGAAGTGTAAACAAGAGTCTAATGAATATTAATTTTTCTTCTTCCCTGCATTAGCTGTAGCTGTTGACTGATTAGCTCTGACACCTACATGGTCAAATTAACAAGCATATTTGTAAGATATTTTCTATTGTTTATAATAGGAACAATATTCCTGAACTTTCCTGGGTTGTTAGTAGCAAGTTGTCACGATCCATTAAAAAATCGATTGGATTACCTTTTAAACAATCCTAGATATTCACTGCTATTGTAGAAGATGCATATTTTGGAAAGAGTGCATCTAGTTCCAGTCATTTATAATGGGATTTCAGAGGCTAAACCTAAACGTAAGAGTGATTCCATTATTAGACTTTCACATGAGCTGGATTACTCACCAGCAGCCCTGATGCCGGGGTGGGCGGGCCGGAGCCCGAGCTGCCATACTGGACCAAGTGCCGCTTCGCCGTGTGGCCTTGCCATCTGCATCATGACATCAAAGGAGAGAGGCAGGAGCAGATGGCGCCAGTGGCACACAAGAGCAAAAGTCACACCCACAGCATGCACTGAGTAATGAGACTGAGGGACGCGGGGCAGAGCGCAGAAGGAAACCGAGGAAGGGTCGTGGCGGAGGTGCTCGGCCCCCACCGTCGTTGAGAGAGCGCCGGCCCCCCGGCTCCAGCCTCTGTTGGGGCACACGCTCTCCCACCAGCCGCCGCATCCTTAGCTGCTGATTTCAGCGGCCCAGCACCCGACCCAATGCAGACCCACCTTGCCCAGAATTCGAACTAAGTAAAAAGAGATCTTCCTTCTCCAGCCATGATGAGAAGCACAAGGTGAGAAACTGTGAACCGTCACGAAGTGATGTCTCCAGCCACGCGGAGCAAACCAGCCCGCAGTCAGAGAGGATGACAAATCCTACAACACGAGGTGAGAAACACGGACGAAGATGTTTGAGGTTGAGTCTCAGAGGACAAAAGTCTCTGAAATGGCAGAGAGGACAGTCTGACTCTACTGTCCCTAATTATGCAGGTAAAGGTACAAACTGTGACATAGCATTGTAGAAGTGTGTCAAGACCATGGTACCCAGCCTTGGTAGCAACAGTCAAGACTGGCCAGGGCAGCCCTGAGATCATTTGCTTTTTCCAACCTAAACCTGCAGAAGAAGCAGGGCGATTTTACAGTCGGTCACTTTCTCCGTTTGAGAAACCATTTAGCTTCGGCCCCACAATTCCTGCCCCTCTCTACTTTCACTCCGTCCACAAAGCATCCTTAAGATGCTGAAAGTGTTTCCTTCTCTTAACCCTCTTAACTCTAGTGGGAGCCAGAACTCGCTCAGAAATTTATCCTTAGAGATCACACCACTGGGAAGGTTGGGTTCTTTGCTGTGAGTCTAATCTGGGTCATCCCTGCAGAGGGGGTTGGAACGGGGGAGAGAGATGGTGAGCAAGGGGGATGTTCAGTGAATCTGCATTGGCTAAAGGGTTTTTATTAGTCATGATGATATTGGTTCCTTACACATTTTCTAATTGAAGGATAATTGCTTTACAATGTTGTGTTGGCTTCTGCCACACAACAATCAGCCATAAGTACACATATGTCCCCTCCCTTCTTAGCCGCCCTCCACCCCTCCCATTCCAGCCCTCTAGGTCATCACAGAGCAATGAACTGGGCTATGCAGCAGTGTTCTGCTAGCTGTCTATTTACACAGGTAGGGGATATATTTCAATGCTACCCTCTCAGTTCTTCCCACCCTCCCCTGCCCAGCCCGTATCCACAGGTTCATTCTCCATGTCTGTGTCTCTATTCCTGCCCTGGAAATAAATTCAGTTATGATGATACTGCAGTGATAATATGTCATTTGCTACTAAATACTTTACATATATTAATTCGTCTCCTTCTGGCCACAATCCTAGGAAGCAAGCACTAAAATTATCACTATGTTACACATGAGGAAGCTGAAGCACAGGAAGATGAACTTACTCACAGTCACACAACTAGTAATTGGCAGATCCTAGATGGTAACCAGGTAATCTCGGGTCTGTGCCATTGATCAATATACCGTACTATGTCTAATAGGAAGAAATGTTATTCATGTATTGATTGTGCTATGAAAACTAAACTAGTAAATACTTGAAATTTTAAGTTTGGGGAAGTATACAACAAAATATTAATAGTGAGAGTCAATCTTTACATGTTGGGGACAATTTTCATTGTATTTATTTAATATTTTATCATTAATGTTTTCAAAAAGACATGCTTTGTTTTTCAATTAAAAAGTCGCTAGTTTTCAAGGTTACAGAGCTCAAACTGTTTTGTGGGGCTCCCCATGTGATCACAAGGGAATGTTCCAGAAAGCATGCAGTAGCTTCCTTTCTAACTGGTAACCAGGTGGAACCATTCTGTGGCAATTTTGCAGAGAAGTGTCCTACGTTTTCCAGTTCTGACACATGTTGTAACCCAGGTCTCCCGCATTGCTAGCGGATTCTGTACCAGCTGAGCCACAAGGGCAGCCCTGAGCAGATGTGTGTTACACCAAATCAGTATGACGATGGGTATAATCAGGCTGATTTGTGAGTGATATCTGGATGACAGTGCAGAATGAGGGCCAGGACAATCTCCTCAGTGCGGTGAATACAATATTTGTCATTTTCGTCTGGGAACTGTCATACCTGAGGAATGCCAATATGGAATGGCAGCATAATACTGATGAAAAGAACATGAGATGGAGATGGTGGGCTGGGGTGTGAGAAGAAGAGGCAGTTTATCCTATTAGAAAAGTTTTTTATCCCAACTTCTCTTTTTTCCTGTTATTTTACTGAAGTATAGTTGATTTATAATGTTGTATTAGTTTTGGGCATAGAGCAACGTAATTCCGTTATATTAATACATATGCATACCTTCATTCTTTTTCAGATTCTTTACCCATATAGGTCATTGTAGAATATTGAGTAGAATCCCCTGTGCTATACAGTAGCACAATTATTTTATAAATAGTAGTGTGTGTATGTGAATCTCAAGCTCCTAATTTTTCCCTTCCCCTGACATTTCCCTTTCCATAACCAGAAGTTTGTTTTTGAAATCTGTTTCTGTTTTGTAAATAAGTTCATTTATAACATTTTCAAAATTATATTCCACATATGATTGATATCATACAGTATTTGTCTTTCTGTCTAACTTTACTTAGTGTGATCATCTCTAAGTCCATCCATGTTGCTGCAAATGGCATTCCTTCGCTCCTTTTTATGGCTGAGTAGTATTCCTTTGTCTACATGTACCACATCTTCTTTCTCCATCCATCTGTTGGTGGATACCTAGGTTGCTTCCATTGTAAGCAGTGCTGCAATGAACATTTGGGATGCATGTATCTTTCTGAATTACAGTTTTCCTTCTGGATATATCCCCAGGAGTATCTCAACTATTCCTTAAATAACAGGACCTTGTACCAGCCATTTCACTTAATTTTGGCTTTTAGTTTTCTTGTACATAGATGACCATTTAAAGTTATAATATTTCATAATTATACACTAGTTTAGTTGGTCATGTCTATAGAAGTTATTTTTATTCTTGGATTAAAAGTGACATTTCCTGATCATTTAACAACTGAAATTTCCCATCTTTTGGACAGATATACAACACTCCCACAGGGAAACAGGCATTACAGCTATTTAAGTGTTTCTGTATCAAAATGAAAATTAAATATACACATGCAAAAAGTCTGGGCTTGTGGTGGGCATGGCCATGAAACGTGAGAAATTTAGGCTTGGTGTCAAGAGCCCAGTGGATGCGTGCCTTCTGCTTCCATAGTGAAAGCAGTTTTAATATTGACAGCTTCAAGTCCATGCTTTCTGACATGGACCTAGCAGAAGAGAAGACAGACAGTTACAAAAATTAATTTCCGTCTGGAGATAGTTCATTTGGGAATGAGATGGCCTGTTTCCAGAGTTTCTCTCTCTAAACAGAGCACTTCAAGTAAAAGGAATCAGTTCCCAAAACTCGCAGGATCTGAAGGGGGGCACAAGGAAACTTCTGGGGCTGCTGGAAATGTTCTATTTCTTGATTATGGTTTTGATTACATGGGTTTACACATTTGTATACATTTGTCAAAACGCTGAACCATATAATCAAATTGGATACTTTTTACTGTATGTTGAATTAAAAAAAACCTCATGGGGACACACTGTCAGTATACTCAAAAGGATTCTTTCTCACTTTCTTGAGCTAAAGATCATTTTTTAAAAATTCCAAAATACTTAATTTAAAATATGCTTAACCTCTCAACTCAAAAATTCATTTAGAGAAATGATCCTACAAGAAAACACTAATTGAACTAAAACTAATATTCAGGATGTTTACTGCAAAGCTGCTGACAACAGGAGACAAGAGGACACAGGTAAAGGTTTGGCCTTGGAGGACAGGTACCAGCCAAGAGCCTGAACTCTGAGGCCAGGGTGTGAGTGCAGAGCCCAGCTCTGCCGTTCAGGAGCTGGGATTTCAGAATGCAAGTTTCTTAACCCATCTTGCCTTAGTTTCTCTATTTCCAAAATGAAGTTTATAATGACACTTACCTCATAGGGAAGTCATAAGGATTATTATGTTTTTAATTAATTTTTATTGGAGTATAGTTGCTTTACAATATTGTGTTAGTTTCTCTGTGCAGCAAAGTGAACCAGACATTCACTTTGTTTCCATATACATCCTCTTTTTTGGATTTCCTTTCCATTTAGGTCACCACAGAGCATTGAGTAGAGTTGCCTGTGCTGGATGAATTGGGATTGACATATACACCCTATTGACACCATGTATAAAATAGACAGGGGCTTCCCTGGTGGCTCAGTGGTAAAGAATCCACCTGCAATGCAGGAGACGTGGGTTTGATCCCTGGGTGGGGAAGATCCCCTGGAGGAGGGCATGGCAACCCACTCCAGTACTCTTGCCTGAAGAATCCCAGGGACAGAGGAGCCTGGTGAGCTACAGTCTACAGAGTCACAAAGAGTCGGATACAACTGAACTGACTTAGTATACATGCACATAAAATAGATGACTAATGATGATGTCATGAAGATTAATAAGACGGTACCTGGCACATAACAAATGCTGAAAATATAATCGTTCACTGAATGAAATGTTTCTCTTCAGGTTACCAGAGTTGTAGCCTAACAGTTGTGATTTTATACCAAATGTACTGAATTTTAATAATAAAAATAACTATTCTTATAAGAGTTGCAACTTAAGACCTGGAGAACTTTCTCCTATAGCCTCCTAAGCACGATCCTCTTTAGAACAGTGTTTATACTATGCTACCTTTTTAACAGATAAGGTGTATAAAAGTCCATGTGATCTTTTAAATGGAACAATAAACTAAAAATAAAAATAAATAGTTATGTATAAAGGGAAGGAAGGCGCAAGGTGAAAAGGAAAGAGATGGAATCCCCACTTATCTGAGTGCAATCAGTTTCATAGTTTTGTCTTTGATTTCATGTAAACGTTTTATGTTAAAAGAAAACCAAATTAGCCCAAAAGTAATTGTCAATTTTGTGTGCTCATTTTGCTGGGCTAAGGGATTCCCAGCTAGATGATTGAACACCCCTTCCAGCTGTGTCTGTGAGGGTGTTTGTGGATGAGACTAGCGTTTGAGGTGGTGACTGGTCTGAACCAGATTGTTACCTCCTTTGTGCAAGTGGGTGTCAGGCAATCCACTGAGGGCCAGAGAACAAAACGGGAGGAGGATGAATTTACCCTCAGTCTGAACTGAACATCCACTGTCTTCTGCCTCCAGCAGTGATCCTGGTTCACGGGCCTTCAGACTCAGATGGGAGTTCTACCATCTGTCTCTTCAGGACTTTGGACTGAGAATGAAATACACCTCAGCTTTCCTGGTCTCCAGCTTGCAGATGGCATATCATGAGACTTCTCAGCCTCCCTAATCGCAGAGCCAATTCCTATAATAAATCTCTTCTAGAAAAGGAAAGTGTTACTCGCTCAGTCGTGTTCGACTCTTTGCAACCCTGTGGACTGTAGGCCCCCAGACTCCTCTGTCCACGGAATTCTCCAGGCAAGAATACTGGAGTGGGTAGCCATTCCCTTCTCCAGGGGATTTTCCTGAACCAGGGATCAAACCTACAACCTCCCACATTGCAGGCAGATTCTTTACTGTCTGAGCCACCAGGGAAGCCCAATAAATCTCCTCTTATATATCAATAGATATTCTCATGGTTCCGTTTCTCTGGAGAACCCTGACTAATACATCAGATTTCTTTTACATCCCTAAAAATAAAAGCAAAATGAAACATAATTGTTTCACATAATTCACATAATTACAGCACATCTTAAAGGACCTAAGATAATAACAGATAGACCTTACTTTATTACGACCACTAGTGTAGAGAGAGAACTTTAAAAACCTAGGATATAAATAAACATGTCTCTTAAATCATGTTTTTCAAACTTCAGATCATGACCTAGTAGCAGTTGTGAAATCAGCATAGTAGATGAAAAGCAGCACTTTTAAAATGAAACACTAGATTTGAACAGAAAATGGGATATTTGTACTTAGCAAAGGCAAGTGCCAGAACACAAAACTTGTGTGCGTATGAGTTTGTGTGTATACAGGACACAATATAATCCATACTGCAGGTCATGATACAAATAGGTTTGATAAGTTCTTCTTTCACAACCCTCCAGAACTGACTCATCTCAGCTGTGATTCTGAGATCACTATAAGTTGGAGAAGAAGGAAGATGCCAGGCTGTTGGATAAAAGCAGCGCATGCTAAGTTGCTTCAGTCATATCTGACCCTGCAACCCTATAGACTGTAGCCCGCCAAGCTCCTCTGTCCATGGGATTCTCCAGGCAAGAATACTGGAGTGGTTTGCCATTTCCTTCTCCAGGGGATCTTTCCAAGCCAAGGATGGAACCCATGTCTCCTGCCGCTCCTGTATTGAGAGCGAATTCTTTCTTTACTGCTGAGCCACCAGGGAAGCTCCAGATAAAATCAGAGCTGAATCAACTATCCTTAGATACAGTGATAGGAAACTGATGCTGTCCTGGTTCTACCTGAAGTTAACCCCGCTAGCACCAGCCTCTCTTCATAAAATGCTACCAAGGAGATCAGGCAGCTGAATCCCCATCTGTCTGAAGCTGCACCATGCCCTGGTGGAAGCTGCCGAGTTCTGTTCCTTCAAGCTCAATTTGTCTAAGCCACAAAGCTGGAGTTCGAGCAGGCATGCCTCTTGGGCGACATGCCAAAATGTAGTGAGCTGGGGGCTGTCAGGACTAACCCTCTGCTGCTTCTTTCTCTGTACTCTCAGAGTGCTCTCCTTACAGAACCCCTCAACTCTGGCTGACAGATGTGCGGGGACCTGGGGCCTGGTGGGTTCTGACTTTCTCAGGAGCAGCCGGCACCCAGCTTGGGCTATCTATGGGAACGAGGTCCCAGTGTTTTCAGTTCTCCCCAATTGTCAAGAGGCCCAGAAATCCAGACTTTTGTGTAAAATGACTTGCCTTTAAATATTGGCAACACAGTTTTAAAAATTTAATCACGGGTCATCGGATTTTCCAGGCAAGAATACTGTAGTGGGTTGCCATTTCCTTCTCCAGGGGATCTTCTCGACCCAGGGATCAAACCCAAGCTTCCTGCTTGTCAAGGGGATTCTTTACCACTGAGTCACCTGGGAAGCCCACCGTATAGCACTGGTAGCTATATCCTATCTCCTGGGCTAAACCATAATGGAAAAGAGTATTTTGAAAAACGAATGTATATATGTGTAAAACTGAGTCATTTTTGCGGCACAACTGAAGATTGACACAACATTGTAAATCAACTATATGTCAATATAAAATAATATAATAAAATAAAAAGCTTTTGTAACATTAAAAACAGAGAAATGGGAAAAGAATTTGAGAGACTTCCCTGGTGGTCCAGTGGTTAAGACTTCGTATTCCCAATCCCTAGTAAGGGAACTAGGTCCCACGTGCCACATGAGGTGGTAAGGCAAAGAAAAAAAAAGGAGAGAGAATTTGAAAAAGAAGAGATATATGTATATGTATAACTGAATTACTTTGCTGTATACCTGAAACTAATACAACAGTGTAAATCAACTCTACTCCAATATAAAATAAAAATCTAAACAGAAATCCTTCTCTTTAAATGAATTTTATGTACAAGCCCAATAAATAAAACTACCATCAATGAAAATGCTCCTATTTGAGGGGTGGGCAAGGCCAGAGCTGTTTCTATTTGTCTCTCGTCTCTCTAGCTCTGCTCTGATGAGCCACTGGCTCTAGAAAAGAGAGCAACCACAGATCTATGAAATAAATGCCAAAAGTGTGGTCTTTGAGTAGAATTCTTTTTTCTTTTTGTTTAAATTAGCAATTTGCCAGCAGGTGCCATTACTCCTTGGGTGTGTTAGTTGCTCTGTCACGTCCTATTCTTTGTGACCCATGGACTGCAGCCCACCAGGCTCCTCGATCCATGGGATTCTCCAGGCAAGAATACTGGAGTCGGTTGCCATTCCCTTCTTCAGGGGATCTTCCTGACCTAGGGATCGAACATGGATCTCCTGCATTGCAGGCAGATTCATTACCATCCGAGCCACCTGGGAAGCCCCCATTAGTCCTTGAGGACATTCTTATATTGTAATATTAATATAATATACAATATTAATATTAATGTTAATATAATCTTAATATCATTAACATATGGATATCATTAACATATGGAAGGATGTTTGTCTTTTTTAAATTTTTCTCTATGTCAAGGCAGAATGGAATACATGGATCATTTAAGTGAGCAAGATGAAATTATTTAGGTGCAAGTTATAAATGAAAATTTCTAGATTCAACCCTGTTGTAAGCCATTTTAAGGTAGAACTGACGCTTTCAATATCCGTTCTGATGTTGACATTTAGATTAAGAAAACCACTTAAAATCCAAGGGCTACCTCAAAATCCTATAAGCTGCCCATAGAGCAACTTGGAATTTCTTCTGGAATAAGGTGGGTATAAACAAAAGGACCTTTGCCAACAAAGTTCCATCTAGTCAAAGCTATGGTCTTTCCAGTAGTCATGTATGGATGTGCGAGTTGGACTAGAAAGAAAGCTGAGTGCCGAAGAACCGATGCTTTTGAACTGTGGTGTTGGAAAAGACTCTTGAGAGTCCCTTGGACTGCAAGGAGATCCAACCAGTCCATCCTAAAGAAAATCAGTCCTGAATATTCATTGGAAGGACTGATGCTGAAGCTGGAACTCCAATACTTTGGTCAGCTGATGTGAAGAACTGACTTACTGGAAAAGACCATGATGCTGGGAAAGATTGAAGGCAGAGAAGAAGGGGACAACAGAGAATGAGATGGTTGGATGGCATCACTGACTCAATGGACATGAGTTTGAGTAAGCTCTGGGAGATGGTGATGGACAGGGAAGCCTGGCGTGCTGTGGTCCATGGGGTCACAAAGAGTCAGACACGACTGAGCGACTGAACTGAACTGAAACAAAAAGTACAGAGATAGCACCTGACTATGGAATCAAAAGCTGTTAACAGATCACTTGATATTGAGAAAAGTAGAATTTTTCATAATTAAGTTCCCATTATAGTGAAGGAAGCAGGACACTGAGCTTCATAGTCACATGATACTCTGAAAATCTCACTGTTAATTGATCATGAGGTAGGGCTGGAATCCATTTTCTATTCTGAGGCTCTGTTTTATATTTTTCCCTTCCATTATGCAAATAACACAAGATCTTAAACGTGTTCATAAACAACATTTCTGGTATCTGGTTTAAGATATGTCAACAGAGGCAATAGAGACTGCATATTTTGCTACTGGGGCTTCCCAGGTGGTTCAGTGGGTAAAGAATCCACCTACAATGCAGGAGATACAGGTTTGATCCCTAGGTCAGGAAGATCCCCTGGAGGAGGGCATGGCAACCCACTCCAGTATTCTTGCCTGGAGAGTCTCCATGGACAGAGGAGCCTGGTGGGCTATAATCCTTGGGGTCACAAAGAGTAGGACATGACTGAAGCGACTGAGCCCCCCACATTTTGCTACTAAATCAATTTCATTTTAAACATATTTTTCATATTACTTTTGGATAAAATCAGTTGACAGCCTTTGATGGAGGTAGACCAGACTGCTCGATATAAGTGTAGTGAAGAAAGCATTCTAAAATGGGGGTTATTTACTAAATTTCAAATGCTTAACCTGCTTTTCATCCACTCAATAGTGTCAGATGTGGAATTCAACGTACATAGAAATGTTATTTATATCCATCCTTCTATCATATTATATATTCTACATTATTTATTGCAGAACTATTTTTTATCGACTTTCCAGAGCACGAACCCCCTCCAAGAGAAAGCAGATTTTGAACCGAGATAATCCATATTTTCTGTTTCTTTTCTTGCCTCCTGCCCACAAATCCTTTGTGTGTGTGTGTGTGTGTGTGTGTGTGTGTGCGCGCGCGCTAACTTCTATTGAACTCCTGACCTTGGGTAAAGATTCAGCTTTGCATGAATATTTGAAAACGACTTTTGCTGATTTAGCTGCTAAATGCATATGATAGAAGTCCAGCTTACCTTGGAGGCTCTGGGGGGTTTTAACTCACCGGTGCCAGAAAGCAGACCAGTCTGGAGAGATCAGCTAATGTCTCCCAGCTGTGCAGGGAAAGTGTGAACAGCTCTGTCACAAGCGCTGCCTCTTTTTCTTGTTTCCCAGACAGTACTTTCCACGCAAACCATCACTTCTCATTTGCTGTTTGGACACTGGTGCCAGAAATTGCTGCTTTATCGCCCACGGAGAAGCTGAGTGGGGAGTGGGGGGCCGGTCTGGAAGTTTCTCCGGCACAAAGGAAATTTCAGGTTCAGGCTTGGTCCTGGAGCAGACACACAGGAGGCTGACAGAAAATATATATTCAGCTTTGGCCTAGAGGTTGGTGGTAGACCAGTAGATAATACAAGGAGAAATGGCCTTTTCTAGAGGGTTCTTTCCAGGTGAGAAAGTGACATGCCCTCACTTGGCCCAGGAGCAAGCTAGCCTTTCTTGGCCAATATCCAAAGGTTTGTCAGAAGGCAGAAACAACAGGCAACAAAAGCCTCAGCAACAAATAGTACATTTTACAATGAGGCAGTAATTCCCAACCTTAAAGTTTTATAGGAAAGCAGGTATTGGGGGCTTCCCTGGTGGTCCAGTGGTTCAGTCCCTGTTTGGGGAGTCAAGATCCCACAAGCCTTGCAGCTAAAAAGCCAAAATGAAACAATATTGTAACAAATTCAATAAAGACTTTAAAAAACAAAACAAAACAAAACCCTAGAAGCCTGGATTTAAAGAGAAAAAAAAAAAAGAAGCAGGTATTGAAGGACTGTCTACACTCAGCAAAATTTTCAGCAAACACTCGGTTACCGTCCACCCCGCTCCCCCACTGCCAGCCGTTCCCTCCACCAAGCAGAAGCACTTCATATAATCTTGTCTATCTTCCTGACTTTAAAGACAGAGAAACTGAGACTCTGACTCCTGTGAGCCTAGGTCTCTTTGTTAGTATAATGAGATCATAGAGTTGTATGTTTTTCCAAGCTTTGTAAGGACTGTGATTTTAAAATTTGTTTTCTTGTTACATTTCCTTTAAATGCCAAGTCACGGTGGTTTGTGTCTCCATCTGTTTGATCTCAGGAACCCAGGTGCTGACTAGATTTCCTTCCCGCAGGAACACGTGAGAAGCGTCCAGACCCTTCAGAGATCTTCCCTGGTTGTCATTTGCCAGTTCAGCCAGTCGACTCTCTCCCAGACCACAGACCAGAGACGAATCTATTGCTGTTCTCTTCCTGCCAGTTTTGGGCCAGTTTCTTGCATGCATCTGTACTCCCCGGGACCACAGTATTTTTTTTTGGAAAGGTTATCCACAGATAAACTTCTTTCTTTCTTTTTTTTTTTCAAATTACTGGAGAATAACTGCTTTACAGGGCTTCCCTGGTGGCTTAGAAGATAAAGAATCTGCTTGCAATTCAGGAGACCCAGTTTCAATCCCTGGGTAGGAAGGTCCCCTGGAGAAGGGAATGGCAACCCACTCCAGTATTCTTGCCTGGAGAATTCCATGAATAGAGGGGCCTGACCGGGTACAGTCCATGGGGTCACAAAGAGTCGGACATGACTGAGTGACTAACACACACACACACACACATACACAATTGCTTTACATTGTGTTAGTTTCTGCTGTACAAGTGAATCAGCTATATATGTGCATATATTCCCTTCCTCTTGGACCACCTCTGCTGCATCCCACCCCTCTAGGTCATCACAGAGCACCAAGCTGAGCTTCTTGTGCTATAAAACAGCTTCCCACTACCTATTTTACATATGGTAGCGAATATATGTCAATCTCAACCTCCTAATTCGTCCCACCCTCCTCTTCCCCCTCCCCCACCTCAGATCCACATGTCCTTTCTCTATGTCTGCGTCTCTCTATTCCTGTCCCATAAACAGGTTCATCTGCACCATATTTCTAGATTCCACGTATATTCATTAATATATATTTATTTTTCTCTTTCTGACTTACTTCATTCTTTATGACAGGCTGTAGGTCCACCCACATCTCTACAAATGACCCAGTTTTGTTCCTTTTATGGCTGAGTAATATTCCATTGTATATATTAATATGTACTACATCTTCTTTATCCATTTATCTGTCGTAAGTTTCGGTTGTTTCCAAACTTAACTATAACTTGTAACGGGAGTTTTCTAAGGTAGTGAGGATAGTGCAGTACAAACTGCTGCAGAATGCCACTGTGATTCTTTCAGTCCTGTGAGTCCCTGAGTCCAGGTATCTCGCCTGATGCCTCTGTGCTTAGCAGCTTAGCATCTTGGCTTGGTTTTAATGTGGTCATGGTCATGACTGGTTTAGCTGTCCCAAAGTGAGTCTAAAATACATTTACAGTACCCGATACTTTCATTCTATTTGTTTCCCATGGCAACTGTAAGAGATTACTACAAGCCTGGTGGTGCAGAACAACAGGAATTTATTCCCTCAGGTTCTGGAGGCCAGAAATCCAAAACAGTATCTCTGGGCAGAAACCAAGGTGCCAGCAGGGCAGTGCTCCCTCTGGAGGCTCAGGGGAGAATTGCTTCCAGTGAACACCAGGATCCTTGGCTTGTGGCAACATCCCTCCACTCTGACTCCTGCTCTTCTGTGGGTCAAGTCTCCCTCAGTCTCTAAGATTTCCACACTGATTCCAACGTATGTTTTTATTCCACACCGCCAAGCACCTCTCTGTTACCAGGGTGTCCTGTAATTAAACTCATGGACACCATCTATCTGGAAGGAGTGTTAGATACCACAGGTCAAGGGCCCAGTCCTGCAGGATGGCCATTCTCCCCCTTCCCCAAAGTCATGCTAACTGCAAGTCCGTGTGCCACTGGTGTTTCTGATGAACACCCTCTTTGGGTCTGATTACTTTGCCAGAGCAGCTCACAAAATTCAAAGAAACATTGTACTTACTGGATCACCCATTTATTGTGGAAAGATAGAGCTCAGGAACAGACAGATGGAAGAGACACACCAGTCAGGTCTGTGGGGAGGAGCCCAGAGGCTTATTAAGTCACTCATTAACACAACAAAAGACACCTTGATAGCTCTCATCACAGGAAATTCAAAGAGCTTTAGAAGCTCCGTGCCAGGAACAGGATTAAGATAAAATATATATTTCCTATAATAAATTACAATATCACAACTACTCCATCTTATTTGAATACATTTTGTGTCATTTAGGATCTACCTCAGGATCCCCAGCTTAATCCCATCTGCAAAGGTTCTTTTCCAATAAGGTGGTTTCACAGGTTCTCAGTATTAGGACCTTATATTTTGGGGCCATTATTCAGCCTACCTCAGTAGTCTTGGCGGCTATTCATCCAGTAGTTCCAATCTGCAGTCTTCTGCACAACGGCTTGACTTCCTCTGGTTGGGCAGGGGTGTCACCAGTGAGTGAAAGTAACTTGTGTTACTTCTCTCTGCATACTCAATTAAAGAAAGTTAGGTTGATAAAATATTGCTTTCAGAATTCTGACCCTGAGAGAACAGAAATATGACTAAGAGAAAGCTTGAAGTTAACTCTTACCATGTCCTTAAAATGCAAACAACCCACTTTGTGGAGACTTGTCAGCAGGGGGAGGAAGGAGTGGGCCTTTGGACAGGTGTCCTCCCCCCACTGCTCTTGGTTACCAACCTTTGAAAACAAGCAAACTTTCCTTCCCACCAGTCTTGCCTCTTTGTTGGCTTTTGAGCTGTGAGCACCTGGACCCGGTTTCAAGAACGGATTTTGGCGCCAACAGGAAGCTGCGTTTCTCGCGGTATCTCGCTCCCGAGGTTTTCCCAAGTGGAGCCACCGCCATGATGACAGCTGGGGGGCCTGTGAGAAGCCTGTTGCTCCTGGCTCACTGGCCGCAGGAGTGGACTTGAGGGTCATTCCTAGCAGCTGCCAAAGCTTTGTTTCTGGGATCCTCCCTGCTTCTCCCCTGCTCAGCCCTGGCGGCCAAGGTACGCTTTCCTCGGCGGAGTGGGAAGACGCCTCTGGACTGGGAAGACGCCTCTGGACGAGCGGGCAGTAAGTCCACCGGTGTGCACCCAGCTAACTTCTGCTTTGAGCACCAAGTGTGCTGTTTGGGCATTTTTGCCAGTCGGTTCTGACGTGTGTCTGCCATCGAGGCCCATTTGTGTCGACAAGTGTTTGTCTGGGACTCCTTATGGGTCCTCCTTTGGAGGGCTTCTGACAGTTCTGTCTTCCGGTGTGTGAGCGCGTATTCCATTTGTGGGATTGGTATTCTTGCTGCCTTTTGTAAAATGAGGAATTCAGGTTCAACTCAGAAAAACTTAAGCTATGAAACCATGACTAAAAAAAAAGAAAGATGACTTTTTGCCCATGTATTATTTATGCTTTGGAGAAAATTGGCTAAGATGAAACTTTAAAAACTCCAAAACTGGTTCTTTTGTGCATACGCAATTAAAGAAAGTTAGGTTGATAAAATATTGCTTTCAGAATTCTGACCCTGAGAGAACAGAAATATGACTAAGAGAAAGCTTGACGTTAACTCTTATCATGTCCTTAAAATGCAAACTACCCACTTTGTGGAGACTTCAGCTTTGAGTTAATAAGTAAAACTACAAGCCAAGAAAACAAAAGAGAGGAAAGAGGGCTAGGTTTATTAAACACACATCTTGTACCATAAAAGAGACATTGTGTTATGAAAACAATATATTTCTTAGAGTTTATGAAATATGTTCTTAAGTTTGCCAGTCAGAAAGTTCTGGTATAACCGTTCAGTTACTTGTTTCTTGGTTTTGGTAGGTTTTCAAGGGTTGAAAATTGTAATATGTACAAATGACAAGGGAAGCATTTCACTGTGTGAAGGAAGTAGGGTATGTGCTGCCAGCAAGAGAAGTTATAAAGACTGAAGATATGTTTGTTGAGAAAAAAAAAGAATAATTTTTTCCTGGGGCTGGTGGCTTATGTATAGGAAAATAAGGGATAAATTAATATGGATCAAAAAAGTGATAAAATGTTTGTGAAAAAGGAACTTGGAGAAAAAATTCTGTGCATTGTCAGAATTAAGATTAGATTGAATTTAATTAGGTAAGTAAATTAATTTTGTTATTAACAGAGAAATGATGCAAGACAATTTTGTTTTCTCTGTTAAGAGAACAAAAGTTCTCCTGGAATATTGAGCTGCTTTTGATAAGATTGTAAGTTTGTTTCTCTAGCTAACTTTGAGTTTTCCAGAAGGCCCTTGAGTCATCTCAGAAAAAAATATTAGTAAAAAATTTGTTAAACTCTAATGAAAAGATTTTATTGTTTTACTTTTGACTCCAGTTTTCAGGATAAAGAAATTGTCTAGTGAAGTTGTCAAAGTATAACTGCTTATAATGTGTATCACTGCTGGCTTTATGTTTATGGCTTAAAGCACATTTCAGAGCTGACCATGCTCTGCATGTAGCCCCCTCCCTCTGCCTATAAAAGCTCTTGCTGACTGATCGTCAGTGGTTGGGGATTTAGCCTTTGGACAGAAGTACACCCAATCTCCTGTTGCCAGCCTCTGAAATAAATCTAACTTTCCTTTCCACCATCCTTGCCTCTTTGTTGACTTTTGAGTGGTGAGCAGCCAGACCCACTTTCGGTAACACAAGTATGTAGTTGTTTCTTGGATGTCCCCTCTTAGTTTGCATTCCACTCAGTTATGTCACTTGTCAGCCTTAATGATGAAAGCTAAAATGATGAAAACCTAACTTTGCTTTTCATATTAACACAAAGTATATTTAGCACAACTTTTAGATTCACTGACCTTTCCAGAAATGTATCTATCATGTAAATCCATGGAAGATTGCCCTTTGTTTTGTTCATAATTTTACAAAGACATGTTCTCCATTTTGAAATATCATGCTCCTAACTGCAATGTTGGTTCTGGTGTTTCAATACCAAACAGTCAGTTTTGTAGCTCTCAAACTGATGTGGATTCTAATTTAAGTAAACATGTGGCTCTTTCATTATAAACTACTTTCTTTTTCTCTCTCCTTTATTTATAGGTAGGGTTTCTTGGGTTTTTGTGTTTTTTTTTTTTGTAACCTATGAGTATCAGGAGCCTGATATTCATCTTTGTGGCACTGATTCTAGGAGGGTTGTGAACCACTATTTAGGACAGTGCAGGTTCTCAGGATTGCAATGAGATTATAATTATAATGATAGTTATTATTTATTAGGGCTTCCCTAATCGCTCAGTTGGTAAAGAATCGCTTGCAGTGCAGGAGACTCCGGTTTAATTCCTGGGTTGGGAAGATCCCCTGGAGAAGGGATAGGCTACCCACTCCAGTATTCTTGGGCTTCCCTCATGGCTCAGCTGGGAAAGAATGCCTGCAATGCGGGAGACCTGGGTTCAATCCTTGGGTTGGGAAGATATCCTGGAGAAGGGAATAGCTGCCCACTCCAGTATTCTGGCCTGGAGAATTCCATGGACTGTATAGTCCATGGGGTCACAAAGAGTCGAACACCACTGAGCGACCGTTTACTGGGTTGTGTTCCATGCACCAAAGCAGTATGCTGATCACTTTGCAAATATCTTCTCATTTGATTTTCACAATAAATATTTCAGATAGGCAAACTTTTTATCTCCAGTATTACAAATGAGATAAGTGAGCCTACAAAAGTTAAATACTTTGGCCAATATCATTAGTAAATGCAGTTGGCACTCCATACCTGCAAATGCAGAACATGGCGATGTAGAACCTACAGGTGCAGAAGGCAGAGTTCACTAAGCCATTTTATATAAGGGACCTGAATATTCACTAATTTGGGTATCCACAGGGGTCCTGGAACTAACCCCCTGCAGATACAGAGGGAGGACAGTAACAGCACCGTTTGAATACAAATCTACTTGACCTCAGAGCCGGGGTGCTTACCTGCCCAGGTAAACCACTGATTTAGAAAAGATTACTGCACTGGCTGAGGGAACAACCAAAGGCTGCTGCTGCTGCTGCTAAGTCGCTTCAGTCGTGTCCGACTCTGTGCGACCCCACAGACGGCAGCCCACCAGGCTCCCCCGTCCCTGGGAGTCTCCAGGCAAGAACACTGGAGTGGGTTGCCATTTCCTTCTCCAAGGCATGAAAGTGAAAAGTGAAAGTGAAGTCGCTCAGTTGTGTGTGACTCTTAGTGACCCCATGGACTGCAGCCTACCGTCTCCTCCGTCCATGGGATTTTCGAGGCAAGAGTACTGGAGTAGGGTGCCATTGAGGTCACATTCTGTATGTCTGAATCATCATTGCTTCCAATACAGCAAAACCAGTCTCCCAATTTCAGGAGAGGAGGCAAGGCTCAAACATATCAGAAAAGACAGAAAGAAGAGCTGTATAGAGTTAACAACTTAAACTATATCTACTGCTTCTTCCATTTGAACAGTGAAAATGCTACAAAAGTCTCCAAGGTCAACATATCCTCTGTTCAGCTTTTCTTCATGAGCAACTTCATATATTCATGCAAAACCTTTGACCTCTAAGAAGCCAGCAGCATTGATAATTATATCTCAAAAACAATTCTTTATGTGGTACCCACTCTATAATGGATTCAGAGACATGAATAAAACATCTTAATTTTCAAGTATTTCTTTTTAAATTAATATTTGAAAGAAAAAATGTCTTGTAAAGAAAGGAGATTTTTGTCAGGTGTGCAGCTCTTGCATAGAGGGATAGAGTTTTCATGGCCTGTCTTGTTAAAAATGTTCTAGTACCCATCTGATGCACACTTATTTATGGATTTTAGACTAAAAGCTCTTTTTTGCCAGTTTTCTTCACAAGCACTTATCTCGACATCCTCATTAGGTGATTTTTCTCTTTTCTTTTTTGTTGAGGCCTAGCCATGCCCTTGGTACTCTCTTTTGTTCCTTGCTGCAAAAGGAATGGTTTTAAAGCCTCCCTCTCCAACAGTCCCACCTTTTTTTTTTTCCCCTTTGTAATTAGCCTTATTTGAGGACCAGAGAAGCAAAAGACTGGAAAGAAATAAAAAAACTGTTGAACAAAAGACGACGTTCTTTACCCCTACCATATGCTGTATAGTTCATGTGCAACCTGGGTCAGATGACTCACATGTATGCCTTTAAAATGGAAAGAGAATGAAAAAAGAAAGAACAAGAAAAAGCACTGACTTTCTCAGCAGCCGCATTGGCATAAACAGCCTGGGAGTAAATGTCACGGTGAAGGAGAATAATACATCCTTACCTTCACTGCAGAAGTAACTCACTTTAAAACCAAAGAACGTGATGAAACTACGTACCTGGTCACAATGCTTGCAGACAGTCATTTGAAATCCCTTAATATTAATTTTCTTTACTTGAAAGGAGAGAAACACTTTTCTTTTTTAAAACTCCTGGCATGTTTTCTCATTCGAGCCCCATGAAAATGGACTTGTTCGCTAGTTCCTTTAAAATAGGTTCCTAAAAACGGTTTCAATGCAGTGGTGATCAATGAAACGTTTTTCCTGCCTCCTGTTTTCTTATATCATTAGTTAAGAGGACCAATGGATTTATGCTTTCTTTGTCTCTAGAAGTAAAACTCTAGCTTTCAAAATATTAAAATTCATAAATGCTACTGGCTATTGGGGCTGGAATAATGTTATTTCTTAAAACAAAAAGTTTTTTGTACCAATAGAATTCAGAAAAAAGACCATCAAAGGTAGTTTTAATGAGGCAAATGTTACAGTGTATGAAGACTCAGGGTTCCAAAGATGTAGCTCTCAAGAAACCAACTTGTCTTCCTCCCCACTCTACCCTCTAAAATAAACACCTTAAGTTTATCAGAATATAGGCTTTGATTTTTTGTTTGTTTGTTTTCCGTTTTCATTGGGCAAGTACCAACAGGAATGCAGAGAACACTCTATCTGACAATTTTTTTTATTGGAATATAATTGCCTTACAATGTTGTGTTAGTTTCTGCTGTACAGCAACATGGATCAGCCATATGTATACGCATATTCCCCTCTGTCTTGCACCTCGCTGCCACCCTTTCATTCCACCCATCTATGTCATCACCGAGCACTGAGCTGAGCTCTCTGTGCTGTGCGGCAGTTTCCCACTAGCTAGCTGTTGTACAGTGATAGCGTGTAAACGTCACTGCTGCTCTCTCAGTCCATCCCACCCTCTCCTTCCCACCCTGTGTCCACAACCATTCTCTGTGGCCTGCAACTCTATCCCTGCCCCACAAGTAGGGTCATCGGTACCATTTTTCTAGATTCCATGTGTACCCTGATGTTCATATCGGCACTGTTTGCAATAGCTCAGAACATGGAAGCAACTTAGATGTCCATCAACAGATGAGTGGGTAAAGAAGTGGTACATATATACAATGGACTATCACCCGGGCATAACAAGGAATGAAACTGAGTCCACTGTTGTGATGCAGTTGAATCTAGACCATGTCATAGAGGGTGAAGTAAGTCAGACAAAGGAAAACAAAATATCATATATTAAATGCATATATATGGAATCTACCTGAAAATTTAAGGAGAGTTAGGGGAGTAGAGTACAGTTGACCCCCCCATCACAGGAGTTGGGGTGCTGACCCTCTACACAGTCAAAACCTGAGTATAACTCACTATCCTCGGTTCCCTGGTATCCTTGGAGTCAACCCACTGCAGACCATATAGATTGTAATATTTAGTACTGAAAACAATCTGTATGTAAGTGGGCCTGTACAGCTCAAATTGTGTTACTCAAGGATCAGCTGTGTTTATAAAGGTGTGAAAGGGGTTTAGGAAAATCATCCACACACAGTATTGGTAACCACTGTCATCCTCGGGACTGAAACAGCACAAGGAAAGAACCATTACCCAAACCTATGAAACACTCTGGCTTTTTGAAGAGCCTTGCAGCCAGCCCAGAATGACCTGGCAATGCAGAGGTGAGAGGAGCCCACACCCTACCCTGCCCACTTCCTGCCCCTGATTTTCTGCAGGGGCTGCCCGTAAGCTACGCCAGTGGGAAACCAGAGTGGGGAGGAAGCTGTTGGTGCCATCTTGGTGCAGACCCAGGGGCAGTGAGGCAGGAGGGCACAGGGAAGCGACCTCAGATAAGTACCTTTCTCTCTCCACTTTTTGCTACAAGAGACAGGCATCCCTTCCCCTTGAACTTTCTTTTCCTCGTACAAGAAATCAGTTACATGGAATGCTTTTATTTTGTGTGAACCACTTTTTAAAAGTCTTTATTGAATTTGTTATAATATTGCTTCTGTTTTATCTTTTGGTTTTTTGCCTGCGAGGCATGTGGGATCTTAGCGCCGCCACCAGGAATGGAACCAGCACTCCTTGCATTGGAAGGCAAAGTCTTAATCACTGGACTGCCAGAGAAGTCCTTCATGGGACTCTTTTAAAGAAACAATTCGAGACAGCAAACTTGGTCCTCTTAATTTTGTTAATAGACCTCAAAGAGCTCAAAATACCTGAAGAAAGATCATTGCACCTTCTTCACCTGCTGTTGAGCAGAAAGTAATTAATGAACGTGGTCATTTTGCTCAGCAAATATTTATTGAGTACTAAGCAAGTGCAAAACAGGGCACCGTCTGAGAACCGTAGACGACCAAGAGTCAGATGAGGACCCATGTCCAGGGCATCTCTGGATCCCTGGCATCCATTTCTGCTTTCTCCTCGAGCACATACTCAGGCACAAGTTGGTAACCACGACCCAGGCCTTCTATCAGCACATTCTTGTCTTCTACTCTGTGTGACAGGCTCAGGGCAGATTAGCTACTGAAGATAGACCAGTAAGAGTCTTGTTTGGGACTGTTTTGCCAGATTCATCAAGAAAGAGATGCTGTTTCAAAAGGAATTTTTCAGTGAAAAGGATGTGAACAAAAGCCTATGAGAAGGAAGAGGCCCCG
Source organism: Giraffa tippelskirchi (assembly GCF_054371585.1). NCBI lineage: Eukaryota > Metazoa > Chordata > Mammalia > Artiodactyla > Giraffidae > Giraffa > Giraffa tippelskirchi. The sequence continues at coordinate 2,600,542 of NC_137283.1, forward strand.
CTGAGAAAAGCAGAGCTCAGGAGAGAAGGAGGTGGAGGCCCTGGACCACCATGCCTGAAGCCTGCTGGACTCGGAGTCCTGAGATAACACTTGTCTTGTTTTGCTTAAGCTGTGGTTGTATCTCTTATAACAGGATGAGTCTTGACTCATACATTATCCTCAAGAAGTTTGTGTATAACAGGGAAGATCAGTGTGTAAATAAAACACTAAATATAAAGTTGGAAATAATATTTTTTAAAAGATAAAGACTTCAGGGAACCCAGGTTTACTTACAGAAGTAATTATCTGAACAATCAAGGAAATTAAGATGCCATTTGAATTGGGCCCTGAGTCACAGATAAAATGGGACTTGTTGGTTTTTAGGGGTGAGCACATAGACAAACAGACATATGAAACGATATACTCCAATACACTTCCAAATGTTATCCATGGTAATCCTGGGAGTTGGGATTGGAATTGAGCTTCCCAGGCAGCACTACTGGTAAAGAACCTGCCTGCCAATGCAGGAGACATAAGAGACTCGGTTCAATCCCTGGGTCAGGAAGATCCCCTGGAGGAGAGCATGGCAACCCACTCCAGTATTCCTGTCTGGAGAATCCCATGGACAGAGGAGCCTGGTGGGCTACAGTCCATGGGGTCACAAAAGAGTCAGACACAACTGAAATGACTTACATGCAGGCAGGGAATTGGAATGGAAAAGGTTTATTTTTAATTGCTTGGTTTGGGCTACAATTTTCATTTTCTCTTTTGTATTCCTTAAATTTGTTACAGCTAGCATGTGTTACTTCTGTAGTCTTCTTAAAAAGAAAAAGTATTCAGAAATTTCCTTGAGTTCACCGTACAGACCTGTGAGCAGCTACAATAAGCCCCCTGTTGACTGTGATCTGACAAAACAGCGTGCTGAGGAAGGGGGACAGGAAGGCAGAAACAGAACAGGGATATGAATTATGGCAATTTATTGTAATAACTTTAAAATAGCTTTAAAATGTGATGGGATACTTTCATCATTTCTTCCTCCACCGAATGTGATTTGTCCTAGGCCAAATTCAAGTGTGATGTTGGTAGTAATTAAAATTTAATCTGTTTTCACACACACACACACACACACACACACACACACACACACACACACACACACACACACACACACACACACACACACACACACACACACACACACACACACACACACACACACACACAAGATCTACCAGATGGATGGTTCTCTGCTTTTGTTGACTGAGTAACAACCAGAATGGAATGATGAGCAGGAAGAGGAGGAGGATGTAGTCTGTCATACATGGGAAACACATCGCCTGTTCAGGAGCCCTGTAAATTGTCTACTTCTAAAACTTATACTTTGCAAGCAAGGAAACTGACCCTTACCCTGGGTCAGGTAACAAGCATGTGAAACTGAAAGTCGCTCAGTCGTGTCCGACTCTGCGATTCCATGGAATTCTCTGGGCCAGAATACTGGAGTGGGTAGCCTTTCCCTTCCCCAGCAGATTTCCCCCAACCCAGGGATCGAATCCAGGTCTCCCGCATTGCAGGCAGTTTCTTTACCAGCTGAGCCACCAGGGAAGCCCCAGAATACTGGAGTGGGTGGCCTATCCCTTCTCCAGCGGATCTTCCCAACCCAGGACTTGAACCGGGGTCTCCTGAAGTACAGGCAGATTCTTTACCACTGAATCAGGGCATCAGGGAAGCCCTGATAAACAAGCATGTAGGGACTAAGATCTGACTCATACAGTCCTGGTCCAGGGCTCCTAATACACGGCTTCTCAACTTGAACAATGATGGATGTTCTCTGTATATACTAACATCCTTAAAGAATTAGATGCCCTAGCCTGACTACAAATAAGAAAGTGAGAAGTAAAAGTTGCCACTATTTCACACTCATCCTCCACAATCATCTGGTGTACAGCTGGCAGAGGTCAGGGGTACATGTACGCCCATAATCTTGACTTCAGCATCACACTAATTCAGAGATAGTCAGGACATCTAGCTTGCTTCTGGGACAGTGTATCTACTGCCCTGTGCCAGGCAGGATGTGATCTACCGATATTCTAATGCTGAAGTGAGACAGCTCAAGCAACAGCTGATTGCACTCCATGAGAGCCACTAAAATCCAACAGCAGGTGTAGTCACCAGTTTTGACCACAGTGATGGCAATAAGGAGACTTTCTGTTAAAGGGACAAGAGAGCAGATGCCTGGCACCAGGCACTGGAAAAAAAGCAAGACAGTTTTAAACAAGTACCGCATGCGGTGACTCATTAGATGTTGAGAGCTAATAAGAGGCTGCAGGTTTTAGCACTAATGCTGTGGGCAGCAGGATCTCCTAACATCTACAAATTGAAGATGAATCAGGAGGTGGTGATAAATCCGGCGCTGATGCCTGGTGTGTAGAACTGTTATATTTTTAGGATAAAGGCAAAGATGTAAAAATCCAAGAGAGTGAAGAGTGAAGCAGGTATGTTGAGAGATCTGCATGCTTGTGTATTCATTCATTCACTGAGCAAGCGCAATGCCCCGGTAGCATCTAGGTACAATGAGCCAGATAAAGATTACAGAGTGTGGGGGTGTTGGCGTCATAGAAACGCAGGACACGATGAGGGCGTGGCTTAGGGAAGTGAAACAATTCCAGTGGAGGTGCCAACCCCGGTCAAGAAGAAGGAAAGGTGTGATAATGAAAGAGGAAGGGAAGTCCCACCAGGAGGGGCTATAAGACGGACTAGAGCTGGCAGGAGCCGGATGGTTAGGGAGGATGAAGAGGCAGACGGGCCCAGATCCTTATGCTCCATACAAAAGCATCTCTGTTCTTCCAGACAGGAGAGTTATTTGCGTAGCTACCATTTCTAAAAGGCAGCCAGCTAAGCAACGTGTGTGTTTTGAGAAACTGCTCCCAGTCATGGCTTGTCATTGGTGGAGGAACTCAGACAGTGGACCTGCAGAAGAAGTACCATGCCAACTGCTGGGGAGGAGTTGCAGGAGGCTGTGATGGAAGTGGGTGAGTGAAGGGTGGGGGAGCCTTGGACATCCACCATGGCGGCTCTTGTGGAGGGAATATTTGAAGTCTCAGCAGTGGCAGGCTTCCCAGGAGGCACTAGTGATAAAGAACCCAGCTGCTAATGCAGGAGATGTAAGAGACGCAGGGTCAATCCCTGGGTTGGGAAGATCCCCTGGAGTAGGAAATGACAACCCACTCCAGTATTCTCCCAGTATTGTCCTGGGAAATCCCATGGACAGAGCCCATGGGGCCACAAAGAGTCAGACGTGACTGAGCACCCACACACACTCAGCAGTGAGAAGGGAGGCCTGTGAAGGTCGGGAGAAGCATTCCAAGCAGAAGGACAGCCAACTCCTTGAGACAGAAACCAGCAGGCATGTGTTTACCACCCAGAAATGGGGCCCATGTGGCCAAGAGGGAGGTTGGAGGGAGGTTTAAGGGATATGATGTGGGAAAGGTGAGGAAGACCAGGGGAAACTTGAAGGAAGAGAATCAGATGTCCAGGTTGGCCCCAAGTAAACCGAATTACCACTCTGTAGCCCAGTGTAACCGTAATAACAGCCTCCCTCCCTCTCTAATGCTTATGGACTAGGGCACGGAGGTGAGATTTGCCATTCAGATGACTTTGTTTATAGTCCCTTTCCATGTAAAAATGTCTCCTACCGTAGTTGGCACTTACAGCTGGCTTTAATGAGACTCAAACAAAAGACTGCTATCAAGGGACTTCCCTGGCCATCCAGGGGTTAAGACTGCACTTTCAGTGCAGGGGGTGAAGGTCCAATCCCTGGTGGGGGAACTAAGATCCCACATGCCGCAGGGTGCAGCCAGAAAAAAAAAAAGAAAGAAAGACTACTATCAAATACGGAGGCAGGAGACTGAGAATAAGAACACAGACTTCAGAGCAAGACAGGCCGATATGAGTCCTGACCCTTCATGTGCTTTGTGACCTCAGGTAAATTACTTAACTTCTCTAAGCCTTTGATTTATCATCTGCAAAGTAGAAACAATAATAACTACCTGGTTGCCTTTAAAGCATTAATAGCAGAAAGGCAAAGCATTGCTTGGTGCAGAGTACTTCAATATCATAAACATAAACAATGCATGCAGGCTAAGTCACTCAGTCATGTCCAAGTCTTTGCGACCCTATGGACTGTAGTTCTCCAGGCTCCTCTGTCCATGGATTCTCCAGGCAAGAATACTGAAGTGGGTTGCCATGCCCTCCTCCAGGGGATCTTCCCGACCCAGGGATTGAACTCACATCTCATACATCTCTTGTTTCTTTAACAGCATTTCAAAAAACCAATACTACCTGACAAAGAGATTTTCAAATTATTGTCAACATCACTTTTTGTACTTCGCATTGAACCTCTGCTGAAAACAATACATTCTCCCCCCTCCCATAGTAACACACTTAATATGCACATGGAATTTTGCAGCAACATTTATTGAATGGGGGCGCTGAATAATTTTTGAGAAGCCATTGAGGGATTCCTTTTTCTTTTAAGTCACTTTTAAAAATTTATTTATTTGGTTGTGTCAGGTCTTAGTTGCAGCTTTCAGGCTCTCTAGTTGCGGGGCTCGGGCTCCAGAGCGTACTGGGCTTAGTTGCTTGATGGCACGTGGGGGTGTTAGTTCCCTTACCAGGGATCAAAGCCGAGTTCCCTATGTTGGAAAATAGATTCTTAACCAGTGGACCACCAGGGAAGTCCCAAAGACTCCTTTTAAAACAGAAATTGAGCTGAATCACAGAACTGTAATTCATCTTCTCCCCCACCCCACCCCAGCCCCGGTATCCCAACTTTCCTGGCAAGGTGACCCAATCTCCCCTCTGAGGCTCACATGCCTTCTCTAACACTGGTCTAACCAGCCTCACTAAACAAACAGGTCATAAGTGGTCGTCACAGCAAGGGAGGGGTTACACAGCTTCACAAAAGAAAATTACTGAAGAAAATTATTGAAAGTTCTCAGCAATCACTACAGAAATGTTTTTCCTGTAATGATTTTAGTCCTGAAAAATCTGCACAGGTCTGACTACTCCTGAAATATGTATTCACACAGTCTCCTTCACACCTGCAACCAGGGTGAGGAGACCCAAATCTTTTTGATTTATTGCTGGAACCAAGAGACTGGGCCCACGCCCTGGTTGAGAAGCTGAGATCCCACCAGTCACGTGCCCTGCCCCCTCCAAAAGAGTGACCAGGAACACAAACACTTAGCCACATCTAACAGGACAACCTTTCTCAAAAATCTTGAGTAGCAATTACACTAGCTCTAAAATGACATTTTTCACAGACATTGTATTAGTTTTCTAGGGCTGCCATAACCAAGTGCTATACACAACAGAACTGTATGTTCTCACAGTTCTGGAGGCTAGAAGTTCAGGATCAAGGTCCGAGTAGGGGTGGTTCTTTCTGAGGGAGAACTTGCTCCCAGCCTGTCTCCTGGCTGCTCGCAGTTCTCTGGCATTGCTTGGCTTCTAGATGCAGGCTTATCTCCTGCACTTTTGTCTTCACATCTATGTGGCCTTCTTGCTGTGGGTCTGTCCCTCACCACTTATTATTTTTATAAGAACACCAGTTCTATTGGAGTAGGGGCTCACCCGCTCCAGGATGACCTCATTTTACCCTAACAAGTCACACTGCAACAACCCTATTTCCAAATAAGGTTACATTCTGAGGTGCTGGGGTTAGGACACCAATGTATAAATATGGGGTGACACAATTCAACCCATCACAACACTGAAATGAATCTCCTTATTTCACAGTTATTTATGCCCTCTCCAGAAAGAGATTCCATTTGAACTTTTCTAGTTTAGAAAAATGTGGACGAGTACCTTCTTCAACTTGATAAAGAATATCTACTAAAAAATCTATAGCTAATAGCCAGTTCAAAAAGATACTTCATGGTGGAAAAACTCTTAAGTTTTCCCACTAAGATCAGGTACAAGATAAGGATGTTCCCTCTTGCCACTCCTTTTCAACATTATACTGAAAATTCTAACATGCAATAAGACATAAAAGGGTATATATGTATGTATATATAAAGGATATATATAAAATACATACACATATAGAGAGAGAATGAAAAATAAAACTTTTTTGTTTGAAGATGATATGACTGACAGTGTAAAATAATCCAAAAGAGTCAACAAAAACCTATAGGAACCAATAAGTGATAATAGTCAGGTTGAAGAATACAAGATTAATATGCAAGAGCCAATCACTTTCCTATATACCAGCAATAAACAGGTGGAATTGGAAATTAAAAACACAGTGCCGTTACACTAACACCCCCTAAAATGAAATACTTTGGTATAAATCTAACAAAATACGTACATGAGCTATATGAGAAAAACTATAAAACTCTGATGAACAAAATCAAAGGAAAACTGAATAAATGGAAAAATATTTCAAGTTAGTGGATATGAGGACTTATTAAGATATCAATTCTTTCCAATTTGATGTATAGAATGAGTGCAATCCTGGTCAAAATCCCAGCTCGTTATTTTGTGAACATTGACAAACTGGTTATAAAGTGTATATGGAGAGGCAAAACATTCAGAATAACCAATATAATATTGAAATACAAAATACTGTAGAAAGGAGAAAATTAAAAAAAGGTGAATCATGACCCAAAGGAAAATAAGAAAGACAAAAATGTTAGAGTATCAAACCCACCCATCTTCAAGTCTTACTTTAAAGCTACAGTGATCAAGACAGTGTGGTATTGATGAAGGAATAGACAACTAGATCAATGAAACAGAATAGAGAGCTCAGAAATAGACCCATATAAATATAGTCAAGTAATCTTTGACACTTCAGGGCAAATAGATGAGGAAACAATGGGAACAGTGTCAGACTTTATTTTTTTGGGCTCCAAAATCACTGCAGATGGTGACTGCAGCCATGAAATTAAAAGACGCTTGCTGCTTGGAAAGAAAGCTATGACCAACCTAGACAGCATGCTAAAAAGTAAAAACTTAACTTTGCCAACAAAGATGCATCTAGTCAAAGCTATGGTTTTTCCAGGAGTCATGTATGGGTGTGAGAGTTGGACTATTAAGAAAGCTGAGCGCCGAAGAATTGATGCTTTTGAACTGTGGTGTTGGAGAAGAGTCTTGAGAGTCCCTTGGACTGCAAAGAGATCCAAGCAGTCCATCCTAAAGAAAATCAGTCCTGAATATTCATTGAAAGGACTGATGCTGAACCTGAAACTCCAATACTCGGGCCACCTGATGCGAAGAACTGACTCATTTGAAAAGACCCTGATGCTGGGAAAGATTGAAGGCAGGAGGAGAAGGGGACGACAGAGGATGAGATGGTAGGATAGCATTACCAACTCGATGGACATGTGTTTGAGTAGGCTCCAGGAGTTAGTAATGCACAAGAAAACCTGGTGTGCTGCAGTCCATGGGGTTGCAAAGAGTCAAACATTGACTGAGCGACTTAACTGAATCTTTGACAGGAGAGCAAAGGCAATATACAGTAAAGATACTCTTTCAGCAAATAATGGCAGAACAACTGGACTTGCACATCTAAAAAATAAGCATAAAAAAGTAAAATTAGACACAGACCTTACACCCTTCACAAAAATTAATTCAAATCAGATCATAGACCTAAATGTGAATTGCAAAGCTGTAAAACTTCTAGAAGATTATATAAGAGAAATGACTTTTCAGATAGCAGCAAAGAAATAATTGGTAAGTTAGATTTCATTACAATTCAAAACTTTGCTCTGTGGAAGATGTTTTCAAGAGAACAGAAACACAAGCTACAGACTGGGAGAAAATATTTGCAAAAGCCAACTGTTACCCAAAATATACAAACAACTCTTAAGCCTCAACAATAAGAAACAAGCAACCTGATTTTAAAACTGGACCCATAAATCTTAACAGACTCCTCACCAAAGAAGATATATAGATGACAAGTTAGCATATGAAAAGATGCTCCATATCATATGTTATCATGGAAATGCAAGTTAAAACTATGAGCTACCACTATACAGCTATTAAAATAGCAAAATCCAGAATACTGACAACCTCAAATGCTGGTGAGGATGTGGAGCAACAGGAACTCTCATTCATAGCTGGGGGATGAAAACTGGAAGAGCCATTCTTGAAGACATTTGTACAGTTTCTTACAAGAATAAGTATACTCTGAAACAATTAAGCAATTATGCTCCTTAGTATTTACCCAAAGGAGTTGAAATTAAAACCTGCAAGTGGATATTTATAGTAGCTTAATTCATAATTGTTAAAAACTGGAAACAATCAAGATGTCCTTCAGGAAGTGAGTGGATAAACAAACTCTGGTTCATCCATTCAATGGAACATTATTCAGGAATAAAAAGAAATGAGCTATCAAACCATGAAAGGCCATAGAGAAACCATAAATGCATAAGTGAAAAAAATTTGAAAAGGATATATATTGCATGATTTCCACTGTGTAGTGATCTGAAAAAGGCAAAACTATGGAAATAGTGAAAAGATTGGTGGTTGCCAGAGACTGGTTGAGGATAAAGAGATGAACAGAGCAGTAAAAATACTTTGGGTACCATAATGAATACATCACGGTCCAAACCCATAGAATGTACAACACGAAAAGTGAGTAGTAAGGTAAACTACGGACTTGGGGTGACTATAATGTACCACCCCGCCCTCTGCCCCGGGGTGGCAGGGTGGGGGGGTCGGAACTTGATAGTGGGGGAGGCTCTGTTTGTGTGAGGTCAGAGGTATACAGGAAATCTCTGCCTTCCCCTAAAATTTGCTGTGAACCTTAAACTGCTCTAAAAGTATCGCCTTAATTTTTAAAAACTGAGTCTTTAAAAAAGTTCTTACAGCTACTTGTCATTCCTGTTTAAAAAGATATTTCCTTTGAAAACGTTATGCCTTGTTAAAAAATATATACAGCGTTATACAAAAGAATGAAAAATAGAAAAGCATCTGATGCAGGCCTCCCCGCGGGCCCACCCCTGCCACCACTTGTTCTCCAAGTTGACATCTGAGTCTCAAGGGTAATCAGGAACACGGAATTCCTTCCAAAAATCTCTGTGGCTCAGTAGGAACAACTGTTCCTGTTTATAAGGCACATGGTTTGATGAAGATTACATTTATTTTAGATTAGACTGGGGTCTGGCCCTGTGGTTCCACAAGTCTAAGAATGAAATGACAAATTTAAACAGCTAGTGTTAATGGCACAGCCTGCCCTGCACAGGAGCAGATGCTGTCAGCGCCCCTCCCACATCCGGCGGGCACCGGTTCTACCGGAAGCATCCCCAGCTCCCAGCCAGGCGGCTTTCTTTAGGCCTCACCGGGCATAGGCTGGGAGTAGGGGGCCCGGGTGGGGGTAGGGCAGTGAGCACGCCTGGGAGGAACCCCCAGCACAGCCAGTTGGGGTAACTCTGCTGCTGCTGCTGCTGCTAAGTCGCTTCAGTCATGTCCGACTCTGTGCGACCCCATAGATGGCAGCCCACCAGGCTGCCCCGTCCCTGGGATTCTCCAGGCAAGAACACTGGAGTGGGTTGCCATTTCCTTCTCCAATGTGTCAAAGTGAAAAGCGAAAGTGAAGTCACTCGGTTGTGTCTGACTCTTCGCGGCCCCACCCTAGCGTCCCTAGCCTGGTGAACTTCACCGCCCATCCTTGTGACTTGACCTACAACGTGCCCTTTACTAGCGACCTCCCCTTCTTTCTCTCACTTCCCTTCTTCCTCCGTGTTGCCTGGCTCCTGCCCCTAACTTATGCAGTGTTTTAGGATCCGCTTCCGGGGTAACTTAACTAAGACCATTGTTTTTCCAACACTTACTCTCTTCTTCCTTATTAATGAGAGGTCAGTTTTCCTGGAGTTCCCAGGTTTCAGTTCAAGTTCAAAGACTTCAAGGGAGTCTGTCTCTCCCAAGCCCCAGGGAAGGGACTTACGTTGGTGTAGACCCAGTGCAGGGCTCTGGTTCTCCTACATAAACGGGTGGTTCAGTGAAGATGCTGGGGTGGGGGTGGGGGGCAGGGGGGGACGTCAGGGGGAAGAGCCAACACAGAGGAGGCAGAGCTGTGAGACCCCAGGAGCAGAGGCAGGGCCCTGATCAGATCACACCCAGAGCTGCTCTGCCTCTGGAATTCTTATTCTGGGAAACATTGATAATTCCTGCTGTTTAAAGCAATGAGTCAGGGTTTATTGTTACTCCAGGCAAAAAGCAATCTACTTAGTATATTTTAAGGACTAGAGAATACAAAAGCTACAACCCTTAGAGCGTCAAGAAATCATATGTGGCTGCTAGAACATGAAAAGACAAAAACATATGACACTGAAAGATGAACGCCCCAGGTCGGTAGGTGCCCAATATGCTACTGGAGAAGAGTGTACAAAGAACTCCAGAAACAGTGAATAGACGGAGCCAAAGCAGAAAGGATGCCCGATTGTGGATGTGACTGGTGATGGGAGTAAAGAAAAATATTGCATAGGAACCTGGAATGTTAGGTCCATGAATGAAGGTAAATTGGAAGTGGTCAAACAGGAGATGGCAAGAGTGAATGTCGACATTCTAGGAATCAGTGAACTAAAATGAACTGGAATGGGCGAGTTTAACTCAGATGACCATTATATCTACGACTAGGCAAGAATCCCTTAGAAGAAATGGAGTAGCCATCATAATCAAAAAGAGAGTCCAAAATGCAGTACTTGGGTGCAATCTCAAAAACGACAGAAGCATCTCTGTTCATTTCCAAGGCAAACCATTCAATATCACGGTAATCCAAGTCTATGCCCCAAGCACTAATGCCAAAGAAGCTAAAGTTGAATGGTTCTATGAAGATCTACAAAACCTTCTAGAACTAACACCTGAAAAAAACGTCCTTTTCATCACAGGGGACTGGAGTGCAAAAGTAAGAAGTCCAAGAAACACCTAGAGTAACAGGCAAATTTGGCCCTGGAGTACAAAATGAAGCAGGGCAAAAGTTAACAGAGTTTTGCCAAGAAAACGCACTGGTTATAGCAAACATTCTCTTCCAACAACACAAGAGAAGACTCTACACATGGACAACACCAGATGGTCAATACCGAAATCAGATTGATGATATTCTTTGCAGCCGAAGATGGAGAAGCTCTATACAGTCAGCAAAAACAAGGCCAGGAGCTGACTGTGGCTCAAGATCATGAACTCCTTATTGCCAAATTCAGACTTAAATTGAAGAAAGTTGGGAAAACCACTAGATCATTCAGGTATGACCTAAATCAAATCCCTTATGATTATACAGTGGAAGTGACAAAGAGATTCAAGGCATTAGATCTGATAGACAGAGTGCCTGAAGAACTATGGACAGAGGTTCATGACAGTGTACAAGAGGCAGTGATCAAGACCATCCCCAAGAAAAAGAAATGTGAAAAACCAAAATGGTTGTCTGAGGAGGCCTTACAAATAGCTGAGAAAAGAAGAGAAGCTAAAGGCAAAGGAGAAAAGGAAGGATATACCCATTTGAATGCAGAGTTCCAAAGAATAGCACAGACAGATAAGAAAGCCTTCCTCAGTGATCAATGCAAAGAAATAGAGGAAAATAATACGATGGTAAAGACTAGAGACGGCTTCAAGAAAATTAGAGATACCAAGGGCACTTTTCATGCAAAGATGGGCACAATAAAGGACAGAAATGGTATGGACCTAATGGAAACAGAAGATATTAAGAAGAGGTGGCAAGAATACACAGAAGAACTATACAAAAAAGATCTTCATGACCCAGATAACCACAATGGTGTGATCACACACCTAGAGCCAGACATCCTGGAATGTGAAGTCAAGTGGTGCTTAGGAAGCATCACTATGAACAAAGCTAGTGGAGGTAGTTGAATTCCAGTTGAGCTATTTCAAATCTTAAAAGTTGATGCTATGAAAGTGCTGCACTCAATATGCCAGCAAATTTGGAAAACTCAGCAGTGGACACAGGACTGGAAAAGGTCAATTTTCATTCCAATCTCAAAGAAAGGCAGTGCCAAAGATTTTTCAAATTACCACACAATTGCACTCATCTCACATGCTAGCAAAGTAATGCTCAAAATTCTCCAAGCCAGTCTTCAACAGTATGTGAACCATGAAATTCTATATGTTCAAGCTGGATTTAGAAAAGGCAGAGGAACCTGCAAACATCCATTGGATCATCAAAAAAGCTAGTGAGTTCCAGAAAAACATCTACTTCTGCTTATACTGACTATGCCAAAGCCTTTGACTGTGTGGATCACAGACTGTGGGGAAAATTCTTCAAGAGATGAGAATACCAGACCACCTTACCTGCCTCCTGAGAAATATGTATGCAGGTCAAGAAGCAGCAGTTAGAACCAGACATGGAACAACAGACTGGTTCCAGTTTGGGAAAGGAGTACGTCAAGGTTGTATATTGTCACCCTGCTTATTTAACTTATATGCAGAGTACATCATATGAAAAGCCTGGCTGGATGAAGCACAAGCTGGAATCAAGATTGCTGAGAGAAATATCAATAACCTCAGATATGCAGATGACACCACCCTTATGGCAGAAAGTAAAGAACTAAAGAGCCTCTTGATGAAAGTGAAAGAGGAGAGTGAAAAAATTGGCTTAAAGCTCAACATTCAGAAAACTAAGATCATGGCATCCAGTCCCTTCAGTTGCTTCATGGCAAATAGATGGGGAAACAGTGGAAACAGTGACAGACTTTATGTTTTTGGGCTCCAAAATCACTGCAGATGGTGATTGCAGCCATGAAATTAAAAGAAAATTGCTTCTTGGAAGAAAAGCTATGACCAACCTCGACAGCATGCTAAAAAGCAAAGACATTACTTTGCCAACCAAGGTCCATCTAGTCAAAGCTATGGTTTTTCCAGTAGTCATGTATGGATGTGAGAGTTGGACTATAAAGAAAGCTAAATGCTGAAGAATGATGCTTTCGAACTGTGGTGTTGGAGAAGACTCTTGAGAGTCCCTTGGACTGCAAGGAGATCCAACCAGTCCATCCTAAAGGAAATCAGTCCTGAATATTCATTGGAAAGACTGATGCTGAAGCTGAAGCTCCAATACTGTGGCCACATGATGCGAAGAACTGACTCATTTGAAAAGACCCTGATGCTGGGAAAGATTGAAGGCAGGACAGAGGATGAGATGGTTGGGTGGCATCACTGACTTGATGGACATGAGTTTGAGCAAGCTATAGGAGTTGGTGCTGGGTAGGGAAGCCTGGCATGCTGCAGTCCATGGGGTCACAAAGAGTTGGACATGACTGAGCAACTGAACTGACTCACTAGAACAGTAATCAAGAGCCAAAAGGGGACAGACAGATATCAGGACAAATGATCCAGGGGAAGGGTACGGAGGATGGGGTCGAGTTCACTGAATAAGAGCGGCAATCAGCGCCAGAATGTGCAGGCCTGAGAAGCAGGGCAGTAAGAATGGATAACAAGCTTATCTTCCTTCCTCCTCCCTCCCTCCTTCCTGTTTTCCCTTCCCCCCTTTCTTCTTTCTTTCCCTCCATCGTCTGTGAGCACACACTCTATTCCAGGCACTTCTAGGAACTCAACGCTCAGCAGTGAGCAGGACTGACATGGCCATAACCCTTGGGAAGTTGCACCCAAGAGAATCACTAGCAAGTTGGAGTCCAGCAGTGCATTTTGGAACAAGAAGAAAGTGGACCCATGTGGGGCCTGACTAACACTCCATGGAGGCAATTGGATGCTCTTTCTGCTGCTCTCTTCCCCAAAACATGGACATCTCTACTCTGGGCTTCCAAGGAGCTGAGAATGACTCTAGGCCTCAGCAATATCAGTGACAAAGCATCCGCCAAAGAAAGAAAACTCCAAATCCTCACTGGAGGGCAATGTTTGGTAAAATGGCCCTTTAGAAGAGAAAAATCACTATTTTTTAAAAAAAAATACACCAGTGAGACTGGTGTTTAGCAAATGATATTTTTCCTCAAGTAAAAAACAACCTAAGTTGAAGAAGTCAGGTAAGATCAGCAGAAGAGTTACCTGGAAGTCAGTATTGATAAGTCTGTGCTCACTTGGGGAAAAAGTATTGTGGTATTTTCCCAGGCATGGGAATGGTGTTAGCCAGACACCCATCTGCTATAGCCTAGTGTCAGGAAAACTTGGAAGCAGGGAAGTCTTGACATCTCTCTATCCCTCAGGAAGAAATTATTTTATAACTAAAGGAGAACAGAGACAAAGTGTAAAACTATACTTGTTTCTCTTGGAATTTGTGCCAGAAAAACAGAATCCTGAAGGAATCACTCATTTCTGAGTGTCAAGCTTATAAATTGTTCCAAACATCTCTTAAAAGTAAAGTACAATAATACATACACAGTTTGCTTTATGTAAAGTACCTTATACTTTATTATTTATGAGCCATTGAGATTTACTTAACATGTTTATCATTTATACATTTAACCTGCAACACCCTTTTTTTGGCACTGAGCTATAGATGTCTGAGTTACCTACTATTATTCTGTTTTGTATATGCTCTGCTTTGCTTTCAAACATATCAAAAATATCCACACATTTATACTCTCTTTTCAAGGTAATATGACTGATAATTGTGTTATAAAAATGTGTGATTGTTGCTAAAAATATGTGGTTTTGTGCATGTTATGGAAGCTTAAAGACTATTTTTGATTCATTTATTTATTCATTCATTCAACAAATATTTGTGGAATGCCTATGACAGGCTAGATGCTAGAATCCTGAGCTAGAATATGTCATTATAAGTTTGTAGAAAGTGCTCTTCTGTTGCCTTATATTGGAGCCAGTTAACTGTGAGTTATTAACTATTGTTGTTGTTCAGTTGCCCAGTCATGTCTGACTCTTTGTGACCCCATGGACAGCAGCACACCAGGCCTCTCTGTCCCTCACCATCTCCCGACGTTTGCCCAAGCTCGATGTCTATTGCACCCAGCTATTAATACCAAGATCTAAATAAGAAATCAATACAAGATGACAAAAGTCAAAAAATAGAAGAGAAAGAGCAAGGTCCGATTCAGATACTAAAATTCATAGAATGGAATATACAGGATAAAAATGACCAAGAGAGACCATGAAGACCATGAGGAAATCTGAGAGGCTGGGAACCACAGAAGCTGACAAATAACAAGGAAAGCACTGTCTAGTCAGTGCTTGGTTGGTGTCAGCCAGTTCTCATCGGCAGAGAGCTGTGTTGAAAGGCTTGAGCCTCATCCCAGTCAGCCCTACGAGATCTACCAGGCACTATTTTCCACCACCTGAGCCTCCATCGCTTCATCACAGAGAGTCGATCCCTCTACAGTCTCTGCTTTATGTCCCTCCCAACAGAGTTCTAGTTGCTCCCTAATTCTGAAAGCAGAAGTCCAATACTGTATCATAAGAGACATGACTTGGATTCATCCTAACACAGCACCTGTGGCCCACACTCTTTAGTTCATGACAAAGCAGTCAGCCTGAACACCCTTCTCTTTTAAGATGCAGAGAACAGAACATCACGTCACCAAAGACATCAAGTTAGAAAAAAGAATTAAGACAGCAAAGAACAAACTAGGATAAGCCCCCATGCGTGTGCAAATCTTCACAGGAGAGGGGGGAGGTTGGCAGGCGCGTGCTGAGAGCCCTGGGACCCACAGGACAAACTCTGATCAGTGGTATAGATTCAGAAATTCAGCCTCACTGTTTTTCTCAGAACCAGTCAGGCCTTGTACACCGATTGAAATCAACTATCTAAGCGGAGACAAAAGTATGTATCAGTAGGTCAATATTTACATGTGGTCAAAATCCCTGTAACCTTTCCCAGTCTCAAGAGACTTTTAAAAGCCATCAGGAGTTTTCTGGAAAACCACAGACTAAAAATAACCAAGTACTATATTCAGTATCCTATGATAAAGCATAACAGAAAAGAATATTAAGAAGGAATATATTTATGTCTATAACTGAATCACTTTGATGTACAGCAGAAATTAACATTGTAAATCAGCCATACTTCAGTGTCTAAAAGAACCAAAGTAGAAGAGTCTTGAAAGGTGTGTACTACAGGCAGGGGTGAAGCCTGTGTGTTCTGACCATATTTCATGGCATCCAAGTGTTCATGCCAGGCAGATGGAGCTGTGGGGTCTGAATAAGATGTCTGTTTCAGGATCTACAGTTCTGACTCAGACAAGCACTGTAGTGGATCAGAGCTGACCCAGGGCTGAGTGCTATGAAGCAAGGATGAAGACAAGACCAAAATGGTCACAGGAAGTCTGACTTTGGGGCTATATCCACCAGGCTGACGGCTTCTCCCCTGGCTTCCACTTCTGTTTCACTGATGGGAACCACCCTTAGGACAGCAGAAAGTGGAAGAAGGATGGGATTTTGGCAACAGACCTCAAACATTTTGGTCTAAAGACTCATTTACACTCTTAAAAGATAAGAATTATTATGTCTGTGGATATAAAAAATTAACACAAAAGTTGTGCCCATTGATTTTTACCATATTAGAAGTTAAAACTGGAAGAAATTATATCTGTTGATATAGATACATGATAAAATAGATTGATGTTGATATAGATAATGATACAGAGAAAATTACATCTATTGGGAATTTTTACATTAACTTACTAATGTAGTTGAAAATAATAATTCCAAAATACAGTAAAATAATTAAAATGCTTTACAAAAAATATATTTTTCCAAACAAACAATTTCTGCTCAATCACTCAGTCGTGTCTGACTCTTTGTGACCCCATAGACCGTAGCCCACCAGGCTCCTCTGTCCATGGAATTTCCCAGTCAAGAATACTGGAGTGGGTTGCCATGCCCTCCTCCAGGGGATCTTCCCAACCCAGGGATCCAACCCACATCTCCTGCATTGCAGGCAGATTCTCTACCATTAGCACCACCTGGGAAGCCCAAACAAGTAACAGTTAGTGGTAAAACTTATAGGGTTTACATTTTTGCTAATCTCCTTAATATCTGGCTTAACAGAGGACAGCTGGATTCTCATATCTGCTTCTCCACTCAATCTGTTACCACATCACATCATGCGGTCCCTGAACAACTCACTGTATGTTCCAGACAAAATGAGAGAAAACAACACAAGTAGCTATGAAAGTTCTTAGGATACCAGAGAGTCCTCACACCGCTTTGGAAACTGCTGGCTGAACTATTGATGCTCCTGACTCTCTCCCTTCTAGACGGCAAGTTGGCAGTGGCTGTGCTGCCTGGTTGCACCCGCCGGTGGGTAGCCAGCCCTCTGCACCCATTGTATTTCCCCCTCAGCCCGTCCCTGAGTCTGGGAGTGATGGAGCCTCCCTGGTGTCCGTGCTTCACATGCCCTCTTGGCGGCTTTTAATCTTGCCCATACCTTTGTTTGTAAATAGAACTTTCATTAAACTCTCATCAGTCGTCTTTTTTTTCATGTGTGCACATGGTGGGCAGATTCTAAAGTGGCCCCCACGACCTCCCTTCCTGGTGTTCATGCCTGTGTGCAATGCCCTCCCCTTAAGAATATGGCAAAAGTGTTGGGACATCACTCCCGTGGGTGCATGATGTTATGCAAGACACTTCTCGCTGACAACTGTATCCTAAAGTCTCTCCTTGATGGAGGAAGTGGTCATGTAGGAAAAGTGATCACGTAACTAGGACTACAGGCAGCCTCTGCGTGTGCACATAGCCTCCAGCTAACAGCCAGCAAGAGCTAAATCCCACCCTACAGCCATGGGGAAATGAACTCTGAGCTTCAAAGCTCAGAGCTCCCAGCCACAGGCACAGCAAAGCCACACCTTGATTCCAGTCCTGTGAGACCCTAAGCAGAGGATCTAAGGCTTGGCAAGATTCCTGATCCACAGAAACTGAAATAACACAGGCATGTTGTCTTAAGCTGCCAAGTGTTTGGTAATTTGTTAATAGGTAACTAAAACAGTGCCATTTTCCTCCCAAATCCTTGGCTCATAAACCATCTGTACACTAACTAAAAAAATTTTTATCACTGCTGTCCAATTTTTAGCAGCCTTCCTGGTATTCATTTTCATGTCACATGACAGCTATAAGGGAAGTAACAACTAATAGTACAGAAGAGTATAGTGCACACTTGGAGGTTTTGTTTTTTAAAACTCAGCACCAGTTGACTTCTTTGGGTCAGTAGGATGTAGTATATAAGGTTTACACATGCAAGACTCATGCTTTTAATTCCATAGAAATTTATATTAGTACAATGTACACAAAATAGTTGCGTGTGGCACAATATACAGTGTACATATGGTTTAAAAAATTATAGTATCATATATGACCCACCACCCGGGTCAAAAAACTTGTATTACAAAATCCTTTGATGTTAACTATCTGGGTGTTCATCTAAAAGCATATTTTCTTGCCTCCCCAACCAAGTAACCAGTATCCAGCATTTTGTGCTGATCACTGTCTTACCTTTTGTTGACAGTTATCAACTATATATGTTGATATCTATCATTCTTTTAAATGCCTTTGTGCATCACTCATGCATATAAGCGCGTGTGTGTGAGCTCAGTTGCTTCAGTAGTGTCCGACTCTGCAACTGTTTGATAGACTATAGTTGCCAGGCTCCTCTGTTCATGGGATTCTTCAGGCAAGAATACTGGAGTGGGTTGCTATGCCCTCCTACACGCCCAGGGATTGGGCCTTCCCGACCCGGGGATTGAACCCATATCTCCTGAGTCTCCTGCATTGCAGGCAGATTCTTTACTGTTGAGCCACCGAGGAAGCCATACTTAGTCCGTCAGTTCAGTCATTCAGTCTTGTTCGACTCTTTGTGACCCCATGGACTGCAGCAGGCCCAGCCTCCCTGTCCATCACCAACTCCCAGAGCTTACTCAAACTCACGTCCATCGAGTCGGTGATGCCATCCCACCATCTCACCCTCTGTCGTCCCCTTCACCTCCCACCTTCAATCTTTCCCAGCATCAGGGTTTTTTCAGATGAGTCAGTTCTTACATGTCCCATACATATATACTTACATGTATATATGAATATATGTATGTGTATATGTACACATTACTTAATTATTTTGAGAGGACATTGACTTTTACTCTAAGTGACACCAGAGGTCAGTGGAAAGTGTTGGGCAAAAGTGTGACCTAACTCCGCCCGTATTTTAAGAGGACTACCTGCTTTCAGGTTGCAGATAGACTACAGGGGACCAGGGATGGGGGGAGATCTTTGGAAATGGGGACAACACATACATACATTCATATGTATGCATAAGTATACATATGTGTGGCTTCCTCGGTGGCTTAATGGTAAAGAGGAATGCAGGAGACTCAGGAGATATGGATTCAGTCCCTCGGTTAGGAAGATCCCCTGGAGGAGGGCATGGTAACCCACTCCACTATTCATCTGCAACTTGCTTTTCTTTCTTAATATTATTTTGAGATTCATCCATGTTGCAGGTGTAGCTGTAATTCATTCATGTTTTACTGTGCCTAAACTTGGTTATCCACTCTTCTATCTATATATGTTTAACTTATTTTCAGTTTTTGTTGTGAACAATTTGCTATACACAGGAGCAGGAATTTGTCGACTCCAGTTGTATAGTTAGGAGTGAAATTGCTGGATTGCAGGATGTGTTAACTTGCATCTTTACCAGATAATTCCTCATGCTTCGCCAAAGTGGTTCTGCCACTGGATGCTCTTACAAGCTGTGTGCAAGGCTTCTTCTTGCTCCATATTTTGTTGATGAGTCTAATGTACCTTTAATTATTTTGCGAGGACATTGACTTTTTCTCTAAGTGACAACAGAGATCAGTGGAAGGTGTTGAACAGAAGTGTGACCTGACTCCATCTGTATTTTAAGTGAACTACTGGCTTTCAGGGTGCAGAAAGACTACAGGGAACCAGGGATGGGGTGGTGGGAATCTTTGGAAGTGGGGACAGTAATTCAGGTAGCAGATGGTGTTGATCTGAACCTGAATAACAGCATAAAGTTAAGGAGATATCAAGACTGAGCCACAGAGCTTGCTGATGGACTGACTGTGTGCTGGGGGAGTTGCCAAGGATGGCTCCAACATTTACTGCTTGAGCAGCTCTGAGGGTAGAGATGCCCTTAATCGAACTGGGGAAGGCTGCGTTGGTCAGAGCTGAGTCTCAGAGCTGTTATTTGAGATGTTGGTCAGGCGTCCCATGGACACACTGAGTGGCTGTCATTGAGAGTGGAGCAGGTCCTCCCAGCACTGTGGATGTCCGAGGCTGGATTACCCTTTGTCATGGAGCTCCCTGTGCATCGTTAGATGTTTAGCAGCATCCTTGGCCTCTACCCGCTCAATACAAGTGGCACCCGGGCCCTGCCCTCCCAGTGGTGACAACCAAAAAATTCTGTAGTCATTCCTAAGTATCCTCCAGGTGAGAGGATAAAGGTCCTGCGGTAAGAACCACTGAAATGGAAATGGATTATGAAGACAACCCTGAGCTGATAAATTTGGGAGTCATTAGTATTCAAATGGTATTTAAAGTCATTGAACCAATAGATACCACCAAAGTGTAGGTGTAAAGAGAAGATGTCCAATGGCTGTGGTTGGGGGTAGAGATGCACCAGAATTTTGCAGTCAGAGAGATAAGGAGAAACCAGCAAAGATTTAGCAAAAAGAAACAAATAAGTCAGGTGTGAGGAACCAAGAGAACGTGATGTCCAAGTGGGGAAAAGTTTATCAAAAAAAGAGAATTCAAAAAGACACATGTATTCCAATGTTCATTGCAGCACTATTTACAATAGCCAGGACATAGAAGGAACCTAGATGTCTATCTACAGATGAATGGATGAAGTTATGGTACGATGGAATATTATTCAGCCATAAAAAGGAACGCATCTGAGTCAGTTGAACTGAGGTGGACAAACCCAGAGCCTGTTATACAGAGTGAAGTAAGTCAGAGAAAAGAAATATTGTATATTAACACATATATATGGAATCTAGACAAATGATACTAATGAGCCAATTTGCAGGGCAAGAATACAGACACACATATAGAGAACAGACATGTGGACCTGGGTGGGGGGAGGAGAGGGGGTTGAATTGGGACATTGGGATTGACATATATTCACTACCGTGTAAAACAGATAGCTGGTGGGAAGCTGCTGTGTAGCACAGGGAGCTCCGCTTGGTGCTCTGTGATGACCTAGAGGGAGGGCGAGTGGGAGGGAGGTTCTCGAGGGAGGGGACATATGTATACTTATGACTGAGTCACATTGCGTAATATGGGCAGAAACCAACACAACATTGTAAAGCAACTATCCTCCAATTAAAAAATAAAATTCAAAAAGAATATACAACTGAATTCAACACACCTACTAAAATAGGATTGAGAATTGATCATTTGATTTGCTGTCATGAAAGGTACTGATGACCTTGACATTGTCTGTCTGTAAGTTGCTAAACACATTACTAACTTAACAGCAAGAGACGGGTCTTCTGTCTGTTACCAGCACCATTCCTTTCTCTGTTAAAACAACTAAAACTAAACAAACCAAGCATAAAGCTATTTACTTTTTGTTGATTTTCACAGGTGGCCTTTTGACATATTATGTGATTGGAGCAAACATGTTTCTAATTGATTCCAGAAGTAAAGGAAAATAATTATAGACATAGAGTAGAATTTTTTTTTCAGTGAGCTTTCTGTAAATGGACGGAGCAGAATCAGGCATCAACCAGAGGGAGAACTGGGGTCATGATGGGAAAATGGCAGAGCATGTGTTTATAATGATGAAAAACATAGCAAATTCAGAGGAAAGCTTTGACGACGCAGAGGAGAGAGGAGAAAACTGTTAGAGTGATGCCTTGGGTAGGTGAGAGGGGTCTGAGTCATGCTGTGTTTATTTCAGTGTATTTCATAGATGCTGAGAATGTGACGTTTGCGATCCACACAGCAGGGGCCATATTCTCTGGGTGCTTTCTGTCCAGTGGGTGCTAACAGCTTCTTCCTCAAAGCAGGCGGCCTTTCTCTGACCTGAAGAGAAGATTCACCCCCATCCAAATGTTGGCCTTCCCTCCCTCGAGCACCCTCAGGCAACAACGGATGGGAACTAGAAAGTCCATACCCTGGATCCCTCTCCCTCCGGGAGAAGACAGTCCTAGGGAGGTTCTGTGCCATTCAAGAGCTCCAGAGGGGCTGGGCCCCAGTCCCCCCAGCAGAAGTCTGCTCTTACCTCCTGCTATACTGGCTGATTGCTCTTCCTGTCTCACTTTACTTCCTGGAATCGCTTCCCAGATAAGCTACTCACACCCAAATCCTTGTTCCCGTGTCTATTCTGGGGAAACTCAACCCAGAACAGTGTAAATTCAACCAGCGTCAAACCCTGATAGTGGGAAAGACTGAGGGCAGGAGGAGAAGGGAGCAACAGAGGATGAAATGGTTCGTGGCATCACTGACTCGATGGACATGGGTTTGAGCGGATTCCGGGAGATAGTGAAGGGCTGGGAAGCCTGGTGTGCTGCCGTCCATGTCACATAGAGTCAGACCTGACTTAGCGACTGCACAACAACAAGCCCCACTTACTAGTCAGTGGGACGGTGCTTCTTACAAGCTGTATAGAAAAGTTGTCATCGTGAAGTAACTTCAAACAATGTCTCCGTGCCTTAGCAGATCTCAACTGAGAGTATACTACAGCCCAGAGGAGTATTTATCTTGACTAAAATGGCCCATGTCCATGCTTGAGTGCCACTCGCTGTCGCATCGGTGTGACAGCACTAGACGTCTAGCTTGGATAAGTGGCCCCTGTCCTTTGACAGTACTCCATGGGTCCAGCATTCTGCTCACCACAATTTTCAGCTTCATCAAGGGAAGCCTAAGATGTCTCAGAATTCCCAGAGATTTTCAAACTGTGCTTCATTTGTTCTGTGATGTACTCAGTCTGTCTTGTCCCTTTGAACTGGATTCACCGGGGACATGATTAGATAGCCACTTTGTTTGCGTTTTTGTTGCTTCTGTTGCTTCCTCATCCCCCACCCACCCCAACTCAAACTCATCTTTCATGTAAACATCCCACAGAGTGCCATCAATTAGAAAGAGAAAAACCAATACTGTATATTTGCACATATATGTGGAATATAGGAAAGTGTTACAGAGTATCTTACTTGCAAAGCAGAAATAGAGAACAAACACATGGACACCAAGAGGGGAAGATGGGGTAGGGGAGAACTGGGACATGGGATGGACACATACATACTGTTATGTATGAAACAGGTAACTGATGAGGACCAACGGTGTAGCACAGAGCTTCCCTGGTGGATCAGTCGGTAAAGAATCCACCTGCAGTGCAGGAGACCAGAGTTCAGTCCCTGGGTCAGGAAGACCCCCTGGAGAAGGAATGACAACCCACTCCAGTATCCCTGCCTTGAAAATCCTATGGACAGAGCCTGGTGGGCTAAAGTCCTTGGGGTCGCAAGAGTTGGACATGACTGAGTGACCAAACCACCGCAAAGAGGACCTACTGCACAGCACAGGGAGCTCTTCTTATCAGGGCTCCGTGGGGACCTGCATGGGGAGGAAATCCATATATACATATAGGGGGTGTGTGGATGCATATAGCTGACTCACTTTACTGTGCAGTAGAAAGGCACACAACAGTGTAAAGCAACCATACTCCAATAACAATTTTTAAAAATCCCACAGAAACAAGTTACTATAGTATAAATCCTTACAGATCCATAAGATTTTATTTTCATAGTTAGAGAATAACTGCTAATATTTACATATTGCTTCTTGTGTGCCCCAAATTGTTATAAATGCTTTACATAAGGAGTTTTTTCTTTTCTTTGCGTCAACTCTGTGTTGCAGACACTAATATTATCTCCATTTTACAAGATTAAGTTATTAAGAATTTTAGTTGGTACATTTGAATTCCACAGTACTTGAGGGCTAGAAACAACCTTGAAAGTTCATTTAGGTGATCTCTTCTTGGCAAATAGAGATGTTTCCAAGAGTTCCAGGATAATCACAGACCTATACCTGTGAAGTAGTTCACAGATGCTGTGAAGAGATGCTGCTCCTCACCCCCAGAATTCATATGTTGAAGCCCCAGTCCGTGGGGGTGATGGTGTTTGGAGGTGATTAGGTCTGGGTGAGACATGAGATCCTATAGGAAGAGACCAGAGAACTCGTCCTCTGTCTTCACCACGTGGACACAGCAAGAAGATGATCGTCTGAAAGCCAGGGAGAGGCCTCCCAGGAGCCGGACTGGCTGACACCTTGACCTTGCCTCCCAGCCTCCAGGACTCTGAGAAATAAACGTCTGTGGTTTAAGCCACCCAGCCTAGGGTATTTTGTTACAAGCATCCTGAGCTGGCTCAGGTGACAGGTGTCTGCAGGACCCAGTGTGGCCTGTGTCTCTGGTCCAACCTCAAAGCAGGGTCCCTGCCCCCCAGCTGTGACACTCTGGCCACCGCTCCTCATTCTGTTTCTGCCATGAGACAAGCTCCCTCTGTGTCTGGGTTTCCATCACTTCTGCTCTCTCTGTCTCACATGCCCTGGTAGACAAAACGGTGGCCCCCAAAGATGTCCATGTCGTAATCCCCAAAGCCTGTCCATATGTTACTTGATGTGACAAAGGGACTCTGTAAATGTGACTAAGGCTGCTGAGACGGGAGGCATATCTGGATTATCTGGGTGGTCCAATGTGACCACGAGTGTCTTTGTAACAGGAACGCAGGGGGTTCCAAGTCAGAGGGAAAGAGAGCTGACCACAGAAGCAGACCTCAGAGCAATGTCACTAATGCCACTGCCTGGAGAAGTCCAGGAGCCAAGGCCTGTGGTGGGCGCTAGAATCTGGAAGATGCCACCCTTCTCTTAAACAGGTTCTGTCCGGGAGCCTCCAGCAAGAATGAAGCCTTGCTGAGCCATTTTAGGCTTCTGAACCCCAGAGCTGTAAGATAATGAATAGTGTTCATTTATGCCACTGCTTGTAGTGATTTGTTAACAGCAGCAGGAAGAAACTAATACTGTCTTCCCGCATACTCCTCTATTTAAGTGTTGCTGATCCTTCAGATTTCATTCAAATGTCTCTTCCTCAGGAAAGGGAACGTCATTTGCATTACCACTTCAACCACAAACTCATCAAAGAAATACCTCTGTTGCATTTTCACAGTATCCCATGCTTTTCCTTCATAACCTTCGGCCTTGTTAGGTTATTGGATTAACAGCTGTGTAACCCCCTAGATTCAACTTCCATGGAGGTAGAGTCTATGCTGTTTTATTCTCACCATAATGTTCCCAGAATTTCACACCAGAACACCACCAACATTCCAAAAATAATTGTTTAATGAATAAATAAATGAAGAAACGAATTCATATGGGACATGAAAATGATTTGATAGCTCTAAAAGAGACATGTAAGTATTATTATGTACTCGTTAGACCTCCAAAGAAAAAAATCAATGCTATATACTTATAAGGCAACCTAATACTCTATGAATTTTATTCTCATATTAAAAAGCATCAGAAACAGTTGCTGGTTAATAAAAATCTGGACACTCATTTTTATCTCACTTTCATTCTTCTGCTTCTAAGTCATGTCTTTTTCTTATTTCTGCCAGTTGAGATATATGAAAACTATCTTGAAAAGGAAGTTGGCTCTCAAGTTGCTTTTATAACTGTATTAGTCAAGATAATCTTCACTGTGGTATAGGGGCAAACCCCTGAATTTCAATGGCTTTCAACACAGATAAAATTATTTCTCATTCTTGCAAAGTCATCTTCCATTTAATGATCCAAGAGTTTAGGCTCCCTTCATCATGTGATGCCACTGCTTCCACCTGGACCTCCGAGCTTTGTGCAGGACAAAGCAGGGAGAACTCACAAGTCTGCGCTGCCTCGGTCCCCAGGTGGCACACATCCCTCCATTCATAAGCCACTGAGCTGAACCTGTCATGTGGGCCTGACCCAGCAGCAAAGGAGGCTGGGAGATGCAAGGGGCAAGGGGAATATTTGGTGAGTATTATTCACAAGGGCTATCAATGTTTCTGGCAAAGATTCATTATTTATACACTATAAGTAAATTAAAATATTGATCCGCGTATCATATTTAAGTGTACTTAAAAGTTTCAGCCCTTCAATGAAGCAAGCAATACAGTGACTAATTTTATAGAGTTTTTTTGTGAATAGTTACTTCAAATGGGTCCCTTTCAAAGGAAGGCGGGCGTGGTTACGTTGACTTTTCCTGAGGGGTGTCCTCCCAGGTGTGCTGGGCCATCTCGCCCCATGCTCTTCTGCCCAGCTCCCAAGTTCACACCCAGTGACATCACAGCGGGAGCTTGAATTTGAC
Organism: Giraffa tippelskirchi; assembly: GCF_054371585.1. Lineage (NCBI taxonomy): Eukaryota > Metazoa > Chordata > Mammalia > Artiodactyla > Giraffidae > Giraffa > Giraffa tippelskirchi. The sequence continues at coordinate 2,626,781 of NC_137283.1, forward strand.
CACAGTGGGTTCATCTATACCACAGCAGTTAGCAAATGCTACAACTTAGAACACTTCTGTTTTTCAAAGAAGCAGTTGTTACACATTTACCAGCACACCACTGCACACACTGGCGATTAAAATGATTGTTTGGTCCTAGAAATCAGATTGTAATATAGTTTTAAAACTAATGAGTTACACAATTTTGAAGCCAAGTCATCTCTTTGGCCCAGTGGGTCTGTGCACAACCCACACGCACATGCTCAGGGCTGATGATGCAGTACAGATAATTGCAAAAGGCTCCAATGAGTCAGGAAACCAAAGTTCTGTCCTAGGTTCTGCCACTAATCCCTTATGAGTCCTCAGCCAAGTCACTCAGTCTCTCTCAGTTACACAAAAATAAACTCAGAATGGACTAAAGACCTAAATGTAGGACCGGACACTATAAAACTCTTAGAGAAAAGCATAGGAAGAGCCCTCTTTCCCATAAATCACAGCAAGATCTTTTTTGACCCACCCCCCAGAATAATGGAAATAAAAAGAAACAAATGGGACTTAATGAAACTTAAAAGCTTTTGCACAGCAAAGGAAACCATAAACAAGACAAAAAGACAACCCTCAGAAGGAGAAAATACTTGCAAAAAAATAATTCATCTCCAAAATACACAAACAGCTCATGCAGCTCAATATAGAAAAAGAAAAAACCCAATCAAAAAATGGGTGGAAGATCTAAATAGATGTTTCTCCACAGAAGACATATTAATGGCCAAGAGGCACATAAAAAGATGGTCAACGTCACTAATTATTAGAGAAATGCAAATCAAAACTACAGTGAGGTATTACCTAACACTGGTCAGAATAGCCACCATCAAAAAATCTACAAACAATAATGCTAGAGAGTGTGTGGAGAAAAAGGGATCCTCTTGTACTGTTGGTGGGAATGTAAATTAATACAGCCCCTATGAGAACAGTATGCATGCATGCTAAGTTGCTTCAAAAATGTCTGACTCTTTGTGACCCTATGGACTTCCAGTCTGCCAGGCTCCTCTGTCCATGGGATTCTTCCGGCAAGAATACTGTAGTCACTTGCCATGCCCTCCTCCAGGGGATCTTCCTAACTCAGGGATTGAACCCCCATCTCCTGCATTGCAGATAGATTCTTTACCACTGGGGAAGCCCAGAGAGCAGTATGGTGATTCCTTTAAAAACTAGGAATAAATCTACCATATGACCCAGCAATCCCACTACTTGACATATACCGAGAAAACAAAAAGTTAAAAAACCACATGCACCCCAATGTTCATTGCAGCACTATTTACAATAGCCAAGTCATGGAAGCAAGCTAAATGTCTATCAACTAAGGAATTGATAAATAAGATGTGGTACATATATATGATAGAATATTAATCATGAAAAGGAAAGAAATTGAGCCGCTTGTAGAGATGTGGATGGACCTAGAGTCTGTTGTACAGAGTGCAGTAAGTCAGAAAGAGAAAAACAAATATTGTATATTAATGCATATATGTGGAATCTAGAAAAATGGTACAGATGAACCTGTTCACAAGGCAGAAACAGAGACCCAGACACAGAGAATAAACATGGACACCGAGGTGGGGTGGGGGGGTGAGATGAATTGGGAGATTGGGATTGACATATATACTCCACTGTGTATAAAAAAGATAACTAATGATGGACTACCCTGGTGGTCCATTGGTAAAGAATCTGTCTACTAATGCAGGGGACACAGGTGCTATCTCTGGTCTGGAAGGATCCTCATGCTGCTGGGCAGCTAAGCCTGTGCACCTCACTACTAAGCCCACACGCTGCAACTACTTTTAAGCCTGTGCTTATCCTGGAGCCAGTGCTCTGCAACAAGAGAAGCCACCACAGTGAAAAGCCCACACTCTGCACAACCAGAGTAAGCCTGCCCACAGCAACGAAGACCCAGCGCAGTCAAAAATAAATAAACAATTAAAAAGATGAAGAGTTAAAAAAAAAAAACTAACGAGAACCTACCGTATAGCACAGGGAACTCTATTCAATGCTCTGTGGTGACCTAAATGGAAAGAAAATCCAAAACAGAGGACGTATGTGTAAGCAGGTAGCTGATTCACTTTCCTGTGTAACAGAAACTAGCAAAGCATTGTAAAGCAACTATACTTCAGTTTAAATAAATAAGCATATGTATGAAAGAATGGTGCTTTGTTACTATAAAATAAGTGAAAATTTTACATTGCAAGGAATTCACATTGCAAGCTCTGTGTTGAGCCTTAAACTACAACTGCAGGATTTACTTTCTTTTTAGATCATACTCTTATATTGGCTTTTGTTCCAGTCATTTATTGCTGCATGTGCTGTGCTACGCTAAGTCGCTTCAGTCGTGTTTGACTCTTTGTGACCCCATGGACCATAGCCCAACCAGGCTTCTCTGTCCATGGGGATTCTCCAGGCAAGAATACTGGAGTGGGTTGCCATGCCCTCCTCCAGCGGATAAATCACCCTAAAACTCACTAACTGGAAACATAAGCTGGTTTACTATGCATCACAATTCCCTGGGTCAGGAATTCAGGCACATGGGATCAGGAGTGTTGCTGGGTGCTGTTCAAGGTTGCTAAGCTTACCCAGAAGCTTCAAGATGGCTTCACTTATCTTGGTGCCTTAGGAGCAGCAGAAAGGCTGGGCTCACCTTCTCTCCTCTGTTGCTCTGCATCAAGGTCGTCATGGCAACCCAGGATATTCAGAAACCAAAGCCAGTCCCCTGAAAGGTCCACAACTGGCAGGGTGTCACTAGTAGCAACCTCTGCTTATCAAAGCAGTCACAGTCCCATCCACATTCAGGGGGAACAGTGTCAAAGATTTGTGGCCACTTATAATCTTCCATAAAAATCAAGAAATATCTTAAATACCACTAGACCCTCTATAACCTTGGGCTCCTTCAAATACACCACTCCCACCACCAACAGCAGAGACATCAAATCTCTCTTAAATTCTCATGCTATTATACCTTGCCCCTATGTAAACCTTGCAACATTCAGCACAGTCTTGATATAGAATGCTGCTGCTGCTAAGTCACTTCAGTCATGGCCGACTCTGTGCGACACCATAGACCAAAGCCTACCAGGCTCCCCTGTCCGTGGGATTCTCCAGGCAAGAACACTGAAGTGGGTTGCCATTTCCTTCTCCAATGCATGAAAGTGAAAAGTGAAAGTGAAGTTGCTCAGTCATGTCCAACTCTCAGCGGCCCCATGGACGGCAGCCTACCAGGCTCCTCCGTCCATGGGATTCTCCAGGCAAGAGTACTGGAGTGGGGTGCCATTTCCTTCTCCAGGGGATCTTCCTGACCCAGGGATCGAACTCAGATCTCCCACATTGTAAGCAGCCGCTTTACCATCTGAGCCACCAGAGAAGTCCTGTTGGGGAAGTAGGATTATCTTCTTGTGGTTTTAATGTTTATTTTCCAATATCTTTAAAGTATCTTTTCAAATGCTTATGGATTATTTGTTTATCCTTATTTGAAAAGATGCTAAAGCTCACTAGTAATCAGAGAATTTCAAATTACAACCAATTAAAGAGCATTCTTCACCTATCAGATTGATAAAATTTTAAAATCTGACAATATCAAGTGTTAGCAATAATGTAAACGAGGGGAACTGAAATCCCTACAGACAGTTCTGAGGCCAATTCAGCAGAATATATTGAAACAAAAAAATATGTACCTCTGTGACCCAGTAATTCCACTTCTCAGTAACCTCCTTTGTTCCCGTGCAAAAGGAAGCATTTTTTTTTCACTTAGTGAAAGAGTATTTTGTAACTCACGTAATCGACAAAGATTGCATCCACAATATATAAGTAAATCTTTCAAATCATTAAGAAAAAGAAAGGCAACCCAATAAAAATATGCAGAAGACAACAACATTTCACAAATAAGGATAAACAAATAATCAATAAGCATATGAAAAAGATACTTTAAAGATATTGGAAAATAAATGTTAAAACCACAAGAAGATAACCCTACTTCCCCAGCAGAAAGCCAGAAATAAAACTGACCCAAAATTTAATAATACCAGTGGTTGGAAAGAATGTGGAACAAAAAGTACTGTCATAAACTAAAAGGAATCGTTTTGATATCATCAAAATTATCGACAAAGTCACATGTTTTTCCACATGTTTTATCAGTTCAGTCAGTTCAGTTCAGTTCAGTCGCTTGGTTGTGTCCGACTCTTTGCGACCCCATGAATCGCAGCACACCAGGCCTCTCTGTCCATCACCAACTCCTGGAGTCCACCCAAACTCATGTCCATCGAGTCGGTGATGCCATCCAACCATCCCATCCTCTGTCGTCCCCTTCTCCTCCTGCCCCCAATCCTTCCCAGCATCAGGGTCTTTTCCAATGAGTCAACGCTTTGCATGAGGTGGCCAAAGTATTGGGGTTTCAGCTTCAACATCAGTCCTTCCAGTGAACACTCAGGACTGATCACCTTTAGGATGGACTGATTGGATCTCCTTGCAGTCCAAGGGACTCTCAAGAGTCTTCTCCAACACCACAGTTCAAAAACATCAATTCTTCGGCGCTCAGCTTTCTTCACCGTCCAACTCACATCCATACATGACTTTATCAATTAAATAAAATTAAATACTATCACAAATAAAATTTGCTATCAGTTAAATACAATTTATTATTAGTTAAATAAAATTTTACCATTTGAATTCCAGTCATAACCTAAAATTTTTATTAGGCATTTATTGCTTTTAATGCATTAATAAATGTATACATTTTGTGCATTTATTATATAAGGAACTACATTTAAAGTTACAAGAGTTATATACCATTATTGATAAGCATGAAAAAATAGAAACAACCAAAACAGTTATTAATAATGGAGGTGCTAAGCAAAATGTGCATATGTGTGTGCTAAAGTCGCTTCAGACATTTCTAACTCTTTGTGACCCTATGGACTATAGCCTGTCAGGCTCCTCTGTCCATGGGATTCTCCAGGCAAGAACTCTGTAGTGGGTTGCCATGCCCACCTCCAGGGGATCTTCCTGATCCAGGGATTGAACCTGCATCTATTATGTCTCCTGCACTGGCCGGCAGGTTCCTTACATTATTGAAAGCATGGGGGTAGATTTGTGTGAATTCACATGAACAGGTCTCCAGATAAAGTTGCAGAGTGAAAAAGAACAAGGTAGAACATTATCTGCATGGAAGATTAAGTTAAATGAATATACAAAGCAATAGTATAAATTGTTATGAATTTGTAGGTAATGGCACATAAATGCAAAGAATAAGGCCTGGAAGCACATTTTCAAAGCTGCTCACAGGGGCGACCCAGAGAGTGCTGAGGCCGGGACAGAAATCAAAGCATGGTAACAAGAGCTGCAGTCCCATTTGTAACATTTTAACTTTGATCGTGAAAATACATTTTTGTAAAAAGTAAAAACAATTTTTAAAATAAACCACAAAATTTTTTATTTCAAAATTTTGAAGAGATAAATTACGAGTGGGGCTTCCTTGGTGATCCAGTGGTTAAGACTTCACCTTCCAATGCAGGGGGTGTGGGTTCTATCCCTGGCTGGGAAGCCAAGATCCCATTACATGCCTAGAAGTCAAAACACCAAAAGATAAGACAGAAGCAATATTGTAACAAATTCAATAAAGACTTAAAAAAAAAAAGGCCCACATTTAAAAAAAAACAAACAAAAGATAACCATTATTAGCAAGATGAGATACCCACATTATACTTTAAGTGAACAAAATAAATTGTAGGTCATTATGTCCAGTACAGCTTCATTTGGGTGAAGAGAGAAAGAAAACGTGTTGTGTACATACATGGGGTGTTTAAGCGGAAAACACACGGGAAGGCAGAGAGCCCTGCAAGCGGACCTGCAAGCGGACCATGACCTCGCTGTGAGGAAGGGGAGAGACGCGTTTCTGCGCAGTCTCAGTGTTTGTGGTGAGTGTGCATTCTTCTGACAATTAAAAATCTAATCTAAAAAGTTAAGCAGGGTTGGCCTACATGATTATGAAACATCCTGAATTTCACACCTTAACCATGGCCTATTTCCAATCTCACTTTTGTTTAGAAGGTGGAAACACTTGTATCTAAGAGATTGGCTGAAAGTTCACACGTTAAGTCAACAGAGGACAGCCTCCTTTCATGCAGTTACTCTTGTCTAGGGTCAAGGAAAATGTCCCAAAAGGGACACACTGTGTTTTATTATCATCACTGGTGTGTGACTCTTCAAGCAAAGGGTGTTCAACTAAATAATCTGGACCAAATCTTAGGCAAGAATTTGTTGATTCAAACCAAATTATGTATGAGAACTGGAAGAGACTGTACTCATGGTTCAATGACATTTTTTTATTAGCAGAAGGATAAGTGTATAAATGGATGTTGTTACCATCCCACACCTTTGTGCACAAAAAGAAAAAGATTTTACAAAAAGTGTCTGCTTTGATGGTATCAAAAACATGGTAGGAAGAGCTTCTTCCTTCAATCACTTCCTGTTTGTCACTTTTCTTTCTAGGTGTCAGGTTTAAATTTGGAACACACAATAAGCAGTGAATTTATCTCAAGCTAAGGAGGAAAAAAGGGAAGAATAAAACCAGATTACCTGTCAGAAAACAAGATATAATTTCATATACAAAGTAACGTAGCTTCTCCTAATGATAAAAGCTATTATGCTATAAGGGCAGGTAATTTACACAGTGACAATGAGAGCCATAAACAATATGAAACATATTGTTTCAAATTCAAACATTTGAATTGTTCGACTGTGATTTGAAGATGGATTTGGGAACAACTGACACTGAAAGGCTATACAATAAAAATGATGATGAAAAGTGATGGCTTCCAAAATCAGGATAAGTCAAAAGTGAAATGCCAAGAGCAAAGTTAACGTAAGAACCTCCAGAGAGAGAGATGAAAAATGAAATAATATTCTAACAGAAAACAAGAAGTACAATAGCACTGATTAAATCATGATTGGTATGAAGATTCTCGGATACTAAAATGAAGTTCCTTCTTCACTAATATTGAAGGAAAGGAATAAACAGATGCCCTATTAAGCCCTACTGATGCCTGGCCCAGAGGGCGGTGCACTGCAAAAAGAATTCTCTCATTGCACGTGTGTTTACTGCCCCTGGATCTCCCAGGTGGGCCTGGTCGCTCAATTGTGTCCGACTCTTCGAGACCCCATGGACTGTAGCCCGCCAGGCTCCACTGGCTGTGGAATTCCCAATACTGGAGAGGGTTGCCATTTCCTCCTCCAGAGGATCTTCCTGACCCAGGGATCAAACCCAGGTCTCCTTCATTGCAAGCAGATTCTTTACCATCTGAGCCACCAGGAAAGCCCAGATCTCCCAGGACAGAACCAATTTACTTAGCTTTAATTGTAACATAATTGCCACAGTAAAAATACACAAACCTTAATTGTACAGCACAATTTTTTATATTTGTATCCAGCCATGTAACCATTACCCAGATCAAGCTTTACAATATTCCATCACCTTAGAAGGTTTTCTTATGACCTATTCCAGTCAATTCATCTTTCCCTGGAGGAAGCCAGCCTCTCCTACAACTCCCATCATCATAGCTTAATTTGCATGTTCTTGAACTTAATATGGGCTTCCCAGGTGGCACTAGTGGTAAAGAACCCACCCACCAATGCAGGTAGACATAGAAGACGCAGGTTCAATCCCTAGGTCAGGAAGATCCCCTGAAGGAGGGCATGGCAACCCACTCCAGTATTCTTGCCTGGAGAATCCCATGGACAGAGGAGCCTGGCAGGCTACAGTCCATGGGGTCACAAAGAGTTGGACACGACTGAAGCGACTTGACATGAACTTAATAGATATAGATGGAATAATACAGTATGTAGTTACATAATCAGTAGAAGGAGCCAGTTAGCACTTTCTGCATCCTGGCTAGAAATCTCCGTAGTCAAGCCCATGACTATTTCAAGTACCCTTTCTATTTTTCAAATCTCCATAGGCAACAAAATTGCCCAACTGTGAGTCAATACACAAAAGGATCTCTTCTTCCCCATATTCAAATAGCACTTCCTTCACAGTCCTAGGAGTTCTCAGCAGTGGCCCCTTGAGGAGTTTGAATTTACATTTATAATATTCCTTTTTTGAATATTTATTTACTTATCTGGCTGCATTGGGTCTTTCTAGTTGTGTCGAGAGGGCTCCAGGGAACACAGGCTTCAGTAGTTGTGGTGCCTGGGCTTAGTTGCTCTGCAACACGTAGGATCTTAGTTCCCCAACCTGGGATCAAACCCGTGTCCCCTGCATTACAAAGAGGATTCTTAACCACTGGACCACAGGGAGTTCCACTTTTATAATATTCTTGAAACACCACCAGCATCCAGCCACTGCCCATCCCCAAACCAATGTCACATATTTAAGATTTGGGCTACGGAGCACCCCCTCTCCAGATACCATTTGCACCAAAATGTAATGGCTTCAAACAATAGTCATGTCAGTACACTCATTTTGTTGATCAGGCATTGGGCGAGCTCTCCAGAATGATTCTTCTGCTCCCTGTGACACTGGCTGAGGTCACTCAGTGGTATTCAGTTGTGGCAAGTGGGTTGGTTTGGAGGATCCAAGACAACCTCGCTGGGTGTCTGAAGCATTCTAGTGGGATGGCTGGAAGTCTGGGCTTAACTGCAGGGCCCACACATGATTTCTCTAGCATGATCTCAGGACATCAAACTTCTGAGACAGCACATCAGCATTCACAGAGAGTGTGTCCCATGAGATACTAAGCTTCTTCTGACCTTGAAGTCGCAGAGTGTGCCATTTCTGCCACGTTCTAACAGCTCTCAGAGTTATAGGACCTGGGAGGTAAACAAGAGGTATGGTTCACTGGGGATCATCTTTGGAGATTTAATAGTGCATATGGAGCAAAAGTAGGATGTCGCTTGAAGACTAAGGAGAATCGTCATAATGTCACTGTTCCTTATTCAACTAGAGAATAAGCATGTTCTATTTTTTAGCTATTAATGTGTCTTCTCTGTGTTTGTAGTCTTAAGTCATTATTTAACATTTCTGTATTTTATTTGCCATATTTGTTATACTTCATAAATTGTTGTGATGATTTAATTGAGATTATAAAGTGCTTGGGGCTTCTCTCTGGTGGCTCAGTGGTAAAAGAATCCATCTGCAATGCAGGCAATGCAGGTTCAATCCCTGGGTCAAGAAGATCCCCTAGAGAAGGAAATGGCTGCCCACTGCAGTATTCTTGCCTGGAGAATCCATGGACAGAGGAGTCTGGTGAACTACAGTCCATGGGGTTGCAAGAATCGGACACGACTTGGCGACTAAACCACCATAAAGTACTTATCTGAGTGTCTAGCACATAGTAAATATTAGCCATAATAATATAAATATTTAATGTTAATAGTCTTTGTTCCTATAAGAATCCTACTGCAAAGGAATTCTTTGTAGCAAATAGTAAACAAACACACACACACACACAAACTAATGATCTATTAGACAAGGTGATTTTATTTTGTTGTTGACCCTTCAATTCAGTTCAGTTCAGTCTCTCAGTCATGTCCGACTCTTTGCGACCCCATGAATTGCAGCACACCAGGCCTCTCTGTACATCACCAACTCCTGGAGTCTACCCAAACCCATGTCCATCGAGTCAGTGATGCCATCCAACCATCTCATCCTCTGTCGTCCCCTTCTCCTCCTGCCCCCAATCCTTCCCAGCATTAGGGTCTTTTCCAATGAGTCAACTCTTCGCATGGGGTGGCCAAAGTATTGGGGTTTCAGCTTCAACATCAGTCCTTCCAATGAACACCCAGGACTGATCTCCCCTAGGATGGACTCGGTGGATCTCCTTGCAGTCCAAGGGACTCTCAAGAGTCTTCTCCAACACCACAGTTCAAAAGCATCAGTTCTGTGGCGCTCAGCTTTCTTCACCGTCCAACTCTCACATCCATACATGACCACTGGAAAAACCATAGCCTTGACTAGACGGACTTTTGTTGGCAAAGTAATGTCTCTGCTTTTAAATATGCTATCTAGGTTGGTCATAACTTTGCTTCCAAGGAGTAAGCGTCTTTTAATTTCATGGCTGCAATCACCATCAGCAGTGATTCTGGAGCCCCCCAGAATAAAGTCTGACACTGTTTCCACTGTTTAACCTTAGATATCTATAAATCCTTTTTGTTCCATGGCACACAGCTTTCAGGATCTTAGTTCCCTGACTAGGGATTGAATCCAGGCCCTCAGCAGTGAAAACACCCTGTCCTGACAGCTGGAGTGCCAGGGAATTGCCTATGAACCCGATTTTTAAATGCCAAGCAGGAAACTGGAAGGGCATGGACACATGTCAATCCTGACTCCTACTCCTCAATCTCTAGGTGGCTCTGTTATAGCTTAAGATGATTCTGGAGCGTGTCCCCAAAGCTAGGAATGATGAGGCGCTTATTGTCTTCCACAAGAACCTCTCCTGCTTAGACGGCTTCAAAGAATGGGAGAGGTCACCTGCTTCACGTCCCAGAGCATCATTCTGTCTCAGAACCAACTCTGAGTTTCAGAGAAACTTCAGGGTTACTATATTTTTTCCCCAAATCAGAGGGCCTATAGACATTAAGGCTGGCAAATGTATGGCTCTAGTGAACAAATTTGGAGTTGGTGAAAACATTCAAAATCTTAAACGTGAAGGTCTGAGGTTTCCCACATCCCAAACTACCCCCTTCCAACCTGCTTGTGTTTTCTCTCCGTTAGGCCTGCAGACGGGCGGCCGCAGGGTTGATACAAGCCCCCGAGGGCCCAGCGCTCTCCCTCTTCAGAGGGCAGGCCCAATGAAGATGACGCTGACTTCGCTGGAATCTCATTTACAAGAACAAGTTTCTGGCCTTGGTCACATCTCACTTTCTTCTTTTCAACGGTTTTCTCCCAAATATTGCTGTTGGAAGGTTGCCAAATCGTCCGTGATGCTGCCAGAGCTGAAGTTAAACGTTACCTGGTTAACCCAGGCCTTCCAGAAGGTCAAAATCAGCTTGAGAACAAGAGTGTCATATATCTAAGTGGGGCCATGGTGATAACTGATGGTCATTCTGATTTACACAATGGCAAGTGCATTGGTGTGGGGTTGGGAACCTCGATTAGGGAAGAAGAACTAAATATAGAATTAACCATCCCAGTTGTAGTGATGCAACATGGTATGCTACTAGAAGGCTGGTTAGAAATATTGGAATAATGCTACTTCATCCAAAGCCAACCAATGTTATTTGGTTTTTAACTCATTTTCCTGCTACCCCAAACCCTCATGGCTTGACATTTGTTTGCATGGTATCATAAACAAGCCAAGAAAGAAGCAATTGATTGGAGCTATGCATTTACAGTGAAAGTGAAAGTCACTCAGTCGTGTCCAACTCTTTGTGACTCCATGGACTATACAGTCCATAGAATTCTCCAGGCCAGAACACTGGAGTGGGTAGCCTTTCCCTTCTCCAGGGGATCTTCCCAACCCAAGGATTGAACCCAGGTCTCCCACATTGCAGGAGGATTCTTTACCAGCTGAGCCATCAGGGAAGCCCCAGAATACTGGAGTGGGTAGCCTATCCCTTTTCCAGTGGATCTTCCAGACCCAGGAATCAAACGAGGGTCTCCTGCATTGCAGGCAATTCTTTACCAACTGAGCTACCAGAGAGCCCCGCAGACGCTTAAAGAACAAGGTTGCTGCTCTGAGGTCTGCAGGCTCATCTGAGCGTCCACACAGAACAGGCCTGGGAGACGGTGTCACCCACTCTTTGGAAGAAAGAAGAAAGCATAGGAGATGGAAGAGACAGCTTCTGAATAAGGAAAGTAAATTTGTGTTCATTTTCAGTACTTGGGTTTTTATAAGATTTTTAGGTTACTAATTATCAGTTGTACCACTTTAGCGTAGGGGCTAAAGCTAAGACTGCTCTAGGACTGAAGAGCATTACCTCTCATGATGGGTTAAAATTTGAACATATATTTCCTTCATAAAGAATGAATTGAATGTCTCTGGTGGTTCAGTGGTTAAGAATCTACCTGCCAGTGGACAGGACACGGGTTCAGTCCCTGTGTCAGCCGTGATATCTACACATCAAAACGAACCAGGAGAGAAAAATCAAGACCCCAAAGAGATGGGGAGCCAGACTCTAAGTTAACAGATCTCATCATTAGGGTCAGAAAGCGGCAGTAAAATCAACTATGATAATTATAATCATGGTTATTGTTATTAGTTTCAGTTATTCCAATTCCAATCCCAAAGAAAGGCAGTGCCAAAGAATGCTCAAACTACTGCACAATTGCATTCATCTCACAAGCTGGTAAAGTAATGCTCAAAATTCTCCAAGCAAGGCTTCAACAATATGTGAACTGTGAACTTCCACATGTTCAGGCTGGTTTTAGAAAAGGCAGAGGAACCAGAGATTGAATTGCCAACATCCGCTGAATCATCGAAAAAGGTAGAGAGTTCCAGAAAAGCATCTATTTCTGCTTTACTGACTATGCCAAAGCCTTTGACTGTGTGGATCACAATAAACTGTGGAAAATTCTGAAAGAGATGGGAATACTAGACCACCATACCTGCCTCCTGAGAAACCTGTATGCAGGTCAAGAAGCAACAGTTAAACCTGGACATGGAGCAATGGTTGGTTCCAAATTGGGAAAGGAGTACATCAAGGCTATACATTGTCAGCTTGCCTATTTAACTTATATGCAGAGTACATCACGGGAAATGTCAGTCTGGATGAAGCACAAGCTGGCATCAAGACGGCAAGGAGAAATATCAATAACCTCAGATATGCAGATGACACCACCCTTATGGCAGAAAGTGAAGAAGAACTAAAGGGTCTCTTGATGAAAGTGAAAGAGGAGAGAGAAAAAGTTGGCTTAAAGCTCAACATTCAGAAAACTAAGATCATGGCATCTGGTCCTATCACTTCATGGCAAATAGATGGGGAGACAGTGGAAACAGTGGCTGACTTTATTTTGGGGGGCTCCAAAATCACTGCAGATGGTGACTGCAGACATGAAATTAAAAGACGCTTACTCCTTGGAAGGAAAGTTATGACCAACCTAGATAGCATATTAAAAAGCAGAGACATTACTTTGCCGACAAAGGCCCATCTAGTCAAGGCTATGGTTTTTCCAGTAATACATGGATGTGAAAGATGGACTATAAAGAAAGCTGAGCACCAAAGAATTGATGCTTTTGAACTGTGGTGGTGGAGAAGACTCTTGAGAGTCCCTTGGACTGCAAGGAGATCCAACCAGTCCATCCTAAAGGAAATAAGTCCTGAGTGTTTATTGGAAGGACTGATGCTGAAGCTGAAACTCTAATACTTTGGCCACCTGATGTGAAGAGCTGACTCATTTGAAAAGACCCTGATGCTGGGAAAGATTGAGGGCAGGAGGAGAAGGGGATGACAGAGGATGAGATGGTTGGATGGCATCACCGACTCAATGGACATGAGTTTGAATAAACTCCGGGAGTTGGTGATGGACAGGGAGGCCTGGTGTGCTGCGGTCCATGGGGTCACAGAGAGTCAGACACGACTGAGCAACTGAACTGAACTGAACCAGAGAGCTCAGAAGGCTCAATTTCAGAGGACACATTTAAAATTTCCAGTTTTGTCTTACTGAAGTTACAACCATTGTTAAAACAGTTCTGTTCCCTTTTCTAATTCCATGAAAGACTTATTCATATATAAAAAGCCTCTGCTCCATTCACTCCTTTGTAAAGAAATAGATGCATCAATCCACTCAGGAAACAAATCTTGTTACACACGGAAGATCAATTGTTTTATGAAACAAAACTAAAAGTGTAAATGCGGTTAACATTTTAAAGATATGTCAATTGAAAGTATGCCTTGAACTCATTTGACCAAGTATTTTTTTCCATTTTTTGAAATCACACCTGTTTCAAGACATGCACTCTCTTCCTCTATCTGGTAAGCACAAGGTGTGGGAACTTGTGCAATAGATAATTAATCTCTATTGCTATCTATAGTTTCATAGTTAACACTGTCTTAGCAGAAGTGTGAAAACACATTCACACCTTTGAAAATGGATGATTAACTAATCAAATGACAATATGAATGTTAGACAGAATTACAGCAATGACTGCAAGGCAGAGCTATTTATGATTGCAACCTTCTATTTCATTTTGAAAGGTGGATTGTGCAGTATAATCTGTGCTCCTCAAACATCTAAGCAGATTCTCAACTTTTTAATTGCATGACTCCTCAAAAAAGAAGGAAGAAAGTTGCAGATTCTTCCCTAATTAAGTGTTTTTCCAGTTTTACAGAGAAACAATTGACATATATCACTGTATAAGTTTGGGATTTCCCTGTAGCTCAGACGGTAAAGATTCTGCCTGCAATAGAGGAGAGCTAGGTTTGATCCCTGGGTCAGGAACATCCCCTGGAGGAGGGCATGGCAGCCCACCCCAGTATTCTTGCCTGGAGAATCCCATGGACAGAGGAGCCTGGCGGGCTACAGTCTGTGGTGTTGCAAAGAGTCAGACACGACTGAGTGACTAACACTCCCACTACTACTACTGTGTAAGTTTAAGGCGTACAGCAGGATGGTTTACGTATATTGATTTACATGTATTGTGATGACAATAGGCTCAGCTAACATCCATCTTCTCATATAGATACAATAAAAGAAAAGAAAGGGAAAAAAATTCTCCTTGTGATGTGAATTCTTAGGATTTCCTCTAAACAGTTTTCCTATATGTCATACAGCAGTGTAGCTCAGTCATCACGTTGTATGTTATGTCCCTAGTACTCACTTATCTTGTAACTGGAGGTTTGCAGATTTGACCACATTTATCCAATTCCCTCTCCTCTCACTCTCCACCTATGAAAACCACAAGTCTGACTCCTTTGCTATAATTTTGTTTCCTTGGGATTTTTTTTTTAGGTTTCCCATATAAGTAAGATCATATAGTACTTGTCTTTCTCCGACTCATCTCACTTAGTATGATGCCGTCACGTTCTGTATGTGTTTCTGTGAATGGTAACATTTCTTCATTTTTAATAGATGAATAATATTCCATTGCAAATGTGTGTCACAACATCTTTATCCATTAATCCATCAATGAATACTTGGGTGGCTTCCATGTCTTGCCTACTGTAAATAATGTTGCCATGAATATGGAGATTCAGATGTCTTTCTGAGTTATTGCTTTCATTCCTTTTGGATATATTCCCAAAGGGAATTGCTGGGTGCTATGGTAGTTCTATTTTAACAACCAATGGATCAAAGAAGTTAAAGAGAAAGTTAAAAAAAAAAATTATAAAGTAAATGAAAATGGAAACACAGCATACCAGAGCTTGTGGGATGCAACAAAAGCAGCTCTAGGAGGAAAGTTCATAGCAATAAACATGAGTCCAAAGTCAGTGGAAGAAAGGAAATGATAAAGATTAGAGCAGAAATAATGAAACAGAGAACAGAAAAACAGTAGAAAAGGTTACCCCAACTAAGTGTTGGTTCTTTGAAAAGCTGAACAAAATTGACATTTAGCTAGACTAACCAAGAAAAAAGAGAAAGAACCGAAATCAATGAAATTATAAAGGAGAAAGAAGACATTATAAGGGATACCACAGAAATTCAAGGGATCATAAGAGGTTATTACACTAACAATTATATGCTAACAAACTAGACAACCTAAAAGAAATGAAAAAATTGTTATAAAGATACGACTTACAAAGCATGAATTAAGATGAAATAGAAAATCTGAATAGACCAATTACTAGGGAGTTGAAATGGTAATCAAAAATCTCCCAACAAAGAAAAGCCCAGGACCAAATGGCTTCATTGGTGAATTTTACCAAACATTTAAAGAAGAATTAATATGAATCCTTCTCAAAGATTGAAAAAAATGGAAGAGGAGAGAACACTCCCAAATTCATTTTACAAGACTAGTATTATCCTGATACCAAAACTAGAAACACATACTACTGAAAAAGACAGCTAAGGACAATGCCCTTAAAAACAGAGACAAAATTTCTCAGTAAGATACTTGCAAATGAAATTCAGCAGCACATTAAAAAATCATTCACCACGATCATGTGGGATTTATCCTTGCAATGTAAGAATTATTCAACATAAATCAGTCACTGTGATATACCACATTAATAGAATGAAAGAAAAGAATCATATAATTATTTCAATAAATTCAGGAAAAATATTAGATAAAATTCAACACCTATTCATGATAAAAACTGTGAAGCAATTAGTCATAGAAGGAACATATCTCAACATCATAAGGGCCATATATGACAGGCCCACAGCTAGTATCACACTCGGTGGTGAAAAGTTATAAGCTCTTCCTCTAAGATTAGGAACAAGCCAAGGGTGCTCACTCTCATATCTCACAGTCAACATAGCAGCAGAAGTCCTAGCTATATCAGTCAAGCAAGAGAGAGAAATAAAAAGCATCAGTTGGAAAGGAAGAAGTAAAGTTGTCTTTAATTGCAGATGACATGATATTAAATACAGAAATTCTAAAAACTCAACCAAAACACTCTTAGATCAAATCAATGATCTCAATTAAGTTGGTGTATACAAAATTATACAGAAGCTGAAACTCCAATACTTTGGCCACCTCATGCGAAGGGTTGACTCATTGGAAAAGACCCTAATGCTGGGTAGGATTGGGGGCGGGAGGAGAAGGGGACAACAGAGGATGAGATGGTTGGATGGCATCACCGACTCGATGGACATGGGTTTGGGTAGACTCCGGGAGTTGGTGATGGACAGAGAGGCCTGGCGTGCTGCAATTCATGGGGTCACAGAGAGTCGGACACGACTGAGCGACTGAACTGAACTGAACTGAACTGATACAACATTAACCTACAACAATCAGTAGTATTTCTATACACTAACAATACATTTTCTGAAAGCGAAATAAAGAAAGCAACCCCATTTACAATGGCGTCAAAAACAATAAAAAGCTTGGGAATAAACTCATCCAAGCAAGTGAAAGATCTCTACTCTGAAAACTATGAGACATTGATAAGAGAAATTGAAGAAGACACAAATAAGTGGAAAGGTAGCCTGTGTTCATGAACTGGAAGAATTATATTATTAAAATGTCAACACTACCAAAAGCCATCTGTAGATTCAATCTAACCCATATCAAGTTTCCAAAGGTAATTTTTTAAAAGAAGTAGAAAAAACACTCTTAAAATTCATCCGGACCCACGAAAGACCTCAAATAACTGAAGAAATCCTGAGAAAGAAGAGCAAAGCAGAGGCATCACATTTCTTAATTTCCTAATTTCAAGCTGTACTATGAAGATAACAGTGTTTGAAGCAGTATGGTACTGGCATAAAAACAGACAAATAGACCACTGGGACAGAAATAAACCCAAGCATATACAGACACCTCATATTTGACAAGGGACCCAAGAATATTCAGTGGAGAAAAGATAGTCTTTTCAGCAAATGACTCTGGGGATAATTGAATAATCTCATGTAAAATAATAAAATGAAGATTTTATTTTAACAGATTAAACTTTACACCACTCACAAAAATTAGTTTGAAATGCATTAAAGACTTGAGTGTAAGACCTGAAACCATAAAACTCTTAGAAGAAAACAAAGATAAACCCCTTGACATGGGTTTTGGTTATAAATGTTTGGATTTGACACCTAAAGAACAAGCAACAAGATAAAAAATAAACACGTGCAGCTATACCAAAGTAAAAGGCTTCTGTACAGCAAAAGAAATCATTGACAAAGTAAAAAGAAAGCCTATAGAATGGGAAAAAAATCTGCAGAGCATATATCTGATAAAGGGTTAATATGCAAAATATTAATATATAAAGGATATACAACTCAACAGCAAAAAACCCAAATGACCCAGTTTAAAAAATGGACAAAGAACCTGAATAGACATCTCTCCAAAGAAGACACACAAAAGGTCATCAGGCAATACATGAAAAGATGTTTAACGTCACTTGCTTGCTAAGTCGCTTCAGTCGTGTCCGACTCTGTGCGACCCCATAGACGGCAGCCCACCAAGCTCCGCCATCCCTGGGATTCTCCAGGCAAGAATACTGGAGTGGGTTGCCATTTCCTTCTCCAGTGCATGAAAGGGAAAAGTGAAAGTGAAGTCGCTCAGTCGTGTCCGACTCTCAGCGACCCCATGGACTGTAGCCTACCAGGCTCCTCCGTCCGTGGGATTTTCCAGGCAAGAGTACTGGAGTGGGGTGCCATTGCCTTCTCCGTTAACGTCACTAGTCATTAGAAAAAAAGTTAAGTTAAAGCCACAATGAGATATTTCCTTATTCCCGTAAGAATCAGTTCAGTTCAGTTCAGTCGCTCAGTCGTGTCTGACTCTTTGCGACCCCATGAATTGCAGCACGCCAGGCCTCTCTGTCCATCACCAACTCCCGGAGTCTACCCAAACCCATGTCCATCGAGTTGGTGATGCCATCCAACCATCTCATCCTCTGTCGTCCCCTTCTCCTCCCACCCCCAATCCTACCCAGCATTAGAGTCTTTTCCAATGAGTCAACCCTTCGCATGAGGTGCCCAAAGTATTGGAGTTTCAGCTTCAACATCAGACCTTCCAATGAACACCCAGGATTGATCTCTTTTAGGATGGATTGATTGGATCTCCTTGCAGTCCAAGGGACTCTCAAGAGTCTTCTCCAACACCACAGTTCAAAAACATCAATTCTGCGGCGCTCAGCTTTCTTCACCGTCCAACTCTCACATCCATACATGACCACTGGAAAAACCATAGCCTTGACTAGACGTACTTTTGTTGGCAAAGTAATGTAAGAATAGCCATCATCAAAAATGCAAGTGGTAACAAATGCTGATGTGAACGTGGAGAAAACCTCGTACACTGTTGGTGGGAATGTAAAATTGATACAGCCAACATGGAAAACAGCATGGAGGATCTTGAAAAAATCAAAAGCAGAGCTACCATAAGCATTTTAAAATACAAGAGATTAAGAAGATTAGCTATAGTTCAGGATCATAAGCAGGGAAGAGCCAAGAAAGGAGAAGCACATTTGAGTGAATAGTTATTTTTCTCCTGTGGACTTAGTCATTTCTATTTAAAATACAGGCGAATCTGAATAAGCAATTCAACATCCAGTCTACCTCGGCAATTTCTTTTTTGATAGTCAGATGAATACAAATCCAGATTGAGAAACAGGTTTCATGACTCATTGTTTTGGAACTTTTCTAAATGTGTCTGTGTGTTCTCTTTAAGAAATGAAAAGAGAACGGCTGTAACACTTTAGGAGGAATATGGATCTAATAATGGAAGCTTTAAGACCAGCATTTCATGTTCATCATAGTAAAAGCCTTTAGATAAAAAGTATTTATCTATATTTACATTTAAAGCCAAAGTGCGTATTTGGGGCACATAACACTTACTGATTCACAGTGTGGTGTTTGAAAGACACATTAACCCTCCTGAAATGCCTTGAAATTCAGGTGCATGACCCCACCCAAATTAGCCAAGTGCCATATGACAAGTAGACAGCTTTTTCTACAGAATCAATGCTAAACAGTAAATGATGAGACAAAAGTTATTATAAAAGTTTCATTTTCATAGAAACACTTCATTTTTTCAATTTATCTTATTGAAGAATAGTTGACTTACAATTTTGTGTTAATTTCTGCTGGCAGCAAAGTGACTCAGTTAGACATACATGTATTCTGTGTCATATTCTTTCCCATTATGACAAAATAGTGAATATAGTTTCCCGTGCTGCACAGTAGGACCTTGCTATTCATCCATCCTGTATGTAATAGTTTGTGTCTGCCAATCACAAATACCCAGTCCTTCCCTCCTGCACTTTAATCTCACATTTTAGATGTCAGTTTCTCTCAGAAACTTTTCTGGGCTGCCCACCTCCAGCCTCACTCCAAGCAGGGCTGGATCAGGCAGCCCGCCTGTGCACATACAACGCAGTCCCCATAGGGCCCCACCACCTCTCGAGATCATCATGATCGTTAAAAACTCACTTGTAGACATAAGCATCTTGAAAACTACAAGCAATGTTTTATTCACACTGGATCATCAACACCTGTGTTGATGCCCAGGGTATTAATGAGAGACTCAACAGAAATGAGAGAATTTACACTTTCAAATAAATCCTGACCTTTAACATGATTTCTTTAGCCAACAATCAGCTTCTACTGTTGCTACACAAACCAGGAATGCCTGTCGTAAATGGAGGGTTCCAGGCTGGACTTTTCTCCATTGGGCAGTCACATAAGATCTACCAGCCCCTCTCTGAAGTCCTGTATTTCTTCCCACTGTTTTGCTCTACTGACTACAGGAGGCAGACTCATCCATGGTCCATGAACAGAGACCAAGACACCTCCTCTGTACAGTGAGGGACTTCAGTGGGCAGTTCTCCATTTGTAAATAATTCAGAGGAATTCTTACCCTTTCCATTTTTTTTTTGATCTTTTGAATTTGAGTCCTTGACTGTCTTATCAAAATGATGAAAAAATTTGATAGATCCCCATCAGTTTTTTGCTTGTTTTTTAGTAGCTTGGGTAAAAAGTTTGGTGTTGAAGAGAAGGTAGACAGTAAAATGAAACTGAAGCTTTTAGATCACTGCATATTTCATGAAAATTAGTCTTTGTTATCCTCTTTTAAAACAAATAACTATCAATGTCATATCTATAAGACATGTGATTAAATTTGTGATAAAAAAACTGTATCTTAGAATTCTCTGATGATTTTCATCAATATGTCACATTAGTATGTTGATATGTTTTTTTTAAATCCCCACATGTTCAATAAATGATTAAATTCATTTTTTAAAAACATGTAAATAAGATGATATAGAATTAAAAGCACAAAAAGCTGTTAAAGGAGAGGAGAATAATAGATGTATCAGGGACCTGGGAATGAGTTAATTTTTCAGACTTAGCAATTAAAATACTGCAAGTTTCCTGGCAGCTAAAACATGATGGGAAATTCACCAGGTAACTTAACTCTGGTCTCATAAAAGAATACCTACAGACTTGTTCTTTCCTAGACAGACTCTTTTTCCATTTCGACTAAGCCATAGACAAAATTTAACAAAAATATTATACAAATCTCAATATACTTTGTATCTTCTGAGTCATTGCCACAGTGTTAATTTATAGAGCTTCAGGTGAATGGGGAGTTTGGGTCACAGGACTCATTAAATCTTATGACCCTGAGACAATAGAAATAAATGCAAGTTTGTTTTCTTCTTAATCAACAGATTAAACTTATAATATCTGATCATTAATAGATATCAATGAGCAAGCATTCACTAGTGGAATGTATCACAGTAAAAACCATTTTCTAAACTGACCTGTAATAAATGTCTTTTGACCTTTTCCATTTATTAAATATAGAGAAAGCTGAGTGCAAAAGAATTGATGCTTTTGAACTGTGGTGTTGGAGAAGACTCTTTTTCTTGGACTGCAAGGAGATCCAACCAGTCCATCCTAAAGGAGATCAGTCCTGGGTGTTCATTGGAAGGACTGATGTTGAAGCTGAAACTCCACTACTTTGGTCACCTGATGTGAAGAACTGACTCATTACAAAAGACCCTGATGCTGGGAAAGATTGAAGGCAGGAAAAGAAGGGGACAACAGAGGATGAGATGGTTGGATGGCATCACCGATTCGATGGACATGAGTTTGAGTAAACTCCAGGAGTTGGTGATGGACAGGGAGGCCTGGTGTGCTGCAGTCCATGGGGTTGCAAAGAGTCAGACATGACTGAGTGACTGAACTGAATTTATTAAGTCTGGTGATTGTAAAGGGGTTACATATTGTATTTTCTACTTATAACATTTTATAATAAAAATAAATGTAAAGTGGTGAAAATACAAACATTGAAGGATCTTCTTTTTTTTATGCTCTTTGTATGAATGAAGAAAAAACTTGGGAAAATTGCCAGTTCTCAATATTCAGATTACAGGGAAAGTGGCAAAAAGTGTTTATCAGGGGTGACCTCTAGAACACTAGTGGTACTTTGAATTTGTGGAGTCAAATTGAGTCTCTAAAGAAGGAGGTTTTAATCATAAGAAAGTGTCTTACACAGAAAACAAAGTATCACAGAATGATTTAAGACAGAAAACAAATTATCTCAGGATGTTTCACCCTTTCTTTAGAGAGCAACTGCTTTTCTGAAATCCCCTATAAATAAAATAATCTGGAGCCCCAGAGGGACAGAGTTCAGTGGGAAGGAGTGGGGTCATACACTCGGATCAGGCTGGAGGTAGGCCTCGTGATTTGGAAATCATCCTGTGGGAAATCTAGGGTCATTAAACAGGGTGCTGGAAGCAGTGACATTATGAGACAGAAGATGGTTTTACAAGGAATCATGTAGTTGAGGTGCACAGAAGGATTGAGAAGAAAGCCTGCAGGTCTGAAGTAGTTGGGAGGCTACAGAAATAGTGTGGGTAGGAAGGGGTATGGATCTGCACAAAGACAATGGCTGTGAAGAAAGAAAGACTCATGGTTTTACAGACAGTTACACAATGTAATTCGGATTTAGGGAGTGAAATGCAGAACTCTGATTCAAAAGTACAGGCTGAGTTCTGAGGATATTGGTTGAAATAGGAATGACAGAAGGTAAGTCTTTTCTTTTTTTTTTTTTTTTGGTAAGTCTTTTCTAAGGTGCTGAGTTAGAGGTATTTATAAAACATCAAGACTGTTCAGTAGAGAGCTGAGGATGCAAGCCTGAAACTTGAGAAGTTAGAACTCAAGTAATATTTGGGAACCCTCCACATAAAATGCACCCGTTGCATCCCTGAGAATGGATCAATTTTCTAAGACGAAGGCCACAGTGAAGGCTAGAGCTCTCAGACTGAACATAATGGGAAAGCCAAAGATTTTAAAATGGTAGGGGATTAGTCAAAAAACCAAAAAAGAGCAGAATTCATGGGAGAAGTAGGTGAGGATAGTATTAATCTTATTCTGAGAAAAGCTTTCTAAAAGAACAGATAGGTGTTGGAGTGTGGGCAATAGTGTTGGATGCTTCAGAGAAGTTGAAATAGCTTCCATACATTTTTGTGGAAGCAAAACTTCAATCATTTTCTATTTGTCTCATCCCTTGACGGTAAACCCCCTCTTAGGGAACATGACTCTATTCTGCCTGGTAGAAAATGTACCCCCCTCCAGGGTCAGAACTCCCCCTGCTCCCCTGGAATAGCCTTTCAAGAACATCTGGTGTGGCTAATTGGGTACTTAAGAGTTTTGACATTCTTCTCTGGACCACTACAAGAGCAACTCACTCTCTTGCTGAGAGAGTCAGTTCCTAGGTAGGTTGATAAGAAGTTCAGGGTCCCCGAGGAGGAGAAAGGGGTCTGGAGCCCTCGAGAAAGAGAAAGGGGTCGGGAGCTCTTAAGGAGAGAAGGACAAATGTTTTTTCTACATTACTTTGTCTTAGTCAATACAACAGTGCATCTTGCTCGTGGACATGTTTCTCCTTCACAAGAACATTCTGAATAATCTTGTTATCTTAAGACTTATATTGTGGGAGAAGTTCTGATAAGACCTTTCTGTTGTTAGTTCTAATCTTGTTAATTTAAGATATATGTTGTGGGAGTCGGTCTGGTAAAAGTATATAAGGCCTTGATTAGACTAGTGAGTGGGGGCACTCTCTGTCCCCCTTCTGATGTCTATGTCAGAAGCTCTGTCCCTTTACGTACTTTAAAAATAACTCTACTACAAAAAAGCTCTCGAGTGATCAGTTCTGGTCTCTGGTCCCAAAGCTAAATCTTCTTCTTTGGAGATCACAAATCAGACACTGTTCAACGTAAGCTATCATTGCCCAGAAAATATGATGACTTGGGAAAATATGGCCATTTCTATTTCCTAAGAGTAAACTCTTTGATGCCCAAGGTATTTCTAGGATTCAGAAGAGTGTTAAAGTACTATTGTAGGACATTTCAGTTCAGTTGCTCAGTTGTGTCAGACTCTTTGCAACCCCATGGACTGCAGCACGCCAGGCCTTCCTGTCCGTCACCAGCTCCTGGAGTTTACTCAAACTCATGTCCATTGAGTTGGTGATACCATCCAACCATCTCATCCTCTGTCATCCCCTTCTCCCACCTTCAATCTTTCCCAGCATCAGGGTCTTTTCAAATGAGTCAGTTCTTTGCACGAGGTGGCCAAAGTATTGGAGTTTCAGGTTCAGCATCAGTCCTACCAATGAATATTCAGGACTGATCTCCTTTAGGATGGACTGGTTGGATCTCCTTGCAATCCAAGGGACTCTGAAGAGTCTTCTCCAACACCACAGTTCAGAAGCATCAATTCTTCGATGCTCAGCTTTCTTTATAGTCCACCTCTCACATCCATACATGAATACTGGAAAAACCATAGAATTGACTAGATGGACTTTTGTTGGTAAAGTAATGTCTCTGCTTTTTAATAACCTGTCTAGATTAGTCATAACTTTTCTTCCAAGCAACAAGCGTCTTTTAATTTCATGACTGCAATCACCATCTGCAGTTGATTTTGGAGGCCCAAAAATAAAGTCTGTCACTGTTTCCATTGTTTCACCATCTATTTGCCATGAAGTGTTGGGACCAGATGCCATGATCTCAGTTTTCTAAATATTGAGTTTTAAGCCAACTTTTCACTCTCCTCTTTGACTTTCATCAAGAGGCTCTTTAGTTCTTCTTCACTTTCTGCCATAAGAGTGGTGTCATCTGCATAGCTGAGGTTATTGATATTTCTCCCGGCAATCTTGATTCAAGCTTTTGCTTCATCCAGTTCAGCATTTCTCATGATGTACTCTGCATATAAGTTAAATAAGCAGGGTGACAATATACAGCCTTAACGTATTCCTTTCCCGATTTGGAACCAGTCTGTTGTTCCATGTCCATTTCTAACTGTTGCTTCCTGACCTGCATACAGATTTCTCAGGAGGCAGGTAAGGTGGTCTGGTATTCCCATCTCTTTAAGAATTTTCCACAGTTTCTTGTGATCCACACAGTCAAAGGCTTTAGTGTAGTCATAAAGCAGAAGTAGATGTTTTTCTGGAACTCTCTTGCTTTTTTGATGATCCAATGGATGTTGGCACTTTGATCTCTGGTTCCTCTGCCTTTTCTAAATCCAGCTTGAACATCTGGAAGTTCACGATTCACGTACTGTTGAAGCCCTGCTTGGAGAATTTTGAGTGTTACTTTACTAACGTGTGAGATGAGTGCAATTGTGAGGTAGTTTGAGCATTCTTTGGCATTGCCTTTCTTTGGGACTTTAATGAAAACTGACCTTTTCCAGTGCTGTGGCCACTGATGAGTTTTTCAATTTGCTGGCATACTGGGTGCAGCACTTTCACAGCATCATCTTTTAGGATTTGAAAAAGCTCAACTGGAATTCTTTCACCTCCATAGCTTTGTTCATAGTGATGCTTCCTAAGGCCCACTTGACTTCACATTCCAGTTTGTCTGGCTCTAGGTGAGTGATGACACCATTGTGATTATCTGGGTCATGAAGATCTTTTTTGTTTGGTTCTTCTGTGTATTCTTGCCACTTCTTCTTAATATTTTCTGCTTCTGTTAGGTCCATACCATTTCTGCCCTTTATTGTGTCCATCTTTGCATGAAAAGTGCCCTTGGTATCTCTAATTTTCTTGAAGAGATCTCTAATCTCTATTGTAGAACATCTAACATTTATTGACCACCAATTACATGCCATGCATTGGCTAGCATTTCCATAATGGTTTCTTTATGTAATATTGACAATACTGCACATTGGACATTGTTGGGAATTACTGTTCCTCATTTTTCAGAGTAGCCTCCCAAGGTTGTTTTATTCTCCTTGAAATGGAAGGCAATATCTCCATGCCTTTGAAACTGAGAAAATGGTCTACTCTTGGACCAAGAGATCAAACAATAAAAGTCAGAGAAGCATCAACACTAGAGAATAATGCTGATCAGGTCATATATCACCCATTGTTCTTGTTTGTTACCAATAATTATTTGAAACTACAAATTATGTGAAATTTCATCTAGTTGCGATAAAAACTGACCCCCTTATGCAGTACCATCATTTCTGAGAGTAAGAAATGTTTTTTGCTGTTAATTCCGTTGTTCTAGTTAAAACTTTTAATTTGAAATTTGACATAGTGGCTTAGCTGTCATCTCTTGCATCTAGTTTACAAAAGTTGACAGTTTCCTGTTTTAAACCTATTTAGCTTATGGGAGAAATATGCTATAATTTATGCTTAAACCCAACCTACAAAACAAAATGAATCTACAAATTCAAGAAGTTGTTTTTGATCCTGAAGGTAAACAGGGTATGCACTTTTTCATAATTAATATTTCCTATAATTGGGGTTCTATGTACTTCCAGTATAATTAATGAAGAGTTGGGTCATTCACATCTTCTGAAAATCTAGCTTATGTTGCCCTCTTAATGGTAAATTGAAGAGAGTGTCATTAGCAATATTTCATAGGTAGGTTGTGATTGACTATTTTTTTTTTTTTATTTTTCAGCCCAGAGTTTTTCCCCTTTTATGATTTCTGAGTGTAATAAGAACTAGTTTGAAGCATCATTTATTTATTCAGCAATTATTTATAAAGTACATCGCACATGCCAGGTACTAAACAAAAAAATGCTATGCTCAGAGGCTATAATAGATATCACAAACAGACATGGCACTTTACCTTTTGGACCTTATGATGTAGAGAGGGGCGGGCAATAATGAATGAATTGCACATATTTGTGTTGATTTGTAATTACGATGAGTGCTTCTGCTTTTCCCTAAAGAGAGATGATGTCATAGCCTTTGTCCTAAGCAAACTCTTGAGTTAAAGAATGAGTAGAGGAATGAGTTGCGAAATGGTTAAATAATGGCTGAAGATCAGTGGAAAGCGTTGACTGGTGAGCACTAGGGAAAAGGGTAGGAGAGGGAGATCAATCAGGATTATAGTCGTCACAGCTGGAAGGGCCTTTTGCCTAGGATTGTAGTCGGGTTCAAGGAGCCAAAAACCAGATTAAGGAAAGTGTCTGAGCTCTTCTGGCAGCGAGTAGAGGCAAGTAAGGAGACAGCTGGAGAACCTAGTCTGAACTTTGAGAAAGAAGTGTGTGAGCCAGAGAGACTGCTGGAGGGAGCCCCAGCCACAAGCACGACTTTCATTTCATTTAAATTTATTTTTATTTGTATTTGTATGCTCTGGGTCTTCGTTGCTGCAAGCAGGCCTTTTCTGATTGCAGTGAGCAAGAGCTACCCTCTAGTTGCAGTGGCTGTTCTGGGAGCTCGAGCTCTAAAGAGCAGGCTCAGCAGTTGTGGCACATGGGCTTAGTTGCCCCACAGCAGATGGAATCTTCCCTGGCCAGGGATCGAACACATGTCCTCTGCATTGGCAGACAGGCTCCCGACCACTGGGCCAGCAGGGAAGTCCTATAACCTTCATTTTAACATGCAAATAATTAGAATCGCCCCCTCATCATTTATTTATTCAGCAATTATTTATAAAGTACATCGCACATGCCAGGTACTAAACAAAAAAATGCTATGCTCAGAGGCTATAATAGATATTAAAAACAGACATGGCCCTTTACCTTTTGGACCTTATGATGTAGAGAGGGGAGGGCAATAATGAATGAATTGCACATATTTGTGTTGATTTGTAATTACGATGAGTGCTTCTGCTTTTCCCTAAAGGGAGATGCCTCCCCCACCATGCCCTGTCCCAGGGTACTGAAAAGTGTGTGAAAGTGTAAGTCGCTCAAGTCATGTCCTACTCTGCGATCCCATGGACTGTATGTAGCCTGCCAGGCTCCTCTGTCCATGGAATTCTCCAGGCAATAATACTGGAGTAGGTTGCCATTCCCTCCTCCAGGGGATCTTCCTGACCCAGGGATCGAACCCGTGTCTCCTGCATTGCTGGCTGATTCTTTACTAGCAAAGTTTGGTCTGTGCAAAAGGAGCCTGTCCCTCCAGTTCAGGACAATCCAGAAGGGCCATCGCAGGTCAGACCTCACGGAGTTGGCTCAGTCCTTGTTAGGCCTGCACCTCAGCTCAGTTTCCCCCTCTGCCTAAATCTGTTTCTTTCTCTTCTGTTCCCAAAGTAATGACCACCAGAGCACTCCTGTGTGCTAATCTCCACCTCAGAGATTGCTTCCCAGGGGCCCCAGCCATAGGAGCAGGTTGTATGAGATAAACATAAACGCACTCTGAAAGCAGGGATGGTAGGCCAGGGTTCTTTAGCTGAACCGGGAACTGGCTACGAGCTCCACGGCTCATCTGCCTGCTCACTCACTGGGAGACAGCGGGCGTAGAACCAGGATGGGCGGCTGAAGACCCTGCTCACTGTCCTGACACGGACCACTCACAGATCTTGTCTTGAGCCTTCGGTAAGTCCAGCGTTCAAATGTGCTGAGACACGGCTTGAAATTGGAAGAGATGAAAACCTCATTCGCCCCTTTCAAGTTACCGATCCAGAGCTTGAGTCTGTTGAAAATAAGACCGTTGACGGTCACAGAAATAGACAGAGGGATGGGCAGGATAAACAGCCTAGAAATGGACTCTAGGTTAGAAAGAGCTGGAATGGAAAAGAGGGGTTCTGGGAAAATGGGTTAGCTATTTGGAAAAAGAAGTCAACTTAGATACTCAATTCCTACTGTAATAAGATGAAATAAAGAGGGAGAAAAGAAATAGATGTAAAATAGATATCTATTTTTTAACAAACAGAAAACAGAAGAAATAAAGAGGAGTAAAAGAAAAACAACAATTATAATAAACAAGTGCCAAAAACCGAACAGAATAAGTCTTTATATAGAAAGATAATAAAATCTATAGAAAAAATAGTAACAGCCAACTTTTAAATGTGAAATAATATGTATAATTCATAGACAGTAAAAAGGCTATTAAGTATGAGTGTATTTATCATTGTTAATGAGAGTCAGTAAGTTGTAACAATATACCTGTTTGTATCAATTTAGCAAATACATTTAAAATAACTATACCTATTGTTGACCATTGATCCATAGTAATTGGTGCAATAATTCCACTTCTTTCTAGAAATTATCCTTCAGAAATAAACAAAGCTAGAGATGAAAGCTTTATTTTTAGAGTGTTTATCTCCATGTTAATGTTAAAAGAAAAACGAGAAACAACCTAAAACTTTGACACGAGATAAACAGTGAAGTAAAGTATGGTATGCACACTCGAGTGATACCGTGGTAAAAAAATTCACCTGCCAATGCAGGAGATGCAAGAGATGCTGGATTCCATCCCTGGGTGGGGAAGACCCCCAGGAGGAGGAAATGGCAAACTGCTCTAGGATTCTTGCCTGGAGAATCCCATGGACACAGGAGGCTGGTGGGCTATAGTCCATGAGATCACAAAGAGTTGGACACACACACACACACCCGTACATTCAGGTCACCACAGGAAAGAGCAGGCAAAGAGTGGGCTAATGACAGTAGTCTGGTTTTTCTGCTTAGATGTTTATGTATTTCTGGTGTCATTTTGCAGTTAGGGAGAATTTAATGGTTTGGGAGAGGGTAACAGACATTCACACAGCAGCAGAGAAGTTAAGAACGTAAACTCAGGGACCTTCCTGGTGGTCCGGTGGTTAAGACTCTGCCTTGCAATGCAGAGGATGTGGGTTTAATCCCTGGTCGGGAAACTAAGATCCTATGTCCCTGGAGCAACTAAGCCCGCCCGAGATGACTAGAGAGTCCCTGAGCCACATGGAACGACCCCATGTCGATGAAGATCCCCTGTACCAGAGCTAAGACCTGCTGCAGGCAAATAAATAAATATTTAAAGAGGAATATTTTCTAAAAGAAGAATATTTAACATTTAGTAAACTCTGGTTCCCATTCAGTTCTGCTGCGTTACAATCTTATTCTGTGGGCAGTGAGGGAACCATTGCTGGTCTCTGTATTAATTAGGACGATGAACTTGAATTAGCTTAAACAAAAAGTAGGAAGCAATCAGCAAGTGCTTTTGTAGCCTAGCAAAAAAGTGAAAGTGAAAGTTGCTCAGTTGTGTCCAACTCTTTGTGACCCCATGGACTACAGAGTCCATGGAATTCTCTAGGTCAGACTACTGGAGTGGGTAGCCTATTCCTTCTCCAGGGGATCTTCCCAACCCAGGAATCAAACCAGGGTCTCCTGCATTGCAGGCGGATTCTTTACCAGCTGAGCTACCAGGGAAGCCCTTTTGTAGCCTAGGTCACATGCAAGTGGATTGTCTTGGAGTATGATCCCAGGAGCAGGGGTGAGAGGGAAGAATGGGGCTGGGAAGGGCAATACAGGGACCCACATTACAGGTCACCGGGGCTGGATCCCTCAGGGCCTTCAGAACTGTCTGCCCAGGAAATAGAAAGCAGGACATATTCATCCACTTGATCCCACCACTCTCGATCAAGTTGGCCCCCAAGCACTCACTCCTGCACGTCAGCTGGTGTGTGTGACAGGTGAGAGAGCCCTCGGGCACCCACTCCAAGGTGTCAGGGGAGCGCGTGAGACGCACCTGGGGCAGTTAGGTTGCTCCAACGTGATGATGGTTGAAACGTATAAAGCTCTGGTGGCCACATGTAGGGGAAACGGCTCCGAGGGATACCAGACATGCCCCATACATGAGACTTTGGTGATTCAAAGAAGAGCGAGGACCCAGAAAGGCAGGAATAGAGCTGAACCTCAATGAAACTAACCAGAAGTTCCAGTCCACCTGGACCTTCTCATTCTCAAATCTCTGTATCTCATTGGCTGAAGAGACATCACTTTTTCTCTGAATGATAGAAAACTTTTAATGACTTCTACATTTTGCACCTTACAATTTCACCCTCAGAAAATAAACTGATAGAATTAGACCCACATCTGAAATGTCCCAGGGCAAAGCATCACTGACCTACTTAAGGTCAGGCATCTTAAAGAAAGGAGTCATGTCAGGACATGAAAGTGAAAGTGTTAGTTGCTCAGTCGTGTCCAACTCTTTTCGACCCCATGGGCTGTGGCCCAGCAGGCTCCTCTGTCCGTGGGATTCTCCAGGCAAAAATACTGGAATGGGTTGCCATTTTCTTCTCCAGGAGATCTTCCTAACCCAGGGATCAAGCCTGGGTCTCCCACATTGCAGGCAGATTCTTTACCACCTGGGCCATAAAGTCCTCAAAATTCAAATTAATTTCTCCCTCCTCCAGGCTCCCACATCGTCCTCTCTCGTGTTAGACTATAATAATTTGTTGATGTGTTTGTCTGTCTCCCTCTGGACTTCAGAGTTCCTTGAGGGTAGGGACTTCATCTTCTTTCTGTTTCCCAGGATCCAGCATGGTACATGGCACACAGTAGGTCCTCCAGTTTGGGGGAGAAGCAGATAATGAATTCAGCAAGTCTGTCCTCTGAAAGACTAACAAACCACAGACATTTGGTGTAGGTCACTAAGGTTCTCACTGCTTATTCCTTGGAAATAAGCAAAGGATCCTAGAGATGTTTCCAGTGCAGCTAACTAGGATGTCACTGATATTTCAGACTCACTGGACAACAAAAAGCTACTCTTTTTTTGTTTGTCAAGTTTGTCAGCTCCTGTAAAAATCTCTGTGGAGGATGATAGCATCTGTGGGAGATTGAGGTAAGAGATTTCCAGTGTAAGTCAAGTTGTAGTGTTATCTTTATTATGATCTTTATTATCATCATTTCTTTTAGGAAGAAGAGTCTCTGACCCCAGAGAAAATTGTGGTCTGTCTCATAGGAGGCCGCCCGAAAAACATTACAGAGTAAAAACAGAACATAAAACACAGAAAGGCTTCTGCAGAGGTGAGAGGTGATTTTTTCACACTTTTTTTTCTCACCTGATAAGTGATAGGGCACACTGTTAAATCTCCTTTGAAGGGTGTTTCACATAATCTTGATTTAAACATACCATTACCCAGATTTCAGTCCCGAAGGCAGAGTAGCTCTGAGCTACTCTGTCAAAAAAAAAAAAAAAAAAAGAACAAACAAAACAAAAACCAGAATATAGTGCAATAATAGTTCAAAAGAACAGTTTTTTAAAAACTACTTTTCATAGTAACAACAGCTAGAATTCGGGAACAGCCTACTTTGTGCCAGAAAGCATCAGTAACATTTGATATAGGTCATCTAACACTCACATCAGGCATCTGGGGATGGTGTTACTGAGAAAACTGAGGCTCAGAAGAATTATTTATTAGATGGAGATTAGACGTAGGAGGGGAGACTCAGCGTATGAATGAGTCTCCCAGCTTTCGAGGTGAACAAGAGCCGGATATGAAAGACTACACACTGTATTATTTCATTTATTAAACTTCAAAAGGGTTTCCCTGGTGCTAAATTGGTAAAGAAGCTGCCTGTAATGCAGGAGACGCACGTTTGATCCCTGGATCAGGAAGATCCCTTGAAGAAGGAAATGGCAACCCACTCTAGTATTCTTGCCTGGGAAATCCCATGGACGGAGGAGCCTGATGGGGTCACAAAGAGTCAGACACAACTTAGCTACTAAACAATAACAACAGATTCAAAAGCAGGCAAAATGAATAAATCCTCATAGAAGTCATGAGAGTAGTTACCTTTGTGAGGTGGGTTTGGATACGAAGGGTTATCAGGATGACTCTAGATGACTAGAGTCTAGATGACTCTAGATGACTACAAGTGTTTTATATCTTGACGTGGATGGTGGTTCAAAAGCATGGACACGTGTTAAAAAGTCATTCATCCACACAAATATCTGTGCCCTTTTCTATATATAAGTTGTATCTCCATTAAAAAGTTAAAAAGAGAAGGGGGAAAGGAATTAGAGTTCAGCTCTGTTTAGTTCCAAAGGCTCTCTTTTTCCACTACACACTATTTCCACAATGTTTCAAAAGTTTATGTTCAATGTAGACTCTGGGATATTGCACAGAAAAGGCTCACAGATACTTTAATAAACTATTGCAAATAAGCTTATGTGACAGAAATTGCAGAGTACAGGAGTGGTTGTGATTGGATAATATAGCAGCTAGGATCGGTTTATAAAGAGTTTTGTGAGCCTTGTTCAAGGAAAGTGTTTTATTTATACGGGGAACCAGTGAGGTATTTGATATGACAAGCTTTATGATCATATTTGCCATTGTCAGTGAGATGGATGGGAGACGATGGGTGGAAGGGTGCAGGAAAGGTCAGGGAGCAGACAGTGGGGTAGAAAGCTATTGTCATTGTCTCTGACATTGGACTGAGAATGGCAATGGTGTGGTTTAGAAGAAGCAAACATCCGTTTAGTGGACATTGTGAGCGATTGGATATGGGCAATGGAGTTTCCCAATGGCTCAGCGGTAAAGAATCCTCCTGCAATGCAGGAGACACAGGAGACATGGGTTGCATCTGTGCTTGGGAATACCCCCTGAGGGAAGGGAATGGCAACCCACTCCAGTATTCTTGCCTGGAGAATCCCATGGACCGAGGAGCCTGGTGGGCTACAGTCCCTTGAGTGGCAGAGTCGGTCATGACCGAAGCAACGGAACAGAACACACGACACAAAGATGAGGGTGGAGAGGAGCTCTGAGATGACCTGGTGGGCTGATTCCAAGTAAGGGGGCTCTACTCACCTGGAGCCAAACACCCTGGAGGGGGAAGTCAGGTGGGCCTTAGGAAGCATCACTACAAACAAAGCTAGAGGAGGTGATGGAATTCCAGCTGAGCTATTTCAAATCCTCTAAGATGATGCTGTGAAAGTGCTGCACTCAATATGCCAGCAAATTTGGAAAACTCAGCAGTGGCCACAGGACTGGAAAACATCAGTTTTCATGCCAATCCCAAAGAAAGGCAAAGCCAAAGAATTTCCAAACTACCACACAGTTGTACCCATTTCACATGCTAGCAAAGTAATGCTCAAAATCCTTCAAGCTACGCTTCAATAGTATGTGAACCAAGAACTTCCAGATGTACAAGCTGGATTTAGAAAAGGCAGAGGAACCAAAGATCAAATTGCCAGTATCTGCTGGATCATAGAAAAAGCTAAAGAATTCCAGTAAAACATCTACTTCTGCTTCATTGACTATGCTTCATTGACTGTGTAGATCACAATAAACTGTGGAAAATTCTCAAAGAGATGGGAATACCGGACCACCTTCACCACCTCCCGTGAAACCTATATTCAGATCAAGAAGCAACAGTTAGAACTGGACATGGAACAACGGACTGGTTCCAAATTGGGAAGGAAGTATACAAGGCTGTATATTATCACCCCGCTTATTTAACTTACATGCAGAGTACATCATGAGAAACGCTGGGCTGGATGAAGCACAAGCTGGAATCAAGATTGCAGGGAGAAATATCAATAACCTCAGATATGCAGATGACACCACCCTTATGGAAGAAAGTGAAGAGGAACTAAAGAGCCTCCTGATAAAAGCGAAGGAGAATGAAAAACCAGGCTTAAAACTCAGCATTCAAAAAATGAACATCATGGCATGCAGTCCCATCACTGCATGGCAAATAGATGCGGAAACAGTGGAAACAGTGACAGACTTTATTTTGGGGGCCTCCAAAATCACTGTGGATGATGACTGCAGCCATGAAATTAAAAGATGCTTGCTCCTTGGAAGAAAAGTTATGACCAACCTAGACAGCATATTAAAAAGCAGAGACATTACTTGGTTGACAAAGGTCTGTATGGTCAAAGCTATGGTTTTTCCAGTAGTCATGTATGGATGTGAGAGGTGGACAATAAAAAAGGCTGAAGAATTGATGCATTCAAACTGTGGTATTGGAGAAGACTCTTGAGAGTCCTTTGGATAGCAAGGAGATCAAACCAGTCAGTTCTAAAGGAAATCAATCTGAATATTCACCGAAAGGACTTTTGCTGAAGCTGAAGCTCCAATACTTTGGCCACCTCATGCCAAGAGCCAACACATTGGAAAAGATCCTGATGGTGGGAAAGACTGAAGGCAGGAGAAGGGGACAACAGAGTATAAGATGGTTGGATGGCATCACTGATTCAATGGACATGAGTGTGAACAAGTTTCGGGAGATGGTGAAGGACAGGGAAGCCTGGCATGCTGCAGTCCATGGGGTCACAAACAGTTGGACACAACTGAGTGACTGAGCAACAACAATAACAAGTAACCATCAGGGAAACAGGGACAAGGTACAGTCCTCTGGGGAGAGGCTGATGCTCGACAGCTTGTCGAGGCTCCAGGCAAGTAATTTGGGGTTCAGGGAAGAGCTAGAATGTTGTCATGGGCTTAATGGTGTATCCCCAATTCATATGTTGAAGTCCTGACCCCCAGGACCTCGGAATGTGACTTTATTCGGAGATAGGGTCTTTTAAAAGGTAATTAAGTTAAAAGAAGGTCATTAGGGTAGGAGGCCCTAGTCCAGTACGACTGGTCTCCTGACAGGAAAAGGAAATGTGGACACAGACAAACTGAGAGAAGACCATGTGGAGAGACAGGGAGAAGACAGCATCAGCAAGCTAGGAAGGGAAGCCTCAGAGGACCTGCCGACACGCTGACCTTGGCCTTCTTGCCTCCAGTGGTGGGAATACAGGTGTCCACTGTTTAAGCCACCCTGCATGTGGTACTTTGTAATGGCAACCCTAGCAAACAAGCATGTCATCCTGGACTTCAGACCATTTAAATCACAGAAGGCCCAGCCGTGGGCACCAGGGGCTAAATCACAGTTCAGAAAGCAGACCGGGCTTCTAGCCAAGGAGCGGTTCCAAAGTCCGTCTACTGGTAGGGATGGGGCTGTTAATGTTCCTCTGAATTTAGTTCTTGTTGGTTCAAAGACGGGGCAGAGCAGAGCCACAGGTGGATTAAAGGTACGGTCTTTCATGGAGACACCCTAAATGTCCATCAGCGGATGAATGGAAAAAGAAGATGCGGTACATACACACAGGGGAATATTACTCAGCCATTCAAAAAAAATAAAATAATGCCATCTGCAGCAACATGGATGGACCGAGAGACAGATTACCATATTAAGTGAAGTAAGTCAGAATGTCACATGATATCACTAATATGTGGAGTCTAAAATATGACACAAACAAACATATCTATGAAACAGGAACAGACTCACAGAAAGGACAGACTTGTGGTTGCCAAAAGGGAGAGGGTTGGGGGAGGAATAGAGTGGGAGGCTGGGGTTCGCAAACGAAAACTCTTATACATAGGGTGGACATACAACAAGGTCCTACTGTATCCGTCCATGGCGTTCTCCAGGCAAGAATACCGGAGTAGGTTGCCATTCCCTTTTCCAGGGGATCTTCCCGCCCCAGGGACTGAACCTGGGTCTACTGCATTGCAGACAGATTCTTTACCATTTGAGCCACCAGGGAAGCCATTGTGTAGCACAGGGAACTATATTCAATATCCTATGATAAACCATAATGGAAAAGAATACAAAGAAAACATCTATATAAATGTATAACTGAATCACTTCACTGAACAGCAGAAATTAACACCACATTGTAAATCAACTATACTTCAGTGAAAAATTAATCACACACACACGAAAGGTAGAGTTTCTAATTTCAATGCTAGGCAGAGTTAGAAGGAAGCTGGGGCCGACTAACCATTTCAGTTTCAAAAAATAACGGGATATCAACTCTGAGCAAAAAGGAATCTAGATCCAGTCAGAACTGACTTGATAAACAAAATATTTGTTTACCTTTGCACATTCTTTGGTTACTAGACCAAAAAATAAGTATATGGGGGCTTCCTTGGTGGTCCGGTGGTTAAGGATCTGCCTGCCAACACAGGGGACACAGGTTCGATCCCTGGTACGTGGAGTTTTCCACATACTGTGGAGCAACCAAGCCCCTGTGCCACAGCTACTGAGCCCGCCCACCATAGAGCCTGTGCTGTGCAACAAGAGAAGCCACTGCAGTGAGAAGCCCGGGCACCACAACTAAGAGTAGTCCCCACTCGCTGCAACTAGAGAAAGCCTGAGTGCAGCTACAAAGACTCAGCACAGCCAAACAAAGAAACAAAACCCAAAATAAATATATGCACAGCATACCTACACACGTATTCCAACTACATACTACACAGCTCACACGCTCTGTCTTGGCTCAGCCTCAGCCTTTGCTCCCTGGGGTCCTCCATCTTCCTCCTAACTTCCCCTCTGCCTCAGTACTGCTCCCTAGGAATGAGGGTCAAGGGCAGGTCTCTTGAAGCATAAATCACCGTGACTTTCTCATTGGTCTGTACACACCTAGAAATCCTTCTTGACTCCTTTCTGTTAAATTCAATAGGAAGTATAGATCCTCCCTTTATAATTACTCTCTGACTCACCCTCTCTTGGTACATTTCACATATTCCAGTTTCAGTTATCATCTGATTCTGCCTCAACAGTTGCGATAGCCTCCTGACTCTTCTGCTCACCTCTTGGCTCTCTAAATCTGTCCTACAGAAAATCTTTGAAAAACATCACTTGGACCACAATGCCATTTTCTGTTGTACTTGTTAGCCTTCAACTGCTTATAGCAACACATTCAACACCCCCTCAGTCTAATGCTTAAGGCTTTGGGAATCGGTTTTTGTGTTTTCCAGTCTTATTGGTAACCATCCTTGCTTCCCCACATTCATCGAGGTGGTTTCAGGCATTGCCCACCCCCATGCCCGCAGTGCAGTCATGAGTGTCCCTGCGCTTCTGCTCCTGTGTATCCCTCCCTTCCCCCTCTTTTCCACGTCACACTGTCCTTCAAGAACATCTCGGACCCCAGAGGAGTCTGCTCCTTCTTCTCTGCTTACCTGTGTTACCCATCTTTCAAAGTCAACCTAAATTTATCCTCATCATTGACATCTTTCCTAACCACCCTGACACTCAATCTTTGGTGTCAGCACCCGTGGGGCCGTTAGGGTCTGATGTCTGAACCCCAGTGATCACCGGTGGATGACAGCTGCAGCTCATTCCCAAGACGATAGGCCCTCCTCCCTCTTCCACTCCTGTGGCAGTGAGCCCCTCAGCTCCAAATTGTCTATTCATAGTGTGATTGCTTATGAAATTTCTTCTGTTTTGAATTGCCAATTGCATTTCTATGATTTAACTTTTAAAAAAATGACTTCTCTTTCCTAGGCAGATTGTAAAGACTTTGTCCCCAAACAACTTAGTTTCATGTGAGGGAGGAGATGGAATATACTATCTGGTACCAGGCAGTGAGGTGCTGTTTTTGCCAGTACTTCTCATAGGGTAATGGTCTAGCTGTCTGTTTGTTGCAGAACTACAAGCCTTATATTGTCCAGCTTTAAGACCTAAGAAAGAGCCTGGAGTTGGCAACAGAGACATCAATGGTTTAATGGACAGGGGGATCTTACACGTCTGAAGAAGTGCCCTGGACCAACATCGCACTGCGTGCAGTGGACAGTGGGCAGGATGTGGTGGCACTCTTCGGTCCCCAGGGACAGGGGGATATTGTGAGTTCTAGAAATAATGGATGTCAAGCTGGCTCTTGGTTACCATGGAAACTAGCAGAGGGGCACGCCCCTTAACATTCCTTGGATGAGAACAATTACAAGCTGGGGCAGGAGCAAGTACATAGGAAGGTCAGACACGTAAGTAGCTGCAGGTGAAGCTGGTGCTGGCTGGGCAGGGGATGTAGAGAGCAAGAGAACAGTCATTTTGTGTGGCCTAACCATACACTGTTTTATGGGGCACACAAAAACCATGATTTTACAGATAGTCTTGCTTAGGATAAGGCTAAAGTAGAGAGTGTCCATTTAAGGTATTTTTCAAAATTCAGTTTATTTAAATAAAAAATTAATAATGGTTCAAGTGATACTCAGTTATGGCAAAAACTATGGAAGTGGTACATGAGTGACTGAAAGAGTGTTAGATGGTATATTTATTTCTCACAGTTCAGTTCAGTCGCTCAGTCGTGTCCGACTCTTTTCGACCCCATGAATCGCAGCACGCCAGGCCTCCCTGTCCATCACCAACCCCCGGAGTCCACCCAAACCCATGTCCATCGAGTCGGTGATGCCATCCAACCATCTCATCCTCTGTCGTCCCCTTCTCCTCCTGCCCCCAGTCCTTCCCAGCATCAGGGTCTTTTCCAATGAGTCAACTCTTCGCATGAGGTGGCCAAAGTATTGGAGTTTCAACCTTGCAAATTAGAAACAAAAGTCCGGAGAAACGTTGGGACTTAGCCAACCTGGAAAGCGAATAGGTCGTGAAGGTGGAGGTACTTAGGTCTCTGACTAGTGCTCTCCAAGCTTCCCCTTTTACCAGGATTCTTTTTTTGTATAAGGAAGATTTCATTCAACTACTTACATGTGTGACTGACTCATATTTTTTTTACTCCACCTCATCTCCTCAAAAATATTTACTTCCCAAATTAAATCCTTCCCCTCCAGAATGAATTTGGTGTGTTTTTAAACACACTTATAAAACATACAGGGAACAGGGCCCGATTTCCTGCCTGGCTGAGTGAAACATTAATTGTCCAGCTTGGCACCTCACCCTGCAGCTGTGATAAGGGCCGTTATGCCCAAATAGGCCCTTAAACGGAAGACCTGCTGAGCAGAGACCCACTTTCCCAGCCCTGCTCCACCGCGTCAGCTTCTCTGCCAACTGACCAGGCGGAAGCAGCAGCAGGGGAGGGCCTGCAGGTAGGTGGGGCGGGGATAGTTTTTTTGAAAGCCTTAAATCCCTCACCGGGAAGCAGCAGCTGCTCCTTGTTTTTCCAACATCTGTCCCATCTGTCCCCCTCCGCACCTCCCCCTTCGGGGGCTGGAGCTAGCTGCATGTAGGCATAACAAGGGGGCCTTTCTGAAGGCTGCTTGGCGAACGGGTATGGGCATCATTGCTACCCTGAAAGTTTCTACTGAGAAGCGGGCAGTTGGGGTTCCTGAGGACGATGGCTATCACCTTCCTTCATTTTTCTCACACACTTAACAGCTTCAGTCGACAGAGTGGGGATTTGTAGCATCATCCAAGGGTATCGTTTCACAGGACAGAGGTACCCCTCGCGCCCACTTCCTCCAGGAGAGGCACGGGCGTCCGATGGGGGCGGGGGCGCCAGCAAGATGCTGCCTGTAACAGTACCAAGTTGCCGCACCGCCTCGAAGAGCTACTCGCCGCATGTAGCAGCTCACTGCTCTCACCGGCTTCCTCACCCACTGTGCTTTTTCGGAATTAGCGATTTCATTTTTATCCAGTTATTTCCCCCTAGTATTCAGAACCGAGGCTGGAACCTGGCAGGCACGACACAGACACTTCTGAATGAACGAACGTTAACGAAGTGCAAACAAAGGAGCAGGCTGGCTTCTCAGGTTCGAAGGCAGGAATGCAGAGAGAGGCTCGGGGTTGAATGGAGCCGTCCGGGGGTGTGGATCCCCGCCGGCAGCCTCACAGACGCGCTCGGGCAGCCGGCTCGCAACCCCGCCCCCGGCGCGCTGCGGGGTCCCGGTGGCCCCGCCCCCGGGGCGCGGCCCCGCCCTCTCCCGGGGCTGCCCCCGGGCGGGCCCCTCCGCGGCGCTCCCGCGGCTCGGGGCGGGGCGGGAGTGCGCAGGCGCGGCGAGCGGCGGAAGTCGCGACCCGGAAGTGCGGGGGCTGGAGCCGCCCCGCTGTGCGCCGGGCGCCGCGCTCCTCCTCTGGCTCCCGTGGGCCGCCCCGCCCCGCCTCCTGCGCGTGGACATGGCGCTCGACCCCGCAGGTAAGGCGCGGGAGGCGGGGGCGGGAGCCCGGGGGCGCGCGGGGGGCGGGCCGGCGGGGGAGGTGCGACGCCGAGGCCGCCCCGCCCCGCCCGCGCCCCGGCCCGCGGGCGCCGGGGTCGGGCCCGCGGGCTGACAGGGCTGGCGAGTGTCCACCTTTGCCGCCTCGCCGCCATTCTCTGGCCACTTGGGCTCACAGGCTCCTTTAAGTATCTGTGGCCCGACGCGAACGCCCTGGTCAGGACGGGGCCGTTCCGCTGGAAGGTGCCCCCAGAGACCCGTCCCTCCCCTTGACTGCCGCGCGCCCGCCCCCGGGACGCCGCCGCGGGGCTCCCCGGCGGTGCCCGGCTCGAGGATGCTCTGAACGGCGGCTCTGGGGAGTGCTGAGGGGCTTCGGGACATTGCCTGCGTATCAACATTGTACGTGTGAAAACTCAAGGCGTAGGGAGGAGGAATGGCGTGCAGCCTTTGGAGAGCCAGAAGGGAAACGGCCTCTCTGGGCCCGAGGAGAAAGAAGCGGACGAGTCCAGCTGGGACTCAGAATCCTATGTCCAGTCCTCATGGAGTAGACAGATACTTGTTGCGAACTCACTGTCTCCTCTAGGACCTGGGAAACTGGTCTATAGGACAGAAAGACCCCTGCTCGGTCTAGATCTTGTGTTCTAGGGGTGCAAGAAAAAACATCACCCGCCCCCCACCCCCGTCCCCCGTACACTAACTTTTACAGACAGTGGTAAACGTTGTGAGGAAGATAAGCGGTGTCAGAGGTAGATGGTAAAGAGAGGACCACTTTAGGTGGCAGGTTCCTGTGAGCTGGCATCTTAAGAACCAGAGGAAGCTGTCCTGGAAAGAGGGAAGGGACCAGCGTGCTAGGCGCTGCAAGGTGCAAAGTGCTTAAACTGCTGGGTTGGATTGAGGTCCAGACTATGGAGGAGTTGCATAAGCAGAGATGCTGGGAAAGTAGATAGAACCTACATATTGCAGTGCCTGAAGGCCCTGATAAGTACGCATTTGGACTTTTCTTGACCTTAACAAAAACCTGTGGAGGATTTTAAAGACGGCAGTGACATGATACGATTTATACCTTTACCGCTGTGGTAGTGGTGGTAGCCTTGTAGAGGGGCCATGCTGCTGCTGCTGCTAAGTCGCTTCAGTCGTGTCTGACTCTGTGTGACTCCATAGACGGCAGCCCACCAGGCTCCCCTGTCCCTGGGATTCTCCAGGCAAGAACACTGGAGTGGGTTGCCATTTTCTTCTCCAATGCATGAAAATGAAAAGTGAAAGTGAAGTCGCTCAGTTGTGTCCGACTCTTCGCGACCCCATGGACTGCAGCCTACCAGGCTCCTCTGTCCATGGAATTTTCCAGGCAAGAGTACTGGAGTGGCGTGCCATTGCCTTCTCCAACTGGATGACGGGTGATGGTCAAATCTAACAACACGATAACCATTGGAAACTCAGACAAAAGCAGACTTGGAAGCAAGATTGAAATGGAAAGTTAGAGAGTGGACTCAGCAAGTAAGACTATTTTGGAAAAATTTCTTTGTTTAGGTTCCAGAATACAAATATACTGAGGTCCACTCTTTTAAAGTTAATTTGTGTTTGGTTCATAGATTGAAGCATAGAGTCATGTTTTGATATTTGTTTTGCTTCTTACAGTACACAGTGGTATGTTTCTGACTAAATGAATAGAAATGCCAAATGAAGCTTATGTAGCAAAATCTATTTTCCCAGTGGTCAATGTTAGATTTTTAAAAATCTTTATTCAAGTTTGATCTTCATTTGGCAGCAGCCTTTAAACTTACTTTGTATGGTCCATTTTTCTCAAAAAAAGTCTGAACCCAACAATGCATACTTACTCTTAAATGTAGTTTTATTAAGCAATTTCCCTTTTTGTTTATGTTGAGGTAATAACAACACTCTTTGGAAGCTTATCAGCCATATTTCTGTCCACTATTTTCTGTTACTATTTGAATGCGGAGAGAAAAGGCTGGAGAGTACAAAACACCCAGAGAAGATGACTGAGGAGAGAGGGAAATTTAAGCAAAATGCTAGTAGCTGTTTGCACTAGCAGATGTTCAGACATATTTTGCCCAAGCCTCTGGTGACTTAAAACAGTCCACGGGGAGTGCTAACCTGCAGAGTATTGCCAGGGCTCTGAACTCTCCCAGCTTTATTGACTTGACCTTTAGCTTTGTTTTCTTAGCAGCCAGGAAAGTTTGCCTTGCACCTTTAGTCCTAAGTGGGACCTTTGATAACACAGTAATGATTCAAGAAATATACAGTATAGTTCATTCTCCTATGAAAGGATTTAAGTAGTTTAAGTATACAGTGTGTATATTGTATGGACTGTATATATTTTAAAAATCCAGTCAAACTGAGGTGATTGAAGTTTTACAGGTTGTTTATTGATCATCTGTAGAAACAGTGTTACAAGTGACACCTGTTTTATTTTGTAAAGATCTTATAAATATTGTATTGAGTAAAAAGTGAAATCACCAAATCAAATCTGTAGCACAACACCATTTATGTTGATTACGAACCCTGCACACGAACAGTGCTACCTGTTTTCTGAGGATGTATGTGCTCAGACATGTCTGACTCTTTGCAGCCCCATGGACTGTAGCTCAAGTGGTACTTGTTAAAGTAGGATTTCCAGAAAGGTAAAATGATTACTTACGGTAATACAAAGTGGGTATTTGTTGAAGATTTTCTCCAACTCAGTAGTGAGGGAACCAGTAAAATGTAAAAACTACTCGAAAAACATTGAAACGGTAGATATATAGAAAATGTCATAGATTGTTGGCTTAGGTAAAAGCTGATGAATTTAAATAGGGCTATGAACGGTTACTTGGGGGGTTATCTTTCCACTGGTTAGAAATTATTTCTGTCTCGATTGGACAGGGTTCTAGAACTTAACCTCTGCCCCTAACAAGTTGTAAACTAGCCCAGTCCTGAAAGGACACCCAGTGAAGCCTTTGCTGCTGCCAGCATTCAGAGAAATCATCTGACATAATTAGTCCCGGGTGACAACTCACAGGAACCTGGGCCTGAGGAGTTTCTTACTTTTTCTGGTAACAAGGAGAGAGTTCCTTCTGCCCCATTGTTCTTCTGCTCTTTCCCCTTTGAGCTGGGTAGAGGGTTTCCCTTCCATTTGTTGCCCAGTCCGCAGCGGGCAGCAGGAGAGACGTTTCTTTAAGCGCGTGCATGGCCATTTGTGGCTGCCTCCATGGGTGTTTTCTTCCAGAAACCTGCTACGGGGAGGGCTGTGGGAAGTGGGATCAGGAATTTCATGCCATCCCATGAGTAGAGGTTTCGAGTGTGTGTATCCTGGGAGGATGGCATCTTGGCAACTCTAGGAATACTTAGGTTGCAGGGGTTCTTTCGGTGGTTCTCATGGAGATGGAGGTAGATGGGCTGCAGGTATCCCAGTTCTTGGCCACTGGGAAAGTCCGCTCTTTGAGTCAGACAGCTAAACAGGTTGGGAGAATCTGTTTCTGGTTTTTTTTCTGAGCATTGTGTGATTAATACGTAAAAAAAAGAAACAATATATTATGTCGTTGATTAGAAATTTTCTTATTTTGTAACTGCTTCCCTGTTTTTACAGTATCCTGTTAGATACAAATTATATTCATGGTTCAGAGATAAAAGTCTGACTTCCACGTTTTATAAATTTTTAAGGTCAAAGCATGCTTGCACTACTACAAAATATGTTGTTTTTTGTTTGCCTCATTTGATTAATTTAACAACCTGAAATGGTCTCCGAGATTGAACAGCAGTGGCATGAGCAGACAGCACACGGGAGAGGGAAGCTCTGAGCTCACAGACGCGCATATGTAGGGCCCGGGGCTTCGGGCTGTGGGTCACGAAATGGCTCTTAAACCCGTCTGTGGGGTTTGGATTTTATCCAGGAACACCAGGGAGACACTGCAGGTGCTTAGGGAAGGGAGTGACAGGTGGAATTCTTCATTGTGCATTGATCTGACTATTGATCAGATGGGGGTCGAGATCTCAGCTGAACCCTCTGCACTGAGGTGTCAGACCTGGAGGCACTGGACAGAGGTCTGTTGTTAGTCGGTGGTTTTAACATTGGCCACCCAGCCAGCGTCTTGCCCAGTTTCTCTGCTGTGTTTTTCCTCTCCTGTATTTAGTAAGCACTGTATGAGCTTCGCGGGTGGCTCAGTGGTTAAGAATCTGCCTACAGTGCAGGAGTCACAGGAGACATGGGTTCGATCCCAGGGTGGGGAAGATCCCCTGGAGGAGGAAATGGCAAC
The DNA here is from genome assembly GCF_054371585.1 of Giraffa tippelskirchi. Classification (NCBI taxonomy): domain Eukaryota; kingdom Metazoa; phylum Chordata; class Mammalia; order Artiodactyla; family Giraffidae; genus Giraffa; species Giraffa tippelskirchi. Next base: position 2,671,615 of record NC_137283.1, read on the forward strand.
CCACTCCAGTATTCTTGCCTGGAGAATCCCCATGGACAGAGGAGCCTGGTGGGCAACAGTCCATGGGGTCTCAGAGCCAGACACGATTGAAGTCACTTAGCATGGCATGGTGCAGGGAGAAGGCTACGCGGATGTTCATTCCTCATCAGAAAACTCCTTTTGATGGAGCTTCTGTTGATTTTTGCCGGATTCAGTCTTTTTCCTATGATGGTTGCAAAATGATTTTCTACCTCCAACATTCTTTCCACTTAGATGGTTATCTCTCCATTAAACAGTTGCTGACACTTTGCTGTAAACAAGAAAAACTTTGTTTCTTGTTGACATTATTGGCATGATTATTGGCATGGATTCAGGAATTTGTCTTCTCAGTGGTGTGTCACTTGTCACTGTGAATATTTCGGTGCTCGCGTTTTCCCGGATCGGCCACCTAGAGTTCCTTCAGACCAGCTTCTGGGTCCTGGTGACGTGCTCCCATCGTTTTTGAGCGTTTCCTTCGCTTCTCGCACAGAAAGTCCTGGCCCTTCTGGGACCTCCCCGGCCCAGCCACAGGATTACTCATGTTTTGGACAAGCCCTGGTTCCTTTATTTGGGTGGTCTTGGAGCACAATATGTGGGCCCCTGGGCACCGTGTGAATTTTTCATGTGCAGGGATTGGTTCTTGGAGCACAAACCTTCGGGGGAGAGAAGGGAGTAGGAGCTGAAGGGAGGAGGCTGAGTAAGGGTGTGGTATGGGGCCTTGTCTAGCTTCCGAAGCAAAGGAATTGGGCTTTGTGACCCCCTGTCAGCCCTTGCCCACTGCAGGAGGAGGGAGAGGGGTCTGGAGAAGGAAAACTACCAGGTGCTACCACCCACGGCCCAGGTGGGGTGCTGGGAAGGTTGCAGGGGTGGTGAGCAGGCTCTTGCTCTCCTCCGTCTCTGCTACGGGAAGAGACACCAGAAGTTCAGTTCAGTCACTCAGTCGTGTCCGACTCTTTGCGACCCCATGGACTGCAGCACGCCAGGCCTCCCTGTCCATCACCAGCTCCTGGAGTTTACTCAAACTCATGACCTTTGAGTCAGTGATGCCATCCAACCATCTCATCCTCTGTCGTCCCCTTCTCCTCTCACCTTCAATCTTTCCCAGCATCAGGGTCTTTTCAAATGAGTCAGTTCTTCACATCAGGTGGCCAAAGTACTGGAGTTTCAGCTTCAGCATCAGTCCTTCCAACGAATATTCAGGACTGATCTCTTTTAGAATGGACTGGTTGGATCTCCTTGCAGTCCAAGGGACTCTCAAGAGTCTTCTCCAACACCACAGTTCAAAAGCAGCAATTCTTCAGTGCTCAACTTTCTTTATAGTCCAACTCTCACATCCTTCCATGACTACTGGAGAAACTATGGCTTTGACTAGACAGACCTTTGTTGGCAAAGTAATGTCTCTGCTTTAATAAGCTGTCTAGATTGGTCATAACTTTTCTTCCAAGGAGCAAGCGTCTTTCCCCATCTATTTGTCATGAAGTGATGGGACCAGATGCCATGATCTTAGTTTTCTAAATGTTGAGTTTTAAGCCAACTTTTTCCTCTCCTCTTTCACTTTCATCAAGAGGCTCTTTGATTCTTCTTTGCTTTCTGCCATAAGAGTGATGTCATCTGCATATCTGAGGTTATTGATATTTCTCCCGGCAATCTTGATTCCAGCTTGTGCTTCCTCCAGCCCAGTGTTTCTCATGATGTGCTCTGCATATAAGTTGAATAAGCAGGGTGACAATATACAGCCTTGATGTACTCCTTTTCCTATTTGGAACCAGTCTGTTGTTCCATGTCCAGTTCTAACTATTGCCTCCTGACCTGCATACAGGTTTCTCAAGAGACAGGTGAAATGGTCTGGTATTCCTATCTCTGTCAGAATTTTCCACAGTTTATTGTGATCCACACAGTCAAAGGCTTTGGCATAGTCAATAAAGCAGAAATAGATGTTTTTCTGGAACTCTCTTGCTTTTTCAATGATCCAGCAGATATTGGCAATTTGATCTCTGGTTCCTCTGCCTTTTCTAAAACCAGCTTGAACATCTGGAAGTCAACGGTTCACGTATTGCTGAAGCCTGGCTTGGAGAATTTTGAGCATTACTTTACTAGCATGTGAGATGAGTGCAATTGTGCGGTACTTTGAGCATTCTTTGGCATTGCCTTTCTTTGGGATTGGAACGAAAACTGACCTTTTCCAGTCCTGTGGCCACTGCTGAGTTTTCCAAATTTGCTGGCATATTGAGTGCAGCACTTTCACAGCATCATCTTTCAGGATTTGAAATAGTTCAACTGGAATTCCATCACCTCCACTAGCTTTGTTCGTAGTGATGCTTTCTAAGGCCCACTTGACTTCACATTCCAAGATGTTTGGCTCTAGGTGAGTGATCACACCATCGTGATTATCTGGGTCGTGAAGATCTTTTTTGTACAGTTCTTCTGTGTATTCTTGCCACCTCTTCTTAATATCTTCTGCTTCTGTTAGGTCCATACCATTTCTGTCCTTTATCAAGCCTATCTGCATGAAATGTTCCTTTGGTATCTCTAATTTTCTTGAAGAGATCTCTAGTCTTTCCCAATCTGTTGTTTTCCTCTATTTCTTTGCACTGATCGCTGAGGAAGGCTTTCTTATCTCTCCTTGCTATTCTTTGGAACTCTGTATGCAGATGGGAATATCTTTCCTTTTCTCCTTTGCTTTTCGCTTCTCTTCTCTTCCTAGCTATCTGTAAGGCCTCCTCAGACAGCCATTTTGCTTTTTTGCATTTATTTTCCATGAGGATTGTCTTGATCCCTGTCTGCTGTACAATGTCACGAACCTCTGTCCATAGTTCATCAGGCACTCTGTCTATCAGATCTAGTCCCTTAAATCTATTTGTCACTTCTACTGTATACTCATAAGGGATTTGATCTAGGTCATACCTGAATGGTCTAGTGGTTTTCCCTACTTTCTTCAATTTAAGTCTGAATTTGGCAATAAGCAGTTCATGGTCCGAGCCACAGTCTGCTCCCGGTCTTGTTTTTGCTGACTGTATAGAGCTTCTCCATCTTTGGCTGCAAAGAATATAATCAACCTGATTTCGGTGTTGACCATCTGGTGATGTCCATGTGTAGAGTCTTCTCTTGTGTTGTTGGAAGAGGGTGTTTGCTATGACCAGTGCGTTCTCTTGGCAAAACTCTATTAGCCTTTGCCCTGCTTCATTCTGTACTCCAAGGCCAAATTTACCTGTTACGCCAGGTGTTTCTTGACTTCCTACTTTTGCATTCCAGTCCCTTATAATGAAAAGGACATCTTTTTTGGGTGTTAGTTCTAGAAGGTCTTGTAGGTCTTCATAGAACCGTTCAACTTCAGCTTCTTCAGTGTTACTGGTCGGGGCATAGACTTGGATTACTGTGATATTGAATGGTTTGCCTTGGAAACCAACAGAGATCATTCTGTTGTTTTTGAGATTGCATCCAAGTACTGTCTTTCGGACTGTTTTGTTGACCGTGATGGCTACTGCATTTCTTCTAAGGGATTCTTGCCAAATTGTGCTCTCTCTTTTTTTTTCTTTTTGCCTCAGGCCTTTTAACATGCTGTTCCTTCTCTTTGGAATGTTTCCCTTTCTGTCCCACCCTCACATCTAAGTCTTATTCTTTTTTGAAATCAATTTCATAGAAGGCCTTACCTGATGTCACTGCCTCCAGTCTTTATTTTAATATTTTAACAAAAAATTATTTTAATATATGGAATTTTAAAAACCACCAAAATGTCAAATAACCAGCGTGTGGAGTTTCTTTCATTCTAGATCTAGAATTTTTTCTTTGAGAAATAAAATGAAGGCTATGTGTATCAAATAATTTGAGAGATGAAGAAAAATCGGATGTGAAGGAATATTTACTTCTGTGGTGAACGGTATCTTTCCTATGGTTCTGTGTCTTTAACTTTATTAGCACAGGGAAAGGATAGGCCAGTTAATTACACCTAGATAGTAAGAGATTCTCCACTAGCTCTAGTAGGCTCTGTACTGTTATGCAAACAGCACCGAACTGAATTTGGGAATGAGTAGGACTGACATGTTTCAGACTTGGCTAGTAACCTCAGGCCCCTCAGGAATTCTAAATGGCATAATCTGAGATTTGAGGATGACGGGGAGGGAGAGTGAGATGTATCGGATTCTAAGGCTGCCGCAAGCCTTAAACTTGTCTGTGTTTAAATAATTAAAGGTGGTCTCAAGGGGTTCTAGACTCAGCACAGAAATCTCATGTTTCATTGACTGGATTAGTATGGTTATTTATCTCTAGGCGTGTTAATTGATGTTCAAGCAGAGGTTCCAATACTTTGGCCACCTGATGCGAAGAACTGACTCATTGGAAAAGAGCCTGATGCTGGCAAAGACTGAAGGCAGGAGAAGCGAGCGACAGAGAATGAGATGGTTGGATGGCATCACCAACTCGATGCACATGTGTTTGAACAAGCTCTGGAAGTTGGTGATGGACAGGGAGGCCTGGCTGTCCAGGGAGGTGCTGCAATCCATGGGGTTGCAAAGAGTTTGACACAACTGAGTGAACTGAACTCACGGGTGTTATTAACTTATTTGTAGAAATCTCCTAGACTTGATATAAGTGGGCCACACAAAATGTGCTGAAATGAAAACATTGATTCCCAAGTTAACCTTCTCCCTACATCAGCCAGCTCCTTTTACACTTTTACATTTTCAAGTAAAGAGATTGAGGGAAAACACTTTTAAGAACAAGCCTGCACTGTGTTTTTGCTGGAGAACTGTTACTGGGAGGTTTTCCAGATTTTAATTAACTGTGTGTTCGTCACTCAGTCGTGTCCGACTCTTTGCAACCCCATGGACTGTAGCCCACCAGGCTCCTCTGTCCATGGAATTCTCCAGGCAAGAATAATTCTCCAGGCAAAAGGGTAGCCGTTTCCTTCTCCAGGGGATCTTCCTGACGTAGGGATTGAACCTGGGTCACCTGCATTGCAGGCTTTTATACCATCTGAGCCACCAGGGAAGCCCTAAGCGTGACTAATTGAAAGATGATTTTAAATGTTTATATTGCAGAATAAGGCACATCAATATATCAACAATCCCTAGCCTGATAATTGGTAGATAGTGGGTACCTAATAAATGTTTCTTAATGAATATCAAATAAATAAATGTATTTTTTCAACTATTTGCTAGTATAATGATTATCAAATATGGAAATTTTACACATGTGTCATTTATTACATAGTTTATTGAATTTTTACCATGTACTAGGAGTAGGAGGGAATTATGGAGGTTAATGAGATATGGTCTCAGACCTCATTATAGTTAAATTTCATGCAGTGGTTCTTAATCTAGAATCTAATATTATAATTATTTGGGAAGCTTTTAAAAATACCAGTTCCTGGATGTTACACCAGTGTCTTTGATTTAACTGGTCTGGAGTGGGGCCCAGACATCAGATCTGGTTGTTAGATGCAGCCAGAATTGACAACTTCTGTTAACAAATCCTATCTCCATCCTCTTGGGTTGCCATAATAACATTCTGTAGACTGGGTGGCTTAAACAATAAACATTTATTTTCTCGCAGTTTGGAAGGCTGGCAGCCTGAGATCAAGGTGTTGGCTGATTCAGCTGCTGGTTTTTCCTGTTCTTAGCAGGGCCGCCTATCAGATTAGGGCCCTACCCATGTGAGCTCTCCTGGTGACTCAGATGGCAAAGAATCTGCCTGTAATACAGGAGACCCGGGTTCAGTCCCTGGGTCAGGAAGATCCTGTGGAGGAGGAAATGGCAACCCAGTCCAGTCTTCTTGCCTGGAGAATTCCATGGACAGAGGAGCCTGGTGGGCTACAGTCCATCGGATCGCAAAGAGCTGGACACGACTGAGCGACTAACTTTCATACACATACGTACATATGTGTCAACTCATTTAACCTTAATCACCTCTCCAACTAGAGTCATTTCGCGTTTAGGCTTCCGTGAATTCTATGGTGGTGGGGACAGTTTGGTCCTTGGCAACCATTGATCAACAGAAGAGTTTCTGTAGGAAGTGTGCTACTCTGAGTTCTGAGTCCACGTGTGATTAGTGTTTGTGCATGAAACAGCTTGAGGTTAGTGGAAGGAGAAATCACTTTCAGCCGCCGGGGTTAGGGAGCACTTTGGAAGATGTTAAATGAGGAAGTTCTGATAAAGAAAATAAAAGGTGGGAGCTAGAAAATACAGGCAGAAGACTGAGGCAGAGTCTGCCCCGCCTGGTTACGTGCTGCACGGCGCTGCTGGATCGCCCTGCGCTTTCTAGGCCTCCGGTTCAGAACGCCTGCCCCTGCCTGTGGTGGTGCTGGTGAAACGACCCCTTCACCTCCACTTCGTCCTCCTTTCTGTAAGTAAGATCTAGCTGGTTGTCTGGTGGATTGATTGATTTTTTAGCCAAGGAGGATAATATAACCACTGGGATGGCAGAATAACGATTTAAACAACAGACATTATAAGTGGAACTTCTGATCCTGGTGGGACTTTGGAATTACTAACAGATTCTTGAAGATGTGGGCCAAGTAGATTTGGTGATAGAGACCAGCACTGAGAACACAGCATCAAAAGTACCGATGTTAAAGACAGAGTCTTGTGGCATTGCCTGGGGAGGAGCGGGGGCAGAGCCGGCTCTGGGAGTGTTTATACGGTTTTAGCATCACCGTTGCTCAGAATATTTTCAAGACTCTTTTAGAATTTGCCTTCCGCCTCTACAGTACATTTATCTTACTACTTTAAATATTTATCTCAATATCTTATTATCTTAATATTCTCATTTTGGTAAATTTTTGTTTTGAATGTGAACTTCAATTTCGACCATAGTTAGCCAGAGGCAGTCTGATGAAGGGAGTAGAGGACCCTCCTTGGGGAACACTGCTCCCCAAGAAGGTTGCATTGTAGTTTAACTCAGCCTGGCTCTAAAGGCCATCCTGAGAAAGATGTCGTGAGTCTCTACAAATGAACCAATTTCATTCCTTTTTATGGCTGAGTAATGCTCCTTTGTGGGTGTGTACCACATCTTCCTTATCCATTTGTCTTTCAGTAGACATCTAGGTTGCTTCCGTGTCCTGGCTGTTACAAACAGTGTTGCAGTGCAGGACCTAGAGGCTGTCACACAGAGTGGAGTAAGTCAGAAAGAGAAAAACAAATACTATTTATTAACATGTGTATGTGGAATCTAGAAAAATGGTACAGATGAACCTATTTGCAGGGCAGGAGTAGAGACGCAGACATAAGGAATGGATGTGTGGCCCCGTGTGTGTGTGTGTGTGTGTGTGTCTCAGTTGCTCAGTTGTATCTGACTCTTTGCAACCTCATGGGCTGTAGCCTTCCAGGCTTCTCTGTCCATGGGGTTCTCCAGGCAAGAACACTGGAGTGAGTTGCCATTTCCTCCTCCAGGGGACCTTCCCGTCCCAGGGATCGAGCCCGCGTCTCTTGCATTGGCAGGCCTATTCTTTACCACTGCACCACCGGGGAAGTCACAGGGAAGTGAAGGGCAGGGGCAGGTTGGGAGATTAGCGTTGGCACTTATATAGTTAGTGGGAAGCTGCTGTGTAGCACAGGGAGCTCAGCTTGAGGCTCTGTGATGACCTAGGGGGCTGGGATGAGGGGTAGGAGGAAGGTTCAAGAAGGAGGGGATGTTTGTATGCATATGCCTGATTCACACTCCTGTACAGCAGAAATGAACACAGCATTGTAAAGCACCTATATCCCGATTTAAAAAGTGAATGATTTGAGCTCGCATTGAATCTTTGAAATAAGTGAATAAGCTCTCAATATAAAAATAATTCCCATGCTCTATGATGAAAATGGTCCATGTTTTTTGTTAAATTTTACGAACTGTTGAAAGATGGAGGAGAAGGACCGGGAGGGCCAGAAGCCATTGAGGAGCACTCGTCGGTGTGGGAGTAGCCCGCTGTGTCCCAGATGGACGTGGGAGGGAAGGTACGCGGGTGACGGGTGTGTGAGGGCAAGGCGTGCAGTCATGAGCTCCTTTCTCAAATGTCTACTTATGTAGACATGTCTCCTGTAGTAACATGACTGATTTTCTATTAGCTATCAATGGGAAATTGTGCCAGTAGCAAAAGACAGTCTTGAAGTTTTACCAAATAAAGTAAATGTGAAACCTCTTCACTGGAGGCATTATGGCCACAGTGGCGATCGCAGCGCTTTTCTAAAATTGGCAGGTCTTCTTGCATAAGTCGATTTCCTGCTCCGGTATGCTTTGAGACTGGTTGTCCCTTTCTGGCCTCATCTTGGTTAAAACAACGTGGGTGGAAGAGGAAGTTTTCACACCTCACAATCTGCAGAATCTGAGGTCCAAGAAATAGGTGCTTTTGGGAACCGGGCACATGTGGTGTGAACACAGTGGTTACTACCAGTGGGAGCTGATAGCACGGAGGAACTCAGATGTGGCACAGCGATGGTGGGACGTTGGCGTGTGTGACCCAGAAGCTGAGCAGAAATAGGCACTTCTACCTCATTGATGTGCTTTCCGGGTCTTGTGAGCTCGAGATTATAAAAAGTTCTATGGTCACCGACTGACCTAATATTTGATGTTTACTCTCCGCGAAGGTACTTTTCAGCCAGCTGACAAATCAGTCCTTTTTCGTTTTCTAAAATAATTTTCTTCATGGTTGGAATCGTTGAGCTTCCTTTCTGATCAAGAAATGTGAACTGTGAAGTTTTGAATTTTGCTTGTTCAAAATGATGCTTCTGAAACCAAGATTCCTCTTGTCCAAGAGTTCCTGCAGGCTTCACCATGCCTTTGGAAGCTCATGGGACCTAGCTGACCGAAGTCCCCTGAAATAGACGACTGCCCTAGGGGAGGGGTTGAGTTGTGGAAGAACTTTAGAACCTGCCCCTGGGTTATTCCCCTTTGTTAGAGTCAATTCCTATGTTGCTTAAAGGAAAGAGGATGGGACACAGATCTTCCTTGTCTGTCTTCCCGGTCTTGGTCCCGCTGCCCCGCACGCCTTCCTCACCTTATGCTGTGATTGTAGCAGAGGGTGTGAGCTGGAGGGGACAAGGTCTGGTTGGGGCAAGAGTGGCTTGAGCACTGAGACCAGAGTCCTCGAGGGCTCCGGTGTGCAGCGCACAGGGTGAAGCTGCCTGTGGCCAGCCCCGGTCCTGCTGAATGGCGTGCAGGGCCGTCTCCCTGGGGCCACTCATTACAGAAGACAGACCCAAAGTAGAAACCGATGCTAGTAAGAGCACCTTTGCACATTTCCTCAAGCATTTTCCTGATTTTTCCTACAGAGTAAACAACATCATGGTAATGTCTACTGGAACAAATAAAGGCAACTAGGAGGTTCCAAAAAACAAAAACAGTGGCATTATCTACGTAGCAATTGCGTTAGTTATGTTAGAGCATCTTCAGTGTTGAGGGGCGCTCCTTGCCCCCCGAGGTCTCCCCTTTCTGGGGGGAGGCTCTGTGATGCTCTGAGGCAGGTCCCCTCTTTCCAGGGAAGGCTCTGTGATGCTCTGAGTCATGTGCATTAGTTATGTTAGAACGTCTTCAGTGTTGAGGGGCGCTCCTTGCCCCCCGAGGTCTCCCCTTTCTGGGGGGATGCTCCGTGATGCTCTGAGTCGTGTCAGTGTTGTCTCATGGATTCAGGGCAAGCACTGCTGTCGGTTGTTCTGTGTGGTCCCGGGTGGCTGTGCTGCAGGAACATGTGAGCCCCAGAGCAGAGTCTGCACTAACCAAGTCAGCCAGTGAAAAAGGTAAAAATTGACTTGAAGGTGGTGATAGACGGTTGAGGAGTTAGAGCTTTGAAAATTTGCCCTGGTGGTGTTACCCTGATTCTTCATTTCAATATAATTTCATGTGACTGTAGAGTAGCAAACTCTCAAAATTTGATTTTTTTTTTTGCCAGCTTTGGTGCAGATGTATAACATCTATGTAGCATATTGACAGTGAGGGAATCATCCTGTAATTTTGTGAATAAAAAGTGCCATATCCATATTTGTAGTATCAAAGGAAACTTTGAAATACGTACAGAATCATAATTAATTAAAAATTGACTTTTAATGGTTAGTATGCTACCAAGTGTTAGCAGAATTTATATATATATATATATATTTATATTTTTTTAAGCCTTTTGTTTTTTTGACTGCTCAGCACGTAGGATCATAGTTCCCCAACCAGAGATAGAACCTGTGTCTCTTGCAGTCTAAGCAGAGTCTTAACCACTGGTCTGCCAGAGATTTAACACCAACAATGTGGAAAATCGAAATCAACATTCATATGATTCTATAATTTTCTTTGCTTTAGGAGGTTTTAGACGAATGATCAGAAGGACTTCTTACAACACATTTAAACACTGTTTCAGGAACACTGACGGTTGTGGAGAGAAAGGGTGGATTCATGAGGATGCGTTGCGGATAAGCCGTGTAGGTTATAGGCATGTTCGTGGAGAGCAGAGCGCAGAGTCTGAAGCTATTGCATAAACTAGGTCAGCATACCGCAGTGTTTCTTCTCATCTCTTCACTAGTTACACTGTTAGTTGTGCGTGCGTGTGTGCGTTCTCAGTCGTGTCCAGCTCTTTTGTGACCCCATGGACTGTAGCCCACCAGACTCCTGTCCATGGAATTTTCCAGGCAAGAATACTGGAGCGGGTTGCTATTTCCTACTCCAGGGGATCTTCCCGATCCAAGGAGTCAATCCATGTCTCCTGCATTGCAGGTGGGTTCTTTACCCTGATAACTATGGTTTGCACTGTAGACAAGGAGAAAGAAGTGTGTGGAGATGGCCCCAGTTTTATTATTTTCCTTCCAAGTAGTTGCCAGCTTTCCACTCCCAGGGTGGCTCTTGGGAATCTCCTGTTCAGTTTGCCCAGTCAGGCCTGCCCTCCCACCCGGAGTCTCTTTTGTCTCCCTGACTTGGTGAGTGGGCACCTCGTTTCCCTGGAGACGAAACGCTGGGAGCCCCCCTTGCCGCGCGCTGTTCCCTGTGTCCCCGCAGGCCCCCCACGCCTCCAGGCCGCCCTCTCGGTCCGTCCCGTCTCCCCACCTGTACCCGGCAGTCCCTTCTGCGCGCTGGTGCGCGTCTTCTCATCTTACAGCAGCTCTGGAGGAGCCAAGGAGGAAGACAAGGCATAAATCAATAGCGCAGGACAGACCCAGCCATCCGCGTCCTGGGCAGAATCTGTAAGGCTTGTAGGCTGTGAATGCTTAGTAATGTTTTCAAAGGATTGTTTGGAAAAAGAGAAGAAAGGAGCATACGTGACAGAGACGGTTTGTAACCTACGAAACTTGAAATATTTACACTCTGGTTCCTAACAGAAAGTTTGTTGACCCCCTGGCAGGTGCTAGAAACTGGGATAAATGCAGTAAAGAGGAAAAAGTCATGTGAACGTTTCCATATCATTATTTTCAACTTTTAGATGAAACGGATAATTTCCTTGAGAAATACCAACTTACTGAAAACTGCAGTTGACTCAAGAATGAATAAGAAACCTTCAGAAAATTTGATCAATAGATAAAAGTCTTTTTATGACTACTTTGGGGCTTTCCTTGGTGGCTTAGAGGGTAAAGAATCTGCCTATAATGCAGGAGACCTGGGTTCGATCCCTGGGTCAGGAAGATCCCCTGGAGAAGTGAATGGCCACCTACTCCAGTATTCTTGCCTGTAGAATCCCATAGAGAGAGGAGCACGGTGGCTTATGGTCCATGAGGTTGCAAAGGGTTGGGCACGACTGAGCGACCAACCCTTTCCCACACACACACACATGCTCACAAAGCCTGACTAAACCTGGCACACACACATAAACTCAGTTCAGTTCAGTTGCTCAGTCCTGTCCAACTCTTTCCAACCCCGTGGACTGCAGCATGCCAGGCCTCCCTGTCCATCACCAGCTCCTATAGCTTGCTCAAGCCCATGTCCATCGAGTCGGTGATGCCACCCAACCATCTCATCCTCTGTCGTCCCTTCTCCTCCTGCCTTCAATCTTTGCCAGCATGAGGGTCTTTACCAGTGAGTTGGCTCTTCATATTAGGTAGCCAAAACATTGGAGTTTCAGCTTCACCATCACTCCTTCCAATGAATATTCAGGACTGATTTCCTTTAGGATTGACTAGCTTGATCTTCTTGCAGTTCAAGGGAGTCTCAAGAGTCTTTTCCAACACCAGAGTTAAAAAGCATCAATTCTTTGATGCTCAGCTTTTTTTATGGTCCAACTCTCACATCCATACATGACCACTGGAAAAACCAGTAGACGAACCTTTGTCGGCAAAGTAATGTCTCTACTTTTTAATATGCTGTCTAGGTTGGTCGTAGCTTTTCTTCCAAGGAGCAAGCGTCTTTTAGTTTCATGGCTGCAGTCACCATCTGCAGTTATTTTGGAGCCCAGCACATAAAGTCTGTCACTGTTTTCATTGTTTCCCCATCTATTTGCCATGAAGTGATGGGACTGGATGGTATGATCTTCATTTTTTGAATGATGAGTTTTAAGCCAGCTTTTTCACTCTCCTCTTTCACTTTCATCGAGAAGCTCTTCAGTTCCTCTTTGCTTTCTGCCATAAGGGTGGTGTTATCTGCATTTCTGAGGTTATTGATATTTCTCCCGACAATCTTGATTCCAGCTTGTGCTTCATCCAGCCTGGCATTTCACATGATGTACTCTGCATATAAGTTAAACAAGCAGGGTGACAATATACAGCCTTGACGTACTTCTTTCCCGATTTGGAACCAGTCTGTTATTCCATGTCCGGTTCTAACTGTTGCTTCCGGACCTGCATACAGGTTTCTCAAGAGGCAGGTCAGGTGGTCTGGTATTCCCATCTCTTGAAGAATTTTCCACAGTTTGTTGTGATCCACACAGTCAAAGGCTTTGGTGTGTCAATAAAGCAGAAGTAGATGTTGTTCTCGTAGAAGGCAATGGCACCCCACTCCAGTACTCTTGCCTGGAAAATCCCATGGACCGAGGAGCCTGGTAGGCTACAGTCCATGGGGTCACTAAGAGTCGGACATGACTGAGTGACTTCACTTTCACTTTTCCCATTCATGCACTGGAGAAGGAAATGGCAACCCACTTCAGTGTTCTTGCTTGGAGAATCCCAGGGATGGCGGAGCCTGGTGGGCTGCCGTCTATGGGGTCGCACAGAGTCGGACACGACTGAAGTGACTTAGCAGCAGCAGCAGCAGCAGCAGAAGCAGCAGATGTTGTTCTGGAACTCTTTTGCTTTTTCGATGATCCAACGGATATTGGCAATTTGATCTCTGGTTCCTCTGCCTTTTCTAAATCCAGCTTGAATATCTGGAAGTTCTTGGTTCACATACTGTTGGAGCCTTGCTTGGAGAATTTTGAGCATTACTTTGCTAGCGTGTGAGATGAGTACAATTGTGAGGTAGTTTGAGCATTCTTTGGCATTGCCTTTCTTTGGGACTGGAATGAAAACTGACCTTTTCCAGTGCTGTGGCCATAGCTGAGTTTTCCAAATTTGCTGGCATATTGAGTGTAGCACTTTCACAGCATCATCTTTCAGGATTTGAAATAGCTCAACTGGAATTCCATCACCTCCACTAGCTTTGTTTGTAGTGATGCTTCCTAAGGCCCACTTGATTTCGGACTCCAGGATGTCTGGCTCTTGGTGAGTGATCACACCATCGTGGTTATCTGGGTCATGAAGATCTTTTTTGTATAGTTCTTCTGTGTGTGTATTTTTGCCACCTCTTCTTAATATCTTCTGCTTCTGTTAGGTCCATACCATTTCTGTCCTTTTTTGTGCCCATCTTTGCATGAAATGTTCCCTTGGTATCTCTAATTTTCTTGAAGCCAACTCTAGTCTTTACTGTCCTATTGTTTTCCTCTACTTTGCGTTGATCACTGAGGAAGGCTTTGTTATCTGTCTGTGCTATTCTTTGGAACTCTGCATTCAAATGGGTATACCTTTCCTTTTCTCCTTTGCCTTTAGCTTCTCTTCTTTTCTCAGCTATTTGTAAGGCCTCCTCAGGCAACCAGTTTGGCTTTTTGCATTTCTTTTTCCTGGGGATGGTCTTGGTCACTGCCTCGCATACAATGTCATAGACCTCTGTCCATAGTTCTTTAGGGACTCTGTCTGTCAGATCTAATCCCTTGAATCTATTTGTCACTTCCACTTTAAATCATAAGGGATTTTATTTAGGTCAATCCTGAATGGTCTTGTGGTTTTCCTTACTTTCTTCAATTTGAGTCTGAATTTTCCAATAAGGAGTTCATGATCTGAGCCACAGTCAGCTCCCAGTCTTGTTTTTGCTGACTGTATAAAGTTTCTCCATGTTCGGCTGCAAAGAATATCATCAGTCTAATTTTGGTATTGACCATCTGGTGATGTCCATGTGTAGAGTCTTCTCTTGTGTTGTTGGAAGAGGGTGTTTGCTATGACCAGTGTGTTCTCTTGGCAAAACTCTGTTAACCTTTGCCCTGCTTCATTTTGTACTCCAAGGCCAACTTGTCTGTTACTCCAGGTATCGCTGACTTCTACTTTTGCATTCCTGTCCCCTATGATGAAAAGACATCTTTTTTGGTTGTTAGTTCTAGGAGGTCTTGTAGGTCTTCATAGAGCTGTTCAGCTTCAGCTTCTTCAGCATTAGTGGTTGGGGCATAGACTTGGATTACTGTGATATTGAATGGTTTGCCTTGGAAACGGACAGAGATCATTCTGTCATTTTTGAGACTGCACCCAAGTACTGCATTTTGGACTCTTTTGTTGACCGTGATGGCTACTCCATTTCTTCTAAAGGATTCTTGCCCACAGTAGTAGATATACTGGTCATCTGAGTTAAATTCGCCCATCCCAGTCCATTTTAGTTCACTGATTCCTAAAATGTTGATGTTCACATTTGCCATCCTGTTTGACCACTTCCAATTTACCTTGATTCATGGACCTAACATTCCAGATTCCTATGCAATATTGTTCTTTATAGCATCGGACTTTACTTCCATCACCAGTCACATCCACAGCTGGGCGTTGTTTTCGCTTCGGCTCTGTCTCTCATTCTTTCTGGAGTTATTTGTCCACTGATCTCCAGTAGCATATTGGGCACCTACCGACCTGGGGAGTCATCTTTCACAGACACTCACGCACACACATAGACACGTATGCACAGGGTAGCAGCAGGGTGATGTTTAATTTCCAGATAGCAGGTCTGAGAGCCCCAGATATGAGGAGATTTTCCTGCGATCTCTCTGTTATTACTGTCTGGTTGATTCCATTCCATTTGATTTATCTATAGTGTTTTTGAATGTATTTCTTTGTCTTTTTTTAGTGGTTGTTCTGAAGATTCCCTTATGCATATATAGCTTATCACAGTCTAGTCAAATCAACATTTTCTCTTTCAAATAGAACATAGATATCCTACTACCAAAGTTGCTTTACCCTATTCCCTTTACAATGAAGTCATCTTTAATATTACCTCTATGTATACTGAGAATGCTATATTTTTTGCTTCTGTCAAAAATGAAATATAAAACTCAAGAAAAAAATAGTTTACTGTGTTTTCCCTTTTTGTTGCCCTTCCTTCATTCCTGTTCTGAGTTTCCTTTTGTTACTATTTCCTTCCTGTATGAATAGCTTCCTCCAGCCACTCTTTGAGAATAGGTCTGCTGGCAGGAAATTACCTTAGCTTCTCTTCATGTGAGTTGTCTTTATCTTCATTCCTGAAGAATATTTTCACTGGTTATAGAATTCTTGATTGACAGTGCTTTTCTTTTAGTACTTGAAAACACTAGGTCACTTCCTTCTGGCTTCTGTGGTTTCTAATGAGAAATCCTTTGTCTTTTGATTTTTTGTTCCCCTATATTTCTGATACTTTGGTGACTTTTCTTTCTCATTTTCAGAAGTATAAGTATGGTTTGTCTGGGTATGTATTTCTTTGGGTTTCCACTGTCTCACTGAATCAATAGGGTTCTGTCTTTTCACTGATTTGGAAAACTTTCAGTCATTGTTTCTTCAAATATTTTTTCAGCCTTGCAATTCTTCTTTCCTCTTGAGATTGTGGTAAAATCAATGTTAAATTTTGTTTTTGTTTTCCAGGTTCCTGAGCCTCAGTTCATTTTTTAAAAAGCCATTTTCTATTTTATAGTTTGGGAAATTATTATTGAATTATCTTCTAGTCCTCTGATTTTTATGTCATTTCCATTAGATTTTTGTATGTTAATGTTGTGTCTGGAAACCTTGCTAAACTCACTAGTTCTAGTAACTTAATCGATTCCATTGGATTTTCTATATAGATGCTCATATGACCTTTAATTAACTATGGTTTTATTTCTTTCTTTTCAATCTAGAAGCCTTGTATTTTTCTTGCCTTATTACACTGGCTAGAACACCCAGTATAATGCTTAATAGAAGTGGTAAGAACAGCCTTGTTTAGCTCATTCCCTGTTTTAGGGGAAACGTTCAGTATCTTAGCATTAAATACGATGTCAGCAGTAGGTTTTTTCTATAAATGCCATTTATCGTGTTGAGGAAGTTTCCTTCAGTTCCTACTTTATGCAGGTTTAAATTAGGAGTGGATATTGGATTTTTGTCAAATATATTTTCTCTGTCTGTTGTGATAACCATGTTTTTTAATATGATGAATTACACATCTTCAGTTTGTGAATATTAAATAAGCCTTGCAATCCTGGGATAAACCCTACCTGGTCATGAAGTATTATCCTTTTTTTTATTGCTGGATTCAATTTGCTCATCTTTGTTAAGATTTTTACATTAGTATTCATGATGGCATATTGGACTGTAGTTTTCTTGTAATGTCTTTGTCTAATTTTGGTATCATAGTAATGCTGGCTTCAGAGTAGCTTTCTGAAGGAGTTTATGTGGAATTGATATTATTTCTTTCTTAAATGTTTGGTCACATTCACCAGTAAGGGCTCTCTGGATTTGGAATTCTTTTGTGAAAAAACTTTTGATTATAGATTGAATTTCTTTCATAGGTATAGGGCTATTCTGATGATATGTCCTTATGAGTTAGGTTTGGTTATTTGTGTTTTTCAAGGAATTTGTCTACGTCATCTTTGTTGTCAGATTTATTGGCCTACATGTACAAATTAAATACATTATTATTATATAAAAGATGTGTCATCTCTGATGTCTGTGACCTCTCTTTTCCTGGCTAGGTTGTTTATCAATTTCAATAATCTTTTCAAAGAACCAGTTTTGGTTTCATTGCTTTTCTCCATCATTTTGCTTGTTTGATCATTTTGTTTTCCATTTCATTGATTTATGCTTTGATCGTTATTATTTTTTTTCTTGTGTT
Organism: Giraffa tippelskirchi; assembly: GCF_054371585.1. Classification (NCBI taxonomy): domain Eukaryota; kingdom Metazoa; phylum Chordata; class Mammalia; order Artiodactyla; family Giraffidae; genus Giraffa; species Giraffa tippelskirchi. The sequence continues at coordinate 2,688,856 of NC_137283.1, forward strand.
TCTTTTATTCTTTTTCTGATTTCTCAAGGCAGGAGCTTAAGTCATTGATTTAAAGACCCTCCTTTTTTCCAGTGTAGACTTTTAGTGCTACAAGTTTCTCTATCAGTACTGTTTTTAGCTGCATCACACAAATTTTGATGTGTTACCTTTTGTTTCATTTACAAAAACTTTCTAATTTCCCTTTTCATTTCTGCTGAGACCCATGGATTATTGAGAAGTGTGTTACTTAGTTTCCAGATGCTTGGAGATTTTCAAGAGCTCTTTCTGTTACTGATTTCTACTTTAATTACACTGGTGTCAGGACACATACTTTGTATGATTTGAATTCTCTTACACTTATTAAGATTTGTTTCATAGCCCATTCTGTAGATTATCTTGCTAAATATTCAGCTGTTATTGAGTGGAGTATTCTATAAATGTGACTTGGGTTAAGTCAGTTGTTGATGTTACAGTTTTAACATGTAAATTTAAATGTGTGTTTTCTAATATGCTTTATTTATTTCACATTTGTACATCACGGATTCATTTCTTTTGATCCAAGTGTGTTCTCTGTTACTTCTTGGGGCAAATTTTGTTTCAGAAAGAAGGTTACGCCAGTATCTTCCGTCTGTCAAGCTCTGTGTGATGTAGCCCTCACTCCACTGAGTACAGGCTGAGCCGAGCCCAGTGACTTGAAGTCCACAGAAGGCAGCGGAAATGCGGCCAGCGGCTCCCAGGACCGGCCCGGAGAGAAGGCTGCTGTGCTTCCCCTGGGTTACCCTGGGCTGCTTGCTTCTGCTCGTCACCTCCCTGCTGTGCCCCGTGTAGGCGATTTGGTGTCTCTTCCTCACTGAACCCGCCCTCAGTCTTCCCAGCCCGCATGTTAAGATAGATACGTGAAGAAAGAAGTCTTGGAGTAAATCCTCCAGGCCCAGCTTTCGTGGGGTTTGAAGTCAAGGCCTGTGGCTGGAGTCTCCCAGGTGATTGCCAGACACAGAAGCAGAGAAGAGTCAGTTCTGTTCCACCTGCCTGGACTCCTTTCTGTGGGCTCCTGTGCACACAGAATGGTGTTTGTTCTATATTCACATTGGATTAGTTGCTCGGCTTGTCTCGCTGTTATAAAGATCATTTCTTTTTCAGTGAGGTTGAAAGAGATAAACTTTTCAGTTCCTATGTATCTGAAAGTATATATTTTCCTCCCATTTTTAAAGTCTTTATTGAATTTGTTACAGTTGAATTTATTGCTTCTGTTTTATGTTTTGGTTTTTGGGTCACAAAGCATGTAGGATCTTAGCTCCCCAACCAGGGACCGAACTCTCACCTTTCACATTGGAAGGCAAAGTCTTAACCACTGGACCACCAGGGAATTCACTGAGAATATTTTTAATTTCACTCTTGATTGGCTCTGGAATTCTTGGATATAAAGTAATTCCTTCTCAGAGCTTTGAAGTTATTTCACGATCATTTTCTTGCATCCACATCTTGCCTGTGAAACATGATGTAAATCTGGTTCTTGTTTCTCTGTGTGTGTGGTGATGTTTTTTTCCCTTTCGAAGCTCTTAGGATTTTTGAGCTTCAGACTTTCATCAGTTAGGTGATCTATGATTTGTTTCTGTCTGAGGGATCATATCTTTTTATTTGCCTCAGTACATTAATTATATTTATTTGAAAGTCTTATTTTCTGTACTCTTTAACTGTCTTAGGAATTGTTTACTTCTTGATTCATTGCAGTGGGCTTCTCCCTTTCACTGTGTTGTCCTTATCAAATTTAGGTGATTCTTGGCTGTTTGGTTGTTGCTGATTTTATTTGCTTTTTGAGACGATGCCCTTTTACCCTAGCTGCAAATGCTGTATCACTTCATAGCTACATCCAGAGGATGTTGGGGACCAGGAAATGTTTAGGAGTTCCTGGTCTTAAGTGTCACTAGATACATACTGAGAAACTTCCTCATCTTTTGGAGATAAGTGTCTGTATTTGCTTATTTTACCCGTGGTCTGAAGGCAGCAGAAGAGTGACCTACTTTGGCTCCTCTGTGGTTGTCACGACCACTGATGCTCTGGCCCCTCTAGGGAAGTCTGCTTCTCTCCGTTTCTGTTGCTTCAGAGTGTGGGGCATGCTTCCCACTTTTGGCATCAGTTTTTTCCTGGGAGAAAACTCTGGAGATAGATTGCCTCCTTTAATCTGATCCATCCACCTTGTGCCTTTCGGCATGTCTCATCATGTGGATTCTGGGAGAATACTCACCTCTTTGGGCTTTAGGGCTCTCTGGGGATCTGAGGAGCCTGCTGAGGGGAGTCGGGAGCCGGAGCCCAGGCCTCCGTGTTTGTCTTACTGTGGCGGTTGTTGGAGACACACAGAAACCCCCTGTGCTTTGCTTGTCTTTGCAAGGGTAGTTCCGCGTCTCCTTCTTCTGCCCACTCTCTCTTAAGCTGCTCATTGTTAGGTGGGAAAACTACTCATGTGTCTCTTACTCTGGGATCCCTTCATCTATCCTTGGTTCTCAGTGTTGATAAAAATTCTCTTCGTATGGATTACGTGAATTAAAAAATGAAAACGCTTTAGTCTATGACTTTAATTTTGTCAAGGCTACATGGAATATGTCTCCAAATAAAAGTGTTACAACGTAGTTTGCAGAAAGTTTTGGGAATTTGTTACCCATACCCCTCATGTTTTTTTCTGTTGTATTTAAAACAATGTTTAATGATTTTCAGTGACTTAATTACAGCTTCATGAGGTTATAGAAGAGTTACTTCTTAATATATTTGCATAGGCTTTTATTTTAAGTAAACCAGAGTGCTTATTTTTCACCTAAACAGGTGGTTTACTTGAGACTTTATTAAATGAAGATTTTTTTTTTTTCAGAGCAGCATCTCAGACACGTTGAAAAAGATGTTTTGATCCCTAAAATAATGAGAGAAAAGGCCCGAGAGAGATGTTCTGAACAAGTTCAAGGTAAGATTCAAATATTCATGTAAAGATCAAATACGTTTTTTGTAATATGATCTGAATTTAATCCTTAGCCTCAGAATGAAGTAGTCAGTGAATTAATATGTATGAATTGGTTCTCACCCTTTCACTAAGATACCAGTATTTCAGCTTTCAGAACTTACAGGCAGCGTTCATTTACAATTCAAAACTATTCTCCCAAATTTCCAGTCAAGAACATTTCTTTCCCCCAGATGTACAGTTATAGAGAAAAAACTTGCATTTGTAAGTTGGAGAAACAAGTTATTCTGGTGAGTTTGATAGGGAAAGAAGAAACGTCAAATGTGATGTATACCTATTTCTCCTCTGTCAACATATTAATATACGAATAAATTCTAAGATGATTTGTCTGGCATCATTGCTATTATTGAATTATGAATGAAATCGCAGTAGTAAATACAGCGAGTCTGTTTTTTAAAAATTTTTCTATATTTTACAGTTTTAAGTGGAAAGTATTTATGTAAATGCATGTACTAGGCACCCACATATGCCTGTGTTCTTTGGAAAATATTTTTTAACATGAAGTATTCTTATATTCTATAAATCTAGAGATATATTGTTGATCAATATGTAATATTATAGTGAAAAATATAAACAAAGGCATGGAGGGTGAAAAATGAGACCTTAAATGCTGGGTAATCGGAAAAGCAGATGGCAGTATTACTGTAGAAATGTCTTGTAGTAACAGCCTGCCCCTTGGAATGGCCATGTCCGAGAAGCAGCAGCAAAATCTTGCAGACCTGGACTTCCCCCCGGCTTCCCTTTCCCTCTGCCCTGTGGCCTTTGCTGGGGCACCGTAGCTGTGCCTGGTGGGGCCGACTGACTGCAGTCCCCTGTGCGTTTCTCAGCAGGAAGCCAGGTTGTTTCAGCTATAGTTTTGGGCCTGTGTCAGGAACATTTGGGTGTCAGGCACATTCTTGTCCCTTAGATGCTATCTCCTTGGAGAATAACCTCTGGGGCGGATGGATAAAGACAATGAAAGAGGAGTTCCTCAGAATCAACACTGTGTGATGATCATTTTTTTTTCTTAAATGACTATTATGCGCTATTCCCATTTTAAATCCATCTATAAATTAGGTTTGAATTAAATCCGTCTGTAAATAAGTTTATTAATAAATTATCAGCAGTTTATCAGTATCATTTGATGGTCTTGCTTTCATTATGAAATAGTTGTCTGATTGGAGCACCTTCCATCCCCCCCCCCCCCCAACCAGATGTCAGGAGAAGTTACTCCATTGGCACCTGCAGGTGGGATTCAGTACACACCTGGCGTGGGGGTGGTCATGCCCATGGTCTCAAGAAGTAATCTTCCACCTGCCTCACAGAACTTGTAAAAATACAGATCCTGATTCTGGTGATGGAGGAGAGAATGTAAAAATGGATAATAAAATTATAGGGTTAACTTTTCACTACCAGGAAAATTATTTACTTATTATTGATGTGTTGGTTCAAAATTATAAACATTAGTTGTACTTATACTGTTTTGTGGGTCTGCCCTGGTATTCAGCTGGTAAAGAATTTGCCTGCAACGCAGGAGACCCCCCGGTTTGATCCCTGGGTCGGGAAGATCCCCTGGAGCAGGGCATGGCAACCCACTCCCATATTCTTGCCTGGAGAATTCCATGGACAGAGAAGCTTGGCAAGGTCCCAGTTCATGGGGTTGCAAAGAATCAGACATGACTGAGCAACTTTCACTTTATTCTCTTTTGTAACATGTTATTCTGATACTTAGCATGAAAGAAAGCTAGCCAACTCAGTTACAGGCTGTTTACTCGCATGATTCAGATGAAAATGCAAAATGGTCGAGTTTGGGTTTCAGAACTACCTTTGCTTTGCTCTTGGACAATGAAACTTCGTCTCTGGCCTTTGAAATGAAAGAACTAGAGTATAACTTTAAAAGGTTTATTTATGTTATGCACCTACTACTTTGTAATGGTACAGAAAAGAAAATATTTAATTTTGCTTCTTTATCAAAACTTAAGTTGCTTACCGTGTTAACGTTAAGGTTTTCTTTCTGTTTTTATTTAATATACTTAAAATCCTTTGAAGACTGAAAGCACCTTGAAATTTGAGGTTCATTTGAGTCTTTTCAATGCATTTATCCCTAATAGAACACGTTATAACAAATGATCTTTGAGTATTTGGACTTTTATAATCATATATTGATTTTTTTTTTCTTTTAGGCCATATGGTCCAAAGCAGTAGTTTAGAATCTAAAATTGATTATTTTATAAAGAATGATCTTGCTGTTTAACCAGGTGAATTAGGAGAGCACATACACTGGCATTGCTCAGGCAGGAGTAGAACAACTCCATTTAAACTGAACAAAAAGGCATAATGTACAATCAGGAGACTTCCATTGTGGTTTATTTACTGTTTATAGCCTTTGCTTTATTACATAATTATAGGATTCTATGTAAAAGCATTATGCATCCTAATTGTATAGTTCTCAGATAAAGATATAGGAATTCTAATAAATGATCTGACTTTCTGCTAAATGCCTGAAACATGATTATGTCAGAAAGCTTTTCTGTTTGATTTTTTTTTTTTCTTTTTCTATGTCATTTCAACCTGGCTGATCATAAGAATTGGGTCAGGCTGCCAGCAACTTAGGTTTGTGAAGGGAATGGAACAGCTTTTCCAGTGACAAAGAGAAATGAAATCACTTTCAATGAAAAAAAAGAGATGCCTCATTATAGTCAGCAACAGCAGTTATTGACAGCTACACTTCCTATTAACAAGGAGCATTTAACTAAGAGTTTGGCTGTTGGATCTTTGGACTTGATCTAATTTGCCAGCATTAATTAGTTTCTTTTGAACAGAGACACTTGGTGCTCACAGCTATAGATTTGCAGGGCTAATTAGGATAGAAAATTGAACAGAATGGAGTAAGGCATTAACCTTCAACCATTACCAGCTGGGACACTGATAAAGACCACAGGGTCCAAATGCTCCTATTGATGTGAAGAGCACCCTAATGAAGATCAATTTCAGCCAGGTTGCTATATTCTTACTAGTTCTCTCTTCATTATAAGTTTTAACCAGTTTTCCCAATCCCTTCATTGTCTGTATCTGCACAACTGGGTTTTACTATACACAGGTTCAGTCTGTGTTGCACGCTTCACCTTCTGTTTAAACACAATTAAAATTTGTCTTAAGTAGTGGATAATGTTCAGAATGTTTCATGGTTACATCCCCTATTGCTTCTAAAATTTGACTTTTACCTATAATTGCATGATTCTAATTCTGCAGTTCATTATTTATAAAGTCATGATAACTTCACCATCGCCATGTAGTGAAAATTATAACCTGAAACAAGAAACTCAGCTTTGGGGGAACAGTTAAGCAGTGTTTGTATTCAGCTGGGGTCAACCTGAGAATCTTTGTCTTTGTAAAATAGATATATTTCTTTGTTTCTTTTTGAAGAGAAAAAGAAGGCACATCACCTTTTCCATTAGAACTTAGTTTTGATTTGATGAGTAAAGATGGCTTGACTTGGTGATTAAATACAGAATTGAGAATCCCAGTCTTACTATTATATAAACTTTCACAAGATGATAGACTCTGTTGGTAGAGCATACATCAAAAGAAAGGCATTTGCACAGTTCATTTAAATAGAAGACTCAGCTTTATAATGTTCTTCTTTTGCCAGTGGTATGAGTAGCAGTGAATAGAGCCACTAAAATAAATGAACAAAGTAACGATGAAGGCGGATGTACTGGGGATGAACAGAAGGAAAACTCCTGAAGGGCTCATCTCTGCCTTTCCCCCACTGTGTCCCCACCTCCCGAAGGCCAAAACGGAAATCCCCTCCTACCAAGTGTGGTAGTGGAATCACTGCTTTTTCTTGAACCTGTGACGTACCAGCTTGTGGTGTCTTAGGAGGATGGTTTGATGACCTCTGGGGGTTACTTTTCACTGTGTGACTTTTTCCACATGTTTGACTCTTCACTAATTTAATGATTTATATTTTCTATGTTAGTAATATTTTTAAGAATATTATTTGTCATATATATTGGTAAAATATGCATTCTTTTGTTATATTTTTCTAAAATAGAGCCTTCATAAGAGGAAGAGTCACTGAATTGCTGTGTTTTGTAAAAATTCATTGTATTTCTTTGCTTTTTTGAAATGCATAATTAGCATTTTATAATAATGTCTCTGTTGACTAAAGAAGTTTTCCTTAAAAATAGTGTGTGTGTGTACTAAGTTGCTTCAGTCGTGTCTGACTCTTTGTGATTTTGTGGACTGTAGCCTGCCGGGCTCCTCTGTCCATGGAATTCTCCAGGCAAGAATACTGGAGTGGGTAGCCATGCCTTCCTCCAGGGGATCTTCCAGACCCGGGGGTCAAAGCTATGTCTCCTATGTCTCCTGCATTGGCAGGCGGGTTCTTTACCACCAGCGCCACCTGGGAAGCAAGAACCTTTTTTTGTCTTTGCTGTGACAGATCAAGACCAGGAAGTACTTTGACATCGGCAGTGGCCTGAACCTTTCTTTACCCGGGATATATTCTCCTACTCGCTGACTCTCTTCATCCCTTGCACCTTCTTTTATGGTATTTCAGTGTTTCTTTTGAATCAGTGTTTTTTGTGGCTGTCTTTTTCATCTGTTGGCCAATAGGTAGCATTGGTTCTAAAGGAATTGTAACAAGTTTAAGGGCATGGATTGTTTATTTGATACATCACAGAACTGTTGTTAAATAACACAGAACCTTGATAAAAATGCCTGTCCTCTTTATCAGTCACATACAACTGAAATGTGTTGCGTTTACTAAATTCCAAAGGTAGATGAATTAACAAAAGAGGAACTTCAAATTAAGAATGGTTAGGATATTCTTCAGGGTCTTTGCAGGCAGAGAACTATCAAGGCATCATTAAAACTGATCAGAGGGCTACAGACTATAAATGGTCCAAGTAATCAGTCTTTCCAACTCTGTTACTTGAACTTGCCCCATATTTCCTAGTGGTTGTTTGAATTGTACCTGTTTTATCACATAGTGTTTTTGCCATATAACTAGTTCACCAATGTTAACTCACACTGAAATGGAGTTGCAACACATCTTTAGACTGGTTTGGATCTATTAGGAGGATAAGATATAAAATCATCAAATATGATGAATATCTTTTGTATAAGAATGTCATATAGTCTAAGAAACATAAAGAGATTTAAAGCACAAGTCCTCTCTTTTGGACCTTCACTGGACTGTGTCAGGTTCCTGAGACCACCCTGGGCTTAGTACTTTCCTACAAAGGCTGATTGTCCTAAGCGAATAGTCATGCTCACGGCTAAGACTTATTAGAGCAAAACCAGCCAAGGGAAAAAGCACATGGGACGGTTAGACCAGGTGCAAGGTTTCTCGAGTTCTTACTCAGTAGAGGCAGTCAACTTGAGCTTCATTCTTCTGTGGTCAAATTGTGAGGACATGTGAAGTGTTGTCTCTGGGGAAACTCATTAGAGGCCCAGGGAGTTGGTGAGGTGGCAGCTTCTGCATAGCATGTACCAAAATTTCAGACTCCCAGAAGGAAAGCAGGTGTTGAGCACAAACCACATGGTTTACCCAGATGGTTGAGGCGCAGGGAGCAGCTCTTAACCAATTAGGGAGTAGTGAGAGTACTCCCCAAATCCAGGCTCTGACACAGCTAAGGGTCAGCCTCGGAAGAGCTTCTTTCTAAAGAGTGCAGTGTCAGGCTTGCCATGGTAACTCTTTCTTGCACATGGACACAGTAAAAGTTATTATGTTTACTAACTGTATTATTATCATTATTTTTTTTTTGGTCATACCACGTGGCATCAGGGATCTTAGCTCCCCAACCATGAATGGAAACCACACCCCCTGCTGTGGAAGTGCAGAGTCGTAACCACTGGGCCACCAGAGAAGTCCCTGTATTTAGTAACTTTCTAATACTTAAAAATATGTTTAATTAAAGTTATTATGTATGCCTATTGGGCTTGATGTCATGCCAGTGGAATCATGGGTAGTAGACCTCTGTCAGTCACAAATCCAGCTGAATGATTTTTAAAACAACTGAGCAAAGTGTTTGATGCTCATGACTCATTGACTTAGTGGTTCTTGGTCACACTTACTAATTCACACTTCTGTTGTAGGACGCATGGTTGTCTTGACTTATGATGGTCTTGTTTCTCAATGATGGCAATTTTATAATAAGATTATTTATACTTGGACATCAGTACTCTTGAATAAAATGGCCAGTTCTTATTTCACAAAGAAAAGTGCAGTGTATTTGTTTTAGGAGTTAAGCTAAATCTTTAAATGACTCAGTTAGCAGGGAATATTGTTAGGACAGAAGAATTCAGTATTTTTTTCTTTTTCTTTTGGCTGCACCCTGCAACATGTAGGGTATTAGTTTCCCTACCAGGGATCACATCTGCACCCGCTCAGTGGAAGGGGAGATTCTTAACCACTGTATCGCCAGGGAAGTGCTGAATTTAGTATTTTAACAACTGATTTATGCAACTCATCTCCGAAGGTTTAAGAGTGAAAAGTCTACATTTTGAATACAAAGCCGAAAAATTACATTCCTTGGAACTTAGAAATATTATTAAAATTAGTAAATATTATTAATATAAAATATGAGTTACAGCTGTTTCTATTAGTACTTCATTAACAAGTTTGTGTTATTTTCCTAGATTTCTTAGCTGTTCAACTTTCAAATATTTTGCCATAATAGACTTAAATCCTGTCATCTTATGTGCAATTAATCCAGACTTAACGGTGGTCTTTAAACAGTTCCATGCCTTTTTAATAAAATCTGAATATGAGATCACTCTTTATTGAAGCTACCTGATGATTTTGAGTCGTGATTGTGATTCTTTCCAGATAATCAGGGACTGATACTCATAGCCAGTTATATTTTGGCTAGATACATTCTCATAGGAATCTTATATGTCCGTGGAAAAATAACTAAGGGGGAAATTTGGCTTGTACAAAACTCTGGAATATGTTAAATTGATAGATGTAGAACTATTTAAAATATAACCAGATTTTTGGGGGATAGTCTAGAATTTACAGCCCATCTTAAAGGAAATCAGTCCTGAATATTCATTGGAAGGACTGATGCTGAAGCTGAAGCTCCAATCCTTTGGCCACCTGATGCAAAGAACTGGCTCATTTGAAAAGACACTGATGCTGGGAAAGATTGAAGGCAGAGGAGAACGGGACGACAGAGGATGAGATGGTTGGATGGTGTCAGTGACTCGATGGACATGAGTTTGAGTAAGCTCTGGGAGTTGGTGATGGACAGGGACGCCTAGTGTGCTGCAGTCCATGGGGTTGCAAAGAGTCGGACACGACTGAGTGACTGAACTGAACTGAACCGATAATATATAAAACAGATAAACACAGTATTATTTTGTTTTTATTACAAGTTATTAATTTCATTACATGTAAGGAGTCAGTATGTGAAAACAGTGTTGTAGTATTTCCATGAAGCAAATCTGAGCTCAGATGTTATGGAGTGTAGTTGCAGCCTAGTGGGTATTTCCAGTCCACATTTTTGTGGTTTACTCGTTTGGGGGATGCAAATGTAGAGTAAATCCTAAATCACATAAAGAAGTTCTAAACAGAAATGATTTCTTATAATTTACTCAAAGAATTGTTCAATTAAGTAGATATAATAGAAGTTTTGTTCTGAGGCTCAGAAACAATTTTATCTGGCATCATATTTTAATATATTGGTTGTCTCCAAAGTGTTATATACTATTTGCATATGTTTTAGTGTTTGTCAACTTTTACATGACTAAGTTATATTTTTACAAAGCAAAACAGAATTTTCAGATTCCTTTAAGCACTTGCATGGACCCTTGGGGTTATATGGAACATAGTCATTCAAAAGTGTTTACTGAGTATTTCCAGCGTGCTCCTCACCATTATATGAACAGTCAATAAAACAGACAAACATATTTGCGATTATAATTCTTAGATTTCAGTGCAGGAAGGTGGTAAATGTCTTAAGTTACTGTAAGAAAATATAAGTGATCTAGAGAGTAACGGAGTTGGGTCAGAGCAGTGAGGATGCTGATGTTAGACGGGGCTGCAGTTTTTTAGCAGGTGGTCAGTGTAGGTTGCACCAAGGTGACATTGGACAGCAGTCTCAGAGGAGGTGAAAAGGGGAGACACACAGGCATCTCTGGGAGCAGCACGTGGGAAGAGGCAGAGGCGGCGGGCGTGGCTGGCATGCTGGGGGGCGCTAGAAAGGTCCTTGTGGTTAGGGTGGGAAGTGAGAGTTCAGGAGGGTGACATGCAGAATCAGGGCCTTGAGAGCACGGAGGAGCCAGCTGAAAGGACGCGATGACTTAGAGCAGGGGAGGGAGGCGGGTCTGATGTATGAAGCGCTGCACCACTCCCTGCTGCGTTCGGAGTAGACAGATCAGGGCGAGGGCTAAGCAGGGGCCGGCTGAGGGGTGTGGGTGTCATGGTCCAGCTGGCGAGGTGGTGGAGCAGAGGGTGGTGCCAGTGGGCAGACCTGGGGTGTATTTGGAGACAGGTTTGTGAGGGAACAGGTAACGGATGGACCTGTGGTTAACACAGATGGGAAACCTGCCTGTCGAGAAATTTTATGATTTAATTTTAGTTTCCGGCGATTGATAGACTGGGCGTTTGGACACGTGAACTCTGAGGTGTCTGGTAGACGTCTAAGTTTGAAGCCACTATATTGGACAGTGGTAAAAATTCATCACTCTTTTCAAGGGAAATGAATATTTACCCGGTCGTGGTGGGTCTGGTATGTTTGAATGTTTTTTGTGTAAGTTCTTTTAGTATATGTTTGGCACATGGTGTTGACTTAATGATAAAAACTGACACTTTTATTTCTTGGTTTTAAGATGCCACCTGGACCACTTTCCTTCCATAGTAAATCGTGACTACACTGATGTGTTTATTCAGCACACTGTCTGTAGTACTGCTGGCTGTGGTACTGGTGCTGGGTACCTGGACTCACACTACAGTGAAGAAGCTGAATTAGCCACTAGTGTCACATGACATGTTGCCAAGGGTAGCGATTATGGCTCCTCTGTGCTGATTCTAATAGTTTGTAAGTGTGCCCAGCACGGTGGTGCTGTGTCTGCCGAGAGTGGTGGGTTTTTTAGGTGATGATACACTTGGTCTAGTACTTGTCCTTTCAGCCTATGTGCTAAGTTTATTTGTAGTTACTGCTTTTTAGTTCTGGATCGTGTTTGCTATGCTGTATACTATTTATCTCAGACTTCACCTAGATTGAAAAGTTATTTTCTTCCAATAGCATAAGTAATTTTTATTATTCACTTCATTTTGTACACTTCCAATGCTGTTTTCTGTAGCACTCTTTTTGGGGGGTGTAGCCCTACCTATTTTTCTTGAAGAGATCTCTAGTCTTTCCCATTCTGTTGTTTTCCTCTATTTCTTTGCATTGATCACCGAGGAAGGCTTTCTTATCTCTCCTTGCTATTCTTTGGAACTCTACATTCAAATGGGAATATCTTTCCTTTTCTCATTTGCTTTTCACTTCTCTTCTTTTCACAGCTATTTGTAAGGCCTCCTCAGACAGCCATTTTGCTTGTTTGCATTTCTTTTCCATGGGGGTGGTCTTGATCCCTATCTCCTGTACAATGTCACAAACCTCTGTCAATAATTCATCAGGCACTCTATCAGATCTAGTCCCTTAAATCTATTTTTCACTTCCACTGTATAATCATAAGGGATGTGATTTAGATCAATCCTGAATGGTCTAGTGGTTTCCCCTACTTTCTTCAATTTAAGTCTGAATTTGGCAATAAGCAGTTCATGATCTGAGCCACAGTCTGCTCCCAGTCTTGTTTTTGCTGACTGTATAGAGCTTCTCCATCTTTGGCTGCAAAGAATATAATCAGTCTGATTTCGGTGTTGACCATCTGGTGATGTCCATGTGTAGAGTCTTCTCTTGTGTTGTTGGAAGAGAGTGTTTGCTATGACCAGTGTGTTCTCTTGGCAAAACTCTATTAGCCTTTGCCCTGCTTCATTCTGTACTCCAAGGCCAAATTTGCCTGTTACGCCAGGTGTTTCTTGACTTTTTACTTTTGTATTCCAGTCCCCAATGATGAAAAGGACATCTTTTTTGGGTGTTAGTTCTAAAAGGTCTTGTAGGTCTTCATAGAACCGTTCATCTTCAGCTTCTTCAGTGTTACTGGTCGGGGCATAGACTTGAATTACCGTGATATTGAATGGTTTGCCTTGGAAACGAACAGAAATCATTCTGTCATTTTTGAGACTGCATCCAAGTATTGCATTTTGGACTCTTTTGTTGACCATGAGATACCAAGGGAACATTTCATGCAAAGATGAGCACGATAAAGGACAGAAATGGTATGGACCTAACAGAAGCAGAAGATATTAAGAAGAGATAGCAAGAATACACAGAAGAACCAAACAGAAAAGATCTTCACGACCCAGATAATCAGGATAGTGTGATCACTCACCTAGAGCCAGACATCCTGGAATGTGAAGTCAAGTGGGTCTTAGAAAGCATCACTACGAACAAAGCTAGTGGAGGTGATGGAATTCCAGTTGAGCTATTTCAAATCCTGAAAGATGATGCTGTGAAAGGGCTGCGCTCAATATGCCAGCAAATTTGGAAAACTCAGCAGTGGCCACAGGACTGGAAAAGGTCAGTTTTCATCCCAATCCCAAAGAAAGGCAATGCCAAAGAATGCTCACACTACCGCACAATTGCACTTATCTCACACGCTAGTAAAGTAATGCTTAAAATACTCCAAGCTAGGCTTCAGCAATACGTGAACTGTGAACTTCCAGATGTTCAAGCTGGATTTAGAAAAGGCAGAGGAACCAGAGATCAAAGTGCCAACATCTGCTGGATCATTGAAAAAGCAAGAGAGTTCCAGAAAAACATCTATTTCTGCTTTATTGACTATACCAAAGCCTTTGACTGTGTGGATCACAATAAACTGTGGAAGATTCTTCAAGAGATGGGAATAGCAGACCACCTGACCTGCCTCCTGAGAAACCTGTATGCAGGTCAGGAAGCAACAGTTAGAACTGGACATGGAACAACAGACTGGTTCCAAATAGGAAAAGGAGTATGTCAAGGCTGTATATTGTCACTTTGCTTATTTAACTTATATGCAGAGTACATCATGAGAAATGCTGGGCTGGATGAAGCACAAGCTGGAATCAAGATTGCCGGGAGAAATACCAATAACCTCAGATATGTAGATGACACCACCCTTATGACAGAAAGTGAAGAAGAACTAAAAACCCTCTTGATGAAAGTGAGAGAGGAGAGTGAAAAAGTTGGTTTAAAGCTCAATGTTCAGAAAACCAAGATCATGGCATCTGGTCCCATCAGTTCATGGGAAATAGATGGGGAAACAGTGGCTGACTTTATTTTTGGGGGCTCCAAAATCACTGCAGATGGTGATTGCAGCCATGAAATTAAAAGACACTTACTCCTTGGAAGGAAAGTTATGACCAACCTAGACAGCATATTAAAAAGCAGAGACATTACTTTGCCAACAAAGGTCCATCTAGTCAAGGCTATGGTTTTTCCAGTGGTCATGTACGGATGTGAGAGTTGGACTGTGAAGAAAGCTGAGCGCTGAAGAATTGTTGCTTTTGAACTGTGGTGTTGGAGAAGACTCTTGAGATTCCCTTGGACTGCAAGGAGATCCAACCAGTCCATCCTAAAGGAGATCAATCCTGGGTGTTCATTGGAAGGACTGATGCTGAAACTGAAACTCCAATACTTTGGCCACCTCATGCGAAGGGTTGACTCATTGGAAAAGACCCTGATGCTGGGAAGGATTGGGGGCAGGAGGAGAAGGGGACGACAGAGGATGAGATGGTTGGATGGCATCACCCACTCGGTGGACATGAGTGTGGGTAAACTCCGGGAGTTGGTGATGGACAGGGAGGCCTGGCGTGCTGCGATTCATGGGGTCGCAAAGAGTCGGACATGACTGAGCGACTGAACTGAACTGAGCCCTACGTATGTAAACTGTAGACCATTTATTTACTTATTAAAAATGCGGTCATACTCACATGGTGTAGTAATGTTGATTATGTGTTGAACTTAAATGTTTTGTTTTTATAATTTATAATTAATAGTATGTACTTTTTTGATGTTTAGTTTTTACTAAAATTGAAAGTCTTCTTGATTTTCATTACCCTAGTAATCTTATGAAAAATACCCTCAAAATATTATGTGCTAATTAATGGTTGATTTTAGGAAGGATTGTTAGCAA
The DNA here is from genome assembly GCF_054371585.1 of Giraffa tippelskirchi. Classification (NCBI taxonomy): domain Eukaryota; kingdom Metazoa; phylum Chordata; class Mammalia; order Artiodactyla; family Giraffidae; genus Giraffa; species Giraffa tippelskirchi. The sequence continues at coordinate 2,704,052 of NC_137283.1, forward strand.
ATCTGAACATGTTTATTTATCATGCTAACTTTAAAGAAGCATGATGTAAAATTGTGTACATAGTTTAAGCCTGATTATAACAAAATGATAGATGCATATAGAAAAAAATACATTCAAAGTTTAATAAGTATCTGGAAACGTGGGAAGGAAGAAGGTGGATCGTAAGTTATTTCTTTTCCTATGTGTAGTTTTTTTCATATTCTCCAAGGCTTTATGTTTTTACATTATTTTCTTGAAATATACTTATGCCCTGTATGTGCAAATTATAAGTATGTAGCTTGATGAATGATGATGTAGTAAGCATGCCAGTGTCACCACTGTTGAGGTCAAGAGACAGAAGTGACCAGAAGTCACTTTCTTTGTGTTCCCTCCCCGTCACTGTCCTTTTCCTCTTCCCAGAGGGGAGCCACTATTTTGACTGTGGACTGAATAGATTAGTTTGCATGTGTCTTTATTTAAATGGAGTCATATGGTATGTGTTCTTTTTGTCTCACTTCTTTTACTAAACTTTGTGAGATTCACACGTGGTCTTGCATGTAGGAACAGTCCTTCATTTTCATTGTCACATGGTACCGTGATGTGAATGTGCTGTGAAAGAGGTTTAGATCATTCTTGGTTTTATACAAATGATTCTCCTATAACCATTTTTGTTCATGTTGTTTGGTACCTGTGTACATATATTTCTATTATTTATATACTTAGTAATGGGATTTCTGGGCCCTATAATGTGCATAATAGACTTGCAAATAACTGGATGTACATACACCCAAGTTTTAAAAAGAACCCATGAAGGAATATGGGAGAAAGAGGGTGGGTTATGGGTGGTTTTTACATTTTCATACGTTGTTCTCCATAATGAACATATATTTCTTAAAAAATAAAACTATAAAAACTCACCGTATATTTTATAATACAGTAAAACTATAAATATATAAAGTAAGTTTTTACATATGTGCTATAAACGTATAGAAAGATCATAAACAAGGAAAATATTTCTAACATATGCAACAAATTTGATATCCTTAGTATATAAAGATGTAGTCCACGGAGAATCAGTGAATATCCAATTTAAAAAAAAAATGAGCAGGGGACACAAAGTTTCTTTCTGATAAATATAAATTTCTGATAAAGTGCATATTATTAAACATATTCTCACTGTCAGTGGGTTAATTGAAAACCACACACAACATGTAATTTGTGAACTTGATATGATTTAAAAATTCATAATGGAGACTTTCTGCTTCTGGCCTGGCCTAATAGCTCTATCACACACATCTTTCTGTAGAAAACGATATAAATCATGAACAAAATTTAAAGAGAACCACCTGAAGGCATTGGAGGGTAAACAGGAACAGATGGAATTCGAAGGGGAGTCAAACATTGATGTAGGGGAGGCTGAGACTGACCAAAACAAAAACACATTGGTCTTACTGGTTTGAAGAACCAAACCCAGAGTCTGGTATAACTGCAAGCCCTGGAAAGTTTGTGTTTGTACAGGAAGGAGAGGGGAGGAGCATACATCCCAAGGGCTGAGCCAGAGAAGAGGAGCTTCGTACTCTGTGCATGAACTCTGCTCAGTCCTGAACCTCATGTGGGGCACATTCCAAGCAGCTCAGTTACGGCTAAAAGGACTGAACCAGAAATCGAGCTCTGCTCACTGTACGCTGTTGGGGAGACAGGCTTCTGCAGTTTGAGTTCAGTGAAGAAAATTGATTGTTTAAAGGAGAAAGAAAAAATCTTGAGAGAGACAGAACAGGATCCAAACTTTTTACATGATATCATTCACAGTATTCATGATCAATGTGAAATTATTCAGTGTACACAGAAACAGGAAAATATGACAGATTCTTAAAAGAAATCAGCAGAGGCTAACTTTAGGATTACTAAAATGTTGGAATTAGCAGACCAGGATTTTATCTCAGCTGTTGTAATAGTTTAAGAATGTAAAGGAAAATATGGTTGCAATGAATAAAAAGAAAATCTTAACAGAATCTGAAACAAAAAAGACCCACATCAAAATTCTAGAACTGAAATATCTGGTATAGAAAACCTTAGAATAAAAATGGCAGGAGTGATGAATGTAGTGATAGATCAGTAGAAATATTCAATCTTAAGAACAGAGAAAAGAAGATTAAACATGATGACCAGAATCTCAGGGACCTGTAGGACCATAAGGATGATAACCTTTAAGTAATAGGAACGGCCTACTTAACAGATTGGCTGCAGTGAGACACGGACAGCATTCGCCAAACATACACCTGCCCACGGACCCGGCAGTGCTGCCCAGAAGAGGTGAAGCATGTTTCATCCCTGTACAGGTGATACATACAGTAGCTCATTCAGATAGCCCCAAATGGAAAACAATCCAGGTATCTCTCAAAGGGAGAAAGGGTAGACTCTGGAGTACTTATGCAGTGGGTACTGTTCAACAGGAAAATGGAATATACTAGTGTTATACACAGTAGCATAGGTGAATCTCAAACTGTCATTCTGAATGGAATATGAGAGTACGCACTCTTTAAAAATATTGTGTTCTAGAACAGGCAACATTTGTATGGTGCTCAGGAACAAGTCACACTAATCTAAATGATGGTTGCATAGCCAGTTTAAAAAATGAGCAAAGGACACAAAATTTCTTTCTGATAAATCACATATAAACTTCCAATAAAGTACATATTCAGTTCAGTCGCTCAGTCGTGTCTGACTCTTTGCGACCCCAAGGACTGCAGCACGCAAGTCTTGCTTGTCCATCACCAACTCCCGGAACCTACTCAAACTCATGTCCATTGAGTTGGTGATGCCATCCAACCATCTCATCCTCTGTCATCCCCTTCTCCTCCAACCTTCAATCTTTCCCAGCATCAGGGTCTTTTCCAGTGAGTCAGTTCTTTGCATCAGGTGGCCAAAGAACGTATTGGAGTTTTCAGCTTCAGCATCAGTCCTTCCAATGAATATTCAGGACTGATTTCCTTTAGGACAGACTGGTTTGATCTCCTTGCAGTCCAAGGGACTCTCAAGAGTCTTCTACAACACCACAGTTCAAAAGCATCAATTCTTCGGCTCAGCTTTCTTAATAGTCCAACTCTTACATCCATATATGACTACAGGAAAAACCGTAGCTTTGACTAGATGGACCTTTGTCAGCAAAGTAACGTCTCTACTTTTTAATATGCTCTCTATGTTGGTCATAGCTCTTCTTCCAAGGAGCAAGTGTCTATTAATTTCATGGCTGCAGTCACCATCTGCAGTGATTTTGGAGCCCAAGAAAATAAAGTCTCTCTGTTTCCACTGTTTCCCCATCTATTTCCCGTGAAGTGATGGGACCAGATGCCATGATCTTTGTTTTCTGAATGTTGAGTTTTAAGCCAACTTTTTCACTCTCCTCTCTCACTTTCATCAAGAGGCTCTTTAGTTCTTCTTCACTTTGTGACATAAGGGTGGTGTTATCTACATATATCTGAGATTATTGATATTTCTCCCGGCAGTCTTAATTCCAGCTTGTGCTTCATCCGGCCTGGCATTTCGCATGATGTACCCTGCATATAAGTTGAATAAGCAGTGTGACAATATACAGCCTTGATGTACTCCTTTCCCGATTTGGAACCAGTCTGTTGTTCCATGTCCGGTTCTAACTGTTACTTCTTGACCTGCATACAGATTTCTCAGGGGGTAGGTAAGGTGGTCTGGTATTCCCATCTCTTGAAGAACTTTCCACAGTTTGTTGTGATCCACACAGTCAAAGGCTTAGGTGTAGTCAATAATGCAGAAGTAGATGTTTTTCTGGAACTCTCTTGCTTTTTTGATGATCCAGCGGATGTTGGCACTTTGATCTCTGGTTCCTCTGCCTTTTCTAAATCCAGGTTGAACATCTGGAAGGTCATGGTTCACATACTGTTGAAGCCTGACTTGGAGAATTTTGAGCATTACTTTAATAGCGTGTGAGATGAGTGCAATTGTGCGGTAGTTTGAGCATTCTTTGGCGTTGCCTTTCTTTGGGATTGGGGTGAAAACTGACCTTTTCCAGTGCTGTGGCCACTGCTGAGTTTTCCAAATTTGCTGGCATATTGAGTGCAGCACTTTCACAGCATCATCTTTCAGGATTTGAAATAGCTCAACTGGAATTCCATCACCTCCACTAGCTTCGTTCATAGTGATGCTTTCTAAGACCCACTTGACTTTGCTTTCCAGGATGTCTGGCTCTATGTGAGTGATCACAGCATCGTGATTATCTGGGTCATGAAGATCTTTTTTGTATAGTTCTTCTGTGCGTGTATTTTTGCCACCTTTTCTTCCTATCTTCTGCTTCTGTTAGATCCATACCATTTCTGTCCTTTATACAAATAGCTGAGAAAAGAAGAGAAGCTAAAGGCAAAGGAGATAGCAAAAGATATACCCATTTGAATGTAGACTTCCAAAGAATAGCAAAGGGAGAGGGATAAGAAAGCCTTCCTCAGTGATCAGTGCAATGAAATAGAGGAAAACAATGGAATGCTAAAGACTGGAGATCTCTTCAAGAAAATTAGAGATACCAAGGGAAAATTTCATGCACAGATGGGCACAATAAAGTACATATTATTAACCATATTATTAAATATGCTCTCACTTTGAGTGGGTTAATTGGAAACCACACTCAGTATGTAACCAGTAAACTTGATATGACTTCCAAATTCATAACACAGACTTAACTGCTAGGGGACAGGTTCTGATTAGAAAGGGACATTACAGCAACATTCTGGAGTGATTTTAATGTTTCGTGCTTTGATTTGCATTGCACAGGTGTATCTTTTGTTGAGTGCTGTATTTAAGATTTATTTATTTCACTGTATATACATGTCATCTACTAAGAAAAATATAGAACTCTGATCATGCACATCATGAAGTATGTGGTAAGAAAATGTATATGAGGTATAACATTGGTGAGGCTTTGGAGAAGCAGTTTCTACACTGCTGGCTTAGAATATAGATCAGCATGATGTCAGCAAAAGAGTTTGTAAATATGTTAAAAAATTAACAAAGGTTCCTAAATACGGCTTCTCCGTGTGTGTGAAGGCAGTGATGAGAGTTGTGCCATAGCATTGTGTGTAATATAAAATTCTGTCAAAAACTTCGACGTCAAGAGTTGATTGGTTATAAAGATTATGTTGTCAGAAGTGATGATATACACCTTGTGATCTTGTGATCATAATGATTCATTTTCAGTATGAGAGACTGGCATACTGTATGATTTTCATCCAGGGCTGCTGGTCTACCATGGTCAGATCCTGCCCTTTGCCTGTCTCGCTCACTAGAGCACAGCCTTTCCCATTTCCTTAGGTATTACCTGTGGCCCCTCTCACGCTGCTGTAGTAGATTGGAGTAGTTGCAGCAGAGACAATACAGCTCACAAAGCCTAAAATATTTATCAGAAACTTCTTTGCTGAAAAAATTTCCTAATCCCTTGTCTGCGTGCATGCATGCAATTGTGTCCAACTCTCTTTGACCCCATGGCCTATAGCCCACCAGACTCCTCTGTCCATGGGATCATCCTCGGCAAGCACAGTGGAGAGGGTTGCCATTTCCTGCTCCAGGGGAATCTTCCCAACCGAGGGATTGAACCTGCATCTCCTGCATTGACAGGCGGATTCTTTAGCACTGCACCACCTGGGAAGTACAATCCCTAGTTTAATCAGATAAAATTTTTAAAAATATAGAAGGCCTTGCCAAAAGTAACTAATTCCATAAATTCTTCGGAGCCCTTACCTTGTGCTAACAAGCACAACAGTGTGTACATAAGTGTGACTGCGACCAAGTTGGTCTTCATCCTCACAGAGGTTAAGTGTGGGAGGTGGTAGTTAGAATGTAAATGCTTAAACCGAAGTTATGACTAATGGTATGGAGAGAGAGCTGTGAAGACGTGTTAACAGAAGTTGTTTTGGGAATATTGTGTTGGGAATACTGGTGATTTTTAAAATTTATCCTTTTCGGAGTTTTCTAGGTTTCTGTTACATTTGCCAATTATTTTCCTTTGGAGGGAGGTAAAGAGGATTGAGTTGATAACCAGACATTTGCTGCTTCAGAAATTTTTTAAACTTCAAGAAAATATTGCTCCTAACTTAAAGAATTTTTAACAGCAATCTTATTAAATATTTGTCGAGTGCCTGTCGCTTGTGCAGCATAGTGAGAAGTGCTGGAGAGTGGAGGTGAGACTTGCGTTAAGGACCTCTTGCCTGACGGAGAGGCGGCCCAGGTACATGTGGAATAGGATTCTACGATTACAGTTGACAGTGAAATAGTGTGGATTAGTTTAGAAAAGCCCACGAGGCCTGCTGTAGTCGGGGGGGCCTCAGTGAAGAGCGTGGGCTGTCGCTGGCCCCAGAATCACAGCTCCGGGCTTGGGTGGGGGCAGGTCGGCTGGAAAGGCCTCTCAGGCCCCAGACTCAGGACCGAGGCAGGGAGCTGAGAAAGGCCTGGTGCGTCTCTGAAACAGTAAGGAGGACCTTGGGAGAGCGGGGGTGCGCTGGGAGGCTGATGATAGATCAAAGCTGGGAGTCGAGCCGAGCCTGACTTTGTAGCACCTTAAACACCTCAGGCAGAAGTTTAGACTCGGGTTTAGACTCGGGTTCTAGGAAGAAATCAGAAGCATCCAAAGTGGCTCCCCCCCCCCCCCATTGTCTTCGTCACTCCCTTCCCAGGAGACTTGATCCGACTAAAAGTAGGAGACTAATTCTGCAACAGAATGCAAGACAAGTTGACAAGTTTCTAAAGTTTGACTGTCTTCATTCTTTTGCAGCTAGAAGCTGTTTTTCATTCAAGTGAGCACGGTGTGTGTTTGCCAGAGCCTGGGGTCACCCCTGGGCCACCCTGTGTCCACCTGCTGTGGCAGGACCCCTTTTTGGTGTGTGTGAGGTGGGCGATACTATGGCACAGGCTTTGGCACAGTCTCTTCCTCCTTACAGGTGTCCTTAGACTTGTATTATTCGTTATCTTTTCTAGAGAAATCGAGTCATCACATTTGTCAGATTTTAACATCTAACATTTTTAAGTCCCGAGAGCTACAGAAAAACCTTCTGTGGCCTAAGAATGCCTAATAGCTAAACAGTTTATCCTTTTGTTGAATAGCAATTGACTTCTACTTATATAATCTGAAAGTTCATATTGCCACATTGCCAGTCTGCCTTTTTGTGTGTGTGTGTAATCAACATCCATAGTTTTCTTCCGCATTGGAATATCATATACAAGTCCTTACTTTCAAAATGCATAGATGAATAATCTGTTTTTATAGTGTTTTTTTATCCCCTTGATTCTACAGCATAACCTTGTAACTGGTTTCAGTGGTAACCAGACTCAACAGACACAGCGCCAGTCTAACTGAATGTACGCCGTTAGACGGCCTCTCCTGTTGCTGGTAGTAACTATGTGTGTTTTGGTTGCTCTGTATCTGTAGCTGTCCTTAGTTTTCATGCGTCACATTTCCTGAACCTTAATTCCCTTTGCTTCCATCATGGAGGCTCAGCCCCCAATTACATAGGCAAGCTTTCTGCTTCTTTTCCAGAGGCTCAAAGATTCTTAGTAAACTCCTCTTAGGAAATGATAAACCCAAGTATATATTTGCAGTCTTCAGCCTCAACCCCCTTTTATCCTGTAAATTCCACAATTACCCCTTCCGCTCTTTCCCGTTAGGAAAATTGGTACCCTCGTGGCACACAAACCTCCCCTTCCACAGTGGTCTTTCCTCTGTGTTCCATCAGCACAGTCTTTGACTTATCAGATTTCAAATCTTGACTCTCATCTCCATGAGCAGACATTGATTTGTGGTCATCTTAGATCCCTGAGTTCACAGGATGTCATGTGAGTGATTAGCTCACAGTTTCAGTGAAGACAGTTGCTCTGACGCGAAGCTGTGCCTGTGTGCTCAGCCCTCCCCGCCCTGGCGGTGCTCCCCGTGCACAGAGCTGAGGAGATGCCCTTGATGCCCTGCTCGAGAGGAAGGCCCTGCATCGCGACACATTCACACTGAAAAACTGTCTACACATTTACACACATTCACGCTCAAAAACTGCCTACAGATGGAGTTAAAACGTTGTTCTAGTTAGCGAGTATATATACAATCATGAGAATTGGTCCTTTAAAAATCTTAATTTGGATTAAAGAACACACACATACATGACTTATTGAGTTATTACTCTAATCCTGCATATCATCCAGGGAAATTCTCAGCTCATTTTTGTTATGTCACTCTCATCATATGTGTATATATTACACTCATATATGCCCCGTTTTTGAGTTTCACTAGAAGAAAAGGCTGAGTCAAAGATACCACTGTTAAGTGTATAGGTTAGTGTCCTTGATAGCTACTATACTTTTCACATTGGTATACAATAACTCTTATTTTCCATGCCAATGTTTTGAGTGGGCACCCCACTCCAGTGTTCTTGCCTGGAAAATCCCATGGATGGAGGAGCCTGGTAGGCTGCAGTCCATGGGGTCGCTAAGAGTTGGAAACGACTGAGCGACTTCACTTTCCCTTTTCACTTTCAAACATTGGAGAAGGAAATGGCAACCCACTCCAGTGTTCTTGCCTGGAGAATCCCAGGGACAGGGGAGCCTGGTGGGCTGCCGTCTGTGGGGTCGCACAGAGTCGGACACAACTGAAGTGATTTAGCAGCAGCAGCAGCAGCATTTCAATATCGAGACTTCTGCCTCACTGATGCAGAGTCCGCTTAGATGGGCAGTCAGGAAACCCCTTCACATTTTTGACCTTGAAGGAACATTGGTTTTCCTATACTGGGTTATACTGGGACCTTTTTAGGGTTAATTGTCCTTGGATTGGATTCTTCACCTTTTTTCCCTATACATTTTAACATACCATTTAATGAATGTTAAGTTATGCAGAGCATTTATATTAAATAGACTTGTTAAGTATGTCTTTCCTATCTGCTACATGGTTCCTGCTGAGAGTGTTAATATTCAAATATCCATTTATGATGTGAGTTATCCAGAAATATGCCTAATAAGAATATACCATATTCTTCATCTTTGAATTATCACTGTTCAAGAATATATTCTATAATGATATTTTTCAGCAGTGGGTGGAATATCTCCGTTTTCTTCTATTCCCTTTTTGTTTTAAAGGAAAAGTTCTAAGGTTTAAGGAAATAGGTCATGACATTTATAAACTGGTCAGGAACTGAAGTATATTATGAAATAAAAAATGAAGCTGAGTTGCCCTCTAGGGGTTCAGTTTTAACACAGCACATGTGGAAATAAGGTAATGAGATCTTGGGGGGAGGGGTCTGCCGAACAGGGAGGCTCTGTTCATTTTCTGTGGAGTGTGACCAGTCAAAGCAAGCTGACTTTGTAATTAAAAACGAGAACATCCCAATTTGGTAACCTACAGGCAGTTTAATTGAACATCCTTTTTGGGATTTCCTGGTTGGTTTTGAAGTTAGCGCGCGTGTGCCAGACGAATCCAACCATCAGTGTATTTTCAAGAATTCGACCCACGAGTTCTTCTCTGATGCTCCTTTGTCGCCTCAGAGTCGCCTCACTAGCGCTCGGCAGTCAGCTGCCTCCCCTCCTCTGCTCACACCAGCAGAGGTCTCAGCGAAGTGGTTCCCCGTGAATCTTGGTGCACTCGGGCTGCGGTGCTGGACATCTAGTGGCGTCTTTGTGCGCTGGGTCTTCTGGCCTGAATGGTGTCCAGCTTGGCATCAGACTGTCTCTGACACAAAGTGCTCTCCTTCGGAATTAGAGAATTAGGCTCTTTACTGTCTAGTCACTAAGTCATGTCCAACTCTTTTGTGACCCCACAGACGGTAGCCCACCAGGTTCCTTTGTCCGTGGGGTTCTCCAGGCAAGTATACTGGAGTGGGCTGCCATTTCCTTCTCTGGGGGATCTTCCTGATCCAGGGATCGAACCCACATCTCCTGTATGTGTCTCCTGCGTTGCAGGCGGATTCTTACTGCCGAGCTACCAGGGACGTCCCTTACTGTTTAATAAGAGGGAGCAATTTTTTCCCCATTATTGAAAATGTTAACTGAACTTGGACTTGAAAGTGAAAGTCACTCAGTTGTGTCCAACTCTTTGTGACTCTGTGGACTGTAGCCTGCCGGGCTCCTATGCCCCTGGATTAGTATGTATTCTATTAGTATGTATTTAAAAGATTAGTATGTATTGTATGTGTGTGCACATGTTTTAATAATGTTCTTTGTTATTTCCTTTGAGGGGTGCTGTAAAACTTTACTCCTTTTAATATATATTTTCAATTCTGTAGTGAAAATGTTTGTGTATTGAGCTTTTCCATTCTTTTTCTCATGGTTATGGACAAACCTTGATTATTAATTGTCAGAACCTGTTTTTTATCGGTAGTTTGTACTTTTAAAGTTCAGGTTTTATCTGTTAATTGCTTTAATACCTGAAACTCATTGGATTTTGATATATATGGTGTAGATCTGTGCTGTCTAGTTTGGTAGTCACTAGTCACAGAAGTGACTTCATTTTTCTTGGTGGCACTGCCCAGACTTCCAGTGCTCACTGGCTGCCTGTGGCCTGTGGCTGCCATCCTGGATAATCCAGGCACTAATCCTCTCTACCACTGCAGGCAGTTTTCTCAGACAGCAGTGGTATCGACATACGAATCATCCTTGTCGGTGTAGTTTTAAAAACATCTTAATCCTGGTAGTTTCCTGTGTAAAATGAATTGAAATATGTAAACATTATATGCTTTTGTATTTTCTTCTCTTTTAGCAAAAGAATATTTTGGAAATAACTGTAATTGAAACTCATCACATATGAAATAGTTTTATGTATCTGTATATTTAAAGATCAGCCTGTGTTTCTGATTACAAGCTAAATGATATCAACTGTTAGTAAAAATTATATATTTTTGAAATATGTAAATGTATCTCCTTTATCTCCATCTTGTGGTGGAAATATATGTAAATCCTGTTCTTAAGAATGTGGTTAAACTGTGTTCATCTTTACATTGACTTTCTCTGCTCTTTCCCATTACTGTAAATGAAGTGTTTATTAACAAAATTTTAGGTCTTATTCTAGGAGCCAACTAACAATAATTTTAGATTTTATAATTACTACAAAGGGGGAAATATAGAACTACAAGCCATTGAGTATGTTGGAATATTAAAACGAGGAATACAAACATTTTAGTCACGGTTGAGAGAAAACCACATACGACAGTTTTAGCTTCTTACTTGGAGATACAGTTTGTTGCTGTTAAAGAGGATTATGGTAAATATATTTCTGTGATAAATCTATGAAGTGTCATCAGTTGTCTCTTGCTGACACAATTTTTTTGGTAAACAATTTTTTTTTATAGTTTCTAGTTTTTGTACTCAGCCTTTTTGAAGATAATTATCACTGTAGAATTATTTTTGGAAGTAAATTTTAAAATGGGCATTAAAATAATTTGTAAACTGTAGCATTCTACATAAATGCATAAAATTATCTTCTTAAATTCTAATATGAAATATCAAAGATTTAAGAACATACTTCAAATCAGATTTATTAGAATCAGATTTATTTAAAATTTTTTTAATTAAAACAATTTTTTAAAACTTTCTTAAAGATTTTTAACAGATTGTATTGAATTTAATATTTTGGTTTTTATATCCTTTTAGCTTGGTAAGTTTTGTTTTTTTCAGTTGACGAATATAATTTACAAAGTAGTATTAATTTAGAGTTTAGTTTTTATATGGAAAAGTCTGTGAATGCTATAGGAATTCTGAAAGAATATTTTAGTTAAATTCCAAGAGCTTAGGAAGAATTTTATGCTGCAGATAGACCTTGTAGCTAGGTTAGATTTAGATTGACTTTTTAAAAAATATCCATTTATGTTATCAGTTATTAGGGAAGAAATAGCCTAAAAATGGGCAACATCTCAATTACCTATTTAGAAGATATCCCAAAGAGGAGTTAGAACACGGAAGCTGAATATAATGCAAGTTATCTGTGGGACAGTGAATAGAAATCAGCCTAAAAATAAACATAATTATAAGACTAGTTTAGGACCCTGTTTTGGTGCTCCTTGAAAGCCTAGCAAAAAAAGCCTAGACCTAATATAATAGAAAACAGGGAACTCCCTGCAGCCAAGTTTTATTTAGGGAAATTCTGGGATCTTAGAAATTTGCATTAGATGGATGTTTTGAGGTTACTGGTTGCAGTTCAGGAATCTTTCCAACTGTATATAAGACCTTCCATTTTTGATACCTCTGCCCCAATTCAGACTTTTATTATTTACACCCTCCTATATCTGATTGTTAGTTTTTTAGAAAACACCATTCTTTTAATAAAAATTATAAATACTGTATAAAACTATAAATTCATATAATTATATAAAAAATTTTATATGAATTATATAAATTTACATAAGAAATATAGAAAATATGAAATCCCTTCCACAAAATTATCCTGAATGTCAACATTCACACACACAGATATCTCTCTGTGATTAAGGTATTACTTAAAATACATAATATTTTAAAACTGAATTCAGAACTAAACTAAACTGAAAGATTTGCTGACATTCAGGTAAATTTTTTTGATTTAAAAAGTATATTACTTCTAAGTTTGCCTCAGATCTTAAGATTATATAAAAGCCATTAATAAACTGGAGTCATTGGGTTTTTTTTTAAATTTCATGATCTAGTTTGGTACGGTACTGAAAGTATTATACTCCCTCCACATCCTGTCTTTTAGGGTCTCAGTTTTTGTCAGTTGTATTTTTACATGGTCACAACGTATAATACTTCTTTTCTATAACTGAAAAATTCAGTGCTCACCACAGCTCCTCATTCCACTTTTTTGTTTCTACTCATTGCTTCATGGGCTAGATTTCATTGTCACGGAGTTTATTTAAGAAGAATCTTTGGATCCTAAAATCCTTACTGTCTGTCATGTTTGGAAATGACCGCTTGTTGCCCTGGACGTGTGTGACATAGAGGGTGGGTATAAAATTATGATGTTCTTTTCCTCAGAACTTGGTGCGTGTTGCATTCATGTTTTGTGACCCTGGATGTTGCTCTGGGAAGGCAGAGGCCAGCCTCACCTCGCACCCACTTTGCCGCAGATGATCCGATTTTTCTGCTTGGATAGTAGAAACATTCTTCCTTTATCCCTGCCTTTGGCATCTTGGGTGTTGATTACTCCGTGTCAGTTCTTTCTGGGATATACTGTGTCCATTTAATTTGTAGATTCAATTCTTCACCTCAGAAAACGTTTCTTAAATTGCCATTGAAAATGTCTTTTTTCTTTTCCCTTTTTGAATTCTCTGCTCAAAGATGCTAGCCATCCTCGGAACTCGGACATGGGATTAACTTAGTGTCATTTTGGCTGCGTCACAAGTGACTCGGTGGCCCAGCAGTGCACACTGGTCATCTCACAGTGTCTGCAGGTCAGCACTGCACACGGCTGCCTCAGTCTCTCCCAGACGGCAGGGGGTCTCAGCTCACCGCTGGCCTCACCAGGGGGTCTGCCAACAGCGCCCCAGCTGCTCGCCTCCTTTCTTGTCGCGGGAGCCCCTCCCACGGGCAGTGTTCTTCAGAGCACGCGAGCTGGGGAGGCAGCGGTGAGTGTGTGCACAGGGGAGCAGTCGCGGTCCTTTCTCAGGGCCGCGCCCTCTGCCTGGAAGGGGATGGCTTGTTCAGCCTGCCCTCCAGGGGCTGGCCTCTGTCCAGGCCTCCTGAGAACCTGCCTCCTGCAGTAACTGCCTGCCACACCTTGGCTTTCTCTACCTTTGTGTGACCTTTTATTTTCCTCTGAATTTACCATGATTATCCCAAGTCATTTCTATGAAACTCTCCCACTTGAATGTTAGCTGTGTCTACTGTTATTTATCAGCACTATAATGGATTTGTCTTGGTCTTCAGTTTATATTTTTATACCTCCTCTTTCATCTCTGTTTTATCAGCCATTCCTTGAAGTCTGGCTTTCTTGAACTTAGGTTTTTGTGAAGTTTTTATGTAGTTTGACATCTGAGATAAATCTTCTTTTCCTTCGGGCGTGTTTGCAGTTGCCCCGCTGCTCTGAGAAGTTGTGGGTTAATTCTAACACTCTTGCTGCCTTTTTCTGATGTCTCTTGTCCCTTCTGGGAGTCTGGAGGGACGCCGGGCAGTACCTTGTTTCTGTTAAATAGCTCTCGGGGCTGTGTCCCCTCTCCCGTGGGGTGGCCTTCGGGTGCCCCTCTCTGTTAAGTTTGGAGCTTGGGTGGGGAGCAGCAGCCCTGGGGGGTCTTCTTCCCCTGCTGGGTCCTCTGCAGGGGCCAGAGGCTTTTGTTCTAGATGCTTTATTTTGCTTTTGCCTTTTCTTTAGGATTTCTGTGTGTGCCCTGTCTGCCTCTCTCGAGGTTAAGGGGCTGGCAGTGGAGAGTCCAGGACTTCCTCAGCTCTTTCTCTGTGACTCCAGGGTTCTAGGGGTGGGGCAAGAATGGGATCTGAGCTGAACTTTGCCAGAATCTTTTCTTTCTTTCCTTACTGCTCCTTGTAAAGCTGAGGGTGTAGGACCAGAGATACCCCTTTTTTCTTGTATTGTGAGAGCTAGCCAATGTTTGCTTTTCTGAAACTCCTTTCGTTTATTTTTCTGAACAAGCAGAGCAGCAGTTCTCACTCCTCCTGGTTGGGAGCTCCTGGAAGGCAGCAGTGGCGTGCCCGGGGAGCAGGGCTTGCTACAAACCAGCTCTCTGGGCTCTTGAGTGAGTTCTCTCAGCACCTTTCTCCTGCCTATAGATTCAAGAGGTAGATTTAGAGACTTCAGGTGAGCTTGAAATATCCTGCCATTTTTACCCAGGACTGTCCTCAGGGGGCGGGAGGAGAAGGGGACGACAGAGGATGAGATGGTTGGATGGCATCGCCGACTCGATGGACATGGGTTTGGGTAGACTCCGGGAGTTGGTGATGGACAGAGAGGCCTGGCGTGCTGCGATTCATGGGGTCGCCAAGAGTCGGACACGACTGAGCAACTGAACTAAACTGTCCTCAGTATCTGTTGCTTGAATTGTTTTCTTAATATGTAGACTGGCTTTCCTTGTGTGGAAGATTTCCTTTCCTTCCCCATTCCTAACTTCACCCTGAGTGTAACTGCTCGGGAGAGCTGGTGAGGTGCGCAGTTTGGTCCATGTCATTCCCCGCTGCCTCTAGGGTCCAGGATATACTCTTAGCTTTAGCATCTTCCAGGATGTCCCTTGAACTTCCCAGGTGGCTCTAGTGGTAAGGAACCTACCTGCCAGTGCAGGAGATGTAAGAGATGTGGGTTCCATCCCTGGGTCGGGAAGATCTCCTGGAGGAGGAAATGCAGCCCTCTCCAGTGTTCTTGCCTGGAGGATCCCATGGATAGAAAAGCCTGGCGGGCTGCAGTCCATGGGGTCACAAAGAGTCAGACACATCTGCAGTGACTTAGCACACACACGCAAGATGTCACCTTAGTCTGCCTTGCTAGTCGCAGTCTCACTCTCTCTCTTGAGCTTCAGCTCTGGCTACATTGAAGTATTTTCAGTTTCCCATTGGTTTCCCCGGGGGCTCAGTGGTGAAGAATCCGTGCAGTGCACATGTGGGTTCCATCTCTGTTTCAGGAAGATCCCCTGGAGGAGGGCGTGGCAACCCACTCCAGTGGAGTGGAGAATCCCGTGGACGGGGAGCCTGGTGGGCTGTGTCCACAGGGGTGCACAGAGACATGACTGAGACGACCGAGCACGCACACCCAGGTGGGTTTCCCGGGTGCAGCTTGTCCATACGTGGCATGTGCATCCCTGTGGTTTCTGACCTCCCAGCTGCCTGCTCCCTTTCTCTGGGAACACGAGGATTTGTCCAGACCCGTCTCAGTGTGTGGTTCCCCGGCGAGCACAGAGAGACCGTGAGCTCCCACTGCGTGTGTGACACTGATGTCCTGTCGTTTTTTGTATTGCCGGAGCACATTGGCTTTATAGTCATAAGATCTGTGTTGTTTTTTTTTAATGTAATAAATGCAGACATTTGTATTTATGCCTGAGAAATTTCACCTTTAATCAAAGGAGACCTTAGCAGGGCTTGGTGATTGGAGAGATCACGGAGGAAAAGCCTGATGACGCCAGGGAAAGCTTGGTTTCCGGTGATTTGCCAGAAGCCGTGAACCTGCCTTAGGTCTGAGGTCCGTGACTGTGAGATATCCAGGAAGATACCAAGGGTTCAGCAGAAAACTTTTTAGTCTTAGCTTTCTAATTACATTACAACAAAACATACATGTTTTGAAAGTATTCTTATTTTTTTTTAATATATATTTTTAGATTTTTTTTTAATGTGGACCATTTTTAAAGTCTTTATTGAATTTGTTGCAATATTTCTTCTGTTGTTTATATTTTGTTTTTTTGGCCATGAGGCACGCGGGATCTTAGCTGACCGGGAAGCAAACCCGTACCCTCTAAATTGGAAGGTGGAATCTTAACCATGGGACCACCAGGGAAGTCCCCAAAGTATTGTTTTTTAACTCAAAATCTTGTTTTGAGTCCTGTAAAGTCTGTGGTCATTTTCTTCCTAAGACCTTCCTAAGATATTTTGCTGTGTAATTAAATTTTAACTGTATTGATTTCAAATAAGGGAAGAGGATAATTATTTTTTTAAGACCTTATTTTGATAAGGGGTTAAAGTATGTGTGTGCAAAAGTGCTTATTGCCACACTGTTTTTAATAGTGAAGATTGTGAGCAATCTAAATGTCCAGACATATGCCCATATGTCTGTATAAGTAGATTAAATAAATGCTGTTATATCTAAAATAACAAAATGATTCCAATTTTCATGAAATGAAATAAAATATTGTTGCCAACATCTTTTTAAAAAATGAGTTAAAATGTAAGGTTAGTGATTTTTTTTTTTTAAAACCTTCATGATAATCATGCACAGTTGTGTAGAAAGGGCTGCTCCAGGGCCCTGTTTACCATAACATGATGTATGCCTGTGAGTGGTTCCTGTCTATGGGGTAGTTACGTAAATGAATTCCATCAAAAAGGTTATAGAACTTGCACTGCAATTTTGAGAGCCTTATCAAGTATTCCAGTTCCAGTTCAGTTGCTCAGTCATGTCCAACTCTTTGCAACCCCATGGACTGCACCACACCAGGCTTCCCTGTCCATCACCAACTCCTAGAGCTTACTCAAACTCATGTCCATCCAGTCAGTGATGCCATCCAACCATCTCATTTTCTGTCATCCCCTTATCCTCTGCCTTCAATCTTTCCCAGCATCAGGGTCTTTTCAAATGAGTCGGTTCTTCACATCAGGTGGCCAAAGTATTGGAGTTTTCAGCTTCAGCATCAGTCCTTCCAATGATATTCAGGATTGATTTCCTTTCAATGGACTGGTTTGATCTCCTTGCTGTCCAAGGGACTCTCAAGAGTTTTCTCCAACACCACAGTTCAAAAGCATCAATTCTTCGGTGCTCAGCTTTCTTTATAGTCCAACTCTCACATCTATACATGACTACTGGAAAAACCATAGCTTTGACTAGATGGACCTTTGTTGGCAAAGTAATGTCTCTGCTTTTTAATAAGCTGTCCAGTTTGGTCATAACTTTTCTTCCAAGCAGCAAGCTTCTTTTAATTTCATGGCTGCAGTCACCATCTGCAGCGATTTTGGAGCCCCCAAAAATAAAGTCTGTCACTGTTTCCATTGTTTCCCCAACTATTTGCCATGAAGCAATGGGACCAGATGGACATGGGTTTGGGTAAACTCCGGGAGTTGGTGATGGACAGAGAGGCCTGGTGTGCTGCAGTTCATGGGGTCGCAAAGAGTCGGACACGACTGAGCGACTGAACTGAACTGAACTGAACTGAACTGAATGGGACCAAATGCCATGATCTTAGTTTTCTGAATGCTGAACTTTAAACCAACTTTTTCACTCTCCTCTTTCACTTTCATCAAGAGGCTCTTCAGTTCTTCACTTTTCTGACGTGAGGGTGGTGTCATCTGCATATCTGAGGTTATTGATATTTCTCCCAGCAATCTTGATTCCAGCTTGTGCTTCATCCAGTCCAGCATTTCTCATGATGTACTCTGCATATAAGTTAAATAAGCAGGATGACAATATACAGCCTTGACGTACTCCTTTCCCGATTTGGAACCAGTCTGTTGTTCCATGTCCAGTTCTAACTGTTGCTTCTTGACCTGCATACAGATTTCTCAGGAGGCGGGTCAGGTAGTCTGGTATTCCCATCAAAAAGTAAAAATTATATTAAAAAAGAAAAGAAACTAAAGTATTTGTATTATGTTACCATTGTGTATACAAATGATATTATTGTTTCCTTACTTCAAATTTTCCCTGCAAATTCTCAGCAGGTCCAACCTCAGCAACCCTGCAAAAAATAGGACCCACTGCCTCTACCCTCCCGTAATCCCCTTACCTCTCCCTGCGTTTTTCCTATGATTGTCCCCACATTCAGACCCACCTTATAGTATTGTATTTCCTGTCTGGTTCTTTTGAGTCAGCTTCTTTTGAGGACAGGGAGCCTGGTTTGTTTTGCTCACTTATTCCAGTTGCCTAGAGTAGGTCATATAGAAATGTTAGGTATTTACAGAAGAATGAAGTTGGAATATGTTTCAGTTGTTTTCCTACTGTTGTGGAGGATAAGAATTAGCATGCACTAGGCCAGTGGCTTTCAAAAATTTTTCTCACCAGGCTGAACGTAAGAAATATAATTTAAAGTACAACCCAATGTCTACATAAATAAATATGCACTTTTGTATGTATGTGTGTGTTTATGTAGATGAAATGCATGATATCTGCTATTTCCTCTTCTCTTTTCATTTTTAAAAACAAGTGTTATTTGCCATCTGCTAAATTTTCATCATCCGTTAAAGGGGTTCAGACTGCAGTTTGCATTGGGCAATAGATAAACCAAGAAACATTTTTATGTAAGTAGTACCCAGTTTTCCCTTTGTCTTATGTGACTGTTTGGAAATGTTTTGTTTTCATTTCAAATTGATCTTTGAGAGTATTTTTCAGATTTCTGTATTAGCTGCTATTTTGAGAAATGATTCTTACAAAAAGTATGGATACATTATTTAGTAAAAATATACTTAATTTGTAATTTGTACAGCTCCTCTCAAGTGTGTGTGTGTTTTTTGAGTTCGGGTTCATTTCCTTTTGAAGGAGAAAGAGAGCCAGTAGTTGGGAGACAGAAATGAAACTGCAGTGGAGTGCAAGGCAGCCGTTGACTAATTTTGAGGTCTGAGCCACTCAGGACCAAGTGGATTGGGAACAGATTGTCAGAAATCTGAATTCCTATCTCCCCCAGCTGTTCTAGGATTTAACAGGCCAGGAATTATGCATATATTCAGTTAGCTAGAGTGTGACAGATATGCCCCATGAAAAATGTAACGTGGAGACTCCTTTAAATGGTTGATCGATTACCTTTGAAACCATGTAATGTTTTACACTAGAACCAGAAGACCCAGGAAATAACTCTGACATTTAAAAATATGATGATTCTCTAGTTTTAAAGTTTGTACATTTTGAGAAAGCTCTTTTTAGCTTAATGTTAGCAAAGCAGCTGCTGTTTGAATTTACTTTGTAAAACACTGAATTATTCATTTCCATAAACAAAACTTCCTTAGTAATTATTTAGCATTAATTTATTTCTCTTTATTTCAATCAACCCTGTTGACATTCTGTTTTAAAATTAAAAATATTCTTTGTGGAATCTAACAAACATGACTCTGACAGCTACTTTCTCTACTTCTGTTTCCTATGACAGAAAATTTCCAAATCCTTTTTTATTTTTATACTTAGAATATTTTATATCTTAATTTAATTTTTATTGTTTAGTTTTATTATTTTAATGAAAGTTACTAATAAGATACAGGTCAGAAGTAAAATTCTTATTTAGCATTGTTTTCTGTAAAGTGGCTTCTTAAGACCAAGCCTGATGTTTGACTTGTTAAATTTTACCACAATGCATGAGTATAACAAACAGTATTATACTGGATTCTGAAAATGTAAAATTATTAGAAGTAGTGTAAGTAATTCTTCACTTCAGCAGGTGTACTCACAGACTGACTAATAGACAAATTAGTAGGAGAGGAAAGGTAGCGAGTGTAGTTCTGTGTTTCTTGGGACCCTTCCACCTCTGTGCAAACGTGGGGACGGTCCTTTAGCTGTCCTCTGGCTCTCTGCGGCCATGGCGGACCCTTGTGCCTCTCTGCCGTCTGCACACTCGCCCCCCGTGTGGCATTGCCACCTTGTGACGTGCGTTGTGTTTTCCATGTTGCTGCTCAGTTTTCTGTCTCACTGCTCTGCTGCTCCATTGGAAACTTCAGGAGGGCAGCGAAGAGACTGCTTTCGAGGTTACTGAACGTCTGATGACGTCAGAGAGGGTGGGATGAAGCGGTGCGATGGTAAAGAATCCCCCTGTCGAGGCAGGAGATGCAGGAGACGTGAATTCGATCGCTGGGTCAGGAAGATCCCCTGGAATAGGAACTGGCTTCCCACTCGAGTAGCCGTGATTGGGAAATCCCCTGGACAGAGAGCCTGGTGGGCTCCAGCCCATGGGGCTGCAGAGCTGGGCGGGACTGAGCAGCTGAGCACACACACACAGTGTCACAGAGGAGGGAAGGAGTCCGTATTGATGCTGTGGAGTAGCGTCCCTCTGAGTGAAGCACCCCTTAGCTCGGGTGCGCCTGGCAGCTCACGGTCAGGGAGGTTCAGCAGCCCACACGGTGTCCACCCAGTGAGGACCTGAAGGGAACATCGGCGCAGTGAAGACTGCATTTTGATGCCCTGTCGTTGATTCGCAGAAGGAGTGTTCTCCATCCATCTCAGCCTTGTAGGACTGTGAAAAGGCTGAGGCCTGCGGAGTAGGAGGTCAAGGAGTTAGAGATGGGAACACCTCCATCGCATTCCTCTGCTTCTAGGGCGGCGATGCTAATTTAGCATCTGTAGGAGGCTTCTGCTTTAGTGGTTGTCCAGTGAGTGATGGTAGGCTTCAAGGGGATTGCCACATGTGTGTATTTACTCTGAACTGTTCACGAGAGCCTTTCAGGCTGCTGACACAGACCATCGGTCTTCAGCCAGAAGCCACTGTGCAGGCGTATGTGTTTCGTATTTCGTGTTTCCTCCGCATGGTGTCTTAGAAATAAAGTTAACTGAGCTACTTAAAATTGTGAGATTTTACATAAAACAAAAATTCCAGCTTAAGAAGAAGCATGAATCCGTGGGTCTGGCAATGCTCTTTCCATTCCTGCAAGGCAGACAGTATCTGGGATAGAGCAACAGCTCCACCTTTAAACGTGGGGCGCGTGCACTGGCTCGGTAGTCTTAGTGCTGGTGCTGTGACTTTTATATTCATGTGAAATATTTTACGTTATAAATACACTATTTTATACATGTATTCTATATAATATGTACATAATGCTTATATTAGACAGTTACTTCTCTGAAAACACATTTCAGTTATAAGAGAATCAAGCAGATGTCTGTATGGTTCAAGAAAAATAGGAAAGAGTCTTCCATGAAAGTCAAGAATATTCTTTGAGTCTGACATGCAAATGGCCCAACTTCATGTCGCATAGGTAGCCCCAGCCTCAAATTTACAAGTTTCTGGAGAGTGGCCTATCTTAACAAATTCTGGGTTTCATGCCCCTAGTTTGCGTCTGTAAGTAACTCCTTTGGCTGTTTCTCATGGGATATTTTGGAAATCTACATTTCTAGGTTAATTTACTTAATTTTTTGGTTCTTCAAATTCTTTTCTGGGACATGATAGCTAAGACATGAGAAAAGGTGCATCTAAGGTAAGTAACGCCTATGAATTATTCAGTATATAGGAATAACCTCTATTGTGAGGTTTAAAAATAATAGATAATAAATAAATGCTTCATATATTTTATGTAAAATACATCTTTACAATAGAATATTTTACATATTATATATAATATACATAATATATATAATAAGCAATATTTGGCATGCATTAAATACTCTAAATTGTATTATTATTTTAAGTTCTAATAATTAGTACATTTAACAGTGATTTTGCTTTATTAAATGTATTGTTTAAAATTTGAAATTTTTCTGTCATTTTCATATGAGTTAGTTGAGTTTGCTAACAAGACAAACAATGCTTCTGTTCAGTCGACCCAATGAATAATTTAACTTTCCCCTTCTCCATCTTGGATTTGAAGAGTGCTCAGGAGTGAAAAGGGAGGAAGATGTGTCTCATGTTCTTTTTAGAAGTGTAGGTTACAAGTGTGTAAGCATCCTAAAGCATTCACTTTAGGATTCACTAAGTTTTATCCTGCTCAGTACGTCCAGCTCTTTTTGGAAGAGTCAAAAAGTGATTTGGTTGTTTTTAGGTGTGTGCATGCTGTTTGGAGTGGTGATCATGGAAGGAGGGTGACCTGAACAGAACTGTTTCTTTTCTTTGGCTTCCTTGTAAATATCTGCACCTGAAACAAAAGACCCTCCAAGAGCAGTCAGTCTGTAGTAAAAGCACATTCCTAACTACCTGAGCTGATAAATAGTGAAGTTTGTTTCAAAAAAGTCAAGTTTATTTTATGTCAATTTTCTATTTGCCCTGTATAAGATATTTTTAATTACTTTATTCCATCTCCGTGTTCAAATTAATCAGATTCTGACTACATATTGGTGCTCAAATTAGAATAATTCTTTAATCAACTGTGTCATCCCCACCATGGTAGACTAGAATGGAAAAGCTACTCTTGGCATATTGAAGACGTGTGCATTTTATTTTCTATTGTAATTTAAAAGTAAAATCAGAAATATTGATTTCTACTTGACTGGAGAGATGATTTAGTTTGAATATCAGTCTGATCTTAATCAGGTGAGAATTAATTGAGTTGGAGGTATTAGATATTCAGTGATGTTAAGTGAACCATGGTCAATCTAGAGAGAAGCTTTCTTTTGTACTATGTTAGAATTATCAAATAGCCTATGCGCCACCATGTAAAATCATCTTTTCACGTTCATCTTTCTTGTCTCATTAAATGCACCACTAAATTCATTCTGTACCCAGTCTGATCTTTAAAGTAGCAAGCTAATGAACCACAATTTAATAGAAAATTAAAAGCATAATAATTTTGTCATAAAATGCTATTGTGGTCAGAATTTTCTAGTGATATATTTTCTAGTACCTAATTTTAAAAACCAAGTGATAAAACCTCTGTTTTTCAAGTATACCTGGGACTTAAAAAAATTAGTTTTACTTTTTTTCTGATATTCAACACTGCAAGAATCAAGTGAACAATACAGAATGGTTTTAATGTTTATTTCCAGAAATAGAGTATGTAGCATTATATTGGTCCACCACACGGCATGGGCTTTTTATTTATTTTAAGAGTGTGATAGCAATATCATAAGTGTTGTGAAAATATAAATGGTGAGATGACACCTCCATAGGACTCGCCCTTAAGTAGTAAAATTGTAAAGTCTTTAAATAACCTGCAGGCTGAACGGAAAGGATGGATTTGCCTTGTTAACTAGGGACACTACACTTATTAAATGTCTAATTAAATTTAGCATCACATGTCTTCTGTTCTTTTTCCTCTTTAAAACCGAGAATTGGGACCAGTTTATGAGCAAGGCAGCACGCGTCATCAGTGTTGGGTTTCTTCCATTTTGGCAGTTGGTGTGACCGTGTTACATTAAAAGAAAGCCAGGGAGTGTGGCTTTTGATGGTGTCTTTTTACCTTGGGTTAGGGCTCCACGTGGCATTGGTGGGGTGGGAATCGTAGGATCTCTGCAGCTCTGTAATTTGTGAAAAGGAATGCCCACATTTTTATTTGAGAACAGACAGCGTTTAATGAAATGAAGCCATCCAGGCAGAAGTGTCCGTTGACTGTGAAGAGTGGGGTGCTCTGTTGCAGGGAAGACAGGTCCCCGCCCTGTTGTCGCTAACGGGCAGTTCCGAGGAAATGGAAGAGGATTGTTGGAAAAAAAAAATCGAGAGAGATGCCCTCTCACTCTGCATCAAAGCCAGACCTCCTCTCTCCGCCTCCTCCGCACAAAGGTATTACTGTGTTCACTTTCCTTTTTTGAAATTACGTTTTGTAAGGTTGGCACAGGGCTAGACAGCACGATAGAAACCTGCTTCTTCCTGGTCCCCCCAGGCCCCAGGTTTCCTCCTGAGACCGGGACGGTCACTCGTCCCTTCCTGGTCCCCCCAGGCCCCAGGTTTCCTCCTGAGACCGGGACGGTCACCCGTCCCTTCCTGGTCCCCCCAGGCCCCAGGTTTCCTCCTGAGACCGGGACGGTCACCCGTCCCTTCCTGGTCCCCCCAGGCCCCAGGTTTCCTCCTGAGACCGGGACGGTCACCCGTCCCTTCCTGGTCCCCCCAGGCCCCAGGTTTCCTCCTGAGACCGGGACGGTCACCCGTCCCTTCCTGGTCCCCCCAGGCCCCAGGTTTCCTCCTGAGACCGGGACGGTCACCCGTCCCTTCCTGGTCCTCCCAGGCCCCAGGTTTCCTCCTGAGACCGGGACGGTCACCCGTCCCTTCCTGGTCCCCCCAGGCCCCAGGTTTCCTCCTGAGACCGGGACGGTCACCCGTCC
Source organism: Giraffa tippelskirchi (assembly GCF_054371585.1). NCBI lineage: Eukaryota > Metazoa > Chordata > Mammalia > Artiodactyla > Giraffidae > Giraffa > Giraffa tippelskirchi. The sequence continues at coordinate 2,728,569 of NC_137283.1, forward strand.
CTTCCTGGTCCCCCCAGGCCCCAGGTTTCCTCCTGAGACCGGGACGGTCACCCGTCCCTTCCTGGTCCCCCCAGCCCTTCTGTATTGCACAAGCATTTGTCTGTATAGGTGTGTGTGTCTGTATAGGGGTGTGTGTCTGTATACGGATGTGTGTGTCTGTATAGGGGTGTGTGTGTGTGTCTGTATAGGTGTGTGTGTGTCTGTAGGTGTGTGTGTCTGTATACGGATGTGTGTGTGTGTCTGTATAGGTGTGTGTGTGTGTGTGTAGGGGTGTGTGTGTGTCTGTATAGGTGTGTGTGTGTCTGTAGGTGTGTGTGTCTGTATACGGGTGTGTGTGTGTCTGTATAGGTGTGTGTGTGTGTGTGTAGGGGTGTGTGTGTGTGTCTGTATAGGTGTGTGTATGTGTGTGTGTCTGTATAGGTGTGTGTGTGTATAGGTGTGTGTGTCTGTATACGGATGTGTGTGTGTGTCTGTATAGGTGTGTGTGTGTGTATAGGGGTGTGTGTGTGTGTAGGGGTGTGCGTGTGTGTCTGTATAGGTGTGTGTATGTGTGTGTGTCTGTATAGATGTGTGTATGTGTCTGTATAGGTGTGTGTGTGTGTGTGTCTGTATAGGTGTGTGTGTCTGTATACGGATGTGTGTGTCTGTATAGGGGTGTGTGTGTGTCTGTATAGGTGTGTGTATGTGTGTGTGTCTGTATAGGTGTGTGTGTGTCTGTAGGTGTGTGTGTCTGTATACGGATGTGTGTGTGTGTCTGTATAGGTGTGTGTGTGTGTAGGGGTGTGTGTGTGTCTGTAGGGGGGTGTGTGTGTCTGTAGGTGTGTGTGTCTGTATACGGATGTGTGTGTGTGTCTGTATAGGTGTGTGTGTGTGTGTGTGTGTAGGGGTGTGTGTGTGTGTCTGTATAGGTGTGTGTATGTGTGTGTGTCTGTATAGGTGTGTGTGTGTATAGGTGTGTGTGTCTGTATACGGATGTGTGTGTGTGTCTGTATAGGTGTGTGTGTGTGTGTGTATAGGGGTGTGTGTGTGTCTGTATAGGTGTGTGTATGTGTGTGTGTCTGTATAGGTGTGTGTGTGTGTGTGTCCTTGCTGTTTTCACTTTGAGTCTTGGAGATCGTCTTCGGTTGTGCACTTTCTTCAGTGGCCGGATAGAGCTTTGTGGTTTAGTGTTTCTACTCAGGCTGTTGGTGTGACTCTGTTGGATTAAAAGAAAGCCGATAAGTGGCTTTGAACAGTGCCAAGGCTACTTTTTACTTACATAAAGATATTTTTTGCTTCAGCTAAGAGAAAACAGGATGAGGAATGGCTCGTGATACGTCATTCTCTTAATGATTTTCTACAAATGATTTTTGTTATAAGAAAGGTGTAGTCATAGTTATTTTTGTATTTGAATTGTCCCCTATGTTTGCATATGAAGAACATAACTGTCTTTTCGAATGCTGTCTCTTGAAGGGAAATGCCAAGCTGTGTCAAATCGTCTTTTGGAGCAAAGCAAGGTGTCAGATACATAAGAAAATTTGGCAAACCAGCAGATTAGAAAGAGGGTGGGCAGGTTTTGTCCATGGTCTGGAAACCACATCCTGCGAGGAGGAGCCGTGTCCATGCTGGTTCTAACCAGGAGGAGGCACAGTAGGACTGTAACTGCCAGGGGTGTTTGATGGGGGGTAGCAAGAGCCTTAACTCTGGTTTCTTCCCGTCTTAAACCTCCCCCACGCCCCTCAACACACACGCACACCCCCCCCCCCACACACACACACCACCCCCGCCCCCACAGCGGAACCAGCTCCCTTGTTAGGTAAGGTGTCTGTTCCCACAGTGAGGTGAGTTAGGACTTTCTGAATTGAGGAAGGCTCTAGGGTTTGGGTTAGTGACATCTAAGTCCTTTCTTTTCTGGCCGTTTCCACCTGAGGAGTTGAGAACAAGGTCGTTTCCTGGCCCTCCGTGAATGGCGGTGAATTGTCACCACTGGCCCACACTTGTCCCCAGAATAGACTGTGAAGCCACCTGCAGGAATGGGGAGGTACAACAGGCTGGTTTGTTGCCTGCGTTACCTGTGTTATTTAGAGGGTTGGTCCTGCTTCTTATCGGGATGTTCAGAAGCATGGTGCCTTTGTTGGTTGCTCTGATGGGTGTGTGTTCGTGAATAGATCTTTTAACTTTAGAGGCTCGGGCGGGGTGGGGGCCAGAGGGGGAGCATGTAGCAGAATGTGCGGCGTGAACCAGATTGAGGCACTTAGCGTTTCTCTGGCTTTGTCACTGTCTGAGTCCTCCCCCTCTGTCGCTGTTAGTGATACTCACGGATTCTCCTGCTTGGGGAGGCTGACGGCCTCTCTCGTATGCGTCTCATTTGGGAGATGCTCTCCTTGGCCACAGCTCGGCTCTCCTGGCGTCTCCCTTTCCTATTCTGACGGCTCTTAGAACCCCAAGCACAGAACTTAGCAGTTTCTTGTAAACTGCTTGGAAAAGTCACTTTCTAATGTGTCAAATCCTGATTTTAAATATTTAAATATATTTTATAGGCATTCTGGAAAAGGAGGTGTGGAGCCCCGGGGTAAGGTATCTGGCATTATTTTATTTTAGATGATGGCTCAGGAGCACAGCATCAGCGCTGTAAGCTGTAGCTTTCCTCCCCAGAGGCGGTGACAGAAGGACTGAGCCGTCCCCCCAGCGTCCTGGGTCCAGTGGTGACCTTGTGTGTGGGGACTGGCAGGGCTTCCGGCACTGCTGCGACCGCGAGGACTTCTGCCCAGTGTACAGGAGTCTCCCGTGTCCTCACTGTGAAGAGGAGTCCCTGGGATTCCATAGGATTCCATAGGCGTTACGGATTTTTTCAGGGACTAAAAGGCCCGGTTCCGGGCTAGTCCCTGCCACACTGTCCGTCTTGGAAATGTATGATGTCACCTACTGAAAGCTCAGTGTCCTCGTCTGGCAAATGAAGGTGATGAGAGTGCTTATCTGTTAGGTTTTTGTAAAATTCAAGTGAGCTGATGAAAGTGCTCATCGTGTCTGGTACGTAGTGAATACCCAGTGTATGTCAGTGGCCATTATTGGTTTGATTTTGTTGCTGTTATTATTAACATCTTTAAATACCTTGCAAGAAAAAATTATGAAATCACATAGGAAAATGGAAAAACAAAAACTCCACCTGAAGTATAGTTTATTCTAATGGAGATATAGATCCTGCTGAGCAGTTAATGTATTATTAGCCTTTGTTAGAAACCATCTCTGTTCCAAGAGCTACACGCTAAGGGCTCCTGGTCAGAATCACAGTGTGTTCCCATTGAACTTCATTCCAGTACATGGAGATGAGGAATCTGAGTATCTCATCAGCAGCCTCCTGTCTACATCTGACCTGAAGTGCAGGGAACTAAACACGCTCAGGGCTGCCTCTTTCAATACGGCAGCCACTGCACACACGTCACTGTTTAACTTAATTAATTACAAAGACACATTCAGTTCCTCAGTTGCATTCAGCCACATTTCGACTGCTCAGTCATCCTACACGGCTCATGGTGGCGCTATGGGAAAGTGCAGAGAACACCTCTATCGTTGCAGAAAGTTTCACTGGGCCATAGAAAATAACATGAGCTATATTTATAATTTTAAACTATAGTAAAGTAAAAATCACTCAGTCGTGTCCGACTCTTTGCGACCCCATGGACTGTACAGCTCATGGAATTCTCCAGGCCAGAATACTGGAGTGGGTAGCCTTTTCCTTCTCCTTAAACTGTAGTAGCCATGTATTTTTAAATGTGACATTAGTTTTGAAAGGTAAGCTTAATTGTAATGTTATAGTTATTTGTGTATTAAATAAATAGTATCTATCTTATTAGAGCATCCCTGGTGGCTCAGACAGTAAAAAATCTGCCTGCAGTGCGGGGAACCTGGGTTCAATCCCTGGGCTGGGAAGATCCCCTGGGGGAGGGTGAGACAACCGGCTCCAATATTCTTTCCTGGAGAATCCCAGGGACGGAGGATCCTGGCGGGCTACAGTCCCTGGGGTCAGAGTCAGACCCGACTGAGCGACTCAGCGCAGCACAGCACATCTGTCCTATTAGCGAGCGATCAGCATAAAACCTGTGGACAAGATACTTTGTTACATTTTTCATCCTAAGCTCCCACAATTCAGTATGTCTTTTTTTTTTTTAAAGATGTTTTTGAAGTCTCTATTGAATTTGTTACAATATTGCTTCTGGTTTTGGTTCTGGCCACAAGGCCTGCCAAACCAGCTTAATCTTTGTACCACCAGGGGAACCTCCAGTGTGTCTTTCATACTCACGGTCTTGTATATACACGGAGGTTCAGACGAGGCACGTTGCAGACCTTGCTTGGTAGCCTTGTGTGTAGGGCTTAGAGGGCTACAAACCCAGGCTGACCAAATGAAGATAACTGTTTGGTATTATTGAATTCCTTCGTGCATCTGCCACTGTATTATAAGCACATTGAAGTTAGGAACCATATTTTGCATTTAATGAATACTTGATTAAATCAAAGAAATAAGTGTCCTGGAAATAAAAGGTATGTTTAATGCATCTGTGATAAGGAGCAAGGATTTTTGTTTGTTCTAATCCTCTCCGTGACCTTATGTGAATCAAAGATATTCCTAGACAACAGAATGTCGCAAAGTCTTAACATAAACACTAACAGGTGGCTTTCTCTCCTCATCTTAGCATTCGGCAATCATGACCATGCCTTCTTTAATCCATACTGTCCTAGAAAAGGTAGTCATCTGTGGATACCTTTTATTTCTTAATTTTTCTATTTAAAAATCATATTCAAAAAAATTTTGAAAACAAAGGAAGAGTGACCTTAAAATTGTAATAATAATTAACTATAGCTGTACCAGTTTTTATTCTGTATTTCCTTGTTATGAGAGTTTTATACTTGAAATGGGCAGTGTTGCCTGAATGAAACTAAGTGTTCATCGTGCACCTGCACACACCTGTCTCGTCAGCACCGCACCAGGTCCCAACACGCCTCCAGTTGGCCCTCTGCACCAGCAGCCCTGGTTCTTCCTGTGCTTGCTTTCATAAAATACGATGCTTTTGAAAACATCGGTGGCTACTAAGTTTATTTTAAGAGAAGATAGTCATCTTTTTTGCTCCTTAATTTTTAAGAATTTTAGTGTTTTGACGTATACATCCCATCCCATAAATGCTGTTTCCTTTGATCGTCTTTGTTTATAAGCAGGCGTAAGTATTTGGGTCACATACACAGCAGCATAGAAGATGGGAGAATGCTGCCGTCTGCCCCCCCAGGGGGATGTGCCGGGTCCTGTTACAGGACACCAGGTGCCTCTTCTCAGGTGACTGTGGGACGAGGAGGCCTTATTTCCTTTTTGTCTGCAGAGTTTGTTGCTTACTCATCTGTTGCTGATTTTTGAGAAGTTCACCTGGGATACTGTCCTCTGAAGATCCTAGGTGGTGGTTGTGTTGATAGCAGGTGATGTTGTCGCTGTCGGCAGAATCTGGAGCTCTGCTTTCAAGTCTCAGCATGCGTTTTCTGATCCATCTAATAAATGAGAAGCATCCTTTTGTCACTGTTCCTTCTTCTGCTACAGGCAGTGTGGTTAGTTCATTATGGCGGCTGCCACAAATTACACACATTTAGTACCGTAAACGGAGAAGGCAATGGCACCCCACTCCAGTCCTCTTGCCTGGAAAATCCCACGGACGGAGGGGCCTGGTGGGCTGCAGTCCATGGGGTCGATAAGAGTCGGACACGACTGAGCGACTTCACTTTCACGCATTGGAGAAGGAAATGGCAACCCACTCCAGTGTTCCTGCCTGGAGAATCCTGGGGACGGCGGAGCCGGGTGGGCTGCCGTCTGTGGGGTCGCACAGAGTTGGACACGACTGAAGCGCCTTAGCAGCAGCAGCAATCCCATAAGACAACACAGATGTGTGACATCACAGTCTGTAACTCAGGGGTGACCCCGGTCTTCCTGGGTTAACATCCACATGTTGGCAGAGTGCGTCCCCTTCTGGAAGCTCAATGAGAGAGTCTGTTTCTTTGCCTTTTTCAGTTTCTAGAAACTGAAACTCTTAGCATGAGCTGCTTAACAAAAATAACATAAACCGATGATTCATAAACAACAAAACTTCATCCTCCCAGGTTTAGATGCTGGAGGTCCTAGCTCAGGGTGCTAGCTTGGTTGGTTCCTCATCCGGGCTGCAGACCTCACTGAGGGAGCAGAGAGCAAGCCACTCTCTCCTGACTCCTACCAGGGTGTTGCTCTGTTTATGAGGATCCACCCTCCTGACCGTATCTCATCCTGATTCCTCCCAAGTCCCCACCTCCTAATATCATCACGTGGCAGGTTAGTGGTGGGGGCGGGGGCAGTAGGGTTTCAACCCCTGGATTTTGTGGGGATACAGATATTCCATTATGAGGCACCCTACTTATTTATTTTTGTCTGGTGTCCTCTTTTTCCATTGTTCAAGCTGCCAAGGTGACATCTCTCCATCCCCACTCCCACCATCACGTCTCTCTCTGCGTCTGTGCCTCCCTCTTCCCTTTCTCAGGACCCTAGTGATTCCTTTGGGCTCAGACGGATAATCCAAGATAATCTCCTTATTTGAAGGTCAGCTGATTAGTAACTGTAATTCCCCTTTGCCATATAACCTGACACATTCATGGGGTTCAGGGAGTAGGATTTGGAAATCTTTGGGGTCTGTTATTCTACCTAATATAATCAGGAAGTGAAAAAAAAAATCTGAGATCTTAACTGTGTTCAAGGAAAGCAAACATCAAAAAGACTTCTTTTCTATATTGATAAATGATGATGTAATATGCCAGATGATCCAGTAAGAAAACTGATAAAAGTGGTTTATTTCACTGTTGCATCGTTCTTCCAGCTGATTCCATCATTGTGTTTTTTTATTTTAGTCAGTTTTAGCATAGTTGAAAATAATTGATGAGTCATGATGAAAGAAGTCCTAGGATGACCTAGTAAAAAGTTTCAAAATGTAGGAAAAAGATCATTTAGTCTATGTTGTGTCTTATCCTTACACAAAGTTTTAGTGAGTCTATATGATAATTGCGAGATAGAAATGAGCTTTATTATATTACAAAGTATATCTGTTTTCTTTGGTTTTTTGGAAGGCTTCTCAGAAAAGATGAAAATCATAAAATATCTTTAAAATAGTTAGAAGTACTCTAAGAAACTCAGAAATTAAACTTGGGTCCAGTGGACCCTGATCTCTGCTCAGAGGGTCAGCCTCTCGGCCCCCTTCCCTTCTGTGATGCCCCGAGGGCCTCGTCCTGAGGCTCCCCTGTCTCTACTGACCCGTAAATATGGCAAAACCTAGCGGTGCCCTGGGCCCTCTTTACTTTTCCTTACTTTTCATAAGTGACTGCTGCCACACCAGTGTCTTTGACTTGCCTCAGCCGCATAGCGCTGAGGGTTTTCTGGACAATCCACTTGGGTGTCTCGCAGGCTTCTCCCAGCTGGGTGTGTCTGAAACACGTGCTGATCTTCTTCCCCGCCTTGCGCGTTCCTTTCCTGGTGTCTTGAGACATCAGGCCGCGCCGTCTGCACCCAGCGGAGGTGTCGGCATCATCCTCGACTCCCTGTCTGTCGCCCTGTGACTTGGCAGTGTCCCGATGTCCGTCCTGGGGCCCTGGGAGCTGTCTGCACCTCGCCAGAGCCACTCCCTGTCTTTTGCCCCCTGGGCGTCTCTCGGTCTGATTACTGTGCTCAGTTCTTCACCGGATTCCCTGTTACCCCACCTCTGCCTCCCTTCCAGCGCATCTGGTTCTCTGCAGAAGAAACTCTGATCATGCCGTTCCCCTGTGCAAAACCCTTCTGAGGGCTTCCCCTGCCCCAGGACAGAGCCCGACGCTGAATGCTGCCTGCGAGCATCACTGGCGCACGCATGTCCCACTCCACCTCCCATCCCCAAGTGGAGTGAATGAGTGGTATTTTTATGAGCCTGTGTATAAGCACTGAAAGAATTCATGAAAACAAAATTTTAATTTAATCAGTTAATGCCTATGAAAGCCTGTCCTAACTCTGGCTCGTGCCTGGTGCACAGTAAAGACAAGTGTTAGCTATTGTCGTTGTTACTATTATGAGGCAGGAATGTAAGTGACTTTTTTCATTTTCATTATGCTCGGATAATTGAAGAAATAAATGATATGAGATTAACTTATACATACTGCTGCTGCTGCTGGTAAGTCACCTCAGTCGTGTCCGACTCTGTGCAACCCCATAGACGGCAGCCCACCAGGCTCCCCCGTCCCTGGGATTCTCCAGGCAGGAACACTGGAGTGGGTTGCCATTTCCTTCTCCAATGCAGGAAAGTGAAAAGTGAAAGTGAAGTTGCTCAGTCGTGTCTGACTCCAAGCGACCCCGTGGACTGCAGCCCACCAGGCTCCTCTGTCCATGGGATTTTCCAGGCAAGAGTTACTGGAGTGGGGTGCCATTGCCTTCTCTGAACATATACATACTACTATATATAAAATAGATAATGAAAAAGGACCTATTGTGTAGCAGAGCAAACTCTAAGCAATACTCTGTAATGACCTATATGGGAAAAGAACCTGAAAAAGAGTGGGTATGTGTATACGGATGACTGACTCACTTTGCTGCACACCTGAAACGAATGTGACGTTATTCATCAACTATACTCCAATCAAAAGTGAGAAAATAAAAAAGAAACAGATAAATGAAATATTTGCAGCTGGATCCTTTCCTAAACATTGAAGTGATGGCATGGTTTGGTGATTTCCCCGTCTGCAGTGTTTTCGACTCAGCTTTGGAAACGGAAACACTTTGAAGGCGTGAGTGGAGTTAAGAAGTCACTGCTCGGTGACTGTGCCTCCTGAAAGATGAGGTGGCCTCCGCGTGTTGTTTTCCATTGAGTGATTAATTTTATGGATCTCTCGAAAAATTGTCTATGAAATTTCGTTGTTGTCAGAATCTTTGCTGGCAGATGATTTATGCATCATTTCAAGTACATTTCTGTTTTTATTTTTATCTAGTTCTCTATAAGGAAGCAGTTTTATACTTAAGATTTCCTGTTGTGCAGTTGATGAAATGTTTTGAATTGAAGGTGATTTAAAAATCTGCTCGCTACATTTCTTTAGTAAGCAAGGCCTCCTAAATGTCTTTCCTTTCGATTAAATTGAAGTTCCAGATTTAAAAGTGAGACCATCAAGATGGTGGTTTAGTGACAGACATATTACACAGAACTTACATGTTAAAAATTCTAAATTACCTTGGTACCTAAATAGAGCTCTACTTTTTATAATGCTGGAAACAAAATAGGTACTTTATTTAAGTACTTCACTGATTGAGGAAATAAAAGTACTAGAGAGTTAGAAATAAGTGCTATGTCTAAAGATAGTTGTACAAAAATTCATAAGCTCAGGATTGTTTAGAAAATATAGATTGTTAGAATTATAAAAGGAGTGGGTCTAGTCAGAAATATGAAACATTGGAATTACTTCTTTTAATCTGGTATGTTTTTAAATTGTTCTCTCTCATTGAATGCTATAGTCCTACCTGCATGACTGTGTCTGCAAAATTGTATGTTGCTTGAAACTGATGAAGTGTGGAAGGTCAGCCTTTCTGCTCCCATGCACACTTTGTTGCTCATCTTCAGCTTAATCAAGAAACCTAATTATGGCGGTTATTTAAATATTAAGATACATTCCAAAGTTCATAAATTAAATGAGTGAAAAGCAATGAATTCCAAACCATTTCTTTCTCTTACTGCTTTTATACAGAGTTTCCCTAAGTTTTTTCTCATATAAACTGGAAATTATGTATTCTTGTACTTAATTACAGTATGATTATTTTGCCCATTATCTTAGACTAAAGTTGGGAGAAGACTTTATCTCTGTTTTCAGTAGCTTCACCTGCTGAAAATTTTATCGTGTTCACAGAATGTTTACCCACAGTTTATTTAATATGGTGTTCAGTGGTTTCTTTCAGACAAAGGAGCGTTTACAAAAGAAAGAATTTCATGTTCTTGATATTTTAAAGAAAAAAAGTCTTGAATGCTGTCTTTAAGCCCAGACTGCCTTAAAGTTTGGAATAACTTTTTTTTTTTTTTTAAGTTTGGAATAACTTTTAATCATCTCTCTACTCTCATTCTTTACCGATATTAATTTGCATTACGTTAAGGTACGTATGAGTGAATGACAGTTCATTTTCATAGTCGTTAAAGGGGAATGTTTATTTACAGGTGTACAAACTCGGTAACACTTAATACTGAGAGACAGAAGTGATTTAAATTGGGCTTGTTTCAGAAAACCATTGTAGAAATCGGCTGGCGACATCACCATTATATGAATGTTTGCTAATGTGGTTTGAAAGAAGGATCCTCATTAAAATCTTGTTGCTAAACAAGTGACAGAAACCTTACAAACAGCTTGAGGCTTCGGGCCAGTCACAGTTGCTCCTGAAGAGATCTGGACAAGTGTGAAAATGCAGACACTGTGCCTTTATGGCCGTCGGAACACACACATGATATCTGGAGCCACTTCCCTACTTGAGGACGTTTTTAGTCACATTAGGGAAAACAGATCTTAACGTAAGTCAGTGCCTGAGCATTTGGCTGTGAATTTGTCAAGAGTCAGAGTACTGAGTGTTAAATTCAGAAACTGTATTGTCGGGAAGAGCCCTTGCGTTCGTGTTTTCTGGAAACGGACTGGGGTTTGGTCAACTCGCACATGTTTACGAGGGGAGGTCCCTGATGCTCACAATCTTCCTGTGGACGTCATCATCCGAGTGAGCCGGTCCAGGTCTCCGAATGACTGGGGCTACGAGGAGCCCGCCCACGGCCCGTCACCACCGTTGAACATTCGTCACCTCTGGATTGACTTTGTGTTCACAGTCCTTTTGAGGATAGCTCATGCTTTAATTCTTGCTTAGGATCGTAACCCTTGCCTCTAGAAAGGCAGGTCTCCCCATCAGGCTGTGTGGAGAGCAGTTAGCGTGTAAGGATGCGAATGACTTCCAGAGTGCAGGTTAGTGGACCTTCAGTGGGCCTGCTGCCTCCCCTCAGGACCTCCACTGAGAATGAACTGATCCTGCATTTGCTTTGCCTTTTTTTTTTTTTTAAAGTTTTTCCCTTTAGTTTTCTTATTTCTGCCTGGCTGTGCCGGCCTTGCGGCCGTGCGGGCTTCTCTAGCTCTGGGAGCGGGGGCTGCTCTCCAGGTGCGGTCTGTGGGCTTCTCACTGCAGTGGGCTTCTCACTGCGGTGGCCCCTCTTGTTGTGGAGCGCGGGCTCCAGGGTGCCAGGGCGTCGGTAGTGGTGGCTCCCAGGCTCTAGAGCACAGGCTCAGGAGTCGTGGTACACAAGGCTTGGTTGCTCCGCAGCATGTGAGATCCTCCCGGCTCAAGTATCGAAGCCGTGTCTCCTGCGCTGGCAGGCAGGTTTCTTTTCCATGAGTCACCAGGGAAGCCCCTGCTTTGCTGTTTTGCGTCACAGAGGACACAGGAAGTCCCCTTTGCTCTGATTTGGCCACACGCCCAGCTCATCAGCACAGAGGCCACAAGAGCATGTGTCGATGAGTGTACAAGATGCCTGATTCAGTTCAGGACTCAGAGCAAACAGTGGCAGTCCTGAGACTGGTGAACAGCGAGTTGAAGGAGCCCGTGATTTGAACTGGAGCATCTCTGCCCCCGTGGGTGTGACCAGACATGCCCTCCTGAAGTCAGGCCCCTCCTGCACCAGCAGGCCTGGTTCCCGCCCGCCCGCATTGTGCAGACTGCGCTGATGCTGCAGACAGACAGACATCCTTGCCTTAGGCCTCTTGGTCCAGCGGAGCCCCTCGAATTTCTTGTGCATTTACAAATGTCAGTCGTTTTCAGTTTGCTTGTGGTTTAAAGCCCCCATTTGTTACACATTACATGTCGTCATGGAGACTCCTGAAGTTATCTGCTTAAGATGATTATAAATCATATTCCTTAGTAGCTGGAAGGGTAAGAAGAGAATCCTGATAATTTTATATTAAATGATTACACAAGCTATTCTCCAGCTTCTTGGTGAGGGTGGTGTCGTATTTTCAAGTCTGACATGGACATGGCTGGTTGCAGATGGGAGGTGGCCGAGGCTGGGACCAGAGAGCACCGGGAGGGCAAAGGCTGAGACAGCTGGGGAGAGTCACTGCTGAAGCACGGGCGCCCCGTGCCCCGTCCCGGGGAGGGACTGAGCAGCAGGGCCGCCGTGGCTGGACTCTGGCCCCAGGGCTCTCTGGGTGGGGTTCCTGAGAAGGCAGGACCCCGAGGGGGCCAGTATGATTTGAAGGGCACACAACCAGAATGGAAATGTGATAGAAAGGCATTTGGATTCTGGGGCACCTCAGAGTTGACTCAGGAATGGGACGGGAGCCGTGGGATCAAAGTCAAGGACCGTGGCAGGTTGTCTGAAAGAAGCGGGGCTGAAGGATGCCATCAGGAGACAGAGAAACTGGACCTCAGGAGGGTTGTGTCTGACGCAGCCCCCTTCACTCTTCTACTCATTTCTTCCAGAATAGACTCTGTTATTTAAAAAAAAATTGGGAGGATAGTTGATTTACAATGTTGTATTAATTTCTGCTGTTCAGCAAAGTGACTCCATTTTATATATAAAAGTTTATGGGTGTATATATATGTCTGTTTGTGTGTGTGTGTATATATATATATGTTTATGGGTTTCCCTGGTGGCTCAGTGGTAAAGAACCTGCCTGCAATGCAAGAGACGCAGGAGACGCGGGTTCGATCCCTGGGTCAGGAAGATCCCCTGGAGGAGGGCACGGCAACCCACTCCAGTGTTCTTGCCTGGAGAATCCTGTGGACAGAGGAGCCTGGCGGGCCACAGTCCATGAGGTCGCAAAGAGTCAGACATGACTGAGTGAGCGCACACACACATACGTGTGTGTGTGTGTGTGTGTGTATTCTTTGTAAAATAGTCTTTTCCATGACGGTTTATCACAGGACTCTGACTGTAGCTCCCTGTGCTGTACACTGGGACCTTGTTGTTCATCCATAGAGTATATGCTTCCTCTCTACAGACAGACCCTGGAGATGCTGTGGGTTTCGCTCCAGACCAATGCAAGACAGTATCACAATGGAGCAACTCACACAAAGTCTTTGGTTTCCTAGTGCATATAAAAGTTATATTCACACTGCATTGTAGTCTATGAAGTGTGCGATACATTACGTCTAAAAAACACTGTACATGCCTTCGGTAAAGATACTTTATTGCTAAAAAATGGTCACGCTCCTCTGAGCCCTGATCCTGAACGAGGCGTAATCTTTTTGCAGGAAGAGGGTCTTGCCTTGATGTTGGTGGCTACTGTCTGATCAGGGTGGGTGGGGTTGCTGAAGGTGAGTAAGATAGCAATAATAAAATTTGCTGCATAGGACTCCTCCTTTTAGGAACGATTTCTCTTCTGCCTGCAGTGTGCCAGTTGGTGGCATTTGGTTCGGTGGAGAACTTTCAAAATTGGAGTCAGTCCTCTCAAACCCTACTGCTGCTGCTTTATCAACAAAGTTTATGTAATATTCTAAACCCTCTATTGTCATTTCAGCAAGCTTTATAGCATCTTCACCAGGAATAGACTCCATTTCGGACACCACAGTCTTTGTTCATTCTTAAGAAGCAACTTCTCTGGTCAAGTGTGGTCAGGAGACAAAGCAGTCCATCCCATCTTTAGGCTCCACTTCTAATTCTAGCTCTCCTGATGTTTTCTCCGCGTCTGCAGTTACAGTAGTAACATCAGAGATCACTGATCACAGGTCACCATAACAATTATAATGCTGAAAGAGTCTGAAATACTGCAAGAATTACCAAAGTATGACACAGAGACATGAAGTGAACAAATGCTGTTGGAAAAATGATGCCGATAGACTTGCTTGGTGGAGGGTTGCCGCAAACGTTCGGTTTGTGAAAAACGGCATGTCTGCAAAGCAGTAAAATGAAGTACGTCTGAGTCAGAAACCCTGCTTCGTCTCTGCATTCTCTGTGTCACTGTGAAGCCAACTCCCGCTTCCCCTCGGGTCCCCTCCCTCCTTTCACGTGCAGGTCTGTGGCACATGTACTGTGTGTGCGCCAAGCAGTCTAGGCATAGATGTTAAACGAAGGAAGATTTTAGAGCTGCTTACAATTATAGAGATGTAATTACAGACCATTTTTTCTCTTCCACATTTTTTATTTCAGATTTCACTAAGTGTTGCAAGGACTCTGGAGTCCTTATGGTAGTAAAATGCCGGAAAGAAAATTCTGCCCTGAAAGACTGTCTAACCTCTTAGTAAGTAGTTACCTTGGTGTTTGTGTTCCTGCGCGCGTGTAATGTGTTGGGGGTAAGAGTGTGTTATCACCGTGTGTCGTATGTTCTGTACTTCTCCCCTACCAGGCTCGTCATGTTGCTGGCTGAGTCTAGAATTTTAATTTGGTAAAGATGCTTCTAAGACAAGTGATACAACATATTAATGAAGGGTCTTTTCAAGTTATGTGTTTGTCAGCATTTTATCTGATTAAAATATTAGGTCAGCCACAAAAATACAAGATTTTTCATAGGATTTAATAAATGCCTTTTCATGAACAGGTTAATCTTTTGAATATATTATGCTTATGTTTATCTTGTAATGAGAAGGTAATTTTACCAGCCTTAGGATCTTTTGGATGAATATAATTTAACTTCTAGGAGAGTTGTAATAAATCAAACGAAGGAAACAAAGGTATATTTAGGTTTCTGAAGTTAAATTACTTTTAAAAATAGTTTTTGAATGTGTTCACTGATCCTCCGTTGTAGTTTGTTGAGTCTTAAAGTAAAAATGTGTGGAGTTCTTTGAATGCGGGTGCTTTCTGCTCATCTCCCCAGATTTCATCATCAGCCACGTTATTGACAGCTAGCGTGGTGGATGCAGAGCTTTCGTGAGTAGGTAGCTGGCAGTCGTCTGTGAGATCAGACAACTGTGAGGTCAGATCAGATCAGTCCCTTCTGTGCTCTGCTCCCCTGGCCTGCGAGCATCTATGTCAGATACTTCTTAGATGATTACATAAAAAGAAAGTGGTGATTATTGGAATCTTAAATTGTTTTCTTTTTTGATAACAAATAACGCACACATGGATTTACACACTCTTGTAGAATACTGATTATCTGCATTTATAGATAAGGAAACATACTCCAAGTCCACATGTCTTTTCTCAAGTTAATAATAAATAAAAACAATTCTAATAGCTGCTCTTTTTTATGAGCCCAGACCTGCACTGAGTATTTAACTATGGAGAAATAAGAGCTCTGGTCCCTAGAGCTCCCAGGATATACTGGATGAATATGAACCTCTTGCACGTCTGTGTGACCGAATTTGTTAAATTCCGTGTGCACACTATTAATGGCTTTTGACACCTCAGTTGCAGTCTCCGCTGTGCCTGTTACTCTTAGTTGGGACAGGGTGGCCCTGAAGCTGGGAGCAGGACTGTAGGGAGGGCGGCGGGCTGGGGTCTCCTGGGTGCCCCGGGTGTAGCCCTCCCGTGCCCTGGGCAGGGTCCTTGCCCTCCAGCAGAGGATTATTCCTCATGTGGGAGCCCATCGCTCCAGCACTGGGCACGTGGAGGGTGTGGGTGCCAGGCACTCAGTGGCTGCTGGCTCTTGTTACAAGTTCGTCTGTGTTCTTTTCAGCTTCTGTTCTGTGAATATTAATCACTGGAATATCCCGCCATCTCTCGCCCCTGAGAGCGGGAAGGGAGGTGCTAGACCACCCAGGGGGTTGGGGTTGGGGGGAGGCTGCCGCTGCTTGGAAGAGAGAAGAGTGAGGGGAACCGAGAGGAGGGGTGGACACTGTGGGAAGGGGTGAGAGCTACCGAGGACGGATTCTGCTTGACCGCGAGTCTCCACCAGGGGGCTCGGTGCTAAAGAACCCGTCTGCCAGTGCAGGAGATCTCACCCTGCCAGAGAGATGCGGGTTTGATCCCTGGTTCGGGAAGATCCCCTGGAGGAGGAAACGGCAACCCACTCCAGTGTTCTTGCCGGGAGAATGCCTTGGACAGAGGAGCCTGGAAGGCTATGGTCCATAGGGTCACAAAGAGTTGGATACGATTAAAGCGACTTAGCACTAGCACTACGAGTCTCAGCATACTTGAAGAAAGACTGTTTTTTCGTCTTTGCACATGAGGCGCCTTTGCTGTACCTACTGTGGACATTTTGTGGGTGGAACCACTGCCCTCTTGCATCTCTGCCCGGTGACACGGGAAGCATTGACAGTGTGTGTTCTTGTATTTCTCCCTGCCTCATCTCGCTCGTCCCTCAGTGACCATGTCTGGCTTCTGCCCTCCCCCCGGAACTGTGTTTCCAAAGGTTCCGGCATGTGACTTTCACATTCTTTCATCCAGTCTCCCCAGAGTCTCACCCACTTCCTCTCCACCTTTTCCTCCTTAACCTCTTCCTGGAAGCTACTTCCCCAGGGTCTCCTCTCCATCTTCAATCTGAGAAAGCTCAGTCTGCACCCGTGGAATTCAGTGCTTCCTGGAGGTCGTGGCATTTCTCTGCTTCCTCCTACGGCTCCCATACTGAACTCAGCTCCTCTGCCTCCTGCCTCGTGTCTTTGTGAACTCTGATTGTCTAGGACCCAGGACCCTCCTGGTCTCCTGACTGTTGACTGCATTTCCCGTCTCTCCCAGCCCCACTGCATCCTTTTCACCAGCAAGTTGACTCCTTAGATCGTTAGGCCTGGTCATTGCTTGTGTGGATGACTGTAGTAGTTTGTCTATTGGGCGTCCGGCCTCTAGCCTTGCTGTCCCCCGCCCCCCCAGCCTGTGTGTGCCCCGCACCGAGACTCACCCGCGGCCCCAAGCTGCTCTGTTAACAGTGTGGGGCAGCTTGGGCTTTTGAGTGGGGCAGGAGTGGATTGCCGTGATGTGGGCCTCGCCTTTCCAGCTGCATCTCAGGCCCTTTCTCCAGCCTGACCTGCTGTCGTGGTGCCAGCTACAGGTAGTTCTCCACACAGCCCAGTTGCCCTCCTCTGTGGGTCCCTCCTCGTGGGCCTTCTACATGGACTTCTGTCGGTCCTTCACAATGCAGCTCACACGTCTCCCCGACAGCCCCCCTTGCCCCTCTTCAGCCTGTCTCTCCCTGGCACACTGGGCCACACGGCGAGCTGTGTGCTGGCTGTGACGTCTGCTCACACGGGCCTGAAGACGGGGGCCCTGCTCCCCACTGTCCTGCCCTGGGACATCGCTAGTCAAGACAGAACCGTTAGGGGGTTGGGTTTTTTTTTTCCCTTTCATTTGGTAGCCTCATCTTTACAATGAATTTATGACTATTACTAAAAAACCTACTTGTAAAGATTGTGCTTGATGAACTGGATGTTTGAATTTATTATTAAAGCAGGCTTATATTACATGCGTGCCAAGTGATTGGCTTTAAAAGATTTTTGTTTTCCTTCCCGCAGCTATAAAGATCCAGCCTTTTATGAAGAATGCAAAATGGAATACCTGAAGGAAAGGGAGGAATTTAGAAGAACTGGAATTCCTACCAAGAAAAGGCTACAGAAGCTTCCCACAAGTATGTAGCAAATATTCAAGATGATGCTCAGGAACGCCAGTGTTCATGGGAGTCAGTCACCTGAAATGGACTCAGGGACGTGCGTTTCCTTCATCCTTAATGATGGAAATAACTTTATGTGAAATAAAGATTTTTCTTCAACCTCAAAGGTAGTGACTGGTAAGAGTGAGCAGGGAACTGGGGCGTGGTCTGCTTGGTCGTAATGGGTTTAAATAGGTGACCTCACAACTCGAGTTCTCTAACAGCAACACTGAATTTTAGGTTTCCACACGAATATCACCCGTCAGCGTGTGGACTGATCATGGAGCCGGAAGTGACTAAAGGGGAGCGGGAGTGGACAGTCTCCAGAGGAGTTACTAACTGGGCGGTGTAGCAGGGTGGTCATGAGCCTGGCTTGACCATGTTATTAATAACTAAGCAGCTGTGGATGTAAGTAGTCTCCATAGAGTTACAAAGACTGGATGTGAGGATTCGCAGTTAAGTAGAATATGCAGGACGGTGTCTTGGACGAGGTAAATGCACTTCAATAACTATTGGTAGTGAAGGCTTATTTGGAAACAGATCAGTGCTTATGCATACATTAGTTTTACTTACCTCTTTTTTTTTTTTAACGTACCTGGCTGCATCAGGCCTCGCTTGCGTGTGTGGGCTCTTTCATTGCGGGGCACGCGCTCTAGTTGTGGAGCCTGGGCTCAGGCTTGGTCGCCCTGTGACGTGTGGGATCCTAGTGCTCTGAGCAGGGGTCATACCCCTGTCCCAGGCAGGGAGGGTTCTAACCAGTGGGCCAGCAGGGAAGTCCCTGCTGACATCTTTAACAGAAAATTTCCTAAAATGTATTAACACTCCATGACCTGTTAATTCTGCCACTGAAAATATTTTAATGTTTTTAAAAGTCTTCTTTATAAGGATGAATGACCATTTTGTAACATAGTAATAACTGTAAACGTTTTCTGTCCCAATGCAGTAATTTGGTTGCAGGCTGAGCTTTTATATTAAAAGTTGCTCTTTTTTTCATACGAGCTGTTAACTCTTCAACATAGCACTGCAACTAGTTTCCAGGTACTTTGTATGTATTTACATATCTGTATATATATTTATTTTATATGTATTTACACGGTTCTTACTAAAATCACAAATAGAGATTCCTGCCTACTAGGACAAGATTTAACTTAGGCCCCAGTCCCATGAAACAGAATAAACTGATGGACAAGATGATAATCTTTTTGGTTTTTGGCTAAAATATCTGGTTTGTAATCTCTCTTTTCCAGATACAAGGGAACTTTTCCCCTCAAGCTAATTATGACTTACAGCAATTTGGTAAATTACACTTTTGTTAAGTAGAATTAAGACTTTTCCTTTTCTACCTGATCCCTCTAGAAACTGGGAACTCTTCGGTGCCCAGAACCAGCACCTTTATCAGGTAAGGTGCAAGAATCTCTTAAGTATTTAAGGATTTGGGGGACCTCAAAAAGAGGAACTCACCCACATCTGCAGATACTGCACCACTTGCGTAGATCAGACGGCGGGGGAGCGCAGCAGCAGACACCGCAGTGTGGGGATAGCAAACCCACGCTGGGGGCCGTTTTCTGTTGTGCAGTCTAATGACTTAAATGAAGAAACGGAAAAATACTTTGAAAAGCTACACACAACCTGTGGCTATTCTGTAACTTTAATTAGAGTCAGAGGGGCCAGCTTCATTTTTATGTGGACAATTCATCTGTGCAGATGTCACCTCCTCACAGCTACTGGACAGACCAGCTTACAGTGTAAACACGTCCCCCGGAGGGGAACCCATTCCGGTCCACTGGCTCCCCTCCCGCTGCCCCCTGCCTCGGCCCCGTCGCGCCAGCTCGGAGTCTGGCTCTCTACCCTGTGCGGCCTGCCTTCTGCAGACGGCGCTCCTGGCTGAGGACACTGCTCTGTTGCCCAGGACTCAGTCCTTCGGTGGCTGAGGTCTGAACTCGCCCCCTCTGCTTAAAATTAGCTTCCTTTCTAGCAGAACTTCAG
Source organism: Giraffa tippelskirchi (assembly GCF_054371585.1). Classification (NCBI taxonomy): domain Eukaryota; kingdom Metazoa; phylum Chordata; class Mammalia; order Artiodactyla; family Giraffidae; genus Giraffa; species Giraffa tippelskirchi. The sequence goes on from NC_137283.1 coordinate 2,748,075, forward strand.
TTTCCTTTTAGAGATGTAACTTCTGTTTTAGGGGGAAGAGTTCCCAATTAGTTACAGTAACTTCTGTAATGAGGGGATCAATGTTCTTTTCGCTCTCCAGTTATGGGTGTGCTGAAGCGGGCCATCCTCCTTATAAAACTCTGGCGACTAGGGACTTCCCTGGTGGTGCAAAGGTTAAGACTGCCTTCCCGTGCAGGAGCTGGCATTTGGCCGAAAAAACCAACACATAAAACAAACGATATTGTAACAAATTAAGACTTTAAAAATGGGAAGAAAAAAAAAAAAACCTGGAGATAAAAGAAATTTTCAAGTGAGTCTTTTGGAGCAGGGATCCCCAACCTCTGGGATCTAATGCCTGATTATCCGAGGTGGAGCTGACGTAATAATACAAATAGAGAAATAAAATGCACAATAAATGAGATGCACTTGAATCATCCTGACCATCCCCCAACCCTTTCCATGGAAAAATTGGCTTCTGTGAAACCGGTCCCTGGTCCCCAAAAATGTTGGGGACCACTGCTTTGGAGTAAGTTCTAGCTAGTGGGACATAAGTCAACAAAATCTTCCATTTCAAATAAGCTACAGATGGGCCATTCTTTCATTTCTCTTTGAATCTGTTAAATGATCATAAAGGGTGCATTTAAAAAATTGACTGAGGGAATTTGGGGGGGTTAACTTTTCTTACCGTTTTACATCATTTGTTTAGCACTCTGAACTGTCAGGAATATCCAGCACTGATTTTCTAGCCTGTTCAATAGCTACCGTGCTGTTCAGATGCAAAAGCACGGTCTCTTTGCAAGTTGATTTAACAAGATGTCTTGTTAACAACTAATTAGCACCTGACCCTGAAATATTTAGGCAAGGACAGTATTTCACATCCACTTCAAACAAAAATAATCTAAGTAAACAATGTCTTGGCATTGTTCAAAACGTTAATCAAGCCATTATGTCATATGACTCATTTTAAGGAAAATTCCCAATCTTGCTTTTGAAACAGGAAACCAGTAAGCCACCATGAGATTAGGCACAGTGCACAGCCTACGCGGCCACACGGGAAAGAGTTTCTGCCGCTCTGTTACTACACAGGTAGCTGCTTCCTGCAGCTGAAGCCTGGAGCCTTCTATTTGTTTCATGCATATTGGGTTTTGTTCTATTACTTGGCAGGAGATCGTACTCCCCTGAGTCAGCTGTGTTCATTGTGTTCATTGGTCAAAATAAATTCCAGCATCTGACACCAACTCCATTAACCGCAGACAAGCCTGAATAAGTGAGGAAGATAATAGAAATATCTGGAGAATGGTGAACACTGTTTATATATGGATGCTATTCAGTCAATGTATGAGAGATCTGAAATATTCTTGAGTCCAAGGTGTTTCAAACTGTCAAAAAGGATAAAAGCCTTCTAACATCAAACGCTTTATCTCAGGCAAAAGATGTAGGAACTGAGACAGTTATTACTAATATTCTTAATTCCATCACCCTGAAATAGAGGAATTTCCATATGAAGTCATCCCTATCGTTAGGGATCGAACCCATGTCTCCTGTGGGTCCTGCCTGCGTGGGCAGGTGGATTCTTTACCTCTGAGCCGCCTGGCTGGTGGTGCTCATTCAGCTGCTAAGTCACGTCCAACTCTCCATGACCCTATGAACCGCAGCCACGTGCGTCTGCCCTGTCCTTCACCATCTCCCGGAGGTTGTTCAAACTCATGTCCGCTGAGTCGGTGATGTGGTCTTATCCAACCATCTCCTCCTCTTGTCGCCCGCTCCTGCCCTCATCACCTGGGAAGCTCCATCATAACATCAACACAGCACAGAACTGGGTTTCTAGAATTAAAATTCCTCATTAATTAAAAACCACTTTCTCAATAAGCAAATCATTAACACTTCAAAATAAAGTCTAACCAATGAATACGCTGCTCTGCGTTAATAGCAGGTGTCGACCCTTGGAAGCAAACAGCTTTACACACTAACATACCCAGTGGAGTTTTCACTACATGCTGAAGATTAGATGGAAGCCTTTGTGATGCTGTTCCCACTTCGACCTGGATAATGTCTGTGACTGTAAGTTTAATTCGTACAATATACGGTTTTTCAACTCTATCATCACTTTTTTTCAGTTAACGACTTGAGGGATGTATTAATACCAGGACAGAGTTGGCTGTAATGAGGTAATTTCAAGTCTTAAAATGCAGATGGCAGCTTCAAATTTTATCAACACTGATTAAAAAATGATTTTAATCTTAACCTTTGAGACACAACAGCACATATAGATGGAGTAAACCAGATACTATTGTTCCACTGTAATAGTTTTCTTATCTGTACACAATAAAAGGTCAGCAGGAATGTAATCACATTTCCATCTACTCCTTTATGCAACTTAATATGACTCTACTCTGATATAATGGTTTCCCTTTTTATGTTAGGCATTTCATATGCTTTGTAAAACTATGTCTGAAAACTTTCAATTCCACTCTTAATGTGAGAGGCAGAAATTTACAATTATCATCAAAGGTAGAATTGTGATTTTGAAATACCATAAGTTTATTAATTTATTAAGTACTAACACATATTTGACTCTTAGCCAGAATACGGAGCTGGAGGGTGTTTTTCCATACTGAAAAATCAACTACATAATATGGTACATTATGTGCAAATGTAAATACTGAAAAACTCTCCAAAAGTTTAATCAGAATCTGCTTTGTTTGCTAATGATTTCCCCAGAAAACCCCTGATGAAAACAGCGTGAGCCTCTCCAGGATCAATGTGTATAATGGCAGTCTTGAGCCTGTTGCCCCGAGCAGTGCAGTGGTGGCCGGCTGGGCAAAGGCAAAGGTCTGCTTTTCACTTCCCCAAACGTTGCCTCACTTGATTTAGGAGGGCTCGGGAATACCCAGGAATTATCTTCCAGGGAATTTCTGCTGTAAGAGTTGTTTTCCTGAAAGTTTGTGCCGTCTTGAGGAATGGATTGCTCATGGTCTGTCCACGACTGGAGAGCTGCTTTCTCCGATAAAACCTTTGCGTCTCCTGGTAAGGGGGAAGGCGTGGCATGGCAGAGAGTTCTGCCATTTGGTGAGAGGGGGGCATGTCTTTTGTAAGTTGCAGTAAAATTCGACAAGTGCAGTTGTGTGCTGTCTTTACCCAGGTCTTCCATGCATCCTGCCGGGGCACAAGCTGAAAAGAAAACACAGGCTAAGCATCAGCTGTCCTGGCGGTTACAGTCATAAAATAGTAAAGATCTGGTTAACCTGGTTGATTCTAGAACTGGAAACGGACATCACCAAGTCAGTGCAGTCACTGTGGCGCTGGGACTTGAGCAATGACAGATGCTCTCAGTTCAGATTCACCTTTTGGTAAATAGCTCATCTCTTGTCAATGGACACTGTCATCTTGCCCTGCCCGCATCACAGTGAAGCTGAAGAAATTACTGTTTTAGAAAGCTGGAAACCAATTCAGTTAAAATACAAATAAAGACCCTGTTCCTGGCTCTTAATGTGGCTGGAGAAGGCATGCAGAATGTTTGTGTGTCAGTGGAGACTAGGCTATTCTTATTAATTATTCTTATTTTAATAACTTTGTTAGATATAATGTTCTTTAGCTTGGTCAAATCTGTTTCCCAGAGGTGGTCCAAAAGTAGATTTTCCCAGGGATGATTATATTGTGAATTGTTGAGCCCTAAATGAAGTTTTTATATATGTATTAAAAGGCTTTTATGAATAAAATAGGTTAAAAGCTTTAAAATCATCTTTTTTTCTTGTAAATGGTAAATGTAAATTCGGCTATGGTCACAATATAGTTCAAGTTAAAGAAAAAGCAAAAAAAAAAAAGTATTTTGTAACATGTAATGGCTTAGGATACAGGCCACAGAGGGCACAGTGCCAGCGTGGACCCTCTGCCTTCAGCTGCCTGGGGGGGCAGAGGTGAAGCTCGCCCTCAGCCAAGAGGGGCCCCACGAGCAGTCAGCGCCCGACTCCAGTTTCAAAGGAGAGAGACCCTGAAGCACATGCCGCGATCAGCTCACTACTGCCCTTTCTCATGGGAGGCGCCAGTGCCCGCCTCGGGACGGTGGCGACTGCGGCTCCTCTCTGCCCACTCTGGGGATCACTGAGCTCTGTGGAGAGGTGGAGAGGTGGCCCCAGGCCTGGCAGTGCTGTTGGAAACGGGACAGAAACCTCACAAGGGACGCGACAGTGAGCCGCTCCAAACAAGGAGACAGTGCTTCTCTTCACCGAAGAGTCACAGGAAACTCACTGAAAAACTACTCTGAGTCTCTCTCAAGAGAAGTGCTATTTCTACCATCAACTCAAAGTTGTCTCACACGTGACCCTGGCCGCTGGAACATCTGCAAACAGAATGCATCATAAATTAAGCTGGGGCCTGCCGAAGCACCTTACTGTTCTGCTGGTCCATAAGTAACGGACTTTAGGAAGGAAAGGGATTCTGAGTTTCTGTCCCAGGGCGTCCCACCGCCCCCCGCCCCCACAGTGAACATTCCAGAGAACGATTTATAAAATAATTCTCCTGTGCCCTCTTTAGGAACAATCTGAGGTGCAAATAATAATTTTAAACTAATAATTTTTAAATAAAAAGTTACTCATGCCTTTAAAGTTTAGGACATTCAAATTTACATTACACAACTTTACAGAACTACAACTATTATGTAATGGAAGGTACAAATGCACTGATTTTTCTCTAAGGTATAAAAAGTAGCTTTGCCAAAGTACCCACTAGTTAACACAAAACTCAAAAGGTTTAGTCGGCTAAGCAGTTAAATATGAAAAAGCAATGAAAATTTTTGTTTGGTTAGAAGGGCTAAATGAATAGCATCTAGTCTCTATTCAAAATTATCTTTTATGGAGGGAAAAATTAAGTTTAGAAAAATGGAAATAACCAAATAACCAATCAGAGTTATCTTTTTGAAAACAATTTAAAGAGTTAGGTCTTTGGAGTATTTTGAAGCACTGGAATGAAAATAGCTTTTGGTGTCTTGGTGTCTTTTTTTTTAAATATATGAAGTACTTGTGGTAAAAGGTCAACTAGAGCAAACTTAACACCTCAGCCTTGAACACATAAGCAACACTCGGCTGAGAAAAAAGCCACAAGGGAAGAGAATACAGTACTGAAGAAACACATCAGCAACACCTTTACGTGTGAAGCTGACCGGTGTGAGGCCGGAGCCAGAGCAGAGACCGGGAGGCTGTGAACAGACTGCATCTACTCGGGCTTATCAAACTCATTTGAATCAGATTTCGATAAGATACGGTCAAGAGCCGCTCTTCGGGCAGTCTGGCTGGAATCGGTGGTTTCCGGCAAACACTGACTTGCCTTTCTTGATCGCAGTTGGGGTTTTCAGCTTCCTTAGTAGCTCAGCTTGTACCTGAGTCACCAGATGTAAAGTAGACATTTCCCTCTTCAGTTCCCAGTATGCACTTTGCATATTGTCACTGAAATACAGGGTTTTATTTTTTAACGGTTATTATTCTATATAGACAGAAAGGAAAAACTTTAAAATAGAAATGAACTTACCTGCATTTCTGCTCAAATTAGTTTTAAAATAACAAAATAAAACTTTCCTATTAAATATTAGTTGAAATATTACAGCATTATATAACAAATGAAAAAAATCTTATTCACAATAATAATGACCTAATTTTTATCAATTAACTGAAGTGTGTTAAACAGAATGGTAATATAAAAAGTATTCTAACCGAGTTTAATAGTTCTCAGTATTCAGATTTTATGATAGCCTACAAGGTGCAGTGGTGTTAATATATTTAAGAGTAAGGAATATGTTCTTCACTTGCAGGTCTGATCAAGAATTCAGTGATGTTCATTCATGTATGCATTTTAAATTTATTAACGTATTTATCTTTTAATTATTGTTTTGATGTTGTGAATGCTGTCACCAGTTGCTCAGTGTACACCCAAGCCCACATTAAAATAAATGGAGGTTTCAAGCGCTCCACTCTCGGCTGTCTGACCGGGCTGCCTCACGCTGCCGGTTCTAAACCAGCACAAGGCACGCGGCGCTGCTGATTTCCTGGTCAGAGAAGGGGCTGCAGAGGGCGACACGGAGCAGAACAAGACTTTCACAAATACCCCTCATTCCTGTAACTCAAAGTATTTCCTTCAATTACCTGGGAAATCATAAATCAGTTATTTTAAACCTAATTTTATTGAGTTTCATCTTCCATTAAGCATTCTTATTTGGATAGTCATGATTTTTTTTTTAAGGTTCTTAGTTGCCAACTAAATAAATTGAAATCCTCAACACATATTCTTGCTTTGCTGCATGAGAATACATAAAATGTTAACTAGAAGAACTGATCTCATATTGTTCAAACAAGCACTACTGCCTCTTAAAGATATTAGTGTAATTTTAGTAATAAAATCAAATTAAACATGTCCCTTCAGGTTCAATTTTTGTCTAGCTATAAACAAAAACCTTTACGCAAACTTCAAGGATAACACTCTTGATATCTAAATCTATATCCTAATTATGAAAACAACAGATATAATAAAAAATAGTTATCTTAATTATCTAAGGTTACATACCTTTTTGGTCAAAATATTCCCATTCCATTCAGACTATAATTCTTTCAATAGAAGCAAGAGAATAAACTTTACATTGCTTTTGAGAATAATCTACTTGTTTTAATCTGTTGTAAACATCATTTGTTAACCAGTAGTCTACCGAAAACCATAGGTATTTTGGCAGGTTTCTGACAGGTGTGAGAGAGTCACAAACACGAGTGAGCCGCCTCTGCCCCGGCAGTCAGCCTCTGAGCCGTGCGCCACTCTGCGCGTCTCACACAGGCACCGTCTTAAGTGTGAAGAGTCGTGGTTCCTGGCTGCAATTCTGGGCATCGGTGTGCTTCCCCACAAGAGTTACTCAAGTTACACAGCAGCTAAGTGTGTGTAAACACTGTACATGTGCTAATCCAAGCAGTCATGACATGAATCATACAGCTTAATAACAGCATTTATTATTGACTTGCGATGGCAAATCAGTACCTGACTTGGAGAAAAGCAAACACAGTGCTCAAGACATTGTGTGGATACTGGAGTATCAAACATCTCATCATTCAACATAGCTACTTGAATGAAGTAAAAGGGAAACAAAAATAAGAGAGGTGTCAGGGCAGCTCTAACACACACTTTCCAATTCAGTTTAGTGAAGACTGCTTATAAATTAGGTGAAACAAGAAACTAGGTCACCAAGTTTAACATACGTCCACTAATCTTCTTTTGCCTTGAATGTCACCTAAATTGAAAACTACAGATATAAAGATCTAATGATTACTAAGTGTAAGCTCTCCCTCTTGTGGACAGCAAAGTAATGGCAGTTACTTTATGCTTAACAGTTAATGTTCAAGTCTTCAAAGTGTGTTGCAAAATCCTAATGATAGAGCTGTCTATAAAGAACTCATAAACGACCTTAACAGGGAGATGCAACACCGAAGTATCCCGAACGAGAACCGTAAATAATAAAGCAGGTGCGACATGAGGGTAACGGTGGTTGGGCAGGTCCCACATGCTAGACAGGCAGCTCACCCGCCCTCACCCCAGCCTGGCAGCCCGGGAGCTCGCTGGACACAAGGAAGCAGGGGCAGGAGGGCTTCCCGACTCTGACGAGCTGCAGTGCAAAGAGCCTCTGAGTGATCCAGTCCCGTGTCTGACTGCCACCTTTTTAGGGTCACATTTTTCACACCATCCTCAGCTTCATCTTCATCACACTGACTGCCAACACAACCTTCTTGGTCCCAGTATGTAACTCCACACCATAATGGAGCCTGCCTTATCCACATCTCAAGAAGGGGGCAAGACATCCAGCTTACATGGCAAAAACTGTAAAAGCTCAATTTTCTTAACTGACACTGTCCATTCAACTCCAATACTGAAATGAATGTGCCTTGTACAAGAAAAATCTTTTTACTTCAGTCCTATTTTTCTTTAGCTTTTGAGCTATCACATTCCCCAGAGGAATTAAAATGAAAGTACAGGACAATCTCAGCTAAGAACTCAGGACTTAGGAAAGTATGTTCTGACGACCGTGATTTCCTCAAACAAGCTTCTTTCAAATATTTTTAGTTGTAAGGCACAGCGGGCAATCATTCTACCCTGCAACCCACACTCGGGTATGTTCTATTCTGTTTTATTCCCTATTTTTAAAATGCTTGTCTTAACTCGGAAAAGTTCACAATCATTAAGGCAACACAGCACACTGTGAAAAACACCAATATATTCCCTATTCTGGAAACCAAGAATGTGCATTTGAAGAAGTGACCCCTCACCTAGATCTGGCTTAAGAATGGAGGGCAATAACCTACAGTAACCCTAGCCAGGACGCTGGCAGGACCGTGGCCTAGTTTCTGATAGGTAGGGCAATTATCGTTGAATGATGTATACAACGAGGACCCTAAAAAGGCCTCCAGTAATTCCGAGGTTCGCTCAGGAAGAATACCGTATCACCTCGTTCACCTGGCAACATGATGGAGGAAATGAAAAAAAAAGGTGTTCCAAAAGTTTTGCAAATAACTGGAAAATAATCCTTAAAAATACCTAAACTGGTAGCTAATGGTTTTATGGAAACATGCCATGTGCTTCTCTCCTAATATAGTAGACTTATCATCTGAATTATTCCATTTAAAAGCAGATGACATAATTTGCAAAGATTAATAACACAGGACTATAAACTGAACACAGGTATAAATGATAAATTGAAGGAAAAACAAGATAAAGCGGTTAGGAATCAGACTACATAAAATTTTATACATGGTATGAAGTTTACCAAAGGTAAGTCACAAAACTGGTTATTAATTTTCTAGCTGCTTAACCAGAAGACGGAAAAGTAGTCAGTTCCGCGATCCACACTGCTACAGGTTTGCAAAAAACACAAACACGCCTGGGCGTGGGGAGCCATGAGGACTCGCTTTAATCATATAGTCCTTTAACACAGAAAAACTCTTAGACTGAACTTAATTCTTTCTAAAATCTGTTTCTCTCAGTTGCTATCCCCTGAATTACTACTGAGCTTTAGAAAACGCACAACAGTCCTTGGAAGCCACAATTACACAGTTCTCCAGCCTCAGAAGTCAGACTCACCTCCTGGGCTGCCAGCCGCCTCTTCCAAAGCCTGCCCCAGAGAGCCTTCACTGTCCTGTAAGGGCTACGGCGCCTTCAAACACACATCTTTTTGGTGGGTGGGGGGCAGCTTTTCCACTCATTCTCGAAAGAAGTGACCCCGATTATGTCACACTGCCCATGGACGGGTACAGAAGCCTGTTCTATACCATGTGCTTCTAAGAAACTATTTACACGAGCCCTTGATTTGACCTACTCTGATTCTAACACCCCTCTTTCCAAAAAATGGTTTAAGAAAGCTTATAAAAATGACAAATACAATAGATTAATAAGGGGAAACCCAAGTTGACGGGAAAAATGGTACGTGTGACACCAAAGACATCTTTGAAAAATAATTCACAAGGACAGTGTACTAGGCGCACGTTTTAAAAAGGAAACACTTCCTTGCTGCGAGTGTCGATAGAGGTGGAAGGCATTAAGTGGAGACAGGCAGGGTGAGCAGATTCCGGCCTACGACGCCTGCAGTCCTTGGCCCTTCACACCTGCAGAGGGGCTGCCCCTGCATCTGGAAGAGGGGCTGCGCGGGGCTTCATTCAGCTGTTTTTCCCAACTGAGCATTTCTCTCCATTGAGTTTTTGATAAGAGGAATAGGTGTGAGATCAGTCAGTTTTGGAAGCCAAACGATCCAACAATGAACTCAAATGTGTATGTTTCATCGGGTGGAACTGTCCACGAAGAGAGGGGGTGCTGACATAGCACAAAAAAATGATCAGTTCAAACAATGCACTTATGTTACTTAAACCGATATATGTATTTAAGAAACAAAGGGCTAAAGTAACATACATACACCCTGACAGCTACTTTTATTCTTATCCCAAGAAGACGGCTCTCTTAAAATTCATGTCACATTAAAGATGAGGGCTGTCCAAGTTCAGCCCTAAAACAAAGGGATGCTGCCACGTGTGGAAATGCATAATCTTCATGCAAAACTCAGAAGTTATTACAGAATACTTCTACACAGCTAACTCCCTAATATTCTATCTGAAACAGTACTGAATGTTCAAAAATTTTATCTACGGCATCGTAATAATATGCACCTTTCTACTGCTCAAGTTCAAGCCCATTGTTAAGAACAGTTACATAGTAATCAGAGATTTCATGCAGTACTCAAATAGTGTCAATCGGTTTTTAAGGTTAAATCATAAAAGAAGTACCTAACACAGTGGCCGACAGAACAAGAAGGTGTTATTTCTGAATGCTGAAGAATGTTCATACCTTGAAATGCTCAGTCTTTGCAGATCTCTGCAGTTCAGATTGTCTTCCTGAGATGGATCCTGTCATTGTTTAAAGAACAGTTTAAAAGTTGTCATCATTACCTTCTATTTATTCTCAGTACTTTACTGCTCTCCACATGCTTCAGCTTTACAGAACAGTCTGTAACTGCAGTAGATTTTATATTCAATATCAATAAAGTAACTCCAAATCTGTGCAGACATTGCTAAATCATTTCTAATTATTTAAAGTCATTAATGCTTTAATTTTCTTTAAAAAATACACTTGCTTTCATATAAAAGACCTTTAAGTTTTACAAAATAGATTTATGAAGACACCAACCTGAAATCTATACTCAAAAAATGGTAACATTTATCAAATTGCTGTTTCTTCAAGGTATAGGTGAGTGAATTCCATCAGAAAATGAAAGTTTGTTGGTATTTCACTTTTGGTATTATTACAAAAAAGTACTCAAATTTAACAGGTTACTGTTTAAAAGATCAGCATAAATGTCCTCTTTCCATAAGGAAATGATAGGGAAAAGGATTTTATATAAAGTCCTTATATACTTTCAAGTTTTAGTAGTTTAGGTTATGGATGACAAAAAGAACCTATAAAAGGTATTTAAAAGTGAACTTAATACATTTAAGATAAGTCTATAACACACTATTTGCAATGCATTTCAATTCAAGGTCTAGAACAAATAAAAATGACTAGCACAGGCGCCATTTCTATTAGCGGAAGTGGCCAGTATAAACTGAGAGAATAAGACTTCATTTTACCATTTCTTATATCATTTAATGATTTTTTTTTAAGTGGAACACGCACAAAAGGAATTCATGAGTCCTCTGAATCTGGGAGTGTAAAACATCAAAATGTTCTGTAGAAGTTAAAGTGTCTTTGGATCTGATTGTTCAGAAAACAGCAGCTAAACACTGCGAATGATTGAGCTGCATCTCAAGGAGCGCTACGGAACGGGGAAACAGAACGGGCCCCCGAGTCAGAGCAAGTCTGACCACGAATAGAGGACATAACCTTGGACCTTTTCCTTTCCATTTCCTCACAGGAAATGAAGGAATCAGATCAAGTCACTTTTAGTTTCTCTGTATAATTAATTAAAAAGACACATTTTAATTACAGTATACTTACGTGTTGTTCGGTTCACAAGTTGTGTCTCTTATACATATATGCATAATGGAAACCTTCCTTGTTTTTAAAACCAATTAAAAAAAAAAAACAAACACGAAGAAGTGTGGGTTGGTAAAGTATTTCTCCAGCTATCACCTAACAATGCAGAAAAGTCTAATGTAAAGTGAGAAAAAGCACAAAGGAATTGTCTCTAACATGCAAAGACCCTGTCCCTGGCCAGTTACTAGCTGCCATTTTCTAAAAGCAGTGATGGATCTGTTTCTCACCTCCTGCCATCTGATGGTTGAAGCTTCACATAAACAGGCTCAGAGCCACAGAATCCTGGGAAACACTGTTCCAGTTAAACAGGTTCCTACACTTCAGGACTGCTCAGAACCTCCAACCCACACAGCAAACAGTGACTCTCTAATGGGGCTGGTACCAGCTACCACAGACGTCTATGCCAGCTCCATACGACCAGGGATCCCTACACTTCGGTCCTCGTGTCTTTTCCCAAAGGTCCCACTGTTCTGAATACAAATGACTTGAAAACTGGAGGATACAAAATGTAAAAAAGGCCCACAGTGGAACTGACCCTGAAACCTTGACCTCATTAATATCAAACACTAACTACTGAGCTCACCAAGTACTTTTAAAAAAAGTAAGCCCACCAAAGCCCCACGATTCTTTCCATGTAGGGTGTTATTTCATACTTCAGAGATGTTAATGTTCCATAGGAAGTACCATCTTAAAAATATTTTTAAGTATGGTTGCAGAAGACTTAAGTAAGATTATTCATATGAACATAAATTTCTCTCCTTGGCTTGCTCTTTGACTCCCAGTTCAAGAGGACTCTGATAGCAACACCTTTGAAACAAGACTGAAATGTACACATCCCACAATATCAAGATTTAAACTTGGAACCCTTGATAAATTTCCACTCCATCTTTCCCTGGTTCATCTTTGGTGGTGAACATTTTTTACTTTAAACTTCCCTTCCCCTAGCCATTCTAGTGAAGGAAGGACCACATCTTAAATTCCTTTTTCAAAAAATAAAAATTCCTCCGTTATCTCACCTTCAACTCTTAAAGTTTCTTAGTCTCTGAGATTCAATTTCATCAGCAGTAAGACAAGAGATTTCTAAAGTTTCTTCTATCTTTAAAAGTCTTTCTGTGATTTGTGAAAGATGAATTAAGCTGAAAGCAAATTTAATCCCCTAGTGCCACCTAGTGGGAAACATTAAATAGTAAGATCTTAACTGTGTAACACAGGTACACAGATACACCCCTTACACAGATAGACCCCTAAAGTGCTGCTTTTCTGGATTAACCTAACTACGTTGTTTTGAAACACATTTACTTATTGAACAAACTATGTGCTAGGCACCATGCTGCTTTACATACTACCTAACTTAACTTTCATAAAAAGTAGCTATTTAGTGTCAAGTTAGAACAGTTGAATGACTTTGCTAATGTCACAATTAATAAGCACTACAACAATTAAGAGCCAAGTTTTTATGACTCTGTGGTACTGCTTTCCACTCTATAAGGAGATATCCATTATTTATTAAAGCTACTGAATTATTTCAAGTAGAATGTATATGCTGACAGTTGTAATTCAGAGCTTCAAAGGGCCAATCTTTTCTTGCAAGCACATCTTTTTAAAAGCAGCAGCGAGTGGGCTTGTGGGACAAGATGCTGGAGCTGCTGAAAGAATCGTGTATGCGGTCACAGGTGCAAGGCTAGGAAAACCAATTTCAGATGTCAAGTAGGAAAACAATTTCTTTTGGCTCTAACAGGAGTTGAGAGTCATTTTTACAGGGGGTATTTCCCCTTTATCAGGCCTGGGGGCTGCTAATCAGGCTCTCCCTGTCCAGTGCAGAGGAGTTCACTGGGTCAAGACCAAGGCAGGGTGCTGCACTACCCTCAGTGCCCATCGGGCAGCTTCAGTGAAGACCCCAGTACAGAAGAGGGGCCTGTCAGCTCATCTGAGAACACGTGGGGCTTGGGGCCGAGTGCCGGCTGGCAGTCGGGAAACGGGGGGGAAGTTCTTCTCTCGGGTAGTGGCTGCCCAGAAGAACCCAGGATGCGGACCCAGCTACTCAGAAGGGCTGGGTACTCTGATGGGCAGAATGGCTGATCCTGAGAAATAATTATCCAAGAGGCTACCTTAGACTGCAATATATGAGTGTACAGAACGTATATGATGGCTACTGAACTCTACAGAGTATGTAACTTTTCAATTTCTTGTAATAATTATTTTAAACTTTGCATCTAGAGCCCTGCTCCCACCCTGCCTTGCTTCTCTCTCATTCCTTCTTTTTACTCTCAGCCCTTTCTGTCATGACATCTGAAAACACATAGCCAAGCTTTTCAAAACTCAATGTAAAGTTGTTCCTCGGTGTCCGTGGCGGTCTGCTTCCAAAATTCGCAGTGGGTACCAAAATGACTTAGGGATGTTCAAGTCCCACATTCGCCCTGCATACCTTCAGGTCAGCGTCCATGGACTCAACCAACAACCGGCGGCCTAGTCAGCAGCCACCTGTGGTGGCCTCAATCCACAGATGTGCAACCTGCAGATTCACCAAAGACTGACTGCATCTTTACTGGAAAAAGATCTCTGTATCAGTGGACCTCCACTGGTCACCCCCACACTGTCCAGGGGTCACTGTAATAGCAGACAGACTCTGAATGACCGGAGAGACAACCTGTGTCTCGGTGGGTGACTCCAGGCTAAGCACAGCTCGGCAGCTCAGCAGGGTCCCCGTCTTGCCCCCCCGCCCCTGATTCCTGCCCCCGATTCCTGACTCCTCAGCTGCCTGCTGAAAGCTAAAGTGGCTCCACAAGTGTTACACCGCTGAGAACTAGTGGGTGCTCAAAAGTGTTAATAATTCTGAAAATCAAGTCTTTGTATGTCTAAATTAATCAAATTATTAAGTTAAATAAAACGGAAAACTTAAAACTTGAGTTCTCTTTGAACTTTACAGAGAAAAAAATGACTTGTGGAGATTGAAGGAAAGGAAGCTTAAAGAACAACTTTAATTAACTAATAAGGTTTTTTTAAAATGACCTTTTAAACAAAAGCATGTAACTCTGGGATTATGATAGAAGTACACAGTTACCAAATTTTAGCAAAACTGATTAAAGGGGAAGATAAAGGTGAATTTTCACAGAATATAATTCTCTAAGTAGTTACAATTTATGTTGATTCTGATCTAACACTTAGTTATAAACCCTACGTAGGACGCACACAGCGTGCTGAATCTCTCAATTCAGTGACTCAGTAGTACCGTTTGTTTCGCTCTCTGCAGCTCCATTTTGAGATCTCTGCATTCCTTCCTCATCAGTTCCAGTTCCTGTTCCAAACCATGGATCTTCAGGTCGCAGCTTAACTTTTCCACCTCCCAGTTGGATGAAGGAGGATTTAAATTTCTTATCACTACAAAAAGGATGGACATTAAAATTGTTATTTCTGACTTCTACATGGGTTTCCGTTCAAAAAAGATTATGTTAGTAAAATGGAGGTAAAAGAAAAACCAATATAAAACATCTACAATTAATAAGTTTTTGAAAGATAGTAAGTACTTTCAAGTGTCTATGCTAAGATATTAGCAATCTTATTTTATACAACACAATAGAATGTATTCATCACCCCTATTCCTGATTTTCTGTTTAAACAGCAAATTTGTCCGCCTGAAAATGTAAAATATACAGCACATACCAAGCATATGCTGAAATGATAGATCAATCACATATGTACGTGAAGGTTAGACAGTGATTAAGAAGGAAACAGTGAGTAAGCTGAGGCTCACTCAGCTATCATCCCATCCAGCCCTTGCAGGAAGGATCAGGTTTGACCATCAGGCCTAGAACATGGCTTCTGAACAATTTCATTCATAAACATTCCACTGTACAAATGCAACACCCCTGGGTACGGACCAACCCTTGACTTAGCTCCTTAGACTCTGTCCATAGAAAAAAGCCCACTCACCTGCCATGAGATCCCACCTCAACCTCCCGCTAGGTCTCTCAGAGGCCGAGTCTTGAGCTGTCTCATCAGAGCCAGTTTGCATGGGGGCAGGCTAATCCCCATCCCTACTCCTAACTTTTCAGCATAGCCTCTCAGCTGCACATTTTAACAACCTCTAGAAATTGGATTAAGACAAACAAAAAGCAACTGTAACTACTCTATGACAGGGTATCTAATGTGGGCAAGAGGCTTTACAGAAGATGGGACTGGACTCCTTTCTTCATCCACTTCATCACAAACCAGCCCTGAATCAACCATCAGATTTTCTCTAGGAAAAGTACAATTTACACCCACGGAAAAGTTAAGAAGGATTTGATACTTGGTAAAAGCAGAACACAGAAATTAACATAAGCTCCCAAATTAAAAAATAAGTCCTTAGCACACAGACACAGAAAACTGATCATGGATATAACACATGAATGGAAAATCGTATCGATTGCGGTAGAATATTTGTAACAAGTAAGTGGCCTACCCTGCTGAGTTTCCACCTCTGTCCTCAGCTGGAGGAGCTCTACTTCTTTAGATTGTAGCTGTTCATTCAACACTTTCAAAGATTCAGAGTTGTCTTTATTCTAGTTAAGTAGGGAAAATGCCACATTACAGTCAATAAAATCTAAAGGTTGGTATTATATATTCATTTTCAGGCAGATTTGAAAACACAGATTCCAGCCTTTTAAAAGCAAGGTAGGAAACTGAACGCAGTTTTCACCCATCTCTTTTTCTCACTTAGGACTTTTTTCACTGGCTTAAAAAAAAAAAAACAGTGATAAACTCTACTGAGTCACAATTTTTCAAAATAAGTTAGTAGTGTTAGATGTACTTAAGACCTAAACATCATTACAAACCGACTACTTATTTTGTATAGAAGCAACAAATATTCCTATTAAAATTTTTTTCTGCTTTTGCCTTGAGCAGGCAAATTTTTTGTCTAATAAAAAGTAAATATCTAATAAATGTAAAGCTCTCTCGTTCCTGATTTTAAAGCTCCCGAAGGAGCACATTATCTGCAGCACACAGACCCCCCTCTTGACAGACCCCCTCACCACTTTCTCCAGTTGGCTCTTCAGGTTGTCTCTGTCGATGCAGACCTCTCGGTACGCGTGATAGGCTTTATTTACTTGTTCTCGTCCCACAGAGCCTGTCTCTTCATCCTTTCGAGTTCCTATAAGCTACAGGCGTAAGATCAGAAGACAAAGCTTAAGAGGGTGTTCGACCTCAGCGAATAAATCAGTCTTCTGATGGTTCCACATCTCACTTTAATTATACTAATGCAGGGAATAAAGCCTGAACGACAATTAAGTGAACATTTCACTTCCACACAATTACGCTTTAGTGATTAAGAAAGTAAAAAGCATAAAATATTTTTAAAAATCTTCTTTTATGCATTTACTTAATCAGTATCTTATAATTTACTGTATCTTTTATAATGTAATTCATCATCAAACTAAAACAGTACATCATTCTTTTATGGTGCTTCACTGTTTTCCAAGCTAGAACACACTATTTCCATCATTGGAAAAGTGAACATCAGTTTAGTGTATACTTGACACTTTAAGGAACAGAAGCGTTAGTTCATTAAGTTTGTATTATTGCAGAACAAATTATTAGGGCTGTTGATCACAAAGTACAGAAATATTTCCAATATTACTTATCACATTTTTCTACTGACTTTTAAAATAAACCTAACTACAAACTCCAAAATGTTATCTTTTTTCACTCTATCCCAGCATGTCACAAATTTAAGTCATTATAGAAAGTTCATATGAATACTAAGAAATCAATTATTTTTACAACCGAGTCCTCCTTTTCTTACTTCCTGCAAATGAGTCAATCTCTACCGAACTGCATCCTCACGTTTCTAGTTAGAGCGTGCCTTCTCGTTTTGTGGAAGCTGCTGTCTGTAATACTACACTGAAGAGCTGCGGATCCTAAACCATCATCTGAAGACACGTGAACTGAGAAATGGATGAGGGAGGAAGGTTCCCCGAGACATAAGCAAGCAGATCCGAGGACTTATGCGAATCAGCTGCCTGGCTTATGTATTCCATAACACTTAGGATATAGTTTCTGCATGAGAAAGGTGTAAACAGAGGACATTAATTCATCAGTTAAACACATTCTTATTAACGTGTGTTTGAGAACAAAAGAGAATGCTGATGTAAAGACGTCAGTCCTGGTGAAATTTCAGTCCTGACGAAAACACTATTAAACATACTGGGACAATGTTCTAGGAACTTCTTCCTTTGTTGATATATAATTTTTTTGCACAGGTCTAAACATCCTGAATGAAATACACACAGCTAGCAAGGTAAGGCAATCTGAAAGAGGTAAGAAAAATATCTGAACTTGAATCCCTTCATGTTGCTAACCTGTCTTCTGCACACATTCCCCAAGCCTTACGATGCGTGAAACGCAGAAGGCCAAGTAAAATGCCCAGGGTTTCGAGATTAGCAGTGACTTATCTTTAGAAATGCGGTTACCCTCATGGAAGACAGAGCAGAGAAATGTTTAAAATTTCAGATACTCTTGAATTATTAAGTCGTAAACACAATGAAGGAGATAGACAAATTACCTTTTCTTCCAAAATTCTGATTCTTTTTTTTAAGAAAGAGTTCTCTTTCTCTGAATCCTTAAGTCGTTTTTTGATGTCTTCATATGCAGTGACAAGGGCAAAATGTGAAGCAACCGATTCATCTCCTGAATATATTGAGACTGGAGTCACTGGGTCTCTCCTGTGGGCTTTTTCGTGATTCAGAATACAGATATCATCTTCCACCAGCGCATCCATGACAGCTATTTAAAAATGAAAACATAAAATAGAAATGTCTCACTGAATAAATAAGCAGAAAAAAGTATATTGAGAGAATCATACGAACACTGATGAAATGTTTACAAACTCCTATTTCTTTTTTCCTACTGAGATAACTGAGATACAGGGGATGTATATGTAAGCTTCAGGTGTACAACATACTGACTCACCATTTTACAGGTTATATTCCATTTTACAGTTATAATGCACTGGTGGTATTTCCTGTGTTGTACGCTATATCCTGTTAGGTTATTTATTTTACACACAGGAGTTTGTATCTCCTGTCCCTCTCTTGCCCACCCCCGTTCCCTCTCCTCCCTGCTAACCACCCGTTTTCTCTGAGCTCGTTTCTTATCCCTGTTGTATATTCTGTAAGCTTGTCTCTTACCTGTTATATAGTCACTAGTTCGTTTCTTAGATTCCCCACATAAGTGACACCATACAGATTCTGTCTTTCTCTGACTTATTTCACTGAGCGTAATACCCTCCAAGTTCATCCATGTTGTTGCAAACGGCAAAATCCCACCCTTTTCTAGGGCTGGGTTGCAGCCCATTGTCCACCCTTTTCTAGGGCTGAGTTGCAGCCCATTGTCCATATGCACCGCGTCTTTTTTCTCCGTTGATCAGTCAATGGACACAGGTTACTTCCGTATCTTGACTATTGTAAACAGCACTGCTGTGAATGCTGGGGTGCATGTTATCTTTCTTCATTAGTGTTTCTACCTTTTTTTGATATATACTCGGGAGTGGACTTGCTGGTTCACATGGTAACTCTATTGTTACTTTTTTGAGAAAGCTTCATACTCTTTCCACAGTGGCAGCACCAATTTACATTCCCACCAATGCTGCACAAATGATCTCTTTTCCCCACACCCTTGCCAACATTTGTTATTTGTGGTCTTGCTGGTGACGGCCATTCGGACAGATGTCAGAACTGAACTCTCATTCTATCCCACTGTAGTTTGAATTTGCATTTCTCTAATTAATGATGCAGAGCATCTTGCCCCATGTCTGTTGGCCATCTGTATATCTTCTTTGGAAAACTGTCTATTCAGGTCTCTGTGCATTTTTAAATCAGGTTTTTTTTGATGCTGAGTTGCGCTATTTTGGATGTTATCATTATCGATTCTATCATTTGCAAACATTCTCTCTCATTCAGTACACCGTCTTTTCATTTTGTGAACGATTTCCTTTGCTGTGAAATTAAGTCCCACTTGTTAACTTTTGCTTTTGTTTCCTTTGCTTTAGGAGACAGACCCTCCCCGCCCCCCAAAAAATTGCTATGATCTTTGTCAAAGAGCATTCTGCCTGTTTTCTTCTTTTATAGTTTCAGGTCTTATGTTTAGGTCTTTAATCTATTTTATTTTTGGATATGATGTTCGAGAATGTTGTAACTTCACTCTTTTACATGAATTGTCCACTTTTCTTAGCACCATTTACTGAAGACAGTCTTTTCTCCACTGTATAGTTTATTAAATTTTTTTTTTACTCAAGTATAGTTGATTTACACATGTTCTGTTAGTTTCAGCTATACAACTAAATGATTGAGTCTGTAAAGTTTGTTTTGCTTCATTTCAGACATGAAAATTAAGCAAAGGGTGTGTGTGTGTTTTTCTGGGTCTGTTCTATCATTGTGTATTTGCTTTTCTGATTTTATAACTGAAAGCTTCCAACTGCTCCCAAGTAAAGTCAGAGTTTGACACGTCTCGTGTTTGTTTATACCAAGGATTATAGGAAAGTTGGGCAAAAATAAATGTGTTTTACTACAAGTCCGAGCAGGTGAAAGTTACCATTCAATCATTCTTCACCAGGACCAATTTAAAAATTTCTAACCATGTAGGGCAACTCCTATTCTTAAGTTAGATTCTTTCTTAGTTTATCAAAAAAGTTAAGAAGACAGACCTGCTATATCCCCCCAAAGTGGCAGACCCTCATGACCATAATTAACTCCTGCTGTTTCCAGCGCAAACTGAACTTTCTCCTAATGATGGATAAAGAGGTCAAGTTTTCTTCCCCTGAAGGGTTTATTTTCTCCTCTCTGGATTCAACTCTATCCCGAACTAACAGTAAACATCATTCCAACCACACTGCTAGTAGCTGAAATCCTCTTATTTCCTGTCCAAAAGGAACTGTGATACTGTACACCTCCAGTGTGCATGTCATTTCCATCTAAGACTCTGTCACGCACACATCACGCCCTAAAGAGGAGCCGCAGCGTAAGAGCAACGCTGGGTGAGTGACCGGACGCGGTCCAGCACAAGGAGAGGGGAGACTGTGCTCGTCTTGGGTATCTGATACACGTAACAGCTTCACATCCAACCAAATGGACAGGATTGATTCAACTGGAATAATCCCCTCCGCTAAAGGAGAAAGTCAGACTGCTCTACAGGGTTGAAACGAATGGGGTCCCACAGTTTGTGCACCTTCAGGATCCGCGCCTACACACCTTTGCTTTGCACAAAGTTCTAACTAGGTCAGCTGGGTGATTTCCTACTCACTCATTTTTATCACGAAATAATCCTTTACTCAGCAAGGAAAACCCAGTGTGGGAGATGGCTGTGCAGTAAAATAGTTATTATGCCATAAAGGGAAGTAATATATTTGCAACAATACAGAATGCTACAGAGACTGAGAGGTGGGGGGAGGAGGAGTTTTCAAAGGTAACAGGAAATACCAAATGACTCTCAACCCTGCATTCTTAGGTGAAGAGGGTGGTTATGGTTATTGTACTTACAGTACTTAAACTGTAACAGTTTGCTGCCAGCAGTGGTAACAAGGTCAAAGGCTTGAAAGAGTATGGGGAGAAGGGATGAGGAGGAGAATAACAGGAGATGAGACTGGAAAAGCAGAATAAAAACCAATGAAGATGGTCCTTTATAACAAAGAGACTATAGGATTTGATCTTTATTCTGTGGAATTTAAGAAAAACCTGGATATGAATCAAGAATGTGAAGAACACATATACAACAACTATAAAACATTCACAATCAAATGAACTACTGAGTACTGCAAGAAGTAGTTCACAAACGTTATCCCCATTAATTCTCATGATTACCTATGAGGCAGGAAAATCTTATTGGACCCATTTCACATCTGGGAAAACTGGGGCCCATAAAGATTATGAAATTTAACCAAGATCAGCACAAACATATGGATTTTAGAGCCTGAAATATTAGTCCTTTTCCCTCCCCAATGAACCATTTATACGCTAAATTCTTCAAGAACTACAAAACTATGAACCCTTTGGAAAGTTTTAAGTACCTTAAATGGAAGGGAGTGTAACAACTTAACAATGTCACATTCAATAAAGTATAACTGGTCATTTTTAAGACAAAATATGTAGTCAGATAGCTTATTTTATGTAGTTTTATCTGTTGCCTATTTATTATTTATAAATCACCCAAAGCTGCATATGGCCTCCCTCTAAATATAAGACAATATTATTTGCCTAAAAATGATTTTTCAAGTTTTACGTATTTATTATATATACTCTAAACATGACTTAGAATCCACTGTCCTGAAAAACTACTTATCTGTCCTAAAAAGTATGAGATACAGCCAAGCACACCAAAGAGAAAACTCACTAGTGCCACGCAGCAAGGTTCACTGTTCCAGTAACTGCCATTTAAATTTATTATAAATGAAAATGAAAGACTTAATTCCTATCCTTGCAGAAACAAATATAAGATCAAGTAAGTATTAGAAATATTAATGCTTATCGTATGACTCCATACACACCCAATTTCTAGAGAGTAAAAGCTGCAGGGCCAGGGAAAAATGAGATCTTAGAAAGACACCATATAATACAAGGCAGGTATCCCACTGTATTTATCACCATACTGAAAGGGAAACTGCTTGCAAACTAACAAAATAGGCCATGTGTGACCTTTGGCTTTACTGCTTATGCAAGCACCCTTCCTCGACCTCACTGCAACAGAGAAGTAAAGGGGAGCTTCAGCAGTCCACGCACAGTGAAATCAGATTCAGTTTTATTGACTTTGTGATATAAAAAGTATTTGTGATATTCACAAATATCCAAAGTATTGGCCTGGGGAAATCTGATTTTCTGGATAAAGGGTAAAAGCCTAACTGGCTTAACAAACTAGACCAAGGCAGCTTTAACATTTGTCAAATTTTACCGTATACTGTAATCTAACTTTATTTACCATAATACCTGTGTTTATTTTAATCTTTAAAAAGTGAGTGCCATGAGTAGGATATCATTATCAAAGATAAGAATGACCAACCAAAAAAACTGTCTTGTATAAGAATATTCTAAAAACACTGAGCTGACCTAGAGTAGTGTTTGCAAAGTGACAAATGGACACTACCTTAGAGTCATTTGGGGTTCTCTTCAAAATTACCGATCGCTAGGCTCCAATACAGATCTATGCAAGTCAGAATGTTGGAGTAAAAAACGTTACGCTGAACTGTCAGTAATCAGTCCTCGTAATTTTAAGTCTCATTCCAATTTAAGGAATGTACTCTGCGGTATTAAACAATGAAATTCCCAAGAGTGATTAAAAGGGGTTCTGGTCACCCAATTTCAATGTGGAGGAGGCGGCATTTCCACACCATCCACTGCAAGTGCTCTGGACACCAGCTGAGGGCCCTACAACTCAACTCAGACACTGTCTACTGGACACGGATCAGATTCCACAGCTAAGCGGCTCAGTGCACGACACCTGTCTCCACTTCAGAAGCCAATGGCAAGCCCAGGTTGCTACCTGTACCTCTGAGGGACCGGCTCCAAACTGGAGGTTCCAATGGTTCCCTCCAACTCAGGATGCCAGTCACCAAGTCCAGATTGTTACCGGTGCTTCTGACCAACTGGCTATAAAGCAGAAGTTGTCACGACCTTCTTATATTTGATTACTCAAGGCCATTTACTCACTTGATTACTGTTACAAGATACGAACCAATAGCAGATGTAGAGACAGAGAGGGTGAGGTGCTGAACAAAGGGGCCTCTGCCCTTGTGGGGTTGGCGGCCAGCACCGGGCACTGAAAACGTTCCGGTTCACCCACCGGGAAGCTCTCTGACCCTCTCATCTTTAGGGTTTTAACAGAGGCCTCATTACATAAGCACGACTGATTACATCACTGGAAACTAACTCAGCCTCTCTGACACCCACCTCAACAGCCCAGGTCAGTGGGACTAACAGTGCTACTGCTCTAATCAGCTGGTGAGATCCTCTGGCAAACAGCCCCCATCCTTAGGGGTTTTCCAAAGGTCACCTCACTAACACAAATCCAGGCAAGGTGGAAGGTCTGCTATGAGTGACCGGACCAAATACTAGGACAAAAGATGCCCCCATGAGTCAGGGAACCAGGGATGAAGACCACACGTATATGTGAAATAGACTTTGGGCATCTGACTGACTACATTTGTATTTCTTACACATCACAGCATCGCCAATGCTAGTGGAGAAACATGGAGACCACGTGCCAGAGGAGCTGGCAGAAAAGAGAACGGTAGTTCCTAAACACTCCAGGAGAGACACAAAGGGAAGAAATTCAAGCATTACTCATCAGAATTATTTTAGGAGACCTTGAATTTCAGTCTTTACTACAGTCAACACCAAGAGGATCCTCAGTTGAGATACGCTATATATAATCAGGTGAGAGACTAGAAAACATAGAATTATCTTCTGACACCAGATTAGTCTTTTTTCCAGGGAAAAAATATGATTATCCTGTCATATTTAATCATCCTAATATTTACTATTGATTGATCACTAACCATATGCCACGTATAAGTGTTTCCCCATGGTAGGAAGGCAGAATTTGCCACCAAAATATGTCTCTTGGGTCATTTTCTAAGAAACTGCAGAGGTGGGGGAAACACTATGAAAACCAAGTAGTAGTTACCCTTTTGTAAGAACCATTCACGTTTATACGGGAATCTGCACTGTGAGGCGGCCCCCCTCTCTCTGCCCTCCCTCTCAGTGAGGCTTTGGGTCCTCTGTCGAGTCACTCAGTTCTCCTGGGTCTCTCCCGTGTATATACGTGTCATTAAGTTTTTGTTTGGTTTTCTCCTGTTAAACTACCTCGTGTCAGTTTAATTCTTGGATCAGCGAGAGAAACCTGGAAAGTGTTAAGGCAAGACAAGAAAAATTTAAACATGAACGTTTCTCCAGCCCCTCCGGGCCTCCTCCTTTCCCTTCGCGTGTGCAGTAGCCAGACTTCCTTGGGACAGAACTTCCTTCTTAAATCTTCTAAGGGGCCACCATGACCCACGACCTACTACTCACTTTGCATCTGTAGATTCAGACTGTATACAAGCTTAATACAATAATACATCACTTAGAGTATAACCTTCTGTTTCAAAAGCGTGACCATGCTCTGACGTGTAATAGGTGGGGCAGTCCTCAAAGCGTTCTGAGTTCTGAAGGAATGTCTCTGGGGACAAACTCCAGGTTGGCTCAGATAACATTTCCTGTTTCTTTCTTCAACAGACGTGCTCATCTTCTCACTGACACGCACATCTTACCACCGGCGGACACCTGGAGTCCACCCTGAACCAGTGCTCAGAACCAGCGTGGGCTCACTGGGCCCCACCAGCTCCTGTGTTCTGGCGAGTTCTCCTGATATCTGGGTCTCACGACTTTTAAGTGATGATCTTAAAAATGTTATTCAAGCTGTTTGACCTTATTAAGTCTGAAGGATGACCGTGAATTTCCCAGGCAGGGGACCTAAGGTTTTTGTTAGATTTAAATTTTAAAAACAAGTCACTATATGGTCTGAACCAAACTTCTGCTAGTGAAATGAGAGACCGAATTAATCCCACTCTGAGGAAGAGGGCTCACCCGCTCTTGAGAGCCTAGCGGAAGCGCCTGAGGCCCAGCCCTCACGATGCGCAGCCCTACAAGGTGACCCGCTGCAGCCATTAAGTAAGCACGGCTCTTCCAAGGGTGCATGCTGCAAAGTCCCGTCGTCCTGTGCTCTCGATGCCACAAACTTGGCCTCTGTGAACTGCTGCCAAATCAAATCTCAGAGACAGGGTTTTGGGGGAAGAATGGGGTGAGCCAAAAAGTAAGTTTGGGTTTTCTCCACAACATCTTAGAGAAAAATCTAAATGAACCTCTTGGCCAACCCAACAGAAGAGAATAGCTTTACTGCTTTGTCAGGGAAAAGGGACACAGGAGGCTCCTGCCCCGAAAACTGTGTCTCCCAACAGAAGATTTCATGAGGCCTTTCAGGGCAATGGTTCAAGGGCGGAGGTGCTGGGAAGATCTGGGAGTCTGAGAGCCGGTACTCCACTAATCCGGTCTCAGGTAATCTTTCTTCCTTTAATGTAGCCTCAGGTGTTCTTTCTCTGGTATGAAGAATGCTGAATCTTAAAGATCTTAAAGACATTGTTACTGTGCCCCCTGAGATGAAACCAAGACCCTGCTCCAAGGCTGCACTACTGTTTCTTGGTTGCCCATTCCTTGTCCTTGAATCCATTCCCTTCCGGGATCACTGCGTTAGCAACAGTTCAGAATCTGCCCTTTGGAACTCACAGCACAGGCTGGAGTCAAGAAAGCCTTCCTGCCCGGGAGCCCCACAGAGACCTGTTTCATCCTGAGCACTCTCAGAGGATATACTGTAGGAGGGAAAAACTGAGAAATGGTAAGAATGGAACTGATCCAAGGATAAACAGCACAGGTCTCATCCACAATCCCATCCTTATAGAGCTGTTCAGAGCATACCTCATATCTGAACTCAACTACCAAACTGCTAATGGGAAACTTCGCCTTAAAGACCAAATAACTCCTAGACAGACTGCCATCCATGGGAATACCAGCTGGGTTTATACTTACAAGTGCTTCCTTAATTAGGAAATAAAGAATCCTGCCCTGTAACAGCCAAGATGGGGCTCTTGTTTGGCAGTCCAAACCTGATCTTTGTGCACACAGTTAGAGAGGCCAGCAGAAGGTAAATTCTCACCGTGTCAGTCTGTTGCCTGGAACCCTGCCTGCAAGGCCTACTAGAAACAAGAGTGGTAAGAGTTCTTCTCATTTCTGGAGACCAAATCAAGATGGTGGAGAAGAAGGATGTGTGCGCATCTGCTCCTCCGAGCGCACCGAAATCACAGCTAGCAGCTGAGCAACCATCAACAGGACGACACCGGAACCCACCCAAGAAGGATACCCCACGTCCAAAGACAAAGGGGAAGCCACAGCGAGACAGCAGGAGGGGCCCAATCACGATAAAACCAAATTCCACACTTGCCGGACGGGCGACCTACAGACTGGAGAACAATAATACCAAACAAGTTCGCCCACTCGTGTAAAGATTTGGAGCCCTATGTCGGCTTCCCAGCCTGGGGATCCAGCAAAGGAATGCCCACTACAAACCGGCACTGGCCAAGAGCATTTTCCAGTGAGTGAACAACAACAACGGCATCTGGCATCTGCCTCTGCAGAGGCTGAACCCTGTGCTGCTGCAGCTGCTGACCTTCAACACCCCCTGAATTCAGGGTGGAGAGTGAGGTCCTCTGTGCTCCAGGGAAACTGGTATAACAGGTCTTTAGTTATTTTCAGGAACTTATTTCATGATCCCAAGAGATTCTTATATCTCTTCATACCCAGAAAAGCACTAAATCCCTTTGTGGTGACAACAGCTCCTTATAACTAGCAAAAAACCTTTCGTAAAGTAAGGGCTTGATTGCACTGAACTCCCCTTTCACCAAAATCTTTTCTATTGCCTTTCCTCCACTGCCTCTAACTTTCTCAGAGCTACCTGAGGTGCCGTCTCCGGGCTGTAGTCCTCGTTTTGCCCCAATTACAACTCACCTCAGAAATCTCATGTTGTGCATCTTTTTAGTCAACAGGGACTGGGAATCTCAGGGAATCTGGCTTTGAAGGCCAGCGGGGTTTGATTTCATGACTCCCAAAGGACGCGTGGAAACAGACACTCCACTCTTAGAGGGAACAAACAAAATCTTGCATGCACCAGGACCCAGGGGGAAGGAGACTGAACCAGACCTACCTGCTAGTGTTGGAGGGTCTCTTATGAAGGTGTGAGTCAGCAGTGGCTGCCACAGGGACAGGGGAACTGGCAGCAGCAGTCCTAGGAGGTGCCCCTTGGCAAGTGAGACCTCTTGGAGGTCACCAGTCAGCACAGCATAGAGCTCATCACCTCAGGCTGAACAACTAACAAGAAGGGAGCACAGCCCCAGCCATCAGCAGATACTGGATTAAGATTTTACTGAGCACGACCCTGCCCAGATTTCCCTACCAGTCCCTCCCATCAGCCTCATCCACCAGAGGGCAGACAGAAGAAGCAAGAAGACCTGCAATCCCACAGGTTCCAGACTGAAAACTACAACCACAGAAGTTGACTGAAATGAAAAGGCAGAGGATTAACTCCCAGAAGAAAGAACAAGACAAACCTCCACAAAAAGAACTAAACAAAGTGAGCTAGGCAACCTTCCAGAAAAAGAATTCCAAATAACGACAGTGAAGATGACCCAGGATCTCAGAAAAAGAACGGAGAAGATGCAAGAAATGTTTACCGAACTAAAGAACAGAGATAAACAGTACATTAGAAGGAATCAATAGCAGAATAATTGAGGCAGAAGAACGGATGAGTGACTCGGAAGACAGAATGGTGGAAACCATGCTGCAAAACACAATATTGAAAAAAGAATGAAAAAAAAAAAAGAAGACAGCCTACAAGTCCTCTGGGACAACATTAAACGCAACAATATTCACATTATAGCGGTCATGGGGAAGAGAGAGAGAGAAAGGACCTGAGAAAATATGTGAAGAGACAATAGCTGAAAACTTCCCTAACACGGGAAAGGAAATAGTCAACCAAACTCAGGAAGTGCAGAGAGCTCCAGGAAGATAAATCCAAGGAGGACCACACTAAGACACACAGTAATCAAACTGACAGAAATTAAAGACAAAGATAAAATCTTAGGAGAAACAAGGGAAGAACAACAAATAGCGCACAACGGAACTCTCATAAGGTCTTCAGCTGAGTTCTCAACAGAAACTCCTCAAGCCAGAAGGGAATGGCATGATGTATTTAAAGTGATGAAAGTGAAGAACTGAAAACCATGAATACTCTACCCAGCAAGACTCTTGTTCAGATTTGACAGAGAAATCAAAAGCTTTTCAGACAAGCAAAAGTTAAAGAGAATTCAGCACCACCAAACAACCTTTACAACAAATGCTAAAGGGACTTCTCTAGGCAGGAAACACAAGAGAAGGAAAAGACCTACAAAGAATAAACTCCAAACAATTAAGAAAATGGTAATAGGATCATATAGATCAATAATTACCTTAAATGTAAATGGATTAATGTACCAAAGACAAACACTGTGCTGTGTGTGTGGATGAAAACATATGCATGTATGCACTTCCAGTTACATCACTCTACTTAACTCCTCAGTTCAGTTCAGTCGCTCAGTCGTGTCCGACTCTTTGCGACCCCATGAATCGCAGCATGCCAGGCCTCCCTGTCCACCACCAACTCCCGGAGTTTACCCAAAATCATGTTCATCGAGGCAGTGATGCCATCCACCCATCTCATCCTCTGCTGTCCCCTTCTCCTCCTGCCCTCAATCTTTCCAGCATCAGGGTCTTTTCCAATGAGTCAGCTCTTCGCATCAGGTGGCCAAAGTATTGGAGTTTCAGCTTCAACATCAGTCCTTCCAATGAACACCCAGATCACTTTAGGATGGATTGGTTGGATCTCCTTGCAGTCCAAGGGACTCTCAAGAGTCTTCCCCAACACCACAGTTCAAAAGCATCAATTCTTCTGCGCTCAGCTTTCTTTATAGTCCAACTCTCACATCCATACATGACTACTGGAATAAACCACAGCCTTGACCAAGTTGTAATTATTTTATACAGTTAGGTTAACCATGTTTCCATTATGGCTGGCAATTTTATTTTTTGTGAAAACTGATAAACATCTTTTACTATTGTGATTATATAACTATTACTCATTTTAATACCACTGTATCATGATTGGTCAACAGAAAATACTAGAATTCTGTTTCACTAAAGCTACCATTTAATAGAAAAACCTATAATCACTTTTTAAAATCCAGATGCACATTAGCATTATCTTGGAATTTGTTGAAAAATACAGGTGCCTAGGTGTTGTTTTTCCTCCAAAGCTCTAGGTATCATTCTAATGAGCAGCCCTGTTTACAAACAGCAGGACTATGTGATGATCTTTATTTCTAGCTCTTTCTAGTTTGTTTCCCTTTTTCTATTTCATATTCAGTGCTCCCATTTCATTTAGTTTATATTTTCCAATTTCTCCATCTTTTTTTGTTGCTCTTCTTTCTCAAGCCTTTATCAAGTGTAGCAGAAAAGCTTTCGCATACATATATACATATCTATATATAATAATATAATATATATATACTTTAGAAAACATGAATTTTTGCTAACCCTAATTTATGATATTTTGATTCCACTTGTTTGACGAAGTATGAATAGAATGATAAGAGTTATTATATTCACTCAAAACTTTGATAATAGTTTCACTTATTCTGGCATCTAGTATTACTGCTAAAAGTCTAGAATGATCCACAAATTCTGAACAATTCTCTTTTCATTCTTATTGTTACAAATATTTTCCAATTTTCCTTGTTATGGCTTCTTAGATACATCCATCATTTAAAAGTGGACATCTAATTTCCAAATACATAAGGTTTTTAAAGTATCTTTCATATCAATTTCTCATTTAAATACTTTATTCTCTGCAATCACCCACTATGTTTTTTCAGTCTTTTAACCTTCTCGAGGCTTTCAATGGCTAAGTCAAAGATCTGTCTTGGAAAATGTCACATTGTACTTGAAAACATGTGCGTTATTTTAGAATATATTTTGATATTCATTTCTAACATAATTCCACGTGATAAGAGAACAGACGTTGTATGATTTCAATATCTTTAGACCATGACAATTTTGCACCTTGTTTTATGTCCCTGGATATGTTCCAGTGTCTCCTGGGAACTTGAACAGAATTTGTATAAAACCTGTATAAATCTTAATTATGTTGAATTGGTTCATAGGGCTTTTCAGGTCTACTATATCCTTCTACTTTTCTGTCTATTCATTCTATTAATTTTTGAGAGTTTCACACTGAAATTCCAACCAAAATCTTAGTTTATCTACTTAAAAGATAATTGTAATATAAAGTGGAACTATATGTAACTTTGTTTTGTATTTTCCAAGTCTCCTATAAATGTGTTATCATACTTTCACAATTTAAAAAATAAAAATTTTAAATAAAAGTATTTCTCATTTCTAAAATTAAATTGTAGCAAGAGAAAATATTTGTAGGGCTAGCTCCTTGGTTCCTTTGAATTAAAAAGACTTGAAAGCTGTTAAAGGAGAAGGCAATGGCACCCCACTTCAGTACTCTTGCCTGGAGAATCCCACGGACAGAGAAGCCTGGCAGGCTACAGTCCAGGGGTTTACAAAGAGTCAGACATCACTGAACAACCCAGCATGTGGTCAATTACCCATCCTTACTTCACAAATAAGTCTTCATTTGGCTGTATTTCATTGTGAGGAAGGTAATTTCATAGAGAAAAAAAGATGATCCATCAGTGGATATTAAATTCTAGTTTTGTTAATTGAGGTTTTTTTTTTTTTTAATATTACTGCCTAAGACTCACTTCTTAGATGGCTTCTTGTTATATTACTGTAAAATTGAATTGAATTATTAAAACAACACTCTATGTTTGTTTCTAAAGCCTATCACAATAATCTATTTTTGAATGAAGATCTCACCATGACTTGCAACCAAGGGATTATGCACACTGGAAAAGACATCGACGAAAGACTCTTCACAGCTATGGAGGACAGGGCCCATAGCAGGCCTCCACTCCTGAATGAACTGTAACTCCTGTTTCTGACACTCGACTTTGACTAACTAGGATCAGCACCACCAGACCAGGATGAAAAAACGGCACGTGAAGTAGAGAGCTGACCCAAACTGCCAGACCAGGCCTGCATACTGTTACTGTGACAACTGCTCACACTTTTGCTTATAAACCCAATATATTTCTTCCTTGGGCCCAATCATTTGCAAGTTTCAAAAATCAAGCCAAACAAACCATAGGTTTGTGGACCTATGTCCAATATTCCCAGGTTTCCTTGGTGGATTTCTCCTCTCCAAGGCTCTAACTGGATGGCCCTTATTTTATTTTAGAAGTAACTCTGCTACTGCTGCTACTGCTAAGTCGCTTCAGTCCTGTCCGACTCTGTGCGACCCCATAGACGGCAGCCCACCAAGCTCCGCCATCCCTGGGATTCTCCAGGCAAGAATACTGGAGTGGGTTGCCATTTCCTTCTCTAGTGCATGAAAGGGAAAAGTGAAAGTGAAGTCGCTCAGTCGTGTCTGACTCTCAGCGACCCCATGGACTGTAGCCTACCAGGCTCCTCCGTCCATGGGATTTTCCAGGCAAGAGTACTGGAGTGGGGTGCCATTGCCTTCTCCGAGAAGTAACGCTAGTACTATAGAAACTCCCCATTACTTCTAAGGCCACTACGAGGGATCTTCTTACCTGGCCAATTAATGGCACCTGTTCTGAACCTAGCCATAAACACTGTTTCTCACTAGATGCGAAATATTGGGTAGCTCCTCATGAGCCTAATGGACTTAGAGCACATGTTTATGGCCCCAGCTCTCTCCAGGTTGGTCAGAAAGCTGCACAATTGGTTTCCTCTGGCCTGAAGGTCATCTATGGATAGCCTTCGGAAACAAACCCTCCCAATTTGCCTTTAATGCTTATGTGCTGGGTTTCTATCAGTTTTCCAACAGTAAAGACTATTTAGCCAAGATATTGGTTAACCCATCTTTTAATATATTCGAAGAATCAAATTTCCACTCTGAATGTTCCTCTTCCCAGTTTAGAAAACATACTAGGAAAATGGCTTACTTTAGGAGGATCTTGGCTTAAACATTTACTACTGACACTGTTACTTCTATCGTCAAATTTTCCCCCTATTTTTTGGCCGTGTAGCATGGTAGGCAGGATCCTGGTTTCCTGGCCAGGAATCAAACCCTGCAGTGGAAACTAGTGTACTAACCACTAGACTGTCAGGAAAGTTCTCCTACTGTCAGTTTTGATCACATATACAGTTTTCTATAGATTAATGAACATGCACAATGCACCTGCAAGGCACAACTGGCTGGAGTCCTATCAGACACTGGAACTGACCATTAGTCCTTGCCAGACACCTTACTGGTACAACTCCCCAGAATGAGCTATTAAGACCCAATGCCAAAGGACATGATGGACCTAGGGCACATAAGCAACCGCCCTGGCATCAGGGGACCAAATATTTGATCAACAAATGCTATCAAAAAATTAATGATCAAAGAGGGGAAACTGATGAAATACATTCATATTTTATGACAAGACGAGAAAAATTTAAACATAAAATTTTTTTCTACCCTTTTGAGCCTCCTCCCTTCCTTTAATGTGTGTTGTGCATTTGCATTAATCAGAACTCCTTAGGAAATAACCTCTTCTTCATCTTGTAAGAGGCCACAATGACCCACTTATTTTCTTTGTACATTTAGATCTCGACTGTGTGAACCGCCAATAATATGTCATTTGACGCATAATCTTCTGTCTCAAACACTTATAGAACTATGCTTTGACTTCTCAGAGCTTTCTGAAAGACGGTCTCTTGGATTACAATCCCTAGCGGGCTCAAATAGTATTAGGACAGAGGAATGTTTCTTCTGTATATATGCATTTTCCTATTTCTCAGGTAGGTACCGTTATTCTAATATATAACCAAATCTTAGAAAAATTAAATACCTTACTTATACCTACATAAAGAATCAGCACCAAAGGTCAAATGTGAACCCAAATAAGCCACCTTCCAAACATGTGCTCTTAATACCACATTCTGAGAGGCAACACAAAATGGACTCTTATTTTCCCAATAAGAATCTGGACAAGGCAGAACTCAGTGGGAGGAAAAACACTGGCCTGAGATTCGGAAGCCCAGACTCGAAGACCTGGCACCTTGACTATTGATTAGTTTACCTATCCAGATCTAAGCTTTCCCACTATTTGTGGGAAAATGCCAGGGCTGAACAACATCACTCAGATGCTGCCTTTCTATACTGTGAAAACAAAGTGTTAATGCAGACATGGTATGGCAACCTAAAACAGAATTCAGTTTTACTATGAATTGAGTAAAAGATATACTGCACGTAATATGTCATGTCATTACCAGACTTGACTGGAAAGGTATTATCACACTAATGAGCAAAGAGAGGCTTAAAGTGAGGTAAATTTGTCTACAATCACCTGGCAGTACAATGGAGCTAGGGTTTGAATCAAGTTCTATTTAATAGGCTCTTTCCTCAACTTTGCATTGCCTCCTGAAGTGAATCTTATCTAGACTTTTCATCATCTTTCTAATCCTCAAAAGCCAGACTATCCCTATACCCACTTCATAAGATCAGTCAAGATACTACAGACCAAGGATTAAGTCTTACAGAGGAAAACCAATACTTACTTCTTTTTCCATTTTTAATGAAAGAATTAAGGGAAGGAATGGTCTAACTAGCTTATAAAGAAGGGATCACCGAGTGCCTTTTTTCAAGATACTATCACTCAATCTCAGAGGATGAGATGGTTGGATGGCATCATCGACTCAACGGACATGAGTTTGAGCAAGCTCCGGGAGATGGTGAAGGACAGGGAAGCCTGGCCTGCTGCGGTCCATGGGGGTCGCAAAGAGTCAGACACGCCTGAGCAACTAAACAACCACCACCACTTAATCTATGTACCTCACCACTCAAAACCCAGAATCCAGTGAAAGCCCAGAAACGCACTCGACGTTAGACTACAGCAGGAAAAACCCCATGATCATTTTTATAACCCTCAGCATTATCTCACCAACTGCTTTAGTTCAGAAATCAGTTTGTATGGCCAAGGAATCATAAGATTCTTTCTGGGCTAGCATAGGTATGAAAGGCAGTCTACTTCTTTTGTTTCCTTTCCTTTCATAAAGTATAATATATCTCAACGCAACTGAGTGTCATGCTCTCTAGTGATAAGACAACTGTATTTTAATCCAGTATACATGTACCAAAAGACAGGAAAAAACATTAAGTTACACTGATTTCATTACTTCAAGGATTATGAAGTACTTCATAACATCATTTTATTTAATAATCATGACAACATTCGGTGTTGGCATGTCAGGCAGTGTGCTTTGACTTTCAGGGGAACTGGCTCGTTTGATTTCCATAACAATTCATTAAATCTACATAAGACCTACCAGGTGAGTAAGAATTTCCTTATATAACAGATGGAACCATTTAAACAGTGGGAGCCAGTAATGAAAAAATGGGCAGCTGACTCGATAGCCAGCAAACTCCAGGAAACTGCTTGGATGCCTTGGAGAGGGAGCATTATTCCCATTTCAGAGATAGGGAAAATGGAGAGATTTGGTTTCTTACCCAGTGTCAAGTGAGTAAATAGAAAATTCAGCACTCAGATTTTGAGTTAATGTTCTCACTTAATCCAGTGCATTTCCCATTTCATTATGTCTCGTTAACATTAAAACCTTACCTTTGTTTACAACTTCCCATTTTACAAACAACATCACATTAAAATTGAACAACCCTCGGAAGGACGCACCACTCCCCCACAGGCTGGTGAATTAGATATGACAACTCTAGAGAAGTGGAACGTAAACCATGCCTTGAGATCTTGTTCAAGCCAATTTAAAACTCCAAAACGTAAAAAAGCAAACGTCTTTCAGGTTTAAGAGGCGAGGATCAATTTCAGTCCTAGTAGGTCACCGACTCTGGTCACCTCAGCATATCTCTAACACATGCTGGACCAATCTGTTTTCATGTGTAGGGCAGTTTCTCTTTTACTTCCGAGTTCCCTGTTGGAAGGGATGAGGGACTCAGTCTATCTGGCATGTGGTAGTCACTCAACAAATGACGGAAAACCATCCTGGGTACATAGGTTAGACACTCGAGAACCAACGACTACGGACTGTTAGTCCTGAGGAACGTAACGTGCATCGCCCCAGGCAAGACCATCCACGCCGCACGTCCTCCTCTTGGGTTTCCAACGTAAATGCGGTCTCACTGGGTGACATAAAACTGAAGGGGCCCCAGTACACCAGAGGACACTCACTAGGGAGGGGCGAGAAGCAAGCGGGCCCGGCCCGGCTCACGAGGGGCCGAGGCTCGGGGTGCCAGCTGGGCACCCCGTGGTGGGCACCCCCTCCAGGTCTGGAGAAACGACGCGTCTCTGTCCACCGGCGCCGACGGCGGAGAGTGGCCCCACCGCCCGCACCCTCTGCCGGACCAAAGCGGCCCACTCACCCAGAACACAGGCTCCGTGGGGCCGCCCCCAGGGCCGCCGAGTTTCGATTCCCCAGCGTGTGGAAACGGACCGAGAACAAACCGGGTCGCCAAGGGTCACCGCGGGCTTCCGGTTTCCTCGAAGACACAGCCGCTTCCCTGGCGAACGCAGCTGCTCCGGGGACGCTGCAGGGGGACGCCCATTTCTCCGGCCTCGGCGGTGCTGGGGCCGGCGCGGCCGGCTAGTGGGCTGCGGCCCCGGAGGCTCGGGAAGGAGGGCCGCGCCGAGGCCGGGGAGGACCGGCTGCCCGGCTTCGTCAGCGCCCGCGCGGCCGCCGCGCCGCGCAGGGGAAACGCCGCAAATGGGCCGGCGGGAGGGCGGGCGGCGCGCGGCGGAAACGCGGCCTCCGGTCGTCCACAGCTCGGGGCCGAGGCCGAGCCAGCACACCGGAAGTCGGGCCCGAGGGAGCACCGAGGGCGTTCGCGAAGCCGGGGCCGGGGCGGGGTCGGAGGGGGCGGTGAACTACGTGTCCCGTGAGCGTCCGCGGCGAGGTGGGCGGGGCCGCCGCGGGCCGCGCGTCCCGTGAGCCTCTGCGGCGGGGCGGGCGGGGCGCGGCGACGCGGGCAGCGGAGGCGCTGAGGGGTAAGAGTTCAGCTGCCGTGACCGCGGTTGGGGCCTGGGCCTGCTGCGTCGTGTGTTTCCTTGAGCGTCCGCTTGGGGGTCCCCGAGCGTCGTGTCGGGTGTAGGCTCCGTAGGGTAACCTTTGGGCTTCGGGCGCTCGTCTCGCCCTGGCGCGGACCTAGGAACCTGTAGCAGTGCGCTCCTGTTGAGGCGCCGTTAACACCCCGCCCGGTTTCGGGGCGTTGCTCCGGGTGCCCTAATGGTTGGGCACACGGCTCTTACTAACAGTGAGGAAGCTGTTAACTTCGGGATGTACCCTGCTGCGCCAGGGTTGTTTGTAGAAGATGCACGTATGTGCTCCGTCGCTTAGTCGTGTCCGAGTGTTTGCGACCCCAGGGACGGTAGCCCACCCGACTCCTCTGTCCGTGGAATTTTCCAGGCAAGAATATTGGAGCGGGTTGCCCTTCCCTACTGCGGGGAATTTTGATGACCTAGGGATCGAATAACCTAGGAAACGCTACCTCCGAAGCGTTTATCAACATATACTTGTTACAGAATGGCCATTTTGGACTGAGTTCAACACTCTTGATACAAGACACTTTTTCAAAGGTCTTCTTTACAGGTTGTGGTAAATAAAAACAGATATCCCAAGAGATTCTCCCCCAGCTTTCCCCACCTCCTCCCGTTATCTCACCAAGGTCCTGATGTTCTCCATCAGGAGTTGCCCTTGAAAAAAGTCCCAGAGTGAGGACTAGCTTCAGCGAGGTTCCGTTTTCCCCGGGGGTAGAATGGATTTCAGAACCATATCTGAGCAAAGAATACGGTCCCTGGCACAACTGACTGTGGCTCAGCCTGCTTCTCTCGTTTTTAAACGATCTTGCATCTTTACAGCTGCTTCAAATGTTTTGTTTAATTAGACAGTATGTTAAAACAGTAAAAAATAGTGCTGTTATGTTTTGTTCTTTTTTAATGGGAGGTATATATTTCTAAGCTGTGAAGAGTCGATACTGTTAGAGGAAAGAGAACGTGCGTTTTAAGGAAAATATATAAAGCGTATTTTGGGTTAGTGATTTAAATTTTGTATTATTAAACTCATACCATCCTCGGGATCATGTTTACTGTGTCTCTGCCCTGTGTTGTGTGACTACTGTGTATCTGTGGCTCTTCAGTGTTAGCAGAATGTAATTAAGATGTCAGAATCTATAAGCTGAAATAGCAGTGTCTCTTCATATATCAGCTTCAGTGTCATTTCGTCAGTATTAAAAGCATTTTTCTTCCCTTCCCCCCCATCCATCACGTGTTCATGTCTAGAGCTTTAGGGTAAGGGAATGGTTTCAGTGGCAGAGATTCAAAGCAGATTCAAAAATACTATCAAAAATGAAAAATCTGGTATCTGGGCCTACATAGTCTGTCTTCCCTCTTTCTTCCCATATCTCATCACTCACCCTGCACCGCCGCCCCCCCCGCCCCCCCCCCGCCCAAACCTCCCATCAGAATCAACGTTCATGACTTCTGTTACACTGTGTGTATCTGAGACGGTGTGTATCCCTGAAACAGCAGTCCTCAGACTGGGCGTCACGTAACCCAAATCCTTAACCTTGTAAAGTACATGATGGCTTTCCAAGGGGTTATGTGCTTAGTCACTCAGTGATGTCTGATTCTTTGTGATCCCATGGTTGTAGCTCGCCAGGCTCCTCTGTCCATGGGGATTCTCCAGGCAAGAATACTGGAGTGGTTGCCATGTCCTCCTTCAGAGGATCTTCCCAACCCAGGGATCGAACCCATGTCTCCTGCATTGCAGGCAGAGTCTTTACCGTCTGAGCCACCAAGGAAGCCCAGATGATAGCTAAAGGGTATTAATTTTCAGGTTGTTAAATTGCATGTTTCTTCCCGAATATTGATTTACCTCCGACTGTGCCTGAACTCGGACACCTCTCCTCTTTCCTCTTCGGTAACTGTCCCTCTCCCACTCGACTTTCAGTTCAGTTCAGTTCAGTCACTCTACTTTAAACTGACCTAAATCTGTTTAGAAAGTAAACGATTCTAATACCTAGATAGCTAATTGTTTCCTATGAATAGTAATTTCCAGTGGTTTTCAAAAATGTTACAGGACACAGTTGTCTGCAGATTAAGAATAATTTTATGGGATACTCCTATGTGATTTTTGGTACATAGCTTAGTAGTTCAGAAGAATGATTATTGATATAACCAGGAATCCTTCTGCTCCTAAATATTTGGAATGGAAGAATACAAAATGTAAGACTAGGATCAGCTTGAACCCTGTTTCTATTTAGCAACAAATAATATGATTCTGAAATGAATGACTTAATTGGAGGGAGGAGGAGCTATCCAATTCTAAATGAGATGCATTTCCAATAAAAGCTGACTTAGGATATTTTATAATGATCATAATTTGAACTGTTTCTCATTTGATAAGTACTGCTCTAGTAAGTTAATATAACAATACTGATGACAGTTCTTAAATTTATGTTCTCAGGAATTTTTAAATATACTGTTTTATGTAGGGAAATATGACTAAAGTATTTAGAAGCACTGAAATGTGTTGGGATAAGCTTATGTTGGGGAAGTGATACAAAAATATGAATTCAAGGAGAAAAGGAACAAGATCAATTTCCTAACTATAGAAGGAGATCTTGTTCATGTGCTTTTCAAATGAATGGGTTGATAGTAGATATCAAATTATTATGGCAATTACATTCCATTTATTAAAAAAGATATATTCTTCTGTCTCTAGCAGCTAGCCTTGTCCTGAACAATGTATACTTCATAATAACTTTTTGACCTGAAGTGCTTTATAGTCAGGAGGAATTAGCTTCTGACAGCTTTCATTTAAAAAAAATAAACATGAATGTCATAATTATAAATGCAATGACTTTTTCTTGGAAACATATGTAGGTGAAGAAAAATTTAATAATCTTAGGAAGTTTTTGATGTGAGGAGTAGGGAGAAGAAATACGAGAAGAGCTGACCGAAGAACAGCAGCAGAGGCCGCAGGCTGGGGTTGGTAGATTGTACAGAGAAGGAAAAAAGATCCAGTAGGGGGAATTCTGTACTTATTAAATGAAGTAAGAGCAACCCTTCTCTGAAGCTTGAGACTTAGACTCTTACTATCTGATATATGAATTCATTAGTTTATTCAATACTTGGTGTTAGTCGCTCAGTCATATCCGACTCTTTGTGACCCCATGGGCTATAGCCCTCCAGGCTCCTCTGTCCCTGGAATTCTCCAGGCAGGAATACTGGAGTGATCCCTTTCTCCAGGGGATCTTCCTGACCCAGGGATTGAACCTGGTCTTCTGCATTGTAGGCAGATTTTTGGAGGCAAGTTCTTTATCATCTGAGCCACCAGGGAAGCCCATTCAATACTTAACAAATATTTACCCAGAGCATGATGCTGTGTGTCATTGTTTTAGGCACTGAGATGAAACAGGCTAAGTAGCTTTTTAGTTTATCACAGAGAAATCAGTCACATAGACAAGACCTATCAGAAATTTAACATGATAAGAAATTCCCTCCCATTGAGTTTTGTCATGACAGTTTCTGTAAGCGTCTATGAAGAAAATAAACTTCTTTCCCCTATTTAAAATGGGAAGAGAGGAAGAAATAATTCTGTTTTGTGACTTTCACATATACACTATGAAAACCAGGAAGATAAAGTGAGTTTTTCAGAGGAAAGACATTTTTATAAAACTACCAAATAAACAACAGAGAAAGGATGACATTAAGCTTCAGTAAGATCTATAGAAAGATATTAAACTAGATTTTTCAAATAGATTATGTAGCGAAAGAGAGGGAAAATTTCCAAACCCATTTCACAATCCATGATATAAAAGTGAAATCATTGATTTTTTTAATAGTTGCAAAATTAAGAACACAGTTTCTACTGTAGATTTTTCAGGTGTCTATGAATAGTTGATTATTAAAAGTCCGAAAACAAAATGATGGGTGTTTTTTTTTCATTCACTTGTACTTTGTCATTTTCTCTTGAGAGTCATTTTATGTCATTCCCTTTGACTTTTATAGCTCCTTCCCTCTCATCCTATAGTCAGTCTGTTCCACTGATTTTCCCCTTTAGCTAATCTTTTGGATCTGTTTCATAGTCTCTACTGTGCCACAGTTTCCCATTAGTTTCTTCTTTCTTTCTTTTTAGCTTCCAGATCATTCTTTATAGGATAGCTAAATGATCTTTTAAAAATGTAAATCTTACCATTACTTTTCTCCTCTTAAACTCCTGAAATGACTCCTTTGCATGTTTTAAAAGTCCATTTGTAATCAACCCAGCCTGTTTTACCACCAACTTCTATAAGCACTGCCAGCTCAGACATTAAAATTGGATACCTTTACTCCTTTATAAAGTTTTCATTCAGTTGACCCTGATTATAATTTTAGAATGTTTACTTTCTTGATCATCATTTGCCATTTTTTTGTAAATTTAATAATTCCCAGATGGGAACTCCAGAAAAATTCTTCAACATTAGTTTGAGAATTATGGTTCTACTTTTTACTTGTCCTAATAGGATATCACGTTTAAAAGAGGAACCTGTATCTTCAGATAATGGATTTCAGCCTCAGAACATACAAAGCAAAACTGGACAGACCTAGGAGACACGCCCCCAGTACTGGAAGATGCTTCCATTTAACGTGCTTCCCTCACTAGCAATAAAAAATACATTAAGGAAATAGACAATAGGAATAAAATTATTAGCATCACACTTATTAGGATGGCTATTATCAGAAATAAAACCAAAATGGAAAATATTCCTCTTAAAATTAATATGGGATCCCAAGGGACCTTAAATAGCCAAAACAATCTTGAGAAAGAACAAAGTTATTTGCTGACCTCAAAACGTATTACAAAGCTGTAGAATTAAAACATTATGGTACTGGCATCAAGACATACATATAGCCCTGTGGAATAGAATAAAGGGCACAAAAAAATCCTCACATATATGGCCAAATGATTTCCAACAAATATGCCAAGACTCTCCAGTGGGAATAGGGCAGTCTTTTCAACAAATATTGTTGGGAAGACTGAATATCCATATACAAAATAGTGAAGTTGGACCGTATCTGACACCATAACAATTAAATCAAAATGGATCAAAGGCCCAAATTTAACAGCTAAAACTAAAACACTCTTAGAAGAAAAATAGGGAAGAGCTTCGTGGTACTAGATTTGGCAGTTTCTTGGATGTGACACCAAAAACATAGGCAACAAAACGAAAAATAGGTAAAGTTCTCTAAATCAGTCGCTAATAAAATATTTTAAAAAATCATTGTCTAGTGACTCCAATATTGACTATTGTGGTCTTTACTTTGAATTTCATTAGAATTGTCTGCATTCATAATTGAAGAGTAAATAAAGAATATAATTTTAACTTCAAAACTAAAATCATGCCTAAGCTTAAATAGTGTAGACATTTAATGATGGGGGAAATGTTCAGAATATATTGTTAAGAAAGCAAATTGTTGAGTTCCGCTTGAGATTACAGATTGACTTATTTATATTTTTTCCTTCCATTAAGATTAGAATTAAAGAGTAAAAACTACGCACATTACAGAAAGAGTTGGGGAGACATCAGAGGACAGAAAATTTCAACAAATATTCTGAGAAACTTGGTTTGAATCTGTCATGAATTGAAGTGGAGCCCAGGAAGCTTTAGCACAGAATATACTGGACAAGAGACCCCAGTGGAGCTAGGAATCAGTCTTCCCTGAAAGATCATGATGAGGCTCTGAAGGCCCTAAATGAAAGACAGAGGATGAATATGACATTTTTGGAAGTTTTTCGTGAAGCTTCTTTGCTTCCTTATCCTTCCTATTTCATCATGCACAAAGGCAGTCTGTCCAGGCTTTCCTCTCAGGACAAAGAAGGAGAAGGACCCACTCCAAAGAAATTGAAAAGAAAATTAGAGAAAGTGGGGAAAACCTTTGTTTGTTTCTTCCCAGAATAAGAATTTCAACTTATTCCTGTTCTCAGTGTTTCATGCTTACTTTGCAATTTTAGATGTGATATGTATAGA
Source organism: Giraffa tippelskirchi (assembly GCF_054371585.1). Lineage (NCBI taxonomy): Eukaryota > Metazoa > Chordata > Mammalia > Artiodactyla > Giraffidae > Giraffa > Giraffa tippelskirchi. Next base: position 2,790,369 of record NC_137283.1, read on the forward strand.
AGCATATTCTTAGTTTTGCATTATGCAATTTAAATTTAACTCCACATTCTCACTTAAAAACTCTTTGTTGATGGATTTCTTAGTATTTGCATAGTGACTTTTGAAACATTATTTATATAGTTACTCGCTAGAACCCTGGGCTTCCCTTGTGTCTCTGCTGGTAAAGAATCCACCTGCAATGTGGGAGACCTGGGTTCGATCCCTGGGTTGGGAAAATCCCCTGGAGAAGGAAAAGGCTACCCACTCCAGTTTTCTGGCCTGGAGAATTCCAATTTCCAATTTGAAATTCCTGTAAATTCCAATTTATATTGGAGAGAAGATTAAGATTAAATGCATTTTAAAGTCTGGTAGTGGTTTAGTCACTAAGTCATGTCTGACACTTGAGACTCCATGGACCCTAGCCTGCTGGGCTCCTCTGTCCGTGGAATTCTCCAGGCAAGAATACTGGAGTAGGTTGCCATTTCCTTCTCCAGGGGTTCTACCTGACCCAGGAATCGAACCCAGGTCTCCTGCATTGCAGGCAGATTCTTTACCGACTAAGCTATGAGGGAACCCTGGCATTTTAAAGTCTGTATGCAAACTCAAGAATCATTTATTAAGTTGAGTGCTTGAGAAAAATCATGAACGAAAGACAAAATAAGAGTGTTCTCATTCTGCATTGGTTTCTGCATATTTTAATTTTCTTGTCTAACTATAAATATTACTCATTTAAAAGCAGTCTAGAAAGAAAGTCAAACATTATATTTAATGTACTAACTCTGAAATGTGTCTTTTCATATGCTATTTCATTTCATCATTAAAACCATCCTATGAATTCAGTATTATAATTGTCAGTATGTAAAAATGATAAAATGATAGGCAAATTATTTAACTGACTTGCCTTAATTTAAAAATCTCATATGAAATGGAGTCAGAATTTAAATCCAGAGCTACAAATGACATTCAGCTGATACACACAGCCATCCTAGGTTTTAAATAATTTGAATATCAGTACTGTCAAGGACAGACCTAACTCTAAAGTTCATGATATTTTCTTTATTTTATAATATAAATATTCTTTCAGTGCTTCTTTTTGGTAAATATTCTTTTAAATGCTGGGGATACAATGGTTAACAAGATAGACTGACTTGCCACTGGATTTTCCTTGTCTTGTAGAGCACTTCATTTAATGAACTGTAATACAGTGTGTTAAGTCGCATGGAGAAGGGTAGAGACTCCTAGGGGCACATAATCGTGGCCTAAGTCTATTTAATAATTTTTCAGATTGGCTTAAAATCACCTCTTTGCAGTATCCGGACACCACCTACCTGAAAGGTGTGCCCTGCATGCTTCCAAATCATTCTGTATTGGCTTCATGATAGTACTTACGTTACTTGAAGGGAGGAGAATCTTGTTTTTCCTTTAGCATTATGGCTGGCTCATAGCAAATCCTCAAGAAGAAGTATTTTAGAAGAAAATAGAATTGAGGTCTGAAATGGCAGCAAGGAAGTAAGAGAGCAGTTTTGGATAAGCTTTTAGGTATTGAGGTGAGAAATGGCAAAGATAATCCTTGTAAAGTAAGAGGAAAGTTTATCTTTTGAGAATGAAGAGATTGGTCTGAGATTGAGAAAAGTTTAGAATAATCACTAAAGAATTGCAAGAGGAAAGAGATAATACGTAAAATGGATAGCCTTAAAGGTGTACTGAGGGCTCATCTGAGACTGGAGTCTGAATTTGTAGTGTTACCAATATGCATGACTATGTAATTTCCCCCAAGAAATTACCTCCTCCAACATAATATATATCACTATCATATCATCCTGTGTTGCTCTTTAGCACTTATCATTATCTGACATTGTTTATTTATTGGCTTGCTTTTATATACTGTCTGTGTCCCCTCTTACTGGAATGTTAACTCACGTATGCTGTATTTGTTTTGATTCACTGGTGTTTCCCTAGCATCTAGAACTTTTGTGCAACATGTAACATGTCCACAGTAAATATCTGGTTTAAAAAAAAAATGAATGAGTGAAGGAACAAATTAATACATAGTTTGAAATATTGTCCATATTGCTATGTTGAAATAAAACTAGATTTTTTTCCCCAAAGCAATATGTTTTTGTAGGTTAAGGGGAATTTTCTTGAACTTGGAATATTGCTTGACAGTTCTTACGTATATTATAATTACTTTCCTAAGGATTAAAATTATTGAACTCTTTATATCTTCATTTGCTAAGGTTACTCTAAAATTAGCTATTGGGAATTCCCTGGCAGTCCAGTGTTTGGGACTCCGCACGTTCACTGCCAGAGGCATGGGTTTGATCCCAGGTCAGGGAACTAAGATCCTGCATGACCATGGTGGGACCAAAAACATTAATATTTAAAATAAAATAAAATTAGCCATTTTTGGAATATTACCTGATACATTTTTGCAGTTCTAAAATTTACAAGTCTATAAAACATTTTTACAATTTAATATTTGCAACAAGAAGTTACAACCTAGCAAAAACTGAGATTTAGGTACACGAGTGTTTAAATAAAGAGACAGTGCAGATTGAAATCATTTTTATTGAAAAGTTATACTGTTTAGTGGTTTATTTGAAAACTTGTTTTCATATTTTAAAAGTTCAGAGCTTTCAATAACAATTTTAATCAAAAGTCTGTTATTATGAACAAAATATACAGAAAAATAGTATTAAAGCTTATAAATTAATATTATTCAAAATTTTCTGTAGTCACCATTTTGATATATGTGGATCTGATACTAAGTATGCTTTTTAAAGAAACATTTATCTCAAGAATAGATGCTGTTATGTTGCTAAAGTATCTTTGAGAAATAACTTGTAAATGTTAATTTTGTCCTTTTACATTTATGTTAGCCCTGAATAGACCACTGAATGGATACTTGTTTACAGTATGAGAGCTGAAGCAAGAAGTCAGTGTTACCTTGCAAAAGCCCAGCAAATATTGATATCGGAGGTTACAAATGATTTATAGTAGACAGAATTGCAAATATGGTATCTGCAAGTAATGAGATTGACCTATATAGTTATATGAAACTATAATTTTAAAACTTCCATTAAAAATGTTTGGAAGATAGAGGAAAAAACAGTTCATATTCTTATTACCATAAGATTTTTATTTTCTGTATTTTCTTCCAGTTTTTGTCTCTGGTATATGTGTCTTCAAATATTGCATGGATACCTACTCTTCTTCTCTTTTACCCAGTTTACCTCTGCAAATCCTCTTCCTCCACTGTCTTTTGTCCGGAGCAGTCTCTACCCCTTGCTCCAGTGGTACGTACGTGACCTCTGCTTACACATTGGCACATGCTATTCACCAGCTATGGTCACCGACACTGAGAGAGACACATGCCCACTTAGAGTCCGTGTGATGGCATGAGGGTTTCGTGGGCTTCTGGGGAGGGCACACATGCTCTTTCACTCTGGCCTTGAACTTGCTGCCATCTTCCTTCACATGGAACCTAATGCTTAACCTAATGCAGAAGCAGGCAAAGTAGAGAGACTAAGGGAAAACAAATCCTGATGAAATTAGTTAATCCTAAATTTATTCATTTTTATAAGAATTGTATGTATTTAAAATGTATAATAAGATGTTTTTTATGTACAATATTAACACATTGTGAAATGATTACTACAGTCACATTTATCAACATATCCATCATTTCCCATAGTTGCTATATGTGTGTGGTGAGAACACTTAAGATTTACTCTCCTAAAAGACAAATATTTTATATTATCACTTATATGCAGAATCTAAAAAAATAAAACAAATGAATTAATATAACAAAACAGAAGCAAACTCACAGATACAGAGAACAAACTAATGGTTACTAGTGGGGAGAAGGATCGGGGAGGAGCAAGATAGGCATATTAGATTAACAAGTACAAACTGCTATTTATAAAATAAGCTGCAAGGATATATTGCAAAGCACTGGGAATACAGCCAATATTTTATAATAACTCGAAGTGGAGTATATAAAAATATTAAATCACTATGTTGTACACCTGAAACTAATATTGTAAAGCAACTGTAATTTAATAAAAGTAAAATTAAAATATAGGAGGATTAAAAAGACAAAAAGAATTCTGTGTAAATTAAAAAAAATATTTACCTTCTATCTTGTATTTGGAGATTGCCAACAGGGCTTCTATCTTTGTTTTTTTAAAAAAAGGTTTACTGTCTTATCAGATTTCAGCAGCAGTATTATTAACTGTAGTCACCACCTGTACCGTAGGTCTCTGAACTTAGTCATCCTGCATTATTGAAACTTTGGGCTGTTTGAGGAACTTAACCACATTTCCTCTCCCCACCCCCACCTCTGGTAACCACAATTCTCTCTGCTTCTGATTTTGACTATTTTCAGACTCAGCAAGATCATATGGTATTTTTCTTTCTATACCTGACTTATTTCATTCAGCCCAGTGCCTTTCTAGGTTCACCTATGTTGTCACATAGGACAGGATTTCCTTTATTTTTTAAGGCTGAATAATTATATATATATATATGTATATATATATATCACTATTTCTTTATCAATTCATCAATCAGTAGACATCTAGGTTGTTTTCTGTTTCTTGGTTATTGTGAATAATGCTGCAATGGACATGAGAGTGCAGATAGCGCAATGTTTTTATTTCCTTTGGATATATATCTAGAAGTGGGATTGTTGGAGTTTTTGAAGAACCTTCATAATGTTTTCCACAATGGCTAGACCAGTGTACATGTCCACTGCCAGTGTACAAGGATCACCTTTTCCTCCATCCTTGTCAATGCTTGATTTGCATTTCCCTGATGGTTAATGACATGCAGCATTTTTTCATACACTTGCTGGCTGTATGTCTTCTTTGAAAAAATGTCTGTTTGGTCCTTTGCCCATTTCTTGATTGGATTGGTTGTTTCTTTTGAGTTGTAGGGATTCCTTATATATTTTGGATATTAGCCCCTTATCAGATATATGGTTTATGAATATTTTCTCTTCTTCAGGGTGCCTTTTCACTCTGTTTCCTTTGCTATGCAGAGCTTTTTTATTTGATGCATTTCTACTTGTCTGTTTTTGCTTTTATTGCGTGTGTTTTTGGTATCATATCCATGAAATCGTTCCCAAGACCAGTGTCATGAAGCTTTCCCCCTGTTTCCTTCTAGTATCAGGGGTTACATTTTACGCCTTTAATCCATTTGAGTTAATTTTTGTGTATTTTGTAAGATAATTGATATCGAGTTTCCAAGCCTGGCTTATTGAAGAGAGTGTCCTTTCCTCATTATCTGTTCTTGATGCCCTTGTTGAAGATTAGTTGACCATATATTTGTGGATGTATTTCTCTGTTCTGTTCAGTTCAGTTCGTCTGTATTTCTTCAATCAAACAGCATAATCTTTTGGTTACTGTAATATTGCTTTGCAATATTGTAATATATTTTTGAAATCAGACACTGTGATGCCTTCACCTTGTTCTTTCTCAAGATTACTTTCTCTGTTTGGGATCTTTTGTGGTTCCATAGGAATTTTATAATTTTTTCCCTGTTTTTGTGAAAAATGCTGTAGGGATTTGATAGCGATTGCATTCAATCTATAGCTCACTTTGCATACTATGGACATTTTAACAATATTGTTTCAATCCGTGAACACTGAATATCTTTTCATTTACTTGTATCATCTTCAGTTTCTTTCATCAGTGGTTTTTAAAATTTTTTCTATTCATTTATTCATTTAGCTGTTTTGGTTTTTAGTTGGGATATTTGATCTTTATTTCAACATCCAGCATCTTTTAGTTGTGTCGCGTGGGATCTAGTTCCCTGACCAGGGATCATACCTGGGCCCGCTACATTGGGAGCACAGAATCTTAGCCACTGGACCCCAGGGAAGTCCCTGCATCAGGGTTTTATAGTTTTCGTTTAACCAATCTTTCACCTACTTGGTTAGATTTATCTGTAAGTATTTTATTATTTTTGGTGCTATTATAAATGAGATTGTTTTCTTGATTTCATTTTTGGGTAGTTCATTGTTGGTGTAAAGAAATGCCGCATATTTTGCTGTGTTGATTTAGTTCTGAATTTAGCTGGGCCTCATGTCAGACATACTTCTCTCTTTTGACATATGAAGCAATAGTTTCTTCTTTTTTCTTTCCTTTTTAATTTTGATTTTTTGTCTTAAGCCGTCACTTGCAACAAAATGAATTGTAGTGGATACAGTGTAGTTTCAGTCAGCTTCATATGCATTTATAATATTGCTTTTAATCTTGTAATGTTTTATTTGGATATATAAATATAAAATTCACACTTTAAAAAATATATATCAATCTCATTTACTCCAACAGTCATCAAAGGTAGGACTTTTTTTTTTTTCCTTCGGTATTTTGGCCACACAACATGGCTTGTGGGATCTTTGTAAACTTGGGCCACAGCAGTGAAAGCACCAAGTCCTAACCAGCACCACCAGGGATTTCCTTGCTGTCGTTCAGTCACTCAGTCATGTCCTACTCTTTGCGACCCCCATTCTTCACCATCTCCCGCAGCTTGCTCAAACTCATGTCCTTTGAGTCGGTGATGCCGTCCAACCATCTCATACTCTGTCATTCCTTTCTCTTCCTACCTTCAATCTTTCCCAGCATCAGGGTCTTTTCTAAATGAGTCAGCTCTTCGCATCAGATGGCCAAAGTATTGAAGCTTCAGCTTCAGCATCAGTCCTTCCAATGAATATTCAGGGTTGATTTCCTTTAGGATTGACTGGTTTGATCTCCTTGCAGTCCAAGGGACTCTCAAGAGTCTCCAGCACCACAGTTTGAAAGCATCAATTCTTCAGCACTCAGCCTTCTTTGTGGTTCAACTCTCACATCCATACATGACTACTGGAAAAACCATAGCTTTGACTGTACTGACCTTTGTTGTCAAAGTGATGTCTCTGCTTTTTAATACACTGTCTAGGTTGGTCATAGCTTTTCTTCCAAGCAACAAGCATCTTTTAATTTCATGGCTGAAGTTACCATCTGCAGCGATTCCCTACACACTTTAATATATTTGTTAATAATTTGCATTTTTTTAAAAATGTAAATGTATCAACTTCAAGTATATCATAAGTCTCTATGTTTTTTTAAAAAAATGTTTACTTTTTTATTTGACTTCGCTGTGTCTTAGTTGTGGCATGCAGGATCTTCAGTCTTTGTTGCAGCATGCAAGATCTTTTTGTTGTAGCATGCACACTCTTTAGTTGTGGCATGTAGGATCTAGTACCCTGACCAGGGATTGAATCCAGGTCCCCTTCTGTGGGAGTGTGGAGCCTTAGCCATTGGACCACCAGAGAAGTCCCTTGATCTTTTAGACTCTTGCTGCTAAGTCGCTTCAGTCGTGTCCGACTCTGTGCGGCCCCATAGACGGCAGCCCACCAGGCTCCGCCATCCCTGGGATTCTCCAGGCAAGAACACTGGAGTGGGTTGCCATTTCCCTCTTACTGCAATATAAATCTTTTTACAACATTTCCATTTCATTTTTCAGAGTTCATTTGCCTATCAGAATGCTCAGTGTTTGAAAATGCAAGACAACTGTCTCTTAAAAATTTTTTTTCTTCTAAAATATATCTAGTCAAACTACAAGCAAATGCTTTTGTTGACATGTTTGTGCTGCTCTCTGTTTTCTGGAATTCAGCAACTTTTACTTTAGTAATGTCAGGATAAAAGTTGTGAGCCTTTTTTATGTGTCACATTTTCTTTTTGGCTTACCAAAGATAGTTTATATTAAAAAATTAGTTATTAATTATTGCAGTTCATTATACAATAGTAGGCTATTGCTACTATAGACTTTGAAATAATTGGTGTCTCATTTTAAGAATTTAAGAACAAGTTATAGTTTTGAACATAGAGACTATTCATTTCTTATAGAACAATATTTAGAGTAATTTTAAATTTAGTAACACTAATTATGGCCATGAGTAATTAGAATACCAGTTAAATCATACCTAAAATTGTAAAGAAGTATTTTAAAACTGCATGTTGTGTTGTATTCTTGTTTTATGTATTAATCTTCCTATTCCTGTTAACTTATTCACCATATCTTATGAACATATTAACAAGACATATATTCTAACAATATATTGGTTATGACGTTAAATATTTAAAGTTAAGACTCACAAACATTAAATAGCCACATTACTAGCAAAGTTTCAGTTCAGTTCAGTCACTCAGTCGTGTCTGACTCCTTGCGACCCCATGGACTGCAGCATGCCAGGCCTCCCTGTCCATCACCAACTAGTAAGGTTTAGTCCACTGTAATTTTTTATTAGTCAAAACTATTTTAAAATTTGTATCTTTAATGCCAAGTTTCTATAATTGTATAAAATACTTGATAAATATATTTCAAGTATATTCTGCATATAAGAGCAGAAGACTCCATGATAGCTTGACATTGTGATCACATTATCCAGAATATTGAAAAATATAACTTGGAAAGTATAATTTAAGGCAGATGAACAGTTCCATTTTCATCACAAGAGGCTTAAATTTGGAGACAGTAGGTTTGTTCTGATATATCTTCACATTAACCTAGCCTATGAGCTAAGCCTAAGTCTTTGTGTATGTTTGTTTATGTGCTTGTGATTGATCCTAAATGAAAACAATAATTGAATTGATGGAAATATTTCCTCATTAGGGACATTAGCTAAGGTGAGGAGGCAGAAGAGTATGTTTTCAAGAGAGAAATTGTCTAGGTGAACAGGAAAGTATACTTAAAGGGAACTATGGTAGAATTATGGAGAAGTATTGAGTATCCTTTTAAAGTTTGTAATCACAGAATTTAAAATCAAATCTGTCAACTCTGATACCAAAATCAGACATGAAAAGAATAGACCATTATTTCTTATAAATGTAGAGACAAAAATCCTTCACAAAATACTAGCAAACCAAGTCCAGCAACATATAAAAAATACTACACGTGATGATTAAAGAAGTTGTCTCAGGAATTTAAAGTTAGCTTAACATCTGAAAATTAATTAGTGTAGTATACCATATCAGTAAAAGAAAACCACATGATCATCTCAATAGATGCAGAAAAAGCATTTAACAAAATCCAACACATTTTTCCTGATTTAAAAACAAATTTCAACAAACTAGGAATAGAAAGGAACTTCCTCAATCAGAAAGGGCATCTACACAAAACTCATAGACAACACCACACTTCATGATGAAAGAATACGGGTGTTGCCCCTGAAATAAAGAACAAAGCAAGATGCTCACTCCCCAGTTGTATTCTACCTTATATCCAAGGTTCTAACCAGGGCAGTTAGGCAAGAAAATGAAATTAAAAGCATCCAGGTTGTAAAGGGAAAGGTAAAATTTTCTATGTTTGTAGATGATTTGGTAAATAGAAAATCCTAAGGAATCCAGTAAAAAACTATTAGAACTAATAAGCCAGTGCAACAGGGTGTCAGATAGAGGATCAATATACAAGTGTATATCTGTACACTAGCAATCAGCAATCCAAATGTGAAATTAAGAAAATTCTATTTACAATAGTATGAAAAGAATATAATACTTAGGAATAATTTCTACAAGAAGTGCAGAGCTTATATTCTACAAATTATAAAACATTGTTGAGGAAGACCTAAATAAATGAAAGAGTTCTCATGTTCATGGATTGGATTACTTGATATTGTTAAGATGACAATATTCCCTCAATTGATCTAGAGATACAATGCAATCTCTGTCAAACCTTCCATTGACTTCTTTGTAGAAATTGGCAAGCTTCCAGACTTCATATGGAAGTTGAAGGGACTCAGAAGAGCCAGACAACCTTGAAAAAGAGCAAAGGTGGAGGACTCACACTTACAGTTTCAAAACTTACTAGAAAATTACAGTAATCAGGACAGTTCTGTTCCACAATGCATTCTTCTGTTCATATGGTACTCTCATAGTATATTCTTATGTTAGTACCGTAAGAATGGAATACATCAGTGGAATAGAATGGTGTGTCCAGAAATAAACCCTTAGAGTTAATTGATTTTCAGCAAAGATGCCAAGATAGTTTAATGGGAAAACAGTCTTCAACAAATGTTATACTGGGACAGCTGGATAGCCACATGCAGAGAATCAAGTTGAACGTCTTTGTAATATTTTAAAAGATTAAATTAAAATGGATCATAGGGCTTAAATATAAAAGGTAAAATATTAAATTCTTAGAAGAAAATACAGGAGTAAATTTTCCTGACTTTGACTTGGGCAAAACCTTCCTATGTTGACTTCAAAATCATAGGTAACAAAAGAAAAAACAGAAAAATTGACTTCCATCAAATTTAAAAACTCTTGTGCTGCTATCAAGAACGTGAAAAGACAACATACAGAATGAGAGAAAATATTTTCAATATTTTTGAAAAGACACTGGTAATGGTCTTGTATCTAAAATGTATCTTAAAAATTAATAATAAAAGACAAGTAACCCAATTTTAAACATTGGCAGAGGAGATTTCTCTAAAGGTGATATAGCAATGGCCAAAAAGACACATGTAGATATTCAACATTAGCTATAAGAAAAACAAATCAAAACTGAAATGAGAAAACACTTCCCACCTTCTAGAATGGCTGTAATAAAAAAGATAGCAAGTGTTAGTGAGGACGTGAAGTGGGAGCCCTCATACAGTCACTGCTGGGAATGTGAAATGGTGCAGCCACTCAAGAAGACACTTGGACAGCTCCTCAGAATGTTCAGCATAGAGTCAGCCTATGACCAGGCTGTGAAAGTGCTGCACCCAATACGCCAGCAAATCTGGAAAACTCAGCAGCGGCCACAGGACTGGAAAAGATCAGTTTTCATTCCAATCCCAAAGAAAGGCAATGCCAAAGAATGTTCAAATTACTGTACAGTTGCACTCATTTCACATGCTAGCAAGGTTATGCTCAAAATCTGTCAAGCTAGGCTTCAGCAGTACATGAATCAAGAATTTCCAGATGTACAACCTGGATTTAGAAAAGGTAGAGGAACCAGAGATCAAATTGCCAACTTCACTGGATCATAGAGAAAGCAAAGAATTCCAGAAAAACATCTACTTTTGCTTCACTGACTATGCTAAAGCCTTTGACTGTGTGGATCACAACAAACTGTGGAAAATTCTTAAAGAGATGGGAATACCAGATCACCTGACCTGCCTCTTGAGAAACCTGTATGCAGGTCAGGAAGCAACAGTTAGAACTGGACATGGAACAACAGACTGGTTCCAAATTGGGAATGGAGTACATCAAGGCTGTATATTGTCACCCTGCTATTTAACTTACGTGCAGAGTACATAATGTGAAATGCTGGGCTGGATGAACCACAAGCTGGAATCAAGATTGTCAAGAGAAATATCAACAACCTCAGATATGCAAATGATACTACTTTAATGGCAGAAAGTGAAGAGGAACTAAAGAGCCTCTTGATGACAGTGAAAGAGGAGAGTGAAAAAGCTAGCTTAAAACTAGACATTCAAAAAACTAAATCATGGCATCTGGTCCCATCACTTCATGGCAAGCAGATGGGGAAAAAGTAGAAACAGTGGCAGATTATATTTTCTTGGGCTCCATAATCACCACGGACAGTGACTGCAGCCATGAAATTAAAAGATGCTTGCTTCTTGGAAGAAAAGCTATGAAAAACCTAGGCAGAGTATTAAAAAGCAGAGACATCACTGTACTGACAGAGGCCTGCATAGTCAAAGCCATGGTTTTTCCAGTATTCATGTATAGATGTGAGAGTTGGACCATAGGAAGACTGAGTGCTGAAGAATTGACGCTTTTGAATTGTGCTGGAGAAGACTCCTGAGAGTCCCTTGGGCATTAAGGAGATCAAATCAATCAATCCTAAAGTATATCAACCCTGAATATTCATTAGAAGGACTGACGCTGAAGCTGAAGCTCCAATCCTTTGGCCACCTGATGTGAAGAGCAGATTCACTGGAGAAGCCCCTGATGCTGGAAAAGACTGAGAACAAGAGGAGAAGGGGGCAACAGAAGATAAGATGGGTGGATGGCATCACCGACTCAATGGACCTGAGTTTGAGCAAACTCAGGGTGATAGTCAAGGACAGGGAAGCCTGGCATGCTGCAGTTCACTGGGTCCCAGAGAGTTGGACACTTCTTGGCGACTGAACAACAACAACAATGACCATGCTATTCCACTCCAAGTACATACCCAGGAGACACACAAACTTTCACACTTTTTTTTTTAACTTGACCAATCACTTCGTCACTTCGTTCCCTCTCTTCTGCTGTAATCTTTCAAATATAATCTTACAACACCTCCATGCTTTTTCTTCTACAAGGAGTGTTCTCAGCTCCTCCAGGTCTGCATTGTTAGCTATCTGCTAAAGTTCCCAGGAGCAAATAAAATCTCTTTCTGAGAAATAGAAACTGAGGAGGGGCAGATAAAGTGTATGTTTAATCTGTGTCTTAATCTGTGTCTTTATTTGCATGTCCTGTCAAGTGTTTTGAATGCACTTATATACTAACCGTTCTTTAGCACCTTGTAATGCCAGCTTACCTCCCCCACAGCCATGGAGTCTGCCCCTTCCTTGGGCTTTGGGAGCTTTGCTGGGTGCTGCTGCTTTGTTAAAAGCAAAACCAAAAAAGTAGTCTGGTGGAGAGCTACGGGAGACAGACAGTCATCCTAGATAAGGCGGTTGAGGAGGAGGGACTGAATAGGGGGCCAGGGGATGGCCTAGTGTACATGTCACACTGCAGGAACGTTACTGAGGGTGAGGATGGAATGGCAGCTTTTGGAAGACTATTTCTAGAAGTAAGATGTTGAGTTTTACAAGCCAAAGGTGTACTGCAGTATAGAAGGCTGCTATATTTGCAGAGCTAGGTTCTCTGGTTATCACTTGAGTGGAAGTAAATGCTGAAAGGACTTCTAGAGCTGTCTGCAGTTCCAGGAGACTCCTTCAGAGCAGGTTTGCGGCGGTGGAGTGCTGCTTGTGAAGACAGGAAAAGCTGCCTGTGGGATGAAAAACCAAAATCTAGAGTCATGTGATAGATATCAGGGCAGGCCGGTCTGAGCTCTGTGTTGAAGCCAAAGTGTAAGCTCTGTCTAGAAAGGGATGAAGAAGCCACAAGATGACTAACCTGCAAGAAGAGTTCTCATGTCGCAGTTCTGGAGCCTGCAGTCCCCTCTCCAGCACTTCTCCAGCCCTGACTTTTGTTCCAGTTACCACTCAGATGATGGCCCTCATACAACGATGGTTTCTGGTTTTAACAAGACAACTGTCTTTTCATTTTCAGCCTCACATGTTGGAAAGGGCAGGAACTATGTTGTGGGTTTATATCTTTAAAGGCATTTTGGGGAAGCCCTCCTTAACACACATCTGTTTAAGCCTCACTGCGACAGTGAGAAAGCAGCTCCTGAGAAGCTGGAGGAGCAGGGCCAGACCACCACCTTTTTCCACTGAGGAGTGATGGCTGAGGCTTATAGAAAAAGGGAACAAAAACTACTTCAATTTTGGAAAGACAGAAGTGGCTGTGTGTGTTTTCTGGGTCCGTGATGACACAGCACTAAAGACAATGCCTTAAACAACAGAAGTTATTTTCTCACAATTCTGGAGGCCGGAAGTCTGAAATCAAGTCACAGGGTTGGCTCCTTCTGAGATCCCGGAGGTCGGGCTCTGTTCCTTGGCTTCTAGGTCTTTGTCTTCTCCCTGTGTCTTCATAAGGTCTCCCCTCTGTGCTTGTCTGTGTCCAGATTTCCTCTTCTGATAGGGATACCAGTCAGACTGGATTAAGACTCACCCTAATGACTTCTTTTTAATTCAGTTACCTCTTTAAGGACCTTGTCTCTAAATACAGTTTTAGTCTGAGATACTGAAATTTAGGACTTCAACATATAAATGGGGGGGGGGCAGTTTAGGCCCTAGTAGTGTCTGTCCTGTTTTTGATTTGTATACTTGCTATTCTTCCAAAAAATCATTTCTAGAATGATAATAAATAATTCTTTTTTTCCATTTCCACAAACTCTAAAGCTGGTATCAAGTTTACTAAGAGAAGAAAGTATACATAGTGTTTAAGATACTGAATATTTCATAGGAAAGCTGAATGTAGCTATAAAGTGCTCTTACTACTTTAAATCTCATTCTAATGAATGATATTAGGGCAATTTCAGAGGACAGAGATTATGGCTTATTATGGAATTTTAGCCTTCTATATTGAGTAGCAGTGACTGAGGCATTTTTTAAAGATGATTGCTTTCCCTCATAGTAATAAATTTGTAATAATTCCATAGTCTTATCACTAGAAATATTTGTTAACAGTTTTTGAATTCAAGTTTTACCAAGGTTCTGATCACTGAAAATTTTACCACTGAAATATTGATCAGGCCACACTAAGCTTTCCAGTGTAAATACCTTGAAGGAGAAGGTTATTCCTATATATACAGAGAGGTGGCTTGACTGTCTGTATTGAGTCCTGTGTCACCTCCCTCTGTGTTAATATTTAATAAGGTGTTTAATTTAGATGAGACTTCTAAAGCAGAACCAAAGCTCCTCTTTGGGAAAACTCACATCATTTAAGATAAGGAACGCTATATGAATAGTACCAAAGCATCATCACCTAGTAGTTAATGTATTCTATTGACCTATTACACTGTATTAGCAAATAAGATATGCAGATCTTCAAGATGGCACAGAACACAGGCTTCTGCTTCTTGGGGTGCATTCCTCAGAGGGCTTACCATGTATGTCTGTAGTTGACTTTTGTTTAGATTGTGTGACTTATGATTTCACTGCAAATTTGCACAATTTAGGTTTAGCTCTGGATTTAGTTGACTCTGAAAGGTATTTATGTGTGTAGGGTGGGCATTTGGCTTGTTTTAACCTATTAAGATTTTATTTTCATTTTATATTAAAGAAAAAATTCTACTAAAAGAAAATAGATATGCATTAATACTGAGTGGACTGGTTTGGGAATGACTTTTAGTCAGGATTTCTAAACGTTCAGATGAATCCTGAAAGTCTAGCTCTTCAATTCTAAAATCTTCATTAAAAGTCTCTCATTTGAGTTCAAACAAAAGTATCTCACTGCTGCTTTTCTAAAAGTTCAAGGAGAGAAAGTCTCCAGTTCAGACTTTTTCTAATGAGGAAAGAACATTTTGCATACCTTATAAAAATGTGACTCAGTGCTTAAGTTTAAAACTGGATTTAAAAATCAGTATACATAATAATAAGCAGTGAGCCATTTTATGGGTATACTATAATTTTATAATTACTAGTCTAAAAATTCTGTACTTTTTCCTTCTGGAAAAACCTACATGCCACATGTCACAACGTACACAAACTACACGGTGAGGTGGATGGACTCTCCCGTACGTAACCTTTGAGATACAGTGTACAAATCTTAAGGGATTTCCCCACAATGTGGGAGACCCGTATTAAATCCCTGGGTCGGAGTCCTCTGGAGAAGGAAATGTCAGCCTACCCCAGCATTCTTGCCTAGAGAATTCCATGAGTAGAGGAGCCTGGCGGGCTACAGTCCATCGGGCTACGGTTCATGGGGTCACAAAGAGGAGGACTCGACTGAGTGACTAACACAGCACTGCCATATGCACATCTTAGCTATTAGTCTCTCTCTCAAGTCGTATTTGAGGTTTATTTTTACACTTTGGTCTTGGTCTTAGTGGAATATACTTGAATGTGGATCATCTCAAGTTTCATATTTATTATTAGATCCAATCACAGTCTTCTTTTCTCTTTTCCCCCTCTTTGTTTATAGAATGCACTATTATATATGGTCATACAGTTTTTAATCATATATCAGAAATCACAAATCTGTTTTGTGCTTTTTATGTTGTTAGATCCTGACACTCAGACTTTTACTAGGATATCAAATTAATTTAGTCTTATTACAAAATTTTAAAAATATAAACAGAAAAGCAATCTTGAGGCTTCCCTGCTTTCATGAAGCTCTACTACCAAGTACACTCACTTTATATTGTGTATAGTCTGAATATTAATCCCTGTGTCTGTGTATTGAAAATATTCAACCTTGTCTTTTTCTTGCTTTTCAACTTATTTTATGGTTTTAATTTTTTTTAAGTTTTATTTACACAGAAAATTTAATCTCTACATTTTCAAATTTATCATCTTTCTTTTATGACTTTTTTGTGTTCTGTGTACAAATGCATTCTTATTTCAATTCTATATACATTTGATACTTTTTACCTTACTGTTTAGTCAGCCCAGAATTTTAGTAAATGATGCTGGGTTGGGATTGAACTTTATTTTTTACTGTAAAAATCATGAATGAATGTTGAATTTCTCACTTGTTTGGGGGAGGGTAAATATGAAGGTGATCATAATGGTTTTCCTTCTCTAATCTGTAATGTGGCATGTCATGCAAACAATGCGAATAGCCCAGCAGCCCACGTGTCAGACTTGCTGGATCAGCATTACTAGAGAGCCCTCACAAGGACGGAGTCAGTAACTTAATGGTGAGCCTCCATTGCCTCCTTTCACTCTGAAGCGGAATATAGCACAATCTCGTCAGTGCATAGGGGAGCTTATCATTATAGAGCCTTTGCCCATTGAACTGGGGAGCTTCTAGTGAATAATTAAAGAAACACATGATTTGCCCTGACATGATCAGGGACCAGGATACAGTAGTAATAAAATGTGGCACAACTTTGATTCTAGCACTGTCCTGACAGCATGGCATTGAGGGTTGTTGGGAAATCGAAGACAAGTGGTTACAGTTGTGAGATGCTGCAGTAGCTCCCCATGCTTAAGTCACAGTTGGCCACACCGGGGTACACGATTGGGTTAGCAGCATCCGCTTCCCTGGCATGAAGGGGGTAGAGGTGGCACTGGTGTCCGCATGTTGTGGTTGATCAATATTGATTGTTTTGGGCTCTGGGCTATAGCCAGTTTCCATGAAGCTTTGTATGATGCCACATGTGAGGGAAGTCAGGTTGGAGGGACCAGTGTCGGACTAATTAACTATGACTTCTCACTGCCTATTTAGCCATGATCCCTTTTTCTCTTAATATTCTGATACATCTGACTTACTTTTCAGAGCTGATCTGCTTTAGCTAGGATATTTAAAATCTACTTTCCTAAATGAGATTAACATAGATTTTTCTGTTTTTACACTCTTTCTATCTGACTTTTAAACTTTTCTTTTATGTTAAATATGTACAAGATATCATCTAGGAACTTTTAAATTTTTCTATAGTTTGCAGATATGTTTCTAAAATGGTTTATTTCTGAATTTTCTCCTTTTAAAGACCCAGCTTTCGTTTTACTGATTATTGTGGACAGAATGTTTTTGAGCTCCTAAAATCATATGGTGAAGCCCTAATCTCCAGCTGTGTTTGGAGATCAGGCCTCTAAGGATAGTAGTTAGGGTGAAATGATGTCATAAAAAGTAGTGACCTAGCTCGCCGTGCGGCCGGAAGTGGAGGAGCGGGAGAACGAAGCGGTTAGCAGCGATGGTGCTGCGGTGCCTGCTGCCCTGGAGTACTTGCCGGACGATCTTCGGGTCTGCGGAGGTTGCGCTCTGGGGTTTGAAGTCAATAAAAAGCTGCCGCCACAATTTTTGTACCGCTATTTGTGAAGATGTCACTTATATGGAACTTAAAAACCTCCTGAAGTCCAAAAAAATTATGTTAATTGATGTTAGAGAGCCATGGGAAATTCATGAGTATGGAAAAATCCCTGGGTCTGTCAATATACCATTGGATGATGTAGGTGAAGCTCTACAGATGAACCCAAAAGACTTCAAAGAGAAGTACAAAGAAGTAAAGCCATCCAAATCTGACAGTCTAGTGTTTTCTTGTTTAGCTGGGGTGAGAAGCAAGAAGGCTATGGTCACAGCAATATCTCTGGGCTTTAACAGTGCTCAACACTATGCTGGAGGATGGAAGGAATGGGCAACCTATGAACTTTCAGAGAAGAAACAAGGAAATTGAATTTTGGAATACAAGCTGACCCTTCCCTTGTGTACATGCAACCCAGAATAATGGAATAGGCAAAAGAATAAAAATGTAGCCCTAGAACCATTGTTTAATGGGAAAGGGATTTTGTATAAGTCAAAAAAAAAAAAAAAAAAAGTAGTGACTTGATCTTGGAGGATTGGTTGCTTTCTCAGAAGAGACACCAGGAAGCTCGCTCGCTCTCTGGTCATGGACGAGAGAAAGGCTGTGTGAGAGCAAATACAGTGAGAAGGTAGTGATCATGAGCCAGGAGGGCTCTCATCAGAAGCCAGGTCAGCCGGAGCCTCGTGTCGGACTTCCTGCCACCAAAACTGTAAGAAAGCCAGCTTGTTTTCTGTTGTTTTAAGACTGTTATTTAAATCACCAGTCGGTTGGTTGTTTTAATGGCAGCCTACATTAATCATAACCAACTCTGTTGCTTAGTTATGAGCTTGTTTTTCACTTGTTTGTTTTCTAGCTTATTCATTTCTCTTATACATCATTTTTAAAGTTTGGGTTGCATTCTGTGAAAAACCCTTGGCTCAATCTTGCAGTTTACTGATTTTTATTTGACCATTTTAATAGTATATTATTTGATTTCTTTTTAAATTTCAGCGGTTTAAATTTCCATGATATTCTTCTATTCTTTTAAATAATGAATACCGTTTCATATCTTTCTGAAGTTAGTCGCTATTCTAAAATGCCATCCTATTTAGTTTATTAAACGTGTGTTTTTTAAGTAATGAATTATTTGTTTTGTTGCGTTTGTATCCTCTTAGTTTTGGATTTTCTCTTTGATTGCTGTGATTGAATGCTCAACTGTATACTTGAGATTATTTATGAATTCTTGGTTTACTTTAGCTTTTCTCCAAATGTGAAAGAGTGGCTGACACAGAGCTCCTGGATGGGGTGAGCCAGTCGCTGCTTCTGGGCAGTGAGAACCCTCTCTTTTTCCTGGGTATTGGTAACCTCCTGAAGCTCCTGTTTTCCCCCTTCACTCCTGGGATTGCCTGTCTCCACTCTGCCTGACAATGGACATCTCTGTTGCTTAAAGCCTGACCTGAGCAGAGGTGACCCTTGTGCTGTACTTAGTACCCAACAAGTCATTCTCTTGTTGTCCCAGAGTCTCCTGCATTCATTATCTTAGCACACCCTTGGACCAGCGTACATCTTTGTGGGAGTTTTTTTCTGTGGGTGTGTTGGGCTGTGGGGTCCTCCTCTTCATTCCATGTATCTTTTTTTTCATTCCATGTGTTTTCTTTCTTGAAAGGATTTCTCATAGTTTCTGGAGACCTGAGGATATTGCTTCCTTATTACTATTATTATATCTTTAAGGGCATATGGAGATCAGTTAAGTTCAGTCACTCAGTCATGTCTGACTCTTTGCGACCTCATGGACCTGCAGCATGCCAGGCTTCCCTGTCCATCACCATCTCCCGGAGCTTGCTCAAACTCGTGTCCATCAAGTCGGTGATGCCATCCAACCACCTCATTCTCTCCTGTCCCCTTCTCCTCCTGCCTTCAATCTTTCCCAGCATCAGGGTCTTTTACAATGAGTCAGTACTTTGCATCAGGTGGCCAAAATATTGGAGCTTCAGCTTCAGCATCAGTCCTTTCAATGAATATTCTGGACTGATTTCCTTTAGGGTTGGCTGGTTTGATTTCCTTGCAGTCCAAGGGATTCTCAAGAGTCTTCATCAACACCACAGTTCAAAAGCATCAATTCTTCGGTGCTTAGCCTGCTTTATGGTCCAACTCTTGTATCCATACATGACTATTGAAAAAACCATAGCTTTGACTATACGGACCTTTGTAGGCAACGTAATGTCTCTGCTTTTTAATATGCTGTTCAGGTTGGTCATAGCTTTTCTTCCTAGAAGCAAGCGTCTTTTAATTTCATGGCTGCAGTCACCATCTGCAGTGATTTTGGAGCCCAAGAAAATAAAGTCTGTCACTGTTTCCCCATTTATTTGCCATGAAGTGATGGGACCAGATGCCATGATCTTAGGTTTTTGAATGTTGAGTTTTACGCCAACTTTTTCACTCTCCTCTTTCACTCTCATCAAGAGGCTCTTTAGTTCCTCTTCGCGTTCCGCTATAATGGTGGTGTCATCTGCATATCTGAGGTTATTGATATTTCTCCTGGCAATTTTGATTCCAGCTTGTGCTTCATCGAGCCTGGCATTTTGCATGATGTGCTCTGCATATAAGTTAAATAAGCAGGGTGACAATACACAGTCTTGACATACTCCTTTCCCAGTTTGGAACCAGTCTGTTGTTCCATGTCCGGTTCTAACTGTTGCTTATTGACCTGCATACAGATTTCTCAGGAGGCGGGTAAGGTGATCTGGAGATAAAATCTTCTTTAATTTCCAGGCACTTTGTGGTGGCATGAGAAGGCTTTGGCTTGTATTTAGTTGCCCATCTTGAACCAATCTCTAAAAAGGCTATATTTTAGAAATTGGTTTATTTTGATTTAATTTCAGACTTACAGAAAAGTTTCAGAAACAGAAGAGAGAATTTCCAGTTGCTTAACACCCAACTTCCCAAATATTCTCAATGTTAACATTTGAAAGTAATGATTCTGGAAAATATATAATTCAACATATATTTGAGAATCATTTAAGTAAGTTGTGGTATTACTGAAAATTGCAGATTAGGGAAGTTTAAAAAAATCTATTCCTTCACTGAAGCAGTGATTAAACTGGGGGGAAAATACTGTTAAAATTAGCTCTTTTGGATCTCTGGAGTCTAATTTTGGAATCTGATAAAAACTTGACAACACCCAGAAGATTGCTTACTAAAGAAAGCAGCTGCTGTATTTCGTTAAGTGAGCTACTTTCCCATGTGTTAGGGTAATTCCTGAGTAACGCAACCAACAGAGTATGTGTGCGTGTGTGTATACACAGAGAGAAATTCATTTTTAAGGAACTGGCTCATATGATTGTGGTGTCTTAATAAGTCCAAAATGTGATGGGGTAGGCCAGCAGGCTAGAGACTCAGGAAGGAGTTGCATTTCAAGTCCAAAGGCAGTTAGTTCTGCTACAAAATTCCTTCTTGCTTAGGAGAGGTCAGTTGTTTTTCTGTTAATGCCTTTGACTGATTAAATAAGACCTGTCCACATTGTGAGGGGTAATCTGCTTTACTCAGAACCTATCAATTTAAAGGTTAATCTCATCTAAAAAAAATCACCTTCACACAGCAACATCTAGAATAATCCTTGACCAGATATCTAGGTACCCTGACCCAGCCAAGCTGACACATAAGACTAACAATGGTTAGTTTCAACACCACCTGCTATCGCCCATTGCCAGCTCACAGGTGGCCATGGGAATGGCAGCTCACATGTGCAGTGTGTTAGTGCCACGCTAGTTGACCACACACAGCAAAGAGTACAACCTTTACAAAAACTTGTAGGTGCAATCTGTTTCAACCACTTGATACTTCAGTATGCTGTTTCCAAAAACAGACATATTTTTATTCTTACATGACTACAAGGTAGTTACCCAAATCATCAATTTAACTTTGATGAAATATTATTACTATGTGGATACATTTTAAAGGCTCTTGTTATATAGTTCAAAATTTCCTTCCCAAGGTTTCTACCAGTTTATACTTTTGTCAATAGTATGTGAGGATTTCAAGTAATTCTTTACAATGTTAGAATTGTAGACTTACATAGTTTTAAACTTTGTAGACTGATACACAGTGTCTTCAGATTCATCCCAGTAGAACCCCATCTCTTTTTGTTACTATAGTCCTCACCTTCCTTATCTGTATTTTGGATTTTCTTCATGGAATTTTCCTAAGAATAAAAAAGAAAAAGTTTACAACTCTGGAAGAGTTGGGGGAACTTCCAGACTTGACTATCCCTGCCACAAAAGCATTTTTATTACTATAACGGTTCTTTATTACATATACTTATTTTTTAATTTATCTTTATAACCTCTCATGAAATATAATTTTACAGATAAAATTATGAGGTTAAATGTCTTTCCCAGTTATACAACTATTGCATTGGTAGATTGTACACTCCTCTTTGACTGCCTGACTTCAGAGCTGATAACATTATAATCATATTGGGCTGCTTAGGTGGGAAGGACAGTGAAACACTCTGTGAACATTTGCCAAAGAGAATTCATATCTGGTATATTTAATTGTCTTGAGGACAGTGATCAAAGCATCTCTCATGAAAGATGATAGAAGGTATTAGACTTCTATCAGA